>NC_090442.1:854942003-857442003 GCF_031143425.1 Pleurodeles waltl | reverse complement strand
TTTTAGTATATGGTTTGTGTTCCCCATAGACCCAATTCTAACTATTGTGATTTTCACTAATTGCACTGTTTTCTAACAGTTTGTATGCCTTTGCCTGCATACTAGTGTATATAATTTGAGTATTACTTACCTCCTAAGGGAGTATAGTCTCTATGGAATGTTTGGTATTTGTGTCACCAAAATAAAGTACTTTTATTTTTGTAACACTGAGTATTTTCTTTCATGTGTGTGAGCACTATGTGACTACAATGGTATTGCATGAGCTATGCATGTCTCTTAGAAAGGCCTTGGCTGCTCAGCTACAGCTGCCCCTAGAAAGCCTGGCTTCTAGAAACTTCCTACATTTCACTAATAAGGATAACTGGACCTGGTATAAGGTGTAAGTACCTTAGCTACCCTCTACAAACGAGGCCAGCCTCCTATACCAAGCCCTCCTAGTATGGTTCTGCAAGACCATGTTCATCCAGGTGGAGGGAGGATTCAATTTCATCTCCCTCACTGTCGTCCATAACATCAGACAAATGGGTCTTGCAGATCGTACAGAAGGGCTATTCCCTCCCCTTCAAGTCTTTCCCTCCCCTCTATACCTCCATTGAAAGAACAGCTGATGGAGGATTATTTAATCTTGCTCCACAAGGAAGTTGTGGCTCTCTTGGCCAAGGGAGCCATAGAAAGGGTTCTGATGTCAGAAGTAGGCAGTGGTTGTTATTCCCACTGCTTTCTGATTCCAAAAAGTAACAGTGAAAAATACAATATAATGCAATAGGCCTAGGGGCAACACAAACCATATACTAAAATAGTGGAATGCGAATGTCGAATTCCCCCCTAGGCAAGTGTAGTGTGTAGAGGGGCGCTGGGAGTGTAGGAAAACACCAAAGATAAGTAAAGTACCCCACCCCAGAGCCCAGGAAAGCAGGAGTAAAGTACAGCAAGTTTCCTCAGAACACACTACAAGTCGTGATGAAGAATTATGCAGGAACCAAGCAAGACTGCCAGCAACCAACAATGGATTCCTGGACCTGAAGACCTGTGGTGAGAGGAGACCAAGTCTAGAAGTCGAAGAAGAGTCCAGGAAGAACAGGAGACCCTGGCCAACTGGAAGAAGGTGCAAAAGTGGATTCTCCGATTGGAAGAAAAGTACAGAAATGCACCACAGAATACAGCTGAGGGTTCCTGCTTGGTGCAAGAGATGTCCCACGTCGAGTTGTTGGATGCAGGCTGTCTGGGTCGCTGGATTCAGCCAACAAACCTTGGTTCACACAAGTATGTGTTTTGGGTCTGCCCGGACCCAGATGGGACCCGGGGGTCTCAAATCGGAATGAGGAGACAGAGGGGGGGTCTCAGCACTTCAGAGAGCCCTTAAAAGTCCAGGCAGCACCCACAGGAGTCCCAGGACACGGGGACAAAGGAGTTGCAAAGTCTGGTTGTCACAGCACTACACAGGAGGAGCCCATGCCGCCGGGGAACAACTCTGAGAGCTGTTCGTCGCAGGATGGAGTACTGGGGACCTGGGCTACGCTGTCCACGAAGAACCTTTGGAAGAAGTGCACTGAAGCCCAAAGAGCTGCACAAGATGCGGTGCACAGGGGTACTGTCGCTGCATGGGAAGGCAAGCTCCTAACTCCACCAAATTTGGACAGCTGGGCCTTTGAACAGTCAGGATCACTTCAGTCCACCACCTGTTTTGCAGGGATCACGCTCGTCGACAGGAGAGGAGTCCCAGAGTACTGGTTGTCATTGCAGAGAGGTCCCTGCTGAAGCAGGGAAGTGACTCCATCACTCCATTGGATATTCCTTCGGTTTTTCTGGTGCAGGGTGAAGACAGACAGTCCTCAGAGCGTGCACACCTTGGAACCTGTTGCAAATGCTGGCTGGAGCTGAAGTTGCAGGACACAGGAGTCTTCCTGGATACTTTGTTGCAGTTACAGCAGTTCCTGGAGCAGTCTGCGGTTGATCCGACGGTCAGAAGCTGTAGCAGATGATGCAGGAGTCCTGGAGGAATCTTGTAAACCGATTCTGAGGAAACATCCAGAGGGGAGAACCTAAATAGCCCTGAAAGGAGGATTGGCTACCTGCCCAGGTATGCACCTATCAGGAGGGTTCTCTGATGTCACCTGCTAGCACTGGCCACTCAGCTACTCCCAGAGGGTCCCCACACCTTGGAATCCAAGATGGCCAACGCCAGGGACACCCTGAAGGAGCTCTGGGCACCACCCCTGGGGTGGTGATGGACAGGGGAGTGGACACTCCCCTTTCCTTTGTCCAGTTTCGCACCAGGTCCCTGAACTGGTGTAGACTGGAATATACAAGGGGGGCACTGTTTGTGCCCTTAAACGTATTTCCAGAGGCTCTGGGAGGATACCCCTCCCATACCTATAATACCTACTTCCAATGGGAGAGGGTGTAACACCATTCTCCTAAAGGAAATGCATTGTTCTGCATTCCTGGGATTCAGCTGCTCAATCCCCAGGAGGGCAGAAACCTGTCTGTGAGGTGGCAGAAGCTGGACTACTGTGAAAACCTCAGAAGAATGGTATGGCAGTACTGGAGGCCATGGTGGAGCCCCCAGAGTACATGGGATTGTGCAACCAATACTGAAATCAGTATTGGTGTACAATTCCCAGTTGTTATACATCTTACATGGCCATATTCTGAGTTATCACTGTGAAGCTATATATAGGTATTGACCTATATATAGTGCACTTATAATGGCGTCCCGCACTCACGAAGTCCGGGAAAATAGGCCTGGACGTTGTGGGGGCCCCTCTGCTAGTGCAGGGGTGCTCTCACACACAGGTACTATGCACCTAGCCTTCAGGGTCTGAAGGTTAGACACATAGGTGACTTATAAGTGACCAGGTGCAGTGAAAATGGCTGTGAAATAGTGCTAGCACTATTTCACTCAGGCTGCAATGGCAGTCCTGAAGAAGTGTTTGTATGATGCCCACTTGGGTGGCAAAAGAAATGCTGCAGCCCATAAGTGTGAGAGTAGACCTCTTTTTGCATGGTTATCTGACACTTGTTGACTGATGTTGATGTGTTCTAGAAGTTGGTAGTGCCCAGGGCCCCTGCTAAACAGAGATCTTTCCCTAAATCTGTTGTGATGCTTGGCACAATTGGACACACTCTTAATTATACCCATAAGTCCCTAGTAAATGGGTACCCCAGTACACAGGGCAAGAGATAGTAAGAGTAGACCCCTGAGGGCAGCAGCACTGATTGTGCCACCCCCAAGGGTCCTGCACCCATATGCACTCAGCACTGCCATTGCAGGCTGAGTGTTCTGGGGCAAACCTAAAAAGACAAACTCGACATAGGACACCCTCTGTTCCCTGCCCATCCTACACTGCATTTATTATGGGTAAGTCACCCCTCTGGCAGGCCTTCCAGCCCTAAAGCAGGGTGCACCATACTATGTGTGAGGGCATAGCTGCATTAGCAATATGCCCCCACTTTGTACTTGACAAACCCAAGACATAGTGAGTGGAGAGAGCAGCCATTTCACATGCACTGGTCAAACACACGTTCCCCAGTTACATGGTGGCTACTCTGCACCCTGGGTTGTTTGGTATCAAACAACTCAGAATAATAAATCCAAACTGGTACGAGTATTGGATTTATCACTAAATGTACCCAGGGGTCACCTTAGAGGTGCCCCCTGCAAAAGTTAACCCTAACTGGCATAATTGTTGACTGGTTCCATCCAGCCTGCCACTTCAGACGGCCAATATGCAAACCTGATGGAGAGCCATGGTTCTCTGGTTTGTAAGACAATGCCCTTCCTGGGTAGGGGAGATAACTCACCCTCCCCTAGGAATGTGCAACATCCTGGCAGTGAGATTCAACGGGCTACAGCCCCTGAAAGTGGAGCCCCCAGGCCTGCTGCTAGCAGCAGAGGACTTCCCCTCTTTGCAAACCCCCACTTTGGGCGGGAGCAAAGGCGGGAAACCAGAAAAAGGGTAGGAGGAGTGGCCTCACTGAGCATGCACCACCCCTAAGGGCTTGCATGCGAAGTGTCCCTCTATTTAATTTTTCTCCATGTTGGAATGGAGGAAAGCAGCCAGTGAGGTTTAGGGAAGTGATCCTTCCCACACAAAAAGTGTAGCCACCCAAGGGTAAGTGTCCCATTGAACACTACCAGGCCCCCCCTAAAACGCCCACTAAATTCAGTATTTAGTGGGCTCCCCTAGACCAAGGATTTAGATTGAAAAGGAAGAAAGGAGAAAACACCAAAGAACCCGGATGAGAACAGAGGACCTGCTGCACCAGAAGAGACTCCAAGACCCCTGCTTACTGCACCAGAGTCCCAACAAGCGCCACTGCGGAGGAGCTGACCGTTGGACTGATCTCAAAAGCCCCAGAGGATCTCCAGGCGTGGCAAATAGCCTAAATCCCCCTCCTGAGTAGAGGCATCACTCAAGAAAATCAAGAAACCTGCAAAGGACCAACAAACCAGTGAGGGTCACTTCACTAAATCGCTGCTATCTCTGCGACCAGAAATCACAGCTGGACCTGACGACACACCGACGACCTCCTGGACATGCCCCACATCTGTGCCAAGTTTGGTGGCACTGCACCCTCTAGTGGCTGAGTTACAGCAATACCCTGGGTACTGTTCAGCTGATGTCGACCAGCAGAAAACCAGCTTCTCCAGAGCTGAAAAAGGAGCACTAGGAAGCCCCAGTCGAGGGACTTCAGGAACACCCCGGACCTCCGACCAGAGTGCCCCCACTGTCCTCTAAGTTGCCCGCAAAGAGACTCACCTCCAGCTCCAGTGGACTCCGTTGCGCACAGCATCCAAGACCTCCAAAACGTACTGCACCTGACTGCCCTGGGCCTTGCATTGCGGGATCTGCTGTGTGCCCCGGGTCCGCAACCCCTTGTGACCTCAACAGCCCGAGAGGACCCCAAGGCACAATCTTTAACTCTACCAGCTTCTTTTCCAAGGGGCCCCTCCAGGGTGGCCCTGTGCCCAGAACCTCTCTAACGCTGCTCCCGCCGGAACCGGGAGCTGTCCGAGACTCTCCAGCTGGCACGGTGTGCCCATCCACCACTCCGGCCACCCTGCAAGAGAAGAGACTGGTAACTCAACTGTGTGATTTTTAATGAATTTTTAAAGGTGTCTGTGCATTGATTACAATGGTGCGTAATTACGCACAGAAGGTCTAACTTTATTAAAACTTCAAAAAGTCATAACAAGAAAAGTACTTAACGTATCTTAACCATTTTAGTCTTAAAAATTATACACAAGTCTGGAGTATTTTTAAAAATTCTGGTTTTGAGTTATTCATTGAGTGTGTGTGGTGCATGATTGGATTTGTGAATACAGCAAATGCTTAGCACATCTCCTGGATTAGATTAACTGCTCGACCAGCTACATTAAAAATTGGAGCATTAGGTGGTCTAATTTTTACCTCTGGAAACCGTGTGGTTGTCTGAACCCTCTGCACAGTGTACTCAATTTTGTACACTACATAGAGGGTCAGCCTCCAACAATAAGGATCTCCTGGAACCCCAATGCTCTGGGTACCTAGCTACGATATACTAGGGCCTTATAAGAGGGGTCCAGTATGCTAATTTGGAGTGAAATACTGGGTTACCAGTATGTAAGTACAAATTGGAACCAGGGAGAGCATAATCACTGGAGTTCTGATTAGCAGGACTCCAGTGACACAGTCAAGCATACTGACAAAAACAGTAAAACAGACTGACATGTAGGGTACAAACCATAAGCACTGGGGACGTGACTAGCAGGATCCCAGAGACAGTCAAAACACACTGACAAACATGCCAAAAATGGGGGTAACCACAGTAGAAAGAGGCTACTTTCTCACATAACCCCCTCCACCAAACAAAGGACAATAAGGCTAACCTTGGCCAGTTGAGACTTTATTGTCTAAGTGGTGATAAGTGAGAGTAGATCTACAATAGAGTGGTTACTTCCTTTATCATCCACTGTATGGTTACTTCCCTGTGGGGATGTAAACCGCCCTGTTTGGATATTATTATCTAGAAAACAGTGCAAGTGGGTACTCTGAGATTCTCTATTTGTAAGATTTAAGGGGTTTAAAGTGGGGCAGTGTGACTGTCCCACTGATCCTATGTCAAGACAGGGATGCTGTCCTAAGGATTGGAATGTTATACATGGATACTATCTCTGCAAAGCCAGAGCTGGGCAAAAGGTTTGTCCATATGACTCTGAGAGAGAACAGGTTTGCTGTTTCTCTTGGGTTGGAGCAAGACAGGACTGCTGTCCTATAGGCTCCACACAAGGACAGGGCTGCTGTCCTATGTGTTTAGAGGTAGTGCAGGGCTGCTGAACTAAAGTTTCTCTAGGAGAGCTGAAGGGTTGCTCCAAATTTACTAAAACAGTGTAGTTTTGCTTATCATAGTGGTTCGACAGAGAAGGACTTTTTTTTACCTGTGGGAGTTCCACTGCAGAAGCTCTGGGCTTCCTTGGTACAGGTTCCACCCCAGAAGAACAAGTTACTTACCTTCGGTATCTCGCTGATGGCATAATGTTTTCTAGTATCTACAAATAAAAGACACCAGCTGTAAACAGGACTTGAGACTCCATTCAACTTTGCACCTCAGCAACATACTACCAGGGATACTTATCCCTGCCATACTATTGGACTATACTTTCTGTGTGCTGTGGCCATTTTGTCCCAAAATACTTACCTTCGGTAACGAGGTATCTGGTAGGGACTCTATGTAGCTGCAGATTCCTTACCTTAGAATTCCCTGGCGTCAGCTTCGAATCCAGAGTTTTTTCTGAGCAGTACCCTGCGCGCGCGCCGTCGGGCGTCGTCGTTTGGATCTGCGTGCATCGACCAGCTCCGCATGCGTCATCAGCGTCGTTGGAGCCGTCTATGACGTCACAGTTGTCTATATAGACGCTGTCTCGGCGCACGTACGTCAGTTCTTTTCCACAACTTCCGACGCCAGAAGCGCAGAGTCATGGAAGAACCAACCATTATGTATTTTACCTCTGACTGATTGGAGTAAAAATTCTTTCATGCCTTTAAGAAAGGCAAAAAATGCCAAGATCAAAAATATGCATATGTACACATAAATACATTTATATACACATCTACATGAGAAAAATTTCCCCAGAGCGGGAAGGCTTGGGCGGGTGTAAGGAATCTGCAGCTAGATAGAGTCTCTACCAGATACCTCGTTACCGAAGGTAAGTAACTTGTTCATCTGAAAGAGACTTCTAGCTGCAAATTCCTTACCTTAGAATAGGCACTGGAGAGGCGGAATCGTATCCAAGAGACCCCATCAGAACCGAGGCTGAAGTCAGCAATGTGGAACTGGATGGGGCCTACTCTGACCCTGCGGGGCCCGAAGGTACGTCAGAGGGGTCGGCTCACTTTAACACCCAGAGCATAGCCTTATAAAATTCTGCAATCTGAGCAGGTGTTGATCCGGCTCCTGGGAATGGGAAAAGTTTTTTTTGCAATGTAACTGGTGCGGTTATAAAGTGTTCAAATACTAACAACCAAGGAATGACAATCATCATTTTTCTTTAAACTTTAATACAAAGCGTAAAATAAGCCAGAAACTTCAGTCAAAAGAGAAACCAAGCGTGTACTGGCCCGTCACACTGCCAAGAACTCTAAAGTGCTTTTCATAAAACCTGCACACACTGCAAAAAAAGCTGATTGCACACCTCAAGATGTGCCAGTGTGCTAGGTGAGGAAAAAGGAAGCCTGCGAAGAGGGAGTCCCTGAAGGGAGAAAGGAAGGGTCAGGAAGCTCAGTGTCATTTGAGGTGACGATACTACTGCAACACAAGGCACACCAGGACAGCAGATGGTTGCTGGGGAGATAGCAGCGAGAGCCGAGTCCTGAGCAGAGCACCGGGACGGCAGAAGGACGCTGGGAAGCAGAGAGATAGAGACCAGAGCAGAGTCCCAAACAGGGTGTGTGCAGAGTGGATTTGTCAGTAGGCACTGCTGAGAGCGGCTGAGGCTCAGGTTGTTTTGTTCTCAAGCCTGCCATGGCACTGCAGATCTCGGTCCACCGAATCTCTCTCATGCAGGTAGCTGCAAGTCCTGGAATCCGGTGCCTGTCTGGTGGCATGTTGTGGGGGCTGAGGCGTAGGACAGGCTGCCAAGGATAAAGCTGCAGCTGAGCAGACCAAGATGATCTTCAAGAATCTGCAGGAGGACAGAGAGAAGTGGCGCAAGAGGTCAATCTGATGCTGCTGGGTAAGAGGTCCCGGGGGAGGACGGGACAAACAGGGGTGCTGCTAAGCATTGGGATTTGGGGGAGGGCTAAACTGTCAAGTGACTGCGGAAGCATGGAAAGGACACCAAAGATCAGAACTAGGTAAGAGTGCATGTGGAAAATTAAAAGAGTAACTGCAGTCACTGGAAGGACCCTGGCCAGTACTAAGACTCCGAAAGCCTAGGAGGACAGGAGAAGCCGCTGGCCAACAGGAAGACAGGAACCAAGAGTCACGTGGCAGCCATCCTATAGTATGTGAAGCTAAGGAATGGATGGGCTCTAAGCCCCTTTGAAGATTTTCATTTTTTTTAATTTTTATTTCAAGTGATTTTGCAAGCGCAAACCTAAAAAGTGCACAGTGGTTGGGGTTGTCGGAGGACACAAAGGGCCAGATGTAGGAAGCGTTTTGCATGGTGCAAACAGCAAATTTCGCTGTTTGTGCCATGTAAAATGCACATCGCGATGCTCATTCCCATTTTGCAAGACGGTAACCAGGTTACCGACTCGCAAAATGGGAATGCAACTCACAAATAGGAAGGGGTGTTCCCCTTCCTATTTGCGATTCGCATCGTGATGTAGAATTGCTTTGTGACCGCGGCCGCAAAGCAATTCGCATTTAGCACCCATTTCAAATGGGTGCTAACCCATTCGCAAAAGGGAAGGGGTCACCATGGGACCCCTTCTCCTTTGTGAATGGCCCTGAAAACATTTTTTCAGAGAAGGAACACATATGTTTCATTTTTTCGTTTGTGTTGCAACTCGTTTTCCTGATGCCAGTGTGGAATTTATTGTCAAATGCACCCAGAGGGCATCTTAGAGATGCCCCCTGAATACCAGTCCGAATCCTAGTGCTAGGCTGACCAGTTTCTGCCAGCCTGCCACAACCAGACCAGATTCTGGCCACGTGGGGAGAGTGCCTTTGTCACTCTGTGGCCAGGAACAAAGCCTGTACTGGGTGGCGGTGCTTCTCACCTCCCCCTGCAGGAACTGTAGCACCTGGCGGTGAGCCTCAAAGGCTCATGCATTTTGTTACAGCACCCCAGGGCATCCCAGCTAGTGGAGATGCCTGCCCCTCCTGCCACTGCCCCCACTTTTGGAGGCAAGGCTAGAGGAGATAATTATAAGAACAAGGAGGTGTCACCCACCAGTCAGGACAGCCCCTAAGGTACCCTGCCTTTAGAAATCCTCCATCTTGGTTTTGGAGGATTCCCCCAATAGGATTAGGGATGTGCCCCCCTCCCCTCAGGGAGAAGGCACAAAGAGGGTGTAGCCACCCTCCAGGACAGTAGCCATTGGCTACTACCCTCCTGACCTAAACACACCCCTAAATTTATTATTTAGGGGTGACCCAGAACCCAGGAAATCAGATTCCTGCCCCTACAACAAGAAGGACTGCTGACCTGAAAGCCCTGTGGAGATGACAACTGACTTGGCCCCAGCCCTACCGGCCTGTATCCAGACTCAAAGAACCTGCACAGCGAAGCATCCGACAGGGACCAGCGACATCTGAAGCCTCAGAGGACTGCCCTGAACCGAAGGACCAAGAAACTCCCGAGAACAGCAGCACTGTTCACAAACAGCAACAACTTTGCAACTTTTAAAGAACTCACTCTTCCCGCCGGAAGCGGGAAACTTCACACTCTGCAACCAAAGTCCCCGGCTTGAGATCCAGAGAACCAACACTGCAGGGAGGACTCTGAGGCGACTGCGACGTCGTGAGTAACCTGAGACGACCCCCATGGACCCCCACAGCGACGCATGCAGAGAGGATCCGGAGGCTCCCACTGACCGCGACTGCCTAGAACAAAGAACCTGATGCCTGGACCAAGCACTGTACCCGCAGCCCCCAGGACCAGAAGGAACCGAACTCCAGTGCAGGAGTGACCCCCAGACAACCTTCTGCCTAGCACAGTCGGTGGCTGGACCGAGAAGCCTCCCTGTGCCCTGCTTGCACTGCTAGAGTGACCCCTGGGTCCCTCCACTGATTCCTATTGAAAATCTGACGCCTGCTTTGCACACTGCACCCGGCCGCCCCTGTGCCGATGAGGGTGTGTTTTGTGTGCTTACTTGTGTCCCCCCCAGTACTCTACAAAACCCCCCTGGTCAGCCCGCCAAAGACGCAGGTACTCACCGATTGGCAGACTGGAACCAGAGCACCCCTGTTCTCCATAGGTGCCTATGTGTTATGGGTCCTCCTTTGACCCCTGCACCTGACCGGCCCTGTTTTGCTGGTGCGGTGACTTTGGGGTTGCCTTGAACCCCCAACGGTGGGCTGCCTATGTCCAGGAACTTGAACATGTAAGTGCCTTACTTACCTGAAAAATTAACCAATACTTACCTCCCCCAAGAACTGATGATTTTTGCACTGTGACCACTTTTAAAATAGCTCATTGCCATGTGTGTATGTTACTGCTCTAATACAGAGTTCATTACTTACTTGTGTGGAGTACCTTTCATTTTATGTATTTACTTCAAACCTTGAATCTTGTGGTTCTAAAATAAATTAAGAAAATATATTTTTCTATATAAAAACTATTGGCCTGGAGTTATGTCTTTGAATGTGTGTTCCTCATTATTGCCTGTGTGTGTACAACAAATGCTTAACACTACCCTCTGATAAGCCTACTGCTCGACCACACTACCACAAAATAAAGCATTAGAATTATCTAATTTTGCCACTATCTTACCTCTAAGGGGAACCCTTGGACTCTGTGCACACTATCTCTTACTTTGAGATAGTATATTCAGAGCCAACTTCCTACACTCCTCTAGCACGATTTACAAGTGATGAATTAATGGTGCTGGAATGTTTAAGTCCTTTATGTAGGAAGCGGGCTTGCTGTGTGGTGAGCACCTATGGTGATATCACCTGATGCAAGATCCAGGTATCCCCTATTAGTGAGGTGTACACTGTGTCTAGGAAGCCAGGGCTCTCTAGAGGTAGCTGTGGATGAGCAGCCAAGAATTATCCAGGAGGCAAGCAAAGCTTATGCAATACCACTACAGTCACACAGCACATACACACATGAAAGAATCACAGAGTGTAACAAAAGTAAAGGTACTTTATTATGGTAACACAAATATTAAAATACTGTATAGGCAATATTCCACTAGGAGGTGAGTAAACACACTATTATATACACATTAGAAGTCAGTGATTAGCATAGAAAGCAATAGCAAATAGTAAAACAATAGAAAATAGTGAAGGCCCTAAAGGGAGACCAAACCATATACTTAGTAAGTGGAATGCGAAAGGCAGTCCCCTACCCAAGGAAGTGGAATCCCTAGAGGAAAGCTGGAGGAACTAGGAACCCCAAAAGCTAAGTACTAGGGTGCCCCCCTGCGACCAGGAGAGAACAGGTAAGTACCTTGAAGTTCCCCAAACCTACAGGTAACTTTGGAAAAGGAATGTGCAAGACCCAAGGAAGACTGGAAGAAACCAAAGGTGGATCCTGGCAGAATAGGACCTGCAAAAGAAGGGGACCCGGGCCAGTTCAAGTTGGAGTGTCCGGTTTGGCCTGGGGCTACTACCCACTCTTCTGGAGATGCAGGACCAGGTCGATGATGGAGACAAGGAGTCAGCTGTGCAGCACTGGAGCAGGAGAAGAGTTTCAGAAGTGATGCAGGCTATGTCCCACAACGGAAGAATAGTTGCAGTCAGTCAGTGGTGTAGTAAAACCACCAAACAAGTGTTGTCAAAGGCAAAAGTTGCAGATAAAGATTTGCAGAGCTGCTGGGTACCAGCCAGGTCTAGGTGTACTCAACCCAAGAAGTGGAGTCACAGGTGACCCTCAGCAGTGAGGAGAGTTGGAAGACAAGGATGCAGTCCCAACAGGCAACTCACAGGCAGCAGGCACAGGAGTCGCAGTGTTGCCCACTCAGCACACCTGTAGAGGAGTCTCACATTGCTGGAGCAGCAGGCAGTAGACTGTGCTTTTCAGGGAAGAGTGCTGGAGGAACAAGCAAGCCTTGGTAGCTGCAAGATTCATGGTGCACAGGGGTACTGTCTTGCAAGGACAGGCAAGGGCACACCCTCAGCCAAGTTGGATAGCTCGTAGAGAGGACCAAGGGGAACACCCCAGACCACCACTTGTGTTGCAGGATCCATGTAGTTTAGAAGGAGAGAAGATCCATGCATCCGGATGTCATTGCAGTTTGTGCCTGCGGATACAGGGGAGTGACTCCTTCACTGCAAGGGAAATTCCTTCTTGCTTCTTGTGCAGGCGGAAGACTTGTCACCCTCAGAGAATACACAGCCAGGGAAGTGTTGCAGTTGCTGGAAGGAACCAGAGAAACAATGTTGCAGAGCGGAGTCATTGCTGGAGTTGCAGATTTTGGTTCCTGGAGGGTCCAGTTGCAGTCCTGGTGGCCAGAAGATGAAGTAAACGATGCAGAGAAGTCCTGCTGGATTCTTGCAGGTCGAATCTGAAGGCCCAACCTGGAGGTAGACCCTAAATAGCCCAGGAAGGGAGATTGCTCACCTAGCAGGGTGTCCACCTATCATGATGGGGCTGTGACATCACCTGTCTGACCTGGCTACTCAGATGCTCCCAGGGGCCTCTGCCCACCTTGAGCTCTAGACACTACCCTTGGGGTGGTGATGGACAGGGGAGTGGTCACTTCCCTATCCATTGTCTAGTTCTGTGCCAGAGCAGAGACCCTGTAACCCTGGACTGGTGCAAACTGGTTTATGCAAGGAGAGCACCATATGTGCCCTTCAAAGCATACTGGTGGCTTGGGGAGGCTACCCCTACCAAGCCATGAAATGAAAATGTCACTTACCCAGTGTACATCTGTTCGTGGCATCAGTCGCTGGAGATTCACATGTTCTGCATAGCTCGCCATCTGGTGTTGGGTCGGAGTGTTACAAGTTGTTTTTCTTCGAAGAAGTCTTTCGAGTCACGGGACCGAGTGACTCCTCCTTCTGTCTCCATTGCGCATGGGCGTCGACTCCATCTTCGATTGTTTTCCCCGCAGAGGGTGAGTAGGTGTTGTAGTAATAGTGCCCATGCAATGGAGTGACTAAGTATGTACCTATTTAAGGTTAAAATAATATATATACAAATGTACAAAGTTGAAGCTAACTTCCCAACTGCTACAGGCTCCCGGGGAGGTGGGTGGACACATGTGAATCTCCAGCGACTGATGCCACGAACAGATGTACACTGGGTAAGTGACATTTTCAGTTCGATGGCATCTGTCGCTGTAGATACACATGTTCTGCATAGACTAGTAAGCAGTTATCTCCCCAAAAGCGGTGGCTCAGCCTGTAGGAATGGAAGTGGTTTGAAATAATGTTCTTAACACGGCTTGACCTACTGTGGCTTGCTGTGCGGATAACACGTCTACACAGTAGTGCTTGGTGAACGTGTGTGGCGTAGACCATGTGGCTGCCTTACATATTTCTTGCATTGGGATGTTTCCTAGAAAGGCCATGGTAGCACCTTTTTTTCTCGTTGAGTGTGCCCTTGGTGTAATGGGCAGTTGTCGTTTTGCTTTAAGGTAGCAGATTTGGATGCATTTAACTATCCATCTGGCTATACCTTGTTTTGATATTGGGTTTCCTGCATGAGGTTTTTGGAATGCAATAAATAGTTGTTTAGTCTTTCTGATGTTTTTCGTTCTGTCAATGTAGTACATTAATGCTCTTTTGACATCTAATGTATGTAGTGCCCTCTCAGCTACGCAATCTGGCTGTGGGAAGAACACTGGTAGTTCCACTGTTTGATTTAGGTGGAACGGTGAAACAACCTTTGGTAAAAATGTTGGATTAGTCCTTAGGACGACTTTATTTTTGTGTAGTTGTATAAAAGGTTCTTGTATTGTAAACGCCTGAATTTCGCTTACTCTTCTTAGAGATGTAATGGCGATGAGAAATGCAACCTTCCAGGTTAGGAACTGTATTACGCAAGAGTGCATGGGTTCAAAAGGTGGACCCATGAGTCTTGTTAAGACAACATTTAAGTTCCATGAAGGAACAGGTGGTGTTCTTGGTGGTATAATTCTTTTAAGGCCTTCCATGAATGCTTTAATGACTGGTATCCTATATAGGGAAGTTGAATAGGTAGTCTGCAGGTATGCAGATATTGCCGCAAGGTGTATTTTAATGGAAGAGAAGGCTAGGTTAGATTTTTGTAAGTGAAGCAAGTAACCCACTACGTCCTTTGGAGTTGCGTGTAAAGGTTGGATCTGATTATGATGGCAGTAGCAGACAAACCTCTTCCATTTACTTGCATAGCAGTGCCTAGTGGACGGCCTTCTGGCTTGCTTTATGACGTCCATACATTCTTGGGTAAGTTGTAAGTGTCCGAATTCTAGGATTTCAGGAGCCAGATTGCTAGATTCAGCGATGCTGGATCTGGATGTGTGATCTGTTGGTTGTGTTGTGTTAACAGATCCGGCCTGTTGGGCAATTTGATGTGGGGTACTACTGATAGGTCTAGCAGTGTTGTGTACCAGAGTTGCCTTGCCCAAGTTGGTGCTATTAAAATGAGTTTGAGTTTGTTTTGACTCAATTTGTTTACCAGATAAGGAAGGAGAGGGAGAGGAGGAAAAGCGTAGGCAAATATCCCTGACCAGTTCATCCATAGGGCATTGCCTTGGGACTGCCTGTGTGGGTATCTGGATGCGAAGTTTTGGCATTTTGCGTTCTCTCTTGTTGCAAACAAGTCTATTTGAGGTGTTCCCCAGAGTCTGAAGTAAGTGTTTAGAATTTGGGGGTGAATTTCCCATTCGTGGACCTGTTGGTGATCTCGAGAGAGATTGTCTGCAAGTTGATTCTGGATCCCTGGAATAAACTGCGCTATTAGGCGAATGTGGTTGTGAATTGCCCATCGCCATATCTTCTGTGCTAGAAGGCTCAACTGCGTTGAGTGTGTCCCCCCCTGTTTGTTTAGATAATACATTGTTGTCATGTTGTCTGTTTTGACAAGAATGTATTTGTGAGTTATAATTGGTTGGAAAGCCCTTAATGCTTGAAAAACTGCTAGCATTTCTAGGTGATTTATATGCAGTTTTGTTTGATGTACGTTCCATTGTCCTTGTATGCTGTGTTGATCGAGGTGTGCTCCCCACCCTGTCATGGAAGCATCTGTTGTTATTACGCATTGTGGCACTGGGTCTTGGAATGGCCGCCCTTTGTTTAAATTCATACTGTTCCACCATAGAAGCGAGAGGTAAGTTTAGCGGTCTATTAACACCAGATCTAGAAGGTGACCCTGTGCTTGTGACCATTGTGATGCTAGGCACTGTTGTAAGGGCCTCATGTGTAGTCTTGCGTTCGGGACAATGGCTATACAGGAAGACATCATGCCTAGGAGTTGTAATATCATCTTTGCTTGTATTGTTTGTGTTGGATACATGCGTTGTATGATCTTGTTGAAATTTTGAATTCTTTGTGGACTTGGAGTGGCTACTCCTTTTGTTGTGTCTATTATGGCTCCCAGGTATTGTTGTACTTTGCACGGCAAAATGTTGGATTTTGCAAAGTTGACGGTGAAACCCAGTTTGTAGAGGGTTTGTATGATTTGATTTGTGTGTTGTAAGCACTTTGTTAGTGAATTGGTTTTGATTAGCCAGTCGTCTAGATACGGGAATACATGTATTTGCTGCCTTCTGATGTGTGCAGCCACTACTGCTAGACATTTTGTAAAGACTCTTGGTGCGGTTGTTAAACCAAAAGGCAATACTTTGAATTGGTAATGTATTCCTTTGAATACGAACCGTAGGTATTTCCTGTGCGACGGATGTATTGGTATATGGAAATATGCGTCTTTGAGGTCTAAGGTTGTCATGTAGTCCTGTAGTTTTAGCAATGGTAACACTTCTTGTAGCGTGACCATGTGAAAGTGGTCTGATTTGATGTAGGTGTTTAGTATTCTGAGGTCTAGGATTGGTCTCAGTGTTTTGTCCTTTTTTGGTATTAAGAAGTACAGTGAATAGACTCCTGTGTTTGTTTGTGTGTTTGGTACTAATTCGATTGCATTCTTTTGCAATAGTGCTTGAACTTCTATTTCCAGGAGTTCGGAATGTTGTTTTGATAAATTCTGTGCTTTTGGTGGTATGTTTGGAGGGAATTGTAGGAATTCTATGCAATAACCATGTTGGATAATTGCTAAGACCCAAGTGTCTGTAGTTATTTCCTCCCATGCTTTGTAATAATGACCTATTCTTCCCCCCACTGGTGTTGTGTGGAGGGGGTGAGTGACATCTGAGTCACTGCTTGGTTGTAGAGGTTTTGGGGCTTTGAAATTTTCCTCTATTCCTAGGGAATTGCCCTCCTCTGTATTGGCCCCGAAAGCCTCCCCTGTACTGTCCCTGGTAGCTGGACGGTGTTGCCTGCAAGGTGCTGGCTTGTGTGGCCTGACCCCGAAACCCCCCTCTAAAGGGTGTCTTGCGGAAGGTGCTGTAGGTTCCTCTGCTCTGCGGGGAGTAGAGTGCGCCCATGGCTTTAGCAGTGTCAGTGTCTTTTTTAAGTTTTTCGATTGCCGTGTCCACTTCTGGTCCGAAAAGTTGTTTTTCGTTGAATTGCATATTGAGCACTGCCTGCTGTATCTCTGGTTTGAACCCAGACGTTCTTAGCCATGCGTACCTTCTAATGGTCACAGATGTATTAATTGTTCTTGCAGCTGTGTCTGCTGCGTCCATAGAAGATCTATCTGGTTATTTGATATGTTCTGCCCTTCCTCAACCACCTGCTTTGCCCTCTTTTGTAGTTCCTTGGGAAGATGCTCGATGAGGTGTTGCATCTCATCCCAATGGGCTCTGTCATAGCGCGCAAGTAGTGCTTGAGAGTTAGCGATGCGCCACTGGTTTGCAGCTTGTACTGCGACTCTTTTCCCAGCTGCATCGAACTTGCGGCTCTCTTTATCTGGGGGTGGTGCATCCCCAGATGTGTGGGAGTTGGCTCTTTTCCGAGCTGCTCCTACTACGACGGAATCTGGTGGCAGCTGTGTGGTGATGAAAACAGGGTCTGTAGGAGGTGCCTTATACTTCTTTTCCACCCTTGGCGTTATTGCCCTACTTTTGACCGGCTCCTTGAATATTTCCTTTGCGTGCCGAAGCATACCTGGCAGCATAGGCAGGCTTTGGTAGGAGTTGTGGGTGGAGGAGAGGGTGTTGAATAAAAAGTCATCCTCGACTTGTTCTGAGTGGAGGTTTACGTTGTGGAATTGTGCTGCTCTAGCCACCACTTGAGAGTATGCTGAGCTGTCTTCTGGTGGTGAGGGCTTTGTTGGATATGCCTCCGGACTGTTGTCCGACACTGGGGCGTCATATAAGTCCCAAGCGTCTTGATCCTGGTCACCTTGGCTCATGGTGGTGTGAGCCGGGGAATGTGACGGAGTTTGCGCTGGTGAGACGTTAATTACAGGTGGAGGAGAGGGTGGCGGAGTCACCTTTTTCACCATTTTTGTTTGTGGCGCCTGGTCTGTTTGAAACTCCAGTCTCCTTTTTCTCCTTATAGGGGGAAGTGTAGGAGGCTGGACTGGCTTGTAGTGAGTACCAAGGGGTACTTGCACCTTGCACCAGGCCCAGTTATCCCTTATTAGTGTATAGGGTGTCTAGCAGCTTAGGCTGATAGATAATGGTAGCTTAGCAAAGCAGCTCAGGCTGAACTAGGAGACGTGTGAAGCTACTACAGTACCACCTAGTGTCACATGCACAATATCATAAGAAAACACAATACACAGTTATACTAAAAATAAAGGTACTTTATTTTTATGACAATATGCCAAAGTATCTTAGAGTGTACCCTCAGTGAGAGGATAGGAAATATACACAAGATATATATACACAATAGCAAAAATATGCAGTATAGTCTTAGAAAACAGTGCAAACAATGTATAGTTACAATAGGATGCAATGGGGAAACATAGGGATAGGGGCAACACAAACCATATACTCCAGAAGTGGAATGCGAACCACGAATGGACCCCAAACCTATGTGACCTTGTAGAGGGTCGCTGGGACTATTAGAAAATAGTGAGAGTTAGAAAAATAACCCTCCCCAAGACCCTGAAAAGTGAGTGCAAAGTGCACCAAAGTTCCCCTAAGGACAAAATAGTCGTGTTAGAGGGAGAATGCAAGGAAAACACAAATCAGCAATGCAACAACGATGGATTCCTGTCTGAAGGTACCTGTGGAACAAGGGGACCAAGTCCAAAAGTCACAAGCAGCTCGGAGATGGGCAGATGCCCAAGAAATGCCAGCGGTTGGTGCAAAGAAGCTCTTTCTAGGCTGAAGAACTGTGAATACTGCAGGAACGACAAGGGCTAGAGACTTCCCCTTTGGAGGATGGATCCCCCACGCCTTGGAGAGTCGTGCAGAAGTGTTTTCCCGCCGGATGGACGCCAACAAGCCTTGCTACACACAAATCGTGCGTTTGGCGTTTTTGGACGCTGCTGGGGCCCAGGAGGGACCAGAAGGTCGCAAATTGGACCTGCAGAGAGAGGGGACGTCGAGCAAGACAAAGAGCCCTCACTGAAGCAGGTAGCACCCGGAGAAGTGCCAGAAACAGGCACTACGAGGATGCGTGAAACGGTGCTCGCCGAAGTTGCACAAAGGAGTCCCACGTCGCCGGAGACCAACTTAGAAAGTCGTGCAATGCAGGTTAGAGTGCCGTGGACCCAGGCTTGGCTGTGCACACAGGATTTCCGCCGGAAGTGCACAGGGGCCGGAGAAGCTTGCAAAGTCGCGGTTCCCAGCAATGCAGCCCAGCGAGGTGAGGCAAGGACTTACCTCCACCAAACTTGGGCTGAAGAGTCACTGGACTGTGGGGGTCACTTGGACGGTGTCGCTGGATTCGAGGGACCTCGCTCGTCGTGCTGAGAGGAGACCCAAGGGACCGGAAATGCAGCTTTTTGGTGCCTGCGGTTGCAGGGGGAAGATTCCGTCGACCCACGGGAGATTTCTTCGGAGCTTCTGGTGCAGAGAGGAGGCAGACTACCCCCACAGCATGCACAAGCAGGAAAACAGTCGAGAAGGCGGCAGGATCAGCGTTACAGAGTTGCAGTAGTCGTCTTTGCTACTATGTTGCAGGTTTGCAGGCTTCCAGCGCGGTCAGCGGTCGATTCCTTATCAGAAGGTGAAGAGGGAGATGCAGAGGAACTCGGCTGAGCTCATGCATTCGTTATCTGAAGTTTCCCCAGAGACAGAGACCCTAAATAGCCAGAAAAGAGGGTTTGGCTACCTAGGAGAGAGGAAAGGCTACTAACACCTAAAGGAGCCTATCACAAGGAGTCTCTGACGTCACCTGGTGGCACTGGCCACTCAGAGCAGTCCAGTGTGCCAGCAGCACCTCTGTTTCCAAGATGGCAGAGGTCTGGAGCACACTGGAGGAGCTCTGGACACCTCCCAGGGGAGGTGCAGGTCAGGGGAGTGGTCACTCCCCTTTCCTTTGTCCAGTTTCGCGCCAGAGCAGGGGCTAAGGGGTCCCTGAACCGGTGTAGACTGGCTTATGCAGAATTGGGCACATCTGTGCCCAACAAAGCATTTCCAGAGGCTGGGGGAGGCTACTCCTCCCCTGCCTTCACACCATTTTCCAAAGGGAGAGGGTGTCACACCCTCTCTCAGAGGAAGTTCTTTGTTCTGCCATCCTGGGCCAGGCCTGGCTGGACCCCAGGAGGGCAGCTGCCTGTCTGAGGGGTTGGCAGCAGCAGCAGCTGCAGAGAAACCCCAGGAAGGGCAGTCTGGCAGTACCAGGGTCTGTGCTACAGACCACTGGGATCATGGAATTGTCCCAACAATGCCAGGATGGCATAGAGGGGGCAATTCCATGATCATAGACATGTTACATGGCCATATTCGGAGTTACCATGGTGAAGCTACATATAGGTAGTGACCTATATGTAGTGCACGCGTGTAATGGTGTCCCCGCACTCACAAAGTTCAGTGAATTGGCTCTGAACAATGTGGGGGCACCTTGGCTAGTGCCAGGGTGCCCTCACACTAAGTAACTTTGCACCTAACCTTTACCAGGTAAAGGTTAGACATATAGGTGACTTATAAGTTACTTAAGTGCAGTGTAAAATGGCTGTGAAATAACGTGGACGTTATTTCACTCAGGCTGCAGTGGCAGGCCTGTGTAAGAATTGTCAGAGCTCCCTATGGGTGGCAAAAGAAATGCTGCAGCCCATAGGGATCTCCTGGAACCCCAATACCCTGGGTACCTCAGTACCATATACTAGGGGATTCTAAGGGTGTTCCAGTAAGCCAATGTAAATTGGTAAAAATGGTCACTAGCCTGTCAGTGACAATTTGGAAAGAAATGAGAGAGCATAACCACTGAGGTTCTGATTAGCAGAGCCTCAGTGAGACAGTTAGTCACTACACAGGTAACACATACAGGCACACTTATGAGCACTGGGGCCCTGGGTTACCAGGGTCCCAGTGACACATACAACTAAAACAACATATATACAGTGAAAAATGGGGGTAACATGCCAGGCAAGATGGTACTTTCCTACACAACCCCCCCCCAAACGAAGGACAATAAGACTAGCCATTACCTGATGAGTCTTCATTGTCTAAGTGGAAATATCTGGAGAGTCCATCTGCATTGGAGTGGCTACTCCCAGGTCTATGTTCCACTGTATAGTCCATTCCCTGTAGGGATATGGACCACCTCAACAATTTAGGATTTTCACCTTTCATTTGTTTTAGCCAAAGTAGAGGTTTGTGGTCTGTCTGAACAATGAAGTGAGTGCCAAACAGGTATGGCCTCAACTTCTTCAGAGCCCAGACCACAGCAAAGGCCTCCCTCTCAATGGCAGACCAACGCTTTTCTCTAGGGGTCAACCTTCTACTAATAAAAGCAACAGGTTGATCCTGGCCCTCAGAATTAAGTTGTGATAGGACTGCCCCTACTCCTAATTCAGATGCATCAGTTTGGACATAGAATTTTTTAGAGTAACAAGGGCTTTTCAGGACAGGTGCAGAGCACATGGCCTGCTTCAGCTCCTCAAAAGCTTTCTGACAGTTTGCTGTCCATAATACCTTTTTAGGCATTTTCTTGGATGTGAGGTCATTAAGAGGGGCTGCAATGGAGCCATAGTTCTTAATGAACCTCCTGTAATACCCAGTGAGGCCTAGGAAGGCTCTCACCTGAGTCTGAGTGGTAGGGGGAATCCAATCAATAATAGTTTGGATTTTCCCCTGAAGTGGTGCAATCTGTTCCCCACCAACAAGGTGTCCCAGATAAACCACTTTACCCTGCCCTATCTGGCACTTTGAAGCCTTGATAGTGAGGCCTGCCTTTTGTAGGGCCTCCAAAACTTTCCAAAGGTGGACCAGGTGATCATCCCAGCTGGAGCTAAAGACAGCTATATCATCCAAATATGCTGCACTGAAAGCTTCCAGCCCTTGCAGGACTGTGTTCACCAACCTCTGAAAAGTGGCAGGTGCATTTTTCAAACCAAAAGGCATTACAGTAAACTGGTAATGTCCTCCAATGGTAGAAAATGCAGTCTTAGGTTTAGCATCTTCTGACATTTTGATCTGCCAATACCCTGCAGTCAAATCAAAAGTGCTTAGATACTTGGCAGATGCCAGTGTATCTATTAGCTCATCTGCCCTGGGTATAGGGTGAGCATCTGTTTTGGTTACCAAGTTGAGACCTCTATAGTCTACACAAAACCTCATTTCCTTCTTTCCATCTTTAGAATTGGGTTTTGGTACCAGTACCACAGGAGAAGCCCATGGACTGTCAGAGTGCTCAACCACTCCTAGTTCCAACATCTTCTGAACTTCTTGCTTTATGCAGTCCCTGACATGGTCAGGCTGCCTATAGATCTTACTTTTGACAGGTAAACTGTCTCCAGTATCTATAGTGTGCTCACACCAAGAAGTGGTGCCTGGCACAATGGAGAAGAGTTCTGAAAATTGTCCTAGGAGATTTATGCAATTATCTTTCTGCTCAGCAGTAAGACAATCAGCCAAAACTACCCCTTCCACAAGAGCATCTTGTTCTGTGGAAGAGAAGAGATCAGGTAGAGGATCACTGTCTTCTTCCTGTCCCTCATCTGTTGCCATGAGCAGGGTGAGATCAGCCCTGTCATAGTAGGGTTTCAGGCGGTTGACATGGAGCACCCTAAGGGGACTCCTGGCAGTGCCTAAGTCAACCAAGTAGGTGACTTCACCCTTCTTTTCAACAATTGTGTGTGGACCACTCCATTTATCTTGGAGTGCTCTTGGGGCCACAGGCTCCAAGACCCACACTTTCTGCCCTGGTTGGTACTGAACCAAAACAGCCTTCTGATCATGCCATTGCTTCTGGAGCTCTTGGCTGGCCTGAAGGTTTTTACTGGCCTTTTTCATGTACTCAGCCATCCTTGATCTGAGGCCAAGTACATAGTCCACAATATCCTGCTTAGGAGCTTTTAAAGGTTGTTCCCAACCCTCCTTTACAAGTGTGAGTGGACCCCTAACAGGGTGTCCAAAAAGAAGTTCAAAGGGGCTGAAGCCCACTCCTTTCTGGGGTACCTCCCTGTAGGCAAAAAGGAGGCATGGTAGAAGGATATCCCATCTCCTGCGGAGTTTTTCAGGGAGTCCCATAATCATGCCTTTGAGAGTTTTATTAAACCTCTCCACCAGTCCATTTGTTTGTGGATGATAGGGTGTTGTGAACTTGTAAGTTACACCACACTCCTTCCACATGGCCTTTAAGTATGCAGACATGAAATTGCTTCCTCTGTCTGATACTACTTCCTTTGGGAAGCCCACCCTGGAAAATATTCCCAGGAGGGCCTTTGCCACTGCAGGAGCTGTAGTGGTCCTTAAAGGAATAGCTTCAGGATATCTTGTGGCATGGTCCACTACCACCAAGATAAACCTATTGCCTGAAGCAGTAGGAGGGTCAAGGGGGCCAACTATGTCAACCCCTACCCTTTCAAAGGGAACCCCAACCACAGGCAGTGGGATAAGGGGTGCCTTTGGAGTGCCACCTGTTTTGCCACTGGCTTGACAGGTTTCACAGGACTTACAAAAATCTTTTGTGTCCTCAGACATCCTAGGCCAATGAAACAGTGGTACCAATCTGTCCCAAGTTTTCATTTGACCCAGGTGCCCAGCTAAGGGAATGTCATGTGCCAGTGTTAGGAGGAACTTTCTGTACTCCTGAGGAATCACTAATCTCCTGGCAGCTCCAGGTTTAGGATCCCTTTGCTCAGTGTACAAGAGGTTGTCCTCCCAGTAAACTCTGTGTGAGTCACTGACATCCCCATTAGCCTGTTTGACAGCTTGCTGTCTGAGACCCTCTAATGTGGGACAGGTTTGCTGTGCCACACTCAGCTCCTCTCTGGCAGGCCCCCCTTCACCCAAAAGCTCAGCAGTGTCTGCTTCCAGCTCCTCTGGTGTAGGTTCTGCACAGGGAGGGAATTCTTCTTCCTCAGAAGTAGAATCCACTGTAGAGGGAGGGATAGTAGGAAGTGGTTTGCTTCTACTAGCCCTAGCTTTAGGGAGCACTTGGTCCATTGTTCCAGGATCCAAGCTTCCCTGTCCTTTTTGCTTTTTGGCCTGAGCCCTTGTCAAAGCAAAAATATGCCCTGGGATGCCCAGCATTGCTGCATGGGCCTCCAACTCCACATCTGACCAAGCTGATGTCTCCAAATCGTTCCCTAATAGACAGTCTACAGGTAAATCTGAAGCTACCACAACTTTCTTTGGACCAGATACCCCCCCCCAGTTGAGATTTACAACAGCCATGGGGTGGCTTTGTGTTATGTTGTGAGCATCGGTTACTTGGTACTGGTGTCCAAGTATGTGTTGTTCAGGGTGCACCAGTTTCTCAATCACCATTGTGATACTGGCACCTGTGTCCCTGTAGGCCTGGACCTCAACACCATTTATTAGGGTTAGTTGCTTGTACTTCTCCAAGTTATGGGGGCAAGCAACCAAAGTGGCTAAGTCAATAGCCCCTTCAGAGACTAAAGTAGCCTCTGTGGTCTCCCTAATCAGACCAACCCCAACTAAATTACCAAAAGTGAGCCCAGCTACTCCCTTGGATTGGCTATTAGTAGGTTTGCTCCCACCACCACTGCTATTAGTAGGGACACTAGGTGTAGCAGTAGGGGTTGTAGTGGTAGGAGCTGTGGTGCCTTTCTTTGGACAACTGGGATCTGTTGTCCAATGGCCTTTTATCTTACATAAATAGCACCATGGTTTCCTTTCCTTGTTCTGATTAGAGGAAGGTTTGGGCCCACCACCCCCACCAGAGTGTTTTTGTGGGCCTGATGAAGACTCATTTTTAGATTTGTCCCCACCCTTGTCAGAAGACTTACCATCCTTCTTTTTGTTGCCATCTTTGTCACCCCCTGTATGAACTTTTCTGTTCACTCTTGTTCTGACCCATTTGTCTGCCTTCTTTCCCAATTCTTGGGGAGAGGTCAGATCAGAGTCCACCAAGTACTGGTGCAACAAATCAGACACACAATTATTAAGAATATGCTCTCTCAGGATTAAGTTATACAGGCTGTCATAATCAGTAACTTTACTGCCATGTAACCACCCCTCCAAGGCCTTCACTGCCTGGTCAATGAAATCAACCCAGTCTTGTGAAGACTCCTTTTTGGTATCTCTGAACTTGATCCTGTACTGTTCAGTGGTTAAGCCATAACCATCCAGGAGTGCATTCTTAAGAACTTGGAAATTGTTAGCATCATTTTCTTTTACAGTAAGGAGCCTATCCCTACCTTTTCCAGTAAATGATAGCCATAGGATAGCAGCCCACTGCCTTTGAGGGACATCCTGTACAGCACAGGCCCTCTCAAGTGCAGCAAACCACTTGTTAATGTCATCCCCCTCCTTGTAAGGGGGAACTATCTTATGCAGATTCCTGGAATCATGCTCTTTTGCAGGATGACTATGGGGAATACTGCTGCTGCCACCATGGGTATCTAAACCCATCTTCTGTCTTTCCCTCTCTATTTCTAAAGACTGTCTATCCAAATCCAGCTGTTGCTTCTTGAGCTTCAGTCTGGTTTGCTCCACTCTCAATCTATTGAGCTCCCTTTCTAACAATCTGTCATCAGGGTGGGTGGGAGGGACATTTCTAGATACAGAGGTATGATGGGAATGAACAGAAGGAGACCTGTCCCTTACAGAGGGCACCCTAACAGCTTGGCTACCAGTATAATGTGAGAGCACATCATCAGTATGATGTGATTCAACCTCTGTACCAACTATGCTAGACTGTCTAGTAATGGGCAGGCTGAGAAGTTTCTTTCCTGAACCTTTTCCTGGGGGAGTCCCTGGATCAGATTGAGAACCATTAGCTACTTTTTCTACAGATTGGCCACTTATGGCCTTATCTTGTACTCTAAGCATATTAATTAACAGTTCTAAAGAAGG
Source organism: Pleurodeles waltl (assembly GCF_031143425.1). Taxonomy (NCBI): domain Eukaryota; kingdom Metazoa; phylum Chordata; class Amphibia; order Caudata; family Salamandridae; genus Pleurodeles; species Pleurodeles waltl. Next base: position 857,416,426 of record NC_090442.1, on the reverse strand, counting down.
ATTCTTCCCTACACTCAAACCTCTCTCTATGCAGAGACTCCTTGCTCCTTTCCAGCTAAGGTGATCATATGCAAGTTTGGACAGTTCAACTTTTTGGCCTGTGCCAGACATTTTTTAGAGAGAGTAAAAGTGATAGACAAAGAGAAAAAAGTTTTCAGAACTTTTTGGAAAGACAGAAAAAACTTTTTAAACTTTTAAGAACTTTTTGAAAGTTTAGAAGTACTTTTCAGCACTTAGAAAAGAGTGAAAAGAGGAAATGCAAAACTTTTTGTCTATGTGTATATACACTGACCTTGTTTTGTATATTTTTCTCTTATGAAAAGTACAATGACAAGAGTGGTAAGTAGTCTCAAAGCACTTATCCCACCACTGCACAACCAATGTAGGAGGCTGGACTGGCTTGTAGTGAGTACCAAGGGGTACTTGCACCTTGCACCAGGCCCAGTTATCCCTTATTAGTGTATAGGGTGTCTAGCAGCTTAGGCTGATAGATAATGGTAGCTTAGCAAAGCAGCTCAGGCTGAACTAGGAGACGTGTGAAGCTACTACAGTACCACCTAGTGTCACATGCACAATATCATAAGAAAACACAATACACAGTTATACTAAAAATAAAGGTACTTTATTTTTATGACAATATGCCAAAGTATCTTAGAGTGTACCCTCAGTGAGAGGATAGGAAATATACACAAGATATATATACACAATAGCAAAAATATGCAGTATAGTCTTAGAAAACAGTGCAAACAATGTATAGTTACAATAGGATGCAATGGGGAAACATAGGGATAGGGGCAACACAAACCATATACTCCAGAAGTGGAATGCGAACCACGAATGGACCCCAAACCTATGTGACCTTGTAGAGGGTCGCTGGGACTATTAGAAAATAGTGAGAGTTAGAAAAATAACCCTCCCCAAGACCCTGAAAAGTGAGTGCAAAGTGCACCAAAGTTCCCCTAAGGACAAAATAGTCGTGTTAGAGGGAGAATGCAAGGAAAACACAAATCAGCAATGCAACAACGATGGATTCCTGTCTGAAGGTACCTGTGGAACAAGGGGACCAAGTCCAAAAGTCACAAGCAGCTCGGAGATGGGCAGATGCCCAAGAAATGCCAGCGGTTGGTGCAAAGAAGCTCTTTCTAGGCTGAAGAACTGTGAATACTGCAGGAACGACAAGGGCTAGAGACTTCCCCTTTGGAGGATGGATCCCCCACGCCTTGGAGAGTCGTGCAGAAGTGTTTTCCCGCCGGATGGACGCCAACAAGCCTTGCTACACACAAATCGTGCGTTTGGCGTTTTTGGACGCTGCTGGGGCCCAGGAGGGACCAGAAGGTCGCAAATTGGACCTGCAGAGAGAGGGGACGTCGAGCAAGACAAAGAGCCCTCACTGAAGCAGGTAGCACCCGGAGAAGTGCCAGAAACAGGCACTACGAGGATGCGTGAAACGGTGCTCGCCGAAGTTGCACAAAGGAGTCCCACGTCGCCGGAGACCAACTTAGAAAGTCGTGCAATGCAGGTTAGAGTGCCGTGGACCCAGGCTTGGCTGTGCACACAGGATTTCCGCCGGAAGTGCACAGGGGCCGGAGAAGCTTGCAAAGTCGCGGTTCCCAGCAATGCAGCCCAGCGAGGTGAGGCAAGGACTTACCTCCACCAAACTTGGGCTGAAGAGTCACTGGACTGTGGGGGTCACTTGGACGGTGTCGCTGGATTCGAGGGACCTCGCTCGTCGTGCTGAGAGGAGACCCAAGGGACCGGAAATGCAGCTTTTTGGTGCCTGCGGTTGCAGGGGGAAGATTCCGTCGACCCACGGGAGATTTCTTCGGAGCTTCTGGTGCAGAGAGGAGGCAGACTACCCCCACAGCATGCACAAGCAGGAAAACAGTCGAGAAGGCGGCAGGATCAGCGTTACAGAGTTGCAGTAGTCGTCTTTGCTACTATGTTGCAGGTTTGCAGGCTTCCAGCGCGGTCAGCGGTCGATTCCTTATCAGAAGGTGAAGAGGGAGATGCAGAGGAACTCGGCTGAGCTCATGCATTCGTTATCTGAAGTTTCCCCAGAGACAGAGACCCTAAATAGCCAGAAAAGAGGGTTTGGCTACCTAGGAGAGAGGAAAGGCTACTAACACCTAAAGGAGCCTATCACAAGGAGTCTCTGACGTCACCTGGTGGCACTGGCCACTCAGAGCAGTCCAGTGTGCCAGCAGCACCTCTGTTTCCAAGATGGCAGAGGTCTGGAGCACACTGGAGGAGCTCTGGACACCTCCCAGGGGAGGTGCAGGTCAGGGGAGTGGTCACTCCCCTTTCCTTTGTCCAGTTTCGCGCCAGAGCAGGGGCTAAGGGGTCCCTGAACCGGTGTAGACTGGCTTATGCAGAATTGGGCACATCTGTGCCCAACAAAGCATTTCCAGAGGCTGGGGGAGGCTACTCCTCCCCTGCCTTCACACCATTTTCCAAAGGGAGAGGGTGTCACACCCTCTCTCAGAGGAAGTTCTTTGTTCTGCCATCCTGGGCCAGGCCTGGCTGGACCCCAGGAGGGCAGCTGCCTGTCTGAGGGGTTGGCAGCAGCAGCAGCTGCAGAGAAACCCCAGGAAGGGCAGTCTGGCAGTACCAGGGTCTGTGCTACAGACCACTGGGATCATGGAATTGTCCCAACAATGCCAGGATGGCATAGAGGGGGCAATTCCATGATCATAGACATGTTACATGGCCATATTCGGAGTTACCATGGTGAAGCTACATATAGGTAGTGACCTATATGTAGTGCACGCGTGTAATGGTGTCCCCGCACTCACAAAGTTCAGTGAATTGGCTCTGAACAATGTGGGGGCACCTTGGCTAGTGCCAGGGTGCCCTCACACTAAGTAACTTTGCACCTAACCTTTACCAGGTAAAGGTTAGACATATAGGTGACTTATAAGTTACTTAAGTGCAGTGTAAAATGGCTGTGAAATAACGTGGACGTTATTTCACTCAGGCTGCAGTGGCAGGCCTGTGTAAGAATTGTCAGAGCTCCCTATGGGTGGCAAAAGAAATGCTGCAGCCCATAGGGATCTCCTGGAACCCCAATACCCTGGGTACCTCAGTACCATATACTAGGGGATTCTAAGGGTGTTCCAGTAAGCCAATGTAAATTGGTAAAAATGGTCACTAGCCTGTCAGTGACAATTTGGAAAGAAATGAGAGAGCATAACCACTGAGGTTCTGATTAGCAGAGCCTCAGTGAGACAGTTAGTCACTACACAGGTAACACATACAGGCACACTTATGAGCACTGGGGCCCTGGGTTACCAGGGTCCCAGTGACACATACAACTAAAACAACATATATACAGTGAAAAATGGGGGTAACATGCCAGGCAAGATGGTACTTTCCTACAGGAAGGGTGCTTATTCTTCCCGTTCCCTGCTGTATGAAAATACGTTTTTGCGTATGGTCCACTTCGGTGGATTGCAGCTCTTCCTCAAACCTATGCTTCCGCATCTGAGAGGACAGTGATTGTTCCTCTGTATAAGAGCCTGGACCTGGGTCGGTTACGGGTTGTTTCGGCACCGAAACCCTGCCTGTATCTCTTTTCGGCTCCGAGGTGGCTTTTTTCTTTTTTGGCGTCGAAACCTCTCGGCGTCGATCTTCGTCGGTGCCGCTGTCTCGGCGTCGAGCCGCTTCTACACCGCTATCTCGGTGTCGTTGCTTTTCTCCAGCACTTTCTCGATCCCGAGAAGACTGTGTGCCGGTGTCTCGACCGGAGTCGGACGATCTCGGCACTGTTTTGGCCTTTTTCGGTGCCGATGGTCGGTCACCGAATTTATGGGTGGAGCCATGGCCTGGTGGCAGTGGCGTCCCCTGGGCCTTGTCACTTTTCTTCTGTGTTGTTTTCGACGTCTTACTCACGGTTCTTTGATCGTCGAATTCCTCGGAGTCCGATTCGTGGATCGAAAAGGTTTCTTCTTCCTCTTGTTCCTCGAACTCTCAGTGCGCTGTCGGCGTGGACGCCATCTGAAGTCTCCTGGCTCGACGGTCACGGAGTGTCTTTCGGGACCGGAACGCACGACAGGCCTCGCAAGTCTCTTCACTGTGCTCAGGCGACAGGCACAGGTTACAGACCAAATGTTGGTCTGTATACGGGTATTTGTTGTGGCATTTGGGACAAAAACGGAATGGGGTCCGTTCCATCGACGTTGTTCGACACGCGGTCGGGCCGACCAGGCCCCGATGGGGGATCGAAAACTACCCCGAAGGGCACCGGAGCGCGTCGATCTTCGATGCGGTGTTGACTCTAACTACGCCGATCCCGAACGCAACAATACCGACGAAAATCTTCCGATATTAACTAACTTTCCGTTCCGAAACTCGGAGCGACAGGAACACGTCCGAACCCGATGGCGGAAAGAAAACAATCGAAGATGGAGTCGACGCCCATGCGCAATGGAGACAGAAGGAGGAGTCACTCGGTCCCGTGACTCGAAAGACTTCTTCGAAGAAAAACAACTTGTAACACTCTGACCCAACACCAGATGGCGAGCTATGCAGAACATGTGTATCTACAGCGACAGATGCCATCGAACACCTATTTTCAAGGGAGAGGGTGTTAACTCCCTCTCCCACAGGAAATCATTTATTCGGCCTTCCTCTGCCTGAGCTGGTCAAGCAGCAGGAGGGCAGAAACCTGTCTAAGGGGTGGCAGCAGTGCAGGCAGCCTGGGAAATCCCAGAAGACTGATAGAAGCAATGCTTGGGTCCTCTAAGGAGCCCCAGAGTGCATTAAATCATACAGCCAATAATGGCAACAGTACTGACGCATGATTCCAACATGTTTGATACCAAACATGCCCAAGTTCGGAGTTACCATTATGTAGCTGGACACAGGTGTCCAATACATAGGTGAAATGGCTTCCCCTCACTTATGAAGTCCAGGAAATGGAGCCGGAGTCCACAGGGGCACCTCTGCTCATGCAAGTGTGGCCTCCATAGGGGTGACTTACAGTGACCTTGTGCAGTGACCTGTAGTAAAAGGGTGCATGCACCTTTTCACAGAGGCTACAATAGCAGGCCTGCAGACACATTTTGCATGGGCTCCCATAGGTGGCACAACACATGCTGCAGCACATGGGGAACCCCTGGGGTAGCTAGGTACCATATATCGGGGACTTATATGGGGGCACCAGCATGACTATTTTGGGGTTTGCAAGGTCTAGGAAACCAAATTAGGGGGAGAGAGCACAGTCACAGGAGTCCTGGTTAGCAGGAGCCCAGTGAACAACAGTCAAAATATACTGACAGCAGGCAAAAAGTGGGGGTAACCATGCCAATAAACGGGTACTTTCCTACACTCAATTGCTGGGCAAGCTCTGCCACGTTAACAAATAAGGAACACGATTGAATTCTGTCACAGAAACTGCACCAGAAGCTCATTTCCAGGCTAGGTTAATCCATGGTCACCTTTTGCTGGAAAATGAGAATGCCATTTTCACTTTTGAGTGCAGCCACAAACTCTGCATGGACCCCATAAAATTATTCCCCACTTTAAAAAGCCCATCACCTGCGAAATTAGTAGGTGCCCTGTCATGTCACAAAAGGAGAGATGTCTGCTGGGGAGAGCTTAAGTCAACTACAGCTATGCAACCTTAGGAATTGTTTGTTTTGTATACAACAAAAAGTGCAAGTTACTTACCTTCGGTAACAAAATATCTGGTAGAGACATGTTCTAGTTGCAGATTCCTTACCTTAGAATTTCCCCAGGTGTCAGACTGGATCCGGAGATTTTTCTTCGAGCAATACCCTTGCGGGTCAGTAGGTGGCATCGGTCGACTCGCGGGCGACGTTGGTGTCGTAGTCGCTGTGATGACGTAGAGAGTAGTCTATAGACACCAGCTTCTTTTAACAACTTTCCACGCCAAAGCGCAGAGCTTCTAAGAACACTGAGATTGGTGTGCCAGAGCTAAGGACCTGAAAGGGGAAATCACTGTCCCTAGAAATCAGTTCACAAGCGGGGAGGATGGGTGGGTGGTAAGGAATCTGCAACTAGAATATGTCTCTTCCAGATATTTTGTTACCGAAGGTAAGTAACTTGTACATCTGATAGAGACTTCTAGTTGCAGATTCCTTACCTTATAATAGATACCCAAGCAATGCCATCCTCGGTGGTGGGCTGTGAACCAACATCATACTAGGAAGTCCTGCAGGATCGAACGACCAAAGTAGCCGTCCACACGGACCTCATTGTCCAGACAGTAGTGGTTAGCAAACGTGTGCAGGGACGCCCACGTAGCTGCCGGGCAGGTATCCAGAACAGGAACTCCGTGTGCTAACGCAGTGGAAGCAGCAGTTGCTCTGGTGGAGTGAGCACGCAAACCCTCAGGAGGTTGCTTCTTGGCCAAAGCGTAGCACAGTTTGATGCAAAGAAGCACCCATCGAGAGACGGTACACTTTTGCACCACCTTCCCTTTTTTCGCACCCACATACCCAATGAAGAGTTGATCCTCCACACAGAAATCTTTAGTACGATTTAGGTAGAACGCCAACGGTCTTTTTGGGTCCAGATGGTGGAGTCTCTCCTCCTCATGGGAAGGATGTGGGGGTACGTAGAAAGTACTGATGGACTGGCCTACATGAAAGGCCACCTTAGGAAGGAAGGAAGCCTTAATGCGCAACACTACTTTGTCAGGGTGCACAGACAAATATGGAGGTTTTGAGAAAAGGGTCTGAAGCTCACTCACCCTGCGAGCAGAGGTGATTGCAACAAGAAAGACAGTTTTGAAGGTGAGGAGCCGCAAGGGACAATTATGCATTGGCTCAAAGGGAGTACACATCAAATAAGTATGTACAAGATTGAGGTCCACTGAGGCATGATAAATGGAGTAGAAGGAAATAAATGGGTTAGTCCATTTAGGAATCTACTCACAATAGGAGATTTAAAGAGTGAGGGCTGATCAGGGAGTCTAAGAAAGGCTAAAATGACAGATAAATATCCCTTAAGGGTGCCGAAAGCAGAGCCCTGCTGGGCCAAAGAACCTTTGACAGAGGGGCAGAAAGGGGATCAACTGAATTGTTGGTACACCACGCCACAAATTTATTCCAACAGGTGTATACAGTTTTGGCTGATGGACACCTGGCTGCCAAGATAACATCGCAGATTTCGGGTGGCCGTGCAAAAGCCGTCAACTGTGGCCCCTCAATCTCCACGCATGAAGGTGGAGGTTGGACAGGTTCGAGTGAAGAACCGCCCCCTGTTGCTGCGACAGAAGATCCGCCCAAAGAGGCAGTCTGAGTGGTGGATCGATGGACATGCTCAATAGCTCTGGATACCATACTCTCTGTGCCCAGTCCGGAGCCACCAAGATGACTTGGGCCCGGTCGTTCCTGATTTTCTTGAGAAATCTGGGCAGAAGAGAGAAAGGAGTAAAGAAGGCTGGAGTTCCACTCAAGACAAAAAGCATCTCAGAGCGAGTGCCGCCTTGGAAACTCCAACGTGCAAAACAGCTGACATTGCGTATTCTCTGCGGAGGCGAACAGATCTAGCCAAGGCTCTCCCCACTGCTGAAAGAGACCTTGCGCCACCTCCGTATGGAGACGCCATTTGTGATCGGCTGTGCATTGACGGCTGAGCTTGTCTGCTCTGGCATTGAGGGAACCCGCCAGATGTTGAATCATCAGAGTAATGCCCTGATGTTCCAGCCATGTCCAGATGCGTAGTGCCTCTTGACAAAGGGTCCAGGACCCTACTCCGCCCTGTTTGTTGCAGTACCACATGGCAGTAGTATTGTCCGTGAACACCTGCACCTCTTTGAGAGAGAGGAGGAATGCTTTCAAGGCAAGCCTGATCGCCCGGAGATCCAGAAGACTGATATGAAGCCTAGACTCTGCCGGAGACCAGAGCCCTCTGATCTCCGCCTCTCCCATGTGGCCACCCCAACCCAGAAGTGAAAAACCTGTCACTATAGAGAGATCTGGTTGGGGAAGGGAGAGGGATCTGCCGTGGACCCAATGCGCTTTCGAAAGCCACCAGTGCAGGTCTTATTCAGTTCCCTCTGAGATATGGACCATGTCGGAGGGATTCCCCTGATGCTGCGCCCACTGGAACTTCAGGTCCCACTGCAGAGCCCGCATATGCCATTTGGCATGTGTAACTAGCAGGATAGAGAGGCCATGAGGCCCAGCAGCCTCAGAGTCAGTCTCACCGAAACCCAAGACCGAGGCTGAAAGATCGGAATCATAGCCTGAAACTGCACTATGTCCAGAACTCCCCCTATAAAAGAGAGCGTCTGAGAGGGAGTCAGGTGTGACTTCGGCACGTTCATAGTGAACCCCAGCGTGTGCAGGAGGTTCGCCGTAGTCTGAAGGTGGGAGATGACTTTCTGGGGCGAGTCCACCTTCAACAGCCAGTCATCGAGGTAGGGGAAGACTGAGACCCCTAACCTGCGCAGATGAGCTGCAACCACAGCCATCACTTTCGTGAACACCTGAGGGGCGCTGGTAAGGCCGAAAGGGAGCACGGTGAACTGAAAGTGTTCGTGACTTACCACGAATCGTAGGTAACGTCTGTGGGCAGGAAGGATGGGGATGTGGAAATAAGCGTCCTGCAAGTCCAACGCTACCATCCAGTCTCCTGGGTTCAAGGCAGACAGAACCTGAGCCAGGGTGAGCATTTTGAATTTCTCTTGAGTAGTTTAGGTTTTGAAGGTCTAGGATAGGACGTAAGCCCTTGTCCTTTTTTGGTATCAGAAAGTAGCAGAATAACAACCACGACCTACTTCTGGCACATGGACCTTTTCTATAGTTCCCTTGGCCAAGAAAGCTGTGACTTCCTGGTGGAGAAACGCCAAATTATCCTCTGGAAGGTGACTGAAGGATGAAGGAATGGTTGGTGGAGTAGATTTGAAAGAGAGGAAGTAGCACTTTCGAACTATCTACAAAACCCACCTGTCTGTGGTGATGTTTTCCCAGTGGGGCAGGTGATGGCAAATCCTGCCACCAAATGTACGGGACTGAGGGAACGGACTAGGAGGGTTTGGAGGCTGCAGCGGGGGCAGAGGTGGACTGGGCAGACCTCTGGTTCCCTGTCCCACAAACATGTGGGATTCTGCGTTCTCGGCCACGCAGAGGCTGAACAGCGTGGGCGGCATGGTGGCTGGGTGGAGGACGAGACAGGGAGCCCCTTCCGTGGCCACAAAAGGGGTGAAAAGCAGACTGTGGAGGGTGAGGGGCAGAGGAAAGATCGAGGGACCGAGCTGTAGCCCGGGAATCCTTGAATCTCTCCAAGGCCGAGTCAGCTTTGTCTCCGAAGGGACGTGAACCATCAAAGGGCATGTCCATGAGTGACTGTTGGACATCCCCAGAAAAACCAGAAGTACGCAACCAGGCGTGGCGTTGTAAGGCCACCGTCGTAGCAACCTATCTGCCCAGAGAGTCGGTCGTGTCCAGCCCACAACAGATTGTGAACTTTGCCGCATCTCTCTTATCGTTCACAGCTTGGGAGATGATAGCACGGGCCTTCTCCGGTATCTGCGGCAGGACCTGCGCAACCATATCCTACAAAGAGTGGGTATAGCGGCCCAAAAGGCATGCGGTGTTCACAGATTGCAGCGCGAGACTGGAGGAAGAAAACAATTTCTTGCCAAACTGTTCCAGCCTTTTGGATTTACTATCCAGGGGTGCGGAAGGGAATGCGCCTGAAGAAGAGGAAGCCTGGATAACAAGACTCTCAGGCATGGGGTGTTAGGACAGGAATTTAGGGTCGTTCGGAGCGGACCGATGGCAGCATGCGATAGTCCTATTCACAGGATACCCTGTGTTGGGTTTGGACCAGGAACCTAAAAGGACATCGGTGAGGGCTTCATTAAACGGCAAAAGGGGTTCTGAAGTAGAAGCCCCAGGCTGAAGCACGTCCATCAGGATATTAGACCTGACCTCAACAGTGGGAAGCTCGAGACCTAGGACCTCAGCTGCCCTACTGACCACCATACCATAAGTTGCTCCCTCCCCTGTAGCCACGGTAGGAGAAGACAGTATGCCAGCGTCAGGAGAAGTATCCAGACCACTGGCTTCACCCAGTTCCTGAGCCCAGTCCATAGAAGGGTAATCCTGGTATTCATAAGGGTCCAGGGACCCCTCCAATTCCTCTGAGTCGTCGGGGATAAGAAGTTGGTTGACGTCGATAGTGGGCACTACCGACATCGGGACCGTTGACAAATGACCCGGCGCAGGGGAAGGTCTGAAGGGTGCGACCGGCGTGGATCCGCGTGCGGATCCGGAGGTGAACTTGTGGCCAGAGCCGAAGCTGCCTGCATGGAACCTGAAGGCCCCCTCAGTCGAACCCCTTGGGCCCGGAGACGCCGTATCGGGGTCAGACAGCCCAAAGATGAGGCGCATGGCCTCAAGAAACTCTTTAAGCTGGGTGGGGGTCGCTCTGGCTCTGGTAAACTCGGGGAAGCACTGAGCCGACCCAGACGCAAGCTCCGAGGATGGAGGCCTTGTGCATGGACGCTCCACCCGCATTGCGTCGGCTGACCGACGGGGCGAAGTTGGAGAGCGATGGGACTTCTTCGACTTCTTCTTCTTACCTTGACCAGAGGATTTTGAAGAAGATGAGTGATGGTGACTCTGCGACCGATCTCGAGACTTTCCTCTCGAGCGAGATCAGGACGTACGCGGACTCAGCAGCTTTAGGGACCGCTCCCTCAAAGCCTTCGGGTGCATGGCCCGGCACTCGGAGCACGACTTCAGGTCGTGGTCGCGCTCAAGACACCACAGACAAACCTGATGAGGATGCGTCACCGACATCGTACGATGACAGTCCTCGCACGGCTTGAAACCGGTCTTTGGGGACATCCTCGATGCATCAAATGTTTCATAGAAAAACCCGACAAAATGGTCAAATTCGGCCAAAAAATAGCCAGGGTAGCTCTTCTTTAGATCAGCGCATGGCGCAGAAAGAAAAGAACTGACATCACTGCGTGAGAACGGAGCCTATACACTACTCTTGTTGTCATCACAGCGACTACGACGCCAACAGAGTCGACCGACGCCACCTACTGGCGCGCAAGGGTATTGCTCGAAGAAAAATCTCCAGATCCAGTCTGACACTTGGGGAAATTCTAAGGTAAGGAATCTGCAACTAGAAATCTGTATCAGATATATCTTTTCCTTCTCCCACTGTCACAAGTAGTTACATGTTTTTCCGGCGGGACGAGTGAGGTCTTTGAAGATTGTAGAAAAGTTGCAAGAATGTTGCTGTTTGTTGAGCAGAGCCGCTGCTCATGGGAGTTTCTTGGTCCTGGGGTTCAGGGCAGTCATCTGAGGCTTCAGAGGTCGCTGGTCCCTGTTGGATGCATCGCTGTTGCAGTTTTTCGAGTCAGAAGACAGGCTACTAGGGCTGGGGCCAAAGCAGTTGTCATCTTCCGTCGTCTCTGCAGGCTTGCAGGTCAGCAGTCCTTCTTCTTTAGTTCAGGTTGCAGGAATCTGACTTCCTGGGTTCTGGGGTGCCCCTAAATACTAAATTTAGGGGTGTGTTTAGGTTGGGGAGGGCAGTAGCCAATGGCTACTGTCCTGGAGGGTGGCTACACCCTCTTTGTGCCTTCTCCCTAAGGGGAGGAGAACACATCCCTAATCCTATTGGGGGAATCCTCCAAAACTAAGATGAAGGATTTCTAAAGGCAGGGGTCACCTCAGCTCAGGGCACCTTGGGGGCTGTCCTGACTGGTGGGTGATGCCTCCTTGTTTTTCTCATGATCTCCTCCAGTCTTGACGCCAAAAGTGGGGGCAGTGGCTGAAGGGGTGGGCCTCTCCACTAGCTGGGATGCCCTGTGGCGCTGGAACAAAAGGGGTGAGCCTTTGAGGCTCACTGCCAGGTGTTACAGTTCCTGCAGGGGGAGGTGATAAGCACCTCCACCCAGTACAGGCTTCGTTCCTGGCCACAGAGTGACAAAGGCACCCTCCCCATGTGGCCAGCAACCCATCTGGTTGCGGCAGGCTGGCAGAAACTGGTCAGCCCCACACTGGAAGTCGGATTGGTATTCAGGGGGCATCTCTAATATGCCCTCTGGCTGCATTTTACAATAAATTCCACACTGGCATCAGTGTGCATTTATTGTGCTGAGAAGTTTGATACCAAACTTTCCAGATTTCCGTGTAGCCATTATGGAACTGTGGAGTTCGTGTTTGACAAACTCCCAGACCATATACTCTTATGGCTACCCTGCACTTACAATGTCTAAGGTTTTGCTTAGACACTGTAGGGGCATAGTGCTCATGCACATATCCCCTCACTTGTGGTATAGTGCACCCTGCCTTAGGGCTGGAAGGCCTGCTAGAGGGGTGACTTAACTATGCCACAGGCAGTGTGAGGTTGGCATGGCACTCTGAGGGGAGTGCCATGTCGACTTAGTCATTTTCTCCCCACCAGCACACACAAGCTGTGAGGCAGTGTGCATGTGCTGGGTGAGGGGTCCCCAGGGCGGCATAAGACATGCTTTAGCCCGTAGAGATTTTCCCTGGCATCAGGGGCCTTGGTACCAGGGGTACCATTTACAAGGGACCTATCTGAGTGCCAGGTCTGTGCCAATTGTGGAAGCAAAGGTACAGTTTAGGGAAAGAACACTGATGCTGGGGCCTGGTTAGCAGGGCCCCAGCACATTTTCAATCAAATCTTGGCATCAGCAAAAGGCAAAAAGTCAGGGAGTAACAATGCCAAGGAGGCATTTCCTTACAAATTGCCTAATACAAACACCAAAAACAGTGATGATAAAAGTTGGAACAGATGAAATAAGCATGGGGATCAATATAAACCAATGATGACTATAGGGAAAAAACAAACAAGTGACAGTTGAAATTTGTATGTTTAGACTCACCCTCCTAGTTTGGAAGGCAGAATCTTGAAAACCGACCTGCAGGGCAATGTTCCAGAGGATCTTTCCATTATATTTTAAACACTAATGTCAATGCGCAGCAAGCACTTAAAATGTTATCTTGATGGAAATGAATCTTTTCAATCTAGTGATCGACCAAAATCACAGAAAACAATTGCAAATCATGTAGCGTCTATTGTGTAGAACAGTGATTGTTAACCTATGGTCTGAGGACCCATGCAGGTCCGCTAGGCCTACGTAGGAGGCCCGCAAATTCTTTTACAAAATTAAATATATCTAACATAAATTCATTAAAATTAAGAAAGTATGTACAAATAAAGAAGCAACACTGAAAACGTGAAAACCTTTTTCTATATTTGATTGTGAATTAAACAATATATTTTAATATTTGAGCGTTTGTTTTGTGTATACCTGATTTTGTATTTTTGTGTATTGTTTTGAGGCTCCAATCATACAAATTGCTTAGGCTGGGAGTCTCCGGCTTCCAGTAATGACTTAGGGGAGGTCCCAGATTCCAGTAATGATGCAGTGGGGATCCACATTAATTAAAAGCTTAAGAACCGCTGGTCTAGGAACTACAAACTACTTCAAAATAGATATGTACCAAATTAAACATTATATGAATCTGTCTTACCTCACCAATTTGGAAAGCAAAATATGATGCATTTAAAATATCAAGAGTCTCTCCTGGACAACTTACTTTCAGATCTTTAGTGTGTCTGTCAACAATTTGTTGAACATTTAGGTTCTCCTCCTTTTGTGCTACTGAAGCAATAATTTGTTGTTCAGCGTGAGCAGTCATTTCTGCACGGAGCGCCAAAAGCGCTTTGCTCAAAGCCTATGAAAATAGTAGAAAATTAAATTGAATACTACACTTAGAAACAATTTATTAATCAATCACATATAAAGCAGAAGAAAAGCACAAAGATTGTAATTTTCATTTAGATGTACAAGGTGAGCTCCAAATTTCTGTTGTTACCCCACCTTGAATCCTTCAACATCTGTTGGCCACGGATCAGAATGCTTCCTCTGTTGTCACTAACTACCAGTATAGGCCCACTTAGAAAGTATTATGAAGGTATTCCGAGGCTGCCAGTTTCTTGTCATCACGGCAACTTGATGATCCTGTTTAGCGTAGCTAAGTATGAAACAACTCTGTCCCAACCTACTTCTCTTTATTTTTAGGACTCGGCTATACACTGCATTAGTTGTCTGTTAGCCAGACCTTAGTTTCCAATATACACGGAGTGAGCTTTCGGGGAGCCTTTTGTTCATAACTGGATGACCTGTTTTAGTAGTTGTCTGCTCTTGATTCATTTACTTTTCTCCAGGAGCATTTTGGTCTCACTCATGTTATGCTTGCCCCTTCAATTGCCTGCCCTTCTCAAATTGTCTCCGTATTGCTCTGCTCACTCCACCGCTCATCCACTGCTTCCACACCAGTCCAGCTCTTTTAAATTTTATTTTCAAACCCTTCACCCAAGTTCCAGTGTTGTTTGATTCAACCCCTTTGCTCCCCATTGCTCCATTCCCCCCACCCAACATTCCCAAGTATGTTTTTTTATTTTTGGGAAGAATTGGCAGCTGCAGTTTGCTGCTAAGCTTCTCCTTTTGAAAAGTTGGTTTTGGGCACATTGTACTCTTCTTTCATTTACTGCTCTATGACAGACATTCTCCATCTTAAAACAACAATCAACACAATCATTTGCAATGCAACGGGTTTCGCATTTGCTCGATTTAGAGCTATTAGCGTTGTAAACTCCCAACCGGACTTTTTTTGCTACATAAATGTAAAGAAAAAAAACGAGCGTGATCGCGCTATGTAAAACCCAGCGCGATCCCCCTGAAGTTGAAAACCAAAAAACGAGTGTGATCATGCTATGTAAAACCCAGCGCGATCGAGCTGCTTGTAAAATAAAAATAAAAAGTAGTGTAGAAACCAGGCTGAAAATATGGCGCTTTGTATGTTTTCAGTAGTTGGCCAGTGCACTCGAGAAAGGCTAAACACCCGAAAAGGCATAACGTCTGCATGCCTTTCACTAATGAAATCTTGTGGATTTTAAATGGCAAGCCCACGAACAAATGAAAGTGACAGGCGTGACATGTGCGTGGTTAAAAGCCCAAAGAGAGATTACAACATGGACGGAGCGCTTGTTTGCTCGACTCTAAAAATGGTACCCGTCTGCACATGTAAATGTCATCATGGTAGAATGCTGTAGCATCATGATGTATATGTTACCATGTATTCTTTAATTTTGTTGATGTTGTTCAGCATCAGCCAAGAACAAATTACTTACCTTCAGTAACACGAAATCTGGTAGAGACTCTATCTAGCCTTAGAATTTGCTGGGGTCAGTTTGGAATCTGGAACTTTTGCTGAGCAATACCCTTGTGCACGCTGTCAGGTGGCTTTGTTCGGATCCGGGTAGAGTAGTCGGATCGTTCGAGCTGTCAGTGATGTCACGGTTGCCCATAAAGGCACCACGCAGGTGAATGTACGTCAGTTCGTTTTCCACTAACTTCCATGCCAGAAGCGCAGAGCCATGGAAAGACTAACAGCTAGTCTGTGCAAAAAACTAGAGCACTGAAAGGGACAATGCCTGACTCTATTAGACGTGTACACAGAGAGGGGAGGCATGGGTGGGTGTAAGGAATCTTCAGCTAGAGTCTCTACCAGATCATGCGCTGCCAAAGGTAAGTAACTTATTCATTTGATAGAGACTGAAAGTTGCAGATTCCCTACCATAGAACAGATACCCAAGCCATAATCTCCTGGCGGTGGGCTGTGGACAGATCTCCTTTACATTAAAAGTCCGGCAGGCCCGAACTGGCAAAATGCTAAGCAAACCTGATTGTCCAGGCAAAAATGTCTCGCGAACGTGTGCAAGGATGCCCACATCTCTGCCTGACATATCCAGGACTGGAAAACTGCATGCTAGTCAGTGGTAGCATCCTTGCCCCTGGTAGAATGAGCTCTCAAGCCCTCAGGAGGATGCTTCTTGGCTAGTGAGTGGCTGATCTCAATGCAGAGAATGACCCAGCACGAAATGGTTTGTTTCTGCACTGCCCAACCTTTCTTTGCTCCCACATACCCCACAAAGAGTTGGTCATCCATCCAGAACTCTTTTGTGTGATCAAGGTATAACAACAACGCTCTTTTTGGGGCCAGCCGGTGGAGTCCCTCCTCTTCATTAAAGGGATGTGGTGGAGCAAAGAAGGTGGGCAGGGTGATGTTCTGACCCAGGTGAAATGGGGTCACCACCTTGGGGCGGAAAGAGGCATGAGTTTGAAGTACCGACTTGTCTGGGAACATGGTGAAATATTGCGGCTTTGATGTGAGAGCCTGCATCTTACTCACCCTCCTGGCAGATGTTATTGCCACTTATAAGGCTGTCTTGTTTGTGAGCAGCCGGAGGGGACAGTTGTGCAGTGGCTCAAAGGGGGCACACATGAAAAATGTGAGAACTAAATTTAAGTCCCTCTGAGGTATAACTAAGGGCGCAGGGGGAAACACATATACAAGCCCTTTGAGAAATTCATGTACAATAAGTGATTTGAATAGTGAGGGCTGATCAGGCAGCGGAAGGAATGCTGATAAGGTGAAATGATAACCTTTGAGAGTGCCCAAGGCAGAGCCCCGCTGGGCAAGGGATAAGATAAAGAGAAGAATATCAGAGAGAGAAGAAGAAAGAGGATCAATAGATCTTTCTCTACAATAATTTACAAAACGATTCCAACTGCAGGCGGATACCGTCTTAGTGGAGGGACACCTGACTGCTATAATAACTTTACTTTGGGAAGAAGGTCTAAGGCTTTCAACTGTCACTGCTCAATCTCCATGCATGAAGGTGTGGAGTTGACAGGTTTGGGTGGAGAACCTTCCTCTACTACTGCAACAGGAAATCTTCCCGAAGGTGCCCCTGATCAGAGGATCAATGCTCATTTTCAGAAGCTCAGGATACCAGACTCCTTGTGCCCAGTCCGGAGCCACCAGGATTACTTGAGCTTGTTTGTTCTTGATTTTCTTGAGAACTCCTGGCAGAAGTGTTATTTGTGGAAAGGCATACAGGATGCCTGAACTCTGCTCATGATGGAAAGCGTTGCCATGCGAGTGCCGCCTTGGAAATTCCAATGCGCAATACTGCTGACATTGCGCATCTCTGCGGAGGTGAACAGCTCTAACCAAGGATGTCCCCACTGCTGAGAGTCCTTGGCCACCTCTATATGTAAACACCACTAGTGATCTGCTAGGCAAAGAGGGCTGAGTTAATGTGCCCTGGCATTCAGAGAACCTGCTAGGTGTTGAACCACCAGGGTTATGCCCTGCTGTTCCAGCCATGTCCAGAGACGCAGGGTCTCTTGACAACGAGTCCACAACTCCACACCGTCCTGCTCGTTGCAGTACCACATTGCAGTGGTGTTGTCCGTGAACATCTGCATCATCTTCCCTTTTAGAACAGGAAGAAATGCTTTCAATGCCAGTCACCCAGAGACCCAGTAAGTTGATATGGAGTCAGGACTCTGCCGGAGCCCAGAGGTCCCAGATCTCCACATCTCCCAGATGGCCTCCCCATCTCAGAAGTGACGCATCTGTCACTGCTGTAAACTCAGGTTGAGTAAGGAGTAGAGGAGTTTGCCTCTGACCCAATCGCAGTTCATTTACCACCACTGCAGATCTCTTGCAGTTCCCTCTGTGATCTGAACTGTGTCAGTGAGATTCCCCTGATGCTTTGCCCACTGGAACTTCAGGTCCGACTGCAGGGTCCTCACATGCCTTCTGGCATATCTGACCAAAAGGATGCAGGAGGCCAGGAGGCCTAACAGCCTCAGAGTCTCTTTCACCAAAATCCACGATAGAGGCCAAAAAAGCAGAATCATAACCTGAATATCCTAGAGTCGCTGCTTGGGAGGATAAGCCCAAAACTCCTCTGTGTCCAGAACAGCTCTGATGAAAGGGAGGGTCTGAGAGGGATTCAGGTGTGACTTTGGCAGATTTATAGTGAACCCCAGTAAATGCAGGAGGTTCGCTGTGGTCTGAAAGTGAGTGATGACAGCCTGGGCTGAAGGAACCTTCCACAACAAGTTGTCGAGGTAGTGGTAGTCTGAAACCCCTAACCTGCGCAGATGAACTGCTACCACCGCCATCACTTTGGTGTACACTGGCACTGGTGAGACTGAAGGGGAGCACGCTAAACTGAAAGTGCTAGTGGCCCACCTTGAGCCGCAGGTAATGCCTCTGTGCAGGCAGGATGGGCATGTGAAAATACGCATCCTGCAAGTCCAATGCTACCATCCAGTCTCCTTGATTTAGGGCAGACAAGACCTGAGCCAGAGTGACCATTTTGAATGTATTCTTTTTGAGAAAGAGATTGACGCCCCGCAAATCCGGAATAGGGTGCAGACCCTTGTTCATTTTAGAGTATCAGGCAGTAGTGGGAATAACAACCACTGCCTACTTCTAATATCAGAACTTTTTCTATGGCTCCCTTGGCCAAGAGAGCCGTAACTTCCTTGCAGAGCAAAACTAAGTGATCCTCCATATGCCATTCATTTGACAGAAGCATAGGTGAAGTGTGTAGGAAGCTGGACTGATGTTGGTGGACACCTAGGGTGTTGGCACCTTATTTCATGTCCATGTGACCCCAATAAGTGTACATAGGCAATGTCTAGGAAGCCTGGGCTCTCTAGAGGTAGCTGGATGAGCAGCCAAGACTTATCTAGGAGACATGCAAAGCTTATGCAATACCACACTAGTCACACAGCAACTTATCACACATGAAAGAACCACACAATGTTACAAAGATAAAGGTACTTAAGAATTGTAGAAAATAGTGAGGGCGCCAGGGGAGGGCCAAAACATATACTAAGAAAGTGGAATGTTACGTGAAGTGCCCCACCCAAGGATATGAAGTTGTTAGAGGCCAATATTCTCAGTATGGCCACACTGCATTTACAGTCTCTAAGGATGGACTTAGACACAGTAGAAACATATAGTCCATGCAACTATGCCCTGACCAGTGGTATAGTACACCCTGCCTTATGGCTGTAAGGCCTCTAGAGGGGTGACTTACCTATGCCACAGACAGTGGTTTGTGGGAATTGCACCCTGTGAAGAGTGCCATGTTGACTTTGTCTTTTTCTCCCCACCAGCACACACAAGCTGTGCAATTCAGAAATCAGTTACTAAAGGCAATTTTGGAATTTAGTTGTGTAATCAGGTATTGGCTGAGTAGTCCAGCAAATGCAAGTCATAGATCCCACCACTGCCACTAATAGCTCTGTATATACTACATCAAAATGAGATATAGTGTGCACAGAGTCCAGAGGTTCCCCAAAGGCTAAAGTAGATAATACGAATGTTCTCTTTTGTGGTAGTGTGGTCGAGCAGTTAGGCTGATCAGCAGGTAGTGCAAAGCATTACACAGACAATAAAGGAAGCACAAACTCGATGACAAACTGCAGGCCAATGGTTTATATATAGCAAAAATATAGGGCCTGATTCTAACTTTGGAGGACGGTGTTAAACCGTCCCAAAAGTGGCGGATATACCACCGACCGTATTACGAGTCCATTATATCCTATGGAACTCGTAATACGGTAGGTGGTATATCCGCCACTTTTGGGACGGTTTAACACCGTCCTCCAAAGTTAGAATCAGGCCCATATTGTGTTACTTTATTTCTAGAACCACAAAATTCAGTTTGCAGGTAAGTACATTTGCAAGTAAGTATCAAACATATGTATCAGCACCACTTTGTTTCAATTAGGCAAGTCAAATGGTTTTCAAGAGAAAAGCAAATATCTGTTATAAAAGTGCAATTTTCAAAGACAGTTCTGGGGGGAAGAAAGTTAGTACAGTTTTTGAGGTAAGCACCAGACTTACAGTTCAGACTCCGGGGGTTAGGATGTCCACAGGTTGGGGTTCAAGCTAACCCCAAACACCCACCACAAGCAACACGGGCCGGCCGGGTGCAGAGGTCAAAGATGATGCAAGATTTAAAATGGGCTCCTATAGAGACTTGGGGCACTCGGAATCATGCCTGCTTGCAGGTAAATTCCCTGCGTCGTCAGAAGGCACACTTGGGGAGGTTTAGGTGAGCACCTAGCGGGCCGCAGGTCAGCACCAAACACACACTCTCAGCGGCACTGAGTGGCCGGGTGCAGGGTTCAAACACAACATCGGGCTCCCAATACTTTTCAATAAGGGAACCCCCAGGGGTCACAAAGCTGCTGCAGGCTAGATCCATGGGGTAGCTTCTGGAAAACCACAGGCTGTACAAGGAGGAGGACCGCCTGCTGAACTTTGGTGGACCGGTGGTCGGATTCCCCAAGGCCAGGGGGTTGCAGATGCAGAGGTACCTTTAGGCTTCTGGAATTTTCGTCTGGTTCTCTTGTGGTCTTGGGGGGGGGGGCAGGGGGATCGGGGTCTGGATTTAGGTTGTAGGCATCGTTGTGTTGGCCAGGAGGGGTCAACCTAGAAAGGACACTTGGTCAGAATCGCCTGGGGATCTGCTCTGGAACGGTGGACTACCTGGACACGGGCCGTGGGAGTCGGGTGCACAGTGGGTAGGACTCGCAGATCCAGGGCAGTTCTAGAGCCCTTTGTCAGAGTTTCTTTCTAGACAGGGCCGCTGCCCACAGAGGAATTTGGTCCTCTGGTGTGCAGGCAGGCTTCTTGAGGCTTTTAAGAGGTTGCTCGTCCTGCAGGATGCGTCGCCTTTTTGTAGCAGGGATTCAGAAACTGGAAACAGGCCTGTGGGGCTGGGACCAAATCAGTTGGTGTCTTCAGTTTTCTCTGTTGGGGGTCAGCTTAACAGTCGTCCGTCTTTCTTCTTGTCGTCGTCTTCTTGAGGGCGCCAGGAATCTGATGAGCTGGGTTCAGGGCAGCCCTTAAATCCTGGTATTGGGGCATTACATGGGGCATTAGCCAATGGCTACTGTCCGTGAGGGTGACTACATCCTTCCAGTGTCCACATCCCTTTGGGGAGGGGGACAGAGACGTAACCCTATTGGTCCCAGTCCTCCAAACCAAGATCAGAGATTCTGCAAAGGGGGGAGGAGGGTCACTTCAGCTCTGGACACCTGAAGTGGTCACTCCTTGTTTTTCCAAACTTTCCCCCCAGACTTGCCGCCAAAAGTGGGGCTTTGTCCGGGAGGGTGGGCATCTTCACTAGCTGGAGTGCCCTGCAGGACTGTAACAAGAGGCTTGGGCGTTTGAGGCTCACCACCAGGTGTTAAAGTTCCTGCAGGGGGAGATGTGAAGCATTTCCACCCAGTCCAGGCTTTGTTTCTGGCCACAGAGAGCACAAAGGCTCTCACCCCATGTGGTCAGAAACTTCTCTGGTAGTGGCAGGCTGGCACAGACTGTTCAGTCCTGCATTAAAAGTCTGGCTAAAATACAGGGGGCATTTCTAAGATGCCCCCTGGGTGGATTTTTCAATGGGTCCAAAACTGGCCTCAGTGTGGGCTTATTGTGCTGAGAAGTTTGATACCAAACTTCCCAGACTTCAGTGAAGCCATTATGGAGCTGTGGAGTTCATAATGACAAACTCCCAGCCCATATATTGAGTATGGCCGCACTGCACTTACAATGTCCAAGGATGGACTTAGACACTGTAGGAGCATATTGCTCATGCAACTATAACCTCACCTGTGGTATCGTGCATCCAGCCTTAGGGCTGTAAGGCCTGCCAGAGGGGTGACTTACCTATGCCACAGGCTGTGGTTTCTGGGCATGGCACCTTGAGAGGGGTGCCAAGTCGACTTTGTCTTTTTCTCCCCACCAGTACACACAAGCTGCAATGGCAATGTGCATGGGCTAAGTGAGGGGGGTCCCCCAGGGTGGTATAATACAAGCTGCAGCCCTTGGGGACCTTCCTTGGCCACAGTGCTCTTGGTACCATGGGTACCTTTTTAGGAGGGACTTAACTGTGTGCCAGGGGTGTGCCTATTGTGATAACAATGGTACAGTTTTGGGAAAGAACAATGGTGCTGGGGCCTGGTTAGCAGGATCCCAGCACACTCTCAATCAAGCCAGCATCAATATCAAGCAAAAAGTGAGGGGGTAACCATGCCAAAAGGGGCACTTTCCTAGAGTATGTGTTTCCTTGCTCGTTCCATGTTTCTTCTTTATATCATGTCACCCACTTCCCAATGCTTCCTGTCCTACTCCTCAAACCAATGTTTGTGGTTTGTTTTATTATTATTAGAACCCGGCAGCTGCCAAGTGCTGCCAGGGGGAAACTTCCTAAACAACGCAGACTTTTCCTACGCAGGCGGAACAACACTTGCCAGAACAACGTGTGCCTTTTTCTCTGCCTTAACCACGAATGTGCCAGTTTAAGGAAGAGAAAAAGGGAGAAAGAAGTCTAGTGGATCGGGAGAGGACGTGGTGAGGTAATTAGAGATGGGGCAGGGTGGTAGTTTTTAGGGGTGGGAGGTGGATTAAGGGCTTAAGGTGGGTCAGACTATTTCTTTTTTAAGTGGTGGGGTGGTGGGATTTGGGGCCGATTAGTTTTCAGGGCTTAGGGTGGGTGTAGGGGGACTGAGTAGTTTATTTTTTAGGGGCTGAGGTGAGGGCTTGTTTTTTTAATGGCTTAGGGTGGGTGGCAATACATTTTTTAGGGGCGGGGAAGGTTTATGGAAGGGCGGGAGGAGAGGAGGAATGATCGGGAGAGGACGAAGTGAGATAAGTGGGGTTGGACTTAGTGCTTCAGGGTAGTTTACTTTTTGGGGGCAGTGTAGGGGTGTTTTTTTTTTTTTTTAGGGTTTAGGGTGGGTTCGGGGTATATTATGTGTTTTACTTACCTCCTAAAGGAGTGTAGCCTCTAAGATATTTTTGGTACTGTGTCACCCAAATAAACTACCTTTATTTTTGGTAACACGGAGTATTGTCTTTACTTGTGTATAAGTACTGTGTGACTATAAGTGGTATTGCTGGAGCTTTGCATGTTGCTCTTCTATAGCTACCTCGATCAGCCTAAACTGCTAGAACACTACTACATTTCACTAATAAGAGATACCTGGACCTAGTTTAAGGTTTAAGTATCCAAGGTACCCACTAAAAACCAGGCCAGCCTCCTACAATCACGACACATGGACACACGCTATGACATACACATACTCGTGCCCTGTTGCATGGATATACATGTGCCACAAAGCATGCTTGTATAAGAGTCACAACCCACCGATGTGTCATGATGTTTACATGCACATGCATCGTGATGCATGAAAATAAATTAATTTTAAGGATGCCGACCAGCCAACCTACTTACTGGCTTTGGCAATGCCTGTTACACTGGTTGTGATAGTTGAGTTATTTTGGGTTTTGAGAGAGATAATCTCCATCAGATGGATGCACCTGGAATCGTGGTGGCATTGATTTTTTGTTTCCTCATGGCTGGGCAGTACCTAGTGGTGCATGCTAGTGACTGGGTTTATTGCACAGTGAAGCTGCACAGAAAGTGATGAACACACATTTCTCTTCTTTCTTCCTTTATTTTTCCCCAAACCTACTGTTCCTCTGTGAGAAAAATGTGAATCGGACTGACTGGTAGGATCCTCTGTGATTCCATTAATGTCTCTAATAATGAAAGCGTCTGCTAAAAACTGGAACCACTGAATCACGGCCAGAATCTCTATTCTGTCAAAGGTGTCCAGTAAGGTGATAAGCTGTGGGGTAAAAATGGTTGTTTATGGGCCTTTGCGTACAGCTAAGGCTCATAAACATTGAAGAAGGTAAATACCAAATAGTATTGCCCACATCTGCAAAGAATAAAGCATAATTATGAGACCACCACAACTACACAGAATCTCTGTAAGGAGTATGACTGACTCCCATCCCATTCTCCTGGAAGGCTCGTACAAAGCTGCAGTGAGAGAATGGGTTTAGGATTGATGAGTGTCTCTTCATAACAAACGCTACGAACACTCTCCCTCCCACCTGTTTTGACTGAAGTTACAATGGTTTTGTGTAGAGTGCCAAGTGGTTGTATAGAAGCCCTACTCTGGTCATTATCTATGTGACTACTCTGGCTACTTCAATCAACTCCTGTGGCATTAGGGTTAAAGCCTACGCCAATAATACAAAATTGATTATCTGGCTAAATGACAATTATAGGAAAGATGGTGTTTTATTGCTTCTTGAATGGATGCAATCTCCTTATGTCTAAACTTCAATAGCTCAAAAAATCATTGTTTTTTTGCTGGTCCTCTCCTCTTAGTAGAAGCACTTAGTGACCTTATAAGGTGGACTCATCCCACAGTCTAGAGGTTATTTTTGACTACTAGCTCTCCTTTAAAGAGCTCATTATGAAACTCACTTCAACTTGCTTAAACATCTTCATAAAAATCATTAGTTTGCTTCCTCCCTAAGGAAAGTAGCTCAATTAATGATTCTTTCCCTCTTGTACTACTGCAGCTTTCTATGTTTGGGTCTTCCATGGTATCCGATTCATTGTCTTCAGCTGATCCAGAACTATGTTTCCTGCCTCATCTTTGAGCTAGTAAGTGTGCTGGCATCTCAATCCATTTGAAATCTATACATTTGCTGACAGAAATCAAGCAGTTCTGACTACTGAAAGAGATCTACAGGAGGTTTGGGAGTATACAATTATTTATGTCACAATAATCCAGGTTTAAACAATGCTGAATCTAGTGACATCAAGAAGCTACAAACACATTTACAACAATGTTATGAGATTGTCTGCTTGATATGTGGCTATGCTCAAACAGCTTGTGACCCAGAGGAAGACATACATGCAGGAACATCTCTAATAACCTTTTATCGTTCTCTTTGTTGGTATGGACATTTTTACAAAGCTTACTTTTTGCTGTTTCTCTTTCAGTGCCAATTGGTTCTTGAGTCGATCCACCAGATTTTTCATTGTTGCTGTTGGAGCTCTAGTGTTTGCTTCTTTTTGAGATTCCAGTTCAGCACTGAGATATTGCACTTCTTTTTCCATTTGGGAAAGCAGGGACCTCAACTCATCTGCTTCATTTTTCATTCTTTTCACTTCCATAGCATGGTTTTCTTCAAGTCTAGGGGAAAGTGATACACGTCAGACAGTAGATAAACGCATGTTGAAACACCTAAGTCAAGATGTTGGCCTTGGTCTTAATACTTGGTAGCAGAAGCCCCAAGACTTCCTCTGCCTTCCTAATTCCTGCCTGAAAGGAGCCCCTCTCTTTTTTTTACAGTTGGGGCTGGTCATCTGATGCACTTCATTCCTTTTTCTGTTGATGAATCCAGACCACTAGCAGTCTGTAACACCAAATAATCAGCAGTGTCTGAAGCAGGAGAGAGCCAAACTTTGCAGCCTTGCTGCTATCATTCTTGTGATGGTTAATTGTGGTTTGCATCTGAATAGTGTAGGAAGCTGGCGCTGTATATACTATACCAAAGTAATGTATTGTGTGTGGAGTCCAGTGGATCCCTAGAGGCTTTACAGAGGCCAAAGTAGATACTTCTCTTTTGTGTTAGTGTGGGTGAGCAGTTAGGCTTATCAGAGGATAGTGCTAAGCATTTGTTGTACACACAGTCAAGAAATGAGGCACACACTCAATGACTAACTCCAGTACAATGTTTATGGATCAGAAATAAAATTTGTTACTTTGTATCTAGAACCAAAAGGATTAGTAGAGTTTTGAGAATGTATCACTTTCATGTATCAATTGCATTTTGTTTGTAAATCACAGTTAATATAGGTTTCAGGTAAGCAATACTTTTCAACAGCAAAAGTAGACAGTGCAAAAATCAATCATTGAAGGCAATGCAGACCTAGGCGAGGAAAAGTACAAGTACAGTTCACAGATACGTATTTGTCTTATGGTCCCAGTCTTCGGGGATTAAGATGTCCACAGGACAAGGTTCAAGAAGACACCAATGGTGCACCACCAGCAACACAGGGCTGGCCAGGTGCAGAGGTCAAAGATGGTGTCAGGCGCTGAATTGAAACCGATGGAGACTGGGGGCGCTTAGAAGAAAACAGATTGCAGGTAAATACTCGGTGCAACAGGACAGGCCCGGGGGTTTTGATCAGCACCAGGGGGCCACAGGTTAGCATCAAACATACACCCTCAGCGGTGGCTCGGTGGAGGCTGCAAACACAGCGTAAGGGTCCCAATGCAATTCAATTAGGAACTCCAGGTTCACAAAGGGGCTGCAGGCTTGATTCAGGGAGTCAGATGAAGAAGACCAATGGCTGGACAGGTAAGCAGAGATTCCACTGGACGTTGGTGGACCATTGGTGGGGTTCCCCAAGGCTAGGGGACTGCTGTTCTGGTGTACTTTTGGGAATCTTCACCAGATCCAGTCGCGGTCTGGGGGTCCTCTGGATTTAGGATACAGGCGTCATCGTGTTGGTCCGGAGACATCAACCCAAAGTGGACTCGTGGTCAGAATTGCCTGGGGATCGTCTCTGGACAAGTGGGACCCTGGATCCAAGCAGTGGGTGTCGTGTGCAGAGTGGGCAGGACTAGTGGATCCATAGGGCTTCAGAGTCCTTGTTGGAGGTTTCTTTGTGAATAGAGTTGCTGTCCTCGAGAGTTCTTGGTTATTAGGGAAAGCAGGCAGTCCTCTGGTGGCTTGTAGAGGTCGCTGGTACTGCAGGAGTAGTTGTCTTTTTGTAGCAGGAGTCTTGAAAATGCAAACAGGCCAGTAGAGCTGGGGCCAAGTCAGCTGGAGTCTTCAATGCTGGGGTTGGCTCTTCAGTCCTCCTTCTCGTTCTTCTTCTTGAGGTCACCAGGAATCTGAAGAGCAAGGTTCAGGGATGCCCCTAAATACTAGATTTAGGGACATTACATGGGTCAGAGGGCAGTAGCCAATGGCTACTGACCCTGAGGGTAACTACACCCTCCCTGGGAAGGGGGTCACATTCCTAACCCTATTGGCTATCATCCTCCAAAACAAGATGGAGGATTCTGTAGAGAGGGGTTCACCTGAGCTCTGGGCACCTTAGGGGTGGTCCCAGCTGGAGTAGACACTCCTTCTCTTGCTTACTAATTTTTCCGCTGGACCTGCCACCAAAAAGTGGGGTCTGGTACAAGGGGCGGGCATCTCCACTGGCTGGAGTGCCCTGTGTCAACACAACAAAAGGCAGTAGCTTTTGAGGCTCTTCCGACAAGTGTTGCTGTGCCTGCAAGGGGGAGGTGTGAGCACCTCCTCCCAGAGCAGGCTTTGTCCCTGATTCTTGAGAGGACAAAGTTCTCATCCCATGGGGTCAGAAACTTGTCTGGCGGTGGCAGGCTGGCATGAACCAGTCAGCCACACCCTAGAGTGTTTGGTGAATTTCAGGAGGCATCTCTAAGAAGCCCTCTGCATACATTTTTAAATACATTCAGCACTGGCATCAGTGTGGGTTTATTGAGCTGAGAAGTTTGATACCAAACTTTCCAGCATTTAGTGAAGCCATCATGGAGCTGTGGAGTTCGTAGTGACAACCTCCCAGCCCATGTACTCAGTATGGCTACTCAGCACTTACAATGTCTAAGAATGGACTTAGACACTATAGGGGCATATTGCTCAAACAACTCTGCCCTCACCTGTGGTATAGTGCACCCTGCCTAAGGGTTGAAAGGCCTGCTAGAAGGGTGACTTACCTATGCCACAGGCAGTGTTCTGTAGGCGTGGCACCCAGGGAGGGGTGCCATGTTGGCTTTACCTTTTTTTCTTTGCTAACACATAATCTGCAATAGCAATGTGCATGTGTTTGGTGAGGGGTCCCTAAGGGTGGCATAATACATGCTGTAGCCCTTAGGGACCCTCCCTGGTCACAGGGCCCTTGGTACCACTGGTACCTTTAACAAGAGACACAGATGTGGGCCAAAGGGGTCCAATTGTGGAAGCAATGGTACAGTTTAGGGAAAGAACACAGGTGCTTGGGCCTGGTCATCAGGATCCCAGCACACAATCACTCAAGTTAACATCACATATCAGGCAAAACATGTGTTTGGAGGGGGAAAGGTGACCATGCCAAAAAGGGGCACTTCCCTACAAATAGGATTTACGTCAGACCCAAATATTTCTTGCATAATCTGCCAGTAGGGGAGATGTGAGAAAGGAGCATGTTGAAAGGATGACTGGCTTTCTCTATTCACCTCTGTGCCTCAAGATCATCTTAAATGGTGCCTAATGTGGCGTCCTCGGAGTATCTGAATTTCTGAAGAACATGTTACGTAATTTCAGTAGCAAATTATGTGGAAGAGACAATATCTAGCCATAGATTCCTAACCTTTGAATTTCACAGGCAACAGGCTGGATCCAGAAGAATTTTATGAACATCACCCTTGCCCACCAATAGGTGATTTAGTTTGGTTCTGCACAGTGTGGTATGCGGCGAAAGTGATGTTGTGGTCACCTATATAGGCGTCTCTTCGGCGCGTGGAAGTCGGTTATTTTTTACGACTTTCCACACCAGGAGCGTGGAGCCATGAAGTGGACTGACACTGGATATGTCCAAACTAGGGCCCTGAAAGGGATCATTCTTAACCCTAGAAATCTGTCCGCAGAGCTAGGAGGAATAAGTGAGTCGGTGAGGAATCTGCTGCTAGATATTGTCTCTATCAGATAATTTGATACTGAAGGTAAGTAACTTATTCATCTGATGGAGACATCTAGCTGCAGATTCCTTACCCGTGAATAGATACTCGAGAAATACCATCCCTGGGGGCAGGCTAGGGACACACTGTCTAAATAAAAAAGATCTGGAGGACTGAACAGGTAAAAATCCCAGCCCTGCAGATCTGACTGTCCAGGCAGTAGTGCTTGATGAACATGTGCAGGAATGCCCATGTTGCCGCCTGGCAGATGTCGCAGGCTGGGACTCCATGAGCTAATACTGTGGTGGCAGCATTTTATCTAGTGGAATGGGCCCTCAAGCCCTTAGATGGCTGCTTTTTAGCCAAGGGTTACCAGATCTTTATACAAAGAATGAACCAGCACGAACTGGTTAGCTTTTGTACTGCCGAGCTTTCTCTGCTCCAACATATCCCACAAGAAATTGGTTGTCCACCAGGAACGCTTTTGTACGGTCAAGGTAGAACGGCAATGCTCTTTTTAGGTCCAGAGGGTGGAGTTGCTCCTCTTCTTTAGAGGGATGTGGAGGCACATAAAAGGTTGGCAGGGTGACTGACTGGCCCACATGGAATGGAGTCACCACTTTCGGGAGGAAAGAGGCCCTAGTGCTTAGTTTGTCTGGGAAAACAGACAGAAATGGAGGCTTGGATGATAAAGCCTGCAGCTCACTCACCCTTCGGGCAGATGTTATTGACACTAGAAAGGCTGTCTTGATGGTAGGCAGCTTGAGGGGACAATGGTGCAGAGGCTCGAAAGTACAACACATTACGTAGATCGGAACCTAATTGAGGTCCCACTGACACATGGTGAAGGGGAAAACATGTGCAAGTCCCTTAAGGAATCTATGTAAAATAGCAGACTTAAACAGAGGGGGTTGGTCAGGCAACCAAAAGAAGGCAGAAAGCTAACCCTTATGGGTACACAGAGCAGAGCCCTGCTGGAAAAGGATAAGAATGAAGACAAGAGTATCAGAGAGAGAGAGGCCAAAAGAGGGTCGATAGATGTGAGAAAACTGGGCTGACTGCAAAAGCCCCCCTTATTTTTCACTTTTTGCTGGTGCTTTCCTGACTCTGATCGTACCCTGGGCACTGCAAAACAGTCACAGGGCCTGTGCTCTAATTAAAATGACTATGCAAATTAGGCTAATTATAATTGACAGTATAAACTTACCTATAAGTCCCTAGTATATGGTAGGGCATATAGGTTTAGGGACCCCAGCATAGATAGTGCACCCGCTGAGGTACCTAGTGTCATCTTTGAGGCAGGCCTGCCTTGCTGGCTGTTTTTAAATTAAAGTTACCTGCAAATTTGACTTTGTAATTAAACATTCTTCCAAAGACTTAAACTATGTTATTGTTACATATAAGTCACCCCTAAGCTGTAACCTAGGTATCCCCAGGGCTGGGTGCAGTGTAACTATGAAGAGGGACCTTAAAAAAGATGTTTTATAAACCATGGTGAGGAAAAATAGCCAAATTCACGTTTCCCTCATTGTAGTGAATGGGTTAATAGGCTAACATCGGGAGACTTTATTTTAATGAATAAAGTCTCAAAAGGAGTTAGATATGCCAAGTTTGGTATCAAACTTATTGTTATAATGAATCCAACAACTTGCCACTGTTGAATGTAATATAACTAGTTCGTGGAAAGTGTTTTAGAACTCTGCCAAAATTTGCCAACTTCAGCTCTGTAGTGCTGTTCTGTCATTGGCCAGCCTCTGGCAGTCTGGCCAGACTGCCTTGATAAGGTGTGAAGTGACCTGGGATGAAGATAAAAGGAAGTGCCAGGGGAGGAGATCTGCATCAGCAAAGGGTGAAACAGGTTGGGGGAGAGCAGCCAAATTGGTCTTTAAAAGGTGGAAGGGACATTTGGAGCATTTCAGGACCTACCCCATTTCCTGCAAACCCAGACAGCTAGGCCCCCCCTAATTAGATTAGAAGAGGGCTAGATAGGGGTGTGTTAAGGAAACTAAGCCATGCCAGTGAGTTGACTCAGCCAGACCTAACCTCCAAAATTCAGATTCTGCCATCCTGATTTTTTAAGGAATGATGCTCCCTGGGATTGATTTTTGCCACACTTCCCAGGAAGTAGCCATCCAAGAGGGTGGTGGCCTGCCTGTGATTGTATAGTTGCTTTCCACCCCAGGAGCAAGGATAAATATGGCAGAGCTGCACCCATACCTCAGATCCCAGCTGGAAGACGATACTGGAGAAGGACAGCCATGCTGGACTCCTGGCCTGAACCTGGACACTGCGCTCACAAGGACTGCACAAGCTGCACACTTTGGGCTTCAACAAGGAAAGGACTTTGCCTTGTTTCTGCAACTCCGGGAATAGACTTCCTGTAAGCTACAGGTACAGAGGAGCTGCCCAGAGTCCCTGCATGAAAGTCCTGCAAGAAGAGCCCAGCTGACCAGCGTCCAGTGGCCATTTGAGGATTCTGGCCAGGTGCATTCTGGGAATTTCAGTCCTAACTCCCAAGAAGCAACTCAGAGCTTTTGGAACCTTGGATCAAGTTGTGGACACTTTAATGACACAAAAAAGGACCTCTGGAAAAAGATCCAGAGGTTTGGAGACATTTAGAGAAACTGTTATAAACAGCTCTGTAAGTTAAAAAGGTGCATTGTGGGAGTTGTAGGCTGAGACCCCATGAGGCCAACCAGACCCTCTGAACCCTTGGCTGGTGCTGTGAACTAAATTCCGGTATCAAGAAATACTTATGAAAGTAAGTTTAACAGTGTTACATCGTGGATGGCCCGAACTCTGGACTTTCTCCCAATCTACTGTGACCTTCTTTAACCCTTCAAGCGCTACTTGCTTCTAAGCGCTAGAATTACTTTTAATCTTTACAAATTCATATCTCCGGTTCCATACATTAGATTTTTGTTGTTTTGGTGTAATTTAAAAGATACAAATATAATCTATTCTTACATTGTATTTTTATTGTGTTGTACTTATTTCTTTTTTTGTTGATATTAAATGCTTTACATAACTGTCTCCTAAATTAAGCCTAGCTGCTCATTGCGAAGCTACCAAGGGTTGAACTGGGATTAATTTATTGAGCTCTGAATGGACCTAGTGGGGGTTAGCGGCCTATTGCTAAGTGTAGGTACTTACCTGCCCTTACCAGTAATCCACTTCCAACAATAGACTTCTCTCTACAATAATTTAAAAAAAATTGTTACACCATCTTGGTGGAGGGACACCTGGCTGCCAGAATAACATTACCAACTTCAGAAGGACGGTAGAAAGCGGTCAACTGTCGCCGCCCAACCTCCATGTAAGAAGGCATAAATTTGACAGGTTCGGGTGGAGAACTCTCCTGTGCTGCTGCGGCAGAAGATCCTACCGCAGGAGCATTAGCAGCCTGATTGGAGGACTGATATTCAGAAGCTCAGGATACCAAACTCTCCAGCACCCAGTCCGGAGTCACAAGGATGACTTGGGCCCAGTCATTCTTGAATCTTTTTGAGTACACTAGGCAGGAGTGGTATGGGCAGAAAGGCGTAGAGAAGGCCTAAGCTCCACTTGAGACAAAAAGCGTCACCGATAGCCACCCTGGAAATCCCAACGCACAAAAGTGCTGACATTGTGCTTTCTCTTGGGAGGAGAAAATATCTAACCAAGGCTCTCCCCACTGCTGAAAGAGACCTTGCACTACCTCTGGGTGGAGACGCCACTTGTGATCCGCTAGGCATTTGCCCTGGCATTCAAAGAACCTGCTATGTGTTGAACCACCAGTGTTATGCCCTGCTATTCCAGCGATGTACAGAGATGCAGAATATCTTGAAAAAGGGTCCAAGGCCCCACCTCCCTCTGTTTCTTGTAGTACCAAATGGTGGTGGTGTTGTCCGTGAACACCTGCACTATCTTTCTGTTAATAGAGGGAAGAAATGCTTTCAATGCTAGCTGGACCACTCAGAGCTCCTGCAATTTGATATGGAGTCCAGATTCTGCTGGACACCAAATTTCTGTGATCTTCACCTCTCCCAGATGGATGCAGCATCCCAGGAGTGATGTATCTGTCACTACTATGAAATCTGGTTGGTAAAGGGAGAAGAGTCTGCCTCTGACCCAATCACGGTTTGTTAATCACCACTGCGCGTCTTTTGCAGTTCCCTCTGAGATCTGCACCATGTCAGAGAGATTCGCCTGATGCTGCGCCCACTGGAACTTCAGGTCCTACTGCACAGCGCGCATATGCATATCTGGGATGTCTCACCAGCAACATGCAGGAGGCCATAAGGGTCAGCAGCCTTTGAGTCATTCTGACTGAAATCCAGGAAAGAGGCTGAAACATTGGTATCATAGTCTGAAAATCCAGGACTCGGTGCTCGGGACGATAAGCCAGAAACTGCACTGTGTCCAGAACAGCTCCAATGAAAGGGAGCGTCTGAGTAGGAGTCAGGTGTGTCTTTGGCACGTTTATAGTGAACCTCACCAAATGCAGGAGGTCTGCCATATTCTGGAGATGGGAGATGACATCCTGGGCAAGCCTGCCTTCAACAGCCAGTTGTCGAGTAAGGGGAAGACTGAAACCCCTAAACTCAGCAGATGAGCTGCGACCACCGCCATCATGTTGGTTAACACCCAAGGGGTGCTGGTAATGTCAAAGGGGAGCATGGCAAACTGAAACTGCTCGTGGCCTACCTTGAACCGCATGTAACTTCTGTGGGCAGGCAGGATGGGAATATGGAAATATGCATCCTGCAAGGCTAACGCTACCATCCAGTCTCTTTGGTCTAGGGCAGACAAGATCTGAGCCAAAGTAAGCATCCTGAATTTCTTGTTTTTTAGGGAGAGATTGAGTGTTTGGAGGTGTAGGATAGGCCAAAGGCCCTTGTTCTTTTTGGGTATCAGAAAGTAGCAGGAATAGCAACCACTGCCTACTTCTGATATTGGAACTCTCTCTATGGCTCCCATTGGCCAGGAAAGCTGTAACTTCCTTGCGGGTCAAGACTAGATTATTCTCTGTCAGTCAATCTTGTGTTTGGGGTATAGGGGGAGGGGAGGATTCAAAGGAAAGAAAGTAGCCCCTCTGAAGACAGCAAGACCACAATGCAAGGCTGGTGGAAGAAAACATTTTCTTGCCAAATTTATCCAGTCTCTTATACTCCCTGTTTGGGGGAGTGTGTCATGGGAAATAGAGGCTAGCTAACCAAGCTCTCAGGGTTGGGGTGTTAGGTGAGGAAAGATAGGTCCCCTGGGGCGGGCCGGGGCCATGACAGCAGGCGATTGCCCTGTTCACAGGAGACCCCGTTATGGGCTTGGACAAGATTCCCAGCAGGGCATTTGAAAGTAGCTATGTTAAAAAGGAGCAGGGGCTATGAAGAGAAAGCTCCTGGCTGAAGAAATTTCATCAAGATGTTAGTTTTAACTGTCACAGAGGGTAGTTCAAGGTTGAGGATCTCTGCCACTGCAGGGAGCTGGGTTCTGGTTGTGGTAGCCCCTATCTTTTTGCCTGGTTTTTAGATGAAACTTCAACTGAAGTGCACTGGGTTCCTGCTAACCACGTCCCCAGTGCCAGTGTTCCTTCCCTAAAACAAAGAAACCTGGTCACTTGATCCGCAAGTGACCAGGCCCTTCAGCTCCCCATAAGTCTCTAGTAAATGGTGCCCCTGGTACCTATGGCATGGGTACTGAAGAGGGCCCCTCAGAGCAGCAGCACAACTTGCGCCAATCTGAGGAACCAGCACCAACCTCATGCAGACTGCCATTTGTGGTTACATGACAAGGTGCTCCCAAAACTGAAAACACAGTGTAGGAAAGTGCCCCTTTTGGCATGGTTCTGATCCACTTTTTGCCTGATATTGATGCTGACCTGATTGAGAGTGTGCTGGGATCCTGCTAACCAGGCCTCAGCACCAGTGTTCTTTCCCCAAAACTGTACCATTGTTTCCACAATTGGCACACCCCTGGCACACAGTTAAGTCCCTTGTAAAAGGCATCCATGGTACCGAGGACCCTTTGGCCAGGGAGGGCCCCCAAGGGCTGCAGCATGTATTATGCCACCCTGAGGGACCCTCACCAAGCACATGCACACTGCCTTTGCAGCTTGTGTGTGCTGGTGTGGTGAAAAAGGCAAAAATCGACATGGCACCCTTCTCAGGATACCATGCCCACAAACCACTGCCTGTGGCATAGGTAAGTCACCCCTCTAGCAGGCCTTACAGCCCTAAGGCAGGGTGTACTATAGCACAGGTGAGGGCATAGCTGCATGAGCAATATGCCCCTACAGAGTTTAAGTCCATTCTTATACACTGTAAGTGCAGTGTGGCCATAAAAGGTATATGGGCTAGGAGTTTGTCACTACAACCTGCACAGCTCCATAATGACTTCACTGAAGCCTGGGAAGACAATAAACCCACACTGATGCCAGTGTTGGATTTATTGAAAAATGCATCCAGAGGGCATTTTAGAGATGCCTCCTGTATTTTAGCCATATTTCTAGTGCAGGACTGACCAGTCTGTGCCAGCCTGCCACTTCCAGACAAGTTTCTGGCCACATGGGACGAGAGTCTTTGTGCTCTCTGTGGCCAGAAACAAAGTCTGCACTGGGTGGAGGTGCTTCACACCTCCCTCCTGCAGGAACTGTAACAACTGGCGGTGAGCCTCAAAGGCTCAGGCCCCGTGTGTTAAAGTACCCCAGAGTTCTCCAGCTAGTGGAGATGCCCGACCCCCGGACAAAGCCCCAATTTTGGCAGCAAGTCTGGTGGGAAAATTACGGAAAACTATGAGGAGTGCCCACTTCAACTGGGACCACGCTAAGGTGTCCAGAGCTGACGTGACCGCCTCCTTGCAAAATCCTCCATCTTGGTTTGGAGGGCAAAGACCAATAGTGTTAGGTCTGTGTCCACATCCTCAAAGGGAGTAGACACAAGAAGTGTGTAGACTCCCTCTGGGACAGTAGCCACTGGCTGCCCTCTGACCCCTGTAACACACCTAAATCCAGGATTTAAGGGCTTCCCTGAAGCTAGCTTGTTAGAATCCTGGCGATGTCAAGAAGAAGAAAAAAGAAAGACTGCTAAGCTGACACCCAACAGAGAAGACTGAAGACACAAACTGACTTGGCCCCAGCCATACAGGCCTGTCACCAGCTTCTAATGCCTTGCATCCAAAAGGCGACACATCCTGCAAGTCCAGAGACATCTTAAAAGCCTCAAGAGGACTGCCTGCAACCCAGAGGACCAAGCTCTTCTGTGGACAGCAGCCCTGTCCAAAAATAAACACCAACAAAGGACTCCAGAACTGCTGGATCTGCAAGTCCCACCCACTCTGCACCAGACGTCCATGGCTCATTTCCAGGTGGCCCAACTGAATATAGCTGGTCACCAGGAAATTCTGACCTAGTGGCCACCCTCGACAGACCCCTCCTGTCCAACACGATGATGCCTGCAGCCTAAATCCGGAGGACCCTGCTAACCGCGAGAGAACCGGAGGAAGATACCCGATGCCCAAAGGTATTGCTACACCCTCAGCCCCCTGGCCTTGGGGAATCCCGTACAGCAACATCCAGCAGGCGGCCCTCCTTCGTTTTCAGCCTTTGTTTTTCCAGAACCGACCTTTTGTGACCCCCAGGATCCCCCTATTGGAAAGCATTGGGAGCCGGATGCTGTGTTTGCACCCTCCACCCGGCCGCGCCTGCGCCGCTGAGGGTGTCTAGTGCTGGCCTGTGGCCCCCCCCGGTGCTCCTCAAAACCCCCCACGTTAAATCGACCTTAACACTGACCGCTGCACACAACTGGCCCTGTGTTGCTGGTGGTGGGTGTTTGGGGTTAACTTGAACCCCAACCTGTGGAAATCCTAACCCCGGGAGACTGGAAATGTAAGTCTTGTACTTGCCTCAAAACTGTACTAACTTTTCTTCCCGCCAGGACTGAAAATTGCAGAGTCAACTTTTAAAACAGATATTTGCTATTTTCTTGAAAACCATCTAACTTGCCAAATTGAAATAAAGTGGTGTTGATGACATATGTTTAATGCTTACTTACAAATGTACTTACCTGCAAACTGAATCTTGTGGTTCTAGAAATAAAGTAACAACTGATATTTTTGCTATATAAAAACCATTGGCCTGGAGTTAGTCATTGAATGTGTGCTTCATTATTGCCTGTGTGTGTACAACAAATGCTTTGCACTACCCTCTGAGTCTAACTGCTCGACCACACTACCACAAAAGAGAGCATTAGTATTATCTACTTTAGCCTCTGTTAAGCCTCTGGGGAACCCCTGGACTCTTTTCACACTATATCTCATTTTGATATAGTATATACAGAGCCAGTTTAATACACACAACATGGTACACAGCCTGACCCTAACACTGCACACTAGCAGGCCCTACAGCCCTAAGGCAGAGTGCACTATATTGCATGTGAGGGCATTTATGCATGGGCAAATATGCCCTTCTATGTCATCGTTGATTCCTAGACATAATAAGCGCACAGGGAAGCCATTTTGAAAGCACATACTGGACACTGGTCACTACGAATTCCCCAGTTACATGATAGTTTCTCTGAAACCTGAGATGTTTGGTATCAAACATCTCAGAATAATAAACCTTTGCTGATTCCAGTGATGGGTTTACTAAGAATTGCACATAGAAGGCACCTTAGACGTGCTCCCTAAAAACATGACATCTACTAGTGTGTTGACTGACTGGTCCTGACCAGTTCAGCCTCCACAAACACATTTCTGGCCCCCCAAGGTGAAAGCCAGCACTCTCGAGGGCCTGAGACAAAAGCCTGCACAGGCTAGAAGCTTCAAAGGCCTTGCTGCCTTTGTAATTCAACCCAGGTCTCTCCAAATGGCGGATGTAGGAAAGTAACTCTTTTTAGCATGGTTATTGTTGGAAAGTAGCCTCTTTCTAGCTTGCTCATCCCTACCTTTGGCCTGTTTGGCAGTGTATTTGACTGTGTTGACTTGGATCCTGCTAACTAGAACCCCAGTGACTGTGTTTTCTCCTCTACATTTGGTTGCTGGTAACTTTTTATCCCCACAATTGGCATACTGGTGCCCACATGTAAGTCCCTAGTATATGGTACCTAGGTACCCAGGGCACTGGAGTTCTGAGGGATCCCTATGGGCTGCAGCAGTTATTCTATTACCCATCGGGGGCCCATGCAAAGGGTTCTGCAGGCCTGCCATTGTAGTCTGCGTGAACCGGGTGCACTCACCCAGATTCACTACAGGTCACTGCACCAGGTCACTGTAAGTCACCCCTATGGTAGGCCCTCTCGGCCCAGAGGGCAGGGTGCAGGTACCTGTGTGTGAGGGCACCCCTGCACTAGAGAGGTGCCCCCATGGACTCCAGCCCGATTACTGGGCTTGGTGAGTGCAGGGATGCCATTTTATATGTGTACTGGACATAGGTCACTACCTATGTCCAGCTACATAATGGTAACTCTGAACCTGGGCATGTTTGGTATCAAACGTGTCGGAATCATACCCCAATACTGTTGCAAGTATTGGAAGTATGATTCCATGCAATCTGTGGGCTCCTTAGAGGACCCCGAGCATTGCTACCACCAGTCTTACAGGGTTTTTCCGGGCAGCCAACCCTGCTGCCACCCCTCAGACAGGTTTCTGCCCTCCTGCTGCTTGATCTGATCAAGCTGAGGAAAGCAGAACAAATGATTTCCTTTGGGAGATGGAGGTAACACCCTCTCCCTTTGGAAATAGGTGAGACTGGCTTGGAAGGGGTAGCCTCCCTGGGCCACTGGTTTTCTTTTGAAAGGCACATTTGGTGCCCTCCAAGCATAAACCAGTCGACACTGGTTCACAGACCCCCAGTCCCTGCCCTGGCGCAAAGCCGAACAATGGAAAGGGGAGTGACCAGTTCCCTCCCTGTCCATCACCACCCAGGGGGTGCATATTGCATACTGCATATTTTTGGTATTGTGTACATATATCTTGTGTATATTTGCTATCCTCATACTGAGGATACTCACTGAGATACTTTGGCATATTGTCTAAAAATAAAGTACCTTTATTTTTAGTATATCTGTGTATTGTGTTTTCTTATGATATTGTGCAAGTGACACTAGTGGTACTGTAGGAGCTTCACTCGTCTCCTAGTTCAGCCTAAGCTGCTCTGCTAAGCTACCATTATCTATCAGCCTAAGCTGCTAGACACCCTATACACTAATAAGGGATACCTGGGCCTGGTGCAAGGTGTAAGTACCCCTTGGTACTCACTACAAGCCAGTCCAGCCTCCTACACTCAGCGGCACTGGGGCGGCCAGGTGCAGAGTGCAAACAGGCGTCGGGTTTTGTATTGAAAGCAATGGGGCGACCGGGGGGGCCTCTTCAACGATGCAGGCAGGCACAGGGGCGGCTCCTTGGGGTAGCCACCACCTGGGCTAGGCAGAGGGTTGCCTGGGGGTTGCTCCTGCACTGGAGTTCGGTTCCTTCAGGTCCTGGGGGCTGCGGGCTGCGGGTGCAGTGTTGGTTCCAGGCGTCAGGTCCCTTGTTACAGGCAGTCGCGGTCAGAGGGAGCCTCTGGATTTCCTCTGCATGCGTCGCTGTGGGGGCTCAGGGGGGTCGTCTCTGGTTACTCACGGGCTCGCAGTCGCCGGGGAGTCCTCCCTGAGGTGTTTGTTTTCCGCAGGTCGTGCCGGGGGCGTCGGGTGCAGAGTGGAAAGTCTCACGCTTCCGGCTGGAAACGTGAAGTCTTTAAAGTTGCTTCTTTGTTGCAGAAGGTTGCAGATTGTTTAACAGGGGCGCTGTTCTCAGGAGTTTCTTGGTCCTTGGGTACAGGGCAGTACTCTGAGGATTCAGAGGTCGCTGGTCCCTGTTGGATGTGTCGCTGTTGCAGTTTTCTTCGAAGTTGGGAGGCAGGCCGGTAGGGCTGGGGCCAAAGCACTTTTCGTCTCCGTCTTCACTGCAGGCCTTCAGGTCAGCAGTCGTTCTTCTTCTTCTTTAGGTTGCAGGAATCTAGTTTCCTAGGTTCTGGGGGGCCCTAAATACTGAATTTAGGGATGTGCTTAGGTCTGGGAGGGCAGTAGCCAATGGCTACTGTCATTCAGGGTGGCTACACCCTCTTTGTGCCTCCTCCCTGTGGGGAGGGGCACATCCCTAATCCTATTGGGGGAATCCTCCATCCACAAGATGGAGGATTTCTAAAAGTAAAAGTCACCTCAGCTCAGGACACCTTTTGGGCTGTCCTGACTGGTGGGTGACTCCTCCTTGTTTTTCTAATTATCTCCTCCAGCCTTGCCGCCAAATGTGGGGGCAGTGGCCGGAGGGGCGGGCATCTCCACTAGCTGGGATGCCCTGTGGCGCTGTAACAAAGGGGTGAGCCTTTGAGGCTCACCGCCAGGTGTTACAGTTCCTGCAGGGGGAGGTGAGAAGAACGAGTTACTTACCTTCGGTAACGCCTTTTCTGGTGGATACATTAGGTACCTGTGGATTCCTCACGGTCCCTCCCGCCTCCCCGTTGCCTGCCTCATCTGCCGGATTAGATCTGGATGAAGACGCCACTTGTGATCGGTCGAGAAGTGCCAACTGAGACTGTCCACACGCACGTTCAAGACTCCAGCCAGATGGTTTGCTACCAAGCAAGTCCGATGGTCCCTTGCCCAGGACCATAGTCGCAGAGCTTCTCTGCAGAGAAGGTACGACCCTACTCCTCCCTGTTTGTTTATATACCACATCGCGGTAGTATTGTCCGTCAAGACCTGAACCGACTGACCGCGAAAGGAAGGGAGAAAGGCCTTGAGAGCCAGACGTATTGCCCGCAACTTCAACAGATTTATGTGAAACATCTGTTCCACTGGAGACCAATGACCTTTGACCTCTCGGTCCCCCAGATGAGCTCCCCACCCTAGAGTGGAAGCATCCGTTATTACTGTGGTCACTGGCGGAGGTTGCGAGAACGGCCTTCCTTGGGAAAGATTGCCATCCGCAACCCACCATGTTAGATCCACTGCAGTGTCCGTGGAGATCTTTACCGAATCCTCGAGATCTCCTTTGTGTTGAGACCACTGCTTTCGGAGGCCCCACTGAAGAGCCCTCATGTGCCAGCGAGCATGAGTGACCAACAGAATGCAAGAAGCAAACAGACCGAGCAGACGTAGGACCTTGAGGACTGGAATGACCGCCCCACTTTGAAACATTGGAACCAACGCCTGAATGTCCTGAATCCGTTGAGGCGGAGGAAAGGTGCGATTCAATGTTGTATCCAGTACTGCCCCTATGAACAGGAGACGCTGAGAGGGCTCCAGGTGAGATTTGGGCACGTTCACAGAAAAACCCAGGTTGAACAACAACTGGGTTGTCGACTGCAGGTGATGCAGCACGAGCTCCGGAGACTTGGCTTTGATCAACCAATCGTCCAGGTAAGGAAATACCGCTATCCCCTTCCTTCTGAACTCTGCTGCAACCACCGCCATCACCTTTGTGAAGACTCGAGGTGCTGAAGTAAGACCAAACGGAAGGACCGCAAACTGATAGTGCTGCGATCCCCACCACAAACCGGAGATACTTCCTGTGTGACTTGAGTATCGGAATGTGAAAGTAAGCATCCTGCAAGTTGACAGACACCATCCAATCTCCTTCGTTCAACACCAAAAGCACCTGAGCCAAGGTCAGCATCTTGAACTTTTCCTGTTTGAGGAACCAATTCAAGATCCTCAGGTCCAGGATTGGCCTCAACCGACCATCCTTCTTGGGAATCAGGAAGTATCTTGAGTAACAACCCTGAGGCCTCTCCTGCTCTGGAACCAACTCCACTGCACCCTTTGAAAGGAGGACTAGAACCTCCTGTTCTAGTAACAGGAGATGCTCTTCTGAACAGTAGGATGGGCGGGGCGGGATGGGGGGAGGAAACTCCCGAAAGGGAAGGGCATAGCCTTTCCCCACAATGCTGGTGACCCAGGAGTCTGATGTTATATCCTCCCACTTGTGGAGAAAGTTCAATAACCTCCCCCCTACAGGAGTGGTATGTGAAGGAATTGGTGGAAGACTAAGGCTGCTTCCCATGCTGCACCCCTCCAGAGGAAGAGGAAGAGGCAGAGTGCTGCTGGGCGGCTCCCCTGGTTCGGACCCTACCCCTCCCCCTGTATGATCTATAGGAGAGAGCAGTGGCGGGTTGTTGTTGAAATCTGCCCCGAAAGGAGGAGGATGAGCCATGACCAAACCCCCTAAAAGAAGCAGAAGAGGAGGCCTGCAAGCCTAAAGACTTTGCTGTGGCCCTACTCTCCTTAAATCTCTCAAGAGCAGAGTCCGCCTTTTGATCCGAAAAGTTTATCCCCATCGAAGGGAAGATCCAGCAGGGCTGACTGGACATCCGATGAAAAACCAGAGGAACACAGCCAGGCCTGCCTGCTCATAGCAACAGCAGTGCCCATAGCCCTGGCCACAGAGTCAGTAGTGTCCAGCCCCGACTGGATCACTTGGGTTGCCGCAGCTTGAGCATCGGAGACCAGACTCAACACCTCCTGAGGCACCTCAGTATGGGACGACTTTATTTCTTCCATTAGGGCGTAGATGTATCTGCCCAAAATGCATGTGGCATTAGCCGATTTTAGAGCCATGCTGCATGATGAGAAAGCCTTCTTGGAAGATTGATCCATTTTCCTTGAGTCTCTGTCTGAAGGCACTCCCGGAAAAGAACCTGGGGCAGTCCGAGATGAACATGAAGCCTGAACCACCAGGCTCTCTGGGGTCAGGTGCCTGGACAAAAAGCCTGGATCCGCAGGAGCGACGCGGTACCTGCGAGCCACTGATCTATTAACTGCCGAAGATGACACCGGCTTCTTCCAGATCTCTAAAATTGGATCTAACAGAGCCTCATTAAAAGGCAGGAGTGGCTCTGCAACTGTGGAAGCAGGATGTAAAACCTCTGTTAAAATATTGGTCCTAGGTTCAGACACTGGTAAGGGAAGGTCCAAAAAGTCTGCTGCTTTCCTTATTAGAGAGTGGAACGAAGCAGCCTCCTCTGTATATTCTCCAGGAGATGTTAAGTCCCATTCTGGAGAGGTGTCCAAGCCAATTGCCGTATCTAAACTGTGGAGATCTCCCAGAGGTTCTTCAATCTCTCCTTCCTCCAAGGCCTGCTTCCGATACTCCTGCTCCTCAAGAAGGCGAAGATCAAGCCTTCTTGAATGCAGCCTGGCTTCAATTCTTGACGTCGACAGGGCGTCAGCCGACGGCGAAGCCTGACGCCGATCCTCGGATCCATCTGACGCCGGATTCATCGGCACCGTGGACTTCTTTGGCGCTGTATGAGGCAAAGGATGGACAGGAGAACTCTCCGGCGCTGGACCAGCAGATCTACTCGGCGTCACCGGCTACGAAGTCAACGCCATAGGAACCGGCGCCGTGCCAACACCTCCCATCAGAAGGAAGGGCATGAAAGGTGCCGGTCGTAAAGGAGCCAGAGCACCCATATTGAAGGCCAATGGACCCGAAGGACCAGCCGGTCCACCACCTGGAGCCATCTGTTGAAAAGTAGCAAACATCACATTAAAAAATGCGGAATTGTCGGCTCCTGGGGCCGGGAAAGCAGGATACTGTGGACCCTGGGCTCGAGGTGACATCGGTGCCGGCCCCGGCGTCTGAGAAGCCGGTGAGAACTCCTGACGCTGAGGAACCTCAAACACAGATGGTGGATTCAAATGCGACGTCGGCGAAGCTGGTGAAGCCGGTGATGCAAGAGGCGTCTGCGGCTGCGGAGAGATGGTGGGACTAACTTCCCATGTCTTTCGGTGTCGAGCTGAAGGCGACCTCGAGCGCGATCTCTCCCTACTCGACCGGCGTCGAGATTCACGACGACGCCGGGAGTCACGATGACGCGATGGGACTTAGGAGAAGATGACTTGCGTCAATGCCGCTTCTCTTTCTTTTTGGACTTCGCCAAAAAGAGTTTCACCTCTCGCTCCTTTAACGCCTTCGGGTTCATCCGTTGACAGGAGTCACATTTCTCCATGTCGTGGTCGGAGCTGAGACACCACAAACAGTCTATATGTGGGTCTGTCACCGACATTTTACCTCTGCATTCATTGCAGGGCTTAAAACCTGACTTTCGTTGAGACATGCTTCTCGAAGAAAGAAACAGTAACTGTAACTATGCAGAGTAGAAACAGTAGCTCCCTCGAAGAATAACCGTCGTTAGAAGGCACGGAAAAAAGGGAACTGACGTCGGCACGTCGGCGAGGACCTCTTATTGCCTGTATGACGTCAGACGGCGTCGCATGGGCAATTGTGACGTCCTCGTCGACATGCGGAAGCTAGGAAGAAAATTTCCATTGAAAGCTGGCGCAGGGGGGGAAATTCAATGAGTGAGGAATCCACAGGTAGTTGTATCCATCAGAAGCACCTTCACCCAGTACAGGCTTTGTTCCTGGCCACAGAGTAACAAAGGCCCTCTCCCCATGTGGCCAGCAACATGTCTGGTGTGTGGCAGGCTGGCAAAAACTAGTCAGCCTACACTGGGAGTTGGGTATGTTTTCAGGGGGCATCTCTAAGATGCCCTCTGGGTGTATGTTACAATAAATAGCACACTGGCATCAGAGTGCATTTATTGTGCTGAGAAGTTTGATACCAAACTTCCCAGTTTTCAGTGTAGCCATTATGGTGCTGTGGAGTTCGTGTTTGACAGACTCCCAGACCATATACTCTTATGGCTACCCTGCACTTACAATGTCTAAGGTTTGGCTTAGACACTGTAGGGGCATAGTGCTCATGCATGTATGCCCTCACCTGTGGTATAGTGCACCCTGCCTTAGGGCTGTAAGGCCTGATAGAGGGGTGACTTTCCTATGCCACAGGCAGTGTGAGGTTGGCATGGCACTCTGAGGGGAGTGCCATGTCGACTTAGTCATTTTCTCCCCACCAGCACACACAAGCTGGAAAGCCGTGTGCATGTGCTGAGTGAGGGGTCCCTAGGGTGGCATAAGACATACTGCAGCCCTTAGAGACCTTCCTTGGCATCAGGGCCCTTGGTACTAGGGGTACCAGTTACAAGGGACTTACCTGAGTGCCAGGGTTGTGCCAACTGTGGAGACAAAGGTACAATTTAGGGAAAGAACACTGGTGCTGGGGCCTGGTTAGCAGGGTCCCAGCACACTTTCAAGTCATAACTTAGCATCAGCAAAGGCAAAAAGTCACTGGGGTAACCATGCCAAGGAGGCATTTCCTTACACATGTGTTACTAGCAGGATGCAGGAGGCCAAGAGGCCCAGCAGCCTCAGATTCTATCTCACCAAAACCCAAGACCAAGGCTGAAAGATCGGAATCATAGCCTGAATGTCTTGGACTCACTTTTTGGGAGGATAAGCCCAAAACAGCACTGTGTCCAGAACAGCTCAGATGAAAGGGAGTGTCTGAGAGGGAGTCAGCTGTGACTTCGGCACGTTGATAGTGAACCCCAGCTGGTGCAGGAGGTCCGCCGTAGTCTGAAGGTGGGAGACCACTGTCATGGGGGAAGGCGCCTTCAACAGCTAGTTGTCTAGGTAAAAGTGCTTGTGACCTACCACAAATTGTAGGTAACTTCTGTGGGCAGGCAGGATGGGGATGTGGAAATAAG
This sequence comes from Pleurodeles waltl, assembly GCF_031143425.1. Lineage (NCBI taxonomy): Eukaryota > Metazoa > Chordata > Amphibia > Caudata > Salamandridae > Pleurodeles > Pleurodeles waltl. Next base: position 857,371,469 of record NC_090442.1, on the reverse strand, counting down.
CGTCCTGCAAGTCCAACTCTACCATCCAGTCTCCTGGGTCCAAGGCAGACAGAACCTGAGCCAGGGTGAGCATTTTGAACTTATCCTTCTTGAGGAAGTAGTTCAGGTCCCGAAGATCTAGGATAGGACGCAAGCCTTTGTCCTTCTTTGGTATCAGAAAGTAGCGGGAATAACAACCACGACCTACTTCTGGCAAAGGGACCTTTTCCATAGCTCCCTTGGCCAAGAGAGCCGCGACTTCCTGGCGAGAAGCAGCAAATGATTCTCCGGAAGGTGATGGAAGGATGGTGGCATGTGTGGTGGTGCAGAGTTGAAAGGGAGGGAGTAGCCCTTCCGAATTATTTGCAAAACCCACCCATCAGTGGTAATATGTTCCCAGTGGGGCAGGTGATGGCGGATTCTGTCACCAACTGGGCGGGAGTGAGGGGACGGACTAGGAAGGTTTGGAGGCTGCAGCGGGGGCAGAGGTGGACTGGACAGACCTCTGGTTCCCTGTCCCACGGCCATGTGGGATTCCGTGCCCACGGCCACGCATAGGCTGTCCAGCGTGCATGGCCCGGTGGCTGGGTGCAGGACGCGACAGGGCGCTCCTTCCGTGGCCACGAAAGGGACGAAAAGCGGACTGTTGGGGGGGGGTGTGATGGAGGAAAGGCCAAGGGACTGAGCCGTAGCCCGGGAATCCTTGAACCTCTCCAAGGCCGAGTCCGCTTTGTCTCCGAAGAGACGGGTGCCATCAAAGGGCATGTCCATGAGTGACTGTTGGACATCCCCCAAGAAGCCAGAAGTACGTAACCAGGCATGGCGCTGTAAGGTCACTGTCATCGCAACCGATCTGCCCAGAGAGTCGGTCGTATCCAGCCCACAGCGGATCGTGAACTTTGCTGAGTCTCTCCCATCTTTCGCTGCTTAGGAGACGGTATCCACCGGTATCTGCGGCAGGACTTACGCAACTGTATCCCACAGTGAGTGGGAATAACGGCCCAAAAGACATGCGGTGTTCACGGACTGCAGTGCGAGGCTGGAGGAAGAAAACAACTTCTTACCAAATTGTTCCAGCCTTTTGGATTCCCTATCCTAGGGTGCGGAAGGGAACGCGCCAGAAGAAAAGGACACCTGGATTACAAGAATCTCAGGCGTAGGATGTTGGGACAGGAACTTTGGGTCATTCAGCGCAGGCCGATGGTGGCAAGCGATAGTCCTGTTCACAGCGGATCGTGAACTTTGCTGAGTCTCTCCCATCTTTCGCTGCTTAGGAGACGGTATCCACCGGTATCTGCGGCAGGACTTACGCAACTGTATCCCACAGTGAGTGGGAATAACGGCCCAAAAGACATGCGGTGTTCACGGACTGCAGTGCGAGGCTGGAGGAAGAAAACAACTTCTTACCAAATTGTTCCAGCCTTTTGGATTCCCTATCCTAGGGTGCGGAAGGGAACGCGCCAGAAGAAAAGGACACCTGGATTACAAGAATCTCAGGCGTAGGATGTTGGGACAGGAACTTTGGGTCATTCAGCGCAGGCCGATGGTGGCAAGCGATAGTCCTGTTCACAGGAGCCCCTGTGTTGGGTTTGGACCATGTACCCAAAAGGACATCAGTTAGGGCCTCATTAAATGGGAGAAGGGGTTCGGACGTAGAAGCCCCAGGCTGAAGCATCTCCATCAGGAGATTAGACCTGACTTCAACAGTAGGTAGCTCAAGGCCAAGGACCTCAGCCGCCCTACTAACCACCATACTATAGGTAGCTCCCTCCGCCGTAGCCACAGTAGAAAGAGACAGCATGCCAGCATCAGGAGATGTATCCAGACCACTGGCTTCGCCCAAGTCCTGTGCCCAGTCCATAGTAGGGTCTTCCTGGTATCCATAAGGGTCCAGGGACCCCTCCAATTCCTCCCCGTATTCGTACCCATAGGAAAATGGGTCAGAATCCGACCTCAGGCGAATAGGGCCCACTGAAGCCGATGGCGGCGGTGGCCGATGCCGCCCGACTCCGAGTCGTCGGGTATGAGAATTGGGCCAACGTCGACAGTGGGCACTACCAACATTGGGAGCGTCGATAATCGACCCATCGCTGGGGAAGGTCTCGATTGTGCGATCGGCTTCAGTGCGGATTCGCGCACAGATCTGGAGGCGACCTCGGTGGCCGAGGCCAAAGCTGCCGGTGTGGAACCAGAGGGCCCCTCAGTCAAGCATGTTGTGCCCGAAGGCGCCGTATCGGGGTCGGCACGTCCAAAGATGAGGCGCATGGCCTCGTAAAACTCTAAGTTGGGCGGGGGTCGCTCCGGCTCCGGGAAACTCAGGGAAGTGCGGAGTCGACCCAGACGTAGGCTTCGAGGACGGAGGCCTAGTGCGTGGACGGGGTGAAGTTGGAGGGCGATGGGACTTCTTCGACTTCTTCTTTCCTTGACTTGAGGACTGCGAAGAAGACAAGTGGTGATGGCTCCGCAACCGATCTCGATAACTTCCTGTCGAGTGAGACTGGGACCTACGCGGAGTGGAGTGCCCGGCCGCCATCAGCTTTAGGGACCGCTCCCTGAAAGCCTTCGGATGTACTGCCCGACACTCGGAGCACGACTTCGGGGCGTGGTTGTGCTCGAGGCACCAAAGGCAAATACGATGAGGGTCCATCACCGACATCATCCGATGGCAGTCCTCACACGGCTTGAACCCAGTCTTCGGGGACATCATAGACGCACCAAGTGTTGCACCAAAAAAGTTTGACAAAACGGTCAAATGCGGCCAAAAAATAGCCTAGGGTAGCTCTCTCCAGATCAGCGTGTGGCATGGAAAGAAAAGACCTGACGTCACTGCGCGAGGGCGGTGTCTATGTACTACTCCCGAGGTCATCACAGCGACCAAGATGCCTACGACGCCACCTACCGACACGCAAGGTTATTGCTCCAAGAAAAATCTCCGGATCCAGTCTGATGCCTAGGGAAAATTCTAAGGTAAGGAATCTGCAACTAGAAGTCTCTATCAGATAAAGGCCACTAAAAAAACCTTTAGGCCAGCCAAGAACTGCGAAATCAGTGGCATGATCAGAAGGCTGTCCTGACTGTGTACCAGCCAGGACAGAAAGTATGGTTCCTGGAGCCTGTGGCTCCCAGGGCACTCCAAGACAAATGGAGTGGTCCCCACACTACACTGGAGAAAAAGGGTGAGGTCACCTACTTGGTGGACCTTGGCACTCCCAGAAGCCCCCTAAGGGTGCTTCATGTGAACCGCTTTAAGCCCTACTATGACAAGGCTGATCTGACCCTGCTTATGGCAACTGATGAAGGACAGGAAGAAGAGAGTGACCCTCTCCCTGACCTCTTCTCCACTACTGCAGCTGATGGCTCAGTCAATGGAGTGGTCCTAGCAAACTGCCTTTCTGAATCTCAGAAGGAGGACTACAGGAATCTCCTAGGCCAGTTCTCTGAATTGTTTCAGACTACATGGTGTGATCACACCATTGACACAGGAAACAGTTTGCCTGCTAAAAGTAAGATTTACAGGCAACCTGATCATGTTAGGGATTGCATCAAAGCTGAATTGCAAAATATACTTGACCTAGGAGTGATTGAGCACTCTGACAGCGCCTGGGCTAGCCCAGTGGTGCTGGTACCAAAACCTCATAGAATTGAAAAAAAAGAGAGGAGGTTCTGTGCAGATTATAGAGGGCTCAACACAGTCACAAAAACTGATGCTCATCCTATCCCTAGGGCAGGTGAGCTGATAGATACACTGGCAACATGCCAAGTATCTAAGCACCTTTGACTTGACTGCAGGATTCTGGCAGATCAAATTGTCACAGGATGCAAAACTAAAACTGCATTCTCAACCACTGGAGAGCATTATCAATTTACTGTTATGCACTTTGGTTTGCAGAATGCACCTGCCACTTTCCAGAGGCTGGTGAATACAGTCCTCCAAGGTTTGGAAGCCTATAGTGCAGCATATCGTGATGACATAGCTGTCTTTAGCTCCACATGGGATGGCCAACTGGTCCACCTCTGGAATGTTTTGGAAGCCCTGCAGAAGGCAGGCCTCACTGTCAAGGCCTCTAAGTACCATATAAGGCAGGGGAAGGTTGTATATCTGGGACTCCTGGTAGATGGAAGCCAGATTCAACCATTACAGGGAACGCAAACCCTAGACTCCTAGGCCTCACTGGGTACTACAGGAGGCTCATTAAGAACTGCACCTGGTTTCACTACAGGTCACTGTAAGTTACCTCTATGGTATGCCCTCTCGGCCCAGAGGGCAGGGTGCAGGTACCTGTGTGTAAGGGCACCCTGCATTAGCAAAGGTGCCCCCAAGAACTCCAACCCCATTTTACTGGACTTCGTGAGTGCGGGGATGCCATTTTATGTGTGTACTGGACATAGGTCACTAACTATGTCGAGCTACATAATGGTAACTCCGAACCTGGGCATGTTTGGTATCAAACATGTCGGAATCATACCCCAGTAATGCTGCAAGTATTGGAAGTATGATTCCATGCACTCTGGGGGCTCCTTAGAGGACCCCCTTCATTGCTACCACCAGTCTTACAGGGTTTTCCGGGCAGCCCAGCTGTTGCCACCCCTCAGACAAGTTTTCGCCCTCCTGCTGCTTGATCTGATCAAGCCCAGGAAGGCAGAACAAAGGATTTCCTTTGGGAGAGGGGATTAACACCCTCTGCCTGTGGAAATAGGGGTGACTGGCTTGGGAGGGGTAGCCTCCCCAAGCCACTGGTTTGCTTTTAAGGGCACATTTAGTACCCTCCGTGCATAGACCAACCCACACCGGTTCAGGGACCCCCAGTCCCTGCTCTGGTGCAAAACCGGACAATAGAAAGGGGAGTGATGTCAGAGTCACCAGATCCTTGGGGTCTGTGCACGTTCCCAACACGTCCACCACTGAACAGCTCCAAGACTCTGATAGATAAATCACAGAGACAGAGAGTTTGAGAGGGGAAGAGGGGATTAGGAAGGGAACAGCTGGGAAGGAGACCTGTAGTAAGAAAAAGGTTATAACACACAATATGAAAATTATATCTCCTGAAATCAATACTGGACTATGATTCTAAGCCTAGTCACTCTGAAAACATGAACAATCTAAGAGTTAAGTTTAAAATGATTAAGTTTCAAGATGGCCAGATACCTGTAGGGGAATCAAGATGAATTAAATGAAAACTTTCTTATTCAAGTACTTTCCTTTACATGAGAATCAGAAAAACATTATGACTACATTTTAAACCAGTCATATAAATCCTGTTTTGAGAATGTATACTAGGACCATACAATATTGCATCTAGAAACTCTGGGCTTCTGTGTACTCTTAAAATGTTTCAACACAAATTGTGCAAAATGCATATATATATATATATATATATATATATATATATATATAGTAAACACCATAAAAGGATTGTGCACCATGAATAACACGATATGGATTCAGGAAACAAATCACATAACTTGTCAACTCGAATATTACATAATAAATATCTTAGAATAGTGGCATACAATAAACAACATGAAATAAACTTGAGGAGAGAATCGTGCGTTTTGCCGATTCGAGTGTCACCATGTAAAATACCAAGGAATGGTAACACGCAATGAATATCAAGGTCAAATCATTATTAATCGAATCGCGCGTCTTGCCGATTTGTAAAACATGATGTAAATGTCAAGAAATAACAGCTCACAATAAATAACAAGATCAAAGTACAATGAAACGAATCGCGCTTCTTTTGCCGATTCTTAAGCCACCATGTAAATGTCAAGAAATGGTAGCGCACAATGAACAACAAAGTTAAATCCTCATGAAACGAGTTGCGCGTCTTGTCAATTCGTAAAACATCATGTAAATGTCAAGAAATAGTAGCGCGCAATGGACAACAATGTTTAAACACCATAAAACGAATCGCGCGTCTTGCCGATTCTTAAGCCACCATGCCAATGTCAAGAAATGGTAGCACGCAATGAATAACACAGTCAAACCTTTATGAAACCAATCGCGCGTCTTGTCTATTTGTAAACTACCATATAAATGTCAAGAAATGGTAGCGCGCAAGTAATCTGTTACTCGTTTATTTAAGAATTAAACCAGGAATATGAAAATTCTCAATAACGGTGTCGGGACAGTCCAACCACCGTCTTACCGCCTGGAACAATGATCACCAATGAAGGAAGAAGGGCAGAAGACTGGAAAATCCAAATAGGCTGCCGGAACAGGAGCTCAGGAAGAAGCTGCTGCTCTGCACCGGGACCTCTGAATAGTGAGCACTGGGAGTTGGGCTGGCTCTCTTTTATAGAGTCTTGGACCAGCCCAGAACCACGCCCAGGCATGTTGCAGGGAAAGTCTCTGGAAGGCCCTGGAAAGGGGCCACACCCTAACACACTCTGAAAACCTGCAGCAATACATTGCAAAGGAACAGTATTTGTAAGCATATTAAAAATAAGTTTTCAGGATTGAACACTGCAATGCAAAAGGTTAAACCACAACATACCAGCACAATGCATAAATTACTTTGTTTTGAGAGTGCTGGGTTTTTGCATTTTTGCCGCCAATAGAGCGTGTACTGCTCTGGTGTTGACAAGTGACCACTCCCCCGTCCATCACCACCCCAGGGGTGGTGCCCAGAGCTCCTCCAAAGGGTCCCTGGGTTCTGCCATCTTGATTCTAAGGCTGGCAGTGAACTCTGGAAGCATGTGACTGTCCAGGCAAAGCAGGCGATGTCAGAGCCCGCTCCTGATAGGTGCTTACCTGGGTAGATGACCAATCCCCCTTTCAGTGCTATTTAAGGTCACTCTCTAGGGTGGGTCCTCAGATTTGGCTTGGACGATTCCAGCAGGACTCCTCTGCAACCTTTACTTCAACTTCTGGCCACCGGACCTGAGACTGGAACCTCCAGGACCCGACAAGCTGCTTTCAAGAAGAAAGGCCTCTTCAGCAACATTGTTTTGAGGGCTCCTGCCAGCTTTGCAACAATTTCCTTGTGTGCAACCTCAGAAGACTGCAACTCTTCTGCCTGCACAAGAAGAAGAAGTAATCTCCCTTGGAGTGAAGGAGTCAAGGAGACTGGCTGGGGGGATCCCTTCTGCTGCTAAGCTGCGTGGATCCTGCATCACGGGTGGTGGTTGGGAGAAGTCCTCTTGGTCCTCTCTGCCAGTTGTACAATTTGGTTGAGGTAAGCCTTTGCCTTCCCAAGCAGGACAGTACCCCCGTGCACCACGTCTCTTGCATCTGCCAAGGCTGTTTGCATCCCCTCCAAGGGATCTTCAGGCGACGTGTAGCTCCAGCCCCCAGCACTCCATCCTTGAAAGCCCAGCCTCATGCGTGGTTCTCCTCCGACGTGGGATCCACTTCTGTAGTGCTGCGTGGGATCCTTCTGCGACTCCTGTGTGCCCGTCCAGTGGGACTCCTGTGGGTGCTGCCTCTGCTCCTGTGGACTCTCTGCAACACTGAGGGTCCCCCGTGACTCCCCTCCTGGGCCTTGCTGGTCCACGGCAGCACCTCTTTTCGACACACCACGAGTTTGCATTTGCCAAGGCTTGTTGGTGGAAATCCTGCACCAACAACTGTCTGCAATCTTCCTTCCAGCGTGGGACACATTCTGCATCCATCTGGAACTCTTCTCCGGCTCCTGGGCTGCAGTGCTGACCTGTTCTTCAAAACTGTCAACCAACTCCTACATCCACAGCTCAGTGGGTAGTAGCTCCAACTCCTCCTGGACTCCACTGTGACTCTTGGACTTGGTCCCCTCTCTCCACAGGTCTTCTTTCTTTAGGAATCCACCGCTGGTTTTCTTGCAGTCTTCTCTGGTTGTCTTCTTTTTCTTCTTTTCCTCCTTTTGGGTGGTTTGGGGAAAATCCAGTGTTTTACTCCTACATTCCTTGTCGCTGGGGGGTACTGTTTTAATTACCTTTGTGGTTCTCGAGTAATCACAGTTCCCCTCTACACATTTTACTTACCTAGGTGTTGTACCTTGTTTGCCTTCCATTTTTTTAGTATATGGTTTGTGCTTCCCCTAGGGTCACTATTAGTTATTACTGTTTGCACTGTTTTCTAACCTTTTCTGTGCCCATTTCTGACTGCTAGTGTGTATATTTAATGTATTACTTACCTCCTTAGGGTGGGTCAACTGTCTAGTAATTGGTGGTGATTTGTTCCAAAAATAAAGTACCTTTATTTTTGTACAACTGAGTGTTTTCTTTCATGTGTGTCAGTGCTGTATGACTATTGTGGTATTGCGTGAGCTTTGCATGTCTCCTAGATAAGCTTTAGTTGCTCATCCACAGCTACCTCTAGAGAGCCTGGCTTCTAGACACTGCCTACACTTTACTAAGAGGGGAATACCTGGACTGGGTATAAGGTGTAAGTACCATAGGTACCCACCGCACACCAGGACAGCTTCCTACAGTCCCCAAAGAGGAACCCTGTTGGGCAAGAGAAAGAATGAAGAGAAAAATAGCAGATAGAGAAGCAGAGAAAGGATCTATAGACTTCTCTGTACAATATCTTACAAATCTTTGCCAATGGCAGGCATATACCGCTTTTGTGGAGAAACGCCTGGCTGCCAATTTAACGTTACAGACTTCAGGAGCAGGGTTGAAGGCTGTCAACTGCTGTCACTCAATCTCCAAGCATAAAAGGACAGAGTTACAGGTTCGGGTGGAGAAGCCTCCCCTGTTGCTGCGATACAAGATCCTCCCAAAGGGGCAGCCTGATCGGAGGATTGATGCTCATTCTCAGAAGCTCAGGATACCAAACTCTCTGTGCCCAATCCGGAGCCACAAAAATTAGTTGGGCCTGGTCTTTCTTGATCTTCTTGAGAACTCTGGGCAGGTATGATATGGGCAGTGGTGTACAGGAGGCCTGAGCTCCACTCTAGATGAAAAGCGTTGCGGAGCGAGTGCTGCCTTGGAAACTCCAATGTGCAATACTGCTGTGCTGCATTTTCTTTTCAGAGGCCAGCAAATCTAATCAAGGTTTTCCCCACTGCTGAAAGAGACCTTGTACCACCTCCAAATAGTGACGCCACTCGTAATTTGTTTGGCGTCGACGGCTGAGTTTGTCTGCCCTGGCATTCAGAGAACCTGCCAGGTGTTGAATCCAGGGTATGACCTGCTGTTCCAGGCATGTTCACAGATGCAGGGCCTCTTGACAAACCGTCCATGACTCCATCCCGCCCTGCTTGTTGCAGTACCACATGGCAGTGGTGTTGTCTGTGAACACCTGCCCTATCCTCCCCTTGATAGAGGGAAGAAATACCTTCAACGCTAGTCGGATCGCCCAGAGCTCCAACATGTTGATGTGGAGTCTGGATTCCGTCGGAGACCAGAATCCTCTGATCTCCACCTCTTCCAGATGGCCGCCCCATCCCAGGAGTGATGCATCTGTCACAACTGTGATGTCTGGTTGGGGAAGGGAGAGGAGTCTGTCTCTGACCCAATCTCATTTCTTAACCACCACTGCAGGTCCTTCGCAGTTCCCTCGAAGATCTGGATCATGTTGGAGAGATTTCCCTGATGCTACGCCCACTGGAACTTCAGGTCCCACTGCAGAGCCAGCATATGTCATATAACATGTTTTACTAGCAGGACACAGGAGGCCATGAGGCCCAGCAGCCTCAGACTCAGTCTCACCGAAATCCAGGACAGCGGCTCAAACATTGGTATGATAGCCTGAATATCCTGGACTCGCTGCTCAGGAGGATAAGCCAGAGACTGCACTGTGTCCAGAACAGCTCCTATAAAAGAGATCATCTGAGAGGGAGTCAGGTGTGTCTTCAGCATGTTTATAGTGAACCCCAGCAAATGCAGAAGGTTCGATGTAGTCTGGAGATGGACGAAGAGCCTTGTTCTTTTTGGGTATCAGAAAGTAGCAGGGATAACAACCACTGCCTATTTCTGATATTGGGACCCTTTCTATGGCTCCTTTGCCAAGAGAGCCGTAACTTCCTCTCAGAGTAGTGACAAATAATCCTCTGTCAGCCGCTGGAATGTTGATGGAATAGGAGGACGGAAGGATTGTAAAGGCAGGGCATAGCCCTTCCTGATGATCAGCAGTACTCATGTGTCTGATGGTACAGACTTCTAGTGGAGGAGATGATGGTGACAAGTTGTGTTTTCAATTTTGCCTGCACCGACCCACGCAGTCTGCAACGGCAATGTAGGAGGATGACTCCGTTGTTGGTGTGCACCTATGGTATGGCACCCTATACTGAGTTCAGGCAACACTTAGTGATAGTGTTTTGGAGCTTAGATTACAAAGCTCTCTAGGGATAGCTGTGAGAACCAGCTCAGGCTTATCTTGGAGGAGTGTAAAGCACTTACAATATCACAGTTATCAGTCAGTGATGTTCACACAAGAGAACCACACCAAGTGTTACAAAAATAAAGTATTCTTTATTTTAACACTACTACTAACCTAATGTTCGTATATCTCCTCTTGGAGACATCAACACACAAAGGCGGTCATTCTGACCGCGGCGGGCGGCGGTCGCCGCTGAATGACCACACTGCGGTCAAAAGACCGCGGCGGCCATTCTGGCTTTCCCGCTGGGACGGCGGGCGACCGCCAGAAACCCCTTCAACAATGAAGCCGGCTCCGAATGGAGCCGGCGGAGTTGAAGGGGTGCGACGGGTGCAGTGGCACCCATCGCGATTTTCAGTGTCTGCTTTGCAGACACTGAAAATCTTTATGGGGCCCCACAGGGGCCCCACGACACCCGGTCCCGCCATCCTGTTCCTGGCGGTAAAAAACGCCAGGAACAGGATGGCGGGAAGGGGGTTGGAATCTGCAGCGCCGCCATGGAGGATTCCCTGGGCCAGGGGTAAACCGGCGGGAAACCGCCGGTTGCCCTTTTCTGACCGCGGCTTTACCGATGCGGTCAGAATGGCCCAGGAAGCACCGCCAGCCTGTTGGCAGTGCTTCCGCGGTCCCCAGCGCCAGGGTCGGAATGACCCCCAAAATGTTTACTTAGAAAGAAACAGGAAAAGCATAGAAATACATAGAGCCCCTATGGGGGTGTAGGAAAGTGCCCCTTCTGGCATGGTCACCCCTCCGTCCCCAACGTTTTAGCTGATATCTGATGCTATCTTGACTGAGTGTGTACTGGGTTCCTATAAACAAGGCCCCAGTACCTGTGTTCTTTCCCTAAACTGTACCATTGCTTCCATAATTGGATCACCTCTGGTACACACCAAGGGTGCTGTGACCAGGGAGAGTCATCCCCAAGGGTGTCAGCTTGTATTATGCCACCCTAATGGACTCCTCACCAAACACTTCCAGACTGCCGAAGTTGATTTTGTGTGCTGGTAGAGAGAAAAAGGTAAACCCTCTAGTGTGTTGCTGACCAGTCCACGTCAGCCTGCCCCTATCAGGTGAGTTTCTGACCGCATGGGGTGAGAGCCTTTGTGCTCTCGGGAGTCAGGGACAAAGCCTGCTCTGGGTGGATTTCCTTCACACCACCCATTTGCAGGATCTGCAACACTTGGAAATAGGGAGGAGCGATCACTGCAGCTAGAACCACCCCTAAGGTGTCCAGAACTGAATTGAACCGCTCCCTGCAGAATCCTCCATCTTGTTTTGGAGGGAAGGAACCAATAGGATTAGGGATGTACTCCCCTTCCCAAAGGGAGTGGGCACAGGAAGGATGTATCCACCCTCAAGGTCAGTAGCCATTGGCTACTGCCCTCCGACCCCTGTAACACCCTAGTATTTAGGGGCACCCTGAAGCTTGCTCTTCAGATTCTTGGCAAACTAAAGAAGAACGAGAATTGAAGAGCAGCACCAGCAAGGAAGACTCCACACAACAAATGTCTTGGCCCCGGCCCTACCGGCCTGTCTGCAGCTTCAAGACTCCTGCAACAGAAAGACGACTCATCCTCCAGGTACAGCGACTTCTACAAACCCACAGAGGACTGCCTGCCTACCCCCCTAAGGACCAAGAACTCCCAAGGACAGCAGCCCTGTCCACAAAGAAACTTCCAACAAGGACTCCAGAGCCTTCCGGATCCGTGAGTCCTGCCCACTCTGCACCCAGCACCCACTGCCACGGCCCGAGTCTAAGTGACTCACTGGCCCAGAGAAGGTCCCCGGGCGATTCCAACTCAAGAACGGATTTCAGACAAGAAATCTTGAAAAGGAAGGGGACAGTGTCCAGACCACTTGGAGATGTCCAGGCGATGCAGGTAGGCAATGCCCACCCTCCTTGAGGTGAAGTTCCTGCAGGTCAGTGAAGGAAGAAGTCCAGCTGCAGGGTCCAGGGGATGCAGGTAGTTCCTTAGAGTCACTCACAAGTTGTCCCATGTCACTCGCCAGATTGCATGAGGGTCAATGGTCAGCAGGACCACCAACAAGCATTGGCAAATGCAAAAAGACATTGCGGGAACTTTGCAGGATTTTGGGGAACAGCAAGGTTCAGGAGACTCAACACTTGGAGGGAAATCAGGGCTTTCCCTCAGCACGCAGAATCATTGGAGTCCCCACGAGTAACCCACTGGCAGCAGACGCAGGGAGGCCTCAGCATCACAGGAGTTGCAGAGTGGGAGCTGAATTTGGAGTTGCTAGGGCTTCTTGGAGCTTGAAGATCTCCTAGAGGGAGAGTCAGCACGTCTTGGTAAGAGAAACAGTCATGGTGCACAGGGGTTACATTCCAGTGGCTGCAGGAAAGGCCCAATATCCCCCAAGTTGATCAGAAGACATGTAGGCCCTTGAGAGTACCACAGAACCACCACCTGTGTTGCAGAGCCTTTCAATGTCCGTGGATTAGAAGGATCCGCCAGTCGGTCGTTGTCATCGCAAGGTGCTTGCGGATGCCGGGGAGTGCCTTCTTCACTCCAAGGGAGATTCCTTCTGGTTTCTTAATGCATTAGAATCATTGTGGCCCTGGGGGATGCACAGCCATGCATGTTGTGGAAATCTTGCAGGAGCTAGAGAAACAATTTTGCAGTTGGAGCCCTCCCAACTGGATACAGTCTTGTTTCAGTTCTTAAGGCAGACCAGCAGCAGTTCCGGAGGCCCGGAGCAAAAGAGTCTTGCAGAGAGTTCCTTTGAAGAGTCATGCTTGACGAATCTGAGGACCCACCCTGAGGGGAGCCCATATTTAACCCTAAAAGGGGGTTGGTCACTATCTGCAGTGACCCACCTATCAGAGGGGGTCAGGGACCTACCTGGCCTAAACAGTCAGATGTTCCCTGGGGCCTCTGTACATCTTATTTCCAAGATGACAGAATCAAGTGGCCACCTGACAGAGCTCTTTGTGCCTAGGGGAGGAGCTGGACAGGGGGTATGTGGTCACTCCCCTGTACTTTGCGTGGTTTCACTCCAGAGCTGGAACTGGGGGTTCCTGCACTGGTGCAAACCAGTTTATGCAAAGAGGGCACCAAATGTGCCCTTCAAAGCAGTCTGGTGGTGCTGACAGGCCACCCCCTGTAGCTCAGAGACACCTAGTTTTAAAGGAGAGGAGGTCACACCCTTTGTCCTGCCTTCCCCTGATCGAGATAGGCTCAACAGCAGGGGGGCAGAATAATGTCTGGGGTCTGCAGCAGCGTGGGCTGGCAGGCAGCCCCTGCAAGCTGTACAGGCAGAACTGGGGGATCTTCTAAGGAACCCCCAGAGTACATGGGATTGTGCAACTAGCACTGGAATAGGTGTAGTTGCAAGATTCCAACATGTTTGATACCAAATATGCCTAGGTTCAGAGAAGTCATTATGAAGCTGGACTACTTGTGTTGACCAGTGTTCACTACATACTTTAAGATGGCTTCCCCGCAGTTACACAGCCCAGTAAATGGAGCCTGGGGTTTGTAGGGACACGTCTGCTCATGCAGGGGTGCCGTCACACTCAGGACCATGCACCCTGCCCAAGGGCTGAAGGAACTACCAGAGGGCTGATTCACAGTGTCCAGGTGCAGTGACTATGATATAAGGCAAGCCTTATATCTGAAGTGAAATGTGCATCCACCATTTCACGTAGGCTATAATGGCAGGCCTGAAGACACAGATTGCATGGGATCCTATGGGTGGCATAACACATGCTGCAGCCCATGGAAGACCCCTGGTGTGCCAATGCTCCAGGTTCCCAAGTACCATACAATAGGGACTTACATGGGTACACCAGTATGCCAATTGTGGGGTATAAAAGCTATCCAACAACCAAATTTAAGGGAGAGAGCACTGACACAAGGTCCTGATTAGAACGAACCCAGTGTCCCACAGTCTAAATACATTGACACCAGGCAAAAAGTGGGGGTAACTGTCAGCAAGATGCTACTTTCCTACAGGCAGCACTGTGTGGGCTTGGTGAGGGGTCTCTGAGGGTGGCACAACAGGTGCTACATCCCTCCAAGACCTACCTTAGTACCCCAGGCCCTAGATACCAGGGGTACCATTTACTCACATTGGTAGCTAAAGAGTTTGACATTTGTGCAAAACAACTCTGCAGTTTCAGGGAAAGAGATCTGGCCCTGGGAACCTGGTTAGCAGGAACCCAGTGCACTAACAGTCAATGCCACATCAGAAACCAGGCAAAATGTGGGGCCTAGCCATCTAAAAAAGGGTGCTTACGTACACTGATGTTCCCCATTTGTCTCATCAACCGACTGACAAAGTGAAGAATTCTTCTTCTTATGCTTTTTTCCCCGAGTGTCCCGATGACCTCAAATAGGAAGAAGAGGATATGGGGCTCCCAGATCGGCCCCACAAACTCCTACTCAACCGGTACCGAGACCTTCGCGGAGTCACGCGTGCTAGTGTTGCCAACTGCTGGTCCGCAAGCAGATATAGGGACCACTCCCTCAAAGCCTTCTGTGCCATGGCCCGGCAGTCAGAGCACAACTTGGAATCATGGTTGAGTTCGAGGCCACAGAGACAAAGGAGCTGGGGGTCAGTGACCGACATGGCATGGTGACAGGTGGCTCAGGGTTTAAACCCAGTCTTCCTCTAAGACATCTCAACACATAAAGAAAATATCACAACAAAAAGTTGAAAAAAGGCCTGTCAAAAAGCGACAGAGGGGCAACTCACTCCGTATCTGCACTAACTGACATAGAAAGAAAGGAACTGATGCCTGTGCGCCTGGGTGGCGCCT
Source organism: Pleurodeles waltl (assembly GCF_031143425.1). Lineage (NCBI taxonomy): Eukaryota > Metazoa > Chordata > Amphibia > Caudata > Salamandridae > Pleurodeles > Pleurodeles waltl. The sequence goes on along the minus strand of NC_090442.1, from coordinate 857,356,404 downwards.
ATATAGGTGACCTCGACATCACATCCCGCGCCAAGAACAGCAGGCAGAGCCGAATGGAGCCACCCGACAGCACGTGCCATGGGTATTTCTCAGCAAAAGTTTCCAGATCCATCCTGTTACTGGGAAAATCAAAGGTAAATAATCTGCAGCTAGAAGTCTCTGTCAGATTGGTTGTTTTGAAGCTGATTTAAATTTCAAAGTCTGTAATACTCAATTTAAAGTGTATGTGGCCAAGTATGGTGGATGTTTACTTGGACGGCCACAGGAAAGAGAACTGGGAATTATCTGAGATCCCAATCATCCTGATCAAGTATTGTGTGTGGAGAATGGTGAAGGTGGAGACAAACTTGAATTGTGGAAGAGTAGATATTCTGAAGTTTTATGCAACACGCTAGGTTTGTTGAAGAGTTTCAAACATAGAATAACATTGTGTAAGGATGCAAGGGCGACTTTGAACAAGGTGTATCTGGTACCATTAACTTTGAGAAAGGAGTTAAGAATGGAGCTGCATAGGTTATGCGAGCAAGGAATAATAGAGCATACTGAGGTGTCAGAATGGTTAGTACCTATGGTATTGGCTCTTAAGGCTGGTGGAGGGTTGAGAAAGCTTGTGGATTTCAGAGATCTAAACAGGATTATTTGGATTGATTGCCATCCTCTTCCAAATATCAATCAGGGTGTAGAAGTATATTTGTCCCTAGATGCATCCTCAGCATATCATAAGATTGCCCTGGAGGAAGAATCTAAATCATTAACCTGTTTCGTGACACCAGAGGGAGCATACAGATTTTGTTGTATGCCGTTTGGGCTCACTTCAGGGGTGTTTCAAAGAGCAAGGCGCCTACTGCATGAAGCTGAAGAATGAAATTTCCATTGCTCATTATCTCAAGCCATTTGATGCCAAATTGTCTAAAATCATAATGACCAATGCGAGTAATTATGGTTTGGGTGCTGTGTGAATGCAAAACAATAAGGACGAAAATGTGATTATGGCCTATGTGTCCTGAATATTAAGGCAGGCTGAACATAATTATTCTGTTATAGAAAAGAAGGCACAGGTTTGTTAAAGGGGGATTTCACACTTCAGGCAGTACGTTTGGGAAAGCAAGTTTGCGCTGAGAACAGATCACAAATCCTTGGTGGATGTGTTTACCACAAAAGGGGCACAAAGACCTACTCCTCTTATTGCCCTATAATTATAAAGGTTGCAAGAATACAACTTTGATGTGGAGTAATCTGCCAGGAATCAAGAATTCACGGCAGATTGTTTGTCATGTTTGCCATTAACAGTGTTGGTTCTGGAGGGGGCCTTGTGCCCAGTGTGCTTCATCCTGGCAAGGAGGGGGTGAGTGGATGGCTTCTTCCACAGTTTCTGGCGTGGGCTTTGTGACCAGTGTGTTTCATCCTGGCAAGGAGGGGGTGAGTGGATGGCTTCTTCCACTGGTTCGGAAGGGGGTTTTGTGCCCAGTGTGCTTCATCCTGGCAAGGAGGGGGTGAGTGGATGCCTCCTTTCCACTGGTTCTGGAGGGGGCTTTGTGCCCAGTGATGCAGAATTTTCGGAGTGCCAGGTCACAGTCTCTCACCTGGGAGTCATATCCACAGGATGTATTACACTTCATGGAGGCAGGACTACACACTGCCCACCGGCGGCGACAGCTGCTCAGTGGTGGCAATGCCAGTGCTGGTGTTGGTGCTGGCAGTGGTTGTGGAGAGACTCCAGCCCTTCCCCTGCAGCCTTGGACGGTTGCCCACTGGGGCTGCTGCTGCTGGCAGTGGTGCTGGTGGTGGTGCTGATGGCGGTGCAGGTGGCGGTGCTGGCAGTGGTGGGGTGAGGCTCCAGTCCTTCCCCTGCAGTCTCAGACGGCTACCCACTGGGGCTGCTGTTGGCAGTGGTGCAGGTGGCGGTGCTGATGGCGGTGCTGGCAGTGGTGGGGTGAGGCTCCAGACCTTCCTGTGCAGCCTCAGACGGCTGCCCACTGGGGCTGCTACTGTTGGCAGTGGTGTTGGTGGAGGTGCAGGTGGCAGTGCTGATGGCGGTGCTGGCAGTGGTGGGGGGAGGCTCCAGACCTTCCCCTGCAGCCTCGGACGGCTGAAGTGCCATGGTTGGTGTTGGGGGCTCAGATTCTGTCACAGCACCAGGCCTCCGGTCCCTCCTGCCTGCAGGGGCAGGTCCTTTGCCCTTGCTGTCTGGTGGAGCCTCCTTGCCCGTCCCCTTGGAAGCTGGTGGTGCCACTTTGCACTCCCCCTTGTAAGCTGGTGGTGCCTCCTTGCCCTTGGCAGCTTGTGGTACATCCTTGCCCTTCCCCCCTTGGCAGCTGGTGCAGGCACACTGCCAGTGCTGATGGGTGTCTCCTTGGAGTATCTCACACCTGCAGTAGCTGCCGGAACTATAGTGGCCTGGACTGGGTGGCTGAGGTGCTAGCCTGGGCTCTGCCCACCCTGGCCCGACATGAAGGACGGGGGTCGGAGGGGTAGGGAAGAGGTCAACGGCAGAGAGGGCGGGAAGAGGTCAACGGCAGAGAGGGCGGGAAGAGGGTGAAGGTTTGGGAGTGGAGGAAGAGGGAGTGGTTGTAGGAGGTATCTGTCTGCTGAGTTTGGGTGCAGGTGCATGGGTTGGATGCTGTTGTGAGGTGGATGGCTGTTGGGTGTCTGAGTGCTTGTGTTTGTGTACTTTGGGAGAAGGGGGCACAGACACAGTGGGAGAGGAAAAAGGGGACGTGTGCATGGATGTGGGGGTGGTGACTGCCAGTGAGGGTTGTGTAGTGATAGGCGTGATGGTGATGGTGATGGAGGCAGTGGGTGTGGATGTAGTGCATGCAGGTGTGAGTGGAGACACTACTGGGAGGGAGGTGGACGGGGAGGAGGAGGGGGACGCAGTGGAGGCAGTGGTATGTCAGCATCTAGATGGTGTTTGTGTGAGTGCCTGTGGGATGATGTGTGGGGCTTGTGTTTGCCTGAGTCACTCCTGTGTGTTTATCTTGGGTGCATGCTGGTCTGAATGTGTGCTTGGGATAGGTTGGGGTTCAGGGGCATGAGATTGGGAAGAGGAAGTTGGAGGGGAGAGGCTAGAGACAGGAACAATGGCTGCCATCAGGGAGGAGGCCAGAGCCTGGAATGGTCTCTGTTTGGCCGCCACGCCAGAGTGAGTGCCCTCCAGGAATGCATTTGTATGTTGCAAATGCTCTGCCAGGCCCTGGATGGCATTCACTATGGTTGACTGCCCAACAGAGATGGATCGCAGGAGGTCAATAGCCTCCTCACTCAGGGCAGCAGGGATAACTGGGGCAGGGCCTGAGGTTCCTGGGGCGAAGGAGATGTCCACCCTCCTGGGTGAGAGGGCACGGGAAACTCACTGAGGGGCTGCTGGGAGGGCGGCGGCTGTGCCTGTAGTTGGGGTGGTCACAGAGGTGCCTATTACCACTAGGGAGCTTCCATCGGAGGAGGTATCACTTTCAGAACTGTCCCCTCCAGTCTCCGTCCCACTGGTGCCCTCACCATCAGTGGGTTCGGCCTCATGGGCCCTGTGGGATGCAGGTCCCTCCGTTGTCGGTGCCTCTGCTCCTCTGCCAGATGATGCTAATGCACAGAAGGACAGGATGGCAAAACAGAAAGGGGGGGAAGAGACAGAGGATACAGTTGGTCAATGGCAGCAACAACACCACCGTTGGCGTATGCAGCATACAGGGAACAGCCCTATGCACTAGGCAATGCACTACCAGTCACAATGCTAGTCACCAGGCTATGGACAGTAATACCTAACGCCAGTTGCAGCATATATGAGACCCACAGAGCCGTGCCCAGTAGTGGATGCCCACTAGCTTGTTTGGAGGTGGAGTTCATCAGCCCCTACCCAACATGGAACCTACCCTGCAATGTCCGGCCTGCCCTAGGGGCACCAACAGGCGCACATCCCCCACCCAGAGACCACCCCACAATGCACAAGTAGTATATTGGGAACTGTACTCACCCCCTTGCCCTCAAGCACCCATCCAGCTCCGGATAGGCCACCGCTAGTATGCGGAACATCAGGAGGGTCAGGTTTCGACGGGCATCCCTTCCTCGTTGGGAGGCCATACCCAGCTGGGCCTCTGTCGTATTCCATGCCCAGCATCTCAGGTCCTCCCACCGTTTGTGAAGGTGAGTGCTCCGCCTGCCGTAGACCCCCAGGGTCCGCATGTCCTTGGAGATGGCACGCCATATACCCTTTTTTTGATGGACGCACACCTGCAGAGGAAATACACATAGAAAAAGGGTATCAGTCATACCATCTGGCCTGTTACGCTATTGGCCCACCATAGCCCTCCCATCCCCTTACGCACATACATTGCCCACCAAACATGCAGCATGCAGCCCAGCACCCCTCAACCACCCTCCCTTACATGAGGCCCTCACATACAGCACTCCTTGCATCGTGCGGACAGTGTACTCACCTGTTGGTCTGGAGGCCCATACAGCATTCGGTACTGGGGTAGGACCCCATCCACCAGTCTCTCCAACTCTGCAGCGGTGAAGGCAGGGGTTCTTTCCCCAGTGACTCGAGCCATGGTCGGTTCCAGACACAGGTCACAGCAGCACTTGCAGTGCAGGCCATCTCCTGTTGAAGGTCAGGTAGCAAGTGAGTGAACCGATAGAAAATGGCGGTCACGTCCGCAGCGGTGCGTACCATCACCGCCGGCATACATCACCATTGGCTACTGTAACCCATATGGCCTAATGTTAACCAATGAGGAGTTGCACGGCGATACTCGACATTACCTAATTTCCACCCGTCCATCCACACAGGACAGGCGGCTGCCATTTCAGGGGGGAAGGCCATGGCACCTAACTGCGTCACACCACACATAGGCACAATTTGGGCCTAAACATCAACATACTGTTTCTGTCACAACATGCAATGCACTGTACATTTAGGAAATGTTAACTGACCAGATGCTCATAGTTTTGCCCCCTAGATTACAACCGTAGAGGATGAATAGGAGATGGAGACATCCCCCTACGTACAGGCCCCTGGTGGACTTGGCAACAATGGAGGACAGGCACATTAGCCTCACCTACAGACTTGATAGGGCCACAAACCAACAGCTGTGTGCCCAATTGGAGCCAGACCTGATCTCTGCTATCCGTCACCCCACTAGGATAACCCTTCTTGTGCAAGTCCTATCTGTGCTCCATTTCTTGGCAACTGGCTCCATCCAAGTGACAGTGGGCTTGGCAGCAGGAATGTCACAGCCAATGTTCTCAAACGTGCTGACCAGAGTGTTGGTTGCCCTGATGAAACACATGTGCAGCTACATCGTTTTCCCCCAGGTGGAGGATTTGGCCACAGTGAAAGCTGACTTCTATGCAATGGATATATCCCCAACATTATTGGGGCAACAGATGATACACATATTGCCTTTGTTCCATTCCCTACCCCCGGAGAAATGAACAGGTGTTCAGAAATCGAAAGAGCTTTCATTCTATGAATGTGCAGATAGTGTGCCTGGCGGACCAGTACATCTCCCGTGTGAATGCAAAGTATCCTGGGTCTGTGCATGATGCCTTTATCCTGAGGAATAGCAGCATTCCATATGTGATGGTTCAACTCCAGAGGCACCGGGTGTGGCTAATAGTTGAGCCCATGGTCCCCACCCAGTGGATGCTGGTGTATGGGTGTGGGGTTGGCCCTAAGGGTTAGTGTCTGGCTAACAGGTATCCCTCAGTATTTGCAGGTGACTCTGGTTATCCCAACCTCTCATTGCTACTGACCCCAGTGAGGAATGCCAGGACAAGGGCAGAGGAATGTTACAATGAGGCACATGGGCGAACAAGAAGATTTATAGAGTGAACATTTGGCCTCCTGAAGGCCAGGTTTCAGTGCCTCCATCTAACAGGTGGTTCCCTGTGCTACTCTCCCAAGAAGGTGTGCCAGATCATCGTGGCATGTTGCATGTTGCACAACCTTGCCTTACGGCACCAGGTGCCTTTTCTGCAGGGACAACAGAACAGCAATCATTCAACAGTACTTCCAATGATACACAGGTAAGACACTGTAACTTCACCTACCATTACAGTTTTGTGGTGTAAATTTTAACTAGCAGGCTGCTATTCCCACTACTATGGCCAATTACTATACCCTTTGACATGTCTATTTCCAAATATGTGTGCTCCAATCTGGCTCCTGGTGTACTGACTGCAGCAAACTACAGGTCATACTTAAGTATACATTACAGTACAGTTGAATTGCAGTGCCTACAGATTGTGAAACTAATACATAGTTCAATCACTTGAAAGACACAATACTTGCATTTTTTACAATGATGTTTATTCATGTTCTAATAAGTGGAAGGGGTATTGCTATAGGCTGGGGGTGGTGGAGGAGAGTCCAGGATAGAGTCCAGTCTATTTGTATCACAGGTGCATTGTCCAAGGGGGCATAGGAAGTAGAGCAATGGCAGTTCAAGGTGGACAGGGTGACAGAGTGGGACACAAGCGAAACAGTCAGGAGAGTCTTATTTCCTGGTGGGGGTCTTGGCAATGTTCTCTGGCTTCTGCCTGGATTGCAGGGACCATTTGTGGGGTGGTTCTCCTTCTGCAGGGGTGGGGTGCTGGTGGCCTGTTGTTCCTGTGGTGGGGCCTCCTCGCCAATAGCGTCAGCGGAGGCTGAGGGCTGTTGATCGGTTTGGCTAGTGTCAGGCGCCGGTTGGTGTGCCACTGCCTCCCTCATGGTGTTGGCCATGTCTGCCAGCAATCCTGCCATGGTGACCAGGGCGGTGTGGATGTCCCTCAGGTCCTCCCTGATCCCCAGGTATTGTCCTTCCTGCAGCCGCTGGGTTTCCTACAAATTGGCCAGTATCTGGCCCATTGTCTCCTGGGAATGGTGGTATGCTACCAGGATGTTGCTGAGTGCCTTGTGGAGAGTTGGTTACCTGAGACTGTCCTCCCCCTGTCGCACAGCAGTCCTCCCAGTTTCCCTGTTGTCCTGTGCCTCTGTCGCCTGAACCGTGTGCCCACTGCCACTGACCCCAGGTCAAAAGGGCTATTTTCAAACACTTTTATAACATCTCAAAACTATATATTTCGCCCCACAGAGAGTATGGCAATGTCTCTAAACATGCTTATTTAAGCCTCAAAATTGATGATTCACTTCAACATATATTGAAGAATTAAAAGATGCAACAACTGAAAACTTTCTATTTTGGACCTTGTGATACCGCGGGTCAATGATTTTCATAAAAAAATCTGACCATTAACCTTGAGTTCAAAATGACTCCAAATGCTGTTTGAATCACTCCTGCAGGGTACAAACAGTGTTTAAGGCCTTAATGTTACCAACCGGGACATTTTCATTCACTTTTACAAAATCAGAAAATTAGGCATTTTGGCACCTTGAGAGCATGGCAATGACTCTAAACATGCTTATTTAAGCCCCAAAAGTGATGATTCACTTGAACATATCATAAAGAATTAAAAGATGCAACAACTGAAAACAGTCCATTTTGGACCTTTCTGAAGCATTTCGTGGGTCTGTGGAACAATGATTTTCATCAAAAGTTTTACCTTTTTGCTTGAATTCAAAATGACTGCAAATTATGTTTAAATCACTTCCCGCAGTGCACAAACACTGTTTAGTGCCTCAATGTTAGCAAATCAACCATTTTCTTTAACTTTGACAAAATCTCTATACTATACACTTTCCACGTTTGAGATCATGAAAATGGCAAAAAAAAAACTGATTATTTAAGCTCCAAAAGTGATGGTTCACTTCAGCAAATCATAAACAGTTAAAAGATGCAACAATTGAAAACGGTCCATTTAGGAACTTCCTGAAGCATTTCTTAAGTCCGCGGGTCATCGATTTTCATTAAAAATATTACTTTTTGCTTGAATCCAAAATGACTCCAAAAGATGTTTAAATCACTTCCGGAACGTTTAAGCACTGTTTAAGGTCTCATTATTAGAAAAAGGGCCATTTTTATTCACTTTTATAAAATCTCAAAACTATGCATTTTGGCCCCATTGAGACCATGGCAATGTCTCTAAACACGATTATTTAAGACCCAAATGCGATGATTAACTTTAACGCGTCATAAAGAAAGATGCAACAATTGAAAATGTTCCATTTTGGACCTTCCTGAAGCATTTTGTGAGTCTGTGGGTCAAATATTTTTTTCCACAAATCTGACCATTTAGCTTGAATTCAAAATGACTCCAAATGCTGTTTAAATTACTCCTGCAGGGTATAAACAGTGTTTAAGGCCTTAATGTTACCGAGCGGGCCATTTTCATTCACTTTTACAAAATCACAAAATTAGGCATTTTGGCCCCTTGAGAGCATGGCAATGTCTCAAAATATGCTTATTTATACCCCAAACATGATGATTCACTTCAACATATCATAAAGAATTAAAAGATGCAACAATTGAAAATAGTCCTTTTGGCTTGAATTCAAAATGCCTCCAAATGATGTTTAAATCACTTCCAGCAGTGCACAAACACTGTTTAAAGTCTCAGTGTTACCAAATCGGCCATTTTCTTTCACTTTTATAAAGTCTCAAAACTAAACACTTACGAACTTTGAGATCAAGAAAATGGCACTAAACATGATTATTGAAGATCGTGTGTGTTTGTGTGGTGGCCTGGGGTCCCTGTAGTGGTGGACACACTGCTGATTGATATGTCCTGGGGACAGAGGCATGGGCCCGCTGGGTGGGTGCTGTGGTGGTGTTTCCTAAGGGGGGAGGCTTTGTGGTGGTATGGGACTGTGCCTGGATAACCGACTGTCCGGAGGTCCCTGATGGGCCAGGTTGGTCATCCTGATCCAGGCGAGCAGAGCTACTGTCATCACTGTGGGCCTTTTCTGGGTGGGGACTGGATGTTGCTGGTACCTCCTCTCCGATGGATGACGTTGTGTGGGGATGTAAATGCAGTGTTATTGTTTCTGTGTGTGACATCGTGTGCATGGGTGTGTAGCCCTCTATGGTTGTGAGTGCCTTGTCAGCTTTGCCTTGTGTGAGTAGTTATTTTGTGGGCTAGATGATTCTCTCTCTAGTGTGCATGCAGTGGTGATGGGTGTTCATGCCGGGCTGTGAGTGGTGTCCATGCATTGGTGGTGCATGCAGTGCTGGGTACTGGGATGGGTGGGTTGTGATTGTGGGGTGTATGTGAGGTGGTGGGGTGATGGGGGTGGGGGTATGTGATGGCATGCAGGTAGAGGAGTGAAAGTAATAGAGAGTTGACTTACCAGAGTCCAGTCCTCCTGCTACTCCTGCCAGGCCCTCAGGATGAGTATTGCCAAGACTTGCTCCTCCCATGTTTTTAGTTGTGGGGCAGGAGGTGGGGGTCCACCGCCAGTCCTCTGTACTGCTATCTGATGTCTTGCTACGACGAAATGCACCTTCCCCCGTAGGTTGTTCCACCTCTTACTGATGTCATCCCTTGTTCTTGAGTGCTGTCCCACAGCTTTGACCCTGTCCATGATTCTCCGCCATAGCTCCATCTTCCTAGCGATGGATGTCTGCTGCACCTGTGATCCGAATAGCTGTGGCTTTACCCTGATGATTTCCTCCACCATGACAGTTAGCTCCTCCTCTGAGAACCTGGGGTGTCTTTGTGGTGCCATGGGTGTAGTGTGAGTGGTGTGTGTGCGAGGGTGTTTGGGGTGATGTGTTGGGGTGTGTGCTGTGAGGTGCATGGACGGTGTATGGGTGATGGTGTTCTGTGGCTTTGGTTGTGTGGGTGATCTTGCTGTTTCTCTCTCTAGTGGCAATTTTTGTTAGTCGGAAAGGGATGTGGGTAATGTGGGTGATTGTTTAATAGTGGTGTGGGTGTGGTATGTGTATGTGTGTCAGGTGTGTGTAGTTTGAATTGTCCAAAGTGGTGCTGTTTTGTATGTGTGTGTGTATTTTGAGTGTGGCGGTAAGTACCACCAATGGTTTACCGCGGTTGAATGTCCGCTGTGGTGATTCGTGGGTCATAATGTTGTGGGCATAGTTCTGTTGGCGTAACGGTGTGGGTTTTGATACCCCCAGTTTATCACTGACCTTTGGGCTGGCAGACTTATGTGTGTGTCTGTATAGTGACGGATTGCTATGTGTGGGACATAATATGGGTAGCGGTATACCGCCGCGGTAGCGGTATGTTGGCGGCAATCAGCATGGTGGTAAGTGGGTCTTACTGCCAATGTCATAATGAGGGCCTAAGTCTGATGGAATTCTGGAAAAAGTGATGCGGTTTGTGAAACAAGGTTGGCCACACAAGAGGAATTTGGAGGATAGGTTGAAGCCTTCTGAGGCTGCTAAGAATGAGTTGTATATCCATGATGAGATTCTTAAAAGACTTGACATGTTGGTGGTGCTCTCAAAACTTAGGAAAGAGGTTTAAGAGTTGGCTCATGAAGGGCATATTGGAATGAGCGTGGGCAATAGAAGAATCAGGAAGCATTTTGGTGGCCACATTTGGATTGTAATGCGGAGGGCATGGTAAGGCAATATTTGAGTTGTGTGAGTGATAAGTCGTAAGAAGTAATGTCCCAACCCTCTCAAGTCTTTAACAAAGGTTGAGGGACCTTGGGAAAAATTGCTTTGGCTATTGTGGGGCCTTTTACTACACTGGGTTCAGGAGCCATTTTTGCATTGGTGGGTATTAGTATGTTTCCACATTGGCCAGAAGTTATGTTTGTACAATATGTTGAAGCTAAGATTATTATTGAGTTTCTAGAAGCAGTTTTTGTCAGGGAAGGTGTCCAGATGTAAATTGTTAAGGATAATAGGGTTGAGTGGTATCAAAGAGATGATGTTGTTTTTGCAAAAACTTGATACACATCACACAAGGGCATCTGTTTATTATTCCCAGGGAAATGCCATACTGGAGAGGTGGAACAAGGTATTGAAGGAAGGGTTGCAGATGGCACTAGATGAGGGTGGTGATTGTAAAAGGGCTTCAAAGAGAATGTTGTGGACTTACAGAGTTACACCTAACACTGTCACTAGAGAGACACCGTACAAATATATGAGGAGAAAAGAGTTTTGTTCTAAATTAAGGGCAGGATGGGTGCAGAAATTGAAATGTAGTAAAGCTGAAGGTTAAGTGGGTGTTAAGTGTAAAACATTTTTGGACATGGTTGGAAGAAAGGGATTGGATTCAAGTCAATTTGGGACATTTTGTGAGAAAGGGGATGTTGCAGTTTGAGGGCAGTTGAAGGTCTGTGGTTGAATTATCAGATGGTAATGCATGGAATATGAAGATAATTGCTAAATTACCCAAATAAACATGAAATGAACTTTGGAATGGAGACATCCAAGGAGTCTTCAAGATGGAAAACTAGTGTATGATAGGAATCTAGGAGAATGAAAAGGAGCCCAGAGTGGATGAAGGACTTTAAGCTAAACTAATATGGTTTTCCCAACTATTGTAGTTTTTTTTTGTTCCTTCATTCTTTTAAATGGTTTGTTGAAAGGGGAAGAAATGTGGCATCTGCGCTCATGCCTTGCATGAAATGTAGAACTAGTGAAGGTGAGGCAAGAGAGTTAGGGGTGGTTGGAGGCTGACTGAGTGGAGGAGGCAGCAGACCTCCATGTGCTATTATCTGTAATAAAATGAATAATGACCTTAAACTGACCCTGATGTTTCACCAGGGTGAGGAATTTGAATTGTGCTCATTTGTGTTTGGGTAGCCAGTGGAGCTCCTTCAGGTGTGATGTAAGTGAGGTGAGGGGGGTCGAAAGTATTTCTGGCAGCAGAGTTCTGAATTGTCTGCAGCATTCTGGTGAGTTTGTTTGTTGATTTCACTATACAGAGTTTTACGGTAGCCCAAATTGCTTGTGACCAGGGCTTGCAAGATAGTTTTCCAGGGACTGATTGGGAGCCATTTGAAAATCTTACTCAGTATCTTTAGTGTATGAAAGCATGAGGTTTTGACATGGGCGGTCATGTTGAGTTTGCAGTTGATGACGATACTGAGGTTTTTGGCGTGGGTGAAGGGGATGGGTGTCGGTCCTAGCTCTGTTGGCCAACCAGTGGAGTTCCACGGTAAAGTGCTCTTCCAAAAGATCATGATTTTGGTCTCGTCAATGTTCAGCTTTAGATAGATTTATCCACTTTCAGTCATGCAGGCTCTGGGAGTCTTGTCCATGAGGGAGAGAATGAGCTGTGTATCACTGGCATAGGAACAGACAGCGGAGAAAAGCTTTTGCTAAGAACTACTGGTAAGGACCATGTATTCTCAACCCAAAGGCTGGAGGAGAGTGTCAGTCTCCTATAACCAGCTCTGAGTTGATATCAATATTAAGGCAGATGTAGAGTAATGGTGAGGCTGTAGGACCTCTTGTCATTCACTACTCTAGTGCCATGTAGTGTTACTCAAGGCTTTCCTCTGTACACCATTCTGCTCAGTATCTGCAAGGTTTAGCTAATGGTGCTGCTCTAGTGTTATTGTTTCATTTTCCATGCAAATGCTGATGACATGGAGGTGTGTGTATATATATATATATATATATATATATATATATATATATATATATATGTACAAGTATGTTTGAATTGAGGAGGAGGGGGATAAACTAACCACTGTGTCATGGTGGTTGCCAGTTCTTGGGGGGTGGATGGGCAAGATGGCCTGAAGGTCAGTGGCAGAATCAATGGTCCTGGAGACTCAACAAGTGCTACCTAACTACCTCAGTGGGTTTCTTCCATACCTGCATGATTTAAAGTTTACTGTGTTTACAAAATGTAGTTGGGCAGGATTTGGCACTTTATGCTCTGGTTAGTTAAACTAGTCTACCTCTGGAGACCTCTACATTTTAAATAGTTGGAAAATCACAATGGGATAAAGGCCCCACATCCAATTATGTTTAAAGATGAGTGAGAACACTTTTCTGTATTGGACCCCAACTCCAGAAAAATGGGTGGCCTTTATGGAAAAGCCTTGTAGAAAGGTTTCACAATGTGCGAAACACTGCCTTTCTAAACACCTTCAACATACCACTACTACTACTACACTTCTTTAAACATTGTATGCCTGTTGTATTGTATGGTAATACAAAACACATGCTTTCTTTGAGTCTGAGAAACAAGAGTCATAAAAACCAGCCTTATCGGCTTTAGCTCAACAGATTTATACAAAGCGGAGTTTCCTTGTCTAACACGATATAACTTACAGTCAGAGCCTCTGTATAGTTTCCCAACTTTGTCTGGGGCAATTGAGCTTGAGAATCCTTTACATAGAAGTTCAGTCCTTTTGAAAGACTATCATCTCTGGCCCACCATACATGATTCTGTCACCTTACTTTGTTTTTTTCAGCATGTCTAACATCTGCCCTTGATCTAGTAATCACTATGTTCTCAAGCACTATGGAGAGAACACACTCTTGACATTCCAAACTTTGCTTGTAGCACCAATACAAAATTGGATTGATTATTGTCTCCATAAAAATTGAGAATTAGATCAAAGAACGTACACAAATTATTTCACTCTTAAATACTGACAGTTTTATTGATGACTTACTTGGACTTGATATTTTGAAATTCTTTGATTTTTGCGATACTCATTTGCTTTTGCCGCTCTAGTTCTACTGACATTTTCTTTAGTCTGTCAGTCAGAGATGCAAGAGTGTTGTCTTGCTCTGCCACAGTCTGCTCCATTTCCACCAGTCTCATCAAGTGTTTGTTTGTTGGAACTGACACAGTTGTCTTTTTCATTAATTCCTATGCAAGGTAGCACAATTAGTTGACATTCAGTGAACAATGTAATAGCAATAGAGGAAACAATACATTTTTCAAACTACCCATTCCTATTGTGTTAGGCAGCTTTAATTACACAGTACTAGTCAACAACATACATAAATGAATGGGGGATCAGGCAGAGTCCATGGTCCGACAACAGAAAAACATTTGGTATATGATCTGAAGTAATTCAGAAATGCTTTATTTCTGGTGGTAGCAACTTCTAATAATATCAAGGGGTGCCAAATACAAAGATGTAGGACTGCTAAGTAAAGGGAAGGCCCACTCACAGAAATATTGTACTCTGTGCTGCAGAGAGGAGAGAGTACTTTCCTCCCACCAGCTCAAGACATTACTGGGTAACCAGCAGTCTGGAGTTTGGGAGAAGGAAGGTAGAAGTGGAAAGAGAAAAGTCTGTGTTTTCCCTTTCCCTCCTGCACATGGAAAGCGATATAATAATCAAGATTAGTACATGTTTTCAAAAAGTGTGTATAATAAAAGTTCTTCATTCGCATACCCAGTTTTTTTATACAGTTATCACAAGGAGTCTTTAAACATAACTACATTCACATCATTCAGTTACATTTAGTTTTTGATATACCAGATGTCATACTGTCTACAATGAGCAGGGCAGAGAAGTGCTAATCAAAAATGATTCACATCTCAACAAAATCTTACCAGAGCAGTGTGCTTAAATTTATTAAGTGAAGTTTCTGAATAAAGATCTAGCTTCCTATGGAGGACTTGGAGGTCTTCTTCATGCTTCTTTGCACTTTCTTCTTGCTCCTGTAAGTACAAAATGATCACTAACTTTTTTGCCACATATGATTTCATGTCCAAAATAAGACAGTTGGGAGAACATACTCACTGTACTGGCACTAGTAGTCACAGTCTTAAGCCCCACCACCATTTCTATTTTTACCTACAGGATGTCAGTTCCTCGTATAGATAGTGCACAAATGGTGGTAACTGTTTTTTTAGGCCAACTGGAAGCCCAGTATATGCACATTTACTTTATTCCCTATTGCACTAAGACCCTGCTACCCATAATCCCGCCATCCAGTTACCTATGTTTGACTATGTGATAGAATAGATTGATATATAAGACTTGACCGAAATTAATAGCTGAAGTTCACAATCGAGGTGTAATGTTTGCAGAAAGGAGAAGCGCAGCAAATAGGAAAATACAGGACAGTCTTGATATTAGCAAAGATGCAAGGACACAGCATATCTTATTCATGGGGAGCCAAGGGACATTTAGGCTGTTATACAGGGACTGAGGTCTTTGAAGGTTTTAGGCCCTCTGTCATTTTAGCTATCGTTTTATACACGTTATTTTAGCAAACTAGGCCTGCCGCTGTGCACTTTAACCTAGATATGTTTTATTTAGCTTTGTTATATTATTTTAACATTAGCCACATTTGCGGTCTTGTTTTTTTTCCTCTATCTAGCTGTTCTTCGCCTAAGTCAGCACTGCGTCCTTAAACAAGACATCTCTTTCACTCTGTTCTTTTCTCAAGCCTGCAGTAAGATAGGTTGCCAGCAAAAGTAATACGCTTTGTCTCCAATGTTCACAGAAACAGACACACTCTTATGTGGGGATCCAAATTCAAGATGAACGATACAGTTAGAAGGAGACATTAAACGCGCAATTGACACCATTTTTTGGGACCGCGTCGTCAACATTTATGATGTTTTACTGGCCGAAAAAGATTGACCACCTGAATTTGTCCGTACTGGCCCATATATGGAAAAGATTACCAAAACTTCTTTCTCGCCTCTTGTTCCCGACAAGCTCGTAGAATCCTACGACATTGATTGGGCATTGGCGCAGGCACCTGCATTATACCGCACCTACGTAGGGTAGGATAAAGATCCCCCCTATCACGTAATTCCAATTAAGAATCAACCCCAACCTCAATACCCAATAAAACATGATGCTAAAGCACCAGTGAGGGAAATCCTCACACAACTGGAGGACCAGGGCATGATCAAACTCTGTGTCTTACTAATGAATAATCTTTTACTCTCTGTAGCTAAACCGGATCATTCATACATAACAGTCTTAGACTACAGACACCTAAATCGTCATACACGCACATATGCTAAACAAAACTCTCATAGCACAGCACTTATGAACGACATAGTGCGCAAAAAATTTGGATATTTCCAATGGCTTCTTCTGCCAAAATATAGTGCCTGAGAGTGGAGACCTAACAAGTTTCAGTGCACTAGGCTCCCAGAAAAATTATGTTGTTTACCACAGGTGTACAAGAACAGTCCAGGACTGTTCGCGGCTTGTGTAATTTCAATATTGCACAACATTGATTCTGAAGCATTGTCCTATGTAGATGATATTTACCTTAAGGACGATAAATTACTGCAACATCTAAGACGGGTAGTCAGCATTGTTGTAGGATTTGCTGACTTCGGCTATAAATTCAACTTAAAAAAAAAACAAAAATAGCCTTCCTTAGTGTCCTGTTTCTGGGATACGAATTATCAAGTGTAGGAAAGAGTCTAGCGCCACAATTCTTAGAAAAATGTGCACAGTTGCAACCTCCAAATACCATAAAAAAACTCCAGTCACTATTGGGTTTTCTAAATTTTGGCAGAACGTACATTCCAGATTATGCATCACGCATCAAACCCTTATCTGACTTGATACGTCCTGACTTTTCCAGTAACTTATGGACAGTCGAACACACACGCATCCTCAGAGCATTTCAACAAGACATGCTTACAGCACAACACTTACAAACAAGGGACAATAAAAAACATTTGGGCATCAGAGTAACTCCTGGTGCCATTGGTTTCACCTATGTAGCATAGCACTTATGAACGATATAGTGCACAAAAAATACAAAACAACATTGGATATTTTCAATGGCTTTTTCTGCCAAAATATAGCGCCTGAGAGTAGAGACCTATCAAGTTGCAGTGCACTATGCTCCCAGAAAAAAAAATCTGTTGTTTACTAGTGGGGTACAAGAACAGTCCAGGACTGTTTGCGGCTCGTGTAACTTCAATATTGCACAACATTGATCCTGAAGCATTGTCCTATGTATATGATATCTACCTTACGGACAATGAATTACTGCAACATCTAAGATGGGTAGCCCGCATTGTTGTAGGATTTGCCAACTTCAGCTATAAATTCAACTTTAAAAAAACAAAAATAGCCTTCCTTAGTGTCCTGTTTCTGGGATATGAATTATCAAGTGAGGGAAAGAGCCTAGCACCACAATTCTTAGAAAAATGTGCACAGTTGCAACCTCCAAATACCATTAAAAAAACTCCAGTCACTATTGGGTTTTCTAAATTTTGGCAGAACATACATTCCAGATTATGCATCACGCATCAAACCCTTATATGACTTGATACGTCCTGACTTTTCCAGTAAATTATGGACAGTGAAACACACGTGCATCCTCAGAGTATTGCAACAAGATATGCTTGCAGCACAACACTTACACACAAGGGACAATAAAAAACATTTGGTCAGCAGAGTAATTGCTGGTGCCATTGGTTTCACCTATGTAACATTCAATGAGGGTGTCACAGTCCCGATTGCATACAAATCACATTTGTACTCAACAGCGGAACAACACTTTGCTCCCACTGAGAAAATTCTAACTGCTGTTCAGATGGCTGTTATTAAAGAGAGACCACTAGCCCAGAGGAAACACATTATTGTCGTATCTCCAGTCCCAGCCCTTGAGACTGTTACCAAAGCCAGCGTTCCAAATGCTAAAGCATTACATCCATGTTGGATCCAAGGGGCAACATCTCTGACAGCCAATGATGTTGACTATATTTTTGACCCAAAGTTATAAACTCAAGAATTTTTGCAATATGAACTAAAATACCCAGTTCCCGCAAATACATTACTGTAAAGAAATGGCTCCCCTGTTGCAGTTACCCCCCACTTTTTGCCTGACACTGATGCTGGCTTGACTGAAGTGTGCTGGGACCCTGCTGACCAGGCCCCAGCACCAGTGTTCTTTCACCTAAAATGTACCATTGTTTACACAATTGGCACACCCCTGGCACACAGATAAGTCCCTTGAAAAAGGTACCAGTGGTACCAAGGGCCCTGTGACCAGGGAACTTTCGCGTCCCGTGGGTGGTTATTGTGGCCAATAAATACCAATGGGTGTCATAAATATTTTCTAATTCCACGGAAGGGTTTAGAACAAGTAGGCCTGACCCTCGCTATGTGTCATCTTAACACGTGGGTATAGTGACAACATACAGTGTGGGGAAACTATGCCAACAATGGTTCAAGAATTCCTCACTAGATGCTGTTAAAGAACATCTCAGTCTCCGGTTTAATAATACTGATTTACAGGATTTCCTGTTAGGCCACAGAAAACAATGCAGAAAGTGCTTCTTATATGCAGTCTATAATGAAATCTGGAAGCTTTTTCAACAAGCTGCTGCTGCCCGGTTCAGGCAAATAGATCAGGAAAATTTACTGAAGGCATGACCTGTTGTAGATAATGGGATTAATACCCTGTGCGACCGAATATACACCTTAAACAACATTGTTTCCTCTGCAATAGACATAGTACAGAGAAACATGTCCTCTTTACCCCGTGGACAGAGTCAACTAAGATCCCTTATGCAGTTAAGTTGGATGCTACAAACACTGAAAGCAGGTCGCGTTCCTTGGCAACACGTTAGAGCGACACATTTTCTACATTTAATTTAATGGGACAACAACTAATGGCTAAGAAGGAAGCGACTTATGTCATGTTAAATATTGAGAAATTATAAAAGTTGCCTTTCACTGCGGCTGAAATAGCATCTGCTGAGTGGTTACTATACAGGTTCATCAATCTGCCTATTTCAACACTTCAATTCACATCCTGCTTAAAACACATTTCAGTGGGCAGATATGAAAGGCTAGGAGATAGTTACATACACGAGGTGTGGGAGCTGCCCTTCTCGCACAAACGTCTCTGTGGCATGAAAGAGGTCTTTCTTAGCGGTAGTGAATGCTAGACTTCAGTCAGCCATTCGATAGTTTGTAAACAGTCGTCCTTGCATTTAACGCTTTGGCAGCAAACTTGGCTTGTTATCTGAAGGGAGTCCCAGTCCCCTCTATTAGACCTGCGTTCCAGGTGCTCTCGAATGGCAGCTATGTGCTCCTTAATAATGAGAGCTGTTGTGGGATGCAAGCTGGAATAGTCTATGTCGTTTTGGTCTCCAAAATTGTTACATGCTGCAGGAGTGTACTTTTTCCTCCTACACAACAGAGGGAAGTAGCTAAGATTTGGCCCCATATCGCTACTTCAAATGTGAACTTTGACAAGTTGAGTGGACTCAAGGCTTTATGTTTCAAAAACATGTGGCACTTACATCTGCACGCGAGACCTATGCGCTTCAGGATGCAAGGTCATCTGCAGAGATACAGTCCCTTTTAAGTACTAACTTTCTGAGACACTTTGATAAACTTGTGGGTCGGATATTTAACACATCCAGTACTACTGGAATTGCACATTTCTTTAAGGCTGTTGGTTCTGGTTTCATTCACACCTTCTCCTCTATATTCGGTTTAATACCATCAGCCATCCACTCAATATTTTCCAGTACTTTCGGGGAATTTCCGATAACTTTGGCTATAATAGGTGGCATTTTGCTACTGCTACTTTACAGCACAATGACTGTCCCTTTACAACAAGGAGGACTGAAAGCGTTTCCACCAGCGCAGCTGTGTCGTGAACGCACAATGCAGTACTTTGGAGCACCACTCCTGGAACAATTGGACTGTGACTGGTCTCAGTCATTTATACTGATTTTGCATTGTGTGCAGCCCGTGTTTCGGTGCCTTTAGTGCCCTTTTGGATGTGCACTGAAAGTTTGTCTTTCTACGCAGCGCTTGCTTTCATTGGACATTGATCTGTTGATGTTCTCGCTGAGCGCTCATTACCAGACATGCGCGTTGAGGGTGCGTTTGCTACCGGAAGCTGTTTATGAGTTGCCCTTTGTCGATCAAGCAGCTCTAAACTCACTGTTGGGCAACCACGGAATGCTGCTGCCTCGGCTGGAGCTCAGGCTTTGGAACATGAATCGCCTTGGTTTTCCTTGGAGAGGAACTTCCTACGTTACCACCTGCCGAAGTAGAAGATTTCTTATATTCAATTATCCCAGATTCAATTGGCGACTTTAAAACTGATTCTGACTTTTGAAATTCGGCTTGCTTGATGCCACAGTTAATATTTTAAACTCTCCTTTTCATACATGCTCAAGTGTATTAACTTGTCATCATTGACATTCTCATATATCTATGTATATGCTTTAAGATAAATTTTAGTAGCGTTTATATATTACATTAGGCTTTGCACCACTTTTGAACCGGCAAGTGGAGGGTGTTGTGTAGCCATTTAAGCTATATTTTTATACACATTATTTTAGCAAACTAGGCCTGCTGCTGTGCACTTTAACCTAGATATATTTTATTTAGCTTAATTATATTATTTTAACATTAGCCACATTTGCGGTCTTGTTTTATTTTTTCTATCTAGCTGTTCTTCGGCTAGGTCAGCACTGCGTTCTTTAACAAGACATTTCTTTTCTCAAGACTGCAGTAAGATAGGTTGCCGGCAAAAGGGGTACGCTTTGTCTCAAATGTTCACAGAAACATACACACTCTTACGTGGGGATCCTTTCTCGGAACATCAGCTGTTTTATTAAAAAAACACTACTTTGACCCATGCATGTTAGAGGGAGATTCCAGACAGATGACCACGACTTTATGCTGATGGATGATTGCTTCGCTACAGGCCTCTTTGCTCAGGTATGAGGGATGATGTCTTTCCAGGTGGAACCTGAAAGGCAGAATAAGAGCTTAACATGCTGTGCTCTAACTTAGCTTAGGTAGGAACCATTCCTAACAACCAAAGTGATAGAATGGTAGCGTTATTCTTGTGTTTTACTCTCCTTGTCACAATTTTAATCTTTTTGTGCTTTATCATTATTGCAATACATGCTTTACTATCTAAGATGCAGTTACTTCAATAGAACCTTTTTGAACTATAGTCTGCCTCTGATTGTCCTTGCATATGTGAGACTAATGTAACAGAGAAACAGATGAGATATGAGTGACCACGATTCCCCTGAGGAGTCATATATGTCATGCGCCCGGTTGCCCCAATCATCCCTGCTCTTGCGTGGAAATGAGGCACTGCTAGTTAGCCGGAACAAACCCAGATTAGGCCGACAGGTGTCACATGGTGCGGGATCAGACTCAGTCCCCCGCAGTACAGGTGATTCTGTTGCCCAAATCCAGTAGTCTCATCGGGATAATGAAAACCTACATGACACCTCGATCCAATAAAGCACTAAGGTTGCAGTCTAAGGCAGTGGGCATCAAATCTTTGACCACTGATTTGCATAATAGATCTGAGTGCTCATAGTGGAAGAGATGGAGACTGATTCCAAAATATATAAACAGGTGAAAAATATATTCACAATTTCTGGCTAACAGCCATGTTGATTCAAGTTGTAAAGTGCAGGAAAAATGCCTCTATTGACAGGCCATCCCCCCAACCCACTTTTTGCCTGGTTTCTAGTGCAATGTTGACTGAAAGTGCACTGGGACCCTGCTAAACAGGTCCCCAGTGCCAGATCTCTTTTCCTAAAACTGCACAGTCAATTTTCCCAATTGGCAAACCTTTAGCTACTACAATAAGTCCCTAATAAATGGTACCCCTGGTACCTAGGGCATGGAGTACTAGAGGAAGGCCCCTCAGGGCCCCCTCACTAAGTGCACACAGTGCTGCTTTCGAAGACTGCGTGTCTTGGTACAGAAACAAAATGAAAAACAACCTGACACACAGCATGGTGCCCTGTCCCCTTGCACTGCATGCAATACATGTACGTCATCCCTCTAGCAGGCCTTCAAGCCCTAAAGGCACGGTGCATTAGATTACATGTGAGGGCATACTTGAATGAGCAGATATGCCCCTGCTATTTCTCTGTTGATTCAAAGACACAGTAAGTGAAAAGTAAAGCCATTTTAAGTACATATGCTGGACACTGGTCATTACTAGTTCCCCAGCTACATGATGGCTTCACTGACAATATGGATGTTTGGTATCAAACATCTCGTATTGAAAAACCCTCACTGAATCAAGTGATGGATTTATTAATACATGCACACAGAGGGCACCTTAGAGATGCCCCCTGATAAACCTACCAACTCCTAGTGTGGGCACTGACTGGTCAAAACCAGAAGAGCCACCTTAACACAGATTGTGGCACCCTAAGGTGAGAGCCAATGCTCTTCAGGGCTCAGAACAAAGACCTGCTCTGGGCCGAGGTGTGACCTCTTCTTCCAGGCAGTATGGACATTCCAGGGAGGAGAGCTTCAAAGGCCTTGATGCCTTCAAAATGTGACCCAGGCCTCTCCAAATGGTGGAGGAGGCCGACTCCCAGTTCCTGACCCTGCTTTTGGTGGACGGACTGGCAGGTAAATTAGGAGGACTGCCCACTTAATGCAAGTCCCACCGCTAGGGTGGACAAGCTGAAGTGGACACTACTTTTTAAATACCTCCATCTTGCATGGAAGGAATTAGGCCAAAAGGTTTAGGGCTGTACCTACTTCCCAAAGAAAGTTGTT
Source organism: Pleurodeles waltl (assembly GCF_031143425.1). Lineage (NCBI taxonomy): Eukaryota > Metazoa > Chordata > Amphibia > Caudata > Salamandridae > Pleurodeles > Pleurodeles waltl. The sequence continues at coordinate 857,334,077 of NC_090442.1, read as the reverse complement.
ATAGGAAGGGTGTAGTCACCCTAAAGGTGAGTAGCCCATTGGCTACCACCTGGCACTTCCTGTAACGCTCCCATATTTAATATTTAGGTGGCACCCCTGAACCTTAGAATCAGATTCCTTCGACCTAAGTACAGTCGGACACCACGAAGTTGCACCAGCAGAGAAGAGTGAAAACATCCACTGACTTGGCCCCAGCCCCAAAGGCCTGTCTACAGCCTTCGAAGAACCTGTGCCCAAAAGATGACTGTCCTGCAGCCCAGTGACCTCCAAAGTCTTGGGAGGACTGCCTACCATCAATAAAGAACAGAAACTGACGTGGACAGCGGTCTGTCCAAAAGAAACATCTCCAATAAAGAAAGAAATCTGTCTGAGGAATTGTGAAACCGCTGCCTGGAACAACCTCTGCAGCCGACGCCTACAGCCCGAGTTCAAGTGGCCCACCAGTCCAGTGAAGGTTCTCCAGAGCTTCTGACCTAGAGTCCATAATGGGATGACCCCTGTCGGACTCCACAGCAATGCCTGCAGCCTAAATCCGAGAGCTCTCCCTGACCACAATCTGCATGGTAAGATGTTTCCTATGCCAAAAGGCACCCCTTAAATCGTAGACCCTGGGTCTTGGGGAGTTAGACCGTTGGTGTCCCTATGACCCCTGGCATCTTAAGTTACCTGGGCAGCTGTGGGTTGACCTCTCTCCGCCTCCTGGCCAAAGCCCGCAGCCCGTTTCTGAAAGTGATCTCCTGCACAGACTACTATTGGGAGCCTGACCCTGTGTTGGCACTCTGCACCCAGCTGCCCCTGTGCCGCTGAGGCTCTAAGTTTGGTACTGCATTGTGGACCTGCCCGGTGCTTGCCTCAACCCCCGAAGACCAACCTCTGACACCGCTGTACTTACCTGGGAGCAGTGCGTCTTCAGTCCTACCCAGTCTCTACTGACTAACATTGGGCACCGACTCAGACTTCGGCATCCAGCCGCCCCGTGCCGCTGTGGATGCACACTTGCTACCAACCTGAAACTTGCCTGTTGCTAGCCTGAAACCCTGAAGACTTGGGTTTTAAGTGTGTACTTACCTGAGAAACTGCAATATTGTTTTCCTTCCATAGGTTAACATCAAAGACTCTGAAAATTGCACTAAGTGTCGATTTTTTAAGTATTTTTAATTTTAAAACTTCTAACCTTGTAACAAAGTTCTTGGGTTCAAAGCATATATAAAAGCAATTGCTATTTTTTCTAAATTTGCCTCGGATTTATTCTTTGACTGTATGTCTCATTTACTGCTTCTGTGAGTACAAGTGTTTAACACGACTCCTTGATAAGTCTACCTGCTCCCCCACAATACCACAAAAAGAGCACTAGGCCTATCCATTTCTGCCTCTGCAAATCTTTGGGAATCCACCGGACTCTCTGCACAGTGTACTTCATTTTAGTGTGTTATATAGAGACCCAGCTTCCTACAGAAAGTATTTGAAGAGAGATGAACGTTCATCTGAAGAAACTGGTCTGGTATTTCAGACTTCTGAAAAATAAGACTGGAATTTATCAAGTATAAACTGCATTGCATACTATGACAGAGAGATTCCTAAGGGGTTACAAATCTTTACTTCGCAATTGTTGATGTTCTCAACATGTTAAATAAAATGGGAAAGGACTGCTAATGTGAGAAACGTCTGAACTGGGCCATTCTACCAACTCTCACAGTGCAGGCCGTAGTGCTATAAAGTGATTCTGGAGCTTTTGTGAGGTTTTCCAGGGCAAATGATTTCAGAGGTATTGTTACGTCAGACTCAGTAGAGGGTGTGTTCCTGATCCCCTATCGTTTGATTTTCATAGCTGAAAATTGGGTAAAATCCTTCACCTCCCAAAATCTGGGGAAGATATACGTGTTCTCTTCTCTGCCGATGACATTCTGCTGTGGTCACATTGTATCTTCAGAGAGCAGCGGGGCTTGTTGGGACATTGCATACAGAATGTCCTGGTTATTAATCACTGCAAGACAAAAATTATATACTTTCACAGGGGCCATTGTGCAAAAAAATGAATTTCGAGAAGTGCTCCAAAATTGGCCCTTTTGAGGCAATTTGATCCGTGACAGGTCGAAAGGCCAACATGGCAAATAACTTTACTTGCTTGAATTATAGTGTAAATGCCTAATGTCTCTGTGCCAAGCTGCCGTTGATAAGTTTTATCACTTGGAACAAGGGTTGCACACGCTTGGCACAGGTTTCTTGGGGGTTAAGAGTGTATACCTTAACTGAGGTGAGTAGAAGTAGGTTATGATTCTGTTCATCCAGTTCCATAGCTGCATGGAAATAATTGTGCAAGCACTGGAAGGCACCTTGTTTGAACAGTAGAATTACAGTTCAGCTACCGAGGACAGCCACAGCTATAGCTAGGCTGCCTACTGATGCCCTTGGTGAAAGATAAAGCAGTTTCCCAAGCCATTTTAAAATGTTCTGTTTAGAGTAACAGTAGCCTAGGTTAGTTTACAATCCTCCCTGGAGCACTGGCTTTCCTAATTACTGTTGGGTAGAATGCAGAGGGACCTGGATGAGCTCTTAGGCATTTACTACTGAACTTATTCCCAGTAAGGGGTGGTCAGATTGTTAGCTAGCTTGCTAGATCCAGTCATCCATCATTCTTGTATATTTGGGTGCTTTCATTGCACAAAATGCAATTGTACAAAACTTGTATTTAATAGGGAACTCAGAAATATGGCAAATATTTAAATATTTCACATTTCCCTGCGAAATACAGGTTTCAAAATTTTATTACAGCCCCAAAATTACTGAGCACCGTTACTATTCTCAGGGCCACAAGGATTATATGTGCAGAGCTAATTTATGCAGAACATTCTCTGGCACTATTACTTTTATCCATTTGAGCTAGAAACAAAAACAAAAGTCTTGTGAAATCTGCAAATTATATTGCAAATGTTGTAGATCCATAACTATGTGGTAAACACTACAGCTAAAGAACTGCATAAATCCACTGGCCCTCACCATGAGCAAATTATTCTACCTGCCAGGCTTGTTCTTAGTCTGCCATGGTCAGTTAATCACCAGTGCACACAGCATTTGTTCATGCCTTAGGGATAGCCAGTGGGCTTGCTTTCTGTACTACCTCTCGGGTAGTATTGTGGGACATATCCAAATCCTTGTAGATAGTTTTCTTCCCTTTCTGCTTCTGCAGAAACTGCCTGTTCTCCCTGTTATGCTTCGTCTTAAGGTGTATTTGAATGGTTGATGTCCTACAGGAGAATTGTCCTCTACTTCCACAACCAGTTGCATCACTAGTGTGTGACACTCCCTGAATCCAGGGCCTCTACAATGGAAAATATGTGAATAAAACACCACAGGTCAGGCTCCTTCACATGTGTGTACAACTTCAGTCTTGACAAGTTTCGCAGGTTCTTCAGCAAGGGATTGTACAATAATATGTTCTTGCGATTATTCTACTATAACAGCTTCAGAAATATAGCTGTGATTAACAGCTGCAACTATTCAGGTCTCCCGATATTAACAAAATAGTGGGTGTGTCTCTGCAAAGCCTGATAAACTATTTAATGTGGTGTAATGATACCTGAACTTTAAACCACTGAAAAGCTTTAGACTGTCCTTTCAAATGTGATAGGGACTGTGGACCAGGCGAACTAAAACAAATTGTGTAAACTGTGAACACGTCCCTGGAAATACAATATGGAGCCAGGGCCCCCCCATTTGGCCCACTTTATGTGGGGACAAAGTTAATTTTTTCACATTTGTTTTTCATTTTTATGTACCCCGAACTGTCATGTGGGGTATTCTGGCTATTTTTTCAGGCCACAGGCTCGATACCCAAAAATTGGGTCCAGGATCCACTCCTCAGTAATGAGGCTACGGATTATGGATCCCATTTTAGGTGTGCCGAATCCACAACCTCAAAAATTGTCCATGAACAGTGTGATATGAACACATTTTTCTTTACTTTTTATCTTTAAGGAGGAAAATCTGTTCCACAAATTTTGCTGTAGCTAAAAGAGAAAATTCACACGCAGGTTAAAATGGGAACACACATTTGTCTTGCCACCCTGTCCTTGAAACTTTGACGTGCAGGAGGTCTCAGGCCAAATATCGCTTTTATTTAACCTATTTATGCCCAGACTGAAAAGATTTTTAAATGCATGCTAATTTCTCAAAAACTATTGTATACATTTACACAAAAGTATGCTAAGATCCATCTGTGAGTAACATTCTACCTTCCGGCTAAATTAGGTGCGATTCCTTTAAGCTGTTTTTTTTTTAGACATATGAAGGACTAAGGAATGCTATGGCACTTAAAATGAAAAATGTCACTAGAGAATCCACCAAAAAGATCGCTACCAAAACTAAGTCATTTTTTTTACTTCTGAACAGATTCCCAAGCAGTAACCCCACTGATGGTGGTTTTGATTGAATGGTCACACAAGGAAATCTCGGTGGATGGAGCAAGCGAAAGGGCCATCCCTTTTGATCCCTGAATCTAACAATTAAAACTTAGTGACTGTATGAAGGGAGTCCCATGTTGCCCCCATGCAGATTTCGGCCAAGGGCACTGTAGGAAAATTCCACTGTTGGCATGGTTACCCCCTAACTTTTTGCATTTTGTTGATGCCAGCTTTGATTGAAAGTGTGCAGGGACCTTGCTAACCAGGACCCAGCACCAGTGTTCTTTCCCTAAAACTGTACCTTTGTCTCCACAATTGGCACAGCCCTGGCACCCAGATAAGTCCCTTGTAAAAGGTACCCCTGGTACCAAGGGCCCTGTGGCCAGGAAAGGTCTCTAAGGGCTGCAGCATGTATCATGTCACCCTGGGGACTGCTCACTCAGCACATGCACACTGCCTCACAGCTTGTGTGTGCTGGTAAGGAGAAAAGACAAAGTCGACATGGCACTCCCCTCAGGGTGCCATGCCCACAACCCACTGCCTGTGGCATAGGTAAGTCACCCCTCTTGCAGGCCTTACAGCCCTAAGGCAGGGTGCACTATACCACAGGTGAGGGCATAGCTGCATGAGCACTATGCCCCTGAAGTGTCTAAGCCAATTCTTAGACATTATAAGTGCAGGGTAGCCATAAAGAGTATATGGTCTGGGAGTTTGTCAAACACGAACTCCACAGTTTCATACTGGCTACACTGAATACTGGGAAGTTTGGTATCTAACTTCTCAGCACAATAACTCCACATTGATTTATTGAGAAATGCACACAGAGGGCATCTTAGAGATGCCCCCTGCATGCCAGCCTAACTGCTAGTGCCAGGCTGACCGCTCTCTGCCAGCCTGCCACTTCCAGACTAGTTTCTGGCCACATGGGGTGAGTGCCTTTGTGCACTCTGTGACCAGGAACAAAGCCTGTCCTGGGTGGAGGTGCTTCACACCTCACCCTGCAGGAACTGTAACACCTGGTGGTGAGCCTCAAAGGCTTAAGCCTAGTGTTACAACACCCCAGAACACTCCGGCTTGTGGAGATGCCCGCCCCCCGGACACAGCCCCCATTTTTGCCGGCAAGTCCAGAGGAGATAATGAGAAAAACAAGGAGGAGTCACCCCCTCAGCCAGGTCCACCCCTAAGCTGACCACAGCTGATGTGACCCCCTCCTTAGAAAATCCTCCATCTTGCTTTGGAGGATTTAGGCCAATAGGAATAGGGATGTACCACCCTCCCCAAAGGGAGGAGGCACAAGGAGGGTGTAGCCACCCTCAGGGACAGTTGCCATTGGCTACTGCCCTCCAGCCCTAACACACACCCCTAAATTCAGTATTTAGGGGCACCCAAGAACCCAAGAAATCAGATTCCTGCAACCTAAAGTAGAAGAAGGACTGCTGACCTGAAGCCCTGCAGTGAAGACGGAGACGACAACTGATTTGGCCCCAGCCCTACTGGCCGGTCTCCTGATTCAAAGAGCCTGCAACAGCGACGCATCCTGCGGACCCAGCGACATCTGCCGATTCAGAGGACTGCCCTTCAACTCCACAGGACCAAGAAACTCCTGTGGACATGCGGTCCTGTCTAAAGCAACAAGAAGAAACCATCTTTAAAGGGACTCTCACCTCCCTCCCGAAGCGTGAGAACTCACCACTCTGCATCCGGCGCCCCTGGCCCGTGTCCAGAGAAACCAACGCCGCAGAGAGGCCCCGCAGGCGACTCCGACGTGTCCACCCTGAGCCAACCTCTGTGCACCACACAACGACGCCTGTAGAGGGAATCCAGAGGACCCAATTGACCACGACTGCCCGCTAACAAAGAAACCTGATGCCTGGGAGAAGCACTGCAACCGCAGCCCCTAGGCGCGTTGAGGAACAACCACCGGTGCAGCAGTGACCAGCAGGTGGCCCTCACCCTTGCACAGTCAGAGGCTGGCCCGAGAAGCCCCCCTGTGCCCTGCCTGCTTCGTCAGAGTGATCCCTGGGTCCCTCTCTTGATTTCTATACAAAACCTGATGCCTTGTTTGCACTCTGCACCCGCCAGCCCCTGTGCGGCTGAGGGTGTATTTTGTGCGCCTGCTTGGGACCCTCCCAGTGCTCATCAAAATTCCCCTGATGGCTCCCCCAGGACGCAGAGACTTACCTGCTAGCAGACTGGAACCGGAGCACCCCTAGTCTCCATAGGCACCTATGTTATTTGGGCCCCTATTTGACCTCTGCACCTGACCCGCCCTGTGCTGCTGGTGCTGGTTGTTTGGGGTTGCCTTGAACCCCCAAACGTGGGCTGCCTATGCCCCGGAGACTGAACTTGTAACTGCTTTACTTACCTCAAAAACTAACCTGTACTTCCTCCCCCAGAAACTGTTGAATTTTGCACAGTGTCCACTTTTAAAATAGCTTATTGCTATTTTATGCCAAACTGTGTACATTACTGTTTTTATTCAAAGTCCTATCTATACCTATGAAATGTACCTTACATTTAATGTACTTACCTGCAATCTGAATCTCATGGTTCTAAAATAAATTAAGAAAAGAATATTCTTCTATATAAAAACCTATTGGCCTGGAGTTAAGTCATCGAGTGTCTGTTCTCATTTACTGCCTGTGTGTGTACAACAAATGCTTAACACTACCCTCTGATAAGTCTAACTGCTCGACCACACTACCACAAATAGAACATTAGTATTATCTATTATTGCCTCTGTCAAGCCTCTTGGGGAACTCCTGGACTCTGTGCACACTATTCCCTTACATTGAAATAGTATATACAGAGCCAGCTTCCTACAGGCACTACCACTATGAGTTTGCTCTGGAGAAATGGGCACCAATGCCCTCCGGTAGTTCCTTATGTGAAAGGCCATAGCAAATTTTCATACATTAAGATGATCCTTACAAATAGGGTTCTCCTCTGTACAGCTTTGCCTTTCCTGCTTCTTGTGTGCCTTACAAAGAGTTGATCATCAGCTCTGATGTGTTTAGTATGGTCAATATAAGAAATGACTGCCATCCTGGGATTCAGCCTGTGAAGTCTCTCCTCCTTCTTAGTGGGGTGAACTGGGAGGTGGTGAGGGAGGTTAGGAGGAGGGAAGATTAGAAAAAAGAAGGCAGCACAATGGAAAAAAACAAATGAAAAGGGTCACTGCCTTTGGCAGGAGAGTATCTCTAATTCCAAGGACCATCTTGTCAGGAGGAAAGCATATAAACGGAGGGTAAACACCCTGCTTGCAACTCACTCACATGACTCACAAAGGTGATCCCAAGTAGGAAAAAACCCTTTTTTTTTACAATTCATAACTTAACCTGGTAACCAAGAAGGAGTTCAAATGGAAACCCCATCAAGAATGTCAAAACCAAACTGATGCTGCACTGCAGCATTACAAATTGAGTAGGTGGGAATAGGTCAGTCAGTCCCTTCCAAAACAAGATATCAGTGGGTGATTTAAAAAGAGATGTCTGGTCCAGAAGGCAGAGGAAAGTCGACAAGGATTTAAAAGTCCCCACAGCACAACTTTGATGAGTAAATGAAAGTGCAAACTTGAGGATATCCAAGAGGTGGGCCCTCAATGGATCCAAGCTGTTATTGGTCCAGACAGCAGCAAATCTGTTCCACCTTCCAGAGTACAACATTTTGGTAGAATCACAGCAAGAAGACAGAATGACATCCACTACATCCTCCTGACAGCTGAGCATCCACTTATCTGCCCAGTTCAATTTCTGGGCAGAAAAGTAGAGTCTCTGTACGTTGAAGTGCACAATATATACTTGTAGGAAGCTGGCCTGGTGTGTGGTGGGTACCGAAGGTACTTACACTTTATACTGGGTCCAGGTATCCCCTCTTAGTGGAACAAATCACCACACAATACTAGACAGGTAACCCACCTTTTTGAGGTAAGTAATACACTAAATATATACACTAGTAATCAGAAACAGGAGTAGAAAACATTAAAAAACAGTACAAATAGCAATAACCAATACTGATCCTAGGGGGAGCACAAACCATATACTAATAAAATGGAATGCAAAAAAGGTACCCCCACCTAGGTAAGTAAAATGTCTAGAGGGGAGCTGGGAGTACTAGAAAGCCACAAAGGTAAGTAACACAGTACCCCACCAGTGACCAGGAATGCAAGAGTAAAACACTGGATTTTCCTCAAACCACCCAAAAGGAGGAAAAAGAAGAAAAGAAGACACCCAGGCAAGACTGAAAGAAAACCAGCAGTGGATTCCTGAAGAAAGAAGACCTGTGGAGAGAGGGGACCAGGTCCAAGAGACACAGTGGAGACTGAGAGGAGGAGGAGCTACAACTCACCCAGCTGTGGTTGCTGGAGTTGGTCGACGGTGATGAAGACCAGGTCAGGACTGCAGCCCTGGAGCCGGAGAAGAGTTAATGATGGATGCAGATGAGGTCTTACACTGGAAGGAAGATTGCAGACTGGTGTTAGTGCAGGAATTCACCAACAAGCCTTGCCAAAGGCAAACTCGAGGTAGTGAAAAAGAGGTGCTGCCAGGGACCAGCAAGGCCCAGGAGGACTCAACCCAGTAGGGGGAGTCACAGGGGACTCTTCAGCGTCGCAGAGTCTACAGGAGCAGAGGCAGCACCCACAGGAGTCCCGTAAGATGGGGACACAGGAGTCGCAGAAGAAGCCCAAGTAGCACTACAAAAAAGGATCCCACGCCGCAGAAGAACCACACAGGAGGTCGTGCTTTGCAGGATGGAGTGCTGGGGGCTGGAGCTACACGTCGGCTAAAGATCCCTTGGAGGAGATGCAAACAAGCTTTGACAGCTGCAAGAGACACGGTGCACAGGGTACTGTCCTGCGTGGGAAAGCAAAGGCATACCTCCACCAAAGTTGGACAGCTGGCAGAGAGGACCAAGAGGAGTACTCCGGACCACCACCCGTTTTGCAGGATCCACGCAGCTCAAGATGAGAAAAGATGCACACAGCCGGTTGTCGCTTGTGGGTGCATGCAGTTTCAGGAAAGTGACTCCTTCACTCCAAAGGAGATTCCTTCTTCTTGTGCAGGCTGAAGAGTTGCAGTCTTCTGAGGATGGACAGCTGGGGAAATGTTGCAAAGCTGGCAGGAGACATGGAAACAAAGTTGCAGAAAATTTGTCTTTGTTGTAGCAGCGTTTGTCGGTTCCTGGAGGGTCCAGCTGCAGTTTCGGTGGCCAGAAGTCAAAGCAGAGGTTGCAAAGGAGTCCTGCTGGAATCTTGCAAGCCGAATTGGAGGACTCACCGAAGAGAAAGACCCTAAATAGCCCTAAAAGGGGGATTGGTCACCTAACCAGGTAAGCAACTATCAGGAGGGTGCTCTGATGTCACCTGTCTGGCCTGGCCATTCAGATGCTCCCAGAGTTCCCTGCCAACCTTGGATGCAAGATGGCAGAACCCAGGGACCCTCTGGAGGAGCTCTGGGCACCACCACTGTGGTGGTGATGTACAGGGGAATGGTCACTCCCCTTTTCATTGTCCTGTTTCATGCCAGAGCAGGGAATGGGGGTCCCTGAACTGGTGTGGACTGGTTTATACATGGAGGGTACCAAATGTGCCCTTCAAAGCAAACCAGAGGCTTGGAGAGGCTACCCATCCCAAGCCAGTCACACCTATTTCCAAAGGGAAAGGGTGTAACCTTCCTCTTCCAAATTAAATCCTTTGTTCTGCCTTCCTGGACTTGATCAGATCAAGCAGCATGAGGGCAGAAACCTGTTTGAGGGGTGGAAGCAGCTAGGCTGCCCAGAAAACCCTGTAAGACTGGTGGTAGCAAAGCTGGGTGGTCCTCTAAGGAGCCCCCGGAGTGCATGGAATCATACTTCCAATACTTGCAACAGTATTGGAGTATGATTCGACATGTTTGATACCAACCATGCCCAGGTTTGGAGTTACCATTATGCGTAAAATGACGTCCCTGCACTCACAAAGTCCAGAAAAAATGGATCTGCTAGTGCAGGTGTGATCTCACACACAGGTACCTGCACACTACCATCTGGGCTGAGAGGGCCTACTATAGGGGTGACTTACAGTGACCTGGTGCAGTGATCTGTAGTGAAAACGGATGCATGCACCCGTTTCACACAGGCTGCAATGGCAGGCCTGCAGAACCCTTTGCATGGGCTCCCTATGGGTGGTGGAATAACTGCTGCAGCTCGTAGGGATCTCCTGGAACTTTAATGCGCTGGGTACATAGGTACCATATACTAGGGATTTACATGGAGGGACCAGTATGCCAATTGTGGGAAGAAAAAGTTGCCAGCAACCAAATTTAGGAGAGCAAGCACAGTCACTGGGGTCCTGGTTAACAGGATCCCAGTGAACACAGTCAAACACACTGACAACAAGCAGAAAATGGGGGTAACCATGCCAGGAAAGAGGGCACTTTCCTACAGAACGGTGTAACCACTTTGGCAGAAAGGAGGCCCTAGTGCAAACCACCACTTTCGTGGACTGGCCAGACCGCTGGCTCTCAGATCCACGAGGTCAGTGGATCCCATGTTTTAGCCACACAGAGGCGGGGAAGCATACGTGGCTTGGTGGCTGGATGGAAACAGACCTAGAAGTGCACCCTTCCTGTAGCCACGAAAGGGGCAAAAATCAGACAGAGGGGTGAGGGGTCGCCACAAGTTCCAAGGACCTGGCTGTAGCATAAGAATCCTTGAAGCGCTTGAGTGCTGGAGTCTGCTTTGTCTGATAAGAGATGGGTGCCATCGAAAGGCATGTCTTTAAGATTGGCTTGGACATCCCGCAAAATCCACATGTCCTCAACCAGGCATGGCACCTAAGGCCCACCGTCGAAGAAACTGCTCTACCCAGTGAGTCAATCGAGTCCAGTCCACAGCGGATTGTGAACTTAGCTGCGTCTCTCCCATCAGCAACTGCTTGGGAAAGTATAGCCTGGGCCTCCTCCAGGACCTGTTGCAGCACTCGGGCAACCTTATCCTACCACATGTGGGAATAGTGGCCATAACGGCATGCAGTGTTTACTAATCCCACTGCCAGGTTGGTGGAAGATAACAACTTCTTCCGCAGTGCATCCAGCCTCTTGGATTCTCTATCCTGGGGTGCGGAAGAGAAAAGGCCATGGGAGGTAGAGGCTTGGATAACCAAGCTCTCAGGGGCGGGGTGTTGAGTAAGGAAACTTAGGTCACCCAGAGAAGGGCGATGTGGCAGGCAATTGTCCTTATCACAGGACCCCAGTGATGGGTTTGGAACTGGTACCCAGTCGCACATCTGTAAGAGCTTCATTGAAGGGGAGCAGGAGTTCAGAAGATGAAGCTCCAGGTTGAAGCACCAATGTCAGGAACTTAGTCCTGGCTGCCACAGAAGGGAACTCAAGGTCCAGGACCTCAGCTGCTCTTCGCACCACCATACAATAGGAAGCTCCCTCCTCTGTAGCCACAGTAGGGGGAGAAAGCATGCCAGTATCTGGGGAGGCATCCAGTTCACTGCCTTCACTAAAGTCCATACACCAGTCCACACGATTTTGGAGCTGGTATTCCAAAGGGTCCAGTGACCCTTCCCATTCCTCACTGTAACCTAGCCCAAGAGAAAGGGGCTCAGGACCAGACATAGGAGGCAAGTCTCCTGCCGGAGCCAGCGTTCTACAACGCCGACACGACTCTGTGTGACAATGAGGATGGGGATGGTGCAGCCTAGGGGTGTGGGCGGTATGCCGTGCATCGGCACCGGCATTAGGTAAGGTCAAGTTGGTACTTCAGACGCCGTCCCGGATCCAAGCATAGATCCATGGGTGCCCCTCGGAGCCAAGGCCAAAGTTACTTACCGGTAGACACCTGTTGTGGCATGTAGTGCTGTAGATTCACATGCTGTGCATTATCCTGCCATCTAGTGTAGAGCTTAGAGTGTTGCAACTTGTTTTTCTACGAGTTTTCGAGTCACAGGACAGAGTGGCTCCTCCTTCTCTATGAAACTGCGTGTAGAAAACTGGCCTGGTGTGTGGTCGACACCTACGGCACCTTATACCAGGTCCAGGCAACCCCTGTTAGTGAATGAAGACAGTGTCTTGGAAGTCAGGGGCTCTATAGAGGTAACTGTGGATGAGCAGCAAAGACTTGTCCAGGAGGAGTGTAAAGAACTTGCAATACCACAACAGTCACACAGTAACTTATCACAACTGAAAGGAACCACACGATGTTACAAAAATAAGGTTACTTTATTACAGTCGCACTGAGACTACTTATAGGCAGTTCCCCATCTGGAGGTAAGTGCACATTTTACACACACACACACACACACACACACACACACACACACACACACACACACACACACACACACACACACACACACACACACACACACACACACACACACACACACACACACACACACACACACACACACACACACACACACACACACACACACACACACACACACAAAATTATAGAAAATAGCTACGGCCCTAGGGGAGGGTCAAACCATATACTAAAATAGTGGAATGCGAAGTCCCCCACCCAAGGATATGGATTAGTTAAAGGGAAGCTGGGAGAACACAGGACCCCAGGATAGGAGTACCTAAGTGACCCCCAGCGACCAGGAGAGCAGAGATAAGCACATGGTCTTCACAAGGACTAACAAAAAGACTTAGAAAAGGAACTTTGCAAGAACAGGACCAGATCAGAGGAACTCAAAGGTGTATTCTGGAAGAAGAGGACCTGCAAAAGAAGGGGACAGAGTCCAGTCCACAATGGAATGTCCAGACGGGGCAGGAGCCACTACCCACCCTTTTGTGGATGAAGATCCGTAATAACGGGGGAAGAAGAAGATCAGCTGTGGAGCGCAGAAGCTGCAGAGAAGTCCTTGGAGCCATGCAGATGATGTCCCACGCCAGTCGCTGGGTTGCAGTTGGTCAGTGGTCAGGAGAACCACCAACAAGCCTTGGCAAATGCAAGTCAGAGCAAAAGAAGAGTTGCAAGGCTGAAGAGGATCAGTAAGATCCAGATGACTAGACCCTTGGAAGGGAGTCTAGGCTGACCCTCAGCAGTTCGGAGAGCCAGCAGAAGCAGTTGCAGCCCCCACAGGCAACTTACTGGCAGCAGGCACAGTAAGTTGCAGTGAGGCACAGTCGGCACACCAGGCCGCTTGAGCAGCAGAGGAGAAATTGTCCTTGCAAGGATGAAGTGCTGGAGGCCAGAGCTACTTGGAGCCTGAAGATCCTTTAAAACAGGAGTCAACAAGCCTTAGTTGCTGCAAGAGTCGCGGTGCACAGGGTACTGTCCTGCAAGGACAGGCAAGGGCTCACCATCTCCCAAAGTGGACAGAGGGCAGGGAGGACCAGGGGTACCACTCCGGAACACCACTTGTGTTTCAAGATCCACGCATTTCCAGAGGAGGACAGATACATGCAGCCGGAAGTGTTTGCTATAGGTGCCTGTAGATGCAGGAGAGTGACTCCTTCACTCCAAGGGAGATTCCTTCTTGCTTCCTAGTGCGGTTGAAGTCTTACCAACCCCAGTGGACGCATAGTAATGGAAATGTTGCAGTTGTTGGAAGTAGCTGGGGAAAAATGTTGCAAGGCGAGGCAAGGTCATCTCGGGAGTTGCGGTCTTGTTGGCTCCTGAAGTGTCCAATAGCGGTTTCGGTGGCCAGGAGCACGCTGGATCGGGGGACCCACTTGCAAGGGAGTCCCCCTCACTTTGCACGGTGACCACGTATCAGAGAAGGTCACTGATGTCACCTGTCTGACCTGGCCACTCAGATGCTCCCAGGAGCCTCTGCACATCTTTGTTCAAGATGGCAGACCCAAGTGGCAACCTGGAGGAGTTCTAGGCACCATCCCTGGGGTAGTGATGGACAGGGGAGTGGTCACTTCCCTTTCCTTGGTATAGTTTTGCACCAGAGCAGGGACCAGAGGACCCTGGACTGGTGCAAACTGAATTATGCAAGCACAAAACCAAATATGCCCTTCAAAGCAAACTGGTGGCTTCAGGAGGATACCCCTCCCAAGACTTGTAACAACTATTTCCAAGGGAGAGGGTGTTGCCTCTCACTCTCCCACAGGAAATGCTTTGTTCTGCCTTCCTCAGCCTAAGGTGGTCTAGCAGCAGGAGGACAGAAACCTTTCTGGGGGATGGCAGCAGCGTGGGCTGCCTGTAAAACACTGAAAGACTGGTAGGAGCAATACTGGGGGGGTGCTCTAAGGAGCCCCCAGAGCGCATGGAATCATGCCACCAATACTGGCATTAGTATTGGGGTATGATTCCAACATGATGACAACAAACATTCCCAGGTTTGGAATTACCATTATGTAGCTGGCCCATAGGCAGAGAGTGACCTGTGACCAGTACACGGGTAAAATGGCTTCCCCACACTTACGAAATCCAGTGCATTGGAACTGGAGTCCGTAGGAGCACCTCTGCTTGTGCAGGGGTGCACTTATACACAGGGACCTGCACCCTGCCCTTTGGTTAGAAGGGCCTACCAAAGGGGTGACTTACAGTGACCTGGTGTAGTGACCTGTGGTTAAAGGATGCATGTACCTTTTCACGCAGGCTGCAATGGCAGGCCCACAGACACATTTTGCATGGGCTTCATAATACATGCGGCAGTCCATGGGCGCCCCCTGCTGTCCCAATGCCCTGGGTACCTAAGTACCTTACACTAGGGAGCTATAAGGGGACACCAGTATGCCAACTGTGGAGTGCACAAAGGTACAAGGTAACCAAATTTAGAGGGAGAGAGCACAATTGCTGGGGTCCTAGTTAGCAGGATCCCAGTGAAAACAGTCTAACCATACTGATAGTAGGCAAACAGTGGGGGTAACCATGCCAAAAAGAGGGTACTTTCCTCGACTGTGCATGGGCATCAAGTTCTTTGTTAGATTGTTTTCTGCAGGTGGGCAAGAGATAGAGTATAGAGAAGAATAGAAATGAGTATGTCCATGTGAATGTAAGTAACTATATACAACTATATACAAATAAAAGGTAATTGTAAAGGCCACAGGCTTCCAGGGAGGAGGAAAGGCACATGTGAATGTACAGCACTACATGCCATGAACAGAGGTCTACTCGTAAGTAAAATTTTCTGTTGAATGGCATGTGTGGCTTTACATACACATGCTGTGCATATACTGTAAAGCAGCTATTCCCCCCAAAAAATGCAGTGGCTATCCTGTGGGAGTTGCAGTTGTTTGAAAAAGTGTTCTTAGGACAGGCTGTCCTACATTAGCTTGCTGACGAGCCTGTACATCTACACAGTAATGTTTTGTAAATGTGTGTGGTGTAGACCAGGTAGCTGCTTTGAAAATGGCAGTTAAGGGAATATTTCCTAAAATTGCCATAATGGCACCTTTTTTCCTTGTGGAATGTGCTTTAGAAGTAAGTGTTAATCGTCTTTTTGCTTTAGCATAACATATTTATATACATTTTACCACCCACCCAGCTATGCTATTTTTGTAATGGGATTTCCTTTATATGGTAGTGAAAAAGCTACAAAAAAGCTGCTTAGTTTTCCTGAACCCTTTTGTCCTGTCAATATAATACATGAGAGCTCTTTTAACATCTAAAGCGTGGAAGGCTCTTTCAGCCACAGAGTCCGACTGTAGAAAGAAAAACGGCAATTCAATAGTTTGATCAATGTGGAATTGTGAGACAAATTTTGGTAGACATTTAGGGTTTGTGCGAAAGACTAGTTTGTATTTGTCCTTGTATTTGAAAGAAAGACTCTTCTAACGTTAATACCTGTAGCTCACTAACACACCTTAGTGATGTAATAGCAACTAAGAAAGCTACTTTGTAAGAAAGGAATTGTAAGGGACATGAGTGAGGACGCTCAAATGGAGTGTCCATGAGCCTAGTGAGTACAATATTAAGATTTCAGGTGGGCACTGGGGTTAGCCTGGGTGAGATTACTCTTTTAAGGCCTTCTTCAAAGCTTCAAGACTGGTATTTTGAATAATGAAGTATACTTTCTGTTTTGTAATTAGGCTGCAATTGCAGCTAGGTGTAAACAAATTGATGTGTCAGACAGGTTTGCTTTTTGCAGGTGAAGCAAATAACAAAAAAGTGTTAGTGGCTCAATGTGTTTAGATTGAGAATAACAGATAAAACGTTTCTATTTTGCTGTATAACAGGCTCCAGTTGTTAGTCTAGGTGCCTGTTTTAGAATGTCCATACACTCTGCAGGTAACTAAAGGTAACCACATTCTATGACTTCAGGAGCCATATTGCAAGGTTGGGGAGTCTTGCGTGAGGAGAGATCCAGTAAAGTTGTAAACCAAGGCTGGCGAGCCCATGTGGGTGCTTCCAGGATCATTTTGAGACAAGTTTGTTTGAGTTTGCACACAAAGGAATGGAATGTCAGGAAGGGGTAGAAAAACTTAAGATCATTAAGGCATTGCCTTTGGACTGAGGAAGTAGGTACCCGGATGCGAAGTTTTGGCTTCTCAGTTTGCTGCTGTGGTGAATAGGTCTATGTGAGGTGGTCCCCACTTTTGAAGTACTTTTTAAGGATTACTGGGTGGAACTCCCATGCGTGAAGCTGTTGATGCATCCTGATTAGAAGGTCTGCAAAGTTGTTATCTGGGAGATATTCTGCCAGAAGATGGATGTGGTGATGACGAGCCCACTTCCAGATTGTTTGTGCTAGCTGAAACAATTGGAGAAAGTGCCCCCCCCAGATCTTAATTTGTAAATAAAAAGGTGCCGGTGCTCAAAGCTCTCCTTTTAAACAAGCGGCTGCTGCAATTAAAAGTGCAAGCACAGAATACTTAGGCAGCGTAATCCTGAAGCCACCTTGCGCCTCTTCAATGTATTTACTGCCACTCCCTTCCCCTTCAAGCTCACTCTTGCAGCTTCCTGCTTTTCCCCTTTACCAACGCTTTTTTGTTTTTCTCTTCCTCCGTCTTGCCCACATGTCTTTTGCTCGCAGTAAATGCTTGAGACAGAAAACTAAGCGTCGGCCCTCAGAAATAAGTACTGGTGCTCCGCACCAGAAACAACAAGCACAAGTTAAGCACTGGTGTCCCCGTTTTTGTAGACAATACATAGCAGTCATGTTATCTATGTGAATCAAAACAGATTTGTGCATTAAGAAAAGCAGAAAAGCTTTCAGGGCCAGAAAGACTGCCTGAAGTTCCAAAACATTGATGTGTACGGTCTGGTGGCTGGTGTCCCATGATTCCTGCGCTGTGAGGTTGTTAAGATGAGCCCCCCATCCTGTAAGGGCAGCATCTGAGGTCAGAACTATTTGGAGAACCGGGTCTTGAAGAGGCTGTCCTTTGAGTAGGTTGGTGAAATTCCACCATAGCAGAGAGATGTAAGATGGACGATCTACCAACAGTAGATCCTGAAGATGACCCTGAGCTTGCAACCAATGGTGAGAGAGACATTGTTGTAGGGTACACATATGAATGAGGGACGATGGTAATGCAGGATGCCATCATGCCTAGGAGTCGCATCAATGTCTTGACTGTGTACATTTGATTGGCCTGTAGTCGAGAGAATGTTTCCCGAAAACTGTGAACACGTGTTGTGTTGGAGTAAGCGAGCACCATTTGTCTATTGAGTATAGCCCCCAGATTTGGTTGAATCTGGAGAGGCTGTAGGCGTGATTTTAGGGTGTTGATTGTAAACCCTAAATTGCGAAGAAGGCTTTCTGTTATGTGAGTGTGAGACTGATATTGGCTTAAAGTGGTGGCTTTGATCAGTGTATCGACCAAGTAAGGAAATATGTGTATCTGTTGCCTTCTCAGATGTGCTGCAACTACTGGTAGACATTTGGTGAATACCCTGGGAGCGGCAGTGACCCCGAAAGGTAGAACCTTGAACTGATAATGTTGTCGTGCCACTACATACCTTAGATATTTGGGGTATGCAGGATGAATTGGAATGTAAAAAAAAGGCATCCTTCAGGTCTAGAGCGGTCATGAAGTCACCTTTTTGTAATAATGGAATTACATTTAGAAGGGTGACACTGTGAAAATGCTCTGAGAGAATATATTGATTTAAAGGTCTGAGATCCAAAATAGGCCGGAGAGTGTTGTCCTTTTTGGGAATGAGAAAGTAGAGAGAGTACACTCCTGTTCCTTGATATTGCATGGGAACAGTTTCTATTGCTTCTTTTAACAATAGAGATTGAACCTCTTCTTTTAAAAGAGTGAGATGTTCTGTCGACATTTTGTGTCTGCAAGATGGAATGTTTGGAGGTGCTGATCTAAGTTCTAGACAATAACCATGTTGGACAATGGAAAGGACCCAAAGGTCCGACGTTATTTTTGTCCATTATTGGTCATAAAATTGAAGCTACCCCCCTACTGGAGTGGAATGAGGGAGAATGTGGAGGTACTCAATGTTTAACTGAGGAGGGTGAACCAAGATTGTTGGTGGTTTTTCCTCTGCCCCTTAGAGCTATTTCCTCTATATGTTCTTTGAAAAAGCTTCTAGAGTAGGAGGAAGAGGACTGACGCTGTTGTGAGTTGGAACGATCAGAGGATGTGGTTGCTTTGTAGCCACCCCTATACATTGAGTGGCGAAACAAAAACACTGTTTGGTCAATTTTGTAAAGCACCCATGGCTTTAGCCGTACCTGTGTCTTTTTTTAGTTTTTCGAGGGTGAAGTCAACCTGGGACCCAAATAGGTGCTCCCCATCAAAGGGCACATTGAGATTACCTTGTTGGACATCTGGTTTGAAAGCAGAAACCTTAACCAGGTGTGTCTCCTAAGAAGGATTCTGGTATTGACCCCTCGTGCAGCTGTGTCTGCTGCATCTAGTGCACATCTAATTGAATTATTCACAATTTTCTGTCCTTCAGAGACAATTTGCTGTGCACTTTTCTGGGAGGTGTTGAAGAAGGTCATCCATTTCGTCCCAGTGTGCGCCATCATATCTTGTAAGCAGTGCCTGGGAATTAACAATACGCCAAAGACTGGCCGTCTGCACAGCAATCCTTTTTCCTACTGCATCAATTTAAAAAAAAAAAAAACATCTGGAGGAGGGGAATCTCCAGTAGCCAGGCTATTTACTCTTTTCCTGTCTGTGGTAGTGACAATGGAATCTGGAGGGACTTGCGACCGGCTGTAGATTGGGTCAGATGGAGCTGTCTTACATTTTCTATATACCCGTAGTGTAATTATACAGGAGCGCAGAAGCTCTTTGAAAATGTCTTGGACATGTCGAAGCATCCCTTGCAACATAAGGAGGAACTGTGTGTTGTAGTGAGAATATCAAATAGAAAGTCTTCCTCTACTGGATCCTTATGTAATTGCACATTTTGATAGGCAGCAGCCTTAGCTATTACTTGCTTATACCCAGCGGTGTCCTCTGGAGCAGAGGGGCAGGCAGGATAGAGATCTGGGGCTATATCTATAATAGGATCTGTATCATAAGTATTCCAGGGGTCGGGGTTCTGTGGAACATCCCCTAGATCTTCCCTACCATACACAGGTGAATCCCTGTGGTGTGTAATCTCTACCAACTTGAGAGTTAGGTGAGCGAAGTGCAGGAGAAAGAGGAGGTAGACATGAAGGAGGTGGTAGCAGAGCTGGTTGAGGAGCTGCTGCTGCAGAGGTAGAAGCCATTTTTCTTATGTGGCTTTTTAGGAGGAGGTGAGGTGTCAGAGTTCTCCTCAAATGAAAGCGTCTTCTTTACAGGAATGGTGGGAGAAGTCATAATTCTGCCTGTGTTGTTTTAATCTGAAAAACCTGCTTGTCATCCATAGTTTCTAAAATTGGTTCAGTTGGATACAGTGAAGGCGAAGAAAGGTCAGAGTCAGCTGTTTTTGGCACCAAAAGTTTCTGTTGCTGTAAACTTTTCGATACCAGAGATGAAGATGCTGTACTCCCGCTCTGTGCTGAAGTTTCAGGGTTGAAGTTGTGGGCACCAAAGTAGTTAGTTACGAAAACGGGCAGCTTTTTTACTCACAGCTTGCGCCGAAGTGATGTCCTAGCTCTTAATGTCAGACTGTAGTTCTGAGTCCGAGTCTTGAACCAAGAATGCCCCTTCTCATTCAGGCTTCTTCTGTGCATGTTCATCTGCAAAAATATCCGGGGAGTTGTCTTGCGCTGAGTGTGCCATTTCCTGCCTGCGATTTCTTCGGTCCCGAAGTGTTTTCTTGGACCAAAACAATCAGCACGCGTTGCAGGTGGCCTCGTTGTGGTCTCAGGAAAGGCAGTCTTGATGGTGATCCATGTGTGGAAATTTGGCATTGCACCAAGGACAAAATCTAAACGACGACCATCCCATCACGGCCTCATATTCTTCCGTGCCATGTGGAAACAGGCCTGGGGCAAGAGTGGCCCGCCCCGAAGGGTACTCAGTCGAGATTCGACCCGACTCGATCAAGATTATAATAAAGAAATGCGATCAATTTACAATACTTTCAATGGACAGTAAAGACAGAAAGAGAGTCTCAAACTGGTTCGAATGAATATGGAGCGAGCAGAAACACATCCAAACCCAACAGAAGAGAAAAACAATCTAACAAAGAACTATGAGCCCAACACTAGATGGCAGGATATCTACAGCCACATATACCATCGAACACACATATATATACATTACTAAAAGCTGAGGACCTAATCTGTTAATATTATTTAATTTTCTAAGCAGTCGCGGACCCCCTGACGAGGCTTCGCGGACCCCCAGGGGTCCCTCGACCACAGGTTGGGAACCACTGATGTAGCGGATACATAATGAGCACCTGTGTAATATGGTTCTATATTCCCATTGAGGGGTTCTTATTGGTAACAAACTACAAGGCTAAAGGTAACTGGAGTGTTTTGATGGAAATACTTTGCAGTCTTTGCTAACAATCATCTTTGTTAAGGTGTCGTGTGAAGTACATAATAGAAATTTCAGATGAGCTTTACTCACCTCTCTTGCTTTTGCCAGAAGATGCTGGTACTTTCTCAAAACTTCTTCTTTTTGATTTAATCTTGCCTGCATATTTGCAATAGTTTGATGGGCCACCTTCAAGTTCTGTTGCTGTACTTGACCATGATCCACGTTACTAAATTCCATTAGTACCTTCTCCCGTTCTGCTGTAGCTGGCAATCGCAGCCTTAACTCGTTGATTATTTTGTCTCGGGCTATGACATTTTGTTCTGCCTTCCACAAAGCATCACATTTTTCTTTCAGTTTCTGCAACAAAAAGGTAGGTTTTAAATTCTGGGAGAACTCAGGGAAGAAAAGTAACAGAACCCTAATCTAACAACAGAAAATTCAACTAAATTACCCAGATGGAATTAATCTTTAAGCCTTTACATGATGAAAGTTTTGAAACTCCAATAATGTTTCCTGGCTTAAGATAATACTAATAAAAATACTAAAAATAATAACAACAACAACAAAAATAACAATAAACACTGCTGTTAACCTTTCAAATGTAACTGTCAGCCAATGACTGAAACCCACACCACCTCATCAGTGTATGTGTCAGCCTCTGGCAGACACTGAAGAGGTAAATAAAGGTTCCTCTGGGGCGCTGCACGAGGGTGTCCTTCAAGGTTTTTTTAATTTTTTTAAAGATCAGGCTGCTCAGCTTCCTGAGCAGTGTGATTTTTTTTCTGCAATGATGTCAGCGCGGCGGGATGCAGTAAAGGTGAAAGTTTTACTTTCACTGAATAAGTGCTCGGGGTATATCTCAGCCCTGTGAGTACTGATTCTAATGGGAGAGGTATCATTTAAAAGGGGATAATTTCTCCTCTCCAATGGCACCCCTCCCCAGAGGATCCCTGTAGGAAAGTGCCCCTTTTG
The DNA here is from genome assembly GCF_031143425.1 of Pleurodeles waltl. Taxonomy (NCBI): domain Eukaryota; kingdom Metazoa; phylum Chordata; class Amphibia; order Caudata; family Salamandridae; genus Pleurodeles; species Pleurodeles waltl. The sequence continues at coordinate 857,311,927 of NC_090442.1, read as the reverse complement.
GCATGGTTAGCCTCCCACTTTTTGCCTGGTATTTATGCTAACTTGAATAAGTGTGTGCTGGGATCCTGCTAACTAGGGCACAGCACCAGTGTTCTTTCCCTAAACTGTACCATTTTTTCCACAACTGGCACACCCCCGGCACACAGCTAAGTCCCTTGTAAGAGGTACAAGTGTTACAAGGGCTCTGAGATCAGGGAGGGTCCCTAAGGGCTGTGTCATGTATTGTAGCACGTTAAGGGACCCCTCACCAAACACAAGCACACTGCCAATGCAGATTGTGTGTGTTGGTGGAGGGGAAAAAGGTAAAGTCGACATAGAACCCTCTCAGGTTGCCATGCCCACAAACCACTGCCTGTGGCATAGGTAAGTCACCCCTCTAGCAGGCCTTACAGCCATAAGGCAGGGTGCACTATACCACAGGTGAGGGCAAAGCTGCATGAGCAATATTCCCCTACAGTATCTAAGCCCATTTTTACATGGGCTGGGAATTTGTCATTACAAACTCCACAGCTACACAATGGCTTCAAGGAAGACTGGGAAGTTTGGTCTCAAACTTCTCAGTACAATTAACCCACACTGATGCCAGTGTTGTATTTATTGTACAATGCCTACAGAGGGCATCTTAGAGATGCCCCCTGTATTTTACCCAACCCTTCAATGCTGGGCTGACCAGTCTGTGCCAGACAGGTTTCTGACCCATGGGGAAAGAGCTTTTGTGCTCTCTGGGGCCAGAAACAAAGCCTGGCCTGGGTGGACGTGCAGAAACTGTAACACTTGGTGTTGAGCATCAAAGGCTCAGGCCCCCTGTTACAGTGCCTAAGGGCACTCCACCTAGTGGAGATGGCCGCCTGTAGGAAGCTGGCCTGGTGTGTGGTGGGTACCCAAGATCAGCAGCCAAGGTTTATCTAGGAGACATGCAGAGCTCACGCAATACCAGTGTAGTCACACAATCCTTACACACATGAAAGAAAACACTCAATTGTACAAAAATAAAGGTCCTTTATTTTTGGACACAATATCACAGATTACTAGACGGTCACCACTCCAACAGTAGCTAACTAATACACTAAATATATACACTAGTAATCACAAATAGGCATAGAAAAGGTTAGAAAACAGTGCAAATAGCAATAACCAATAGTGACCCTAGGGGGAGCCCAAACCATATACTAAAAAAGGAATGCAAACACAGGACCCACACCTGGGTAAGTGGCATGTGTAGAGGGGGGTTGGGAGTACTAGAAAACCACAGTGTTGGTACAGGAATTCCACCAGGCCTTGGCAAAGGCAAACTCGCAGTGAGTGGAAAAGTGGTGCTGCCAGGGACCAGCAAGGCCCAGGAGGACTCAACCCAAGAGGGGGTAGTCACCGGGGACCCTCAGCATCGCAGAGAGTCCACAGGAGCAGAGGCAGCACCCACAGGAGTCCCACAGGATGGGGACACAGAAGTTTCAGTAGGAGCCCACGCAGCACTACAGAAAAGGATCCCCGCCCGCAAGAGAACCACGAAGAGGGCTGAGCGTCGCCAGAAGGAGTGCTGGGGACTGGAGCTACACGTTGCCTGAAGATCCTTTGGAGGAGGTGCAAACAAGCCTGGGCAGTTTCAGAGACGCTGTGCATGGGAGTAATGTCCTGTGTGGGAAGGCAAGGACTTACCTACACCAAAGTTGGACAACTACCAGAGAGGACCAAGAGGACTACTCCAGACCATCACCCGTGATGCAGGATCCTCGCAGCTCAAGATGAGGGGAGATCCATGCAGCTGGTCGTCGTTTGTAGCAGATGCCTGCGGATGCAGGGGAATGACTCCCTCACTCCAAGGGAGATTCCTTCTTCTTCTTGTGCAGGCTGAAGAGTTCCTGTCTTCTGCGGATGCATAGCTGGGAAAATGTTGCAAAGCTGGCAGGAGTCATGGAAACAAAGTTGCAGAAGAGTCTTCTTCATTGATTACAGCACTGTCGATTCCTGTAAGGTCCAGTTGCAGTTCCAGTGGCCCGAAGTCAAAGTGAACGTGCTGAGGAATATTGTTGGAGTCTTGCAAGCCGAATCTGAGGACCCACCCAAGAGAGAGACCTCTGAAAAGAGGATTAGTCACTTAGCCAGGTACAGCACCTATCAGGAGGGGTCTCTGACGTCACCTGCCTGGACTGGCTACTCAGATGCCAACCATGAAAACAAGATGGCAGAACTCAGGGACACTCTGGAGGAGCTCTGAGCACCACCCCTGCAGTAGTGATGGACATGGGAGTGGTCACGCCCCTTTACATTGTCCAGTTTCGCACCAGAGCAGTGACTCGGGGTCCCTGAACCTGTGTGGACTGGTTTATGCACAGAGGGCACCAAATGTGCCCTTGAAAACATACCAGAGGCTACTCCTCCCAAGCCATAGGGTGTTCTGTCTCCATGGGCTTGAACAGATCAAGCAGCAGGAGGTCAGAAACCTGTCTGAGGGGTGGCAGCAGCTTGGGCCGCCCAGAAAACCCTTTAGGACTGGTGGTAGCAATGCTGGGGGACCTCTTAGGAGCCCCCAGAGTGCATGGAATCATACATCCAATACTTGCAACAGCATTGCAGTATGATTACAACATGTTTGATACCAAACGTGCCCAGGTTCGGAGTTACCATTATGTAGCTGGGCATAGGTAGTGACCTATGTTCAGTACACGTGTAAAATAGCGTCCCCGCACTCACAATGTCCAGGAAAGTGGGCCTGGAGTTTGTGGGGGCACCTATCCTAGTGCAACAGTGCCCTCACACACACAGGTACTTGCACCCTGCCCTCTGGGCTGAAAGGGCCTACCACAGGGGTGACTTACAGTGACCTGGTGCAGTGACCGCTAGTGAAAACGGGTGCATGCACCCGTTTCACGCAGGCTGCGATGGCAGGCCTGCAGAACCCTTTGCATGGACTCCCTATGGGTGGCAGAATAACTGCTGCAGCCCATAGGGATCCCTTGGAACCCCAATGCCCTGGGTACCTAGGTACCAAATACTAGGGACTTACATGGGTGTACCAGTATGCCGATTGTGGGGAGAAAAAGGTACAGTTACCAAGTTAGAAAGGAGAGAGCATAATCACTGGGTCCTGGTTAGCAGGATCCTAGTGAACACAGTCAAACACACTGACAAACAGGCAAAAAGTGTGAGTAACCATGCTAGAAAGAGGCTACTTTCCTACACTGCCCCTCAGACCAAGCCCCTCTTTTAGCGCAGGTCCTGCAGGAAATTAGGAAAAACAAAGAGGAGTGACCACTTCAGCTGGGACCACCCTTAAAGTGTCCAGAGCTGATGTGACTCCCTCCTTGCAGAATCCTCCATTTGGTTTGGAGGGGAGGGACCAATAGGGATAGCAATGTGCCCCCCTCCCCAAAGGGAGTGGGCACAGGAAGAGTGTAGCCACCCTCAGGTACAGTAGCCATTGGCTACTGCCCTACGACCCCGGTAACGCCCCTATATCTAGTATTATGGAGCACCCCTGAACCTTACTCACCAGATTCCTGGTGACCTTAAGAAGAAAGAAGAAATAAGAAGGACTTCCAAGCCAACCCCAGCAGTGAGGACTCCAGACGCCAACTGACTTGGCCCCAGACCTACTGGCCTGTCTGCAGCTTCAAAGACACCTGCTCCGCAAAAGGGACGCATCCTGCAGGACCAGCTACGAAATCCCAGAGGACTGCCTGCCCAGCAGAGGACCAGGAACTCCTGAGGACAGCAGCCCTGTCAAGAAAATCCCTCCAAAAAGGACTCTAGAATCGCCCTAGCCATTCTGCATCCGATGCCCCTGGCCTGAAGTCCAGGTGGCCGATCAGTCCAGAAAAGGTCCCCAGGCGATTCCAACCTCAAGTCCACCCTGGATTGACCCCTCCCGGCCAACACAACGACACCTGCAGCCTGAATTCCAGAGGACGTTCCAGACCTCCACCGGATCCAAAAAAGTTACCCAACACCCAAGGAGACCTCTGCACCTGCAGCCCCCAGGCCTTGGGGAATCTGAAAAATGGTCCAGCAACGTCCAGGCGGCGCCTCCCCTACCTGCCCAGCCTTTGGTTACCCAGAACCTACTCCGTGGACCTAGTCTGCAGCATCTTTTGTGACCACCGGGGTCCCCCTAGTGAAAAGCTTTGGGCCCCCAGCTCTGTGCTTGCACCCTGAACCCAGCTGCGCCTGAGCCGCTGAGGGTGTGTGTTTGGTGTGAACCTGTGCCCCCACCCCCCCGGTGCTGACCTAAACCCCTCAGGCCTGTGTCCTGGAACCGCAGGTACGTACTTGCAATCTGCTTTCTACTGACCACGCCCAGTCCTCATAGGATCCCATTGCAAAACCAATGCCAACTTTGACCCCTGCACCCAGCCGGTCCTGAGTCGCTGGCGGTGCACCTTTTGGGTCAGCCTAAACTTTTAACTGTGGACATCCTAAACCCCGAAGACTGTAATCATGTAATGTACTTAATGGTTTTCTGTACTAACATCCCCCTCAGGGCTTTACTGACTCCTATGGAAAATTGCACTGTCAACTTCAGAAATTGAAAAGTGTTACTTACTTGTAAACTGCTTTATCTGCAAAAACCAAACAAAATAAATTTGATATATATGCTTCATACCTATTGGCAACTGTACTTACCTGCAACAAAGACCTTCTGGTTCTAGAAATAAAGTAGCAAAATATATTTTTGCTATGTAAAACAATTGGCCTGAAGTTAGTCATTGAATGTGTGCCTCATTTCTTGACTGCGTGTGTACAACAAAGGCTTTGCACTACCCTCTGATGAGCCTAACTGCTCGACCACACTACCACAAAAGGGAGAACGTTAGTATTATGTACTTTAGCCTCTGTTAAGCCTCTGGGGAATCCCTGGACTCTGTGCACATTGTACCTCATTTTGGTGTAGTATATACAGAGCTAGTTTCCTACAGAGTCGGTCAACTCCACGTGGTCGCTGTGATGATGTTGCGGTCATACATAAGCGCCACCCAGCGCTCTGACGTCATGAAGAACATTGAGAATGGTGCACCAGAACTAGGGCCCTGTAAGGGGAATCCCTGTCCCTAGAAATCAGCAGTGCAGGGAGGATGGGCAGGTCAGTAAGGAATCTGCAACTAGAATATATCTCTCCCAGATAAATTGTTACCAAAGGTAAGTAACGTGTTCATCGGATAGAGACTTCTAGTTGCAGATTCCTTACCTTAGAATAGATACACAAGCAATCCCACCCTCTGCAGTGGGCTGCGAACTAAGATCATACTAGAAAGTACTGCCGGACTAAACACCCAAAGTAGCTGTCAGATATGCCCACTCTGCTGCCTGACAGATGTCCAGGACAGGAAATCCGCATGCTAACGGTGCGGTGGCAGCAGCTGCTCTGGTAGAGTGAGCACGCAAACCCTCCGGGGGTTGCTTCTTTGCCAAAGCGCAGCACATTTTGATGCAGAGCACCACCCATCGCGAGATGGTTCGCTTCTGCACCTCCCGCCCTTTCTTCGCACCCACATATCCTATTAAGAGTTCATCCTCCATCCGGAAATCTTTAGTACGATTGAGGTAGAATGCCAATGCTCCATTTGGATCCAGATGGTGGAGTCTTTCATCTTCATGAGAGGGATTTAGGGATGCGTAAAAAGCAGGCAAAGATGGAGGGGCCTATATGAAAAGGCATAACAACCTTAGGAAGAAAGGAGGCCCTGGTACGAAGCAACACTTTGTCAGGAAGGACAGATAAAAATGATGGCTTCGAAGAAAGGGCTTGAAGCTCACTCACTCTGCGAGCAGAGGTGATAGCAATCAGGAAAGCAATCTTTAATGTGAGGGGACAATAGTGAAGTAACTCAAAAGGGGCAGACGTAAGGTAGGTAACAACCAGGTTCAAATCCCGTTGGAGCATAATGAACGGGGTCGGAAGAAACAAAAGGGTGAGTTCTTTAAAGGAGTCTCCCAAAAATGGGAGACTTGAATAAGGAAGGTTGTCTGGCAATCTGAGAAAGTCCGAGATGGCAGATAAGTAGCCTTTAAGGGTGCCCAATGCAGAGCCCTGCTGGACAAGAGAGGATGAACAGCAGAATCTCAGACAGAGGTATGGAAAGGGGATCAACAGACTTGTTGGTACACCATGCCACAAATTTGTGCCAACGACAGGCATATACCGTTTTAGTGGAGGGACGCCTGGCTGCCAAGATAACATTACAGACTTCGGGTGGAAGGTCAAAAGCTGTCAACTGCTGCTGCTCAATCTCCACGCAGGAATGTGAAGACTGGACAGGTTCGGGTGTAGAACAGTCCCCTGCTGCTACGACAGAAAATCCTCCTGAAGGGGCAGTCTGATCGGATGATCTGTAGCCATGCTCACAAGCTCAGAATACCATGCTCTTTGTGCCCAGCCTGAAGTCACAAGGATCACTTGGGCCCAGTCGCTCTTAATCTTCTTCAGAACTCTGGGCAGAGACATGGTATTGGCTGGAAGGCGTAAAGGAGGCCTGAGTGCCATTTGAGACAAAAAGCGTTGCAAAGCGAGTGCCGCCTTGGAAACTCCAATGCGCATAACTGCTGGCGTTGCACGTTCTCTGCAGATGTGAACAGATCTAACCAAAGCTCTCCCCAATGTTGAAAGAGGCCTTGTGACACCTCTGGATGGAGACGCCATTTGTGATTGACTATTAATCGATGGCTGAGTTTGTCTGCTCTGGTGTTCAGAGAGCCCGCCAGATGATGAACCATCAGGGTTATGTCCTGGTGCTCCAGCATGTCCAGAGGCTTAGAGCCTCCTGACAAAGGGTCCACAACCCCACTTCGCCCTGCTTGTTGCAGTATCACATGGCGTTGGTGTTGTCAATGAACACCTGCACCACTTTCCCTTTTAGAAAGGGAGGGAATGCTTTCAATGCAAGCCTGATCGCCCAGAGCTCCAAAAGACTGATGTGGAGTCCAGACTCCGCCTGAGACCAGAGAACTCTGATCTCCGTCTCTACCATGTGGCCGCCCCATCCCAGGAGTGACATATCTGTCACTACTGTAAGAGCTGGCTGGGTACGCGAGAGGGATATGCTATTGAACAAATCGTGATTCAAAAGCCACCTCTGCAGATCTTGTGCAGTTCCCTCAGAGATCTGGACCACATCTGAGAGGTTCCCCTGATGCTGCGTCCACTGAAACTTCAGGTCCCACTGCAGAGCCTGAATACGCCATCTGGCATGTGTCACTAGCAGGATGTAGCAGGCGATGAGGCCCAGCAGCCTCAGAATCATTCTCACCAAACTCCAGGATAGAGGCTGAGACATCAGTATCATAGCATGAATAGCCTGGACTCGCTTTTTGGGAGGAAATGCCCGAAACCGCACTGTGTCCAGTACAGCTCCGATGAAGGGGAGCATCTGAGAAGGAGTCAGGTGTGATTTTAACATATTTATAGCAAACCCAAACGAGTGCATGAGTTTCACAGTCGTCTGAAGGTGGGAGTCAACTGTCTGGGGCCTGCTCGCCATCAACAGCCAGTCGTTGAGGCAGGGGGAAAACCCAACCACCATCACTTTCGTGAACACACAAGGGGAGCTGGTAAGACCAAAGAGGAGCACAGTAAATTGAAAGTGCTCATGACCTACCACAAATCGCAAGTAGCATCTGTGGGCAGGCAAGATGGGTACATGGAAGTAGTCGTCCTGGAAGTCCAACGCTACCTTCCAGTCTCCAGGGTCCAGGGCAAACAGGACATGAGCCAGGGTGAGCATTTTGAACTTCTCCTTCCTGAGGAAGACATTGAGTGCCTGGATGTCTAGGATAGGATGAAGGCCTTTGTCTTTCTTGGGCATCAGGAATAACAACCACAACCTACTTCTGGCGCAGAGACCCTCTCTATGGCTCCCTTGGCCACAAGAACTGCAAATACCTTGCAGAGAAGTGCCAGATGATCCTCCGATAAACAGTTGTAAGACAGTGGCATGGTCAGAGGCACAGTCTCGAAGGGGAGGGAGTAGCCCCTTCAGACTATTTACAAAACCCACCTGTCCGTCGCCATGGATTCTCAGTGGGGCAGGCAATGGCGGATCCGGCCTCCAACTGGTCCAGGATGGTGCGACTGACTAGGAGGGTTCGGAGGCTGCAGCAGGGGTGGCCTGGGAAGATCTCTGGCTCCCTGATCCATGAGCCCGTGGGATTCTGCATTCCCAGCCAGTGTCTGTGCAGCAAGTGCAGCTCGGAGGCTGGCAGGGACAGGATGCAGGAGGGAGCCCTTTCCCTGGGCACGAATGGGGAAAAAAGTGGACTGTGCTGGGCGAGTGCAGCTGCGAGGCCAAGGGACCAAGCCGTAGCGCCAAGTCCATTTTGTCCCCGAAGAGATGGGTGCCATCGAAGGGCATGTCCATGAGAGACTGTTGAACATCCACTGAAAAGCCAGATGTCCTCAGCCAAGTATGGCACCGTAAGGCCACACTTGACGCAACCGATCTACCCAGTGAGTTGGTAGTGTCCAGCCCACAACGTATTGTGAACTTGCCCGCATCCCTCCCATCAGCTACAGCTTGGGAGATGATGGCCCGGGTCTCCTCCGGGCCCAGCGGCAACACCTGCGCAACCGTATCCCATAAGGAATAGGTGAAGCGGCCCAAGAGGCATGCAGTGTTCACGGACCGCAATGCCAGACTGGAGGAAGAAAACATCTTCTTTCCAAGAAGGTCCAGTCTTTTTTATTTTGATTCCCAATATGGCGGGGTGGGGGTGGGCCAAGGGGGGGAGGGATGGGAATGCGCCAGATGAGGAAGAAGCCTAGATGAGAAGGCTCTCAGGTGTAGGGTGTTGAGACAGGAATTTAGGGTCTTTCAGTACAGGCCGATGGCGGCGGGCGATTGTCCTATTCACAGGAGCCCCTGTCTTGGGTCTGGACCAGGTACCCAGAAGGACATCCGTGAGGGCTTCATTGAAGGGGAAAAGGAGTTCCGAAGTGGAAATTCCAAGGCTAAAGCACCTCAGTCAGGAGGTTAGTCCTGACTACCACAGTAGAAATCTTGAGGCCGAGGACCTCAGCTGCCCTACTAACCACCATTGAATATGATGCTCCCTCCTTTGCAGCTACGGTAGGGGAAGAAAGCATGCTAGCATCTGGAGAAGTATCCAGACCACTAGCCTCACTCAATTCCTGTGCTCAGTCCAATTCAGGGTTGTCTAGCTGGTATTCTAGAGAGTCCAGCAACACTTCCAAACCTTCCCCGTACCTACAGTAAAAAGGGTCAGATTCCAACCTGGGGTGAGAAGACCCCATCGAAGATGGATCCGTCTCTTGGTTGTCGGGGATAAGGATTGGGTCGACGTTGATTGTGGGGCCAACTGGCGTCGGGCGCGTTGACATCTTTGACGGGGAAGGTCAAGTTGGCATGACCAGCACTGGCATGGTTCAGATAATGGATCCGGGGGAGGGCAGTCCTCAGTGGCCGGAGCCGCAGACGAAGCCACTGGTGTGGAACCCAAGGTGCCCCCATCCGATCCTCCATGCCCTGAAGGTGTGGGGGGGGGGGGGGTCTGCCCATAGATAAGGCGCATGGCTTCATAATACTCCCTCAGCTGGGCAGGGGTGGCTCCGGCTCCCGGCAACTCAGGCAGAGGCCAAGCAACCGGGCGAAGTCGAAGAACATTTGGCCTTCTTCTTTTTGTGGCCCGAGTGTCCCCAAGACTTGGAGTGGGACAATGAAGAATGGTGGTGACTCCACGAGCGGTCTTGTGACCGTCCTCTCAAACGAGACCGGGAGCAATGCAGAGTTGAGCGCTGGGTCACCGTCCTCTCAAACGAGACCGGGAGCAATGCAGAGTTGAGCGCTGGGTTGTCATGAGCTTCATGGGCTGCTCTCTCAAAGATTTCAGGTTCATGGCCCAGCACTCGGAGCACGACTTCAGGTCGTGGTCACACTCCAGACACCACAAGACACCACAAGCAGATCCGTCACTGACATCATTCGGTGACAGGAGTCACACGGTTTAAACCCGGTCTTCTGTAACATCCCTCGGCGCACTGAAAGAGTAAAAAATGATGACAAAAAGGTTAAAGCTAGTAAAAAAAACTACTAAGGGTACCTCTCTACAGATGTGCGCATGGCACGGAAAGAAAAGAACTGACGTCAGCACGCCGAGGTGGCACCTATATATACGACCACGATGCCAATGAGAGACGTGGAGTCGACCTACACCACCTGACAGCGTGCATGAGCACTGCTTGAAGAAAAATCTCCGGATACAGTCTGACGTCTGCAACTAGAAGTCTCTATCAGATATGAAGTACAATGTACAAAGAGTTCAGCGGATCCTCATAAGCTTGCAAAGGCAGAAAAAGTTAGGCCTACTGCTCTTTTTGTGGTAGTGTGGGCGAGCAGTTAGCCTTATCAAGGAGTCGGATTAAGCATTTGTTGTACATATAGAGGCAATAAATGAGACACACAAAGAATAAATCCAAGATCATGCTTTTATATATAGTTTGAACCAAATAACTTTATTATCAGGTAAGTGTTTTTTTAAATAAACATACTTTGCTGTTTCAAAAATCAGAGTCTTTAATGTTAACCTATAGGAGAAAAACAAGGATGCAGTTTCGCAAGTAAGTAAGACAACTTACAATCCCAGTCTTCAGGGTTTTAGACTAACAGCAGGCAAGCTTCAGGTTGGTACCAAGAGTGCATCCACAGCGGCATGGGGGTGAATGGGTGCAAAGGTCAAAGTCGGCGTCGGCGTCGGTGCCCAATGTTAATCAATGGAGACTTGGGGAGAATGAAGACGTGCTGCTTCCAAGTAAATACAAACGGTGCCAGAGGTTGGTCTTCTGGGACTGAGGTAGCACTGAGGTTAGGGGTAGGAGGGTGGGCAAGGCAGCAGAAAACTTACACCCTCAGTGGCACAGGGGCGGCCGGGTGCAGAATGCCAACACAGCATCAGGCACACAATGCTATCCAACAGAGACAGGGGGTATCCGCTGAAGCCATGCTCAAAGGTGAGTAAAGCAGGGTCAGAGGTCAATCTCCTAGAGCTGGGGTAAGTACAAGTGGGGCCACAAGGCAGCATCAAACTTACACCCTCTGCAGCACAGGGGCAGCTGGGTACAGAGTGCCAACAAAGCGTTGAGCACCCAAGGTTATTCAATGGAGTAGATCCATTTCAGAAACAGGCTGCAGGCTCTGTCCAGGAGGCCGGCTGAGGTCAACCCACAGTTGCCCAAATAAGCAGAGATGTCAGGAGTTGTGGGGACACTGACGGTCCAGCTCCCCAAGACCCGGGCTCCAGGTGCAGGGGTGTCTTTTGGCATCGATAACAGCTTACCTGGTCCGTCGCGGTCAGGGGGAATCCTCAGATACAGGCTGCAGGCGTCACTGTGGAGTCCAGCAGGGGTCAGCCCATGATGGACTCTTGGTCAGAAGCGCTGGGGAACCTTCAATGGACTGGTGGGCCACTTGGACTCGGGCCAGGGGCATTGGGAGCAGATGTGGTTCCAGGCTGCAGATTTGCAGTTACTCCAGCAGACTTCTTCTTCTTTAGAGATGGTTTATTTTGGACAGGTCTGTTGTCCACTGGAGTTCTTGTCTTTTTTCGAAGGCAGGCAGTCCTCCCAGGGCTTTAGAGGTTGCTGGGCTGCCGGACAAGTCGTCTTCTAGGTCTAGGATCTTTGAAGCCTGTAGACAGGTAGGTAGGGCTGGGGCCAAGTCAGTTGTTGGCTTCAGTTTCCTCTGCTGGGTGATTTCTGTGTTGTCCAGCTATTCTTAAGTCGACAGGAATCTGATTATAGTATTCAGGGCTGCCACATAAATGCTCAATTTAAGGGAGTTATAGGGAGTGCCAAGCGGTAGCCAACAGACTACTCACCTTTAGGGTGACTACATCCTTCTTATGATCATTTCCTCTGAGAAGTGGCATAGCCCTAACCTAATTGGCCTAATTCCTTCCATGTAAGATATAGGAATGTAAGAAGTAGAGTCCACTTCAGCTCGTCGACCCTAGGGGTAAGACTGGCATGAAGTGGGCACTCCTAATTAACCTAATTTTCCTGCCAGTCATGTTGCTAAAAGTGCGGTCAGGAACTGGGGGTCGGCATCCTCCAAAATTTGGTGAGGTCTGGGTCACATTACAAAGGCGGCAAGGACTTTGAGGTTCCTCGCCCTGGAAAGTCCATCCTGCCTGGGAGAGGTCAGATTTCTGCCCAGAGAATGCCTTTGTTCTCAGTCCTCAAGAGCATTGGTTCTCACCTCAGGGGGCCAGAACTCGGTTTAAGGTGGCTGTACTGGTTTTGACCAGCCAGTGCCCATGCTAGGAGTTGGTAGGTTTTCAGGGGGAACCTCTAAGGTACCTTCTAAGTTCATGTATCAATAAATCCATCACTGGATTCAGTGAGGGTTTATTCATACAAGATGTTTGATATGAAACATCCCTATTGTCAGTGAAGCCATCATGTAGCTGGGGAACTCATAATGATTAGTGTTCAGCACACGTACTTAAAATGGCTTCACTGTTCACTTACTATGCCTGAGAACTGACAGACATAGCAGGGGCACGTTTGCTCATGCACCTATGCCTTCACGTGTAATCTAGGACTGGAAGGTCTGCTAGAAGGGTGGCTTACATATATCACATGCAGTGTAAAGGGGACAGGGCACACAGGCTATGTGGCATGTTGTGTTTTCATTTTAGTCCTGCACCAGGACGCGCAGCCTGCGAAAGAAGCACTGTATGCACTCAGTGAGAGGGTCCCTAAGGGTGGCAAAATTCGTGCTGCAGCCATCAGGGGGCTTACTTTAGTACCCCATGCCCTAGGTCCCAGTAGTACCATTTACTAGAGGCTTATAGTGGTAACTAAAGGTTTGTCAATTGGGAAAAATAAACAGGTCCCCAGTGCACTTTAAGTGAAAGTGCATCACAAACCAGGCAAAAAGTGTGTGTGTGTGTGGGGGGGGTGGCGGGGGTTAGGTCATGTCAAAAGAGGAACCTTCCTTCTTTCCCTCACCAAGCAGGGAGACTAGCAGGCCTTGGCCTCCAGTCCTGGTCGCAGACAAAAGTCTTGCAGACTTTGCCCTTCTCATACAGCCCGATCGGATTGGAAGATAACAATTTTCTGGGGACTCAACCTCACCTTCTAATCGTCCTTTTCCAGAGATCAAATGTAATTTAGTGTCTGGGTCTTTGAAGTTTTAAATTGGGGTTCCGCTTCATTTGAACTTTTCCTTTTCATCTTCCTCCATGAAATATGTTTGTCACAGAAGGCACAACTCTGAAGCTGATTGGTCACTCCCATGAACTGTGTTGTGGACAGAGTTCACACCTGGATGTCAGCCACAGTGATATGTGCATCAAAAGGTAATCTCAGACCAAAGCACTACTCTTTTTGATTCTCTTAGCCATTTCCATTTCTAAGATGTGTCCACATATTCCCACCCAGCTCACAGGAATGTAGCACTACACAAATCTGTATAGGGGTATTCCTCTTCACCAGGCAGGTCTGGGCTTCTTAAAATGGAACCCAGAGTCCTCCATGTAATGTACAATTGCAGGCACATCTACTCAGTGTACATTCACAGCACACTTTCAGTCCAGCACTTTCCTCCATGCATTGTATCCTTAGAAATACCCATGCACTCCGTGGCGGAGCCACCACGGTCAGACTACCAACACCGCCAGGCTGTCGTAAGCCAGCAGCCCCTCGGCCCCGGTGGTTTTTGGGGCCCCCATGCACAGCCCCATTGCGCATTCCTCTGCCCGAATTAGACAGTGGAATGCGCGACGGGTGCTGCTGCACCCGCTGCACTGCCACATTGGCGTCGGCTCCATTAGGAGCCAGTGTCTATGTTAAGGCTCTGCGGTGAAGTCCTAGGAGGGCCGGTGGGGTTCAGGCCGCACAGGTGGTCTGAGGGCGGGAAAAGTTTGGCGGGCGGCGTCCGCTGCCTGCCAACCTCTTAATGACCCCTCTGAGTGCACTGAAGCTTTTCTATATTCAACCAGGGTGTACTCTTTACAAATACACACACTGCCAGCACAGACATTTAACATGTGCACTGCACAACACTTCACCTTTCATGTATTGTATTCAGGCAATTACCCATATACTCAAGCACATGCTTTATTCACACATGCACTGCACAGCACTACATATTCCATGCAATGTATTCCTCTCAGGCATACAAGCACTCAGTACATGTACTATCCACACATGCACTACACAGTACAGCTCTATCCCTGTATTGTACCCTTCCCAGGCACATATACATTCAGAGCACAGTCACTACTCCTACGCTAAGCAGTACCACACATCTACCTGATGTAGGCGGTGAGTTAAGCAAACTTAGTGCATTTTTTTAAATAGTGAGTGATCCTTTATGCTTCATTCCAGTGACACAGGGCAAAAATGTCCTGTTTATTAGTATTGGTCACAACACAGTATTCTGCCACCACTACACGCATGCTGCTCAACTGCTGTTGCAGGCAGGAGCCTTTCACCACTATGACTGTAGTGGTCTGGGTGCACCTTCTGGTCCTACAAGACAGTAATCCATGAGACTGGCATGGTGTACAGTCCTATGACAAAGTCAGCATTAGGGATCCAGACAACAGTACAGTTAGGTACTCAGGACAGGGCTGCCCGTCTTTCCCATGTAGAGGACTTTTTCAGTCCCAACAGTCTCAATATTTTTTTGACATTGATGCAGCTTTTTATAAGTCAAACATCTTTTATAAACAAATAAAAATTAAAGCTGCATGACCATTGATACATTTTTCTGGGACTGACTCCTTTGGTGCAGAAAAGGAAACTGATGAAATCTTAGAGATTAAACTGATGATGTGCAGTACCAAAGAAATGTTCTAGGCCACCCTCATTACTCAAATGTCAGGAAACCGCATGCAGTAAAAAAAAAACACATTTTTACTTAAGGTTCAGTAGTTGAATTATTTTGTATGAACAGAAATGAAATAAAACAAGCTATTATTATGTTGTACTCACTTCTTCTAATGTTTGGCAGGCAGCACGAGTTTCAAGGATTGTTCGAATGTGCTCTTTAATTTTGTGCAATGCTAGATCAAGTTGTTGAGGTAGAGGTAAACTGGAGTCTGGTAATGAGCCGGTAGCTTCTTCAAACTGGAAGGTGAGACATATATGAATACCAAAGTAAAACATCTTGAAAGGAAGTGTAACAATATTACATCACATGATCCATCAATTTTTTTTAATTACCTTTCGAGCAGTGCTGAGAACTTCATTTTGTTGATGTTCATACATGTCTAGCTGGCGTTCCATTTCTACTTCTCTCTGGTCCCATGCCATCTGTCGCTCTTCATGAAACTGAAAAGGTAGGTTATCAGTCTCATTTCACTTATTCTATGGGCCTAAAATAATCTATAGTACTATCCCACTACTATATGTAGAGAAAGATGTTATGGTGGTGGAGGCCTATAGGTGTTAAATTCAAAAGGTCAGGTGAGGGACAGAAAGCAAGTGAATAGCAATTTCAGAGGCTGTCTTTTTTTCCTGAGAAAGGTTGCGAGCATGTGGCCAGCTTTGGAAACTTATGGAGACCTTTGAAGATTTCTGACATCAGGAAGCATCTGCCACCAGGTTCAGATCCCTCCTTCACATCTGCACAAAGTTCCCAATTGGCTTAGCTGAAAAAGTCATCCCTATCAAGGTGCTTCATAAATGTTTTGGTGTATATTTGGAAACCTATAACACTCACTCTACTTAATTTTCTTCAGCCTCAAAAACAAACTAGCTTGATTTTTTTCTGTCTTATCACGTCACACTGTAAACTCCCATGCCGATTACAGATATCAGGTTTATTTCTACCCCTCTTCATTTTTTCAAGAAGAAAACATTTCTATGTCTTGGTCATTAGATTCTGTAACTCATCAATCTCAACACCACTCACTACACCTATTTGTCAGTATCAATCACCCTACACATGTACACAGGATCCTAATCCAACTAGCATTAATTGAGCCTTCATGCCAAACCCTTTAATTAGATATTCTGTCCCAGTTGCCTCTGACAACTGCTTAACACATGTTTTCTCGCCTGTCCGAAACGTTAATCTTTTGATAGCAAAAGAGTTAATAGACCCCTTTGAGGATGTACAGTAGGGGACGATTAAAAAACAAACTGTAGAGAAACAAAATAGACTGACTCAGATAATTTACAGACAAAAAAAGTAAAAAGGGTTGACAGAGTGAAATGACGTAACACAGTGAACTAAAAGGAAAAAAGGTACAGAGGGAATAATAATAGATTGAAAAAGAAATATAGCAAGCAAGTTAAAGATACTGTGGTGCATGAACTCCAACACTGACTACGAAACTTCAAAAGAAACAATAAAAAGCGAAGTGATCATTTGCAAAAAAAAATGGGATTGTGGTGTCAAAAATTACTAGATTTATCAGACAAATATTTGCTGCTAAAACAAATCATTTAAAACAAAAAATAGATTTGCAAATCTAAATCTGATGTGAAAAATTCCTAGAATTTGCGGTGTGGTGAATACATAGATAGATTTCAGAAGATTTTCAACTTCCAAACCAATTCAAATTGTGTTAAAAAATAAAAACAATGTGCAGTGCGTTAATTGTACATAATAGGGTATGGCTGTATACTGAACCTTGCTTTGCTGTACAATTCCTTCTTCGAGGCTACTGATAAGGCGCTCATGTTCAGAAATTATGTTATTTAAATAGTTAATCTCTTCCTTCTTCTTGACCAACTCTCGATTCAGTTTTAGTTCATGTAGACGAAGGTCTTCCATTTTCTTCTGCCATTCAATGACCTGTTAAAAGGCAAAAACAATGCTACACTAGTTGTTACAAAAACGACACACACTCTCTTCATGGGTGACCCAGATATCACCCTGTTAAGTCAGTAAACATCCAGGAGGTATGGCTAGCTGGGGCTCAAGATATTATGTGACAGATTTAATGGGCATTACACAGCATCTGTAACATAAAATGTAGTTCAAAGTCACTAAACAGTGGATCATACCGCCCAGTTATTCTACTGAGACTCCCCCTTGATGGTTTTTGTCTAGTCTGTTCACCCATTTGCCATAACTCAGTAAAACCTTGATTTACTGTTAGCAGTAGTACCACTGGAATCATGCAGGAGTGGAGCACAGAATAATGGGACATCATTGACTAAGTTATATTGCAAGGAAAGGCAAATTATAAGGGCATTATCCATATAATTATGCATATCATCCAAAGAGCCTTGCAAAAACACAAGCCACAATGGTTATAGGCACATCATCTTGTCATAGTAATCATTACGGTAAAAAGCAACAAGCTGCCAAAAAGGCAAACATAGGTTCTTTGGGTGATATGTGGATTACCTGGTGATATCACTTATGGGCATTTTATGTTCATCTTCACTCCCTTCTGGTTGTGGTCTTTGTCTTTCCCACACTGTGCAATGGATACTTTATCTAGTTTAGTGAGTGGATTTTTTTTTTTTTTTTTTGTGTGAGGGTGTCACCATTCTGAAATACTTTTTGTGTTTGACTTTTTAACTTTTGAGTGACTGTATGGATGACTACATGTGGGCATTTATAATTTTCATGTATTCCAACAGCCCTGAGGAAGTTTCTTTAGACGCAACATGTGTTGGATGTGTAACTTAATTGGACATCATCACAACAAATGACCAACTGTAGTTTATTGTGTCTTGCATTGCCTTAACTATTCATATGTTGCCCTACATTGTGTTAAGTGGGTGCACAATTGTTGCACTTTGGTCATTTATATTTGATCAGTATATGATTGTGAGATCTTTGTATTGTTTTCTATATGTAACATCATTTTTGATCTCTACTTTTTTAACAAAACTCTTTTTGTGTATTAAGCTGTTGTAATAAAATGTTTGCACCATTTTTTGTAACTAAACATTCTTTGGTTGATCTATTTAAGTGTAGTGATCCAGAGTAAAACTTGGTGATTAGTGTTGTCTTGATAGCACTTTGTACATGGTGATTACTGTTCTAATTTCAATTTCTCACACTTTGTTGCACCAGGAGTGTTGTCTGTGATAGCACCCACTACTAGTACTGTTTGATAGTGGCCATACACTGTTGGGGGGTTTGTGCTGGTTTGTTCTCACCACTGCTGCAATTTGTAACAATCATAAAAATAACTGACAGTCGACTTCAGAAAAGAGACTATTTCATATAACAGCCATTCCGAATTAGGCATTGTGCATCAATTTGTTTTGCAAAGACATATGTCAGATGAATACTTATACAGGGAGTGCAGAATTATTAGGCAAATGAGTATTTTGACCACATCATCCTCTTTATGCATGTTGTCTTACTCCAAGCTGTATAGGCTCGAAAGCCTACTACCAATTAAGCATATTAGGTGATGTGCATCTCTGTAATGAGAAGGGGTGTGGTCTAATGACATCAACACCCTATATCAGGTGTGCATAATTATTAGGCAACTTCCTTTCCTTTGGCAAAATGGGTCAAAAGAAGGACTTGACAGGCTCCGAAAAGTCAAAAATAGTGAGATATCTTGCAGAGGGATGCAGCACTCTTAAAATTGCAAAGCTTCTGAAGCGTGATCATCGAACAATCAAGCGTTTCATTCAAAATAGTCAACAGGGTCGCAAGAAGCGTGTGGAAAAACCAAGGCGCAAAATAACTGCCCATGAACTGAGAAAAGTCAAGCGTGCAGCTGCCACGATGCCACTTGCCACCAGTTTGGCCATATTTCAGAGCTGCAACATCACTGGAGTGACGAAAAGCACAAGGTGTGCAATACTCAGAGACATGGCCAAGGTAAGAAAGGCTGAAAGACGACCACCACTGAACAAGACACACAAGCTGAAACGTCAAGACTGGGCCAATAAATATCTCAAGACTGATTTTTCTAAGGTTTTATGGACTGATGAAATGAGAGTGAGTCTTGATGGGCCAGATGGATGGGCCCGTGGCTGGATTGGTAAAGGGCAGAGAGCTCCAGTCCGACTCAGACGCCAGCAAGGTGGAGGTGGAGTACTGGTTTGGGCTGGTATCATCAAAGATGAGCTTGTGGGGCCTTTTTGGGTTGAGGATGGAGTCAAGCTCAACTCCCAGTCCTACTGCCAGTTCCTGGAAGACACCTTCTTCAAGCAGTGGTACAGGAAGAAGTCTGCATCCTTCAAGAAAAACATGATTTTCATGCAGGACAATGCTCCATCACACGCGTCCAAGAACTCCACAGCGTGGCTGGCAAGAAAGGGTATAAAAGAAGGAAATCTAATGACATGGCCTCCTTGTTCACCTGATCTGAACCCCATTGAGAACCTGTGGTCCATCATCAAATGTGAGATTTACAAGGAGGGAAAACAGTACACCTCTCTGAACAGTGTCTGGGAGGCTGTGGTTGCTGCTGCACGCAATGTTGATGGTGAACAGATCAAAACACTGACAGAATCCATGGATGGCAGGCTTTTGAGTGTCCTTGCAAAGAAAGGTGGCTATATTGGTCACCAATTTGTTTTTGTTTTGTTTTTGAATGTCAGAAATGTATATTTGTGAATGTTGAGATGTTATATTGGTTTCACTGGTAATAATAAATAATTGAAATGGGTATATATTTTTTTTTTGTTAAGTTGCCTAATAATTATGCACAGTAATAGTCACCTGCACACACAGATATCCCCCTAACATAGCTAAAACTAAAAACAAACTAAAAACTACTTCCAAAAATATTCAGCTTTGATATTAATGAGTTTTTTGGGTTCATTGAGAACATGGTTGTTGTTCAATAATAAAATTAATCCTCAAAAATACAACTTGCCTAATAATTCTGCACTCCCTGTACATACCAATTGTCTATGACGAAGAGAAAAGAAAATTCTCAAACTTAATAAAGCAACAAACCTTCTGTGCACCTCTGGTATCCTTTAAAGTGGACAGTAGCTCCTCCAAGCCCTTCAGTTTCACTTCCAATTCAAGAGCCCGGTTCTCGGTTGCTGTACGATCCTGCTGTGCTTGTTGCATTTCCTGCATGATCTTAAGTTTGTCGTTCTGTAGCTCAATCATGGTCTTAGAGAATTTTTCTTGCTGGGCCAGAGGCAGAGCTCCACTGAACTGCTGCCGTAATGACTGGACAGTCTGGCGCAGATGTTTTGCTCTGTTTCTACCTTCCAGGCGAGCAAAGTATAAGGCCTGCTCTTTGCCATCAAGCTTCTGTTCTAGACGTAAATTGCATGCTTCTAACTTCTGCAGTTTCGCTACAGCGGCTTCCAGTTTCCCAAGTGCTGTAGCTTCACTGACCTGGAGAGCTATGATGTGCTGGTGTAATTTGGCAATCAAGGCTTTCTCATCAGACTGTGACTAGTGAAACCAAACATAAAGGTAAACAATTTAATATAATTGAAATGTATTGAGAAAACATATTTAACAATCATTATAGAGGGCTTCAAATTTCCTAGGAAAGGTAACTGCATGAAAAACCAACAAGCAAAACAAAGTACAATGCGATACAGTGACTAGAAATTACATGTGTTTTTCAACAGAGGCACTACTGATCAAGCTACTTACCTTCAATAGCTCTCCTTCTGGTAGAGACTCTATATAGAAGCAGATTCCTCTCATTCTGAATATTTCCCAGGCATCAGACTAGAACTGGAAACTTAACTTTTGAGCAGTACCTCAGACTGCCGGTAGGTGGTGCCATGCAGCCCACACCGACACCCTTCCACTCTAGTGGGGACGGGGCTGAGTCTCCTAATTGGAGTATGTCTGTGTTTCTAAACGGAGTGGTCGTGTGATGAGTGCCACAGTGGACAGGACAGCAAAGACAAACTTGAGCCTGAGAGTGTAAAGACTCTCAGGCACAAGCAACTAACGGTGACAGTGGCGTAGCTTGGGAGGTGCAGGGGGGGGGGGGGGGGGGGGGGGGGGCGGCCGCACCGGGCGCAACATCTGGGGGTTGGGGGGGGGGGGCGCTCGCACTCGCGAGTGCTAAAAGAACGAGTTACTTACCTTCGGTAACGACTTTTCTGGTGGATACATTAGCTACCTGTGGATTCCTCACCTCATGATTCCTCACCTCATGAATACTCCCATGGCGCCAGCATTCTACGGAAATCTTCTTACTAGTCTCTGCACGTCGACGAGGACGTCACTGTCTCGCACGCGACGCCGTCTGACGTCATACAGGCAATAAGAGGTCCTCGACGACGTGCGGACGTCAGTACCAATCATTTTTTACGTGCATGAGAACAACCAGGCAATGCAATGAAAGAACAAAGCAACATCCATTATATTGTAAAAATACACCACATTGTATGAATAACTGTAAATCTTTTTTATGTACATATATATATATATATATATATATAAAACTCTTTCTTTTAAAAATATATACACACACCAAGTATATACATAAAGATATATACACATATACCCATATATATATATAAATATATTATATATATACATCTATTGCACCCTCAAAGATCAAGAGGAGCGCACTCAAGGATTACTTGGCAAGACCATAAAGGCAACGGGGAGGCGGGTGGGACCGTGAGGAATCCACAGGTAGCTAATGTATCCACCAGAAAAGTCGTTACCGAAGGTAAGTAACTCGTTCTTCTGATGGATACAACTACCTGTGGATTCCTCACCTCATGAATAGAGTCCCAAAGCAGTACCACGCCCGGCGATGGGTGCCTAAATGGTCAAACCAAGAAATCCTGCAGCACTGACCGTGCAAAATGGCCGTCCCTTCTAACCTCAGAATCTAAACAGTAATGTTTTGCAAAAGTGTGAAGGGACGACCAAGTTGCGGCCTTGCAGATGTCGACCACAGGAACACCTCTGGCTAAGGCCGAAGTGGCCGACTTAGCTCTGGTGGAATGAGCTCTAATGCCCTCAGGAGGATCCTTCTTTGCCAAAGAGTAACATATTTTAATGCAAAGAACAACCCACCTGGATAGTGTTCTCTTGTGGACTGCCTTTCCTCTCCTCTTGCCCACGTATCCAATAAACAGCTGATCCTCCAGCCTGAAATCCTTTGTTCTATTGATAAAGAAGCTCAACGCTCTCTTTGGATCCAGACGGTGCAGTCTTTCTTCCTCTTTGGAAGGATGAGGCGGAGGATAGAACGTGGACAAAGTAATTGCCTGAGCCAAATGGAAGGGTGAAACAACCTTCGGGAGGAAAGCAGCCTTGGTCCTCAACACCACCTTATCCCCATAAAAAGTTGTATAAGGGGGTTTTACTGATAAGGCCTGCAACTCACTCACTCTCCTTGCTGATGTTATAGCTATCAGGAAGACTGTTTTTAAAAACAAATACCTTAAGGGGCAAGAATGCATAGGTTCAAAAGGGGACCCCATAAGGAAAGTCAGGACTAAGGACAAATCCCATTGCGGCATAACGAATGGCTTTGGAGGATATTGATTTAGAAGACCTTTCAAGAATCTGATAACAATAGGGGATTTAAATAAAGATGGTTGGTCTGGAAGACATATGAAGGCTGACAAGGCCGATAAATAACCTTTAATGGTAGCCACTGCACAACCTTTCTGCGCCAGAGATAGAGCAAAAGACAAAACGTCCGATAGATGAGCTTGTAAAGGATCAATCTGCCTCTCTCCACACCACGCAACAAATTTAGACCACCTATTAGCGTAGATAGATTTAGTGGAGTGTCGCCTGGCCGCTAATATAACATCCACTACCTCAGGCGGGAGAGAGAAGGAACTCAGGTTGCCCCGTTCAATCTCCAGGCATGTAGGTGCAGACTCTGGAGGTTGGGGTGTAGAACCTGCCCCTGCGACTGCGAGAGGAGGTCTGCCCTGAAAGGGAGACGGAGCGGCGGGCACGTTGAGAGTTGGAGAAGGTCGGAGTACCACACCCTCCTTGGCCAATCCGGAGCTATTACGATTACTAGAGCCCGGTCTTGGCGAATCTTCCTCAATACTCGAGGAATCAAGGGTATGGGAGGAAACGCGTAAAGCAACTGGCCGCACCAGGTCATTTGAAACGCGTCCCCCAATGCTTCCTGCATCGGATACTGAAGGCTGCAGAACAACGGACAATGCGCGTTCTCTCGAGTGGCGAACAGATCTACCCGAGGAAACCCCCACTTCTGGAAGATTAAACGGACTTGATCTGGATGGAGACGCCACTCGTGGTCTGCCGAGAAGTGGCGACTGAGACTGTCCGCACGCACGTTCAAGACTCCGGCCAGATGGTTTGCTATCAAGCAAATCCGATGGTCCTTTGCCCAGGACCATAGTCGAAGAGCTTCTCTGCAGAGAAGGTACGACCCCACTCCTCCCTGCTTGTTTATGTACCACATCGTGGTAGTATTGTCCGTTAGGACCTGTACCGACTGACCACGAAGGGAAGGGAGGAAGGCCTTGAGAGCCAGACGTACAGCCCGTAACTCTAACAGATTGATGTGAAAAATCTGTTCCTCTGGAGACCAAAGACCTTTGATCTCCAGATCCCCCAGATGAGCTCCCCACCCTAGAGTGGAAGCATCCGTTATGACTGTGGCCACTGGTGGCGACTGCTGGAACGGTTTTCCTTGTGAAAGATTGTTGCTTGCAATCCACCACTTCAAATCCACAGCAGCATCTCTGGAGATCTTGACAGTACCCTCTAGATCCCCTCTGTGTTGAGACCACTGCCTTCGGAGGCACCACTGAAGAGCCCTCATGTGCCAGCGAGCATGCGTGACCAACAGAATGCAGGAGGCAAAAAGACCGAGCAGACGAAGGACCTTGAGGACTGGAACTACCGCTCCGTTTCGAAACATTGGAACCAAATCCTGAATATCTTGAATCCGCTGAGGCGGAGGAAAGGCCCGACCCAATGTCGTATCCAGTACTGCCCCTATGAACAGGAGGCGCTGAGAGGGCTCCAGGTGAGATTTGGGCTCGTTCACCGAAAAGCCCAGGTCGAACAACAACTGGGTTGTTGACTGCAGATGACGCAACACAAGCTCCGGGGACTTGGCTTTGATCAACCAATCGTCCAAGTAAGGGAATACTGCTATCCCCTTCCTTCTGAGCTCTGCCGCAACCACCGACATCACCTTCGTGAAGACTCGAGGTGCTGAAGTAAGACCAAACGGAAGGACCGCAAACTGGTAGTGTTGCGATCCCACCACAAACCGGAGATACTTCCTGTGTGACTTGAGTATCGGGATATGAAAGTAAGCATCCTGCAAGTCGACAGACACCATCCAGTCTTCCATGTTCAACGCCAAAAGCACCTGTGCTAGGGTCAGCATCTTGAACTTTTCCTGCTTGAGGAACCAATTCAAGATCCTCAGGTCCAGAATTGGTCTCAAACGACCATCCTTCTTGGGAATCAGGAAATACCTTGAGTAAACTCCTTGACCCCTTTCCTGCTCCGGGACCAACTCCACCGCGCCCTTTAAAAGGAGGACTTCCACCTCCTGTTCTAGCAACAGGAGGTGTTCTTGTGAACAATACGAAGGGCGGGGCGGGATGAGGGGCGGAAACTCCCGAAAGGGAAGGGTGTAGCCTTTTCCCACAACACTGAGAACCCAAGTGTCCGACGTAACAGTCTCCCATTTGGTGAGAAAATGCTGTAATCTTCCCCCTACAGGAGAGGAGTGAGTGGGAAATGGTGGAAGCCTAAGGCTGCTTCCCCTGCTGCACCCCGCCAGAGGATGAGGAAGAGGCAGAGTGCTGCTGAGAGGCTCCCCTGGTGCGGACCCTACCCCTCCCCCTAAAAGATCTATAGGGGTGGGAAGAGGCAGGTTGCTGATATCTTCCCCGAAAGGAAGAGGAGGAAGAGCCACGCCCAAATCCACGAAACCTCCTGAAGAATCTGGAAGAGGCCGTGGAAGAAGGAGCTTGGAGTCCCAACGACTTAGCCGTGGCCCTGCTCTCCTTAAAGCGTTCCAAGGCCGAATCAGCCTTAGCCCCAAACAGTTTGTCCCCATCAAACGGGAGATCCAACAATGTGGACTGTACATCTGCCGAAAAGCCCGAGTTACGTAGCCAGGCCTGTCTCCTTTCCACCACAGTTGTGCCCATTGCTCTGGCTACCGAGTCGGTGGTATCCAGTCCCGTCTGGATAATTTGGGTCGCAGCAGCCTGGGCATCAGAGACAAGATCCAAAAGACCCTGGGGAAGCTCTGTAAACGAAGAGGAGATGTCATCCATCAGAGCATGAATATACCTCCCCAGGATACAGGTCGCATTAGTGGCTTTTAACGCCAGACTGCAGGACGAAAAAATCTTCTTCGACTGCGCCTCTAGCTTTTTTGAGTCTCTGTCCCCAGGCACCGTCGGGAAAGAACCAGGCGCTGATTTGGACGAACAGGAGGCCTGCACAACCAAGCTCTCCGGCGTAGGGTGCCTAGATAGGAAACCAGGATCAGTTGGAGCCGTCCGATACCTCCTGGCCACGGCTCTGTGAACTGCTGGGGAAGATGCCGGCTTCTTCCACACCTCTAAAACCGGATCCAGCAGAGCGTCATTAAAAGGTAATAGAGGCTCCGCCGCGGCTGAGGCCGGATGCAACACCTCTGTCAAAAGGTTTTGTTTCGCCTCCACCACCGGCAAAGGCAGGTCCAAAAAACTAGCTGCCTTCCGTACCACTGTATGAAAGGAAGCAGCTTCCTCGGTATATTCCCCCGGGGACGAAAGGTCCCACTCAGGGGAAGTGTCCAGCCCACTGGCCGACTCCAGTCCACGCAGCCCATCACCCGAGTCCTCTAGCTCTCCTTCCTCTAGGGCTCGTTGGTACTCCTGCTCCTCTAGTACCCGGAGAGCACGCCTCCTTGAATGCAGTCGTTGCTCAATCCGCGGAGTCGACAACACCTCCGCCGAAGTCGGAGATCGGCGCCGATCTTCCGAAGCCACCGACGCCTCATCCGGCGCCACAGGTAACTTCGGCGCCGACTGAAGAGCAGATGAAACGGATGGACCCACCGGAGTCACAGGCCGAAATCTCGACGTCGACGGGATGGAAATCCCTGGGGCCAATCCCTCCGAAGCCATCGGAGCGGCCACCGGCGCCGACACTGGCGCCGAGCCCACGTTCCCAAACGGGAGAAAGGGCATAAAGGGTGCCGGCCGAAGAGGCGCAGGATCACCCAAAGAAAAGGCCAAAGGCCCAGCCGGAGCACCCCCTGGAGCCATCTGTTGGAAGATGGCATACATCGCATTCATGAATGCGGAACTATCGGCTCCAGGGGTGGGAAAAGCCGGATACTGGGGTGCCTGACTCGGAGGCGACCCCGACGCCGGCCTCGGCGTCTGCGCCGGAGAAAACACCTGAGGCTCCAATACCTCAATCACCGACGCCTGTCCAGGCGAAGTTGGAGACGTCGGAGAGAGCAACGGCGTCGAAGGATGCGGCGTCACCGTGGGGCTGACCTCCCATGTCCTCCGGCGCCGATCCGGAGACCTGGAACGAGCCTCCCTTGAATGACGCCGAGATTCTCTACGGCGCCGGGAGTCTCGATGACGCCGATGTCTTGGAGAAGACTTTTTCTTGTGATGCTTCTCCTTTGACTTGGCCATAAACAGCTTCGCCTCGCGTTCTTTAATGGCCTTCGGATTCATGTGCTGACACGAATCACAAGTCGAGACGTCGTGGTCGGAGCTCAAACACCAAAGGCAATCGGAATGAGGATCCGTCACCGACATCTTGCCTCCACACTCACGACAAGGCTTAAATCCAGACTTTCTCTGCGACATTATTTCCACAGAGAAAGAGTACGCAGCAAGATATACACTGTAACCGCAAGAGTAACAGTTGCTCCCTCGAAGATAACCGTTTCGAATGCACGGAAAAAAGGGAACTGACGTCCGCACGTCGTCGAGGACCTCTTATTGCCTGTATGACGTCAGACGGCGTCGCGTGCGAGACAGTGACGTCCTCGTCGACGTGCAGAGACTAGTAAGAAGATTTCCGTAGAATGCTGGCGCCATGGGAGTATTCATGAGGTGAGGAATCATGAGGTGAGGAATCCACAGGTAGTTGTATCCATCAGAATCCACGGGTTAGGGGGCGCAAATTACTTGCCTTGCCCCGGGTGCTGACAACCCACGCTACGCCACTGAACGGTGAATCGACAATATACCACTAGCCTTATTTCACGGCATAGGGGTACAATAAGTGGGACACAGGCACTTAAGTAGCACAATTCTTCAAGTTGTTTAAGAAACTGTCTCTAGGCAGCACTTTGGGCTTCTGGTGGCTCGAGCTGTTCTGTCTTCCTTAGTCTTGAGGAGGCCTTAAATAAGCACAACCAAAATGTGTTAACCTTTGCTGAGAGGAGGCCTATTAGATATACTGTCTTCAGTAGTTCAGTCAAAGGAGAAAACATGGGGTATATCCCCAAGATTCTTTTGATGATTGGGACCACCTCTAGGTGGACCTCCTTATTTAAGGAAGCAACAAGGAGCTAATGAACAATGACCTATTTTTCCTTTCATGGGCTCTTGTAACATAATGGTAATTTTCCATGTTTCATGGTTTGTTGTCAGATATTCATGTTTGCTTCTTCTTCTCTTTTTTTGTGTAAACATTCGACATACAGTAAATGTAGTCACGTCGTCTATGCTTATCGTTAACATTCCAATGTGGAAGAGGATAATTACTCCTGCCGGATTAATGGTGTGTAGCATGCGGTAACATTTATATCTATAATTTCACGTATATGTGGTTGATGGCATGTGGAAGCACAGTGAGTTGTGGATAATGCATATGTCTCAGGGGAACAGAGTACTGGGTAGAACTGGGGAAGACAGGCTTACTATCTCTGAACGTATTGTTGCGGCGTGGTGTGTAGGTTGTTATTACTGAGTTTGCAGGAACGCAGGCACGAGGTGATTTAAATGGGAACATCTGTACTGGTCACATGAGAAGAGAGGTAGGGGGTCCCCCATGGGGCAAAGGGGGTCTTTCCCGTTTGTTGCCTAGTGAGAGATAATGTCTAGAGGTCACAGAAGTAAGTTGAGCTGTCTGCTTCTATAGGTGACTACCTTATGGCGGCCATTATTTTCACGGGGAAGCTGCTTGCAATGTGTAAGAATTATCGCCCAGTGGTGTGAGATGGGGTGGCGACGGAGGCCTCGCACCTCCTCACCACGTAAGGCCTGCTCCTTTGCCGCTCCCCATTTATCCACAGCTCCTCTCCAGGCCTCCACCGGGGGCGGGAGGGGTAACCGTCAGTGTAGGGTAATGGCGAGAATTGCCAGTAGAAGTGCCAGGGCTGCAAAGCGGGATCGTACTTTGTGTTTTCCGCCATTTGAAGACGCATAAGGTACTGGTCTTCCATGTATCCAAGTTGGGTAGTTCCAGCAATTCCTTCGGGGTATCGTGTATTGCAAGCCAGTAAGAGTGGAGTGTGGGGCAGGCCCAGAGCATGTGCTGGAGATCTTCTTGAGCGCAAGCACTGACATGTGAGGTGTGCCGTGGGGTAGTATTTATTTAGACAGGCCGGTGTTAGATATGCTCTATGCAGAATCAAAAACTGTATATTCTTAAAGCGTGAATTACGTGAAACTCTCCGGGGGTGGGAGAGAGCTGTGCCCCATTCCCTGCGGCATCTAAGTGGGTCTAAGGATATGCAGATTAAGTTGAGTATGGTTTTATACAACAATGTTATTAGGTGACGGCCAGAGCCCATAGTGTAAAGTGGTTGTATGACAGGATGGTGCTGCGGCTCTCTCTCTCTGTGGCCCCACATTGTCTGCATGGTGGTGCAAAGCTTTTGATGAGTAAGAAATTGCCCGATGTTATAGTATTAGTCTCCATAAGTTGAACAAATGTGAGTAATTGGCCATCTAGGTATAGATGCCCCACTGGTGTAACTTCGTTCTGGGGATGCCAAACGGCGTGCTGTGTAATGACCTGCAGTTCGAGGGAGGCCGACCAGTGTGATACTGGATGCACAGCACGGCCTGCCTCATGATAGTTTATATACTCATAGCATGCAGGCGCGGGCCACTGTGAGATCTGCAGGGAACAAGGGGAGGAGGGTGTCAGCTTTGGGAATAGGAGACTACAAATGGTAATTGCATTAAGGGAGTCCTAGGTGCCGGTAGCCTCACCCTTAGCGGCCTGCTGTCCACGTGACAGTCATTAAAGCTGTGATGCCACAAAATAAGCTTCAAATACTAGAGCTCCTAGCCCACCACGATCCCGGGGGAGCTGTAGCTTCGAGACAGCCACCCGATGTCGCTGCCGACCCCATATCATAGTCCCCATCAACATGTCTAATTCCTTAAAAAAGGTGCAGGGGGGAATAACTGGGAGGTTTGAAAAGAAGTATAATAATCTGGGGAAAATAAGCATTTTGGTAAGTGCTATTCTTACTATGGGAGCAAGGGTGAGGGTCTGCCAGACTGTCATCTGTGCTTTGATACCTGCCACACTCTGCAAAATTTTCCTTCATAGAGGTCCACCGGGGTATGATACAGGCGGACCATATGATACCGGACCGCTTGCAGACTCCATTGAAGATGAAAGGGGCTTAGCTGAACAACCAGGAATGGGATTTCTGAGTGAAAAGGGTAGATCACAGATTTGGTCCAATTAATTCGGGGGCCCAAAGAGACCACAAATTCCTCTAATTTGTAGCACAGGGGGTGAGGGACATTTGTATATTCCGGTGATACACCAGCATGTCATCAGCACGTGTACCCATTCAGCCAACGGACTACCCCAATGTTCGCCCTGATGCCACAGTCAAATCGCGACCCTCTCCATTGCTAACGCAAATAGGAGGGGGGGCAGTGGGCAGCCCTGTTGTGTGTCCCGCTGTACAAGAAAGGAGATGGAAACATGGGGGACCAACCGGACTCGAGAGGACGGATTACTGTAGATGAGGTGGGTATATGCCAACAAGCGTTCTCCTATTCCCATTCGGGTCAACACCCGAAAAAAATAATCCAATGACAATTTTGTAGAAAAGTAGACTCTTTCTAGCATGGTTACCCCCCACTTTTGGCCAGTTTGTCAATGTGTTTGACTGTGTCTACTGGGATCCTGCTAATCAGGACACCAGTAGTTATGCGCTCTTCCTTAAATTATGGTTATTGAATTATGGTAATCCAGTATTTCACCCACAATTTGCATACTGGTTCCCCCTTATAAGTCCCTGGTATATGGTTCTTAGGTACCCAGTGAATTGGGGTTCCAGGGGATCCCCATGGGCTGCAGCATTTCTTTTGCCACCCATAGGGAGCCCCTCCAAGGGCTTCTGCAGGACTGCCATTGCAGGCTGTGTGAAAAGGTGCATGCACTCTTACACTGCCATTTACACTGCACCAGGTCACTTATAAGTCACCCCTACAGCAGGCCTTCCCAGCCCTGAGGGCAGGGTGCAGAGTACCTGTATGTGAGGGCACCCCTGCACTAGCAGAGGTGCCCCCACAACCTCCAGGACCATTTCCCGGACTCCGTGACTGCGGGGACGCCATTTTAAGCGTGTACTGGACATATCTATGTCCAGCTACATAATGGTAACTCAGAAAATAGGCATGTTTGGTATCAAACATGTTGGAATCATACCCCAATGCTTTTGCAGGCATTGGTTGTATGTTTCCATGCACTCTGGGGGCTCCTTAGAGGACCCCCAGTATCGCCATTCCAGCCTTCTGAGATTTTCCAGGAAGCCCCAGCTGCTGCCACCTCGCAGAGCAGTTCAAGCCCAGGAAGGCAGAACAAAGGATTTCCTTTGGGAGAGGGGTGTTACTCCCTCCCCCTTTGGAAATAGGTGTTACAGGCTTGGGAGGGGTAGCCTCCCCAGGCCACTGGAAATGCTTTGAAATGGACAGACAGTGCCCTCTTTGCATAATCCAGTCTTCGCCAGTTCAGTGACGCCCAGTCCCTGCTCTGGTGCAAAACTGGACAAAGGAAAGGGGAGTGACCACTCCCCTGTCCATCACCACCCCAGGGGTGGTGCTCAGAGCTCCTCCAGAAGGTCCCTGGGTTTTGCAATCTTGGATTCAAAGTTGGCAGAGAACTCTGGGAACATCTGAATGGCCAGTGCCAGCAGGTGATGTCAGAGCCCTGCCCTGATAGGTGCTAACCTGTTTAGCTGACCAATCCCCCTTTCAGTGATATTTAGGGTCTCTCTCTTGGGTTGTTCTTCAGATTTGGATTGCAAGATTCCAGCAGGAATCCTCTGCATCCTTTACTTCACTTTCTTACCGAATAAACTGCACCTGGAACCCCGAGGAACTCTACAAACGGCAACAAAAAAGCAAAGATGACTTCTGCAACATTGTATCTTCAACTTCTGCCAGCAACTGCAACTATTTCCTGGTCGTGCATCCTCAGAGAACAGCCTGTCTTCAGCCTGCACCAGAAGAACAAAGGAATCTCCCTTGGAGTGAAGGAGTCACTCCCCTGCTTCAGCAGGCACCTCTCTGCAACGACGACCGGTTATGTGGGACCCGTCTCCTGACATACTGTGTAGATCCTGCATCACGGGTGGTGTAGTGAAGTGGTCGCGACGGTCCTGACGTTCCCACGCATGACGGTACCCCCGTGCACTGCCTGTCTTGCAGTTGCCAAGGCTTGTTGGCATCCTTCCACGAAGTGCATCTCCGGCCCCCAGCACTCCTTCCTGTGACCCACAGATTCCTGCTTGGTTCTCCGGTGGCGTAGGACCCCTTTTTGTAGTGCTGAGTGGACCTCCTTTTGCACCTTCTTTATTCCTGTGCTGTGGGACTCATGTGCGCGCTGCCTGATCTTTTAACGTCTCTCTGAGTTGCTGAGAGCCCCCTCTCACTCGTCCTATTGGGTAGAGTCCACCAGGTCCCTCCTGGTCCCAGGCAGCGCCATTTTCCGCTAACTGCGAGCTTTGTGTGTGCTAAGGCTTGTTGGTGGAATCCAGCGGCGCAAACCAAACTGCAATCATCCATCCACGTGGGACATCATCTGCACCAACCAGGAACCCACATCTGTCTTCTTGGGTGCAGTACTGAATGTTCTTCTTCACTGGTGGTTCTTCTTTTGCACCTTCATCTGGATTAGCAGGGTCTCCTCTTCTCCCTGGACTCTTCTGTGCCTCTTGGACTTGGTCCCCTTCTTCCACAAGTCTTCAGGTCCAGGAATGCATCACTGGTGTCTTGCATTCTCTTCTGGTTCTTGAATAATCTTCTTTCTCGTGTTCGTGTGTGTTCTAGGAAAGTTACAGTGATTTACTCCTGCTTTCCTGGGCTCAGGGGTGGGTTCTATGACTTACCTTTGGTGTTTTCTAATACTCCCAGGGCCCCTCTACACACTACACTTGCCTAGGTGGGAAGCTGACATTTGCATTACACTTTCTTTGTGTATGGTTTGTGTTCCTGTTCAGTATTAGGGAAAGATGCGGAAGACATTGTAACGCGAAGGGTTAATTAGCTTGAGCAGTGTAGATGAGTGTAATGCCTGTTGAAACCCCCTCCCAAACATCGTGGAAAAGTTCATGATATTATTTTCAAGCTTGTTTGTGTAGAAGACTCCGTCTCAACCTTGAGAACGAGAGTACAGGGAGAAGATGGAATGAAAACAAA
This sequence comes from Pleurodeles waltl, assembly GCF_031143425.1. Taxonomy (NCBI): domain Eukaryota; kingdom Metazoa; phylum Chordata; class Amphibia; order Caudata; family Salamandridae; genus Pleurodeles; species Pleurodeles waltl. The sequence continues at coordinate 857,279,454 of NC_090442.1, read as the reverse complement.
GGCTGGAGAAAGGCAGAGCAGCCAAGTACTAATAACATAGCTAGAAAATGCCAGAATGAGATAGAATCCAAGCTTCGAGTTTTTTAAGCACTGAACTGTGGGTGAGGGATTTGGAAGTTCGCAGATGGAATTGTGGAAGCTGCCATGGCCCAGCGCTGCCTCCCTGTTTGCTCATGGTGCTTGAAGGGGAGAGAGGTCCAAGCAGGCGGTAGAGGGCTCCCCAGCATGTCGTGGATTAAGTTAAGTTTCCACACAGGGATAAAATACCTTTGTTTCTCTGCTCTATTATTATGACTGATTATTTATGCCTGCACTGTGTTTATAACCTGAAGTATTCAGCTCGTTTTTATTTTGCTTTCTAAACCTATTAGTGTGAACTGCTACAATAACTGAAACATGCATTTAGGTGTGCAGTAAATTAAAGCTTATCTGAAGAATTTAGTTTGTTTATATATTGCCTCCTGAGCATCGTAGTGAGAGCCTGCTGCAGTAATTGAAACATGCATTTTGGTATGCAGTAAATCAAAGCTGATCTGAAGTATTCAACTCATTTATATTCTGCTTCCTGAATATCGTAGTGCAATGCATTTTAGCATACAGTTAATCAAAACTTATATCTGTCAATTAATTCTTTGCCTATATATATATAAATAGATGCTTTTCATTGCTATTCTTATTCTACTATTGTTAATGTGCTAAATGCCTAAATTTTACCTGCAATTCTACTAAAGCTAAATTTTATTTATAATTGGCGTGTGGTCCTTCATTGAGCGTCCTTATTGACTTATACCGAACAGGTGTCAACCAGTCACCTGGATAAGACATTTGGTACCAGAAGTGGGGTATAAGTCAATAATGCCTCTTTGGGGACGTAAGAAAAGTGAGGCAGAGAGCGGAAGGCAGCATGGGGCAGAAGCCAGATCAATTCCCAGGTGGTTAGCAACTGACCCGTTCTCTGGTGTGGCAGGACTCCTGAACCGGTGGGCAGCGCCGGTGGTTAGATGAGAAAGTGACTCCTCTCTTAGTGGAAGATGCGGTTGAGAGTGTGAAGCTAAGAGGTACAAAGCTGGAGCTGAAAGCAGCAGGGCAAGTGGGATGGCTTTACCTGTCTGCGCTCCGTACGGTATACAGGAAAACACTAACATACGATGCAGAGATAATAAAACTGCGGGATGAGGTTGCAGCCTTGCAGGAAAGGCAGTTACTTATGAAAGAGACCATAGAAAGTGCAGTGACTCGGGGTGATCAAATGGAGGCAAGGTGTACCGCATTAGCAGTACGAGTAGCAAAACAGAAGAGTAGGCAGAAGCCTAAAATGCCCTCAACTGTGCAAGTGAGGGCACTGATACGCAAACAGAAGAGTAGGCAGAAGCCTAAAATGCCCTCAACTGTGCAAGTGAGGGCACTGATACGCAAACAGAAGAGTAGGCAGAAGCCTAAAATGCCCTCAACTGTGCAAGTGAGGGCACTGATACGCAAACAGAAGAGTAGGCAGAAGCCTAAAATACCCTTAACTGTGCAAGTGAGGGCATTGGTACGCAAAGAAAATTGGGATCCACATACTTGGAAGGATGAGGTGGAAGTACGTGTAACAGACCTAGGTGGAGTTGAAAGTGGAGAAGAACGTGTAGGTGAAATTGAAGGTGAAAAGGGAGCGAATGGCGGGCAAATACAGAATTCTTGTTTGGTAAGAGATTATATGCAGAGTGAGTTGTTGCAGAGAACCCGTATGTTAAGGCAGATGCCTGCAGAGCCTTTGTTTAAATGATTGGTGAGGTTGTGGGACACAGAATCCTTTTACGTTAGGTCCCATCACAGAAGGAGACCCGTTTGAGATGGAAATGATAGTACAGGATCATGTAGTTGATGTAGTGATGTGGAGCCTATGGCAGAGGCAAAAAAAAAAAAAGAGTGTGCCACAAGATTGGGCCTTAGTGGAAATAGAACGCATAACTGATGATCGGCCGGTCACTTTAAAAACATGGGTCCCCTTACTAGGTTGGACAAGAGAAGGAGGGGTTGGCAATAAAGTAGGCAGAGCGCAGGAGTTTGCCATCGTGAAGTGGAAATGGTATCTGCAGCAGAGGGCAAAAACCGGGCCAGCAGGAGTATCGAAGTTACAAGAAGATATGCTGGGGGCAGTGGACTTACAAGCAATGGTCCCCTCACCAGAGCCATCTTAGATGGAGTCCTCACCATTTAAAACAGCCCCGCCTTTTGAGCAACTCGCCGAAGAAGAACAGCAAAATGTATGGTTCACAGATGGTACCGCCCGGTACTATCAAGGAAAAAGACAAAGGCAAATAGTTGCATTCCAGCCTGCTACAGAAACTATGTTGCTGCGAGAAGGGGATAATTAATCAAGCCAGCTTGCAGAACTGCAGGGGGTAGCAGCAGTGATTGAACAAGCCCCCATCAGAGAGAAAACATTTGTGCACACTGACAGTCGGGCCACTTACCAAGGACTAGCAAGCTGGGCCCCGACTTGGCGCAAGGATGGATGGAAAATTAAAGGCACCCCCATTTAGGAAGGCGAGCAGCTATGGGAAGAGATGTGGGAGAAAGGGCACAAATGTCAAATCTATGTGGGACATGTGCACGTCCATTGCCCATTGGACACCTCACTTGCATCTCTATTCGACAACACCGTAGATCAGATGGCCAAAACGCGAACGGTGGTCATCAAGGAGGAAGCTGAAGCCGCTTTAGCAAACAGGGCCCATGCAACATCCGGACATCCAGGAGAGAATGGCACTTATGCATGGGCACAGCTACGACAAATTCCAGCCACTAAAGAACAAGTGCAAAAAGCAGTAAAGGAGTATCCCACATGCAACCGGGTTAGACAAATGCCTTTGCAAAAGAAGCCTGGCGGCCATATCAGAAGAGGAACTGCAGCTACTACAGTGTGGCAATTGGACTATATCGGGCCGCTACCAAAGGAAGGAGGAAAAAGCTACGTATTGACCATGGTGGACACCTACTCTGGCCTTATGTTGGGTATGCCTGTAAGTCTGCAGACCAAAAGTCCACTTTGCGAGGGCTAAACTACCTAATAAAACATTATGGGGCACATGATGAGATCCAAACAGATAGGGGCACACACTTTTCAGGGAAAACAGTGCAGGGCTGGGCGCAGGAACAGGGAATTCGGTGGATTATACACCTTAGTTATTATCCACAAGCTGTAGGCATGATTGAGAGATATAACGGATTGTTGAAAGAACAGCTAAAAAAGTTATCAGCCCATGATAGACTTGCACAAGTGATTTGTGAACAAGCGTACACCCCTCACATTGAAGAAAGATCTGACACCCCGATAACACCCAGAGAGGTGAGGGAGGATTTGGAAGCATAGGAAGAAAAGTATAGGTGAACCATCCAGGAAAAAAAGCCAGAGGCAGGAGAGCTATTGAGTCAAGGGGTGGGGAATACGTGGGGAGTACATATATTATACTTTTAAAGAACTCAAATGTACCTGTATTTGTACTTGCAGTGAGACTTACCCCACGGTCGTAAATGATGACACCTGCATCGATGACGTGGTTCATGATTATAACCGGAAAAAAGTGTATGAGTCCGACAGAATATAGTCAGTCATGTCACTTGTGCACCTCAAGCAGCTAACATAACTGATGACCAGGGAAATGTTTCACTTTGCAACGTGGAGGTACCTGGAGGCAAGTGGATGGCTGCCAAAGCTGTGACCTGAAAGGTAACTGGACAGCAAATCCGACAGGCCAATGGACTGAACAAGGTGGAGAGGATGCCAGCAACAGTAGGCTTTGAGTTACAAGCGAAACATGATATGTAAATATTGTGATACCAGGACACATGGTGGTTGTTACAATGAACAATAGAATACCAGCCTTCATGTTTTATATAACCAAAAGACGCATGGTTAACAACTTAAGCAACGTTTCTATAATGCGATACAAAATAGGATGTAAACAAGTTATGCATGCAAGCATAATTAATAGTATTGTGTTACGGATACATTTTGTCAAGGGGAATGTCTCAAAGTATGATCTGTTATGTGCACCTTGGACACCACAGTTATGGCCATGGCCAAAGTTACGCAATAGAAGAGATCTAGGGTCCTTGATAACTGGGGCCACCGGAATCAGGATAGGGGCCCTGAATTCTTTTGATGTTGAAGCCATTAGGAATAAGCTATCTTCTACAGGATATAGTACAGGAGAGGCCATAAAAGTAATTTCTCAATGGGGGCCTACACACTCACAAGAAGTATGGAAAGTCCTGCGTGGGTTGTATCGTGATTGGCAATGGCATAATTTCACTTATGAACAATTTGGAAAAAGCTTTCAAAGCACCCAAACAATGTCCAAAGGAATTCAGTGCATACTATGGCAAAGTATTGTTAATCAACAGTATGTAGACTTCAAAGCGGAATGGGGACAGCTTCAAGGTGAATATTGGAGACAACAATTGCATTTGCCTGAGGAAATATGGGTAAAGCCTATACAATTCCACTGTGAGGGAGAGATGTGTTATGCTCATTTTGATATAGCTAGAAGTAATCTTCCTCCTGAAATATGGTGCCCCTTTATATTGCTCCCTGTAGTAATAGGTGAAGAATGGTGGATACCTCACACTGACAAAAAATGGACTAATCAAACAAATCACACCGTAGATCCCACTAAATGTGCAGATTGGTCTAAGGGGTGGGTATGTACCCACACTGGACGGGCGCTAGACCCATGCCTTCACCCAATACAAGGAGAATGTGAATGGTTTCCTTATACTATTAATGGCACAGACTTATATCTGATAGGAACAGAGAGTATATGTTACGTTACCAATCATCCCTTACTGATTAACGGATTTATACAAACCACCGGAGAGCAAGTAATGTGTACGCGCAATATTACCAGCATTATTGACATAAGCACTCACATCTTGTACCGACCAAGTTCACCATAACCACATTACAGACGCAAATGCGTGCGCAGTTAGAGTGGAGCATCTCACTTGTTGTTAAGCTACCCAGATAAGAGGCAATCAAGCACTACGCACAAGTTACCTTTGCTAAATTTGATATGGCAGCTAAATACACCAAGGATACAGCCATACTGATGACCATAAACACTAAACAGCTTATGCACACTGCTTCATGCATCCAGCAAATAACTGAGCACCATTGGTATGATATCTTCTTAGGCTGGGCACTAGGAGCTATAAAGACGCTAACTATAGTGTTACAACAGCTAATTTGGTTATTGATTGTTTGTGTTACGCTAATGACTATACTATGTAGACTATATGTATGCACAAAGCAGTTTTTATACTAAAGATGCAAGCGCTTAGAATACCGTTGACCAGTATTAGTAGCAACCTAGCTAGCGGAATGTCAAAGTAAATGATATCCGTTTCAACATGCATCACGCTCATCTAAGGGGTGGAGTGTTCAGTATTAGGGAAAGATGCGGAAGACATTGTAACGCGAAGGGTTAATTAGCTTGAGCAGTGTAGATGAGTGTAATGCCTGTTGAAACCCCCTCCCAAACATCGTGGAAAAGTTCATGATATTATTTTCAAGCTTGTTTGTGTAGAAGACTCTGTCTCAACCTTGAGAACGAGAGTACAGGGAGAAGATGGAATGAAAACAAAGGCTGGAGAAAGGCAGAGCAGCCAAGTATTAATAACATAGCTAGAAAATGCCAGAATGAGATAGAATCCAAGCTTCGAGTTTTTTAAGCACTGAACTGTGGGTGAGGGATTTGGAAGCTCGCAGATGGAATTGTGGAAGCTGCCATGGCCCAGCGCTGCCTCCCTGTTTGCTCGTGGTGCTTGAAGGGGAGAGAGGTCCAAGCAGGCGGTAGAGAGCTCCCCAGCATGTCGTGGATTAAGTTAAGTTTCCACACAGGGATAAAATACCTTTGTTTCTCTGCTCTATTATTGTGACTGATTATTTATGCCTGCACTGTGTTTATAACCTGAAGTATTCAGCTCGTTTTTATTTTGCTTTCTAAACCTATTAGTGTGAACTGCTACAATAACTGAAACATGCATTTAGGTGTGCAGTAAATCAAAGCTTATCTGAAGTATTTAGTTCGTTTATATATTGCTTCCTGAACATCGTAGTGAGAGCCTGCTGCAGTAATTGAAACATGCATTTTGGTATGCAGTAAATCAAAGCTTATCTGAAGTATTCAACTCATTTATATTCTGCTTCCTGAATATCTTAGTGCAATGCATTTTAGTATATAGTTAATCAAAACTTATATCTGTCAATTAATTCTTTGCCTATATATATATATATATATATATATATATATATATATATATATATATATATATATATATATATATATATATATATATATATATATATAGATGCTTTTCATTGCTATTCTTATTCTACTATTGTTAATGTGCTAAATGCCTACATTTTACCTGCAATTCTAGTAAAGCTAAATTGTATTTATTATTGGCGTGTGGTCCTTCATTGAGCGTCCTTATTGACTTATACCGAACAGGTGTCAACCAGTCACCTGGATAAGACAGTTCCCCCTAGGCCCATTTCAAACATTTGTGTTTTTCACTATTTGCACTGTTTTCTACCTGTTTGTACAGCTATTTCTGCATACTAGTGTATATAAATTGTGTATTTCTTACCTCCTAAGGGGGAAAGTCTCTATGGTATTTTTTTGCATTTGTGTCACTAAAATAAAGTACCTTTATTTTTGTAACACTGAGTATTTTCTTTCATGTGTGTGAGTACTGTGTGACTACAGTGGTATTGCATGAGCGTTGCATTTCTCCTAGAAAAGCCTTGGCTGCTCAGCTACAGCTACCCCTAGAGAGCCTGGCTTCTAGTCACTGACTACACTTCACTGAGAGGGGATACCTGGACCTGGTATAAGGTGTACGTACCATAGGTACCAACCACACACCAGGCCAGATTCCTACATTGGTGGTGCAGTGGTGAGATAAGGACTTGCAATTGCCTTAGCACTCTTTTACTTGGTGCTTCCTGCAAAAAAATACCACTTACTAGTTAGGTTTACACTTAAACCTAGTAGCAGGGTTAGTCTCTTAAAGTATGGGTAAGACAGGGGTCTAGCACAGCCTCTGCTCCAAACTCCCCTAGAAAGAGACTAGAAGTTAGGGAGGTTAGGCATACCCTACACCACTTTAACATATTTTCTGTATGTAGCATATCTCAGAACATGGATTCTCCTTATGTGGATGTCACCTTCCAGGAACTGAGGGAAGTGTGTAAGAGTAGGAATCTGAAGACAGAAAGGAACCCTAATAAGATTCTGCTTCTTGGCCTGCTCCTCCAGGATGACCAGGAGAAAGCTGGTAGCCAAGAGGAGGAGGGAGAAGAGTCTACCCCCCACACTGTTAGATGGAGAGGATCTGAATACTGAGGTGGGTCAGGAGGGTCCTCCCTCAGAGGATCACAGGGTCTCTAGTAACCTCCCTTGTGTAGCTAGGAGCACTACAGGTAGTGCCAAGGGTGGCCATGTCAGTAGACCCATCTTTATTCCCAGGGGACTAGTTCAGAGGGTTACACAACGTAGGGACATATCCGCATCCTGCCACTCTCATGTCACCTTTGTATCAAAGGGGACAAATCACTCACCTCCAGATGACTCCTTGGATAGGGAACTTAGGAAACTAAGGCTGGGGGAAGCCAGCCTGAGGCTGCAGCACCAACAGCTAGCCTTAGACAGAGAGGCCTTAGCAATGGAGAGAGAGAGGCTGGGATTGGGGGCAGCAGTAACATTGGTTTCAGGAAACCTAGTGTAAGGGAGGATTCTTTTGTTTCCAGAAATCTTAGTAAGGTTGTTCCCCCATACAAGGTGGGGGATGACATCCAGAAGTAGTTTGCTGCTCTGGAGAGGGCCTGTACAGTTCAGAAGGTCCCTCAGAAACAGCGGGTCGCAGTTCTTTGGCTCTACTTCTTTGACAAGGGTAAAGATAGGCTTCTTACTGTCAGAGAGGAGGATGCCGCAAATTGCACAGTTTTAAAGTCTAAACAGTACAGGATTAAGTTCATGGAGACCAGGAAAGAGTCCTTCCTAGATTGGGTTGATTTTGTGGACTGCTCTGTAAAAGCTTTGGAAGGCTGGTTACACTGTAGCAAAGTCCGTGACTATGAGGGCTTGTACAATCTGTTTTTAGAGAGAGCATATACTGAACAACTGTGTGTCTGATTTGTTGCACCAGTACTTGGTGGACTCAGATCTGACCTCTTCCCAAGAATTGGGAAAGAGGGCAGACAAATGGGTCAGAACAAAGCTGAGCAGAAAGGTTCACACTAGGGGTGACAAACATAAGAAAAAGGAAACCGGTATGTCTCAGGACAAGGGTGGTGACAAAGACAAAAGTAAAGACTCATCAGGCTCCATATTTTAATGTATTTTTTGCGTGTGCATTCTGTACAGTCCAGTTTTCTCCATGACAGCTAGCTGGCCTACCTGCTTGAGGTGTCACCAGATGTGACTGCAGACGTGTGAGCTTGTGACCTTTGTGACTCCTCTGAGGGTGGGTCTAAAAACTCTTCCTCCTCTGCACACAGTAAAAAGCCTTGTGTGCAGAAATAAAGGCCATAGGCCAGAGGACTGCTCCTGTCCTGGTAAAGGCCCTGAGCCTTCCACCACTACTACATCCAATTCCACTCCTAGTGCCCCTAGTAGTGTTAGTAGTAGTAATAGTGGTGGGACTAAAGGCAGTAAACAACCTAAAAGTGTAGCTGGGAACACCTTGGGGTCCATAGTGGAATCTGGGGTAGGTATAGAGACCCCTATGACAGTTTCTGTCTCCCAGGGTGGCACTAGCCTTGCCACCCCACCTGCTTGTCCCCTTAATATGGGTAAGTACAAGCAGCACATTCAGGTAAATGTTGTTGAGGCGGAGGACTACAGGGACACAGGCACCAGTGTCACCATAGTTACTGAAAGGTTTGTGTCACCTGCACAACACCTACTTGGTCACCAGTACCAAGTCACTGATGTGAATAACTCCACTCAGCCCCTCCCCTTAGCTGTAGTACAGTTTAGTTGGGGTGGAGTTACTGGCCCAGGTAATAGTCTCATCTAACCTACCTGTTGAGTGTCTCATGGGCTGAGGTAGAGTTCCTTGCCCATGCAGCCATGCTGGGCATCCCCAAAAATGTGCTCCTTTTAATCTCCAAGTAGAATAAAGAGCAAAGTAGGGAAGGGGCCCTGGAGCCTTGAATAATGGCCCAAGACACTCCTAAAAACACAGGCAAGCAGAATATCAAATTATCCAGTCCCCACCCTCCCACCAAGGGTCCCATTTCTCTGGGGGAGGATGCCACCCCCAATATGGAGCCTGTACCACAGGAGCCAAAAGCTGTCACAGCTGAGCTCTCAGGAGTAAGAGTACCCCTCTAGAAGGAACCTAGGACAGAAAAGCAAACCTGAACTGTCTTAAAAAATCTTTGAGCAGCCCTCCTGTCCTCCCAGAGAAACGTTGGTGCAGCAACCCTGCACCACCCCTGACACCCCAGGACAGCAACCCTGTCCTCCTTTAGATCCTTTAGGACCCTTATTCTGTCCTGCTCTTGCCTTGCTGAGACAGCACCCCTGTCTAGCTATGCAACCCTTAAGACAGCAACTCTGTCCTATCATAGAGCCCCAGGGAAAGTCATCCTGCCCTGCTCTATCACTTTTCCACACCTTATAAATAGGGAATCACAGGATCCACAGTTTAAATGTACTTCAGGCAGATGTAAGAAAATTAGTTACTTACCTGTAACTGTAGTTCTCCAGTATTGGAATCTTTCATAGATTTGCATGCTTGATTCATTACCCGTCGTCAAGATGGGAGTCCCTGGTGTATTATAATAGAAAAGTAACAATAACTAAAGCATATACGGGCCTAAGGCCTGCCACATAGTAGACTATCCTTGTGCATTTTAGAAAAAAAACTGAATTCAGCCAACCCTTCCATCTAGAACACTCCTGTGAAAAGCTACAGTGCCTCCGATTTTCCCACAGCATGAGTGATGAAGTACTTGAGGTATATAACCTGCAATGGTGGGCTTCTCAGGGGAGGAGGGAGGGTTGCATGTGAATCTATGAAAGATTCCAATACTGGAGAACTACAGTTACAGGAAAGTAACTAATTTTCTTACTCCAGTATTGGAACTTTCATAGATTCACATGGTTGAATTAGAGTAGCAAGCAGTAGTGAAGCACATTGTATGATGAACACTTTATATCAATTGATAGATAAAAATTCCATGAATAGAAAAGAAAGCTTTAAATGATTAATTGTTATGAAAACAAAATAAATAATACCCAGTGCTAAAAAACAACGAGTGTATTGTGAAGGAAAGAAACCTTATTATCATACAATGTGATTGTATACTGGGAGGAGGGAAAAAAGAGAATAGGACAGCTAACCGTTACCTGAACAGATGCCGCAGCACCACTTGCCCCACTGCTACATCACCTTGTGACGATTCTCCCAGGCAATAGTGCTTCGTGAAAGTGTGAGTGCACTTCCAGGTGGCCGCTCTGCAAATGTCCTGTATGGGCACACCAGCGAAGAGCGCAGTGAATGCTGCAACAGCTCTAGTGGAATGTGCATGCGATGTTCTGTGCAGGGGGCTCCCTGCAGCTTTGTGACAATAGTCAATTGCACTAGATATCCATCTAGCAATTCCTTGTTTAGAAATCTCTTGCCCTTTCCTAGGGGCACTGAATGACACAAATAATTGATTTGTTTCTCTAAAACTTCTCAGCTTGTTCAGATAAAATTTGAGACATCTTTTGACGTCTAGGGAATGAAGGGACTTTGTCGCTGGAGTTGAAAGATTTGGAAAATACGACTTTAGTACAACTGGCTGATTAATGTGAAAGTCTGAACGAACTTTGGGTATAAATTTTGGATTAGTTCGAAGAATTACTACATTGTCTTTAAACTGCAAGAAAGCGTTTCGGATCGTGAAGGCTTGTATTCCGCTAACCCTTCTAGCTGAGGTCAGGGCAAGAAAAGTGCAACCTGCCATGACAAGAATTTTAAGTCCGCCCTGTGAACAGGCTTAAATGGATGTTTCATTAATTGGGACAAAACTACGTTAAGCTGTCAGGGTGGTGGTCTGACTGGCGGGAAAGAACATAAAAGTTGTTTAAGAAACTGCTTGATAACTCTTGTCAACCACAAAGATATTGAGTTCCCTGATTGCAAATAACAGGAAACTGCAGCTAAGTTGACTCTAATTAAAGCATTCACCAAACCTTGTCTGGCTAAATGGAGGAGATATGGTAGCACCTGCTCTGGCGATGACGAGAAAGGGTGCACCTGAGCTTGTTTACATCATACGCAAAATCTTTCCCATTTAAGGCAGTAAGTTCTAATGGTACTATCAGCTGCAGCTCTGGCAAGAATGACTCTACAGTCGGAAGGAATGTTCAAATTCATGATGTTCAGGAGCCAGGCAGTCACATGAAGGGATGCTGGGTCCTGGTGGAGAACCTGACCGTCGCTCACTGTTAGCAGGCGGGGTATTACTGGCAGAGGGATGCTGTGGCTCTGTGACAGGAGAAGTAGCTCCATATAGCAATGATGTCGAGGACATGCCAGGGCTACTAGAATAATTTTTCAGTGCTTGTTCTTGAACTTGGCTAGGACTCTCGGAATGAGAGGAATGGGAGGGAAAGAGTAAGCAAAAATTCCTGACCATGCCATTAAAAACGCATTCCCCCAAGAGCCCGGATGGTGATCCCGACTTGCATAAAATATGCATTTGCAATCCGGGGAGTAGCAAAAAGATTGAGGTTTGGTTTGCCCCACTGAGAGAAAATGCGATCTAGCACACTTTGATTTAACTCCCATTTGTGGTTGGATGTTGTCTGCCTGCTGAGAGAGTCCGCTACGACGTTCAGAGTGTCCGGTATGTGCTCTGCCAGAAGACGCATTCCCTGTAGGATGGACCAGTTCCAGATTTGTTGAGATTTTCAAGACAAAAGCAGAGATCTGGTTCCCCGTGCTTGTTGAGATAGTGCATTGTTGTGGTGTTGTCTATACCTATGAGTACCAACAAATTTCTTAGCCTTGGTAGAAAAGCTTGAAATGCTAAGTGAACTGCTTTCAGTTCGAGATAATTGATATGGTAAGCTTTCTGATGTGATTCCCACCTGCCTCTGACTTGTAAATCTTGAAGGAAGGATCCTCAACCTTCTAGGGATGCATCTGTCATGATTACCCACGGGGCTGGCGGAGGAAGGAAAGAGAGACCTACTGACAGGTGAGATCCATAGGTCCACCAAGGCAGGTGTGATCTCATGGGTTTTGTAACTTTGATTACATTGTCGAAACATCCCCTGGATTGTGTCCACTGATTGTCCAGCTGCTCTTGAAGTGGACACATTTGAAGATGACAGATTGGCACAAGTGGGATGCAGGAACACATCATCCCTTGTAAGGACTTGAAGAGGCACACTGAAGCAGACTTTCTTTTTTGAACGAGACTGGCTAAGGAAATTCGTTTTTTCTGCCTCTCTTTTGTAGGAGCTGCCTTGGTGTTGAATGTGTCTAGGACTGCACCCATAAAGGTCCTTATTTTCAAGGGTTGGAAAGCTGATTTGCTGTGATTGATAGTTAGGCCTAGTTTTCCAAACAGCTCTATGTAGGCCCTTGTCGCTCTTGGAGCCTGCGACCTGGACTTGGCCTTGATGAGCCAGTCATCCAGATACGGAAAAACTTGATGTTTGTGTCTTCTGAGGAAAGCCGCTACTGGAGCTAGGCATTTGGTGAAAATTCTGGGGGCCGATTTCAGGCCGAAGGGAAGAACTTTGAACTGGAAATGCTCTCTGGCTACTACGAATCTGAGGAATCTTCTGTTGGGATTGACGTATAGAACATGGAAATATGCGTATTTAAGATTGAGGGTGGATATATAATCTCCTGGATTGAGACGGGAAAGGATATATTGTAAAGTAATCATACGGAATGACTGCCTTTTGAGGTAAGTATTCAGGTCCCCGAGATCCAAGATTGGATGCCAATCTCTCCATTTCTTCTGGACAAGAAAGAAACGAGAATAAAATCCCTTGTTTCTGTCTGGAACAGAAACTCTTTCTATAGCTCATTTTTTGAGCATTGTCCAGACCTCCTTACTGAGAATATGTGTTTCAGAGAGCACGGAAGAGGAGGTCTTGCTGGCGGAATTTGCATGAACTCCAGTGTACGGACAAATTGAATAAGGTTTAATACCCATCGGTCGGTGGTCATTATTTGCCAATTGCGTAAATATTGGGAGATCCTCCCTCCTATTATTAGATTTGAAGAAAGATAAGTAGCAGGAGGAAGAGAGAAGTCATTGCCTGCATCCTGCTTCTCTTAAGTTTGACGTTCTGATCTTGTTTTTTGCGACGTTCTAACATATGCTGCCTGTGGAGGCTGCTTCTGTTAATATTGGCGATGGAAGGATTGGTAATTGGACAAGGAAGAGGGATGTTTAGATTGCTGAAACCCCCCTCTGTAGGATGGATATTCCCTTCCTCTGGCACCCCAAAAGGGCTGTCTTTTGAATTGCAGGACTCCAAGGGACTTTGCTGTGTCTGCATCCGTTTTTATAGCCTGCAGGGCACCATCAATGTGTGTCCCAAATAGGGCTTCTCCATCGGAAGGTAAACCGAGAATTTTGTTCTGCACTTTTGGTCTAAAAGAAGTTGCACAAAGCCAGCCCTGTCCTCTTAAAACAACTGCACCTACCAGCTGACAAAAGGCCATGGTAGCAGTATCCATTGCACAGTCGATGACTTCAGCAGAAGTCCTTTCCCTTTCTATAGTATCTTGATTGCTTCTGAATCCTCTGGAAGCTGGTCTATGTAAGGAGCAATGTCTGCCCATAGCTGCCTGTCCTACCTGTCTATTACAGCTAATGGGTTTGACACCCTTATTGTAAGAGAGGACATCAAGGAGAAGCACTTTCCTATATTATCAAGCCTTTTTCCTTCTTTATCAGGTTTATCAGAGAGTGGAGCTGGAGGATTTCTAGATCTGCGCTGTGCTGCCTGAGTGATAACAGAATCAGGCTTGGGGTGTCCATTCTGGCACGCTGGGGCGTCGTCTGGCGCCTTATATTGCTTATCCAAGTGGGGCAATACCGTGGTAACAGGAGTGGTATTTTTCATTACCTTCAGACCCTCATTTCATACGTAGTCCACTATGGGAATCGATCTTACACTTTTTAAAAAAGGTTCCTTAAAGTCACAGAGAAAGCAGTCCATCTGCTTTGCAGGCATAGGTTGTGCAAATCTCTTTGATGCCCGCTCCAACAAACTGTGGAATCCACCAATGTCACCTGGTGGAGAGTCTACTGATACTGGGGAAGATGGTGAAGGTATTTGATAGTCATCCCACTCTGCCATAGGATCTGGCAACTCCCCCTCTTCCCTGCCATCATCGGATGTCAAAGGGTCTTGTGGTGGAACAGAAAGAGGTGTATGTGGGGGCACATCCAATGGTAATACTCGCTGTTTAACAGGTGTGGAAGGAGGTGGCACCGGTGAAGGTATGGATGCCTTCTGGGCTTCAGATTCGATTGGTGAAAATCTCTTCCTATAGTCCGCCAGCATTAATTGCAGGTCTGAAATAAGGAAACCTGGTGCAGGAAACATCTGTTCCTGGAACGAATACTGATCCTCAGGAGAATAAAAGGATTGAGGATCATATTGGTTGTCGTCGTCCAAGTCCTGACACTTTACATGTAGTTCAGAAGGACTAGGCACCATACCAAATGGCCCTTCCTCATCCAGGTCATTGTCCTCCAAAAGATGAGCAGGAATTAAAGGTGACACTTTACTAGGGGCAGTGTACAACTTCCAAGACAACTGAGGGTTTTAAATTTTCTAGGTTTTTCTACAATCTTCACCGTCGACGGTATCGTCGATGCTGTTGTCGTCGACAGTGCTAGCAGTAATGACTGTGTGAATCTCATCGACGGAACAGTCGGCAGCGGTAAGATTGTCATCGTCGACGAAGGTTTAGTCGTCAGATTCGTCGATGGAGGTGAGGAGATGCCTATTTTTAGCATCGACGACCTGACGGAGGGGGCCGTCGACGACAGTGGCATCATGGTGTGCACACTGGAAGTACTGCACGCTGTATAGACCGTCGTCGTTGTAGAGGTCGTCGACGATGCTGTTCACACGTTTTTTGACGCTGTAGTCGTTGGCGATTTCGTCAATGATGGCGTTGACAGTTTCATGAATGGCTTCTTGAAAGAATTTCTAGTCATTGGAGGTGGTGCAGGAGGCTCAGAAGACGCTTTTTTACTAAGTTCTGAAGAGGCAGAACATTCTGTTTTTTCTCTGTGGGAGGATGGAGAATTTGAAGGGCTGTGAGCTTTGTAGCACCCATGTTTGGTCTTTTTTAAAGCTTTTTTTAGGCTGGTCTTCCTAATGACCAGTTTGAGGTGATCTGTCCCTTTTTTGAGTTTTTCTGGAGGATGTAAGAGTCCTCACTGTCAGAACCAGAAACATGATTTTTCCTAGTTTTTAATTTCTGGAGCCAAATAAGCAGCCTGCCCTCCCTGTCCTTAAGAGTCTTGTTAGAAAATGTCCTGCATACCTTACAATCCTTAGCAGAATGGTCTGGATAAAGGCAATATATGCAGTCTTTGTGGGGGTCCTCAAAGTGAAGCCTTTTCTTTCCACACGTCTTGCAGGCCCTGAAGAGACTCTTCCTCTCTATGTCAGACATGGCGAGAAATACAGACATTAAGTGTAGAGCAGACCAGAGAAGAGACTTGGTAGCCTTTGACTAGTAATAGCAATATTTTTAGGAGAAAAAATACCAGAATTGATTTCAGAAAGGTGTGACTGAGCAGAGCTCAGTGGAGACTTCCTAGCACGACGTGCGGTAGAAAATCTGAGGCACTGGAGCTTCTCACTGGAATGTTCTAGAGGGAAGGGCAGCCTGATTGGCTGACATCTGGTTTGGGTCTTTTTTCTCAAATAGACAAGGACAGACTACTAATGTGGCAGGCCTTAGGCCTGTACACACTTTAGTTGTCATTACACTGCTATTATAATACACCGGGGATTCCGATCTCGACGACTGGGAATGATTCAAGCATGTGAATCTATGAAAGTTCCAATACTGGAGTAACCAAACAGGGTGATTCACCTCCCCACAAGAAAGGAACCACATAGTGGGTGATAAAGGGGGTAACCACTCTACTGCAGAGCTACTCTCCACTTATCACCACTTAGACAATAAAGTCTCAGCTGGCCAAAGTTAGCCTTACGGAAGGATGGTACCCTGAATCCGGCCCCAGGAAGCTTGAATCCTGTCTAGGGAGGACGTGGCTTGGCAGTTCGGCTGGACTGTTCCCACAGGGAGCAGGGTCAAGACTGATTTGCATATGGCTGGTTCCGAACTGGGGGTGTCTTGGCAAGCAAAATAACGATGGATTAAACCCATATCTATGACTGGGGGTGAGTGCTTGAAAAGTTTCAACACTTAATCCTTCATTTTATTTTGGGTTGTTATGTGTGCCGTAAGTGGCAAGGGTATGCCCAGACGTGGGTCCCTTGCTCACCTTGCCACTGGATTCAAGCTAGCCTGGCTGAAGAGGGGTGATACCCTGAAACCGGTCCCATGATGCTTGTTTCTAGTCCAGGGAGGACCTGGCTTGGCAGTTCAGGCTGGATTGTTCCCATGGGGAACAGGGTCAAGACTGATTTGCATATGGCTGGGTCTGAACTGGGGTGACGTGGCAAGAACAATAACAATGGATTAATCCCAGATTTGTGACTGGAGTGAGTGTTTTAAAAGTTCCAACACTCCATCCATTTTATTTTTGGTTTTACTGGCAGAGAGAAAGCAGGGCCGGTTGGTGGGTTGATGGGACTGCCTGGGAGCCTGGTGAAATTAGTGGGCATGAGGCCTTTTGTTACGGGCCATGAAGCTCGGTTGGTGGTTGAAGTCACCACATGGTCAGCCACAGGGGTCTCTGAACGGGGGAGATTCCTGCACCTGAGTAGCGGTAGGCAGTGGGCCCCTTGAGTAGTTTTGCTGGGTCTCACTTCTGGCCTTCGCATTTGAGGGAGAAGCAGTGGCTCAACATCACCCGGACACCTCGAAACAACAGGTGCTGTGTCACTGGATTGCTCGCTATTTGGAGGCCGCGTCTAGCCAGAGGCCTGAAGACATCTTTGGTGGAACTTGTAAGCCCCTTGAACTGCCCGGATATCAAGGGATTGTGGGCTTAGTGGATGTTCACAGTGTAAGACATCGGCTAACTTGCCCTCTCTGTTCCCTGCCTCAATGGCTTGTGACCTCATGGGGGTACCTTCATTCACAAATTCACCTGTCTGTCGAGGCTGAGATGAATGACTAAGGACAGGAATGTGGTCCGTCAAGACATGCCAAATTGGACAAATTTACTAATATGCTGGCCAGATGAGCCGGAGGTAGGGAGACAGGGCCTACTGAAGCATTTGTTCAGCACAATTCCAGCACTGCCAGCACCGGCCCCTTAGATGTGACACAGGAGTATCAAGTTACTTTTTCTGTGGCCAGATATTGATTAACCTTGTCAACTTGCAGTCTATAATTATATGTAGTTCACAGTTTTATTTTGCCTACTAATTTCATATTGTGACTGTCCAGTGCCTCTGAAACCCCCTTTTTGTGCTGTAGGTCGACTTTTGGGCCAGCTCTCCTTTCCTACTTTACTTCCCTATCTGCATATTTAATTTACCGCTTGACACTCTTTCCTTCCGGAGGGATTGCCGTATCTTAACTTTTCTCCACTGCTGCTCTTTCCTCATTTGGATTCCTTTTCTCCCTCCAATTACTTAATGTTTTCTGCTGACCTGTTTCCTATGTTTTTTCTTCAATAGTTAACTTTTCTAGGGGTATGATTGAAATGTTTCAGGGTGATGGATACTTCTGGGGCAGAAGTATATGGTGGATGGGAGTTGGGGTTTTTGGATTGGTTCTGTTGAGGACTGCTTCTTTTTAAATGACAGGCAGACACTCCCACAGGTTCTCAAGAACACATCGATATTAATGGATGACTGGTTTATATAAGGATGTAAGGAGAAAAGGGATATTGTATAATGTCCTGGGAACTGAATTGATTGAACAACAAAATCAAAAGCGGGAAGTTATTTGTGAAACCCCACACCACTGATAGCCTATTCCTCCAAGAGATTCATTTGCTGGGTATGAACTGTGGTCCTGGGCAGATAATGTTACACCTGAGTTTACTCGAGTGTCTAGAGGTGTTACAATTCTCTTTCACAGAACTTCCCATTCACGTTTCACACAATCTGCAGAGCAAGCTTAGCTGATATGTCATGATTACGGGTCAGCTCAAAGGATTCCCATGGTCCCTGGTAAGTGTCTTTGCCCGCCCCATTTTAACCAGGCGACGCTGTATGCACTGACAGCACACTTGGTGGGCTCCCTGGCAGGTATGAGGATATTGGGATGAGATTTTGATGCTGTAGTGGACTACTTGTTGAATGCAAGAGACCTATCTGTAACTCATTATGCTCCTTATTTATCACAGTGGTTCACCTCAATGGGATTTGTTGACATCTGCTGCACCCACCATGCAACAATTAAACTATGTACATACTATTCCCCGGGACACTCCAACCTGTCTAAAATTGATTATTTGCTTATACCCAGGAGTGGCTCCTCCATGAGGGTAGAGGAGCGTTACCCCCTCTCTGCTGAAAAACCTTTACATGGAAACAATAATAAACAGTGTTTATTATCGTTTCCTTGTAAAGGGGCGAGTGTGAGGGGGAGTGCTCGGCACTCACCTCTCAGAGCCAGACGTCTCGGGCCGGCCAAAACACAGGCGCCCAGGGCTCTCTCCAACTCAGCAACACAGTTGCTGGGCTGGAGAGAGCCTGCACAGGTTTTCAGTCTGCCTCGGAGCGCCCTGGCTGGGTGCTCCCAGTCAATCCTGATACTGCTCCGAGCGGCATCAGGATTGGCCGCAGGCCAGGCTGGGAGCCTGTGCCTGTCTGCAGCCATCAGAGGAGCGCGGCGATCAGGTAAGATTTAAAAATATATATATATATATATATATATGTTTTATTAATACTTTCTCCCCACCACTCCCCCCTGTTTCACCCCCGTGCATGGTGCCCCCACCCCTTTAACACTCGTAAGCTGCGACTGCTTATACCAACTGTGGAGGGTCAAACTGTGATCTCCTAGGCCATACTTTGCAGGGGCTCTAAGATCACTCACCTGTCAAGTTAATCATCAATCATTGAGAGCAGGGTGCTAAAGGAGTATGGGACCTATTTGAGGGATACAACTGTTTTGAGATTAATGAGCACTTCGTCTACTTTGCAACACGGAATGGGAGGCCTTGAAGACTGTGGCCCGGGCCTATGCTATGAATTAAATTAAAGGCAGACTGGCTGCCAGGAGAAAAGACATTGCTGAGCTAGAACAATGTATCACCTATTTGGAGGGGGATCCTCATATCATTGATAAGTGCAGGAAGCTGGCCTGGTGTGTGGTACCTAACACCTTATACCAGGTTCAGGTATCCCCTATTAGTGAAGTGTAGGCAGTGTGTATAAGTCAGGCTCTCTAAAGGTAACTGTGGATTAGCAGCCAAGGCTTATCTAGGAGACATGCAAAGCTCATGCAATACCACTGTAGTCCCACAGCACTAACACACATGAAAGAAAACAATGTTGTACAAAAATAAAGGTACTTTATTTTTGGAACAAATCACCACAAAATATTAGAACGGGAACCCGCCAATAGGAGGTAAGTAATACACTAAACATATACACTAGTAATCAGAAACAGGCATAGAAAAGGTTAGAAAACAGTGCCAACAGCAATAACCAATAGTGACCCTGGGGGAGCACAAACCATATACTAAAAAAATGGAATGCAAGAAACGTACACCCACCTAGGTAAGTAAAACGTGTAGAGGGGCCCTGGGAGTACTAGAAAATCACAGAGGTAATTAACACAGTACCCCCCCAGCAACCAGGAATGTATGAGTAAATCACTGGATCCCCAAACCACCCAAAAAGGAGGCTGAAAGACTTCAAGAAGACCAGTGGTGGATTCCTGAAGAAAGAAGACCTCTGTAGAGAAGTCAAAGTTGAGTCCAGGAGGAGGAGGAGCTACTACCCACCCAGCTGTAGTCGCAGGAGTTGGTTGACAGTAATGAAGAACAGGTCAGCACTGCAGCCCTGGAGCCGGAGAAGAGTTCCTGATGGATGCAGGTCCTACGCTGGAAAGAAGACTGCAGACATAAGTCGGTGCAGAAATTCCACCAACGAGCCTTGGCAAAGGCAAACTAGCGGATAGGGGAGAATGGTGCTACCAGGGAACAGGAAGGCCCAGGAGGACTCAACCCAGCAAGGGGAGTCACAGGGGAGCCTCAGCGTCACAGAAAGTCCACAGGAGCAGAGGCAGCGCCCATAGGAGTCCACACAGGAGTTGTAGAAGAAGCCCTCGCAACACTAAAAAAGAGGATCCCAAGCCGCCAGAGAACCACGCAGGACGCTGTGCTTTGCAGGATAGTGTGCTGGGGGCTGGAGGTACACGTCGCCTGAAGACCCCTTGGAGGATATGCAAACAAGCCTTAGCAGCTGCAAGAGACACAGTGCACAGAGGTACTGTCCTGAGTGGGAAGGCAAAGACTTACCTTGACCAAAGGTGGACAGCTGGCAGAGAGGACCAAGAGAACTACTCCGGACCACAACCTGTAATGCGGGATCTACACAGCTCAAGATGATGGGAGATCAAAGCAGCTGGTCGTCGCTTGCTGTAGTTGCCTGCAGTTGCAGGGAAGTGACTCCTTCACTCCAAGGGAGATTCCTTCTTATTCTTGTGCAGGTTGAAGATTTGCAGTCTTCGGAGGATACACATCCGGGGAAATGTTGCAAAGCTGGCAGGAGAGGTGGAAACAAAGTTGCTGAAGAGTCGTCTTCGTTGTAGCAGCGTTTGTCGGTTCCTGGAGGGTCCAGTCGCAGTTCCAGTGGCCAGAAGTCGAAGCAGAGGTTGCAGAGGAGTCCTGTTAGAATCTTCCAAGCCGAATCTGACCACCCCCCAAGAAAGAGAGACCCTAAATAGCCCTGAAAGGGGGATTAGTCAGCTAACCAGGTAAGCACCTATCAGGAGAGGGGTCTGACGTCACTGGCCTGGCCTGGCTACCCAGATGCTCCTAGAGTTCACTGCCAACCTTGGAAACAAGATGGCGAACGAGGGGACCCTCTGGAGGAGCTCTGAGCACCACCCCTGGGGTGGTGATGGACAGGGGAGTGGTCACTCCCCTTTCCATTGTCCAGTTTTGCGCCAGCGCAGGGACGGGGGTCCCTGAACGACTGTGGACTGGTTTTTGCACAGAGGGCACCAAATGTGCCCTTCAAAGCATACCAGTGGCTTGGGGAGGCTATCCCTCCCAAGCTAGTCACACCTATTTCCAAAGGGAGATGGTGTTACCTCCCTCTCCCTAAGGAAATCCTTTGTTCTGCCTTCCTGGGCTTGATCAGATCGAGCAGCAGGAGGGCAGAAACCTATCTGAGGGGTGGCAGCAGCTGGGCTGCCCGGAAAACCCTGTAAGACTTGTGGTAGTAATGCTGGGGGTCCTCTAAGGAGCCCCCAGAGTGCATGGAATCATACTTCCAAGACTTGCAACAGTATTGGGGTATGAGTCTTTCACGTTTGATACCAAACATGCCCAGGTTCGGAGTTGCTATGATGTAGCTGGACATAGGTAGTGACCTATGTCCAGTACACATATAAAATGGCGTCCCCGCACTGATGAAGTCCAGTAAAATGGGGCTGGAGTTCGTGGGGGCACATCTGCTGGTGCAGGGGTGCCCTCACACACAGGGACCTGCATCCTGCCCTCTGGGCTAGGAATGCCTACCATAGGGGTGACTTACAGTGACCTGGTGCAGTGACCTGTAGTGAAAACGGGTGTGTGCACCTGGTTCACGTAGACTGCAATGGCAGGCCTGCAGAACCCTTTGCATGGGCTCCGTATGGGTGGCAGAATAACTGCTGCAGCCCATAGGGATCCCATGGAACCTCAATGCCCC
Source organism: Pleurodeles waltl (assembly GCF_031143425.1). NCBI lineage: Eukaryota > Metazoa > Chordata > Amphibia > Caudata > Salamandridae > Pleurodeles > Pleurodeles waltl. The sequence continues at coordinate 857,257,399 of NC_090442.1, read as the reverse complement.
GGCTACCTAGGTACCATATACTAAGGACTTACATGGGGGACCAGTATGCCAATTGTGGGAAGAAAAAGGTACAATTTAGAGGAGACGGCAAAACTACCGAGGTCCTGGTTAGCAGGATCCCAGTAGACACAGTCAAACACACTGACTACAAGCAGAAAATGGGGGTAACAATGCCAAGAAAAAGGGTACTTTCCTACAATAAGGATCAACTTACCCAGCAAGTTAGAACCACTTTATAACAAGGATTGCATGATATGGCTCAGACAAGCTGGTTATGCTACTGAAGAGAATATATCAATCTGGCAACAAGGCGGGGTAACTTCTGTAGTGACTTGCGAAAAAAGACTATGGGCCTGCCCCGATTTAAATGCTGGTGGAGGGGAAATTCCATCCTAACAGCAACGAGTACCCCCCTCGCTAACATTTTGGTCCACCTGTGCGATTTTGATTCAGGCGGACCACAGCTTGATGACAGCAGAGACTACTCTGTCTGTGTCCCCTGTGATCAACTTCTCAGACGGCCCAACAAAGTAAGGGCCATCGAAGATTTGTCTATATGTCCGCCCACTTAATTTTGATAGGTTTTCAGATTTGTGGTGTAGCAGAGGCATTGGATTAGAGTAAGGTTCTATGACCATCGGTTGTGCTTTTGTTATTGCATAGTAGTACCTTGGTCAAGATTGAGCTGCAGTCGATTTGGAGGGAAGTCATTAGTGTTGGCACCAGATCATACTTTCATACTTGTGGACCGGCGTGAATTTTGGGGCCGGAGTAGAAGATTGTACCGGCTGCAGTAAGAGCCCTGTCAACTGTCCCGCTGGCAATAACCCAACTGGGGGCGGCTGCAGCTCCATCAGCCTAAAAGCATGCCCCAGCGAGCCAGAATCACACCAAAAATTTGCAGAATGGGCACTTTAAAGGCCTTCATCTACTGATGAAAAACAACACATTAGTGGTGACCAGCTAAGAAACCAGTTCTGTGACTGGAGATCTTAAAGGGGGAAAGACTGACATTATGATGCCCTTGTGCCTTCTCTTAAGAGTCAGAGTGGTGTGATGGGGTCTAGTCCAGCACATCTGACTTACTGGAGTTCAAGTGTGAAGTTGAGCAGTTGTGAAAATAACCTTGGAACAGGGTCCCACAGCTTGGAGCAGGAACAGGAGTGGGAACTAGGTGAATGGCACAATTTCTTGTAACATACAGGTTCATGTCTTGGATCACCTTTGGATGCATGAGAGCACCCTTACTGCATGACTTAAAATAGTGTCCCAAGCCCAGATTCCAAAGTCACATATCAAATGGGTCTGTGCCCGTCCTCTATTTAATGCAGTTGTGCAATGGTTTGAAAGTTGTTGTTTTGAGTGGGGATATGGTTCCAAAGCACGCTGGTGAAATGATTTAGAAGTTGTTTGAGCTCCGAATCCGTGTTGAAAGACATGGAAAGAAAGGTACTGATATCAGCGCACCTGGGTTGGTGCTTATATGCTGCATTGCCTGATCACTTCCAAGGTGGGGTGAAGCTAGCGTGCAGCCACATGACATCACCTAGCGGCATGTGGGAGCCGGGTTGGAGGAAAACATTTTTCGGATCCAGACTGGCCCTTTGGGAGTATTCTGAGATGAGGAACCTTCAATTGGAAGTGTTCATCAGAAAAAGGGCTTCAACAGTACAAACCACAGTAAATTAAAATAATTGACAGTATAAAGAATTCTGAGGAACCCACCTACAATAAGAGTCATAGCAAATAGTGAGGATAATGTACATACAAAGCAGCAAAGAATAAAGAAAACAGCCTTAAATTATCCAGGTTTGCTACTGTTACAATCCATTAAGTATTATCAATAAAAATGTCATACAATAAAACTGCACATACCTGATAATCTAACACCTGTTTCCTGAGAGACTCTACTTCCTTCTCTCTGGACTGCTGTCGGGTCATCAATGTTGCAACCTGCGATTTGGCTATATCCGAAATGTTTCGCAATCTAAAAGAAGTAGATGCACCAGACAAATATAGTTTAATATAATTTGTTAGTCCCATAAACCATCCACAAGGCAGAAAGGAATCTGATGAAATAAACAGAAAATAAAAAAATGGGCACATTCTACTGTAAGAGAACACCTTGCATTTAAACAAAGGTGCATATTTAAAAAGTTTAAGCTTCAATATGAAAAGGGAACACTTGGTATAAAATAAAATCAAATCAGTGGCAATAGCAATTCACCTTTCCCCCAGTTCCTTTACATGATCTTTCTGTGATGGTTCTGGGACACTAGGATGAGTTAAAAACAAATTTGAATATTCACGTTCAGCACCAACTGGCCCTTAATATAAAACTTTTACCCTGGCATGTGGGTGCCTTCCAGCTTATGATTAACCCACCCCAAACATAGTGATGGGTTAATTCTTAGGTTAGAACATCCTCTACATCACTAGATTTCTTTCCTTATCTGCAGTCTTGCAGTTTTTAAACCAGTGTTGTGAACTGCCCTGTTGAATCAGGTGCAGCCCGTCTGTACCGCCATCCGTACCACCATCACCTTTGATCACTCCAATGCAAGAGCTCAGCACCAATGAGAAGCCAATAGGTGTAGCTGCAAATCAAATGCTTCACCACTGTATATATCATTTAGTTTAGTACACCACACAATTATTGTGTGTCAATCCTTGGGTCCTTTGCCAGTATCAAAGTGCCTGACCCTGTGAAAGCATTCTAAGAGTGCTGACATACCATACACCCCTAATTGACATAACCCCTGACTAGATGACAGGAACAGCAGAGGCCATTTGCAACTTCAGATGTATCCCAGTGCTAGATTTCACCAACTAAAAGTTCCAGGTATCGAAAGCCGATGGAACACATCAATTACTATTTGACAGTCACAATCCAAACCGTCACACCAGGAGGTGAAAAAGTGAAAAATGCCAATGTTACCGGTCCTCATACCAGTTGTCATTGGCCATGGACTCTGCTAGAAGTCAAATGTAGGTATAGGGATTGTAGTAAGTTGGATGTGTATATACTATCTCAAAGTAAGAGATAGTGTGCACAGAGTTCAAAATTCCCCTTAGAGGTAAGTGGCAAAATTAGATAATTCTAATGCTCTATTTTGTGGTAGTGTGGTCGAGCAGTAGGCTTATCAGAGGGTAGTGTTAAGCATTTGTTGTACACACACAGGCAATAAATGAGGAACATACACTCAAATACTTAATTCCAGGTCAATAGTTTTTATATAGAAAAATATATGTTCTTAATTTATTTGAGAACCACAAGATTCAGGATTTGAAGTAAATACATAAAATGCAAGGTACTCCACACAGGTAAGTAAGAAACTTTTAATTAGAGCAATAGCATACACAGTTTTGGTTAAAATGACAATAAGCTATTTTAAAAGTGAACACAGTGCAAAAATCAACAGTTCCTGGGCGAGGTAAGTGTAGGAGGCTGGCCTGGCTTATAATGGGTACCAGATGGTACTTACACCGTGTGCCAGGTCCAGTTATCCTTTATTAGTAGATTAGTAGTGTTCTAGCAGCTCAGGCTGATAGAGGTAGCTAAAGCAGAGCAGCTTAGGCTGAACTAGGAGACATGCAAAGCTCCTACTATACCACATATCATATAGCATTATATCATAAGAAACACAATACTCAGAGTTATTAAAAATAAAGGTACTTTATTTTAGTGACAATATGCCAAAAATATCTCAGAGGATATACTCTCTTAGGAGGTAAGTAAAATACACAAAATATACACACGAACCAAAATCAGGTAAGTAAACAGTTAGAAAAGTAGTGCAAACACTGTAGAATACAATAGGCCTAGGGGCAACACAAACCATATACTCTAAAAGTGGAATGCGAACCACGAATGAACCCCAGGCCTAGTGTAGTGTGTAGAGGGACACTCGGAGTGTAAGAAAACACTAAAGGGTGTCCAAGATACCCCACCCCAAGACCCTGAAAAGTAGGAGTAAAGTGACCCTACTTCCCCAGAAACACACTAAAGTCGTGTTAGGAGATTCTGCAAAGGCAACAACTGACTGCAAAGCACTGAAGACGGATTCCTGGACCTGAGGACCTGTAAAGGAAGGGGACCAAGTCCAAGTGTCACGCAAGTGTCCTGGAGGGGACAGGAGCCCACTAAACCCCGGATGAAGGTGCAAAAGGGCTGCCTCCGGGTGGAAGAAGCTGAAGATTCTGCAACAACGGAAGATGCCAGGAACTTCTCCTTTGCACAGAAGATGTCCCACAGCGTGCTGGAGGATGCAGAGTTGTTTCCATGCAGAAAGACCGCAAACAAGCCTTGCTAGCTGCAAGAGTCACGGTTGAAGTAAATGGGTGCTGCCCGGGACCAGCAATGACCAGGAGGTCGCCCCTTGGAGGAGGAGACAGAGGGAGCACTCAGCAGCACAGAGAGCCCACGCAGAAGCAGGCAGAACCCGCAGAAGCACTTGAACAGGCGTTCAAGAAATCTGAGCACGGCGGTCATCTCAACACTACAAAGGAGGGTCCCACGAAGTCAGTGATCAACTCAGCGAGTTGAGCAATGCAGGACGGAGTGCTGGGGACCTGGGCTATGCTGTGCACGAGGGACTCCTTGCAAAAGTGCACAGAAGCCCTAGCAGCTGCAGTTCACGCAGTACACAGGATTACTGTCTGGTGTGGGGAGGCAAGGACTTACCTCCACCAAATCTGGACAGAAGGGCCACTGGACTGTGGGGGTCACTTGGATCCAGCTCATGTGTTCCAGGGACCACGCTCGTCGAGATGAGAGGGGACCCAGAGGACCGGTAAAGCAGAAGTTTGGTGCCTGCGTTTGCAGGGGGAAGATTCCGTCGACCCACAGGAGATTTCTTCTTGGCTTCCAGTGCAAGGTGAAGGCAGACGGCCCTCTGAGCATGCACCACCAGGAAACAGTCGAGAAAACCGTCAGGATTAGGTGCTACAATGTTAGAGGAACTCTGGTGAGCTCTTTCATTCGTTATCTGAAGAGAAACCCACAAGAGAGACCCTAAATAGCCCTCACAGGAGGACTGGCCACCTAACCAGGTAAGCACCTATCAGGAGGGGTCTCTGACGTCACCTGCTGGCACTGGCCACTCAGAGGCCTCTATTGTGCCCTCACACCTCTGTGTTAAGGATGGCAGAGGTCTGGATCACAATGGAGGAGCTCTGGCACCACCTCTGGTGTGGTGATGGACAGGGGAGTGGTCACTCCCCTTTCCTTTGTCCAGTTTCACGCCAGAGCAGGGGCTGAGGGATCCCTGAACCTGTGTCGACTGGCTTATGCAAGGATGGCACCATCTGTGCCCTTCAAAGCATTTCCAGAGGCTGGGGGAGGCTACTCCTCCCCAGTCCTTAACACCTATTTCCAAAGGGAGGAAATCCTTTGTTCTGCCTTCCTGTGACTGGGCTGCCCAGACCCCAGGAGGGCAGAAGCCTGTCTGTGGGTTGGCAGAAGCAGTAGCTGCAGTGAAAACCCCAGAGAACTAGTTTGGCAGTACCCGGGGTCTATGCTGGAGCTCTGGGGATGCATGGGATTGGCACCCCAATACCAGATTTGGCATGGGGGGATAATTCTATCATCTTAGATATGTTACATGGCCATATTTGGAGTTACCATTGTGAAGCTACATATAGGTATTGACCTATATGTAGTGCACGCGTGTAATGGAGCCCCCGCACTCACAAAGTCCGGGGAAATTGCCCTGAACAATGTGGGGATACCTTGGCTAGTGCCAGGGTGCCCTCACACTTAGTACCTTTGCACCTAACCTTCACTAGGTGAGGGTTAGACATATAGGTGACTTATAAGTTACTTAAGAGCAGTGTAAAATTGCTGTGAAATAACATGGACGTTATTTCACTCAGGCTGCAGTGGCAGTCCTGTGTAAGAATTGTTTGAGCTCCCTATGGGTGGCAAAAGAAATGCTGCAGCCCATAGGGATCTCCTGGAACCCCAATACCTAGGTACCATATACTAGGGAATAATAAGGGTGTTCCAGTGTGCCAATCAGAATTGGTGAAAATGGTCACTAGCCTGCAGTGACAATTTTAAAAGCAGAGAGAGCATAAGCACTGAGGTTCTGGTTAGCAGAGCCTCAGTGAAAACAGTTAGGCACCACACAGGGAACACATATAGGCCACAAACTATGAGCACTGGTGTCCTGGCTAGCAGGATCCCAGTGACACAGGCAAAAACAAACTGACACACAAGTAAAAATGGGGGTAACATCCCAAGCAAGATGGTACTTTCCGACAGTAAGTAATGGTTAGTTTGTCAGGTAAGTAACACACTTACAAGTCTAAGTTCCTGGGCATAGACAGCCCACCCAAAGTTACCACACCAGCAGCACAGGGCCGGTCAGGTGCAGAGGTCAAAGAGGAGCCCAAAACACATAGGTGCCTACGAAGAACAGGGCTGCTCTGGTTCCAGTCTGCCAGCAGGTAAGTACCCCCATCCTCAGAGGGCAGACCACGGGGGTTTTGTAGAGCACGGGGGGACGACACAAGTATGCACGCAAAACACACCCTCAGCGGCACAGGGGCGGCCGGGTGCAGTGTGCAAAGCAGGTGTTGGGGTTTGATTAGGAAACAATGGAGGGACCCGGGGATCACTCCAGCGGTGCAGGCAGGGCACAGGGTGGCTTCTCGGGCCAGCCACCAACTGGGCCAGGCAGAGGGTCGCCTGATGGTCAGTCCTGCACTGGAGTTCGGTTCCTTCTGGTCCTGGGGGCTGCGGGTGCAGTTCTTGGTCCAGGCGTCGGGTTCCTTGTTACAGGCAGTTGCGGTCAGGGGGAGCCTCAGGATTCTCTCTGCATGCGTCACTGTGGGGGTCCAGGGGGGTTGTCTAGGGTTACTCACGAGGTCGCAGTCGCCTGGGAATCCTCTCTGTAGTGTTGGTTCTCTGGAGCTCGAGTCGGGGTCGTCGGGTGCAGAGGGTGAAGTCTCACGCTTCCGGCGGGAAGAGTGAGTTCTTTAAAAGTTGTTTCTTTGTTGCATAAATGTTGCTGTGGGTGAACAGTGCCACTGTTCTCTGGAGTTTCTCGGTCCTTCGGTTTCAGGGCAGTCCTCTGAGGCTTCAGAGGAGGCAGGTCCCTGTCGGATGCGTTGCTGTGCAGGTTCTTTGAGTCTGGAGACAGGCCAGTAGGGCTGGGGCCAAAGCAGTTGTCGTCTCCGTCGTCTCTGCAGGGCTTTCAGGTCAGCAGTCCTTCTTCTTTGTGTAGGTTGTAGGAATCTGATTTCCTGGGTTCTGGGGTGCCCCTAAATACTAAATTGAGGGGTGTGTTTAGGTCTGGGGGGCAGTAGCCAATGGCTACTGTCTTGGAGGGTGGCTACACCCTCTTTGTGCCTCCTCCTTAAGGGGAGGGGGTCACATCCCTAATCCTATTGAGGGAATCCTCCAATCTCAAGATGGAGGTTTTCTAAAGGCAGTGGTCACCTCAGCTCAGGACACCTTAGGGGCTGTCCTGACTGGTGGGTGACTCCTCCTTGTTTTTCTCATTATCTAATCCAGCCTTGCTGTCAAAAGTGGGGTCAGTGGCCGGAGGGGCTGGCATCTCCACTAGCTGGGATGCCCTGGGGTGCTGTAACAAAAGGCATGAGCGTTTAAGGCTCACCGCCAGGTGTTACAGTACCTGGAGGGGGAGGTGAGAAGTACCTCCACCCAGTACAGGCTTTGTTCCTGGCTACAGAGTGACAAAGGCACTCTCCCCATGTGGCCAGTCTGGTTGTGGCAAGCTGGCAGAAACTGGTCAGCCTAGCACTAGGAGTCAGACTAGTATTCAAGGGGCATCTCTAAGCTGCCCTCTGGGTGCATTTTACAATAAATTCCACACTGGCATCAGTGTGCATTTATTGTGCTGAGAAGTTTGATACCACACTTCCCAGATTTCAGTGTAGCCATTATGGAACTGTAGAGTTCATATTTGACATATACTCTTTATGGCTACCCTGCACTTACAATGTCTAAGGTTTTGCTTAGACACTGTAGGGTCACAGTGCTTATGCACATATGCCCTCACCTGTGGTATAGTGCACCCTGCCTTAGGGCTGTAAGGCCTGCTAGAGGGGTGACTTACCCATGCCACAGGCAGTGTGAGGTTGGCATGGCACTCTGAGGGGAGTGCCATGTCGACTTAGTAATTTTCTCCCCACCAGCACACACAACCTGTGAGGCAGTGTGCGTGTGCTGAGTGAGGAGTCCCCAGGGTGGCATAATACATGCTGCAGCCCTTAGAGACCTTCCCTGGCATCAGGGCCCTTGGTACCAGGGGTACCATTTACAAGGGGCTTATCTGAATGCTCGGGCGGTACCAATTGTGGAAGCAAAGGTACAGTTCAGGGAAAGAACACTGGTGATGGGGCCTGGCTAGCAAGGTTCCAGCACACTTTCAATCAAAACTGGCATCAGCAAAAGGCAAAAAGTCAGGGCGTAACCATGCCAAGGAGGCATTTCCTTACAGGGATCATCAGATCTCCTATATTCGTGTTCCTCAGTAAGCTCTTCAGTGAAAAAGGTTTCAAACTCCTTTGAGGAGGTGACTTTGGATTGCATAATTCCATTACCTTAAATTAACTTAGTCCAAATATATTTTTAAAGCCACTAACTCATTTACTATGTTTCTGTATGCGTGACCAGAGTAAAAGGCTAATGCTCAGATGAAGTGCATACATTTCCACAGAGACTGGGAAAGCATTTACAGCAAAAGCCCTGGCTTATTCTTTGTTAATAGTTGGTGTGGGTTCAAAATTCGTTCATCTATTCTGGTCTCAGACAAACCTGGTGGTCAGAAGAATTAACAGAAGAATGAAGGCGGCACAGACACCTCGGGTATTAGGGACTGGAGCATCTTGGTATAATCATGGCAATAATCATTAAACTCTATGAAAATAAATTTGTAAAAAAGTAGACTCAATACCAACTATTGTTGGAATGCATATGTAAATGTCTGAGCTTGCTGGGTCTCCTAGATGGCAGCAATAAACTGTTTTATTCGAAGACCAGAAAATGCCTGAAGGATTCACACAACAGTAGGAGGCTGGTCTGGTTTGCAGTGGGTACCTATGGTACTTACGCCTTATACCAGGTCACGTTATCCCTTATTAGTGAAATGTAGGCACTGTCTAGAAGGCAGGCTCTCAATAGGTACCTGTAGCTGAGCAAGGCTCATCTAGGAGACATGCAAAACTCATGCAATACCACTGTAGTCACACAGTACTCACACACATGAAAACAAATACTCAGTTTTACAAAAATAAAGATACTTTATTTTGGTGACAGAAATACCAAAATACCATAGAGACTGTACTCCCCTAAACAGTAAGTAATACACAAATTATATACACTAGTTTTCAGAAATAGGCATAATAACAGTTAGAAAACAGTTCAATTAGTGAATATCACATTAGTTAGAAATGGGCCTAGGCGAGCACAAACCACATACTAAGAAAGTGGAATGCAAATGTTGTCTCCCACCTAGGCAAGTTTAGTGTGTAGAGGATCTCTGGGAGTACTAGAAAACCCCAAAGGTAAATACTAGAACCCACCCCAGAGTCCAGGAAAGTAGGAGTAAACCACAGTAACTTTCCCAGGATACATACACAGAAACGAAAAGAAGGATTATGCAAGAACTAGAAGAGACTGCAAGACACCAACAGTGGATTGCTGGACCTAAGGACCTGTGGAAGAAAGGCACCAAGTCCAAGAAGCACAGAAGAATCCAGGAAGAACAGGAGCCCCTGCTAACCCGGATGAAGGTGCAAAAGAAGACCCACTAGTGAAGAAGAACAATCAGTACTGCACCCAAGAAGACTGAGTCGGGTTCCTGGTTGGTGCAAATGATGTCCCACACCGGATGGATGACTGCAATCTGGTTTGCGTTGCTGGAGTCCGCCAACAAGCCTTGGCACACGCAAAGCTCGTGGTTAGCAGAAAAGTGCAGCGCTACCCGGGACCAGGAAGGACCAGGTGGACTTTACCCAGGAGGGGGAGTCAAAAGGGGCTTTCAGCAAATCAGAGAGCCCACAGAAGGCCAGGCTGCGTGCACAGGAGTCCCACAGTAAAAGGACAAGGAAGGTGCAAAAGAGGCTCATGCAGCACGACGACAAAGGCTCCCACGCCGCCGGAGAAACACTCAGGAAGCTGTGCATCACAGGATAGAGTGCTGGGGCCCAAAGCTGCAAGATGCAGGAAGAACTTCATGGAAGGATGCCAACAAGCCTTGGCAACTGCAAAACACGGTGCATGGGGGTACTGTCTTGCATGGGAAAGCAAACTCTTAGCGCCACCAAATTTGGACAGTAGGACGTGAGGACCGCCGGACTTCAGTCCACCACCTGTGATGCAGGATCCACGCAGCTTAGCAGCAGAGGGGATCCGCGAAGCCGGTCGTCATTGCAATAGGGTTTCTGCAGAGGCAGGAGAGTGACTCCTTCACCCCAAGGGAGATTCCTACACTCTTCTGATGCAGGCTGAAGACGGGCTGGCATCAGAGGATGCACAACCAGGAAACAGTTGCAGCTGCTGGCAGGAGCCAGAGATACAATGTTGCAGAAAGCGTCTTGCTTCTTTGTTGCAATTTTTAGAGTTCCTGGAGGGTCCAGATGCAGTTTCTTCAGTGAGAAATCAAAGTGGAGGATGCAGAGGATTCCTACTGGAGTCTTGAAATCCAAATCTGAAGAACCACCCAAAGGAGAGACCCTAAATAGCCCTGAAAGGTTGATTGGCCACCTAACCAGGCACGCACCTATCAGGGGAGGGTTCTGACGTCACCTGCTGGCACTGGCCACTCAGATGCTCCCAGAGTTCCCTGAGAACTGTGAACCCAAGATGGCAAAATCCATGGACCCTCTGGAGGAGCTCTGAGCACCACCCTTGGGGTGGTGATGGACAGGGGAGTGGTCACTCCTCTTTCCTTTGTCCAGTTTTGCACCAGAGCACAGACTGGGGGTCCCTGAACCTCTTTAGACTGGATTATGCAAAGAAGGCACCAAATGTGCCCTTCAAAGCATCTCCAGTGGCTTGGGGAGGCTACCCCTCCTAAGCCTGTAACACCCCTCTCCCAAAGGAAATCCTTTGTTCTGTCTTCCTAAGCTTGAGGTTTTCAAGCAACAGGAGGGCATAAACCTGTCTGTGAGGTGGCAGCAGCTGGGGCTGCCTGGGAAACCTCAGAAGGCTGGAATGGCAGTACTGGGGCCCTCTAAGGAGCCCCCAGAGTGCATTTAATCATACAACCAATGCTTGCAAAAGCATGGGGGTATGATTCCTACATGTGTGATACCAAACAAATGTTCAGACTTACCATTATGTAGCTGGACATAGGTAGTGACCTATGTCTAGTACACACATAAAATGGCGTCCCCACACTCACAAAGTCCAGGAAAATGGTCCTGGGGGTCTTGGGGGCACCTCTGTTAGTGAAGGAGGGGCCCTCACACACAGGTACTTTGCACCCTGCCCTCAGGGCTGGAAGGCCTGCCATAGGGGTGACTTATAAGTGATCTGGTGCAGTGTAAATGGCAGTGAAAGGGTGCCTGCACCCTTTCACACAGGCTGCAATGGCAGTACTCCAGAAGCCTTTGCATGGGCTCCCTATGGGTGACAACATATATGCTGCAGCCCATAGGGACCTCCTGGATCCTCAATGCCCTGGGTACCTAGGTACCATATACTAGGGAATTATAAGCGGGCACCAGTATGCCAATTGTGGGTGAAATACTGTGTTTTCAGTATCCTACAACCAATTTCAGACGGAGAGAGCATAACTACTGGGGTCCTGATTAGCAGGATCCCAGTAGACACAGTCAAGCACACTGACAAACAGGCTAAAAGTGGGGGTAACTAAGCTAGAAAGAGGCAACTGTCCTACAACAACTCTCAGAGCCAGTTATGAGACTGAAGAAGGCGCTTTTTGGCTACTTAAGATGGCAGCTGGTACTAGAACTGTGACCCTGTTGTTCTGAGGTCAAAAAATAATTGTCCAGATTGCTTTATTCAGTGAAACTACATCATGTGGTCAACCCTGTAAATAAGATCTCAGATGCCGTCAACATTCTAACTCAACACCATGTCTCTCTCAGAATGACTATCAGCAGTTCACATTGCTTTAGATGCTACTAATTACATTCACGTAAATGTGTTCGTGCAAAAGGGAATGAAGGAGCTGAACAAGTTTCACAAATGGAAGATATGCAACACAAAATACATGAATCTATCCTAAACATGTAAATTTCAAGCTATGTCAGGAACAATCTTTTTCCTGTGGATTGTCATAATTATAACTGTGGCCAATGTGGCAAATAAACAGTAACATTTTGACCATAAGTACCAGTTACTTACCTTTGGTAATGAAATATCTGGTAGAGACATATTCTAGTTGCAGATTCCTTACCTTCAAATTTTCCCCCAGACATCAGACTGGATAAGAAGATTTTTTCTTCGAGCAATACCCTTGCGCGTCGGTAGGTGGCGCTGGTCGACTCTACGGGCACCGTTGGTGTCGTAGTCGCCATGATGACGTCGGGAATACTACAGACACTCTGCCTCAGCGCAGTGACGTCAGTTTCTGTTAATGACTTTCCACGGCAAAGCGCAGAGCCGCTACGAACACTGATTGATGCGCAAGAGTTAAGGGCCTGAAGGGGGAAGCGCAGTCCCTAGAAATGAGTTTGCAAGCAGGGAGGATGGGTGGGTCGGGAAGGAATCTGCAACTACAATATGTCTCTACCAGATTGAAAATGTCACTTACCCAGTGTACATCTGTTTGTGGCATCAGTCGCAGTAGATTCGCATGTTCTGCAATAGCTCGCCATCTGGTGTTGGGCCGGAGTGTTACAAGTTGTTTTTCTTCTAAGAAGTCTTTCGAGTCACGGGACCGAGTGACTCCTCCTTTTGTCTCCATTGCGCATGGGCGTCGACTCCATCTTCGATTGTTTTTCCCCGCAGAGGGTGAGGTAGGAGTTGAATTGCAGTAATAGTGCCCATGCAATGGAGTGACTAAGTATGCACCTATTTAAGGTTGAGATGATACATATATAAATAATTGAAGGTAACTTCCAAACTGCTACAGGCTTCCGGGGAGGCGGGTGGGCACATGCGAATCTACTGCGACTGATGCCACGAACAGATGTACACTGGGTAAGTGACATTTTCAGTTCGATGGCATCTGTCGCTGTAGATACGCATGTTCTGCATAGACTAGTAAGCAGTTATTTCCCCAAAAGCGGTGGATCAGCCTGTAGGAGTGGAAGTAGTCTGAAATAATGTCCTTAATACGGCTTGACCTACTGTGGCTTGTTGTGCGGATAACACGTCTACACAGTAGTGCTTGGTGAATGTGTGAGGCGTAGACCATGTGGCTGCCTTACATATTTCTTGCATTGGGATGTTTCCTAGAAAGGCCATGGTAGCACCTTTCTTTCTGGTTGAGTGTGCCCTTGGTGTAATGGGCAGTTGTCGTTTAGCTTTAAGGTAGCAGATTTGGATGCATTTAACTATCCATCTGGCTATACCTTGTTTTGAAATTGGGTTTCCTGCATGAGGTTTTTGAAATGCAATAAAGAGTTGTTTAGTCTTTCTGATGTTTTTTGTTCTGTTAATGTAATACATCAATGCTCTTTTGACATCTAATGTATGTAGTGCCCTTTCAGCTACGGTATCTGGCTGTGGAAAGAACACTGGAAGTTCCACTGTTTGATTTAGATGGAACGGTGAAATAACCTTTGGCAAAATTTAGGATTGGTCCTTAGGACGACTTTATTTTTGTGTAGTTGTATAAAAGGTTCCTGTATAGTAAACGCCTGAATCTCGCTTACTCTTCTCAGGGAAGTAATGGCGATGAGAAATGCCACCTTCCAGGTTAGGAACTGTATGTCGCAGGAGTGCATGGGTTCAAAAGGTGGACCCATAAGTCTAGTTAGGACAACATTTAGGTTCCATGAAGGAACAGGTAGTGTTCTTGGTGGTATAATTCTCCTAAGGCCCTCCATGAATGCTTTAATGACTGGTATTTTATACAGGGAAGTTGAATAGGTAGTCTGCAGGTATGCAGATATTGCTGCAAGGTGAATCTTAATGGAAGAGAAAGCTAGGTTAGATTTTTGTAAGTGAAGCAAGTAACCCACTACATGTTCTGGAGTTGTGTGTAATGGTTGTATTTGATTAATATGGCAGTAGCAAACAAACCTCTTCCATTTACTTGCATAGCAGTGCCTGGTGGATGGCCTTCTTGCTTGTTTTATGACTTCCATACATTCTTGGGTAAGTTGTAAGTGCCCAAATTCTAGGATTTCAGGAGCCAGATTGCTAGATTCAGCGATGCTGGATCTGGGTGTCTGATCTTTTGGTTGTGCTGTGTCAACAGATCTGGCCTGTTGGGCAATTTGATGCAGGGTACCACTGATAGATCTAGTAGCGTTGTGTACCAGGGTTGCCTTGCCCAAGTTGGTGCTATTAATATGAGTTTGAGTTTGCTTTGACTGAGTTTGTTTACCAGGTAAGGAAGGAGAGGGAGAGGAGGAAAAGCGTAAGCAAATATCCCTGACCAGTTCATCCATAGGGCATTGCCTTGGGATTGTTTGTGTGGGTATCTGGATGCGAAGTTTTGGCATTTTGCGTTCTCCCTTGTCGCAAACAAGTCTATCTGAGGTGTTCCCCAGAGTTTGAAATAAGTGTTCAGAATTTGGGGGTGAATTTCCCATTCGTGGACCTGTTGGTGATCTCGAGAGAGATTGTCTGCGAGTTGATTTTGTATCCCTGGTATAAACTGTGCAATTAGGCGAATTTGGTTGTGAATTGCCCAATGCCAAATTTTTTGTGCTAGCAGGCTTAACTGCGTGGAGTGCGTCCCCCCCTGCTTGTTTAGATAATACATTGTTGTCATGTTGTCTGTTTTGACGAGAATGTATTTGTGAACTATTATTGGTTGGAAAGCCTTTAGTGCTTGAAAAACTGCTAGAAGTTCTAGGTGATTGATATGCAGTTTTGTTTGATGTACGTTCCATTGTCCTTGTATGCTGTGTTGATCGAGGTGTGCTCCCCACCCTGTCATGGAAGCATCTGTTGTTATTACGTATTGTGGCACTGGGTCTTGGAAAGGCCGCCCCTTGTTTAAATTTATGTTGTTCCACCACAGAAGCGAGAGGTAAGTTTGGCGGTCTATTAACACCAGATCTAAAAGGTGACCCTGTGCTTGAGACCACTGTGATGCTAGGCATTGTTGTAAGGGCCTCATGTGCAGTCTTGCGTTTGGGACAATGGCTATGCATGATGACATCATGCCTAGGAGTTGTAATACCATCTTTGCCTGTATCTTTTGTGTTGGATACATGGGTTGTATGATGGTGCTGAAATTTTGAATTCTTTGTGGACTTGGAGTGGCTACTCCTTTTGATGTGTCTATTATGGCTCCCAAGTATTGTTGTACCTTGCGTGGCAGAATTTTGGATTTTGTGAAATTGACGGTGAACCCTAGTTTGAAGAGGGTTTGTATGATCTGATTTGTGTGATTTGAGCACTGTTTGAACGAATGGGCCTTGATTAGCCAGTCGTCCAAATATGGGAACACATGTATTTGCTGCCTTCTTATGTGTGCAGCGACTACCGCTAGACATTTGGTAAAGACTCTTGGTGCGGTTGTTAATCCGAAAGGCAGTACCTTGAATTGGTAATGTATTCCTTTGAATACAAACCTTAGGTATTTCCTGTGCGATGGGTGTATTGGTATATGGAAATAAGCATCCTTGAGGTCTAAAGTTGCCATGTAGTCGTGTAGTTTTAGCAATGGCAATACTTCTTGTAGTGTGACCATGTGGAAGTGGTCTGATTTGATGAAAGTGTTCACTACTCTGAGGTCTAGGATTGGTCTCAGTGTTTTGTCCTTCTTTGGTATCAGAAAGTACAGTGAGTAAACTCCTGTGTTTATTTGTGTGTTTGGCACTAATTCGATTGCATTCTTTTGCAATAGTGCCTGCACTTCTATCTCCAGGAGATTGGAATGGTGTGTTGTTAAATTTTGTGCTTTTGGTGGTATGTTTGGAGGGAATTGTAGAAATTCTATGCAATAACCATGTTGGATAATTGCTAGAACCCAAGTGTCTGTAGTGATTTCCTCCCATGCTTTGTAATAATGGCCTATTCTTCCCCCCACTGGTGTTGTGTGGAGGGGGTGAGTGACCTGTGAGTCACTGTTTAATAGTAGGGGCTTTGGGGCTTTGAAATCTTCCTCTATTTCTAGGGAATTGCCCTCCTCTATATTGTCCCCGAAAACCTCCTCTATACTGTCCCTGGTAACTGGACGGTGTGGCTTGTGAGGTGCTGGCTTGTGTGCTTTGACCTCGAAACCCCCCTCGAAAGGGCGTTTTACGGAATGTGCTGTAATTCCCTCTGCTCTGCGGGGAGTAGAGTGCGCCCATGGCTTTGGCAGTGTCCGTATCTTTTTTTGAGTTTCTCAATCGCTGTGTCCACTTCTGGACCGAACAGTTCTTTTTCATTAAAAGGCATATTGAGAACTGCTTGTTGAATCTCTGGTTTAAATCCAGACGTTCGGAGCCATGCATGCCTTCTGATAGTTACAGATGTATTAATTGTCCGTGCAGCTGTATCTGCAGCGTCCATGGAGGAGCGGATCTGGTGGTTGGAAATGGTCTGTCCCTCCTCAACCACTTGTTTTGCCCTATTTTGTAAGTCCTTGGGCAGATGTTCAATGAGATGTTGCATCTCGTCCCAGTGGGCTCTGTCATAGCGCGCAAGTAGTGCCTGGGAGTTCGCGATGCGCCACTGGTTTGCAGCTTGTGCTGCGACTCTTTTACCAGCTGCATCGAACTTGCGGCTTTCTTTATCTGGGGGTGGTGCATCTCCAGATGTGTGAGAGTTGGCCCTTTTCCTAGCTGCTCCTACAACGACAGAGTCTGGTGGCAGCTGTGTAGTGATGAAAGCCGGGTCTGTAGGAGGCGCCTTATACTTTTTTTCCACCCTTGGTGTGATTGCCCTACTTTTGACCGGCTCCTTAAAGATGTCTTTTGCGTGCCGGAGCATACCAGGGAGCATAGGCAGGCTTTGGTAGGAGCTGTGGGTGGAGGAGAGGGTGTTGAATAAGAAATCATCCTCGACCTGTTCTGAGTGGAGGCTTACGTTGTGAAATTGTGCTGCTCTAGCCACCACTTGAGAATACGCGGTGCTGTCTTCTGGTGGAGATGGCTTTGTAGGGTATGCCTCCGGACTGTTATCTGACACTGGGGCGTCGTATAGGTCCCATGCGTCCTGATCTTGGTCACCCTGGCTCATGGTGGTGTGAGCTGGGGAGTGTGATGGAGTTTGTGCTGGTGAGACGTTAATCACAGGCGGAGGAGAGGGTGGTGGGGTAACTCTTTTCACCACTTTTGGTTGTGGTGTCTGTTCCGTCTGGAACTCCAACCTTCTCTTTCCCCTAATGGGGGGAAGGGTGCTTATTTTTCCTGTCCCCTGCTGTATGAAGATACGCTTTTGCGTATGGTCCACATCAGTTGCTTGCAGCTCTTCCTCAAACCTATGCTTCTGCATTTGGGAGGTTAGCGAGTGCTCTTCTGTATAAGAGCCTGAAGCTGGGTCGCTTGCAGTTTGTTTCGGCATCGAAACCCTGTCTGCGTGTTTTTTCGGCTCCGAGGTGACTCTTTTCTTTTTCGGGGCCGAAACCTCTCGGCGTCGATCTGTTTCGGTGCCGCTGTCTCGGCGTCGAGCCATGTCGGCACCGGCATCTCGGTGTCGAGGCTTGTCTCCAGCACTTTCTCGGTCCCGAGAAGGCTGCGTGCCGGTGTCTCGACCGGAGTCGGACGATCTCTGCACTGTTTGGGCCTTTTTCGGTGCCGACGGACGGTCACCGAATTTATGGGTGGAGCCATGGCCTGGTGGCAGTGGCGTCCCCTGGGCCTTGTAAATGTTCTTCTGAGTGGATTTCGACGTCTTACTCACGGTTTGTGTATCGTCGAATCCTTCGGAGTCTGAGTCTTGGATCGAGAAGGTACCTTCTTCTTCCTGTTCCTCGAACTCCCGTTGGGCTGTCGGTGCGGACGCCATCTGAAGTCTTCTGGCTCGACGGTCTCGGAGTGTTTTTCGGGACCGGAACGCACGACAGGCCTCGCAGGTGTCTTCGCTGTGCTCAGGTGACAGGCACAGGTTGCAGACCAAGTGTTGGTCTGTGTAAGGGTACTTATTGTGGCATTTGGGGCAGAAACGGAACGGGGTCCGTTCCATCGGCGTTCTTCAGCACGCGGTCGGGCCGACCAGGCCCCGACGGAGGATCGAAAAACTACCCCGAAGGGCACCGGAGCTCTTCCATCTTCGATGCGGTGTGGAATCAAAGTACGCCGATCCCGAACGCAACAATACCGACGAAAATCTTCCGAAATTAGCTAATTTTCCGTTCCGAAACTCGGAGCGACAGGAACACGTCCGAACCCGATGGCGGAAAAAAAACAATCGAAGATGGAGTCGACGCCCATGCGCAATGGAGACAAAAGGAGGAGTCACTCGGTCCCGTGACTCGAAAGACTTCTTCGAAGAAAAACAACTTGTAACACTCCGGCCCAACACCAGATGGCGAGCTATTGCAGAACATGCGTATCTACAGCGACAGATGCCATCGAACATTTCGTTACCGAAGGTAAGTAACTTGTACATCTGATACAGACTTCTAGTTGCAGATTCCTTACCTCAGAATAGATACCCAAGCAACCCCATCCTTGGAGGAGGGCTGAAAACCAAGATCATACTAGAAAGTACTGCAGGACCGAACGACCAAAGTAGCTGTCCCAATGGACCTGACTGTCCAGGCAGTAATGTATAGCAAACGTGTGCTGGGATGTCCACATAACTGCCTGGCAGATATCCAGGACAGGAACATCACATGCTAACGCAGTGGAAGCAGCAATTGCTCTGGTGGGATGAGCACGCAAGCCCTCAGGAGGGTGCTTCTTGGCCAAAGCGAGGCACATCTTGATGCAAAGAAGTACCCATCAAGAGAGAGAACGTTTTTGCACCACCTTCCCTTTCTTCACATCCACATACCCAACAAAAAGTTGATAGTCTGCCCGGAAATGTTTAGTACGATTAAGATAGAATGCCAATGCTCTTTTTGGGTCCAGACGGTGGAGTCTCTCCTCCTAATAGGAAGGATGTGGGGGGGGTGTAAAAGGTAGGCAAGGTGATGGACTAGCCTACATGAAAAGGCGTAACAACCTTGGGAAGGAAGGAAGGAAGCCTTAGTGCGCAACACCACTTTGCCAGGGTGCACAGACAAGAACGGAAGCTTGGAAGAAGGAGCTTGAAGCTCACTCACTCTGCGAGCAGAAGTGATGGCAACAAGAAAGACAGTCTTGAAAGTGAGGAGACGTAAAGGGCAATTGTGCATCAGCTCAAAGGGAGCACACATTAAGTAAGTAAGGACAAGATTAAGGTCCCACTGGTTCATGATAAATGGAGTGGGAGGAAATAAATGGGTGAGACCTTTAAGGAATCTATTCACAATAGGAGATTTAAGAGTGAGAGCTGATCAGGTAGTCTAAGAAAGGCCGAAACAAAAGAACCTCAGATAGCGGAGCAGAGAGGGGGTCAACAGGTTTGTTGGTACACCATGCTACAAATTTATTTCAATGACAGGCATATACCGTTTTGGTGGAGGGAAGCCTGGCTGCCAAGATAACATCGCAGACTTTGGGCGGAAGATCATAAGTCGTCATCTTCCGCCGCTCAATCTCCACGCATGAAGGAAGAGATTGAACAGGTTTGGACCCAGAAGCAGGCTCCAAAGACGGAGGCCTCGAGCGTCGATGCATCAGCTGAGTGACGGGGTGAAGTCGAAAGGCGACGGGACCGCTTCAACTTCTTTTCATCTGTGACAAAGACTTGGAGGAAGAAGAATGGTGGTGGCTCCGCGAACGGTCTCGAGACCTTCCTCTCGAGCGAGACCAGGACATACGCAGATTCAAGCATGACTTCAGGTCATGGTCGCACTCCAAACATCGCAAACAGACCTGATGCAGATCAGTCACCGACATCATGCGGTGACAGTCCTCGCACGGCTTGAAACTGGTCTTAAGGGACATCTCGACGCACCAAAAACTCCCCAAAAAACTGGACAAAACAGTCGAACTCAGTCAAAAAGAGATCAGGGTAGCTCTCTCCAGATCAGCGCGCGGCGTGGAAAGAAGAGAACTAAGGTCACTGCGCTGATGCAGCGTCTTTTTTCTACTCCCGATGTCATCACGGCAACGACTATGCCTGCGGAGTCGACCAACGACACCTACAGACACGCAAGGGTATTGCTTGAAGAAAAAATCTCCGGATCCAGTCTGACGCATGGGGGAAAATTCTAAGGTAAGGAATCTGCAACGAGAAGTCTCTATCAGATAGATCCAGCTACAGTTATTTTGAAGTTACAAGCTCAATCATCCTCACACAGTGTGTGAAGAGCAACTGTTATTTTATTTTTTGACAGTGTGTCATAATGAAAGAACACTCTACACTTTCAGTTGTATTTGTTGCACAAAATATTTCATGCTGGAATTCCATAAACAGATTAAAAAAACAGGCTGTATGTACTTTTTGCCGCAAACCATTTTTTTACACTGGAGGGGAAGACCTCATGTAGGATACAGCATGTATAGCCCAAACATGGGCAGCAGATTAAATTATTTTTACTTAGATATTTGAGCATGCTTGCGTAGTGAATTTTAGCCTTTATTCTTTGGCCATTGAGGGCAACGTAGGTGGACCAAGGAACAAGTTACTTACCTTTGGTAACGCCTTAGCTGGTAGAGACTATGGGCCTCATTATGACCCTGGCGGTACAGAACCGGGGGCGGGAGCACCGCCGACAGTGCTCCCTTGGGCATTCCGACCGCGGCGGTAACGACGCGGTCAGACCGGGACAACTGGCTCCCGCCAGTTTCCCGCTGCCCAAATGAATCCTCCAAAGCGGCGCAGCATGCTGCGCCGCCTTGGGGATTCTGACACCCCCTACCGCCATCCTGTTCCTGGCGGTTCGCCCGCCAGGAACAGGATGGCGGTAGGGGGTGTCTGTGTGCTAAAGGCAGCAGTCGTAGATTTGGCTCTGGTGCAATGAGCACGCAAGCCTTCAGGAGGTTGCTTCTTTGCCAATGCATAGCAGATTTTAAAGTTGAGCACAACCTATCTGAAGAGGGTCCTTCTCTGAATAGAACAACTCTTAACTCCGCCATACCCCATGAAAAGTAAATTTTCCACCCGGAACTCCCTTGTGCGGTCAAGGTAGAACAGCAGCACTCGTTTGGGCCCAGACAATGGAGATACTCCTCATCCTTGGAAGGATGAGGGGGAGCATGGAAAGTAGGAAAGGTGATGGACTGACCTACATGAAATGGTGTGATGACATTTGGAAAAAAGGAAGCCCATGCGCAAAGCACCATCTTGTCAGGATGGATGGTTAGATATGGCACCTTAGATGATAGGGCCTGCAACTCGTCAGCCATGAGGAAAGCTGTTTTGATGGTGAGTAACTGAAGGGGACAACTGTGACGCAGCTCAAAGGTAGTGCACATTAAGAATGTAATCACTAGATTTAGGTCTCACTGAGGCATGAACAAAGAAGGGGGGAGGGGAGATGAACCAAACATTTCAAGAACCTATGTACAATAGGAGATTTGAAAAGAGAGGGTTGATTAGGTAATCTGAGGAAGGCAGAGATGGCAAAAAGATAACCCTTAAGGGTGCCCAAAGCAGAGCCCTGCTGGGCAAGAGAAAGAATGAATAGAAGAACCTGAAAAAGAGGAGCAGAAAGGGGATCAACATTTTGTCGGAAGATCAAGCCACAAATTTATTTCAACGGCAAGCGCATGACGGCCTTGATGGAGGAATGCCTGGCTGCCAAGATGACATCACAGACTTCCGGAGAAAGGTCAAAGGCTCTTAACTGCCGCCGGTCACTCTCTATGCAAGAAGGCAGAGACAGGACAGGTTGGGGTGGAGAACCTTCCCCTGCTGCTGCAACAGATGATCCTCCTGAAAGGGCAGCCAGATCAGAGGATTAATTGCCATGCTCAGTAGCTCAGGATACCAGACTCTCAATGCCCAATTCGGAGCCAGAAGGATGATTTGTGCCTGGTTGTTCTTGATCTTCTTGAGAACTCTGAGCAGGAGTAGTATGGATGGAAGGGCGTACAAGAGGCCTGAGTTCTAGTCTATATGAAAAGCATCACTGAGCAGAAGCCGCCTTGGAAAGGCCAGCGTGCAAAACTGTTGACATTGCGTGGTCTCAGGGGAAGCCAACAGATCTAACCAAGGCCCTGCTCTCCCCATCACTGAAAGAGACCTTGCGCCACCTCCAGATGGAGACACCATTTGTGATCAGCTAAGCATCTGCAGCTGAGTTTGTGTGCCCTGGCGTTCAGAAAACCTGCTTGGTGTTGAACCACCAAGGAAATGTTAGACATCCCAGCCATGTGCAGAGCCTCTTGACAAAGGGACCACGACCGCTCACCTTCATGTTTGATGCAGTACTACATAGCACTGGTGTGGTCTGTGAACACTTGCAACAGTCTCCCCTTGAAGGAAGGTAGGAAGGTTTTCAATGCCAGTTAGATCTCCAGCATTTTGATGTGTAGTTCGGATTCTGCCAGAGACCACAGTCCTCTGCTCTCATCCTCTCCCAGATGGCCACCCCATCCCACGAGTGACTCATCTGCCACTGCTGTGAGATCTGGTTGGGGAAGAGACAAAGGTTTGCCCCTGATCCATCACGGTTCATTAATCACAGTTCAGATCTTTCCCAATTCCCTCTGAGATCTGGACCATGTCAGAGAGATTCACCTAATGCTGTGTCCTTTGGAACTCCTGGTCCCACTGCAGAGCATACATTTGCCAATGTGTGTTTGTTACTAGCAGGAAATAGGACGACAAGTCCCAGCTACCTCAAACTCTATCCAACCCAAATCCAGGGTAGAGGTTGAAACATCGGTGTTATAGCCTTGAACTTTCTGCTTGAGAGGATAAGCCTGAAACTGCACCATGTTGAGAACAGCTCCCATGAAAGGGAGCGTGTGAGGAGTCAGGTGTAAATTTGGCACATTTATAGTTAGCACCTGCGAATGCAGAAGGTGCGCCGTAGAGCAGAGGTGTGAGACGACAGCTTAGGCCAAGTCCACCTTCAACAGTCAGTCGTCGAGATAGGGGAAGACTGACGTAGAGGAGCTTTAACCACGGCCATCACAATGGTGAATACCTGAGGGGCGCTGGTCAGGCCAAAAGGGAGCACGGCAAACCGAAAATACTCATGGCCGACTGTGAACCACAGGTAACATCTGTGGGCAGGCAGCACGGGGACATGAAAATAAGAGTCCTGCAAGTCCAACCCTAACATCCAATCTCTTGGATCCAGGGCAGACAGAACCTGAACCAAAGTGAGCATTTTGAATTTCTCCTTCTTGAAGAAGTATTTGACGGAATGCAGGTCTAAGATCAGACAAATGCCTCTGTACTTCTTCCGCAACAGAAATTAGAGGGAATAGCAACCACATCCTACTTCTGGTGCCCTCTCTATGGCTCCCTTTGCGAACAGAGATGCAACTTACTTGCGGAAAAGCGAAAGATGATCCTCCGTCAGCCTGTCTTGAGAAGGTGGCAAGAGGGGAGGAGCAGTCAGGAAGGGGAGAGAGTAGACCTTTCCAACCAACTGCAAAACCCACCTGTCCAGTGTAGGAGGTGATGATGGATACTGCCCCGAACTGGGTGCCCACGATTGGATAAGGGCAGTTTAGGAAGGTTTGGAGGCTGCAGTTGTGGGTGGGGTGGTGGTCGGACCTGACCTCTGTTTAGGAAGTTGGCTTTTTAACATTGAGCTTTGTATGTTTTTGGTACTTTACCAGTGCTGTGTAGGTGGGCTAAACACCGGAAAAGGCATGATTTATGCATGCCTTGCACAAATGAAAGCAAGCGGATTTTAAAAGGCAAGCCCACAAACCAATGTAAGTGACTGACGTGGCAATGGCGTGGTTTCAAGTCCAAAGAGAGATTACAGAATGGACGGAGCACTTTGTGCTCGCCCATAAAAAGGGGAGTTTAAGGCTTTGCAAGTAGTATTAAATGTCAAGTCGAAGTGGTAGTCAAACTGCACACACAGCCCTTGCAATTGCAGGCCTGAGACATGGTTCAGGGCTACTTACATGGGTGGCACCATCAGTGCTGCAGGCCCACTAGTAGCATTTCATTTACAGGACCTGGGCACAGGTAGTGCACTTCACTAGGGACCTACATATAAATTAAATATGCCAATTGGATAAGAACTAATGTTTCCATGTTTAGGGAAGAGAGCATATGCACTTTAGCACTGGGCAGCAGTGGTAAAGTGTGCAGAATTCTAAAACCAGCAAAAACAGTGTCAGGAAAGTGGAGGGAGGCAGGCAAAAAGTTGGGGGTTGACAATGTAGAGCTACAGCAATCTGTAGGAAAGCACCCTTTTTGGCATGGTTAGTCCCCACCTTTTGCCTGGTATCTGATGTGATTTGAACGTGCACTGGGTTCCTGCTAACCAGGTCCCCAGTGCCAGATCTCTTTCCCAAAACTGCACATTAGTTTGCCCAATTGGCAAAACCTTTAGCACCCTCTCTAAGCTCCTAGTACCTAAGGCCTGGGGTACTAAAGATGATCCTTAAGGGCTGCAGCAAGAATTGTGCCACCCTAAGGGACCCTTGACCAAACTCAACAGGCTGCTCCTGCTATTGCACGCTGCGTGTCTTGGTGCAAATAAAAGTGAAAATATGACATTGCACACTGCATGTGTGCCATGTCCCTTAACATTGCATGCAATATACAGACCTTACAGCCATAAGGCAGGGTGCATTATATCACATTTGAGGGCATATCTGCCTAAGCAGATATGCCCCTACAATTTCTTTGTCAATTCTTAGGAATAATAAGTATAAGAAAGTGACTCTTTTGGCATGGTTACCCTCCCCCCACACTTTTCACCTGACATTAATGCTGACCTGACTGACCTTGTGCTAGGATCCTGCTAACCAGGTCCCAACATCAATGTTCTTTCCCTAAACTGTACCATTGTTCCCAGAATTGGCACACCCCTGGCTCACAGCTAAGTCCCTTGTAAAAGATGCCAGTTGTACCAAGGGTCCTGTGACCAGGGATGGTCCCAATTGCTGCAGCATGTATTGTGCCACCCTAAGGGATCTCTCACCAAGCACACACACACTGCCATTGCAGATTGTGTGTGCTGGTGGTGAGAAGAAGGTAAAGTCGACATGGCATACCTCTCAGGGTGCCATGCTCACCAACCACTGCCTGTGACAGAGAAGTCACCCCTCTCACAAGGCTTACAGCCCGAACGCAGGGTGCACTATGCCACAGTTGAGGGCATAGCTGCATGAGCAATATGCCCCTACAGTCTCTAAGTCCATTCTTAAACATTCTAAGTGCAGTGTGGTCATACAGAGCATATGGGCTGGGAGTTTTACCATCACAAACTCCAAAGGTCTATGATGGCTTCACTGAAGGCTGGTAAGGTTGTTATCAAACTTCTCAGCATAATATACCCACACTGATGCCAGTGTTGGATGTACTGTACAGTGCACCCAGAGGACATCTTAGAGATGCCCCCTGTACTGTAACCAACCCTTTAGTGTAAGGCTGACCATTCTGTGCCAGCCTGCCACTAAAAGACAAGTTTCTGACCCCATGGACTGAGAGCCTTTGTGCTCTCTGAAGTCAGAAACAAAGCCTGCTTTGGGTGGAGGTGCTCCTCACTTCCCCACTGCAGGAAGTGCAACACTAGGCGGTGAGCCTTAAAAGCTCAGGCCTCCTATTACGGTGCCCCAGGGCACTCCAGGTATTGGAGAGGCCAGCCCGCTAGACAAAGCCCCACTTTTGGTGGCAAGTCTGGCAGGAAAATTAGATAAAACAGGTAGGAGTGACCACTCCACCTAGGACCACCCCTGAGGAGTTCAGAGCTGAAGTGACTCCCTCCCTGCAGAAACCCACAGTTTGGTTTGGAGGACAGGGACCAATAGGGTTAGGAATATGCCCCCTCGCCAAAGGTAGTGGGCACAGGAAGGATGTAGGCACCCTGAGGGAGAGTAGCCATTGACTACTGCCCTCTGATCCCATAATGCCCCTAAATCTAGGATTTAAGGGCACCCCTGAAGCTAGCTCACCAGATTCCTGGTGACCTCAAGACAAGAAGAAAGAAGCAAGAAGAAGGACTGCTAAGCCGACCTCAGCAGAGAAGACCCCAGACACCAACTGACTTGACCCCAGCCCTACCGGCCCGTCTGCAGTGTCAGAAGCCCTGCTACCAAAGGCGACGCATCCTGGTGGACCAGGGACTTCTATAAACCCACAGAGGACTGACGCCCATCAGAGAACCTGTAGTTGATCATATTTAGTTGTATTGGGAATGTGGGAGTTCTCTTAGCCTTCTGGCTTGCAGACCTGTTCCCCGTCTCCTACTGACTTTTAACCTACTTAGCCTGCTCTGTTTTAGCACATTTGTTTAATTATTTCTTCCAAGGTGGCTGCTATATTTATAGTTAGGAAGATGTTTTGATTTCACGTTATAGGTGCCATTCTGTCAAGGTGTCACTATCAGAGTCAAATACAAGTGATATACGTAAGTATTCACATGTCCCTCTCTCACATGTGACAGGAACATAATGTAGTTTTGGAGCGAATTGTTTATATAATTGCCGCCCCAAGCATGCCTTCTTATCTATTGCTTGGGTACACACCTGCGTCAGGGGTCATACAAGATTTGTATAAATACATCTCATGCAGACAAGGTTAACAGAGGGATTCCTACCAGATGCCATCAATGCTATCTATGCTACACATCGCCTTGATGCAGACCCAGTCTTCATGTCACCATGGAGTTTGATCTAGAGCCCTCATTCCAAGGTAACAAGAGTTGGGAGGCTCTTCTCATGGACATGGTACTAGCAGATTAGGTGTAACCCCTAGTTCTCGTTAGGTTGGAGATCAGGTTCTCCATGCTAGGGCAATAGGGTCTATTTGACATCTTATGTTTATTACAGGATGGTGGGGGTCTTTGTATTAATGATTCTCACCATCACAATTCTGTTTCTTGCCCTGTGCATTATCCTAACCATTGCAGCTCATGCATTCACAGTAGACTGCAGTCTTATTAATAAAACCTATTGAAAATTTTATTGCATCTCTTTCATTGCAGTGTGTGACTGAGACTTATTGCTCAGGTGAAAAAAAAAGTATCTCTGTTTGCCCCCAACTCCCCTGAGATGTTGCACTCTTGAATCCACACGTAAAGGCTGCCAGAAATCACCTTTTACTGTCTGGGTTTTTAGGTGAGGTACTGCTTGTGAGCCATGAGGGTTTGGCTGACAGTTGCAACTTGTTAGGATTGGCCTAGTCGGCTGCAAACAAAAGTGCTATCATCCCTAAACCAGCAGTCTTGCTTAGAGCAAGAGTCCAACTATGACAGAACAAAAACTCCCGAAGACAGAAGCCCTGTCCACACAAACCTCCAAAAAGAACTCCAGAACTGCCCCGGATCCGTGAGTCCTGCCCACTCTGCACCCGATGCCCACAGCCCATGTCCAGGTGGACCACAGATGCAGTTCAGGTCCCCAGGCGATTCCGACCGTGTGTCCACCCTGGGTTGACCCCCCCCCCACCCAACACGACAATGCCAGCAGCCTAAATCCAGAGGACCCCCTGACTGTGAAAGAACAGGACAAAGATACACCACACTCAAAGATACTCCTGCACCCGCAGCCCCTTGGCCTTGGGGAATCCGACCGGCAGTCCAGCGACGTTCAGCAGGCGGCCCTCCTCCTTGTCCAGCCTTTGGTTTTCTGGAACTGACCCCCTGGACTCAGCCTGCAGTATCTTTGTGACCCCCTGGGGTCGACCTATTGAAAAGCATTGGGAGCCTGATGCTGTGGTTGCACCCTGCCCCCGCCCGCCCTTGTGCCTTGGAGGGTGTGTGGTTGGTGCTAACCTGTGGCCACCAGGGTGCTCACTTAAACCTCCTAGGTGTGCCCTCTGAAGTCTCGGGTACATACCTACCAGCAGATCTGTTTCCAAGTGCCCCCAGTCTCCACAGGATTCCATTCTAAATCCAACACCAACTTAGACCTCTGCAACCAACCGGCCCCGTTTTGCTGGTGGTGTAGGTTTGGGGTCATCTTGAACTGTGACCAGTGGACATCCTAACCCCTGGAGACTGGAACTGTAAGTTGTGTACTTACCTGTTTTCTGTGCTAATCACCCCCAAAG
This sequence comes from Pleurodeles waltl, assembly GCF_031143425.1. NCBI lineage: Eukaryota > Metazoa > Chordata > Amphibia > Caudata > Salamandridae > Pleurodeles > Pleurodeles waltl. The sequence goes on along the minus strand of NC_090442.1, from coordinate 857,229,126 downwards.
GACTCTATGGACTCCAATGGAAAATTGCACTGTCAACCTATGAAATAGAAAATTTCAACTTACTTGTAAACTGCTTTATCTGCTGAAACCAAACAAAGTACATTTTATACATATGCTTGATAACTACATACAACTCTACGAACCTGAAACAAATTTCTTCTGGTTCTAGTAATAAAGTAACAAAATATATTTTTGCTATAAAAAAACAATTGGCCTGGAGTTTGTCATTGAGTGTGTGCCTCACCTCTTGACTGTGTGTATACAAATGCTTTGCACTACCCTCTGATACGCCTAACTGTTCAACCACACTAACACAAAAGAGAGCATTAATATTATCTACTTTAGCATCCTATATCTCATTTTTATATAGTATATACAGAGTCAACTTCCTATAGGCAGCCCTTCTGAGTCAGTCTTGATTTGAGGTCTGCTAGGGGTACCCCCTTTATGCTCAGAAAGTTCCCTCAGGGCAGGATGCACTTGGTATCCAATGGGCTACCAGGTTCTCTCCCACCTAGTAACCACTTCATGTGGAGTGTAGCATCTGACTATTACAGGATGCACCATTCTAACCACTCTCAAGATAGCGAGACCCCTCTCCTGGAGTACAGACCTGCCTAGCCCACTTCCAGGGTGTGGCTACCTCAGAACTACACACCCCTGGGGAAACAGGATTAGCAACTGGTTTACCTTCTCTGTTCTTCATGCCAGCCTGTCTACCTCCACAAGGGGACACCCTCACCCCCTGGTGTGCCACATCCGCTCTTCAAAGGTTGCTTCACCTTTGAACTCTGCCTTTTGGGGCTAACACCCGAGTGCATTCCTGCAGGAGGGAGGTGACGCCTGGCCTGCAATCCCTCATTGTTCGCCTTCCTGAGTTGTTAGCATGTCTCTCTAGGAGGACAGAAGGCTGTCTCGTGGAGCAGCCTCCATGTGTGCCCAGGAATTTCAAAGGCAACAAAGTGGCAGCTTCACTAAAGCTACACACAACAAGTTACATTAATTTCAACTTGAGATGCAAGTTAGGCTTAATGTACCGAGTTGTTTGATATCTTGGCGTGCCCACTTTGGTCGTATAGTTCTGGAGTCAGCACAGCAGAGGGGTCAGCGTGTAATCTTGCACTTAGCAATTGGGTAATCAAGCCTCTCCACAGTAAAACAGTATTTTTGCGTGTTTTACTCCCAGGACATGCAAAGTACATGCACCTGGCCTTTAGCGCTCAGTAGGCCTAGGAGAGGGGTGACTTACACACGTGTCCAGTCGGGCTAGCAGTGCACAATTGCTCTACCAGTCTGCAGTGGCTGACTGGGGGACTTGTTTTACTTGGGGGACATCCAGGGTGGCACAATCAGTGCTGGAAGCACTGGGGTACCCCTCTAACTTACATGCCCTGGGTACCATTTACTAAGGACTTACAGGAGAGTTAGCCATTTCCAATCGGGTACAGCCAATTCCACAAACCCGTTTTAATGTCAGTGAGGTACGGTTAGTTAGCAGGCCAGCCTGAGTGCATTCTCAGAGTCAAAAGACTAGCATCATCAGTCGAAAAACTTGGGGGTGACCATATAAATAGAGTCATTTCCTTAACTCAGGAATGAAGGTTGTCATCACAAGGAGGGCCCGCCTGTGTAGGTACAATCTGAGGTCAAATGGTTCCATGAGTCCGAAGGTGTAGTAGATGGAGCTGGCAGCATTTAGAAAATGTATGTGTAGCTTTGCCACCTTGAAGCCCATGATGTGCAGAGGGGTTGATGACAGCGCAGGGATTTTGGGGCGTACAAGGACCAAATGTGAGTTTGACATGGAGTAAGTAGATACTGGACGGTTCAAATGATGCCCTTGTGACTCCTTGACAGACTTCCAGTGGCAAGATAGGTATGAGTCCTGCATCACTGTCTTTTCCATTTGATTCATTTTCAACTTTGTCTTATGGTAAGATTTGAATGAGACTTTACATGGGAACCACCTTGTGATCTCCATAAAGTACAGCCCCACATCCTGCAACTGTAGCAGGATCTAGATTTCAAAAGTGACCTCTTCTAATGTTTGTCAATGTAAAGCCTTGCCTCACACTCCCAGTTTACACCTTTGGGTGCATGAGGATGCACTATCTCATGACTTTAAGGTGTGACCGGAGCCTGAGCCACAAAGGCACTTGTTGGGCCAGTCTGTAGTTTTCTGCTGTTGCGGCCCATCTTGATTCCTGTTGTTTTCAGGGGGTAAAGGGGGAAAGTGGGGGAGGAGCGATATCTTTTCTGGCACACAGTCTTCGATACAAAGTTTGGATTCATCAGAGAAAAAAATAATTGGAAGTGGAGAAGGGAACTGGCATTAGTGCATGATATGGCACTTACATGCAGCTCTGCTGCATCCCTTCAGGAGCGGTGTGAAGTAACCTCAGAACTACAGTGCGCCACCTACTCGTGTGTGGAAAGCACTGCCAGAAAAAAAACGTTCGGATCCCATCTGGGGTATGTGAATACTCTAAAGGTGAGCAATCCTCGGTCAAAGATATTCATCAGAAACCTTTGTGCAAAGTGCTATATGGCATCACTTAAGGACTACCCTAGCAGTAACAACGCACTATAAAAATGGAAAGCATGCACTTTTCTGTATCAATTAGGGTAGTTACTAATTTTGGCATACTAGACACTTACTTTGATACCTCAATCTTCAGGTCGGCTTCACTCTTCTCTAGTTCCATTATTCTCCCTCGATCTGCGTCACTTACTGCCTTGCTCACACTGCTAGCGAGATCATCCCGCAAACTCTGTTCAACCTTTTGTGCTTCAAGGTTGATTTTAGTTAACTGAAAAATAAAAGGAGTTATGGAAATGTAAGCACTTATTCACTTGCTACCATTTTAACATTTATAGAATAATTAAAAACAGCAGATGACCAAGGCTTCTCAGGCACGCACCATCCTCAGTTTCTCTTAAGACCATGCCCATTATCAAATCATGATATTAATAGAAATTTCAAGCATTTCTGTAAAATCATGGTTAGAATTAAAAACATTGATTTCAAAGTAGTTGCATTTTCTTGTGCTGCATCCAAGTATAAATCACCTTTAAGTGAAGCCTTCCAATGAAACCAGTTTCCCAACGTCAAGAAAGAACATATCTTCCCTGGGAAATTATTTTTATTTTATCTTACAATTCAACAACAGATTACAGGTTTAATGGCACCTCTGACAGTCACTTGAACCTGAACTCAACCTTTTTGTCTGATCTGAACATGGGTCTTCTGACAATTGTTTTGGTATTTCTATTCTGGTTAATTTTGTCTTGTATATATAGCTCTACATCATATATATATATATATATATATATATATATATATATATATATATATATATATATATATATATATATATATATATATATATACACCCCACAGATATATAGGCATCTGCTGCAATGCGTCAGCTGTCACGTTTATTCTTTTTTTTGTACCTCTGTGTTTTTGTACTTGAATGGGATCTGCAATAAAACCTTTTGGATTTTTGCACTATATTTTATGTTCTTCATCTGCTTTGCTGCTTGTGCTGCAATGACCACTACACAAGGAAGCAGCAGCATGGTACGATCGGGATAGAAATAATCAAATCATCAGGGCTAAACAATGTAGCTCTTTAAAGTAAACCTGTTTGCTCCTACTGAGGTGTAGTGCAAGGGACGAGGGTCATGTAAACAATGAACAACTATTAAAAAATCAAGCAAAACACCTAAAGAAATGACCAATGTAAGGTCAAGTTCACACAAAATAAATATTTATTAGCGAGCATCCACAGCATTTGAAAGAAAAGATAAAAGGAAGTTGATAAAAAATACTCACACCGTTTTAAAGCAAGTCAGGGGAGCTTCAGTTAACATGGAAAACTAGGGAAGCCAATGCCATCTTGATGGAATATGTTAAAAAGTCTGTATCATTAAGGGTCTCCTCACTGGGGTCTAGGCAAGACAGAATCGGACTGAATGGTGAGTCAATATGGTTAGATGGTGCAAAGAGGTTAGCGACTGAGATTCAAGGTTACCTTATGTTTTTTACACTGAAATGTCACCAGCAGAGAGACTAAAAGCTTGATTTTATGCTATTTCTATGACCTGGTTTCTCTACCTGTGGGTATTCCAGTTGATGAAATGTCTACAAGATACTGCAGTCCTTGTTGAGATCACAGTGAAGAGTTTTTGGTGAGTTGCCCCTTTTAATCACTTGAACTTCATCCTTATGTACAATATTGGTGCAGTGCAGCTTCCGAACTCCTACAATTAGTGTTGTACAAACATTTGATGGTAAAAAATTAGGGGGCTGAGTTTGGCAAATACAAAACTAAGCTGTGGAATACATACATGAAGATACACAAGGTAGGCATGCAGAAACTGAACTTTAGAGAGATTGCCACTGTGGACCATCGAAGGGGTAGGTGCAGCACGAGGGGAAGTGAGGTTTCTAGCTGTCAGAGTATGCACCTGAACAATCATGAACCACCACTCTGGTCAGGGTAAGCTAGACACATACTTAGAGATAACCTGTGCTCACCCGCTGGTAGCTAGGCACAGAGCAGTCAGGCTTATCTAAAGAGTCAATGTGTAAGGTATTTGTGCAACACACACATAGTAACACAATGAAAACACCACAAAAAGACTCCACACAGGTTCAGAAAAATAGACAATAATTTTATAAATAAATCAAAACCAGAATGGCAAAAATCCAATTAGTAGAAGTCAAAGGATATATTTTAGAATAATAAAGGAGTTCTATCTCTTAGAAGCAAACATTGCTTTAGGGGTTAATCTAGGTCACGCTGGACTGGGACAAAGTAAAATTTCAGGCTGACCTTGGAGCGCAGGCTGGCTACAGGACTGAAAAAGTACCTTTCCTGGTAGTAACAGCGAGGTAAGATGCATCGATCGGGTCCTCATATGGATGGTGATCTGTTGATTTGTCCCACGCAGTGATGGTGATGCATCGGTTCTGAAGACAAGTACTGGGGCCGCAATGCATTGCTTCCAAAGTGTGAAGCACTGGGTTTCTTCACGAAGTCGATGGGTGTGTTGATCTCTGTAGACTGCTGCAGCAGCGAGCCTGGTTCTGATGCATTGCGTTCTCAAGGCTAAGCGTTGGTAACGAGTGCTTTGTGCCGATTCTACTTCTGCACCTGGGTCAATGCACTGGTTCTGCTACATACAGACTGGAGATGCATTGATTTCTGTGATGCAAGCATCAGAGTCCACTTCCAGTGAACGGGGCACAGGCGATCCCTGATTCTCAAGCAACAGGAGGGAAGCCAACAAGTCTTTGGAGCACACTTCAGGTAGAAGGCAGAGTCCAGCCCTGGTTCAGCAGACCCTGAGCCCAGCAAAGCAGCAGTGCAAAATAAGGGAAAAGCAGGCCTTGCAGGTCCAGCAGATGAGTCCTTTGAGCAGCACAGCAGTTCTTCTGACATAGTCCAGTTGTAGGCCCAGAAGAGTCCAATTTGGTGGGGTGAAAGACTCATTACTTAAACCCAAAAGTGCCTTTGAAGTGGGGGTGACTTCAAAGAAGAGTCTTTTTAAGTGCATAAGGATCCTTTCTTCCTCAGTCCTAGCTCCAGACTATCAGAAAGGGTTAATCAACTCTTTGTGAGGGGACAGGCCTGCCTATTCAGGTAAAAGTGTCATCTTCCTCCCGCCCTTCCTGCCCAGGAAAATCCATCAGAATGCAAATGAGCACTCAAACACACCTACACCTCTTCTCTAGAGGGAATGCACAAAGTGTAGCTGTCACCCAACCCAGACGTGTATTGGAGACAGGCAGCAAGGCACACACAGGGTAGTAAGAGAAAATAAATGCCCACTTCCTAAAGTTTAAAGAACAAATTACTTGCATTTGGTAATGCATTATCTGGTACAGATTAAGAGCCTCATTACAAGTCTGGCGGTCACTACACCCCCAGATTTGCGGATGGTGGTCAGACAGCCTCCAATGCGGGAGTCTGAGCGCCACATCACAACCCAGGCAGTCGGGCCACCAGGGAACCACCAGCTGGAGGTGGCGGAGGTCCTAATCTGCCAGGGGATTACAACCCCTGTCTGCCATGAAAAAGCTGGTAGACAATGGGAGCAGGCGGCCCCAGGAGGGCCCCTGCACTGCCCATGCACTTGGCATGGGCAGTGCAGGGGCCTTCCTGGTCAGCACCAACGCAAGGTTCACTCTCTGCTTAGCAGACAGTGAACATTGCGAGGGTGTTGGTGCACCCTGCTCGCTACAGCACTGCCATCGGCTCGATTACGAGCCAAAGGCAATGCTGTAGGCAGTTTCCCACTAGGCCAGTGGGTGAAAACTCAATTTCCACATGCTGACGTAGAGGTAAACTCTTAATAGGGCTGGCAGGGAGGTAGCCTGTGCGGCGCCAATCTCCCTGTTAGAAGTTCAGCAAACGGTTTTCATAATGAGCGCCTATATCTAGCTGCAGATTCCTTACCTTCGAATTTCAGGCTGGATCTAGAGACTTTTGCTTGAGCAATACCCCTGTGCATGCCGTCGGGGGCTCCATTCGGTTCTGTGTGACGTCGTTGGCGACAGATTTGACGTCGCAGCCACCTATATAAACACCACCCAGGCGCGCGGACGTCAGTTACTTTCTTCACGACTTTCCGCACCAGGAATGCGCAGCCATGAAGAAAAAACTGATAATTGTGTGGCAAATCTAGGGCACTGAAAAGGGATCACCATGACTCTAGCAAAATAGTCAGCAGAGCGGGGAGGTATGGGTGGGTGTTAGGGATCTGCAGCTAGATATTGACTCTAACAGGTAATGGGTTACTGAAGGTAAGTAACTTGCTTATCTGATAGGCACTGCTAGCTTCAGATTCCAGATACCCAAGACATAGCTTCCTGGCGGTGGTCTGTGGACAATTTTTTAAAACTAGAATGGCCTGCAGGAACAAACGAGCAAAAGCCCGTTGTTGCAGACCTGATTGGCCAGGCAGTAGTGTTTGGCAAACATGTGCTGGGACGCTCACGTTGCTGCCTGACAGATGTCGAGGAATGGGACTCCACGTGCTACCCCTGTGGTCGCAGCTTTTCCCGAGGTTGAAAGAGCCTGCAAGCCCTCAGGAGGCTGCTTTTTAGCTAAAGGATAGCAGATTTATATACAGCGAGCGACCCAGCATAAAATTGTTTTTTTCCTAACTGCTTGACCATTCTTTGGTCCCACATAACCCACAAAGAGTTGGTCGTCCACCCGGAACTCTTTTGTGTGGTCAAAGCAGAACGACAGGCTCTTTTTGGGTCCAGTGGGTGGAGTAGGTACTTTTCCTTTTGGGGGAGCAAAGAAGGTGGACAGGTTGACCATCTGTCCCAAATGAAATGGGGTCACCACCTTTGGGAGGAAAGAGGCATGGGTGCGAAGCACCACTTTATCAGGAAACACCGTGAGATATGGAGGCTTGGCAGACAAGTCCTGCTGCTCACTCACCCTCCGGGCATATGTTATGGCAACCAGAAAGGCTGTCTTGATGGTGAGCAGCATGAGGGGACAATTGTGAAGTGGCTCAAATGGAGCACATATCAGAAATATAAGAAACAAGTTCGGGTCCCACAGAGGCATAAAGAAGGGCGAAGGGGTAAATATATGTACAAGCCCTTTTAGAAACCTATTCGCAATACGGGACTTAAACAATGAGGGTTGGTCAGGCAGCTGCAGAAAAGTGGATAAGGCAGACAGATAGCCCTTAAGAGTGCTGAGAGCAGAACCCTGCTGGGCAAGAAATAGAATGAAAAGAAGAACATCAGCGAGAATCAGAAAGAGGATCTAAAGACTTCTTTATACAATATTTTACAAATCTTTGCCGAAGGCAAGTGTATACAATTTTTGTGGAGGAACGACTGGCTGCCAATATAACATTAAAGACTTTGGGAGAAAGGTCGAAAGCAGTCAACTGTCGCTGCTCAACCTCCATGCATGAAGGCAGAGAGTTGACACGTTCGGGTGGAGAACCCTCCCCTGCTGTTGAGACAGACGATCCTCCTGAAGTGGCATCCTGATTGGAGGATCGATGCTCATTTTCAGAAGCTTGGGATACCAATCTCTCCATGCCCAGTCTGGAGCCACAAGGATTATTTGGGCCCAGTCGTTCTTGATCTTCTTGAGAACTCTGGATAGGAGTGGTATGGGTGGAAAGGTTAAAGCAGGCCTGAGCTACACTTGTGACGTAAAGAGTCTCCTTGCGATTGCCGGCTTGAAAACTCCAGAGCACAATACTGCTGGCATTGCACATTCTCTTCGGAGGTGAACAGATCTAACCAAGTGTAGGAAGCTGGCTCTGTATATACTATATCAAAATGAGATATAGTGTGCACAGAGTCCAGGGGACCCCCAGAGGCTTAACAGAGGCCAAAGTAGATAATACTAGGCTCTCTTTTGTGATAGTGTGGCAGAGCAGTTAGGCTTATCAGAGGGTAGTGCAAAGCATTTGTTGTACACACACAGTCAATAGGAGAAGCACACAGTCAATGACTTAACTCCAGACCAATGGTTTTTATATAGCAAAGAAAATATTTTCTTAATTCACTTTTAGAACCACAAGATTCAAGAAGCAGGTACGTACCTTAAAAGATTTGTATTTTACACAAGCATGAACAGTACTTTGTTTGAAATCGGTAAGTAATGCAGTTCTTGAAATATTGTCAATTATCCGTTTTAAAAATTGACACACTGCAATTTTCAGTAACAGTTCCTGGGGGGAAGAAAAGTTAGATCAGTTTACAGGTAAGTACAACACTTGCAGTTTCAGTCTCCGGGTTTTAGGAAGTCCACCGGTTAGGGTTCAAGTTAACCCCAAACACCCACCACCAGCAACACGGGGCTGGCCGGGTGCAGAGGTTAAGTTGAGCAAATTTAACGTGGGCTCCTATGGAGACAGGGGATACTCTGAATCAGGTCTGCTTGCAGGTAAGTACCCGCGACTCGGAGGGCATACCAGGGGGGATTGAAGAAGCACTGGAGGGGCCACAAGTAGGCACCAAACACACACCCTCAGCGGCACAGGGGCAGCCTGGTGCAGGGTGCAAACCGAATGTCAGGCTTCCAAAACTGGTCTATGAGGGGACCCCAGGAGTCATTCAGAGGCTGCAGGCGAGGTCCAAGAGGGGTGCCTTGGCACACCACCGGGTGGACAGGGAGGAGGGGAGCCTGCTGAACGTTGCTGCACAAGAGGTCGGGTTCTCTAAGGCCTGGGAGCTGTGGGTGCAGTGTGTCTTTAGGATTCTGAAATCTTCATGAGGAGCTTCGTGGTCGGGGGGGGTGGGTCACAGGATTCCTTCTGCAGGCGTCGTTGTGGAGGGGAGGAGAGGTCAACTCAGGGCGGGCACTTGCTCGCAATCTCCTGTGGACCTTCTCTAGCTGGGTGGACCACCTGGACGCAAACGTGGGCGTCGGGTGCAGAGTGGTCAGGACTCACGCCTCCGGAGTGAGGAAGGAGTCCTTAGTGGTTGGTTTTTCTTAGACAGGGCTGTTGTCCTCGGAGGTTCTTGGTCCTTTTGGGTGCCAGACAGTCCTCTGGAGCTAAGCAGAGGTCACTGGGCCTGCTGGACACACCACTGGTCTTTTCAGGTTCTTTGAAACCGGAGACAGGCCGGTAGGGCTCAGGCCAAAGCAGTTGTTGTCTTCCTTCTTCTCTGCTGAGGGTTTCAGCTAAGCAGTCCTTCTTGTCAAGTCGCAAGGAATCTGGTGAGCTGGGTTCAAGGAAGCCCTTAAATATAAGATTTAGGGGCGTAACAGGGGTCAGAGGGCAGTAGCCAATGGCTTTTGTCCCTGAGGGTGGCTACACCCTTCTGTGTCCACTCCCTTTGGGGAGGGGGGCACATTCCTATCCCTATTGGTCCCTGTCCTCCAAACCAGATGGAGGATTCTGCAGGGAGGGGGTCACTTCAGCTCTGGACACCTTATGGGTGGTCCCAGCTGAAGTGGTCACTCCTCCTTGTGTTTCCTAAGTTTCCCCCCGAACTGGCCGCCAAAAGAAGGGCTTTGTCTGGAGGGCAGGCATCTCCACTAGCTGGAGTGCCCTGGGGCACTGTAACATGAGGCCTGAGCCTTTGATGCTCACCGCCAGGTGTTACAGTTCCTGAATGTGGGAGGTGTGAAGCACCTCCACTTAAAGCAGGCTTTGTTTCTGAACTTAGAAAGCATAAAGGTCTTCACCCCAGGGGGGTCAGAAACTCATCTGCTAGTGGCAGGCTGGCACAGGCCAGTCAGTCCTTCACTAGAGAATAGTGTAAAATACAGGGGGCATCTCTAAGGTGACCTTTGTGTGCATTTTTTATAAATCCCACACTGGCATAAGTGGGGGTTTATTGTGCTGAGAAGTTTGATACCAAACGTCCCAGTATTCAGTGAAGCCATTATGGAACTGTGGAGTTCATGACAACAGACTCCCAAACCATATGCTTAATATGGCCACACTGCACTTACAATGTTTAAGAATGGACTTAGACACTGTAGGGGCATATTGCTCATGCAGCTATGCCTTCACCTGTGGTACAGCGCACCCTGCCTTAGGGCTGCAAGGCCTGCTAGAAGGGTGACTTACCTATGCCACTGACACTGTTTTGTGAGCATGGCACCCTGAGACGGATGCCATGTCCACTTTGCCTTGAGGGGTCTCTTAGGGTATGTTGCAGCCCTTAGGGACCCTCCCTGGTCACAGGGCGCTTTGTACCACTAGTACCTTTTACAAGGCACACAAACATCAGTATCATAACCTGAATATCCTGGACTTGCCAGAAGTGTGGCAGTTGTGCCAGAGGACCCTCTAGGTCTGACAACACCGCACCAATGTCCTCGCATAGCTTGAGGAGCTTGTGCAAGACGGTGGCTGGCATAGGACACCCCTTCCGTGGCCACAAAAGACAGAAGGACAAGGGATCACCAAGAGGCCAAAGGACTTGGTCGTAGCCCGAAAGTCCTTAAAGCGCTCCTTGCCAAGACTGATTCTCACCAAGCAAGCAGGTTCCATCGAAGGGCATGTCCATTAGGGTTGCCTGGACACCCCCGAAAACTCAGATGTTCTCAATAAGGCGTGGCGCAGAAACCACTCTGCCCCGCGAGTCAGTTGTATCTAGGCCATACCAAATGGTTAACTTCGCTGCGTCTCTCCCATTTTTCACTGCTTGAAAGAGATGATGGCCTGGGCCTCCTCCGGAACCTCTGGCAGCACTTGTGCAGCTGGATCCCATAAGGTGTGCGAGAAATGTCTCAAAAAGCATGAGGTGTTTACTGACCTTCTTGACAGGCTGGTGGAAGAAAACATCTTCTTCCCAAGCAGGTCCAGACTCTTGGATTCCCTGTCCAGTGGAGTGGAAGGGACTGCGCTGTGGGAAGTTGAGGCTTAGACTACCAAGCTGTCAGGGGTGGGGTGTTGCCTGAGGAAACTAGGGTTGCCTGGGCCAGGCCGATGGCAGCATGCAATCATCCTATTTACAGGAGCTTCTGTGCTGGGCTTGGACAGGACGTCCATTAGTGACTCATTAAAGGGCAGAAGGGGTTCGGAAGTGGAAGTCCAGGTTGAAGCACTTCAATCAAGATGTTTGTGTTAACAGTCACTGGGGACAGTTCGAGGTTGAGGACCTCCACTGTCCTAAGCACCACCATTGCATAGGAAGTGCCCTACTCTGTAGCCACAGTGGAGGGAGAGAGCAAGTTAGCATCTGGAAAGGTGTCCAGTCCACTTGCCTCTCCTAGATCCTCATACCAGTCCATAGACCTTTTCAACTGGTGTTGTAAAAGGTCCAGTGGCTCCTCCCAATCTTCTTCCATGCCTGGCTGCTGTAAATAAGGCTCAGGCAATGATCAGACACCTGTGGGTGCCGTCAGCACCGGAATCGGCATTGTGCAATGCTGTTCCAGCTCAGGAACCAGAATGGTGCTGGCGCCGCTGGTAGGCACTGGCAGAACCAGGAGCACTGGCATTGTGATGGGTGCCTGAGACTGTCACGTGGGTTCAACGTAACGGATCTGAATCTGGAATCGGATCCGTGAGACCCCATCGGAGTCCAGGAAGAAGCCACGGCGTGGAGTCTGGTAGGGCCTCCTCCGATCTTGCAGGGCCCGAAAACACTCCAGAGTGGTCAGCCCACTCAAATACGGGGCAGTTGGCCTCATAGAAGTCCTTCAGTTGAGCAGGGGTCACATTGGCTCACTGAAATGGAGGGAAGCGTGAAATCAGACTTGGCATTGATTCCGCAGAACCGTTCCTGGAACGCCGATGTTCCGAACTCGTCATGTCGGCCGACGGACAATGCGAAGCCCATTTAGACTTCTTCTTCTTGTGCCTCATTCCCCAGAGGCCCAAGGATCTTGAATGGGAACAAGAGGACTTGGGACTCCTGGAGCAGTCCCACGACCTTCTCCTTGACAGGGACTGTGACCTCCTAGGAGTCACGCTGGATGGCATTGACTCCAGGTCCGCAAGCAGTGTTAGGGACTGCTCCTTCAAAGCCTTTGGCACAATGGCCTGGCAGTCCAAGCAGGACTTGGAGTCGTGGTTACACCTGAGACACCATTGGCAAACTAGGTGAGAGTCTGTAACCGACATGGCGTGGTTACAGGCACAACAAAGCTTAAACCCTACCTCCCTGGATGTCCTTTTCTACACATTCGCAAAAACAAATAAAAACTGTCAAAAAGTGACAGGGTGGTAGCTCTCTCCATATCTGCGCGAACTGACATGGAATGAAAAGAACTGATGGTTGTGCGACAGGGCGGCGCATATATAGGTGACTGCAACGTCACATCTGCCGCCAACAACGCCACACAGAACCAAACAGAGCCACCCGACAAGCAAGCACAGTGGTATTCCTCAAGCAAAAGTTTCCGGATCAAGCCCAGCTCCTTGGAAATTCAAAGGTAAGGAATCTGCAGCTAAAAGCCTCTATCAGATGAGGATTTCTCATTATCATTCCAAAGATATGAAACATGCAGCTACACCTTTATGATCAGGAGTTACAGCTTAAAAATTTACTAAGGAATTCCCAATGATAGCCTAAGGGAGGAGTAGACCTCACACTAGTGAAAAATTCCTTTGGGAGTTTATTCACTACTGGGACATGTAAAACGAACATGTGGTACATTTTACTTACACAGCAGTCTGGCCTTAAAGCTACCTAGGACCTACCTTAGGGATGACTTATGGGTAGTAAAAGGGGTGTTTAAGGCTTGGCAAGAGGTTTTAAATGCCAAGTCAGTGCCAAGTGGCAGTCAGTCTGCACACACAGGCTCTGCAGTGGTAATCCCGAGACACGTATAAATGAGCTACTTAAGTGGGTGGCATGATCAGTACTCCTGGCCCACTAGTGGCATTTAATTTACATGCCCTGGGTATATGGTATCCCACTTTACAAGGGACTTCCAAGTAAATTAGAAATGCCAACTGTGTATACATTGCAGTTACCATGTTTGGGGGGAAGCACATGCACTTCGGTACTGATCAGCAGAGGTAAAGTGCTCAGAGTCCTAAAGCAAACAAAAAGAATCAAATATAAGGCAAGCAGGAAAAAACATTTGTGGGAAGACCACCCTAAAGCTAACAGGTCTAACAAATGCTATGCACTTGAGGGCCTTTGGTGTAACAAAATTATGGGGAGACAACATGCTTAGTCAGTCTCAGCCCATCATAACTGTAAGTGAGATAGCGTTCCTCAGAAGACTTAGCTTGTGGGGTACGTCTACACTATGACTAGATGTGTGTCCTTACGATTGGAATTTTCAATTTTATGTACTTGAGAAATGTGTCTTAAGGCTTCTTCAGATTTATTTTTGTTTTGTATTTAGTTTGTTTCCTTTTATTCTAGTAAAAAAGGGAAGTCCGTCCCTTCTCTGGTACTTGAGTGTTTTCCTCGACTTCACCATGATTATCACGTGTTATCTCACCCTGGCCAGCCTATGTTGGACTGTGGAATGTCTGAGGTTTGCAGAAAAGCCAGTTGGTGTCAGGAGCGGTTTGGAGAGGTTATGTCCGCTGCTGCTCTTTAAGGGATAATTAAGAGAGTCTGTATTTCCTCCAGTCCACTAAACAAGTCTTCTAGGATTAAACAATTATGCAGTTTGTCTTGTGAATGTATAAGAATCATCAATTAGTCAAATGCTGATACCCAGGACATTTTATGCTATTCTGTGCCTCCATTTTGAAATCTTTCCTAGAATCCTCTGTGTTTTGTGCAAACTACAACAATAGTTAAATTGAAGTGAAGATGCAATACAACATGTCCCTGTGCTGCTTTCTAGCAACACAGTAAGCAAACAAGCAGCTACATCAAGGGATTTTCCACATCTTCCTCAGTAATGAGAGGGAGGATATTACATTTTAGGAAGTTTCCCTTAGTTTACTTTATGTGCTAGAGATCGCACCAATTGCAGTCAGGAATTGGTCTTTGCTAATCAAAGCTCTGGGGTAGTTTATATAACACTATTTGGGGCATACAAATCACAAACCCATTTCAGGAACTTTCCAAGACTAGTCTACCTATTTCCAAGATAAAACTCAGGACCCCTAGAATTCTTCATTAGAGTCACTGGACAGCCCACTCAAACTTAGGTGCCTTCAGCCCTATAAGAGGATTACTTGTTGGCCTTGGTACGCAGGTTCATCTGTGCGCCAATGTGTCTGACAAGTTCACAAAGAGAGAAAGACCAGCTTAAGAGATGAAATAAGTCAATGAGTCTAAAACACAGAATGAACCAAAAATTAGCAACAATTGTGCTTGAGCTTGGACCTCAGCTTTTGAATAGAAAGACCTAAAAATCTACACCAATAAATCCGTTTAGAGCTCAGCACATAATCAAGATCATTTAGTCGAGCCCAGCCAAGGACAGCAGGAGTTTGTTGGAAACACTCAGTAATCAACTTTTCCATAACCTGACAGAGCAATGGCAAATGAGCCAAATGAAAGTGACCACCACTTTGATCTGAACACCTTAAATCATGATTAAGCATATAGCAGCACCTGCTCTCTTTGGCAACCTTCAGCTTTACTTCATCTTCAGCCATGTGCAATTAGCTTCAATTTCAGACAGAATTATGTTACTTACTCTGTAAGCATCTGTTAGCGGCATGCTCTGCATATTCCTGCCAACAAGTGTTGGGATCTGGAGTGGTGCAATTTGTTTTTCTTGAAGAATTGTTTTGAGTCATGACATCGAGTTACACCTAATCTCAGTGATACTGCGTGTGCCAATCAAACTTCTTTTTAAATTGCTTTTTTCCACAGGCTGATGAGAAAGGAGTGGAAGAAAAGTTGTAAGGAAATGCCTCCTTGGCATGGTTACCCCCTGACTTTTTGCCTCTTGCTGATGCCAGTAATGATTGAAAGTGTGCTGGGACCCTGCTAACCAGGCACCAGCACCAGTGTTCTTTCCCTAAACTGTACCTTTGTCTCCACAATTGGCACAACCAGATAAGTCCCAGATACGTCCCTTGTAAATGGTACCGCTGGAACCAAGGGCCCTAATGCCAGGGAAGGTCTCTAAGGGCTGCAGCATGTATTATGCCACCCTGGGGACCCCTCACTCAGCACATGTGCACTGCCTCACAGCTGTGTGTGCTGGTAGGGAGAAAATTACTAAGTAGACATGGCACTCCCCTCAGAGTGCCATGCCAACCTCACACTGCCTGTGGCATAGGTAAGTCACCCCTCTAGCAGGCCTTCCAGTCCTAAGGCAGGGTGCACTATACCACAGGTGAGGGCATATCTGCATGAGCACTATACCCCTACAGTGTCTAAGCAAAACCTTAGACATTGTAAGTGCAGGGTAGCCATAAGAGTATATGGTCTGGGAGTCTGTCAAACACAAACTCCACAGTTCCATAATGGCTACACTGAGATCTGGGAAGTTTGGTATCAAACTTCTCCGCACAATAAATGCACCCTGATGCCTGTATGGAATTTATTGTAAAATGCACCCGGAGGGCATCTTAGAGATGCCCCCTGAATACCAATCTGACTTCTAGTGCGGGCTGACCAGCCTGCCACAACCAGACGAGTTGCTGGCCACATTGGGAGAGTGCCTTTGTCACTTTGTGGCCAGGAACAAAGCCTGTACTGGGTGGAGGTGCTTCTCACCTCCCCCTGCAGGAAATGTAACACCTGGCGGTGAGCCTCAAAGGCTCACCCCTTTTGTTACAGCGCCACAGGACATCCCAGCTAGTGGAGATGCCCGCCCCTCCGGCCACTGCCCCCACTTTTGGCGGCAAGACTGGAGGAGATAATGAGAAAAACAAGGAGGAGTCACCCACCAGTCAGGACAGCCCCTAAGGTGCCATGAGCTGAGGTGACCCCTGCCTTTAGAAATCCTCCATCTTAGTTTTGGAGGATTCCCACAATAGGATTAGGGAGGGGGCACAAACAGTAGCCATTGGCTACTGCCCTCCCAGACCTAACCACACCCCTAAGTTTAGTATTTAGGGGCACCCCAGAACCCAGGAAATCAGATTCCTGCAACCTGAACCAAAGAAGAAGGACTGCTGACCTGCAAGCCTGCAGAGACAACAGAAGACGACAACTGCTTTGGCCCCAGCCCTACCGGCCTGATTCAAAAAACTGCAACAGCCACGCATCCAACAGGAACCAGCGACCTCTGAAGCCTCAGAAGACTGCCCTGAACCCCAGGACCAAGAAACTCCCGTGAGCAGTGGCTCTGCTCAACAAACAGCAACATTCTTGCAACTTTTCTACAACCTTCAAAGACCTCACTCTTCCCGCTGGAAGCGTGAGACTTCACAATTTACACCGACGCCCCCGGCTAGAGATCCAGAGAACAAACACCACAGGGAGGACTCTCAGGCAACTGCGCCCCATCAGTAGCCCGAGACGACCCCCCTGAACCCCAACAGCGACGCCTGCAGAGAGAGAGAGTCCAGAGGCTCCCCCTGACCGCGACTGCCTGTAACAAGGGATCCGATGCCTGGACCAAGCACTGCACCCGCAGCCCCCAGGACCAGAAAGAACCGAACCTCAGTGCAGGAGTGACCCCCAGACGACCCTCTGCCTAGCCCAAGTGGTGGTTGGCCCGAGAAGCCCCTCTGTGCCTGCTTGCACCGCTCGAGTGACCCCGTGTCCCTCCATTGTTTCCTATACGAAACCCGACACCTGCTTTGCACACTGCACCCAGCCGCCCCTATGCCGTTGAAGGTGTGTTTTGTGTGCTTACTTGTGCCCCCCAGTGCTCTACAAAACACCCCTGGTCTGCCCCGAGGACGCGGGTACTTACCTGCTGACAGACTGGAACAGGAGCACCCCTGTTCTCCATAGGCGCCTATGTGTTTTGGGCACCTCTTTGACCTCTGCACCTGACCGGCCCTGAGCTGCTGGTGTGGTGACTCTGGGTTTGCCTAGAACCACCCAACGGTGGGCTGCCTATGCCCAGGAACTGAGACTTGTAAGTTTCTTACTTACCTCACAATCTAACCAATACTTACCTCCCCCAGGAACTGTTGATTTTTGCACTGTGAATACTTTTAAAATAGCTTATTGCCATTTTAACAAAAACTGTACATGATATTGCTCTAATTCAAAGTTCCTAACCTACCTGTGTGGAGTACCTTGCATTTTATGCATTTACTTCAAATCTTGAACTTGTGGTTCTAAAAATAAACTAAGAAAATATATTTTTCTATATAAAAACTACTGGCCTGGAGCTAAGTCTTTGAGTGTGTGTTCTTCATTTACTGCCTGTGTGTGTACAACAAATGCTTAACACTACCCTCTGATAAGCCTACTGCTCAACCACACTACCGCAAACCAGAGCATTAGAATTATCTAATTTTGCCACTATCTTACCTCTGAGGGGAACCCTTGGACTCTGTGCACACTATCTCTTACTTTGAGATAGTATATACAGAGCCAACTTCCTACACAATGTGCTCAGTGTAGGAAGCTGGCTCTGTATATACTATATTAAAACGACATATAGTGTGCACAGAGTCCAGGCGTTCCCCAGAGGCTTAACAGAGGCTAAAGTAGATAATACTAATGCTCTCTTTTGTGATAGTGTGGTCGAACAGTTAGGCTTATCAAAGGGCAGTGCGAAGCATTTGTTGTACACACTCAAACAATAGAAGAAGCACACACTCAATGACTTAACTCCAGACCAATTGTTTTTATAACAGAGAAAATCTATTTCAAAAGTTGACAGTGCAATTTTCAGAAGCAGTTCCAGGGGTAGAAAAAGAAAGTACAGTTTTAGAGGTAAGGACCCCACTGACAGTCCAATCTCTAGGAGTTAGGATGTCTGTCGATTGGGGTTCAAGTTAACCCCAAACATCCACTGCCAGCAACACAGGGCTGACCGGGTGCAGAGGTCAAAGTGGCTGCCGGCTTTACAGTGGGATCCTTTGGAGGCTGGGGTCACTCTGAATCAGGCCTTCTTGCAGGTGAGTACCCATGTCTGCGGAGGGTAGACCTGGGCAGTTTAGAGGTGCACCGGGGTGCCACAGGTCAGCACCAAAAACACACCTGCAGCGGTACAGGGGCAGCCGGATGCAGGGTACCAATGCAGTGTCGAGTTCCCAATGCTTTCCTATGAGGGGACCCCGGGTGCCACAAAGATGCTGCAGGTGAAGTCCAGGGGGTCAGTTCTGGGAAACCAGAGGCTGGACAAGTTGGAGGGGCATCTGCTCGATGATGCTGCATAGAAGGATCTGGGGGCTGCGGGTGCTGGGGTATCTTTAGGAGTCTGGAATCTTCGTCCGGTGCGGTCGTGGTCAGGGGGGTCCTCTGGATTCAGGCTGCAGGTGTCGTCGTGGTGGACTGGAGGGGTCAACCCAGGGTGGGCACTTGCTCAGAATCGCCTTGGGACCAGCTCTAGTCGGTTGGGTCACCTGGACACGGGCCGTGGGCGAGAGGTGCAGGGTGGTCAGGACTTACGGATCAAGGGTGGTCCTAGAGTACTTTGCTGGGTCTTTCTGAACAGGGCTGCTGTCCATGAGTAATCTTGGCCCTCTGGGGTGCAGACAGTCCTCCAGAGGCTTTTCAGAGGTCGCTGGTCCTGCAGGATGCATTGCCTTCTTAGTGCAGGGCTTTTGAAGCTGGAGGCAGGCTGGTAAGGCTGGGTTCAAGTCAGTTTGTGCCTTCAGTCTTCTCTGCTGGGGGTCGGCTTAGCAGTCCTTTTTTTCTTCCGTCTTCTTTTGAGGTTGCTAGGACTCTGGTGAGCTGGGTTCAGGGAGGCCCTTAAATCCTGGATTTAGGGGCATTACAGGGGTCAGAAGGCAGTAGCCAATGGCTACTGTCCCTGAGGGTGACTACACCCTTTTGGTGTCCACTCACTTTGGGAAGGGGGACACAGACCTATCCCTAGTGGTCTCAGTCCTCCAACCCAAGATGGAGGATTTTGCAAGGAGAGGGTTACTTCAGCTCTGGGCACCATAGGGGTGGTCCCAGCTGAAGTGGTCACTCGTCCTTGCTTTTCCTGAGTTTCCCACCAAACTTGTCATTAAAAGTGTGGCTTTGTCTTGGGGGCGGGCATCTCCACTAGCTGGAGTGCCCTGGGGCCCTGAAACAGGAGGCCTGAACCTTTAAAGCTTGTCATCCAGTGTTACCGTTTCTGAAAGGGGATAGGTGTGAAGCACCTCCACCCAGTGCAGGCTTTGTTTCTAGCCTCCGTGAGCACAAAGGCTCTCACCCCAGGGGGTCAGAAACTTGTCTCTTAGTGGCAGGCTGGAACAGACCAGTCAGTCCTGCACTAAAGAATTGGGTAAACTACAGGAGGCATCTTTAAGATGCCCTCTGGGTGCATTTTTCAATAAGTCCAACACCGGCATCAGTGCAGCTTTATTGTGCTTAGACGTTTCATACCAAACTTCTTAGTATTCAGTGACGCCATTATGAAGCTGTGGAGACAAACTCCCAGCCCATATACTAGTGTGGCCACACTGCAATTACAATGTCTAAGAATGGACTTAGACACTGTAGGGGCATATTGCTCATGCAGCTATGCCCTCACCTGTGGTATGGTGCACCCTGCCTCGGGGCTGTAAGGCCTGCTAGAGGGGTGACTTACCCATGCCACAGGCAGTGGTTTGTGGGCATGGCACCCTGAGAGGGGTGCCATGTCGACTTTGACTTTTTATCCCCAACAGCGCACACAAGCTGCATTTGTAGTGTGCATGTGTTTGGTGAGGGGTCCCCTAGGGTGACATAATATATGCTGTAGCCCTTAGTGATGCACCCTGGTCACAGGGCCCTTGGCACCACTGGTACATTCTACAAGGGACTTAGCTGTGGGCAGAAGTGTGCCAATTGTAGAACAATGGTACAGATTTAGGTAAAGAATACAGGTGCTAGGGCCTGGTTAGCAGGATCCCAGCACACACTTAGTCAAGTTGGCCTCAGATATCAGGCAAAAAAAGGGGTGGGGTACTGCAAACAAGGAGCCAGTTTCCTACAAGGACCAAATGTGCACCTATGTCCCTAGCACCCCAAGTCTACTACCTACCCATTTTCTGTCCCTGACTGGCATCCTAGCCAGAGCCTGCAGCCTATCTTTACGAGGGCCAGCTCCCATAGGAAACCATTGGGCACCTGAATTCTTACCGCACCCCTGCACCCGTCCGCCACAGTGCTGCCTG
This sequence comes from Pleurodeles waltl, assembly GCF_031143425.1. Taxonomy (NCBI): domain Eukaryota; kingdom Metazoa; phylum Chordata; class Amphibia; order Caudata; family Salamandridae; genus Pleurodeles; species Pleurodeles waltl. The sequence continues at coordinate 857,208,522 of NC_090442.1, read as the reverse complement.
GAGTGATCTGCTGGTGTGGTTCTTATCAGTGCTCAGTACTTACCTTAAGTCTCTGAGATTGTCGTTGTAAGTTGTTGTTAAACCTGTGTTTGCTGAACATTGTTTTCCTCCATAGGTTAACGTGGAAGAACTCGGAGAATTGGACTGTGTTGATTTTTTAATCCAAAAAGTATTTTTGCTTGAGAAAGTACTTACCTGATTACGAAGTTCTTAGAGTTGAAATACATATTAACAAAAGTGTTATTTTTCTAAGTTGGTCTTGAATTTATTCTTTCAGTGTGTGTCTCATTTATTGCCTCTGCAACTACAACAAATGCTTAGCACTACCCTTTGATAAGCCTAAGTGCTCGCCCACACTTACACAAAAATAGAGCATTAGTCTCATTTACTTTTGCCTCTGCAAACCAATTGGGGAGCCACTGGACTCTGCACGGTGTACTTCTTTTTAGTGCACCATATAGCAAGCCAGCTTCCTACAATCTTGAACAGCGGCTTTCATAGGATCAATGAGTTCGGGTTGGAAGCAGCATACAAAATGCTTCATTTTGCACCATAACAAGCACTATTGGCTGGTCTGTGTGCTTCCCTGAGAATGTCCATACATTCTGTAGGCAAACCAGCGTAGCCAAACTCTGTGACCTCAGGATCAATACTGCAAGGTTGAGTGACTTGGGGTCTGGATGCCTTATTTGTCCTCGATTCTGGGTTACAAGGTCCAGCCTGTTGGGGAGCTTCTTGTGGGTCAACTGAAAGGTCCAGTAGTGTGGTAAACCAAGTGTGGCATACCTTGGTGGGAGCCACAAGGATCATGGTGAGGGATGTTTGCCTGATCTTCCGAACCAGGAATAGAATGAGAGGGAGAGGTGGAAAAAAGCATAGGCAAATATCCGTGACCAACTCATACATAGTGCAGTGCCCTTTGATAGTGGTCGTGGATTCTTGGAGGCGAAGTTTGGGCATTTTGCCTTTTCTGCTGTGTCAAAAAGATCTACATGAAGAGTCCCCCACCTTTTGAAGTATGACTGGAGGAGTTGCGGTGGAGTTCCCACTCATGGACTTGTTGCTACATACTGCTAAGCAGGTCTACAAAGTCACTGTCTGTTCCGAGAAGATACTCTGCCAACAGGTAAATGTGGTGATGAAGAGCTCAATTCCAAATGGTCTGAAACAGGTGTGATAGCTGTGAAGACTATGTCCCCCATGTTTTTGTAAATAATACGTGGCTGTCAAGTTGTCTGTCTGGTCTAAGACATCCTTGTGAGACAGGTGAGGAACGAAAGCTTTCAGTGCTAGGAATACTGCCTGAAGCTCTAGGAAGTTGACATGTAGGGACTGGTGTTTGGCATCCCAGACATCTTGAACTGTCAAGTTGTGGGGGTGAGTACCCCAAGCCATCCTCAATGCGTCTATGGTCAATGTAATCTAGACAAAGTTGTCCCTTCAGGAGGTTGTTGAGTTCCATCACAGTAAAGAATGGTGAGTCTGGCAGTCAAACAACACTAGATCCTCGAGGAGACCCTGTGACTGGGACCACTGGGATCAGATACTGATGTAGTGGACGCATGTGTAGTCTGGATGGGGAACTATGGCAATGCATGAAGCCATTATCCCCAGCAGACACATAACGTACCTTACTGGGTAGCATTGGTTTTCTTGAAACCGGGGAGAATCCACATCTGATATTTGCCCCGTGTGTGGTATTACCCCATAAACAGTAGAACATTTTATGTTTTTCTGACCCGCATACTCATCCCCCTGGTCTAAGTGGATCCGCAAAATTTGCCGGGAAATGAAGATAAGGAAATGTGTTTTAGCCTTGAGGTGCTTAAAAAGCCACAGCTCAAATGTTTTAATTTACGGTGTAAGCAAGTTTTTAGTGGCAGTGTGGTGCATACGTAATTTTTACATAAACAACAATTTTTAACGGGATCTATAGATTGGGCAACTGGGGCTTTTGTCGTTAGATACTGGCTTAGGATGGAACTGTATTATCTTATTTATGATGCTATTTATTTTTGTATTGTATTGCTTTGATGGTCTGTTGATCGAATAAAGCTTGTTGTTGATGATGATGACGGAGGAGCAGTGTCTGAAAACTCTAGATGCGGGCTGGATTTGGATATGCAAACCCTAACTCTGCGTTCTAAATTGCCCCAGGTAAGGTTGAACTTGTTGCGGCTGGACATGTAATTTGGGAATGATGATAGGTGAATCCCAACTTGAGAAACAGATCCACTGTCATCTGAGTGTGCAGTTGGCACTGGTGTAATGTACTGTCTTTGATGAGTCAGTCGTCCATGTAAGAAAAGACATGGATGTTCTGTCTGGGCAGGTGTGTTGCGGCTATTGCTAGGCAATTTGTAAACACCCTGGGAGCGGTAGGTAAGAACTTTGAATGGATAATGTCCGCCTGCAATGACTAATCTGAAATATTTTGGTGTGCAGGGTGGACTGGTATGTGAAAGCAGGTGTCTCTTAGAACCAGAGCGGTCATAAGGTTGCCTTGCTGTGGTATGACATCCTGAAGAGTGACCACATGTAAGTGTTCTGAGAGAATGTATTTGTTTAGAGGGCAGAGGTTCAGTAATGCTCTGAAAGGCTTGTCTTTTTTGGGACTCAGGAGGTATAGGGAGTATACTCCTGAGCCTTGCTGTTGTGATGGAACAGGTTTCTGTGGCCCCTTCGAGAAGAAGGGCTTGGACCTCTTGCTTGAGGGTGGTTAAATGTTCCTGCGAGAGCCTGTGAGTGCAAGGCAGAATATTGGGAGGTGTGGTAATGAGCTCCAGACAATGGCCATGCTGGATAATGGCTAGGACCTGTTGGTCCGTGGAGATGGTGTCCCAGATGATGTGAAAATATTGGAGTCTTCCCCAACATGTGTTGGATGATCTGGAGAAGGTGAAAGTAGTCAACTGTTGGCAGAAGAAGAGGATCTGCGTGTGGCAGTGCTCTTTCCTCTTCTCTTGTTATTGGAGCCCATGTAGGAGCCTCTTAACTAATCGCTACCATTGGTGCACTGCCAATCCTTTGGCTCTCCTTTTTTGGGGAGAGGGATGGGAGGGGGGGAGGGGAGAATCCCCAGTGACCTGGCTGTTAGCACAGTGTCGGGCGCTGGTTGTCACAACTGAATCAGGTAGTACCTGTGCCCTGATGTAGAGTGGATCAGAAGGAGCCGCCTTGTACTTCTTGTCCACCCTTGGGATGACCACTGTGGAGTGCACAGGCTCTTTAAATATATACTGCGTATGTCGAGGCATACCAGGAAGCATGGGAACGTCCTGAGCATTCCCATGTGTACAAGAAAGGGTGTCAAACAAAACATCTTCCTCTACGGGCTCCTGGTGCAGCTCTATGTGGTGGAATGCAGCTGCCCTAGAAATTACTTGTTGCATCCAGAAATTACTTGTTGAGGTGGCATCCTCTGGTGGTGAAGGATGAGAAAGGTAAAGGTCCAGGTAATTTGCTGCAATGGGTTTAAGATCATAAGCATCCCATGGGTCTGTGTCATTAGGAGGACCCCCTCGGTGAAAACCTGCGGAGACCCCTGAGGTGTGTCATCCCCCCTTGTGTGGGTGAGGGAGTTGGAGACTGATGAGGAGAAGGGATGGAGGTGAGGAAGGTAGTGGAGGAGAAGGAGGAGGTGAAGGTGTTGGAGAAGGCTGGTGTGGTGGGCTAGCAGCTTGTCCTTTGTCGTCTTCTTTGGGGGGACAGGAATGTCCAGGGCCTCTTGAAAAGAGTTTCCTCTTTGGAAGCACAGGAGAGGATGGTGTGGCTATAAACAGACCTGTGTCTTTTTCCAGAATCGGTTCATTGTTTCAAAAATCACTTAAACTGGAGAAGGGCTGGTGATGGTCTGGCCTGAATCTCTGGCCTCCACAGGTGTCGGCTCTGATTGTTTCGGTCCTGAAGGCTTGTGCTTCAGAAACTTGGTCAGCAGTGAGGTCGAAGCTGGTAGCTGTTGGTTCGATCCCGAGGTTCAGATGGATATCGAAACAACCTCACAGTAGGCTGTTGAGGTCAAAGCAAATATTGTGGCTTTAGCCTTTGCGGCTATTTTTGGCACTGAGCTAGAAGGAGGAGAGGCCAAAACAGTTTTTCGTTACCGACCATGGCCCGAAGGCAGTGGTGAACCAGCGACTTCTATGATAGCCTTAAGAGCCTTTTTGGAGAGTTTCTGTGGGACAGCAGGGGCCACAGTACTCATACGCAGGGTAAATGAAAGTTCTTAGCTCTCGATATTGAACTCCACATCTGACTCAGAGTTGTCCTGGATCAAAAAGGCTTTCTTCTCCTCCACTGTTGGCTCCTCCTAAGCAAGCTCTTCTCCAAATATGTCTTGCGTGTCGTCCGAACCAGAGCCATGTGGAAGATAGGCTCGAGAAGGGTGCTGGTGCCTGAACCAACGTAAACGACAAGAGCGCTGAGATAGGAAATGCGTGACTGAATAAAATTATGTCTTAACAGAAAAGAGAGATTGAAAAACCAAACACAGTTGAAAGACGGAGCAGAGGCACACATGTCCGAACCCGACGGCGGAGAGAAAAAAATCTAACATAGGAGTCGATGCCCATGCATAATATCACCAAGAGGAGGAGTCACTCGATATCATGACTCAAAACAATTCTTTGAAGAAAAAAACTTGCACCACTCCGGACCCAACACTAGATGACAGGAATATGCAGAGCATGTTTATCTCCAGCCACACATGCCATCGAACACCTTGTTCCAAAAACAACCTTGTGAGAGAACCAACTCAGGTACATTTTCTGCCCCTTCTACAGCTTAAAATATTCCCATAATCCAAGACATCTTTGAGGGGAAATCTTAATGAAAGGACATGAGACCTTGGAACACACATTTCAGAAATCACTCGTGAATGCAGAGTGCCATAATTTCCTAGAAATTCAATGGCAGGGTTCCTAAGCAGACAAAACCTCCACCACATACCAATCTGGCCCGTTTTGCCCTTAGTTCCAGTTTCACTACTGAAACCCATAAAGATATCATTCCCATCCAGATCTTTACAGTGGTCTTTAGTTAATATTTTTTATTATTTTTATGTCTTCCTTTATTTAGATCACTTAACTGTTTTGTATTCCTCTTTTTGCTCCTTATAGTCACAGCCCCATTTGTACTGTTAAGCCTTGAGTTTAGAAAAGCCACCAAAAAGAGAGCCAAGACATACTGTAAACAATCTTTGGCTCATGTCCGTTTCTGAATAGAAGGTTTTGACTGTGGTGGATGTTTTTGGTTATGGTGTCATCTTCACCTCTGCTGTGCAAAGGACTATCACGATAGTGAGGATGTGTCAAATTTATCATGATATTTGAAAGTGTTAATAATGCATTATGATTGAAATTACATTTTACATGTTATCAAGGAATGCGTACAGAAGTATTGCAGACAGTATGGTTTACTCTTTGATCAATGGATGTGCATTGCATGTTTTGCTGAAGTGTGTTTGTTTAGAGAGAAATACCGTACTTTATTATGTGGTAAAGCTCGGTGTGCTTGATCACTTTGAGTCCTTTTTCGACTTCACAGTCTACTCTACTAAAATTATAATATATTTTACCATCAAGTAAAATGGCAGAATAATCCATTAATCTACCTCGGAAAACTTGACTTCAAGTTCAAAATTGCGTTCTTCTAGTTGCTGTACTGTGGTTCTTAAATGTTCATACATTTTTTGAGAATGTTCGGCTCGTTGTCTTTCATTCAGCTCTTTCATTTCCAACATTGTGATTTTCTTGGAGATGGACACTATTTCACTGTTTGTAACTGCTTTTGTAGCCTTATCCATGGCTGTCTCCCCACCTAAAAAAAAAAGGTTAATTCAGCGTTAGTTTAAAAAAAGTAAACACTGCACCTAAATTTATGACCAAATTTGGATTATACACCATCCAGTGGTATATACTTCTAGCCTTTCACTCTACTCTAACACTTTGATTTTCAAAATTTGACATTTGTGCTGCAGGGGATGCAGGATGTAACACAAAGCATCTCACCTTTTAAAAACAATTAAGAGTTAAAATAAATTCAGAATTCATTGTGGTAGTCCCTGACTGCGTACAGCTAGCCAGGTACAACACTCTGAGGCGAGCTCTCTCTGGAAACCTGAAATATTCTCCTGAAACACTGAGAACAAGAAATAGTGGAGATTCACTTATTTCTCGTTCTCTGCATGCAGCATACAACCTCGACCTTGCGCTCACCAACCACACCAACATAAAGATCATAGCAAATAGCAATGGGTAATGCCAATGAGATGCACTGCTAATAATCGCAAATCTCCTACAGTGTTTGCAACCATTACTGCAAAACCTACACATATAATGTTCAAAGACATATTCACCCATCAGAAAAACAAAGCGGCCGCATCTGCCTCAGAGTACTGTACATAATTTTGAAGGGGAATACACTAGTCAAAACACAAATGTTCTGCTACTGTTGCAGAACATATGATGCTTCCACTAGCCAGGGCCTTTGAAAAGGGCACTGTGAGGGGACACCTCTTTAAGACTAGCGAGTGTGGGGATATTAATGAAGGTCTACTGTCTAAAAACAGTGATTCTGGCCAGTATCAAAATTGCAGATTGAGAGGTTCTTCTGATTCTCGGGCACAACAAAACAAATCTTCCTGTTGACAGTGAAACAACACATTATGGAATTATGGGGACAGCCCACTAAAAAACGTTTTTCTAATTAACTCATAATTTATATGCTTGCAGCCCTAAAAGTAATCCACCCAAGATTACATTGAAAACTTTTTGAAGTCAGTAGGGTCCAGCAAGACAGATAACAAACCACAGCTTCTATCAAGATTTCATTACAATTTAGAAAAAAGAAAGTAATTAATTGTAGAAGATATATTTCCTAACCGATTCATTCATTGACAACAGATGTTTTGAATGTGGCATACTTTAAACCTGTTTTTTCTTATTTTCCTTTTCTTATGCTTTTCTAAAGCTATGTTGCTACTAAGACTGTTGAGAAATGGACGTTCGTATTAGTGGACCACATCAAAATACCCCCATTGGCCAATATTTACTCACATAGATGTTCCACTTGATTCAAGAAAGGAGGAAATGTTCATTTTTGCAGAACATTTTCTGCTTATCCTTCCAATCCCCCCACCTTCTACCACCTGCTGCAGAAAAATATTCTTCCCAGCTGAGATACCCTTTCTCCTACATCCCTTGAATATAATACTATTGTGTCTTGTTGTAAGGAAGCTCTTCCACCCAAATTATTCCAACCATCTCTTGGGGTCTAGTTTTCAGTGCATAAGGCAGGTGGGAAACTGCACTGTAAATGCTGATGAAGGCCAACATACAGAAAGGCCTGAAAGGATTTATGCTTGAAACAATCGTCTGGGAAAATTATGTTTCCAAACCCAATCCTGAGCTTATTACAGTGGAAAATAATTAAATATATTTCACCATTCTAAGTACACCTACGATTTCAAAACTCCGCTTATTCTCGTTTTGTGCATAAGGAAGGGGAATTTAAAATATTTTTGTAGCTCTAAATTAAGATGTGCAAAGCATTTGTGAAGGGCCCAAACAGCTTTTTGGAAACTGATGTCACAGTGGATAGGAAAATGTAAGCTTTAATAATCAGCCACTGTATGAAATGCCCTTTTTGACATTGTTACCCCAACTTTTTTGCCCTTGTACTGATGCTTTTTGACAGGAAGTGCACTGGGTCCCTGCTAACCAAGGTCCCAGTGCCAGTGTTCTTTCCCTAAAACGAAATATATGATGATTGTAATCCAACTGGAATGAACTTTAGCACCCCTGTAAGTCCCTAGAAAAAGGTTCCTCTGGTACCCAGGGAATCGGTAATAAAGAAGGCCCCAAAGGAGTACAGCGTGTGTTATGCCACTCTAAGGGACTCATACTCAAACACATGCAGACTGCCATCGCAGAATTCGTGAAATGCTGCAAACCATTTTGGAAAAACAACACTGCACACACCTTGTTTGCAATGCCCATTCCACTGCATATAATATATGTAAGTCCCCGCTACAGCAGGCCTTAAGGGCCCTAAGGCAAGATGCATTCAATTACATGTGAGGGTGCATCTGCATGAGCAGATATGCCCCTGTGATGTCTTGTTCCATTACTAGATATTGCAAGTAACCGGGAAGCCAACTTAAGGACATGTACTGGGGACTGGTCAACACGAGTTTCCCAGCTATATCATAGCTCAGTGAAAACTAATGGTGTTTGGTATAAAACACCTCGACTGAATAAACCGATACTGATGCCAGTATCAGATTTATTATGACATGCACCCAGAGGGCACCTTAGAGGTGTTACGAAAGTAAAGGTACTTTATTATAGTAACACAAATACTAAAATACTGTATAGGCAATACCCCAAATGGAGGTAGGTAAACACACTATTATATGCACATTAGTAATCAGTAAATAGCATAGAAAACAATAGGAAATGGTAAAAAGCAATAGCAAATAGTGAGGGTCCTAGGGGAGACCCAAACCATATACTAAAAAAGTATAATGTGAAAGGCAGTCCCCCACCCAGGGAAGTGGGATCACTAGAGTGGAACTAGGAATTCCACGAATTTTGGCACCAGAGTGACCCCCAGCGATCAGGTGAGCAGAGGAAAGTACCTGGTTTCGAACAAACCAACAGGAGGACTTTGGAAGAGGATTGTGGAAGACCAAGACAAGACTGGAAGAACCCAAAGGTGGATCTTTACAGAAGAGGACCTGCAAAAGAAGGGGACCAAGTTCAGTTCGTTATGGAGTGCACGGTTGTGGCAGGAACCACCACACACCCTTCTGTGGATTCAGGACCAGGTTGACGGTGGACGAAGAAGGTCAGCAGTGTAGCACAGGAGCCTAAGAGGATCCCCAGAAATGATGCATGTGATGTTCCACGTCAGCAGTCGAGATGCAGTTGGTCAGTGGTGCTAGAAAACCGCCAACAAGCCTTGGCAAATGTAAGAGCTGGAGAAGAAGGTTTGAAAGGCTGAGGAGGACCAGCAAGGTCCAGGAGACTCGACCCAAGGAGGGGAGACTGGGGTGACCATCAACAACTGGGAGACTCACAAGAAGAGGAGGCAGCTCCCACAGCCAACCCACTGGCAGCAGGCACAGGAGTCGCGGTGAGGCTGTAGGAAAGTAACATCTTCCGTGGCATGTTACCCCCCATTTGTACCTGTATGTCAGTATGTTTTTCCCTGTCTCACTGGAGTCCTGCTGGTCAGGACCCCGGTGCTCATACGTTATGGCCTAGTGTATGTATGTGTGTAGTGGTTAACTGTGTCACTGAGGCTCTGCTAATCAGAACCTCAGTGCCTATGCTCTCTCTGCTTTTAAATTTGTCACTGTAGGCTAGTGACTTCATTTACCAATTTGCAATTGGCACACTGGACCCCCCTTATAAGTCCCTACTATATGGTACCTATTTACCCAGGACATTGGGGTTCCAGGAGATCCATAAGGGCTGCAGCATTTCTTTTGCAACCCATAGGGAGCTCAGACAAACCCTAGCACAGGCAAACCATTGCAGCCTGCGTGAAATAATGCACACGTTATTTCACAGCCATTTTCACTGCACTTAAGTAACTTATAATTCACCTATATGTCTAACCTTCACTTGCTGAAGGTTAGGTGCAAAGTTACTAAGTGTGAGGGCACCCTTGCACTAGCAAATGTGCCTCCACATAGTTCAGGACCATTTCCCCGGACTTTGTGACTGCGGGTACCCCATTACCCGTACGGACTACATATAGGAAAATACCCAGGAAGTCCCAGGAAGGCAGAACAGAGCATTTCATCTGAGAGCAGGGTGTTACACCCTCTCCCTTTGGAAATAGGTGTTACAGGCTGGGGAGGGGTAGCCTCCCCCAGCCTCTGGAAATGCTTTGAAGGGCACAGATGGTGCCCTCCTTGCATGAGCCAGTCTACACCGGTTCAGGGACCCCTTGTCCCCTGCTCTGGCGCGAAACTGGACAAAGGAAAGGGGAGTGACCACTCCTCTGTCCATCTCCACCCTACAGGTGGTGCCCAGAGCTCCCCCAGTGTGTCCCAGACTTCAGCCATCTTGCTTTGCAAGGTGTGGGGGCACTCTGGAGGCCGCTGAGTGGCCAGGGCCAGCAAGTGATGTCAAGGCCCCTCCTGATAGGTCAATACGGATAAGGTACCCAATCCCCCTCTCAGGGCTATTTAGGGTCTCTCCTGTGGGTTCTCTCCAGATTCTGCTTGCACGTTTCCTTCAGGAATCCTCTGCAACAACTTCATCATCCTCTGACCTCGGATCAACTGCAGCCTGCTCCAAGAATCTCTGTAACTGCAACAAAGTATCCACAAGAGATAGTTTTCTTCAGCAACCTTAGCTCCAAGCCTGCAACTGCAACAGTTTCCACGGTGTGCACGCTCTGAGGACTTCCTGTATTCACCCTGCACCAGAAGGACCAAAGAAATCTCCCGTGGAGTGACAGAGTCGCTCCTCTGCTCCAGCAGGCACCTTCCAAGACGATGACCAGTACCCTTGGACTCCTCTCACAGCGACAAGCGCGCTCCTAAGGACACAGAGGGTGGACATCATCGACAGACTGTTCTGAGGTCCTGCTGATGCAATTTGGAAGAGGTAAGACCTTGCCTTCCCAGAGAGCGACGGTAGCCCTGTGCACTGCGTCTTCTTCACCTCCTAAGGCCTCTGTGCACTATTTGCAAAATTCCTTCGTGCACAGCCCCAGCACTCTATCCTGCGACGCTCAACTTGCTGAGTTGTTCTCCGGCGGTGTGGGACCTTACTTTGTTGTGCTGTATTGACCGCGTTTTGCACCTCCTTTGTCTCAGTGTCCTGGGACCTCCAGTGGTGCTGGCTTGCATCCTGAGGGCTCTCTAAATAAAGTGCTGAGAGCCCCCTCTTCCTCCTCACACAGAGTTGAGGCCCCAGGTCCCTCCTGGGTCCATCCAGCGCCATTTTGACACAAAACGCACAATTGCCGAAGCCAAGGCTTGTTGGCGACTTCCAACACAAAATCACGTCTGCAACGATCTTCACGTCCTGGGACATCCTTTGCATCATGCAGGAACCTGCTGGCATCTTCCAAGGGTGCATTTCTGCAGTCTTCGACTAACAGTGGACTATTCTTTTGCACCCTTTTCTGGGTTGGCAGGGGCCCCGTCCTTCCTCGAACTTCTTTCGACTTCTGGACTCGGTCCCCTTCTTTTGCACGTCTTCAGGTCCAAGAATCCAGAAGTTTTTCTTTGCAGACTTGGTTGGTTGCTGCAAAATCCCAATCATGAGGTGTAGAGCGTGCTAAGGAAACTTGCAGTACTTTACTCCTGCTTTTCTGGGCTCTGGGGTGGGGTAATTTACTTACCCTTACTGTATTCTTACTCTCCCAGCAATTCTGCACACACTACACTTGTCTAGGGGGGGGAATTCGTGATTTGCATTTCACTTTCTTAGTATATGGTTTGTGTTGCCCCTAGTCCTATTTTCTCCCATTGCATTTCCTATTGTTTGAATTGCTCTAGGACTATTTACTTGTCTAATTTTGGGGTCTAGTGTATATATTGTGTATAATACTTACCTTCCGAAGGACTATTGTCTCTAAGATATTTTTGCTACTGTGTCACCCAAATAAATACCTTTATTTTTGGTAACACTGAGTATTGTCTTTACTGTGTATAAGTATAGTGTGACTATAAGTGGTATTGCAGGAGCTTTGCACGTCTCCTAGTTCAGCCTAAGCTGCTCTGCCATAGCTACCCCTATCAGCCTAAGCTGCTAGAGCACTACTACATTTCTCTAATAAGGGACAACTGGACTTGGTTTAAGGTGTAAGTACCCAAGGTACCTACTACAAACCAGGCCAGCCTCCTACATAGGCCCACTCACCACGCCTAGAGGAGTGTCGCATGGCTCTGGAGCAGCAGGCAGAAGACAGAGTCACAGGTAGAAGTGGTGGGGGCTGGGTCTGCACGGAGCCTGAAGATCCCTTGGAAAAAGAATAAACAAGCCTTGGTAGCTGCAATAGTTGCGGTGCACAAGGGTACTGTCCTACAAGGAGAGGCAAGTCTTACCGCCTCCCAAGCTTGATAGCTGGTAGAGAGGAAAAAGGGGACCACTCCAGACCACCACCTGTTGCAGGATCCATGCAGCTCCAGAGGAGAGAAGATCCATGCAGCCAGTCATCATTGCAGTTGGTGCCTACGGATGCAGGGAGTGACTCCTTCACTCCAAGGGAGAATCCTTCTTACTTCTTGTGCAGGCTGAAGTCTCGTCGTCCTCAGAGGATGCACAGCTAGGGAAATGTTGCAGTTGCTGGAAGGAGCCCGAAAAACAATTTTTGCCGAGCAGAGACGTCACTGAAGTTGCAGATTGTCAGTTCCTGAAGGGTCCAGTTGCAGTCGCAGTGGCCAGAAGAGGAAGTAAACCATGTAGCGGAGTCCTGCTGGAATCTTGCACGTCGAATCTGGGGACCCACCCAAGAGGGAGACACTAAATAGCCCAGGAAGGGGGACTGGTCACCTAGCAGGGTGACCACCTCTGAGGAGGGGGCTGTGACGTCACCTGCCTGGCCTTGCCACTCAAATGCTCCCAGGGGCCTCTGCCCACCTTGGATTTAAGATGGCAGAATCAACTGGTCACCTGGAGGAGCTCTAGGCACCAACCCTGGGGTGGAGATGGACAGGGGAGTAGTCACTCCCTTTTCCATTGTCCAGTTTCGCGCCAGAGCAGGGACGGGGGTCCCTGGACTGGTGCAAACCGGTTTATGCAAAGAGAGTACCAAATGTGCCCTTCAGCACATACTGGTGCCTTGAGGAGGCTACACCTCCTAAGCCATGTAACACCTATTTTCAAGGGAGAGGATGCTACTTTCCTCTCCAACACAAAACCCTTTTTTTCTGCCTTCCTCTGCCTGAGCTTTTTTTCAAGCAGCAGGAGGGCAATAACCTGTCTGAGGGGTATCAGCAGGGTGGGATGCCCAGACAACCCCAGATAACTAGTAGAAGCAATGCTGGCGGTCCTCCAAGGAGCCCCCAGAATGCATGGAATCATACAACCAACACTGGCAACATTATTAGGGTATGATTCCGACATGTTTGATACGAAACATGCCTAGGTTTGGAGTTACTATTATGTAGCTGGGCGCAGATAGTGACCTGTGTCCCGTACACAGATAAAATGGCTTCCCCGCACTCACGAAGTCCAGTGTAATGGGGCTGGAGTTCATAGGGGCACCTCTGCTCACGCAGGAGTGCCCTCACACACAGGTACCTGCACCCTTCCCTCTGGGCCAGAGGGGTGACATTACCTGTTGTAAAAGGGTGCATGCACTTTTTCATTCAGGCTGCAATGGCAGGCCTGCAGACACCTTTTACATGAGCTCTCATGGGTGGCACAATACATGCTGCAGCCCGTGGGAAACCCCTGGTGCCCCAATGCCCTAGGTACCTAAGTACCATATACTAGGGACTTATATGGGGGCACCAGTATACCAATTGTGGGTGTGCAAAGTCCTAAGCAACCAAAGTTAAAGGGAGAGGACACAGTCACTGGGATCCTGGTTAGCAGGATCACAGTGAACACAGTCAAAACACACTCACAGCAGGTAAAAAAATGAGGGTAACAATGCCAAAAAGAGGGTACTTTCCTACAGTACTTACCTGGTAACGTTGATCTTGGTGTCAAAATATATATAAAAATTTGCATTATTTTTCTAAATTGTTCTCGGATTTCTGATTGAGTGTGTGTCTCCTTTATTGACTCTGTGTGTACAACAAATGCTTAACACTCCCTTCTGATAAGCCTAAACTGCTCGACCACACTACCACAAACAGATCACATGGATCATTAAAGTAAGCCCCTGTAAATCAATAAGGGTCGGCTGGACTATTTGTCCAGTGTACCCCTACATTTCTTACACTATATAGATAGACAACTTCCAACAGACACAGCCCTCAACCACATTTATTTTGATTTCCTTGAGTCAACTGTAATATATGTGAATGAATGAATGAAACAGAGCTTGTAAAGCGTGACTGCCAAACAAAGGGTATCCGCAAGCTAAATAATTTAGCAGAGCACTGGAGGACATAACTTGAAAAGCGCTACTGCTATCGAGGTGGCGTCCAGGTGAGGCCTCCGCAGAGGACGTTGAGAATACAGAAAGCTCAGACTGGCAGTTGGAAAGCAGGATTTTTGTATTATTCCTAAATACACTGAACTAGAAACTCAGCGAATATGTAATGGAAGGGAGTGCCACAGTTTTGCTAATAGGTAGGACAGGGTCTGCCACTGTTATCTGAAGAGTTTGATTTTTGTTTTTTCTCTCTTGAGACATCAAGGCAGAAAGCAGCTTGCGGTTAACGGCTGTAGGGAGCTGGGTTCTGGTTACAGTACACTTTTTGCCTGGTTTTAGATGCAACTTTGACTGAAGTGCACTTGGTGCCTGCTAACCATGTCTCCAGTGCCAACGTCCCTCCCTTAAAGCAAGACACCTGCTCACTTGATGCCCAATTGACCAAGTCCTTCAGCTCCCTTTAGGTCCCTAGTATATTGTAACACTGGTACCTAGGGCATGGGTACTGAAGAGGGGCCCTCAGAGCTGCAGCATAACTTGTGCCACCCTGAGGGACCCAGCATCAACCTCATGCAGACTGTCATTGCAGGTTGCGTGACAAGGTGCTTCCAAAATTGAAAACACAACATGGCACACAGCATGTGTGCCATGCCCCCTAAATACTGCATTCAATATATGTAAGTCACCCCTCTAGCAGGCATTACAGCCCTAAGCCAGGTTGCATTACATTACATGTGAGGACATATCTGCATGAGCAGATATGCCCCTGCTATGTCTCTGTCGATTCTCAGACATAGTAAGTGTACAGGGAAGCCATTTTAAATGCATGTGCTGGACATTGGTCACTACGAGTCCCTCAGCTACATGATGGCTTCTCTGAATTCTGGGATGTTTGGTATCAAACATCTCAGAATAAACCCTCACTGACCCCAGTTATGGATTTAAAAAAATGCACCCAGAGGGAAGTTTAGAGGTGTTCCCTGAAAACCTACCAGTTACTAATGTGTTGACTGACTGGTCTTGACCACCACAGACACATTTCTGGACTCCTACGGTGAGAGCAAGAGCTCTCGCGGCCCAGAGACAAAAGCCTGCATTGGGCAGAGGTGTTAAATCCTCTCCCAGACAGGATGGACTTTCCAGGGCAGGGAGCTTCAAAGGCCTTGCCACCTTTGTAATGCGACCCAGGTCTCTCCAAATGGTGGAGATGACCAACCCCCCTGCCCTGACCCAACTTCTGGCTGCAACACAGGCGAGAAGGAAGATGTTACTTATCCAGTAGACATCTGTTTGTGGCATGTAGTGCTCTAGATTAAAATGCTTTGCATAAGTCCGCCATCTAGTGTGGGGTCTGGAGTGTTACAAGTTAATTTTATTTGAAGAAAGTTTTCGCGTCACAAGATCGAGTGACTCCTCCTCTTGGTGATACTGCGCACGGGCATCGAGTTCTTTGTTAGACTGTTTTCCCGCAGGCAAGTGAGCTAAAGAGTGCATACAGAGTAAAGAGAAAGAGATGTCCATGCAGTGTATTTACATGCATACAATATTTACATGGGAATGCAACTTCAACGGTCACAGGCGTCCGTGATGGAGGGAGGGCACATGTGAATCTACAGCACTACATTCCATGAACAGATGTCTAATGGGTAAGTAACATTTGCAGTCCCTCCAAGTCAGAGGTGGCTAGCCTGTAGGAGTTGGGGTTGCTTGAAAAAGTTTTCTGAGCACTGCTTGGCCAACATTGGCTTGTTGTTGTGCTAAAACATCTACACAATAGTGTTTAGTAATTATATGTGGTGTAGACCAAGTAGCAGCTTTACATTTGTCTGCTACTAGGTTGTTACCAAAGGAAAAGCAATAAAAGCACCTTTTGTTCTGGTACAATGTGCTATATGGCTAATAGGTAACTGCCATTTGGCTTTGGCATAGCAAGTTTGAATACATTTGACTATCCACCTGGATATACCATTTTCTGATATTGGGTAACAAATAAGAGCCCTTTTTACATCTAGCGAAGAGCTCTCTGTACAACTGATTCTGGGTGTAGGGAAAAAAAGGTGGTAATTTGATTGATGGATGTGGCATTGGGTTACTACTTTTGGAAAGAATTTAGGGAGAACTACCCTAACTCTGCGTAACTGGGAAAATGGTTCTTCTAAAGTTAGTGCCTGGAGTTCACTGACTCGTCTTAGGGAAGTGATGGCCACTAAAAAAAGCTACTTTCCATGAAAGGAATTATTGGGTGCAAGTATGCACAGGCGCAAAATGTTGACCTATGAGCCTAGTAAGTACAATATTAAGATTCCAGGATGGTGCTGGAGGAACCCTGGGTGGAATGATTCCATGAAGGCTTTGACAACTGGAATTCTGAAGCAAATATCCCTGACCAATTTATCCATAGAGGATTGCCCTTGGACTGAGGGTGAGGATATCTGGAGGCAACATTTTGGCATTTTGTATTTTGTGCAGTGGCAAACAGTTCTAGTTGAGGTGTTTCTCCACTTTTGAAAGTAATGGTGAAGGACTTGTGGGTGGAGTTCCCATTTGTGGAGTTGTTGCTGCATCCAGCTGAGGAGGTCTGCAACCTAGTTGTCCATGCCTGGGAGATACACTGCCACTAAACGAATGTGGTGGGGAATTGCCCACTTCCACATTATTTGAGCACGCCCCCCCATTTCTGCAGATACTACATGGCTGTCATGTCTGTGTGGATTAGGACCACTTTTTGGGAGAGTTGTGGTAGAAAAGCTTTGACTGCTAGGAAAACTGCCTGCCACTCCAACTAATTGTTGTGGGAGGCTTGTGAATGGGATCCCATTTTCCTTGTATGGTGAGGTTGTTGAGGTAAGACCCCCAACCTGTCTGTGATGCATCTGCAGTCTGAGTGATTTGAGGTACAGGGTCCTGAAAGGGATGCCCATTGGAAACGTTAGTGGGATTCTACCAATGCAGACAGCGGTGAGTCTGGCAGTCCAACAACACTAGATATTGGAGATGACCCTGTGACTGAGACCACTGACGAGACAGACATTGCTGTAAGGGATGCATGTGTAGTCTGGCATGGGGAAAAATTGTGATACAAGATGCCATCATCTCTGGTAGTTGCATCATTGTCCTGACTGTGTAATTTTGATTTTCCTGTAGCTGAGAAATGAAAGTTTGAAAAGTTTGGATTTGAGTTGGGCTTAGATATACCAACACTAACTGAGCAATGAGAGTTACTCCTAGATAAGCAGCTCCATCGCTGTTTCTGCAAAGGTTGGAGATGGGATTTCTACTATATCCTGAGTGTGATGCTGACAGTGCTGGATGGTGCTGGCTTTCATGAGCCAATCGACCAAGCAGGGGAAGACATGGATGTTGAGGTATGCTGCAACTACTAGTAGACATTTTGTGAAGACCCTAGGTGCAGAAGAAGCACCCCCGTCAGCCTGTCTGCACTCCTCGACGGATTTTGCACCAGAAGACACCTGGTCCTGCAGCTGACCCTCCAGAAACCTGGGAGGACTTCCGGCCTTTGAAAAAGACTCAAGACTTCAGTGAGCTGCAGACCTGCTCTGCAACCAACTCTAAGTGAAGTACTCTGCAGCCTCCTGAACCACAAAGACCAGACACCTGAAGTCACCACTACACCCGCCATCACCAACCCAAGAGGGAGTGAACGTTCAGTGTCAGCAAGGTCCCCCAACTGTCCAGAGTCTGTGTCCATCGTGGTTTCACCGCTCATGGACTCCCAGAAGTGGTCTACAGCTTCTGAACGCAGGCCCTCTCTCCCGCAGCCTCAGAGGTGAGAGAAACCCAACACCTAAAGCAACCACTGCACTTGTCGCTGTCAGCCTGAGTTTAAGTGGACCTCTGGTGTCAACGATGTCACCCAGCTCTCCTGAGCTCGTGTCCACTGTGTTTTCACCCTCCTGGACTCAATAACGATGACTGCATCCTCAGACCACAAGACCACCCATAAATGCGACTGCTCATGGGCAAGGAAACCCGAACCCAAAGGACACCCCTGCATCCGTCACCCCTGGTGAAGAGGACCAAAGGTGCACCTATACCCCAAGCACCCCACGTTTGCACCATACCTGTTGATTATCCTTGAGTGACCCCTCAGCTAGAGCCTGCAGCCTAAATCCACGAGACCAATCCGCATTGAAATACACTGGGCACCCGACGCCATACTACACCTCTGCACCTGGCCGCTGTGCAGTGACCTGTTGATGTGGTCCTGACCCTTGCCCAGTACTCACCTTAGGTCTACAAGATAGTTCCTGTGAGTCGTTGTATAGTGCTTGTAAGCTGAATCTGTTTTCCTTCCATAGGCTAACAATGAAGAACTCTGAAATTGGACAGTGTCAATTTTTGCAAGTGAAAAGTATTTATGCCTAAAAACGTACTTACCTTATAACTAAGTTCTTGGGTTTACAGTATTTATAAACAAAAGGAGTATTTTTCTAAACTGGTCTTGGACTTATTCTTTGAGTGTGTGTCTCATTTAAGGCCCCTGTGAGTACATTAAATGCTTAGCACTACCCTCTGATAAAGCATAACTGCTTGCCCACACTACCAAAAAATAAAGCATTAGTCCTGTCTACTTTTGCCTCTGCAAACCAAATGGGGTTCCACAGGACTCTCTGCACGGTGTACTTTTTAGTACACCATAGACAGAGCCAGTTTCCTACAAGGAGTCACACAATCATGTGACTCAGAACACTTCTTTGAAGAAAAACAACTTGCACCATTCTACACCCAACACTACAAGGCAGGAGTATACAGAGCATGTGTATCTACAGCCACACATGCCATCAAACACATATTTACTGTTATGTATGTTGCAAATCAGAATAAAAACTATTGTTCAAAATAGTTATTGTAAGGCCAAATACAAGGCAAATCAACAACATACAGCTCTCCTCTAAAAACTAGCTATTTTTTTATTATCTATGGATGTATTCCTTGTACATCACATACATAAACAAGCTGAAAACAAATTGACACAGAATATAAACCTTTTATTGATTTCTATTGGTTTTAAGATGTTTTTCCCATAAAACATCATAGCATGCTTTAAAGCATCTACACATTTTCTTTTTTTAACTACAGAATTTAGGAAAAGCTTTAAAATATGAATTATTAATGCAAACTATCAGCAAGAACCAGAACGAAGACATGAAACAGTGACTCAGAATGTCAGGGAAGATATAGAGAGAAAAATCAATGCAAACGGTCTGTAGCTGCAAATGTAGACTCTCAACAGTTGCCAGTGGGCCTGTTAAACACCTCAATTGAATCCTCCACTTTCAAAGGGGCTTACACACTCCCTTCAAATGGTGAAAATCAAGGGCAAAAAGCAACGAGATGGGGTATTAAGTATCATCATGTGAGGAATTCTAAATCAATAATCAATGTGACCAGGGAAGCGATTTAGCTATACAAAAGTGAGGGGTAATACACGATTGTCAGCAGTCCTCAGAAAACATCAAACATGAAAGGACTGGTTGCTTCTCTGGCAATATTAAATAGAACTCACAATAGAAAACACTAACAATAAAAACAGCAATAGCCTTTTCCCTTCATAAAGCTTTCATTATTAAGGATGATTTTACTTTTTCAAGGTGTACTTACCCACTTTTGAATAGTACTCCCAAGTTTGCTCAAGAGTGTGGAGTTTTTCTTTGGCAATTTCCAGTTCTTTATTTGAAGATTCAATTTGTTTCTTCAAGGACATGTTTTCGCTCTGCAAACAGAAAATCACGACCATGAAAGTGTGGAAGAAAGTGTGCATCAACATCTCTGTGCAAACTTGATACTAGATTTTCCATCATTACAACTGGAGTAACAAATACAATGGGGACAATCGAATAAAGTAGCAACCTACTATACGAAGCAGCCCTTCTTTAGGAAGGCCCTTCACTATTTTGCTCTACAAAAGTGATACATACTCAATTGCTGTAACAGATGCTACACTTTATTGCAAACTTTAAAACGTGGAAAACAATTTAAGATCTGTCTGTGCATTCAACATGCTATCATAAATATGACAAGTGCCTGTAAGAATTATGTTACATGACCACAGGTAAGGATAAACAGAATATGCTGAGCAGTAATAAATTGAGTTGAGCTTAGGAAGAGATAAGAAAGATACCCAAATTAAGTAAAAGAATGCACAGGAGCCACATCCCAGCAGCTTGCAATAGCAAAAAGACCTTGACGTAAGCACCAAACTTTAGGCAATCCAAATATTTATTCCAATCGCATGAAAACTGCAAACAGAAACAAATCGGTTATGCACTTTCAGTAACTCTGACTCTAAAGGGTTACACATTCACCCTGCAGATTCTTAATCTATGAAATATTCAAGCATGGGCTAGGACTGTAGTACGTTTATACCATATATCTATGTCTGCAGGGGAGGGAGAGAGCATCCAGTGTCTCCTATAATGCTGCATGACAAACTAAAAGAGCAACTTACTTACGTTCAGTAATGCATTATTGTAGGAAATTGGCTCTGTATATACTATTTCAAAGTAAGAAATAGTGTGCACGGAGTCCAAGGCTTCCCCTTAGAGGTAAGATAGTGGCAAAAAGAGATCATTCTAATGCTCTATTTTGTGGTAGTGTGGTCGAGCAGTAGGCTTATCAGAGGGTAGTGTTAAGCATTTGTTGAACACACACAGGCAATAAATGAGGAACACACACTCAAAGACAAATTCCAGGCCAATAGGTTTTTATATAGAAAATATATTTTCCTAGTTTATTTTAAAAACCACAGGTTCAAGATTTACAAGTAATACTTTAAATGAAAGGTATTTCACTCAGGTATTCTAGGAACTTTGAATAATCACAATAGCATCTAAGGTTTTGACAAAAATGGCAATAAGCTAATTTAAAAATGGACACAGTGCAAAACTCAACAGTTCCTGGGGGAGGTACGTATTTGTTAAGTTCACAGGTAAGTAAAACACTTACAGGGTTCAAATTTGGGTCCAAGGTAGTCCACCGTTGGGGGTTCAAGGCAACCCCAAAGTTACCACACCAGCAGCTCAGGGCCGGTCAGGTGCAGAGGTCAAAGTGGTGCCCAAAACACATAGGCTTCAATGGAAACAGGGGTGCCCCGGTTTCAGTCTGCCAGCAGGTAAGTACCCGCGTCTTCTGAGGGCAGACCAGGGGGGTTTTGTGCAGAAAGTACACCCTCAGCGGCACAGGGGCGGCCAGGTGCAGAGTGCAAACAGGCATCGGGTTTCAGATAGGAATCAATGGGGAGACCCGGGGGTCTCTTCAACGATGCAGGCAGGCACGGGGGGCTCCTTGGGGTAGCCACCACCTGGGCTAGGCAGAGGGTCGCCTGGGGGTTGCTCCTGCACTGGTGTTCGGTTCCTTCAGGTCCTGGGGGCTGCGGGTGCAGTGCTGGTTCCAGGCGTTGGGTTACCTGAAGCAGGCAGTCGCAGTCAGGGGGAGCCTCTGGATTTCCTCTGCAGGCGTCGCGGTGGGGTTCAGGGGGGTCAACTCTGGCTACCCACAGGCTTGCAGTCGCCTGGGAGTCCTCCCTGTAGTGTTGGTTTTCCGCAGGTTGAGCCGGGGGCATCGGGTCCAGAGTGGAAAGTCTCAAGTTTCCGGCGGGAAACGTGTGGTCTTTAAAAGTTGCTTCTTTGTTGCAGAAGGTTGCAGTTTCTTGAACAGGGCCGCTGTTCTCTGGAGCTTCTTGGTCCTTTAGATGCAAGGTAGTCCTCTGAAGTTTCAGAGGTCGCTGGACCCTGTTGGATGAGTCGCTGTTGCAGTTTTCTTCTAAGTAGGGAGACAGGCCAGTGGGGCTGGGGCCAAATCAGTTGTTGTCTCCGTCTTCGCTGTAGGGCTTCAGGTCAGCAGTCCTTCTTCTTCTTTAGGTTGCAGGAATCTATCTTCCTCGGTTCTGGGAGCCCCTAAATACTGAATTTAGGGGTGTGTTTAGGTTTGGGAGGGCAGTAGCCAATGGCTACTGACCCTGGGGGTGGCTACACTATCTTTGTGCCTCCTCCCTGTGGGGAAGGGGGCACATCCCTAATCCTATGATTTCTAAAAGTAAGAGTCACCTCAGCTCAGGACACCTTAGGGGCTGCCTGACTGGGGAGTGACTCCTTCTTGTTTTTCTCATTATCTCCTCCTGCCTTGCCGCCAAAAGTGGGGGCAGTGGCCGGAGGGGCGAGCATCTCCACTAGCTGGGATCCCCTGTGGTGCTGTAACAAAGGGGGTGAGCCTTTGAGGCTCACCGCCAGGTGTTACAGTTCCTGCAGGGGGAGGTGAGAAGCACCTCCACCCAGTACAGGCTTTGTTCCTGGCCACAGAGTGACAAAGGCACTCTCCCCATGTGGCCAGCAACGTGTCTGGTGTGTGGCAGGCTGGCAAAAACTAGTCAGCCCACACTGGAAGTCAGGTATGTTTTCAGGGGGCATCTCTAAGATGCCCTCTGGGTGTATTTTACAATAAAGTGCACACTGGCATCAGTGTGCATTTATTGTGCTGAGAAGTTTGATACCAAACTTCCCAGTTTTCAGTGTAGCCATTACGGTGCTGTGGAGTTCGTGTTTGACAGACTCCCAGACCATATACTCTTATGGCTACCCTGCACTTACAATATCTAAGGTTTTGCTTAGATACTGTAGGGGCATAGTGCTCATGCACATATGCCCGCACCTGTGGTATAGTGCACCCTGCCTTAAGGCTGTAAGGCCTGCTAGAGGGGTGACTTACTTATGCCACAGGCAGTGTGAGGTTAGCATGGCACTCTGAGGGGAGCGCCATGTCGACTTAGTCATTTTCTCCCCACCGGCACACACAAGCTGGCAAGAAGTGTGTATGTGCTGAGTGAGGGGTCCCCAGAGTGGCATAAGACATGCTGCAGCCCTTAGAGACCTTCCCTGGCATCAGGGCCCTTCGTACCAGGGTTACCTGTTACAAGGGACTTACCTGGGTGCCAGGGTTGTGCCAATTGTGGAGACAAAGGTACAGTTTAGGGAAAGAACATTGGTGCTGGGGCCTGGTTAGCAGGGTCCCAGCACACATTTTTAAATCATAACTTGGCATCAGCAAAGGCAAAAAGTCAGGGGGTAACCAAGCCAAGGAGGCATTTCCTTACACAGCCCCCCCCCCCTCAAACGAAAGAGGATGAGACTAACCTTTCCCAAGAGAGTCTTTACTTGCTAAGTGGAAGAACCTGGAAAGGCCATCTGCATTGGCATGGGACGTCCCAGGTCTGTGTTCCCCTATAAAGTCCATTCCCTGTAGGGATATGGACCACCTCAACAGTTTAGGATTTTCACCTTTCATTTGCATTAGCCATCTGAGAGGTCTGTGGTCAGTCTGAACTACAAGGTGATTACCAAAGAGGTATGGTCTCAGCTTCTTCAGGGACCAGACCACAGAAAAAGGCCTCCCTCTCAATGGCACTCCAACGCTGCTCCCTGGGGAGTAACCTCCTGCTAATGAAAGCAACAGGCTGGTCAAGGCCATCATCATTTGTTTGGGACAGAACTGCCCCTATCCCATGTTCGGAGGCATCAGTCTGCACAATGAACTGCTTGGAGTAATCTGGAGCTTTGAGAACTGGTGCTGTGCACATAGCCTGTTTCAGGGTGTCAAAGGCCTGTTGGATTCTACAGTCCAGTTTACCTTCTTGGGCATCTTCTTAGAGGTAAGTTCTGTGAGGGGTGTCACTATGGATCCATATCCCTTCACAAACCTCCTAAAGTAACCAGTCAAGCCAAGGAATGCCCTGATTTGAGTATGGGTTTTTGGAGCTACCCAGTCCAGAATAGTCTGGATCTTGGGTTGGAGTGGCTGGACTTGGCTTCCACCTACAAGGTGTCCCAAGTAAACCACAGTACCCTGCCCTATCTGACATTTGGATGCCTTGATAGAGAGGCCTGCTGCTTGCAGGGCCTGCAAAACCTTCTTCAGGTGGACCAGGTGATCCTGCCAGCTGGAGCTAAAGACAGCAATATCATCAAGATAAGCTGCACTAAAGGACTCTATGTCAGCAAGTACTTGATTCACCAACCTTTGGAAGGTGGCAGGGGCATTCTTTAAGCCAAAGGGCATTACAGTAGACTGATAGTGCCCATCAGGTGTAGACAATGCTGTCTTTTCTTTTGCTCCTGGTGCCATTTTTATTTGCCAGTACCCTGCCGTCAAGTCAAACGAACTCAAGTATTTGGCAGCACCCAATTTATCAATTAACTCGTCTGCCCTTGGAATGGGATGGGCATCTGTCTTGGTGACAGAATTAAGTCCTCTGTAGTGCACACAAAACCTCATCTCTCTCTTGCCATCTTTTGTGTGAGGTTTGGGGACTAAGACCACTGGGCTCGCCCAGGGACTGTTAGTGTGCTCAATGACTCCCAATTCCAGCATCTTGTGGACTTCCACTTTGATGCTTTCCTTAACTTGGTCAGACTGTCTAAAAATGTTGCTTTTGACAGGCATGCTGTCTCCTGTGTCCACATCATGGGTACACAGGTGTGTTTGGCCAGGGGTTAGGGAAAAGAGCTCAGCAAACGGTTGTAGGACTTTCCTACAGTCAGCTTGCTGTTGGCCAGAGAGGGTGTCTGAATAGATCACTCCATCTACTGAGCCATCTTTAGGGTCAGTGGAGAGGAGATCAGGGAGAGGTTCACTCTCAGCTTCCTGGTCCTCATCTGTAACCATTAACATGTTTACATCTGCCCTTTCATGAAAGAATTTGAGGCGGTTCACATGGATCACCCTTCTGGGGGTCCTGCTAGTGCCTAGGTCTACCAGGTAGGTGACCAGACTCTTTCTCTCTAGCACTGGGTAAGGGCCACTCCATCTGTCCTGAAGTGCCCTGGGAGCCACAGGCTCCAGAACCCAGACTTTCTGCCCTGGCTGAAACTCAACCATAGCAGCCTTTTGGTCATACCACATCTTCTGGAATTGTTGGCTGGCCTCAAGGTTTTTACTTGCCTTTTCCATGTACTCTGCCATCCTGGAACGCAGGCCCAGTACATAGTCCACTATATCTTGTTTAGGCTCATGAAGAGGTCTCTCCCAGCCTTCTTTAACAAGAGCTAGTGGCCCCCTTACAGGATGGCCAAACAGAAGTTCAAAGGGGGAAAACCCTACTCCCTTCTGAGGCACCTCTCTGTAGGCGAAAAGCAGACATGGTAAGAGGACATCCCATCTCCTTTTGAGCTTTTCAGGGAGCCCCATGATCATCCCCATTCTACAGTTGTACTTTAGTCTGATTGTCAGCGCTGGTGATTGGATAAGTTTGGCCAGTCAGGTATTGTCCTGGGGAAACCAGTTTGCCTGTCACCATTGTGACACTGGCACCTGTATCCCTCAGGGCTTCTACACTAGTCCCATTAATCAAGAGTTGCTGCCTATATTTTAGCATATTAGGGGGCCAGGCAGCTAGTATGGCTAAGTCCACCCCACCCTCAGAAACTAATGTAGCTTCAGTGTGAACCCTGATTTACTCTGGGCACACTGTTGATCCCACCTGGAGACTGGCTATTCCAGTGCTAACTGGAGTAGTAGTAGAAGTGGAACCTTTCTTGGGACAGGCCTTGTCCCTAGTTTGGTGTCCCTGCTGATTACAGCTACGACACCAGGCCTTTTTGGGATCCCAGTTTTTACCCTTGTACCCAAATGTGGATTGTGAAGAGGCTTTGGACCCTCCCTCCTGAGCAGGTTTTTCGGGCCCTGTAGAAGACTCTTTACTTTTACCCTTGGATGTCTCAACACTCTTCCCCTGGGGAGTCTTTGTTACCCCTTTCTTTTGGTCACCCCCTGTGGAAGTCTTGGTGACCCTAGTCTTGACCCAATGGTCTGCCTTCTTTCCCAATTCTTGGGGAGAAATTGGACCTAGGTCTACCAGATGCTGATGTAGTTTATCATTTAAACAATTACTTAAAAGGTGTTCTTTCATAAACAGATTTACAGCCCATCATAATCATTTACACCCCTGCCATTATTCCAACCATCCAGTGTTTTGACTGAGAAGTCAACAAAATCAACCCAAGTCTGGCTCGAGGATTTTTGAGCCGCCATGAACCTAATCCTGTACTCCTCAGTTGAAAATCCAAAACCCTCAATCAGGGTAGCCTTCATGAGGTCATAGGATTCTGCATCTTTTCCAGAGAGTGTGAGGAGTCTATCCCTACACTTTCCAGGGAACATTTCCCAAAGGGGAGCACCCCAGTGAGATTTGTTTACTTTTCTGGTTGCACAAGCCCTCTCAAAGGCTGTGAACTATTTGGTGATGTCATCACCACCTTCATATTTTGTTACAATCCCTTTGGGGATTTTTAGCATGTCAGGAGTATCTTTGACCCTATTTAAGTTGCTGCCACCATTGATGGGAGCTAAGCCCATCTCTTGTCTTTCCCTTTCTATGGCTAGGAGCTGTCTCTCCAAAGCCAATCTTTTGGCCATCCTGGCTAACAGTAGGTCATCTTCATTGAGGCTGCCCTCAATGCTTCCAGAGCTGTTGGACTCCCCTGCAGGAGAAGCAACATCTGTGACTATCACTTGTGGAGTCAGGGTTGGAGGAACCCTGGTCTCCCTAACTAGGAGTGGAGGGGGGAAATTTTCCTCCACATTACTAGCTTCCCCCTCTGTAAGGGTATCTTCAGATGGGGTTGTCTCTAGCAAACTCTGCCAAGAGCTCCTGGAGCTGTACTTTGGTAGGGTTTGATCCAGTTTTTTTATTTTTTGTTCTGCAGTGAGTCCTTAACTTCGACATCCTATGATGCAGGTAAGGTGTGAGGTTGAGCTCCGCCACTGTCTCTTCAGCAGTAGACATTATTTCTCTAAAAGTTGGGATACGTTTTAAGAATCTAAAACTATATCTAGAACTTAATCCAAACTTTTACAAAACCTTTAAACTCTAAAAGAAATGCTAACAGGGACTAACACAAGGACCTAGCAGGACTTTTAAAATTTTTGAAAAATTGCTAAAATTTCAAAAATCAGTTTCTAATTACAATTTTGGGAATTTTAGTCGTGTGATCAGGTATTGGCTGAGTAGTCTAGCAAATGCAAAGTCTTGTACCCCACCGCTGATCCACCAATGTAGGAAATTGGCTCTGTATATACTATTCAAAAGTAAGAAATAGTGTGCACAGAGTCCATGGGTTCCCCTTAGAGGTAAGATAGTGGCAAAAAGAGATAATTCTAATGCTCTATTTTGTGGTAGTGTGGTCAAGCAGTAGGCTTATCAGAGAGTAGTGTTAAGCATTTATTGTACACACACAGGCAATAAATGAGGAACACACACTCAAAGACAAATTCCAGGCCAATAGGTTTTTATATAGAAAAATATATTTTCTTAGTTTATTTTAAAAACCACAGGTTCAAAATTTACAAGTAATACTTTAGATGAAGGGTATTTCACTCAGGTATTCTAGGAACATTGAATAATCACAATAGCATGTACAGTTTTGACAAAAATGGCAACAAGCTATTTTAAAAATGGACACAGTGCAAAAATCAACAGTTCCTGGGCGAGGTAAGTATTTGTTAAGTTCACAGGTAAGTAAAACACTTACAGGGTTCAAAGTTGGGTCCAAGGTATCCCACCGTTGGGGGTTCAAGGCAATCCCAAAGTCACCACACCAGCAGCTCACAGCCGGTCAGGTGCAGAGGTCAAAGTGGTGCCCAAAACACATAGGCTTCAATGGAAATAGGGGTGACCCGGTTCCAGTCTGCCAGCAGGTAAGTACCTGTGTCTACGGAGGGCAGACCAGGGGGGTTTTGTAGGGCACCAGGGGGGACACAAGCAGGCACAGAAAGTACACCCTCAGCGGCACAGGGGCGGCCGGGTTCAGAGTGCAAACAGACGTCGGGTTTCAGATAGGAATCAATGGGGAGACCTGGGGGTCTCTTCAACGATGCAGGCAGGCACGGGGGGGGGCTCCTCGGGGTAGCCACCACCTGGGCTAGGCAGAGGGTCGTCTGGGGGTTGCTCCTGCACTGGAGTTCGGTTCCTTCAGGTCCTGGGGGCTGCGGGTGCAGTGCTGGTCCCAGGAGTCGGGTTCCCTGAAGGAGGTAGTCGCGGTCAGGGGGAGCCTCTAGATTTCCTCTGCAGGCATCGCTGTGGGGGATCAGGGGGGTCAACTCTGGCTACTCAGGGGCTCGCAGTCGCCGGGGAGTCCTCCCTGTAGTGTTGGGTTTCCGCAGGTCGAGCCGGGGGTGTCGGGTGCAGAGTAGAAAGTCTCACGTTTCAGGTGGGAAACATGTGGTCTTTAAAAGTTGCTTCTTTGTTGCAGAAAGTTGCAGTTTCTTGAACAGGGCCGCTGTTCTCTGGAGCTTCTTGGTCCTTTAGATGCAAGGTAGTCCTCTGAAGTTTCAGAGGTCACTGGACCCTGTTGGATGCGTCACTGTTGCAGTTTTCTTCGAAGTAGGGAGACAGGCGGGTGGGGCTGGGGCCAAATCAGTTGTTGTCTCCGTCTTCGCTGTAGGGCTTCAGGTCAGCAGTCCTTCTTCTTCTTTAGGTTGCAGGAATCTATCTTCCTCGGTTCTGGGAGCCCCTAAATACTGAATTTAGGGGTGTGTTTACGTCTGGGAGGGCAGTAGCCAATGGCTACTGACCCTGAGGGTGGCTACACCCTGTTTGTGCCTTCCCCCTGTGGGGAGGGGGGCACATACCTAATCCTATTGAGGGAATCCTCCATCTGCAAGATGGAGGATTTTTAAAAGTAAGAGTCACCTCAGCTCAGGACACCTTAGGGGCTGTCCTGACTGGGGAGTGACTCCTCCCTGTTTTTCTCATTATCTCCTCCAGCCTTGCCGCCAAAAGTGGGGGCAGTGGCCGGAGGGGCGGGCATCTCCACTAGCTGGAATGCCCTGTGGCACTGCAACAAAGGGGTTGAGCCTTTGAGGCTCACCGCCAGGTGTTACAGTTCCTGCGGGGGGAGGTGAGAAGCACCTCCACCCAGTACAGGCTTTGGTCCTGGCCACAGAGTGACAAAGGCACTCTCCCCATGTGGCCAGCAACGTGTCTGGTGTGTGGCAGGCTGGCAAAAACTAGTCAGCCCACACTGGAAGTCGGGTATGTTTTCAGGGGGCATCTCTAAGACGCCCTCTGGGTGTATTTTACAATAAAGTGCACACTGGCATCAGTGTGCATTTATTGTGCTGAGAAGTTTGATACCAAACTTCCCAGTTTTCAGTGTAGCCATTATGGTGCTGTGGAGTTCATGTTTGACAGACTCCCAGACCATATACTCTTATGGCTACCCTGCACTTACAATATCTAAGGTTTTGCTTAGATACTGTAGGGGCATAGTGCTCATGCAAATATGCCCTCACCTTTGATATAGTGCACCCTGCCTTAGGGCTGTAAGGCCTGCTAGAGGGGTGACTTACCTATGCAACAGGCAGTGTGAGGTTGGCATGGCACTCTGAGGGGAGTGCCATGTCGACTTAGTCATTTTCTCCCCACCAGCACACACAAGCTGGCAAGCAGTGTGTATGTGCTGAGTGAGGGGTCCCCAGAGTGGCATAAGACATGCTGAAGCCCTTAGAGACCTTCCCTGGCATCAGGGCCCTTGGTACCAGAGGTACCATTTACAAGGGACTTACCTGGGTGCCAGGGTTGTGCCAATTGTGGAGACAAAGGTACAGTTTAGGGAAAGAACACTGGTGCTGGAGCCTGGTTTGCATGGTCCCAGCACACTTTCAAATCATAACTTGGCATCAGCAAAGGCAAAAAGTCAGGGGGTAACCATGCCAAGGAGGCATTTCCTTACAATTATCCTCACTTTAGAATCTTCCCCAGGCGCAAGCCTGGATCAGGAATTTTTTCCCCCATTGCACGTTTGTGAGGGCATTGTGTGACTCCGTATCAACGTTGTCCACCGGATGTAACGTCAGAGGAGGCTATATGAACACCTCACTGATGTCAGTTTCTTCCTGACCATTTTCCAAGCTCAATATGTGGAGCCACATATAAAAACTGCCTATCGAAACAGTGTGTGAGAACAAAAGACCCCCCTGTGTCAAGTAATCCCTGAATTTCTAATTCAAGGTGTACATTTCCATATAGAAATCTTTGAGACCAAGAGGACTCAGTTCGCAGAGCAGGGAGCATGGGGGTTGTTACGGAATCTGCGGATAGATCCCGTCTCTACCAGATAATTCATTACCAAAGGTAAGTAACTTATTCATCTAGCCACAGATTCCTTACTTTAGAATCAGATACCAAAGTCACAGTAACCCGGAGGAGGGACTGTGAACTGAGAAATTCAAAAAAGTCTTGGTGTATCAGAAAACCGGTCTAAAGCATAAGAAAAAGACTGGACAATCATAATAATTAAGGTGAATAACAATATACTCTATGACATCAAAACCCGTGGAAGGAACCACAGGTAAATAAAACCATAAAACATGAAAACATGGTATAAGATTAGCTTCGGTAAAAAATTATCTGGTAGAGACTCTAGCTGCAGATTCCTTACACGTACCCAAGCCTCCCCGCTCAGCAGATATTTGTATATATATATATATATATATATATATATATATATACGTTTTGGGGCATTTTTGCCTTTCTTAAAGGCATGTAAGAATTTTTACTTCAAACAGTCAAGTGAAAAAGATTAAATCTATAACTGTTAGTTCTTCCATCACTGCGTTTCTAGTGTGGAAAGCTGTGGGAAAAGAACTGACGTACGCGCGTCGAGGTGGCGTCTATATAGACAACTGTGACGTCATAGACTGCTCCAACGACAGTCGGAGCATGAGGTGGAATCGTGATCCTTCTCGAGGCACCAAAGGCAAACACGATGCGGGTCTGTCACCAACATGGTGCAATGACATGCACCACACAGCTTGAACCAAGTCTTTCTCGAAGACATGACTTCCAACAGTCAAAAGACCTTGACAAACGTCGAAGAAAGGGTAGCTCTAGTCCGGATCTGCGCATAACCGGCGCGGAAGGAAAAGAACTGACGCACGCGCGCCGAGGCGGCATCTATATAGACAACTGTGACATCATAGACAGCTCCAACTAAGTGGACGACGCACGCGGAGCCTGTCAACGCACGCGGATCCGAACGACGCCACATGACGGCGTGCGCAGGGTACTGCTCAGCAGAAAAATTCTGGATTCAAAGCGGACGCCAGGGAATTCTAAGGTAAGGAATCTGCAGTTAGAAGTCTCTATCAGATAGGGGGACTGGTCACCTAGTCAGGTGACCACCTATCAGGTTGTGGCTTTGTCGTCACCTGCCTGACCTGGCCACACAGATGCTCCCAGAGGTCCCTGGCAACCTTGGATACAAGATGGCAGAACCTAGGGACCCTCTGGACGAGCTCTGGGCACCACCCCTGGAGTGGTGATGGACAGGGGAGTGGTCACTCCCCTTTCCATTGTCCAGTTTCACGCCAGAGCAGGGACGGAAGGTCCCTAAACTGGTGTAGACTGGTTTATGTATGGAGGGCACCAAATGTGCCCTTCAAAGCATACCAGTGGCTTGGGGAGGTGTAATGATATGTATGTTTTGACCACTGACCCCATGTAGCACTTAGCCTAGCAGCACACTGTCAAATTAGGGACCACCAGCTTCATTTTGCCTATTGACTTTATTTTAGCATTAGCCACCACCACGTTAAAAGCTGTAAGTAATTTTCCACGTTGTCATGTTTTTATTCTACTTGTATTTGTGTTCTTTTTCCCACCAAGGGCTTGGGCTGATAAGAATGTACTAAGACGGCAGGGAACGGTTTTGTTTTGAAGGGGTACCTTGGGATTGTCGCCATGTCCCAACATGTTCTTTTCAGAGCTGGCCTAAAGTAATCAGCATTTCTTTTTTTAAATTTTTTATAAACTTCTGCAGTGAGAGGGAGGTTCTAGAATTTTCCTCTCTTGTTTGTTCAAAGTATAAGAGGCTGAGACCAGATGGACCGGAGATGGAGAGGGATTCATCTCTCATACACGCCCAGGACACTGGGGTGTGTCATCCTTCCTGTGAGAATAATTGATCTTTCTCTCTCCTCGAATGATTCTGGGATCTGGCGATCTGATGCTAATAGGAGGGAGATGATGCAGATGTGGCCGTGCCTCATGGTGATGCGATGCAGACTTTTTAATTCTTGTTACCTGCTTTGCATTGTGATATACATATAATTGCTGTGTATATTGCAGTGGAGAATCATTTGTACAAGTTTTCATTTCATTGCTGTGACCATTTTTAAACGGTCAGCATAATGACCTTCTTTCACAAACCTTGCAAAGTGAAGTAATAAATGTCTTCTTTAGCCTAAGAAGCGCATTCCAGATATTGTTGTCAGTGCATGAGTGTTTCAGCTCGGTCATTAGTGAAGCAAAACAGGAGGCTTCCCTTCCCAAGTCACGTAACACCTATTTCCAAAGAGAGAGGGTGTTACCCCCCCAAGGAAATCCTTTGTTCTGCCTTGCTGGACTTGAGTTGTTCAATCAGCAGGAGGGCAGAAACCGGTCTTAGTGGTGGCAGCAGCTTGGGCTGCCTGGAAAAACCCAGAAGGCTGATAGGAGCAATGCCGGGCTTCTTCTAAGGAGCCCCCAGAGTGCATGGAATCATACTTCCAATACTGGCAACAATATTGGGGTATGATTCCAACATGATTGATACCAAAGATGTCTAGGTTCGGAGTTATCATTATGTAGCTGGATTTGGTAGTGACCTATGCCCAGTACACGCGTAAAATGGCGCCCGCACTCACGAAATCCAGGAAAATGGAACTGGAGTTTGTGGAGGCACCTCTGCTAGTGCAGGGGTGCCCTCACAAACAAGTACTTGCACCATGTCCTCTGGGCTAGGAGGGTTTGCCACTTGGGTGACTTACAGTTACCTGTAGTGAAAAAGGGTGCATGCACCCTTTCACGCAGGCTGTAATGGCAGGCCTGCAGAGCACTTTGCATGGGCTCCCCAAGGGTGATATAATATATGCTGCAGCCCATGGGGATCTCCTGGTACCCCAATGCCCTGGGTACCATATACTAGGGACTTACATTGGGGCACCAGTATGCCAAGTGTGGGGTGTAAGTAACAAAGTTACCAAGTTAGAAGGAAGAGAGCATAATCACTGGGGTCCTGGTTAGTGGGATCCCAGTGAACACAGTCAAACACACTGACAACAGGCAGAAAATGGGGGTAACCATGCCAAGAAAGAGGGTAATTTTCTACAGGCATTGAGTCCTTTGTTAGATTGTTCTCCTGCACGTGGGTGAGGTAAGGAGTATATGTAGAGAGTAAAGAAAAGCGATGTCCATGCAGTGTATATGAATATGTACAATATTTACATAAGAATGCTACAACAACCACAGGCCTCCAAGGAGGGGGGAGGATGCATTTAAATCTACAGCACTACATGCCATGAACAGATGTCTACTGAGTAAGTAACATTTTCCGTTCAATGGCATGTGTGGCTGCAGATACACATGCTTTGCACAGACTGTAAGGCAGTCCCCTCCAAATAAGCAGTGGCTAGTCTGTAGGAGTTGGAGTAGTTTGAAAAAGTGTCTATTTTGGAGGTAAGCAGCCATAGCTGCCAAATGAAGTCTAATGGACGAATATGCTAAATTTGCCTTTTGTAAATGTAGAAAATAGCAATGTCTTGAACTGAAGCTTCGAGTGGATCAAGGTGTTTAGGTTGACAGTAGCAGAGAAAGCTTTTCCATTTTGCAGCATAACTCTGTCTAGTTGTAGGTGTACGTGCCTCTTTAAGAGTTTCCATACATTTTGAGAGGAGCTTCAAATAGCCAAATTCGAAAACTTCAGGAGCCATATCGCAAGATTGAGTGTTTTGGGGGCTGGATGCCTGATTTGACCTTGCCTTTAAGTCAGAAGGTCTGGCCTGTTGGGGAGTTTCTCATGAGGAACTTCAGACACATCCAATAGTGTTGTGTACCAAGGTTGACATGACCATGTGGGAGCTACAAGACTCATGACGAGTGATATTTGTCTCATTTTGTGAACTAGAGTTGGAATGAATGGGGGAGGCGAAAAAGCATAAGCAGATATCCCTGACCAATTCATCTATACAGCATTGCCCTTGGACTGAGGGTGTGGGTATCTGGATGCAAAGTTTTGGCATTTTGAGTTTTCTGTGGTGGAGAAGAGGTCTATTTGTGGTGTTCCTCACAGTTAAAAGTATTGGTGAAGTACTTGTGTGTGAAGTTCCCATTCGTGGACTTGTTGCTGCATCCGGCTGAGGAGGTCTGCAAACTGGTTGTCCGCTCCTGGGAGATATTCTACCAGTAAGTGAATGTGGTGATGAATTACCCATTTCCAAATTGTCTGAGCAAAAATGGACAGTTGAGAAAACTGTGCACCCTACCCCCGTTTCTGTAGATAATACATGGTTGTCATGTTGTCTGTCCAAACTAAAACCACTTTGTGGGAGAGTTGTGGCAGAAAGGCTTTGAGTGCTAGAAAGACTGCTTGTAACTCCAAATAGTTGATATGAGAACTTTGTTCAATCAGATCCAATCTGCCTTATATTGTGATGTTGTTGAGATGAGCTCTGTAGTTAGAGTGACTGGATGCACAAGGTTCTGAAAGGGCCGCCCCTTGGAAAGGTTGGTGGGATTCCACCGTTGCAGAGAGCGGTGAGTCTGGCAGTCCAACAACACTAGACCTGGAGATGACACAGTGACTGAGACGACTGACGAGACAGAAGCTGCTGTAAGAGACGCATGTGTAGTCTGTCATGAGGAATGATGGCTATGCAGGATGCCATCATCCCTAGTAACTGCATTACTGTTCTCACTGTGTAAGTGTGGTTTTCTTGTAATTGAGAAAGAAGAGTTTAGAAAGCTTGAATTCGAGCTAGGCTTGGATATGCCAACCCTGAATGAGCAGTGAGAATTGCTCCCAGATAGGGCTGTACCTGTGAAGGCTACAGGTGGGATTTGAGAAAGTGGATTGTGATTCCCAAGGTGTGGAGAAGGTCTACTGTGTACTGATAATGACGCTGACATTTTTGGATGGCACTGCCTTTGATGAGTCAGTCGTCCAGGCAAGGGAAGACATAGATGTATTGTCTTCTGAGGAATGCAGCAACTACCAATAGACATTTTGTGAATACCCTGGGAGCAGTTGTGACCCAGAATGGTAAAAGCTTG
This sequence comes from Pleurodeles waltl, assembly GCF_031143425.1. Classification (NCBI taxonomy): domain Eukaryota; kingdom Metazoa; phylum Chordata; class Amphibia; order Caudata; family Salamandridae; genus Pleurodeles; species Pleurodeles waltl. Next base: position 857,173,349 of record NC_090442.1, on the reverse strand, counting down.
AATTGATAGTGTTTTCTCACAGTGACAAATCTAAGGTATTTGCGATGTGCTGGATGAATGGGAATGTGAAAGTAAGCGTCTTTCAGACCTAAGGCTGCCATGAAGTCGCCTTGCTGTAATAGGGGAATGATATCTTGCAAAGTGACCATATGGAAATGGCCTGAGAGAATGTACAGACTGAGAGGTCTGAGATCTAGAGTTGGTCTTAGTGACCCATCTTTTTTTTAGTATGAGGAGGTATAGAGAATATACTTCTAGCCCTTGGTTTGATAGGGAAACCAGCTCTATTGCCTATTTGAGAAGAAAGGATTGTACCTCTTATTTTAAAAGAGTTAGATGGGCATGTGAAAGTTTGTGAGTGCGAGGGAGAATATTTGGTGGAGAGGAGATTAGTTCTCCACAGTAACCATGTTGGATAATTGATAGAATCCATTGATCTGTGGTGATATTGAACCACTGGGAATAGAAATGGAGAAGTCTTCCCCGTATAGGAGAGGTGTGTGCTGATGGAAGCTGTAAGTAGATGCTGGCGTGTATTTGAGGCAAAACCTCTACAGGTGGACGCCTTACCTCTCTCTCTATTGTTTGCACCTCTGTAGGAGCCTCTAAAGGAACCTCTATTATAGAAGTGTGTGCCTTGCTTGGTTTGGGAGGTGAAAGGCTCAGTAGATGATGTTTTGAAGCCTCCCCTAAACTGTGGCCAGTGAAAATTACCCCTATGTGGAGTGGTGAGGAGGGCCACAATAGCTTTTGCTGTACTTTTTTAAGCTTTTCTATGGTGGTGTCAACCTCTGGGCCAAACAAGTCTTCTTTGACAAAAGGCATGTTGAGAACTGTCTGTTGTATTTCTAGCTTGAAGCATGAGCATCTGAGCCAAGCATGCCTCCTTATAATTACACCGGTATTAATAGCACATGCTGCTGTATCAGCGGCATCAGTGGCAGCCCTAATCAAGTTATTAGATATTGTTTGGCCTTCTGAAACTATTTCCTGGGCCATTTTCTGTTGATACTCTGGGAGGAACTAAAGAATATCCTCCATCTCGTCCCAGTGGGCCCTGTTATATCTTGCCAAAAGTGCCTGTGAATTGGCAATACACCAATGATTGGCAACCTGTGCAGCCACCACTCTTTTTACTGCTGCATCAAGTTTTTTGCTCTCCTTATCAAGGGGAGGAGCATCTCCTGTTGACTGGCTATTAGCACATTTCCGTACTGTGCTGACAACTTTGGAGGCAGGAGGTATTTGCGATCTAATAAATATAGGGTCAGAGGGTGCTGCCTTCTATTTTTTGTTGCCCTTTGGGCAATAACGCTCGACCAAATAGGTTCTTCAAAAAAATCGTTGGCATGTCTAAGCATACCTGGCAACATGGGGAAGAATTGAGTTTCCTTGTGTGTGGTGGCGAGTGTATCAAAGAGGAAATCCTCTTCAATAGGGTCGGTATGCATTTGCACATTGTGGTATACAGCTGCTCGTGCAATGACCTGGTAATACAAAGTTGCATCTTCAAAAGGTGAAGGGCGTGCCGGGTACAAGTCAGGTTCATTGGGTAGTATTGGATCTGGATCATATGGATCTCACGGGTCAAAATCATGTGGAATTTTGCTTAAATCATCTCCCTGAGATTGTGGTAAGCGCCGTGGAGAAAATGGTGACTCGACATTGGGGGGAGGAGATTGTGGACATGGTGGAGGTGTAGAAAGAAGTATAGGAGAGTGAGATGGAGAAGACTGAGGTTGCACTGGAGCCTTGTCCTTGGAGACCTTTTAGGAGGAGAAGCAGTGTCCAATGTACCTTGAAAAATAAGTCTCTGCTTGATTGGGATAAGGGGAAAAGCATTTTTTTTCCCTGTTCCCTTTTGTATGTGGAGCTGGTGCTGATGAGAGTCCATAATTTCAAGAAGTGGCTCCACTGATAAAGCTGCCTCCAAGGAATGAGTGGAGTTTTGGAAGACAGCATCTTCGGTTCCAATGTTTTCAGAGTTGAAGCCTTTTGTCATGTGGAAGGTTTTGGGCTCCAAAGTGGATGTGGAAGATTTCTTTTTTGGAGCCAAAACATTCGGTTCAAAGAGTCGACTCAATCACAAGCCTGTGTGGGATGCTGTCGAACTGAAGGTTGATGTTGAAGTTAGCTTGGTCTTGGAAATTTTCGGTGCTGAGCCGGAAGGTGGGGCATCTGAATAAAATTTTCGGACCCGACCGTGGCCTGAATGCAGTGGAGTTGGTGCTGATTAGACTCCATAATTTCAAGAATTGCCTCAACTGGTAAAGCTGCCTCCAAGGAATGAGTGGAGTCTTTGAAAGACAGTAACTTAGGTTTCAATGTTTTCAGAGTTGAAGCCTTATGTCGTGTTGAAGATGTCAGCTCTGAAGTGGATGTGGAAGACTTCTTTTTTACAGCCAAAACATTCGGATCAAAGAGTCGACTCAATTACAAGCCTGAGTGAGATGCAGTCGAACCAAAGGCTGATGCCGAAGACAGCTTGGTCTTGGAAACTTTTGGTGCCTAGATGGAAGGTGGGGCTTCCGATTGCAACTTTCGGATCAGACTATGGCCTGAATGCAGTGGTGGACCGAGGACCTGTTTTTATGGTTTCTTGAGAGTCTTTGTATGGAGGTCAGGGCTTATGTACTCACGGCTTGTGCTGAAGTGAGCGGCAGACTTTCGATGTCAGATTCATCATCGGACTCCGAATCTTTGATAGAATGGGGCACCTCATGTTCGATCTCCTCCTATGCTTCTTCTGTGAAAATATCTGGAGTGTCGTCCAGTGTCATCAATGCCATTTCCAACAGGCACGCTCTTTGGTCTTTTTGGATCAAAAAGACTGACAGGCGTCGCAGTTCTCCTCTTTATCTTCCGGGGACAAGCACAAATTACACACCAGGTGTTGATCGGTGTGTAGGAATTTGGAATGGCATTGAGGGCAAAACCGAAATGGAGACCATTTCATCAGCCATGCATATTCTGACACCATGCGGAGGAGTAGGCCTGAGAAGGGCTTGGCACCCCAAAGGGCAGTAAACCAACCCCGATGCAGAAATTAAGGTCAAGTACATTAGATAGTGACAACACAATCGAAATACAATATTATCGCTGAAAGAAAGACGGAAAAGAAGAGTTTGGAATGGACTGAGCCGAGAAATCCGGGAGCGAGAGGAAAAACACAGCCGAATCCGATTGAGGAGACAAAACAACCTAACAAAGGACTCGGTGCCCATGCGCAGTATCACCGAGAGGAGGAATCACTTGATCTGGTGACTCGAACATATTCTTCGAACAAAAACAACTTGCTACACTCCGAGCCAAACACTAGATGGTTATGACTTATGAAAAGCATGTGTATCTACAGCCACACATGCCATCGTGTGTGTATATATATATATATATATATATATATATATATATATATATAGATACATATATATATATACACATATATCTCTATCTCTGAACCACAATAACTACGCCGCCGCTGAGCACTTGTAACGGTTGCTTCCATCATGCTAGTGGTGAAACTTGCATTAATTGTACAACCAAATCACAAAGGAGCGGAGCATGCAGCAGCTCAATTTAATTCTTCAACCAGACATGTTTCGGGAAGAACTGCCTTTCTAAATGATGATATTTGGAACGGCTCACAATTCATCCCAATAATGACCGTTGTGAGAAAGTAGCCTCTTTCTAGCCATGTTACCCCCACTTTTGGCCTGTTTGTGAGTGTATGTCAGGGTGTTTTCACTGTCTCACTGGGATCCTGCTAGCCAGTGCCCAGTGCTCATAGTGAAAACCCTATGTTTTCAGTATGTTTGTTATGTGTCACTGGGACCCTGCTAGGCAGGACGCCAGTGCTCATAAGTTTGTGGCCTATATATATGTGTTCCCTGTGTGGTGCCTAACTGTCTCACTGAGGCTCTGCTAACCAGAACCTCAGTGGTTATGCTCTCTCATTTCTTTCCAAATTGTCACTAACAGGCTAGTGACCAATTTTACCAATTTACATTGGCTTACTGGAACACCCTTATAATTCCCTAGTATATGGTACTGAGGTACCCAGGGTATTGGGGTTCCAGGAGATCCCTATGGGCTGCAGCATTTCTTTTGCCACCCATAGGGAGCTCTGACAATTCTTACACAGGCCTGCCACTGCAGCCTGAGTGAAATAACGTCCACGTTATTTCACAGCCATTTTACACTGCACTTAAGTAACTTATAAGTCACCTATATGTCTAACCTTTACCTGGTAAAGGTTAGGTGCAAAGTTACTTAGTTTGAGGGCACCCTGGCACTAGCCAAGGTGCCCCCACATTGTTCAGGGCCAATTCCCCGGACTTTGTGAGTGCGGGGACACCATTACACGCGTGCACTACATATAGGTCACTACCTATATGTAGCTTCACAATGGTAACTCCGAATATGGCCATGTAACATGTCTATGATCATGGAATTGCCCCCTTTATGCCATGCTAGCATAGTTGGCACAATCCCATGATCCCAGTGGTCTGTAGCACAGACCCTGGTAATGCCAAACTGCCTTTCCTGGGGTTTCACTGCAGCTGCTGCTGCTGCCAACCCCTCAGACAGGTTTCTGCCCTCCTGGGGTCAAGCCAGGCTTGTTCCAGGATGGCAGAACAAAGGACTTCCTCTGAGAGAGGGTGTTACACCCTCTCCCTTTGGAAAATGGTGTGAAGGCAGGGGAGGAGTAGCCTCCCCCAGCCTCTGGAAATGCTTTCTTGGGCACAGATGTGCCCAATTCTGCATATGCCAGTCTACACCGGTTCAGGGGACCCCTTAGCCCTGCTCTGGCGCGAAACTGGACAAAGGAAAGGGGAGGGACCACTCCCCTGACCTGCACCTCCCCTGGGAGGTGTCCAGAGCTCCTCCAGTGTGCTCCAGACCTCTGCCATCTTGGAAACAGAGGTGCTGCTGGCACACTGGACTGCTCTGAGTGGCCAGTGCCACCAGGTGACGTCAGAGACTCCTTCTGATAGGCTCCTTCAGGTGTTGCTAGCCTATCCTCTCTCCTAGGTAGCCAAAACCTCTTTTCTGGCTATTTAGGGTCTCTGTCTCTGGGGAAACTTTAGATAATGAATGCAAGAGCTCATCCGAGTTCCTCTGCATCTCTCTCTTCACCTTCTGCCAAGGAATCGACTGCTGACCGCGCTGGAAGCCTGCAAAACTGCAACATAGTAGCAAAGACGACTACTGCAACTCTGTAACGCTGATCCTGCCGCCTTCTCGACTGTTTTCCTGGTGGTGCATGCTGTGGGGGTAGTCTGCCTCCTCTCTGCACTAGAAGCTCCGAAGAAATCTCCCGTGGGTCGACGGAATTGTCCCCCTGCAACCGCAGGCACCAAAGAACTGCATCACCGGTCCCTTAGGTCTCCTCTCAGCACGACGAGCGAGGTCCCTCGAATCCAGCAACTGTGTCCAAGTGACCCCCACAGTCCAGTGACTCTTCAGTCCAAGTTTGGTGGAGGTAAGTTCTTGCCTCCCCACACCAGACTGCATTGCTGGGAACCGCGACTTTTGCAGCTACTCCGGCCCCTGTGCACTTCCGGCGGAAATCCTTTGTGCACAGCCAAGCCTGGGTCCACGGCACTCTAACCTGTATTGCACGACTTTCTAAGTTGGTCTCCGGCGACGTGGGACTCCTTTGTGCAACTTCGGGTGAGCACCGTTTCACGCATCCTCGTAGTGCCTGTTTCTGGCACTTCTCCGGGTGCTACCTGCTGCTGAGAGGGCTCCTTGACTTGCTCGACGTCCCCTCTGTCTCCTGGCGCAATTTGCGACATCCTGGTCCCTCCTGGGCCACAGCAGCGTCCAAAAACACTAACCGCATGATTTGCAGCTAGCAAGGCTTGTTGGCGGTCTTTCTGCGGGAAAACACTTCTGCACGACTCTCCACGGCGTGAGGGATCCGTCCTCCAAAGGGGAAGTCTCCAGCCCTTGTCGTTCCTGCAGAAACCTTAGCTTCTCTTGTCCAGTAGAAGCTTCTTTGCACCCACAGCTGGCATTTCCTGGGCATCTGCCCATCTCCGACTTGCTTGTGACTTTTGGACTTGGTCCCCTTGTTCCACAGGTACCCTCGACTGGAAATCCATCGTTGTTGCATTGCTGGTTTGTGTCTTTCCTGCAGTATTCCCCTATCACAACTTCTTTGTCCTTTGGGGAACTTTAGTGCACTTTGCATTCACTTTTCAGGGTCTTGGGGTGGGCTATTTTTCTAACCCTCACTATTTTCTAATAGTCCCAGCGACCCTCTACAAGGTCACATAGGTTTGGGGTCCATTCGTGGTTCGCATTCCACTTTTGGAGTATATGGTTTGTGTTGCCCCTATCCCTATGTATCCCCATTGCATCCTATTGTAAATATACATTGTTTGCACTGTTTTTTAAGACTATACTGCATATTTTTGGTATTGTGTATATATATCTTGTGTATATTTCCTATCCTCTCACTGAGGGTACACTCTGAGATACTTTGGCATATTGTCATAAAAATAAAGTACCTTTATTTTTAGTATAACTGTGTATTGTGTTTTCTTATGATATTGTGCATATGACACTAAGTGGTACTGTAGGAGCTTCACTCGTCTCCTAGTTCAGCCTAAGCTGCTCTGCTAAGCTACCATTATCTATCAGCCTATGCTGCTAGGCACCCTATACACTAATAAGGGATAACTGGGCCTGGTGCAAGGTGCAAGTACCCCTTGGTACTCACTACAAGCCAGTCCAGCCTCCTACAACCGTGAATTCGTATTCCACAGCACAAGGCAACTTAGAAGGCTGCAGTTTGATGATGGCTTTCAAGTGAGTACATTTATTTAAATGGAAAATCTCTACTCACAGGAATTCCTATAATTCATATTGAACCCTCTCAGAGTTGCCCACCAAGCGGAAAATTCAAACCCATCTCACCAATTCTGTACTCTCTGGGGTGGCCCTCAGAAGTGGAAAATATTTCTAAACTACCTTATATTATGCACAAAGCCATGTTTTGGGGTACTCCGAACTATATTGCCCAGAAATTGCCACAAAATGGGCCATCTCTGGTAAAGAACATTTTCTTCCTGAGTACAGATCAAATTACTCTCTAAACAGAATTTAAGAGGTCAAATACTCTTAAATAATCCTCTGCAGGAAATGACCATAAGGTGTGGAACTCAATACCACAGGACATTACTTTAATTTTGTCCTGTGAGGCAATAAGGATTTTGTTCTCTGTTTCTGGAATGGGTTCTGTACTCTGAAATCCTTGGTCCTACTGAATGCAACTTAATGGAAAATTCGACTGTATAGTATATGTTATCGTTTTCAATACAGGTTGATCAATCAATCAATCAATCAAAGATTTGTAAAACACTGTAAATCATCCGTGAGGGTCTCAAGGCGCTATTACAGGATTTGGAAATGATTCATCCTATTAAATGCCATTAACGGTCTACAGCCTATTTCTATTCACCACTACACTGTTATATTATTTGATTATATATTCTAGTATATTATTTGACGGTATATGTTAATTAACAGGTTAATGCTTATATGACATGTACGCAATGAAGTCAGTAACTAACTGAGTTTTGTCCAAGCCATATAGCACTGTTATCTATCAAACATTAAATTAATGAACTGGTGTCACCACATTAGGTAGGAGTAGTGAGTTAACCCTTATAAAAACCTAATTTAAGGAAATGCCATTTCTTGCATGGTAACCCCCAAGTTTTTGAACTGATGCTGCTGGTGTTTCGGCTCAAAGTGCACTGAGGTCTGCTAACCAGACCTCAGTGCCTTGCTCCTAAAATGTGTTGGCATTACAATTGGCATAAGCAGACCTGCCAACTCACCAGGTGCAACCGTGTGCCACACGATATTGGCTCCTCTCACACAGTCGCCCGATCAGGAGCCGATGTCACACAGTGGGCACACAATTAGCTGGAAACTACTGCAGAGAGCAAGATTCCAGGTAAATGTTTGGAGGTTCAGCTCAGCCGATGTCCATTATGAGGTGTGAAACCCCCACAGGACAGTGGTGGCAGCCTCCAAAGCCTTAAATTAGGTTTTTGGCAGGGAGCAAGGGGAAGACGGGTGTTGTGGGACTGGTGGAGGCCTGTCGGGGGAGGTGGACTAGGAATTTAGGGGTGATCAGCACCAAGCTCTACCCCTTCACGGCCACACCACCTTCTCACAAGGAGGGAAAAATCAACAGGTTGGCCGACCGGCTTAAGCTTACTTATATGTCCCTAGTACATGGTACCCAAGGCAGGTTACAAAGTCCCCCCAGGGATTGCAACAGTGGTTGTAACACCCAGGGGGGGACAGAGGAAAAATGATCTTCCAGTCCACCACTGTAGACTAGAAGAGCAGCTTTAAACTGCTAGCCAGATTCTGCATTGAAAGCAATAGCAAAGTAATGCCTCCCCATGCAATATGTGTAAGCCACCCCAATGGCAGGCTTACCGAGCCCTAAGGCAGGGTGCAGCATATTTTATGGCCAAAATATGAATTTTACCTGTTCTGACAGTAAAAATGTTGTTTTTACTATGGAAAAAGTTGGTCAACCCATTAGCGTGTGTAGGGCTACACGCTGACACCACCCCCCCACCACAACCCCCACTCCCCAGCTGTGCTAACTCCTGCAAGGTACGCCCAAAGTTGATACTCCAAGGTAACAAACAACTTGTTACATTAAACAAGGCAGGTTCTCAAGCCGAGATTAATGTAACTTGTTCCAGTGTGCATTTTTAACAGAGTTGCCACTTTGTTGCCTTCAGTCTCCTCTGCCCTTAATGGCTGCACAAGGAGCTTGTCCCCGAAACGTCTTTCTGTCCTCCTGGGGAGATGTGCTAACAACTGCCAGGAAAGGAGGCAACAGAAGTCTGCATTGTAGAGAGGTGTTCCCTTATTCCTGCAGGAGGCCACAAGGGTATTGGCCCAAAAAGCAAGCTTCAGAATAGAATCTGCCTTTGAAGGGCAAATGGGTAGCACTTGGGAGAGAGGCTGCTCTATTGTTTAGGTAGACTGGCTGACCCTAGCGTCAGGGAATGAGAAACCAGTTGCCAAACCACTTCTCCAGTGGTGTGTAACCCCTCTTGGTAGCCACACCTTTGAGTTGGACTTGGGAACTCTGGACGCCAAGAGAGGGGTTCTGCCATGTTGAAAGTGGACAGAAGGAGCATTGGAGCCTGGAACAATAGTGCCCCTTGTGAGAAACCTGCCCTAGAGGAGCTTGGGCCTGACATGGCAGAGCACTTGGGGGCAGGGAGACCCTCGTTGGGAGGATTTGAAACTAGAGAAGAAATCCTGTCCCTTTCATGAATGCGTCAGCAAGGTGCTGCAGAAGAGGCAGGGGATGTCAGTGGATCCCAAAGGATCTACTGGGAAAATGGTCTCCTTTACTCTGAGGCTAGAGACCCCAAGCCTGGTGCTGCCAGGAGGTTGGTCAAACCACAAAAATGGAAAGAGTTCTTATTGACCTTGGCACATGACATTCCCCTTGCAGGACATCACGGGTAAAGCAAGACTTGGGACACACTTGTCCCACACTCTCACTGGCTCCACATGTACAAGGAGTTTTGTCGCTCCTGTGTCACTTGCCAAGTCAGTGGCAAGTCAGGTAGCAAGGGCCCCCTCAATTCCACTACCAGTTGTTTTGGATCCCTTTGAAAGGGTAGGGACTGACACTGCTGGTCCCCTTGACCCTGCTACAGACCCTGGGAACAGATTTATTTGTGTGGTGGTGGTGGACCATGCCACCAGCTACCCAGAAGCTATTCCCATTAGGTGCAAAAAAGCACCTGTCGTGGCCAAAGCCCTTCTAGAAACCTTTTCCAGAGTGGGTTTCCCTAAGGAGGTGTTGTCAGACAGGGGTGCAAACTCCATATCTTGCTACATGAAAGCAATGTGGAAGGAGCATGGTGTAACCTATAAATTCACCACCCCTTACCATCTGCAATGAAATAGGTTTATTGAAGATTCAACAAAACCCTTAAAAGTATTACCATGGGACTCTCTGAAAAACTAAGGAGATGGGATGTCCTACTACCTTGCCTTCTTTTTGCTACAGGGAGGTTCCACAGAAGGGAGTGGGTTACAGCCCATTTGAGCTTCTGTTTGGACATCCAGTTAGGGGTCTTCTTTGTCTTGTGAAGGAGGGATGGGAGCAACCTCTCAAACCCCCCACACAAGACATTATGGATTATGTACTTGGTCTATGGTCTTGTATGACGGAGTATATGACGAAGCCCACTAAAAAACTTGAGGCCAGCCAGGAGCTGAAAAAGCAATGGCATGACCAAAAGGCTGTTCTGACTGTTCACCAGCCAGGGTAGAAGGTGTGGGTTTTTGGAAGCTTGTGGCCCCAACAGCATTCCAAGACATGTGGAGTGCCCCCCACACAATTGCAGGGTAAGGTCACCTATTTGGTTTACCTGGGCACTCCAAGAAGCCCCCACAGTGTGCTTTATGAGGATCGCCTAAAGCCTTATTTGGACAGGGCTGACATGAGTTTGCTCATGGCCACTGATGAAGGACAGGAAGAAGAGTCACCCTCTCCAAGACCTGATCTTCCACAACCCTGTAGATGGTTCAGTGGATGGGGTAGTCTTTGCTGATTGCCTCACTGAAAAGCAACAAGCTGACTGCAGACAAGTTCTCAGTCAGTTTTCAGAACTCTTTTCTCTTGACACCCACTCAGACCAGCTGGTGTGCCCATGATGTGGACACATGTGATAGTCTGCCTATCAAAAGCAAAATTTACATCCAGCCTGACCATGCCATAGATTGCATCAGGGCAGAGGTCCGAAAGATGCTTGAGTTGGGGAATACTGAGTCTTCACACAGCCCATGGGATAGTCCTGTAGTACTTGTGCCCAAACCTCATTCCCAGGGCACAAAGAAAGAAATGAGGTTCTCTGTAGACTACAGAGGCCTCAATACAGTCGCTAAGACTGATGCCCATTCTATCCCTAGGGCAGATGAGTTGATTGATACTCTGGCTGTAGCCCAATATCTCAGCACTTTTGATTTGACTGCAGGCTATTGGCAGATCAAATTAACTGATGCTGCTACACCTAAAAGAGCATTTCCCACTCTTGGTGGGCATTATCACTTCACTGTGATGCCCTTTGGTTTGGAAAATGCACCTGCCACATTCCAGAGGTTGGTGAATCAAGTTCTGGCAGACCTAAAAGACTTTAGTGCAGCATTTCTAGATTATATTGCTGACTTTAGCTCCACCTGGCAGGATCACCTTATCCACCTGAGGAGTGTACTTGAGGCCATAAAAAGGCAGGCCTCACTATCAAGGCTAACAAATGCCAGATAGGGCGGAGCAAAGTTGTTTACGTGGGCCTCCTGGAAGGGGGATGCCAAGTTCAACCTTTACAGAGCAAAATTCAAACCGTTGTGGATTAGGTTGCTCCAACTACTCAGACCCAGGTCAAAGCTTTTCTGGTCCTGGCAAATTAACTGATGCTGCTACACCTAAAAGAGCATTTCCCACTCTTGGTGGGCATTATCACTTCACTGTGATGCCCTTTGGTTTGGAAAATGCACCTGCCACATTCCAGAGGTTGGTGAATCAAGTTCTGGCAGACCTAAAAGACTTTAGTGCAGCATTTCTAGATTATATTGCTGTCTTTAGCTCCACCTGGCAGGATCACCTTATCCACCTGAGGAGTGTACTTGAGGCCATAAAAAGGCAGGCCTCACTATCAAGGCTAACAAATGCCAGATAGGGCGGAGCAAAGTTGTTTACGTGGGCCTCCTGGAAGGGGGATGCCAAGTTCAACCTTTACAGAGCAAAATTTAAACCGTTGTGGATTAGGTTGCTCCAACTACTCAGACCCAGGTCAAAGCTTTTCTGGTCCTGGCAGTGTATTACAGGAAATCTGTAAAAGGGTATGGCTACATTGTGAACCCCTTGAATGATCTCACATCCAAGAAGACGCCTAAAAAGGTACAAATTGACAGTTAGCTGTCAAGAGGCCTTTGATGCCCTGAAAACGGCCATGTGCTCAGCACCAATTCTTAAAAGCCCTGACTATTCCAATTAATTCATTGTTCAGACAGGTGTTTCAGAAACAGGAATAGGAGCAGTACAAGCTCAACTTACTTAATGAAGAGGGCCAGGATCAACCAGTAGCTTTCATCAGTAGAAGGTTGACCCCCAGAGAGAAACATTGGTCAACTATAGGGAGGGAGGGAGGGAGGCCTCTGCTGTGGTCTGAGCCCTGAAGAAGTTGAGGCCATACCTGTTTGGCACTCACTTCATTGTTCAGACAGACCACAAGCCCCTCTTGTGGCTTAAACAGATGAAGGGTGAAAATCCAAAACTCTTGAGGTGGTCCATTTCCCTACAGGAGATGGGCTTTTCAGTGGAACATTGACCTAGGAGTAACCATGCCAACGCAGATGGACTTTCCAGATATTTCCAGCTAGAAATGAAGATTCACCTGGGTAAGGCTAGTTTTATCCTCTTTCATTTGGGAGGCGGTTATGTAGGAAAGTAGCACCTTTCTGGCACATTTACCCCCACTTTGTGCCTGGTGTCAGTGTGTTTAGACCCAAAGTACACTTGGATCCTGCTAACCAGGACCCCAGTGCCAGTGCTCTCTCCCCTAAATTCAGTTGTAAGGTAACTTTTACACCCCACAATTGGCCTATAGATATATAGCTATAGATGTACACCGTATACTGAGCCAGCCTCATACAAATACATCTAGGATATATATATATATATATATACACACTAACATAAGAGTATAATAATTAAATACCTATGTACTAATAAGAGTAAATTATTACTTATAGATACTAAAATAAAATAAAGCTGACTAAACAGTCAGACCTTACCAATACCACAGTATGGAACCTATAGTGGAACCATGCCACTACGGAAAGCAACAGCCATCCAAATCGACAGGGTAATTCAAATTGCCTGAGACACTACCATCAAGCAACATTATATCAATATGCATCAACACCTTAATAACAGTATAAGGTTGAATAAGATAATAAGTTTGAAAGAGAAACCTTGATAACCTAGTGGACACCTAAGTTAGTATGCAAACTATAGGAATAGAGACCTTACTACAGATAATATAGAAAAGGTCTACACCACTTAAACCGGAGAATTTAAAGGATTCACTAATTAAAAGAATCTGACTGATTTTGCCATTGAGTGACAACACCACGTAAAGTGTGAACCCAAACTACAAACAACCAGAGTGAGTTGAATGATGGCAATATCTGACCAAATTCAGCACCTTGAGACCCTCATGGGTGAGTCGTTGCGCTTTACAAATACTGGATTTCTTATTTGTTACCTAGAAGAGGAACCATTCTTTAATATAGTAAAGAATGTCTTCTACAAAAAGTAGAAGTTATGAGGCAAACACCTATCCCCCCACATACAAACATATGTGAACTTCTCCATAGAGAAGAAAAGGGACACAAGTACAGGGACATTTCCTTCAGAGAAGCAGGAAATCTTAAGTAACAAAGCAAAAGCGCCATAACGACCCCTGAGGAGCCAGAATATTAAGCACGCTTCACAACAGAGTGAATGGAATTGATGAAGAAACTACATCTCCTTGGAGACATATAAAAGCATGAAATAATCCTACATAAACAAAACAATAATGTTCAAAGAACATGTATACACCAACACGTCTACACAAAGGATTAGAATAACAAATATATTAGAATATATATGTCTTAGAAGGCAGGCCGGATCACCAGGTGCTGGTTGGTGCCTATGAGATATAGCCCAACCATCAGGGGCCCCTGTTTCAGACTTAGTCCAAGCCCCTAACAAAATGTCATGCAGGGCTTCAATGTACGGCAGTACCAGCTCAACCAGTTTGGCTGTGATGGAGGACACCAATCAGAGGATCAGTAACCAATTCCACAATGGGAAGTGTCAGATCCTAAACTCTAGCAACTCTCCTTAGCGTGTCAGCTAGAGAGGAACTCGCCTCCGTGGCAAGGCTAGATAGGGAAAGGAGGCCCAAGGCTGAAGAAAAGTCCAAGCCTCTAGCTGCCCCTAGATCAGCCAACCAACAGTCCTCCACAGAAGGATGAGCATCGTGTGAAAACCCCAACTCTTCCTCAGCACCTTCAAAATCACATCCCTCTGAAGGACAAACTAGGGGAGACTTCCCAGAAAACAGCTGGAGAGTGACTGACATGACTGGCACCATACCCGACGTTGACTGGAGCTGAAATGACGCCATCTGGATGTCTGACTGGGAGAGGGGCACGCCTTCGATCGATGTCACTAGAGTCGGCTGATCAGATACCGATGCTGAAGCTAAAGCCGAATCCCTAACTGAGGTAGACGGAGAGCCCGCTGGCGTGAACACAGTCAAAGGATCTTTTACCTCCTAGGGGCACACAGGCGCTCCAGGAGAAGGTCATTTCCCAAAGGTAGTGTGAAGTGAGTCATAAAATTCACACATCTGGGTCAGAGTCGCCCTGGCTCCGGGATGGGGAGGGAAACACAGGGTAGACTCAGGTCTTGACTCCTCCACGGAGGAAGGATGGGATTCTGATTCTGCTTTCTGTGACTTCTAGAATATGTTCTTCATCATGGTTAAATAATAGAAAGTGGATCACACATTGTCTTGGCTCCATTGATATTGGGCCATACTGTATTGACCTGCACTGGCACTCCCTTCACCCAGGCACAGCTTTCATTCAAAAGAACGAGGAGGCCCTCAAAGTACAGCTAGAGAGTTATTTCCAAGACTACTGCTCCGTGACTAGACTATCCAAGTAGGCTCAGAAGAAGTGCGCACTAGCCATCTGGTATCAAATAATGCCCACTCCAGGGCAAATAGCCATGGCAACTGCATAGCCCTCTTTATGGAGTATGGGGCTCATAAAACGCCCAGTATCATCTTAAATTTACATGTCAGATCCGTCTACATAATCAATACAAAGAAGAGACCATACATGCACTGTATGAGTTGCATGGGCAAGATTACTCTTCATCACTATTTTAGTAATGAAAACAGTAAATTGCTAGGCAGTTAAAAGTTACAGGGCTGGGACTGGAGTTTGTAGAAAAGCAGTTTTTTAATTATATCGGACATTTAAAAAGTGCAAATCTTACGTTCCAGTTACTTACCTTCAGTAACGTCTTATCTGGGAGAGACTATGGGGGTCATTCTGACCCTGGCGGCCGGTGGCCGCCAGGGCCACCGACCACGGGAGCACCGCCAACAGGCTGGCGGTGCTCCCACGAGCATTCTGACCGCGGCGGTTCAGCCGCGGTCAGAAGCGGCAAGTCGGCGGGCTCCCGCCGACTTACCGCTGCTCGGGGGAATCCTTCATGGCGGCGGAGCGCGCTCCGCCGCCATGAGGATTCTGACAGCCCCTACCGCCATACTGTTCATGGTGGGAAACCCGCCATGAACAGGATGGCGGTAGGGGGTGCCGCGGGGCCCCTGGGGGCCCCTGCCGTGCCCATGCCAATGGCATGGGCACGGCAGGGGCCCCCGTAAGAGGGCCCCGCAAAGTATTTCAGTGTCTGCCAATGCAGACACTGAAATACGCGACGGGTGCAAACTGCACCCGTCGCACCCCTGCAACTACGCCGGCTCAATTCTGAGCCGGCGCCCTCGTTGCAGGGGCATTTCCTCTGGGCCGGCGGGCGCTCTTTTGGAGAGCGCCCGCCGGCCCAGAGGAAATGTTAGAATGGCCGCCGCGGTCTTGTGACCGCGGTGCGGTCATTTGGCGGCGGAACCTTGGCGGACGGCCTCCGCCGTCCACCAAGGTTATAATCAGGCCCTATATCTAGTTGCAGATTCTTTACCTTAGAATTATTCCAGGCGTCTGACTGGATTCAGAAGATTTGTTTGAGGGCAGTACCCCTATGAGCCAGCAGGTGGCGTCACGAATCTCCGCATGAGTTGTCGGCTTTATCCACACCAGAAGTGATGTCTGTGTGACCTATATAGGCGCCATCCAAATGCACTGTAAACTGTTTTTTTCCACAACTTTTCACACAAGAAGCACGGAGCCATGAAGAACACTGACCAATGATGAGGATAACCAAGGCCCTGAAGGAGCTATAACCCTGTCCTTGGAAATCTGTTCACAGAGCGTGGAGGATAGGTGGGCTGGTAAGAAATCTGCAGCTAGATATAGGGACTGATTTCTAGTTGAGGAAGGGAGAGGTATATGCCCCTGACCCAGTTGCAGTTTGATAGCCACCTCTGCAGAGCTCTCACACTTCCCTCCGATATTTGGACCATGTCGGAGAGATTCCCCTGAAGTTGTGCCCATTGAATCTTCAGGTCACACAGTAGATTCTGCATATGCCAATGTTCATTACACCAGCAGGATACAGGAGGTCATGAGTCCCAACAGCCTCAGAGTCTGTCTCACCAATAACCCAGGATAGGGGATGGAACCTCTGCATCGTAGCCTAAATATCTTGGACTCGCCATTCGGGAGGATATGCCTGGAACTGCACTGTATCGATGTAGGAAGCTGGCTTTCTATAAAGTGCAATAATATAAAGTACACTGTGCAAAGTACAATGGTTCCCCAATTTGTACTGCAAAGGAAAACGTGGTAAGGACTAATGCTGTATTTGTGGAAATGTGGGCAAACTGTTGGGCTTATCAGAGTGTAGCACAAATCATTTGTTGTACTCACAGAGGCAATAAGTGAGGCACACACTCAAAGAATAAATCCGAGACCAATTTAGAAAAATAACATTTCTTGTTATATAGGTTTTGAACCCAAGAACTTTGGAATCAGGTAAGTAGATTTACAAGCATAAATACTTTGCAGTTAAAAAAATCCACACCTTTTCAGTTCAGCAATGTTAACCTATGGGAGGAAAACAAGAATGCAGTTTTGCAGGTAAGTGCACAACTTACAAATACAGTCTGCGGGGTTTTAGGTCAACACCGGGCATAGTTCAAATCATTACCAAGAGTATACCCACAGCGGCACTGGGGTTGCCGGGTGCAGAGGTCAAATTCACAGTTGGGTGCCCAGTATTAACCAATGGAGAGTGGGGGTGAATGAATATGCGCTGCTCCCGGGTGAGTAAAGCGGTGTCAGGGGTCGATCTCTTAGGGGTGATTTAAGTAAAAAGGGGGCCACAAGGCAGCACCAAACTGACACCTTTGGGAATCTGAGTTCTAGGGTTCAGGGGTGTCACCTAAATACTGAATGTAAGGGTGTTACAGGGAGTACTAGGTGGTAGCCAATACTATTCACCTTTAGGGTGGGTACATTCTTCTAATGACCACTTCCACTGGGAAGCGAGCATAACCCTAACCCTAATGGCCTAATTCCTTCCAAACAAGATCGAATAGGTTAAAAAGTAGTGTCCACTTCAGCTTGTCGACCTTAGGGGGGGGACTGGCATGAAATATGCACTCCTCCTAATTTAACTAATTTTCCCACCTATGCTGCTGCCAAAAGAGGGGTCAGGACAGAGGGGTTGGTCATCTCCACCATCTAGAAAGACCTAGGTCGCATTACAAAGGAGGCAAGGCATTTGAAGCTGTCTGCCTGGGAATGTCCATCCTGCCTAGGAAAGAAGGTAACAACTCTGCCCGGTGCAGGCGCTTGTCTCTGGACCTTGAGAGCACTGGCACTCAACTGAGGGGCTCCAGAAATGCAACTGTGGTGGCTGAACTGGTGAGGACCAGTCAGCCAACACACTAGGAATAGGTAGGTTATCGGGGGTAACTCTAAGGTGCCCTATGTGTTAATTTACCAATGTATCCATCACTGGAATCAGTGTGGGCTTGTAATTTTGAGATGTCTGATACCAAACATCCCAGGATTCAGAGAAGCCACCAAGTAGCTGAGCAACTCATTATGACCAGTGTCCAGCACATAGCTTCCCTGTATACTTACTATGTCTAGGAGTCGACAAAGACATAGTAGGGCCATATCAGCTCATGAATATACGCCGTCACATGTAATATAACACACCCAGCCTTAGGGCCTTGAGGCCTGCTAGAGGAGTGACTTACATATATTGCATGCAGTGTTAGGGAACATGGCACACAGGCTGTGTGCCATGTCATGCTTTCAATTTTGGGAGCACCTTGTCACGCAGCCTGCAATGGGAGTCTGCATAATTTTGGTGCTGGGTCCCTCAGAGAGGCACAGGTTGGGCTGCAGCTTTGAGAGGCCCTCTTCAGTACCCATGCTCTTAGAACCAGGACTACCATTTATTAGGGACTTACAGGGGGCTGAAGAGCCTGGTCAATTGGGGATCAAGTGACCAGGTGTCTTGTTTTAGGGAAGGGACATTGGCACTGGGGATCTGGTTAGTAGGAACCAAGTGCACTTTGGTCGAAGTCACATCTAAAAAACGGGCAAAGACTGTGTGTGTGGGTGTGTACTGCAACCAGAACCCTGCTCTCTACGGTCCAGAACAGCTCCAATGAAAGGAAACGGATGAGAGGGAGTCAGTAGTGACTTCCGCATGTTTATAGAGAATCCCAGCCTGGAGGTGGGAGATGACTGCCTGGGGAGAGCCAGCCTTTAACAGCAAATCGTTGAGATAGTGGAAGACTGACAACCCTGATCTTAGCAGATGAGCTGCAACCACCACCATCACCTTGGTTAACAGCCAAGGGGCACTGGTCAGACCAAAAGGATGCACGGCAAACTGGAAATTCTCGTGGCCAACTGCGAACACCTGTGGGCAGGCAGATATGAAAATATGTGTCCTGGAAGTCCAAAACTACCATCCTGTCTCCCGGGTCCAGGGCAGACAGAACCTGAGCCAAGGTGAGCCTCTTGAATTTCTCCTTCTTGAGGAAGTACTTATGAGGCCGCAGGCCTAGGATAGGACGAAGGCCTCCATCCTTCAACCACACCAGAAACTAGCAGGAATAGCAATCAGAACCTACTGCTGCCATCAGGACCCTAGCTATGGCTCCCTTGGCCAAAAGAATTGTAACTTCCCTGCAAAGGAAAGAAAGATAATACTCCATCAGCCTGTCTTTGAGATGATGGCATGCAGGAGGGGAAGATAGGAAGGGGAGAGAGTAGTCCTTTTGGACTATCTGCAAAATTCGCTTGTCTGATGTTACGGACTGCCAGTGGGGCAGATGATGAAGTATCCTGCCACCACCTAGGTGCCCATGATGGTATAAGGGCAGAATAGGAGGGTTTGGAAGCTGTAGCTGTTTGGTGGCCTGACCCAACCTCTGACTGCCTGAGCCACGAAATCTGAGGCCTCAGCCATGCAGAGGCTGTGCAGTATGTGAGGCATGGTGGCTGGGTGGGAACTGGTGTGGTTGGCAGGCTTTCCGTAGCCATGAAAGGGGCAAAAAGCGGACTGGGGATGGCACAGAGCTGAGAATAAACCCAAGGACCGGGCCGTAGTCCAACTGTCCTTAAATCTAACGAGTGCTGAGTATGCTTTGTCTCCGAAGAGACCGGATGTTGTGTATTGATTTAAGGAGAGTAGGGCTATGGCCCGGTCGTCCTTAAATCTAACAAGTGCTGAGTATGCTTTGTCTCTGAAGAGACTGGAGCCATCAAAGGGCATGTCCAACAAAGAAGATGTGACATCCCCTAAAAAGCCAGTAGTTCTTGGCCAGGCTTGGAGCCTACTGGTCACTGCCTAGCAAGTCATTGTGTCGTGTTCACAGAGAATAGTTAACTTTTCTGCATCTTTCCTGTCCTCTATGCTTGGAAGAGCATGCTTCAGGCCACCTCCAGGACTATAGGTAGCACTTGTGCAACCGTGTCCCACAGAGCATGGGAGCAGCAGCCCAAAAGGTATGCAGTGTTCACAGTCCACAATGCCTGGCTGGCGGAAGAAAACATCCTCTTCCCAAATGTCTCCAGTCTCTTGGATTTCCTATTGGAGGAGTGGTTGTGTAGGAAGTTGGCTCTGTATATACTATCTCAAAGTGAGAGATAGTGTGCACAGAGTTCAAGGGATCCCCTTAGAGGTAAGTGGCAAAATTAGATAATTCTAATGCTCTATTTTGTGGTAGTGTGGTCGAGCAGTAGGCTTATCAGAGGGTAGTGTTAAGCATTTGTTGTACACACACAGGCAATAAATGAAGAACACACACTCAAAGACTTAACTCCAGGCCAATAGTTTTTATACAGAAAAATATCTTTTCTTAATTTATTTTTAGAACCACAAGTTCAAGATTTGAAGTAAATACTTAAAATACAAGGTACTCCACACAGGTAAGTTAGGAACTTTGAATTGGAGCAATATCGTGTACAGTTTTTGTTAAAATGGCAATAAGGTATTTTAAAAGTAGACACTGCAAAAATCAACAGTTCCTGGTGGAGGTAAGTTAGATTATGATGTAAGTAAGACACTTACAAGTCTCAGTTCCTGGGCATAGGCAGCCCACTGTTGGTGGTTCAAGGCAACCCCAAAGTCACCACACCAGCAGCTCAGGGCCGGTCAGGTGCAGAGGTCAAAGAGGTGCCCAAAACACATAGGCGCCTATGGAGAACAGGTGTGCTCTGGTTCTAGTCTGCCAGCAGGTAAGTACATGCGTCCCCGGGGGGGCAAAGCAGGGGGGTTTTGTAGAGCACTGGGGGGGACACAAGTAGGCACACAAAACAACCCCTCAGTGGCGGCAGGGTGCAGTGTGCAAAGCAGGCGTCGGGTTTTGTATTGGATTCAATGGAGGGACCCGGGGATCACTCTAGCGGTGCAGGCAGGGCACAGGGGGGCTTCTCAGGCCAGCCACCAACTGGACTAGGCAGAGGGTCGCCTAACGGTCACTCCTGCACTGAAGTTCAGTTCCTTCTGGTTTTGGGGGCTGCGGGTGCAGTGCTTGGTCCAGGCATCGGTTTCCTTGTTACAGGCAGTCGGGGGGGATCCTCTGGATTCTCTCTGCATGTGTCACTGTGGGGGTCCAAGGGGGGTCGTCTCGGGCTACTCACGAGGTCGCAGCTGCCTGGGAGTCCTTCCTGTAGTGTTTGTTTTCTGGAGCTTGAGCCGGGGGCGTCGGGTGCAGAGGGTGAAGTCTCACGCTTCCGGCAGGAAGAGTGAAGTCTTTAAAGGTTGCAGGAAAAGTTGCAATATTGTTGCTGTTGTTGAGCAGAGCCGCTGCTCACAGGAGTTTCTTGGTCCTTAGATTCAGGGCAGTCCTCTGAGGCTTCAGAGGTCGCTGGTCCCTGTTGGATGCGTCGCTGTTGCAGTTTTTCGAGTCAGGAGACAGGCCGGTAGGGCTGGGGCCAAAGCAGTTGTTGTCTTCCGTCGTCTCTGCAGGGGTTTCAGGTCAGCAGTCCTTATTCTTGTTTCAGGTTGCAGGAATTTGATTTCCTGGGTTCTGGGGTGCCCCTAAATACTAAATTTAGGTGTGTGTTTCGGTCTGGGAGGGCAGTAGCCAATGGCTACTGTCCTGGAGGGTGGCTAAACCCTCTTTGTGCCTCCTCCCTGAGGGGAGGAAGGCACATTCGTAATCCTATTGGGGGAATCCTCCAAAACTAAGATGGAGGATTTCTAAAGACAGGGGTCACCTCAGCTCAGGACACCTTAGGGGCTGTCCTGACTGGTGGGTGACTCCTCCTTGTTTTTCTAATTATCTCCTCCAGCCTTGCCGCCAAAAGTGGGGGCAGTGGCCGGAGGGGCAGGCATCTCCAATAGCTGGGATGCCCTGTGGTGCTGTAACAACGGGGGTGGGCCTTTGAGGCTCACTGCCAGCTGTTACAGTTCCTGCAGAGGGAGGTGAGAAGCACCTCCACCCAGTACAGGCTTTGTTCCTGGCCACAGAGTGACAAAGGCACTCTCCCCATGTGACCAGCAACTCGTCTGGTTGTGGCAAGCTGGCAGAAACTGGTCAGCCTACACTAGAAGTCGGATTGGTATTCAGGGGGCATCTCTAAGATGCTCTCTGGGCGCATTTTACAATAAATTCCACACTGGCATCAGTGTTCATTCATTGTGCTGCAAAGTTTGATACCAAACTTCCCAGATTTCAGTGTAGCCATTATGGAACTGTGGAGTTTGTTTTTGACAAACTCCCAGAACATATACTCTTGTGGCTACCCTGCACTTACAATATCTAAGGTTTTGCTTAGACATTGTAGGGGGCATAGTGCTCATGTACATATGCCCTCACCTGTGGTATGGTGCACCCTGCCTTAGGGCTGGAAGGCTTGCTAGAGGGGTGACTTACCTATGCCACAGGCAGTGTGAGGTTGGCATGGCACTCTGAGGGGAGTGCCATGTCGACTTAGTCATTTTCTCCCCACCAGCACACATAAGCTGTGAGGCAGTGTGACTGAGCTGAGTGAGAGGTCCCCAGGGTGGCATAAGACATGCTGCAGCCCTTAGAGACCTTCCCTGGCATCAGGGACCTTGTACCAGGGGTACCATTTACAAGGGACTTATCTGAGTGCCAGGTCAGTGGCAATTGTGGAAGCAAAGATACAGTTAAGGGAAAGAACACGGGTGCTGGGGCCTGGTTAGCAGGGTCCCAGCACACTTTCAATCATAACTTGGCATCAGCAAAAGGCAAAAAGTCAGGGGGTAACCATGCCAAGGAGGCATTTCCTTACAGGTTGGGAATGCACCAGGGTTGAAATTAGAGGTGGAAGACTGGACCACAAAACTCTCAGGGGTGGGATGCTGTGCAAGGAAACTTGGGTCCCCCAGGACAGGGTGGTGGGGAAAGGTGATTGTTCTATTCACAGAAGCCCCTGTATTGTGTTTGGATCATGCACCCAAAAGGACATCTGTGAGGGTCTAATTAAATTGGAGGAGCGGTTCAGCTGGGGAGACTCCTGGTTGAAGCACAAGTATCAAGATATTGGCCTTGAACGTCACCCAGGGCAACTGAAGCCCTCAGAATATCACTAAAGACGCTCCCACCTCCATATCCAAGGTAGGGGGAGAAAGCATGCCAGCATCTGGGGAAGTATCCAGGCCACTAGCTTCACCCCGTTCCAGGCCGAGGGAGGTCGAGGGGGCATGACCGGAGTCAGTCCGAATCCAGTAGTGAATCCCTGGGGTCACATTGACCCGAGACCAGAGCCACTGGCGCAGATCCTGCAATGGCCCCTGCCAACCCCACGTAGGCTGAAGGTGTGACAGGGTGCGGGTCGACCCACCCAAATATGGCACACATGGCATCATAGAAATCGTTGGGCAGGGTCGCTCTGGCTCACAGAAACTCAGGGAAGCATGGAGTCAGCGCCGGTTCAGGCTCAACTGCATAGTGAGGCCGAGAACCCATACGCTCCCGTGTCTCGTTAGCAGATGGATGCAGAGAAGTCTAAGTGTACTTCCATTCTGGTAAGTCGATACATAAGAAATAGAATGCCGATCTCGAACCCTGCAAGTGATCCCGGGACCTTCCTCCTGACTGGGACATCGACCTGAGTGGAGTTGCAGGATAGGTCACCAACAGCTTCAAGGAGAGCTCTGTCAAAGAATTGGGGTTCATGGCGCAGCAATCGGAACATAACTTCAGGTCATGGTTTTGCTTGAGGCACCACAAGCAAACAAGTTGCGGGTCCATCATGAAAATAGGGCAGTGACAGCACCACAGGGCTTGAAGCCGGCTTTCTTGAATGACAACCCTGCCACACCGGGAGCAAAAACCTCAAAAAATAATTGACTGAAGGGGTAGCTTTTCCCAGATTTGCGCTGGCAGGCGCAAAAAGAAGAGAAATTATGTCACTTCCAGGGCAGGCAATGCTGACGACACATGCGGAGCCAGTCTCCTCCACCTACTGGTGTGCAGGGGTACTGCTCACAAAAAACTTCCAGCTCCAGTCTGGCGCCTGGGATAATTTTAAAGTAAAGAATCTGCAGCTAGAAGTCTCTATCAGATACTAAGCACTGCAGAACACTGTACAGAGCAATAGAATACTAAGCCAACATGTGAGATTAGAGGCATGTAGGTATGTATACACACTGCATTAAGAGTTCCATGTAATACTAAAGGGAGTGTCCACTACAAAAACCATGCATAATCTACCGGATTAGCCCACTAGCACAATCACATTTTTTGAGGTGTGATAAATCATTGTATCTTACCTCAAGGTGCTCCAGATTAGTTGTTCTTTGAACAAGTAAATTATCCTTTTGCAGCATGTCTCTGTATTTGGCAGTCAGCTCGTTATAGTGTTTGTTGGCCAATTCCAGCTCTGAAAGTTGAACGCTGTCATCTAGCGCTTTCTGAAGTGCTGCAATTTTAAAGGCTGCCATTTCCTATGAAAACATGTTATCTTGTTTACTTTTATGTTTTTCTCACTGGAAGCTTACACAGTTTAAATTTAAACAACTTAAGTTTATTTAAAAAATGAATAATTACAGGAGAACACAGGTTTCAAAATACTTTGGTGCCCCTTAGTAACAGTGACAAAGCTCAAATACCGTATAAATGTTTGTATGTTATAATCTGAATGATAAAGCCATTCATATAAAAGTCAAATAAGCAGGTTTCCACAAAGTCCTAGTATGAAAAATCTAATTAGAATTTAAACGACAGTGACTGAGATCACAATCTCATTAAACCCATTTCCAAAATTGTTTACTATAAAGGCATGTTTGTGATAAATAATAATTTGATACTCGATGTGCTTCCTTTTCCAAAGTCATTTATTTATTTTAAAGCGAAAGCTGTCTCCCAAAGACATCATGGTACTAGAATTATCAACACCAAAAAAAGATTCAGGGAGAGAAGACTCGTTAGAACTAAAAGTTTTGGTGACACGTGTACTAAAGCGGTTTCTGAAAAGTGTTTAAGGACTGTCAAATATCAAACAGCCAAGCATTCCATAGATTGGACCCAGAATACTAAAAGTAGGCTTTTTGGTAATGTGGGACTTCAGCATGAACATTTAAGAGTTCAAGGACCTCATTATGAGTGGCCTATTAATTCCAATAGGGTGGATAACACTGCGTACTGGCCCCATCAGAATTATCAGAACTACTGGAACACTGCAGATCTCGTCACTTTCACACGCAGATTAGAACAGCCGAGGGGCGTGGCTGGAGGTCACGCAAGATGGTCGCTGCTCTTTAGAGCTCCATGAGGCTTCAGCACTTCCTGGAAAGGAGGAGATGTTTTCACATCAAAATGATTAATTTCTTCAGCATTTTTGAGCACCGGAGCTCTGCCGCTGCATAAATATGCCTTTATCTTACAGACATCGAGTTTTGAAGTCATTTCAGAGACTTCATGTGAGGGCCTGAGGTAATTATCTGCGTCAATTGCGTTTCACTCCGTAAGCCTCTGCACAAACCTAAACTTTCACAGAGATGTTTCTATTTGACTTTTAACTGCTTGCCTGGCAGCTCTTGTCAAGGAGCTCTTTCAAATTGCTCTTCATAACATGGTAAATGCTTTCCTTTGACAGAGGGGATTTTTTCCTTTTCAGAAGGTTCCCTTAAAACTAGTCACCAATTGTTTGACTATGTGCAGTAAAGTGCTTTGCTCTTGTGGTATTCTGTCATGCCTGTTATGAGAGAATAATTTAGGATTGTCTATTTTTATATTTTTTTATTATATTTCGCTCTGTTGTTGGAAACTTCTGGCAGCAGCTTCTCATCGTAATATAATTTCATCAACACCTCACATTGCTGGCTTCCTATTACCAAATTGCTGCTGGCTTTTATGGGGAGACCACATAATTCTCAGAGTTGCCAGTCATAATCTTTCTCCATGTCTAATAATCCTCTTCAAGTGGTGCGCACACATATAACTAAATCTTCTCTACCATCAGCTTTAACAATGGATAGTGCTGCAGTCTTTTTAAAGGATAGCGCCTCTTCATCTTATGCTGCTGGCACACTTGTGAAAAAAATATCTAACACCTCCTCCGTCAAGCGCCCAAAAAAAGACCTTGATTCTCCCTCAAAATCACCTACACATCTTACTCTAGATGATGTCATGGAGGAATTGCGTGCACTAAAGCCCTTTATGATGGACACTAATGCCTCTTTGCAACGTATTGAGGAGCAATGGTCCCAACACGAACAACAAATTTGTACTCTGGAACAGAGAGTCCGTAACCTTGAAGATCCTCAGATCTCTAAGGACATAGCTCAACTTAAAAGGCTTACTGAAAACTTTGAAAACAGAAATAGGAGAAATAATCTTCGCCTTTTTGGGATTCCAGAAGGTTCGGAAGGCTCTAACATGATTGCATTCCTTCAAACAGCAATACCTTCAATTCTTCGCTTGCCTCCTACCTCTCCCCTCTCTATCCAACGGGCACATCGTTTAGGTCCACAGACTTCAACTGGCCCTCGTGCACATCCTAGAGGAATTATTATTCTCTTTCTCCAATTTACTGACTTGATGCAAATACTCTCGGAAGCCAAAAAGAAGGGCTCTTTGCTATGGTCAGGTCATAAAGTGTTTTTCACACAAGACTTCTCTCCTGCTACAGCTGCACGTCGCAAACAGTCTTTGGACTTACGTTCACAACTCAAATCCTTGAATATTCGATATGGTCTTCTTCACCCATGCCTTTTCACAATTACATTCAAGGACAAATCTTACTCATTTGAGGAACCTTCAGCACTACAAAACAGAAGCAATGGAACTAGGAGCATCTGCAATTACTTGAAGATATAATTTAATTTGTCTTTAATGTCCTTTCTTTTTTTTTTCTGGACAGTTTAATAGTAATGGTTATGTTTAATATTTATATCCATGGTTTTCCTTCTCTGCATCTTCTTATTTTTTTAATATATATATATATATATATATATATATATATATATATATATATATATATATATATATATATATATATAATTATTATTATTATTTTTTTTAGATAGTGTTGTTTGTGCAGTCCTCATGTTCCTTTCCCAACCGTATCCTTTTGTCACCATCCAAACTGTTTTCCTACACGTTCCACTGGTAAGCTTTGATTTTTATTGTTTTTCATGTCACAGTCCTTTACTGTAGTTATTACGTTATTTGGTCTCCTGAATGGTACATTTTTCGTTTGTATGGGTTTTTTTCTTCCATGAAACTCGCCTTTATATGTTTTAATATCTAATATCGCTTTTCTTGTGCTGATCTTTTCAGGTTCTCTGCTGTCCCCCTACCTTTCGGGGTATTCACTTTCTATCTTGTTTTCTTTAGCTTTCGTGGACTTTAGTCCCTGTATTGCCACATTCATGTATATACAACTTCTGGAGGTCATCTTCCTCCTTTTCTTTTTCTTTACTATCTTGTTTCTTTCCCATTTCTTTGTATGCCTAGTTTTTCCCTTGTTACAGCAGTTGTGTATTAATACTTCTTGTAATGCAACTTAGAACTGTTACTTGGAATGTTAAGGGGCTTAAACACCCCATTAAACGTCAGCGTGTCTTATCTTACCTAGCGTGTTTGAAATGTCACATTGCTTTGTTGCAAGAGACTCACCGCAACGACTCTGAGGCAATTAAGCTTAAAAAACAATGGGTGGGGGACATTTTCTACTCCCCTTCCATCACAAACAAATATGGGGTAATTATACTCTGTCATAAATCTCTCAACCCTATCATAATTTCACAGCATCAAGATACAGAAGGTCACTGGGTACTTGTTACATTTACAATTGACAATATTTCTCTTACTATCCTAAATATATACGGCCCCACACATCCAGATCCAAATTTTTGGAAGAATCTTTCACATATTGTCTCTGAACATTCCTCAAACAATTTACTAATAGGTGGTGACTGCAACCAAATTCTCGATCCATTTTTGGACAGACGTTCCACGTCACGTTTCATTCCACATGCCTCCTACAAAGCTTTTAAAAACTTTATTTTACAGCATTCTCTCTCTGATTCCTGGAGAGTATGCAATCACACCTCTTGGAATACTCTTTTTATTCTCCTACCCACCATTCCCATTCTAGGCTTGATTATATCTTTCTGAGTAAAGGTTTATTGCAACATATGGTCAACTCTGAAATCGGTGCTATTTTGATCTCAGATCACGCACCTGTGATTACTGACCTTGATCTTTTTCTTAATGGTTCTAAAACATCTTCATGGAGGT
Organism: Pleurodeles waltl; assembly: GCF_031143425.1. Lineage (NCBI taxonomy): Eukaryota > Metazoa > Chordata > Amphibia > Caudata > Salamandridae > Pleurodeles > Pleurodeles waltl. The sequence continues at coordinate 857,145,360 of NC_090442.1, read as the reverse complement.
TTAATAACTCTCTACTTTCAGATGCTACTTTTATCGCTTCCTACAGTGAGTTTATAGAAGAATACTTTCACATCAACAATAGTGATCAACTATCATTTCATTTTGTGTGGGATGCATTCAAAGCATCCTCTAGGGGTTTCATCATAAGTTACTCTCACTCAAAAAAAAGTCTGCTCAACAAAAATCGACTTCCATCCTTGAAAATATAAAGTCCCTAGAACATGAATACTATACTCACAAAACTAGTAAATCACATATTGAAGCACTAGTCTCAGCTTAAATGGAGTTTAACCAATATACCACTGAACAAGTATGCAGCACCCTCCTGAAAATAAATGCCAGATATTATGGTGGTAACAATAAAGCTGGTTCTCTTCTAGCTTGATATTTGAAACAAAGAAAAGAAAAAACAACTATTAAATCTATCACAGATAAAAATGGTGTTAAACACTTTAGAGATAAAGATATAGCATTGTGTTTCGCTTCTTACTATAAGGACCTGTACACTCCAGAACACATAGCAACAGTTGAATCTCTCAACCAGTATTTCTCTAATCTCAAACCAAGAGACCCATACAGATTGACCTCTCACCTTTAAACCAACCCCTACAACTTACTGAACTATATACAGCTTTACAATCTCTCCCCAAGGGTAAGGCTCCAGGCCCAGATGGCTTCACAGTAGAATTCTTTATTCAGTTTGTTAGGTCTCTTTTCCCCAAACTCTTTCAATTACTTAATCACTTTATAATGTCAGGTTCTGCATCTGGCTCATTTACGGAGGCCATGATTTGTCTTATTCACAAAAAAGATCAGGATGCGCCTGACTGTAAAAATTATAGACCCATATCTTTTAGCTCTCCGTTTACTCCCATATATACCTGACCTTATTGATTCTCATCAATCTGGTTTTATCCCTAATAGAAATGTAGCAGATAATTCCCGTACTTTTTAAAATATTATTAACAAGGCATCTAAACTTAAGATTCCTCTGGCAGCTTTATCTTTGGATGCGGAAAAGGCCTTTGATAGGGTCTACTGGGGTTTCTTGTCGAAAGCATTGGAATGGCATGGACTAGGTACTAAATTCTGACATTTTATATCCATTCTTTAATTCTCACTATGTTCCTTGGTTATAACAAACGGTATCCAATCTCCTTTTGTCCCTCTTAAAAGGGGTACTCGTCAGGGATGCCCATTATCTCCTTTACTATTTATTTTGGCTCTCGAACCTTTTCTATACCAATTAAAAACGTCTGAACAATTTACGGGGTTTCAAATTAATAATGCACACATCAAATTTATGGCATATGCTGATGATATTCTTTTGTTCATGTCTCACCCTGACAATTCTCTTCCTGCATTCCTGCATGAGCTCAACTTATCTTCTGATGTATCTGGCTATAAACTTAATATAGACAAAACAGTGGTCTTACCACTCAATGCTCATTGCACTGGCTCTGTATTCCTTGATGCAGGATTATCTTGGAATTCTTCTAAGATTAAATGCCTGGGGGTATGGTACTGCACTACTCTCAAGGATACATTAAGGACTAATTTAGAAATCTTATCTGCAAAGCTTGTAGATCTCACACAGAAATGGTCTCCATTATATCTCACGTGGTGGGGCCGCTTGGACACCATTAAGATGATGCTTCTCCCTATCATTAACTTCTTCCTTATGATGCTTCCTATTAAGATACCTAAACTATTTTTTAGTTCAATTGATAAAATTCTATCCAAGTTCCTGTGGAACGGTAAACAATCCCGAATTAAAACTTCCTAAAGTACAAGGTGGAGTTAATTTCCCTGACTTTATAACTTATCACAAATCTTTTGGCATTAAGCAAATACATCCCTATTTATCTACACTCAATGATGCCCCTCAAAAGCTATGGTTCTCTTTGGAAGAAAAATGTATTTCTCCCTTTTCCCATAAACACATTATATTTATGTCTAACCCCCACCAAAATTCTGGTTGCCCAGCACTATCTCCCATTCAGTCAACTTACTGAAACCTTTATTTCTTTCGCATCTTACCCCCATTAATCAATTCTTTAACAGTCCTATTTGGCACAATAGTTTGCTTAGTAAACAAGGTAAAACCTTGTGTTGGAAGGCTTGGATGACTAAAGGTATTCTTCTGATTTCCCAATTATATTTTACTACTCTCTCAGAAATTTATAATCTCCCTATTCGCATGAAATCCCAATATATCATTCTTTCTACTCTAGTCCAAGAGGCCCTCAATAAACTTATACATCATAATCATTCTTCTCTTGCATCATCTCCACACCCGATTGTAACTTCTAATTATCCTAGGGCAGCTGGAATTTATCAACTTTTAAGAACGTCTGTTTCACCTAGACTCAAATCACCTATTGAGACATTGTGGGAATCAGATCTTGGTGTTGTTTGGCCAACTTCTTAATGGGATAGAATATGATATAAGATACATTCCACTGCACGCACTGCAAGCCTCACACAGACCCTATATTTTTTTTTATAATAGACTTTTCTACACTCCTGTACGCCTTTACAAACTTAAACTTGCACAAAATGACAATTGTTGGCGCTGCCACACTCAGCAGGGTACTGACTTTCACATGTTTTTTTCCTTTCCATCCCTATCCACTTTTTGGTCCTCAATATGGTCTTGCATTTCAGCAATAGCTCAGATCTCCTTACCAATATCATATGAATTGCTGTTTTTGGGTGGCATACACGATATCTGGAGTTCATTCAGGCCTCTTGGAAAATTGGTGGACCTTTTGCTTTCTATTACAATCTCTATTATTACTTCTAACTGGAAATCTTCAGAGAACATTACTCTCAGACAGTGGTGGAATTCTGTATGTTATCATCATAGACATGACAGCTACAAGCTTGATTCAACAGGAACTTTCTTCAAACGTCATCAGCTATGGTTGCCATTAAGTAACCATCTCTCACGCACTGCGAAGGAAATGGATTTTTCTCCTCCTTTTTAAAACAATTTCAATATATTTCCTGTTTTTCTTCTTATATATACTTATTTCATCTTACATTCACTGTAACTAATGTCTATTACCGCTCTCTCCACATGGCTATCACTTGATTCCCTTTTATATTCCTATAGCTCTTCTCCCTCTCTCTTTCTTCTTTCTTTATTCAAACTTGGAGTCTTTGATACTATATTGCTGTATATACCTAATTCATGTACATGTTTAATATGCATTTATAAGTACAATATTCCTTATGCATATATATTCACAACTGCATATCTCTGTCCTGGCAATGTTGAGTTAATGTTCTTGTATTTGACTCAATAAAAAACATCTTTAAAAAAAAAAAAAAAGAACAGCCGTAATGTCAGCATTAAAATCTGGGGCAAGTGAGGATTTACTCAGAAAAACAATTACAGAATTACTGATCCTATTGTAATTCCTCATTTCCTAGTGGCCTCACAAGGTTTAATTATTATAAGTATCCTTAGACGTGAGCTGTAACGATTAAAATTCCCCGACCATCCGAAAAGACAAAAAAATAATAACAAATATAGGACCATCGTGGGTATTCGATGGCAGTGGCCATATAAAATTATTTATGTAGATATACTGCTATTGTGGAAATCTTATATTATCCACTGATTAAGAAGGTCTCTTTAATGAATAATTTTATTTCCTTTTTTATAATATGATGTCAAGTGGGTCAATGTGTACATAAATAATTGAATTTCGATTGATACGGCTTGCGTCTATAGAGGGCTAGGTATACACTCAACAGATTATATATTTTCATCTATTCAGGATTTAATTTATAGAATCAACTGGATGATAGTTGTAGGAAAATGGCTCCCTGTTGCAGTTACCCTCCACTTTTTGCCTGATTTTGATGCTGACTTGACTAAGAAGTGTGCTGGGACCAGTGCTTAATTTGTGTTTGTTGTTCCCGGTGCTGAGACCCTGCACTTATTTTTGAGGGCCGGCACTTAGTCTTCTGCCTCAAGTATTTGCTGCGAGCAAAAGACACGTTTGGGAAAGACGGAGGAAGAGAAAAACAAAAACCTGTCACAATGAGAGAAAGCAGAAAGCTGCAGGTGTGAGTTGAAGGCGCAGGGAGTGGCTCTAAATGGATTAAAGAGGCCAGAGATTGCTTCGGGATTACACTGACTCAGTAATCCATGTTCGCACATTTAATTGCAGCAGCCGCATGTTTAAGAGGAGGGCTTTGGGCACCAGCACCTTTTTATTTACAAATTAAGCACTGGCTGGGACCCTGCTAACCAGGGCCCAGCACTAGTGTTCTTTCACTAAAAATGTACTATTGTTTCCACAAGTGGCACACCCCTGGCACACAGATAAGTCCCTTGTAAAAGGTACCAGTGGTACCAAGGGCCCTGTGACCAGGGAATGTCCCTAAGGGCTGCAGCATGTGTTGTAACACCCTAAGGGACCCCCTCACCTAACCCATGCACACAGCCATTGCAGATTGTGTGTGTTGGTAGGGAGAAAAAGGTGAAGTCGACATGACCTCCCCCTCTGGATGCTATGTTACAAAATACTGCCTGTGGCATATGTAAGTCACTCCTCTAGCAGCCCTTGCAGCCCTAAGGCAGGGTGTACTATCCCACAGGTTAGGGCACAGCTGCATGAGCAATATGCCCCTACAGTGGCTAAGTCTATTCGTAGTCATTGTAAGTACAGTGTGGCCATATTAATTATATGGTCTGGGAGTTTGTCAAAATGAACTCCACAGTTCCATAATGGCTACACTGAAAACTGGGAAGTTTGGTATCAAACTTCTCAGAATAATAAACCCACATTGATGCCAGTGCTGGAGTTATTATAAAATGCACACAGAGGGAATCTTATCCCCCTGCACGTTACCCAGTCCTTCAGTGCAGGACTGACTGGTCTGTGCCAATAGAGAACAACTAGAGGCACTTGTTAGATCAGCATAAGTATACTAGTAAGTACAATTATATCCTCCAAAGTAACTGGAACTGTCCATTGAAATACCATACACTATGTCTTTGGAATGGTGTGAAACACAGACATTTCAAACAAGAGGCAAGACAATCTCCAGTGCAGTTCCAAAAATTCTTAGGCTTTACTTTCAGAGTCCAAACTCAATCCAGGAAGAGCAATGTCCAAGTTTAATCCAGAATGTTTAATCAGCAGCAAATGCCTTGAGTAATGTTCCAATCCTGACCCCACAACCAATGCAGAATGTTTAATCAGCAGCAAATGCCTTGAATAATATTCCAATCCTAGCCCCACGACTGTAAAGAGACTCTCACTTCCCGCCAGAAGCGTGAGTCTTCACACTCTGTACCCAACACCCACCGGCTCGAGTCCAAGACAACAGACACTGCAGAGAGGACTCCCAGGCAACTCCAACGACATGGACACCCTGAGTCGACCTCCCTGCACCCCCACGGGGACGCCTCCATAGAGGATCCAGAGGCTCCCCCTGACCGCGACTGCCAGGTAACAAAGGAACCCGACGCTTGGACCAAGCACAGCACCCGCAGCCCCCAGGACTGAGAGGAACCACCTACCAGTGCAGGTGTGACCAGCAGGTGGCCCTCATCCTAGCCCAGTCGGTGGCTGGCCCGAGAAGCCCCCCTGTGCCCTGCCTGCATCACCAGAGTGACCCCAAGGTCCCTCCATTGCTTTCTATAGCAAACCCAACGCCTACTTTGCACACTGCATCCGGCCACCCCTGTGCCACTGAGGGTGTGTTTTGTGTGCTTGTGTGTGTCCCCCCCCAGTGCTCTACAAAACCCACTGGTCTGCTCACCAAGGACGCAGGTACTTACCTGCTAGCAGACTGGAACTGGAGCACCCCTGTTCTTCATAGGCACCTATGTGTTTTAGGCCTTCCTTTGACCTCTGCACCTGACCAGCCCTGTGTTGCTGGTGCGGTGGCTTTGGGGTTGCCTTGAACCCCCAACGGTGGTCTGCCTATGCCCAGGAAACTGACTGTGTAAGTGCTTTACTTACATGAGAAACCTAACCAAACTTACAATCCCCAGGAACTGTTGCAGGATCCACTTTTAAAATAGCTTATTGCCATTTTAACCAAAACTGTGTGTGCTACTGTTTTAAATCAAAGTTCTATACTTACCTATGTGCAGTACCTTGCCTTTTATGTACTTACCCCAAATCTTGAATCTTGTGGTTCTAAAATAAATTAAGAAAATACATTTTTCTATATAAAAACCTACTGGCCTGGAGTTGAGTCTTTGAGTGTGTGTTCCTCATTTATTGCATGTGTGTACAACAAATGCTTAACACTACCCTCTGATAAGCCTACTGCTCGACCGCACTACCACGAAATAGAGCATTAGTATTATCTAATTTTGCCATTACCAACCTCTAAGGGGAACCCTTTGACTCTGTGCACACTATCTCTCACTTTGAGATAATATATACGGAGCCACCTTCCTACAATAGTACACAGAAACTATTAGATATTTAAGATGACCATTGTTGTACTGAAAAAAATGGGGACTTATAGTCCGAAACGGAACATATTCTAATATGGTGGACGGCACTGTAGATAGGTTGTCCTTTTTCTTTGTTAAGATGTATAAATGAAGATAAAGATGGCACCCAAGTAGATGATATAGAAGCATACACACCAGCACTGGGAGGCCGAAAGTACCATGAGGACCGAAATAGCTTAGGGAGCCGAATACAGACTCGAATGGTATGTATTGTTTGGTTCGGCATGTATTGTATATGTTGAAGTACCTGCCTGCTGAAAATGACATAGATGCACATACGGGTGCTTATGTACGATTATATGAAATTGATGATTGGGGTGCATGAAGCGACGACTCGTGTACATGCTTACACTGGGACATGGATAGAACTATGGAAACTGGAGGGGAGAAATGATTGGATTATGGACATGATTGGGAGGTACTGTTCATTTTGGTGAACATTACTTATTTAGATGTACACGTTTGTACTAATACTCGAAACAGACCACAAGAAATTTATAATTTGGGTGTGTTATGGCAATTACATTACAAATATACTTCACAAACGTTAAGGCTCACATTTACTTTGCATAACCCATCGAGTAACATGGTGGGGTTTGTAGGAAAGTCACTCTTTTTTGGCATGGTTACCCCCACTTTTTGCCTGTTTATCAGTGTGATTAGACTCTTTTTACTGGAATCCTGCTAATCAGGACCACAGTGATTGTGATCTCTCCTCTAAATTTGGTTGCTTTGGTACCCTTTACACCTCACAATTGCCATGTTGGTGTACCCCTGCAAGTCCCTAGTATATGGTACTTAGGTACCCAGGGGAATGGTATACCAGGGGTCCCCCATGGGCTGCAGCATGTATAATTCCGCCCATGGGAGGCGATGCAAACTGTGTCTGCAGGCCTGCCGTTGCAGCCCGCGTAAAAAGGTGCATGCACCCTTTCACTGCTGGTCACTGCACCAGATCACTATAAGTCACCCCTATGGTAGGCCCTCCTAGCCTAGAGGGCAGCCTGCAGGTTCCTGTGTGTGAGGGCACCCCTGCATGAGCATAGGTGCCCCTCCGAACTTCAGTTCCAATGCACTGGACTTTGTAAGTGTGGGGAAGCCATTTTACATGTGCAGTATAATGGTAACTCAGAACCTAGACATGTTTGGTATTAAACATGTGGGAATCATTCCCCAATACTAATGCCAGTATTGGTGGCATGATTCCATGCACTCTGGGGTTCCTTAGAGAACCACCTAGTATTGCTCCTACCAGCCTTCCAGCATTTGCGGGCAGCCCACACAGCTGCAGCCTCTCAGACAGGTTTCTGCCCTCCTGCTGCTTGGCCAGCTCAAGCAGGGTAAGGCAGAAGAAAGGATTTCCTGTGGGAGAGGGGGAAACACCCTCTCCCTTGGCAATGGAGCTTACAAGCCAGGAGAAGGGTAGCCTCTTCATGCCACCAGCTTCCTTTGAAGGGTGCATTTGCTGACCTCCTAGGATAGGTTTGCACCAGTCCAGGGACCCCCAGTCCCTGCTCTGGCACAAAACCACACAAGGAAATGGGAGTGACCACTCCCTTGTCCAGCACCACCCCAGGGGTGGTGCCCAGAGCTCCTCTAGGTGGCCACTTGATTTTGCCATCTTGGAAACAAGATGTGCAGAGGCCCCTGGGAGCATCTGGTTGGTCAGGGCTGGTCACTGATGTCAGTGACCCCTTCTGATAGGTGGTCTCCCTGCAGAGTGACCAAGCCCCCTGTTAGGGCTATTCAGGGACTCCCTTGTGGGTTGGTCCCCAGATGCAGCGTGCAAGATTCCTCCAGGGCTCCTCTGCATTGAACTATTTTTCTCTTGGCCACGGGACCTCTGCTGGACTTCACAGGAACCAAACAAGTCTGCAACTCCCAAGACAACCTCGCCTTGCAACATTGTTTATTCGGTTCCTTCCAGTAATTGCAACATTTCACAGCTGTGCATCCTCTGTGGTCAGCAAGATTTCAGGTGCACCAAAGAAGAAAGAAGGAATCTCCCTTGGAGTGAAGGAGTCACCCCCCTGCAGCCAAAGGCACCTAAAGGCAACAACGCCGGCTGCTGAGATCTGCTCTCCACAGGAACTGCGTGGATCCTCCAAGACAGGTAGTGGTCTTAAGGGGCCCTCTTGGTCCTCTCTGCCCTCTGTCCATCTTGGGAGACAGTGAGCCCTTGCCTTTCCTCTCAGGACAATACCCCAGTGCACTGCAACTCTTGCAAAAAACAAGACTTGTTGACTCCTGCTCCAAGGGATCTTCAGTCTTCAAGTAGCCCTGTCCTCCAGCACTTCATCCTTGCAAGGACAGTCTCTCCTCTGCTGCTCCAGCAATGTGGGACTCTCCGCCGGGTCTGCTGATTGGGCCTCCCTGCAACTTACTGTGCCTGCTGCCAGTGGGTTGCCTGTGGGGGTTAAGACTGCTTCTGTTGGCTCTCCCTACTGCTGAGGGTCAGCCCAGACTACCCTCCAAGAGTCAAGTCGCCTGGACTTTGCTGGTCCTCTTCTTCTCTGCAAATCCTATTCTGCCCAGATTTGCATTTGCCAAGGCTTTTTGGTGTTGCTCCTGACCAAAGACCATCTGCAATCTGACAACCGGTGTGGGACATCATCTGCACAATTCCAAGGACCTCCCTGCAGCTCCTGGGCTTCACAGCTGATCGTAATCTTCCCTTCTCAACCCGGATCTTTATCCACAGAAGGGTGGGTAGTGGCTCCTGACCCACCTGAACACTCCTGCATGGACTGGACTGTCCCCTTCTCTTGCAGGTCCTCTTCTTCTGGAATCCACCATTTGGTTCCACCGGGAATGGTCTTGGTCTTGCAATCTTTCTTTTCCAAGTCCCCTTGTTAGCCTTTGGGAAGATTAGGTAAATTACCTCTGCTCTCCTAGTCGCTGGGGGTCACCTGGGTACTCAACTCTTGGGGTCCAGAGTTCTCCTAGCTCCCTTCTACCTGTTCCACATCCTTGGGTGGGGGACCTAGCTTTGCATTCCACTATCTTAGTGTATGGTTTGGCCCCTCAGAGGGCCCCAGCTATTTCCTACTATTTCTCGCCAATGCTTGTTGATTTTCTATGCTAATTCCTAATACTTACCGTGTATATATATAGTGTGTACTTACCTCCAGTTGGGGGACTTCCTATAGGTAATCTAGTTTGGTATTACTGTAATAAAGTACCTATATTTTTGCAACACTGTGTGGTTCCTTTCATGTGTGATAAGTTGCTGTGTGACTGCTGTGGTATTAGAAGTGCTTTACAGTCCTCTTAGAGACGTCTTGGCTGCTCACCACAGCTACCACTAGATAGTCCTGGCTCCCTAGACACTGTCTCACTAATAGGGGTTGCCATGACCTCGTATAAGGTGCAAACACCAGAGGTGTCCACTACACACCAGGCCAGCTTCCTACATTTGTGACACAGTGGTGGGATAAGACATGTAAAATTGCCTTACCACTCTGTCACTGGTAACTTTCCACAGCAAAGTCCACCACTAGGCTATAGGGTACACTACACTTGGTAGGATCACTAGACGTCTAGTTTAGGTGAGGGGTCTGGCAGAGCCCCTTCTCTAAACTCTTTAGAAAGTCTAGTTACTTAGAGTATGTAGGTACACACATCTACGAAATGTATTAAGTAAAAAACACAGCTCAGGTCCCAGATTCTCAGTATGAGAGCCTTACTTTTCAAGAGTTGATGGAGATGTGTGCTTCTAGGAAGCTGAAGACAGGGAGAAACCCCAACAGGATTGCTCTTCCAGGCTGATAGCCAGAGCACTGCAGGCCAGGATGTTCAGGAGGAAGAGACTGACACCCCCAGTCTTAGAAAAGGTAGACCTAGACTTCACTGGGGAGGGTCAGGAAGGAACTGGTGAACATACTAGTCCTTCAGGGAGCACTCATGGTAGTGGAAAGGGGACACCTACCAGTAGGACCACTTTTACTCCCAGGGGGTTAGTGCAAAGAGTCTCCAGAAGGAGGGGGTGCTCCTCATCATCTGCTCATACCTATGTCTCAGCAATATCTGCTGAGAATAACCACTCTAGCTCAGAGGGGGCAGGAGGGGGTCTTGATTGGGAGTTCAGGGAACTGAGTCTAGAAGAGATTAGATTGAGGCAGCAGCAGCAACAGTTAGCCCTAGATAGGGTGGCCTTGGCAGTGGAAAGGGAATGGCAGAATTTAGGGCTAATACCTCATGGTGGCAGCAACAACTTTAGGGACACCAGGGTCAGGGAGGACTCCTATGACTCCAGGCACCTAAGTAAAATTGTCCCATCTTACAAGGTTGGGAAGATATCCAAAAGAGGTTCACTGTCTTGGAAAGGGCATGTAAAATTCAAAGGGTCCCTCAAAGACAGTGGGCAGCCATCTTGTGGCTTTCCTTTTCTGATAAAAGCAGGGACACTCCTCACTGTCAGTGAAGAGGATGCAAATAACTATCAAGCAATTAAAAATGCACACCTTGATGGATTTGGCTGAACCACAGAGGAATATAGAATCAAATTGAGGGCGACTAGGAAGGAGTCCTCCCAGGATTGGGTTGATTTTGTGGACTGCTCTGTCAAGTACCTGGAAGGATGGTTACATGATAGCAATGTGCATGATTTTCAGGGCTTGCACAATCATCTTCTGAGACTGTACATTCTTAATAATTGCACATCTGACAGACTGCATCAGGTCCTGGAAGACTCAGATCTGACCTCTCCCCAAGAACTGGGCAAGAAGGCAGACAAATGGGTGCGCACCAGGGTAGGTAGTAAAACTTCCACAGTGGGTGACCACAAGATGAAGGATTCTTCCAAGAATCAGGAACGAGGTGGGGACAAATCAAACAAGAAAGAGTCTTCATCAAGCCCACAAAACTCTCCTGAGGGTGGGCAAAAGTCCTCTTCCCACAAGAAACCTTTGTGCTACACCTGTCGACAGAAAGGCCACAGGACAGGTGACAGCATGTCCTAAGAAAAGCACTAAGCCTGCTACTACCACTACCACACTAGTGCCCTAGCAGTAGTAATACCAATACCAATACCAATAGTATTAGTAGTCAGACCAATAGTGTAGCTGGGCTCACCATAGGGACTCTAGTGGGCTCTGGGTTAGTCAGGTAGAACACTGAGGAGGTTTTGGTCTCTGAGGGTGGCATTGACAGGCCCAACCTAGCTGCTTGACCCCTTAATTTGGGTAGGTACAGGCAGCATACTCTAATAAATGGTGTTGAGGCTGAGGCCTCAGGGATACAGGTACCAGTGTCACAATGGTGACTGAAAAACTGGTGTCACCTCTTTAACACCTACTTGGTCACACTTACTAAGTTACTGAAGCTCACAACAACACTCAGTGCCACCCCATAGCTGTTGTTGACCTTAGATGATGGAGGGGGGGGGGGGTTACTGGTCCAAAGAAAGTTGTGGTATTCACTGATCTACCTGCAGAGTGCCCATTAGGTACTTATTTGGAGACTTCAACTTGGGCTGAAGTGGAATTGGAAGCCCACGCAGCAATGTTGGGTATCCCTGGACACATCTCTTCTTTAACCAGAGCAAAGGCTAGGAAGCAGGGAGAGCAAAGAGCACTTGAGCCTAGAAAATGGCCCCGGAAGCTCCCAAAAAGAGAGGCAGGCAGGGTAAAAGGTTACCCCCTGTTCAGACTTTCAATGAGGATCCGGCTCCTGAGGGAGAGGAACCTGCCCCTTGGGTAGAACCTATACCAGAGGAGCTTAAAGCTGATACAACTGAGCTTTTAGGTGCAGGAGGACCCACCAGGGAAGAAAATAGCCTAGACCAGAAGACATGTCCTAATCTAGAAAGTCTGAGGCAGCAAGCTGCAGCCCAGGAAGCACAGGATATCAGTGGGACCCATAGGGTCTACTGGGATGCATCCTTCTTTATTCTGAGGCAAGTGATCCCAAACCTGGTGCCACCAGGAAGTTGGTAATTTTTCGAAAGTTTAGGGAGTTTTTGTTGAGCTTGGCACATGACATCCACCTTGCAAGCCATTTGGGACAAAGCAAGGCTTGGAACAGACTTGTCCTGCTTTCACTGGCCCCACATCTCTGAGGATACAAAGGAGTTGTGTTGCTCCTGTGTAACCGGTCAAGCCTGTGGAAAGACAGGTGGCAATCCAAAGGCCCCCTAATTCCACTACCAGCGGTTGGGGTACCCCTTGAGATGATAGGGGCGGACACTGGTGGACCCTTGAACCCTCCAATTGCCTCTGGGAACAAGTTTATACTGGTGGTGGTAGACCATGCCAGCAGGTACCCAGAAGCAATTCCCCTTAGGACCACTACAGTTCCTGCAGTGCCCAAGGCTCTCCTGGGATCTTTTCCAGGGTGGGTTTTCCTAAGGAGGTGATGTCAGACAGAGATGCCAACTTTATCTCTGCATATCTTAAAGCCATGTGGAAAGAGTGTGGTGTAACATACAAATTCACTACCCCTTATCACCCACAAACAAATGGGTTAGTTGAGAGATTCTACAAAATCTTCAAAGGCATGATCATGCAACTCTCAGATTTAGAAGGAGATGGGATGTCCTACTGCTTTGCCTCTTCTTCGCCCACAAGGAAGTTGCACAAAAGGGAGTGCAAAAGACACTCCCTCCTCTGTAGCTAGGGTAGGGTGAGAAAGCATGCCAAAATCTGGAGATGTGCACAGTCCACTGGCTTCCATCAAATCCTCACACCAGTCGAAGTTTGGTTTTAAAGGCTGACATTATTCAGGGTCCAGTGATCCCTCTCAATCCTCCTGAGACCTAGCCCACAAGAATAGGGTTAAAGCTCTGGGCATAAAAGGTATGGCTGTAGTCGGCACAGGAGTCAGTATTGGGCAACTCCCAGCTCTATGTCTGAGTCGGTGATCAGAAAAGGTTTGGTGCCGACGGGAGCATCGGGACCAGCATCGGAGAAAGTCGAGATGGTATGACCGGCAGCAGTCTGGATCCATTCAAGGATCCAAGGGGCCCAGTTGGTGCCGGAGCTGCCAGCATGGATCCAGTAGAGGCTCCTCCTGCACACACAGGGCCCAACGGCATGGCAACAGGAGCAAGCCGTCCAAATAAGAGGTGCACGGCCAAATAAAAATTCTGAAGTTGAGCAGGGGTTATGCTGGCTCCCAGAGCCCAGCGAGGTGTGGAGACATCCTAGCTGCTGGCTAAGCCGTGGAGCCTTGCCTCGAATGTTGACTTTCCCTCATCTTGTCGGCCGATGGACAAGGTAAAGTCAAAGACTTCTTCGACTTCCAACTCTTTTTCTTGTGGTGTGACTTACCTGAAATACTCAACCACTTCAAGTGCAACAGAGATCTCGGACTCCACAACCAGTCCTGGGACCTATCTGTAGGAAAGTACCATCTTGCCTGGCATGTTACCCCCATTTGTCACTGTATATATGTTGTTTTAGTTGTATGTGTCACTGGGACCTTGCCAGCCAGGGCCCCAGTGCTCATAAGTGTGCCCTGTATGTGTTACCTGTGTTATGACTAACTGTCTCACTGAGGCTCTGCTATTCAGAACCTCAGTGGTTATGCTCTCTCATTTCTTTCCAAATTGTCACTAACAGGCTAGTGACCAATTTCACCAATTTACATTGGCATACTGGAACACCCTTATAATTCCCTAGTATATGGTACTGAGGTAACCAGGGTATTGGGGTTCCAGGAGATCCCTATGGGCTGCAGCATTTCTTATGCCACCCATAGGGAGCTCTGACAATTCTTACACAGGCCTGCCACTGCAGCCTGAGTGAAATAATGCCCACATTATTTCACAGCCATTTTTCACTGCACTTAAGTAACTTATAAGTCACCTATATGTCTAACCTTTACCTGGTAAAGGTTGGGTGCTAAGTTACTTAGTGTGTGGGCACCCTGGCACTAGCCAAGGTGCTCCCACATTGTTCAGGGCAAATTCCCCGGACTTTGTGAGTGCGGGGACACCATTACACGCGTGCACTATACATAGGTCACTACCTATGTATAGCTTCACAATGGTAACTCCGAATATGGCCATGTAACATGTCTATGATCATGGAATTGCCCCCTCAATGCCATCCTGGCATTGTTGGCACAATACCATGATCCCACGGGTCCCTAGCACAGACCAGGGTACTGCCAAACTGCCTTTTCAGGGGTTTCACTGCAGCTGCTGCTGCTGCCAACCCCTCAGACAGGTTTCTGCCCTCCTGGGGTCCAGCCAGGCTTGGCCCAGGAAGGCAGAACAAAGGACTTCCTCAGAGAAAGGGTGTTACACCCTCTCCCTTTGGAAAAAGGTGTTAAGGCAGGGGAGGAGTAGCCTCCCCCAGCCTCTGGAAATGCTTTCATGGGCACAGATGGTGCCCATTTCTGCATAAACCAGTCTACACCGGTTCAGGGACCCCTCAGCCCTGCTCTGGCGCGAAACTGGACAAAGGAAAGGGGAGTGACCACTCCCCTGACCTGCACCTTCCCTGGGAGGTGCCCAGAGCTCCTCCAGTGTGCTCCAGACCTCTGCCATCTTGGAAACAGAGGTGCTGCTGGCACACTGGACTGCTCTGAGTGGCCAGGGCCAGCAGGTGACGTCAGAGACTCCTTCTGATAGGCTCCTTCAGGTGTTGCTAGCCTATCCTCTCTCCTAAGTAGCCAAACCCTCTTTTCTGGCTATTTAGGGTCTCTGCTTTGGGGAATTCCTTAGATAACGAATGCAAGAGCTCATCAGAGTTCCTCTGCATCTCTCTCTTCACCTTCTACCAAGGAATCGACTGCTGACCGTGCTGGAAGCCTGCAAAACTGCAACAAAGTAGCAAAGACGACTACTGTGACCTTGTAACGCTGATCCTGCCGCCTTCTCGACTGTTTTCTTGGTGGTGCATGCTGTGGGGGTAGTCTGCCTCCTCTCTGCACTAGAAGCTCCAAAGAAATCTCCCGTGGGTCAACGGAATCTTCCCCCAGCAACCGCAGGCACCAAAGAACTGCATCCTCTGGGTCTCCTCTCAGCACGACGAGCAAGGTCCCTTGAATCCAGCAACTCTATCCAAGTGACTCCCACAGTCCAGTGACTCTTCAGTCCAAGTTTGGTGGAGGTAAGTCCTTGCCTCCCCACGCCAGACTGCATTGCTGGGAACCACGTGTTTTGCAGCTACTCCGGCTCCTGTGCACTTTTCCAGGATTTCCTTTGTGCACAGCCAAGCCTGGGTCCACGGCACTCTAACCTGCATTGCACGACCTCCTGAGTTGTCCTCCGGCGGCGTGGGACTCTCTTGTGCAACTTCGGGTGAGCACCGTTTCACTCCACTTCGTAGTGCCTGTTCCGGCACTTCTCCGGGTGCTGCTTGCTTCTGAGAGGGCTCCTTGTCTTGCTGGACACCCCCTCTGTTCCCTCACGCAATTGGTGACATCCTGGTCCCTCCTGGGCCACAGCAGCATCCAAAAACCCTAACCGCGAGCTTTGCAGCTAGCAAGGCTTGTTTGCAGTCTTTCTGCGGGAAAACACTTCTGCACGACTCTTCACGACATGGGACATCCATCCTCCAAAGGGGAAGTTTCTAGCCCTTGTCGTTCTTGCAGAATCCTCAGCTTCTACTGTCCAGTGACAGCTTCTTTGCACCCACAGCTGGCATTTCCTGGGCATCTACCCACTCTCGACTTGATCGTGACTTTTGGACTTGGTCCCCTTGTTCCACAGGTACTCTCGTCTGGAAATCCATTGTGTTGCATTGCTGGTGTTGGTCTTTCCTGCAGAATTCCCCTATCACGACTTCTGTGCTCTTTGGGGAACTTCAGTGCACTTTGCACTCACTTTTCAGGGTCTTGGGGTGGGCTATTTTTCTAACCCTCACTGTTTTCTTACAGTCCCAGCGACCCTCTACAAGGTCACATAGGTTTGGGGTCCATTTGTGGTTTGCATTCCACTTCTAGAGTATATGGTTTGTGTTGCCCCTAACCCTATGTGCCCCCATTGCATCCTATTGTAACTTTACATTGTTTGCACTGTTTTCTATTACTATACTGCATATTTTTGGTATTGTGTACATATATCTTGTGTATATTTGCTATCATCATACCGAGGGTACTCACTGAGATACTTTGGCATATTGTCATAAAAATAAAGTACCTTTATTTTTAGTATATCTGTGTATTGTGTTTTCTTATGATATTGTGCAAGTGACACTAGTGGTACTGTAGGAGCTTCACTCGTCTCCTAGTTCAGCCTAAGCTGCTCTGCTAAGCTACCTTTTCTATCAGCCTAAGCTGCTAGACACCCCTCTACACTAATAAGGGATACCTAGGCCTGGTGCAAGGTTTAAGTACCCCTTGGTACTCACTACAAGCCAGTCCAGCCTCCTACATTGGTTGTGCAGCGGTGGGATAAGTACTTTGCAACTACTTACCACTTTTGTCATAGTACTTTTCATAAGAGAAAAATATACAAAACAAATTCAGTGTATGTACACCTAACCAAAAAGTTTTGCTTTTCTTCTCTCACTTCTTTGCTAAATGCTGAAAAGTACCTCTAAACTTTCTAAAAAGTTCTTAAAAAGTTTTAAAAGTTTTTTTTTCTGACTTTCAAAAAGTTCTGAAAAACTTTTTCTCACTTTTTCTATCCCTTAAACACTTTCTAAAATGTCTGGTACAGGCCAAACTGTCGATCTGTCCAAACTTGCTTATGATCACCTTAGCTGGAAAGGAGCAAGGAGTCTCTGCATAGAAAGAGGTTTAAGTGTAGGGAAGAATCGCTCTAGAGAACTGTTGGTTAATATGCTCATTCAACAAGATAAGACCAGAGTTGGCACTTCTGTTGAGAAATTAGCTGATGGTTCCCAATCTGATCCTGGGGCACCCCTAGCAAAAGATTTAGAAGGGAAACTTCCTAGCCTGCCCATTAGCAGACCACCTAGCATAGCTGGTACTGATGTAGAGTCACATCATAGTAATAGTGTTGCCTCACATCACAGTAAGAGTATTCCTTCTCATCATAGTAGAAGTGCTATTTCTGTTAGCCAGGCTGTTAGAGTGCCATCTGTTAGGGACAGGTCTCCTTCTGTTCATTCTCACCATACTTCTGTTTCAAGGCATGTCCCACCCACCCACCCTGAAGACAGAGTGTTAGAAAGGGAGCTCAATAGATTGAGAGTGGAAGAATCCAGGCTGAAGCTCAAAAAGCAACAGCTGGATTTAGATAGGCAGTCCTTAGAAATAGAAAGAGAAAGACAGAAAATTGGGTTAGAAACCCATGGTGGCAGCAGCAGTATTCCCCATAGTCATCCTGCAAGAGAGCATGATTCGAGGAATCTGCACAAGATAGTTCCCCCTTATAAGGAGGGGGATGACATTAACAAGTGGTTTGCTGCACTTGAGAGGGCCTGTGTTGTACAGGATGTCCCTCAAAGGCAGTGGGCAGCTATCCTATGGCTATCCTTTAGTGGAAAGGGTAGGGATAGGCTCCTTACTGTAAAAGAAAGTGATGCCAATAATTTTGCAGTTCTTAAGAATGCACTCCTAGATGGTTATGGCTTAACCACTGAACAGTACAGGATGAAGTTCAGAGAAACCAAAAAGGAGTCTTCACAAGACTGGGTAGACTTTGTTGACCATTCAGTGAAGGCTTTAGAGGGGTGGTTACATGGCAGTAAAGTTACTGATTATGAAAACCTGTATAACTTAATCCTGAGAGAGCATATTCTTAATAATTGTGTGTCTGATTTGTTACACCAGTACCTGGTAGACTCTGATCTGACCTCTCCCCAAGAATTGGGAAAGAAGGCAGACAAATGGGTCAGAACAAGGGTGAACAGAAAAGTTCATACAGGGGGTGACAAAGATGGCAAGAAGAAGGATGGTAAGTCTTCTGACAAGGGTGGGGACAAATCTAAAAATTAGTCTTCATCAGGCCCACAAAAACACTCTGGTGGGGGTGGTGGGCCCAAATCCTCTTCAAATCAAAACAAAGAAAAGAAACCATGGTGCTATTTATGTAAAATAAAAGGCCATTGGACAAACAGATCCCAGTTGTCCAAAGAAAAGCACCAAGCCTCCTACTACTACAACCCCTGCTGCTACACCTAGTGCCCTAGTAATAGCAGTGGTGGTGGGAGCAAACCTACTAATAGCCAATCCAAGGGAGTAGCTGGGCTCACTTTTGGTAACTTAGTTGGGGTTGGTCTGATTAGGGAGACCACAGAGGCTGTGTTAGTCTCTGAGGGGGCTATTGATTTAGCCACCTTGGTTGCTTGTCCCCTTAACATGGATAAGTATAAGCAACTACCCCTAATAAATGGTGTTGAGGTTCAGGCCTACAGGGACACAGGTGCCAGTGTTACCATGGTAATAGAGAAACTGGTCCACCCTGAAAAACACCTACTTGGTCACCAGTACCAAGTAACCGATGCTCATAACAACACCCTTAGCCACCCCATGGCTGTTGTGAATCTCAACTGGGGGGGGGGGGGTTACTGGCCCAAAGAAAGTTGTGGTTGCCTCAGATTTACCTGTAGACTGTCTATTAGGGAATGATTTAGAGACATCAGCTTGGGCAGAAGTGGAGTTGGAGGCTCATGCAGCAATGCTGGGCATTCCAGGGCATATTTTTGCTTTGACCAGGGCTCAGGCCAAAAAGCAAAAAGGACAGGGTGACTTGGATCCTGGAAGAATGGACCAAGTGCTCCCTAAAGCTAGGGTTAGTAAAGGTAAAACACTACCTACTATCCCTTCCCTCTAAAGTGGATTCTTCTTCTGAGGAAGAAGAATTTCCACCCTGTGCAGAACCTACACCAGAGGAGCTGGAAGCAGACACTGCTGAGCTTTTGGGTGAAGGGGGGCCTGCCAGGGAGGAGCTGAGTGTGGCACAGCAGACCTGTCCCACACTAGAGGGTCTAAGGCAGCAAGCTGTCAAACAAGCAAATGGGGATGTCAGTGACTCTCACAGAGTTTACTGGGAGGACAACCTCTTGTACACTGAAGCAAAGGATCCAAAACCTGGAGCTGCCAGGAGATTGGTGATTCCTCAGGAGTACAGAAAGTTCCTCCTAACTCTAGCCCACGAAATTCCCTTAGCTGGACATTTGGGGCAAATGAAAACTTGGGACAGGCTTGTTCCCTTGTTTCATTGGCCTAGAATGTCAGAGGACACAAAGGAATTTTGTAAGTCCTGTGAAACCTGTCAAGCCAGTGGCAAGACAGGTGGCACTCCAAAGGCACCCCTTATTCCACTGCCTGTGGTTGGGGTTCCCTTTGAAAGGGTAGGGGTTGACATAGTTGGCCCCCTTGGCCCTCCTACTGCTTCAGGCAATAGGTTTATCTTGGTGGTAGTGGACCATGCCACCAGATATCCTGAAGCAATTCCTCTAAGGACCACTACAGCTCCTGCAGTGGCAAAGGCCCTCCTGGGAATCTTTTCCAGGGTGGGCTTCCCAAAAGAGGTGGTATCAGACAGGGGAAGCAATTTCATGTCTGCTTACTTAAAGGCCAAGTGGAAGGAGTGTGGTGTTACATACAAGTTCACCACACCCTATCATCCACAAACAAATGGACTGGTGGAGAGATTTAACAAAACTCTCAAAGGCATGATTATGGGACTCCCTGAAAAACTCCGCAGGAGATGGGATATCCTATTACCTTGCCTCCTTTTTGCTTACAGGGAGGTACCCCAAAAAGGAGTGGGCTTCAGCCCCTTTGAACTCCTATTTGGACACCCTGTGAGAGGTCCTCTAACACTTGTTAGGGAGGGTTGTGAACAACCTTTAAAAGCTCCAAAGCAAGACATAGTGGACTATGTACTTGGCCTCAGATCTAGGATGGCTGAGTACATGAAAAAGGCCAGTAAAAACCTTCAGGCCAGCTAAGAGCTCCAAAAGCAATGGCATGACCAGAAGGCTGTTTTGGTTCAGTACCAACCAGGGCAGAAAGTGTGGGTCTTTGAGCCTGTGGCCCCAAGAGCACTCCAAGACAAATGGAGTGGACCCCACATAATTGTTGAAAAGAAGGGTGAAGTCACCTACTTAGTTGACTTAGGCACTGCCAGGAGTCCCCTTAGGGTGCTCCATGTCAACCGCCTGAAACCCTACTATGACAGGGCTGATCTCACCCTGCTCATGGTAACAGATGAGGGACCGGAAGAAGAGAGTGACCCTCTCCCTGATCTCTTCTCTTCCACAGAACAAGATGCTCTAGTGGAAGGGGTAGTTTTGGCAGACTGTCTTACTGCTGAGCAGAAAGACCACTGCATAAATCTCCTGGGTCAGTTTTCTGAACTCTTCTCTACTGTGCCAGGCACCACTTCTTGGTGTGAGCACACTATAGATACTGGAGACAGCTTGCCTGTCAAAAGTAAGATCTATAGGCAGCCTGACCATGTCAGAGACTGCATAAAGCAAGAGGTGCAGAAAATGCTTGAACTGGGAGTGGTTGAGCACTCTGAAAGTCCATGGGCCTCTCCTGTGGTACTTGTACCAAAACCTCATTCCAAGGATGGTAAGAAGGAAATGCGGTTTTGTGTAGATTATAGAGGTCTCAACCAGGTAACCAAAACTGATGCTCACCCTATACCCAGGGCAGATGAGCTAATAGATACACTGGCATCTGCAAAGTATCTAAGCACTTTTGACTTGACTTCAGGGTATTGGCAGATCAAATTATCAGAAGATGCAAAAGCAAAAACTGCATTTTCAACCATTGGCGGCCATTACCAATTCACAGTAATGCCTTTTGGATTGAAAAATGCACCTGCCACTTTTCAAAGGTTGGTGAACACAGTCCTGCAAGGGCTGGAAGCTTTTAGTGCAGCATATCTAGATGATATAGCTGTCTTTAGCTCCAGCTGGTATGATCACCTGGTCCACCTATGGAAAGTTTTGGAGGCCCTGCAAAAGGCAGGCCTCACTATCAAGGCTTCAAAGTGCCAGATAGGGCAGGGGAAGGTGGTTTATCTGGGACACCTGGTAGGTGGAGAACAGATTGCACCACTTCAGGGGAAAATCCAAACTATTATAGATTGGGTTCCCCCTACAACTCAGACTCAGGAGACCCTTTTTAGGCCTCACTGGGTACTATAGGAGGTTCATAAAGAACTATGGCTCCACTGCAGCCCCTCTTAATGACCTCACATCTAAGAAAATGCCTAAGAAGGTATTATGGACAGCAAACTGTCAGAAAGCCTTTGAGGAGCTGAAGCAGGCCATGTGCTCTGCACCTGTCCTGAAAAGCCCCTGTTACTCCCAAAAATTAATTGTCCAAACTGATGCATCTGAATTAGGGGTAGGGGCAGTCTTATCACAACTTAATTCTGAGGGCCAGGATCAACCTGTTGCTTTTATTAGCAGGAGGTTGACCCCTAGAGAAAAGCGTTGGTCTGCCATAGAGAGGGAGGCCTTTGCTGTGGTCTGGGCACTGAAGAAGTTGAGGCCATACCTGTTTGGCACTCACTTCATTGTTCAGACAGACCACGAACCTCTACTTTGGCTAAAACAAATGAAAGGTGAAAATCCTAAATTGTTGAGGTGGTCCATATCCCTACAGGGAATGGACTATACAGTGGAACATAGACCTGGGAGTACCCACTCCAATGCAGATGGACTCTCCAGATATTTCCACTTAGACAATGAAGACTCATCAGGTCATGGCTAGTCTTATTGTCCTTCGTTTGGGGGGGGTTGTGTAGGATAGTACCATCTTGCCTGGCATGTTACCCCCATTTTTCACTGTTTGGTGGAGGTAAGTCCTTGCCTCCCCACGCCAGACTGCATTGCTGGGAACCACGTGTTTTGCAGCTACTCCGGCTCCTGTGCACTTTTCCAGGATTTCCTTTGTGCACAGCCAAGCCTGGGTCCACGGCACTCTAACCTGCATTGCACGACCTCCTGAGTTGTCCTCCGGCGGCGTGGGACTTTCTTGTGCAACTTCGGGTGAGCACCGTTTCACTCCACTTCGTAGTGCCTGTTCCAGCACTTCTCCGGGTGCTGCTTGCTTCTGAGAGGGCTCCTTGTCTTGCTGGACGCCCCCTCTGTCCCCTCACGCAATTGGTGACATCCTGGTCCCTCCTGGGCCACAGCAGCATCCAAAAACCCTAACCGCGAGCTTTGCAGCTAGCAAGGCTTGTTTGCAGTCTTTCTGCGGGAAAACACTTCTGCACGACTCTTCACGACATGGGACATCCATCCTCCAAAGGGGAAGTTTCTAGCCCTTGTCGTTCTTGCAGAATCCTCAGCTTCTACTGTCCAGTGGCAGCTTCTTTGCACCCACAGCTGGCATTTCCTGGGCATCTACCCACTCTCGACTTGATCGTGACTTTTGGACTTGGTCCCCTTGTTCCACAGGTACTCTTGTCTGGAAATCCATCGTTGTTGCATTGCTGGTGTTGGTCTTTCCTGCAGAATTCCCCTATCACGACTTCTGTGCTCTTTGGGGAACTTAAGTGCACTTTGCACTCACTTTTCAGGGTCTTGGGGTGGGCTATTTTTCTAACCCTCACTGTTTTCTTACAGTCCCAGCGACCCTCTACAAGGTCACATAGGTTTGGGGTCCATTTGTGGTTCGCATTCCACTTCTAGAGTACATGGTTTGTGTTGCCCCTATCCCTATGTGCCCCCATTCCATCCTATTGTAACTTTACATTGTTTGCACTGTTTTCTATTACTATACTGTATATTTTTGGTATTGTGTACATATATCTTGTGTATATTTGCTATCCTCATACTGAGGGTACTCACTGAGATACTTTGCCATATTGTCATAAAAATAAAGTACCTTTATTTTTAGTATATCTGTGTATTGTGTTTTCTTATGATATTGTGCAAGTGACACTAGTGGTACTGTAGGAGCTTCACTCGTCTCCTAGTTCAGCCTAAGCTGCTCTGCTAAGCTACCTTTTCTATCAGCCTAAGCTGCTAGACACCCCTCTACACTAATAAGGGATACCTGGGCCTGGTGCAAGGTGTAAGTACCCCTTGGTACTCACTACAAGCCAGTCCAGCCTCCTACACTATCACTCAAACAGAATTGAGAACAGTGCAGTGTTTCACGTTGAGCCACCAGGAGCTTGAGGGATCACTCCCTCAAGGCCTTCTAGTTCATGGCGCAGCAATCTGAGCAGGCCTTCGGACCGTGGTCGCGCTACAGGCACCAAGGCATCCAAGGTGTGGGTCTGTCACCAACAATGAGTGGTGACAGGTGCCACAGGGCTTGAAGTCGGCCTCCAGAGAGGACATCCCTGTCACACCAGGAAAAGTTTCCTACACAAAAAGACTTTGACGAAAGTTGAAAAAAGGTTAGTCAAAAAATAACTAAGGGTTAGCTCATCCCAGATCTGTGCTGACTGGCAGCGGAAAGAGAAGAACTGATGTCAGCACGCTGGGGTGACACCAATATAGGCACCGCACGCCACTTTGGCTGCGGACTATGCAAGGCGGAGCTGATCTACACCATCTACTAGGGCGCAGTGGTACCACTCAAGAAAAATATTCCAGATCCAGTCTAACGTCTGGGGATAATTCTAAGGTAAGGAATCTGTGGCTAGAATTCTCTATCAGATAATGGAATAGCTCTGCCTAGCGAGTCGACTGCCTCCAGTAGGTGGTGAATGGTGAACTTTCCTGCATCCCGGTCATCGGCAATAGATCAGGTCAGTATGGCTCGGGCTTCATCCAAGAACAAGGACAGTACTTGTGCTATTGGATCCCGAACTGTGTGGCTGTATCGGGTGAAAGGCATGAGGTGTTCAGTGACTGTAGTGTAAGGCACGTGGAAGAGAATAACCTCTTACCAAAGGTATCTAGCCTCTTGGACTCTCTATCCAGTGGTGTATTAGGAAACGCACCATAGATAACTTTGGAGGTAGAGGCCTGGATGTAAAAATTTGCCCCTTTTGGCATGGTTAACCCCCACCAGTGTTTTGCCTGATGTTGATGCTAACTTGATTGTGTGTGTGCTGGGATCCTGCAAACCAGGCTCCAGCACCAGGGTTCTTTCCCTAAAACTTTACCATTGTTTCCACAATTGGCACATCCTTGGCACACAGCTAAGTCCCTTGTAAAAGGTACCAGTGGTACCAAGGGTTCTCTGGAGTGTCCTTAAGGGCTGCAACATGTATTATGCCACCCTAGGGGAGGGGACCACTCTCCAGACACATGCACACTGCAATTGCAGCTTGTGTGTGCTGGTGGGGCGAAAAAGGTAGAGTAGACGTGGCATCCCTCTCTGGCTGCAATGCCTACCAACCACTGTCTGTGGCCTAGGTAAGTCACCCCTGTAGCAGGCCGTAACCCGTAAGGCAGGGTGCACTATACCACAGGTGAGGGCATAACTGCATACACAATATGCCCCTACAGTGTCTAAGCCCATTCTTAGACATTGTAAGTGCAGTGTGGCCATATTAAGTACGTAGGCTGGGAGTTTGTCATTACAAACTCCACCGCTCCAAGATGGCTTCACTGAAGACTGAGAAATTTGGTACCAAACATCTCAGCATAATAAACCCACACAGATGCCAGTGTCAGCGATTTATTGTTAAATGCACACAGAGGGCATCTTAGAGATGCCCCCTATATTTCACTCACCCCTTTATTGTGAGGCTGACTGGTCTGTACCAGCCTGCCACTAACAGACAAACTTTCTGACCCCATGTGCTCTCTGGGGTCAGGAAAAAGCCTGCTCTTGGTGGTGCTTCACACCTCCCCCTGCAGGAACTGCAACACCTGGTGGTGAGCCTCAAAGGCTTAGGTTTCCTGTTACAGTGCCCCAGGGCACTCCAGCTACTGGATATGCATGACCCAGAACAAGCCCCAATTTTGGTGGCAGGTCTGGCAGGAAAATTATGTAAAACAAGGAGGAGTGACCACTGCAGCTAGGACCACCCTAAGGTGTTCAGAGCTGAAGTAACCCCCTCTTTGCAGAATCCTCCATCTTGTTTTGGAGGAGAGGGAACAATAGGGATGGGGATGTGCCCCCCCATCCCCAAAGGGAGTGGGCATAGGAAAGGTGTAGCCACCCTCAGGGACAGCAGCCATTGGCTAGTGCACTCTGACCCCTGTAACGTCCCTAACTCTAGTAATTAGGGGCACCCCTGAACCTTACTCTTTAGATTCCTGGCGACCTCAGGAAGAAGGACTGAAGAGCCAACCCCAGCACTGAAGACTTCAGATGACAAATGACTTGGCCCCAGCCCTACCAGCCTGTCTGCAGCTTCAAGACTCCTGCTACAAAAAGGTGACGCATCCTGCAGGACCAACGACCTCTACAAACCCCCAGACAATTGCCTGCCCAGCAGAGGACCAAGGACTTCTGAGGACAGAAGCCCTGTCCACAATAAACATCCAAGAAGGACTCCAGAACCA
The DNA here is from genome assembly GCF_031143425.1 of Pleurodeles waltl. Lineage (NCBI taxonomy): Eukaryota > Metazoa > Chordata > Amphibia > Caudata > Salamandridae > Pleurodeles > Pleurodeles waltl. The sequence continues at coordinate 857,119,569 of NC_090442.1, read as the reverse complement.
CCCAGGATCCGTGAGCCCTACCCACTCTGGACCAGATGCCCACAGCCCGAGTCCAGGTGGCCCACCGGTCCAGAGAAGATCCCCAGGCGATTCCAACCTCAAGTCCACCCTGGGTTGACCCCTCCTGGCCAACACAACAATGCCTGCAGCCTAAATCCGGTGAACCCCCCAGAACCCTACTGTATCAGACGAAGATTCCAGACACCCAAAGATACCCCTAAAACCCGCAGCCCCCTGGCCTTGGACAATGCAGCAGACAGTTTAGCAGGCACATCTCCTACGTGTCCAGCCTTTGGTTTTCCACAACCGACCCCCTGGACCCAGCCTGCAGCATCTTTCTGACCCCCGGATTCCCCCATTGAAAAGCATTGTGTGCCCGACGTGGTGTTTGCACTCTGCACCTGGCCGCCCATGTGCCACTGAGGTTGTATGTTTGGTGCTGACCTCCCGCCCTCCCCCCAGTGCTCACCTAAACTCCCCAGGTCTGTGCCCTGAAGTCATGGGTACTTAACTGAAACCTGTTTCTTTCTCAGTGCCCCCAGTCCTCATAGGATTCCGTTGAAAACCCGACAACAACTTTGACCTCTGCACCCAGACGACCCTGTGTTGCTGGTGGTGTACTTTTGGAGTCAACTTGAACTTTGACCAGTGGACATCCTAACACCTGAAGACTGGGATAGTAAGTTGAGTACTTACCCGTAAACTGTACTAAAACTTCAACTCCCCTAGGACTGCATTGGTTACTATGAAAAATTGCACTGTCTACTTTTTAAACTGGAAAGTGTTACTTACTTGTAAACCGTTTTATCTGTTAAACCTAAAAAGAAGTGCATTTGATATATAAGCTTGATGCAAACTTACAACTGTACTTACCTGTAACGAAGATCCTTTTACTCCTAGAAATAAAGTAACAAAATATATTTTTTGCTATATAAAAACATTGGCCGGGAGTTGGTCATTGAATGTGTGCCTCATTTCTTGACTGTGTGCATACAGCAAATGCTTTGCACTGCCTTCTGATAAGCCTAACTGCTTGACCACACGACCACAAAAGAGAGCATTAGTATTCTACTAAAGCCTCAGTTAACCTTTGGGGATCCACTGGACTCTGTGCACACTAAACCTAATTTTGGTATAGTATACAGAGCCTGCTTCCTACACCAGAGATAACCAGAATCTACGAGGTAGGGTGCTGGGTGAGGAAAGCTAGGTCCCCCCAGAAGCGGGTGATGGCAGCAGGCAATTGTCCTGTGCACAGGAGCCTCTGTGCAGGGCTTCGCACACGCCTCAAGCAGGACACCTGTTAGAGCTTCATGAAAAGGGAGGTGAGGTTTGGTAGGGGTGCCTCCCAGCTGAAGGATCTCTATCAAGACTGCTGTCTTGTGTGTCACTGAGTGCAACATAAGGTCCAGGTCCTCAGCAGCCCTCCTCATCACCATAGCAAAGAAAACCTCTTTCTCAGTAGCCAGACTAGGAGGAGACACTAGTCCAGTGACTGGGGAGGTGTCTGGACCACTGGTCTCCACCAGTTCCCCATACCAGTTATCCTCAGTCTCGTCTTGGTGTTCTGGTAGCCTTTAGAGTCCTGAGATCCCCTCAAATCATACTTCTCACAGGGCCTATCAAAAAAAGGAGGCCATGGCTCTGTCTAGGAAGGACTAGTTCTGGCCAGTGGGGGAGTTGATGCTGGGCGATAGCCAATACAGTTCAGTTTTGGAGTTGAGTATGATGATGGTGTCAGTGAAGGAGGTACCACTGGGAACAATATCACTGGAACTGGCTCCAGGGTTGTGGTGTCGTGACCAGAGCTGGTCAAGAACCAACCCCAGATCCAGGGGGCTAAACTGCTGTAGAGGATGGATCCAGCAGTGGGAATCTAGTGGGGTCACCGACAGAAACCTTGGAGCCCTGGGGCAATTAAAAGGGGTCAGCCTGCCAAAAAATGAGGTGTATGGCCTCAGAGAACTCAAGCAGTTGGGCAGGGATCGCTCCAGCTCTAGAAAATTCTGCGAGGCGCGGAGTGGAGCAGGCTCCATGGCAGACAATCAGATGTGGGTCTAAAGTAGTGATGTCACACCCATGCCTCATGATGACATGGATAGCCACAGTAAAATCAAAGAGCGATTCAACTTTTTGGATTTCTCCAATTTCTTATGGAACTTAGCCAACAACCTTGAGCAGGATAACAAGTTCCTAGAAGAGTTCTTATAACAGGCCTGGGTCCTTCCCCGAAACCAGGGCCTAGAGCATCATGGAGTCCAACTGCATCAGGAAGCCAAGAGCTCCAGGAATCACTCCTGCAGAGCTTCGAGGTTCATGGCGCAGCAGTCCTCACAGCCTTTGAAGTTGTGTCCCGGACTCCAGGCACCAGAGATAAACCAGATGGGGAACTGCCACAGACAGCTGCCTGAACCAAGAACCATAAGGTTAAAGATTTCTTTGGGTGACATCCTCACACATGGGGAGACAAGTCTCAAAACGGGTCCACAAAATGTAAAACAAAGTTGTCAAAAAAAGAGGACAGAAGTAGCTCTCTGGAGCTGCACTGATGGTGTGAAAAGAATTGAAATGTCAGAACGCTGAGGTGGCAGCTATATAGGCACCACGCACATCAGTTCCAGTGCAGAAGATGCTAATGCGGGATGAATGATGTCACCTACTGGCACGCAGAGATGTTGCTCAAAAATATCCGGATCCAATCTGACTCATGGAAAATATTCTGAAGTAAGGAATCTGCTGTTAGACCTCTCTTTCAGATTAGTATATTTCGATTATAGTAGATAATTTAAAGGGAGAGGGTGTAGCGTATCCGCCTAAGCAGCCAACTTCGGAGCTGGAGGTACCAGGTTCGAGTCTTGGAGTCAGATCAACATACTTTGATTCTGGACAAATCACTTAGTGTCTGATTGAGATATTGCCCGACAGGTACTCTGACACAATGGTGACTGATATCCTCTCTGAAATCTAAATCCTGTAGGACATAATGGGATTTAGATTTTAGCGAACGGGATATCCATCACCGTTGTGACGGAGTAATCCATCTGCCAATATATCTAAATCAGGCCCTTAATATCCCCGGGCTTAAAATTCAGCACCTTGATACCTACAGGAGTGATTGCAGCGCTTTGGAAATCCTTAATTTATAAACATTAATCATTTAATAAAACAAAAATCATCAATGTTATACAAATATTCATATCAACTAGAACTTATCCTGGAGAATTTCTTCCAGGATGAAAGCCTGAAAAATAGACCAACATTTAAAAAAAAACACACATTCTAATAAATCAAGAGCCCCTGGCCCTGGAAGAGAATGAGTGCACAAAAAAACAAGGGAGAACCAGTAGAATATTACATAGCTAGCAGTCACTAGTAAATAAAAAATAAACTTTATATTTGAACTTCGTATTGTTTTGTGTTTTCAAGCTTGTCTTGTTCAATGAAAAATTGCCTAGGAAATCCCAACAATAGGCATATTTGTAAGAATCCAAGCATAAGAAGATACCATTTCAGAGAACAGTATATTTAACAACGTACTTCTGAATTTGCAGCCCTCTTGCTGTAGTGATTAGGAGAAGCATTTTAAATCCCATAGGATCAGAGACTAAACCACCACATCTTTTTTCATTATTACTAGTACCTCATGTTACTTTTTTCAGTGGGTTTTACATGACAATACTGAACACAGAAAAGCACTCTATTGTGTATACAGGACAGGTGCATATACAAATAGCCTGATACCTTATATCTCTGCAAGTAGCCAATTCTGTCTTCAACAGCAACTTCAATTTCACTTAATTCAGTTCTCAGTTTGCTGTTTTCTTTTCTCAGATGTTGTTCCATTTCAAGAAGTGTGGTATAGCGCCTTGTGAGTGACTTTTCATTCACTTTGAAAACTGTTATTTTTCTAGAATTTTCCATAAGCTGCTTTTTCATTCCATGAGGATCCAACTGTAATGTATCCATCAGGCGCTACATAAAAAAAAGAAAGAAAATAACTCATGCAGTGAATTTTTCTACATGAAAGATGTTATAATACTGGGGATATATGAGAATGTATTTTGTAACTATTATATCATACACATCTAATTTGTATCTTCTTTTAATAGAAGTATTCATATTTGACAACTATCTGACAGGTTTACAAATGTACATGTAAGCGGTCACAGAAAGTGTCTGTGTGCACGGCTACATTCCAACACAGCACAAAAATGAATGTTCGCCCATGAAGTACATGCTACTCCATATATATATACACACAAACACACACACACGTATGCATGCAAGAGGTGCTGCTTTCGAACATTAATTTTTTATTGAAAACATTAGGTGAAAATAATGGATTAACCAGTTTTTTGTGAGTAGTAAAAAGTAGCCAAAAATAAGTAACTATGCAGTTCAGTACCTAGTGTTCTAATAAAACATATCATGTCAAACATATTCTGTGTCTAGAAGTGGCAGTTTTGTAAAGATATAGGGCCTGATTTAGAACTTGGTGGATGGGTTGCTCCACTACAACAGTGGTGGGTATCCCATCTGCTGAAATCTAAATCATGGGATTTAGATTTCAGTGGACCAGATATTTGTCATCGTTGTAACGGAGTAACCCGTCCACCAAGTTCTAAATCAGGCCCTTAGTGTGGGTGAGACAACAATGGAGCATGAATATAATTAGAATGTTCAGATGTTTATAAAAATAAAACATTTACGAAGATGATGCTGATTAAGCTAAGCATAATAAAGCTCAGCAGAGTAATTTTGTTTTTTATTATATACACATTTGGTAATGCTTAGCAACTAATTATATGGAGGAAAGTAAATTCGACTCAGAATAAGCTTCACATTTAATGAAGACAATATTTCAAAAGTGTGTTGAGACAGCTGCAAAATAAGAAACTATTTCACTGATATGACATTATCCTTCAAGAATCTCAGATTTGAAACCATCCCTTTTTATGCTTAGAAGTAGGCAAAATGCAAGGCATGTGAACACACATTTATGCCTAGCTATTTAAAACAAATGTGGCCAAATAAAACACGCTCCAGACTAAATGGAGAAAATCACAGCTCTTACTGCCTCAGAAGTTTATTAGTACAATCTCCATAGACTGGGCTCAGAGTAGTAAGGTCTATTTAATGATATTATATCTCACTGCACAGATTTAACGCTATATTATTAGTTTGGCTATCTTTGTGCATAGACTTTACAAACAAAAAAAAACAGCATGGCAATAATTTTATAATCAGATTCGCCATAAGAGCATACTTCAAACAATCATTGTTACGCAAGGACATGGGCTTTGCGACACCTTTGATGGCTCACCTCTGGTGAACCATTGCCTTTTCCCACTCAGAATAACGATTATAAATGGTCATAAATCGCATATTGCACTATATATGCTTTTTTTATGCAGCAGCAGTTGCCACTTGTAGTAAAGTAACACCTTTCTGACATGCTTACCCCCACTTTTTGCCTGGTGTCAGAATGTTTAGACTGTAGTACACTGGGATCCTCCTAACCAGGTCGATGCTCTCTCCCCTAAATTTAGTTGGTAAGTAACGTTTACATCCCACAATTGGCATGCTGGTGCACCTCTGTAAGTACCTAGTACATGGTACTTGGATATCGAGGGCATTAGTACACTAGACTTCCCCCATCGGTGGAGTATGTATTGTGCCACCCAAGGGGGCCATGCAAACTGTGACATCGGGTCTGCTGTCGCAGTTTGTGTGAAATGGTGCATGCACCTTTCATCAAGATATAAGCTTTACTTTATATCACGGTCGCTGTAATCTGACCCTATAAGTCATCCCTAAAGTAGGCCCTTCAGCCCAAGGGCAGGGTGTATGGTTTTCAGTGTGAGGGCACCACTGCATGAGCAGAGATGCCCTACAAACCCCAGACTCCATTTTCTGTGCTTTGTAAGTGCAAGGAAACCATCTTAAGGTATGTAGTGGGTACTGGTCAACATGAGATGTCCAACTACATAATGGCTTTATCAAACTCAGTCATGCTTGGTATCAACCATGTTGGAATCAGGCAACTACAGCGATTCCAGTGCTAGTTGCATGATATCATGTACTCTGGGGGTTCCCTGGGGGATCCCCCCATGTCTGCCTGTACAGCCTTGCAGGGTCTGCATGCCAGTCCGTGCTGCTGCTGACTCCAGACATTGTTCTTCCATCCTGCTGCTGAGCCTAACTCAGGCATGGGGAGGAAGAACAAAGGATTTCTAGAAGAAGGGAGGCGTTACCACCTTTCCTTAAGAAACAGGTGTCTCTGAGTTTGGGGTGCATCTGAGCACCCCCAGACTGCTTTGAAGATCACATATGGTGCCTTCCTGGCATAAACCGGTTGGCACCAGTGCAAGACCCCCCACACGGTGTCGTGACGGAGTCGTTCCCAACAAGCCGACACCAGCGGCCCCAGACACGGAGTCGTGTAGACCCCCAAGTACAGTACCTTTGGTGAAGAGTGAGAACAAGCCGATGCGTGAAGTCGGGGATCACTGTGTCTGTGCGAAACGTTGAATCCGTGAACTTCGAGCGGCGTCGGTCACGACGTGGTGCGGCGACTTCCACGGAGTCGCGGACTTCAGCGGGGCTGCAGTGGCATCGGGCCTGCGAAGAGCGTCGCGTTCCAGCGAAGGTTACGGCATCGGGTGCAGGCGGCGTTACCGGATTCAGCAGCGGCATCGGTCCGAAGTCGTCCGAAGTCGATTTCCTTGGATTCCACCAGCTTTCCTTTCAAGGGCCCAGGGACTGGATAGGGCACCACTTGTCGGGGCAGGAGTCTCTCCAGAGACTCCAGGTGCTGGCAGAGAGAAGTCTTTGCTGTCCCTGAGACTTCAAACAACAGGAGGCAAGCTCTAACTCAAGCCCTTGGAGATTTCTTCACAAGATGGAAGGCACACAAAGTCCAGTCTTTGCCCTCTTACTCTGGCAGAAGCAGCACTGCAGGAAAGCTCCACAAAGCACAGTCACAGGCAGGGCAGCACTTCTTCCTCAGCTATCAGCTCTTCTCCAGGCAGAGGTTCCTCTTGGTTCCAGAAGTGTTTCTAAAGTCTGTAGATTTGGGTGCCCTTCTTATACCCATTTTAGTCTTTGAAGTCACCTTTCTTCAAAGGGGACTCACACCTACTTGTGAAATCCTGCCTTGCCCAGGCAAGGCCTCAGACACACAGCAGGGGGTTGGAGCCGGCATTGTCAGAGGCAGGCACAGTCCTTTCAGATGAGAGTGACCACTCCACCCCTCCCTCCTAGCAGAGATGGCTAATCAGGAAATGCAGGTTACACCCCAGCCCCTTTTGTGTCACTGTCTAGTGCGAGGTGAAAAACAACCCAACTGTCAAACTGACCCATACAGGGAATCCACAAACAAGGCAGAGTCACAGAATGGTTTAAGCAAGAAAATGCTCACTTTCTAAAAGTGGCATTTTCAAACGCACAATCTTAAAATCAACTTTACTAAAAGATGTATTTTTAGATTGTTAGTTCAGGGACCCCAAACTCCACTTGTCCATCTACTCTCTAGGGGAATCTACACTTTAATCATATTTAAAGGTAGCCCCATATTATCCTATGAGAGAGACAGGCCTTGCAACAGAGAAAAACGAAATTGGCAGTATTTCACTGTCAGGACATATAAACCACATTACTATATGTCCTTCCTTTCCATACACTGCACCCTGCCCTTGGGGCTACCTAGGGCCTACCTTAGGGGTGCCTTACATGCCTAACAAAAACAGTAAAATCAGAGTCCAGCACACATCAACAACCTGGGGAACAGAGGCAAAAAGTTAAGGGAGACCACGCCAAGAATGAAAAGTCTAACAGGAGTCAACTCTGGAACTGTCTGAAGACTCTCTGCAAGACACTTCTGCAACCTGGACGCTGGAATCTCTGCTGGTCGTTGCTGGAACTGAGAGCAAGACTGTATCCAGTAGGAAGGCTTCCACAGTAACTTTGTTTCCAAGATCTGCAAGAATTCTGCAACGTCTGTGGCCGTGTATCTTCCAGATTCACAAGGGCTCTGCCTGCACTTAGGAAACCAAGAAGGAATCTCCCTTGGAGTGAAGAGGTCACTCCCCTGTATCTGCAGGCACCTCAACAATGACAACCGGTTTGTGGATCATGCTGTCCCACGGACTCTTCAAGGCTCTACAACACAGGTGGTGGTTTTGTAGCTCTCCAGAGGCCTCACCTGTCTTTTTGCAACTGAGAAGTCTGTGGTCTCTTGATGGAGCTGCTTGGCTGGAACCCTTGTGCACTGGGACTGTTTGTCATTGCCAAGGCTTAGTCTGAAGACCTCTTAGCGCCAAGAAGCCCCAGCCTCCAGCAATGCAAAGCTCCAAGAACTACATCCTCTCTGCAACTCCTGCAGCTGGGGCACCCCTCTTTGCTGTGCTGCTGAGGCTTCCCTGTGATTCCATGTGCCTGCTGTCAAAGGGTCCTGCTAGGGGCTCCAACGATTCCTGCTGGCTCTCCTCCTTGCTGAGGATTGGCCCTGACTTACCTGCAAAGGTAGAGTCTCCTGGACCTCACTGGTCCCCAAAACTCTTGCAACACTCCATGCAACGCTTTCTTGCATTTGCCAAGGTTTGTTGGTGGTTTTGCGGACTACTGACCCCTCTGTAATCCGACGACTGGCTTGGGACAGCTCGTGGACGACTCCTGGGAACCTCCTGCATTGTCTGGACTCCACAGCTGCACTTCTTCGGCCACCGTCCCACAGGAAAGCATCTCCTAGAAGGGTGGACTTTGCCCTCCTGCACCGCCTGGGCAGGCACCTCTGGGTGGTCGGGACTCTGTCTCCTCTTTCCTTAGGTCCTCTTCTTCTAGTAATCCATTCCTTGGGTTCCCTGACCTGGTCAAAGGTCATGACAGCAGCTGGACAACCGAGGTCCCATAGTGACTTTAACAGGAGGTTCGACTTCACCACTATGTACCTGGGCTCCCTGCTGTAGGTGCTCCGCTTCTCTGGGTAGCCACAGGTGGGGGCAATCTTGAACCTCACTTGTCCCAACGGGTTTCCTCAGGGTCCTTTGGGAAACTTCAACTGTGACTTCCCCATGTTATCCTGTCGACAATGACCTGGGGTTAAAACTCTGCACATGGGCGCCTGGGGAATCCCATCTGCTTACCTTTTGTATTTAAGTACTTCCCCAGTTCTGATGGTCCTTGGGTGGTAGTTCCGGTTGGTAGCGATTTTCGCATTCCATTTTTTTATTAAGTATATGATTTGTCCCCCCCATCAAAAAAAAAGAAAAAAGAGGTCCCTGTTATGCTTTTACTTATATGTGTCTTAGTATATTTCTGTATGTTCATGTCTCTGGTTAGGAGATATCCAAAGTTAGTCTAGTGCAGGTGTCTCCAAGCTTTTGGAGTTGCTGGTAGCCGTCTTTTAGCTTTAAGATAGCAGGTTTCTATACATTTGACTATCCATTGTGCTATTCCAGTTTTTGAAATAGGATTACCTTTGAGAGTCTGTTGAAAAGCCACAAAGAGTTGTTTGGATTTTCTGAAATCTTTTGTTCTGTCTACATAATACATGAGAGCTCTTAACATCAAGGGTGTGAAGAGCTCTTTCAGCAACTGAATCTGGTTGTGGAAAGAAGTCTGTTAATTCAACTGACTGAATGATATAAAAAGGTGAAACCACCTTTGGTAGGAATTTTGTCCTAAGAACTATTTTGTTTTTGTGAAGTTGAAAGAAAGGTTCTTCTAAAGTGAATGCTTGGATTTCACTAACCCTTCTTAAAGAAGTAATTGCTACTAAGAAGGCAATCTTCCTTGATAAAAACTGAAGAGGGCAAGAACGAATGGGTTAAAATGGTGGTCCCATAAGTCTTGTGAGTACATTGTTAAGATTCCATACAGGGGGCTGGTGGTGCTCTAATTTGAATAACATTTTAAAGACCTTCCATAAAGGCTTTTATAACAGGAATACTAAATAGGGAAGTATGTTGTCTGTTTTGGAGGTAAGCAGCTATTGCAGTTAAATGTATCCTAAAAGAGGAGTATGCAAGTTTTGCTTTTTGTAAAATTAACAAATAGCAAACAATATTCTGAATTGAAGCTTTAAGTGGGTCAATGCTTTTAGGTTGACAGTAGTAGATAAAACACTTCCATTTAGCTGCATAACACTGTCTAGTTGTGGGTTTGCATGGTTCTTTTAGAATATCCATACATCCAGATGGAGGTTGTAATTAGTGAAATTCTATGACTTAAGGAGCCAAACCGCATGGTTGAGTATGCTAGCACTTGGATGTCTGATTTGGCCTCTCCTTTGAGTGAACAGATCTGGTCTGTTTGGTAGTTTTTGATGTGGTACTAAAGACAGATCCAATAGTGTTGTATACCAATGTTGACGTGCCCACGTAGGAGCTATGAGTATCATGGTGAGCAAAGTCTGTTTAATCTTTTTGATCAGAAAAGGTTTTAGTGGGAGAGGTGGAAAAGCGTAGGCAAATAACCCTGACCAATTGATCCATAGAGCATTGCCCTTGGATTGAGGGGTGTGGGTACCTGGATGCGAAGTTTTGGCATTTTGCGTTTTCTCTTGAGACGAAAAGGTCTATGTTTGGTGTTCCCGACATTTGGAAGTATTTCTGAATCACCTGTGGGTGAATCTCCCATTTGTGTACTTGCTGCTGCATCCTGCTTAAGAGGTCCGCTAGTTGATTGTGTATCCCTGGGATATACTCTGCCACTAACTGAACTTGATTCTCAACTACCATTTCCAAATTGTCTGTGCTAGAAGAGCCAATTGAGATGAATGTGTGTGTCCCTGTTTTTGCAGATAATACATTGTGGTTATATTGGCTGTTCTTATTAACAATATTTTGTGTGTGATTTGTGTCAGAAACAATTCGGAGAAATTTTGCTAGTAATTCCAAGTGGTTTATGTGATAACGCTGTTGGATTGAGTCCCATTCCCCCTGTATAGTGAGATTGTTGAGATGAGCTCCCCAACCTATCATTGATGCATCTGTTGTGATTATGGTCTGAGCACAGGGTCCTGAAAGGGCCCCTCTTTTGATAGGTTGGTGTGATTCCACCATTGCAGAGAGTAGTACGTTTGGCGGTCCAACAACACTAGATCCTGAATTTGACCATGTGCCTGAGACCATTGTTGAGAGAGACATTGCTGTAGTGGCCGGATGGAAAGTCTTGCATTGGGCACTACTGCTATGCATGAAGCCATAATTCCTAATAGTTTCACTACTAACTTCACTGTGTGAGTGTGGTTGTATTGTAGTTGTGATATGAGATTGTGAAATGCTTGAAGTCTGACTGGATTTGGGTATGCTAATGCTGATTGACTGTTCATAATTGTTCCTAGATACGGTTGCTTGTGAAGGTTGCAGGTGAAATGTTTGGTAATTTATAGTGAATCCTAGATTGTGTAAGGTGTTTATAGCATATTGAGTATGTTGTTGACAAATCTGAAACGTATTGGCTTTTATGTGCCAGTCGGCAAGGTATGGGAATATATGTATGTGTTGCCTCTTGACGAAAGCTTCAACTACAGCTAAGCATTTGGTGAACATCCTTGGTGTTGTTGTTACTCCGAATGGTAGCACTTTGAATTGGTAATGTTTTCCTGCTACAAAGAATCTTAGATATCTCTGATGTGCTGGATGTATGGGAATGTGGAAATAAGCATCCTCGCGGTCTAATGCTGTCATGTAATCCTGTTTTTGTAGTAGGGAGAACAACGTCTTGTAGAGTGACCATATGAAAGTTGTTCTGAAAGTATGTATAGATTGAGGGGTCTGAGATCTGGGATTGGTCAGAGAGTACCATCCTTTTTTGGTATGAAGAAGTGTAGTGAATATACTCCTGAACCCTATTGGGATATAGGTGCTACCTCTATGGCTCTTTCGAGCAGTTTTGATTGTACTTCTTGTTTTAATAGAATGAGATGATCCTGAGTTAGTTTGTGTGAACGAGGTAGAATGTTTGGTGGAGTGGAAATTAGTTCTAGACAATAACCATGTTGGATAACTGATCAAACCCACTGATCTGTAGGGATGTTGTGTCATTGTGGATAGAAATTTACCAGTCTTCCTCCCACAGGAGATATGTGCTCAGTGGAGATGGTCAGAAAGTCACTGTTTATTTGATTGAGAGGAACCTCTGGAAGTGGAGGGTTTACCTCTTCATCTATTGTTGGATTCTCTAAAGGAGCCTCTAAATAATCTTCTAGTGTAGAATTGTGAGGACTGTTTTTGTTGGGATGTTGCTGTTTCCGTAGCTGATGGTTTGAAATCCCCTCTAAATTGTAGTCTATGAAAAGCACACATGGCTTTAGCTGTTTCAAATGTTTTTTAAGTTTGTCTATGGTTGCGTCGACCTCAGGGCCAAATACATGTTGTTTGTCAAAAGGCATGTTTAGCACTGCCTGTTGTATTTCAGGTTTGAAACCTGAACATCTCAACTAGGCATGTCTTCTAATAAGCACAATGGTGTTAATTGATCTAGCTGCTGTGTGAGCTACACCCATAGCAGATCTAATAGTGTTATTAGATATTGCTTGCCCTTCATTTACTATTTGTTGTCCCTTCTTCTGGTGTTTCTGGAGGGAGGTGTTCTAATAGCTTTACCATTTCATCCCAGTGCGCCCTATCATATCCAGCCATAAATTGGCTATTCTCCAATGATTTGCAGTTTGTGAAGCTACTATTTTCCCAGCTGCATCTATTTTCCTACATTCTTTGTCTGGAGGATTTGCATGTCCTGTGGACTGACTATTAGCCCTTTTTCTTGCTACACCAACTACAACTGAATCAGGAGGTAATTGGTTTCTTATAAACACTGGGTCTGAGGGTGTTGGTTTATATTTTTTATCCACTCTAGGAGTTGATAGTTCTAGCTTTAACAGGCTCCTGGAAAATATCAGAAGCATGTCTGAGCATTTCTGTAAGCAATGGAAGACATTCGTATTGTTTATGTGTAGACGCTAGTGTGTCAAAAAAGTAATCTTGCTCTATCTGATCTGTAGGCATTTGCACATTATTATAGGCCGCAGCTCTAGCCACTACTTGATTCTATGCAGTAGTGTCTTCTGGTGGGGAGGGTCTAGCAGGATATAAGTGTGGGTCATTTGGTAGAATGGGATCATAGTCATATGTATCTCATGGATCTATATCCTGCTGATCATCACTAAGAGCATCCCTATGTGGTGATAATGAGGATGTATGTGGTGATAGTTGTGCTTCATTTGTGTGTGATGGTGGTGGTGTGGAAGGAATAACAGGAGAATGGTGGTGAAAGCTGTTTATGTTTTATAGCCTATTCCTGTTGTTTATCTTTGAAGACCTTTTTTGATGGTGGTACATCCTTTGAAGTGTCTTTTAAAGTTAATTTCTTTTTAAAGGATGTTGGAGGGGAGGCAATTATTCTTCCTAGGTCCTTTTGAATGTGTATGTTTCGCTATTTAGTGTCCATCACGCCTAAAATAGGTTATATGTCCATGGCTCCATGGGTAGAAGTAGTTTGCTTACTACCAGTGTCTTTTGATTCCGAAAGTTTGAGTTTTGTTTGAATCAAAAGCATCAGCTCCAAAGGCGGTGTAGATTTTTTCGGCTTTTAACGTGCTTTCTGATTTTCGGCTCGATTCCGAGACTGGTGGAGGAGTCTGTTTCCTCAATGCAGAATGCACTTTACTCTTGAATCTCGGTGCTGAATCCGAAGGTTTGTCATCCGGACTTTCTTTTCAAATCCGACCATGGCCCGAAGGCAGAGGAGGACCGACAACTAGTGCTGGTGTCTTTTTAAGTATTTTTGTGTGGAGCGATGGGGCAGTTGTACTCATGTACTGTGCCAAAGGCACACAGTGGCTATCATCATCGGAGTCAGAGTCTTGGATGGAAAACACTGCTCCTTACCTAACTTCTTCTTTAGCATGTTCTTCACCAAAGATATCCGGTGTGTCTTCTGTGGATTTAGATGCCATTTCTAGACAAGGAGCTCTACAGCCCTGAAAAGTCTTTTTAGATCTAAATGATCCGCAGGTGTCACAATTCTCTTCTCGATGATCTGGAGATAGACAAAGATTACATATGGAATGTTGATCGGTGTATGGAAATTTAGCGTGACACCGAGGACAGAATTGAAACAGAGTTTGTTTCATTAGATCTACATTGAAGTATGCCCTAAAAGGGCGGTGCCCTTGTGAGGTCAAGGAATTCGACCCCGATGGTGTAAATCAGATCGAGTATAGATGGAAACACGGTTGAAACAATACCGACGATATTACAGAAAAGGTAGAATATGTTCAGAAGTACCGAACTGAAATTCACCAGAGCAAGAGGAAACACTCGATGCCCATGCGCACTATCACGACAGGAGGAGTCACTCGATCTCGTGACTCAAAAAACTTCTTAGAAGAAAAACAACTTGTAACACTCCAAGCCCAACACTAGATGGCGGACTTATGTACAGCAAGTTTATCTACAGCTACACATGCCATCAAACATATATATAAGTATATATATATATATATATATATATATGCACACACACACATATATACAAAAATATATATATATACACACACACACAAAAGACGCTAACTCTACCTTCCCTGTAACCTTTGTTTTTTTAAGTGAAAAATATGTGTGTGTGTGTATACATGAATATATATATATATATATATATATATATATATATATATATATATATATAAATCCATAAAAAAGGAAAACCACTGCACTCCGTTTCACTGAATAGCCAATATTTTATTCCAAGCTAGCAACAAACAACCAACGCGTTCCAACTCCAAAAGAGTCTTGTTCACGGTTGACGGGTCCCTCTTTCATTATCATTATATGGTATTTTACCACATAACCTATAATGAGGCATTCTGGGACATGTAGTTCCAAAAGAGAAAAAGGATAGTTATTTTTCCTACAATACACATTAAAAACAATAGCAAACAACTAAGTCCGGCAAAATGGAAATAAAGAGAACTCAACTATGATGACACATCAGAGTGATTTGTAAATCTCTGCCTCCTATAAGAGACAGAGACCATTTTATCACAAATCCAAACATAGGAGACAGGGATCCTAAATTTAACCTAGTTGGTAGTATATTCCAAACTATAGAGAAAGGGCACCAAGATATAACTAGATCATATTTAACCGCTCAAATCCTTTGTGACAAAATAATATATCAAAGTATATTGTTGTTCTATATATCTCTGTTATTTCGTGTGTGCCCGTGATTACAGATACCCCACTTATTTATAGAGGGCTAAATTACATTCCCCATCGACTTACTGTCATATGTCAATACAAATATTCATGATAAACATTTTATAAAAATACCAATATAAGTATTTTATGTCAGTCACTAAACAGTTATTAGATGTTTGTCTTACCTGATAGTTTATATGGTGCTATCCTTCAGACGATATACATTATACTCTCTTCCTCTTTTGGAACTACATGGCCCAGAATGCTTCATTATAGGCTATCTGGTAAAAGAATGATAATTAAAGAGGGACTCGTCAACCGTGAACAAGACTCTTTTGGAGTTGAAACGCGTTGGTTGTTTGTTGCTGGCTTGGAAAAAATATTGGCTATTCGGTGAAAAGGAGTGCAGTGGTTTCCCCTTTTTTTGGATTTACATAACAAGGAGGAATGGTCTACCTCCTACCACTGGCACCGGCAGTCTGAGTGCACTGTGTCAGAATTGTGATCTTTTGTTTAGATGTTGAAAATTCAGAGTTGCACCGGACCATATCAACTCGGTGTAAAGCTGTGTTTGTTTTCGTTCTATGGATTAGTGGAATTTTCATGGTGTGAAGGACAGAACTGGAAGAGTACAAACTGACGTCAGTCTTTACAAATGTATCCTTTTGGCTGTGTATTTTTCCATCAAATGATTTATGATGTGAGAGAATTACAGGGCCACTCAAGGAAGCCTGTCTGAGTGACGCTGGGTAAGCTGCATTTTCAGTGAAAGTATTACAAACTGCTTAAATTGTTTTATTTTTAATTTCAAGGCATTTTGTGAAAATAAACTTGCAAGGAGCAAAAATACAATTGCCACTGGTACCAAAAACCTTACATTTCAGTTCTGAGGACGCACATTAACTGTCAGCTACTTGCAGTTGTCCGAAGCAGATTTATGGCTATACCAACAACGCAAGAGGGGAATTTTGCAAGTCCATGTACTGAATAGGAGTGTTTATGAATTTGGTTTGACATCCAGCACACGTGTTTTTCCATTAACAGCTTGAACTTGATAAAAATACTGCAAACAAACGTGTCAAAAACTTGGGACTAATTATGCTTTGATTAAGCTGTTTATTTCAACTAATAGAATGCGAGGGAACAAAAGCGCCCTGTTAAGCAATGTGCATAAATCATTTTATGATTAGTTTTACAGAGAATCAATACGAGCTCTCTGGAGATTTTTAATAGACTAATGTTTGTAATTTCTCAATCAACAAAGATATTTGTGTTTTCTGGGAGGAGAAACAAATAATATCCACACGAGGAACAGTAGAAGATTATAAACATATTTAATAATAATCAGCTTACCTAAAGAACATCTTTTGAAGTAAACTACAGTGGCAATTTCCGTTTTTATACACAGAAACAGCTGATAAGGAGATTCCTACAATGTATGTAACAATTCCACTATTTGCTTTAAGATAATAAAAATGTGGTTGATGCAGCCTGATATCAGTTATTAACAGGCCGTTTTTCCTACAGTGTGAATTCGATTATAGTGCCAGCAATTTGTGAGTTTTTATTTTTTAACGACAAACTGGAGGCTAGAGCAGCAAAGAGGGCTCTGAAAGCACAAACTTTGTTTTCATCAGAGAATGTAATCAATAATAATTCAAACACCACACAGCCATCTATTAGTACCTCCAACTTACAACAGTTGTTCTTCCAGGTGGAAAAACTTTATCGCAAAGAAATCACGAAAAGTTGTGAAATCATTACTTTGGAAATATATGTTGAAGTTGGGCGAGTATCTCGTGGTTTACGTATTCTTACTATGCCAAATCATTCTGATGTTTCACCACAAATGCTCATCGAATGGAGCGAAAACAACATGATGTGCTCAAATAACATGATGTTGATCCTGATTAAATATGCAAAACAAAATGTAGAAGAACTGATCAATAATATTCAACTGATTGAAGATAACATTTCAGCACATGTTCAGAAAGATGACTGTGATAAACTAAGGAAGAAAATGGAATCCGAATTGGAGAAACATGAGTCAGACATTGAAATAAGAAAACAAAGGAAGTTCATCAGAGATTAACAGGATTATAAAAATGGCACAATCATACACCTTTGCCAAGCGTTTTGATGCAGTAAACAAACAATACGCTACAGAACCTAAGAGTAGACTCCCTGTGATGATGGAAAGTATAAGTGAATCTGACACAGACATGAGTGAAGGAGAATATCACAGAGAAGAGAAAACAAGGACCACTATATTGGAGGAAATGCAATTTATATGCTTGGAACAGCAAATGTCAAAACTCAGAGGCCGAGGACACAAAATGGGCGGAGGCCGTCCAATAGAGAAAAATCCTAACAGAACAGAAAAAGATGCAGGAGAGGACGGAGGAAAAAGAGCGCATCCTCTCCGCAACAGACAGAGGAAGTGAAATTGCCAATCTTGGATAATAATTTGGTGGTGAATTTATCAGATCAGCCCTTAACCGACATGGACTTGAAAGTATTGAATAGTGGCTTGTCATTTTGTCCTCAACAACACCATGAAATGACACAAACTAAGTTTGATATCTATAAATTTGTCAGAAAAGTCAAACTTGGCAAGTTTTTTGCGAACACTACAGACAAACACCGGAGTAGAACAAGTAGGAGTGTTGATCAAGACTGCCACTTAAACATTGATCAGATGGGTGATATCAATGGGTGATATCAAAACATTGTTTGACCTAATGCATAATTCTAAAGGATGATGAGATGTCAGAATCAAAAATAACAGAACATTTAGATCTCAATACAAATGACCATGTTTATAGTGCGTTTAGACCAAAATCGAAGTTCTGCCCAATATTATCACCAGGCAACAAGGTGGATATATTTTATGAATCTGTCATAAGAGATTTGGATGCAACGCCTAGTAGGCATAATTCCACTGAGAATTTGAAAAAACAAGAATGTACGGCCTTAGACAATCTGATGGCCAATAATTCACTGATAATTAAACGAGCCGACAAAAGGGGCAATATTATGATTCAAAATAAATCTGATTATTTAGATGAAGCGTACAGGCAACTAAAAAATTTAAATAATTACAACAAATTGTCATACAATTCCATCAAAATAATTTCCGATAATCTGAACAACAAAATACGAGAACGGCATGAATTGCAACTATTGAATGAAGATGAGGTTAATTTCTTGACAGTTAAACATCCAGTCATGCCAACCATTTACTTTCTTCTCAAAATTCATAAAACATTACAAAAACCTCCTGGTCGACCGATTGTGTCAGGATGTGGGTCAATATTTGAGAATCTATCGGTATATGTGGATTACTACATCTCTCCCATAGTCCAAACACTGTCATCATATATCAAAGATTCAGGTGACTTTTTGAGAGCCATTTCTGAGATCGAATGGCAACAGGAATATATGTTGGTAACCACTGATGTGGTCTCTCTGTATACGTCCACTGGACATGATATTGGATTTAGAGCTGTCAAATATTTTTTGAGACAAAGGCAATTGAAAGAGTTGAGACATTCCGATATGTTGCTCGAAATCATTGAGATATGTCTGCATAATGATGTCTTTTTGATCAATTGTGAAGTTTACCAACAAATATGCGGAAATGCCATGGGAATTTCATTTTCACCCAGTTATGCAAATTTGACATTGGGCTGTTGGGAAAGAGAGGTTGCTTGGGATGAATAACTTGAAACAGAGACATATAATATTGTGATATGGCTGAGATATTTTGATGATTTATTTCTCATTTGGAAAGGTACGGAGAGACTGCTTACCACATATCTTGAGAAACCCAACAATAATGATTATGGTCTAAAATTTACTCAAATGCCAATAAACAACAAATTGACTTTTTGGATATTCATGCGTTTGTGGCAAATGACAAACTTGAAACAACACTGTACAGGAAACCAACAGCCACAAATAATGTTCAAACTTTCATCCAAGAGCCCTTATAAAAAGCATTCCGTACGGTGAATTCATTCGCACTAAAAGAAATTGCTCCCTAGTCGCAGATATGGACCACCAACTTGCGGAAATGAAAAAAAGATTTTATAAACAGAGCTACCTAGCCAGGTTTATTGAGCAAGCAGCAATTTTAGCTAGGAATAGACCATGGATGGAGATTCTGATGGAAAGTTCATACCAGAAATCAGACAATTGTAATACCATAAGGATGATAACCACATACAGCAAAGAGAATTATGATATTAAACTGATTGTTCACAGAAACTGGCCCATCCTGTTAGGATTCGTGGATATATAAAAATACTGAGACCCAGACCCCAATTTACATTCAGAAAAGCACTGTCTTTAGAGGATAATTTAGTGAAAAGCTATTTTGTAGAAAAACAATCCACAACATGGTTGGGCATGAAGAAAAAAAAAAAGCTTTTTTATTAAATGTTTGACCTGTAAAGCTTGCCAGATTGGAAAAAAATGTGAAATATATCAATGATCCACATGGAAAATGCATCAAAATTGACCAAAGAATAACATGCAATACCACCCATGTGGTTTATGTCATTGAATGCAAATGTGGCTTAAGATACATTGGTAGTACGACATATCCAGTCAAAAAAGGAATCCTGGAGCATCTCCGAGCAGTGGAACATGGTGATACAAGTTACACAGTCGCCAAACACTTAGACATCATGATGTGGAGATTGGCGGTCTCTCCAATATTATGGACTAATACATGTACCTATCAACAAACGAGGAGGTGACTGAACTCTGTCACTACGGCGATTGGAAAGTAGGTACATTAGATTACGCACGAAGCCCCGCACGGATTGAACACCGATGAGGAACTTTATGTACATTTAGGAGAACCTCTATATCTGTCATCTCAAATGACTTGGGAGTATAGCAGGGCGTAATGTATATCGGGTGAAGGATAACACCATATAAACTCTAAGATAAGACAAACATCTGTCTAGTGATTGACATAAAATAATTATATTGGTATTTTTATAAAATGTTTATCGCAAATATTTGTATTGACATGACAATAAGTCAATGGTGAACGTAAATTAGGCCACTTTAAATAAGTGGGGTATCTGTAATCACAGGCACACACGAAATAACAGAGATATATAGAACAACAATATACTTTGATATATTTATGTTGTCACAAAGGATATGAGTGGTTAAATATGATATAGTTATATCTTGGTGCCCGTTCTCTATAGTTTGGAACTATGTGTCATCATAGTTGGGTTCTCTTTATTTCCACTTAGTTGTTTGCTATTGTTTTTAATGTGTATTTTAGGAAAAATAACTATCCTTTTACTCTTTTCCTCTTTTGGAACTACATGTTCCAGAATGACGCATTATAGGCTACTTTGTAAAACAGCATATAATAATAATGAAAGGGAACTGTGAACAAGACTCTTTTGGAGTTGAAACGCGTTGGTTGTTTGTTGTTGCTGGCTTGGAATAAAATATTGGCTATTCGTGAAACAGAGTGCAGTGGTTTCCCCTTTTTTGGATGTACCGTGTCAGAATTGTGACCTTTTGTTTATATATATATATATATATATATATATATATAAATATATATATATATATATATATATATATATATATGTGTGTTTATATATGGTGGTGATTGTAGTAACGCACGGTAACACATGGTAATTATATATTACTTTATGTACTTTACATTAAAAAAAATAGACATTCAATGAAATAACATTATAGATAAGTTCAAATTTTACGCACACAAAAACAGACTTCTGCACTTATAGTTATACTTAGCGGAAGAAACTATAACTTGTACTGTAAAATAACTTTAGGCAACTAGTTATAGTTATATTTATGTTAAGAAACTATAATTATAACTGCTGAATTTCTATGGTTTTGTGTGGGTAAAATGTGAACATAACTCTAACGTCCCTGTAACATTTGCTTGTGTGTGTGTGTGTGTGTGTGTGTGTGTGCGTGCGTCTGTAGTAATAACACCTTTTCAATGTTTCAAAAAATGGGTGCTATTGGACACATTTATATTTATTGACATAGCATAACATATCTTTTGAAGCAAATTTGTTAACAAACACAAATTTAGACATTACTTAAGTCGCGACGTCAGACCTCTTACATCTGCATCGTAGACCTGTATCTTTTGAGTTTTGGGGATCTACCTCATATCCTCTGGCATAATGAACCACTTGAAGCTTTGCCTTTCATGAGTCATGACTCCTCTCCACGCTCAACACTGGCACAACTGCATATTGCACTCTTCGCACATATATATGTATGAAGGAGACCTATACTTTCTAAAAGTTGCCACCACCATCTAACTTCCCAAGAAACATGAAGCATGCATAGGTGTGTATAGGTGTGCAAACCTCCATACAAATATCTGCTCAATTTTTATGAAGGTACATCACATCTACAAACAGGAAAACTAGGTGAAGTGCCAGTTTTCTCAAAACCTGAGGTAAGTACAAATATGTAGCCTCTTACTTCAAACTCTTTTATTTTCACTGTGTCTTGCTCTTTCTGATCCTCAAGCTTCTTCTTTTCTTCTTTCAGTTTTTCAGCTTCAAATTCCCATGACGTTCTTTCACTTAAAGATAATATTATTGAAGCAATCACAATGGTGAATTTTTACATGACCAACTTTTCATTATGTAATATCCTGAATATGAAAAATGTAGTTAAAGCACTAGCACTACCAAATGTAGTCTACAATCCAAAAAGAGGCGGGCCCAAATCCCTGGGAATTACAACTTAATAACAAACCTATCTTAATTTGGGACTTGAATACATATTATTGCCATGTCCAAGCACTGCATATTATATTTACCAGCTCAACAGTATTTAAACTAGGAAACATAGAAAGCTCAGTTTTTCTAGATTTTGAAACTAGGACCTGCAGACCACTATTTTCTAAGAGTAAACATCTGAACTCACACAGTTATTGCAGCAGTAACTGAAGAGCTGAAGTACTGCATGTTTCAGATTGTCACCTTTCTATTACGAGAAGACAATGGACCTTATTTAGGACACACACTAAAAGGTTACTGTTAACTTGGAAGACAATGGGAATAACAGTTTAAAAACAAGAACTATGTGGAGATGTTGTAGTTCTTTGCATTTTGAGTGTATGCAACTGAAGTCTCTGTGGAATCTTTTTCATGTAATGTTACACTACACTTTCCCTCTGCTTCAAGATGGCATCTCCCTCTAACGAAGGGGGATAGCTGCCTTGGTCATCATTTTGCACCTCAGAGATATGTACACCACCCCAGACCACACTGGTGTTCTTGAAGAAAGAATGGCTGATTATATCATACGGTTGATTTCCTATTTTCCTTAGGGAATGTTTTAACAAACAGCTCATAGTTTTATTTAAATAAACCTCTAGCTATCGGTTGAATGTGTTAAGGCTTAATACTGTCCCGCTCTTATCCCATGATATGGGTTAAGGAAGGCCTGCTAGAGGTGACAAGGTTCTAATTCAAGTTAAAGGGATTGCACCCACCTCTATTTTCTAATATTTTAGCAAATGGTTTTGGTGTCAAGTATGTGGACTTTTAGTCCATATGCACCTGTTATTTCTTGTTTGCCAGCATTGTTTTCACCACTCACCAAGCCTCTCCGGTAAAGCTCCTTCTAAGAAGATGAAGGAGAGACTCCAAAAACATTCCATTGTGCTATGTAGGGTATTGTATTGGTCATTTGAAATGTGAAATCAGCAATGTACTGCCAGGTGGCTTACCCAAGAGTTAGATCCCCCTTGCCTCCTAGACTATTGCCATCAATTGTGAGAGTTTGCTTGCACCTCCTGTTTCTCTTACCTCCTCCAATTTCAAAACTTGTTTTGTGGTGTGTTGGGTGCGGTGATATTTTTATTTGTATGTACATTATCTAGCATATTGGTAGTAAGGCTTGTTATTGTTTTTCAAAATCAACTTTTTTATTAGGCATGTATTTAGTTGAGGTTTTAGAATGAATTTCTCACAGATTATCAATTTGACATCTTGAATCTTTGGGACTGTAATGCCAAAACAAACTTTATACAAAATACAACATAAATATAATGCTTATACCTTTGATACTCCTTATACAAAAGTCCTTGCTGATGACGCATCACAGCAAACTTTCTTTTATATTCTTCTAAAGCTTGTTCTGAGGTCTTGGAAGACTGCTCCTTACTTTCGAGTTCCTAAAGAATACAATGGCAAATTTCAGTCAAGTAGAAATTAGGGGCAGTGGAATTAAGTTGTAAACGCTTCAGTCAGGAAAACATACATACGGAGCACACTTTAAGGATTCCAAAATGCAGCCCATTGAGTACCAAGTGTTGATAAGATTAATGTCAAAAACTGTTCCACATCCCTCAATATGAAACAATTGCCAGGGTGGGCCTGTAACCAACCTCCCCAACAAGGCTTACTATTTCACTTGTGCGGGTCCATCTTCCAAACCCATTTCTCAAGCTCACACTAATAAACCGGTTTTAAAATTTGGTGCAAAGGAGATCCCACCCATTACCTGCATCTCCTCACAGGGCACCCAGCTAGCAGACTATTGAAGGTGATCACTTTAACACCACATTGATGTTGAGTACAATCTGGTCCAGGGCCTGTTTCGGCTGACATCAAATGAATTCTAGACCTAACCCCAGACTGAGGCAGGAGCAAAACTTGTCTAAAACCGGATCCACATGCCTTCTAAGTAGTCGAGTACCATTAGACAATTTATAGACACTTATGCATTCAGTTTCAATAGCATCGGGTTTCCTTTACACATGAAAACCTAAGCCACTGAAAAAGGGTTCTGGGACTTCATTACATGCTCTAATTTCACATTTCTCAAAAGCCCAGTCCCTTTTTAGTATAGATTCCCCAGTGACATCAAAGTTAATATTTTAGATGATTCTCTGTGTAAGAAGGGGTTCTGGGGTGGTCAGTGTCAGACAGTCACCAATACATTTAAAATGTACTCTTATAGCCTCTCTGTCACTTGGAGCAAAGTTCACATTTTTTTTGTTTTTACATATAGGATCCCATCCACACTCATCCAAATTATACCAGTAACCAAGTGTCATCATCAGCAACAAATATTTTCAAATAATTAGAGGGAGTGATGCTAAATCTTTTTAAAACAATTTGCATTTCCATCATTAAAGTAAGGTAGAAACAGATATACCTTTTTTTAGTAAGGAGCATAAAAAACAACAAGCACTGGCAAAAGTAACAGAAAATAGTGACGGCCTGGAGAGGGCCAAACCATATACTAAGAAAGTGGAATGCGAGATACAGTTCCTCACCCAAGGATGTGGAATCGTTAGAGGGGAGCTGGAGGAACTAGGAACTCTAAGAGGTAAGTATCAGAGTGACCCCCAGCAACCAGAAGAGCAGAGGTAAGTACCTGGTTTTCCACAAAACCAACAGGAGAAAAAGGATTGTACAAGACTCAAACCACACTGGAAGATTCTGGCAGAAGAGGACCTGCAAAGGAAGGGGACCAAGTCCAGTTCGTGATGGAGTGTCCGGTCGTGACACAGGACACTAACCCCCCCTTCTGTGGATGCAGGACCAGGTCATCGGGGTATAAAGAATACCAGCTGTGTAGCACAGGAGATGAAGAGGAGTCCCTGAAGTGATGCAGATGGTGTCCCACGTCGCCTGTCGGGTTCCAGTTGGTCAGTGGTGCAGAAAAACCACCAACAAGCCGTGGTAAATTCAGAAGAAGGAAAAGAAGTCTTGCACGGCTAAAGAGGCCCAGCAAGGCCCAAAGGACTCAACTCAAGGAAGGCAGTATGGAGTGACCCTCAGCAGTTGGGAAAGTCACCAGAAGAGGATGCAGCCTCACAGGCAACCCACTAGCAGCCGGCACAGTAAGTCGCAGTGAAGCCTAGTCAGCACACCTGAAGAGGAGCCCCATGTCGCTGGAGTAGCAGAGAGGAGACTGTCCTTGCAGCGGCAGAGTTGTGGGGGCCAGGGCTACTGGAGTCTTAAGATCCCTCGAAGCATGAGTCAACAAGCCTCGGTTGGTGCCACAGTCGCGGTGCACAGGGATTCCGTCCCAGTGGCAGAGGCAAGGGCGTACCGTCTCCCACGTTGGGGAGAAGGCAGAGAGGACCCAGAGAATCCCTCAGAACCACCACCTGTGTTGGAGAATTTTTGCTGATCCGGAGGACAGAAGATCCCACCAGCCGAATGTTGTTGCATTAGGTGCCTGCGAATGCAGGGGAGTGACTCCTTTACTCCAAGGGAGATTCCTTCTTGCTTCTTCGGTGCAGCTGAAGTCTTGCCGACCCCAGAGAATGGAAAGCCGTGGAAATGTTTCAAACTGCTGACAGAAGTTGCGGTAACAATGCTGCAAGGAGAAGTCGTTTCAGGCATTTTTAGCGGCAGATTCCTTACCTTTAGAATAGATACCCAAGCCATAACCTCCTGGCGGTGGGCTGCAGACAGATCTCCTTACACTAGAAAGTCCTGTAGGACCGAATGAGCAAAGTGCCTGTCACCACAGACCTAACTATCTGTGCAGTAATGTCTTGCGAACGTGTGCAAGGATGCCCAGGTCGCTGCCTGACAGGTATCCAGCACTGGAACACCTTGCGCTAGCGCAATGGTAGCAGCCTTGCCCTGGTGAGATGAGCTCTCAAGCCCTCAGGAGGCTGCTTATTGGCCAGTGCATAGTAGATCTTAATGCAGAGAATGACCCAGCACAAAATGGTTTGTTTCTGCACAGCCCGACTTTTCTTTGCTCCCACGTACCTAGCAAAGAGTTGATCATCCACCCGGAACTCTTTTGTGCGGTCAGGGTAGTACAACAATGCTTTTTTTGGGTCCAGTCGGTGGAGTTGCTCCTCTTCTTTTGAAAGATGCGGTGGAGCAAAGAAAGTGGGCACTGTGATGTTCTGACCCAGATGAAATGGGGCCACTACCTTAGGGAGGAAAGAGGCACGAGTTCTGAGTACCACCTTATCCATGTACATGGTGAGATACAGCAGCTTAGACGAAAGAGCGTGCATCTCACTCACCCTCCTGGCAGATGTTACCGCCACAAAGAAGGCTGTCTTGATGCTAAGCAGCCAAAGGGGACAGTTGTGCAGTGGCTCAAAGGGAGCACACATAAGAAATGTGAGAACCAGATTTAATCCCACTGAGGCATAATAAAGGGTGCAGGGGGAAACATATGTACAAGCCCTTTAAGAAATCTATGTACAATTGGTGATTTGAATATTGAAGGATGATCAGGCAACCGAGGGAACACCAATAAGATGGAAAAATAGCGTTTGAGAGTGCCCAAGACACAGCCCTGCTGGGCAAGAGATAAGACAAAGAGAAGAATGTCAGACAGAGAAGCAGAAAAAAGGATCAATAGATCTTTCTGTACAATAATTTACAAAACATTTCCAACAGCAGGTGCATACCGACTTGGTGAAGGGACGCCTGGCTGCCAAAATAACTTTACAGACTTCAGGAGGAAGGTCGAAGGCTGTCAACTGTCGCTGTTCAATTTCCACGCACGAAGGCGCAGAGCCCTGCTGCTGCGACAGAAGAAGATCTTCCTGAAGGGGCAGCCTGATCAGAGTATTGGTGCTCATTTTCAGAAGCTCAGGATACCAGACTCTTCGTGCCCAGTCCGGAGCCACCAGAATTACTTGGGCCCAGTCGCTCTTCATCTTCTTGAGAACTCCGGGAAGAAGTAATATGGGCGGAAAGCATAAAGGAGGCCTGAGCTCCACTCACGACAAAAGGCACTGCCAAGCGAGTGCCGCCTTGGAAACTTCAATGCGCAATACTGCTGACATTGCACGTTCTCTTTGGAGGCGAACAGATCTAACCAACGCTCTCACCACTGCTGAAAGAGTCCTTGTGCCACCTCTGAATGGAGACACCACTCGTGATATACTAGGCATCGACGGCTGAGTTAGTCTTCCCTGGCTTTCTGAGAACCTGCCAGGTGTTGACTACAAGGTTTATGCCCTGCTGTTCCAGCCAAGTCCAGAGACGCAGAGCTTCTTGACAAAGGGTTCACAACCCCACACCGCCCTGCTTGTTGCAGTACCCCACTGTGGTGGTGGTGTCCGTGAACACCTGCACTTTCTTCTCTTTGACAGCAGGAAGAAATGCCTTTGATTCTAGTCCGATCGCCCGGAGCTCCAATATGTTGATATGGAGTCTGGATTCTGATGGAGACCAGAACCCTCTGATCTCCACCTCTCCCAGATGGCCGCCCCATCCCAGAAGTGACACATCTGTCAGTAATGTAAACTCTGGTTGGGGAAGGGAGAGGAGTCTGCTTCTGACCCAATCGCGGTTCACTAACCACCACTGCAGATATTTTGCAGTTTCCTCCAAGATCTGGACAATGTCAGCAAGATTCCTCCAATACTGTGCCCACTGGAACTTCAGGTCCCACTGCAGAGCCCACATATGCCATCTGGCATGTTTTACTAACAGGATGCAGGCGGCCATGAGGCCCAGCGGCCTCAGAGTATGTCTCACAGATATCCAGGTTTAAGGCCCAAATGTTGCACTCATAACTTGAACATCCTGGACTAGCTGCTCGGGAGGATAGGCCCGAAACTGCACTGTGTCCATAATGGTTCAGATGAAAGGAGGCGTCTGAGAGGGAGTCAGGTGTGACTTAGTCATGTTTATAGTGAACCCCATTGAATGCAGGAGGTTCGCCATAGTCTGAAGGTGGGTGACAGCCTGGGGTGAGCACACCTTCAACAGCCAGTCGTCGAGGTAGAGAACGACTGAAACCCCTAACCTGCATAGATGGGCTGCGACCACCGCTATCACTTTGGTGAACACCTGAGGGCGATGGTAAGGCCAAAGGGGAGCACAGGAAACTGAAAGTGTTCATGGCCCACCTTGAGCAGCTGGTAACGCCTGAGGCAGGCAGGATGGGGATATGGAAATACGCATCCTGCAAATCTAACGCTACCATCCAGTCTGTCTGGTCTAGGGCAGACAAGACCTGAGCTAGAGTGAGCATTTTGAATTTCTCCTTTTTGAGGAAGAGATTGACGTCCCACAAATCCAGAATAGGGAGAAGGCCTTTTTAGTTATCAGAAAGAAGCGTTAATAACAACCACTGCCTACTTCTGATATCGGGACCCTTTCTATGGCTCCCTTGGGCAAGAGAGCCCTAACTTCCTTGTGGAGCAAAACAAAGTGATCCTCCATCAGCTGTTCTTTTGATGGAGGCAATAGTGGAGGGAATGACTGGAAAGGGAGGGAATAGCCCTTCTGTATGATCTGCAAGACCCATTTGTCCGAGGTTGTGGACCACTAGTGAGGGCAATGAAATTGAATCCTCCCTCCAACTTGAAGCACATTGTCTTGCAGAATCGTACTAGGAGGGCTTGGACACTGTAGAGGAGGGTGGCTGGATGGCTCTGAGATAGAGGACTTGGGGCCCTGTTTTCCCTAGTAAGGTGAGTGGGAGGAAGTTAATCCTCCTGCTCCCTAACATCTTCCCTATCTGAAGGGAGATCTTCCTCCTCAGCAGGGTGTTCCCTTGTATACTCTGTCAAGAGCTCCTGGAGCTTGACCGTGGGAGGGTTGGAAACTGTTTTAATCTTTTTCAGTCTGCAGAGGGACCTTAACTCTCCCATCCCTAGATGGAGGTAAGGGGTGAGGCTGAGTTCCACAACTATATCCTCTGAGCTGCTCATTATGTTACTTAAGCTGGGGATTACTTTTTAGGAACTAGGCCTACATATAAATACTTACCCCTAACTAGATTAACCTTTAAATCTGAAAACGAAATACTAAAGGGGACTTAACCAAGGCCATAGAAGGACTTTATTAAATTTAGAAAAATGTGCCTAATTAAAAAATCAGTTACTAAAGGCAATTATGGAATTTAGTCATGTAATCAGGCATTGGCTGAGCGGTCCAGCAAATGCAAATTCATAGACCCCATCCCTGTTCCACTAATGTAGGAATCTGGCTCTGTATATAGTATATCAAAATGAGATATAGATTGTACAGAGTCCAGGTGTTCCCCAGAGGCTTAACTGAGGCTAAAGTAGATAATACTAACGCTATCTTTTGTGATAGTGAGGTCGAGCAGTTAGGCTTATCAAAGGGTAGTGCAAAGCATTTGTTGTACACACAAAGGCAATAAGAAAATGCACACACTCAATTACTAACTCCAGGCCAATGGTTTTTATATGGCAAAAATATATTTTGTTACTTTATTTCTAGAACCACAAGATTCAGTGTGCAGGTAAGTACATTTGCAAGCATGTAGCAAGCATATGTATCAATACCACTTTGTTTCAATTTGGCAAGTTAGAAGGTAAGTACAAGACTTACAGTTCCAGTCTCCGGCGGTTAGGATATCCACAAGCTGGGGTTCAAGTTAACCCCAAACACCCACCACCAGCAACACTGGGAAGGTCAGGTGCAGAGGTCTAAGTTATTGCAGGATTTAAAATAAGTTCCTATGGAGACTACGGGCACTCGTAAATAGGCCCGCTTGCAGGTAAGTACCCCTGTCTTCCAAGGGAAGACTTGGGGGGGGGGGGGTTTAGTAGAGCACCAGTGGGGCCATAGGTCAGCACCAAACACACCCCCTCAGCGGCACAGGGCAGCCGGGTGCAGGGTGCAAACTTAGCATCAGGCTTCCAATGCTTTTCAATGGGGGATCCTGGGGGGCACAGGTAGGCTGCAGGATTGGTCCAGGGGGTCGGTTTGGAGAAACCACAAGCTGGACCGTGAGGAGGGCCGCCTGCTGCATGTTCCTGCACCGGATGTCGAGTTCCCCAAGGCCAGGGGGCTGGTGGTGCAGGGCACCTTTTGGCATTGGGTATCTCTGTATTTAGTCTGCAGGCGTCGTTGTGGTGGACAGGAGGGGTCATCCCAGGGTGGACAATAGGTCAGTATAACGTGGGGACCAGATCAAGTCCTATGGACCACCTGGTCATGGGCCAAGGGTGTTCGGTGCAGAGTGTACAGGGCTCACAGATCCAGGGTGGGTCTGGAGTCCCTTTTGGAGTTTCTTTTTGGACAGAGCCGCTGTCCATGGAAGATCTTGGTCCTCTGGTGCACAGGCGGTCCTCTTGAGGCTTTTAAGAGGTGGCTGGTCCTGCAGAATGTGTCGCCTTTTCGAGCAGGGGCTTTAGAAGCTGGAGACAGACCGGTAGGGCGGGGGCCAAATCAGTTGGTGTCTTTAGTCTTCTCTGCTGGGGGTCAGCTTAGTAGTCCTTCTTCTTTCTTCTTCTTGTCTTCTTGAGTTTCCCAGGAATCTGACGAGCTAGGTTCAGGGGAGTCCTTAAATTCTGGATTTAGGGGTATTACAGGGGTCAGAGGGCAGTAGCCAATGCCTACTGCCCCTGACGGTGGCTACACCCTTCCTGTGCCCACTCCCTGTCCTCCAAACCAAGATAGAGGATTCTGCAGGGACAGGGTAACTTCAGCTCTGGGGACCTTACGGGTGGGTCCCTAAGTGTTCCCTCTTCCCTGCTTTACCTACTTTTCCCTCTGGACTTGCCCCCAAAAGTGGGGTTTTGTCCGGGGGGGGGGGGGGGAGGGGGGGCAGGGCATCTTCACTAGCTGGAGTGCCCTGGGGAACTGTAACAAGTGGCCTGAGCCTTTGGGGCTCACCACCAGGTGTTACAGTTCCTGGAGGGGGAGGTGGAAAGCACCTCCACCCAGTGCAGGCTTTGTTTCTGGCCACAAAGAGCACAAAGGCTCTCCCCCCATGTGGTCAGAAACTTGTCTGGAAGTGGTAGGCTGGCACATACCGGTCTGTCATGCACTAGAAGTTAAAATACAGGGGGCATCTCTAAGATGCCTCTGGGTGCATTTTTCAATAAATCCAACACTAGCATCAGTTTGGGTTTACTGTGCTGAGAAGTTTGATACCCAACTTCCCAGTCTTCAGTGAAGCCATCGTGCAGCTGTGAAGTTTGTAATGACAAACTCCCAGCCCACGTAGTCTGTATGGCCACACTGCACTTACACTAAGAATGGACTTAGACACTATAGGGGCATATTGCTCATGCAGCTATGCCCTCACCTGTGGTATAGTGCACCCTACCTTAGGGCTGGAAGGCCTGCTACAGAGGTGACTTACCTATGCCACAGGCAGTGGTTTGTGGGCATGGCACCCCGAGAGGGGTGCCATCTCAACTTTTTCTCCGCACCAACACACACAAGCTGCAATGACAGTGTGCATGTGCTTGGTAAGGGGTCCCCTGGGGTGACATAATACATGCTGCAGCCCTTGGGGATCTTTCCTGGCCACAGAGACATTGGTACGATGGGTACCTTCTACAAGGGGCTTAGCTGTGTGTCAGTGGTGTGCCGCTTGGGGAAACAATGGTACAGTTTTGGGAAAGAACACTGGTGCTGGGGCCAGATTACCAGGATCCCATCACTCTCTCAGTCAAGTCAGCATAAATATCAGACAAACAAGTGGGGGAAAGGGAGGGGTAACCATGCCAAAAGGGGCACTTTCCCACACTACTGTAATAAAGTACCTTTATTTTTGTATCCCTGTGTGGTTCAAATTGAGGTGCGATAAGTTACTGTGTGAGTGTTGTAGTATTGCAAGTGCTTTACACTCCTATATAAGTCTTGGCTGCTCATCCACAGCTACCTCTAGAGAGCCCTAACTTCCTAGACACTGACTTCATTCACTAATAGGGGCTGCCTGGACCTGGTGAACAAGGTCGTTACCTTCGGTAATGATGTATCTGATAGAGACATATCCTGGTTGCGGATTCGGCGTCAGACTGGATCCGGAGATTCTTCTTCGAGCAGTAACCCTGCACGCACTCAGATGGCGTTTGTCGCGTCCACGGGCGTCATGGTCACCGTGATGACATTGCGGTCGTATATAGGTGCCATCCCGGCGCGCTGACGTCAGTTTCTTCTCACGACTTTCCACGCCAGTAGCACGGAGCCATGAAGAACACTGAGAATGGTGCACCAAAACTAGGGCCATTGAAGGGAAGTTCCTGTCCCTAGAAATCAGTTTACAGAGCAGGGAGGCTGGGCGGGTCAGTAAGGAATTTGCAACTAGAATATGTCTCTACCAGATATATCATTCAAAGGTAAGTAACTTGTTTATCTGATAGAGACTTCTAGTTGCAGATTCCTTATTTTAAAATAGATATCCAAGCAATACCATCCCCGGTGGTGGACTGCAAACTAAGATAACACCTCAAAGACCTGCTGAACCGAACGGCCAAAGTAGCCGTCTTTACATACCTAACTATCCAGGCAGTAATGTTTAGTGAATGTGTGCAGGAATGTCCACGTTGCTGCCTGCCAGATAACCAGGGCTGGAACTCTGCGTGCTAACACTGTGGTATCAGCAGTTGCTCTGGTGTAATGAGCACTCAAACCCTCAGGGGGTTGCTTTTTCACCAAAGCATAGCACATCTTTTTGCAGAGGACTACCCATCACGAGATGGTCCTCCTTCTGCACCGCCCCTTTCTTTCGTCGCACCCACATAACCCACAAAGAGTGGATCGTCCACCCAGAAATGGGGTACAATTTAAGTAGAACGCCAATGCTCTTTTTGGATTCATGCGGTGGAGTCTCTCCTCCTCATCAGAAGGATGTGGGGGTGTGTACAAGTAGGCAGAGGGATTGATTGGCCTACAAGAAAAGGTGTTACCACTTTGGGAAGGAAGGAAGCCCTGGTACGAAGCACCACCTAGTCAGGATGGACAGCCACAAATGGTGGCTTTGAAGAGAGAGCCTGGAGCTCACTCACTCTGCGAGTACAGGTGATGGAAATCAAGAAGGCCGCTTTAAGAGTCAAGAGCAGAAGGGGACAGTTGTGGAGCGGCTGGAAAGGAGCACACAAGAGAAACGTGAGGACCAAGTTCAAATCCCACTGGCGCATTATGAATGGGATAGGAGGGAACATGGGGTTGGGTCCTTTAAGAAACCTCCCAGCAATGGGAGATTTGAACAGAGAAGGTTGGACTTGCAGCCTTAAAAAGGCAGAGATAGCAGAGACATAACCCTTGAGGGTGCCAAGAGCAGAGCCCTGCTGGGCAAAAGAAAGAATACAAAGGAGAACCTCCTAGAGAGGTGCAGAAAGGAGACCAACAGTTTTGTTGATACACCATGCCACAAATCTGTTCTAACAACAGGCGCATACCATTTTGGTGAAGGGACGGCTGGCTGCCAAGATGACATCACAGACCTTGTGCAGAAGATCGAAAGCTGTCAATTGCCGCCGCTCAATATCCACGCAAGGAGGCGGAGACTGGACAAGTTCGGGTGAAGGACCGTCCCCTGCGGTTGTAACAGAAGTTCCTCCCAAAGGGGCAGTCTTATCGGAGGATCGATGGCCATGCTCAATACCTCAGGATACCAGAATCTTCATGCCCTGTCCGGAGCAACCAGGATTACTTGGGCCTGTGGTGTCTGATTTTCTTCAGAACTGTGAGCAGAAGTGGTATTGGCGTGAAGGTGTAAAGCCTGAGCTCCACTCGTGACAAAAAGCATTGCAGAGCGAGTGTCGCCTTGGAAACTCAAATGCGAAAAAAAACTGACATTGCGTGTTCTCTGTGGAGGTGAACAGGTCTAACCAAGACTATCCCCACTGCTGAAAGAGGCCTTGCGCCACCTCCGGATGGAGACGCCATTCGTGATTGATTATGTATAGATGGCTGAGTTCATCTACCCTGGCGTTCAGAGAGCCTGCTAGATGTTGAATCACCAGTGAAATGCCCTGGCGTTCCTGCCATGTCCAGAGGCAAAGAGCCTCTTGACAGAGGGTGCATGACCCCACTACGTCCTGCTTGTTGCATTACCACATGGTGGTGGTGTTGTCGGTGAACACCAGCACCACTTTCCCTTTGAGAGAGGGAAGGAATGCTTTCAATGCAAGGCAGATCACTCTGAGCTCCAAAAGGTTGATGTGGAGCCCAGACTCAGCAGGAGACCAGAGGCCTCTGATCTCTGCCTCTCCCATGTGGCTGCCCAATCCCAGGAATGACGCACTTGTCACTACTGTGAGATCTGGCTGGGGAAGGTAGAGAGATAAGCCGTTGACCCAATCTGGATTCAGTAGCCACAGTGCAGATCTAGTGAAGTCCTCTCTGAAATCTGGACCTTGTCAGAGAGATTCCCCTAATGCTGCGCCCACTGGAACTTCAGGTCCCACTGCAGAAACTGCAAATTCCATCTGGCATGTTGGACCAACAGGATGCAGGAGGCCATGAGGCCCAGCAGCCTCAGAGTAATTTTCACCAAAATGCAGGATAGAGGCCGAAATTCAGGATCATAGCTTGAATATCCTGATTCGCTTTTTGGGACTGTGTCCAGAACAGTTCTGATGAAAAGGAGCGCCTGAGACGGAGTCAGGTGTGACTTCAGCATGTTTATTGTGAACCCCAACGAATGCAGGAGGTTCGCCGTAGTCTGGAGGTGGGAGGCGACAACCTAGGGAAAGTTCGCCTTTAATAGCCAGTCGTCGAGGTAGGTGAAGACTAAAACCCCTAACCTGCGCAGATGAGCTGCAACCACTACCATCACTTTTGTGAACACTCGAGGGGCACTGGTAAGGCCAAAGGGGAGCACGGTGAACAGAAAGTGCTTGTGACCAATCATGAGTCGCAAGTAGCGTCTGTGGGCCAGCAGGATGGGAATGTGGCAATAGGGGCCCTGCAAGTCCAACGCTACCATCCAGTCTCTAGGGCTGACAGGACCTGAGCTAGAGTTAGCATCGTTCTTGAGGAAGAAATTGAGGGACCAGAGATCTAGGATAGGGCGAAGGCCCGTGTCCTTTTTGGACACCAGAAAGTAGCTGGAATAACAACTATAACCAACTTCTGGTGCAGGACTCCTATCTATGGAGCCACTGACCAAGAGAGCCTTGACTTCCTTGTGGAGAAGTGCCAAATAATCCCCCGACAGATGACTGAATGATGGTGGCACGGCTGGGGGGGGGAAGTCTCTTGGGGGGGTTGTCAGTAGCCCCTTTGGACAATTTGCAACACCCACCTGTCCGTGGTGATGGATTCCCAGTGGGACAGGTGATGGCAAATCCTGCCGCCAACTGGTCCATGATGTTCCAACAGACTATGGAGGCTTGGAGGCAGTAGAAGGGGTGGGGGTGGACCGCTGGCTCCCTGATCCATTAGCACGTGGGATCCCGCATCATGCAGCCACGCAGAGGCTGAGAAGAATGTGAAAGTCAGTGGCCGGGTGCCCCTTCCGTAGCCATGAAAGGGGTGAAAAGCCGACTGTGGGGGACGAGGAGCAGTTAAGAGGCCAAGGGACCGAGACGTAGCCCGGGAATCGTTAAAGCACTTGAGCGATGAGTCTGCTTTGCTTCCTAAAAGACGGGTGCCATCAAAGGGCATGTCCATCAGAGATTGCTGGACATCCCCTGAAAAGCCAGACGTCCTCAACCAAGCGTGACACCTCAAGGCCACTTGTCGATGCAACCGATCTACCTAGTGAATCGGTTGTATCCAGCCCACACAGAATCATGAACTTTTCTGCATCTCTCCCGTTAGTAACAGCTTGGTAGAGAACCACCCAGGCCTCCTCCAGGACTCGAGGCAGCACCTGCGCGACCATATCCCAGACAGTATGGAAGTATCAGCTCAAAGGGCATGCGGTATTCACGGACTACAGCGCTAAACATGCGGAAGAAAACATATTCTTCCCTAGGTTATCCAGTCTTTTTGATTCCCTATCGGGGGAGCAGAAAGGGATGCTCAGATGATAAAGAAGCCTGAATCACAAGGCTCTGAGGCATAGGATGTTGGGTCAGGAATTATGGGTCTGTCAGCACAGGCTGATGGTGGCGGGCAACCATGCTATTCACAGGGGCCCCTGTGCTGGGTTTGGGCCAGGTACCCAGTAGGGCGTCCGTGGTTCCGAACTGGAAGCCCCAGGCTGAAGTACCTCAAGAGGTTCGTTATGACCTCTAAGAAGGAAGCCTGCGGTCCAAAGCCTCAGCAGCCCTTCTTACCACAATGGAGTATGAAGCTCTGTCCTCCGTAGCCACAGTAGGGGAAAAAATCATGCCAGCATCAGTAGAGGTATCTAGTCTGCTAGCGTCGCCCAAATCCTGAACCCAGTCCATGTCAGAGTCAAGCTGGTATTCTAAGGGGTCCAGCGACCCCTCTACACTAACCACATATCTATACCCATAGACAAAAGGGTCAGGATCTACCTGGGATCAGGAGAGCCCAAGAAAAACGGACCCGGAGTCGGGTCATCAGGGATAAATATAGGATTGATGTTGATTGGGTCGAAGTCTGTCCCGACAACAGGGAAGGTCGTGTTGGCATGATCTGCGTTCGTATGGATCCAAGAGCGAATCTGGAGGTGCCCCCCAGAGCTGAGGCCAAAGCCGCTGGCATGGAACCCAAGGAGGCCATCACCAACTCTTCTGGGCCTGAAGGCGGGTCAGTCTGCCTAAAGATGAGGCGCATGACCTTTAAGAACTCTTTCATTTGGGCAGGGGTGGCACAGGCTCCTGGAAAGTAAGGGGGGTGCTGAGTTGACCCAGGCGCAGGCTCTGAAGGCAGAGGCGACGGGGTGAAGTCAAAGAATGTTGGCCTTCTTTGCCTTCTTGTGACCTGATCGTCCAGAGGACTTGGAATGGGACGAGGTGAAATGGAGATGACTCAGTGAGCGGTCTTGTGACCTTCCTCTCCAATGAGACCGGGAGCGATGTGGAGTCGAGCGCCGGGCCACCATGAGCTTTAGGGACCGCTCCCTCAATGCCTTCGGATTCATGGGCCGACACTAGGAGCACGACTTCGGGTCGTGGTTGCGCTCCAGACACCAAAGGCAGACGAGATGCGGATCTGTCACTGACATCATTCGGTGACAGGAGTCACAGAGCTTAAAAACGATCATCCAGGACATCCCTCGACACATCCAAAACTCATCAAAATGTATTAGACAAAAGTGTTGCAGTTTGTCAAAAAATGACAATGGGTAGCTCTTCTCTCGGATCTGTGCGTAGGCTGGTGTGGAAAGAAAACAATTGACATCAGCGTGCCGGGGTGGCGCCTATACACGACCACATCATCATCACGGTGACCACAATGCCGATGACGCTCGTGGAGTCGACCAACGCCACCTGATGGCGCGCAGGGGTACTGCTCGAAAAAAAATCTCCAGATCCAGTCTGACATCTGGGGGAAATACTAAGGTAAATCTGCAACTGGAAGTATCTATCAGATATAAGATGCTGAAACCATAGTTATCCACCATACACCAGCCCAGCTTCCTACACCCCATTCCTGAGATGCTATATTAGTATTTTAATGTGAACACTATGGTTCTCCATAGGACAGCTAGGCCTACCACAGTGAAAAATAGCTTTTGGGTGTTTTTCACTGTAAGAACATGCTAACATTTCAGTCCCTGGGTAAATCTTGCACTATCTACTAGGGACTCATAGGTATGCTAAATATCCCAACTATGAATATGCATATTCTCAAATGTTTAAAGGGGAAGCACAGGCACTTTAAAACTGGTTAGAAGGGTCTAAGGGTACAGAGTTTTAAAGCCATAAAAAATAAAAGTCCAGCAAAAGGTGAAAAAATCAGGGGTGACCATGAAGAAATGCAGATTTCCTACAATAAGGTTTTTAAGTTTAACAAGAATCAAATATGTAGACAATGTTTTTCACCAGCAAGTGTTATTTTGCACCGAGGAAATGAGTGCAAGTATGAGAACAATTTACTTTAACCGCCTGCTAAACTGCCAAATTACTGTATGATGTGGAACATTATGTAATATGTCTTTTGAGGCACCTACTTCTTCTTTTCCGATATTGTAGTTGTTCTCAACACAGTCTCAGACTTTACCTATCTATTTAAAGTGTTAAGGAAGAAATGTGTCAGGTAGAAAACCAGGATGTGTAATCCTCAAGATTCCATCTCAAGAGCATCAAAGTGTGCTAAAAATGACCAACTTATTTTCTCACGTTTATTTTGAATAATAATTACACAAAATAATTACAACATGTAGGAAGTTGTCTCTGTATACTATCTATCTCAAAGTAAGAGATATTGTGCACAGAGTCCAAGGGTTCCCCCTAGAGGTAAGATAGTGGCAAAATTTAGATAATTCTAATGCTCTATTTTGTGGTAGTGTGGTCGAGCAGTAGGCTTAATAGAGGGTAGTGTTAAGCATTTGTTGAACACACACAGGCAATAAATGAGGAACACACACTCAAAGACTTAAAGACTTAAGACTCAAAGACTTAAATCCAGGCTAATAGTTTTTATATAGAAAAATAT
Organism: Pleurodeles waltl; assembly: GCF_031143425.1. Taxonomy (NCBI): domain Eukaryota; kingdom Metazoa; phylum Chordata; class Amphibia; order Caudata; family Salamandridae; genus Pleurodeles; species Pleurodeles waltl. The sequence goes on along the minus strand of NC_090442.1, from coordinate 857,081,105 downwards.
ATGTTCTTAATTTATTTTTAGAACCACAGGTTCAAGATTTGAAGTAAATACATAAAATGCAAGGTACTCCACACAGGTAAGTTAGGAACTTTGAATTAGAGCAATAGCATATACAGTTTTTGTTAAAATGGCAATAAGCTATTTTAAAAGTAGACAGTGCAAAAATCAACAGTTTCTGGGGGAGGTAAGTATTGGTTAGATTGTGAGGTAAGTAAGACACTTACAAGTCTTAGTTCCTGGGAATAGGCAGCACACCGTTGGGGGTTCAAGACAACCCCAAAGTTACCACACCAGCAGCTCAGGGCTGGTCAGGTTCAGAGGTCGAATAGGTGTCCAAAACACATAAGCGCCTCAGAGGGCTGACCAGGGGGGTTTTGAAGAGCACTGGTGAGGACACAAGTAGGCACACAAAACACACCCTCAGCAGCACAGGAGAGGTCAGGTGCAGTGTGCAAAGCAGGCGTCAGGTTTTGTATTGGTTTCAATAGAGGGACCCGGGGGTCACTCTAGCGGTGCAGGCAGGGCACAGGGGGCTTCTCGGGCCAGCCACTGACTGGTCTAGGCAGAGGGTCGTCTGGGGTTCACTCCTGCCCTGAGGTACGGTTCCTTCTGGTCCTGGGGGCTGCGGGTGCAGTGCTTGGTCCAGGCGTCGGGTCCTTTGCTACAGGCAATCGCGGCCAGGGGGAGCCTCTGGATTCTCTCTGAAGGCGTCGCTGTTGGGGTCCAGGGGGGTCGTCTCGGGCTACACAAGGTCACAGTCGCCTGGAAGTCCTCCCTGTGGGGTTGGTTTTCTGGATCTCAAACCGGGGGCGTCAGGTGCAGAGGGTGAAGTCTCATGCTTCCGGCGGGAAGAGGGAAGTCCTTAGAAGTTGCAGAGAAGTTGCAATATTGTTGCTGTTTGTTGAGCAGGGCCGTTCCTCATGGGAGGTTCTTGGTCCTTAGGTTCAGAGCAGTCCTCTGAGGCTTCAGAGGTCGCTGGTCCCTGTTGGATGCGTTGCTGTTGCAGGTTTTCGAGTCAGGAGATAGGCCGGTAGGGCTGGGGCCAAAGCAGTTGTCATCTTCCGTCGTCTCTGCAGGCTTGCAGGTCAGCAGTCCTCCTTCTTTAGTTCAGGTTGCAGGGATCTGATTTCCTGGGTTCTGGGGTGCCCCTAAATCCTAAATTTAGGGGTGTGTTTAGGTCGGGGAGGGCAGTAGCCAATGGCTGGAAGGCCTCCTAGGGGGGTGACTGACCTATGTCACAGGCAGTGTGAGGTTGGCATGGCACTCTGAGGGAAGTGCCATGGCGACTTAGTCATTTTCTCCCCACCAGAACAAGCTGTGAGGCAGTGTGCATGTGCTGAGTGAGGGGTCCCCAAGACATAAGACATGCTGCAGCCCTTGGAGACCTTCCCTGGCATCAGGGCCCTTGGTACCAGGGGTACCATTTACAAGGGACTTAATCTGAGTGCCAGGGCTGTGCCAATTGTGGAAGCAAAGGTACAGTTTTACGGAAGGAACACTGGTGCTGGGGCCTGGTTAGCAGGGTCCCACAGCACTTTCAATCATAAATTGGCATCAGCAAAAGGCAAAATGTCAGGGGGTAACCATGCCAAGGAAGCATTTCTTTACACAATACAATTCTCAAATGGAATTAAAATTATCTGGGCACACATGAACAGGAATAATGAAATTAATTTTTTCTAAAAAGAGTAGTATGTACCATGAACAATTACCTGCACAAGATGTATTAAATACTCGTTGAGTGCGTTGATTATACTGGTGCTAGAGACAGTCATCCCTTCTGGGAGGTTTATCGCTCTGAATACAATACTAGCACCTTCCGACTGACGTAACAGAGAAATTTCATTTTCAAGATTTGAAATCTAACAAAACGAAGAAATGGCACAATTAGTAATGGAGAGCCACATTTAGACAACTTGCAAACAGAACTAATTTAAAAATGAACATAGCAAAATGTATATTTGAACCAGTACATGCATTATACAAAAAGGGTAGTGTCTGCATCCACGTGTTCTAGTGTCTGCATCCACGTGTTGTGGTGGACAGCAATTGAGACTGGCAAGAAAACATTCAAGTTGGTACCCAGCAAACTGGATGAAACAGCCCAGATTACCACATAGGTAATCGAGAACAGTAGGCAGTGTAATGACAATGGTAAAACACAGGGAAAAATGAGTGGCAATGAGGCTGGGAAGTCGCAGCCGCTACCATTCAACTTCGCTCCAGCAGGCACCAAGCGAGAGGTGGAGGAACCCACTTTCACAAAGACACATTTAATCAAGACAACACTAGGAGATCTAGCCAGTGACGTAGAGGCACAAAGTCATCTCCAGAAAGAGATGACCTGTTGAGCATGCCACAAACCCACTAAATATAATAGTGGCTCATACTTGCCTTTTCCACCCGGAACAACTTAATCAACTATACCAGCTTGCCATCAAGTCCACAGGGCAAGGCAGGCAACATCACATAGCCTAGCAAGCAACTCCTAACTGCAGCAGTGAGGAACAATCTTATGGGAGGGCACTGAGCAGTGAAAACAGTTTGATGTAGAACAACCTTTTATCTTAATATTAAGCTTGTTTTGTATATAGAACCTTCCTGTAACATACATGAGTAATAATGTTGCAATTAACATTCAATGTGCAAAAGTCAGCCAACATCAACATGCAGCACTCTTTACTAGTCTCTGACTAGACTGCCTAGATGCTGTAAATAAATGCACCACACTGGATAATAAGATGTGATTCCCCTCAAAAACTTTGTGACCGCACAAAAATATTTTTGTATCTAATATTCCTTCTTAGTGTATTCAACTCAACACACATAACTGGGGAAGTGGAACATTTTCTGCTGTCTGAACTCCAACCATCTATTCTCAAATGTTCCAGTCCATAAAGAATTATTCCATTCCTTGTGACTCTTTCCCAGAAGTCAAAGTCTGAAGATGCATGGATTAGAGCAATAATGCTTAAGACGTCTGGGAACTGGATATTACAAAAAATGAAAAATACACTGAACAATCACATTAACAATGACATTATGCATTTCAACCACTAGTGAGCAAAACTGTATTTTAAATACCAGGCTAAAAGCAACTAACTCACTAACATGGCACTGAGACACAATTTATACAGACTTTCCATACAGAGATCATAACAGACCTTCGGATGGAATTGAATAGGCATATACCAAGCCACTTAAAAACATTAATGGTTTTTATTTTAGCTAGCTTCATTTCGATATTGTCGACAACTTTGCTTTACAGGCTATGTCTGCACACGTGTACGCACTGAATATATACCAGAATTGTTTTATTTCCATCAACAAATCACTATGTATGTAGACAAGCAGAGCATCATGTAAGTAAGGAAAAGGCAAAGACAGTCTTAGTCTGATGCTTTACAACATTTCATAAGGTAAAGAATCTATAGAAGCCAATTAGACACTAGAATTGTGACCACTCATAAGATATACTCATGTAACGAATGACGCTGGACTACCTGACAGAGCAACTGTCTTGACAGAGAGAACAGTATGTTCCCTTTACTTGAGGTACCCTTCCTTCCATCTACTACTAATATCAGAATCACCAAATCAAACTTCATGTCTTTTATTCTCTGGTACAGAAGCCCAGGCTCTTGCATAATTATAAATAATGTGTGCTTTCATGTGTGAAATAGCTCAAAAAAAATAACCTCTGTTCCAGTGATTTCTAATCTGACTTAGTACTACAGTGGCAACTGATCAACTTTAAGGACCCCAATTATTTTGAGGATAGGAACCGGGGAAGTAAATGCCATTATGCAGAATATTAAGTTAATGCAGTGAACGTTTTAAAGCTGCTATCCAGGGTGAATCCAGAACGAGAAAAAGAGAGCTATTTTTAATTGTCATAAACAGATGCCTTAACCATAAATATTAAAAACTATCAAAAGTTGTGAAGAAATATGTGCTATTCAAGTTGACCTTCACTTCTACATACTTTATCATTTGCTTTGGACAACTGGTTTGAGAACTGGGTAGCCTCTTTTCGAGAAGCTTTTAGTTCCAGCCTTAGTTCTTCATTTCTTCCTGTAAGTTGGTCGGCTTGTGCTTTCAAATGCACACTGGCATCAAATATTCCATCTGCATTCTTTGATTCTATAGCCTACAGTAGAAAGAGAAAATATGTAAAGTGTATGCATGACAAGCACACAGTTCTTAATTGTATTTTCGAATAGCAGGCTGATATCAAAACAGAACACAGATAAGTACTCTTTGTTGGGAGGTGGAATATGAACACGTGATGGGTAAATTAGGGTGGGTTGTAACTAAGGAAATTACATGGCATTACTCAAACAAACACCTAACATGAAGGGATGAAATGTCATGCCCAGTTTTCTTCTTTAGTAACTTGGGAAATTACTATGCGTTACTCAAACACTTTTCAGCTATCTCGGAGATCTGCTTCCATCTGGTCAGGAAATCATAGTAGCAAATCAAAAACACACAGCAACCCGCAAATACTGAGTGACGTGAAAAATGCCCATTCAGGAGATAACACCCATGAAAACCTCAAATTTACCACCCAGCTTAGAAGTCTTCTCCCATCAAGTAATTTAAAAAAAAGCACATACAGGAGAAAGAGGAAGGAAGAGGTAGGGAAAAAAAAGAAAGTAATGGAGCATTAAATGCTAAAAGGCAAATACATGAAAAGCATGCAAAGGGGAAAATAGTTCCCTGACATCAGCAGAGGAAGGATACAACTTGTCTGATCAGAATACTGTGGGACTGATATGTTCCTGGGTGAGACAAACACAAGAATAGGCATCAAAGCCATTGAATCAAGTGCAGGGAGGCGAGACTTAAAACAAAGCCATCCAATCATAAGCAAAGAGCTGACCGAAAGCCCACTCCAAGAATATTGGCAACAACATATCTGGCCAACAAACAGCTAAAACTATCTGTAGTCGAGACCTAAACACGCACTAACTCATCTATCTATCTGCATTTTACTATAGAGAATTAACATATTCAGGAATTAACTTCAAGAACAGTAGTCAAAATGTGCAGGAGGATGTTGAACTCACCTAAGATGTTTCAGAGCCTTGATTTCAGATCATGTCGCAGTTTGGTCACATCTCATAGTACAGATTAATTAATTCCAACAGACCTGTTGGAGTTCTCCACAACCTCTTAACTCATGTTTGCTTGTATTTTAGTCACAATATTGTAGTTGTGACATCAGTGCTAGTTTGTAGATCAATGATGTGAAGACAAAGAAAATCTAAATCTTGCACATCGGCAGAAAACTTTCATCTGTGCCATAGTTCTTACTAGCTAAATGTTTATCTGTAAATAAATACTATGCACATTTATGGAAAAACGCAGAATCGTATTTGACAGCAACATGGTTATGCTTTGTCCAGCTTTGTTTTTTTAACGTTGACGGACAACTGATTTCTGATCTTTAAGTTTTAATTCTTTTTAATCACATGTCTCTCATTGTATGCAATCTTGGACAGGCTTTTTTTTTTTTAAGTATAAACACAGAGCTTCAGATTAAGCACATCTTATCGAAACAAATGTGTGTGCTCATATAGATCTATAAATATTCACACACTGTGCTGTATAGTATATACGTATATACACACACACACACACACACTCACTTTTAAACATTTTAATAACCTATCAGGTTGAGGAATACTTACGTTAACTAATCGTTCGAGGCTAGGAATCATAAGTGATGTCTCAGCTCCTTTAACAGCAGGTTCTGTCTGTGCTTCTTTTATAGCTTGCAATATCTCTTTCATTCCTTTTTCAAGTTGTCTGTTTTCTTCAGAGAGTTCTTTCACTACAAATAACATTTTCAAATTAAAAATCATGTTAGCATTCTCAAATACATAACAAAGGTACACTGTTAATATTTTTAAGGTAACCTCAATTAAATTTTTTGTAGATTCCCATTCATCAGAAGGAAGGCAATGTCAGGTAGAGAAAAAGAGAGAGCGAGAGAAAGATGACTTCTAGAGGACTGATCGTCGTTTTGGATGCCCCAACTGAAAACCATCTGCCATTCTGAAGTGTACGATGTTCTGGTGGAAGGACGCTTCGCACCTTTCAAAATGTTGATCCCATTCTGAGGCAAATTCTAAAGCCTCTACAGTACAAGCTCAGGACCCAGGACTCTAAATTAAAAGATGGACGATTGGAATGCAGAATCTTGTCTGAACTTCTTAAGGAGATTTTATGTCAGGATTGGAGGCAAAGATTATGCTTTTCTTCTTTCACTTTATTGAACGGCAGCTATTTTTTTTTTAAACATTGCCATGAAAAAATTAAACAGTTTTGCAGAACAAGTTACTTACCTTTGGTAGCACACTATCTGGTGGAGACGCGATCTAGCTACAGATTCCTTACCATAGAATGTCCTGGCATCAGCTTGGAATATGGAAATTTTGCTGGGCACTGAACACGCGCGCACCATCGGGTAGCTTTGTTCGGATCCGTATGGTGTCACTGGCATCATTGGAGCTGTCTGTGAGGTCACGGTCACCAATATAGGCACTACCCAGGCGTGTGTATATCTGTTCCATTTCCACAAACCTCCACACCAGAAGCGCAGAGCCATAGTAATAACAGTGTATATGCGCAAAAACTAGGGCCCTGAAAGGGACAATCCCTGACCCTAACAGACGTGTCCGTGGAGCGGGGAGGCATGGGTGAGGGTAAGGAATCTGCAGCTAGATAGAGTCTCCACCAGATAATGCATTACCAAAGGTAAGTAACTTGTGTAGGAAGCTGGCCTGGTGTGTGTTATCACTTTATACCACGTCCAGGTATCTCCTACTAGTGAAGTGTAGGCAGTGTCTTGGAAGCCAGGGCTCTCTAAAGGTAGCTGTGGATGAGCAGCCAAGACTTATCTAGGAGACATGCAAAGCTTTTGCAATACCACTATAGCTACAAAGCACTTACAAATGAGAGAACCACACAGTGTTACAAAAAAGGTACTTTATTATAGTAACACAAATACTAAAATATTGTATAGGCAATAACCCAACTGGAGGTAAGTAAACACACTAATATATACACAATAGGAATCAGCAAATAGCATAGAAAACAATAGGCATTGGCAAAAGCAATAGCAAATAGTGAGGGCCCTAGGGGAAGGCCAAACCATAAACTAAAAAAGCGGAATGTGAAAGGCAGTCCCCCACCTAAGGAAGTGGAATCAGTAGAAGGGAGCAGGAGGAACTAGGAACCCCAAGAGTTGAGTACCGGAGTGACCCCCAGCGACCAGAAGAGCAGAGGTAAGTATCTGGGCTTCCCCTAAACCAACAGGAGGTCTTTTGAAAAGGATTAAGATCCAGACAAGAAAGGAAGAACTAAAAGGTGGATCCTGACAGAAGAGGACTTGCAAAGGAAGGAGGACCAAGTCCAGTTCGAGTTGGAGTGCCTGGTTGTGGCAGGAGTCACTACCCACTTTTCGGAAGATGCAGGACCAGGTCGACAGTGGACGAAGAAGGTCAGCAGTGCAGCACAGAAGCCGAAGAGCAATCCCAGGAGTGATGCAAGTCATGTCCACGTCGGCGGTCCAGATTCAGTCGGTCAATGGTGTTGGAAAACCACCAACAAGCCTTGGCAAATGCAAGAGCCGGAGAAGAAGGTTTTGCAAGGCTGAAGAGGACCAGCAGGTACTAGGGGGCTCGACCCCAGGAGGTTAGTCCGGGGTGACCCTCAGCAGCTGGGAGAATCACAAGAAGAGGAGGCTGACCCCACAGGCAGCAGGAACAGGAGTGGCAGTGAAGCCCATGCAGGACACCTGAAGAGGAGTCCAATGTCGCTGGAGCAGCAGGCAGGAGACTGTGTATAGTGAATCCTTTCTTGTCTTAATGGGAAACAGGAGTTAGCTTAGCCCTCTGGCTTGGGGACCTCTGCCCCCATCACCTAGTGGCTTTTACCCTACTTAGCTTGCTCTGTTTTAGCACAATAATTTAATTATATGTTTCCAAGATGGCTGCGTTGTTTCTAGTTAGGCCAATGTTTAAGTTTCACGGTATCCATCCCATCGTGCTAAGGCGTCACTATCAAGCGACAAAAATAAACAAACTGTAGGTATTCACATTAGGTACTTTCCCTCTTCACACCTTCGAGGGAATAGTTTACATAAATTGCCATCCCAAGCATGTCTTGTTATCTATTGTTTGGGAACTGACCTATGCCAGGGGTCCGAGCAGATCTGTATAAATGCACCTCAATTAGACAGATAGTCAGAGGGATTCTGGCCAGATGACATTGCTGCTATCGATGCTGCACGTCGCCTTGACCGTGACCCAGTCTTCGTGTGCCTACGGAAACTCAGCTAAAGACCTCATTCCAAGGTAATGAGGGTTGGGGGGCTCCTCTCATGGACATGACATTGGCAGATTAGGTTGAACACACATAGCTCTCTTTTAGGTTAGAGATTAGGTACATCATATTAAGGTATTAGGACATATTTCATATCTCATGTCATTTTATGTTATTGTAAGATGGTGGGAGTCTTTGTATTAATGACTGTTGTCTTTACTATTCTGTTTCTTGCAATTAACATTATCCTAATAATTGCAACCCATGCAACGTATCGTAGATTGCAGTTTTGTTAAATAAAACCTCTTGAAACCTTACTGCATCTTCTTCATTGCTTGTGTTTGATTGATACACGTTGTTCATGTAGAAACGGGTAATCCCCGTTTAACCACGACACTCCCTGAGATGTCGCACTCTTGCAGTCCATGCGTAAAGGCTGCCACAAATCACCTTTTACAGTTTGGGTTTTTTAGTGAGGTGCTGCTTGTGATCCGGGAGGGTTGGGATGACAGTTGCAAATTGTTGTAGGACAGGCATAGTCACCTACAAACATAAATACTGTCATCCTTAAACCATCAGTCTTGCCCAGAGCAAGAGTCAAACTACGACATGCGCTTTGCAGGGTGGAGTGCTGGGGGCCGGGGCTACACGGAGCCTGAAAAGCCCTTGGAAGAGGAACAGACAAGCCTTGGTAGCTCCAAGAGTCGCAGTGTACAGGGGTACTGTCCTGCGAAAAGAGGCAAGAGCTTACTGTCTCCCAGGTTGGACAGCTGGCAGAGAGGATCAAGGGGACCACTCCAGACCACCACCTGTGATGCAGGATCAACGCAGCTCTGGAGGAGAGAATATCCACGCAGCCAGTCCTTGTTGCAGATGGTGCCTGGGGATGCAGGGGAGTGACTCCTTCCCTCCAAGGGAGATTCCTTCTTACTTCTTGTGCAGGTTTAAGTCTTGTCACCCTCAGAGGATACACAGCCAGGGGAATGTTGCACTTGCTGGCAGGAGCTGAAGAAACAATGTTGAACAGCAGAGTTGTCGCTGTAGTTGCAGATAGTCGGTTCCTGGAAGGTCCACTTGCAGTCCCGGTGGCCAGAAGATTAAGTAAACGTTGCAGAGGAGTCATGCTGAAATCTTGCACATCGAGTCTGAGGACCCACCTGAGAGGGAGACTCTAAATAGCCCAGGAAGGGTGATTGGTCACCTAGCAGGGTGAACACCTATCAGCCCAGATGAGACAGCTGTGTGCCACAGGTCCCTAACCCCTTGCGACCTCATCAGCCCAAGGGGATCCTGAAGCACCTCCGTTAATCCTGCACACCAGCTCCTTTTCCAGGTGGCCCCTCCAGATGGCCCTGTGCCAAGAGACTTTCCATCGCCGCTCCCGCTGGACCCGTGAGCCACACTAGGCTTTCCAGCTGGCACAGTGTGCCCACCATCTTCATCAACCATCCTGCAAAAGAGGAGACTGGTAACTCAACTGTATGTTTTTTAAATGCATTTTTACAGGTAAATCTGGAGGTCGCAAGGGGTTAGGGACCTGTGGCACACAGCTGGTTCCATGATGCAGGGCTCAGGACGGCCAGATGCAGGGTGAGTTGGAGGTCTTGGAGGCTGAGCGCAATGGAACCTTTTGAAGCTTGAGGTAAGTCTTCTCCCGGGGGCCTTGCAGGATGACGAGGGCACAATGGTGGGAGGTTCCTGAAGTCCCTCGACTAGGCTTCCTCCTTGTCCAGTTGCAGATCTGGGAGAGCCGTTTTTGCAGTAGTCCAACGAGCACTGACCAGTACCTGGGGTATTGGCACAACTCGGCCACGGGAGGGCACACTGTCACTAAAGCTTGCATACTTGTCTCATCCGGGCTGTCGTTGGTGTGTCGTCGGGTCCGGCTGTGACTTCCAGTTGCAGAGAAATCAGCCGGTCGGTGAAGTGACCCTCACCGGTCTGCTGGTTTTTTGCAGGTTTCATTTTGGTTCTTGAGTGGTGCCTCCACTCAGGATGGAGATCTTGGGCTATTTGCGAAGCCTGGAGGTCCTCTGGGTCTTCTTAGGTAGGATCCAGCTGTCAGCTCCTCCTCCGCAGCGATTGTTGGGACTCTAGTGCAGCAGGCAGGGGTCTTGGAACCTCTTATGGAATGAGATTTCTTCACTCACAAAAGTAAATAAAGTATGAAAACGAATCTGAATGTGCCACCATCATCTGTGGCTTGTGAAGTGGTACTGCGCCGCATAGGAGAGATTTGAACTTCATCCAGGATAGGCAGAAAGAGGACTACGATGACCAGGAAGAAGAAAAAGACAACTATGACACATGGCCAGACAAAAAGCATGTGGGGCAGTGAATAAAGAGGATACAGCAGTTCAAGACAAAAGCATAATAAGAGCTAGAAACCAATGAAGTATAAGGGTGGCAGAAAGTGTCTCCTGCATGTAAGTAAATGAGTAAGGTCATACATCAAAAAGGCAGAAAGAGGGGAACTTCAAATCTAAGATGTACCAAAAACCCCCAGGGGATCTAGAACAAGGATTTGAAAGTAGAAACGCAGCTTCCCACTACACCAATGAGAAAGGACATTCCTAAAAACATAGGTTGTTCCCCGGAAAAATGGGGGTAAACCAAATGCACTTGTACAGTTCTTACTTATAGAAGGAACTATATAGTAACTACTTCCAAAAGAAGCACCTAACAAGTTCCGGATAAGGAATAGTTAAACACAGAAATATGGTTAAAAGCCTACGTCAATTGCTCCGAAGAGCAGTGTAGGAAAGTACCAACTTTCTTGGCATGTTACCCCCAATTTCTGCCTGTTAGTCAGTGTGCTTTTACTGTATCACTGGGATCCTGCTAGCCAGTGCCCCAGTGCTCATAGTTTGTGGCCTATATGTATTATCAGTATGCTTGACTGTGTCACTGGAGTTCTGGTAATCAGAACTCTAGTGCTTATGCTCTCTCTGTGTACCAAATTTGTCACTATCGATTAGTGACTCCAAATACCAATTCTAATTGGCACACTGGTCCCCCTTTATGGCATGTTACCCCCAATTTCTGCCTGATGTGAGTTTGTTTGATTGTGTCACTAGAGTCCTGCTAACCAGGACCCCAGTGCTTATGCTCTCTCTCCTCTCAAATTTGTCACTACATACTGGTAACCCAGTACTTCAGCCCAAATTGGCATACTGGTCACCCCTTATATGTCCCTAGTATATGGTACCTAGGTACCCAGGGCATTGGGGTTCCAGGAGATCCTTATGCGCTGCAGCATTTCTTTTGTCACCCATGAGGAGCTCATACAAACACTTCTTCAGGACTGTCACTGCAGCCTGAGTGAAATAGTGTACTCACTATTTCACAGCCATTTTTCACTGCACCAGATAACTTATAAGTCACCTATATGTCTAACCTTCGATTACTGAAGGCTAGGTGCAAAATTACTGTGTGTGAGGGCACACTTACACTAGTAAAGGTGCCTCCATGTTGTCCGGGCCAATTCTCCGGACTTTGTCAGTGCGGGGACACCATTATAAACGTACACTAAATATATGTCAATACATATGTGTACCTTCACAATGGTAACTCCGAATCTGGCCATATGAGGTGTCTAAGATTGTGCAATTGAACCCCCAATCCAAATCTGGTATTGGGGGGGGCAATTTCATGCACCCTGTGGCCTCCACCATGGACCCCCACTACTGCCAAACCAGCTCTCTGAGGTTTCCACTGCAGTGTCAGCTGCTGCCACCTCACAGACAGGTTTCTGCCCTCCTGGGGATTGAGCAGCTCAATCCCAGGAAGGCAGAACAATTCATTTCCTTTAGGAGAGGGGTGTTATACCCTCTCCCATTGGAAATAGGTATTACAGGCATGGGGGGGGGGGGGTATCCTCCCAGAGACTCTGGAAATGATTTGAAGGGCATAAACGGTGCCATCCTTACATAATCCACTCTACACCGGTTCAGGGACCCCCCCAGTCCCTGCTCTGGCGCGAAACTGGACAAAGGAAAGGGGAGTGACCACTCCTTTGTCCATCACCACCTATGGGGTAGTGCCCAGAGCTCCTCTAGAGTATCCCTGGTATTAGCCATCTTGGATTCCAAGGTGTGGGGAGCTTCTGTGAGCATCTGAGTGGCCAGTGCCAGCAGGTAACATCAGAGACCACTCCTGATACGTGCATACCTGGGTAGGTAGCCAATCCCCCTCTCAGGGCTATTTAGGGTCTCTCCTCTGGGTGTTTCCTCAGATTGGGTTTGCAAGACTCTACCATGATTCCTCTGCATGCTCTGTTTCATCTTCTGACTGTCAGATCAACCGCAGACTGCTCAAGGAACCACTGTAACTGCAACAAAGTATCCAGGAAGGCTACTCTGACCTGCAACTTCAGCTCCAGCCAGCAACTGCAACAGTTTCCAAGGTGTGCACGCTCTGAGGACTGGCTATCTTCAAGCTGCACCAGATGAACCAAAGGAATCTCCAGTGGGGTGGCGGAGTCACTTCCCTGCTTCAGCAGGCACCTCTCTGCGATGACGACCGGTATTCTGGGACTCCTCTCCTGTTGACGAGCATGATCCCTGGGACACAGGAGGTGAACCGAAGTGCTCCTGACTGCCCAAAGGTCCAGCAGTCCAAATTTGGTGGCGGTAAGAGCTTGCCTCCCTGTGCCAGACGGTACCCCTGTGCATTGCGTCCTCTGCAGCTCCTTGGGCTTCTGTGCACTTCACCCAGAAGTTCTTCGTGCACAGCGCAGCTCAGGTCCCCAGCACTCTATCCTGCGACGTTCAGCTCCCTGATTTGTTCTCCGGCGGCGTGGGATCCTTCTGTGTAGTGCTGCTACGACTGCACTTTGCAACTCCTTTGTCCCAGTCTCCTGGGACTCCTGTGGATGCTGCCCGGTCTTCTGAGGGCTCTCTGAAGTGCTGAGAGCCCCCTCTGTCTCCTCAGTCTGAGTTGAGACCCCCAGGTCCCTCCTGGGTCCGGCAGCTCATCTTTGATGCAAAACACGTTCTTGCGTGAACCAAGGCTTGTTGGCGAAATCCAGCGACGCAAACAGCCTGCATCCAACGACTCAACTTTATCTTCTTTGGTGCATTTCTGTACTTTTAGTCCAACTGGAGAATTCATTTTTCCACCTTCTTCCAGGTGGGCAGGGGCGCCTGTTCTTCCTGGACTCTTCATCGACTTCTGGGCTTGGTCTCCTCTATCCACAGGTGTTCAGGTCCAGGAATCCCTTGTTGGTTGCTTGCAGTCTTGCTTGGTTCTTGCATAATCCTTCATCACGACTTGTAGTGTGTTCTGAGGAAACTTGCTGTACTTTACTCCTGTTTTCCTCAGCTCTTGGGTGGGGTACTTTACTTACCTTTGGTTCTTTCTTACACTCCCAGAACCCCTCTGCACACTACACTTGTCTACAGGGGAATCCGACTTTCGCATTCCACTATTTTGTTATATGGTTTGTATTGCCCCTAGGCCTATTGCAATCTATTATGTTTTTCACGGTTTGCACTATTTTATGACTGTTTACTTACCTGATTTTGGTGTCTAGTGTATATATTGTGTATAATACTTACCTCAAGAAGGAGTATTGCATCTAAGAAATTTTTGGGCTTATGTCACTAAAATAAATGACCTTAATCTTTGGTAACACTGACTTTTGTCTTTAAGTACTGAGTGAATATAATGGTATTGCAAGAGCTTTGCATGTCTCCTAGTTCAGCCTTGGCTGCTCTGCTACAGCTACCCCCAGACAGCCTGGCTGCTAGATACTGCCTACCTTTCATTAATAAGGCATAACTGGACCTGGTATATGGTGTAAGTACCTTAGATACTCACTACAAACCAGGCCAGCATCCTACAAGCAGGGAACTGAAAATGACTCTCACACGAAGAAGAACCCCGCAGAGGGCAAAATCTCTTAAGCGACATGCCCATTAGCAAAGACAACAGACAACTCCCCTTTAAGTGATATCAGACTCAAACAGGATCACAAAGAAATAATGGAACCTGTCCACAACAGTGTAAAAACAAACGCAACACCTGCAAACGCAGGAATACAAACTTGGGTGCTAGACAGTGTGAACATAATAATAAGAAAAAGCACCTGCAGTGAGCAGGAACACCATACTGGGTGTCATACTGGAAGGGAAAAAAAGCACTCTACCCTTAGAGGCAGAGAGAAAAGCAATAGGGGAATAAAAACACCCCTGAATAATGGAACAACACCAATACAGAGTGAGACCCTGTACCAGTAGGAGGCGTTAAGCCTGTGTACCATCATGAGTAAACTCTAAATCAGCGTAAAGCTGAGTCGGCATGAGTAGGAAAGTGCCATTTTTCTAGCATAATTACCCCCACTTTTTGCCTGACAGTGTGTTTAAACTGTGTTCACTGGGATCCTGCTAACCAGGACCCCAGTGACAGTGCTCACTCCTCAAAATGTGGTTGCTGGTTAACATTCTACACCAACAATTGGCATACAGTTGCACCTATGTAAGCCCCTGGTATATGATACGTAGGTACCCAGGGCACTCGTACACCAGTCCCCCCCCATGGGCTGCAGCATGTTTTGTGCCACCCATGAGAGCTGAAGAAAACTGTGTCTGCAGTCCTGGCATTGCAGCCTGAGTGAAATGGTGCATGCAACCTTTCACCACCGAGCCTGGTCATTGCACTTAAAACACTATAAGGCACCCCTCTGGTAGGCACTTCAGCCCACAGGTAGGGTGCATGTCCCCAAGTGTGAGGATACCCCTGCATGAGCAGGGTGCCCCTACAGACCCCAAGTGAATTCCTGGACTCTGTAAGTGTGGGGAAGTCATCTTAAGGTATGCAGTGGACACTGGTCAACATGAGTGGTTCAGTCTTCATAATGGCTTCTCCGAACCTAGGCATGTTTGGTATCAAACATATTGGAATCAGGCAACTACACTGATTGCAGTGTTAGTTGTATGATACCAGCATGGGAAAGGTGTGACCACCTCTCCCTGTGGATTAGGTGTGTAAGGGCTATGGTGGGGTGGCCTCTGAGCACCACCAAACTGCTTTGAAGGGCACATTTGGTGCCTTCCTTGCATACTCCGGTTTGCACCAGTTCAGGAACCCTCTGTTCCCGTTCTGGCATGAAACTACACGAAGGATAGGGGAGTGACTACCCCCCTGTCCAGCTACTCCACTAGGGAGGTGGATGGAGGTCTGCCAGGTGGCCACGTGATTCTGCCATCTTGGAAACAAGATGGGCAGAAGCTCCTGGGAGCATCTGACTGCTTAGGCCAGGTACATGACATCTCTGACCCCCTCTGATAGATGGATCACTTCAGACAGTGACCAACCCCCTTTCAGGGTTACTTAAGGGCTACCCCGTGGGTGGCTCCTCAGATTTGTTAAGCAAGACCCTCCAAGTAACTCTCTGCAAGACATCTTCTGCTTTTGGCCTCTGGAGCAGCTACTTGTCTGCTTTGGAACCAAAATACAACTGCTTCTGGTGGAAAGGCTCCCACTGCAACATTGTTTCACCGGATCCTGAAAGAATTGTGCAACATACAAGACTGTGCATCCTCCAGGGTCACAAGGACTCTTTATGCACATGGAAGCACGAAGGAATATTCCTTGCAGTGAAGAAGTCACACCCCTGCATCCGCAGGCACCTCAAGACAAGGTCAACCGGCTGGTGGGGTCTGCTGGTCCACAAACATTGAAAGGTTCTGCTTCACAGGTGGTGAGTCTGTGGATTCCTCTGGGTCCTGCATCTCTTCCGACCAACTTGCGAGACTGTGGGCTCCTGCTCTTGCCACGGGCCTGGAAACCCTGTGCAGTGCGACTGACAAAGCTTGTTGACTCTTGCTCCAGAAGCACCGGACTCCAGCACTCTGCAACTTGAAGATCATCACCTGCCCTGCAACTCCTGTAATGTGGGACTTCTGGTTTGTTGTGCTGCTGAGGCCTCCTTGTGACTCCCTATGTCCATCGCCTATGGGTCACTCATGGGGGCTCTATTGACTTCTGCTGGCCTTCCTGCATGTTGAGAGCCATTCCTGGCTCCCCCTCCTGGGTACCCTACTGGACATTGCTGGTCCCCAAAACCTTGCAAACTCTTCTGGAACTCCAGTTTGCAATTGCCAGTGCTTGTTGGTGACTTGGCTGGTCACTGACCCTCCTGCAATCTGGCGACCGTCGAGGGTCAGCCTGTAGGCAACTCCTGGGATCTTCTGCAGCTCCTGGACCCCACAGCTGGATTTCTTCTTCCAACAACTTGCAGGAACGTCACCTCTAGGAGGATGGGCATTGCCACCTGCACCACCTGGGCATCTCCAAGAGTGCTGGACTCTGACCCCTTCCTTTGCATGTCCTCCATGTCCGGAATCAGCCCCGGGTTCCACCGGTTTGGTCCACGGGTCATGACAGCAGCTGGATAATCCGAGGCATCCAATAACTTCTAAGAGAGTCCTTTCTCCCCTCTGCAATAGGGTCCCTGGTGTAGGTACTTCTGTCTCATGGGCATCCTGGGGTAGGGGCACTCTCCATTCTTCCTCTTGTTTGCTGATTTCCTCAGGGTCCACCAGGAAGGTTCCTGAATTCCATGAACTCCAACCAGTGCTCTCTGCGTTAGCCTATGGGACGACAGGGTGGGTAACTACCTTGCACCTGGTAGCTGGGGACACTTACTGTACTTATCTCTGGTGTTTCTATCAGCCCTCATCCCCTAGCTAACTTCCACACTTACCATGGTTGGGTTCACTAGTCCACACTCCACTTTTTTAGTATATGGTTTGTGTCGGAGGCTGGCTATCTATAAGGTGTGCAAAGCTAGGCACCCGGAGCAGGGGGTCCAGGCAACCACACATTGGTTTACAGGGGTACAAATGAGATCATCTAATGCTCTAATTTTTAAGGTAGCTTGGTCGAGCTGTTAGGCCAAGCTTGAAGAAGTGTAAAGCATTTGTTGTACTCACAGCATCCATCTTGCAACTCACACACTCAAAGGAATAACTTGAGACCAATTTATAAAAATACTTCACGTTTGTATATACATTTTAAGACCATGATCATCAGGATTAGGTAAATCCTTTTCAAGATATGAATTTCTGAAGTTTATTAAAAAGTATTTTTATGCGTAATGACGCACCATAGGAATCAATGGAGGATCACCTTTGAAAAACATTTAAAATTGTACAGTTGGTTTACCAAGTTATACTTTTGCAGGTTGGCTGAGGTCATCGGTGGGCACACTGTGCCAGCTGGATAAGTTCAGGTGGCGCCCGGTTCCGGTGAGAGCAGCGGAAGATGGTCTCTGGAGCTGGAGCAGGGCCACTGCGTGAGACCACTTAAAAAAGCACTGAACAGGCAAGTTTAAAGATGGTTCCTTGAGGTCCCCTTGGAGTGTTGAGGGCTCAAGGGGGGGGGACCCCTTAGGGCACAGCAGGTTCTTCGGTGCAGGGAACAGGGCGGCCAGGTGCAGAGCAAATCAGTGAGCCAGGAGCTGTGCGCAAGAATGCCCTTAAGAGCAGAATGCAACTTGGTTCCAGGCTTGTTCACAGGGCAACGGGGGCACTCTGGTGGGATATCCGGGCTGCTTTTGGAGTCCGTCGACTGGGGCTTCCTTCTAGTCCCTTTTCAATCCTGGGTGGGCTGTTCTTCTTGATGTCTGACGTGGGCTGACCAATACCCCTGGTATTGGAACGGTTTGGCCGCTAGAGGTTGCAGTGCCACCAAACTGGCACACTGGCAGGGTTTGTCCTCGCAGTCGTCGGATTGCAGTTTGGTCCAGCAGTGGCATCCAGTTTGAGAATTAGCGTCCGGTCAGTGAAGTGACCCTCACTGGCTTGCTGGTTCTTTGTAGGTTTAGAGTGGTACCTCCACTCTGGAGGGAGTCCTGTGGCGACTGGCGAAGCCTGGCGGTCCCTTGGGGTTTTAGAAGAGTTGTCCAGCAGCTCCTCAGCGGCGACTGTCGGGTCCTGGGTGCAGCAGGCGGGGTTTAGGGCCTTTTCTTTGGTGCAGCAGGTCCACAGTTCTCATACTTCAGATCTTCTTTGCGCTGGGCTTCTTTTGTCCGTCGAATCTTATTTTCAGGTCTAGGGGCGCCCCCGCGTTTATTTAGTGGTGGTTTTAGGGGGAAATTGGTAGTAACCAATGGGTCACCTACCTTAGGGTGGCTACACCCACTAAGTGACCACTTCCGGAGTTATGATTTTGAGTTGTTTGATACCAAACAACCCAGGGTTAAGAGTGGCCATCATTTTGCTGTGAAACACATCCTGACTGGTGTCCGGCACATGCCTTTAAAATGGATACTCTGTTCACTCACTATGCCCCTGGTTTGGCAACGACATAGTGGAGGCATACTGCTCATTCAGCTATGCCTTCACATACAGTATGGTGTAGGGCTTCGGGCTGGAAAGCCGGCCAGAGGGGTATCTTACCTGTAGTGTATGTATTGTGTAGTTGGCAGGGTGCACAGGCAGTGTGCCCCGTCGAGTATACTTTTTAGGGTTGCATCAGGGCACCCAAGCCTGCAATGGAAGTGCTCGGAGTACTGGAATGCATGGCCCTAGAGGTTGGCACAATCAGTGTTGCTGTCCTCGGGAGACTACTCTTAGTACCCCATGCCCTGGGTGCTTAAGTAACATTTACTAGTGACTTACAGTGGTAGCCAAAGATGTCTCTAAGTGTGCCAAAAGCAAAAATAACATGATGAACAAAATGCTGAACAATGCAAACATTCACCTCCAGTCGCATAGATCTGGGTTTAATCCATCGTATTTTTGTTCACCACGCCACCCCAGTTTGGACCCAGCCATATGCAAATCAGTCTTGACCCTGTTTCCCATGGGAACTGTCCAGCCCGAACTGCCAAGCCAGGTCCTCCCTGGACCAGAAACAAGCATCCTGGGACCGGTTTCAGGGTATCGCCCTTCATCAGCCATGCTAGCTCAAATCCAGTGGCATAGTGAGTCCGGGACCCACGTCTGGGCATAACTGGTGCACTTAGGATGACAAAAGCAAAAAGAACAGAAGATGGACGGAATGCTGATTAGAAGGGGCCCTGGGTACTACAATTTCTAGGCTACATCATACATCAGCCAAAAGTGGGGGCTAACCATGTCAAAAAGAGGCCTCTCCTCACAGTTTTGCCCTCTTATAGGGCCCCATGTATTTTTATGATATTTCTGGTGGTTATTTGGTGTACATATTGTGTGTAGATATCTCCAAAGGGAGATATACCCAATGCTATTTAGTAGTAGTGCTGTAATAAAATATCCTTTATTTTTGCAAGACTTGTGTGTTTCTTTGTTGTGAGGGAGTTACTGTCTGACTACTGTGGTATTGCAAGTGCTTTACATTCCTTCTGGATAAGCTTCAGCTACTCGACTCAGCTCACCTCAGCTGTAGGAGGCTAGCTCAGTCTATGGTGCACACCTATGGTGTGGCACCCTGTACTAAGTCCAGGCAACTCATAGTGAAAGTGAATAGGTGTCCATATAGCAAAAGCTCTCTAGGGGTAGCTGAGGCTGTTAGGTAAGTGTACCTCTAACAAGTTGCATCAATACCTGGTGGTCCTGTGGTTGGTCTCTCTCCAAGAGCTTGGGAGAAAGGATGATAATTGGCTGAAACCTAGAGTGTCCAAGAGCAGTCATGGAAGGGGTGGCCAAAAGAAAGGAATAGGGAAACATCCCAAGAGAAAAAGGTGGACAACTTCAAAAATAATGTAAATTAGTCCTTGGCAGGCCCCCCAAAATCTGTTCAGGAGGCAGGACCCTAGACACCTCACAAAATAGAAGTGGGTACCAGGTTGAGTCTTGGGATGCCATCAAGGCTTGGTGCTTTGACTGCAAGGAGACAGGGCACAAAAACAAGGACACTTCCTGTCCTAAAAACAAACCCATTAGTGTGCCCTCAGGGGTTGCCAGTGTAGCCGTAGAGGATGATTCCTCAGATGAGAAAATCATTTTAGCATGTAACTGGAAAATGGGACCAAAGCATAAGTTGGAGATTCCAGGGGGAAGCAAACACTTCAACTACCTACTGGTGAATAGAATTCCAACCACTGCCCTGAGAGATACCTGTGCCAGTAATACCATTGTGCATGACAGGATGGTACTCTCAAACCAGTATTTCCCAGTTAAGACTTGAAGAGTATGAAGCTGGGTTCTAGAAGCAGTACCCACTCCCCACATTTTTGGACTGGTTTCTGATCCAACGTTGACTGAAGTGTACTGGGTTCCTGCTGACCAGGTCCCCAGTGTTCCTTCCCCATAATAACACACCTGGTCACTTGATCCCAAAGTGACCAGGCCCTTTAGCACCTCTTTAATTCCCTAGTAAATGGTACCTCTGGTACCTAGTTTAGGAAAGTTCTCCTTTTGGCATGGTTATCCCCCTCCGCCACATTTTGCCTGATATCTGACGCTAACTTGACTGAGTGTGTGCTGGGACACTGCTAACCTGACCCCATCACCAGTGTTCTTTTCCCTAAACTGTACCATTGCTTCCACAATTGGCACACCGCTGGACCACAGCTAAGTCCCTTGTAAAAGGTACCAGTGGTACCAAGGGCCTTACGGCTGGGGAAGGTCCATAAGGGCTGCAGCATGTATTAAGACACCCTAACACACTCCTCACCAAACACATGCACACTGCCATTGCAGCTTGTGTGTGCAGGTGGGGAGAAAAAGGTAAAGTCGACATGGTATCCCTCTCTGGGTCTCATGCCCACAAACGACTGCATGTGGCATAGGTAAATCACCTCTCTAGCAGGCCTTACATCACTAAGGCAGGGTGCACTATACCACAGGTGAAGGCATAACTGCATGAGCAATATGCCCCTAGAGTGTCCAAGTCCATTCTTAGACATTGTAAGTGCAGTGTAGCCATATTGAGTACACATGCTGGGTGGCTGTCATTACGAACTCTACAGCTCCATGGTGGTCTCACTGAAGACTGGAAAGTTTGGTATAAAACTTTTCAGCTCAACAAAACCCACACTTATGTTAGTGTTGGATTTATTGCAAAATGCACACAGAGGACATCTTAAAGATGTCCCCTGTATTTCAACCAATCTTCTAGTGTAAGGCGGACTGGTCTCTGCCTACCTGCCACTTCCATTCAAGTTTCTGACCCCATGGGGTCACACCTCCACCCTTCAGGAACTGCAACACTTGGTGGTTAGCCTCAAAGGCCCCTGATTCCTGTAACACTGCCCCAGGGCACTCCAACTTGTGGAGATGCCCACCTTACCCTCCCCTCCCCAGACCAGGACCACTTTTGGAGGCAAGTCAGGTGGGAAAATGAGTAAACACCAGGAGGAGTGTGCACCCCAGCTGGAACTACCTCTACGGTGCCCAGAGCGGAGGAACCCCTCTTGGCAAAATCCCCCATCTTGCTTTGGAGAATATATCAGCCAATAGAGTAAGGAATGTGCCCCCCTCCTCAGTATGTTGTTCCTTTGCATACTCTGCCAAGAGCTGTTGGAGTTGGATCATGGTAGGGTTGTAACCCATTTTAATCTTTTTGAGACTGCAGAGGGATCATAACTCTCTCATCTTGAGATGGAGGTAAAGGGCCAGGTCGAGTTCCAAAACCATGTCTTCTGAGCTGCTCATTATGTTACGGAGGTTGGGGATTTCTTTCAGAAACTAAAACTACTTCTAGTTACTTAGCCGTAGCTATAATACCTTTTTAACTTTTAAAAGAAATGCTAAAGGGGACTGGACCAAGGCCCCAGTAGGATTTTTTGAAATATGGAAACATTATCAATTCAAAAATCAGTTGAATCTAAAGGTGATTTTTGCAACTTAGTCATGGGATCAGATATTGGCTTAGTCCAGCAAATGCAAAGTTGTGGACCCCTCCGCTGATCCACCAATGTAGGAAGCTGTCTCTGGCTACCATACCAAAGTAAGGTATAGTATGCACTGAGTCCTGAGGATGCTCAGAGGCTTTACAGAGGCTAAAGTAGATAATACTAATGCTCTGTTTTGTAGTAGTGTTGCCGAGCAGTTAGGCTTATCAGAGGGTAGTGCCAAGCATTTTTTGTACACACACAATCAAGAAATGAGGCACAGTCTCAATTACTAACTCCAAGCTAATGTTTTATGTATCAAAAATATACTTTGTAACTTTATTTCTAGAACCAAAAGGATCTTGTTGCAGGTAAGTACAGTTTCAAGAATGTATCACTTTCAAGTATCAAATGTACTTTGTTTAGAATTCACAGATAAAACAGTTTACAGGTAAGTAATACTTTTCAGCTGCAAAAGTGGACACAGTGCAATTTCTCATAGAAAACAATTAAGTCCTAGGGGAGGAAAAGTAACAACACAATTAACAGGTAAGAACTTGACTTACGATCCCATTCTTCTGGAGTTGAGGTGTCCACTGGTTAAGGTTTTGGAAGACACCAAGAGTGCACCACCAGCAACACAGGGTTGGCCGGGTGCAGAGGTCATAGTTGGTGTCGGGCGCACAATGGAATCCTATGGAGACAGGTTGCGCTCTGAAAGAATCAGCTTGCAGGTAATGACCCGTGACTTCAGGACACAGTCCTGAGGGGTTTAGATCAACACCGGGGGGCCACAGGTCAGCACCAAACACATTCCTTCAGCAGCACAGGGGGCAGCCAGGTGGAGGGTGCAAGCACAGCGTCTGGCGCACAATACTTTTCAACGAGGGAACCCCTGGGGTCAGTAAGTTGCTGAAGTCATTGTCCAGGGAGTCGACTGAAGAAAACCAACTGCTGGACAGGTAAGTAGAGAGCCCACTGATCCACGCTGGACCATCGTCTGGGTTCCCCAAGGCCCGGGGTCTGACGGTGCAGGGGTACCTTTAGGTGTAAGAAAATCTTGACCTGAGCCAATCGTGGTCAGGAGGGACCTCTGGATTTAGGCTGCAGGCGTCAGTGTGTGGGTCAGGAGGGATCAACCCAGGGTGGACAAAAGGTCGGAATTGCCTGGAGACCTTCTCTGGACCCCTGGGTCACCTAGACAAGGGTCATGGGCGTCAGGTGCAGCGTGGGCGGAACTCGTGGATCCAGGGCGGCTCTGGAGCCTTTCCTGGAGGTTTATTTGTGGACAGGGCCACTGTCCTCGGGAGATCTTGATCCTTGGGAAGGCAGGCAATCCTCTGCGGGTTTGTAGAAGTTGCTTGCCCTGCAGGACGAGTCATCTTCTTGTTGCAGGATTCTTGAAGCTGCAGACAGGCCGGTAGGACTGAGGCCAAGTCAGTTGTCATCTGGGGTCTTCTCTGCTGGTGAGGTTCTTCACTCCTTCTTTTCAGGTCACCAGGAATCTGAAGAGCAAGGTTCAGGGGTGTCCCTAAATACTAGACTTAGTGGCATTACAGGCGTTAGAGGTCAGTAGCCAATGGCTACTGTCCCTGGGATGGTTACACCCTTTTTGTGAAGAGAATGATCTCCTCTCAGATGGGAAAGAAGTGAGGGATCAGAAGGCTGACCTCTCCCCTCCCAACCTAACTAGGGAGAACACGCCCTCAGTGCCCCGGACTCAAAGGATAGTGCTCACATGATCTGAGTCTCCAAAGGGGAGTCTGGCTCCTCTGGGAACAATGAGGGCAGCCTCGGTGAAGAGGGCCTCCTTTTAGCAAGGATGGCCAAAAGACTAGCTTTGGAGAGACAGTTCCTGGCTATAAAAGGGGAGAGAGCAGAAACGGGCCTAGTACCTGATAATGGTGGCAGCAACTCAATAACTAGGGACAGAGAGCAATCTTGTGACCCAAAAATCCCCAAAGGGATTGTCCCCAAGGATGAGGATGGTGATGACCGTGAAATGGATCATAGCCTTTGAGAGGGCCTCTGTAGTGAGAAAAGTGACTAACTCTCACTGGGGAGTTCACCTTTGGGAACTGTTCACAGATAAGTGTAGGAGGCTGTAAGGAAATGCCTTCCTTGGCATGGTTACCCCCTGACTTTTTCCCTTTTGTTGATGTCAGTTATGATTGAAAGTGTTCTGGGACCCTGCTAACCAGGCCCCAGCACCAGTGTTCTTTCGCTAAACTGCACCTTTGTTCCCACAATTCGCACAGCCCTGGCACACAGATAAGTCCCTTGTAAATGGTACCACTGGTACCAAGGGCCCTGATGCCAGGGAAGGTCTCTAAGGGCTGCAGCATGTCTTATGCCACCCTGGGGACCCCTCACTCAGCACATGCACACTGCCTCACAGCTTGTGTGTGCTGGTGGGGAGAAAATGACTAAGTCTACATGGCACTCCCCTCAGAGTGCCATGCCAACCTCACACTGCCTGTGGTATAGGTAAGTCACCCCTCTAGCAGGCCTTACAGCCCCAAGGCAGGGTGCATTATAGCACAGGTTAGGGCATATGTGCATGAGCACTATGCCCCTACAGTGTCTAAGCAACACCTTAGACATTGTAAGTGCAGGGTAGCCATAAGTGTATATGGTCTGGGAGTTTGTCAAACACGAATTCCACAATTCCATAATGGCTATACTGAAATCTGGGAAGTTTGATATCAAACTTCTCAGCACAATAAATGCACACTGATGCCAGTGTGGGATTTATTGTAAAATGCACCCAGAGGGCATCTTAGAGATGCCCCCTGAACCACCAGTCCGACTCCTAGTGCTAGGCTGACCAGTTTCTGCCAGCCCGCCACAACCAGACGAGTTTCTGGCCACATGGGGAGAGTGCCTTTGTCACTCTGTGGCCAGGAACAAAGCCTGTACTGGGTGGCGGTGCTTCTCACCTCCCCCTGCAGGAACTTTAACACCTGGCAGTGAGTCTCAAAGGCTCACACCTTTTGTTACAGCAACCCAGGGCATCCCAGCTAGTGGAGATGCCTGCCCCTTCGGCCACTGCCCCCACTTTTGCCGGCTAGGCAGGAGAGGATAATGAGAAAAACAAGGAGAAGTCACCCACCAGTCAGGACAGCCCCTAAGGTGTCCTGAGCTGAGGTGACCCATGCCTTTAGAAATCCTCCATCTTGAGTTTGGAGGATTCCCCCAAAAGGATTAGGGATGTGCCCCCCTCCCCTCAGGGAGGAGGCACAAAGAGGGTGTAGCCACCCTCCAGGACAGTAGCCATTGGCTACTGCCCCCCTGAAGTAAACACACACCTACATTTTGTATTTAGGGGTGACCTAGAACTCAGGAAATCAGATTCCTGCAACCTACAGCAAGAAGAAGGACTGCTGACCTGAAAGCTTTGCAGAGACGACGGAGACGACAACTGACTGCCAGCCTCAAAGAACCTGCACAGCGACGCATCCGACTGGATACCAGCGAACTCTGAGAACTCAGAGGACAGACCTGAACTGAAGGACCAAGAAGCTCCAGAGAACAGCGGCACTGTTCAAAAACAGCAACAACTTTGCAACTTTTTATCAACTTTTAAAGAACTCACTCTTCCCCCCGAAGTGTGAGACTTCATACTCTGCACCCGACGTCCCCGGCTCGAGCTCCAGAGAACTAACACCGCAGAGAAGACTCCCAGGCGACTGCGACTTCATGAGTAACCTGAGACGACCCCCCTGCACCCACACAATGACGCCTGCAGAGAAGTTCCAGAGACTCCCCCTGACCGTGACTGCCTGGTAACAAAGAACCCGATGCCTGGACCAAGCACTGCACTCTCATCCCCCAGGACTGAAAAGAACCAACCTCCAGTGCAGGAGTGACCAGCAGTGGGCCCTCTTCCTAGCCCAGTCAGTTGCTGGTCCGAGAAGCCCCCCTGTGCCCTGCCTGCATCGCCTAAGTGACCCCCGGGTCCCTCCATTGCTTCCTGTAGCAAACCTGATGCCAACTTTGCACACTGCACCCAGCCGCCCCTGTGCTGCTGAGGGTGTGTTTTGCGTGCCTGTTTGTGTCCCCCCCAGTGCTCTACAAAACCCCCTGGTCTGCTCCCCGAGGGCGCAGGTACTTACCAGAACCAGAGCACCCCTGTTCTCCATAGGCACCTATGTGTTTTGGGCCCTCCTTTGACCTCTGCACCTGACCGGCCCTGTGTTGCTGGTGCGGTGACTTTGGGGTTGCCTTGAACCTCCAACAGTGGGCTGCCTATGCCCAGGAGACTGAACTTGTAAGTGCTTTACTTACCGCAGAAACTTAACCATACTTACCTCCTGCAGGAACTGTTGATTTTTGCACTGTGTCCACTTCTAAAATAGCTTAGTGCCATTTTAACCTATACTGTGTGCACTACTGCGTTAATTCAAAGTTCCTTACTTACCTGTGTGGAGTACCTTGCAGTTTATGTATTTACTTCAAATCTTGTACTTCTAAAACAAATTAAGAAAATATATTTTTCTATATAAAAACTATTGGCCTGGATTTAATTCTCGGAGTGTGTGTTCCTCCTTAATTGCCTGTGTGTGTACAACAAATGCTTAACACTACCCTCTGATAAGCCTACTGCTCGACCACACTACCACAAAATAGAGCTTTATAATCATCTAATTTTGCCACTATCAACCTCTAAGGGGAACCCTTGGACTCTGTGCACACTATCTCTCACTTTGAGATAGTATATACAGACCCAACTTCCTAAAGGGGCACTCACAGGAGCAGATGCTGAGTCCTATGACATTATGAAGGCTACCCTGATTGAGGGTTCTGGACTCACCACTGGGGGGTATAGTATTAGGTTCGGGGGGGAGGGGTCACAAAACCTTGAGCCAGTCCTAGCTTGATTTCATAGGCTACTCAGGTACAACACTAGATGGTTGGTTAACTGGAAGTGAAGTGCATGACTATGATGAGCTCTATAAGTTGTTTATGAACTAACACATTTTAAGTAACTGCTTAAATGAAAAGGTGCATCAATACCTGGTAGACCTAAGTTCAATTTCTCCCCAAGAACTGGGAAAAACAGCAGACCAATGGGTCGAGACTAGGGTGACCAAGACTTTCAATGGGTGTGACCAAATGAAAGGGGTTACAAAGCCTCCTCAAGGAAAGGGTGGTGAGATACCCAAGGATTAAAGTAGAGTCTTCTGAAGGCCTCCGAAAACCTGCTCAGTAGGGTGGGCCCCGAACCTCCTCACCATACACTCAGGGGTACACTTTGAACCCAAAAGGGCCTGGTGTTTCAACAGTAAAGAGAATGGGCATGAAACTGGAGACTTGGCCTGTCTCAAAAAGAATCCCCCTAGTACTGTACCAGCTAGCACTGTTATAGCCAGTCTCCAGGTGGGATCTAGTGTGTGCCCAGAGCAAATCAGGGTTCACAATGAAGTTAGTTTAGTCTCTGAGGGTGGGGTAGATGTTGCCACTCTTGCTGTCTGGCCCCCTAATATGAAAAATACAGACAGCATTCTTTGATTAATGGGATCGGACTAGAAGCCCTGAGGGATACAGGTGCCATTGTCACCATGGTGACGTAAAAACTGGTTTCACCAGGACAGTACTGGCGTGAAACAGGTGGTGGTCTCTTCTGAAATCCCAGTTGAATGTCTGCTAAGGAATGACCTGGAATCCTCAGCATGGGCTTAGGTAGAACTTAAAAGCCATGCAGCAATGCTGGGAAGGACTTTCCACACCCCACAATTGGAATACTGGTGCCCCCATATAAGTCCTGAGTATATGGCACTGAAGTACCCGGGACATTAGGACACCAGGGGTTCCCCATGGGCTGCAGCATGGGAGCCCATGTGAAATGTTTCTGAAGGCCTGCCATTGCAGCCTGCGTGAAAAGGTGAATGCACCAGATCACTATAAGTCACCCCTATAGTACTCCCTCCTAGCCCAGAGGGGAAGATGCAGGTACCTGTGTGTGAGGGCACCCCTGCATGAGCAGAGGTGCCCCTACAAACTCCAGCACCATTACACTGGACTTCCTAAGTGCAGGAAAGCCATTTTACAGGTGTATTGGGCACAGGTAACTATCTGTGCCCAGCTACATAATGGTGACTCTGAAACTGTAGCCAGTATTGGTTGTATGATTCCATGCACTCTGGGTGTTTCTTAGAGGACCCCCAGCCTTGCTCCAACCAATCTTCTGGGGTTTTAAGGGCAGCCCACACTGCTGCCACCCCTAAGTCAGGTTTCTTCCCTCCTACTGCTTGACCAGCGCAGGCAGAGGAAGGCAGAACAAAGGATTTCCTGTGGGAGAGAGAGGTAACACCCTCACTCTTGGAAAAAGATGTTAAACAGCTTAGTAGGGGTAGCCTCCCCAAGCCACCGGTATGCTTTGAAGGGCACATTTGGTGCCCTTCTTGCATAAACCGGTTTGCAACAGTCCAGGGACCCCCACTCCCTAACACAAAACTGGACAAAAGAAAGGGGAGGGACCACTCCCTTGTCCACCACCACCCGGTGGTGCCCAGAGCGACTCCAGGGAGGCACGCAATTCTGTCATCTTGAATCCAAGGTTGGCAGAGGCCCCTTGGAGCATCTGAGTGGCCAGGTCAGGTAGGTGACGTCACATCCCCCTCCTGATAGGTGGCCACCCTGCTAGGAGACCAATCCTTCTTCCTGGGCTATTTAGGGTCTCCCTCCTGGGTGGGTCCTCAGATTCGACATTCAAGATTCCAGCAGGACTCCTCTGCATCGTTTACTTCATCTTCTGGCCACTGGGATTGCAACTGGACCCTCCAAGAACAGACAATCAGCAATTCCAGCGACAACTCTGCTCTGCAACATTGTCTCTCCGGCTCCTTCCAGCAACTGCAACATTTCCCCAGCTGTGCATCCTCTGATGGTGACGAGTCTTCAGCCTGCACAAGAAGTATGAAGTAATCTTCCAAGTAATCTTCCTTGGAGTGAAGGAGTCACTCCGCTGCATCCACAGACACCAACTGCAACAATGACCGGCTGTGTGGCTCCTCTCTCCTCCGGAACTGCGTGGACCCTTCATCATAGGTGGGGGTTTGGAGTGGTCCCCTTGGTCCGCTCTACCACCTCTTCAACTTGGGAGACGGTAGGCCCTTGCATCTCCTTGCATGACAGTATCCCTGTGCACCTCAACTCTTGCAGCTACCAAGGCTTGATTGTGCCTCCTCCAAGGGATCCTCAGGCTCTGTGTAGCCCCATCCTCCAGCACTCTTTCCTGCAAAGCATAGTCTCCTGCTTGCTGCTCCAGCGTCATGGGACTCCTCTTCAGGTGTGCTGAGTGGGCCTCACTGCGACTCTTGTGTATGCTGCCCATGGGTTGTCTGTGGGGGCTGCCTTCTCTTCTTGTGACTCTCCCAGCTGCTGAGGGTCACCCTCGACTCCCCTCCTTGGGTCAAGTCCCCTAGACCTTGCAGGAACCCTTCAGACTTGTAAACCTTCTTCTCCGTCTATTGCATTTGCCAAGGCTTGTTGGTGGTTTTCCAGCACCACTGACCAACAGCATCACGACTGCCGATGTGGGACATCACTTGCCCCACTCCTGGGATTTCTCTTCAGCTCCTGTGCTGCATTGCTGACCTTCTCCGTCCACCGTTGACCTGGTCCTGCATCCACAGAAGGGTGGGTAGTGGCTCCTGCCACAACCGGACACTCCATCTCAAACTGGACCTAGTCCCCTTCCTATGCAGGTCTTTTTCTGTCAGGATCCACCTTTAGGTCCTTCCAGTCTTAGCTGGGTCTTGTAGAATCCTTTTCCAAAGTCCTCCTGTTGGTTTTGGGGAAAACCAGGTACTTACCTCTGCTCTCCTGCTCACTGGGGGCCATTCTGGTACTCAACTCTTGGGGTTCCTAGTTTCTCCAGCTCCCCTCTACTGATTCCACTTGCTTGGTTGGGGGACTGCCTTTCACATCCCACTTTTTTGGTATATGGTTTGTCCCTCCCCTAGGGCCCTAGCTATTTGCTATTACTTTTACCAATGCTTATTGCTTTCTATGCTATTTATTGATTGCTAATGAGTATATAATATTGTGTTTACTTACCTCCAAGTGGGGGGGATTGCATATTCAGTATTCTAGTATTTGTGTTACTATAATAAAATACCTTTATCTTTGTAACACTGTGTGGTTCGTTTATATGTGTAAGTGCTCTGTGACTTTAGTGATATTGCATAAGATTTGCATGTATCCTAGGTAAGTCTTGGCTGCTCATCCACAGCTACCTCTAGAGATTGGCTTCCTAGACAATGCCTACACTTCACTAATAGGGAATACCTGGACCTGGTATAAGGTGATAACACCATAGGTGCTCGCCACACACTAGGCCAGCTTCCTACATGTGGGTATTCTGGTGGTCCACTCTGAGGGGAATACTATCCACTTATAATATGGGTAATGCCTAGCAAAGCTTAATATACTCAGACAGGTTTTGGAATATGCCCATGTTTTCAATTATAGGTCTCATGCACTAGCTAAAAATGCGTTCTACATTTCCAGATGTCTCTAAGTGATACAAAATTCTGTGTTCTGTTAAAAGATATACCTTTTGGGAACTAGACAAATTATTGATAACTCTGGTGTGGACAGATAAATGGATAAGATTCAAACTAGACACATTTACACTGGAATGGGCAGATGGAGTCCTTGCTATCTCAGATAAGGAACTTGGTATTATTTGGTAAGTCAGCTGCAACATTTGATAAAATGATGCTCAGATGATAGCTGGGAAATAAGCTCCTACAGGGTTCTGTGAATGATGAGTCCCTCCCAGTGGTGCTTATGAGGGGGGCAGTACCACAGTGGTGCTCATATGTAACAAGACAGGTTGATAGGACTTGAGACACAAAATGTAAATAGAGTTCTACAACGGCCCCACTTAACAAGGGAACTAGATATCTGGCAGTTACTGGAATTTAAAGAAATATCCCAGGACATGAAAGTTATGCTGTGGAGGGACGGCGGCTGTACCACCTGCGGGGACCTATACTCCAGGGATACTTTTCTCAGATTCACCAAGGCTCAGGAAGACCCACCTATCCTACCTAGTCTCCCACGGGCCTCTGCACATCTTATTTCCAAGATGGCAGAATCAACCGGCCACCTGGCAGAGTTCTGTGCACATCCCTAGGGGAGGAGCTGGACAGGGGGGTGGTCACTCCCCTATTCTCTGTGGAGTTTCCCACCAGAGCGGGAACCAGGGGTTCCTGACCCGTTGCAAAGAAATGACGAAATGTGTCCTTCAAGCCAATCTGTTGGGGCTCAAAGGCCACCCAATCCAGCCTTTAGACACCTAATACAAGGGGAGCTGATCACACCTTGGCCTTGCAGGAAATCCTTTGTTCTGCCATCCACTATCTGAGCCAGGCTTACCAGCAGGAGGGCAAAATAGTGCCTGGAGTCGGCGGCAGCGTGAGCTGGCAGCTTTATCCCGTAAGGCTGTGGAAGCAGAACTGGCAGATCCTCTAAGAAGCCCACAGAGTACAGGGGACCATGCAACTAGCACTGGAATAGGTGTAGCTGCATGATTCCAACATGTTTGATACCAAACATGTCTAGGTTGCAAGAAGCCATTATGTAGTTGGACCACTTGTATTGACCTGTGTACACTACATACCATACAATGGCTTCCCCGCAGTTACAAAGCCCAGGGAATGGAGTTTGGGGTTTGTAGGGGTACCCTGCTTGAGCAAGGGTACGCTCACAGTTAGGGACATGCACCCTGCCCTTGGGCTGAAGTGCCTACCAGAGGGGTGACTCACAATGCCTAAGTGCAGTGACCAGGATATAAGGCAAGTCTTATATCTTGAGTGAAAGATGCAAGGTGAATGCACCATTTCATGCCAGCTGCAATAGCAGGCCTGCAGACAGTTTGCATGGACTCCCATGGGTGGCATGATAAATGCTGCAGCCCACTGGTAACCCCTGATGCCCCAATTCCCTGGGTACCTAAGTACCATATACTAGGGACGTACATGGGTGCACCAGTGTGCCAATTGTGAGTGGAAATTTTTTACCTGTAATCAACTTTAGAGGAGAAAGCACTGACACTGGGGTCCTGGTTAGCAGGAACCCAGTGTGTTACAGTAAAAAAATACTGACACCAGGCAAAAAAAAGTGACCCCGTCCCACAAGCAACAGGCCAGGAGACTAAGCCATATCTGGGGATGTATTCCTAGTCTGTTGGGCGACGACATGTAGGGAGGCAGGCAACCTTGTTTTAGGGCCTACTCTGCCTTACATCCTATTGACCAGGTCACTTCCTGTAGGAAGGTGACCCCATGCAATAGCTATAGGATGTCAGTCAGTGATTTCTACTCTAGTTTTGTCTCCTTTCTGAGGAGTCCACCTCTGCTACTCCTATTTTAGTTATGGTCTTCCTTAACTTACCCCAAGAGGCCTGTTTTGCTATTTGGCATGGGGCTGGATCAACATGCCAGGCACAGTGCAGCCACAGGGCTAGCACCCAGCAGAAGCCACTGACAGCTGTCAGTGTACAGAACCACCCTTATACCCCTTCAGTGACAAGAGGCTAAGTAAGAAGCTTCTTTGGGTTCAGGGGGCCTGTCTGCTGTTTTAAAGTGGGGGGTTACCACGTCCTGTGGCAAACACCCTTCTGCCACTCTCTTCGCTGTCAGCTGAGGAGCCACCTGACTAGTCAGGACTTTGTGTAGGTCAGGTTGGGCCTTAGCATGGCCAGTTTTGGAGTTGCTCACTACTGGAGCAGAATCTCCATGGTCCACTGCAACTTTGGCTAAAAGTTACCCAGGCTTGCTACACTTTTTCCATTTCTTTTTCCTCTGGGGTCTACTTGCAGTTACTGCAGGGGCAGAACCTCCAGAGTCCTTGGGAGAGGAGTGCCACTGGGTCATCTCCCCTTTTGGGCTCTGACCAACCTCTGGGTGGTCATTTCCAAGGAGACAATCAAGAAATAGGTCTGTGCTGACTACTACCCTGCTCAACCTAAGGGACCCAGCCATCTCTAGGGGCCCTGCAGCCACAGGCCTAACAGTGACCTCCCTTGATAGACCCCTTACTCTGGCAGTCTTCTCAGGAATATACTGGTCTGGTCAGCAGCCTAGCATGCACGAAAGTGTGGCTGGCACATGTGTCCTTCAGGGGAGTGGGATTCCACTCACCAGTAGGTGTTGGAAGTTTCTACCTCCCTCTGGAATCACCAACTCACCCTTTGGCACCACTTTACAGCTACAGGCTGGGAGGACTTCCTCATCTGAGGAACCATCCCCTATGGCTAAACTGGCAACCCCTGAGGGTTGGAAAGTGGGCTTACATTTAGGACAGGCAGTGTCCTTTGGTTTGTGCCCTGTCTGTCTACAGTGGTTGGGGGCCTGAAGGAGTTTCTTTCTTTTTATCTTTAGGCTTCTCCCCCATCCTTCTCTTGGGACTTAAAGGAATTCTTTTTCTTCTGGATACCCACACTATGAGCTTTCTTGTTCACCCTGGTCCGAATCCATTTGTCTGACTTCTTTCCCAATTCTTGGGGAGAGGTCAGATTTGAGTCCACCAGGTACTGATGCAGCTTTTCAGACACACAGTTATTAAGGATGTGCTCCCTCACGATCAGCTTGTGCATCCTGGCTTTGTCATGTACACCACTCCCATGTAGCCTTCCAGAGCCTTAACTGAACAGTCCACAAAGTCTACCCAGCCTTGAGGGGACTCCTTCTGAGTTTCCTTGAACTTGGTCCTATACTCCTCAGTTGTGAGCCCAAACCCATCAATCAGAGCCTCTTTCAAGACCTGGTAGTTATCTGCATTTTCCTCCCTCACAGTCAAAAGTCTGCCTCTGCCAGGGTAGCTGTCCACCGCCTCTGAGGGACCTTCTGAACTTCATTAGCCCTCTCTAAAGCAGGGATCCACTTATGCATATCATCCCCAAACTTTTAAGGAGAGCCTATACTGCTGAGATTCCTGGAATCAAGGATGTCTTCCCTGACCCAGGACTCTCTTATGCTGCCACAATGGGGTTCTAATCCCAAATTCTTTCTTTCCCTTTCCATCTCTAGGACCTCTTTCTTCAGAGCCAGCTGCTGTCTTTTTACCTTGAGTTTTGCCTTCTCAAGTTTCAGCAAGCTGAACCCCCTACCTAGGGATCCCCGATCTGAGCTAGAGTGGGTGGTGCCAGCAGCAGAGGCTGAGGTAAGGGAAGATGAGGAGGATATACTCCTCCCGGATACTCTTTTTAACAACCCAGGGAGAAAAAAAGTGGTCCTACTACTCTGACACCCTCTTGTGCTACCAGCACAGCTCTCTGCAGGTCCAAGGTTCTCTCCAGAATCCTCATGGTTCTGCCCTGTGAGGTCATAGGAAGTACCCAGTACCTCCTTTTCTAACACTGGGGGGGTTCACCCTCCTCATCTAAATACCTCTCCATGTCAGGATTCTGAAGGTCACCCTGAATAAGTAAGTTTAGGAGAATAGCTTTGGTAGGGTTACTCATTGTCTTTAAGTTTCTAAGTAAAAACAAGGACCTAAGTTCCTTGTACCCATGTCTCCCATACCTAGACTTCTGAGTCTGGTCAGAGCTCTCCTTCCACTGAAGACATGGTGTTAAAGAAGTGTATGTGATGCACCTACCTACTCAAAGGTTCTAAACTTTTAAAAGTTTGGAGAATTGGCTATGCTAGACCCCTGACTAACCAAGCAAAAGTTTAGAAGTTCCTGACATTACTAGTGTAGGGAGTAACCAATAGTTAGTAGTCATCTTTCCTATGAAAAGTCACTGCTGACCAAGTGGTAAAGCAATGCAAGTGTCTTATCTCACCGCTGCACCACTAATGTAGGAGGCTGGCTAGGTGTATGCTGTGCACCTATGGTGTGGCATCCTATAGTGAGTCCAGGCAACTCTTAGTGATAGTGAATGTGTGTCCAGATAGCAAAAGCTTCCTAGGGGTAGCTGAGGCAAGCAGCTGAAGTTTATCCAGGAGGAATGTAAAGCACTTGCAATACCACAGTAGTCAGACAGTAACTCACTCGCAAGAAAGAACCACACAAGAGTTGCAAAAATAAAGGATTCTTTATTACAGCACTACTACTAGACTAGCATTGGTATATCCTTTGGAGATATCTACACACAATGCACACACAAAATAACCAGCAGAATTATCATAAAAGGTACAGGGCCCTATAAGGGGGAGTGGGTGGGGTGAGGGGGGTCCAACCATATACTAAGCATGTGGAATGCAAAATGTGAACCCAACCAAGGTGAGAATGGTAGTTAGCTGGGAGTTGGGGAAAGATGAAAACACCAGAGGTAAGTGGAGCAAGTGTTCACAGCGACCAGGTGCAGAGAAGTTACCTACCCAGTCGTCCCATACACTAACACAGGTAAATAGTGCTTAGAGTTCCTGTTTCAGGACCCTTCCCAGTGGACCCCGAGGGAACCAGCATACAAGTAGAAGGTTGGAACATGCCCCCACCCCAGGATACCCTGAAGACAGGAGTACCTACACCAGGGACCCAGATGCAGAGGGGAGAATTGACTCTCAATTAAGTCAATAGAAGCCTCGGATTGTCCAGCTGCTGTCACGATCCGTGGACCAGGCCAGTGGAACCCAGGGACGGATTCCGGACGTGGAGGACCTGAAAACAAAGGGGACATGGTCCACCACCCTTGAGGGTGCCTAGGTGGTGCAGGTGACAATGCCCACCCTCCTAGAGGTGAAGTTCCTGCAAGCCGGTGGAGGAAGACGTCCAGCTGTGGGATCCTTTTGTGCTTCATCATCCTAGTTATTGCAATACATGATTTATTATCTAAGATGAAGTTACTTCAATAAAACCTTATTGAACTTTATCCTGCCTCTTTTCGTCCTTGCATACGTGAGACTAATGTAACTGAGAGAAACGGATGAGATCTGAGTGACCACGATTTCCCTGAGGAGTCATTTATTTCATGCGCCTTTCTCGCACCCACATACCAAACAAAGAGTTGATCTGGAAATATTTAGTACGATTAAGATAGAACGCCAATGCTCTTTTTGGGTCCAGACGGTGGAGTCTCTCCTTCTCATGGGAAGGATGTGGGGGTGCATGGATAGTAGGAAGGGTGATGGGCTGGCCTACATGAAAAGGCATAACCAGCTTAGTAAGGAAAGAAGCCTTAGTGCGCAACACCACTTTGTCAGGGTGCACAAACACGTATGGAAGTTTAGATGAAAGGGCTTGAAGTTCACTAACCCTGGGAGCAGAGGTGATAGCAACAAGAAGGACAGTGTTGAAGGTAAGGATCCGCAATGGATGATTATGCATCGGCTTAAAGGAAGTACACATTAAATAAATAAGGACAAGATTAAGGTCCCACTGAGGCACGATAAATGGAGTGGGAAGAAATAAATGGGTGAGTCCTTTTAGGAATCTACTCACAATAGGAGATTTAAAAAGTGAGGGCTGATCAGGTAACCTGAGGAAGGCCGAAATGGCAGATAAATACCCTTTAAGGGTGCCCAAAGCCGGGCTGCCAAGATAACATTGCAGACTTCGGGTGGAGGATCCAAAGTCGTCAACTGTTGTGGCTCAATCTCCACGCATGAAGGCGGAGGTTGGACAGGTTCGGGTGAAGAACTGTCCCTGTTGCTGCGACAGAAGATCCGCCTGAAGAGGCAGTCTGAGTGGAGGATCGATGGACATGCTCAAGAGCTCTCCATGCCCAGTCTGGAGGCAGCAAAATGACTTGGGCACGGTCGTTCCTGATCTTCTTGAGAACTCTGGGCAGGAGTGGTATATGCGGAAAGGCATAAAGGAGGCCGGAGTTCCACTTGAGACGAAAAGCATCTCCGAGCGAGTGCCGCCTTGGAAACTCCAACGCGCAAAACAGCTGACATTGTGAGTTCTCTGAGGAGGCGAACAGATCTAACCAAGGCTCTCCCTACTGCTGAAAGAGACCTTGTGCCGCCTCCGGATGGAGACGCCATTCATGATCGGTTGTGCATCGATGGCTGAGTTCGCCCGCTCTGGCGTGGGGGGAACCCCCCAGATGTTGAACCATCAGGGTAATGTCCTGCTGTTCCATCCATGTCCAGAGGCGTAGTGCCTTTTGACAAAGGGTCCAAGACCCTACTCGGCCCTGTTTGTTGCAGTACCACATGGCGGTAGTATTGCCCGTGAAAACCTGCACTACTTTCTCTTTGAGATAGGGAAGAAATGCTTTCGCCCAGAGCTCCATATCATTGATATGGAGCCCAGACTCCGCCGGAGACCAGAGGCCTCTGATCTCCCCCTCTCCCATGTGGCCGCCCCAACCCAATGTGGATTTGAAAGCCACCACTGCAGGTGTTTAGCAGTCGCCTTCGAGATCTGGACCATGTCGGAGAGATTACCCTGATGCCTCGCCCACTGGAACTTCAGGTCCCACTGCAGAGCCCGCATATGCCATCTGGCATGTGTTACTAGCAGGATGCAGGAGGCCATGACGCCCAGCAGCCTCAGAGTCAGTCTCACTGAAGCCCAAGACCGAGTCCGAAAGATCGGAATCATAGCCTGAATGTCTCGGACTCGCTTTTTGCGAGGATAAGCCCGAAACTGCACTGTGTCCAGAACAGCTCCGATGAAGGGGAGAGTCTGAGAGGGAGTCAAGTGTGTGACTTTGGCACGTTTATAGTGAACCCCAGCATGTGCAGGAGGTTCACTGTAGTCTAAAGGTGGGAGACGACTTTCTGGGGCGAGTCCGCCTTCAACAGCCAGTCGTCAAGGTAGGGGAAGACTGACACCCCTAACCTGCACAGATGAGCTGCAACCACCGCCATCACTTTTGTGAACACCCGAGGGGTGCTAGAAAGGCTGAAGGGGAGCACAGTAAACTGAAAGTGCTTGTGACCTACCACGAATCGTAGGTAATGTCTGTGGGCAGGCAGGATGGGGATGTGGAAATAAGCGTCCTGCAAGTCCAACGCTACCATCCAGTATTCTGGGTCCAAGGCAGACAGAACCTGAGCCAGGGTAAGCATTTTGAATTTCTCTTTCTTGAGAAAGTAGTTCAGGTCCCGAAGGTCTAGGATAGGACGTAAGCCCTTGTCCTTTTTAGACACCCGAAAGAAGCGGAAATAACAACCACAGCCTACTTTGGGCACAGGGACCTTTTCTATAGCTCTCTCGGCCAAGAGAGCTGCGACTTCCTGGCATAGAAGTGGCAAATGATCCTCTGGAAGGTGACTGAAGGGTCGAGGCATGGCTAGAGGTGAATATTCGAAAGGGAGGGAGTAGCCCTTTCAAACGATCTGCAAAACCCACCTGTCCATAGTGATGGATTCCCAGTTGGGCAGGTGATGGCGAATTCTGCCGCCAACTGGAAAGGAGTGAGGGGACGAATTAGGAGAGTTTGGAGGTTGCAGCGGGGGCAGAGGTGGACTGGGCAGACACATGGTTCCCTGTCCCACATCCACGTGGGTTTCCACTTCCCCGGCCACGCAGAGGCTGGACAGCATGGGTGGCACGGTGGCTTGGTGGGGGACACGACAGGGAGCCCCTTCCATGGCCACAAAAGGGGGAAAAGCTGACTGTGGGGGGCAAGGGGCAGAGGAAAGGCCAAGGGACCGAGCCGTAGCCCGGGAATCCTTAAATCTCTCCAAGGCAGAGTCCGAGAGACGGCAGCCATCAAAGGACATGTCCATGAGTGACTGTCGGACATCCCCAGAAAAACCAGAAATACGCAACCAGGCGTGGCGTCGTAAGGCCACCGTCAAATTAGCACGAACAAGCTTCATCACCTTGAAGACTTTACGACGCATCTTCCCCCACCTTGGATTTCCACACAAGGTGCAAGCTACTATCTCGCTTGTACTATCCAAACTGGATTATGCCAATGGCCTCTACCATGAATCATCTCTATCTATTATGAAGAATCTGCAACGTATCCAAAATACCGCAGCCAGGCTACTATTACATGTAAAGCCGCAAGCCCACATCTCCCCTGCCTTGAGAGCACTACACTGGTTACCCGTTGGCAGAAGATGCACTTTCAAGCTGCTTTGTATCACCCACAAAGCTATACACCAACAAAGAATCCTCCGCTCAAGATTGGCACCCCGACTTAGAACACCACCATACAAAAAAAAAAAAGACTATAGGTGGTACATCCTTCTCCGTTCAAGCAGCCAAACTATGGAATTCATTACCCCCAACTATAAGAGCCACAGATAACTTTCTTGTCTTCAAAAAACTACTCAAGAGTTGGCTCTTTCCTTCATAACCACCATATTCAAACACCTATGGACTGCATATGCCTATGTTGATAAATATTTTTTCTGATTATGTGTATATTTCTAGTTATGTATAGTTCTTTAGAAAATATGTATTGCTACTATATCATAACAATAAAATACACACACACTCTTTAAACCTGTTTGACTAAGTATATTTACCCATGGTTCTAATTATGTATTGTATGTACATATATGTGTGCATATGTGAGTGTATTTATGTGTGTGTATATATGTATGTATGTGTATATGTTGTTTCTGTGCTTGGCATGTTCGTGGGTCAGTGTATGGCTCCTGGGTGGGTTGTTATACTAGATAGCTATGAATCCCTGCTCTCATCTTATCACACTTATCTACCCATCATCATATGTCATGTCTCCATAAAACTAGCCTCCATTCCCACTCTAACTCATCCCAAATCCTTTCTACTACTTTCATCTCCTAAATAACTCTGCCTAAGCTCTTCCCTCCGCTTCCACATCTAGCTCACCAAACCTCACTACTACCATGACCTTCCACACAACCCTACTAAATTCTCCCTCATTTATCTCACCCTGCTACTATGCTCTCCCTAACCCTTCCACAGATTCTTCCCTCCTCCATCCCCCTTTACTCATCCCAAGCCTCTGGGTTGAGTAAATGAGGGATATACTCCCAACTAACACTTCTGGATTTCTTTCCTCCTCCACCCCTCCATTACTCCAGTCAATCTAACTAACAACTCTCATATCCGCAGCTCAAATGAACTCATAATAATACTAAAACTGTACTCATATTTCCCGATACTAATCCATCACTAATTCTTGTTGGGTTCCAGAGTAGCGTGCTACTCACCAAAAAGCGCATCGTCGCTTCGTCAGGGGTAGTAAGCGCTATATAAATACTATTACAATACAATACAATACAATAGCAACCGACCTGCTCAGAGAGTTGGTCGTGTCCAGCCCACAACGGATCGTGAACTTTGCTGCATCTCTCTCATCGTTCACAGCTTGGGAGACGATAGCACGGGCCTCCTCCGGTATCTGCGGCAGGACTTGCGCAACCGTATCCCACAAAGAGTGGGTATAGCGGCCCAAAAGGCATGCAGAGTTCACAGACTGCAGCACGAGACTGCAGGACGAAAACAACTTCTTACCAAACTGTTCCAGTCATTTTGATTCCCTGTCCCGGGGTGCGAAGGGAATGCACCTGAAGAAGAGGAAGCCTGGCTGACAAGACTCTCAGGCGTGGGGCGTTGGGACAGGAATTTAGGGTCGTTCGGAGCGGGCCGATGGCGGCGTGCGATAGTCCTATTCACAGAGCCCCTGTGTTGGGTTTGGACCAGGTACCCAAAAGGACATTGGTGAGGGCTTCATTGAATGGCTAAAGAGGTTCTGAAGTAGAAGCCCCAGGCTGAAGCACCTCTGTCAGGAGATTAGACCTTACCTCTACAGTGGGAAGCTCAAGGCCAAGGACCTCAGCTGCCCTACTGACCACCATACCATAAGTCGCTTCCTCCGCCGTAGCCACGGTAGGAGGAGAAAGCATGCCAGCGTCAGGAGCAGTATCCAGACCAATGGCGACGCCCAGTTCCTGAGCCCAGTCCAAAGATTGGTCATCCTGGTATTCATAGGGGTCCAGGGACCCCTCCAGTCCCTCCCCAAATTTGTACCCATAGGAAAAAGGGTACGAATCCGACCTTGGTCGAATAAGTCCCATCGAAGACAAAGGCGGCGTCGGCCGACACTGCTCCGACTCCGAGTCGTCAGGGATAAGGATTGGGTCGACAGTGGGCTCTACCAACGTCAGGAGCGTTGACAATCGACCTAGCACCAGGGATGGTCTCAAGGGTGCACCCGGCGCCTGTGCGGATCCGCAAGCGCATCCGGAGGTGACCTCGGTGGCCGGAGCCGAAGCTGCCGGCGCAGAACCCAAAGGCCCTTCAACCCAACCCCTTGGATCCAAAGGTGCCATATCGGGGTCTGTCCTCCCAAAGAGGAGGCGCATAGCCTCATAAAATTCTTTAAATTGGGCGGGGGGTCACTCCGGCTCCAGGAAACTCAGGGAAGCATGGAGCCAACCCAGACGCAGGCTCCGAGGACGGAGGCCTTGAGCGTCGACGCTCTTTCCGCGTCGCGTCCACCGAGCGACGGAGCGAAGTCAGAGAGCGATGGGATTTGATGAAATTTTAACTGAGAGAAACGGATGAGATCTGAGTGACCACTATTTCCCTGAGGAGTCATTTATTTCATGCACCTGGATGCCCAATCATCCATCCTCTTGGGTGGAGATGAGGCACTGCTAGTTAGCTGGAACAAACCTGGATTAGGCTGACAGGCGTCACCTGGAGCAGGTTCAAACTCAGTTCCCCGCAGTCCGGGTGATTCTGTCACCCAAATCCAGTAGTCTCCTTAGGATAATGAGGATCTATGCGATACCACCAGAAGCAGGCTTGTTTTGGGTCCAAAGCAGGTGGTTCCAGAGGCCAGGAGCAGAAGATATCTTACAGAGTTCCTTGGAGAGTCTTGCTTGACAAATCTGAGGACCCACCCGCGAGGGAGCCCTTAAGTAACCCTAAAAGTAGGCTGGTCACTCTCTGAAGAGACCAACCTATCAGAGGGGGTCAGGGATGTCATCTACCTAGCCTAACCAGTCAGAGGCTCCCAAGGGCCTCTGCCCATCTTGTTTTCAAGATGGCAGAATCAAACGGCCACCCGGCATAGCTCTGTGCACCTCCCTAGGGGAGGAGATAGACAGGGGGGTGGTTACCCCCCTGTCCTTTATGTAGTTTTGCGCCAGAGCGGGACCCCGGGGTTCCTGAACTGGTGCAAACGGGATTATGGAAGGAGGGCACCAAATGTGCTCTTCAAAGCGGTCTGGGGACGCGCAGAGGCCACTCCAGCCCTTAGAAACCTAATACACAGGGAGAGGTGGTCACAACTCTCCCTTGCAGGAAATCCTTTGTTCAGCCTTCCTCTGCCTGAGCCAGGCTCACCAGCAGGAGGGCAGAACAGTGCCAGGAGCTGGCAGCAGCGTGAGCTGGCAGCCAGACCCTGTAAGGCTGCACAGGCAGAACTGGGGTATCCTCTAAGTACACCCCCAGAGTACAGGGGATCATGCAACTGGCACTGGACTCGGTGTAGTTGCATGATTCCAACATGTTTGATACCAAACATGTTTAGGTGTGGAGAAGTCATTAAGTAGTTGGACCACTTGTGTTGGCCAGTGTCCACTACATACCTTAAGATGGCTTCCCCGTCCTTACAAAGCCCAGGGAATGGAGTCTGGGGTTTGTAGGGGTACCCTGGTCATAGGATACACTCATACTTATGCACCCTGCCCTTGGGCTGAAGGGCTTACCAGGGGGGTAACTTACTGTGTCTAAGTGCAGTGACCAGGCTATAAGGCAAGTCTTATATCTTGAGTGAAAGGTGTATGCGCCATTTCACACAGGCTGCAACGGAAGGCCTGCAGACACAGTTTACATGGACTCCCATGGGTGGCATGATACATGCTGCAGTCCATGGAGATCCCCTGATGTACCAATGCCCTGGATACCAAAGTACCGTATACCAGGGACTTACATGGGTGCACCAGTATGCCAATTGAGGGTGGAAAAAGTTTACCCGTAACCAAATTTAGACAGAGCACAGACACTGGGGTCCTGGATGGCAGGACCCCAGTCAACTGCAGTCAACACATACTGACACCAGGCAAAAAAGTGGGGGAGGGGGTACCCACTTCAACCAGAACCCAGCTTACTACAATACTCAAAGGGAAGAAGCATTTGTGAAGAGATTCACAAATTGCTTTTATGTATATGAAGATTTATTTCCAGTCCTTCGTGGGTTCCACTATAGCAATGTGTTTTCAATGTTTACGAAACGGAGGCAGAAGTACCTTGATCTGTAAGCAAATAGACTATCTAGTTAAATTAACTGGAGACACTAGTATTAGAGAAAAATTCTGAATTGCTCCCAGTGACATTATACCAGCATATGTCCAGCAGAAGCTCTAAAGAAGGTAAGGGGAGAAGTTACAATGAAAATATGCAGGAAGGCTTCTACAAACATACCTTTTGATTTCAGTTCTGCTATGACAGTTCGGTTTTGTTCAAGCTCTTTCTCCTTTTTGTTAAGCTCTTTTGAAACATATTCATT
The DNA here is from genome assembly GCF_031143425.1 of Pleurodeles waltl. Lineage (NCBI taxonomy): Eukaryota > Metazoa > Chordata > Amphibia > Caudata > Salamandridae > Pleurodeles > Pleurodeles waltl. The sequence goes on along the minus strand of NC_090442.1, from coordinate 857,037,639 downwards.
CTAAAAAAAAACAATAGGATAATAAAATATTAAATGAATTAAGATATTGGGAATAATAATGTTTCACTTCTTTATAAATAAAATGTTAATGAAAGTACATGAATAAAAGAGGCTTCAGAGAAAGCTGTTAGAGCAAGGAAATATTCACAGTCCCGAAATGGGAAAATCGGGGATAAATACAGTGACTAGCAAAAAGAAAAAAATGAAAAATACACCCTTATTCCATTTGCAATGCCTGGTCTCTTCCGTTATCTCAAAAATTTTAGTTGACCCGCTCCTAGAATAGCTGTTCTTTCTAAAAAAAAAAAATGCAGGTTATACCAGTCTTCTCTATTGCCTTGGACATAGGCCATGAAGAAGTCCATCTACGTAAGCATGTGCTCTGTTTTCAAAGCCTTCCAAAGATCACTTCAAAATGCCCTATGACAATGCACAGTACTGGATCATAAAAATAGAAGTGATGCAGTATTTTTTGGCTTGAAAGAATAAGTTCTTTAACTTCAGTAATGGCTTTTCTGGTCAAGACTCTATAACCAAGGATTCCTCACCTATTGAAACCTTTAGGTGTCAGAGTGTATCTGAAATCTTTTTCCTAGCAATTTCCTCCAGTGTCGGCAGGTAGCATTGTCTGATATTGTGCAGAAAGGACGTTGCAGCCAGCATATGTGCATCACCTGCTTGTGCTGGCACCAGTTTCTCCCTTACTTCATCTGTGCCAACAGACATGGAGACTTAAGACACTATCATTAAAATAGTGTGCAGACTTTTCAGTATTGGAATCTTATTACCTACTGTTTGTTATGCGACTATTTCACAGAACAGAAGATGCGAGGGTAGATGGGGAATCGCCGGTTAGAGTCTCTATGAGAAAAGGTGTTACTGAAGGTAAGTACCTCGTTCTTCTGAATGAGAATTCTAACTGTAGATCACTCACCTTTTGAAAAGATAACAAAGCAGTACCTGGCAGAAGGTGGGTCTGTGGAATTGCTAAAAACAGGAAATCCTGCAGGAACGGGCAATAGGAAAAGATACTTACCTTCCGTAACTCCTTACCTGGTAGAAACACTATCTAGTCGCAGATTCCTTACCTTAGAATTTCCCCAGGCGTCAGTCTAGATCTGGAGATTTTTCTCGAGCAGTACTCCTGCACACCATTAGGTGGCGTCGATCGGCTCCCTAGAAATCAGTTTGCAGAGCAGGGAGAATGGACGGGTCGGTAAGGAATCTGCAACTAGATACTGTCTCTACCAGTAACTTGTCCATCTGATAGAGACATCTAGTTGCCGATTCCTTACCTTAGAATAGATATCCAAGCAATACCATCCCTGGAGGTCAGTCTGCGAACTAAGCTCATACTAGAAAATCCTACAGGACAAAAGGTGCAAGTTGCCTTTCCCTACAGACCTGACTGTCCAGGCAGTAAATGTGTGCAGAGATGCCAATGTTGCTGCCTGACAGATGTCAAGGACTGGAACTCTGTGTGATAATGCAGTGGTCACAGCTTTAGTTCTGGTAGAATGAGCATGCAAACCCTAAGGGTTGATAATCCACCTGAAACTCTTTTGTATGGTCAAGGTAGGAAGCTAATACTCTTTTTAAGTCCTGGCGGTGTAGTCTTTCTTCTTCCTTAGAAGGATGTGGACGGTGCTTAAAAAGTAGGCAGAGTGATCAGTTGGCCTACATGGAAGGGCGTAACCATTTTTGGCAGAAAGGAGGCCCTAATGTGAAGCACCACTCTGTCGGTATAGATGGAAAGGTAGGGTGGCTTACATGACAATGCCTGCAGCCCACTCCTCTGTGGACAGATATAATGGCCACAAGAAAGGCTGTTTTCTAAGTGAGAAGCTTGAGAGGACAATTGTGGAGAGGCTTGAAAGGAGCCCAAATCCGAATTGTCAACACTAAATTCAAATCCCCTTGGGGAATAATGAATGGAGATGGAGGAAACATGAGTAAGGTTTTTACGGAATCTATTTATAACAGGGGACTTAAACAAGGAAAGTTGATCAGGCAACCACAAAAGAACAAAATTGGCAGTCTGGTAAGGCCAAAGGGGAGCACGGTAAACTGAAAGTGCTTGTGAGCTACCACGAATCATAGGTAACACCGGTGGGCCGGCAAGACGAGAATGTGGAAGTATGCATCCTTTAAGTCCAACACTACCATCCAGTCTCTGGGATCCAGGGCAGATAGGACCTGAGCTAATGTCAACATTTTGAACGTCTCCTTTTTTAGGATAAGATTGAGGGACCGAAGATCTAATATAGGTCAAAGACCTTTGTCCTTTTTCGGAACCAGAAAATAGCAGCAATAGCAACCATGACCTACTTCTGGCAACAGAACCCTCTCTATAGCTCCTTTGGCAAAAATGGCTTGGACTTCCTCATGGAGAAGCGCCATATGATCCTCCGATATCTGTATGAAGGTGGCATGGCTGGAGGAGATGTCTCGAAGGGGAGGGAGTAGCCCCTTTGGACAATTTAGAATACCCACCTACTGGCGTATCCTGCCACCTACTGGCTCCTGATGTACATGCGGACTAGGAAGGCTTGGGGGCTGAGGAGGGGGCGGGGTGTACTGGGCAAAACGCTGGCTCCCTGATACCTGGGAATGTGGGATCCCGCGTCCGCACAGAGGCTTTACAGCATGCGCAGGTCTGTGGCTAGGGGGAAAAGGATGCGGTTGGGTGCCCCTTCCATAGCCACGAAAGAGGCGAAAGGCGGACTGCTGTGACCTAGTTGTGGGCGTGAGTCAAAGGGACCAGGCCGTGGCTCGGGAATCCTTAAAGCGCTCGAGCGCCGAGTCCGCCTTGTCTTCGAAGAGACGTGTGCCATCAAAGGGAATGTCCATCTAGGATTGCTGGACATCCCCCGAAAAGGCAGACGTTCTCAGCCAGGCATGGCATCTCAATGCCACCGTCGATGCAACCGATCTGCCTAGAGAGTCTGTTGTATCCAGTCTACAACGAATCATGAACTTAGCTGCATCCCTCTCATCTGTTACGGCTTGGGACAGGACAGTCTGGGCCTCCTCCGGAACAGCAGGCAGCACATGCGCAACCGTATCCCAGAGAGTATGGGAATAGCGGCCCAAAAGGCATGGGGTGTTCTCGGACCACAGCGATAGACTGTTGGAAGAAAACAACTTCTTCCCCAAATTATCCAGTCCTTTTGATTCCCTAGCCCGGGGTGCTGTAGGGAATGCGCCAGATGAAGAAAAAGAAGCCTGGATGACAAGGCTCTCAGGCATGGGGTGTTGGGTCAGGAATTTTGGGTCTGACGGCGCAGGATGATGGCAGCGGGCAATCATCCTATTCACAGGAGCCCCTGTGCTGGGTCTGGACCAGGTACTCAAAAGGACGTCTTTCAGTGCTTCATTAAGGGGTAAAAGGGAATCAGAAGAGGAAGATCCGGCTGAAGCACGTCGGTTAGGATGTTAGGCCAAACCTCCACAGTAGGAAGCTCCTCAGCCGCCCTTCTCACCACCATAGAGTAAGAAGCACCATCCTCCGTAACCACGCCAGGAGGAGAGAGCATACCAGTGTCAGTGGAGATGTCTAGACCACTGGCATCACCCAAATCCTGCACCCGGTCCATTTGTGGGTCCAGCTGGTATTCTAAATGGTCGAGCGACCCCTCCATACTCTCCCCGCACACATACCCACAATAAAGGTCTGGATCAACCCATGGCCCAGGAGAGCCCAAAGAGAACAGAATTGCAGTCGATCTACGTCGTTCCGGCTCTGGGTCGTCGGGTATGACGATGGGATCGATGTTGATTGTGGGCCCAACCGACATCGGGAGCATTGACCTTTGACCTGAAGCTGGGGAAGTTTGCCGTTGCACAACCGGCGTCGGGACGGATGCAAGATTGGATCTGGAGGGGCCCTCCGGAGCTGTGGCTGAAGCCGATGGCTTTGAAACCGAAGGGACCCCAGCCGACTCACCTATGCCCAAAGGTGGGTCGGACTGCCCAAAAATGAGGCACATGGCCTCTTAAAATTCTTTAAGTTGGGCGGCGTGGCTCCAGTTCCCGGGAAGTCGGGGAAGCACAGTGCCGACCCAGAAGAAGGCTCCGTTGACCGAGGCCTAGAGCTTTGACGCTTTTCACGCATCGTATCATCTGATTGACGGGGTGAAGTCGAAGAACGCTTGCCCTTCTTCGACTTCTTCTTTGTGTGACCCGAATGTCTCGAAGAGTTGGAGGACGAAGAGTGGTGGTCACTCTGCAGCAGGTCTCGAGACTTTCTTCTCTAACAGGACCGTGAGAGCCGTAAGTCGTGATCGCGCTCCAGACACCATAAGCACATGAGGTGCGGATCCGTCACCGACATAGTTCGGTGACAGGAGTTGCAGGGCTTGAATCTGGTCTTGCGGGACGTCGCTTGACTGATCCACAAACTCGTCAAAAATGCGTCAAAAATGACTGAGGTAGCTCATCTCCAGATCTGCACGTAGGCTGGCGCGAAAAGAAATGACGTCATCACGCTGGGGTGGTGCCTCATCATGTCAAGCGCACGCCAACGACGCCCGCAGAATCAACCTACGCCACCTGATGGCGTGCAGAGGTACTGCTTGAAGAAAAAATCTCCAGATCCAGTCTGATGCCTGGGGAAATTCAAAGGTAAGGAATCTGCAACTCAGATAAGCTAAGCAATAGAAAATAGTAAAATCAATAGTAAATAGTGAGTGCCCTAGAAGGTAGACCAAAACATGTTCTAAGTAAGTGGAATGTAAAAGGCTGCCCCCAACCCAAAGAAGTGGAATCAGTAGAAGAGAGCTGGAGGAACAAGGAACCCCAAGAGGTAAGTACCAAGGGAGCCCTGCAGCGACCAGGAGAGAAGAAAGTATCTGTTTTTTCTCCAAACCCACAGGAGAACTTTGGAAAGGGACTGAGCAAGACCCAGACAAGACTAGAATAAACCAAAGGTGGATCCTGACAGAAGATGACCTGCAAAAGAAGGGAACCATGTCCAGTTCGAGTTGGACTGTCCGGCTGTGGAAGGAGCCACTACCCACCCTTCTGTGGATGCAGGACCAGGTGGACGGTGGATGAAGAAAGTCAGCAGTGCAGCACAGGAGCAAAAGAGGAGTTCCAGAAGAGTTGCAAGTGATGTCCCACGTCAGTGGTTGTGATGCAGTCGGTCAGTGGTGTTAGAAAACCACCAACAAGCCTTGGCAAATGCAAGAGTAGGAAAAGAGGGTTTTGAAAGGCTGAAGAGGACCAGCAAGGCTCAAGGGACTCGACCCAAGGAGGGCAGCCTGAGGTAACCATCAACAGCTGGGAGTGTCACAAGATGAGGGGGCAGCCCCCACAAGCAGCAGGCACAGGAGTCCCAGTGAGGCTCACTCAGCACACCTAAAGAGGAGTCCCACGTCGCTGGAACAGCAGGTTGGAGACTGTGCTTTGCAGGGAAGAATGCTGGAGGCCGGGGCTATATGGAACCTGAAGATCCCTTGGAGGAGGAACAAACAAGCCTTGATAGCTGCAAGAGTCGTGGTGCACAGGGGTACTGTCCTGCAAGGAGAGGCAAGGGCTTATCGTCTCCCAAGTTAGACAGCTGGTAGAGAGGACCAATGGGACAACCCCAGACCACCACCTGTGATGCAAGATCCACGCAGTTCCGGAGGAGAGAGGATCCACGCAGCCGGTCATCATTGCAGTTGGTGCCTGCGGACGCAGGGGAGTGACTCCTTCACTCCAAGGGAGATTTTTTCTTACTTCTTGTGCAGCCTGAAGACTCGTCACCCTTAGAGGAGGCACAGCCACGGAAATGATGCAGTTGCTGGAAGGAGCTGGAGAAACACTATTGCAATGCAGAGTCATCACTGGAGTTGCGGATTGTCCGTTCCTGGAGGGTCCAGTTGCAGTCCAAGTGGCCAGAAGATGAAGTAAATGATGCAGAGGAGTCCTGCTGGAATCTTCCATGTCAAATTTGAAGACCCACCCTTAAGGGAGACCCTAAATAGCCAAGCAGGATGACCACCTATCAGGAGGGGGGGTGATGTTACCTGCCTGACCTGGCCTCTCAGATGCTCCCAGGGGCCTCTGCCTACCTTGGATTCAAGATGGCAGAATCAAGTGGCCACCTGGAGGAGCTCTGGCCACACTCCCCCACCCCCGGGGTGGTGATGGGACAGGGGAATCGTCACTCCCCTTTCCTTTGTCCAGTTTCACACCAGAGCAGGGACTGGGGGTCCCTGAACTGGTGTAAACCGGTTTACTGCAAGGAGAGCACCAAATGTGCCCTTCAAAGCATACCATTGGCTTGGGGAAGCAACCCCTCCCAAGACATATAACACCTATTTCCAAAGGGAAAGGGTGTTGCCTCCTTCTTCCAAAGGAAATCATTTGTTCTGCCTTCCCCTGCATGAGCTGGTCAAGCAGCAGGAGGGCAGGAACCTTTGAGGGGTGGCAGCAGTACAGGCTGCCCAGAAAACCCCAGAAGACTGGTAGGAGCAATGCTGGAGGTCCTCGAAGGACCCCCCCCAGAGTGCATGGAATCATACAACCAATACTGGAAATAGTATTGGGGCATGATTCCGACATTTTTGATACCAAACAGGCCAAGGTTTGGAGGTAGTGACCGTGTCCAGTACACTGGTAAAATGGCTTCCCTGCACTTATGAAGTCCAGGGAAATGGAGCTGGAATTCGTAGGGGCACCTCTGCTCATGCAGGGGTGCCCTCACACACACAGGTACCGGCACCCAGCCACCTGGGCTAGGAGGGCCTGCCCTAGGGGTGACTTAGAGTGACCCAGACACATTTTACATGGGCTCCCATGGGGGGCGCATCACATGCTGCACCCCATGGGGAACTCCTGGTGCCCCAGTGCCCTGGATACCTAAGTACCATATACGAGGGGCTTAGATGGGGGCACCTGTATGCCAATTGTGGGGTGTGTTAAGTCCTAAGCAACCACATTTAGAGGGAGAGAGCAGTCACTGGGGTCCTGGTTAGCAGGATCCCAGTTAACACAATCAAAATACACTGACAGCAGGAAAAAAGGTGGGGGGTAACCATGCCCAAAAGAGGGTACTTTCCTACAAGCAGGTCCGCTGCTCATGGGTAACTTGAGTCTTTTTTGAGAGCAGACAGTCCTCCCAGGTTTCTGGAAGTTCAGCTACATGACAAGACATCTTCTGGTGCAGAGTCCAGAGAGGAGTGCAGATATGCCGGCGGGGTTGATACCAGGTCAGGGGCTTCTTCTCTTCTGAGAGTGCGCCTCTTCTTTTTCCCCTTCTTCTTAGGTCATCAGGTTCTGAGTTTGTTCTTAGTTCTAGGGTTCAGGGGTGCAACCTAAATACTAAATTTAGGGGCGTTACAGGGAGTGCCAGGTGGCAGCCAATGGGCTGCCCATCTTTAGGGTGACTACACCCTATCTATGACCACTTCTGTTGAGAAGTGGACATAACTCTCACCCTAGTGGCCTAATTCCTTTCAAAACAAGAGAGAGGAATTTAAAATTGGTGTTCTCTTCAGCTCCTCCACCTTAGGGGTGGGACTGGCATTAAGTGGGAACACATCCTAATCTGCCTAATTTTCCTGTCTGTCTTGCTGCAAAAGTGAGGTCAGGACAGGGATTTTGGTCATCTCTGACTTTTGGAGAGACCTAGATCACATTACAAAGGCGGCTAGGCCTTTGAAGCTTCCCGGCCTCGAATGTCCATCCAGCCTAGTGGAGGTGTCTACACCCCTGCCCAGCGCAGGCTTTTGTCTCTGGATCCCTAGAGTGCTGGCTCTCACCTTAAGGGGTCTGAAATGTGGCTATCGTGGCTGAACTGGTCAGGACCAGTCAGTTAACACACTAACAGTCAGTAGGTTTTCAGGGGGCACCTCTAAGGTGCCATCTATGTGCATGTATTGGTGAATACAACAATGGCATCAGTATGGGTTCACCAATACAAGATGTTTGATATCAAACATCCCTATCTTCAAAGAAGCCATCATGTAGCTGGGGGACTCGTTCTGACTGGTGTCCAGCACATGAATTTAAAATGGCTTTCCTGGTCACTAACTATGTCTAAGAATCAAAAAAAGACATAGCAGGGGTATATCTGTTAGTGCAGATTTGCCCTCACATGTAATATAATGCACCCTGCCTAAGGGCTAAAGGCCTACTAGCGGGGGGACTCACATATATTGCATGCTGTGTTAGGAGACATGGCACACAGGCTGTGTGCTGTGTTGTGTTTTCACTTTTGTCTGCACCAAGACACGCAGTCTGCAATGGCAGCCTGTCAAGTGCTTGGTAAGGGGTCCTTTAGCACTTAGGGACCCTCCACAGTACCCTAGGCGGCAGAGGTACCATTTACTAGGGACTTACTGAGGGTGCTAAAGGTTTTGCCAATTGGGGAAACGACTGTGCAGTTTTAGGGAAAAGAGATCTGGCACTGGGGACGTGCTTAACAGGAAACCAGTGCGAAAGTACATCGAGTATCAGGCAAAAAGTGGGGGCTAACGATGCCAAAAAGGATGTTTTCCTACACTTGACTTACTCAATCATCCCGAGGACTTGGAGTGGGACGATGATGTAGGACTCCGCAACTACTTCCGGGATCTTTCTCTGAACAGGTACCTCGACTTGCACAAAGTCTATTAACAGTCAGAGCACGACTTTGGGTCGTGGTTGCGGTCAAAACAGCAAAGGCACACAGGATGTGGGAAACATCACTTACAACATGGCAATTGCAACAAGACGCATTTACCGCAATGCCGTCACCACGCTTACCGGAACAAGGACTCCCTTTTTCTCTGCCTTAACCACACATGTGGTGAACAACGCACATGTGTGGTTAAGGCAGAGAAGAAGGGAGTCAGCATCGGGATAGAGCACTGTCAGATAAGTGGGGCTGGGGGGTAGTTTTTAGGGTAGTTTTGTTTTTTAGGGTGGGGGGTCGGGATAATTTTGTTTTTAGGGACAGGGTGGGGGTAATTTTGTATTTAGGGCGGGTGGGGGGGTCAGTTTTTTTGGGGCGGGTGGGGAGTCAGGATAATTTTGTTTTTTTAGGGGCGAGGGTGAGGGGTCAGGGTAATACGCGGTCAGGTAAGTGGGGATGGGAGAGGATTGGGGTAGCTTTTAGGGGTGGGGTGGTTGGTTATTTTTTTAAGGGGTGGGGGTTGGGGTAGCTTTGTTTTTAGGGCTGGGTTGGGGGGTTGGGATACTATGGTTTTTAGGGTGGAGGTTGGGGTAATTTTGTTTTTAGGGGTGGGGGTTCGGGTAATTTTGTATCTAGGACGGGTGGGTGGCTGGGACGTCGGGTAATTTCTTTTTTAGGGGCAGGGTAGTTTTATTTTTGGGGGTCGGGTTGGTTGTTTTTAGGGCGGGGGTCGCTTGTTTTTATTAGGTTTTAGGGATGTGGGTGGGGGTATCAGGGTAGTTTTTAGGGGCATGTGGGGGGCTGGGGAAATTTTTAGGGGCGGGTGGGGGTCTCGAGGTGGTTTTCAGGGGCAGGTGGGGGGTCGGGTACTTTTATTTTTGGGGTGGATGGGAGGGGTCGGGATAGTTTTATTTTTAGGGAGCATGGTGGGGTTGGGGTAGTTGTGTTTTAAGGGGGGCCTGGGGTAATTGTGTTTATAGGGCACGCATGGTGCAAAAAGAAAAGAACTCATGTCAGCATGCCAGGTTGGTGCCTATAAAGGACCAGCAACATCATATCCGGCGCGAACAATGCCGACAAAAGATGCGGAGCAGATTAACACCACCAAACGGAGCAATGGGTAGTGCTGTAGAACAATCTCCGGATCCAGACTGAAGCCTGGGGGAAATTCTAAGGTAAGCAATCTGTAACTACATGTATCTAACAGATTTATAGTTCCGCTAGACCTGGCTATCCAGGCAGCAGTGTTTATTTAACATCTGGAGAGATGCCTACGCAGACGCCTGATAGTTGTCTAAGACTAACAAACCACACGCTAGCACTGTAGTCGCAGCCTCTGCTCTGTAGAGTGAGCACACAAGCCCTCAACAGATCAAGATACATAAGACAATCCATCTGGAGATGGTTCTCTTAAGGACCGCTCTGCCCTTTTTAGCCCCGGAAAATGTGATTAAAAGTTGATCATCCTGTCAGGAGTCTTTGGTTCTCTCAATATAAAACCTAAGGGCCCTTTTGAGATTGAGATGATGCAACCTTTACTTGGAAGAATGAGGTAGTGCATAAGAAGAAAATAAATTAATGAACTGTCCTATATGAAAGGGTGTAAATAGCTTGGGAGGGAATGCTGCTTTCTTATGAAGGGCCAATTTGTCCGGAAATAAGGAGACATAGGGAGGGACTGCTGATAAAGGCTGACATTCACTCACTCGCCTTGCCAATGTAATGGCAATAACCAACACCTTTTTAATAGTGAGCAATTGTAATCAACAACTGTGTAGAAGCACAAAAGGCAAGCATATCAGGTTAAGTCAAGACCAGATTCAGAACCCATTGTGGCATTACAAATGGTATAAGTGGGAACATATGGTAAAGGGCCACTAAGTTACCTTTAACTGTGGCCACAGCAAGGCCTTCAGTGTCAAGCGATTTTCTTGCTACTCCAACAAGGTGATTTGGAGGCAAGTTGTTGCAGGAGAACAGAGTCCTCAGTTCGCCACGTCTCACAAATGACCTCCCAACTGAGTAACAATGTATCCGTCACAACTATTAATTCTGGATGGGGTAGAGAAAGGGGTTTGCCGCCAGTCCAATTGCGGTCAAGCAGCAAACAGTATCCTCAAGCACCCTGATGGAATATGACAGATTTCCTTGGTGCTGAGCCATCATATCCCACTTCAGTGCCTGCAATTGCCCTCTGGTGTGGCTCAACAGCAGGATGCAAGAGGCCAAAAGGCCCAAAAGCTTCAGAGCCACTCTCCCTGAGACCCAAGCTGCAGGCTAAAACATCATGATCATAGACAAAATGTCTCACTCATTGAGGTAGAGGGATGGCTTGGAAAAGCACCATGTCCAGGACAGCTCTGATGAAGGGGCCGCTGTGAAAGCACCAGATGTGGCATTGGCGCATTAATGGAGAAATCGAACAATATCAATAGGTTGACCGTTATCGGAAGATGGTTTGGGAATGCCGGATGTGAGCTGACCTTCAGTAACCAGTCACCTAGGTAGGGGAACACTAATATTCCCAACCTCTGCGGATGGGTTGCAACCAACACCATCATCTTCGTAAACATCCGAGGTGCAATGGTGAGGTCAAAATGGAGCACATAGAACTGAAAGTGAGCCTAGCTCACCTGAACCCACAGGTAACATCAGTTGGGCTGCCGGAAGGGAATGTAGAAGAATCCATCCCTCGAGACCAGTGCTACCATCTAGCGTCCAGGATTAAGGGCAGAGAGAACTTGAGCCAGGAAGAGCATCTTGAACTTGTCTTTCCTTAACGAGATGTTGAGAGGATAGAGATCCAGGATTGGACAAAGGTCTCGTTCCTTTTTCAGAATCAGAAAGTAACAGGAGTAAGAACCAATTCAGCCCTCTGAAGCAGGCACCTTCTCTATTGCTCCCATGGCCAAGAGAGTCAGAACCTATCATCGTAGACAAGTGATCCTCCAGGAAATATTGTGGTGTGGGTGGTACATCCGGAGGATAAGAAAGGAAGGGTAGTAAGTTCCATGATCTGGAGCACCCAATCACCTTAAGTAATAGTCCTCCATCCCAGGGAGGTAAAAGGTGATTCGACCTCCAATCAGTCAATCGTGGGATGTTAAGATCATATTAAAAGGGTTTTGCTGCAGTTGCAGCAGGGGAAGTGGAGGACTGACTAGAACGCTGTCCTTGGGGACCCGAACCTTGATGACCTGCTCCTCACTCTTCCTCTAAAGGGTTGGGAAGTCTGCTGTTGTTGAGGCAAATATTGCATTTTGTCTCTGTATCCCCAAAATGGGCACTCACTGTTATTCGGAAAATGGCTGAGTCTGAGTAGGTTAGACCAATGAACGAGCAGCAGCTTTACTGCCCTTGAGCTTTTCAAGCATTGAATGTGCCTTTGCCCCAAAAAGCTTAGAGCCATCAAAGGACATAGTCATCAACAATTGTTGTATATCTGTGGAAAGGCCTGTAGATCGAACCAAAGCATTTTGTCTTAGCACCACACTGGTAGCAATTGCTGTACCAAGACACCCAGTGATGGCCAATCTTGCTTTAATAGAATACTTTGCAGCATCATGTACATCATTGACTAGATGCAGTAATACCTGTCGACCTAATCAGAGACTGCAGGCAGATCACCTGCCATTCTATCTCATAAAGCATGGAAGTATTCCCCTAAAAGGCACAACGTATTAACCATTCTAAGAGCTAGGTTGGTCTGTGAAGACTTTCTTTGCATACACTTCCATTCCCTTCAACTCCCCGTCAGGGGGAGTGGTTGGAAACCTGGTCTTAGGTACTGCAATAAAATGTCTGTGCCCCAGAAACTGGTCAATGGCATCTTGCTACCTGCCTATTAGTTGAAAGGCAAGATCCTGTTTTTTCGCAAGTGCCCACTGTAATATTCATTAATGCTTCACTAAAGGGTAACAAAGGCTCTTGGGAGGATTGAGCCAGGTTCACCACGTATGTCGAGAACGTTGCTTTTACCTCCTTAAGAGTAAGTAGAAGATATAAGGTTTCTGTTGCCCTTTGTATCACCATGGCTAACAAAGCTGTTTCCTCAGTGGCCAGTTCAGGATTAGAGGGTGCTAATGCTATAACAGGAAAATTATCTAATCTGTTAGCTTCCCTAAGATCATCTAAAAACTCACCCTGGGTACAACAGGTTCGACATTAATTATCATGGATGAATTCTTGATCTCCAAATTCTGGCTCTGAGCGATCAAAAACTGCTACCCTAGGTAGAGGAGCATGTTCTGAATCCAACAATATGATCCACTCTTTGATGACGGCATTAATAACTGCACAGGACGATGCACTTGTGATGTCAAATGTGGCGCCGAGGATGAAGGCAAAGGTTACGTCAATGCCTGATTCAACGGACAGGATCCAACATCGACCCTGGAAAGATGCTGATAGGCATAGCTGATGAGGTCAGATATGATGACAAGAGTCCAGCTGGAGGCCTCCTTGTATCCAGAGAACCCAAAGACCCACCAGAGGGATCTGCCACGGTATAAAATAAAACGTACATAGCCATCTTCAGTTGATAGAGCTGATTTGATGTTGCTATCCGATCCGAAGGAATCCAAAAAGGGAATGGCATCGCTGCCAGTTCCGTAATAGGGGAACAGGCCTGTGCTCTGGGGCTGCCAGATGCATCGTGCAATTATGAATAATTTAAGTGTCTTGATGCAGGTGAGCATGTTTAGATTTCTTATATTTTTATGGCTTTTCCTAGACCTACCTTACTTTGGAGAAGTCCAGTCAGGAAAACAACCTCTGGAACGAGAACAAGACCTCTCTCTCGACCATGACTGCTGCACCACCAACTTTGATCTAGTCCAGGTCTTTGACTTCCTCAACTCTGCAACCACCAATTTCGGCTCACGGTCACAAATAGCCTCCTTATTCATCTTAGCACATGATGAGCACAACTGCGAATGGTGGACTGTACAATGATACTAAAGACAGATGTCATGTGGATCTACAACAAACACTTGAAGGTTACATGTCATACATAGTTTAAACCCTGATGGTTAAGGTGACATTTTGAACAGAGAAAGTTGCCAAAATTTGCTAACTGACAGTTGAAGCTCTGGATCTGTGTCAGTTGACTCAATCTTTGTACAAACAAGTCTCTCGCCTACATATTTCTACATACAGACATCAATCACAAATACAGCTAATTGTGAAAATATATACATTTTATTCTTATTCAAAAAGTGCATAAAATGTAATAAATCCAAAATACTATTCATACTAACATAAAGACACAAAGACAAACAACAATTAATAATCAACACAAAAAACTCACTCCAAACTCACTCACATTGAAACAACAAATAAGACAAATCAGATTTCAACAACTAAGTCAATTTAACAAATACATTTCAAAATTTCATATATTTCTCCTTATTTTTGTGTCCGAGCTAATAGCAAATAGTCTCTTCACAATTCATCAGATATATACATAGATGTCGATACATCTGTGATAACAGTTTCTCTCCTTATCAATCTAGGGACCCCTTTTTTGACTTTTCCTTGTGTCAGTTGAGGCCGAAAGAAAGGAAATGATGCCAGCATGTGCAGGTGACCCATACATACTGTTCTCTACGGCATTGCCTGCACATGACTGAATGGCACGAGGTGACATGATATGGCACAAACTACCTGCTGACACTGGAGGGAATTGATATAAAAAAGTTTCTGGATCCAGTCTGACGCATGGAGATATTCAAAAGATGAGGAATCTGTGGTCAGAAGTTTCTATCAGAAGCGTTTGTTTTCTTCTCTCATGGTTTGATTGCATACACTTACACCATTTATTCAAGGTATAAGAAAACAAATTACTTCATAATGGTGGTTCGACAGCACATGGATCCCCTCAAATGTACATACTATTCAAAACCAATATAGTAAACACCTACTGCATGGACTTACTCAAGAGATTGTGAATTTAAACAGAGTTCCATTCTGGAGATTTACTATATTTATTTTTGTGGAGTCTGTTAAAGAGTACATTTGATATTCCTACCTTGTCTTTGTTTATCTCAATACTTGTTGGGAGTCTGAAACCTGGTGATCTTTTTATTCTCCTTTCATCATCAAAGTCATCAACCAACTGCAGGTCATCTGCTGTCAGTCCTAGAAAAAAAGAACAGGAATTACTTAGACAATATGTTGATAAACCTACCCACTTTTTTTTTTTGCTGGTATCATGAGATGTGTTATCACCAGCAATTCTGTAATAGTTATCAAATGAAAAGTGTCAAATTTATTACGAAAGTATTTTATTTTTTGCTTATAGAGTACACATTTACCAGAGGGTATTGTGGCTCTAGGAGCACTAAAAAGGAGCAGAAGAGGGGGCTGTAGACAAAGGATATAGGTCTTCAGGCAGCTAGTAAGTGATCCAGAACAAGTCAATGGGTAGAGGGTTTCAGAGATGAGTTTCCACATTATGATGGATCTACCACCACATCAACCTTGTTTATGGTAGAACACAATGAGCAGAAGATGGGAGCCTTGCCTTATGGCCTACCACAAATGTAATGAACTGCAGGTCTGATAGAAATGCAAAGCATGTCTTATGTATCAGGGGAAAAGTGTTTCATACTGAATCCGCAGCTTCACCAGCATCCAGAGCAATGACGGATAGGCAGATGACACATGGTTATGCCTACACAAGAATGCACACTAGTCTTACATCCATATTCTGCAGGCTTAGTTTATTATTAATTAGCGTTGTGTGGATCTGGGGTAAATGGTGCTGCAGAAGTCGAAGTTAGAATCGACAGAAACAGCCATCACTTAGACTGCTGCAAAAACTCCCCTTTCTGCCATCCTCAGTACACACCTAATGCCAAAGTCATATTTGTAGGAAGCTGGCCCAATGTGTGGTGGACACCTTTGGTGTTACACCTTATAGTTGATCCACGCAACCCTGATTAGATAGTGTTATAGTGTCTAGACAGCCAAGGCTCCCTAGAGGAGCTGTGGTGAGAAGCCAAAACTTATCTAGAAGGCATGTGAAGCAATTGCAATGCCACAGTAGTCACACAGTGACTTATTACACATGAGAGGAACCACACAGTGTTGCAAAAATAAAGGTGCTTTATTATAGGCAACCCGAACTAGACTACCATTGGTATACCTCCCTCTGGAGGTATCAACACAGAGACTATACAATAGTAAGTACTCAGGAAAAGCATAAATTAGCAAGGGCCCTATGGAGGGAGGGGTGGGGTGCAAACCATATACTAAAAAAATGGAAAGCGAAGGGGTGTCCTCGACCAGAGTGTATGGAGTAGTTAGCCAAAGGCTGGGGAAGAGAGGAAGTCCAAAAGTTAAGTACCTAGAAGATCCCCAGCGGCCGGGTGCAGAGAGGTATGTTACCCTGTCGTCCCATAGGCGGTGTGGTTGGACAAATGCTGAAACAGGACCAGGCCGGTGGAACTAAGGGCAGATTCGAGGCGAGGGTGACCTTCAAAAGAAGGGGAGAGAGTTAAGTCCATGCAGGAGTGTCCAGGTGGGGCACGAGGCAATGCCCCCCTTCTGAAGCTGAAGATGGGGTCATCGGTAATGGATGAAGTACAGCTGTGGGGTCCAGGAGATGCAGAGGAGTCCCTAAAGTCAGCTACGAACTGTCCCTAGACAGCCACCGGTTTGTACACAGGTCAGTGGTCTGCTGGTTCACCAACAAGCAGAGGTAAATGCAAAAGTGCAGTTGAGGACCAGAATGGTCCTGGGGACTCCACCCTTGGAGGGGTATCCTGACTGACCCTCAGTAAGTCGCAGTGAGACCCAATCAGCACACCCGAAGAGGAGTGTAGGAAAGTGCCCCTTTTGGCATGATTAGCTCCCCCAACCCTTCACGTTTTTCCTGGTATTGATGCTAAATAGACTCGGGGTATGCTGGGTTCATGCTGACAAGGCCTCGGCACCAGTGTTCTTTCCCTAAACTGTACCGTTGCTTTCACAATTGGCACACCCCTAGCACACAGCTAAGGACCAATGGTAGCAAGGGCTCTGTGATCAGGGAAGATCGCTAAGGGCTGCATCATGTATTGTGCCACCCCAAGGGACCCCTCACCAAGCACTTGCACACTGCCATTGTAGACTGAGTGTGCAGGTGCAGAGACAAAGGTAAAGTCGACATGGCACCCTTTCCAGGGTGCCATGCCTACAAACCACTGTCTGTGGCAGAGGTAGGTTACTCTTCTAGCAGGCCTTACAGCCTTAACGCAGGGTGCACTATACCACAGGTGAGGGCATAGGTGCATGAGCAATTTGTCCCTACAGTATCTAAGTCCATTCTTAGACATTGTAATTGCAGGGTTGCCATATCAAGTACATAGGCTGAGAGTTTATCAGTATGAACTCCACAGCTCCATGATGGCTTCACTGAAGGCTGGGAAGTTTGGTGTCAAACTTCTCAGCGCAATACATGCACACTGATGTCAGTGTTGGATTTATTGTACATGCACAGAAGCCCCTGTATTTTACCCGACCCTTTAGTGCAGGAATGATCAGTCTGTGCCAGCTTGACACTAGCAGACAAGTTTCCGACCCCATGGGGTGAGAGCCTTTGTGCGTTCTGGGGCCAGAAAGAAAGCCTGCCCTGGGTGGAGGTGCTTCCTTCCTCCCACCCTGCAGAGACTGTAACACTTGGTGGTGAGCCTCAAAGGCTCAGGCCTCCTGTTACAGTGCCCCAGGGCACCCCAGCTAGTGGAGTTGCAAGCCCCCCGGGCAAAGCCCCACTTTTGGCGGCAAGTCTGTGGGAAAATTAGGGAAAACAGGAAGGCGTGACCATCCCAGACAGTACCACCCCTACGGTGTCCAGAGCTGAGGTGACCCCCCTCCCTGCAGAATCCTCCATCTTAGTTTGGAGAACAGGGACCAATAGGATTAGGTTTGTGTCCTCCTCCCCAAAAGGAGTGGACACAAGAAGGGTGTAGTCACTCACAGGGACAGTAGCCATTGGCTACTCCACTCGGATCCCTGAAGCACCCCAAAATCCAGGATGTAAGGGCTCCCCTGAACCCAAGTCGTCAGATTTCTGGTGACCTCCCAAGAAAGAAGAAGGATTACTAAGCTGAACCCTCAGCAGAGAAGAAGGAATACGCAAACTGACTTGTTCCCAGCCCTACCGGCCTGTCTCCTGCTTCAGAGAACCCGCAACAAGAAAGCGACGCATCCTGCGGGATCAGCGACCTCTGCCAAGCTCCAGAGGACTGCCCTGCATCACAAAGGACCAAGAACTCCTGTGGACAGTGGCCCTGTCCAAGAAGAAACTACAACTAAAACCCCCAGAGCCTCTGCGGATCCGTAAGTCCTGACCACTCTGCACCTCATGCCCATGGCCTGTGTCCAGGTGGCCCAACCGGCTAGAGAGGATTCCCAGGTGATTCCGAGCAAGTGCCCACCCTGGGTTGACCTCTCCTGCTCCACATGACACCGCCTGCAGTGTGAATCCAGAGGGCCGCCCTGACTGTGAAAGCTCCAGATGAAGATATCCCATGCCTAAAGGTACATTACACCCACAGTCTCCAGGCCTTGGAGAAGCCAACCACTAGTGCAGTAACATTTAGCAGGCGGCCCCTCTACTTGTCCAGCCTGTGGTTTTCCGGAACCAACCCCCTGGACCCAGCCTGCAACATCTAAGTGACCCTCATAGAAAAGCTTTGGAAGCCCGATGCTCTGCACCCTGCACACGGCCGCCACTGAGCTGCTGAAGGTGTGAGGTTGGTGCCGACCTGTGCCACCACCCCCCCGTTCTCCTCTAAAACACCCAGTTCTGCCCTCTGCAGACGCAGGTATTTACCTGCCAGCAGATCTGAAATCAAGTGCCCCCAGTCTCCACAGGAGCCTATGTTAAATTTGCCTCAACTTTGACCTCTGCACCCGGCCGGCCTCATGTTGCTGGGGGTGGGTGTTTGGGTTAACTCGAACCCTGAACTGTGGACTTCCCGGAGCCTGAAACTGTAAGTTAAGTACTTACCTGCAAATCGTACTAACTTTTCTTTCCCCTAGGAACTGTTTCTGAAAATTGCACTGTCCACTTTTAAAACAGATTATTGCCATTTATTCTTAAACTGTATAATTAACTGATTCCAAAGTAATATTGATTCATATGTGAAATACACTATTTATTTATGTAGTTACCTGCAACTTGAATCTTTTGGTTCTAGAAATGAATTAAGAAAATATATTTTTGCTATATAAAAACCATTGGTCTGGAGTTAAGTCATTGAGTGTGTGCTTTTTCTATTGCCTGTGCGCGTACAACAAATGCTTTGCACTACCTGCTGATAAGCCTAACTGCTCGACCACACTACCAAAAAAGAGAGCATTAGTTTATCTACTTTAGTTTCTGTTAAGCCTCTGGGGAACCCCTGGACTCTGTGCACGCTAAAGCTCATTTTGATATAGTACATACAGAGCCAGATTCCTACAGTAACTTCTACAAGGGACTTAACTATGTGCCAGAGGTGTGCCAATTGTGGAAGCAATGGTACATTTTTAGGGAAGGAACACTAGTGCTGGGGTCTGGTCTGGTCAGTATCCCAGGATACTCTCAGCCATGTCAGCATCAATATCAGGCAAAGGGTGTGTGTGGGTGTTTGTGAGGAGGGGGGGTTTAACCAGGCCAAAAAGAGCACTTTGCTACCCAACCTTTCCAAACAAGAGGATGAGACTAACCTTTCCCAAGAGAGTCTTCATTTTCTGAGTGGATTCACCTGGAAAGGTAATCTGCATTGGCTTGGGCAGTCCCAGGTCTGTGCTTCACTGATAAGTCCATTCCCTGTAGGGATATGGACCACCTTAAAAGCTTAGGGTTCTCCGCTTTCATTTGCATCAGCAATCTAAGCAGTCTGTGGTAAGTTTGAATAATAAAGTGAGCACCAAACAAGTATGGTCTCAGCTTTTTCAGTGACTAAACCACAGCAAAAGCCTCCCTCTCAATGGCACTCTAACGCTGCTCCCCTGAGGAGTAACCTCCTGCTAATAAAAGTAGCAGGCTGGTCATGGCCATCATCATTGATTTGGGACAGGACTGCTCCTATCCCATGTTCAGAGGCATCTGTCTGCACAATGAGCTGCTTAGAATAATCTGAACTGGTGTGGAGCACATTGCCTCTTTCAGGGTGTCAAAGGCCTTTTGACAGTCAAGAGTCCAGTTTACTTTTCTGGGCATTTTCTTTGAAGTCAATTCTGTGATGGGGGGTCACAATGGACCCATACCCCTTCACAAACCTGTAGTAATCAGTCAAGCCAAGGAATGCCCTGATTTGAGTCTGGGTTGTTGGAGCTTCCCTGTCCAGAATTGTCTGAATCTTGGGCTTTAAGAGTTGCACTTGGCCTCCACCTACAGTGTCCTGCCCTATTTGGCACTGTGATAGTGAGGCCTGCTGATTGCAGAGCCTTCAAAACCTTCTACAGGTGGAGCAGGTGATCCTGGCAGGAGGAGCTAAAGACAGCAATATCATCTAGGTATGCTGCACTAAAGGACTCCAAACCAGCAAGGTCTTGATTGACCAACATTTGGAAGGTGACAGGGGCATTTTTTAAGCCAAAGAGCATAACAGTAAACTGATAGTGCCCATCTGATGTAGGGAATGCTCTCTTTTCTTTTGCTCCAGATGCCATTCTGATTTGCCAGTACCCTGCAGTTAAGTCAAAGGCACTGAGGAATTAAGTTGCACCCATTTTGTCTATAAGTTCATCTGCTCTTGGTATAGGGGGAGCGTCTGTCTTGGTGACAGAGTTGAGAACTCTGTAGTCCACACAAAACCTCATCTCTTTCTCTTCCCATCCTTGTAATGAGGTTTGGGGACCAAAACCACTGGGCTAGTCCAGGGAATGTCAGAGGGCTCAATAACCCCTAAATCCAGCAACTTGTGGACTTCCACTTTGATGCTCTCTTTGACTTGGGGTCAGACTGTCGATAGATTTTTGTTTTGACAGGTAAACTGTCTCCTGTGTCCACATCATGTGTACACAGGTGGGTCTGTCTAGTGGTCAAAGAGAAGAGCCCAGCAAACTGATGCAGGACTTGCCTACAGTCAGCTTCCTGGTGGGCAGTGAGGGTGTCTGAGAAGACAACTCCATCAACTGACTCATCTTTAGGGTCATGAGAGAGGAGGTCAGGGAGAGGGTCCCTCTCTGCTTCCTGCTCCTCATCAGTAACCATCAGCATGGTCACATCTGCCTTGTCATAACAGAGTTTTAAGCTGATTACATGGATCACCCTCTTGGGTGTTCTGCCAGTGTCCATGTCCACCAAGCAGGTGACCTGACTCTTTTTCTAGGCTAGGGTAAGGGCCACTCCATCTGTCCTGATGTGCCCTGGGAGCCACAGGCTCCATAACCCCTATGTTCTGTCCTGGTTTGAATTCTACCAGTGCAGCCTTTGAGTCATAGCACTACTTCTGGAACTGCTGGCTGGTCTCAGGGTTTTTTGGTGCCTTTTCAATGTACTCAGCCAAGCAGATAGCTCATCACATCTTCTTTGGGCTCAGGGAGAGGTCTCTCCCAGCCTTCTTTTACAAGTACAAGTGGTCCCCTAAAAGGGTGGCCAAACAGAAGTAAAAAGGGGGAAAACCCTAATCCCTTCGGAGGCACCTCCCTGTAGGCGAAAAACAAGCATGTCAGGAGGACCTCCTATCACCCTTTGCGTTTTTCAGGGAGCCCATGATCTTGTCCTTCAATGTCTTGTTGAATCTCTCAACAAGTCCATTGGTTTGTGGATGATATGTTTTTGAGGTAAGCTGACATGAAGTGTGTACCTCTGTCAGAAATCACCTCCTTAGGAAATCCTACTCTGGGAAAAGTACCAATAAGGGCCTTAGTTGCTGCAGGAGCTGTAGTAGACCTAAGGGGAATTGCTTAATGATATCTGGTAGCATCATCCACTACTACCAGTATCTACTGATTTCCTGAGTCTGTGGGTGCCTCAAGTGGACCCACAATGCCCACAACAAACATTTAAAAGGGAACACTGACTTGGCAGGTGACACCGGACCCCCAGTCTCTGCTCTGGCGTGAAACTGGACAAAGGAAAGGGGAGTGACCATTACCATGTCCATCACCACCCTACGGGTGGTGCCCAGAGATCCTCCAGTATGTCCCAGTCTTCAGCCATCTTGTTTTCCAAGGTGAGGGGACACTCTGGAGGCCTCTGAGTGGCCAGTGCCAGCAGGTGACGTCAGAGACCCCTCCTGATAGGTCCATACCTGACTAGGTAGCCAATCCCCCTCTCAGGGCTATTTAGAGTCTCTCCTGTGGTTTCTCTTCAGATTCTACTTGCAAGTTTCCAGCAGGAATCCTCTGCAACTACTACTTCATCCTCTGACCTTGGATCGACCGCAGACTGCTCCAGGAATTGCTGTAACAGCAACAAAGAAACCAGAAGGGCTACTTTTCCTCTTCAACTTCAGCTCCAGCCAGCAACTGAAACAGTTTCCACGGTGTGCACGCTCTGGGGATTCCCTGTCTTCACCCTGCACCACCAGAAGGACCGAAGAAATCTCTTGTGGAGTGACGGAGTCACTTCCCTGCTCTTGCAGGCACCTTCTAAGACAATGACCGGTTATCTTGGACTCCTCTCCTGGCAGCGAGCGTGCTCTTGGAACACAGGTGGTGGACCCCTTTGACACAGACTGTCCTAAGGTCCTGCAGTCCAAATTTGGAGGAGGTATGAGCTTGACTTCCCCGTTTGCGACAGTATCCCTGTGCACCACGTCATCTTCACCTCCTGAGGGCTCTGTGCACTATTTGCAAGAATCCTTCTAGCACAGCTTGGCCCAGGTCCCCAGCACTCTAACCGGCGATGCTCAACTCGCTGAGTTGTCCTCCAGAGGTGTGGGACCTTCTTTTGTAGTGCTGCAAAAACTGTAATTTGGACCTTCTTTGTCCCCATGTCCTGGGACCTCCGTGGGTGCTGCCGGGTCATCTGTGGTTTCCCTCCAGTGTTGGGAGCCACCTCTGCCTCCTCAGTCTAAGTTGAGGTCCCCTGGTCCTGGGTCCAGGCAGCGCCACTCTGTCGCAATCTGCGACTTGGCTTCAACCAAGGCTTGTTGGACAAATCCAGCGCCAAAACTCGTCTGCATCCAACATCTCTTCGTGGGGCATCCATTGCATCACGCAGGAACCTGCAGCTGTCTTCCTTTGGTGCATTTCTGCAGTCTTAGTCCAGCTGGGGACTCTTCTTGTGAACCCTCTTCTAGGTTGGCAGGGGCTCCTGTCCTTCCTGGAACTCTTCTGACTTCTGGACTTGGTCGCCTCTCCTTGCAGGTCTTCAGGTCCAGGAATCCACCATTTGTTGTTTGCAGTGTTGCTTGGTTCTTGCAATAACTCCACTCCTGACTTGTAGTGTCTTAAGGAAACTTGCACTACTTGACTCCTACTTTCCTGGGCTCTGGGGTGGGGTATTTTACTCACCTTTGGGGTTTTCTTACCCTCCCAGCGATTCTCTACATACTACACTTGTCTAGGGGGGAAATTTGTGATTTGAATTCCACTTTCTTAGTATATGGTTTGGGTGGCTCTAGACTTATTTTCTCCTATTGCATTCTATAGCATTTCCTATAATTTGCACTATCCTATGTCGAATTACGTACCTCATTTTGGTGTCTAGTGTATATATTGTGTATAATACTTACCTCCAGAAGGAGTATTGCCTCCTGATATATTTGGACTTGTGTCACCCAAATGAACTACCAACACTGAGTATTGTCTTTACTTGTGTATAAGTACTGTGTAACTATAGTGGTATTGCAGGAGTTTTGCATGTCTCCTAGTTCAGCCTAAGCTGCTCTGCTACAGCTACCTCTATCAGCCTAAGCTGCTAGAACAATACTACATTTCACTAATAAGGGAAAACTGGACCTGGTATAAGGTGTACGTTCCCAATGTACCCACTACAAACCAGGCCAGCCTCCTACAGTAACCATGCTAGAAAGAGACTACTTTCCTACAACTGGCACCTGTATCCCAGAGGGATTGTACCTACCTGGAGACTGGCTATAACAATACTAACTGGAGCAGAGCCAAGTCTCCACGCTGGTGCCCATTCTGTTTACAGTTGAGACACCAGGCCTTTTTGGGATCAAAGTTTTTACCCTTCTACCCATGTGAGGATTGTTAAGAGGCTCGAGCCCACCCTCCTATGCAGCTTTTAGGAGCCCTTGAGAAGACTCTTTACTTTTATCTTTAGGTGTCTCACCATCCTTCCCCTGGGGAGGCGTTGTGACCCCTTTCTTTTGGTCACCACTTGTGGAAGTTTTAGTCAGCCTTATCTTGATCCAATGGTCTGCCCTCTTTCCCAATTCTTGGGGAGAAATTGGACCTAGGTCTACCAGATATTGAAGCAACTTGTCATTGAAGCATTTTTGTGAGCCACCTTGAACTTAATTCTATACTACTCAGTGGTGAATCCAAAGCCCTCTATCACGGTAGCCTTCATGTGGTCATAGGATTCAGCATCTGCAACACTGAGTGTTAGGAGCCTAGCCCTACACTTACAAATAAACAGTTCCCAAAGGAGAACTCCCCAGTGAGATCTGATTACTTTTCTGTTTGCACAAGCTCTCTCAAAAGCTGTAAACCACTTGGTGATGTCATCACCTTCTTCATATTTACAGACAATCCCTTTGGGGAATTTTAGGACATCAGAATGCTCTCTGATCCTATTTAAATCGCTGCCACCATTAATGGGTGCTAAGCCAATTTCTGCTCTCTCCCTCTCTATAGCTAGGAGCTGTTGCTCTAAAGCGAATCTTTTGACCATCCTTGCTAAAAGGAGGTCCTCTTCATTGAGGCTGCTCTCAATGGTCCCAGAGGAACTTCACTTCCTGTGGAAGATCCAGGTCCTGTGAGCACTATCCTTGGAGATCGGGGCCTTCAGGCCCCAATCTCCCTAGTTACGTGAGGAGGGGAGAGTTCATCCTCCTTATCTCTAACATTTTCCGTATCTGAGGGGAGGTCTTCCTCCACAGCAGGGTGGTCCCTTTTATACTCTGCCAAGAGCTCCTGGAGCTTGACCATGGTAGGGTTGGACCCTGTTTTAATGTTTTTCAGCTTGCATAGGAACCTTAACTCTCCCATCAGTAGATGGAGGTAAGGCGTGAGGTTGAGTTCCATAACCATTTCCTCTGAGCTGCTCATTATGTTACTGAAGTGGGGGATTACTTTTAGGAACTAAAAACGACTTCTAGTTATTAAACCCTAATTTCTAATACATTTTCAATCTAAAAAAGAAATGCTAAAGTGGACTTAACCAAGGCCCTTGCAGCACTTTAAAACTTTTAGAAAAATCTGCCAAATTAAAAAATAGGTTACTAAAGGCAATTTTGGAATTTAGTCGTGTGATCAGGTATTGGCTGAGTAGTCCAGCAAATGCAAAGTCGTAGACCCCATCGCTGATCAACCATTTATTAGTAGGAGGCTGGCCTGGTTTGTAGTGGGTACCAAAGGCACTTGCACCTTATGCCAGGTCCAGTTATCCCTTGTTAGTGAAATGAAGTCAGTGTCTAGAAGCCAGGCTGTCTAGAGGTAGCTGTAGGCAGAGCAGCCAAGGCTAAATTAGGAGACATGCAAAGCTCTTGCAGTACCACCGTAGTCACACAGTACTTACACACATGAAAGACAGTACTAAGTGTTACAAAAATAAAGGTACTTTATTTTAGTCACACAATGCCAAAAGTACTTTGTAGGCTATATTCCCTTAGGAGGTAAGTAAATCACACATTACATACACTAGTAACCAGAAAGAGAGGTAAGTACACAGTAAGAAAACAAAGCAAATAGTGTAAACCCAGTGGAATCCAAGATGGCAAACCCAGGGCACTCTTGGGGAGCTCTGAGCACCACCCCTGGGTTGGTGATGGACAGGGGAGTGGTCACTCCCCTTTCCTTTGTACAGGTTCGCACCAGAGCAAGGACTTGGGGGGGGTCCCTGAACAGGTGTAGACTGGATTATGCAAGGAGGGCACCATCTGTGCCCTTCAACGCATTTCCAGAAGCGCTGGGAGGATACCCCTATTCCCAAAGGGAGAGGGTGTAACACCCCTGTTCTAAAGGAAATACTTTGTTCTGCCTTCCTGGGATGGAGTTGCTCAAGCCCCAGGAGGGCAGAAGCCTGTCTGTGAGGTGGCAGCTGCTGTGAAAACCTTAGAAGACTGGTCTGGCAGTCCTGGGGGCCATGGTGGAGCCCCCAGAGTGCATGGGATTGTGCAACCAAAACTGGAATCAATATGGGGGTAAAATACCCAGTTGTTAGACACCTAACATGGCCATATTTGGAGTTGTCATTGTGAAGCTACATTTATGTATTGACCTATATGTAGTGCACACTTATAATGGCATCCCCACACTCACAAAGTCAGGGAAAATGGGCCTGGATGACGTCGGGACACCTCACACACAGGTAGTTTGCACCCAGCCTTCAGGGTTGGAAGACCTGACATATAGGTGACTTATAGGTGACTTATAAGTGACCTGGTGCAGTGAAAATGGCTGTGAAATCGTGCATGCACAATTCCACACAGGCTGCAATGGCAGTCCTGAAAAAGGGTTTTTATGGTCTCCTTATGGAATGCACAAGAAATGCTGCAGCCCATAAGGATTCCCTGGAATCCCAATGCCCTGGGTACCTACGTACCATATACTAGGGACTTATAAGGTGGGGCCCAGTGTGCCAATTTGGAGTGAAATATGGAGTCACTAAACTTTAGTGACAAATTTCGAAAGAGAGAGAGAGCATGAGCACTGGAGTTCTGATTAGCAGGACTCCAGTGACAATTTAAAAACAGTGGAACACACTGACAAGCAGGCCATAAACCATAAGCACTGGGGTCCTGACTAGCAGGATCCCAGTGACACAGTCAGAAACACACTGACATCAGGCAGAAATTGGGGATAACATGCCAAAAAGAGGGTACTTTCCTACACAATTGTAGGAAGCGGTCTCTGTATATACTATTTCAAAATGAGATATAGGGGGTTATTACAACTGGTGTTAATCCGTCCCAAATGTGACGGATATACCACCAGCCCTATTACGAGTTCCATAGGATATAATGGACTTGTAATACGGCTGGTGGTATATCCGTCACTTTACCGTCACTTTTGGGACTGATTAACACCTCCTCCAAAGTTGTAATAACCCCCATAGTGTGCGGAGTACAGGGGTTGCCCAGAGGCTTAACAGAGGATAAGGTAAATAATACTAATTCTCTTTTTTGTGGTAGTGTGGTTGCGCAGTCAGGCTTCTCAGAGGGTAGCGCAAAGCATCTGTTGTACACACACAGACAATAAAGGAAGCACACACTCAATGACTAACTCCAGTCCAATGGTTTTTATATAGCAAAAATATATTTTGTTACTTTATTTCTAGAATCACAAGATTCAAGTTGCAGGTAAGTACAACATAGTTATCAATACAAGTTTGCTTAGAATTGGCAAGTTATACAGTTTTAGAATAAATAGCAATAACATGTTTTAAAAGTTGACAGTGCAATTTTAAGAAACAGTTCTGGGGGAAGAAAAGTTAGTAGGATTTTGAGGTAAGTATAAGACTTACTGTTCCAGTCCGGTTGTTAGGATGCCCACACGTTGGGGTTCAAGTTAACCCCAAACAACCACTACCAGCAACATGGGGCAGTCCGGGTGCAGAGGTCAAAGTTGAGGTTGATTTAACATGGGCTTCTATGGAGACTTGGGGCACTCAAATGAGGCCAGTTTCCAGCTAAGTACCTGTGTCTTCGCAGGGCAGACCTAGGGGGTTTGGAGGAGCACTGGGGAAGGGGTGTCACAGGTCGGCACCAAACACACACATCTTCAGCAGCGCAGGGGCAGCAGGGTGCCGGGTACAAACACAGCATCGGGCTCCCAATGCTTTCCTATAGGGGGACCCCAGGGGTCACAAAGATGATGCAGCTGAAGTCTAGGGGGTCAGTTCTAGGAAACCATGGGCTGGATAAGGAGGAGGGCTGCCTGCTGGACGCTGTTGCAAAGAAGGTCCGATTACCCAAGAACAGGGGGCTGAAGGTGGAGGAGTACCTTTTGGCGTCCGGAATCTTCGTCCGGTTCTGTCGTGGTCAGGGGGGTCCTCCAGATTCAGGCTGCAGGCGTTGTCTGTTTGGACAGGAGGGGTCAACCCAAGGTGGGCACTTGCTCAGAATCGCCTGGGGACCAGCTCTAGTCAGTTGGGCTACCTGGACATGCGCCGTGGACGTAAGGTGCAGAGTGGGCAGGACTTGCGGATCTGGGGTGGTTCTGGAGTTCTTAGATGAAGTTTCTTATTGGACAGGGCTACTGTCTGCAGGAGGAGTTCTTGGTCCTCTGTGATGCAGGCAGTCCCTCTGGAAGCTTTTCAGAGGTCGCAGGTCCTGCAGGGTGCGTCGCCTTTTTTTAGCAGGGCTTTGGAAGCTGGAGACAGGACAGTAGGGCTGGGGCCAAGTCAGTTGTGTCTTCAGTCTTCTCTGCTAGGGTTCAGCTTAGCTGTCCTTCTTGTGAGGTTGCCAGGAATCTGCCGATCTCCGTTCAGGGGAGCCTTAAAATCCTGGATTTAGGGCCATTACAGGGGTCAGAGGACAGTAGCCAATGGCAAATGTCCCTGAGGGTGGCTACACTCTTCCTGGGTCCACTCCCTTTGAGGAGCGGAGCACAGATCTATCCCTATTGGTTCCTGCCCTCCAAGCTAACATGGAGTATTTTACAAGGAAGGGTTCACCTCAGCTCTGAACACCTAAGGGGTGGTCCCAGCTGAGGTGGTCAATCCTCCTGGCTTTCCCAAATTTTCCCATTGGACTAGCTACCAAAAGTGGGGCTTTGTCCGGGGGGTGGGCAACTTCACTAGCTGGAGTGCCTTGGGGCCCTGTAAAATGAGGCCTGAGCCTTTGAGGCTCACCGCCAGGTGTTACAGTTCCTGTAGGGAGAAGGTGTGAAGCACCTCCACCTAGAACAGGCTTTGCTTACGGACACAGAGAGCACAAAAGGCTCTCACCCCATGTGGTCAGAAATGTATCTGGAAGTGGCAGGCTGGCACAGACTTGTCAGTCCTGCACTAGCAGTTTGGCTAACAGACAGGTGGCATCTCTAAGATGACCTCTGGGTGCATTTTTCAACAAATCCAACAATGGCATCAGTGTGGGTTTATTGTGCTGAGAGGTTTGATACCAAACTTCTCAGTATTCAGTGAAGCTATTATGGAGATGTGGAGTTCGTAATGACACACTCCCAGCCCATATACTCAATATGGCCACATTGCACTTACAATGTCTAAGAATGGGCTTAGACACTGTAGGGGCATATTGCTCATGCAGCTACGCTCTCACCTGGGTTAAAGTGCACCCTGCCTTAGGCCTGTAAGGCATGCTAGAGGGGTGACTTACCTATGCCACAGGCAGTAGTTGGTGGGTATGGTACCCTGAGAGTGGTGCAATGTCGACTTTGTCTTTTTCTCCGCACCAGCACACATAAGCTGCAGTGACAGTGTGCATGTGCTTGATGAGGGGTCTCCTAGGGTGGCATAATACATGCTGCAGCCCTTGGAGACCTTCTCTGGCCACAATGCCCTTGGTAACATGGGTACCTTTTACAAGGGACTTAACTGTGTGCCAGGGGTATGCCAATATTGGGAACAATGGTATAGTTTTAGGGAAAGAACACTGTTGCTGGGGCCTGGTTAGCAGGATCCCAGCACACCCTCAGTCAAGTTGGCATTATCATCAGGCAAAACATGGGGGGGTCACTTTTCTACACATGACAAAAAAGGCACTTTCCTACAGGCCCCACCTACAAGGGAGTCCCTAAATAGCCCAAAAAGGGAGTTTGGTCACTCTCTGGGGTGACCACCTATCAGGGGGGTGGGGGTGTCACTGACATCAGCTACCTGGCCTACCCAGTCAGTTGCTCCCAGAGGCCTCTGCTCATCTTGGTTCTAAGATGGCAGAACCAAGTGGCCAACGGGAGGAGCTCTGGGTACCACCCTAGGTGTGGAGAGGGACAGGAGAGTGGTCACTCCCTTTTCCATTGTGTGTTTCACGCCAGAGCGGGGATCAGCGGTCCCAGGACTGGTGCAAACCAGATTAGGCAAGGAGTGCACTGCATGTGCGCTTCAAAGTAGTCCTGTGGCGTGGTGAGGCTACCCCTCCCCAGCCCTGTATCACCTATTTCCAAAGGAGAGGAGGTTACACCCCTCTCCTACAGGAAATCCTTTGTTCTGCTGTCCCCTGCTTGAGCTGGTCAAGCAGCAGGAGGGCATAATCGTCTCTGGGAGGCTGCAGGTTGGGCTCCCCGCAGACCCTGAAAGACTGATAGGAGGATCCTCTAGGGAACTCTCAGGGAGCATGGCATCATGCTACCACTACTGGAATCAGTAATGGGGTATGATTCTGACATGTTTGATACCAAACATGCACAGGTTCAGAGTTACCATTAAATAGTTGGACCACAGGTGCACAGTGGCCAGTACATACATAAAATGGCTTCCACGCACTTATGAAGTCCAGAGAATTGGATCTGGAGTTCGTAGGGGCACCTATGCTCATGCAGGGATGCCCACACACAGAGGGACCTACAAACTGCCCTTTGGGCTGAAAGGGCCTACCAAAGGAGTGACTTAACAGTGACATGGTGTAGTGACCGGCAGTGAAAGGGCGCATGCATCATTTCACGCAGGCTGCAAATGGCAAGCCTGCGGATACAATTTGCATGGGCTCCCCTGGGTGGCATAATACATGCTGCAGTCCATGGGAGACCCCTGAGTACCTAAGTATCACTTACCAGGGACTTACAGGTGTACACCAGTATGCCGATTGTGGGGTGTATGAAGTACCAAAACAACCATATTTGGAGGAGAGAACACAATCACTGGGGTCCTGATTATCAGTGAAAACAGTCTAAGCACATTGGCATCAGGCAAAAAGTGGGGGTAACCATGCCAGAAAGAGGGGACTTCCCTACACTATTTATGCACTGCTGCTATGGACCACATGCACTATACTATTGCAATTGTGAAGAGAATTAACATTAGGGATTGCGACTAAAATCACCTATGCCACAAATGTAAATGTAAATGTTTTCCCTGATTGTGGTGTTCAAAATATGCAAATGATTTCATGCACCATTGCTCCTGATTCAACAAGGCCTACAGTTTACAAGGAGACCAAAATTGCTGAAAACCAAGGGGCCACCTGGAGGAGTTCTGGGCACCACCCCTGGGGAGGTGATAGACAGGGGAGTGGTCAATCCTGTTTGCTTTGTCCAGTTTCGTACCAGAGCAGGGACCGGGAGTCCTGGATTGGTGCACACCGGTTTATGCAAGGAGGGCACCAAATGTGCCCTTCAAAGCATACCAGTGGCTTGGGAAGGCTACGCCTCCCAACCCATGTAATGCCTATTTGCAAGGGAGAGGGTGTTACCTACCTTTCCCACAGGAAATCCTTTGTTCTGCCTTCCTCTGCCGGGCCTGGTCGAGCAGCAGGAGGGCAAAAACCTGTCTGAGGGGTGGCAGAAGCGTGGACTGTCCGGAAAACCCCAGAAGACTGTTAGGAGAAATGCTGGGAGTCCTCTAAGGAGCCCCCAGAGTGCATGGAATCAAACAACCAATACTGGCAATAGTATTGGGGCATGATTCTCACATGTTTGATACCAAAAATGCCCAGGTTTGGAGTTACCATTATGTAGCTGGACACTTTAACTGTCCAGTACACAGCTAAAATGGCCTCCCCGCACTTACAAAGTCCAGTGTAATGGAGCTCGAGTTCGTAGGGGCATCTCTGCTCATGCTTGGGTACCCTCACACACAGGTACCTTCAACTTCCTGTTTGGGCTAGGAGGCTTCTGGGTCTTGGGATTTTACTTTTGTGTGGGACTTTACATCAGTCTGAAAGGCTTCTTTTCATCGAAGAGTATCATGTTGAAAAGACGCTACAGTGGCTAAGGCCAAACGTTAGTTGGTGAGGTATGTTTTGGCATTGGAATACCATTATTGGACATGCTTTTTGATTTGGTCCATATATCCATTCTTGTTGACTGTGTGGTTGTCATCAACAGTGCTGCCATCATCAGGGCAATAGATGACATGCACCCAATTAATCTAAATCTGTCATCACTGTGTTCTCGTTAACAGTGTTGCTATCAACAGTATTCTCGATGATAGGGTTCAGATCGATGAAGTTGTTGACTACAAGGGATTAGTCGTTAGAAGTTGATGTTGTCAACATCAGTACTTTTGCCAACACTTCAATCATCGACAATGGTACCCTGGGTGGCAAAATAAATAGTGTCATTGTCAACAGGGACATCTTCCATTGTCGAGGATAATGCTGATGATGTTTTTGTCGACTGCAAAGATGAAGTGTTTCTTAGACAACCGCATTATAATTTTTTTTTCCTTGAAAGTGAATCGCTCAGAAGGTGTGTGGTGTTTTATTATAGACTATATCCGAGGTTGACTTCTCGTTCCTTGTGGACTCTTTAAAAGACCTTTTTGGTGGTTCTTCAGAAGCTGAAGGTTTTACCTCCGGTATTACCTTTGAAGGCTATTCAGAGTGTAAATATGCCCTTTTATGTGATTTTCCTGATGATCTAAATGAGCCTCTGCTTCCTTCCTCATAAGTCTGTACATCAACCATTGTCATCGTCTGAAGACAGGGTAAGTCTTGCCTCTCTGTCTTTTAGAGTTTGTAGAAAATGTCTTAGAAATCTTACAGTGATGTGCTGTATGAACTGAATGAATGAAGACTGCTTCCGAGGTTCCTCAGAGTTCCTTTTTCTTGTCACAAGCTCCACATGGTCTAAAAATAGCTTTTTTTGGGAAGATTCAGATATGGCCTAGTGAATTTAGGCTAAGTAGCCTGATAAGCCAATGTCAATTTCCTCAGAAACGTGAAGAAACACTTTAAAAAAACAAATAATCTAACCAATTGAGCGGCGTTCAAAGGGACTACCTCCACAAACGACATGCCTTAGAAATCTGAAATATGGTGGCCTGGGTGGGGAGAAGTGGAGACTCTGCTTTGCCCGGACTGGCTTTTTTGGATCTTTTATAATGATGTAAACAGGATACAGATGATATTGTGTTAAAGCCTTTCTGTTTAAGTTTAACATTGTACTGCTTACTAGACATAGAGTGTGACTCCAGTTATACAATGAAGATGATTCAGGCATGTGAATCTATGAAAGATCCAATGGTATACATTCTTTGACCGTATATGTTTTATCAGTGGATGGGTGAGAGATTGTGAATTTGGGGTGAGAGTGATGAGCTGAAAATGAAACTGATTTTACAACATTAAACAGAGGCAGGAGCAAGGTGACAGGTTAAAATGAAAAATAAGAAAAACAATCTCTCAATTTTATATAGGTGATAGTGTAGAGAGTAATATTGTTTTAAGCACTACTTGTTCAGAGTGACAAACTGATTCACAAAAGAACATGATGCATTCTTGGAATGCATCCACACCAAAATGAGAGAAAAATCCAAAGGAACACATGTTAGCACTAAGGACAGTAAGAATGTAGAGGGGTCAAAGAAATAGGAAAATAACAAGGATGAGGGAGTGCCAGCAAAATAAATTGATGCTGCAATGTGAATGTAGGGAAATGCCTCCCTTGGCATGGTTACCTCCTACTTTTCTGTCTTTTGTTGATGCTAGTTATGATTGAAAAGTGTGCTGGGACCCTGCTAACCAGGCCTCAGCACCAATGTTCTTTCCCTAAACTGTACCTTTGTTCCCACAATTGGCAAAGCCCTGGCACACAGATAAGTCCCTTGTAACTGGTACTTCTGGTCCCAAGGGCCCTGTGGACAGGGAAGGTCTCTAAGGGCTACAGTATGTATTATGCCACCCTGGGGACCCCTCACTCAGCACATGCACACTGCCTCACAGCTTGTGTGTGCTGGTGGGGAGAAAATGACTAAGTCGACATGGCACTCCCCTCAGAGTGCGATGCCCTCAACCCACTGCCTGTGACATAGGTAAGTCACCCCTCTAGCAGGTCTTACAGCCCTAAGGCAGGGTCCACTATACCACAGGTGAGGGCATAGTTGAATGAGCACTATGCCCCTACGGTGTCTAAGCCAAACCTTAGACATTGTAAGTGCAAGGTAGCCATAAAGAGTATATGGTCTGGGAGTTTGTCAAACATGAACTCCACAGTTCCATAATGGCTACACTGAAATCTGTGAAGTTTGGTATCAAACTTCTCAGCACAATAAATCCACACTGATGACAGTGTGGGATTTATTGAAAAATCTTAGAGATGCCCTCCGAATACCAGTCCAAACACCAGTGTTAGGCTGACCAGTTCCTGCCAGCCTGCCACAACCAGGCGAGTTTCTGGCTACATGGGGTGAGTGCCTTTGAAACTCTGTGGCCAGGAACAAATCTGCACTGGATGGAGGTGCTTCCACCTCCCCCTGCAGGAACTGTAACACCTGGCGGTGAGCCTCAAAGGCTCATGCCTGCTTTTACAGCGCCCCAGGGCATCCCAGCTAGTGGAGATGCCCGTCCCTCTGGACATAGCCCCCACTTGAGGTGTCCTGAGGTGACCCCTGCCTTAAGAAATCCTCCTCTTGGTTTGGAAGGATTCTCCCAATAGGATTAGGGATGTGCCCCCCCTCCCCTCAGGGAGGAGGCACAAAGAGAGTGCATCCACCCTCCAGGGCAGCAGCGATTGGCTACTGCCCCCCAGACCTAAACACACCCCTAAATTCAGTATTTAGGGGCAACCCTGAACCCAGGAAATCAGATCCCTGCAACCTGAAGAAAGAAGAACTGCTGACCTGAAAGCCCCGCAGAGACGACGGAGACGAAAACTGACTTGACCCCAGCCATACCGGCCTGTCTCCAGACTCAAAGAACCTGCACAGCGATGCATCCAGTAGGACCGGCGACCTCTGAGGGCTCAGAGGACTGACCTGTACCTAAAGGACCAAGAACCTCCCAAGGACAGCGGCTCTGTCCAGAAACAGCAACAAAATTGCAACAAAGAAGCAACTTTAAATAGACTCTCACTTTCCCCCAGAAGTGAGCTTTCACACTCTGCACCCAAGACACCCGGCTCAAGTTTGGAGAAACCAATACTGCAGAGAGGACTCCAAGGCGACTCCAACGATATGGACACCCTGAGTTGACCTCCCTGCACCCCCACAGCGACGCATGCATAGAGGATCCAGAGGCTTCCCCTGACCGCGACTGCCTGGTAACAAAGGAACCCGATGCCTGGACCAAGCTTTGCACCTGCAGCCCCCAGGACTGAGAGGAACCACCTACCAGCTCAGGAGTGACCAGCAGGAGGCCTTCATCCTCGCCTAGTCGGTGGCTGGCCTGAAAAGCCCCCAGGTGCCCTGCCTGCACCTCCAGAATGACCCCCAGGTCCCTCCATTGTTTTCTACGGCAAACCCAACACCTACTTTGCACACTGCACCCGGACGTCCCTGTGCCGCTGAGGGTGTGTTTTGTGTGCCCCCCACCCCCAAGTGCTCTACAACCCCCCCTGGTCTGCTCCCCGAGGACGTAGGTACTTTCCTGCTAGCAGACTAGAAGTGGAGCACCCCTGTTCTCCATCGGCACCAATGTGTTTTGGGCCCTTCTTTGCCCTCTGCACCTGACCAGCCCTGTGTTGCTGGTGCCGTGGCTTTGGGGTTGCCTTGAACCCCCAACGGTGGGCCGGTTATGCCCAGGAAACTGACTGTGTAAGTGCTTTACTTACCGGAGAAACTAACGTTTACTTACCTCCCCCAGGAACTGTTGATTTTTGCAGTGTCCACTTTTAAAATAGCTATTTGCCACTTTAACCAAAACTGTGTGTACTACTGTTGTAAATCAAAGTTCTATACATACCTGTGTGAAGTACCTTGCATTTTATGTATTTACCTCAAATTTAAATCTTGTGGTTCTAAAAATAAATTAAGAAAATATATTTTTCTATATTAAATCTATTGGCCTGGAGTTAAGTCTTTGAGTGTGTGTTCCTCATTTATTGCCTGTATATGTACAACAAATGCTTAATACTGCCCTCTGATAAGCCTACTGCTCGACCACACTACCACAAAATAGAGCATTAGAATTATCTAATTTTGCCACTATCAACCTCTATGGGGAACCCTTGGACTCTGTATACACTATCTCTCACTTTGAGATAGTATATACAGAGCCAACTTCAATCAGTGTACAAGAAATGTGTAGTCATAAGAGAAGATGAAGGCCTAAAGAGATAAGGGTGGTTGAGGTACAAGTGAGAAGGAAAACAAGGAAGCTTAAGGCAGATCCTTAGAGTCTAGTGGTAAGTTATATCAAATTCAACAGATTAAAAAGTCAGCGTTTTACCTAATGAACCTGCTCTTTTTCCTTTGTCTTGCGCAAGCTTGCGGATTTGCTGCTTCAATTCGACTCTTTCTTCCTCTAGTCTTTCAATCTGCATATTTTGAAAATATGTTTCAGATTATAAATTATGAAGTACTTTCATGAAATGCAATATCATAAATAAAACTTCTCCTTACCTCTTTTAGAAGAACTTGGTTTTCTGCTCTGTACTGCTGCTGCTTTATAGTTTTGTGGTTCTTGAATTCTGTTAGATCAATCACAGTCTTTGGATCAAGTCCTAAGGCGGTACAAACATTGAGTTCGTAGTGAGCAGAGACAGTAACATCAATAATGTTATAACAGCAATTGGTGTCTATGATCCTTTTGCATTTGCACAGACAGTAAAATATTTTGCCACTCAACAATTCTCAAGACTACTATCAAATAGTATTAGGATTATTGCCTGCATTTTACAAGGGATTATAGACGAATATTAGTTTAGAGGTTTATTTTAGATTTCACCAAGAAGTACATTTTTTTATAGAGCACATCCAGCTGTGCCACAGATTTGTGACCAAATATCAAACTGAACACCTTAAAGGACAAGTCACTTACCTTTGTTAACATCTTATCTGGCAGGGACATTATCTAGTTGCAGATTCCTTAGAATTTCACCCAGTCGTCAGCCTGGATCTGGAGATTTTTCTCAAGCATTACGCCTGAGCGCCGTTAGGTGGTTTTGATCGGCTCCATGCCTGTTGTCGTCAGCAGCAGCACCAGATATGATATTGTAGGTCCTATATAGGCGCTTCACCCCCCAAACCGTCACACTGACATCAGTTTCTTTTCATGACTTTCCACTCCAAAAGCGCAGAGCCATAAAGAAAATGACAGTTGTTGCATCAAACCTAAGGTCCTAAAATGGGAGCCCCTGTCTCTAGAAATCAGTTTGAATAGTGGGGAGGATGGGTGGGTTGGTAAAGAACCTGGAACTAGATATTGTCTCTACCAGATAAGGCGTTACCGAAGGTAAGTAAATGGTCCATCTGATAGAGACATCTAGTTGCAGATTCCTTACCGTAGAATCAATACCCAAGCAATACCATCCCCGGAGGCGTATCTGCAAACTAAGATCATACTAGGAAGTCCTGCAGGACTTAACAGGCAAAGTACCCATCCCTGTAGGCCTGACTGTCCAGCTAGTAGTGTTTGGTAAACGTGTGCAGAGATGCCCACGTTGCTGCATGACAGATGTCATGGACTGGATCTCCGCGTGCTAACGCAGTGGTCACAGCTGTAGCGCTGGTTGAATAAGCACACAAACCTTCAGGTGGTTATTTTCTTGGCCAGTGCATAGCAGATCTTAATGCAGAGCACCATTCATCTGGAGATGATCTGCTTCTGCACTGCCCGACCTTTATTTGCACTCACATAACCGACAAAGAGGTGCTCATCCACCCAAAACTCTTTTGTACAATCTAGGTAGAACACTAACACTCTTTTTGGGTCCAGGCAGTGGAATCTCTCCTCTTCCTTAGAAGGATGTGTGGGTGCATAAAATGTAGGCAAGGTGATGGATTGCCCTACATTATAGGGCATAACCAATTTTGGCAAAAAGGAGGCGCTAATGCAAAGCACCACTTTGTCAGGATAGATGGAAAGGTAGAGCGTCGTAGATGACAATGCCTGCAGCTCACTCATCCTGTGGACAGATGTAATGGCCACATGAAGACAGACTTTAACATTAAAAGCTTGAGAGGACAATTGTGTAGAGGCTTAAAAGGAGAGCACATTAGGAATGTAAGAACCAAATTAAAACCCATTGGGGCATTATGAATGGGGATGGAGGAAACACGAGTAGGACCTTTAAGAAACCTATTAAAAATAGGAAACTTAAAAAAAGGTGGTTGATCAGGCAACCTCAAAAACAGCAGATAAATAATCTTTAAGAGTGCCCAAAGCAGAGCCCTGCTGGGCCAGAGAAAGATAAAACAACAAGACCTCAGAGGGAGGTACAGAGAGGAGGTCAACAGATTTGTCTATGCATCATGGCACAAATCTATTCCAACGACAGACATATATAATTTTGGTTGAGGGATGCCTGGGTGCCAAGATTATGTTACAGTCTTCGGGTGAAGGCCAAAAGCTGTCAACTGTCTCCGCTAAATGTGACAGGTTCAAGTGGAGAACCGTCCCTGCTGCTGCGACAGAGGATCCTCCCAAAGGGGCATTCTTATTGAATGATTGATGGCTATGCTCAACAGCTCGGGATAGCAGACTCTCCGTGCCCAGTCCGGTGTCACAAGAATAACTTGGGCCCGGTCTTTCTTGACATCTTGGGAATTCTGGATAGAAGTAGTATGGGTGGAAAAGCGCACAGCAGGCCTAAGTTCCACTTGAGATGAAAAGCATCGCAGTGTGATTGCCAGCACCCAATACTGCGGATATTGTGTGTTCTCTGCGGAGGCAAACAGATCTAACCAAGGCTCTCCCCACTGCTGAAAGAGACCTTGCACCACCTCTGGATGGAGACACCATTCGTGAACGACTAAGCATTGTCGGGTGAGCTCGTCCTCTCTGGCATTCAGAAATCCCACCAGTTGTTGAACCACCCCAGTCCAGGAGTGACACATCTTTCATCACTGTCAGCTTTGGTTGGGAAAGGGAGAGGGATCTGCCTCTGACACCATCAGAGTTATTAAGACACCACTGAAGATCTCGCTCAGTTCCCTCTGAGATCTGGACCATGTTGGAGAGATTCCCCTGATGCTGTGTAGGAAAGTACCATCTTTCTTGGCATGTCACCCCAAATTTCTACCTGTTTGTCAGTATGTTTTGCCTGTCTCACTAGGATCCTGCTGGTCAGGACCCCAGTGCTCAAAGTTTCTGGCCTAATGTGTGTTTAGTGCTTAACTGTGTCACTGAAGTTCTGCTAACCAGAACTTCAGTGCTTATAATCTCTCTGCTTCCAAATTAGTCACTATAGTTTAGTGACTTCATTTACCAATTCCAATTGGCACAGTGTGACCCCGCTGAGTACAGTGCCAAATGCCCGTGTGTAGGAAGGTGGCTTCCTTCTGGCATGGCTACCACCATTTTTGGCCTGTTTGTCAGTGTGTTTTTACTGTCCCATTGGGATCCTGCTAGTCAGGGCCCCAGTGCTCATAGTTTGTGTCCTATATGTCAGTGTGTTTTACTGTGTTGTCAGTTTACTTGACTGTGTCACTGGAGTTCTGCAAACCAGAACTCCAGTGCTTATTCTCTCTCTGTGTTCCAAATTTGTCACTATAGTCTAGTGACTCCATATTAGAATCCAGATTTTTCGTAACACTAAGTATTGTCTTTACTTGTGTGTAAGTACTGTGTAACTAGAAGTGGTATTGCATGAGCTTTGCATGTCTCCTAGTTAAGCCTAAGCTGCTCAGCTATAGCTACCTCTTTTAGTCTAAGCTGCTAGAACACTACTACATTCACTTACTAGGGATAACTGGACCTGGTGTAAGTACCCAAGGAACCCACTATAAACCAGGCCAGCCTTCTACAATGGCGGAACTGGAGGTATCTATCCATACACTAAAATCCCCCATTGCAATACATTTGGAACCTTTGAAAGTTATTGAAGTGATAAAGTTGGAAATTCCACGGTACCTTCCAGGTGGCGGTCGACCAATATGCCAGTGAAATTTATAGCAGCACTGTGTGAGATTGGAAAGGACAAGTGCCCAGAGTTCATATTTCCCTCATTTTATTGGTTGTTATGACTAGATAGTTACAGTAAATACTGTTGGGACACTGTCACTCTTCCCTCAATATGAAAAATTGTATACTTCAATGCGACTGATAAGAACACCAGAAATAAAGTATCCTTAATACTTTTCAGTTATAAAACTATGCCCTGTGTTTGGCCTAAAGTAAAGTCACTATGTTTGATTAAGCATCTTACACTGAAAAGGGGTGTATGCAGACACCTATGCTAAGTCAGGTGAAGAGCTCATACAATCTATACTCAGAATTAAGGCAATTCAAACAGTTGGATAGGCAACCATGCCCTTATCTCTAACACAGTTGGGCCAGGGAGCAGATTGGCATAGAAACGCTTGCCAGATAGGCACAGATAAGCTTACATGTCTGTCGTGCAAGCAGAAGGTTAAAATAGTTTCCTGCTTACTTCAAAAAGTAAGCAGCCAACAATAATGCAGCAGGCAACACTTTGAAGTAAATGAATTATGCTACTTTTGTAAATGAATATATCACTACCACAAGGTGTTACATAGTTAGCATTCAGGTACCACTTCGACAAAGTCCATAGAAACAGTAGCCCACATTCTATAAGGGGTAGGTAATAGTTGCAGTGTCCATAGGGATTTCTTCTAGCCTTTCTGCTTGAATACCATAGCAGAAACTAATATACACTACTGTACACTCAGAGGTAAGTATGGGCACCGAAGGGAACAAGAAATGCGATGCTGACATGGATGGCCCAACACTGGACTTTCATGACATAATTAAAGAACATCTTCTCATATGGCACATAAAAGTTTCACTGACAATACAGTAATCTACTATGTCATGTTCTGGACATGGGTTCTTCATTAATCCGTTCATGAGTGCAGAGTTCTAGATATACTTGTTGGAAGCTAAAGAAAGTTATTGAGGGAATTCTCTGTCTGGTAGATAAATAGCAATATTATGTAGGTGCTGTTTACTGGAAAGCACATATACATTGCTGTGTTGGTTGTTTGATCAATAGCTAATATGAAATTGAAACTGTAAAAAGAATATTATCCCTCTAGATGAATCATGGTTTCCACTTCACATGGACATGAGAAACCCAGGTAATTGTGGTCAGTCCAATCCAATTGTTCATGACAACTCCTTATAAAAAAGGACGTCAGTGACCAAAAGCTGCCTTGGTAACCCACAATTCTCTTTCACAAATGGTGTACTGCATTAAAGCCTCCGATAATGCACACAAATAGAAAATCACAGATTATAGTGCTTCTGTGTTTGGATCTTCCTGGGAGAAAACTGCACCCCAACCTGTGGCTGGTGCAGATGCAAAGGATTTTTCATTACGTAAAAGTAATATGAATGTCACTTTCCTGTTCTGTCCCCCTAAAGCAGGTGTGTTCATTTATGGAAGTTGTAGGAGTTAAGATGGAAGAAAGTTGACAAATTGTCTATAAAAACAAAAAGCAGCAAATCCAATGAATTTTTGAATGTCGTTGACTGTCTTTGGAACAGGCCACTAGGTAACAACTTTTACTTTATTTTCGTTCATCGTGACAATCTGAATGAAGATGATATAACCCACAAAGTCAACTTCAGAAGCACTGAAGGGACATTTGGACAGCTCTCCAGACACACAATGTTGATATAGCCTTCATAATACTTCTCAGAGTTGGCTGCAATGAGGAAAATAACATATACCTCCACAAAATGGTCTACAGTGTCTAGCAGAATGTTAGTTACAAAGTGTTGGAAGGCAGAAAACATTTTACATAGTTCAAAGTCATGAAAACATACCCATACTGGTCCTAGTTGCTGTTAAATAAGGACTTTGCTTCATTGCCTGCAAATATTCCCAAATGTTATTGCTTTAAAATAATATAGACACCTCGTAATTCCAACATGGTGAATTATTTAGCTATCTTCAACTCTCCCATGGCACCTTCGTCGCCAGACTCGCACTGACTCGCCCGCACTGAGCTGGATCATCTCCTTCCTTTGCAACAGGACACAATGAGTCAGACTCTCCACTTTCACCTCCGAACACCAGAAGCTAGTCTGCAGGGTCGTCCTGGGTTTCTCCCTTTGTCCAAACCTGTTCAATGTATACCTGGCATCCCTCGCTCAAATCATACGCACCAACGACATCAACATTGTCTCCTGCGTGGACGACATTCAGCTCATCCCCTTCCTTCCTCCTGGATACAAACAACACCAGCGGGACCAACTTCACAGTCTGCGTGTCAAACGTGGTCAAGTGGATTTGAGAGAACTACCTCAAACTCAAAACGTACAAAACGGATATCTTGATCTTTGGAAATAAGAACTACCCTTGGGACTCCTTCTGGCAGCCACCCGACCTGGGTACCACGCCCTCCCCCCATGGACCACGCCAGAAACCTTGGCATCGTCCCAGAGGACAAATTAATGATGAACAGGTCAATGCCACAAATGTATCCTCCTGCCACATCCTTAGAATGCTACACAAGATATTCAAATGCCTACCCACGCACACAATACGCATGGTCGCCCAAGCCCTTATTATCAGCAGACTTGGCTACGGCAACACAATCTACATCGGCATCTCCAACCAACTCAGGCAAAGACTCCAGACCATCCAAAACACCGCCCTCATACATCCTAGATGTCAACAGAAGCGTTGTCACTCCCTACTTCACTGACTACCCATCAAGAAGAGTTACAAGTTCAAGCTGCTCACCCACTCCTACAAGGCCCTCCCCAATGCTGGACCAGCTTACCCCAATAACCGATTTCAACTCTACCATCCCTCCAAACAACTGTGCTCCACCTCTCTCCCTTGCAGAAGCAAGGCACAATGGCATGCCTTCTCCTTCATCACTGCCAAAAACTGGAACCAACTTCCTCAACACAACAGAACTGCTATTCCACTCCTCAATGTCCGCAAACAGCTTAAGACAGGTTGTTCAACTAGGGGCACCACTGGGCCCAAACTCCTGGCTACAGAACCTGGATACCATCAGGGGTGATAAACTGCACCATAACAATCCATCTAACATAACTGATCCATTAATACTAAGGTTCATGACAGAGGATATCAACTGTGCACTTGAACAGCATTCTGTTCTGAATAATCTATGCAGGGGACAAAGTTTACCACAGAAAATATGGAAGCCCCTGCTGGTCATGTTGAAGGAGAATTAAACCATTCAGACAAGTTTTCCTAAATGTACTTTTACACTTTTTACTCCTACCACTGGGACATGGCATATTCACCCATGGAATATATGTGCCCATAAATTAGACACATAGCTCAGTCATACGGTCTATGTGGGGGCAACCTATCTGCCTTTTTCTCATATAAAATATCAAGGTACTCCTGGCATTCCCCTGGTACTCTGTCATCCTCTACCTGATTTTCTTGTATCCAGACCTGAAGATTAAATCAGACAGCAATGGAAAACAATGTGACAAATTATATTGTGAAAAAAATTGAATGGTTTCCTTGGTCCAGCAAATGGAGTGATTATGACTCCTCAACAATGAAGTTGCCAGAAAGCTAGAGATGATGGGCGTATTAATGCTATTGAAATGAATCATTTCAACATGACTGGTTAAAGTAGGAATAACCAAACGGTTTGTTACTTTCATTACATGTGAATATTAATGGAGTCCATGACCTGCCCTGATGGGTTCAGCAATCGCTTTGGTCTTCAATAGAACATGACAGTAGGAGGCTGGCCTGGTTTGTAGTGGGTACCTAGGGTACTTACACCTTACACCAGGTCCACTTATCCCTTATTAGTGAAATGTAGACAGTGTCTAGAAGCCAGGCTCTCTAGGGGTAGTGTGGATGAGCAGCCAAGGCCTACCTAGGAGACATGCAAAGTGCATGCAATAACAGTGTAGTCACACAGTACTAAAAACACATGAAAGGAAATACTCAGTGTTACAAAAATAAAGGTACTTTATTTTGGTAACACAAATGCCAACAATA
This sequence comes from Pleurodeles waltl, assembly GCF_031143425.1. Classification (NCBI taxonomy): domain Eukaryota; kingdom Metazoa; phylum Chordata; class Amphibia; order Caudata; family Salamandridae; genus Pleurodeles; species Pleurodeles waltl. Next base: position 856,994,021 of record NC_090442.1, on the reverse strand, counting down.
CCATAGAGACTATACTCCCTTAGGAGGTAAGTAATATACAAATTATATACACTAATAGGCAGTAATAGTTGTAACCGCAGTTAGAAAACAGTGCAAATAGTGAAAATCACAATAGTTAGAAATGGGACTAGGGGGAACACAAACCATATACAAAGAAAGTGGAATGCGAAAGTCGGTTTCCCACCTAGGCAAGTTAAGTGTGTAAAGGGGAGCTGGGAATATTAGAAAACACCAAAGTTAAGTAAAACCCACCCCAGAGCCCAGGAAAGCACGAGTAAATCACAGTAACTTTCTTAGAACACACAAGAACATGAGAAAGAAGATATTGCAAGAACCAGAAGAGACTGCAAGACACCAGCAATGGATTCCTCAACCTGAAGACCCGTGGAAAAGGGGACCAAGTCCAAGAAGCACTGAAGAGTCAAGGGAGAACAGGAGGCCCTGCCAACCTGGATGAAAGTGCAAATGAAGAACCATCAGTGAAGAACAACAGTCAGTACTGCACCCAAGAAAACAGATGTGGGTTCCAGGCTGGCGCAGAAGATGTCCCACGCCAGATGGATGAATGCAGTCTGGTTTTCGTCGCTGGATTCCGCCAACAAGCCTTGGCAAACGCAAAGCTTGCAGTTAGGGGAAAATGGCGCTGCCCGGGCCCAGGAGGGACCTGGTGGACTATACCTAGGAGGGGGATTGAGAGGGGGCTCTCAGCAACTCAGAGAGCCCGCTGAGGACCAGGCAGCGTGCACAGGAGTCCCACAGCACAGGGACAAAGGAGGTGCAAAACTAGGCCCATGCAGCACTACACAAAGGGGTCCCATGCTGCCGGAGAACCACCCATGAAGCTGTGCGCTGCAGGAAGGAGTGCTGGGGCCCAGAGCTTGACAGTGCACGAAGAACTTAATGGAAGGATGCCACCAAGCATTGGCAACTGCAAAACAGGCTGTGCACGGGGTACTGTCTGGCGTGGGGAGGCAAGCTCTTACCTCCACCAAAGTTGGACTGTTGGATGTGTGGACTGTTGGAACCACTTCAGTCCACCCCCCACGATACTGGATCCACGCACTTAGTCAGGAAAGTGAACCCACGCCACCAGTCGACCCTGCAGAGGGTTGCCTGCTGAAGCAGAGGAGTGACTCCTTCACTCCCAGGGAGATTCCTTCATTCTTCTGGTGCAGGCTGAAGACAGGCAGTCCTTGGAGGATGCAAAACCTGGAAACAGTTGCAGTTGCTGGCAGGAGCTGAAGACACAATGTTGCAGAAGTCGTCTTTGCTTCTTTGTTGCACTTTGTAGAGTTCCTGGAGGGTTCAGATGCAGATTCTTTGGTAAGAAGTAAAGGATGATTAGGATTCCTGCTGGAGTCTTGTAATCTGAATCTGAAGAACCACCCAAGAGAGAGACCCTAATTAGCCCTGAAAGGTGGATTGGTCAGCTTAACAGGAAAGCACCTATCAGAGGAGGGCTCTGAAGTCACTTGCTGGCACTGGCCACTCCGATGCTCCCAGAGTGCCCTGCCAACTTGGAATCCAGGATGGCAAAGCCCAGGAACCTCTGGAGCAGCTCTGAGCACCACCCCTGAGGTGGTGATGGACTGGGGAGTGGTCACTTCCCTTTCCTTTGTCCAGTTTCGCGCCAGGGCAGGGACTGGAGGTCCCTGAACTGGTGTAGACTGGATTATGCAAGGAGGGCACCATCTGTGCCCTTCAAAGCATTTCTAGAGGCTTGGGAGGCACCCCTCTCTCCTAAAGGAAATCCTTTGTTCTGCCTTTCGGGCTTGAGCTGCTCAAGCAACAGGAGGGCAGAAACCTATCTGAGAGGTGGCAGCAGCTGGGGCTGCCTGGAAAACCTCAGAAGGCTGGAATGGCAATACTGGGGGTCCTCTAAGGAGCCCCCAGAGTGCATGGAATCATAGAACCAATGCATGCCAAAGCATTAGGGTAGGAGTCCAACACGTTTGATACCAAACATGCCTATGTTTGAAGTTACCATTATGTAGCTGGACACAAGTAGTGACCTATGTCCAGTAAACGCGTAAAATGGTGTCCCCGCACTCATGAAGTCAAAGAACATGGACCTGGAGGTACCTCTGCATGCGCAGGGGCGCCCTCACACACGTCCTCTGCACCCTGTCCTCAGAGATGGAGGGCCTGCTACAGGGGTGACTTATAAGTGACCTGATGCAGTGTAAATGGCAGTGATAGGGTGTATGCACCTTTTCACACAGGCTGCAATGGCATTCCTGCAGAAGCCTTTGCATGGGCACCCACCCTATGGGTGGCAAAATAAATGCTGCAGCCCACAGGGATCCCATGGAACCCCAATGCCCTGTGTACCTAGGTACCATATACTAGGGACTTATAAGGGGGCACTAGTATGCCAATTTTGGTGAAATACTGGGTTACCAGTATGCAGTGACAACATTTCGAGGGGACAGAGCATAATCACTGGGGTCTTGGTTAGCAGGATCCCAGTGAACACAGTCAAACACACTGACATCAGGCAGAAAATGGGGGTAACCATGCCAAAAAGAGGGTACTTTCCTACAATGACAGTCTTGTACAAAGGGGCTATTCAAATGTATTTCTCAATACATCATGCTCCTGAGTACAGTAGGTCCCAAAACATAAGGGAACTTGTGGTAATTACAAGCTCACATTCAAGAAAAGAATGGGCTTTTTAGTACTATTAAGCACTGTACTCAGAAAAAGCATGCCAGTTGAAGGCCAAACCTCCCAGTTTTCTTAAATCCGTGGGTTTCTGATAAAGTGGCAATCATGACCACAATAAGGACAAATATACTCTTTGTGTCTTATACTCTTTCTTCAAAATGAATTTTCTTCCTACTGACTCAAATAGCATAGGTTTTTTGGCGGAGGTGAAGTAAAGATGGCAGGGGCTCTTGTGGTGTAACAGGATGATGATACTCCTCCCTTTTTCTTTACGCTGATTGATAATTTTTTTCATCAGTCCGGAGCACTAGATCAATGAGTGTGGACATTGTTGTTGCTTGGCTGACCACCACAGAACCTTATATTTTAGCTCTTCCATGAGACTGAGTTAAAGGGCGACAGCTGTTGCTTCATCAGTCTGAGAGGCATCAGTGAAGCATCTCTGGAAGGTTGTAATGTGAGATTCCAACTTTTGCACACACTGCATACATTGCCTTGTTAGTAACCTAATATGTGCCTCTAGCACTGTCCGTTTCCAGTTAAACACAGATTTGGATTTAGTCAAGAATGAGTCATACTGAAGTAAACCAGGTTTCGGTATGAAGACGTGTGGTGAAGACCAGGTTAATGAGTTGTTAGTAAGAAAAGACAAAATTAAAGAGACGTCCTCCTTCAGTTGGAAATTTCTGCAGTTGACAGTGAGCCATGAAAGCAGGAAATTGTCAAGAATCTCCTGAAAAAGTTTGTGGCAGAGCTCTAATTATACCAATAAATACTGATTCCCTGTTAGGCAAAGAGGAGCACCATGGAGTACTGGTATATGGACCACTACACCCCACATGTCTCAATGGGCATCTAATAGTAGAAGAAAACAAAGGAGAAACTCAGTTCTGTAGTGCACTGAAGTGGTTTTACAGAATTACTATTTCAGGTCCAGCAGTACATATTGCCATTGGTATTTCAGATTCCATATTTGACAGGGAGCAACAGCATTTCAAGACACATCAATTATGTTTTCACCTGGCAAAATATCATACACCTGTAAATTTGGGTCCACCCAGCCATTAGTTTTACACCTCCCTAATTAGTGGAAATAGAGTACACAGCTAAAAGACTGAATCCACATTCTAGAACGAAACATACAAAAATGAGTAGCAAAGGGAGAAACACACCTAGAGGACAGGTACTCCTTGTAGACCGGACTGGAGCCAGTTACATAATAATGTCAGTTACCGAAAAGTAATGAACAAATTTACAAGTACTAATATAAACTAAAAAGAAATATAGTGAATACTCGCCACCACAGTACTTGAGGACTGTTACGTCTATTTGACTCTAGAAGTTCAGAAGAAATGGATAATTACATTATATCATAATAGAATAACAAGGGAGGAACTCAATAAAGAAACAGGGGAATAAAACATGATTTCAATATGAAGTGATGCTGGATACAAACTGAGGTGCCTGTGAGAACACTCTCCAACTCATCAGGTACCACGCAAGGGTTTTCTGTATATAGCATTCTTATAGTGCTCTTTGCCCAATCCTTTAAACACTAATGCAGTGCTTCGGGTGGGACTTCTTGATATGAACAGTAAGTTGTATGAGGACTTCATGAACTGTTAAGTTCTATGGCCATGTCAGAGTATGGTCTCCTCTGGTAAAAAAAAAATCATTGGTTGGTTGTAGTTTGAAGGATACTGGGTTTGATAATGCCAGTGAGTACAACAATGAACTTAACATTGAAAACTGTAAATGTACCCACCCCAACCACAGATTAAAAACCTGACTAAATCCTAGGCCTTTCTTTGTAATTGTAAGAAAACGAGAAACAGTGCACATTTCAGGTGACAAGGGGTGACAGAGAAGGCTATTACTGCATCAACTGAGTTTTCATAATGAGTCAGAGAGTCAATATTGTACTTGAAGTAGAAAACACAGATCTTTCGTTTAACGAGGCTTTAAAAAACAGTCATGTGAAACTTTGCAAAGGTATAAAACTGTTTCAATACCTAGCCTTTCTCTGAGATCTTCATTTTCGTCAAGTAAATCATTGATCTTCATTTCAAGATGATTGATTTCCTTTGTCAGACTTTCGATCTCACGATCTCTAGTTTTAATGTGGGTTTTTAATTCCTTTATTTCAGCAACAGCTTCCTCCAAGCCGTACACTCCCTGCAAAATACATGCACTTTCTTTAGTTTTATTTACAAATACATTAAACAATACAAATATGGCATTGCACCTTAAGTTGTAGCAGCTGAAACTGCAGATCTAAACTAACCAGCGCTAACAGAAAGAAAAGCCTCTAATAACTATTCTAAGTGTTTGCCTCATAAATTGAAACTGATTCGAAATTACTCTTGTCTACGTACTTTAAATACAAGGCATTGTGTATAACAAAAAACTACTTTAAATACAAGGCATTGTGTATAACAAAAAACTACGTAGCTTACAGAATCAATAGGCTCTTCACAAACCTTTTTCTGTACAACACTGTAAATCTTTTCTACAGAATCCATATTTCTCATTACTTAGAAATGCAGGCATCAGGTTGCGTCACAAGTCCAGGAAAGTAGTTTTGAGATAGGGTTTTTAGTATTAGAAAAAATCTAAACTTTGGAACACCTTTCCTCTGATAGGCTTTCGAAAGTTGTAATGCAATATATGGACATGCGTTATGAAGTGTTCCTGGGTCTCCAAACACAGCAGGGAATGTTTCTAACATAATGCATATTCCTATGATGCAGAAACAGGTCCAGTATCCATGTCTGCTCTAGCACTAAGATCTTTTTATATCCACCTGTGGTCTGAAATATCATGTGTCTTCAAATTAAGGAGCACATACATAAATGTAATATTCAGGTAGTAATGGGACAATGTCTCTTAAAGGCCTAATGTAGTCAATGAAGAAGGAAGAAGGTTTGCCCAAAAGGACTATTTTAAATTACTTGAAGCAACAACAGCACTACTAAAGTAGTGGCATTATGATCATTTAAAGCCTTGAAACAGAAACCAGTGACTATTAACAGGAACCAGTATTAAAGATCAGTAACGTTTCCTCCTCCAGCAATAACTGTTTCATAAATACAAATGTTTTTTAACACCTATGTACCCCAAACATAGTCAAAAGAAGATTTACAACTAAACATGATTCTTGCAGTTTCTTAATGTTAAAAAATCAACATTTCTGACTTGAAAATTGATGACGTGCTCTGCTTCGCTCCTAACTTCCAGCTCCTTTTTGTGTCGGACCCTTTGTTGCGCGCTCCAACATAGCAACACATTCAGTGCTTCTCTCGTCGGCGCTCAGCTCTGAGGAAGATTTCTGCTGCCAGATTAAGTTGCTTCTTCACCTGTGCAATCCTGGCGGTGCAGCCAGATTAGATTTTTTTGTCTTTGTACAAAGGGTTTTGGCGAGACTCCCTGACTGATGTAGATGTTCCCATTGCTGTAACTAAGTGTTGTTTCCTCAATTTTTTGTCAGATTTCTTTCCATGTTAAGACTATCTACACCTGACCCTTCCAGAGCGTAGGCCTGCAGTGCCTACTAAGGGGAATTTCTTTCCTTGCAAAGCTTTGCCTTACAGTATAAGAACTTTTTGTTCACCAGCGATGGAGACTGATTGAACCATGATGCCAGTGTAAGAGATGTAAATGTTGAGGTCTTGCAGTTTTAACTGATAAGAACTGATCTCAACTTTGACAATTTGATGCCCTATAACACCCTCTATATTTCACTTTAATAATGAGCCTGATCAATTCCCCTTTGCTCTGTGTATGCAAAACCTAGGCTATACTGACGGAGTGAACACACTTTTACTCAGTTTTGTTGATGTAGTCTTATGTCTCTCTCTGTATGTCGATTAGACCCCAGGCATCTTATTTAAGAAGCATGCAGTGGGGTGGCCATGGGGTCAGACACAGACATCGCTAGCCAAATCTGTGAGAACCTTCAATAACAAAGCTTGCTTAAAACTGAGATTAGCTCAAAATAAGTAAAATACTAAACATTCAGAGATGAATAGCCTGCAAAGGAACTGATGCTTCACAAAAGCACCAGCCATGACAACTTTGCTTGACAAATCTGAGGCCGCTGCATGGAGTGAAAACACTTTGGGGAATCGTCAAATCATGGATGATATGCCCAATTATATACCTCTTATTTCATAAGTCTGTTTATTGCCATTTTTAAGATTTTACATTGTTACTTATTTTGGCATTTGCTACAAGCTAGCATATCTTACTGTATGTTACTTATATCCTTAAGAGATATTTAGTACATTGGTGATACATTAATGCAATGTTTTTTACAGTTAGTCTGTGTAGTTCTTCAGGTTTTTTTTACAACCACTGCTTTATTAGTTTTTTATCCTGTGTGTCTTTTAATTCCAGGTATGTTGCGTTTTGTTGTTCAATACTGCAGGCATAGCTTAAGTGGTTGTTTGTATGCATAGTGTCTGTTAGGTCGGCACAGTGCTTGATGGCATTCATTAGTATAACATTTTTCCAATCACAATTGCTTGATTATAGTACTTCTGTTGAGGAAACAAACACTATGGGCCGGATTACAACTTTGGAGGAAGGTGTTAATCCGTCCCAAAAGTGACGGATATACCACCAGCCATATTACAAGTCCATTATATCCTATGGAACTCGTAATACGGCTGGTGGTATATCCGTCACATTTGGGACAGATTAACACCTCCTCCAAAGTTGTAATCAGGCCCTATGAGTCTTATATAGTTTACCATTTGAATAAAGAAAAAAACCTAATAAAAGGAACAACAACAACAACATTAGCCGGGGGTCAAATAGTTATGTGGTCATTTTGATTGTGACTGTTTTCGTGTCGGGGTGGGGGTCGGTTACAACAGATTGGTTTGCTAGCAAAGGGACTGGATCAGCTATCTGGTTTGATGCATGTGGTTTTCCCTCCCCATAGTGCCATAGTGTGTCTAGTTGGTTCCCGCATTCAGTCATCCTGTGTGGCGCATTTTCACGGTCATTATTACTCGCCTGTATTAGTCCAGTCCCTCCTCCGCTGGGTATACCTCTATGTCATGCAGTTGTTGCAAGAGCTCTTCCCAGCAGTCAGAGATCGGGAATTGTCGCAGCCCTTGAATCTCCTCTCGTCGCAGTGCCGAGCCCTCTCAGCCCCAGCCCACACCCCGAGAGAGCGCCTCCAGGCCTGCACCAGTGGGGGGTCTGGTGATTTCCACCTGAGGGTCACTAATCTTTTCGCCACGATGAGTCCTAGATCTATGAAGCGCGCCTCTGCTCTTCGTTGTTTGCTTCTGGGGAACAGTCCTAGGATACATGTCTCCCATGTGTGGGGTATCTGTTGTACTATACAGGTAGATAAGTTGTCAGTCACCACCCTCCAGTAGGCTACCAGGCTAGGACAGGACCATACCATATGGAGCAGGTCCGCTCCGTTTTTACGGCACAGAGGGCAGGCCGCATCTTGCCGATTAAAGTAACTGTTCATGCAGGCAGGTGTGAGATAGGCTCTGTTCACTATATAGTATTGGATTAGACGGAATCGGGAGTTACGAGGTATGTTAAGGTGGCCTGACAGGGCAGCCCTGCATCTTGCTGTCGCGATCGAGTTGCCAGTGTCCATCTCCCATGCCACGCGCAATGTGTCGTTTTCAGGGGTAGCCTAGTTTCTCAGGGTGTCCGCTAGCCAGCTAATTAGGTGTTGGCCACAACCCACCACCTGCAAGTACTGAACCAGCAAGTGGGTGGACGGGGCTGTTGTGATGTCACCCCACCTGGATCGCAGTGCCCTCACCAAGGAGATGCCATTTATCCCCTCTCCTGTTTGCACAGGCATTAGAGCCTAGGGCGATTAATCTCTGGCCTGAGCTTAGTGACAGGAGGCTAGTCCTTGACCATATTACATATGTCGTCTCCATGTACACCAACAATACGCTGGTCCATCCCAGAGAAACTCAAGAGTCTATACCTTTGCTGAAGCCAGACCTGGAGCTGTTTAGTCTGATAACAGGGCCTCCGCATTAGTCGTGAGAAGTCCTTGGCACTTCCTTTGGGATGCCTCCTCAGTGTGCCAGCGGACTCTCTTTCACATGGGGAGATGTGATGGGAGGTAGAGCGATTCAGATACCATGGGGTATTGGTAGCACATGGCACCTACCTGCAATATGCAAGCAATTGGGTAGAGTCCTAACAGACTTATGAAAATCCATCATGTTCTGGGACACACGCCCTCTGTCAACTGAAGGCGGTATTGAGCTAGCAAAAACAATACTCCTCCACTCAGTGTCTTTATCAGTTACAGCACACCTTATGTGACGATCCAACTTTGGAGACATTGACACCCTCCTGATGTCACTAGTAATGGCCTGAAAGCATAGCAGGGTGCGGCTAACAACTCTGAAATTGGTCACGTCTGAAAGGGGACTAGGCCTCCCAGACCTCGAATTGTATTACTATGAGGTGCATTTACAGCACATGGCACTATGGTGTGATGATTAAGATAACTAAGAGAACAGACTCCTAGTGGGCTGTAGTGGTGTGGACGGCCTCCTAGAGCTGCCCATATATAGTGTGGGAGCCTGTGGTGTGCAAGGTGATAATGCACTCTCCATTTTCCAGGTCACTAGAGATCTGGTGGTTGCAGCCATTCTCCGACATATGGCCCGGGGAATGCGTGTGATGCGATGGAAGGGGTGAGGGTGCATAGGTTTTGAAGACTTTTTCCAGGCGGAAGCTTTCCGACATTCAAAGAACTGCAACAAAGTTTTGAGGTGGGATCAGGGCATTTTTTTCCGGTATGCACGACTGACAAAAACAAAGAGAAGTTTGCTGGTGTTTCCCATGGAACTCCCACCTCAGAAACACTGACAAAAATGATGGAATCGGGGAAGGAAGAACATGAGATCTGACTTTACAAAGCACTGGAATCTAACAAAGACTAATCCTACTAGCATGACACATTTGAGACAAATGCCTGGTAACACTATTAACAAATGAAAAATCGAAGCAAACCTTTGAACATGTAAAATCCATTTCCTGCAACGCATGTTTCCAGTTCACACATTTCAATTTTGTACATATAAAATACTTAATCCCTATGAAGCTGGCCCGCATTTATCTCACTAGCTCATCAGACTGCCCTAGATGGGGTGAGGGCGAGTGGAGCCGATTCCATGCACCTGACATGGAGCTGTGTGCAGGGATACTGGCAATATAGTGTCTCTAAACTGTGTGCAGTCACTGTCTTACATGTAGAGGTGTCTGTTAACCATTAATGCCACTGTCTTCCAAAGTTGTTAAGAATCATATATAAATTCACACTACTGGGGATGGTCCTGGCAAAAAGACAAAAAACCATACAATGACTTAAGGTGCAGGGCCCAGTGGGGGCCTCCTTGCAGCGGGACTTGATGGAATGGGCCATTGCTGAAGAAATTAAAATTAAGCTGGTTTGTTTGGACAATAAACTGTCTGATAATCTGGAGGACTGGTCCAATATGATTAGATGTCTGCTGGCGGGGAGTGAGTGGGGTGGGGTGGTGGGAATGAACACCCCATTTAAATGAATAATATTTATGTAGTTGTATATGATACAATGGTCACTCATGCACACCGGATTGCGTTTCATTTTGCCTTATTTATGTAACATTATGAAAAGGATAAATACCTTTTTTTTTTTTAAAGTAATCTATTGAAATCACCATCATGGGCAGATACGAGTGAGAAATCATGGGCAGCACGACAACATGAATGGATGGTTTACCAGAAAAATTGCCAATAAAACTTTTTAGAGAAACTCAGTGAGAGTTCTCTGGTTGCCAACTTGGTAATGAGCTTGGGTGTCGACTCAGCTGAATTATCCTCTACTGTTCATTGCCATGGGATTGCAATCATGAGATCTTCCTGGTTCCACCATACCAGCCTTAAGCCAAACTGAGGGTATGAACCTTCATTTCATGATCATTTCTGTTAGGCCATCACTCTGGAACACTGATGACAAAAAGGTAGAAATGAAAAAAGAAGCAGAGGCCTTGAATGGATTGGAAGAAATATGCTCTTCAGGCAGCAGAATAAAGTTAAGGATTCCAGATACCACCAGTAGGGGTTCCACTCTGCCTGCTGGCCCTTTCAGCCACACCAACAGTATAAGCAAGGTTCAGAGACTTCACAAGCAGGTGACAAGAATAGGGATTAAATGGCACTCTTTTTTTGCTGAGTTGGTCAGAAGATTGTATGCATTTTCACTGATACTGTTGAACCCCCCCTGGGTAATAATGAAATGAGAAAGTCACTGGAAATGATAATTTTAGCAGCCCCTGATTGGCCAAGACAATGGTGGCACTCGGACAGTCCACAAACGTCCATCAAACCACACAAGGCTGCCAAACAAACACATTTTGCTTACCAGATGTCAGAGGCAGAGTCAAAATTCAAACTTACTATAACTGAATTTGACAGCTTGGATCCTGAAGTCAGACAGTATAGATATCTAAATATTCTGCCTTCAATAAGGTCTTGTTATATTCTATGACCTGGAAACAATTCTGATGGTGGTGTCAAAACAACAGTCACAGCCTTACTGCCTATCAAGAGGAGGATGCCTTTACCTTACCTGCTAAATTTAGCTCAAACCAAGCTGCAATTTTCACTCTCACAATTCATGTGGCAGCTATCTTTGCCTAGAGGAAAACACTTATAAAGGGTTTATTTTACTAAATTACTATAATTAAAGACTTCTCTGAAGGTCTCAAGAAAGAGCTAACAACAATCAGAAGATCTAGTTTCATCAAAAGTAATGGTTCCCCCCTATTATGGTGATCCAGAGGGACACATTGCAGCATCTTTTGTGGAAAGCAGTCTTTTTAGTAGTCACTGCAGCTGCTCACAGAGTGAGCAAGATATAGGCTCTATCACCCATTGAGCCCGACATGGTATTCCACTCTAACAGGGTAGTGAGGAGGACTGTTAGAAACTGGGTCTCTAGTTGGCAGAGGTATGCACTCTGTCCAAGTAGGGACCACAGCTCTAGTCAAGGCAAGTCAATGAACTGTCATAAATTAGCCTGTGCTCACCCTCTGTTAGCTTGGCGCAGAGCAGGCAGGCCTAACTTAGGGGGCAATGTGTAAAGTACTTATGCTATACACACACAATAATCATAAGAGGTACACCACAGAAAAATACTTTGTAAGGGTATATAGAAAAATAAAGCTTGTTTATCTAGATACTTTTAAGTTCAATACGATACAGAAATATTTAGCTTTGTAGGCTAAAGGTAGTAATATTGATGTGCAAGAAAAGAGTAATAGGTCAAAAGGATGGTGCCGAGGACTCCTCAGCATGGAGGTTCAATGTCCCTGGTCACGCTCTGACTAGGAGTGGGATGCAGCTATCTATGCAGGGCGAGAGCCACTCGGGTGGAAATTGACTTGGTATTATCAGCAAAGCTGTACACGGGCCGCTCAAGTAAAGTTGAAGAAGTGTGAGCGGCAGCGTTTGGTAAGAGGGCGCTTGGGTGAAGCTGAAGAGATGAGAGAGGCGAAGCAGGGCAGAAGGAACTTGGGTGAAAGTCGAAGAGTTGCGAGCAGCAAAACTTGCCAGAAGCCACTTGGCTGAAAGTCAATGAGTTGTGAGCAGCGCAGCTCGACAGGAGTTAGTTGGGTGAAAGTCGAACAGTTGCGAGCAGGAAAGCTTGGCAGAAGCTGCTCTGGTGTAAGTTGAAGAGTTATGAGTAGGGAAGCTTGGCATGAGCCGCTCAGGTGAAGTTGATGTGATGAGAGTGGCAAAGCAGGGCAGAAGCCACTCAGGTGAGGTTGATGAAATGAGAACGGCAAAGCAGGGCAAAGACCGCTGGGGGGAGGTTGGGGCGCTGAGAGAAACAAAGCAGGGAAGAAGCCACTCTTGGGTATAGTTGTTGCGATGTGAGCGGTGAAGTAAAGCAGGACCGTTCAGAGTCACTCTGGGTTTGGTGGTCGAGTCTTGGGCTACTGGACAGAGATCAGCAGGCAGCAGGGCAGCACAAGCAAGCAGGGCAGCAGTTCCTGAGAGCAGTCAATCCTAGCAAAGTGGCAATCCTGGCACACAGCAGTATTTATTCTAGCAGGGTATCTTGAGTCCAGAAGCGCACTAACTTGGGTGGGTCATGGGCCCAGCATTTATATCAAAAAGTGCCTTTGATGTATGGGGCGACTACAAAGAGTTCCTGTGAAGTCCACAGGTCCCCCTTTCAGATTAGTCTTGGCTCCAGACTATCAGTGGGGGATAATCAGCCCCTTTGTGTGGACTCAAGACACTACCCCTCTGAGGTTTAAGTGTGAGCCCTTACCAACCTCCTTTCCAGGAAGATCCATCAGTATGCAGATGCAGTTGAGTATCCTGCGTTGTGGGTGTCTGAAGGGAATGCACAAGTGTAGCTGTCACTTAACCCAAGCCAGACGTGATTGGACATAGGCTGTGGGCACACAGGGCAAGGAGTGCAGAGAAATGCCTACTTTCTAAAAGTGGCACTGCTAAAATAGTAATAATAAATCTGACCTTACCAGGAGGTAGGATTTATTATTACCATTCTAATGGTACTAAACATGATGCAGCCACTCCTTCCCGATCAGGAATTACATCTTAAATGTAATGTAAGAAATTCCCAATGCTGGCCAATAGGAGGGACAGGCCGCACAGTAATGAAAAACTATTTTGGGGAGTTTTTCATTACCAGGACATGAGAACTTAAAAGTGTATGTCCTGCCTTTTGCATACATGGCATCCTGCCCTATGGGCTACCTAGGGCCTACCTTTGGGGAGACATAAATGTAAGAAAAAGGGAGATTAAGGCTTGGCAGACGTTTTAAATGCCAAGTCAGGGTGGCGATTAGACTGCACACACAGGCTCTGCGGTGCAGGCCTGAGACATGTTTACAGGGCTACGTAAGTGGGTGGCACAATCAGTGCTGCAGGCCTATGAGTAGCATTTAATTTATATGCCCTGGATATATGGTGTACTACTCTACAAGGGACTTATAGGCAAAATAAATGTGCCAATTGTGGATACACCAATGTTACCATGTTTTAGGGGAGAAACACATACACTTTAGCACTGATCAGCAGTGGTAAAATGCTCAGAGTCATAAGGGCATCAAAAAGATACTGCCACAAAACTGGAGGTAAAGGCAAAAAGTCTGGGGACAAACCACCCTAAGGATGCCAGGTCTAAAAGGACACACTCTTTCTTCCTTCCAAAGGTTGCCTCTGATTTTCATATCAATTAAACATTGCACTATCCAATTTATTTCATAAGCCTTCAACACGTGCAGACAGACACAAGACTTCAGTTCTACCTTTACAAGTCTAAAATAATGTGACAATATAACCATCTCTTCATGACTTATAGCCATCTTAGACAATGTTTAGCAACTTCTAAACTGTCATTTGCTAGATGGATAATGTTTTGTAGTACTATGTGCTACTGTCAAACAAACCCCTCCCAGGCAAGCCTAAAACACATTCCACCAGGGCTAAAGTGGCTACAACAGCATGCCTCATGAGTCTGCCATCTACTGATAACTGTAAAGCAGCAACTTGAAATTCAGTACAGACATTTACCAGACAATACAGCCTAGACTCAGACTCAGACACATAGCCTGATGTTGGATGCTCATATCTGTGAGTACAGTTCCCAGGTGCTCCATGCAAATGTTGAAGAAGAGAGAGGACTAGATCAGAAACCTGAGAGACTTCACAGGTGACAAGGATCTTCTCGAACTTGGAGGTGCGTATGTGAATGAAATGGTGCCCACTGAATAGGAAGGAGAATCCATTATGATTTTAGGGTGAAGGTAAGGGTGGTATGATCAACAGTGTTGAAGGCAGCTGAGCTCCAACAATACCAGGAAGCAGGGTTCACCTTTATGTGTTAAAAAAGGCATTATGTATGATTTATAATGTGCCTGTCTCCGTTTTGCAGCATGATCTTTAGCTGGACGGTAGTCATGCAGGGGATGATTTGAACTGGTATCATCTTGCAAGGTGGGTGTAGACTGCTTTGTCAATTATTTTGCCATGAAGGGAAGGTGAACAATGGGTTGTAAATGGCGAGAGTTGGTTTGGGTTTCTTCAGGGGTTGAAAAATCTGTCTTGAGAACTTCTGAGAAGCTGCCCTGAGTGACAAAGGCATTGACAATGGTCAACATGGCTGATTGTGATTCTCCAGAGAGGGCTTTGATGAAAAAGAGGGCCAAGACACTTTCATAGATGGTCTGACAAAGTTGCAAATGTTTTGGAGAGGCAGGAGTTTGAAAGATGACTTTTGTAGGAGGCAGCACAGAACGATGGATCTGAGAAGAAGCAGTTTTGGTGCTGTTGGACTTCCTACACTTTGTTGATAAAGATGTATGTGGCAAAGCACTTGTATGTGGTGCATGGGATTGTAGGATTAGGAGGGGGTGATGCAGTGCTTGACTTTATTGACCAGTGTTCTGCTTCTATTGTGAGCTTCACTCATCAGCTGGTATAGTGCTAATTTAACGTGATGAGTTGTTTGTGTGTTGCGCAGAGCAATTTCAGTAGTGCAAGGCTGCCAGGAGTTTTGTTTTCCTCGCATTTTCTTTAATATCCTTTCCTATCTGCAAATTGAACATTTGTTGTATGTGAGATCATTGGAGTACCAGAGTACTAAAGAGTTTGGCTGGTACTTGTATGTTTTAGTTGGAATATGATTTACCATAAATACGCTGTAGTCATTTAGCAGGGTACTGACTTTGGAGGTGACCGAACAAAAGACAAGTCTGAACTTTAAGTTGTCTCTGAAGGATCTGAGGGCTTGTTTTTCTCTTTTGGGTTGACCTCGGTGTGCTTCTTGGATGCTGAGCATGATGATGGAGATGGCAAGGCGATTGATCCAATGCCATGTCATGAGAGAATTCCTTTTGATGGCTGATGGGATTGTGAAGAATTAACTCAATAAAGGACATAATGGGAATCATTCTCAGACTTTAATGTCTCACCTATCACTTTAGGGGTAATCAGGGGTAAGAACCTGAACCTGAAGTGCCTTCATAATTGTTCTTTAATTTCGCTAACCATTTGGAATGTTATATACATGACAAGGATATTTGAAGCAGCCAGTAGGCACAACACAGGGTGACATTTAAAGACGTAAATATGTTGTGGCACCTGTATTTCCACAAAAAATACATTGCATTTAGGACTCCCCGGTTTTGCATCTTAAACATTTCAAAATGGCAACTAAGTAAGTTAGGTTCTTTTCAGAAGCACGTAGGGAGGGATCATGTCAGATTCTGTAATATTTTACAAAGACCTTTCTGACATCTGTGACATATTTTCTGTGGTGATAATCTATATGTCTGATGTCATTCAACTTAACGGTAAACATAACTAAACTGTAGAAGTCCTTCATTGTATTGGAATAAAACATAAAATGATCTTTTAATAGAAACTCTCAATCTTGTAACTGAAATACTAATGACTTGGATTTTACAACATGATATTTGTACCATTTCATATTCTCTTAGTCGCCTCAGGGCTTCAACCAATTCCTTATCTTTTTCCCTGGCATCTCCTTCTGCCAGCTCTGCTACTCGTTCTGCCTCTTTGGATCTCTGCTCTACCAGCTGCAGCATAGCCTGGAGCTCTCCAAGGCGATTCTGCTGGGAGATGGAAGACACTCCTGGGGAATATACAAAGGCATGCATTTAAACATTATTAAAAGAAATTCATCTTTCTACAACTAACATTTCAAAAAATGCTTACCAACAGTCAGCTAAGCACTATGCATAATAGTAGGAGGTTAAAATTCCTCTTATACTTTGTAGGTGGATGAAGGGTAGGTTAGAAGGATAGGAAATTGGTAATTAAGAGAAAAGATACGCAACTTCTTTTTCTTCTACTTGCAGGGCCACTGTGACTTTCGCATAATTGAAGATTTGCTGCATTTGCCACATAATCCATTATCTGCAGCATACTCTGCTGATTTAAAAAAAAAAAAGAGTTTGTAACTCAAAAAGTTCAAAAGTTAGTAAACACGCAGTGACATGTGTTGCTGCGCAGTGGAAGGACCTTTGTAAAGACTGACTGGTCACCTTTCTGTAGGTTATTGCTATATTGTTAAACTGGTGTCAATGAGGTGCAACGAATGCCCAGACAGTGCTAATAAATTTTAAAATGACCAAATAATTAAGTAATACTATTACAAAATGTGGTGCATAATGCTGCATAATATGCCTTTTCTTGCTGCATAATTTACTCAACCCTTTTAAATAACTTGACCATCCCTTGCTGCATAATTCCAGTGGTCCTGCCTACTAGGGATCATCCACATAATTTATAACTTTAGATTAAATTGGCAAACAAAACCCACTTTGGCTAGGGTAGATTTTCATTGCAGTTGGGGAGCACAGTAGTACTCAGGGAAGTGGAATACTTACCTGACAATGCTAATTAAGTCCAAAGGCTTGGTGCAAACTGGGACCGTTCATTTTTGATTTTGAGGAGATACACTGCTAATCATTAAGTGATGGAGGCTACTGTAATCTTTTCAAACATTAGAAAGGTTGTGTAAGGTAAATGTTTGGTGAAAATATCCACTCAAGCGGGAGGGGAGGGGAACGGATTAGGTGTTCAGGAGGGCGCCCCCCTTTGGAGAATGCTTGACTGTAAGGAAATGCCTCCTTGGCATGGTTACCCCCTAACGTTTTACCTTTGCAGATGCTAATTTATGATTTGAAAGTGTGCTGGGACCCTGCTAACCAGGCCCCAGCACCAGTGTTCTTTCCCTAAACTGTACCTTTGTCTCCACAATTGGCACAACCCTGGCACTTAAGTAAGTCCCTTGTAACTAGTACCCCTGGTACCAAGGGCCCTGTTGCCAGGGAAGGTCTCTAAGGGCTGCAGCATGTCTTATGCCATCCCGGGAACCCCTCACACAGCACATGCACACTGCCTCACAGCTTGTGTGTGCTGGTGGGGAGAAAATGACTAAGTCGACATGGCACCCCCCTCAGGGTGCCATGCCAACCTCACACTGCCTGTGGCATAGGTAAGTCACCCCTCTAGTAGGCCTTACAGCCCTAAGGCAGGGTGCACTATACCGCAGGTGAGGGCATATATGCATTTCATGTATTGTTTAGAGGAAAATACAAAGCAGCTTGAAGGTGGATCTTCTGGCAACCGGTAACCAATGTAGGGCCCTCACGGCATTGAAGATGTGGGCTTGTGGCTTTACATGTAGGAGTAGTCTGGCAGCCAAGTTCTGAATGTGTTGTAGTTTTTTCACAGTAGACAGAGATGTACCATAGTAGAGGCCATTGGCATAATCCAGTTTAGATAGTACAAGAGACACAGTAGCCAGCACCTTGTGTGGAAATCTAAGGTGGGGGAAGATGAGTCGCAGAGTTTTCATGGTGATGAAGCTTGATCTTGCTAATTTGTCTACTTCAGCATTCATTGTTGTGAGGAAATGCCTCCTTGGCATGGTTACCCTCTGACTTTTTGCCTTTGCTGATGCTAAATTATGATTTGAAAGTGTGCTGGGACCCTGCTAACCAGGCCCCAGCACCAGTGTACTTTCCCTAAAACTGTACCTTTGTCTCCAAAATTGGCACAGCCCTGGCACCCATGTAAGTCCCTTGTAACTGGTACCCCTGGTACCAAGGGAACTGATGCCAGGGAAGGTCTCAAAGGGCTACAGCATGTCTTCTGCCACCCTGGGGACCCCTCACTCAGCACATACACACTGCTTGCCAGCTTGTGTGTGCTGGTGGGGAGAAAATGACTAAGTCGACATGGCACTCCCCTCAGGGTGCCATGCCAACCTCACACTGCCTGTGGAATAGGTAAGTCACCCCTCTAGCAGGCCTTACAGCCCTAAGGCAGGGTGCACTATACCACAGGTGAGGGCATATGTGCATGAGCACTATGCCCCTACAGTGTCTAAGCAAAACCTTAGACATTGTAAGCGCAGGGTAGTCATAAAAGTATATGGTCTGGGAGTCTGTCAAACACGAACTCTACAGCACCATAATGGCTACACTGAAAACTGTGAAGTTTGGTATCAAACATCTCAGCACAATAAATGCACACTGATGCCAGTGTACACTTTATTGCAAAATACACCCAGAGGGCATCTTAGAGATGCCCCCTGAAAACCTAACCGACTTCCAATGTGGGCTGACTAGTTTCTGCCAGCCTGCCACACACCAGACATGTTGCTGGCCACATGGGTAGAGTGTCTTTGTCACTCTGTGGCCAGGAACAAAGCCTGTACTGGGTGGAGGTGCGTCTCACTTCCCCCTGCAGGAACTGTAACACCTGGCGGTGAACCTCAAAGGCTCACCCCCCTCCTCCTTTTGTTACGGCGCCACAGGGCATCCCAGCTAGTGGAGATGCCCGCTCCTCCGGCCACTGCCCCCACTTTTGGCAGCAAGGCTGGAAGAGATAATAAGGAAAACAAGGAGGGGTCACCCCCCCAGTCAGGACAGCCCCAAAGGTGTTCTGAGCTGAGGTGATTTGGCCCCAGCCCCACCGGCCTGTCTCCCTACTTCGAAGAAAACTGAAAAAGTGACGCATCCAACAGGGTCCAGCGACCTCTGAAGCCTCAGAGGACTACCCTGCATCTAAAGGACCAAGAAGATCCAGAGAACAGCGGCCCTGTTCAACAAACTGCAACTTCCTGCAACAAAGAAGCAACTTTTAAAGACCACACATTTCCCGCCGGAAGCGTGAGACTTTCCACTCTGCACCCGACACCCCTGGCTCGACCTGCGGAAAACTAACACTACAGGGAGGACTCCCCGGCGACTTCAAGCCCGTGAGTAGCCAGAGTTGACCCCCCTGAACCCCCACTGCGACGCCTGCAGGGGAAATCCAAAGGCTTCCCCTGACCGCAACTGCCTGTAACAAGGAACCCGACGCCTGGAACCAGCATTGCACCCGCAGCCACCAGGACCTGAAGGAACCGAACTCCAGTGCAGGAGCGACCCCCAGGCGACCCTCTGCCTAGCCCAGGTGGTCGCTACCCCGAGGAGACCCCCTGTGCCTGCCTGCATCGTTTAAGAGACCCCCGGGTCTCCCCATTGATTCCTATCAGAAACCCGACGCCTGTTTGCACTCTGCACCCGGCCGCCCCTGTGCGCTGAGGGTGTACTTTCTGTGCCTGCTTGTGTCTCCCCGGTGTCCTACAAAACCCCCCTGGTCTGCCCTCCGAGGACGCGGGTACTTACCTGCTGGCCGACTGGGACCGGGGCACCCCTATTTCCATTGAAGCCTATGTGTTTTGAGCACCACTTTGACCTCTGCACCTGACCGGCCCTGAGCTGCTGGTGTGGTAACTTTGGGGTTGCCTTGAACCCCCAACGGTGGGCTACCTTGGACCCAACTTTGAACCCTGTAAGTGTTTTACTTACCTGTGAACTTAACAAATACTTACCTCCCCCAGGAACTGTTGATTTTTGCACTGTGTCCACTTTTAAAATAGCTTATTGCCATTTTTGTCAAAACTGTACATGCTATTGTGATTATTCAAAGTTCCTAGAAAACCTGGGTGAAATACCTTTCATTTGAAATATTACTTGTAAATCTTGAACCTGTGGTTCTTAAAATAAACTAAGAAAATATATTTTTCTATATAAAAACCTATTGGCCTGGAGTAAGTCTTTCAGTGCGTGTTCCTCATTTATTGCCTGTGTGTGTACAACAAATGCTTAACACTACCCTCTGATAAGCCTACTGCTCAACCACACTACCACAAAATAAAGCATTAGAATTATCTCTTTTTGCCACTATCTTACCTCTAAGGGGAACCCTTGGACTCTGTGCACACTATTTCTAACTTTGAAATAGTATATACAGAGCCAACTTTCTACATTGGTGGATTAGCGGTGGGGTACAAGACTTTGCATTTGCTGGACTACTCAGCCAATACCTGATCACACGACTAAATTCTAAAAATTGTCATTAGAAACTTATTTTTTAAATTTGAGCTATATTTCTAAATTTTTAAAAGTCCTGCTAGGGCCTTGTGTTAGTCCCTGTTAGCATTTCTTTTAGAGTTTAAAAGTTTTGTAAAAGTTTGGATTAAGTTCTACAGATAGTTTTAGATTCTTAAAAAGTATCCCAACTTTTAGAGAAATAATGTCTACTGCAGAAGAGATGGTGGTGGATCTCAACCTCACACCTTACCTGCATCTCAGGATGTCAGAGTTAAGGACTCTCTGCAAAATCAAAAAGATAAAAACTGGATCAAACCCTACCAAAGTACAGCTCCAGGAGCTCTTGGCAGAGTTTGCTAGAGACAACCCCTCTGAAGATACCCTTACAGAGGGGGAAGCTAATGATGTGGAGGATAATTTCGCACCTCCAGTCCTAGTTAGGGAGACCAGGGTTCCTCCAACTCTGACTCCACAAGTGATATTCAGAGATGCTGCTTCTCCCACAGGGGAGTCCAACAGCTCTGGAAGCATTGAAGGCAGCCTCTATGAAGATGACCTCCTGTTAGCCAGGATGGCCAAAAGATTGGCTTTGGAGAGACAGCTCCTAGCCACAGAAAGGGAAAGACAAGAGATGGGTTTAGCTTCCATCAATGGTGGCAGCAACTTAAATAGGGTCAGAGAGAATACTGACATGTTAAAAATCCCCAAAGGGACTGTAACAAAATATGAAGATGGTGATGACATCACTAAATGGTTCACAGCTTTTGAGAGGGCTTGTGCAACCAGAAGAGTAAACAAATCTCACTGGGGTGCTCTCCTTTGGGAAATGTTCACTGGAAAGTGTAGGGATAGACTCCTCACACTCTCTGGAAAAGATGCAGAATCCTATGACCTCATGAAGGCTACCCTGATTGAGGGCTTTGGATTCTCAACTGACGAGTACAGGATTAGGTTCAGGGGGGCTCAAAAATCCTCGAGCTAGACCTGGGTTGATTTTGTTGACTTCTCAGTCAAAACACTGGATGGTTGGATTAATGGCAGTGGTGTAAATGATTATGATGGGTTGTACAATCTGTTTATGAAAGAACACCTTTTAAGTCATTGTTTCAATGATATACTGCATCAGCATCTGGTAGACCTAGATCCAATTTCTCCCCAAGATTTGGGAAAGAAGGCAGGCCATTGGGTCAAGACTAGGGTGACCAAGACTTCCACAGGGGGTGACCAAAAAAAAGGGGTCACAAAGACTCACCAGGGGAAGAGTGTTGAGACATGCAAGGGTAAAAGTAAAGAGTCTTCTACAGGGCCCCAAAAACCTGCTCAGGAGGGAGGGTCCAAAGCCTCTTCACAATCCACATTTGGGTACAAGGGTAAAACAATCTGATCCCAAAAAGGCCTGGTGTCGTAGCTGTAATCAGCAGGGACACCAAACTGGAGACAAGGCCTGTCCCAAGAAAGGTTCCACTTCTACTACTACTCCAGTTAGCACTGGAATAGCCAGTCTCCAGGTGGGATCAACAGTGTGCCCAGAGCAAATCAGGGTTCACACTGAAGCTACATTAGTTTCTGAGGGTGGGGTGGACGTAGCCACACTAGCTGCCTGGCCCCCTAATATGCAAAAATACAGGCAGCAGCTCATAATTAATGGGATTAGTGTAGGAGCCCTGGGGGATAGAGGTGCCAGTGTCACAATGGTGACAGAGAAACTGGTTTCCCCAGGACAATACCTGACTGGACAAACTTATCCAGTCACCAACGCTGACAATCAGACTAAAGTACATCCTGTGGCAATGGTAACTTTAGAATGGGGAGGGGTCACTGGCCTGAAACAGGTGGTAGTCTCCTCTGCTATCCCAGTAGACTGTTTGCTTGGAAATGACCTGGAGTCCTCAGCATGGGCTGAGGTAGAACTCAAAACCCATGCAGCCATGCTGGGTATACCTGAACTGGTGTGTGTCAAGACAAGGGCACAGTGTGAGGCTCAGGGTGAAAAAGAGGTGTTGGAGCCTGGAAGAATGGCCCAACCCTCCAAGAGAAAAGGAAAGAAGACTGGGGAACTAGCTTCAACACAGCAAAATACAAATAACCTCTCTTCCCAGGAAGAAGTTCTGCCCTCTGAGGGAACTGAGCCCATGGAGTTGGAACCTTATCAGGTTGAACTCTTAGGGCCAGGGGGACCCACAAGGGAACAGATGTCTAAGGGGCAAGAAACCTGTGCCTCTCTTGAAGGCCTCAGGCAGCAAGCTGCTGAGGAAACACAAGGAAAGTCAGTGGAACACACAAAGTCTATTGGGAAGATGGACTCCTTTACACTGAGGCAAGAGATCCCAAACCTGGTGCCACTAGGAGAGTGGTAGTGCCTCAGGAGTTTAGGGAGTTCATTCTGACCGTAGCCCATGACATTCCACTTGCTGGCCATTTGGGACAAACCAAGACTTGGGAGAGGTTAGTCAACCATTTCTATTGGCCCAACATGTCCCAGAAAGTAAAGGAGTTTTGTGCCTCCTGTGCCACCTGTCAAGCCAGTGGTTAGACAGGTGACCATCCAAAGGTCCCCCTCATTCTACGTTCAGTGGTGGTGGTCCCCTTTGAAAGAGTGGGAGTGGACATGGTGGGTCCACCTGAACCTCCCACAGCCTCAGGGAATCAGTATATCCTAGTAGAAGTGGATCATGCTACTAGGTACCCTGAAACAATTCCCCTTAGGTCCACTACTGCCCCTGCAGTAGCAAAAGCACTCATTGTTATCTTTACCAGACTGGGATTTCCTAAGGAGGTGGTTTCTGACAGAGGTACCAACTTCATGTCAACATGCTTGAAACATATATGGAATGAGTGTGGGGTGACTTACAAATTCACCACAGCATACCATCCACAAACCAATGGTCTTGTTGAAAGGTTTAACAAAACATTGTAGGGCATGATCATGGGGCTCCCTGAAAAGCTCAAAAGGAGATGGGATGTCTGTGGAAAAGTAAAATATCGCACCCTCATGCAATCACTGTATCTTGACATCTGGGCATCCATTTTGAGAGTAAGCATCCATTTTGAGAATGTCTTGACAAACCTTATTGTTGACACTCTGGAGAGTGCAGCTGGAGACAAACTGCCTTGCATGATACGCTTTGGGCAGGATGTGAGCCGCCCACGTAGCTGTGGTTAAGCCGATCTGCCGTTGTCTAGAGAAAAAGGTTGATTCGACGGAACAACCTGTGGTTGGAACACAGTTACATCTGTTATTTTTACTTTTTCCTCTCGCACTCTATTCTCCACCCCAGCTTTGACATTTCTCTGTCTGCATGCTATTTTTACGTATTTCCACTGACGCACATAGAAGTGTTTTTCTAAAGTTTGCTTGATGGAAAATTACAGAATTATTGCCATTCGCTTGTGTTGTGCAAGAAATGTATAAAAGCTGCAAACTGCGCAATGTTAAGCAGACCACTCCCTAACCCGCTTGGTGAGGGAGCTCTCCCTTAACTCGAGTTATTGAAATAAACCTTGATTATACTCCACGTCCCGGACTCTGTCTCCTTCCTCATTTACCTATTACTAGAAAATTATGAAATAAGATAAGGTAAAATAAATTATTTACCACATTTCTGGCGCCCGAACAGGGACCTTCCCTTCTCTACACGCGCCGGTTTTTGCCGGCCGCGGTGTTTTCCCCTGTTTCCTCTCTTGACGGACTTCAGGTGCACCCGGTGGGGATTTCCCACCGAATTCCTTCGGAGATGCGGGGGATTGACTGAGACCGGCATACATATGAGGCGGTGAGAGACGCGGGAGGTCCATACCCGAGCCCGACATCGAGGAACTGAGGAGTCCGAGACGTCCGAGACCCCTGACACGCGCAGCGTCTGGATTCGATCGAAAATTCTGGATTTGCTGTTCGGTGAGTATTACTGAATAGTATCAAGACGTTTTCCAATTAAGGAAATAAAAGTATAGATTTAGTAACAAAATGTCGTTGTTTGCCAAATTTAAGACTAAATCTAAGGATAAAAAGTTTTTAGAAAAAGAGGTGGTTCTTCCACCTAAGGACACGCCAGCTAGATTTATGTATAATAAACATGGCATGTCGGCAATAGTCTTTTTGGACTTATGGGTGGAATATACTGAGAAGTTGGAAGAAAGATATCGGTGGCCCATCAACGGGACTTTCGATATAGAAAGTGTCCTTAAGGTAGAGGAACAGTTGTTCAAAAGGAAAGCGAGACAGGCTCAATTAGATTCTGTGGAATGGTGGAGGAAAGAAGCCCATAGGAGACAGGAGAAAGCTCAGAATAAAGTCGAAAAAGCGCAGAAAATGTCAGAAAAAGCGAAGTCAGACGAATTATTACAGACAGGAAAGGAAACAGTTCTTGACCAAACAATTAGAGAAAAACAAGGAAATATGACCGGTCTGTATCCGGTGTTACCTAAATGTGAGGTTGCTGGTCAGGTTAAATCAAAACATGGTCTCCTTCCCAGCGCTCCTATAGATTTTGAAGAAGCACCCCTCATAGACTTATTGGACGTACCACCCCCATATTCTACTGATATGCGGCCCGTCCATCCTGGACCTGGTCAAGCGGTAACACTTCCCCCAGCTATAATTGACAACCTTTCAAGAACACACACATCACGATCTTCCACCTCTTGAGTTGGCACATAGAGTAGCTATGCAGAACAACACCTTTGTGAAGCTATTACACTACTCACATCAAGTGGTTAATACCACTAATTGCTGGATATGTGGACGGATTCCCCCTCACCAAGATGAAGGGGGTATGCCATTAACACCATTTCCATTCTCATATAACGGCTCATGCGAGGCCTGGCTTGCCCTGATCACAGCTTACAACAGGTCTGAGATGCCAACAGATCAAAAGAGCTGGCCCTGGGGTAATCTAAATGCTGTCCTTCAAAAGGTCTGTTATCCTGATGAGGAAGGGTTACCACAGGCTAATGGAACGGTATTCGAAAGCGAAGAATACCGACAGGATGACTTGACTTTTAAGCTGAAAAGGTCCAGGTCTCAAGGAGAGGGAGGGCCAATAACCATATCCGTTTTCAAAGTAAAAGGACACCTGTGCATTCAGAAGACTGGCACTATCTCTGTAGGATACAGTGAATGCAATTCTACTGTGAAATTTACGGATCATGGTCGGTCCTCATTTCAGACCACCAGACATACCTATTTCATTTGCGGCCAGTCTGCCTATGTCCGTCTTCCCTACAACTGGGGGGGGAGATGTTATATATCCTTCTTATTGCCACCTGTTTTCCTTGCCTCTTCAACGTATCACAAGGATCATCGAATTAGTGCAGGGAGGTACAAGAGGTATATAGATACATCCGGAATAGATCAAACTGAAACTGCTGCGGAACAATATACTGATTTTAATAGAGGTTTTTTCTTCTTCATCGGACCGGTGCAGAACAGTAAGCTTATACGTAGACTTACTCGAACAGTAGAGGCAGTTGTGAATCAGACTATAGCCGCTTTGGGGAACTTGACTCAGGAACAATCCGCTATTAGAATGGTAGCGCTCCAGAATCGTCTTGTTCTCGACGTCATACTAGCGGAGAAGGGTGGGGCTTGTAAAATTATCGGGTCGAGCTGTTGCATTTTCATTCCCGATAACGCCCCCTCAGTCTATAAAGCTATTTCTAAATTACACAAAATAGCATCAGGATTACATCAGGAACCAGGCACCTGGACCTGGTCAGGATGGTTTTGGGGGTTGGTATCCTCCTGGGGCTGGAAGTTACTGTCCATAGTCGGGATAATATTCGCAGTACTTATGGGGTGTTGTCTTTGCATACAATGTGGTCCACCGCTCTGTGGATTGTGTATTACCCTGTGCACTCCTAGAAGACATACCCAGGAGGAGGAAAGTGCCAGGACCTACTTCAATTGCTGGTAGAAGACCGTGATTGCACTCTGGTGCAAGGAGGGAATGTGGAAAAGTAAAATATCGCACCCTCATGCAATCACTGTATCTTGACATCTGGGCATCCATTTTGAGAGTAAGCATCCATTTTGAGAATGTCTTGACAAACCTTATTGTTGACACTCTGGAGAGTGCAGCTGGAGACAAACTGCCTTGCATGATACGCTTTGGGCAGGATGTGAGCCGCCCACGTAGCTGTGGTTAAGCCGATCTGCTGTTGTCTAGAGAAAAAGGTCGCTTCGACGGAACAACCTGTGGTTGGAACACAGTTACATCTGTTATTTTTACTTTTTCCTCTCGCACTCTATTCTCCACCCCAGCTTTGACATTTCTCTGTCTGCATGCTATTTTTACGTATTTCCACTGACGCACATAGAAGTGTTTTTCTAAAGTTTGCTTGATGGAAAATTACAGAATTATTGCCATTCGCTTGTGTTGTGCAAGAAATGTATAAAAGCTGCAAACTGCGCAATGTTAAGCAGACCACTCCCTAACCCGCTTGGTGAGGGAGCTCTCCCTTAACTCGAGTTATTGAAATAAACCTTGATTATACTCCACGTCCCGGACTCTGTCTCCTTCCTCATTTACCTATTACTAGAAAATTATGAAATAAGATAAGGTAAAATTAATTATTTACCACATGTCCTCTTGCCATGTCTGCTTTTCGCCTACAGAGAGGTGCCTCAGAAGGGAGTAGGGTTTCCCCCCTTGAACTTCTGTTTGGCCATCCTGTAAGGGGACCACTAGCTCTTGTGAAAGAAGGCTGGGAGAGACCTCTTCATGAGCCTAAGCAAGATATAGTGGACTATGTACTAGGCCTACGTTCCAGGATGGCAGAGTACATGGAAAAGGCAAGTAAAAACCTTGAGGCCAGCTAACAACTCCAGAAGATGTGGTATGACCAAAAGGCTGCTATGGTTGAGTTTCAGCCAGGGCAGAAAGTCTGGGTTCTGGAGCCTGTGGCTCCCAGGGTACTTCAGGACAGATGGCGTGGCCCTTACCCAGTGCTAGAGAGAAAGAGAAAGAGTCAGGTCACCTACCTGGTAGACCTAGGCACTAGCAGGACCCCCAAAAGGGTGATCCATGTGAACCGCCTCAAACTCTTTCATAACAGAGCAGATGTAAACATGTTAATGGTTACAGATGAGGACCAGGAAGCTGAGAGTGAACCTCTCCCTGATCTCCTCTCCACTGACCCTAAAGATGGCTCAGTACATGGAGTGATCTACTCAGACACCCTCTCTGGCCAACAGCAAGCTGACTGTAGGAAAGTCCTACAACAGTTTGCTGAGCTCTTTTCCCTAACCCCTGGTCAGACACACCTGTGTACCCATGATGTGGACACAGGAGACAGCATGCCTGTCAAGAACAAACTATTCAGACAGTCTGACCAAGTTAAGGAAAGCATCAAGGTGGAAGTCCACAAGATGCTGGAATTGGGAGTCATTGAGCACTCTGACAGTCCCTGGGCTAGCCCAGTGGTCTTAGTCCCCAAACCTCACACAAAAGATGGCAAGAGAGAGATAAGGCTTTGTGTGCACTACAGAGGACTTAATTCTGTCACCAAGACAGATGCCGATCCCATTCCAAGGGCAGATGAGTTAATTTAAAAGTTGGGTGCTGTCAAATACTTAAGTACCTTTGACTTGACAGCAGGGTACTGGCAAAAAGAAAATGGCACCAGGAGCAAAATAAAAGACAGCATTCTCTACACCTGATGGGCACTATCAGTTTACTGTGATGCCCTTTGGCTTAAAGAATGCCCCGCCACCGTCCATAGGTTGGTGAATCAAGTCCTTGCTGGCTTGGAGTCCTTTAGTGCAGCTTATCTTGATGATATTGCTGTCTTTAGCTCCAGCTGGCAGGATCACCTGGTCCACCGGAAGAAGGTTTTACAGGCCAGCAAGCAGCAGGCCTCTCTATCAAGGCATCCAAATGTCAGATAGGGCAGGGTACTGTGGTTTCCTTGGGACACCTTGTAGGTGGAGGCCAAGTTCAGCCACTCCAACACAAGATCCAGACTATTCTGGACTGGGTAGCTCCAAAAACCCAGACCCAAGTCAGGGCATTCCTTGGCTTGACTGGTTACTATAGGAGGTGTGTGAAGGGATATGGCTCCATAGTGACACCCCTCACAGAACGTACCTCTAAGAAAATGCTCAAGAAGGTAAACTGGACTGCAGAATGCCAAGAGGCCTTTGACACCCTGAAACAACCTATGTGCACAGCACCAGTTCTCAAAGCTCCAGATTACTCCAAGCAGTTCATTGTGCAGTCTGATGCCTCTGAACATGGGATAGGGGCAGTTCTGTCCCAAACAAATTATGATGGCCTTGACCAGCCTGTTGCTTTCATTAGCAGGAGGTTACTCCCCAGGGAGCAGCGTCGGAATGCCATTGAGAGGGAGGTCTTTGCTGTGGTCTGGTCCCTGAAGAAGCTGAGACCATACCTCTTTGGTACTCACTTTGTAGTTCAGACTGACCACAGACCTCTCAGATGGCTAATGCAAATGAAAGGAGAAAATCCTAAACTGTTGGGGTGGTCCATATCCCTACAAGGAATGGACTTTATAGTGGAACACAGACCTGGGACTGCCCATGCCAATGCAGATGGCCTTTCCAGGTTCTTCAATTAGAAAATGAAGACTCTCTTGGGAAAGGTTAGTCTCATCCTCTTTCGTTTGGGGGGGAATTGTGTAAGGAAAGGCCTCCTTGGCATGGTTACCCCCTGACTTTTTGCCTTTGTTGATGCTAAGTTATGATTTGAAAGTGTGCTGGGACCCTACTAACCAGGTCCCAGCACCAGTGTTCTTTCCCTAAAACTGTACCTTTGTCTCCACAATTGGCACAACCCTGGCAAGTCCCTTGTAACTGGTACCCCTGGTACCAAGGGCCCTGATGCCAGGGAAGGTCTCTAAGGGCTGCAGCATGTCTTCTGCTACCCTGGGGACCCCTCACTCAGCACATACACACTGCTTGCCAGCTTGTGTGTGTTGGTGGGGAGAAAATTACTAAGTCGATATGGCACTCCCCTCAGAGTGCCATGCCAACCTCACACTGCCTGTGGCATAGGTAAGTCACCCCTCTAGCGGGCCTTACAGCCCTAAGGCAGGGTGTCCTATACCACAGGTGAGGGCATATGTGCATGAGCACTATGCCCCTACAGTGTCTAAGCAAAACCTTAGACATTGTAAGTGCAGGGTAGCCATAAGAGTAAACGGTCTGGGAGTCTGTCAAACACTAACTCCACAGCACCATAATGGCTACACTGAAAACTGGGAAGTTTGGTATCAAACTTCTAAGCACAATAAATGCACACTGATGCCAGTGTACACTTTATTGCAAAATACACCAAGAGGGCATCTTAGAGATGCCCCCTGAAAACCTAACTGACTTCCAGTGTAGGCTGACTAGTTTCTGCCAGCCTGCCACACATCAGACATGTTGCTGGCCACATGGGGAGAGTGCCTTTGTCACTCCGTAGCCAGGAACAAAGCCTGTACTGGTTGGAGGTGCTTCTCACCTCCCCCCCCCAGGAACTGTAACACCTGGCGGTGAGCCTCAAAGGCTCACCCCCTTTGTTACGGCGCCACAGGGCTTCTCAGCTAGTGGAGATGCCCGCCCCTCCGGCCACTGCCCCCACTTTTGGGTGCAAGGCTGCAGGAGATAATGAGGAAAACAAGGAGGAGTCACTCCCCAGTCAGGACAGCACCTAAGGTGTCCTGAGCTGAGGTGACTCTTACTTTTAGAAATCCTCCATCTTGTAGAAGGAGGATTCCCCCAATAGGATTAGGGATGTGCCCCCCTCCCCACAGGGAGGAGGCACAAAAAGGGTGCAGCCACCCTCAAGGACAGTAGCCATTGGCTACTGCCCTCCCAGACCTAAACACACCCCTAAATTCAGTATTTAGGGGGCGCTCAGAACCGAGGAAGACAGATTCCTGCAACCTAAAGAAGAAGAAGGACTGCTGACCTGAAGCCCTGCAGTGAAGACGGAGACGACAACTGATTTGGCCCCAGCCCCACCGGCCTGTCTCCCTACTTCGAAGTAAACTGCAACAGCGACGCATCCAACAGGGTCCAGCGACCTCTGAAGCCTCTGAGAACTACCCTGCATCTAAAGGACCAAGAAGCTCCCGAGAACAGCGGCCCTGTTCAACAAACTGCAACTTCCTGCAACAAAGAAGCAACTTTTAAAGACCGCACGTTTCCCGCGGGAAGCGTGAGACTTTCCACTCTGCACCCGACACCCCCGGCTAGACCTGCGGAAAACTAACACTACAGGGAGGACTCCCCGGCGACTGCAAGCCTGTGAGTAGGCAGAGTTGACCCCCATGAGCCCCCACTGCGACGCCTGTAGAGGAAATCCAGAGGCTCCCCCTGACAGCGACTGCCTGTAACAAGGAACCCGACGCCTGGAACCAGGACTGCACCCGCAGCCCCCAGGACCTGAAGGAACCGAACTCCAGTGCAGGAGCGACCCCCAGGCGACCCTCTGCCTAGCCCAGGTAGTGGCTACCCCGAGGAGCCCCCCTGTGCCTGCCTGCATCGTTGAAGAGACCCCCAGGTCTCCCCATTGATTCGTATCAGAAACCCGTCGCCTGTTTGCACTCTGCACCCGGCCGCCCCTGTGCCGCTGAGGGTGTATTTTCTGTGCCTGCTTGTGTCCCCCCCCGGTGCCCTACAAACCCCCCCCCTGGTCTGCCCTCCTAGGTCGTGGGTACTTACCTGCTGGCCGACTGGGACCGGGGCACTCCTATTTCCATTGAAGCCTATGTGTTTTGGGCACAAGTTTGACCTCTGCAACTGACCGGCCCTGAGCTGCTGGTGTGGTAACTTTGGGGTTGCCTTGAAACCCCAACGGAGGGCTACCTTGGACCCAGCTTTGAACCCTGTAAGTGTTTTACTTACCTGTGAACTTAACAAATACTTACCTCCCCCAGGAACTGTTGATTTTTGCACAGTGTCCACTTTTAAAATAGCTTATTGCCATTTTTGTCAACACTGTACATGCTATTGTGATTATTCAAAGTTCCTAGAATACCTGAGAGAAATACTTTTAATTTGAAGTATTACCTGTATATCTTGAACCTGTGGTTCTTAAAATAAACTAAGAAAATATATTTTCCTATATAAAAACCTATTGGCCTGGAGTAAGTCTTTGAGTGTGTGTTCCTCATTTATTGCCTGTGTGTGTACAACAAATGCTTAACACTACCCTCTGATAAGCCTACTCCTCGACCACATTACCACAAAATAGAGCATTAGAATTATCTCTTTTTGCCACTATCTTACCTCTAAGGGGAACCCTTGGACTGTGCACACTATTTCTTACTTTGAAATAGTATATACAGAGCCAACTTCCTACAATTGTTAACTTGGAGTACATGGTACTTCCAAGGTTTCTAACTTCCTTAGATACTTTAGGAGGTAGTCCCAGAACATCAGGCCAGGAGAAGAGTGGGTCATAATTTTTCCAATAGCCACATGTGAGTATTTACATTTTGAAAGCATTCAGTTTGAGATGGCTCCATGTCATTTACTGATCAACGACTCTGAGGCAACTGAATATCTGTGAGTTTCAAATGTCTTTGAAACTTTCCAGTTTAAGGAGGACATGTGTGTCATCTACACAGTTGTAGCATGTGAGCTGAAATTCATTAATCATTGCCGGGGATGACGACATGTAGATGTTTAAAAGCATGGGTGAAATGACTGAGCCTCGAGGGACTTCTGCTTTTGTGAAGTAAGGTTTGGACGAGAAAGGGAGAGTATGGATGACATTTATTCTGTTTTGATCCAGTCGAGAGCATTCTCTTCTATGCCGGCTTCGTACAGTCTTTGTATTAGAATGTCATGGTGAACTGTGTCAAATGCAGCTGAGAGGTCCAGGAAACGTAGTGCAGCAACTCCATTGTGGTCTATTGTGTTTTTATGATCATTCCAGATGATGATGAGGGCAGATTCAGTGTCCCTTTCTGGACAGAATCCAGTTTGGTAGTCTGAAAGTATGGCGATATCTTCAATGAATTGTGACATGAGGACGAAAGCTGCTCTTTCTATCAGTTTCCCCAGTAAAGGTCCATTTGTAATTGGTCTGTAGTTGTTGGGACCATGTAGGTGCAGGTTTCTTTTCTTTAATAATGGGCATATGTATGCTGTTTTAAGGTCTTCAGGAAAGATTCCCATAGTTAAAGAATTAATGATGAATCCTCTTACTGGTGTGGCAGTAGAGGTAGATAAAAGTATGTTCTTGAAGTTGTGTGGTGGACAAGGGTCAGAAGGGCAGCCGGAAGGCCTGCTTGTTTTGACCAGATTCATAAATTCACTTTGTGATTTTTCTTTAAAGGAGTGCAGAGGCAGGGTTGGCTTAGTCTTGGGATCTTTGGGATCTGGTTGGTGCTTGTGGTTTTCCTTTGTTTTAAATAGGCGTCCAATCTGTCTGCTTTGGTTGTGTAATGATTTGCCAGTTTGTCTGTGTATTTTTGAGTAATGAGATGAGTTCCTTTAATGCATTTAGGTTTTCAAAATATGTTGAGAACTTTATAAAATTCTTTATTTGCAGATATAGCATTTTGAATTCTGTCGGAGTACTAACTTTTTTTTTTTTTTTAGCTTTTTTGATTGATAATTTGTATATTTTGTTAAGTATGAGTAGGTGACGTTTGCCTTGAATGTTGTTCGTTTTGAGCCAGGTTTGTTGCAGCCTTCTGATTTATTGTTCTATCTTTTTTAGTTCTGTATTTCTCCAAGGTACTTATATTTGTTTGTCCTGTTTTGTTTTTCTCAGGGGTGTTAGGATATCGAAAGCTTCCCATAGCCACTCAAACTTTTTGAACTCGACTTATATTGCCTAGATCTTTGTAGGCTGTTAGTTGTGTTTCTAAGTATTCAATGTCTTGTATTGATGCTGTAAGTGGGGTAATTTGTTTAGATTGACAGTAATGCACAATTCTTTTCAATTTATTGGCATAGCACTGCCTGGTAGTGGGTTTTCTTGCTTGTTTAATTACTTCCATACATTCAGTTGGTGGTTGTAGATACCTAAATTCTATGACCTCAGGAGCCAAATCACTAGATTGAGTATGTTGGGAATTGGATGCCTGATCTTCTGTTTGTTCCATGTTAACAGATCTGGTCTGTTTGGGAGTTTGATATGTGGTACTACTGACAGGTCTAATAGTGTTGTGTACCAAGGTTGACGTGCCCACATTGGCGCTATCAGTATTAGTTTGAGCGGATTTTGACGCAGTTTGTTGACTAGAAATGGAATCAGCGGGAGAGGGGGAAAAGCGTAAGCAAATATCCCTGACCAATTCAGCCATAGAGCATTGCCCCTGGTTAGCGGATGTGGGTACCTAGATACGAAGTTTTGACATTTTGCGTTTTCGCTGGTGGCGAACAGATCTATGTCTGGTGTCCCCCATTGTTGAAAGTATAGCTGAAGCACTTGAGGGTGAATTTCCCACTCGTGTGTTTGTTGATGATCTCTGCTGAGAACATCTGCCAATTGGTTGTGTATCCCTGGAATGTATTGTGCTCCCAGGTAAATTTTGTTGTGGATTGCCCATTGCCTAATTTTTTGTGTTAGGAGGGAGAGTTGGGATGAATGAGTCCCTCCTTGTTTGTTTAGGTAATACATTGTTGTCATGTTGTCTGTTCTGACAAGGATATTCTTGTGAGTGAGAAGTGGCTGAAAAGCTTTGAGTGCTAGGAATACAGCTACCAACTCTAAGTGATTTATGTGTAACTGTTTGTGTTTGGCGTCCCATTGTCCCTGGATGTTGTGATTGTTGAGGTGAGCCCCCAAGCCAATCATTGATACATCTGTTGTAAGTATGGTGTGAGGTACGGCGTCTTGAAATGGCCGCCCTTTGTTTAGGTTTTTGGAATTCCACCACTGAAGGGACATGTATGTTTGGCAGTCTATCAACACTAGATCTTGAAGTTGACCCTGTGCCTTTGACCATTGCTGTGCAAGGCATTGTTGCAAAGGCCACATGTTTAGTCTTGCATGTGGGACAATGGAAATACAGGATGCCACCATGCCCAATAGTTTCATGACGAATTTGACAGTGTACTGTTGGGCTGGTAGTATTTGTTGCAATAAATTGCAAAATGCTTGTACTCTTTGTGGACTTGGGATTGCAAGTGCTGTTTGAGTATTTAGTGTTACTCCTAAATAGTGTTGTATATGCGCAGGTTTTAGGTGTGATTTTTGGTAGTTTATGGAGAACCACAGGGTGTGTAGGGTTTGTATTACATATTGCGTATGGTTTTGACACTGTGTATGACTGTTGGATTTTATTAGCCAATCGTCGAGATATGGAAAGACATGAATGTGTTGCCTTCTTAGGTAGGCTGCAACTACCGCCAGGCATTTTGTGAATACTCTGAGAGCTGTTGTTATTCCGAAGGGTAACACTTTGAACTGATAATGCTTTCCTTGAATCACAAACCTGAGATATTTTCTGTGGGCTGGATGGATGGGTACATGAAAATAGGCATCTTTGAGGTCTAATTGTTGCCATGAAATCATGTTGTTGAAGTAGTGGGACAACATCCTGTAGTGTTACCATGTAAAAATGTTTTGACAGGATGTAAACAGTGAGTGTTCTGAGATCTAATATTGGCCTTAAGGTTCCGTCCTTTTTGGGAATGAGGAAATACAGTGAGTGAACTCCTGTTCCTATTTGCTTTTGTGGCACTGCCTCTATTGCTTGTTTGAATAATAGAGATTTTACTTCCTCTTGCAACAGGGCGATATGTTGTGTGGAGAGGTTGTGTGGTTTTGGTGGAATACTTGGTGGAGTTTGTGCCAATTCTACACAATAGCAATTGTGGATAATTGATAATACCCAGGTGTCTGTGGTAATGGGTAGCCAATTGTTGTGGAACATTTGCAGTCTTCCCCCCCACAGGTGAGGTGTGAGTTGGGAAGGGATGGCTTAAGTCACAGCTTTGCCTGTTGTGAGGCTTGTTTTGTTGACTGATATTTTCCCTTGCCTCTAGGGTACTGGCCTCTGTAAGTACTTTTGAAACCACCTCGTTGATATTCAAGTTGGTAGGCCGTCTTTGTTTATGAGGTGGATGCCTCAGGTGTTTGGGTTCTAAATCCACCTCTGTATTGGGGCTTACGAAAGGATCCCCTGTATTGTGTAGTGTACAAAGCACCCATGGCTTTTGCTGTGACAGAATCTTTTTTCATTTTTTCAATGGCTGTGTCCACCTCTGGCCAAAAAGCTGTTTTTGGTTAAGCAGCATATTGAGGACAGCCTGTTGTATTTCAGGCTTAAATCCTGAAGACCTAAGCCATGCGTGTCTTCTTTTTGTTACAGTAGTGTTGATGATTGTAGCTTCTGTATCTGCAGAGTCTAGGGCTGACCTGATCTGGTTATTGGTGATGGCTTGCCCTTCTTCTACTATTTGTTGTGCCCTCTTCTGCTGTTCCTTGGGGAGATGTTGTATTATGTCTTTCATCTCATCCCAGTGGGCCCTGTCGTATCTAGCCAACAATGCCTCAGAGTTGGCTATCCCCCACTGGTTGGCTGCTTGAGATGACCCCCCTTTTCCCGCAGCATCAAACTTTCTACTCTCCTTGTCTGGTGGGGGTGCATCCCCTGATGACTGCGAGTTTGCTCTTTTTCTGGCTGGGCTTACCACTACGGAGTCTGGAGGCAATTGTTGTGTGATAAAGACAGAATCAGAGGGAGGTGTCTTATATTTTTTCTCCACCCTAGGAGTAATTATTCTAGTTTTGAATGGCTCCTTGAATATTTGGTCAGCATGCTTTAACATGCCAGGGAGCATGGGAAGCGACTGATAAGTTGCATGTGTAGAGGAAAGTGTATTAAAAAGGAAGTAATCCTCTAACGGCTCAGTGTGCATGGCGACATTCTGATAGGATGCCGCCCTAGATATGACCTGGGAGTAGCCTGTACTATCCTCTGGTGGTAATGGCTTAGAGGGATAGCAATCTGGGTGGTTATCTGGAATGGGATCTGGATCATAAAGATCCCATGGATCCACATTGTCCTGCTGCGAATCGAATGAGAGTGCTGGTGATTGCATAAGTGTAGGACTAGTAGAGGGAGAGATAAGAGATACGTAAATGAAGAGAGTGAGGAGGAGAGTGAGAAGTAGAAAATTGAGAGGGTGGAGGTTTCTCTTTGGTTCTTGGCACTTTAGGTGGTGGCTGAGCACTGTCCAATTCTTCCTGAAAGGCTAATTTGCTCTTCGGCTTTAGAGGAGGTGCTGTTATAATTCTGCCAGTGTCTTTATGGATGTGAATCCTGGCTTGCCTTTTATCTATTGCCTCCATTTGTGAGAGTTCCTCAGTAAGTTTATGGCTTTCTTTCAGTGCTTGTGAAAGTCCATGTTCCTCCGTGTAAATTGGCTTTTTCAGCTTCAAAGCTGTTATTTTCGCTATCGAAAAAGTTAGGGTCGATGATGGTCTTGGCTCCGAAAACGATTTTCGAGGTTTCGACTCGAAGGATCGATGTTTGGTGGACTCAGAGACAGAGCCTTGGCTCGAGTCCGATGGCTTGGGTGGCGTGGCCTTTTTCGGTGCCGAAGTTGTGGGTTGGTCACCGAAGGTCTTTTTACGGGTTGAGCCATGGCAGTAGAGTTCCCAAGGCCTTATGTTTGGGCTTGGCTGGGACAGGGGCAGGCGTACTCACGTGCTGTCCTGCGTGACTGGTCTGTCCTCCTCAGACTCCTGCTCGGAGTCGGATGCTCAAACGGAGACAACCGTCTGCATGATTTCTTCCTCCTCGACGTTGAGATGTTCGGTGCTCTTGGATGCCATCTTGAGTCTCCTTGCTCTTCTGTCTCGGAGCGTTTTCTTGGAGCGGAAGGATCTGCAGGCCTCGCAATTTTCTTCCTGATGGTCTGGGGAAAGGCAAAGATTACAGACGAGATTTTGGTCTGTGTAGGGAAATTTAGCGCTGCACAGAGGACAAAAGCGGAATGGGGTCCAGTCCATGAGGCTCCCACGCGGTCGGTCCAACCAGGCCCGAGTTGGGGGCGGGCGCCCCGAAGGGCAAAAAAGATGTTTGACCCGACGGTACCGAAGTGTCGATGGAAGATGGAACGCGATCTAAACAATACTGATGAGAATTAGAGAGTTTTGAAACTTTTCCGACTCGGAGTATCGATGCGAAAGGAAACACGTCCGAACCCAATGGTGGAAAGAAAACAATCTAACATGGAGTCGATGCCCATGCGCAATGGAGCCGAAGAGGAGGAGTCACTGAATCCCGTGACTCAAAAACACTTCTTCGAAGAAAAGCAACTTGTAACACTCCGAGCCCAACACTAGATGGCAGACGGTATACATAGCATGTGTATCTGCAGCTACACATGCCATTGAACACATATATACATACATATATATATATATATATATATATATATATATATATATATATATATATGGAAAATGTCACTTACCCAGTGTACATCTGTTCGTGGCATGAGACGCTGCAGATTCACATGCTGTGCATTATCCTGCCATCTAGTGTTGGGCTCGGAGTGTTACAAGTTGTTTTTCTTCGAAGAAGTCTTTTCGAGTCACGAGACTGAGGGACTCCTCCCTTTCAGCTCCATTGCGTATGGGCATCGACTCCATCTTAGATTGTTTTCCCCGCAGAGGGTGAGGTAGGAGTTGTGAGTATACTAGATGTGCCCAGGCAATGGAGTAGGTATGTATGTACGTAATGTGTATTAAAATAATAGTTATTTACAAATTTACAATTTTCATTCAACTAATAACGGCTACAGGCTCCCGGGGAGGTGGGAGGGCGCATGTGAATCTGCAGCGTCTCATGCCACGAACAGATGTACACTGGGTAAGTGACATTTTCCATTCGGTGGCATGTGTAGCTGCAGATACACATGCTGTGCATAGACTAATAAACAGTAATCTCCACAAAAATGCAGTGGCTTAGCCTGTAGGAGTTGAAGTTGTCTGAAATAATGTTCTTAATACAGCCTGTCCTACTGTGGCTTGTTGTGTCGCTAACACATCTACACAGTAATGCTTAGTGAATGTATGAGGCGTAGACCAGATGGCTGCCTTACAAATTTCAGTCATAGGTATATTCTCAAGAAAAGCCATTGTGGTGCCTTTCTTCCTAGTGGAATGTGCTCTTGGTGTAATAGGTAGATCTCTTTTTGCTTTAATATAGCAAGTTTGAATACATTTAACTATCCATCTGGCGATGCCTTGTTTGGATATAGGATTATCTGCATGAGGTTTTTGAAAGGCTACAAACAATTGTTTTGTTTTTCGAAATTGTTTTGTTCTGTCAATGTAATACATTAGTGCTCTCTTTATGTCTAATGTATGTAAGGCTCTTTCGGCTACTGAGTCTGGTTGCGGAAAGAAGACTGGGAGTTCCACTGTTTGGTTTAGGTGGAATGGTGATATGACCTTTGGTAGGAATTTGGGATTTGTACGGAGAACCACTTTATGTTTATGTATTTGTATAAAGGGTTCCTGAATAGTAAATGCTTGTATCTTACTTACTCTTCTAAGTGATGTGATAGCTATTAGGAAGGCTACTTTCCGAGTTAAGTATTGCTCTCACAAGAGTGCATGGGTTCGTATGGTGGTCCCATGAGACGTGTTAATACAATATTAAGGTTCCACAAAGGTACTGGTGGTGTCCTTGGGGGTATGATTCTTTTTAGTCCCTCCATAAATGCTTTGATGACTGAGTTTCTAAAAAGCGATGATGTATGTGTAATCTGCAGATAGGCAGATATTGTAGTGAGATTTATTTTAATGGAAGAGAATGCTAGATTAGACTTTTGTAAGTGTAATAAGTAGCTTACAATATCCTTTGTGGATGCATGTAGTGGTTGAATTTGATTAGTGTGGCAGTAGTAAACAAATCTTTTCCATTTGTGTGCGTAACGATGTCTCGTCGTAGGTTTTCTAGCTTGTTTAATGACCTCCATATACTCTTGTGTAAGGTTTAAATGTCCGAATTCTAAGACTTCAGGAGCCATATTGCTAGATTGAGCAATGATGGATTTGGGTGTCTGATCTGTTGTTTGTGTTGTGTTAACAGATTTGGTATGTTTGGTAATTTGATGTGAGGTACTACTGATAAGTCTAACAGTGGTGTGTACCACGGTTGACGAGCCCAGGTTGGTGCTATGAGTATTAGTTTGAGTTGGTTTTGACTTAGTTTGTTGACCAGATAAGGAATGAGTGGGAGAGGGGGAAAAGCATAAGCAAATATCCCTGACCAACTGATCCATAGTGCATTGCCCTTGGATTGAGGGTGTGGGTACCTGGACGCAAAGTTTTGGCATTTTGCGTTTTCTTTTGTTGCAAATAGGTCTATGTTTGGTGTTCCCCAGCGGAGGAAGTGATCCTGTAGGATCTGGGGATGAATTTCCCATTCGTGAGTTTGCTGGTGATCTCGACTGAGATTGTCGGCTAACTGGTTCTGAATGCCTGGTATGTATTGTGCTATCAGGCGAATGTGATTGTGAATTGCCCAATGCCAAATTTTTTGTGCTAAGAGACACAGTTGTGACGAGTGTCCCCCTCCTTGTTTGTTGCGATAATACATTGTTGTCATGTTGTCGTTTTGACAAGAATGTGTTTGTGGGCTACCAGTGTTTGAAATGCTTTTAATGCTAGAAACACTGCCAACAGTTCTAAATGATTTATGTGGAGTTGTTTTTGTTGATTGTCCCATTGTCCCTGTATGCTGTGCTTGTTGAGGTGTGCTCCCCACCCCATCATGGAAGCATCTGTTGTCATCTTGAAGCACTGGGTCCTGGAATGGCCGCCCTTGGTTTAAATTTATAGGGTCCCACCATTGAAGCGAGAAGTGTGTCTGGCGGTCTATCAACACTAGATCTTGGAGTTGACCCTGTGCTTGTGTCCATTGTTTTGCTAGGCACTGTTGTAAGGGCCGCATGTGTAATCTTGCGTTTGGGACAATGGCTATGCATGAAGACATCATGCCTAGAAGTTTCATTACAAACCTTACTGGGTAGTGTTGGTTTGGCTGTATGCTTGATGTTATATTTTGGAACGCTTGGACCCTTTGTGGACTTGGAGTGGCAATCCCTTTTTGTGTGTTGAGTGTTGCTCCCAAGTATTGTTGTATTTGGGATGGCTGCAGATGTGATTTCTGGTAATTTATAGAAAAACCTAGTCTGTGCAGAGTTTCTATAACGGATTGCGTCTGAAGAAGACACTGTAGTTCAGTGTTGGTTTTTATTAGCCAGTCGTCTGTATGGGAATACGTGCATGTGCTGTCTCCTTATGTGAGTGGCTACTACTGCAAGGCATTTTATGAATACCCTTGGGGCTGTTGTTATCCCGAACAGTAACACTTTGAATTGATAGTGTACGCCGTGTATTACAAACCTTAAGTATTTTCTGTGAGAAGGATGGATGGGTATGTGAAAGTAGGCATCCTTGAGATCTAATGTTAGCATGTAGTCCTCCTTTTTTAGTAAGGGAACCACGTCTTGAAGTGTTACCATGTGGAAGTGATCCGACTTGATGAAGAGATTCAGTGTTCTGAGGGCTAATATAGGTCTTAGCGTCTTGTCCTTCTTTGGAATTTGGAAATATAGTGAGTAGACGCCTGTTCCTTTCTGATGTTTGGGTACTAACTCTATTGCTTGTTTTTGTAGTAATGCTTGGACCTCTATTTGTGATAGGTCTAAGTGTTGTTTGGACATATTGTGTGCCCTTGGGAGCACATCTGGTGGGAAATTTGTGAATTCTATGCAATAACCATGTTGGATAATGGCTAGGTCCCATGCGTCCGTAGTAATGTGTGTCCAGTTTTGATAGTATGCGGTAAGTCTCCCCCCACTGGTGTTAAGTGTTGGGGTTCTGTGACATTGAAGTCATTGTTTGGTTTGGCTTGTTTTAGGTGTCTGGAACTTTCCCTTTCCTCTTGGAAATTGTCCACCTCTATATGAGCCACAAAACCCTCCCCTCTAGTATTGTGCCTGATAGGTGGGTCTAGGTTGCGAGGTGGGAGGCTCTGGTGTTTGCATTCGAAACCCCCCTCTAAATTGTGGCTTTCTAAATGTGCATCTGCCCTATGGGGAGTAGAGCGCGCCCGTGGCTTTGGTCGTGTCCGTGTCCTTCTTTAATTTTTCAATTTAATCATGCATGCCTGCGAATGGTTACCGCAGTGTTGACTGTTCGTGCTGCCATGTCTGCAGAGTCTAATGCGGACCTTATTTGGTTGTTGGATACTGCTTGCCCTTCTTCCACAACCTGCTGGGCACGTTTCGGGTGTTCTTTGGGCAAGTGTTGTATAATGTGTTGCATCTCGTCCCAGTGTGCCCTGTCGTAGCAAGCAAGTAGGGCTTGTGAGTTTGCGATCCGCCATTGATTGGCTGCCTGTGCTGCCACTCGTTTGCCCGCTGCGTCAAACTTCCTACTCTCTTTGTCAGGCGGTGGAGCGCCTCCTGACGGTTGAGAGTTTGCCCTCTTTCTTGCCGCTCCTACAACCACCGAGTCTGGTGTAAGTTGCTGTGTTATAAACACAGGCTCCGTTGGGGGAGGCTTGTATTTTTTCTCCACCCTAGGCGTGATAGCCCTTCCTTTAACTGGCTACTGGAATACCTGTTTTGCATGTTTGAGCATGCCCGGGAGCATTGGCAGACTCTGGTAGGAAGTGTGGGGGATGCCAAGGTGTTGAACAGGAAATCATCCCCTATTGGCTCAGAGTGCATTGCTACAT
The DNA here is from genome assembly GCF_031143425.1 of Pleurodeles waltl. NCBI lineage: Eukaryota > Metazoa > Chordata > Amphibia > Caudata > Salamandridae > Pleurodeles > Pleurodeles waltl. Next base: position 856,951,746 of record NC_090442.1, on the reverse strand, counting down.
TGTGGAACGTAGCTGCCCTTGATAGTACCTGCGTATATGCAGTACTGTCCTCGGGAGGGGACGGCTTTGTTGGGTAACAGTCCGGACTGTTGTCTGATACTGGTGCATCATACAAGTCCCACGCATCAGGATCATCCTGCGTCATCATTGTATGCGTAGGTGACTGCATAGGTGTTCCCACTGGAGACAACTGTGGTGAGTGTAGTGGGGAAGGTTGTGGCGAAAAACTTGGTGGTGGTGTTTTTTCTTTGGCCACCTTCGCCTTTGGCTGCATTTCTGACTCTTGAAATGCCAGTTTTCTTTTAGTTTTAATTGGAGGAAGAGTTTGTATTTTACCAGTCACTTTCTGGATATGCAACCTCCTTTGCGTATGGTCTGGCTCAACCATAGCTATTTCTTACTCAAATCTGTGTTTTTCATGCATTTGGCTGGAAAGTCCTTGCTCTTCTGTGTAAGAGCTTCTTTTCAGCTCTGAAGCCGCTTTTTTCGGTACCGATGTTTCCGATAAAGTCTTTCTCGGTTCCGACATTATTTTCCTCACCTTGGGTGAGTCGAACTCTCGGTGTCGAGATCGTTCAGTGCCAGAATCTCGCCGGAGTCGGAAGTCTTTGGCAAATCTCAGGCCTTTTTCGGTGCCGATGTTTGGTCACCTTCTTTTCGATGGGTTAAGCCATGGCCTGCTGGCGGTGGCGTCCCCTTGGCCTTAACGCTCTTTTTGTGAGCTTTGGACGGGGCAGTTTTACTCACTGTTTTCTGCATCGTCGTGGTTCGCTCACTTTCGGAATCGTCAAAGTCCTCTGCAGCTACACATGCCACCGAACATAATTATATATTCCTCTCTCCCTACTTCTTAAACTATACTTCCTGTGTTGATTCGGAGGCCTTCAAGGTTTTAAAAGTGGTTACCAACAGTGTAGCTAATATGAAGTGACACATGGTGATATAGATGCACCAAATTAAAGCATACATTGTTGTAGTCCTGGTTTTGCATTGTAGAGTTTTTCATTGACATCATAAATGCTTGAATAATTCCATGCTGTCTTCGTGGATCACAGAACACCTCTCTGTCTATTTGTATAGTTTTTTTTCCATGAAAATAACATTTCAGAATATCTTTATCCATTAGTTTTGTTTAATCATTACAACAGAGTTGTCATTTTCTCCTGTGTGTCCATAATTTTGCTTTAGAATGTCTATACAGAGTTGAGCATTTGACATGCAAAGCCCCTTTAAACGACTGTGTACATGAAGTTAAAAATGCAGCCTGAAAGACTTGCATTAAGTTTAAGGAGTAAGAGACCTGTACCTCTAAGAACCTAAGAAGCTCCCCTTCCCACAATGCACTGTACTGGTTGCTGCGTCCCGAAGCCAGTTAATTTTTTTTTCTTTTATACAGATGAGAGCAGCAGGATAATTCATAATTCGTACGGTGAATAACTAACCAGCCAGGGAGGTGGGTCAGTCATTTAGCAATGCATTGAAGAGCCCTACAATGCAGAACCAGCACTACAGGTGCATAACCTTTTTTCTGCAGCCTTAAGATCTTCATTGATGGTCATTATCGCTTTAATAGAGTATCAAGCTAACCGGTTATAATACAGCTGCTGTGCTGTAAAAGGAAATGAATGCATTAGAAATCTGTCACATAGACAAGGGCCTTTATTAGAAAATTATTTCTGAATGTTTCCTGCCCAACTTTAGCTTCTGCTTGAGTATTAGACTCTAGACAATACTATTCAGTGAACGTATGTACTATTTCCATGCTGCTGTCTTACAGATGTCAAAGATAGGGACATGTCTAATCCAAGCTTATTCCTATTCACATGGTAAATGTAGGAGGCTGACTTGGCTTATAGTGGGTACCTTGTGGTACTTACACCTTGTGCCAGGTCCAGTTATCTCTTATTAGGAGATTAGTAGTGTTCTAGCAGCTTAGGCTGATAGAGGTAGCTATAGCAGAGCAGCTTAGGCTGAACTAGGAGACATGCAAAGCTCCTACTATACCACTTATATCATAGAGCACTATATCACAATTAAAACAATACTCAGAGTTACTAAAAAATAAAGGTACTTTATTTTAGTGACAATATGCCAAAAGTATCTCAGAGGATATACTCCCTTAGGACGTAAGTGATATACAAAAAATATACACACAAACCAAAATCAGGTAAGTAAACAGTTAGAAAAGTAGTGCAAACACTGTAGAACACAATAGAATGCAATAGGAGACAATAGGCCTAGGGGCAACACAAACCATATACTCCAAAAGTGGAATGCAAACCACGAATGGACCCCAGGCCTAGTGTAGTGTGTAGAGGGTCAGTGGGAGTGTAAGAAAACTCTAAGGGTGTCCAAGATACCCCACCCAAGACCCTGAAAAGTAGGAGTAAATTTACCCTACTACCCCAGAAAGACAGTAAAGTTGAGATAGGGGATTCTGCAAGGACAACAACTGACTGCAAAGCACTGAAGACAGATTCCTGGACCTGAGGACCTGCAAAGGAAGGGGACCAAGTCCAAGAGCCATGCCTCTGGGTGGAAGAAGCCGAAGATTCTGCAACAACGGAAGGTGCCAGGAACTTCTTCTTTGGTCAGAAGATGTCCCACTGCGTGCTGGAGGATGCAGAGTTGTTTCCACGCAGAAAGACCGCAAACAAGCCTTGCTAGCTGCAAGAGTCGTGGTTGAGGATTTTGGGAGCTGCCAGGGCCCAGGAAGGACCAGGAGGTCACCCATTGGAGGAGGAGACAGAGGGGGCGCTCAGCAACAGAGAGAGACCAAGCAGAAGCAGGCAGCACCCGCAGAAGCACCTGAACAGGCGTTCAGAAGATCTGGGCACGGCGGTCATCTCAGTACAACAAAAGAGGGTACCACGAAGTCATAGGTCAACTCAGCGAGTTGGGCAACGCAGGACGGAGTGCCGGGGACCTGGGCTGTGCTGTGCACAAAGGAAGTCTTGAAAAAGTGCACAGAAGCCCTAGCAGCTGCAGTTCACGCATTACACAGGATTACAGTCTGGCGTGGGAAGGCAAGGACTTCCCTCCACCAAATTTGGATAGAAGGACCACTGGACTGTCAGGGTCCCAACAATCCAGCTGCTGTGTTCCAGGGACTATGCTCGTCAAGATGAGAGGAGAACCAGAGGACCGGTGATGCATAAATTTGGTGCCTGCGTTGGCAGGGGGAAGATTCCATCGACCCACAGGAGATTTCTTCTTGGCTTCCAGTGCAGGGTGAAGGCAGACAACCCTCAGAGCATGCACCACCAGGAAACAGTTGAGAAAGCCGTCAGGATGAGGCGCTACAATGTTGCTGGTAGTCTTCTCGCCACTTTGTTGAGGTTTTGCAGGCGTCCTGGAGCAGTAAGCGGTCGATCCTTGGCTGAAGTCGAAGAGAGAAGTGCAGAGGAACTCTGGTGAGTTCTTGCATTCGTTATCTGACGACAAACCCACAGGAGAGACCCTAAATATCCCTCAGAGGAGGATTGGCTACCTAACAAGGTAAGAGCCTATCAGAAGAGGTCTCTGACGTCACCTGCTGGCACTGGCCACTCAGAGGTCTCCAGAGTGCCCTCACACCTCTGCATTCCAGATGGCAGAAGTCTGGGACACGCTGGAGGAGCTATGGGCACCGCCCCTAGGGTGGTGATGGACAGGGGAGTGGTCACTCCCCTTTCCTTTGTCCAGTTTCGCTCCAGAGCAGGGACTGGGGGTTGCCTAAACCGGTGTAGACTGGCTTATGCAAGGAGGGCCCCATCTGTGCCCTTCAAAGCATTTCCAGAGGCTGGGAGAGGCTACCCCTCCCCATCCTTTAACACCTATTTCCAAAGAGAGATGGTGTGCTTGTTCTGCCTTCCTGGGACTGGACTGCACAGACCCTAGGAGGTTAGCTGCTGAGAAACCCCATAGAGCTGGAATGGCAGTACCTGGGGTCCATAGTGGAGCCCCGGGGATGCATGGAATTGACTCCCCAATACCAGATTTGGAATGGGGGGACAATTCCATGATCTTAGACATGTTGCATGGCCATATTCGGAGTTACCATTGTCAAGCTACATATAGGTATTGACCTATATGTAGTGCACACGTGTAATGGTGTCCCCGCACTCACAAAGTCCGGGGAAATGGCCCTGAACGATGTGGGGGCACCTTTGCTAGGGCAAGGGCGCCCTCACACTTATTAACTTTGCACCTAACCTTCAGCAAGTGAAGGTTAGACATATAGGTGACCTATAAGTTACTTAAGTGCAGTGAAAATGGCTGTGAAATAACGTGTGCGTTATTTCACTCAGGCTGCTGTGGCAGTCCTGTGTAAAGGTTTGGCTGAGCTCCCTATGGGTGGCAAAAGAAATGCTGCAGCCATAGGGATCTCTTGGAACCCCAATATCGTGGGTATCTAGGTACCATATACTAGGGAATTATAAGGGTGTTCCAGTATGCCAACTGAAATTGGTAAAAGTGGTCACTAGCCTATAGTGACAAATTTAAAGGCAAAGAGAGCACAAGCACTGAGGTTCTGATTAGCACAGCCTCAGTGACACAGTTAGTCACTACACAGGTATACACATTCAGGTCACAAACTATGAGCACTGGGGTCCTGGCTAGCAGGGTCCAGTGAGACAGGCAAAAACAAACTGACAGACATGTAAAAATGGGGGTAACATGCCAGGCAAGATGGTACTTTCCTACAAGCAGACACTACTCTCTGGCACTACTTTAAATCATACTCAGACATATGTAAGACAATGCATTTTAACTGCGGTAGAAGTGAGACCGACATTAAATTGATTGGGTTAGACATTGCCTTTTTACTGACCTATTTGGTATGTGCTGGACCTTGCTGAGGCAGGCAATAAGGAGGCAGTACAAGCTAGAAATCATGGGCAGTATCAAATGCCAAGGAAATCACTGCTCTACCTCATTAATAAGGAAGTAGAAGTAAACTAGATTTTGAATATGGATGGCCACCCAATGAATACGTTAATTACCTTTGGTAACACTCTTCCTGGTGAATACTCAATCTAACTGCAGATTCCTCTGCTTGTGAATATCCACAGTTGCCATACTGGATCTGGAATATTTTTCATTATAGTCTCTGCGCACCCATAGGTGCTGCTGTGCGGCTCTGCATCATCTTTGCTAAGCCCCAAAAGTGATGACTGTAGCCCTACCTCGGCACCATTCATGAAAGCAGATGTTTTTCTTCCTGAATATTGCCCCCATTTTCTTTGACTCCATATCTGGCGGGGCTGTAGGAAAGGAGTTTGGGTTGACCCTGCTGGTGGAGATCTTACCACCAGGCTTTCTGGAGTAGGATTATGGGTCAGAACGGCGGGTAACCAGGAGCTGACCTGTGGGGATGTACCATTTGTCTGCTGGCTGGAGGGCAAGAGCACATTTTCGCCCAAATGCCCTTGAGGGTGTTAATAAGTGTTTCATTAAAAGGAAGCAAATAATCTGATGAGAATTGTCCTGATGGCAAAACCTATGTGAGCAGCTCTGCCACTCTTCTAATGACCATGGCAAAGGATGTTCAGTAGAAGGACTGCTGGGTGGACGTGGGGTTGGGCACCAATCCTGTGTCAAGAGATGTGTCTCTTCTAGGTCTATGTAAAAGTTTACATCATATTGTAGGGACAAATCCACCCCAACACAACCAAATGCAGGTTGGCTGTGACCAGAGTTCGACCCAAAAATGTTTTTGAAGTGGACAACTTCTAGGTAGAGGCATCATTTTGAAAGAGTTAGAAGAGACTTGCAATGTGTGCGAAGGCACTGCACTCGCATGCAGTGCTGAACGAAGTTGGAATGCTTTTGGTGCTGAGTTGGGTAGAACTTTGGACTCCACATCCTCCTATAGTGTTGATGACAGCACCGAAGTGGCAGGAATGAGTGTGTATTGTGGAGCCAGGTGTGGAATCTGCTTTAGATTTGGAGAAGAACCAGAAGCATTACTGGAGGTCTGGAAGTCTTTGGCAATGCCTGGGGCCCAAAGGTCGGCAAGAGGGAACCGGTAAGGAACCTAAGATGTGAAGCATGGCATCCTTAAACACCATGATCAGTTGTGGCATCGGTGATGAAACTAGAAACTTTGGATGCATCAGAAGAGCAAGTTACTTACCTTCAGTAACACATTATCTAGTTGCAGATTCCTTATCTTTGAATTTCCAAGGTGTCAGAAGACTTTTGCATGAGCAGTACCCCAGCGCCGTTGGATGGCTTTGTTTGTTTGTGCAAGGTGGCAGCTGCGTCATTGGTGCCGGAAGTGATGTTGCGTCACCTATGTAAGTGCCACCTAGGTGCACAGATGTCTGTTACTTTTCACGACTTTCCATGCCAGAAGCACACAGCCATGAAGTGAACTAACGAATGGGTGCCCAAACTAAGGGCCTGAAAAGGAGGAACCCTGACTCTCGGAATCTGTCTGCAGAGAGGGTAGGAATGGGAGGGCCTGCAAGGAATCTGTAGCTAGATTGTGTCTCTACCAGATAATGCATTACTGAAGATAAGTAACTTGTTCCTCTGACAGAGACTTTTAGTTTCAGATTCCTTACCTATGACTATATACCCAAACCAAACCATTCCTAGCGGTGGGCTGAGGCCAAATTTTCTATACTAAAAAGTCCTGCAGGATGGAACAGGCGAAAAGCGCATACCTGCAGACCTGACTGTCCAGTACAGTGTTTGGCAAATGTGTGCAAAGATGCCCATGTTGCTGCCTGACAGATGTCAAGGGCTGGCACTCTAGGAGACACTGATGCAGTAGCAGCTTTCCTCTGGTAGAATAGGCCTCTAAGCACTCAGAAGGCTGCCTTTTAGCTTGGTTGTAGTAGATCTTGACAAAGAGAATGACACAGTGCGAAATTCACTTCTGTACTGCCCGCTTGCAGGAAAAGTGCCACTTTTGACACAGTCACTCACCCACTCTTTGCCTGGTTTCGGGTGTGATTTTGACTGTTCATGCATTAGGTTCCCGCTAACCCTAAAGGTGGTCAGCCCATTGGCTACCGACTGGCACTTCATGTAACGCTCCTAACTTGAGTATTTAGGTGGCACCCCTGGACCTAGAACTCAGATCCTGATTACCCATGAAGAAGGACAAAGAAGAGAGTCGCCCCAGCAGAAGAAGAGGAAGAAGAAGCAGCTGACCTGGTACCAACCCTTCCAGCCTGCCTGCTGACCTCAACGGACTCTGCACAAAAAGACTCTTCTTGCAGCTGGTGGGAAGAGAAAAAGCAACCCCATCAGCAACTAGTGCACCCGTCGCCTCTGACCCCAACTGAGTGGGACCACGATGCCAAAAACGCCCTCAAGTCCACCTTGGCTGACCACCTGCTGGACTCCCCGACGATGCCTGCAGCATCAACAAGTAGGACCACGGACGGTGACCGCGAGTACTCCTGGACAGTGAAACCCATCATCAAAGGACATCCCTGCACTCGTTGCACCAGGGCTCTGGAGACAAGGGCCAATGGTGCACCTACCTTGCTGGACATCTTGCGTCATTGACCTATCTGTTTGTCGCCCCTGACTGGCTTCCTAGCCAGAGCCTACAGCAAGTCTTTACGAGGACCAAACTCCCATCCGAAACCGATGCACCGGAAGCCGTACTTATGTTTAAAAGTTTACTTACCCGATTACAAAGTTCTTGGGTTTGAAACATACATAAAAAGAATTGTTATTTTCCTAAATTGGTTTTGGATTAATTCATTGAGTGTGTGTCTCATTTATTGCCTCAGTGAGCACGAAAAATGCCTACCACTACCTCCTGATAAGCCTAACTGCTTGCCCACACTACCACAAACAGAGCATTAGTCCTATCTAATTTTGCCTCTGCAATACCACATGGGGATCCACTGGACTCTCTGTACAGTGTACTTAATTTTAGTGCCACATACCCCACAAAGAGCTGGTCATCCACCCCGAATTCTTTTGTGCGGTCAAGGAAGAATTTCAATGTTCTTTTTGGTTCCAGACGGTGAAGTCGCTCCTCTACTTTAGAGGGATATGGAGGAGCCTAAAAGATGGGCATGGTAACAGACTTTCCCAACTTAAATGGGGTAACCACTTTCAGAAGGAAAGAGACCTTGGTGCGAAGCTCTGGGAACACAGTTAGATAAGTAGGCTTGTATGATAAAGCCTGCAGCTCACTCACCCACCCTTTCACTGCTTGGAAGAGGATGGTCTGGGCTTCCTCCGGGACTTGTGGCAGCACTTGCTGTAGGAAAGTGCCCTTTTTGGCATTGTTACCCTCTACCCACCCAAACTTTTTTCCTGATATTGGATGCTGACTTCACTGAGAACATGCTTGGATCCTGCTAACCAGGCCCTAGCACCAGTGTTCTTTCCCTAAACATGTACCATTGCTTCCACAATTGGCACACCCCTGGCACACAGTTAAGTCCCTTGTAAAACGGTACCCATGGTACCAAGACCCCTGTGGCCAGGGAAGATCCCCAAGGGCTGCACCCTAGGGGACCCCTCACCAAGCACATGCACACTGCAATTACAGCTTGTGTTTGCTGGTGAGAGAAAAAGACAAAGTCGACATAGCCACAACCACTGCATGTGGCATAGGTAAGTCACCCCTCTAGCAGGCATTACAACCCAAAGGCAGGGTGCACTATACCACAGGTGAGGGCATAGATGCATAAGCAATATGCCCCAACAGTGTCTAAGTTCATCAGACATTGTAAGTGCAGTGTGGTCATATTGAGTATATGGGCTGGGAGTTTGTCAATACGAACTTCACAGCTCCATAATGGCTTCACTCAAGCCTGGAAAGTTTGCTATCAAACTTCTCAGCACAATAAATCCTCACTGATGCCAGTGTTGGATTTATTGAAAAATGCACCCCAGGGGCATCCTAGAGATTCCCCCTGTATTTTAGGCAAAGGTCTGGTGCAGGACTGACCAGTCTGTGCCTGCTTGCCACTTCCAGACACGTTTCTGACCACATGGGGTGAGAGCCTTTGTGATCTCTGTGGCCAGAAACTAAGCCTACAGTGGGTGGAGGTGCTTCACACATCTCCCCTGCAGGAACTGTAACACCTGGCTGTGAGCCTCAAAGGCTCAGGCCTCTTGTTACAGTGCTCCAGGGCACCCCAGCTAGTGGAGCTGTCCATCCCCCGGGCAAAGCCCTATTTTTGGTGGCAAGTCCGGCAGGAAAATTAGGGAAAACAAGTGACCACTTGAGCTGGAACCACCCCTGAGGTATCCTGGGCTGAAGTGACCCCCTATTTGCAAAATCATCCATCTTGGTTTGGAGAACAGGGGCCGTTAGGATTAGGTCTGTGTCCTCCTCCCCAAAGGAAGTAGACACCGGAAAGGTGTAGTCACCCTCAGGGACAGTAGCCATTGGCTACAGCCCTCTGACCCCTGTAATGCCTGTATATACATGATTTAAGGGCTCCCCTGAACCTAGTTTGTCAGATTCCTGGAGACCTCAAGAAGAAAGAAGACAAGAGAAGGACTGCTAAGCCAGCCCCCCAGCAGAGAAGACTGAACACATCAACTGACTTGGCCCCAGCCCTATCGCCAGCTTCTGAAGCCCTGCAACCAAAAAGAGATGCATCCTGTAGGACCATCGACCTCTGAAAAGCCTCTAGAGGACTGCCTGCATCCCAGAGGCTCAATAACTCCTGTGGATAGCTGCCTTGTCCAGAAAGAAACTCCAACAAAGGACTCCAGAACTGCCCCGGATCCACAAGCCCTGCCCACTCTCCACCGGATGCCAATGTCCTGTGTCCAGGTGGCCCAACCGACTAGACTTGGTCTCCAGGCAATTCTAACTAAGTGTCCACCCTGGGTTGACCCCCTCCTGTCCAACACAACAAAACCTGAAGCCTAAATCCGGAGGACCTCCATGACCGTGACAGAGCCAGGCGAAGATTCCAGACGCCAAAAGGTAACCTTGCACCCGCAGCCCTCCGGCCTCGGGGAGCAGACCTTCGGTACAGCAACGTCCAGCAGGCAGCCCTCCTCCTTGTCCAGCCTTTGCTTTTCTGGAACCAACCCCCTAGACTTCACCTGCAACATCTCTGTGACCCCCAGGGATCTCCTAAAGGAAAGAATTGGGGGCCCAAAGGAGTGTTTGCACCCTGCACCCATCCGCCCCTGTACCACTGAAGGTGTGTGTTTGGTGCTGACCTGTGGCCCCCCGGTCTGCCCTCCAAGGACGTGGGTACTTACCTGCAACCAGGCTTGATTCCGGGTGCCCCCAATCTCCATAGGAGCCCATGTTAAATCAACCTCAACTTTTACCTCTGCACCTGGCCGGCCCCATGTTGCTGGTTGTGGGTGTTTGGTGGTGAACTTGAACCCCTATCTGTGTACATCCTAACCCCCAGAGACTGGAACTGTAAGTCTTGTAATTCCCTCAAACGTGTACTAACATTTCTCATCCCCCCCCCCAGAACTGTTTCTGTAAATTGCTGTGCCAGCTTTTAAAACAGATTACTGCTATTTATTTGAAAACCGTTTAACTTGCCAATTTGAAACAAAGTGGTATTGATACATGTAGGAAAGTACCATCTTGCCTGGCATGTTACCCCCATTTTTACTTGTGTGTATGTTTGTTTTTGCCTGTGTCACTGGGATCCTGCTAGACAGGACCCCAGTGCTCATAAAGTATACCCTGTATGTGTTCCCTGTGTGGTGCCTAACTGTATCACTGAGGCTCTGCTAACCAGAACCACAGTTTTAATGCTCTCTCTGCTTTTAAAATTGTCCCTGCAGGCTAGTGACTAATTTTACCAATTCTCATTGGCACACTGGAACACCCTTATAATTCCCTAGTATATGGTACCTAGGTACCCAGGGTATTGGGGTTCCAGGAGATCCCTATGGGCTGCAGCATTTCTTTTGCCACCCATAGGGAGCTCAGACAATTCTTATACAGGCCTGCCATTGCAGTCTGCGTGAAATAATGTCCATGTTATTTCACAGCCATTTTTCACTGCACTTAAGTAACTTATAAGCCACCTATATGTCTAACCCTCACCTGGTGAAGGTTGGGTGCAAAGTTACTAAGTGTGAGGGCACCCTGGCACTAGCTAAGATGCCCCCACATCGTTCAGGGCAATTTCCCCGAACTTTGTGAGTGAGGAGACACCATCACACGCGTGTACTACATATAGGTCAGTACCTATATGTAGCGTCCCAATGGTAACTCCGAACATGGCCATGTAGCATGTCTAGGATAATGGAATTGTCATCCATTATGGTATTGGGTGGACAATTCCGTGCATCCCCGCGGCTCTAGCATAGAACCTGGGTACTGCCAAACTAGCTCTCTGGGGTTTTCCGGGCAGCTGCTGCCAACCCTCAGACAGGTTTCTGCCCTCCTGGGGTCTGGGCAGCCCAGTCCCAGGAAGGCAGAACAAAGAATTTCCTCTGAGATAGGGTGTTACACCCTCTCCCTTTGGAAATAGTGTGAAGGGCTGGGGAGGAGTAGCCTCCCCCAGCCTCTGGAAATGCTTTGAAGGGCACAGCAGGTGATGTCAGAGACTCCTCCTGATAGGTGCTTACCTCTCTGTAGCCAATCCTCCTCTGAGGGCTATTTAGGGTCTCTCCTGTGGGTTTCTCTTCAGATTCCGAATGCAAGAGCTCACCAGAGTTCCTCTGCACTTCTCTCTTCGACTTCTGTCAAGGATCGACTGCTGACTGCTCCAGGACGCCTGCATAACCGCAACAAGTAGCAAGAAGACTACCAGCAACATTGTAGCGCCTAATCCTGACGGCTTTCTCGACTGCTTCCTGGTGGTGCATGCACTGAGGGTTGTCTGCCTTCACCCTGCACCAGAAATCCCGAAGAAATCTCCTGTGGTTGACTGAGTCTTCCCCCTGCTACGCAGGCACCAAACGTCTGCATCAACGGTCCTCTGGGTCCCCTCTCATCTCGACGACTGTGGTCCCTGGAACACAGGAGCTGGATCCAAGTGACCCTCATAGTCCAGTGGTCCTTCTGTCCAAATTTGGTGGAGGTAAGTCCTTGCCTCACCACGCCAGACAGCAATCCTGTGTACTGCGTGAACTGCAGCTGCTAGGGCTTCTGTTCACTCTTGCAAGGATTCCTTCATGCACAGCCTAACCCAGGTCCCCAGCACTCCGTCCTGCATTGCCCAACTCGCTGAGTTGACCTGTGGCTTCGTGGGACCTTCCTTTGTGTTGCTGAGTCGACCATCGTGTTCAGCTTTCTTGAACGCCTGTTCAAGTACTTCTGCTGGTGCTGCCTGCTTCTGCGTGGGCTCCCCATATTGCTGGGCACCCCCTCTGTCTCCTCTTCCAAGTGGCGACCTCCTGGTCCATCCTGGACAGCACCATTTATCCTCAACCGCGACTCTTGCAGCTAGCAAAGCTTTTTTGCGGTCCTTCTGCGTAGAAACAACTCTTCATCCTCCAGCACTTCGTGGGACATCTTCTGACCAAAAGAGAAGTTCCTGGCACCTTCCATTGTTGCAGAATCTTCGGCTTCTTCCACCCAGAGGTAGCCCTTTTGCACCTTCATCCGGGGTTTAGTGGGCTCCTGCCCCCACCGGACACTTTTGTGACTTTTGGACTTGGTCCCCTTCCTTTGCAGGTCCGCAGGTCCAGGAATCCGTCTTCAGGGCATTGCAGCCAGTTGTTGTCTTTGCAGAATCCCCTATCTCGGCTTTAACATCTTTCTGGGGTAGTAGGGTAACTTTACTCCTACTTTTCAGGGTCTTGGGGTGGGGTATCTTGGCACCCTTAGTGTTTTCTTACACTCCCAGCGACCTCTACACTAGGCCTGGGGTCCATTCGTGGTTCGCATTCCACTTTTGGAGTATATGGTTTGTGTTGCCCCTAGGCCTATTGTCTCCTATTGCATTCTATTGTGTTCTACAGTGTTTGCTCTAACTTTCTAAGTGTATTACTTACCTGATTTTGGTCTGTGTATATATTTTGTGTAATTTACTTACCTCCTAAGGGAGTATATCCTCTGAGATACTTTTGGCATATTGTCACTAAAATAAAGTACCTTTATTTTTGGTAACTCTGAGTATTGTGTTTCCTATGATATAAGTGCTATATGATATACGTGGTATAGTAGGAGCTTTGCATGTCTGATGGTTTAGCCTAAGTTGCCCTGCTATAGCTACCTCTAACATCCTAAGCTGCTAGAACATCTCTAATCTACTAATAAGGGATAACTGGACCTGGCACAAGGTGGAAGTACCACTTGATACCCACTATAAGCCAGGCCAGCCTCCTACAATACATATGTTGGAAATGTACTTACCTGCAAATTTAATCTTGTGGTTCTAGAAATGTAGTAAGAAAATATATTTTTGCTATTTAAAAATAATTTCTCTGGAATTAGTCCTTGAGTGTGTACTTCCTTTATTGCCTGTGTGCTAACAACAAATGCTATGCACCACCCTCTGATAAGCCTAACTGCTCGACCACACCACCACAAAAGAGAGCATTAGTATTATCTACTTTAGCCTCTGTTAAACCTCTGGGGAACCCCTGGACTCTGTGCACACTATATCTCATTTTGAAAAGGTATTTACTGAGCCAGCTTCCTACATTGGTAGCTCAGCGGTGGGGTCTACGAATCTGCATTTGCTGGACTACTCAGCCAATACCTGATCCCTGACTAAATTCCAAAATTGTCTTTAGTAACTGATTTTTTAATTTGGCTAATTTTTCTAAATTTTCTAAAAGTCCTGCTAGGGCCTCGGCTAAGTCCCCTTAAGCAGTTCTTTTTAGATTTCAAAATTGTTCGGAGTTAGGGTTTAGTAACTAGAAGTAGTGTATGACTCCTAAAAGTATGGGAATAACGGCCCAGAAGGCATGTGGTGTTCACCGACCGCAATTCTAGGCTGGTTAAAGAAAACGTTTTCTTTCCTAAGGTGTCCAGCCTTCTGTATTCCCTGCGTGTGTGTGTGTGTGTGTGGTGGGGGGAGGAGGGGAGATGGGGGGGTTGAATTGATGCTTTGAATACCATGCTCTGCTGGGTGGGGTGATTAGTGAGGAAACTAGGATCACCTGGGGTAGGGCGATGGCAGGAGGCAATTGTCCTATTACAGGCGCCCCTGTGCTGGGCTTGGACCAGGTTCCCAGCAGGACATCTGTCAGTGTTTAATTAAAGGGCAATAAGGGATCTAAGAGGAAGCCCCAGGCTGAAGCACTTCCGTTAAGACGTTAGTCTTGACCACCACAGAGGGAAGTTCAAGTTCAAGGACCTCCGCTGCCCTAATCACCACCATTGCTTGAGATGCTGCCTCCTCTGTAGCCATGATGTGGGAGAGAGCAAGCCAGTATCTGCAGAGGTGTCCAGTCCACTGTCCTCTCCTAGTTCCTCATACAGTCCTAGGATGTTGGAGTGTTCTGAAGGATCCAGTGACCCCTACCCTCTTTTCCCTCATGCCTGGTTGCTCACGAAAAGACTCAGGCAACAACTATAGGACAATGGGCCCTGTCGGCACCAGAGTTGGCATCCAGCGATACTACTCCAATTCCGAGTGGTTGGGATGGGAATGGGACTGGCACCGCTGGTGGGCAGCGGGAGCATTGGTATCAGGACCGGAGTCGGTCAAGGCTGCGTTTGCATGAACGTCATCAGTCCAGATCCACGACAGGATCCACGGAGTCCACCATGGGGCATGATGGGGGCCCACTCTGACCCCATAAGGCCCAAAGGCGCAATGGTGGGACCAGTCTGCTCAAAGAGGAGGTTCATGGCCTCGACAAACTCCCTTACCTTAGTCGGGGTCGCTTTGGTTCCCGGAAACAAAGGGACCCTGCAACGGCTCAGCGGAACCTTGTCTGGAACAACGATGTTCTGAAGTCATTGTGTCGGTTGATGTACGAGGAGAAGTGGAAGCACACTTCGACTTCTTGTGCTTCTTGTGTCTCTTCCCCGAGTATCCAAATGACCTGGAGTGAGATGAAGATTACTTGGGGTGTGCTGGAATGGTCCTGCGACCTTCTCATGACCTCTGAAGGGTCACGCTAAGTGGTGTCGACTGCCAGGCCTCAAGCAGCTTTAGGGACTGCTCCCTCAAAGCTTTTGGTGCCATAGCCCGGCAGTCCGAGCACGACTTCAAGTCGTGGTTATGCCCAAGACACCAAAGCACACCAGGTGCGGGTCCGTAACTGACAAGGCGCAGTGACTGGGACAACACAGCTTAAACCCTACCTTTCTAGATGACTTCCTACAACACACTTCAATTCCTTACCTTAGAATTCTCCCAGGGGCAGACTGGATCTGGAAATGCTTTCAGCAGTACCTCTACGCATCGGAAGAGGGTGTTTGTGACTACGTAGTGTCGCCGTCCACCGGATGTGACGTTAATTGAGTCCATATAATCCCAATCCCAAAGTGCTGACATCAGTTTCTTGTTTGCATCACCCCCAAGGGAGCTTAAGGCTACGTGCAGTCCCAGCCTGCAGCACACCTTCTTGCGAAGCACAGCCCTCTGCGTAGTTCTCCTGCAGCGTGGGATACCTTTCTGTAGTGCTGTGTGGGCTCCTTCTGCAACTTCTGTGTCCCCATCCAGTGGGACTCCTGTGGGTGCTGCCTTTGCTCCTGTGGGCTCCCTGTGTCGCTGAGGGTCCCCTATGACTCCCCCTCAGCTGGTGTGGCAGCTACAATTTCGATCTTGCAGGCCCGTTATTGGTGGCCAGGTCTCGACAAAGAGACCAAGCAGTATGTCCTTTGTTGTGACATATGTCAACAAATCAAAGTTTCCACTGCCAAGCGCCCGCCGCAGACACCCCTCTTAATTTCAAGCAAACCGTTACAATGTGTGTACTTGGACCACTGTGGTCCCCTAATACCGGGCATTCAGGGACACCATGGCTTCGTTGCGAGTCCAACTCCAGTACTCGTCTCCATTTCATCCCGAGGGAAATAGTGGAGTGGAGTGATTAAACCGCGATTTAAAGCAATCCTTAACAGCCAGAGTCTTAGGTATGGGTGGTAGTTGGCTTAATCACCTGTATGGAGTCCAGAGAGCACTGAATAACAGGCCTAGAAGGTCCCTGGGGGGTCGTACTTCATCTGAGTGCCTGCTCGGTACTCAAATGTATGTTCCAGATCTTGATGGTCCTGGCGTGGAGGCAGCAGAAACACCTTTTGACATAAATGAACGTGTCACTGTCTTACAGGAATTGCAACAGTTCTGTGATAATTCGTCCAAAAGTGCCGCCTCCACAGGAATTAAGGATGTGCCTGTAACATCTACCAGCTGGATTCCCAGAGTTGGGGATCTTGTATGTGAAAAGGTTGCAGTGAAAAAGGAATTTGGCCCCATCTTACCGAGCACCAGTTCCTGTATTAGGGATACACGGTACCAGAACTGTTATTCTACCACCATTGGCAGGTGGCAAAGAAAATCGTTTTGTCGCTACTGTCAATGTCAAACTACACCATGTGGCTGATCCTGCACAGCCGATCAAGAGGAACATCCAGTAGTTACCGAATCCCTCTCACTACTGGCGAAGAAGTTCCTCTACAAGTTGTTTACACCAACACCGACACCTCTCCGAGCTTGGGGAGGGTGGAAGATGATCTTGCATTAGTTCCACTAACGTCAACTAACTTAGAAACATTTGACCAAGTCAATTCGACTTCAAGCCAAACGGATGGTGCTGTCTATAGTGTGCCACCACAGGAAACACCAACTCCACCACTGACAACGGCTCTGCCATTTGCACGAACTGCCTCTGGTTATTTTGCCGACTTCAACTAGGATTTCGCAGACTCATTCGCCTCTTCGACAGCTGATTTGTCAAGTGCACATAAGCTAACAAACTGGCTTAAAGAAACTTATTTTATTTTTCCATGGAACTATCTATGGCTCTCTTTGACTGTCCTAGCCTTTCTACTTTGGATTGGTTTTGTCATTACTTTTTTCTTATTAATACATGGTCATTTTCTTCCTGAAAGATCAACAGTTGACCTAGTGGAGGAGGTTTTGAAACCACATTTTTCATCACACAAAGTCCGCAGAAACCTATCCTTTGTGAACATTTCCACAGTGCTAATTTCTGATGGGATTGTTTGGGACAAAGTAATGTTTGATATATATGGTCCCAATGAAATTATTCAAATACCGTATCTGTTCAAATTATCAATGAGTGATACCAGGCATTGTATCTGATGATTGGGATGTGAAAACAGTTGATTCTATGATGACTGAATTGCAATATTATACTGCCTTTGAAAACGAAGATGTTTACCAATTTAAAGAAAATTATGGTGATTTGTTTTGCTATAGTTACTATGGGCACCATTTCATACATAGAGCGAGCAGTCCCAAAACTGTATTTAATTACACGCAATGGGGAATACTGCCCAACTCCACCGCAAGGGAGTTCTAAAACATATTCTGAAAAGTTTGCATATTTTTCGGGGCACAACCAAAAGAATGCTGAGTCATATTATTTTAAGGTACCACCTACTAAGGATATACACATGTTATTGACCAATACGAAATGTATATATTCGAAATACTTTGTTTCCTGGCTATCGATAGAAGGCTACGAATATTGGTCCAAATCAATGATCTGAAAAGTGTCAAAAAAAAATTGACAAATTAAGGGAAAAGAAACATTGTTTAGAGCATGTCTTATTCCTGTTCAAATTATATTTTTTAATGAAACAGTGCAACAAACGAGCTGCTTAGGTTTAGCAACAATCGGGGAATAAACACGCCAAGTATACCTGCCCCCGCAAAATTTTACAAATGGCAAAAATACACGAATGCATCTAAAGATGAGCTCGATGAGTGGGTCCTGAATGGTACGTTTAATGCTTCACTGACACGTACAGGCGGGTGGTTATTGTGGCCAATAGATACCAATGGGTGTCATCAAAGTTTTACTAACTCCTCTGGGGTTTTAGGACGAGTAGGTCAGACCCTCGCTATATATCCCCAGAGCATGCAGATATCATTACAACTTATAGTGTAGGAAAATTATGCCAACAGTGGCTAAAATCATCCTCACTGAACGCGGTTACAGAACACCTCAATCTCCTGTCTAACTCCACTGACTTACAAGATTTCTTGTCAGGCCCTAGAACACCACCAGAAGCGTTTTTTATATGCAGTATATAATGAGATTTGGAAACTTTCCCAACAAGATGCTGCTGCCGGGTTAAGGCAAATAGACCAGGACATTTTTAAAAAAAGGCATTAGCTGTTGTGGATAATGGGATTAACAGCTTGTCCAACCAGATATATACAATTAACAAAATTATCTCTTCTGCTATAGACATTATACAATCTGCTATGTCTTCCTTACATCATGGACAGAGTCAGATCAGGTCCATTATGCAGTTGGGTTGGACGTTTCAAATATTGAAGGCGGGTAGCGTTACATGGCAGCATGTCAGTGCAAGGGAGATATTTTCTTCCTTTAATCTAACGCGACAACAACAACTAATGGCTAAGAAAGAAGTGACTTATGTCATGCTTAACATTGAGAAATTAGAAAAATTGCCTTTTACCATGGCCGAAATACCACTGGCTGAGTGGTTAATACATGGGGTTATTAAGCTACCTATTTCCACACTACAATTCATCTCCTGTTTAAAACACATTCCGGCAGGCAGATATGAAAAGCTGGAAGATAGTTACATCCATGAGGTGTGGGAGCTTCCCTTCTTGTACAAATGCTCCAATGGCATGAAAGAGGTCTTTCTTAGCGGTAGTGAATGCGAGTCTTCAGTCAGCCATTCGATGATTTGTAAACAGCAGTCCTTGCATGGGGAGTGTAACGCCTCGGCTGCAAACTTGGATGGTTATCTTAAGGAAGTTTCAGTCCCCTTGATTAGACCTACGTTCCAGGTGCTTTCAAACAGCAGCTACGTCCTTCTCAATAGTGAAGACTGTTGCGGCATGCGGACCGGTATAGTTTATGTTGTTTCGGTCTCTAAGGTCTTTACATGCTGTGGGAACGTACTGTTTACCCCCACTAAATTTAAGGAGGTAGCTGATATCTGGCCTTACATTGCAACTTCAAACGTGAATTTTGACAAGTTAAGTAGACTCAAGGCTTTATTGTTTTTAAATTGCCTAGTAGTATGCTTGTGTGTCCTTTTAACTTGTCAAAATTGTTTTGGTTTTTATATATATCTTAGGTTGAGCTTTTTTTCTAGCAATGGAATTTTAGGTTTGGCTTTCAACCACTTTAACCGACAAGGGGAGGGTGTTGTGTAGCCATTTTCATTATAGCTCCATGCACGTTAGTTTAACACACTAGGCCGCTGTGCACTTTGACCTAGATATATTTTATTCTGCTTCGCATTGTTATTTTTACAATAACCAGTTTTACAGTCTTGTTTTATTTTTATCTGACTGTTTTGCTTAGCCCAGCACTGTGTTCTCATACAAGACATTCTTGATCACTTTGTGCTTCAGTCAAGGCTACAGTTTGGTACATTGCCGGTGAACGTGTTAGAAGTTTAGTCTCCAATATTTGTAGAAAATACACTTCCTTACGTAGGGACATTTTCTTAGAACATCAGCTGTGTTATTATAAAAACACTTCCTGGTCCCATTACACGTTAAGAGGGAGATTCCAGCCAGGGAACCACGACTGTATGCTGACTGCTGAATGCTTCGCTGCAGATGCTAGCGCAGACTACATGCCTTTGCTCAGGTATACATGCCTTTGCTCAGGTATGAGGGTTGTTGTCCTCCCGGGGGAAGCTGAAAGGCAGAATTAGAGCTTAACATGCTGTGCTCAGATTATGACTCAGATCGGAAATAGTCTATAGATTCTAGTGACAATACGATAGCGCTATTCTTATGCTTCACTCTCCTCGTCACCATTTTAATATTGTCATGTTGTGTCGTCCTGGTTATTGCAGCTCACGCTTTGCTATCTAAAATGCAGTCGTTTTATGAAATCAGTCTTTAAAACGCATACTGCTTTTTATTGTCATTTATATATGAGATCGAATTGTGAATGAGAGAACCGGATGCGACCTCAGTGACCACGACTTCCCTGAGAAATATGATATGTCATGCGCTCGGCTGCCCAATCATCTCTACCTCTTGGGAGAGACGAGGCACTGCTAGTTGGCTGGAGCAAAACCAAGATTTGGAGCGACAGGTGTCAACCACAGTGGGTCAGACTCAGTCTCCCACACCGTGGATGATCTTGCTGCTCAAAATCCAGTAGTCTCATTAGAATAATGAGAGCCTACGCGACACTGGGTCTTGCTGGTCCCCAGCAGGGCCACTTTTCCACTAACCGCAAATTTGCCTTTGCCAAGACTTGTTGGTGGAATTCCTGCACCAACACCCATCTGCATCCCTCAGGAACTCTTCTCCGGCTCCAGGGCTGCAGTGCTGACTTGTTCTTCCACATCGTCGACCAATCCTCCAAGTACAGCTGGGTGGGTAGTAGCTCCTACTCCTCCTGGACTCCACTGTGACTTTCGGACTTGGTCCCCTCTCTCCCCAAGTCTTCCTCTCCAGGAATCTACCGCTGGTTTCTTCCAGTCTTGTCTGGGTGTCTTCTTTTCACCTTTTTCTTCTTTTGGTAGTTTGGGGAAATTCCTGTGATGTACTCCTGCTTCCCTGGTTGCTGGGGGGTATTTTGTTACTTACCTCTGGTTTTCTAGTACTCCCATCTCCCCTCTACACATTCCACTTACCTGGGTAGGGGTCCTGGGGTTCGCATTGCATTTTTTTGTATATGGTTTGGGCTCCCCCTAGGGTCACTATTGGTTATCTACATTTGCACTGTTTTCTAACCTTTCTATGCCTATTGCTGTTTACTAGTGTATATAATTAGTGTATTACTTACCTCCTATTGGAGGGTGCCCTTCTAGTACTATGTGGTATTGTGTGACCAAAAATAAAGTAGCTTTATTTTTGTACAATTCAGTTTTTTCTTTCATGTGTTTAAGTGGTGTGTGACTGCAGTAGTTTTGCATGTCTCCTAGATAAGCCTTGGCTGTTCATCCACTGCTACCTCTAGAGAGCCTGGCGTCTAGACACTGCGTACACTACACTAATAGGGGGTACCTGCACCGGTGTAAGGTATTAGTACCTTAGGCATCCACCACACACCAGGCCCGCTTCCTACATCTACTTACCCGATTAGGAAGTTCTTAGGTTTGAAACATATATGAAAATAATTGTTATTTTTCTAAATTGTTCTTGGATTTATTCTTTGAGTGTTTGTGTCATTTATTGCCTATTTGAGTACAACAAATGCTTAGCACTCCCCTCTGATAAGCCTAACTGCTCGCCTACACTACCACAAAATAGAGTATTAGTCCTATCTACTTTTGCCTCTTCAACGCCAATTGGGGATCCACTAGACTCTCTGCACAGTGTACTTCTTTTTGGTGCTCTATGTGAATAGCCAGCTTGCAACTACATCCCTACAAGAAACAGGAGGCATTAAAACGCTGGAAGTTATAAGACAAAGTACACCCAACGCTTTTATTATACTAATGTATATGGGTATTTTCTGAAAGAAATGAAGGACTCAACAAGAGGGGCATATTCCCTTATGAAGTAAGGAATCCTAACAACAACGAATAAGTGTTATAGCTACCCCAGAGGGCTAGAAATTATATGACACCCTGTAGAATAGAGTGAAAGGAACTGACCAAAAAGCTCATGTCTGAAGGGAGTAACCAATCCCCATCACGATCTAGTCCCAAGCAAGTTTGAGCCGTAATGTTCAGGAACAAAAACATGAAACCTTCTGTAACCGGGAATAATATCCGGGTCACGGCGGTGAGAGCATTGAATCCTAAGCACTAGACCACTAAGGAATGTTGTGTAAATAACCAAATATCCATCATAAGATGGAAGATAGCCACCAACACAGAAGATGGCAACATGACGGCACCTTAAAATTAAATATGTAGATATCTTGAGTCCCTGGGAGGTGTGTGGACTCCTGAATAAGAGGTGCCTGTAGCAGCAAAGCTACAGGACCTTGCCTCTAAGCCATAAGCAAGTATGAAACATTTCCTTGCGGTGAAGAGTCAATGTAATGACAGCAAGACCAACAGCACAAGAGAAGAGTGCTCTACGGACTAGTAAAGTAGGCAAGATATCACAAACAAGGAACACCAGCAGGATACAAGTATAAAGTGAAGAAAACAAGAAGGAATTTGAGCCTGTTTAATACCAGTGCAGGAGAGACCAGCAGCAGGGGCCATCCTGTTGAGGTATAGCAACAGAAGCTCGCTAAAGAAGTGCAAGGATGCACAGATGATGAACGGCCTTCCCACTTGCCCTACTGCTCCGCACTGGGAAAGAGTCTCTCAAGAGAAGTAGAACAACTGAAAAAGAAGCATAAGTAACGCTTCAAAGATGAAACCAAGGAAAAACGAGAGTTGCACCATAAATAGGCTCTTGGGCAAAGCAGAGAGCCATGTAGAAAGGCTCCCAAGGAGTCATTATAATAAGCTCTCTATAAGAGATACTAAAAGTACCCAAATATATCTTGTAATGCCTATAAGGAATAGAGTAGATGGGACACACAGAACAGGGAACATACCATACAGAAAACTATCTCTTGGGCATAAAGTCCGTGTTCAGAGAAAAAGAAAAAAATATGTACCATCAGGAGTTCAAGAGACCTAGGGTCACAAATAAAATAGCTCCCGGAGAGTGCAGGAGGCTGGCCTGGTTTGTAGTGGGTACCTTGGGTACTTACACCTTATACCAGGTCGAGTTATCCCTTATTAGTGAAATGTAGTAGTGTTCTAGCAGCTTAGGCTGACAGAGGTAGCTGTAGCAGAGCAACTTAGGCTGAACTAGGAGACATGCAAAGCTCCTGCAATACCACTATAGTTACACAGTACTTATACACAAGTACAATGCTCAGTGTTACCAACAAAAAAGGTAGTTTATTTGGGTGACACAAGACCAAAAATATCTTAGAGGCAATACTCCTTCTGGAGTGAAAACAATAGAAAAATGCTATTGAATAGAATAGGAGAAAATAGGTCTAGGGGCAATACAAACCATATACTGAGAAAGTGGAATGCGAATCACGAATTCCCCCCTAGACAAGTGTAGTGTGTAGAGAATCGCTGGGAGAGCAAGAAAACCACAAAAGTGAGTAAAATACCCCACCCCAGAGCCCAGGAAAGTAGGAGTATAGTAGTGCAAGTTTACTTAGGACACACTGCAAGTTGTGATTAGAGTTATTGCAAGAACCAAGCAAGACTGCAAACAACAAATGGTGGATTCTTGGACCTGAAGACCTGCAAAGAGAGGAGACCAAGTCCAGAAGTCAGAGAAGGTTCCAGGAAGGACATGAGCCCCTGCCAACCTAGGAGCGTGTGCACAACAAGAGTCCCCGGTTGCACGAAGACTGTAGAAATGCACGAAGGGAAGATGGCTGCGGGTTCCCGCGTGATGCAATGGATGTCCCACGTGGAGATGTTGGATGCAGGCGAGTTTTGGCGCTGGATTCTTCCAACAAGCCTTGGTTGAAGCAATGTCGCGGATTGCTTCAAAGTGGCGCTGCCTGGACCCAGGAGGGACCTGGGGGCCTCAACTTGAACTGAGGAGACAGAGGGGGCTCCCAACACTGGAGGAAACCCACAGATGACCAGGCAGCACCCGCGGAGGTCCTAGGACACGGGGACAAAGGCAGTGCAAATGGTGGTTGTTGCAGCACTACAAAAGAAGGTCCTACGCCGCTGGAGAACAACTCGGCGAGTTAAGCGTCGCAGGATAGAGTGCTGTGTACCTGGGCCAGGCTGTGCACAAAGGATTCTTACAAATAGTGCACAGAGGCCTCAGGATGTGAAGATGATGGGGTGCACAGGGGTACTGTCGCAAATGGGGAAGGAGAGCTCTTACCTCCTCTAAATTTGGACAGCAGGACCTT
This sequence comes from Pleurodeles waltl, assembly GCF_031143425.1. Taxonomy (NCBI): domain Eukaryota; kingdom Metazoa; phylum Chordata; class Amphibia; order Caudata; family Salamandridae; genus Pleurodeles; species Pleurodeles waltl. The sequence goes on along the minus strand of NC_090442.1, from coordinate 856,927,899 downwards.
AGGACAGTCTGTGTCGAAGGGGTCCACCACCTGTTTTCCAAGGAGCAAGCTCATCACCAGGAAAGGTTTCCAAGAGAACCAGTCATTGTGATAGAAAGTGCCTGCTGGAACAGGCAAGTGACTCCATCACTTCACTGGAGATTTTTTCGGTCCTTCTGGTGCAGGGTGAAGACAGGGTGTCCCCAGAGCGTGCACACCATGGAAACTGTTGCAGTTGCTGGCTCAAGCTGAAGTTGCAGAGGAAAGGTAGCCCTTCTGGATACTTTGTTACTGTTACAGCGGTTCCTGGAGCAGTCTGCAGTCAATCCGAGGTCAGAGGATGAAGTAGTAGTTGCAGAGAATTCTTGATGGAAACGTGCAAGCAGAATCTGAAGAGAAAACCACAAAAGAGACCCTACATAGCCCTGAGAGGGGGATTGGCTATCTTATCAGGTATGGATCTATCAGGAGGGGTCTCTGACGTCACCTGCTGGCATTGGCCACTCGAAGGCCTCCAGAGTGTCCCCACACCTTGGAAAACAAGATGGCTGAAGTCTGGGACACACTGGAGGGGCTCTGGGCACCACCCCTGGGGTGGTGATGGACAGGGGAGTGGTCACTCCCCTTTCCTTTGTCCAGTTTCGCGCCAGAGCATGGACTGGGGTCCCTGAACTGGTGTAGACTGGCTTATGCAAGGAAGGCACCATCTGTGCCCTTCAAAGCATTTCCAGAGGCTCTGGGACACTACACCTCCCTAGCCTGGAACACCTATTTCCAAAGGGAGAGGGTGTAACACCCTCCTCCCAAAGGAAATGCTTTGTTCTGCCTTTCTGGGACTGAGCTGCTCAGACCCTGGGAGGGCAGAGCCCTGTCTGTGAGGTGGCAGCTGCTGTAGCTGCAGTGCAAGCCTCAGAGAGCTGGTTTGGCAGTACTGGGGGTCCATAGTGGAGCCCCCAGGATGCATGGAATTGGCTCCCCATTACCAGATTTGGAATGGGGGGGGACAGTTTCATGATCTTAGACACCTTACATGCTCATATTTGGATTTACCATTGTGAAGCTACATAGAGGTATTGACCTATATGTAGTGCACGCATGTAATGGCATCCCCGCACTCACAAAGTCCGTGGAATTGGCCCTGGCCTGCGTAGGGGCACCTTTGCTAGTGTAAGGGTGCCCTCACACTTATTAACTTTGCACCTAGCCTTCAGTAAATGAAGGTTAGACATATAGGTGACTTATAAGTTACTTAAGTGCAGTGAAAATGGCTTTGAAATAGTGGGTGCACTGTTTCACGCAGGCTGCAGTGACAGTCCTGTGAAAGGATTTGTCTGAGCTGCTTATGGGTGGCAAAAGGAATGCTGCTGCCCCTAAGGATCTCCTGGAACCCCAATGCCCTGAATACCTAGGTACCATAAACTAGGGACTTATAAGGAGGGCTCCAGTGTGCCAAATGAAATTGGTAAATGAAGTCACTAGCCTATAGTGACAACTTTAAGAGCAGAGAGAGCACAAGCACTGAGGTTCTGGTTAGCAGAGCCTCAGTGACACAGTTAAGCACTATTCACAACACACACATTAGGCCACAAACTATGACCACTGGGGTCCTAACTAGCAGGATCCCAGTGAGAAAGGCAAAACACACTGACAGATAGGGTATTCATTATGAGCACTGGGTCCTGGCTAGCAGGATCACAGTGACACAGTAAAAACACACTGACACACACTCACAAACATGCCAAAAGTGGGGGTAACCATGCTAGAAAGAGGCTACTTTCTCACAGAGAGCAGAAGCAAAAAGCTGTCATCAACAGGCCTTAATAAAGAATAGTAATAGACATTGTAAGGAAATGCCTCCTTGGCATGGTTACGCCCTGACTTTTTGCCTTTGCTGATGCTAAGTTTTGATTGAAAGTGTGCTGGGACCCTGCTAACCAGGCCCCAGCACCAGTCTTCTTTCCCTGAACTGTACCTTTGCTTCCACAATTGGCACAGCCTTGGCACACAGATAAGTCCATTGTAACTGGTACCCCTGGTACCAAGGGCATTGATGCCAGGGAAGGTCTCTAAGGGCTGCAGTATGTCTTAAGCCATCCTGGGGACCCCTCACTCAGCACATACACACTGCCTCACAGCTTGTGTGTGCTGGTGGGAAGAAAATGACTAAGTCGACATGGCACTCACCTCAGAGTGCCATGCCAACCTCACACTGCCTGTGGCATAGGTAAGTCACCCCTCTAGCAGGCCTTACAGACCTAAGGCAGGGTGCACTATACCACAGGTGAGGGCATGTGTGCATGAGCCCTATGCCCCTACAGTGTCTAAGCAAAACCTTAGACATTGTAAGTGCAGGGTAGCCATAAGAGTATATGGTCTGGGAATTGTCAGACACAAACTCTACAGTTCCATAATGGCTACACTGAAATCTGGGAAGTTTGGTATCAAACTTCTCAGCACAATAAATGCACACTGATGCCAGTGTGCAATTTATTGTAACATGCACCCAGAGGGCATCTTAGAGATGCCCCCTGAATACCAATCTGACTTCTAGTGTGGGGCTGACCAGTTTCTGCCAGCCTGCCACAACCAGATGAGTTGCTGGCCACATGGGGAGAGTGCCTTTGTCACTCTGGGGCCAGGAACAAAGCCTGTACTCTGTGGAGGTGCTTCTCACCTCCCCCTGCAGGAACTGTAACACCTAGTGGTGAGCCTCAAAGGATCATCCCCTTTGTTACAGCGCCCCAGGGCATCCCAGCTAGTGGAGATGCCCGCTCCTCCGGCCACTGCCCCCACTTTTGGTGGCAAAGCTGGAGGAGATAATTAGAAAAACAAGGAGGAGTCACCCACCAGTCAGGACAGCCCCTAAGGTATCCTGAGCTGAGGTGACCCCTGCCTTTAGAAATCCTCCATCTTAGTTTTAGAGGATTCCCCTAATAGGATTAGGGATGTGGCCCCCCTCCCCACAGGGAGGAGGCACAAAGAGGGTGTAGCCACCCTCAAGGACAGTAGCCATTGGCTACTGCCCTCCAAGACCTAAAACACACCCCTAAATCTAGTGTTTAGGAGCACCCCAGAACCCAGGAAATCAGATTCCTGCAAACTGAACTACAAAGAAGGACTGCTGACCTACAAGCCTGCAGAGACAACGGACAACGACAACTGCTTTGGCCCCAGCCCTACCGGCCTGTCGAAAACCTGCAACCAGCGACGCATCCAACAGGGACCAGTGACCTCTAAAGCCTCAGAGGACTGCCTTGACGCCCAGGACCAAGAAACTTCCGTGAGCAGCGGCTCTGCTCAATAACAGCTACATCTTTGCAACAAAGAAGCAACTTTCAAAGAACTCACTCTTCCCGCTGGAAGCGTGAGACTTCACACTCTGCACCCGACGCCCCCGGCTGTTGATCCATAGAACCAATACCACAGGGTGGACTCCCCTGTGACTGCGACCCCGTGAGTAGCCCGAGACGACCCCCTGGTCCCCCACAGCGACTCCAGAGGCTACCCCTGACCGGGACTGCCTGTAACAAGGGACCAGACGCCTGGACCAAGCACTGCACCCGCAGCCCCCAGGACCTCAAGGAACCAAACCCCAGAGCAAGAGTGACTCCTAGGCAACCCTCTGCCTAGCCCAGGTGGTGGCTGTCCCGAGAACCCCCGTGCCTGCCTGCACCGCTAGAGTGACCCCCGGGTCTCTCCATTGTTTCCTATCTAAAACCCGACGCCTGCTTTGCACACTGCACCCGGCTGGCCGTGTGCCGCTGAGGGTGTGTTTTGTGTGCCTATTTGTGTCCCCCCCAGTGCTCTACAAAACCCACCTGGTCTGCCCTCCGAGGACGTGGGTACTTACCTGCTGGCAGACTGGAACCGGAGCACCCCTGTTCTCCATAAGCGCCAATGTGTTTTGGGCACCTCTTTGACCTCTGCACCTGACCAGCCCTGAGCTGCTGGTGTGGTAACTTTGGGGTTGCCTTGAACCCCCAGTGGTGGGATGCCTATGCCCAGGAACTGAGACTTGTAAGTGTCTAACTTATCTCACAATCTAACCATTACTTACCTCCCCCAGGAACTGTTGATTTTTTGCAGTGTCCACTTTTAAAATAGCTTATTACCATTTTAACAAAAACTGTATATGTTATTGATCTAATTCAAAGTTCCTAACTTACCTGTGCAGAGTACCTTGCATTTTATGTATTTACTTAAAATCTTGAACTTGTGGTTCTAAAAATAAACTAAGAAAATATATTTTTCTATATAAAACCCTTTTGGCTTGGAGTAAGTCTTTGAGTGTGTGTTCCTCATTTATTGCCTGTGTGTGTACAACAAATGCTTAACACTACCCTCTGATAAGCCTACTGCTCGACCACACTACCACAAAATAGAGCATTAGAATTATCAATTATTGCCTCTGTCAAGCTTCTTGGGGAACCCCTGGACTCTGAGCACACTATATCTCATTTTGATATAGTGTGCACAGAGCCAGCTTCCTACAGTTGCACTATGACATTGTATATTGTCCAGATTTACATTCAGATCATGCTCACTTCAAGCAGCATGGAGGTTTTAAGGTGGTATTTATAGGCACAGACAAATCATGATGTATTACATCGCTGTGAATGTACTTGAAATTTCACTTTAATATGGCTGCCTAATTAAGAATATCTTAGAGAGGGCCAACATGGTTCAGACTGGAAAATTACATATGTCTAGGATTGAAAAGAGCAGTAATTTGTGTACTGTAGAAATGCAAAAGTGTACAAGTTAATTGTATTCTTACGAAAAGATAGAGTTGGCGTAATGTTGGCTTGGGCAAGAGTGAGGGCCGCCTGCTGGTCACTGCTGTACCAGTGATCGGTTTCTCACAGGCCTGGGGGCTGCGGCAGCTGTGCTTCACCAGGTGATGGATATCTTCGCCCCGGGCAGTCGCAGTCAGAGGGGTCAGAGGGATTCCCTCTGCAGGCATTATCGTGGCCATGCAGAGAGGTTAGCCCAGGGTGGACACGTCATCAGAGTCGCCTGGGGATCCTCTCTGGGTCGTTGGTTTCTCTGGACATGGGCCAGGGGCGTTGGGTGCAGAGTGGTGGGGACTCACACTTCTGGAGTGAGATGAGAGTCCCCTTAAAGATGGTTTCTTCTTGCTTGGTTGGAGAGGTCTGCTGTCCACAGGAGTTCTTGAGCCTTCTGAGGTGCAGGGCAGTCCTCGGAGTCAGCAGAGGTCGCTGGGCCCGCAGGACGCATCGCTGGTGCAAGTTCTCGGAAGAAGGAGACAGGCCCGTGGGGCTGGGGCCAAAGCAGTTGTAGTCCTCCGTCTCTGCAGGGTTTTTCAGCTAGGCAGACCTTCTTCTTTGTGGGTCATCAGGAATCTGATTTCCTGGGATCAGGATTGCCCCTAAATACTAAATTTAGGGGTGTTTAAGGGCTAGAGGGCAGTAGCCAATGGCTACTGTCCTTGAGGGTGCGTACACCCTCCTAGTGCCTCCTCGGGAGTGGGGGGGGGGGGGTGGGGGGGATGTAAGGGCACATCCCTATTCCTATTGTGCTAAATCCTCCAAAAGAAGATGGAGGATTTTCCAAGGAGGGCGTCACCTCATCTGGTCACCTTAGGGGGGGGACATGGCTGAGGGGTGACGACTCCTTCTTTTCCTCATTATTTCCCAGGACTTGCTAAAGTGGGGGCTGTGTACGGGGGTGGGCATCTCCACTAGCTGGAGTGCCTTGGCGCGCTGTAACACCAGGCTTGAGCCTTTGAGGCTCAGTGCCAGGTGTTACAGTTCCTGTTGAGGGGAGTGTCATATTGACTTAGTCTTTTTCTCCCCACCAGCAGACACAAGCTGTGAGGCAGTGTGCATGTGCTGGGTGAGGGGTCCTCAGGGTGGCATAATACATGCTGCAGCCCTTAGAAACCTTTCCTGGCCACAGGGCCCTTGGTACCAGGGGTACCTTTTACAAGGGACCTAACTGTGTGTCAGGGCTGTGGCAATTGTGGAGACACAGGTACAATTCAGGGGAAAGAACACTGGTGCTGGGGCCTGGTTAGTAAGGTCCCAGCACACTTTCAATCAAAGCTGGCATCAACAAAAGGCAAAAGGTTAGGGGGTAACCATGCCAACAGTGGCATTTTCCTACAGTAACACAGTAACATCTCCGTTTTCAATTTGAGTTATTGTGATTGATTAAAAGTGTAGGTTTTGTGTGAAATTTGTTCTTCAAATATCTCTGTTCAGTATTGCTTCCAGTTAAGCCATATCTATTATAGGGTTTGGCAGCAGCATTTCTTCAGTTTACTGAAAAGATTTCCCGACCCAGGAAAGTGAGGTAAAGCTAGCTACTTTGAAACCTAGGTCTCCATCAAGGATAGCTCATTTGTTTAAAATTATAAATAATAATCTTCACCAATGTTTGGGGTACCAGCAATAATGACTTTGAAAACCAAAATCACTTCCATGTCAAAAATATTTAATATAATTTATCAGTGTCCAGAGTCATAGCTCTTTGTAGGAAAATACCGTTAACTGGGTGTTAGAAACCTCTTTTTTGTAACATTTCTTTATTTATTAAAAACAAATAAGGATAAGGTCATTTGCAGCAGAGCATTCTTGTTGCAGAGATCAATGTCAAAGCACACTATCAACAATAGATTTTAAAAGGAACATTTAGAATAAAATATATATGCAGCAGCTTGACTAAAGAGGAAACTTGATATTGTCACTTTAGAGTAGCACTCTCCCCAAGTCTTCTAGAAAGAAGTGCAGTGACCTTTAGCCTCATTTCAATTTAATGGACCAGTTGGGTACAATACTTTATCAATATGTTATTACCAACATACGGCTCTATTGTGAGACAGAGAAGGTTTAAGACTTTAAGGGGGTTATTCTAACTTTGGAGGAGGTGTTAATCCGTCCCAAAAGTGACGGAAAAGTGACGGATTTACCACCAGCCGTATTACGAGTCCATTATATCCTATGGAACTCGTAATACGGCTGGTGGTATATCCGTCACTTTACCGTCACTTTTGGGACGGATTAACACTCCTCCAAAGTTAGAATAACCCCCTAAGTAAGCTATCAATCAAAGAACTATTATTAAAAGGAAGTTACTCTCCATTGTGTCATATTCATTAATATTCTTAAATGCAGAATACTATGGCAAGTTCATCTACCATTCATAGCAACGATACAACAGTGAAAAAGAGGATTTAATTAAATAAGACTAACTGATTTAAGCATCGTGCATGAATAAATATCAGAGCAGATTCTACGCAGCAGGCAGTAACCTCCATGTGACAATTCATTGATCTCTGCCTCGAGGAGCATAGCATCAACTATTAAATTAACAAGAAAAAGAGTCCTTGATTTTTTCCAATGCAGTCTGATGGTTCTCCAGCAATCAGGGAGGATTGTTTTTCCTCTCTATTCTATATCAAGATATGGATATTTAGATTTTGTTAAGCCTAGACATTTCGCACTGTACAAAATTCAAATCAAGTGCTTGGAATTTCATCATCAATGGCCGAGAAAACAGAACTCTAAAACGTCCTTCTGATCTTGAATGTGTGAAGAGACCTTCAAGGAAGAGAAGTTATATCAGTGAAAACAGGGGACGAGTACTGTGTAAGAAAATGATCAAAATTAAGTGAGGAAGGGAAGATAATATCTTAAAGATCCAGCATTCTACAGGCATACTAAAGAGTTCACATGAACGATGAAACTTCTCCTCATTAAACTTGACGTCAAAGGCACTTGGAAAATCTTAAAACTATACAATAAAATTAAAGTTTCAGTTACATAATCTTATGTATGCTGAGAAGTCTATAAAAGGAACATTTCCCATTGTTTGGAAAACAAGTAAAAACAAACATGGTTTAAAAGAAGCAGTTACACAGATGAGTAAAAATAACACACTTACTCAGGCAGTAAAATGACAGTTCTTACAATAGAAAATAATGCTTAGCGCCTCTACTCAAATATGTTCTGGGAAAAAATCATTGTGAGTCGTAACAGTTGCTCTAAGGACACAACTATAGAAAAAACTGACAGACAGCCCTAGCCAGTTAAAACTCCGTCGTTTGAAATCATGTTCTAGAGCCAGCACTCTTGTCCCGCCGACCTATTTAAGGCGTGTTTTCTTTTAAGAAGTAAAGGGATTTGGTAGCTGGACCCATATCTTGGTAGAGAAGGAATCACACAGTCTAAAAAAGCATCTAGGGATCCAGGAACTGTACAGAAGATAAGTCAGACATTTTCACTCCAAATGGGAGCAGTCATGACCTCGGTACGTAGGCCGCCTGGCTCAAGTTGCAATCCTTGACACTTCCTGAGTATGCGCAAATGTTTTTGGCGTTATACGATGCAAAGTAAACCAGAAAAATACCTTTAAACTTGGCAATGTGGCTAAACCAATGAAATTCACCTTTATCCTTTTGGAGTTGAATTTTCAAGTCCTCTATAACAAGTGCATTATTTTCCATTTCTTTGGTGTATTGTCCTACTTGCTCTGACAGCATTGTGATTTGGTTGTCTCGATCCTGTACAGCCTGCAAAAAGAAATAATTTACAATGTATACCACTACAAGTACAATATTTGAAAAAAAATAATAATAATAATAAAGTGTGCATGGCACACACAATTATTAAGGTTCTATTTTATACAATTGCAACCGTACATATTTTATAAAGAATGGGAACATGAAAGAGGCAAGATAAGAATGATCCTTCGATCACTCCACAGCAAATAATCCAAGTTAAGAAGTCTACATTTTGTTTGCAAGCGTAGTCTCATTTTCTCCATCACGTAAGACACACATTCTAGCATGGCCATTATTCTTTTTTTTTATTACAATCTATTTAATTTGACATGCTCGTTCTGGTGGATACTTTATCCACCTGCAGATTCCTCCACTTAAAATAGCGCCCAGTGCACCAGACTATAACTTGAGAATTATTTTCCAATCCTCTTGTGCACCGATAGGTGGTGTTGTGCAGCTCTGCACTGGCTCCATACCACCTCGAAAAGATGGAGTGGAGCCGTAGGTAAGTACCAAAGTTCAAGATGATGTTTATATCTTAACTTTTCCTTTCCCCCAAGGAATGTGAACAATTGTTGGTAAAGGTGTGGTGAATACTCATTTGCGAGCTTTTTAGATGTTAAAAGTAGCCACTTTACAAAAGAGGGAAGAGGAAGGACAGTGAAGAATGTGCGGTTAGATAGAGTATCCACCAGAAACAGCATTACTAAAGGGAAGTAACTTGCTCGTCTGGGCACCCCAGTCCCAGGAAGGCAGAACACAGGATTTCCTCTCCTGTGGGTTTCTCATCAGATAACGAATGCAAGAGCTCACCAGAGTTCCTCTGCATCTCTCTCTTTGACTTCTGCCAAGGATCGACCGCTGACTGCTCCAGGACGCCTGCAAAACCGCAACAAAGTAGCAAGAAGACTACCAGCAACATTGTAGCACCTAATCCTGATGGCTTTCTCAACTGTTTCCTGGTGGTGCATGCTCTGAGGGCTGTCTGCCTTCGCCCTGCACTGGAAGCCAAGAAGAAATCTCCTGTGGGTCGAAGGAATCTTCCCCCTGCTAACGCAGGCACCAAACTTCTGCATCACCGGTCCTCTGGGTCCCCCTCATCTTGAGAAGCGTGGTCCCTTGAACAAAGGAGCTGGATCCAAGTGACCCCGACAGTCCAGTGGTCCATCTGTCTAAATTTGGTGGAGGTAAGTCCTTGCCTCCCCACGCCAGACAGTAATCCTGTGTACTGCGTGATCTGCAGTTGCTAGGGCTTCTGTGCACTTTTGCAAGGATTCCTTCGTGCACAGCATAGCCCAGGTCCACAGCACTCTGTCCTGCATTGCTCAACTCGCTGAGTTGACCACCGACTTAAGTGGGTCCCTCTTTTGTTGTGTTGAGATGACCGCCGTGCTCAGATTTCTTTAACGCCTGCTCAGGTGCTTCTGCGGGTGCTGCCTGCTTCTGCGTGGGCTCTCTGTGCTGCTGAGCGCTCCCTCTATCTCCTCCTCCAAGGGGTGACCTTCTGGCCCTTCCTGGGCCTGGGCAGCACCCATTTTCTTCAACCGCAACTCTTGCAGCTAGCAAGGCTTGTTTGCTGTCTTTCTGCGTGCAAACAACTCTGCATCCTCCAGCACACCGTGGGACATCTTTTGTACAAAGGAGAAGTTCCAGGCACCTTCCATTGTTGCAGAATCTTCGGCTTCTTCCACCCAGAGGCAGCCCTTTTGCACCTTCATCCGGGGTTTAGTGGGCTCCTGCCCCCCCTGGACACTTGCGTGACTCTTGGACTTGGTCCCCTTCCTTTACAGGTCATCAGGTCCAGGAATCCGTCTTCAGTGCTTTGCAGTCAGTTGTTGCCTTTGCAGAATCCCCTATCTCGACTTTACTGTCTTTTTGGGGTAGTACAGTAACTTTACTCCTACTTTTCAGGGTCTTGTGGTGGGGTATCTTGGACACCCTTAGTGTTTTCTTACACTCCCTGCGATCTTCTACACACTACACTAGGCCTGGGGTCCATTCGTGGTTTGCATTCCACTTTTGGAGTATATGGTTTGTGTTGCCCCTAGGCCTATGTCTCCTATTGCATTTTATTGTGTTATACAGTGTTTGCACTACTTTTCTAACTGTTTACTTACCTGATTCTGGTTTGTGTGTATATTTTGTGTATTATACTTACCTCCTAAGGGAGTATATCCTCTGAGATACTTTTGGCATATTGTCACTAAAATAAAGTACCTTTATTTTTAGTAACTCTGAGTATTGTATTTCTAATGTTATAGTGCTATATGATATAAGTGGTATAATAGGAGCTTTACATGTCTCCTAGTTCAGCCTAAGCTGCTCTGCTATAGCTACCTCTATCATCCTAAGCTGCTAGAACACTACTAATCTACTAATAAGGGATAACTGGACCTTGCACAAGGTGTAAGTACCATTAGCTACCCACTATAAGCCAGGCCAGCCTCCTACAACGCCTTGATAGGGTTCTCTTCTCGATAGGGTTCTCTTCTTACCTTAAGTTGCGCCAAAGAACCCCACAAAAATGTGATCTTCTAACTGATGGTCTGGTAAGATCTGTACAAAAACGTAAATCATGTTTTGGGTCCAACCGATGGAGCCTCTCCTCCTCTTCCAATGGCAGAGGGAGCAAAGAACACTGGTAGAGTGATTAGTTGCCCAACACAGATAGGAGTCACAACTTTCGGTAAGAAACCAGCCAGAGCCTGACAAAAAGTTGTGCAATGTGGATACATTGAGAATGCCTACAATTTGCTCACACATATATTTTCATTGTGAGTAGAAGCAGCTATTACTAGGCTTAAAATGTGTAGACATGAGGGCCAAATTAAGTCCCCACATTGGAAACACAAATGATTTGGCAAGCAAGGGGGTGGGTGGGGCGAGGAAAATCAAGGACAAATAACCTTTTAGAGTGCCCACTGAAAGGCCTTGCTTAGCTAAGGACAAAACAAACACAGGACATCGGACAGATTTTCCAGTTAGGGGTCAGTATCCAGGGCACCACACCAGGTTACTAACTTGTCCCAGCACCCAGACTAGAAGGATTCTGAAGAGGTGTATCTGGCTGGGAGGGTGAAATCCACCACTTTGTACAACAAACTGAATGCAGAAAATTGATGCTGCTCAACCTACATTCATGGAGGTGTAGGTTGTCGAGAATCGGGGCCCTGCTGCTCAGAGAAGTCTTCCCAAAGTGGCAGCCTAATCAGTGTAGAGATGCTAATGCTCAGAAGTTTATCAGGAAATGCCCTGCCCGTAGCCCATGCACCAAAGGAACAACTTGTGCAGGTCCGTGACAGATATCTGCTCCCCACTCCCACAGAATGTCCTGAACCTTGTCATTTTCAGTAGGGACAGCGATCCCTAAATCAATGTGAAAAGGTTTTTTGGGAGATGTCAAAAGACCAACAAAGTTGGAAGCGGAAATTGCATCTATATATGCTCCGTAGTGCCCAGAGAGAGATGGAGAAGACAGTTTATTTCTTCGCCTTCTTTTTGGGTCCAGGCAATGAGGTCTCTCCTCTTCTTTAGATGGATGTGGAGGTGCATAAAAAGTAGGCAAGACAAGGTGATGGATTGGCCTACACGAAAGGGGCGTAACTACTTTTGGCAGAAAGAAGTCATAGTGTGAAGCACCACTGTGTCAGGATAGATGGAAAGGAAGGGCGGCTTATATGACAATGCCTGCCGCTCACTCACCCTGCGGGCAGATGTAATGGCCACAAAGAAGGCTGTTTTTTTCAAAGTGAGAAGCCTGTGAGGACAATTATGGAGAGGCTCGAAAGGACTGCATATCAGAAATGTCAAAACCAAATTTAGATGCCATTGGGCACAAAGAATGGGGATGGGGGAAAGAGATGTGTAAGACCTTTGAAGAACCTAAGTCCCAAAGAAGGTTGATCAGGCAACCTCAAAAAACAGAAACTGCTAATAAATAACCTTTAAGAGTGCCCATAGCAGAGCCCTGTTGGGCCAGAGAAAGGATAAACAGGACCTCAGAAAGGGGAGCAGAAAGGGGGTAAACAGACTTGTCTGTGCACCATGCCACAAATTTCTTTCAGCAAGAGGAATATACCATTTTGTTGGAGGGACGCTTGGCAGCCAAGACTACACAACAGTCTTCGGGAGGAAAAGCTGTCAACTCTTGTTGCTCAATCTCCAGGCATGAAGGTGGAGAGTGGACAGGTTAATGTGCAGAACACTCCCCTGCTACTGTGACAGAAGATCCTCCCAAAGGGGCAGTCTGATCGGAGGATCGATGGGCATGCTCAGCAGCTCAGGATACCAGACTCTCCGTGCCCAGTCAGGAGCCACAAGGATTACTTGGGCCCGGTTGTTCTTAATCTTCTTGAGAACTAAAGGCGTACAAGAGGCCTGAGTCGCATTTGAGACGAAAAGGGCCTCTGAGCAATTTCTGCCTTGGAAACTCCAATACACAAAACTGCTGACACTGAAAAGATCTAACCAAAGTTTACCCCAATGCAGAAAGAGACCATGTGCCACCTCCAGATGGAGACACCATTTGTGATGCAGAAGACATTTCAGGCTGAGTTTGTCTGCTCTGGAGTTCAGAGATCCCACCAGATGTTGAAACACCAGGGATATGCCCTGCTGTTCCAGCCACCTCCAGACAAAAAGTCCACGACCCACTCCGCTTGTAGCACTACCATATGGCAGTGGCATTGTCGGAGATCACCTGGACCATCTTTCGTTTGACAGAGGATAGAAATGCTTTTAATGCTAGACAAATCACACTAAGCTACACCAGGCTGATGTGGAATCTGGATTCCGCTGGGGACGAGATGCCTCTGATTTACACCTCCCCCAGAGGGCCACCCTTTTCCAGGAGTGATGCATTTGTCAATTCTGTCAGATCTGGTTGGGGAAGGGCGGAAGGATCTGCCTCTGACCCAACTGAGATTCGTTAACCACCACTGCTGATCTTCTGCAGTTCCCTCTGAGATTCCCCTGATGCTGAACCCACTGGAACTTCAGGTCCTACTGCAGAGCCTGCGTATGCCATCTGGCATGTTTCACTAAAAGGATGCAGGAGGTCATGAGGCCCAGCAGCCTTAGAGTCATTCTCACAGAAACACAGGCTAGAGGCTTAAACGTTGGCATCATAGCCTGCATATGCTGAAATCGCCGCTTAGGAGGATAAGCCCAGAACTGCACTGTGTACAGAACAGCTCTGATGAAAGGAAGCATCTGAGAGGGAGTCAGGTGTGATTTCTGTACATTAATAGTGAACCTCAGCAAATGCAGGTCTGCCTAATCTAGAGGTGGGAGACAACAGCCTGCGGCCAGCCCGCCTTCAACAGCCAGTCATTGAGATAAGGGGTGACTGAAATCCCTGATCTCCGCAGATGGGCTGTGACCACCGCCATCACCTTGGTGAACACCCGAGGGGTGCTGGTAAAGTCTAAGGGGAGAATAGTAAACTGAAAGTGCTCAAGGTCTACTGTGAACCACAAGTAACATCTGTGGGCAGGCAGGACGGGGATATGGAAATACGCGTCCTGCATGTCCAACGCTACCATTCAGTCTTCTGGGTGCAGGGCAGATAGAACCTGGGCCAGGGTGAGCAACTTGAACTTCTCCTTCTCGAGGAACAAACTGAGGGACCAAAGGTCTAGTATAGTGTAGGAGGCTGGTTCAGTATATAGTGTACACCTATAGGTGAGGCACCCTATACTGAGTCCAATACTGAGTCCAGGCAACCCTTAGTGGTAGTGCAAGACGTTCTAGATAACCAGAGCTCTCGTAGGGTAGCTGTGGAAAGCAGGTAAGGCTTATCCAGGAGGGTGTAAAGCAGTTGCAGATACCACACAGGCCAGTCAGTGATGTACACACAAGACAGAACCACACCAGTGTAAGAAAAATAATGTATTATTTATTATAACACAACCACTAAACTAACTTTGGTATATCTCCTACTCGGAGATATGAACATACAAAAATAAACTCAGAAACAAGTGAGTGAAGGCATAAAATAACATGGGCACCTATAGGGGGGGTACAAACCATATACTAATCAAAAAGGAATGCGAAAATTACTATCAACCCAACCTACCACCCAAGGACTCTTAGGACTGGGGAAGCACTAGAACACCAAAGGTAGGTAGGACTCCCTAGGCACGCATGTGCAGAGATATTACCCAGGGTTAGGTATTCATAGGATAACGTGGGGAAAGTTGCAGTTGGAGTTTTCAATGTTTAGGACCTTTACGAGAGGACCCCAGAGGAAACCTTTTAGGACAAGGGAGGTTCAAGAGTGCTCCCACACGTGGATACCCAGAGAAGTGGAGTACCTACACCAGGATCCCCGGTGCATAGGGGTGAAGCTGTGTCTGAACCTCCTGTGAAAGTCAATGGGGACCTCGGTTGTCCAGCTGCTGTTGTGACCAGTGGACCAGGTAGGTAGAACCAAGGCTTGGATTTTGAACAAAGAGGACCTAAGGAAAGAGGGCACAGAGTCACACCACCCAGAGATGCCCAGGGGGTGCAAGAGGGAAATGCCGACCCTGCATGTAGATGCTTTCCAGAGGGACAGTTGTCGAGGAAGTGCAGCTATGATGTCTAAGCGAGGCAGGAAGATACCAGGAGACA
The DNA here is from genome assembly GCF_031143425.1 of Pleurodeles waltl. NCBI lineage: Eukaryota > Metazoa > Chordata > Amphibia > Caudata > Salamandridae > Pleurodeles > Pleurodeles waltl. The sequence goes on along the minus strand of NC_090442.1, from coordinate 856,912,784 downwards.
CCCACAAGCTGTTTCATGCCAGTCATCGAATTGCAGAGGGGTCAATGGTCAGCACCACCACCAACAACAAGCCTTGGCAAATGCAAGAAAGTGTTCCATGCAGTGTTGCAGGTTTTAGGGACTAGCAAGGTCCAAGATACTCAACCTTTGTAGGTAAGTCCGGGCCAGCCCTCAGCAAGCAGGAAAGCAGATGGGAATCGCTGGAGACCCCAGGAGGACCCCCTGGCAGCACACACAGGGAGTCTCAGGGAGGCCTCAACAGCACAACAAAGATGGATGCCCAAGTCGCAGGGGTTGCAGGAAGAAGTTGTTCTTGGAGCTATGTGATTCTGTGGTGGTGGTGGTGCCTCTTGGAGCTATGAGGTCTTCGGACTGAAACACCAACAAGCCTTGGCAACAAAGAAACAACAAACCTTGGCAAAAACAAACAGATGCGGTGCACAGGGGTTCCGGCCAAGCAGCTCCAACAAGGGACCACAGACTTCTCAGATGCAAAGTAGACAGGTCAGACCTCTGGAGAGCCACAGAATCACTACCTGTGCTGTAGAGCCTCGAAGATTCCATGGGACAGCAGGATCCACAAACCAGTCGTCAACGCCGAGGTGCTTGCGGATGCAGGTGAGTGACTCCTTCACTCCAAGGCAGATTACTTCTTGCTGTCATAAGTGCAGACAGAGTCCTTGTGACTCTGGAGGATGCATGGATATGGAAGTTGCAGAGTCCTTGCAATGTGCAGGCACACAGTTGCAGCAGGAGCCCTCCTCCTAGGTGCACTTGTCATGGTTTCCAGCGGAGTCCAGCAGCAGTTCCAGTGTCCAAGTTGCAGAAGAGCCTTGCAGACCAGCCTTGGAGACAAATCTTGTACAAGAATCTAGCACACAAATCTAGGGAGCCACCCTCAGAGGGGCAAATAAGTAAACCAGCAAGAGGATTGGATAGCTTCTGCAGTGACCCACCTATCGGGGGTCAGGGACGCTACTCAGCTGGACTGACCAGTCAGATGCTCCCAGGGGCCCTCTGCTCATCTTGTTTCCAAGATGGCAGAATCAAGTGGCCCCCTGGCAAAGCTCTGGGCACCTCCCTAGGGGAGGAGCAGAACAGGGGGGTGGTCACTCCTCTGTCCTTTGTGTGGTTTCGCACCACAGTGGGAGCTCGGGGTTCGGGCACTAGAGTAAACAGGTTTATGCAAAGAAGGCACCAAATGTGCTTTTCAAAGCAGTCTGGTGGCATTCATGGCATTCAGGAGCACCCCCACCCTAGCCCAGAGACACTTCTCCTCTGCAGGAAGTTAGTTGTTTTGACTTCCCCTGCCAAGTTAAGCAGGAGGGCAGAACATTGTCTGGAGTCAGTGGCAGCACTGGCGTGCACGCAAACCCTTCAAGGCTGCACAGGCAGACATGGAGGGACCTCTCAGGAGCCCCCAAAGTACAAGGTATCATGCAACGAACACTAGAATCAGTGTTGTTGCATGATTCCAACAAGTTTGATACCAAACATGACTAGGTTCGGTGAAGCCATTATGTAGGTGGACATCTTGTGATGACCAGTGTCTACTATATACCTTAAGATGGCTTCCCAGCACTTATAAAAAAAATTGAGTCTGGGGCTTGTTGTGGCTCATGCAGGGGTATCCTCACACTTAGAACCATGCACCCTGCCCTTGGGCTGAAGGGCATACTTTAGGGGTGACTTATAGGGTCAGAGTGCAGTGACCACAATATAAGGTGATCCTTATATTCGGGGTGAAAGGTACATGCACCATTTCCCACAGGCTGCAATGGCAGGTTTGTAGTCACAGTTTGCACGGGCTCCCATGGGTGGCATAACACATGCATCAGCCCATGGAGAACCCCTACTGTACCAATGCTCTGGGTAGCTAAGTACCACATACTAGGGTCTTACATGGGTATACCAGTATGCCAATTGAGGGGTGTAAAAGTTGCTTACTAACAAGGTTTAGGGGAGAGAGCACTGACACTGTGGTCCTGGTTAGCAGGATCCCAGTGTTCTACAGTCAAAACAAATATTTTTATTGTGTTTCACAGAAACATCAACAGTTTCAGTTAACAGTGCTCAGCAAGGCTGTCAAACACAGTAGCATACATTGCATGCATTCACAAACAAACGTTTTATGTATATTCTGTAAAGTTGTGATGCAGTATATAAGTTGCGTTCGCTGAGATAGTGGAGGAAGTAGCAGTGCACTACAGAGATGGTTAAAGAAAATTCGGGAATGGGTTTGTGAACTAGGGTATAACTAAGTGGTAGTGAACGACGGGAGAGTGCGGCAGGTCGGGTCTGCAAGGGTATTAGATGGATGGCGTGGTTAGGGAGGCATGGCTAGGGGGGAATATGGTGGTACGTACTTCAGGTGGGATGGGATATGGCACCTATCGTACAGTACTGATAGGGCACTGAATTGGCGTGTGTGTGTCATGGGAGAAGGTATTCATCTCTTCTCCACTGTAGGAACTGTGATAAGAGGGTACCACAGTGAGAGGAGATGGGTCGTTTACAGAGGTGTTGCACTTCTGCACAGTGGAGTGTGTTTTTCTCTACCGACTTGCATACTGCACCATTCGAGGCCGCCAGTGGTGGTGTCGTAGGGGAGCACCAGTGTTGGGTGAGCGAGTGTTAGGTGAGGAGGAGCGCCAAAGAGGCACAGTAAGCTGCTTGCACTGTTTAAAAATGCCTTGTGAGCATGCTTCGTAGGTGTGAATGTCGGGCAGTTCTGTGACTTCTTGCAGGGTATCATGTATTGTTTATCATTAATGATGCATGGTGGGACAAGACCAAAGCATGTGTGCCAGGCCCTGGGTCTGGCAACACAGACAGCTTGCATGTCCATTAGGGAAGCAGCGGTTCATCTGAGCAGGGCTAAGTTATGTTCTGTGTAATTTTAAGAGTTGTATGTTAGTAAAGCGAGAGTTATGAGATATCTACTCAGAAAACTCTAGAGCTCGCGCCCAGTCCTTGTCATATAATACAAGGAATCCTCCCACTTCTGCTGAAGTGTGACAAGGGGAGCCGCTGTCAGGTCACAAATGGCTTTGTACTGCCAAGTGATAAGGTGTCCGCCTCCCCTCATTACGAGTATAGTTTGCAGTACTGGGTGTGTTGCGGGTACTGCCGCTGCGGTATTCCATGGGATGCGACATGTGTTAAAGAGCTGCCTGTAAAGAAGAAATTGGCCTGGCGGGAGGCTATAATCACCTGTCAGTTGCTTGAAAGGGAGGAGCTGACCATCTACAACGAGATCACCCAGAGTGTGAATGGAATGCGCTGTCCAGGGTGCCATGTCCCGTTGTGTGTTGGAATCTGTGAATCGTGGGAGACCAACTAAGAGGAGTGCTGGAGCGTACATCGGCATTTCTTGTGACAAGCGATGTACCGGGACACACAAGCCCAGGCCACCACCACGTGTAAAGACCACAGGAAAAGGGGTAAGGTCTTCAGGAATAGAAGGCTGAGGATCGTTGGCATTGATAGGTTACGTCTACTGCAGCAGGTCTCACCCATGCATTGTCCAGAAGTCCATTGCAATAGCCATTGCAGCTGGGCTGCAAGGTAGTATGCCTCGAAAGATGGAGCGTCCAGTCCACCTTGGTCTACTGGCAACTGTAGCTTTCAAAGGGTTACACAGCAGTGATGGTGCCCCAGATGGGAGTACCTAATAAATAGTCTAATTCCTTTAAAAAAGCAGGTGATGGAATAACTGGGAGGTTGGCAAAGTAGTAAAGGAACTGTGGTAAAAGGACCATCTTTGCCACGGCTATCTTTCCAATTGGGGTGAGTGGTAGTGACTGCTATAGGAAAATGGCTCCGTGTTGGAGTTACCCCCGACTTTGTGCCTGATATTGATGCTGACTTGACTGAAAGGTGTGCTGGGACCCTGCTAACCAGGCCCCAGCACCAGTGTTCTTTCACTAAAAATGTACCATTGTTTCCACAATTGGCACATCCCTGGTGCCCAGATAAGTCCCTTGTAAAAGGTACCAGTGGTACCAAGGGCCCTGTGACCAGGGAAGGTCTCTAAGGGCTGCAGCATGTGTTTCTGCCACTCTTAGGGACCCCTCACCTAACACATGCACACTGCCATTGCAGATTGTGTGTGTTGGTGGGGAGAAAAAGGCAAAGTCGACATGGCATCCCCCTCAGGGTGCCATGCACACAAAATACTGCCTGTGGCATAGGTAAGTCACCCCTCTAGCAGGCCTTACAGCCCTAAGGCAGGGTGCACTATACCAAGGTGAGGGCATAGCCGCATGAGCAATATGCCCCTTCAGTGTCTAAGTCTATTCTTAGACATTGTAAGTACAGTGTGGCCATATTAAGTATATGGTCTGGGAGTTTGTCAAAAACGAACTCCACAGTTCCATAATGGCTACACTGAATATTGGGAAGTTTGATATCAAACTTCTCAGAATAATAAACCCACACGGATGCCAGTGCTGGATTTGTTACAAAATGCACACAGAGGGCATCTTAGAAGATGCCCCTTGTAATCTACCCAATCCTTCAGTGCAGGACTGACTGGTCAGTGCCAGCCTGCCACTGAGACGAGTTTCTGCCCCCCTGGGGTGAGAGCCTTTGGGCTCTCTAAGGACAGAAACAAAGCCTGCACTGGGTGGAGGTGCTTCTCACCTCCCCCTGCAGGAACTGCAACACCTGGCGGTGAGCCTCAAAGGCTCATGCCTTTTATTACAGTACCCCAGAGCATCCCAGCTAGTGGAGATGGCCGCCCCTCCGGCCAGTGCCCCCACTTTTGGCAGCAAGGCTGGAGAAGATAACGAGAAAAACAAAGAGTCACCACCTACCAGTCAGGACAGCCCCAAAGGTGTTCTGAGCTGAGGTGACCCCTGCCTTTAGAAATCCTCCAACTTGAGTTTGGAGGATTCCCCCAATAGGATTAGGGATGTGCCCCCCTCCCCTCAGGGAGGAGGCACAAGGAGGGTGTAGCCACCCTACAGGATAGTAGCCATTGGCTACTGCCCCCCAGACCTAAAATAACCCCTAAAGTTAGTATTTATGGGCAACCTTGAACCCAGGAAATCAGATTCCTGCTGCCTACAAGAAGAAGAAGGACTGCTGACCTGAAAGCCCTGCAGAGACGACGGAGATGACAACTGCTTTGGCCCCAGCCCTACCGGCCTGTCTCCAGACTCAAAGAACCTGCACATCGACACATCCGACAGGGACCAGCGACCTCTGAAGCCTCAGAGGACAGCCCTGAACCCGAAGGACCAAGAAACTCCAGTGAACAGTGGCACTGTTCAACAACAGCAACAACTTTGCAACTTTCTTGCAACTTTTAAAGAACTCACTCTTCCTGCCGGAAGTGTGAGATTTCACCCTCTGCCCCCAAAGCCCCTGCCTCGAGCTCCAGAGAACCAACACTACAAGGAGGACTCCCAGGTGACTGTGACCTTGTGAGTAACCCGAGACGACCTTCCTGGACCCCCACAGCGACGCATGTAGAGAGAATCCAGAGGCTCCTCCTGACTACGATTGCCTGTAACAAGGAACCCGAAGCCTGGACCAAGCACTGCACCCGCAGCCCCCAGGACCAGAAGGAACCGAACTCCAGTGCAGGAGTGACCATCAGGCGACTCTCTGCCTAGCCCAGTCGGTGGCTGGCCCGAGAAGCCCCCCTGTGCCCTGCCTACACTGCTAGAGTGACCCCCGGGTCCCTCCATTGATACCTATTCAAAACCCAACGCCTGCTTTGCACACTGCACCCAGCCACCCCTGTGCCGCTGAGGGTGTCTTTTGTGTGCCTACTTGTGTGTCCCCGTGCTCTACAAAACCCCCCTGGTCTGCCCTCTGAAGACGCAGGTACTTACCTGTTGGCTGACTGGAACCGGAGCACCCCTGTTCTCCATAAGCGCCTATGTGTTTTGGGCCCTCCTTTGACCTCTGCACCTGACCGGCCCTGTGTTGCTGGTGCGGTGACTTTGGGGTTGCCTTGAACCCCCAATGATGGGCTGCCTATGCCCAGGAACTTGAACTTGTAAGTGCCTTACTTACCTGAAAAACTAACCAATACTTACGTTCCCCAGTAACTGACGATTTTTGCACTGCGTCCACTTTTAAAATAGCTTATTGCCATTTTAACTAAAACTGTGTATGTTACTGCTCTAATTCAAAGTTCCTAACTTACCTGTTTAGAGTACCTTGCATTTTATGTATTCACTTCAAATCTTGAATCTTGTGGTTCTAAAATAAATTAGGAAAATATATTTTTCTATATAAAAACTATAGGTCTGGAGTTAAGTCTTTGAGTGTGTGGTCCTCATTTATTACCTATGTGTGTGTACAACAAATGCTTAACACTACCCTCTAATAAGCCTAACACTCGAACCACACTACCGCAAAGTAGAGCTTTAGAATTATCTAATTTTGCCACTATCTTACCTCTAAGGGGAACCCTTGGACTCTGTGCACATTATCTCTTACTTTGAGATAGTACATACACAGCCAACTTCCTACAACTGCCAAAAGTGGATTTGTGCTCTGTCGCCTGGTAACGCTACCCAGAGGTTCCCCTCGTATATTTCTAATGTGGTGTAGTATAGGTGAATTCCCAAATAGCGGATTGCCGCTACCTGCATGCAGAGGAGGTTCTCACCCAGATATACCGTTCGAGTTGGCTGGTCAGGACTGAATGGGTATATGGCTGATTTCTCCCAATTCACACTTAGCCAGCGGCTGCTGTAAACTCAGCCAGTGTGTTCCATAATGGGAGAAATCTGATGCGATATTGCATAAATATATCAGTTAGTCATGTCTTCTAGTGGTATTTCCCATTGACGACCCTCCTCTCAGAGGTATGGCCAGGTCCTCCATTGCTAGTGCAAAATGCAATGGCGATAAAGGGCACCCTTGCTTGGTCCCGCTGTATACTGGAAAGGAGGAGGAGATGAGGTGACCGAGGCAAATTCTAGAGGCTGGCTTGGTCAAATGTAACCTGGTTATAGGCTAGAAGTCATGGCCCAACGGCCATGTGAGTGAGCACCAGGAAAAGGTTTTGCCACATCAGCGTTTCAAACACCTTTTCCAATATATATTATTATACATATATATATATGGAAAATGTCACTTACCCAGTGTATATCTGTTCGTGGCATGTTCTGCTGCAGATTCACATGCTATGCACAGGTCCTGCCATCTAGTGTTGGGCTTGGAGTGATACAAGTTGTTTTTCTTCGAAGAAGTCTTTTCGAGTCACGGGATCGAGTGACTCCTCCTCTTCGGCCCCATTGCGCATGGGCATCGACTCCATCTTAGATTGTTTTCCCGCAGAGGGAAAGGTAGGAGTGAGAGTGTAAAGAAAGAGATGTCCATGCAAATGGAATAGATATATATATATATATACACATATATACACACATATATATATATGTACAAATTCAAGTGTAACTTAAACGGCTACAGGCTCCCGGGGAGGAGGGAGGGCGCATGTGAATCTGCAGTGGAACATGCCACGAACAGATGTACACCGGGTAAGTGACATTTTCCGTTCAATGGCATGTGTAGCTGCAGGTACACATGCAATGCATAGACTACAAAGCAGTTCTCCTCCCATAAGTGGTGGTCAGCCTGTAGGACTTGAAGTTGTTTGAAATAGTATTCTTAGTACAGCCTGTCCTACTGTGGCTTGTTGTGCTGTTAACACATCTACACAGTAATGCTTGGTAAATGTATGGGCTGTTGACCAAGTGGCTGCTTTACAGTTTTCTGTCATTGGTATATTCCCTAGAAATGCCATTGTTGCTCCTTTCTTCCTGGTGGAGTGTGCTTTTGGTGTTACTAATAGCTGTCTTTTAGCTTTTAGGAAACAGGTTTGAATGCACTTTACTATCCATCTGGCTAGTCCTTGTTTTGAGATAGGATTCCCAGTATGGGGTTTTTGGAATGTGACAAATAACTGTTTTGTTTTTCTAAATGATTTTGTTCTGTCAATGTAATACATTACAGCTCTTTTAATGTCTAATGTATGGAGCGCTCTTTCTGCTACTGAGTCTGGCTGTGGGAAGAAGACTGGAAGTTCCACTGTTTGATTTATGTGAAACGGTGAGATGACTTTAGGTAGGAATTTTGGGTTTGTGCAAAGTACAACTTTATGTTTGTGTACTTGTATAAAGGATTGTTCAATAGTGAATGCTTGTATTTCACTAACTCTTCATAATGAAGTGATTGCAACGAAGAATGCTACTTTCCATGTTAGATATTGAATCTGACACGAGTGCATGGTTTCAAACGGTGGACCCATGAGCCGAGTGAGTACAATATTGAGATTCCATGAAGGCACTGGTGGCGTTCTTGAAGATAAGATACTTTTTAGCCCTTCCATGAAGGCTTTGATGACGGGGACTCTAAATAGAGACTTGTTTTGTATATTTTGTAAATAGGCTGAAATAGCTGTGAGATGTATTTTAATGCATGAAAAAGCTAAATTGGCTTTTTGTACATGGTAAGTAACCTACAATGTCTTGTATGGATGCGGAAAGAGGTGTTATGTGTCTGGATTGATAGTAAAAGACAAACCTTTTCCATTTGTTTGCATAGCACTGCCAGGTAGTGGGTTTTCTTGCTTGTTTAATTACTTCCATACATTCTGATGGAAGATGTAGATATCCAAACTCTAAGACTTCAGGAGCCAGATTGCTAGATTGAGTATTGCTGGATTTGGGTGCCTGATCAGTTGTTTGTTTTGTGTCAACAGATCCGGCCTGTTTGGCAGCTTGATGTGTGGTACTAGTGATAGGTCTAACAATGTTGTGTACCATGGCTGACGTGCCCACGTTGGCGCTATAAGTATGAGTTTGAGTTTGTTTTGATGCAGTTTGTTGACCAGAAATAAAAGGAGCGGAGAGGGGGAAAAGCATAAGCAAATATCCCTGACTAGTTGATCCATAGAGCACTGCCCTTGGATAGAGGGTGTGGGAACCTGGATGTCGCGCCGCGCGGTGCGGCGCGAGCCGAGAGCTCGACTTCTGCCGGGCGTTCGGCTCGGGCCGCGCACCGCGTTATTAAGACGCGGCGCGCCCCCAGCCTTTCCTGCGCGTTTCGAGGCCCCAGATTTGCTTGGGGCCTCGTTCTTCCTTCTGCCTTTCACTGTCCCAGGGGTCTCTGAACCCTCTTACCTGTTTTTCTTCGTTTCTTTGTCCTTCTTCTTTTTGCAGTCTGTTGTGTGCCTTTCTTTATGTTTTTTCCTTCTTCCCAGATTCCTGTGCTTTCCCAGCATTCCTTGTTCCCTATTCTCTATGGTTCCTCTACTATTCTGTTCTATGTATTGTTTCCCTATCTAAGATGGTGTCCTTTTACTTCCTGTGGGTCACTTCCTGTTTTTTGGTATATAAGGGCTGTGTTTTTCCTCTTTCTTTGCGCTGCAACACTTTCTGCTCAGTTAGTGTCTTCGCTCCTGATTTCCTTGCCTTTTGGTTTTGGATTCAACATTCTGTGTTTTCTGATTTTTGCTCCTTTTGGATTCCTGTTTGTTTGTTCTTGTTTTTCTCCAGGAGTCTTCCTGTTTGGAGGTTTTTTCCCCTTTTTAAGGGGTTTTTTCCCTCTGGCGCTACTTTCTGAAGGGCACGGTCTGTTCTTGGTGTCTCCATTACCTACAGCACCGTGGCTACCAGAAAGAGTCGCCCCTTTTTGGGCCAAAGCCGAACATTGAAGCTTCACGCCACCAGATCTGCAAATTCCAGGCGCAAGCAGCACGTGAGTCGTGACAGATTGCAGCGCCAAACCATTCCGACGTCCTCAAACACCATGGATAATACAGTGGCGGCTGCTGCAGATCCGGAGCAATCTCTGTTGACCACGATTCAGCAACAAGCCCAGGAATTGCAACAACTACGTAATGAAAATGCTGCGTTAAGACAGGCTTTGGCCCTCCGCACCAGTGATGTTCCGACAATCTCCGCTTCTACCCCTTGTTTCTCTGGTGAACCAACCAAGCTACGCGAGTTCTTGGATGCTTTAACGGTGTATTTCGCCTTCCGACCTACTCAATTCTCCCACGACAGGACCAAGGTGGGTTATCTTATCAGTGCCTTATCCGGTCCAGCCTTGGCCTGGGCAACCCCGATGGTGTCCTCCAACGACCCTGTATTGTCAGACTATTCCGCCTTTGTGAGTCGCTTCAAACAGATGTTTAGTCGTCCTGGATTGGAAGCCTCCGCTGAAGAAGCCTTGTGCGACATCCAACAGGGCTCCCAAGACGTCCTGCAATATATAACCCGTTTTCGTCAGCTGGCGGCAGAGACCACTTGGGTGGAACGTACTCTGGTAACATTATTTCGTAGAGGACTCAAAGAAGAAATAAAAGATGAACTAGTGCATTCTACCAGAGCGGAAGATCTTCGTGGCCTGATGGATCAAGCACTGTCCATCGAATATCGTCTTCAGGAACGGAGATCGGAGAAGAAAAGGAGTAGAGGGTTTGCCCAGCCAAGTAGCTCACGTGCATACCTGCAGCGTTCCGAGGAACCTCGCACTCCTGCTAGAGACATCGAAGGGGAACCCATGCAGGTGGATACTACCCGAGGTCCGCTCTCTGCTAGTGAACGAGAAGACAGACGCAAGAGAGGGTTGTGCCTGTATTGTGGTTCTGCTGGTCACATGCTCCGTACCTGTCCAGTACGTCCGTCCAGGCCTTCGGGAAACGCCACCTCCCGTCCTCTGTAAGAAGGGAGGGGACGGGATCTACAGCTATACCTTCCATCAGCTCCTTTAATGACAATACAACTGCCTTGTTCATCTTTCCGGTCCTGTTACAACTTCCGGACGGTCGTCAAGAAAAGACTATGGCATTACTAGATTGTGGTGCTAGTGGTATATACATGGACAAGACGTGGGCTGCTGCTAACCTAGTCCCTACTCAAGCAAAAGAAGTACCCGAACAGGTACACACTGTGGATGGATCTTTGATATCCTCTGGTCCTGTAGACACCACTACCCTGATGTTAAGTCTACAGGTGGGAAACCATCAAGAACACATCTCCTTCGATCTTATTACGTCCCCTAACCATACCATCATTCTTGGAATTCCGTGGCTCATCAGACATAACCCATATATAAATTGGGTTACCCGGACAGTCTCTTTGTCTTCGCAATTTTGTCATGAGAACTGTTTTACTTCCGACAAGTATTGGTCTCCGAAAAGATCCTTAGCTACTGAAGGTGCCACTGGTATGTCCATTAATACGGTCCAAGGGATCCCAGACCACTATTTGGAGTTTCAGGATGTTTTCCAAAAACCGTCAAAACCTGTGCTACCTCCACATCGAGAATATGATTTTGCAATTCCATTGGAACCCGGCACAATTGTTCCTTTTGGGAGGATGTACTCCCTCACGGAACCCGAAAAGGAAGTTCTAAAGGAGTATCTGGACGAAAATATACAGAGTGGTCTTATTGTTCCATCGTCGTCTCCGGCTGGGGCCCCTCTCTTTTTTGTGCCCAAGAAGACTAAGGATCTTCGTCCGTGCCTGGATTTTCGAGGTCTGAATAAAATTACCATTAAAGATCGTTATCCTTTGCCTCTCATCAGGGACATACTGGAAGCAATCAGAGGGGCCCAACGTTTTACTAAATTGGATTTACGAGGAGCCTACCACCTTTTACGCATAAGAGAAGGCGACGAATGGAAGACAGCATTCAGGACCCCATTTGGCCATTTTGAATATAGGGTTATGCCGTTTGGTCTTACTAACGCCCCCGCAATCTTCCAGAGATTTATGGACTCAGTGTTTTCAGACCTACTGAATCAGACAGTCGTGATCTACCTAGACGACATTCTTATTTATTCTAGAAATCCTGAACTCCATACCTCCCATGTTAAACAAGTTCTTCAAAGACTTCGTGATCATCAACTATTTTGCAAACCAGAGAAATGTGAGTTCGACATGACGGAAGTCAAATATCTGGGCTATCATTTAAGTCCCACCGGCATAGCTATGGATCAAGAAAAGGTACAAGCTATCCTAGAGTGGCCTTCTCCTTCTACCATAAAAGAAACACAATGTTTCCTAGGTTTAGCAAACTTCTATCGACAATTCATTCTAGACTTTGCCAGTCAGACTAGCCACATAACTCACATCTTAAAGAAGGACAATTTAAAGAAGGGGTTTGTCTGGACTGAGGCTGCTGAAGCAGCCTTTCAAAGCTTAAAGGGAGCCTTCACCCAAGCCCCCATCTTAAGACATCCAGATACCACCAAGCAATTTATAGTAGTAACTGATGCTTCTGAGAGAGCCATCGGAGCTGTCTTACTCCAACGACAAGAGGATGATGGCCTTGAACATCCTGTTTTCTATTTGTCTCATATCCTTTCCACAGCTGAACAACATTATTCCGTACTTGAAAGGGAATTATTGGCTCTGAAAACAGCCTGCCTTGAGTGGAGACAGTTTCTGATGGGTTCCAAGGAACCATTTGAGGTGAGGACAGACCACCGTAATTTACAATGTTTAAGAAATTTTGTATGCCAGAATAGTCGTCAGGCCCGCTGGGCCTTTTTCTTCAGTCAGTACGATTTTTATATTACATATATTCCAGGATCTCAAAACATTCTGGCTGATGCTCTGTCTCGCCGATATCCAGAGTGTTCTCCTTCCTCATCCCAGTATCTTCTAGAACCCAGTAAGATCATTGGAGTGGCTCAGTCTTTCCTGGAAGAAGTACAACAAGAATACGCCAACCTATCGGACCATGACATAGAAGAACTAAGACCATTATTGTACAAGAAACAAGGATATTTTTATTACCAAGACCTGATATTCCTCCCTACAAACAAGGTGCAAAAGAAAGCATTACAAATGTGCCATGATTCCCCTGTAGCTGGTCACAGAGGCATCAAAGCCACACAAGAACTACTTTCACGATTTTTCTGGTGGCCTACCTGGAAACTGGATGTGGAAGAATACGTTCAGGCCTGTCCCATATGTGCCCAAGTCAAAATACCTCACACCAGACCGGCAGGATTACTACAGCCTTTGCCTGTTCCATCGGCCCCATGGCATACTATCTCTACTGATTTTATGTGTTCGCTCCCACCATCAGCAGGAAACCGGGTTATCATGGTCACAGTGGATTCTTTCACAAAAATGGCTCATTTCACTGGCCTAAAAAAGCTGCCTACTTCTCAAGAACTAAGTCAAATATTCATAGATCATGTCTTCCGTCTCCATGGACTTCCACATACCATAATATCTGATAGAGGACCTCAGTACATCTCCCGATTTTGGAAGCATTTTTGTAAAACCCTGAATATAAATAGAGCCTTGTCTTCAGGGTTCCATCCTCAGACCAACGGACAGACTGAGCGTCTGAACCAAGGACTAGAGCAATATCTTCGGTGCTTTTGCAATTCTACCCAAAGTAACTGGAGCACTTACCTCTCTTTAGCTGAGTTTTCCTACAATAACTCAGTCCATAGTGCCTCCAAGGTCACTCCCTTTTTCTGTTCCTATGGTTTTCATCCTACCTCTTTCCCTACTTCTCCACAATCCAACTCTCCTCTACCTGCTATTAACTATTTCTCCAAACGCCTTCTCCAACTCCATAAACTAATTCGATCTAATTTGTTACATACCAAGAGGTATATGAAGAAGGCTGCAGACAAGAGACGTACAACCAATCCAAATTATCATCTGCAAGATAAAGTCTGGCTCTCCTCCAAATTCTTGCCCTCACGTCTCTCTCAAAACAAGTTCACACCTCGTTACTATGGGCCTTTCCGTATTCTCCAGTTGGTCAATCCTGTCACTGTCCGTCTTCACTTACCCCATACATGGAAGATCCATCCGGTTTTTCATGTTTCTCAGCTTAAACCTTATGTGCCTGATCCTTACTCACGTCAGTTTCCTTGTCCACCTCCTGTCCTTGTGGATGATGCTCCTGAATATGAAGTGCAGGAAATTTGTGACTCTCGTCTTTTTCATAAACGACTTCAGTATCTGATTCATTGGAAGGGTTATCCTCTCAGTGAATGTTCATGGGAAGATGCCTCTTCCGTTCACGCTCCTCTCCTGATTCAACGCTTTCACCGTTTATTCCCTCTTAAACCTGGGCCTTCGGGAGGGGGACCTACTGTCGCGCCGCGCGGTGCGGCGCGAGCCGAGAGCTCGACTTCTGCCGGGCGTTCGGCTCGGGCCGCGCACCGCGTTATTAAGACGCGGCGCGCCCCCAGCCTTTCCTGCGCGTTTCGAGGCCCCAGATTTGCTTGGGGCCTCGTTCTTCCTTCTGCCTTTCACTGTCCCAGGGGTCTCTGAACCCTCTTACCTGTTTTTCTTCATTCTTTGTCCTTCTTCTTTTTGCAGTCTGTTGTGTGCCTTTCTTTATGTTTTTTCCTTCTTCCCAGATTCCTGTGCTTTCCCAGCATTCCTTGTTCCCTATTCTCTATGGTTCCTCTACTATTCTGTTCTATGTATTGTTTCCCTATCTAAGATGGTGTCCTTTTACTTCCTGTGGGTCACTTCCTGTTTTTTGGTATATAAGGGCTGTGTTTTTCCTCTTTCTTTGCGCTGCAACACTTTCTGCTCAGTTAGTGTCTTAGCTCCTGATTTCCTTGCCTTTTGGTTTTGGATTCAGCATTCTGTGTTTTCTGATTTTTGCTCCTTTTGGATTCCTGTTTGTTTGTTCTTGTTTTTCTCCAGGAGTCTTCCTGTTTGGAGGTTTTTTCCCCTTTTTAAGGGGTTTTTTCCCTCTGGCGCTACTTTCTGAAGGGCACGGTCTGTTCTTGGTGTCTCCATTACCTACAGCACCGTGGCTACCAGAAAGAGTCGCCCCTTTTTGGGCCAAAGCCGAACATTGAAGCTTCACGCCACCAGATCTGCAAATTCCAGGCGCAAGCAGCACGTGAGTCGTGACACTGGATGCGAAGTTTTGGCATTTTGCGTTCTCGCTGGTGGCAAATAGATCTATGTCTGGTGTTCCCCATTGGTGAAAGTACTTGTGAAGTACCTGGGGGTGAATTTCCCATTCGTGTGTTTGCTGATGATCCCAGCTGAGAACATCTGCTAATTGATTGTGAATCCCTGGAATGTACTGTGCTACAGGGTGAATGTTGTTGTGAATTGCCCAATGCCAAATGTTTTGTGCTAGCAGACAAAGTTGTGATGAGTGGGCTCCTCCCTGTTTGTTTAGGTAGTACATTGTAGTCATATTGTCTGTTTTGATGAGAATGTGTTTGTGAACGAGAAGAGGTTGAAAGGCTTTGAGTGCTAGGAATACAGCTAGCAATTCTAAGTGGTTTATGTGAAGTTGTTTGTATTTGTTGTCCCATTGTCCCTGAATGTTGTGATTGTTGAGGCGTGCTCCGCATCCAATCATTGATGCATCTGTTTTAAGTGTGGCTTGAGGCACAGGGTCTTGCAAGGGCTGCCCTTTGTTTAAATTTGTGGAATTCCACAACTGAAGCGAGATGGGTGTCTGGCGGTCTATCAACACTAGATCTTGAAGTTGACCATGTGCCTGTGACCATTGTTTTGCGAGGCCCTGTTGTAAGGGCCACATGTTTAGTCTTGCATTGGGGACAATGGCGATGCATGATGCCATCATGCCCAACAGTTTCATGACAAATTTGACTGTATTCTGTTGATTTGGCTTGATTCGTGGTAATATATTGTGGAATGATTGTACTCTTTGTGGAATGTGTATGGTGTTGACACTGTGTTTGACTGTTGGATTTTATTAGCCAGTCTTCGAGATATGGAAAGACATGGATATGTTGCCCTCTTATGTAGGCTGCGACTACGGCAAGGCATTTTGTAAATACTCTGGGAGCTGTTGTTATCCCGAAAGGTAACACCTTGAACTGGTAATGTTTTCCTTGTATTACAAACCTGAGATATTTTCTGTGCGCTGGGTGGAAGGGTATGTGAAAATACGCATCTTTGAGATCCAGTGTTGCCATAAAATCTTGTTGTTGTAACAGTGGGACTACATCCTGTAGTGTTACCATGTGAAAGTGTTCTGATAGGATGTAAAGACTGAGAGTTCTGAGATCTAGTATTGGTCTCAATGTTCTGTCTTTTTGGGGAATGAGGAAATACAGGGGGTAACCCCCTGTTCCTTTTTGATGATGTGGTACAAGCTCTATGGCTTGTTTGAGTAATAATGATTGTACCTGTGCTTACAACATTGAAATGTGTTGGCAGGAGAGTTTGTGTGGTTTTGGTGGTATATCTGGAGGAATTTGTGTGAATTCTATGCAGTAACCATGTTGGATACTGGATAAGACCCAACTGTCTGTTGTGATGGGTAACCAGTGTGTGTGGAACTTTTGCAGTCTTCCTCCCACAGGGGAAGTGAAGTGAGGGAAGATGTGGAGCAAGTCACTGCTTGGTGTGTGTGGTTTGCTTTGAGGGCTGATATTTTCCCCTAGTTCTGGGAAATTGACCCCTGTAGGTTCCTCGAAACACCCTTCTTTGGTACTGTGGCTGGTAAGATGGTTTGGATTGTGAGGTAGATGCCTCAGATGTTTGGGCTCTAAAACCTCCCCAATATTGAGGCTTTAGCAGTGTCAGCGTCCTTTTTCATTTTTTCAGTGGCTGTATCAACCTGTGTGCCAAACAGCTGTTTTTCATTAAATGGCATGTTAAGAACAGCTTGATGGGTTTCAGGTTTAAAGCCTGACGACCGAAGCCATGCGTGTCGTCTAATGGTGACTGCTGTATTGATAGTTCTTGTGGTTGTGTCTGCGGAGTCTAACGCTGACCTGATTTGATTATTCATAATGGCCTGCCCTTCCTCAACTATTTGCTGGGCTCTTTTCTGTTCATCCTTGGGGAGATGCTGGATGATGTATTTCATCTCGTCCCAGTGGGCCCTATCGTATCTAGCCATTAGCGCTTGGGAATTGGCTATTTGCCACTGATTAGCCGCTTGTGATGCTAGTCTTTTACCAGCAGCATCAAATTTTTTGCTTTATCTGGTGGTGGTGCGTCACCAGACGACTGGGAGTTAGCCCTTTTTCTTGCTGCGCTGACCACTACGGAATCTGAGGGTGGCTGTTACGTAAAAAAAGCTGGGTCAGAAGGAGGCGGCTTATATTTCTTTTCTACCTTAGGAGTGATTGCTCTTGCCTTAACTGGTTCCTGAAAGATTTGATGTGCATGTTTTAGCATGCCAGGAAGCATGGGTAGACTCTGGTACGTGGTGTGAGTTGAGGACAACGTATTAAATAGAAAATCATCCTCAAGAGGTTCTGTATGCATGGCTATGTTATGGTATGACGCTGCCCTAGCTAGAACCTGAGTGTGTGAGGTGCTATCCTCTGGGGGTGATGGCTTTGACAGATAGCACTCTGGACTATTGTCAGAAATAGGATTATTATGAAGGTTCCATGGATCGACATCATCTTGGTGTGACTCTGTTGAGTGTACTGGAGACTGTGCAGTGGGGGGTAATAGGAGGAGAGACAGTTAGTTGAGGAGAATGAGGAGGAGACTGGTGAGGTGAGAACTGAGGAGGTGGAGATTTTTGTCTAGGTTTTGGCACTTTAGCCAGTGGCTGGTCAGTGTCTAAATGTCCTTGAAAAGCCAGATTCCTCTTTGTTTTTAGAGGAGGTGCAGTGAGGATCTTGCCAGTGTATTTATGAATTTGAATTCTGGCCTGTTTTTCATCAAATTCCTCCATTTGCGTAAGTTCCTCCGCAAGTCTATGGCTTTCTTTCAATTGTTTGGAAAGTCCATGCTCCTCTGTATAGTTTCATGCCAAGGGAAAGAATAAGACTGTGTTGTTCGGATATATACTATTTATAAACTCAGATACAACCCTTTCCTTATTATAGGAACGATGTGGAGCTTTGTTATTCGTTCATAAGAGTGGTAACCTTCCGAACTCTGGAGTCCGTCTTTTATTTTTATTTAGAGATATACATGGACGCTTTCAGGTTGCTGTCCGCTTTCTATTTTTATTGCTGGCATTCAAACGGACGCTTTTACGGGAACGTCCGTTTTCGATTTCTGTTTCATATAGCTGTATATAATGCGGGCAGCCGAGGGGCCGCGGCTTCTAGTTATCGGGAGACGGAAGAATTAGCGTACTCGTTTGACGGTATAATATTACGTAATAGCGGTAAGAAGTGAATTGGAGCTCATCTCTAGACTTCTAGAAATATGAAATTAGCGGATAATTGGAGAACTTATTTTGAATTCTGTTCTGACAATAGGTCCAGATTAAAGGATGTATTCAGAATACAAATAAGTGGAGCAATTTTTACAGGTAGGACTGATACATAGATTGAGTTCACATGAGTGGTATACTGGGCACTACTCTAGTAGTAGGAGGTAACAGTTACCTTTGATTATCACTTAGAAACCTGTTTAATTACAAGGGTGGTTTGAATCACAGAGAATGGTTTGCTCACCTGGATGTGTTTTAATTATCTAGATACACACTTTGGGGTTTGAGAATGTTAAGGGTTCTCACAGCACACTTATTGTGACACTTATATAATATCTCATAATTACAAGATGTACTACAATAGTATATTTGTAAATATTGTTGTAGGAGGTCCTGAGGAAATCCATGGGTACTCCCGGGATGAAACACGTGTTGACAACGGGACGATGTGAAGGACATTCATTTATGGAGTATCTTTGAATAGGATTACACTAATATTGGACATTTATGAATAATTGAGATTCAAATTTTGCAACTGCGGAGCTATAACATTTCATTGTGGAAATCAGGACAATTGGATGAGAATAATCTTCATGAACTTTTTTGTACAATATCAATGTGATGGAATTTATATTTGATTACCGTAATTTCTGATGTACTATAAATTTGTTTCGGTGTATATATAACTGTATGTAATTATTATTTTTTGTGATTATCCACAGACCTGTGTTTATTGTCTTTGAATCAATGCATGTGTGCGAATACCATATAGCATGCTCCTCTGTATATATGGGTCTTTTTGGCTCCGAAGCAGGTTTCCTCAATATCAAAAGGCCTGGAGTAGACGTTGGCCTCGGCTCTGAGAGGGATTTTTGAGGCTTCAACTCGATGGGTCGGTGCTTGACTATTTCGGAGCCTGTACTTCAGCTCGAGTCCGGAGGCTTCAGTGGCGTGGCCTTTCTCGGTGCCGAAGTTGTTGCTTGGCCACCAGCAGTCTTTTTATGAGTGGAGCCATGGCCTTCCAGCAGTGGCGTCCCCGAGGCCTTGTGTTTGGGCTTGGACGGGGTAGGAGCAGGCGTACTCACATGCTGGCCCACTGTGATTGGTCTGTCGTTGTCGGACTCACGCTTGTAGTCGGACACCCGAACGGAGACTGCGGTGTGCATCATCTCCTCCTCTTCTGCGTTGAGGCGTTCAGTGCTTCTCAACGCCATTTCCAACCTTCGCGCTCTTCGGTGTCGTAGAGTCTTTTTTCAGCGGAAGATCTACAGGCCTCGCAAGTATCCTCTCGGTGGGCTGGAGATAGACACAGGTTACAGACTAGATGTTGGTCCGTATATGAGAACTTGGTGTGGCACTGAGGGGAGAATCGAAATGGGGTCCGGTCCATGAGGCTTCAACGAGGTTTTGGTCGGGCCGACCAGGCCGAGTTGAGCGTGGGTGCCCCAAAGGGCAAGTAGAGAGCTGTATCCGCTGGTACCGAAGTGTCGATGATAGATGGTACGCGATCGAAAACAATACTGAGAAATTTAGAGAGTTTGTAGTACTTTTCTGAATTGAACTACCGGAGCAAAAAGAAACACGTCTGAACCCGATGGGGGAAAGAAAACAATCTAAGATGGAGTTGATGCCCATGCGCAAGAGGAGTCACCACTCGATCCTGTGACTCGAAAAGACTTCTTCGAAGAAAAACGACTTGTAACACTCCGAGCCCAACAGTAGATGGCAGGCCCTGTGCATAGCATGTGTATCTGTAGCTACACATGCCATCAAACACACATGCCCCTGAAAGTGGTCTTGTATGTGAAAGAGGCAACAAATATTTTGGGAAGTACTGCCCCCTGTAACAAATCCATTTTGGTCTATATGGATGACTTTCGGAAGGACAATGGCATAACGGTCCACCAGGATTTTCCTGAGAATTTTGTAGTCTACTCCTAGTATTGTTATGGGGTGGTGTGACGAGAGTTGCACGGGGTCTCTGCCCGGATTGAGAATGGAAACTAGGAGTGATTTTCAAAATTATGGGGAGAGTTCCCCAGCAGCTAGTGCTGCCTTGTGCATTTGAGCAAGATGGGGGCTAGGAGTGCCAAAAAGGTGCGGTAGTATTCGAGGGGCAGACTGTCTAGTCCTGGTGTTTTGTTGCAGGCTAAATCTTGAATCACCTGGGCTATGTTCTCAGTGGTTATTTTAGCACTGAGGTCAAGGCTGGTGGGGGTGGGAATGTGGGATAGCCCAAACCAATCCAGGAACTTACAAGAGTTTTTCTTTGAGGAGTCAGGTGGGACTCAGTACACTGAGGAGTAATAGCTATAGAAGGATTGTAGTATTTCCTCATGCGTGCAAAAAGTGATTCCCATGGCGTCACCAGCTCAGTGATGGGGGTTATTGCGTGATCCTGTCTGATCAGTCGAGCCAGAAGGGGACCAGATTTATCTCCCTCCCTCTGAACCTTTGCCGTGTGGGTAGCGAAGTTCAAGCGCCGGAGGGAATCTATGAGTGTAATGTACGATATTTTTGCAGTCGCGAATTGTGTGACCAGTACAGAATTCTGGTTTGCGGTCTTCCCTGGCTCCGCGAAATGATTTTTGGCTTCCGTGATTCCTCTATCTACTGTTTTACGGATGCCTACTATCTGTTGTATGCAGTTGCCCTGCGACAATAGCTTGACAATGTCCCATTCTAACATCCTAGCAGAGGCGGTGCTGTGATTATCAGCTAAATAGTGGTGTATGTGGGTTCCTTGATCTTCACGGAGGACCGGGCCTTCCAAGCAGTCACGCTGGTGACCCCATGTAGGCATTGGTAGTCTAGGGGTCGCCTATTGTAGGTCATCTGATTAGAGATGATACGACCTAAAAGGTCTGAGAGTTGTAGCAGGGGCACCGGGAGGATGAACAAAGGAAATGGTTTAGGCATACATGGAGTCTGTGGGGTGGTGAGTAAAAAGAATATGTTTTGCAGTCACGATTGTGGGATCGCCACACATCAAGCAAGGATCAGTGTTGTATCTAGCACCAGAGAATCGCTGTCTGTGTACTGGGTGTAGGAGGCTGCCCTGGTTGGTAGTGGGTACCAAAGGTACTTACACCTTATACCAGGTCCAGTTATCCCTTATTAGTGAAATGTAGCCAGTGTCTAGATGCCAGGCTGTCTAGAGGTAGCTGTAGGCAGAGCAGCCAAGGCTGAACTAGGAGACATGCAAAGCACTTGCAATACCACTGTAGTCACACAGTACTCACACACATGAAAGACAACACTCAGTGTAACAAAAATAAAGGTACTTTATTTTAGACACACAATGCCAAAAATACTTGGGAGACTATACTCCCTTTGGAGGTACGTAAATGATACAATACATACACTAGTAACCAAAAACAGGTAAGCGAATAGTCAGAAAATAGTGATAATCACAATAGGTTGCAAGGGCCTAGGGGAAACACAAACCATATACTAAAATAGTGGAATGCGAAAGTTGGTTTCCCACCTAGGCAAGTGTAGTGTGTAGAGGGGCAGTAGGAGTGTAAGAAAAACACCAAAGGTAAGTAAAATACCCCACCCCAGAGCCCAGGAAAGCAGGAGTAAAACACAGCAAGTTTCTTAAAACATACCAGAAGTCGTGATAGAAGATAATGCAAGAACCAGAAAAGACTGCAAGACACCAACGATGGATTCCTGGACCTGAAGACCTGTGGAAGAAGGGGACAAAATGCAAGAAGCACTAAAGAGTCCAGGGAGAACGGGAGCTCCTGATAACCCAGATGAAGGTGCAAAAGAAGAACCACCAGTGAGAAGACAAAGTCAGTATTGCACCAAAGAAGACAGATGTGGGTTCCTGGTTGGTGCAGAAGATGTCCCACACCGAATGGATGAATGTAGTCTGGTTTGCGTTGCTGGATTCTGCCAACAAGCCTTGGCTTACGCAAAACACGCAGTTGGTGGAAAATAGCGCTACCTGGGACCAAGAGTGACCTTGTGGCCTCTACCCAGCAGAGGGAGACAGAGGGGGTTCTCAGCAACTCAGAGAGCCCTCAGAAGACCAGGCAGTCTGCACAGGAGTCCACAGCATGGGGACAAAGGAGGTACAAATGGAGGCCCACGCAGCATGACACAAAAGATTCCCATTCCGCCGGAGAACCACTCAGGAAGCTGTGCGTCGCAGGATGGAGTGCTGGGGGCCTAAGCTGAACTTCTTGGAAGGACGCACACAAGCCTTGGCAACTGCAATTTACGCGGTGCACGGGGGGGGAATGGGGACTGTCTTGCATGAGGAGACAAGCTCTTACCTCAACCAAATTTTGACAGCTGGACGTTGGGACTGTCGGAGTCACTTTAGTCCACCACCATTGTCGTCAGATCCACCACACCTGTTATCGGGAGAGGGGACCCAAGCCACTGGTCCTCGCTGCAGAGAGGTGCCTGCTGAAGCAGGGAAGTGACTCCATCACTCCACAGGAGCTTCCTTCGGTTCTTCTGGTGCAGGCTGAAGACAGGCAGTCCTCGGAGGATACACGACCTGGAAACTGTTGGCAGTTGCTGGCAGGATCTGAAGATACAATGTTGCAGAAGTCGTCTTAGCTTCTTTGTTGCAGTTTTGAAGAGTTCCTGGAGCAGTCTGCGGTTGATCAGTTGGTAGAAGATGAAGTAAAGAATGCAGAGGATTTCTGCTGGAGTCTTGAAATCGGAATCTGAGGAAACACGCAGAGGAGAGACCATAAATAACCCTGAGAGGGAGATTGGTCATCCAACCAGGTAAGCACCTATCAGGAGGGGTCTCTGACGTCATTGGCTAGCACTAGCCACTCAGATGCTCCCAGAGTGCCCCACCACCTTGGAATCCAAGATAGCAAAACCCAGGGACACTCTGGAGGAGTTCTGGGCACCGCCTCTGGGGTGGTGATGGACAGGGGAGTCGTCACTCCCCTTTGCTTTGTCCAGTTTTGCACCAGCGCAGGGACTGGGAGTCGCTGAACCGGTGTAGGCAGGATTATGCAAGGAAGGCACCATCTGTGCCCTTCAAAGCATTTCCAGAGGCTCTGGGAGGATACCCCTCCAATGCCTGTAGCCTGTAACACCCTTTTCCAAAGGGAGAGGATGTAACACCCCTCTCCTAAAGGAAATGCATTGTTCTGCCTACCTCGGATTGAGCTGCTCAATCCCCAGGAGGGTAGAAGCCTGTCTGTGAGGTGGCAGCAGCTGGTGCTGCAGTGGAAACCTCAGAAGGCTGGTATGGCAGTACTGGGGTTCCACTGTGGACCCCCCCAGAGTGCATGGAATTGTGCAATCAATACTGGAACCAGTATTGGGGTACAATTAGACACCTTAAATGGCCAAATTTGCAGTTACCATTGTGTACTGACTTATATACAGTGCACAATTAAAATGGCGTCCCCACATTCATAATGTCCGGGAAAATGGGCCTGGACAACGTGGGGGCACCTCTGCTAGTACAGGGGTGCCCTCAGACACAGGTACTTGGCACCCAGCCTCCAGGGTCTGAAGGCCTGACATATAGGTGACTTATAAGTGACCTGGTGCAGTGAAAATGGCTGTGAAAAAGTGCATGCACTATTTCACACAGGCTGCAATGGCAGTCCTATAGAAGCCTTTGTATCGGCTCTTTATGGGTGGCAAAAGAAATGCTGCAGCCCATAAGGATCCCCTGGATCCCCAATGCCCTGGGTACCTTGGTACCATATACTAGGGACTTATAAGGGGGGTCCAGTATGCCAATTTGGAGTGAAATACTGGGTTACCAGTATGTAAGTACAAATTTGGAACCAGAGAGAGCATAAGCACTGGAGTTCTGGCTAGCAGGATCCCAGTGACACAGTTAAAACACACTAACAAACAGGCCGAAAATGGAGGTAACCATGCTAGAAATAGGCTACTTTCTCACACTGGGGATGGGGGTGGAGAGTAGCGTGGTAAGCGGGCTTCTGATATGTTGAGGTCTAGGACACAATTGCAGTCTTTGCCGAGTATCCAGGGGAGTGTAGTTTTATGGGCCGGTATGGTGGAGAGAGTATCCCAGAAATTTCACTGATCGAAGTTGGAAGCATAAATGCTCCCGAAGAGTAAGAGTAGACTGAGCAGGTGACCCTCCAGGACCACGTAGCATTAATCCTTGTCCACAATGGTGTCTATAACCTAAAAGGGGAGGCCAGATATGATCCAGATTAAGGCACTAAGTGCATACGCAGATTAAGTGGTTGCACAAGAGTACCTCTCCAGCGTTCACGCAAGCTCTCCAGTTCATCTATTGTTGCGTGCATCTGTTGTAAGAAAACTATATGTGCTCGCTGACACTTTATGTAAGACTATACCGCATATCGCTTGTGTGCGATATGCATACCGCGCACTTTCAGTGTTAGGAGGGAAACGTCAGCATTTGCGGGCAGCATGGTGTTTAGTGTTGGCAGTGAGTACAGGGGAAGGGGAACTCTCGCCAGGTGTATCATCACATCAATTCATCCAGCCCTTAGTACATGGGTTGTGTATCTATGGCCTGCTGCATCTGGCCTGTGGGGGGTACCAGGTGAAATATATGTGATTTGGGGGGGGGGGGTGGTGAAGGGTTGGAGTCTAGACCCAGGCTGGGGACACTGTGCCGCACATCTAATGGGAAGGTATGGGAGAGGCGGGTAAGGTTATTATCAGTGTACAGTGCTGGGGAGAGATGGGCGGTGCAATGACAGGCAGGAGTAATGTTAAGAACAATATGGCATCAAGTCAATTAACAGATTACATAGAAACTAAGGGTCAGATTTATAAATTTTCACAATAACGATGACCTAATTGCGATTTTTAGCTAATCACAATTAAGTAATCGCTATTAGATTGTATGAAACTCCAGGAGTTTCATATTGCTATTCGCAAGGGCTCGCAAATCGACCTAGCACATTAATATTCATGAGGTAGGTCGCACTTTGCGAGCGATTGCGAATGGCTACAATCACAGGGATGGTGGCCTTCTAGGCTCAGCAGACCACCATGTCTGTGATAGCTTTTCCATAAATGCAGCCCATTTTCCTTAAAGGAGAAGTTACCGAATCGCAAATTGGACTTGTTACATACCAAAACGTATTTTGGCAATCGCAAACGGCCCATCTGGCCCAAAGTGCACTATCAGTGGTAGCGCTGGGAGAACATTATCATATGTGTGCCCACTGTTTGCCTGGGAACCTTTTTGCAAGTTGTAAGAGGGGAGGGTATCGTCATCAGTCGTGAAGCTGTGCAGGCCCTTTTCGTCACAAGTAGTGGCAGAGTTTGTTCCTAGGTCGGCTTGCTGCCTGCAGGGCCCAGTGTTAGTTTTCTATGATCTTCTACAAATTTGGGGGTGTCATCGGAGATGGTCATGGTGCAGCTCCTGCTTGAGGTTTATTCTGTTGCTTCCGGTACGGTTTGGAAGGGGGCAAGGGTTGCCTAAGGCGATTTGATGTTGCTGTGCTGTAGTGTGAAAATTACCAGTACCAGTTGCTCTTTGGGTCGCTAAAGAACGGTGTGAATTATTTCAAATATGATTTTCAGGAATGACGGGAACAGTAATGAGTATTTAACTCCTAGCACACACAGGTGGCGTTTAACCTACAAGATGGAGGCGCACTGATGCTGTATTGCTTGGGTGTGGTCTGGGAACAGCAGGACCACCTTGCCCTCTACTTGTAGTGTGCCGGCATGGCTAACTGCATGGAGGACAGCATCTCGGTGTTTGAAATGCAGAAACGTTGCCAACATTGGGCGTTGGCAGGGTGGCAGGCTGGTACATGGTGTGCTCATTGCAGGAAGCTGGCTCTCTATATAGTGCACTATAAAGAAGTACATTGTGCAGAGTCCAGTGAATCCCCAAAGGTTTGCAGAGGCCGATATAGATAGATCTAGTGCTCTTTTTGTGGTTGTGTGGGAGGGTCATAAGGCTTATCAAGAAGTCGTGTTAAGCATTTGTTTTACTCACAGAAGCAATAAATGAGACACACACTCAAAGCATGAATCCAAGATCAATTTAGAAATGTAACAGTTGCCTTTATATACACTTTAAACCAAAAACCTTTGTTATAAGGTAAGCAGTTTTCAAATAAATAAAAAAAACTTTCAGTTAAAAAAAAATCGACACACAATTTTCTTCAATGTTAACCTACTGGAGGAAAACAAGAATGCAGTTTTGCACAAAAGTACACAACTTACAAATCCAGAATTTGGGGTTTTAGGTCAACACTGCAAGCTTCAAATCAGCACCAAGAGTGCACCCACAGCGGCTCCGGAGCACGGGGGTAGGTGCAGAGGTCAAAGTCTGATGCTCAATGTTAATCAATGGAGACTGGGAATAAATGAAGATGTGCTGCTCACAGGTAAGTACAAGTGATGTCAGAGGCTGGTTGGGTGGGTCGGGGTGCACAAGACAGCACCAAACGTACACCCTCAACGGCACAGGGGTGACCAGGTGCAGAGTGCTAATACAGCACTGGGCACCCAATGTTAACCAATGGGGCCAGGGGGTAACCGATGAAGCGCTGCTCGCAGGCGAGTAAAGTGGGGTCAGGGGTCGATCTTCTGGCACTGAGATAAGTTCAAGTGGAGGCCACAAGCCAGCACCAAACGTACACCATGAGCCGCACAGGAGCAGGTAGGTGCAGAGTGCCAACACAGCTTTGGCAGCCCAATGTTATTTAGAGAAGGAGATCAGTTTCAGAAATGGACTGCAGGCTTTGGCAAGGAGGTTGGGTGAAGACAACCAACAGTTGTTCAGGTAAGTAGAGATGCCAGAGTTTGTAGGGGCATTGACAGTCCAGCTCCCCAAGGCCCAGGGGTTCCAGGTGCAGGGGTGTATTTTGGCACTCGAAACAACTTAAAGGGCAGGTCGCAGTCAGGGGGAGTCTTCGGACTGAGGCTGCAGGCATCGCTGTGGAGTCCGGTAGGGGTCATCCCAGAGTGGACTCTTATTCAGAAGCGCTAGGGTACCTTCAAAGATTCAGAGGAGGTTTTGTGGTTCATCAGGCAGTGTTCTTCTTGGTTTATTCTGGACAGGTCCACTGCCCACAGGAGTTCTTCTTTATCGAAGGAAAACAGTCCTCCCAAGGCTTTGGAGGTCGCTGCGCTGCAGGACAAGTTGTCTTCTGGTGCAGGTTCTGCGAGGGCTGCAGACAATCTGGTAGGGCTGAGGCCAAGTCAGTTGGTGTCTTCAATCTTTTCAGGTAGTGCTATTTCATAGTATCCGGCTCCTCTTTGGTCATCAGGAATCTGAGATCTAGGGTTCCTCCTAAATACTGAACTTACAAGTGTTACAAAAGTGCCAGGTGGTAGCCAATGAGCTACTCACCTCTAGGGTGACTACATCGTTCTTATGACCACTTCCATAGGGAAGTGGGCATAGCCTTAACCCTATTGGCCTAATTCCTACCACACAAAATGGAAGAATTTAAAAAGTAGTGTTCACCTTAGGGGTGGGACTGGCATGAAGTGTGCACTCCTCCTAATTCTCCTGCCAGTCCTGCCACCAAACGTGAGGTCAAGAACTGGGGGTCAGCCTTCGCTACCATTTGGAGAGGATTGGGTCACATTTCAAAGGCAGCAAGGCCTTTGAAGCTCCGCGCCCTGAATGCCCATCCTGCTTGGGAGAGGAGGTCACACCTCTGTCCAGAATAGGCCTTAGCTTAATTGCTAATTTAGTTTCTGACTGAACAGAACACTTGCTCTTTGTCCACTCAAAGGTCGAGTGGAATCTAAAAATAGCTTGACCTTTGTCTGACACCACTCCTTAGGGAAGTCTACTCTGGTAAAAATAACATTGAGGGCTCTAGCTACTGCAGGGGCAGAAGTAAACCTTAGGGGCATTACTTCAGGGTACCTGGTGGCATGATCCACTACAACCAGTATAAATCTGTTATCTGATACTGATGGAGTGTCAAAGGGACCAACAATATCAATCCCAACCCTTTCAAAGGGAACCCCAACCTGAAAGTGGAATTAAGGGGGTCTTTGGTTGTCCACCTATCTTGCCACTGGCCTGACAAGTGGCACAGGAGTTGCAAAACTCCTTTACTTTCTCGGACATGCCTAGCCAGCAGAAGGGGTTGACCAACCGGCTCCATGTTTTCATCTGGCCAAGATGCCCAGCTAAGGGGATGTCAATGGCCAATGTTAGGAGAAACTCTCTGTATTGCTTGGGCACTACCAGTCTCCTGGCGGCACCAGGTCTAAGGTCTTTGACCTCAGTATATAGGAACATCTCCTCCCAATAGGTCCTGTGGGTACCACTAACCACCATTTTCTTGTGCACTAGCCAGCTGCTTCAGGCCTTTAAGAGTGGGACAGGTTTGTGGTCCCTGGCTCAGACCTTCCTTAGGGGGCCCCCCTGGTCTCTGAACTCTGCCGTATAAGGCCCAAACATGTGAGGCTCAGTCCCCTCTGGGGCTCTTAGGTCTCCTCCCTGAGGAGGGAGATCCTGCTCTGTACTCTGTTTGGAAGCTGGTCCCCCAGTCTTCCTGCCTTTTCTCTTAGTAGGTTGGGATGTTATCCTAGGCTCCAACTCTACTTTTTCACCCTGTGCTCACACCCACTCAGGGAAACCCAGCATAGCTGTATGTGTCTTTCTTCCTACCTCATCCCAGACTGACAACTCCAGATCATTCCCTACCAGACAATGGACAGTTATAGCAAGAGATACAACCACCTTCTTTCAGACAGTAACCCTTCCCCATTCTAAGGTCACCACTGCCATGGGATGGACCTCAGTATGATTGTCAGTGTTGAGGACAGTATATGTCTCTCTAGGAAGATACTGGTCTGAGGACACCAGTTGCTCAGTCACCATGGCGACACTGGCATCAGTGTCTCTCAGGGCTTCAACTTGAATCCCATTTACACAAGGCTGTTGTCTCTATTCCTCCAGACTAAGGGGCCAGACAGCCTGGGAAGCTACATCTACCCCACTCTCTGAGACTAAAGTTGCCTCAGTAGGCTCACTGACATGGTCAGGACCTACTTGGAATACCATTTGGAGACTTACCCTTGCACACACTGCCGGTGCACTAGAGGCAATCTTTTTGTTAGGGCAGTTAATATTTCCAGTTTGGTGTCCACTGCTTTTGCAGTTATGGCACCAAGCCTTTCTGGGATCCCAATTTTCCCCCTGTACCTGCCCGTGAGCAGCGAAGAGCCTCAGGCCCACCCTCCTGTGCAGGTTTTTGGGTGCCTTTAGAAGACTCTGTTTTTTAATTAGTTTTGGTTACCCCTCTTTCCCTTGTGGGGCCTTTTTGACCTCTTTCTTATGTCCCCCCAACCAGTGGAAGTCTTTGTCACCCTTGTTTTGACCCAGTAGTCTGCCTTCTTCCCCAACTCTTGAGGAGAAAGTGGACCTAGGTCTACAAGGTACTGGTGCATCTTTTCTTGAATACAATTACTCAACAGATGCTCTTTCATAATTAGAATGTAAAGCACTTCATAATCATTGCAGGAAGCTGGCCGAGTGTGTGGTGGACACCTATAGTGTTACACCTTACACTGGGTCCAGGCAAACCTCAATCAGATAGTGTTACAGTGTCTAGACAGCCTGGGATCTCTAGGACAGCAGTGGTGAGCAGCAAAGACTCATGTAGTAGGCATGTGAAGCACTTGCTATACCAAAGTAGTCACACAGTAACTTATCACATACGTAAGGAACCACACAGTGTTAAAAAAATAAAGGTCCTTTATTACAGGCAAACCAAACTAGACTAACATTGGTATACCTCCCTTTGGAGGTATAAACACACAAAACTTACTTATCTGTGTATATTAGCAAGGGCCCTACATGGGGGCCAAACCATATACTAAAGAAATGGAATGTGAATGGGTGTCCCCCACCAGAGCATATGGAGTAGTTAGACAAGCGCTGGGGGAGAGCAAACCCCCAAAAGGTAACTACCTAGAAGATCCCCAGCGGCCGAGATCAGAGAAGTAAGATACCCAGTTTTCCCATAGGTTAAGATGGGGACATCACGACTGGAGAATGCAGAAGCAGGACCAGACCAGTGGAACTCAAGGGCTGATTCCGGGTGAAGAGAACCTGCAAAAGAAGAGGACAGAGTCCGGTCCACGCAAGAGTGTCCAGGTGGGGCAGGAGCCAAAGCCCACCCTTCTGTAGCTGAAGATTCGGGCCAACAGTGATGGATGAAGTCCAATTAGGAGGTCCAGGAGCTGCAGGAGTACCTGAAGTCGCCTATAAGCTATCCCTCGACGGTCACGAGGCACAGTAAGTCATAGTGAGGCCCAGTTAGCACACCTGAAGAGGAGCCCAACGTCACTGGGGCAGCAGAAAGGAGCCTGTCCTTGCAGAGGCAGAGTGCTGGGGCTACTTGAAGCCTGAAGATCCCTCAGAGCAGCAGTCAAAAAGCCTCGACTGGTGCAACAGTCGTGGTGCACAGGGATTCTGTCCCAGTGGCAGAGGCAAGGGCTTACCATCTCCCACGTTGGATAGAAGGCAGAGCGGACCCAGGGGATCCCTCAGAACCACCATCTGTGTTGGAGAATCCTCACAGATCTGGAGGACAGAAGATCCCACAGCCGAACGTCATTGCCTTAGGTGCTTGCAGATGCATGGGAGTGACCCCTTCACTACAAGGAAGATTGCTTCTTGCTTCTTGGTGCAGCTGAAGCCTTGATGACCCCAGAGGATGTACAACTGTGGAAATGTTGCAGAATGCGGACATGTGCCGCTGAAACAATGTTGCAAGAAGTCTTCTCAGCGGTGCACTCTTGTTCGGTCCCTGTGTAGCCCAGCAGCGGTTCCGGAGTCGAGGAGCAGATGTTGTCTTTGCAGAGAGGTCCTGCTGGAGTCCTGCAGGACGAATCTGTGTACCCACCCTCAAAGGAGTCCTCAAATAACCCAAAGGGGGGTTTGGTTACTCTCTGCAGTGACCAGCCATCAGAAGGGGTCTCTGACGTCAGCTACCTTGCCAAGATTGCAGAATCAAGTGGCCACCTGGAGGAGCTCTGGGCACCACCTTAGGGGTGGAGCTGGACAGAGGAGTGGACACTCCCCTTTCCTTTGTGCATTTCGCACCAGAGAAGGGACCAATGGTTCCTGCACTGGTGCAAACCGGATTATGAGAGTAGGGCACCAAGTGTGAACTTCAAAGCAGTCATTTGGAGTGGGGGGGGCTACCCCTCCCCAGCCCAGTAACACCTATTTCCAAAGGAGAGGAGGTTGCACCTCTCTTCTACAGGAAATCTTTTGTTCTGCTGTCCCCTGCTTGAGCTGGTCAAGCAGCAGGAGGGCAGAATTGTGTCCGGGGGCAGCAGCAGCACAGGCTGCCCACAGACATTGGAAGACTGGTAGGAGCAGAACTGGGGGATCTTCTAAGAAACCCTCAGAGTGCATAGAATCATGCCACCAACACTGGAATCCATATGGAGGTATGATTCTGACATGTTTGATATCAAACATGTCTAGGTTCGGAGTTACCATTATGTAACTGGACCACAGGTAGTGGCCAGCATATAGCTAAAATGGCTTCCCTGCACTTATCAGGTCCAGAGGATTGGAACTGGAGTTTGTAGGGGCACCTCTGCTCATGCATGGGTGCCCACAAACCCAGGAACCTGCAACCTGCCCTTTGGGCTGAAAGAGCCTACCTACCATAGGGGTGATTTACAGTGACCTGGTGTAGTGAAAAGCATTGAAAGGGTGCATGCACCATTTCACACAGGCTGCAAATGGAAGGCTTGCAGACATAGTTTGCATAGGCTCCCTTGGGCGGCATAATACATGCTGTTGCCCATGGAGACCCCTGTACCAATGCCCTGGGTACCTAAGTACCATCTACCAGAGACTAACAGGGGTACACCAGTATGCCAATTGTGGGGTGTAAGAAGTAGCAAGACAACCAAATTTACAGGAGAGAGCACAAACACTGGGGTCCTGATTAGCAGGATCCCAGTGAAAACAGTCTAACCACACTGACATCAGGCAAAAAGTGGGGGTAACCATGCCAGAAAGAGGGGATTTTCCTACAATCATGCACATTGTTACCTTTTTACCAGCCACCTAGAGTTTTCATTGAGAAGTAAACAAACTCAACCCAGGACTGACTGAGTTTTTTGAGTTTCCCTAAATTTGCTTCAGTACTCCTCAATGAGGGTAGCCTTCATGAGATCATAGGAGGTAGCATCTGCCTCATTAATTTTGGGGAGTCTATCCCTACACATTCTTGAGAACAGTTCCCAAAAGAAAGTTTCCCAGTACTCCTTCCTAAGTTTTCTGGAAACACAGACCCTCACATAGGCTGTGAACCACTTAGTGATGTCATCACCCCCCTCATAATTCCTTTGGGAATTTTAGGGTCACCGTGTTCTAGTCTGTTCCTGTGAGAAAGTAGCCTCTTTCTAGCATGGTTACCCACATTATGGTCCTGTTTGTCAGTGTTTGTCAATGTGTTTTACTGTCTCACTGGGATTCTACTAGTCAGGACCCCAGTGATCATAGATTGTGGCCTACATGTCAGTATGTTGTACTGTTTTGTAGGTATGCTTGACTGTGTCACTGGAGTCCTGCTAACCAGAAATCCAGTGCTTATGCTCGCTCCGATTCCAAATTTGTAATTACATACTGGCAACCCAGTATTCCACTCCAAATTGGCATACTGGCGCCTCTTTTAAGTCCCTAGCATATGGCACCTAGGTATTCAGGGAATTGGGGATCCAGGAGATCCTTATGGGCTGCAGCATTTCTTTTGTAACACATAAAGAGCTCATACAAACACTTCTTCAGGACTGCCACTGCAGCCTGAATGAAATAGTGTAAGCACTATTTCACAGCCATTTTCACTGCACCAGGTCACTTCTAAGTCACCCATATAGCTAACCTTCAGAACCTGAAGGCTAGGTGCATAGTACCTGTGTGTGAGGGCACCCCTGCACTAGCAGAGGTGGCCCCATGTCATCCAGGCCCATTTCCCCGGACTTCGTGAGTGCGGGAACGTCAATACACATATATAGTTTCACAATGGTAACCCCCAATATGGCCATGTGAGGTGTCTATGAACTGGAAATTGAACCCCCAATACGATTCTGGTATTGGGGGGCCAATTGCATGCACCCTGAGGGCTCCACCGTTGACGCCTAGTACTGCCATACCGGCCTTCAGAGGTTTTCACTGCAGCCCCAGCTGCTGCCACCTCACAGACAGATTTCTGCCCTCCATGGGATTGAGCAGCTCAATCCGAGGAAGGCAGAACAATGCATTTCCTTTAGGAGAGGGGTGTTAAACCCTCTCCGATTGGAAATAGGTGTTACAGGCATGGGAGGGGTATCCTCCCAGAGCCTCTGGAAATGCTCTGAAGGGCACAAATGGTGCCCTTCTTGCATAATCCAGTCTTAACTGGTTCAGGGACCCCCAGTCCCTGCTCTTGCGCAAAACTGGACAAAAGAAAGAGGAGTGACTACTCCCCTGTCCATTACCACCCCAGGTGTGGTGCCCAGAGCTCATCCAGAGTGTCCCTGGGTTTTGCCATCTTGTTTTCAGGATGGTCAGGGAACTCTGGGAGCATCTGAGTGGCCAGTGCCAGCAGAGACCCCTCCTGATAGGTGCTTATGTGGTTAGGTGACCAACCCCCCTCTCAGGGCTATTTAGGGTTTTCTCCTGTGGGTGTTTCCTCAGATTCGGTTTTGCAAGACTCCAGCAGGAATCCTCTGCAACCTCTGCTTCAGCTTCTACCATTGGATCAACCGCAGAACTGCTCCAGGAACTTTACAACTGCAACAAAGTATCCAAGAAGGCTACTGCAACTCTGTAACTTCAGCTCCTAACAGCAACTGAAACAGTTTCCAGGTTGTGCACGGTCTGAGGACTGCCTGTCTTCATCCTACACCAGAAGAGTCGAAGGAATCTCCCGTGCTTTAGCAGGTACCTCACTGCAGCGACGACCGGTACTCTTGTGTCCCCTCTCCTGATGACGAGTGTGGATCCTGGAACACAGGTGGTGGACCAAATTTGGTGGAGAAAAGAGCTTGCCTCCCCGAACCAGACAGTTCCCCTGTGCACCAGTTGGTTTGCAGCTCTTAGGGCTTCTGTGTGCTTCTCCAAGAAATCCTTCGTGCACAGTGTAGCCCAGGTCTCCAACACTCTATCCTGTGAAGCTCAGCTCCCTGAGTTGTGTAGTGCTGCGACGACCGCGATTTGCAACTCCTTTGTCCCCATTTCCTGGGACTCCTGTGGGTGCTGCCTGGTCTTCTGAGGGATCTCTGAAGTGCTGAGAGCCCCCTCTGTCTCCTCAGTCCGAGTTGAGACACCCAGGTCCCTCCTAGGCCCAGGTAGCGCCTTTTCCCACCAAACGCGTCTTTCGCATAAGCCAAGGCTTGTTGGCAGAATCCAACGACGAAAACCAGCCTGTATTCTTCTACTCGACGTGGGGCATCGCTTGCACCAAGCAGGAACCCGCAGCTGTCTTCTTTGGTGCATCTCTGACTTTTTCTTCTAACTGGAGAATCCACTTTTGTACCTTCATCCGGGTTAGCAGGGGCTCCTGTTCTTCTAGAACTCTTCAGCTGTTCTTGGTCTTGGTCTTCTCTCTCCATAGGTCTTCAGGTCCAGGAATCCATCGTTGGTGTCTTGCAGTCTTGCTTGGTTTTTGTATAATTCTATATCACGACTTCTAGTGTGTTCTGAGGAAACTTGCTGTACATTACTCCTGTTTTCCTGGGCTCTGGGACGGGGTAATTTACTTACCTTTGGTGTTCTCTTACACTCCCAGTGCCCCTCTACACACTACTCTTGCCTAGGTGGCAAACCGACATTCGCATTCCACTATTTTAGTATACGGTTTGTGTTCCCCATAGGCCTATTGTGATCTATGGTGATTTTCAACATTTGCACTATTTTATGACTGTTTACTTACCTGATTTCGGTTACTAGTGTATATTTTGTGGGAGTATAGCCTTTAAGATATGTTTGGCCTTGTGTCACTAAAATAAAGTATCTTTATTTTTGGTAACACTGAGTATTGTTCTTTCTTGTGTGTAAGTAATGCATGACTACAGTGGTATTGCAAGAGCTTTGCATGTCTCCTAGTACAGCCTTGGCTGCTCTGCCTACAGCTACCTTTAGACAGCCTGGCTTCTAGACACTGACTACATTTCACTAATAAGGGATAACTGTACCTGGTTTAAAGTGTAAGTACCTGTGGTACCCACAACAAACCAGGCCAACCTCCTACAGTTCCTAGTTATGATATTGCTGCCACCATTCATGGGTGCCAAACCCACTTCTGCTCTTTCCCTCTCTATAGCTAAGATCCTGTGTTCCAGGTCCAGTCCTTTAGCTAACCTCTCAAAGAGAACATATTCTTCAAAGGTTCTATCTCTGGACCCTGAGGAATCTGAGCTATCTTCACTAGAGGGAGGTGTCCTAAACACTTGGGGTGCAGGTTCCTCTATCTCAAGTTGGGGAGGGTCCCTTTCTTCCTCCTCCTTTGGGTTGTCCTGATCCTGAAATAGGCTCTGTGGCCTAATCTGATGGATGGGCCTGGTCATTCTCTGCCAGTAGTTCCTAGAGCCTTGCACTGGTAGGGTTTGAGCCTGTTTTTATTCTGTGCATTTTACAGAGGGCCCTTAACTGCTTGTGAGAAGGCTACAGGTAAGGTGTGAGGTTGAGCTCTACCACCATGTTTTCTGAGGTACTCATTATTAAGTGGGGACCTTCTTGAGCTAGAGAAAATAATCCTAACAGCAGTTTTTGCTGTCCTAGCTGATGTAATATTTTAAAGTTTTTACTGTTCAGCTATAGGGACCTAACCAGGGTCCTAGCAGTACTTTTAGGAATTTGGAAAAATACCCAATTCAAAAATACAATTTATCTAATGTCAAGTTTTTGGATTTACTTGTGTAGTCACTTATTGACCAAGTGGCATCAGCAAAGCCGCAGACCCCAATTCTGTTCCACCAACGTAGGAAGCTGACTCTCTATATATAGTGCACTATATAGAGAGCCAGCTTCCTACACTGGTGGCAGCGGTGGGGTCCAGAGGCGGTTCAGTGTTCTTAAGTCACACTTCTTCTTTGAAGTTGGCTTCTGTTAGACAAGTCTGCTGCCCACATGGGTTCTTGGTCTTTATCAAAGGCAGGCAGTCCTCCCAAGGCTTTGAAGGTCGCTGGGCTGCAGGACAAATCTTCTTCTGCAGCAGGTTCTTCCAGGGCTGCAGCAGGTTCTTCCAGGGCTGCAGACAGGCAAGTAGGGCTGGGGCCAAGCCTGTTGGCATCTTCAGTCTTCTCTGCTGCTGTGACTTTGTAGTGTCTGGCTCTTCTTAGGTCATCAGGAATTAAAGTTCTAGGGGTGCACCCTAAATACTGAATTTAGGGACTTTACAGGGAGTGCCAGGTGGCAGTCAATGGGCTACTCACCTTTAGGGTGACAACACCCTTCTTATGACCACTGCCTTTGGGAAGAGGGCACAGCAAAGATGGAGGAATTTAAAAAGTAGCATTCACTTCAGCTCAGGGTGGGATTGACATGAAGTGGGCACTCCTCCTAATTTAACTAATTTTGCTGCCAGTCCAGCTGTCAAAGGTGGGGTCGGGAACTGAGGGTCGACCTTCTCTGCCATTTAGAGAGGCCTGGGTCGCATTTCAAAGGCGGCAAGGGCTTTGAAGATCCCTGCCCTGGAATGTCCATCCTGCCTGGGAGAGGAGGTCACACCTCTGCCCAGGCCAAGCCTTTGTTCTAAGCTCTCGAGAGCATTGTATCTTACTTCAGGGGGTCAGAACTCTGTCTAAGGTGGCTGTACTGGTTTTGACCAGTCAGTGCCCACTCTAGGAGTTGGTAGGTTTTCAGGGGACACTTCTCAGTGCATGTATTAATAAATTCATCAGTGGATTCAGTGAGGGTTTATTAATACGAGATGTTTGATATCAAATATCCTTATTGTCAGTGGTGAAGCCATCATGTAGCTAAGGAACTCGTAATGACTAGCACATGCACTTTAAATGGCTTCACTGTTCACTTACTATGTCTGGGCATCAACAGACATAGCAGGGGCATATCTGTTCATGCAGCTATGCCGTGACATATAATAAAATGCACCCGGCATTTAGGGCTGGAAGGCCTGCTAGAGGGGTACAGTACATATATTGCATGCAGTGTAAAGGGGGCGGGGCACACAGGCTGTGTGCCATGTCATGTTTTAATTTTAGTTCTGCAACAAGACATGCAGCCTGCGAAAGCAGACTGTGTGCACTTAAAGAGAGGGTCCCCTAAGGGTGGCACACTTCGTGCTCCAGCCCTCAGGTGCCTTCGTTTAGTACCCCATGCCCTAGGTACCACGTGTACCATTTACTAGGGACTTACAGTGGTAGCTAAAGGTTTGCCAATTGGTAGAAAACACTGTGAAATTTTGGGGGACAAGATCTGGCACTGGGGACCTGTTCAGCAGGGACCCAGTGCACTTTCTGTCGAAATTGCACCAGAAATCAATCATGTGGGGTGGGGTGGGGGTGACCATATCAAAAGAAGCACTTTCCTACACTCATTCCAAGTTAAAGCAGGGGGTGAATTCAGATGTGGGGGGTAAATGACTTAATCCATACTTTTAGGTACATGATTGGGTCCTGGCCCTCCACCCCTTCTAGCAAGCACAAGAGTCGTATGTTGCTCTTCCATGAGTGGCCTTCAATGTGTTCCGCTCTATCCTCTAAGTGGCTGACCCGTTTCTGGATGTCCTGGATGGAACTTTGATTGCCTATTGTGATGGCCTGTAGGGTGGCTAGAGCTCTCTCTCCATCTGTAACTTTGTCCGAGAGCTAACGGTTGATAGTAGCTGCAGGACGTTGGCTCTGTATATACTATCTCAAAGTGAGAGATAGTGTGCACGAGTCCAAGGGTTCCCCTTAGAGGTCAATAGTGGCAAAATTTGATAATTCGAATGCTCTATTTTGTGGTAGTGTGCACGAGCAGTAGGCTTATCAGAGGGTAGTGTTAAGCATTTGTTGTACACACACAGGCAATAAATGAGGAACACACACTCAAAGACTTAACTCCAGGTCAATAGCTTTTTTTAAATAGAAAAATACCTTTTCTTAATTTATTTTAGAACCACAAGATTCAAGATTTGAGGTAAGTATATACAATGCAAGGTACTTCACACAGGTAAGTATAGAACTTTGATTCAAAGCAGTAGTACACACAGTTTTAGTTAAAATGGCAATAAGCTATTTTAAAAGTGGACACTGCACAAATCAACAGTTCCTGGGGGAGGTAAGTATGGTTAAGGTTCTCAGATAAGTGAAGCACTTACACAGTCAGTCTCCTGGGTATAGGCAGCCCACCGTGGGGGGTTCAAGACAACCCCAAAGTCACTGCACCAGCAACACAGGGCCAGTCAGGTGCAGGGGTCAAAGGAGGGCACAAAAAACATAGGCGCCTATGGAGAACAAGGGTGCTCAAGTTCAGGTCTGCTGGCAGGTAAGTACCCGCGTCCTCGGGGAGCAGACCAGGGGGGTTTTGTACAGCACTGGGGTGGGGGGGCACAAACAGGCACACAAAATGCACCCTCAGCAGCACAGGGGCAGCCGGGTGCAGTGTGCAAAGTTGGCATCGGGTTTGCTATAGGAAGCAATGGAGGGACCCGGGGGTCACTTTAGGCAATGCAGACAGGGCACAGGGGGGCTTCTCAGGCCAGCCACCAACTGGGCTAGGAAGAGGGCCGCCTGCTAGTCACTCCTGCACTGGGGGCTGGTTCCTCTCGGTCCAGGGGGCTGCGGGTGCAGTGCTTGGTCCAGGCGTCGGGTTCCTTGTTACCAGGCAGTCACGGTCAGGGGGAGCCTCTGGATCCTCTCTGCAGACGTCGCTGTGGGGGTGTAGGGGGGTCGACTCAGGTTACTCACGTCGTCGCAGTTATCTGGGAGTCCTCTCTGAGGTGTTTGTTCTCTGGAGCTCGAGCCGGGGGAGTTGGATGCAGAGTGAGAAGTCTCACGCTTCCGGCGGGAAGGGAGAGTTCTTTGAAAGTTGTTTCTTTGTTGCACTCTGAGTCCTCATAGGCCATTGGTCCCTGTTGGATGCATCGCTGTGCAGGTTCTTTTAGAGTCTGGAGACAGGCCGGTAGGGCTGGGGCCAAGTCAGTTGTCGTCTTCGTAGTCTCTGCAGGACTTTCAGGTCAGCAGTCCTTCTTTATGTAGGTTGCAGGAATCTGATTTCCTGGGTTCAGGGTCGCCCCTAAATACTAAATTCAGGGGTGAGTTTGGGTCTGGGGGGCAGTAGCCAATAGCTACTGTCCTGGAGGGTGGCTACACATTCTTTGTGCCTCCTCCCTGAAGGGATGGGGGCACATCCCTATTCCTATTGGGGAAATCCCCCAATCTCAAGATGGAGGATTTCTAAAGGCAGGGGTCACCTCAGCTCAGGACACCTTAGGGGCTGTCCTCACTGGTGGGTGACTCCTCCTTGTTTTTCTCATTATCCTATTCTGCCTTGCCACCACAAGTGGGGGCTGTGTCCAGGGGCGGGCATCTCCACTAGCTGGAATGCCCTAGGGTGCTGTAACAAAAGACATGAGCCTTTGAGGCTCACCGCCAGGTGTTACAGTTCCTGCAGGGGGAGGTGAGAAGCACCTCCACCCAGTACAGGCTTCTGGCCACAGAGTGACAAAGGCACTCACCCCATGTGGCCAGAAACTCGTCTGGTTGTGGCAGGCTGGCAGAAACTGGTCAGCCTAGCACTAGGAGTCAGACTGGTATTCAGGGGGCATCTCTAAGATGCCCTCTGGGAGTATTTTACAATAAATCCCACACTGGCATTAGTGTGCATTTATTGTGCTGAGAAGTTTGATGCCAAACTTCCCAGATTTCAGTGTAGCCATTATGAAACTGTAGAGTTCGTGTTTGACAAACTCCCAGACCATATACTTTTTATGGCTACCCTGCACGTACAATGTCTAAGGGTTTACTTAGACACTGTAGGGACATAGTTCTCATGCATATATGCCCTCACTTGTGATATAGTGCACCCTGCCTTAGGGCTGTAAGGCCTGCTATAAAGGTGATTTACCTATGTCACAGCCAGTAGATTGTGGGCATGGCACTCTGAGGGGGGTGCCATGTTGACTTAATCTTTTTCTCCCCACCAGCACACACAAGCTGTGAGGCAGTATGCATGTGCTGAGTGAGGGGTCCTCAGGGTGGCATAAGACATGCTGTAGCCCTTAGAGACCTTCCCTGGCAGCAGGGCCCTTGGTACCAGGGGTACCATTTACAAGGGACTTATCTGTGTGCCAGGGCTGTGCCAATTGTGGGAACAAAGGTACAGTTTAGGGAAAGAACACTGGTGCTGGGGCCTGGTTAGCAGGGTCCCAGCACACGTTCAATAATAACCGGCATCAACAAAAGGCAAAAAGTCAGGGGGTAACCATGCCAAGGAAGGCTTTTCCTTACAGTAGCATAGAAAACTGAGTCCAGTAGGCAGTGTATCGAGGTATGTGCCCATAGAGACCCATGAGTGTTCAACGGTGGCCAGCACTTGGTCTAGCTTGTCCAATGTGGTCATCGATGAGGTAGGCCCTGCTAAGGGTGTGGCTGGGATGGTGGAAGGTGGAACTGCGGATGCTGAAGATGGAGCCATAGTGGCTGAGTGGAGCCTATCCGTTGTGTGGGGTTTGGCAGAATTTGGCTTTTTGTGGTCCCAGCACTACAATATGATGGGCCTTGCGAATGGGACAAGGCGGTTAGAGCTGCCAGCAGCTGGGGCGAGGCAAAGGGATAATCCTCAAGGTCACATGGGCCAGGGTGTGCCACCACATGAGTCTGCCGCTATTAACTGCTTTTTGCGTGGCCCGAGGCCTGGTGCCAAGACGGGGAAGTAGATAGGTGTAATAAGGCATGGGAAGACTTCCCTTGTTGTAGTCTCATGAGTCCCAGAGGGAGGTCCTGTCCAACAATCTTGGTTCTCCAAATGGTGCAGTTGGCAAGCGTCTAG
This sequence comes from Pleurodeles waltl, assembly GCF_031143425.1. Lineage (NCBI taxonomy): Eukaryota > Metazoa > Chordata > Amphibia > Caudata > Salamandridae > Pleurodeles > Pleurodeles waltl. Next base: position 856,871,716 of record NC_090442.1, on the reverse strand, counting down.
TGTTATGGGTTGGGGAGACTGAAGGCAGCGGCATAGAAGGCCCGTCAAGCCACGGGATTTTGGGTCAAGATGTAGATAGTGGCAGGTGCTAGTTCGCAAATGGCAGTCCTATCACACACCAGGACGTGTGTTTCAAAGCGGAAGGGTATTTGGGCAGAACATTGTAGGCCACAACACCAGCTCACCAAGTCCCACCACTCATAAGCGGCGGGAAAGCCTCCCAATTCGATCATCCAAGCCTCCAGGTGTCTACAGGCGCCTCACGGGATGCACTGCATCAATAGTGTCAAGATATGGGGTCAGAGGGGGTAAATCACCCCGTGGTGCTTATGGGTCTCTTGAGTTTTGGGCATCCCACTGGACCACAAGGGGGACGCCCCATGGTGTAGGGTCCTGCTGCTCTCAGGCTGATGACGGTAAACTGAAGGCCCCCGCATGTGCCTGGAAAGTGACGCTGAGGCAGAGGGACCTAGTTGCAGCACCTTGGAGCCCTCAAGGCAGTGCATTGAATGCACGGGGGCCACAGGTAGATGAGTGGCCCCCTTACTGCTGGCTCCCTCCTGACAAGGAAAAGGAAGGTCCCCCCACAGCCACTTTGAAGTGAATGCCGATTTGGGGGTTGGAGGGGTACCTCAGGAGTGTTGAGGTAGGTAGAGGGGGAGCCTTCAGGGCTTAAGCAGGTGGAGGCCTGCTGCCTCTGGCTGTTGGTGATGAGCTTGGGGTCCCCCGTGTGCCCAGATAGCGACGCTGAGGCGGTGGGGGTCTGGTGAAAGAACCCTCAAGGCATGGATGTGGACTATTTGCTTAACTATGGACTATGAAACTAGGACATCAAGGTTCTAATATTGTCTTCTGCACTTAATCATGCTATGCCTACCACATTTATTTGGTTATATACCAAAATGCGTAGTACTTAAAAATGGGCAACACACCAACACTCTGCATTGCTCAAAATTGGTGCTGTTCTGTATTAATTTGTGTTAACTTTTCTGCTTTTTTGAGGACAGTGATTTAAATACTAGATTACTGTACAAACAACCCAAAGACATCACGTCAACAGTTACCTGTTGAAGGGCCATAACATTACCCTTATCAGCATCAAGTTGGGCATTTTTGAGTTTTTCTCTCAGGTCATGCAACATCTGTTGGTACTCAATGATTTCATCATCCTTGGAAGCCAAGATTCTCTGAAAAATAAATATGAATATAAGTAATTAATATTCGCTTACACCACATACTACAATTACTTTCTGTACAGTAATTGGAGTTAAGTACAAAACTGAACCTAATTCTATACCTTCCACTCCTCCACTTTTGTGTTCACAGCTGCAATAACTGGATCGTCCTCCTCATTCTTAGCCTTGATATGTTCAGTTAGCTCGAGCACCTGTGAAAAATTAGCAGGAACATGCACAGTCACTAAAACATATAACTTAGGCCCTATTAAGTACAGAGAAAGAAAAATTCTAACTATTCATGAATTGTTTTTTGAAAGCACTGAATATTAAACTTCTTGGTGTAAGAGACCATCTCAAATTTAGTGAAAGTCCCGTACAAAGGTTTTAACCATCAGAATGGCCTTTCTCTAAGAAATCACTAAAATTTGAAACTTTGGTTTTCTAGATAAAAAGTTAAACGTTCTGGTCCAGTTTTAGCTTTGAATGTAGGTGTGGCCTGCTTCAACTAATGCAGCTCATATTTCTCACAGCTTCTCACCGCCCTCTGATCGATCCAAAGTCCCCATGGATACAGTTAGGCACCACAGTGTTGGGAACTTATATTGCATGCAGAGAAGCCAAAGTCTACAGTGAATCTCAGGAGTGAGATTCTGCAATTGACTCTGGCAGAACACAAGGTTGTGTCCTTATAAACAGAACCGCAAGGTGGCGTGGTGACCACATTCAACTCACTTGAAAATATTATCTGAGTACCTGGCCATGCAGTAGTAATCTTGAAATGGTGCCATGACTTCCTTGACCCCTTGACCTGCCAAACTGGAGGCACCATCCTCCCGCTATGGTCCACAGTGTGATGGCCATTTTTACTTGAACGAGGGCATAGGGTGGAAGATTGAAGGGAGAAGGATCCCAGACCCTGCTGTGAACACTTGACAGACACTTCCTCGCTGTGTATTTTCTGGCTTGGTGAGTTGCCTAATTCCAGTGCAGCTAGCATTGCGGACCTGATTAGAAGCACTAAGTGGATACCCAAAAGAGTGATGAGGTTGCGTAAATGACTCACTGCCTCAGCGTAGTGCACTTGCTGCATCCCCAACTTGAATTAAAGGCTGTTGGTTTCCTGTGGATCTAATCGGATGTGTGTTGGGAGAGGGGAGGGGTGAAACACAACACAACATTCATCCGCGCTTCTTCGCTACAACCCATGATTCAGCTAAGCTAACCTTTCTATTCCTGACCTTGGACAGCACCTGGGTCCTGTGCCTTATCCCCTCATCAGCATTTGTGGCTTCTTTCCCCATGAGTGATGTCTCGATAGAGTGAGGTTGTTCTCTGATGTTGTTTGAGAGTGTGGAGCTCTGTTCCCACTTGCCAGCCTGCTGATGGTCCCCTCGGACTGGCGATTCCTCTCCCTGAATGATACATGTTGTGCTGACTGGATCCATCAAATTTCTACATTGACGTCTGGAGTCTATGGGACTTGTGTGTGCCTCTTCATTTGGCTGGACAGGCCGCATACTAGATTTGTTTGTACTACTGTACTCAATGGGTGCTTCCTTATCCTGTGGTACAGGGTTAAGCCAGGACTTCAGCTCTCCTACACTGTTGGGGATTTTGCAGTTGACAAGACTCTGGTTGGGGAAGACAAAGCCTCTATTCCAGTCTTAATTTACACTGGAACAGTGACCAAAGTCTTTGAAGTCTCCAGAAGATAGCAAATGACAACATGAATCCCTGAACAACTGCACAAGCGTGGATACAGAATTAAGTATATTGACATATCCTTCTGGCTATCCACATCTCACAAACCGACCTACAGAACAAATTGGATCATGGAGCTTTAGATGTTAGTCTGCTGTGTGGCGACTCAAGAAAGGTCTCAGACGGATTTGACAGCATAAAGGTGTCCACTGCATTACTGGATTAGGAGTTGAGACAATCGAACAGCAGGTAAAGAAACACAGAATCGCTGCCGGTACCTAGAATTCAGAGTACTCTTTGCAAAGGGCTGATGAGGGTGCAACATCAGGGCATGCTTTAGCTGGCAAAGGCCCATGTGTCACACTTTTTGTCAAGGGCAGGCTCTCCGAGATGGTGATTCCAAGAGGTTCCCACAAGTTCTTCAAAGTGGAGGAGGCTTATTTAGTGCAGCAGATAAAGTCATTAACAGAGAAGGCTTCCAGGAAATTAAATTTCATGGTACTGTAATGGCCATGGTGAATGTGGCTGTAGACAGTGTAACATGTTTTTTCATGAATGGTGACTCCCAGCAAGCACCAGCACTCCATTATACCAGACTCTATAGACAGGCTAGAGGTTGCAAATTCAACAATAAAGGGAAGCTGAATGGGATGACACCACAACCAAAGTGGATGCTATGCGCTGTCTAGGCAACTTAATCCTTTGGAGTAACTCCAACACTGAGGTCCTGGCAGATGCTCTAGGAGGTGCTCTCACCCAGAAGTGGACACCTTTGCACAGTAGGTCTACACCTGATCTCAGATGGCGTCAAGGAGCAGAGCAATTGGTGTGCCTTGCCACATTGCTCATTCACAGTTTCACTGAGGCAGTGTCTGGCAGATACACTGCCAGTTCACAGGAGAAGCATCCGGCCTGGTTTCTTGAACCACCATCTCTGATGTCGTTGTGGTAAGCAGCCCCTTCAGACTGGTGATGGTGTGGAAGGGTACTGGGTAAGAGAATTGTTGGGGCAGTCTGAGGACTGCACAGAGCATATAGAAAGAATACTACAGACTGACTGCGAGGCCCTCCACCCAGTTCCAAGCATGGATACCTGCCTACCCCCTATCTATAACAGCTGTGCATTAGATTCTTTCTGACATTCAAGTGGTTGGCAAACGGAGCTTCACAAGCAGTACTCAAAGTCATTATAGAATGGGGTCTTGTGGTCTAGATTGCAGACAGTTCTGTTTAAGGGTGACATCGGAAACCGCCATTTTACACTCAAGAAGCTTGTTGCTCTACATTAGCTCTCTTCACAATAAAGGTTCAACATGGGTACAAGAAGGAGAGCTTTGTGAAAACAGTAAAAACTTGAATGAGAGAACGCATTCACGAGGGAAGCATCATGATTGATAATGGGAGGCTCCCAATCTCAGCAAGCAGTAGAAACAGATGCCTCACTAAAGTCCTCCGTTTGGAACACACATAGCTTATGTAATAGTCCTTTTGAAATAGGACTGTGTAAAGCTCTAGTGTATGTAATAGTCCTTTTGGAAAAAGACTGTGTAGAACTCTAAAAACGTATTTAGTATTTGTTTAAAAAAATGATATTTCATTTTTCATATCAGCTACACATCTGAGGTTAGACCTAGGTCTTGAGAACATGACACTAACTGCTTGACTCGTTAGTTATAAAATATTGTTGTTGACGGAAGAATGCCCTTACAGACTCCCATAAGAATTGGCTTTGGTATGAACATCTGGAGGTAACATGTTTATTAAGGAACGGGCAGAGCAAATGAACTCCATCAATGAACAATTGATTTGTTTGAATAAAGAGAAACAGTATGATGCAAATTATAGACAGAAGCCATTCCAAAGTGATTATGAGGCATTTAGCAAGTTTAATAGAGCATCCCTTGCTCTTGAAACTGACACTAAATTAACCCTACGAATATTGCTAGCAGGAAGATACACAATTGTGTTTCTAATTGCTCTCAGTAGTATATATCTGAGCCACTTGGGTGAGTGATGGCAAACGCAAATGTTGGCTCTGTGAAGGCAAACTGAAATCAATATTGTACCAACTATGTATGTACCCTACGGTTAAAGCAGATCAACTTAAATTGGTTAAGCCAATTTTCCAAAAGTATGACACAATTACAATTAATAGAGCTGAAACATTTTGCATGTCTGCCACTATCTAGTGCCCCGTTGGCAAACTGATCAAATTAATTTATCTTATTGATTAAACTTGAGGAGAAGACAAACAGCACCACCTATTATACTTGCATATTGATAACATAAAGTATATCTTATGTTGTGTTGTATCTGTAGTTGAATTTATATTAATTGTAGGACTCATACCCAATCTGAATTTATGTACTTGTGGATAATGATATTTAAGAGCATTTGGGACTCTTACATATCTTTTAGCTAACTGGGATTACCTGTTATAATATGAATGCAAATATTTTTACTATTTTGATTTGACAAATTCCAGGAGCTTTACTTGCATAGGTTTTAATTAATCTTCAAAAAAATATACCTACTTAAAATGCTGTGATTAGAGGAGTAAAGCCCGCAACTCATTCCATTCAGGTGGTATAACTGCCACAGCAGTATTAGCTAATAAACTCTTTGGAAACTATTTCCAAATGGCTTGGTTATCTAGACACAAGGGTATCCATGTGATGTTCTCACAGACATAAACCAGTGATGCAAGTGAAGATGGCAATAGCTTGTAGGGGTTCATCTCACACCACAAAGGAGCCCTAACAAGCTACAGCTCACATGGGACAACAACTGAAACTCCCTAAATGACCTCATACGGGCACACACAAGAATAAAGACTGTCTGCAAAATGCCGGGATGTTTAACAACTAGAAGTTCTGCAAGTCTGATTGAAGAAAGCTTAGACAGAAGAAGCAGCCAGAGAAGGAGGTTGGAGGTGAACAGCGATGAAACTGTCCTCAAAGACAGAATGTTCAAAAGTTAATGAGGAGTTGCACAGTTCATCCAGATTCCCATCTTTCACTGACAAATGTGACATTATGGAGCACAACATTTGAATTCCCACTTCCAAAATCTTTATGTCCATTGAAGCTTCAGTGTCTGGGTAAAGTGTAAGAAGGTGTGGTAGATCCTACCATTTTACAAAGCATCAATAGGACTGTGAATCCGATCACCGATATTGAGGGTCAGGTGGGTCAAGAAATCCAAAAACACTGGGAAAAAAGAGCTTCTCAAGTAATAGAGTGTGTATACAAAGATCCTTTTTATGTATTGCATGCAATACAATTACTTTCTTTTCGACACAAAGTAGTTGCTGTACAGTGATTAATCACTTGTCACCCAATCACTGTTAAGGGCTGAGTCTCCAGTCCCACGCCACCTCCCCGACTAGGCCTCGGACTGCTTAACTTCACTACCCAGAGAATTAATTGCTTAGCTGGTGTACTTGTACTAAAAAACATAACTACAGACCTAAACTGTGACCCTTAAACTCTGCTTAACTACTGATCAATTTAATCAATACCACATCTTTCTGAAATTACAGAATCCAGAGTCAATGAACAACTCAGCGTTAAACCTAAGCTCAGAACTGATTCTGTTCTGCTTGTTAACCCTCCATAAACTCCCTGTATCATTCGACAACCTCTCAACGACACCTCCAGAAACTTCTATGGTAGGCAAGGGTGAAAGACAGAATACTAAATTGGTTGTCATATTTTCTTCTAAGGCGCACCAAAGCAGTAGCCCATTCATCCTATCGATCTTCCTTAAGCCATGTACATTTTGGTGTTCCACAGGGTTCAACTCTGAGCCCTACCTTGATTAATTTCTATGTAGCACAACTGCCAGCAAATTGCCCAAAGCCCACTCCATTGTGACTGCTTTAAGAAAATTGCTTCCTGAATATTTCAAAATACTTCCTTGTCTTCAGATGCATTTAAAGCATAGGCATACCCACTTTACATCGCCGCAGGAATCCCAGCTGCCAGGAGTTGCAAATTCTAGGTTTCAGAGTAGTTTGAGGGGATCACTGTTCTGTTCCTCTATGTTTATGCCAAGGGTTCCTTATGGGCCCGTGTCAATGGATAAGAAGGGACCATTTGTTAAAGTGGATGGGAAATTACATCGAGATTCTCCCTTGCTTATTAGTCTGTATGCCACAAATGTGTTCCCTGACACTTTCTACATGACATAGCCAGACAGAAGGGCATGGTCCACAATCAGCTGTGCTGAGTGAGGTATGAGGATGTTACAATAATTGTGTTGCAAATCTGGTGCTTAATGAACAAGTTGCTCAAATTCAGTAACACGCTTGGACTACTGGCATAGTGATGGTTTGACAGATGTGGAGAAGCGTCACAACTTTTAGTAGAAAAGATGCCCTAGTTTGCAGAATCAGCTTGTCCGGTGAAAATGGTGATGTATGGTGGATAGACACACAGAGCCTGGAGCTCACTCAAGCCATGCTGAGGTGATGGCAATTAAGAACATGGTTTTGAGGGTGAGGAGCTGTAGGGGACAACTGTGGAGTGGTTGCAAAGAAGAACACAATAAGTAGGTATGGACAAGTTTGAGATCCCACTGGAGCATCACAAAAGGAGAAGAAGGAAACGGATGCTGCAGCCTTTTAAAAAATCTCATCACACACGATGATTTAAATAATGAAGGCTGATCAGGCAATCACAAGAAGGCCAAAAGGACCGAAAGATAACCTTTAACAGTGCCCAAAGCAAGGACTTGCCAGGCAAGGGATAGAACAAACAGCAAAATGTCAGACAACTGGGCCTGGAGGAGGTCAATTTGGCATGCACCACACCAAACCACAAAGTTGTCCCAGTGCCAGGCGTATACAAGCTTTGATGAGCAACACCTGGCTGCCAAGAGGACATCAATTTGCTCAGGGGGAAGACTGAAAGAATTCAGTTGGCACTGCTCAATCTCCATGCATGAAGGTGAAGAATGCGAAGACCTCTCTGCTGAAACCCCAGATGCTCCCGGAGAGGCAGCCTGATCAGAGAGTAGATATGCAAGCCCAGGATTTCTGGATTCCCTGCTCCCCGTGCCCAGTCTGGAGTCACTAAGATGACTTGGACCTGGTTGGTTCTGATCTACTTGAGAACTCGGAGCAGGAATGGTACCACTGGAAAGACATACAGGAGTCTCAAATTCAACGAGTCTCGAAGCTAGACACGCCTTGAAAACTCCAATGCATTAAGTCCTGAGCTTTCTCTGGGGTGGCTAATAGATTGAGCTAAGGTTTTCCCCATTTGCAGAAGACACTTAGGGCCAGATGTAGGAAAAAAGCAATTTGCGACTTGCAAATTGCGAGTCCCTGCGACTCGCAATTTGCAAGTCGCAAATTGCTATGCAGTACGGTGTCTCAGACACCGACTGCAACTCGCAATGGGGTCGCAATGACCCACCTCATGAATATTCATGAGGTGGGTCGCAAATTGCGGCCCCATTGCGAGTATAGGCACTCGCTAACATGGAGGCCTGCTGACGTCAGCAGACCTCCATCTTAGCGACCTGCTTTTAAATAAAGCAGTTTTTTTTTTTTTTTAAGTGTAGCCCGTTTTCCCTAAGGGAAAACGAGCTGCACTTAAAAAAAAACCGAAACCTTTAGTTTCGGTTTTTTTTCAGGGCAGGGAGTGGTCCCTTGGACCACTCCCTGCCCTGAAAAAATATTTTGGGCTCCAGTCACAAACTGGAAGGGGTCCCATGGGGACCCCTTCCAATTTGCGATTGGGTTACCATCCAATTGAAGTGGATGGTAACTGCGATGCCATTTGCGACCGCATATGCGGTCGCAAATGGTATTGCATCCCAATGCGACTCGCAAATAGGAAGGGAACACCCCTTCCTATTTGCGAGTCTGAAATGCATTTTGCGAGTCGGTAACGACTCGCAAAATGCATTTCTGCATTGGGATACGCGTTTTGCGACTCGCAAACGGCAAATTTTGCCGTTTGCGAGTCGCAAAACGTTTGCTACATCTGGCCCTTAGTGCCACCACCAGTTACAGCTGCCATTTGTGATCTGGTAGCTGTGGATAGCTGAGCTTGTCCACCCTGGCATTGAAGGATTATGCCAGGTGCTTCACCACCAAGAAAATTCCTTGGTGGTCCAGCCATTTCTAGACACTCAAGACCTCCAGGCACAGGGTCCGTGACCCCACCTGCACTGTTTGCTGCAGTACCACATGACAGTGGTACTGTCCATGTGCACCTGTATAGACGGATGGAAGACTTTCAATGCCAAGCGGATGGCTGGCCCTCTGCTCCAAAAGGTTGATGTATAGCGGAGACCTGAGATGTCTGATCATCACCTCTGGATGGCCGCCCCAACCCGGAAGCAATTAATCGATCATCACTGTCAGCTCTGGGTGGGGGAAGAGAGAGAGTTGGGGTATCTGTCACTGACCCAATCATGGTCCAGAAGCCACCACTGCATCTCTTTTGTAGTCTCTTCCAAGATCTGAACATGGCAGGTGAGATTCCCTTGATGCTGAGCCCGCTGGTACTTCACATCCTGCTGCAGAGCCCGGATATGCCGCATGCCATTCTCCAACAGCAGAATGCAGGAGCCCATCAGTCCCAGCAGCCTTAGAGTCAACCTTATTGAAATGCAGGACCGAGCCTGAAAGATCACGATCGTAGTCTGAATGTCCTGGACCTTTCTGTCCAGAGGAAAGGCATGACCGAACAGTGTCAAGAAAGTGGAGCATCTGAGAAGAAGACAAGGATGACTTTGGCATAATGTTAGTGAACCCAAAGAATGACAGGAGGCTTGCTATAGTCTGGAGGTGGTTGACAAATGCAAGGGGCACACCTGCTTTCAACAGCCAGTCAATGAGGTAGGAGAAGACTGGCACCCCTGACCTCCAAACTTTTGCTGCCACATCATCATCCCTTTGGTGAACACCCGAGAGGAATGGTGAGACCAAAGGAGAGTACAGCTCCTGTCCCACCATGAACCACAGGCAGCGCCAGTGGGCTGGCAAGACGGGCATGTGGAAATAGATATCCTGCACATCTAACGTAATCATTCAGTCTGCAGAGTCAGGGGGCAGACAAGACCTGAGCGAAGATGAGCATCTTCAGTTTCTTTTCTGGAGGAGGGCACTGAGAGGATGCAGATCTAAAATAGGTCAAAGACAACTGTCCTTCTTGTCCACTAGAAAGTAGCTGGAATAACAACCATGTCCTGCTTTTAATGCTGGCACCTTCTTTGTCCATCGCTGGGGGGAGTGGTCTGTGGAAGGTGCAGTGAAAGAAGCATAATGTGTAGCCATTGAAGACAATCTGCAGGTCCCACCTGTTTAACGTGACTGCTTGACAACCTGGATAGAATTGGTGAATTCTGCCTCCCACCAGCTGGCTGTGGCCCTGTAAAGGTACACTAAAGACATTTGACACATGGGACTGTGGAGACATGGGGGGGCGGCGGAGGATTGAGTGTCACACTGACCTTGGCTGTAGGGGCGGTGGACACCTCGGCTTCTCCCACTGAACTGCTGAGTTACCTGCTGGAGCAGGGCAGAAGGCTGGAGGGTAAAGGGTGCCATGGCCAAAGCCACAAAAGGAGCATTGAAGTGGATACATCTGGTGAGGCTGAGCAGAGAGGCCTAGAGGGCAGGCAGTAGCCCTACTTTCCTTGAAGAATTCAAGGGCAGAGTCAGACAGTCCCCAAAGAAGCGAGTCCCATCAAACAGCATGTCCATCAGGGAGGACTGGACATCACCTGAGAACACAGTTGACAGAAGCCACATATGGCAACAAAGGGAAACGCTAGTGCCTACAGCTCACCCAACAGAGTCAGTGGCATCCAAGCCACCATGTATTGTGAACTTGGCTGCATCATGACCATCTTGAATTACCTGTGAAAGAACTGGGTGAAGATTTTCTTCTACACTGAGGAGCACTTGTACCACAGAGTCCCTGAGGGCAGAAGTATAACAGCAGATCACAAGGCCAATCTGGCCAATAAGAAGAGGGGTATTCTGAAGTGCTCTACTCGCTTCAATTCCTTGCAAGGGTGAACGGCAGGAAAAGTGTTGGGGATAGTCCGGCTTGTAGATGCCTGCACCACAATAATTTCTGGATAAGGGTGCTGCAACCAAAATTCCAGGTCGTCTTGAGAAGGGAGATGGTGCCAGGCAACTTGCCTGTTGACTGGAGGGTCAGTACAAGGCTTAGCCCACGCTTCTAGCAGAGTATATGTAAGGGCCTCATTGAATGGGAAAAGGGGCTCAGAAGTAATATGGCCTGGTTGTAAGACCTTAATGTGGGCTGCCAGTGGAAAAGTCAAGAGCATGGGCTAGTGCATCGGTTGGATTCAGACGATACATTGATCAAAGTCAGACAGGTGTCAAGACAGCATCTGAGGGAACAATCAGAACTGCCTCCTTAGGAGGCAGGCTCAGCATTGGCATCTACATATCCTGACCTAACGTGGATCAGAGGGAAGAAGAGACTCATGGGTCCAGCAGGCACCAAGGGCGAACCCACTTGCAGTAGTTCAGGTTGAAGGCCTTTCAACTCCCTGGGGTCCGAAGGCACACCAGAGGAAGTCAGTAGAAATCTCGAAGCATCGTAGAGCGGAATTCTTCGATTTGTCATGGACAAAGGCCCAGAAACTCATGTCCTGCCACAACCAGCTTCAGAATTGGCTCCGAAGTTGGCCAGCTTTGAGAGCAGGAACAAAATGGTTGGCGCCGCCTATACATGTCTTTGAGAGAGGGAGAATAGCGGGAAGGAGTTGAACTCTACTTCGACTTATTGTGCTTTCTGTCATTACTGGAGGACTTGGAGAGAGACAAAGAATGGCCTTTAGTGCAGCTATGTCGATTCTGGGAACATGACCTGGATAGAGCCTTGAAGCATGACTTTGAGCAGTCCCAACACTGCATTTATTGTGGGGTTGGCGACAAATTATTGCCACTCGTTCCCTGATGGGTTTTGGGTTCAATATATCCGCAGGTCTTGGAGTCATGAGCAGGTGGGGATCTGTCACAGACATCTGCTTGCAGCAGTCCTTAAAGGGCTTAAAACTTGTCGCCTTAGGGGGTGACATCCCTTGCACAATTAAAACAAATTTTGTGTAAAAGACTAGAAGAAGCTTCGGATCACAATCCTCATCAGGGTGAACCACAAAAGTCACTAAATGAACCTGTGCTTACTCCTCTTATAGCTTGGTACAAAAGCAGTCAGACTTAACTTAGAGACAATGAGTGAATTATTTATGCAACTTGTAGGAAAGTACTATCTTGCCTGGCATGTTACCCCCATTTTTACTTGTATGTATCTTTGTTTTTGCCTGTGTCACTGGGATCCTCCTAGCCAGGACCCCAGTGCTCATTAAGTATGCCCTTTATGTGTTCCCTGTGTGGTGTCTAACTGTATCACTGTGGCTCTGCTAATCAGAACCTCAGTGTTTATGCTCTCTCTGCTTTTAAAATTGTCACTGCAGGCTAGTGACTAATTTTACCAATTCTGATTGGCACACCCTTATAATTCCCTAGTATATGGTACCTAGGTACCCAGGGTATTGGGTTTCCAGGAGATCCCTATGGGCTTCAGCATTTATTTTGCCACCAATAGGGAGCTCAGACAATTCTTACACAGGACTGCCACTGCAGCCTGAGTGAAATAACGTCCACGTTATTTCACAGCCATTTTATACTGCACTTAAGCAACGTATAAGTCACCTATATGTCTAACCCTCACTTAGTGAAGGTTAGGTGCAAAGTTACTTAGTGTGGGGACACCCTGGCACTAGCCAAGATGCCCCCACATTGTTCTGGGCAGATTCCCCAGACCTTGTGAGTGCGGGGACACCATTACACGTGTGCACTACATATAGGTCATTGTCACCCCAATACCATTCTGGTATTGGGGGGACAATTCCATGCATCCCCAGGGCTCCAGCATAGAGCCCGGGTACTGCCAAACTAGCTCTCAGGGTTTTCTCTGCAGCTACCGCTGCTGCCAACCCTCAGACAGGTTTCTGCCCCCCTGGGGCCTGGGCAGCCCAGTCCCATGAAGGCAGAACAAAGGATTTCCTCTGAGAGAGGGTGTTACACCCTCTCCCTTTGGAAATAGGTGTTAAGGGCCTGAGAGGAGTAGTCTCTCCTGGACTCTGGAAATGCTCTAAAGGGCACAGATGGTGCCCTCCTTGCATAAGCCAGTATACACCGGTTTAGGGAATCCCCCAGCCCCGCTCGGGCGCAAAACTGGACAAAGGAAAGGGGAGTGACCACTCCCCTGACCAGCAACTCCCAAGGGGAGGTGCCCAGAGCTCCTCCAGTGTGTCCCAGACCTCTGCCATCTTGGATGCAGAGGTGTGAGGGCACAATAGACACCTCTGAGTGGACAGTGCCAGCAGGTGACGTCAGAGACCCCTCCGGATAGGTGCTTACCGTTCTCTGTAGCCAATCCTCCTCTGAGGGCTATTTAGGGTCTCTCCTGTGGGTATCTCATCAGATAACGAATGCAAGAGCTCACCAGAGTTCCTCTGCACTTCCCTCTTCGACTTCTGCCAAGGATCGACCGCTGACTGCTCCACGACGCCTGCAAAACCGCAACAAAGTAGGAAGAAGACTACCAGCAACATTGTAGCGCCTCATCCTGCCAGCTTTCTCGACTGTTTCCTAGTGGTGCATGTTCTGAGGAGTGTCTGCCTTCACCCTGCACTGGAAGCCAAGAAGAAATCTCCTGTGGGTCGACGGAATCTTCACCCTGCCAACGCAAGCACCTAACTTCTGCATCACCGGTCCCCTGGGTCGCCTCTCATCTTGACGAGCGTGGTCCCTGGAACAGAGGCACTGGATCCAAGTGTCCCTGACAGTCAAGTGGCCCTCCTGTCCAAATTTGGTGGAGGTAAGTCCTTGCCTCCCCACGCCAGACAGTAATCCTGTGTACTGTGTGAACTGCAGCTGCTAGGGCTTCTGTGCACTTTTGCAAGACTTCCTTCGTGCACAGCCAAGCCCAGGTCCCCAGCACTCTGTCCTGCATTGCCCAACTCGCTGAGTTGGACTCCGACTGCGTGGGACCCTCTTTTGTTGTGCTGAGTTGACCGTTGTGCTCAGATCTTCTGAATGCCTGTGTAGGTGCTTCTGCGGGAGCTGCCTGCTTCTGCGTGGGCTCTCTGTGTTGCTGAGCGCCCCCTCTGTCTCCTCCTCCAAGGGGCGACCTCCTGGTCCTTCCTGGGCCCTGGCAGCACCCAAAACCTTCAACCGCGACTCTTGCAGCTAGCAAGGCTTGTTTGCGGTCTTTCTGCGTGGAAACAACTCTGTATCGTCCAGCACGCCGTGGGACATCTTCTGACCAAAGGAGAAGTTCCTGGCACCTTCCATTGTTGCAGAATCTTCGGCTTCTTCTACCCTGAGGCAGCTCTTTTGCACCTTCATCTGGGGTTTAGTGGGCTCCTGCCCCCCTGGACACTTGAGTGACTCTTGGACTTGGTCCACTTCCTTTACAGGTCCTCAGGTCAAGGAATCCGTCTTCAGTGCTTCGCTATCAGTTGTTGTCTTTGCGGAATCCCCTATCTCAACTTTACTGTCTTTCTGCGGTAGTAGGGTAACTTTACTCCTACTTTTCAGGGTCTTGGGGTGGGGTATCTTGGATACCCTTAAAGTGTTTTCTTACACTCCCGGCAACCCTCTACACACTACACTAGGCCTGGGGTCCATTCATGGTTCGCATTCCACTTTTGGAGTATATGGTTTGTGTTGCCCCTAGGCCTATTGTCTCCTATTGCATTTTATTGTGTTCTACAGTGTTTACACTACTTTTCTAACTGTTTACTTACCTGATTTTTGGTCTGTGTGTATATTTTGTGTATTTTACTTACATCCTAAGGGAGTATATCCTCTAAGATACTTTTGGCATATTGTCACTAAAATAAAGTACCTTTATTTTTAGTAACTCTGAGTATTGTGTTTCTTATGATATAGTGCTAAGTGATACAAGTGGTATAGTAGGAGCTTTGCATGTCTCCTAGTTCAGCCTAAGCTGCTCTGCTGTAGCTACCTCTATCAGCCTAAGCTGCTAGAACACTACTAATAAGGGATAAATGGACCTGGCACAAGGTGTAAGTACCACAAGGTACACACTATAAGCCAGGCCAGCCTCCTACACAACTCACAAACAGTAATAAAGTGAAAACACAACACAGGAAAAATCCAACACCAATTTCGAAAAAATATAGAACATTTTAATCAATAAAATTATACCAAAATGATTTTAAAAAATCAAGCAGAACCAGAGATATGCAATTTTAAAGTTTCAAAAAAGTATAAAGCGTAAAAGCACAAAGCATCACTTGCGGTCATCTGGTTGTGCTACACTGGGGAGGGGTTAAGGGGGTTGCCTGGGGGTAGTTGCAATTTCAGGCCAACCGTGATGGTGTGCGGGCTGGATACAGGGACCAGGGTATTCCCACTGAAAAAGTTACTTACCTAAAGTCCAGCACGAAGAGTCCAGTTGAAGAGGCCGGGAGGCGAAGAAAGAGCGTTGCAGATGGTCACAGCTACAGCGCGAAAAGCAGGCCTGGGACTGCAAACAGATGTTGCTGTGGCACAAAGATCCAATTGGATATCGTTAACAGTCTATGATGGAGCGCTGTGCTGGAGGTCACCACGGACGTGTACTGAAGAGGTGGTTCAGGAGCTCCAAAATGTATACCTGCTGCCAGCCTTTGAAGTGCGAGTGACATCCTGACTACCCCCACATCTGTTTTTGGAAAGTTCTTCTCTTCCTCTGTCAATGCTCCAAGTAGTCTGGGGTGACGAAAGACTGGTGTCAAGCCCCTTTGTTTGTGTGCTGGAGGCATCCCATTGAAATGTAAGTGGGCTGAGGGAATAGCTCCACCCTATCCAACCTGCTAATTTTCTTAAATCTGCATTTTCATTATTAAGACTTAAAATCTAACTTTATCATTAAAGAGGGTTTGAAATTACAATTGATTTTTTGAGTCCAAACTTGACATTCCTAGCTGTCTGTAATAAAGAGTCAATACTGATTAAATGTAATAATAAGGTAATCCAATTATATCAACAGGAGTGATAGGCAATGTAGCAGTGAAAAACGAACTTGGGAGTTTTTCACTACTGGGACATGTAAATCTGAAAAACACATGTCCTTGGTTTAACTACAGCCTGTTGGCTGTTTAGAGCTGAACTTAGGGGTGACATATGTTTTATGAAGGAAGGTTTAGGCCTGTCAAAAGGTTTATTTTGCCAGGTCATATTGGCAGTTTTAAAAATGCACTACAGACTGCAGGGGCTGACCTGAGGCATTTTTTTAAATTCTACTTAAGGGGATAGCGCAATGGAGTACTGCAAGCCTACTAGTAGCATTTAATTTATAGGACCCGGTTACATGTACTACCATATTGGAGGGATTTATGATTAAATATGCCAGTAAGGTATAAGCCAATTGTTCCATGCTTTAGGGAGAGAGTTCAAGCACTTTCTCACTGGTTAGCAGTGGTAAAGTGCACATAGTCCTAAATCCAACAAAACAAATTTAGAAAACAGCAGGGGTGAAGGCAAAAGGTTTGGGGATGACTAAAACAAGGATGACTGGTGTAAAATGTATCCCCTGGGCTGAAAGTAGGGAGAACTACCCTCCCTCATGGGATTTCTCATCACTGAGATGGAAGAATCCTTGATAGGCTATTCGCATTAGAGTGGTCAGTCCCAGGGCAGACTCTTACTGTAAAACCTATTCTCTGTAGGGAGATAGACCACTCAACAGGTTGGGATTCTCACTCCTCATCTGCATAATCCATGTGATGGGTCTGAACCCGGAAGTAAGTCCCAGACAGGTATGGTCTCAACTTTTTAAGTCCCCAAACCACAGCAAAAAGCTTCTCCCACAATAGCACCCCACCTCTGTTCCCCGAGCAGTAACCTTCTACTGATAAAGGCTGCAGTTTGATACTGGCCCTCTTCATACAGCTGTGACAGCACAGCTCTCATGCTTGCTCTTTCTGGACTATTGTCTCCCTGGAGAAGTTAGGGGCCTTAAGTACAGGTCCATATGGCCTCCTTCAGGATGTTAAAGGCTTTCTGTTAGGCCTTAGCCCAGATCATCTTCTTGGACTCTTTCTTAGAAGTCGGCTGAGTTAAAGGGGCATAGCCCTTAACAAAGCTTCTGTAAATGTTCAGTGAGGCCCAGGAAGGTCCCCACTTCAGTCTGAGTTTTGGGGGTTACCAAGCCAGATCAGTTTCAATCTTGGCTTGGAGGGGCTGCACCTTGCCCCATCACCTAGGTGTCCCAAATATACCACAGATTCCAGCCCTATCTGGCACTTGCTGGCCTTGATAGTACACCCTTCCCTGCTGCAGGGTAGAAGGCACCTCCTGGAAGTGGTAAAGGTGATCCCCACAGCTGGAAATGTAAACTGCAATATTGTCTAGGTACCCACACTGAAATCCTCCATCCTAGCCAGGGACATGTTGACCAGCCTCTAGAAGATGACAGGGACATTATTTAACCCAAAGGGTAGCACTTAAAACCGGAAGTGGCCTCTAGGGTGAAGAGTGCAAACCTCTCCTTAGTCTCCCATCATCCTGGTCCTGACCAGTTTAGCCACATTTCTGAAACCCCAAGGTGAGAGGCAGCGCTCTCGAGGGCCAGAGACAAAAGCCTGCATTGGGTGTGGGTGTGTTAACGCCTCACCCAGGCAATATGGACATTCCATGGTGGGGAGCTTCAAGGGCATAGCTGCCTTTCTAATGCTACTCAGGTCTCTCCAGATGAAGGACATGACTGATGCCCCTGCCCTGACCTACTTTTGGCGGCAGAACAAGAGGGAAAATTAGGCAGATTAGGAGGTGTGCCCATTTCATGCCAATCCCAACCCTAAGGTGGACAAGCTGAAGTGGACACCACTTTTTAAATTCCTCCATCTTTGTTTGGGTGCAATTAGGCCACTAGGGTTTGGGTTATGCCCACTGCCCAGCAGAAGTGGTTTTGGAAAGGGTGAAGTCACCCTAAAGGTGGGCAATCCATTGACTGTCATCTGGCACTTCCTGTAACATCCCTATATTGAGTATTTAGGTGGCACTCCTGAACCCTAGAACTCAGATCTTGATGACCTAAGAAGAAAAGGACAAAGAAGAGATGCATCAGCAGAAGAGAGGCATTAGCACCTGATCTGATACCAACCTCCTCCAGCCTGTCTGCACTCCTTGACAGACTCTGCACCAAAAGACGCCTCATTCACTGAATCTCCATTGAAGTCGGAGAATATAACCGGGTAAGTGATCCTGCCGTCCAGTGCAAGCATCACATAGCGTGCCGCTCACCAAATTCCTAAGGCTGATGCACTGATTGACAGGCTAGGGGCAGCCAAGTAAATCGGTACTTTTGATTTCACATCAGTGTACTGGCAGGTAGGCCTGACCGCTGGAGCAAAAGAAAAGTCAGCCTTCTCCATTCCTGACCGGCATTATCGGTTTACTGTTATGACCTTCGGTTTGAATAATGTCCCTGCCACCTTCCAGAGGTTGGTGAACAAAGTCCTTGCTGGGTTAGAAGACTCAAGTGCAGCATATATTGATGATATTGCTGTCCTTAGGTCTAACTGGCAGGATCACCAGATCCACCTTGGAGAGGTCTTGGAGACCCTGAGAAAGACAGGCCACACTATGAAGGCAAGCAAGTGCCAGATAGGATAGGGTCAGGTTGTATACTTGGGACACCATGTAGGTGGAGGCCAAGTTCAATCACTAAAACCCAAAATCCAGACAATTCTGAACTGGGTAGCTCCAACAACCGAGACCCAGTTCACGGCATTCCTTGGCTTGACTGGGTGCTACAGGAGGGCTGTGAAAGGATATGGAACCATTGTGACACCTCTCACAGAACCGACTCCAAAAAGATGCCCAAAAAGATGAACTGGACAGTGAGCTGTCAAAAGGCCTTAGACACCCTGAAAGAAGCATTGTGTGCAGCACCTGTTCTAAAAGCTACAGATTACACCAACCAGTTCATAATGCAGACAGATGCCTCTTAACATGGGATAGGAGTGGTCTTATCCCAAATCAATGACAATGGCCGTCATCAACCTGTTGCTTGCATTAACTCCCGAAGAGCAGCGTTGGAGTGCTATTGAGAAGGAAACCTTTTCTGTGGTTTGGTCCATGAAGAAGCCATACTTCATGCCAGCCCCACCCTTAAGGTGGACGAGCTGAAGTGGACACCACTTTTTTTAATTCCTCCATCTTTGTTTGGAAGGAATTAGGCCACTAGGATTAGGGTTATGTCCCCTTCCCAGCAGAAGTGGTCATAGAAATGGTATAGTCACCCTAAAGGTGTGTAGAAAGCTGGCCTGGTGTGTGGTGACCACCTATGATGTTATCACCCTGTAGCAGATCCAAGTATCCCCTATAAGTGACATGCAAAGCTTATGCAATACCACTTACAGTCACACAGAACTTGACACATGAAAGAATCACACAGTGTTACAAAAATAAAGGTACTTTATTTTAGAGACACAAATACTAAAATACTATACAGGCAATACTCTACTAGCAGGTAAGTAAACACACTATTATATACACCTTAAATATAAGGAATGGGCATAGAAAGTAATAGAAAATGGTGAAATGACAGTAAACAATAGAGATCCTAAGGGGAGACCAAACCATATACTAAAAAAATTAATGAATAAGTCAGACACCTATCCAGGTTAATTGGAATCTGTAGAGAGGAGCTGGAGGAACTAGGAACCCCAAAAGTTAAGTACCAGAGCACCCCCCCAGCGACCAGGAGAGAAGAGGTAAGTACCTGGTTTTTCCCAAACCCATAGAGAAACTTTGTAAAAGAACTGTGCAAGATCCAAGCAAGACTGGAAGAAACAGAAGATGGATCCAGACAGAAGAGGAACTACAAAGGAAGGGGACCAAGTCCAGCTCCAGGTGGAGTGTCCAGTTAGGGAAGGAGCCACTACCCACCCTTCTGGAGTTGTAGGACCAGGGCGACGGTTAAGACCAGGAGTCTGCTATACAGCACAGGAGCAGAGGAAGCGTTCCAGAAGTACTGCAGTCGATCTCCCACATCGGAAGAAGAGTAGCAGTTTGGCAGTGTGATGTAGAAAAACACCAACAAGCCTTGGCAAAGGCAAGAGTCGCAGAAGAGAAGTTGCAGAGCTACTAGGGACCAGGAAGGTCCAAGGGGACACAACCCAATGAATGGAGCCCCCAAAGTCAACTCACAAGCAGTAAGCACGGGGTTGCAGTGAGGCCCACTCAGCACATTTGGAAAGGAGTCCCATGTCGCTGGAGCAGCAGGCAGGAGACTACGCATTGCAGAGAAGAGGGCTGGAGGCCGGAGCTACACAGAGGCTGAAGATCCCTTGGAAGAAGAGCCAACAAGCCTTGGTCACAGGGCTACTGTCTTGCAAGGAGAGGCAAAGACTCACCACCTCCAAAGTTGTATAGCTGGTAAAGGAGGCCAAGGAGAACACTCAAAACCACCACCTGTGTTGCGGGATCCACAAGGAGTTGCTGGAGAGAGGACCCATACAGCCAGTCGTCATTGCAGTTGGTGCCTGCAGATGCAGGGGAGTGACTCTAAGCAAGATTCCTTCTTTCTTCTTGTGGCAGACTGAAGACTTGCCATCCTCAGAGGATGCACAGCCAGAGAAATGTTGCAGTTGCTGGAAGGAGCTGGAGAAACAATGTTGCAGAGCTAAGACGTCGCTGGATCTGCAGATTGTAGGTTCCTGTGAAGTCCAGTTGTGGTTCCAGTGGCCAGAAGTCGAAGTAAATGTTGCAGAGGAGTCCTGTGGGAATCTTGCACGTTGAATCTGAGGACCCACCTGGAGGGAGACCTTATATAGCCCTAAAATGGGGATTGGTCACCTAGCAAGGTGACCACCTATCAGGAGGGGGCTGTGACATCACTTGCCTGACCTGGCCACACAGATGCTTCCAGAGGCCTCTGACCACCTTGGATTGAAGATGGCAGAATCAAGTGGCCACCTGGAGGAGCTCTGGGCACCACCCTACAGCTCCTCCAGGTGGCCACTCCCCTTTCCATTGTCGAGTTTCATGCCAGAGCAGGAACTGGAGGTCCTTGGACTAGTGCAAACCAGTTTAGGCAAGGAGGGCACCAGATGTGCCCTTCAAAGCATTCCAGTGGCTTGGAAATGCTTCCCCTCCCAAGCCATTTAACATATATTTCCAAGGGGAGAGGATGTTGCCTCCCTCTCCCAAAGGAAATCCTTTGTTCTGTCTTCCTGGGCTTGAGCTGTTTAAGAACCAGGAGGGCAGAAACCTGTCTGTAGGATGGCAGCAGCACGGGCTGCCCAGGAAAACCCTGCAAACTGGTAGGAGCATAGCTGGGGTTCCTCTAAGGCGACCACAGAGTGCATTGAATCATACAACCAATACTGGCAATAGTACTGAGTTATGATTCCGACATGTTTGATACCAAACATGCCTAGGTTTCGAGTTATCATTATGTAGCTGATAGTTACCACGCAAAATGGCTTCCCCACACTCATGAAGTCCAGGAAAATTGAGCTGGAATTCGTGTGGGCACCTCTGCTCATGCAGGGGTGCCCTCACACACAGGTACTTGCACAGTGCCCTTTGGGCTAGAAGGGCCTGCCACAGGGGTGAATTAGAGTGACCTGGCGCAGTGACCTGTAGTGAAAGGGTGCATGCACCTTTTCACGCGGGCTGCAATGGCAGGCCTGCAGACCCATTTTGCGTAGGTTCCCATGGGTGGCATATTACATGCTGCAGCCAATGGGGAAACCCTGGTGCCCCAATGCCCTGGGTACCATATACTAGGCGTTTACATGGGAGGACCAGTATGCCAATGTGGGTGTACAAAGCCAGAGACAACCAAATTTATAGGAAGAGAGCACAGTCACTGGGGTCCTGTTTAGCAGGATCCCAGTGAACACAGACAAAACACAATGATAGCAGGCAAAAGGTGGGGGTAACCATGCCAAAAAGAGGGTACTTTTCTACAACATGGACACCCCATTGGCTGCCACCTGGCACTCCCTGTAACTCCCCTAAATTGGGTATGTTGGTGGCGCCCCTAAACCCTAGACCTCAGATCCTGATGACCTAAGAATAAAAGGAACAAGAAGAGATGCAGAAGAGAAGAAGCAGCAGCTGACCTGGTACTAAACCCGCCGGCCTGTCTCCACTCCTCGACACACTGTGCACCAAAAGACGCCTTGTCTTGCAGCTGAACCTTCAGAAACCTGGGAGTACTTCCTGCTTTCGAAAAAAACTTAAGTCTCCTGTGAGCAGCGGACGTGCTCTCCAACCACCTCCCAGGAGAGGACTCATAGCCTCCTGAACAGCAAAGACCCGACTCCAGCAGTAACCGACCCGAGTGGGAGTGGACCTCTGGTGCCAGCAAGGTCTCTCAGCTGTCCACAGTCTGAGCTTATCGTGGTTTCACCCCTCCTGGACTCCCTGAAGTTGCTTGCAGCCTCTGCATGTAGGGCCCCTTTAATGCAGCTTCCGAGGTGAGATAAACCCGACACCTAAAGCAACCACTGAATCCATCCCCGCCGGCCCGAGTTAAAGTGTACCCTTGGTGCCAACAATGAAGCCCAGCTCTCCTGAGCTCAAGTCCACTGTTGTTTCACCGCTTCTGGACTCCCGGAAGATGCCGGCAGACTCACCACAGGATGCCCCAACCGCAAGTGCTCCTGGACAAAGAAACCGGACATCAAGGACAACCCTGCATCCGTCACCCCTGGGTCTTGCAGAAGAGGACCAAAGGTGCACCTGCGTCCCCGAACACCCCACGTTTGTGACCAACCTGTTGATTGCCCTCGAATGCCCACCTCCCCCCAGCCAGGGCCTGCAGCCAAAATCCACAGAGACCAACCCCCATTGAAATACATTGGGCATCCGACACGTACTGCACCTCTGCACCTGGCCACCCCAGTTCTGTATAGAATGAGTTGTTGGTGTGGTCCTGACCCTTGCCCAGTACTTACCTTAAGTCTACAAGATTGGTCCCATCAATAAGTACTAGTTTGCTGACTGTGTTTCTCTCCCATAGATTAACACTGAAGAACTCTGAAACAGCACTGTCGATTTTTTAAACTAAGAAGTATTTTTACTTGAAAATATACTTACCTTATGACCAAGTTCTTAGGGTTAAAGTATGTATAAAAAGAAGTGTTATTTTTCTAAATTGGTCTCTGATTTATTCTTTGAGTGAGAGTCTCATTTATTGCCTCTGTGAGTACAACAAATGCTTAGCACTTCCCACTGATAAGCCTACCCACACTACCACAAAATAGAGCATTAGTCCTATCTGCTTCCGCCTGTGCAAACCAAATGGGGATCCACTGGTCTCTCTGCTGGATGTACTGATTTTTAGTGGACCATATAGCGAGCGAGATTACTACAATGGGGTAAACATCAGTTTTTGTAACTGATTTAAGCCCCCTATAATCCAACCATAACCTGAGCTATGGGATGGGACCCGATGGGGAGGCTTTCAGTAACAGCACCACAGGTCTGGCCTTTGCCCATTACCCAAGATGCTCAAGGGTAGAGCACTCCTGAGTCTTGCAGAATTTTTCCTTGGTGGGCCCTCACTCAGCTTGTCAACAAGCCAGCTCAGGCAAGTCTGCCATGACTGCCATTTCCTCCCCTACAGGTTCCGGGATGTCGCCATCAGGCTCAGCCTCCTCCCAGACTGTGGGAGTTTCAAGGTCAGGTTTCTGATGCCCCTTGTCCTTTCTCCCCCTGGCAGCTACTCAGCATTTTTCAATGCTTCAAGCCTCCTTTACTACCATTGTGGGATGTCATAGACTTTGTGGTCAGTACACTGTAGGAGTCTGGCCTGGCTTATAGTGGGTACCAATGGTACTTACACCTTGTGCCAGGTCCTGTTATCCCTTATTAGTAGATTAGTAGTGTTCTATCAGCTTAGGCTGATAGAGGTAGCTATAGCAGAGCAGCTTAGGCTGAACTAGGAGACATGCAAAGCTCCTACTATACCACTTATATCATATAGGTACTATATCATAAGAAAGACAATACTCAGAGTTACTAAAAGTAAAGGTACTTTATTTTAGTGACAATGTACCAAAAATATCTCAGAGGATATACTCCTTTAGGAGGTAAGAAAAATACACAAAATATACACACAAACCAAAATCAGGTAAGTAATACAGTCAGAAAGTAGTGCAAACACTGTATAATACAATAGGATGCAATAGGCCTAGGGGCAACACAAACCATATACTAAGAAAGTGGAATGCGAACCAGGAATGGACCCCTAGGCTAGTGTAGTGTGTAGAGGGTCACTGGGAATGTAAGAAAACACCAAGGGAGTCCAAGGTACCCCACCCCAAGACCCTGGAAAGTAGGAATAAAGTACTACTATTTCCCCAGAAACACACTAAAGTCTCAATAGAGGATTTTGCAAAGACCACAACAGACTGCAAAGCACTGAAGACGGATTCCTGGACTTAAGGACCTGCAAAAGAAGGGGACCAAGTCCAAGAGTCGCAAACGTGTCCGGGGGGCCAGGAGCCCACTTAACCCCGGATGAAGGTGCAAAGTGGCTGCCTCCAGATGGAAGAAGCTGAAGATTCTGCAACAACGAAAGGTGCTAGGAACTTCTCCTTCGTGCAGAAGATGTCCCACGGAGTGCTGGAGGATGCAGAATTGTTTCCTTAGAAAATACCGTACCGTAAACAAGCCTTGCTAGCTGCAAGAGTGGCAGTTGAAGAAAAAGGGTGCTTCCAGGGACAAAGAAGGACCAGGATGTCGCCATTTGGGAGAGGAGACAGAGGGGGCCCTCAGCAACATGGAGATCCCACGCACAAGAAGGTAACACCCACAGAAGTCCTTGAATACGGACAAGAAGTCTGAACATAGCGGTCTTTTCAACACTGCAAAAGAGGGTGCCACAACACCGGAGATCAACTCAGGGAGCTGAGCATAGCAGGACAGAGTGCTGGGGAACTAGGCTTGGCTGTGCATGCAGGATTTCGTGGAAATGTGCACAGAAGCCGTTGTAGCTGCAGTTCAGGCGGTGCAAAGGATTACTGTCTGGAGAGGGGAGGCAAGGACTTACCTGCACCAAATTTGGAGAGTTGGACCACTGGACAGTCTGGGTCACTTGGGTCCACCACCTGTGTTCCAGGGGCCACGCTTGTCAGGATGAGAGGGGTCCCAGAGTACCAGTGACGTTGAAGTTTGGTGCCTGCTGAAGCAGGGGGAAGATTCCGTCGACCCACGGGGGATTTGTTTATGGCTTCCAGTGCAGGATGAAGGCACGCAGCCTCCAAAGCATGCAGCACCAGGAAAATGTCGAGAAAGCCGGCAGGATTAAGTGCTACAATGTTGCTGGTAGTCTTCTTGCAGTTTTGCAAGCGTCCTGGAGCAGTCAGCGGTCGATCCTTGGCATAAGTCGAAGAGAGAGGTGCAGAGGAACTCTGGTGAATTCTTGCAAGTCGTTTTCTGAGGAAAAGCCCACTGGAGAGACCCTAAACAGCCCTCAGAGGAGGATTGGCCACCTAGTCAGATCAGGAGGGGTCTCTGACGTCACCTGCTGGCACTGGCCACTCAGAGGCCTCCAGAGTGCCCTCACACATCTGGATCCAAGATGGCAGAGGTCTGGGACACACTGGAGGGGCTCTGGGCACCACCCCTGGGGTGCTGATGGACAGGGGAGTGGTCACTCCACTTTCCTTTGCCAGTTTCGCGCCAGAGCAGGGACTGGGAGTTCCCTAAACCGGTGTCGACTGGTTTATGCAAGGAGGGCACCATCTGTGCCCTTCAAAGCATTTCCAGAGGCTGGGAGAGGCTACCCCTCCCCAGCCTTTAACAGCTATTTCCAAAGGGAGAGGGTGTAACACCATCTCTCAGAGGAAATTCTTTGTTCTGCCTTTCTGGAACTGTGCTGCCCAGACCCCAGGAGGACAGAACCCTGTCTGTGGAGTGGCAGCAGCGGTAGCTGCAGAGAAAACCCCAGAGAGCTGGTTTGGCAGTACCTGGGGTCCACAGTGGAGCACCGGGGATGCATGGAATTGGCACCCCAATACCAGATTTGGCATTGGGGGACAAGTTAATGATCTTAGACATGTTACATGGCCATATTCGGAGTTACCATTGTGAAGCTACATATAGGTATTGACCTATATGTAGTGCAGACATGTAATGGTGTTCCCGCACTCACAAAGTCAGGGGAAATGGCCCTGAACTATGTGGGGGCACCTTTGCTAGTGCAAGGGTGCCCTCACACTTAGTAACTTTGCACCTAACCTTCTGCAAGTGAAGGTTAGACATATAGGTGACTTATAAGTTACTGAAGTGCAGTGAAATTGGCTGTGAAATAACGTGTGCGTTATTTCACTCAGGCTGTAGTGGCGGTCCTTTGCAAAGGTTTGTTTGAGCTCCCTATGGGTGGCAAAAGAAATGCTGCAGCCCATAGGGATTTCCTGGAACCCCAAAACCCTGGGTACCTAGGTACCATATACTAGGGAATTATAAAGGTGTTCCAGTGAGCCAATTGAAATTGGTAAAAGTGGTCACTAGCCTATAGTGACAAATGTAAAGGCAGAGAAAGCATAAGCACTGAGGTTCTGATTAGCAGAGCCTCAGTGACACAGTTAGTCAGTACACAGGTACACGCATTCAGGCCAAAAACTATGAGCACTGGGGTCCTGGCTAGCAGGATCCCAGTGAGATAGGCAAAAACAAACTGACATACATGTAAAAATGGGGGAAACATGCCAGGAAAGATGGTACTTTCCTACACACACATTCAGGCAACCTTATATATCCAGGTGGGACAGGAACTCCACTTCCTTCCAGACAGTGTGCTTTAAGTCGTTACCAAGCAGACAGTCTATAGGTATTGCAGGACTCACAGCTACGTTCAAGGAACCAAAGACCACCCTTCTCCTACTCAAAGGAGACCAAATCCACAGGGTTGTGACTCTCATGCTTGTCTGCTACCACAACATAGTGTAAAGTATTAGGGATTACCTGCTGTGAGGACACCAAATGTCCCCTGAGAGGAATCATCCTGGCCCATGTCCCTCAAAGCCTCCACACGCTGCTGAATGGTGGTGACCCAATGCCTATACTTGGAATTACTGGAAGGCATGTGGGCTTTAGGCATCATTTGTTTGTCAACCAGAGACACTAAGGGAACCTCTGCTCTGCCCCTCATGCTAACTGGGACAACCTCTACCTCAAATACCAGTCTAGCCAACCCAAGGATCTGCCCACCAGTGGGGGGCAGCAGTCTCTTGGGCCATTTGGCATCCACCTGCATGTACCCAAATCAATATCACTCAACAAATTTGTGGTTGAACTTCCCTGACTTCTTTTCAGGAAATCCACTTTTGTTGTGGTCAGACAGGGACTGAGAATCCATCCCCTGAGAATTCCTCTGGGGGCTCCTTATTTTTATTTTTGTCTCCCCCCCTTTCTTCTTTTGGGGACCCTGTCCACCCCTATGGGTTCATCCCCCACAATATCTTCTGTGAACTCTGGTGATGTGGCAGTGCTCCGCCTCCTTAGCAAGCTCCCTGGTGTCAGTAAGCTTACTATTAGATAGGTGTTGGTATACCTCTGTAAAACAGTAGCTGAACATTTGCTCTCTGGCATTTAATTGTACAGCCCCGTGTAATCACTCACATCACTGCCCGTCATTCACTCATCAAGTACCTTGCAAAATGAATGCACAAAATCCACCTAGGACTGTTGGGGCAACTTCTGGCTGTTCTTAAACTGTTGCCTATACGTTTCTGGAGTGAGGCCTTATTTTCTGGCAAGGGTATCCTTCATGAGTGGCTACCTCATCCTGTCTCCATTCTCTAGAGCCAACAGTACATCCCTCCCTTCAGAGGGAATGTGCTTTGGAGACTGTCTTCCCAATCCTCCTCAGGTTTCCTGTGCATCTCCAAGGCAAACTCCTTTCTTTTCCTCTATGGCAATATTTATTTTTCTCCAAAACCCTTTGTGCAGCTGCCTCCACATTCTTGGCTACTTTCTCCTCCTTGGAAGCCTCCCATTTGGTGGTTGCCTCCTCCAGCCTGCATTTGGCCAGCTGCAGCCTGAACTCACTTTCAGTCTTCCTGTCTGTCAGGTCCTCAGGAAAAGGTTGTGGAAGGACTCACTGTTCCCTTCCATGGCAGGTGACCTCACTCCTGAGGGCAAGTTGTCCTCCTCTTCCTTTAAGTGCTGCACCTCAGGATCTTTGCTAGGCCCTATTCCTCCTCTTCCTCCTCCCCTAAGTCCACCTTCTACTCTTCAGGACCGTCCTCTTCCTGCACCCTGTGGGTGGTCTGTATCCATCTGACTTCCACAAAGGCTCAGAGGGCTACCTGGAGGTCCACCTTTGTGGCCTTCTTTCCCACATTCAGCCTCTTCCCATGCAAAGCCTCTGCAGCTGTGCCTTGCTAAAGTTACCTACACTGATCAGCTCCATATCCATTGTAGCTGAGGATGTGAGGCAACTTAAATATGGAAAAAATAAAAATGACCAAATCTGTAACTGAGGATTTAATAAGAGGTTGAATCTGGTGTCAGAATATTTACAGGGATTTTTTGTGTTACACAAAATTACTGAGTGACACTGCACAAACACAAGTACACGTTTTGGCGGCAGGGTGCGAGAATGATCTACCACCGGTTGTAGTTCTGCGGACGCGTACGACAGTTGCCAGGGTGAGGTCGGCGGAGCGCAGATGCCGGGTCGGGGTGTTGAGGTATTCTGGTCCAGTGTTGTGCAGTGCTTTGTGAGCATGGGTGAGGAGTTTGCAGGTGATTCTCTTAATGACTGTGAGCCAGTACAGGTTTTTCAGGTGGTCTATGATGTGGCAGGGGATGTCCAGGATGAGGCGTGCGGAGGCGTTGTGAGGAATCAACCTCTTCCAAGACATCACCGACTCCACAGCAACTCCCAGCAACAGCGACCAACATCAGCAACAACCCTACTGCTAAGTTATTGCATCCTGAAGATGGTGACTTCAACCAAGTGTCAAAGCACCTTTGACGTGACCCTCCGGTGACTGACAGCTCCAAGGTTACCTCTGCACCCTGATCCGCCGGATTAGGTAGCGAAGTTCCAGCTGTGGCATCCAGGTCCTGGGACCCCAAAGGCTACTACTCTCCCAGAGTAGAGTGTAGATCTACCTCCAAGTGTGTTTTTGTCAAGTGCAGCAATTTTGACATCGCCAATAGATCCCGTCAGCACCAAGGACAGCAAGAGCACCTCTGCACCCGGACTCTCTGGGCAAAGTACCTAAATACTGTCAGTTGAGACTGGGTCTAGGGTCCCTCCAGACCTTAACCCTAGGTGGGTTTCATGGAACTCATCCCAAAGGTGACCGATTGCACACTGTGACTTCTCCCATTGACTGCAATGATAGAATATGATAGCTCCGCAAAGTTCTGATTTACTTAATACTTTAAAAATTGATAACACCAGTTATCTGCAGGGTATCAACTTGGTTTTGGTGTCTAAATTAATATAAAACCTGCTTTATTTTTATAAATTGGTGTCAGATTTCTTTTGAATCGTGTCAATTACTTATCGTCAATGTTGATGTTGTGAAATGCTTAACACATGTTCCTTTAAGTAGTATGACTGCTCTCTGTCACTCTACCAAGACTGTGCTAAGATTTACTGGTGTGACTCTGAGGTCCACTTCTGGGTAACGTGCTAGTTTTACACGGTAAGACCCCCAGTCATACCATATAATACTGCCACCTTGCTCTAAGGAGGTTAGCCAATTCCCCTTTGGAGTTACTCAGGTTAGCTTGGGATGAAGGAAGCAGGCCCAGTCCACCCTCACAGACAACATGGCAAGCCTCAAGTGTAGGAAGCTGGCCTGGTGTGTGGTGGACACTTAAGGTGTTTGACCCTTATACCAGGTCCAGGCAACCCCTATTTGTGAATGAAGACAATACCTACGAAGCAGGGCTCTCTAGTGGTAGCTGTGGCGAGCAGCCAAGACTTATCTAGGAGGAGTGTAAAGCACTTGCAATACCACAGCAGTCACACAGTTATCACACCTGAAAGGAACCACATAGTGTTACAGAAATATAGGTAATTTATTATAGTCGCACTGAACTAGATTACTCATAGGAAGTCCCTCAAATGGAGGTAATTACACACTATATGTGTATACAGTAACAAATAGGAATTAGAATATAGAAACAACAAGCATTGGCAAAAGTTAGTGAAAAATAGTTAGGACCCTTATAGGGTAACCAAACCATATATTAATGAATATGGTGGAATGTGCAGTGAGGTCCCCCACCAAAGGATATGAAGTAGTTAGAGGGGATGAGTACCTAAGTGACCCTCAGTGACCAGGAGAGCAGAGGTCAGTACCTGTCCTTCCAAATGACTAACAAGAGGACTTCGAAAGAAGAAGAATGCAAGACCAGGACAAGTCGGGTGGAACCCAATGGTGGATTCCTGGAGAAGATGACCTGAAAAAGAGGGGGGCAGAGTCATGTTCATGCAGGAGTTTCCAGGTGGGGCAGGAGCCACTACCCACCCTTCTGTGGATGAAGATCAGGGTCGACGATGGAAGATGAAGATCAGCTGTGGAGCCCAGGAGCTGCAGGGAGATGCAGAGAGGTTCTTGGAGTCGTGCAGAAGATGTCCCATACAAGTCGCCAGGTCGCAGTCGGGTCAGTGGTCAGGAGGACCACCAACAAGCCTTGGCATATGCAAATCTGGGCAGAAGAGGATTTTCAGAGAAGAAGAGGACCTGCAAGGTCCAGGGGACTCGACCCTTGGAGGGGATTACGGGCAGACCCTCAGCAGTCGGGAGAGCCAGCAGAAGCAGTCGTAACCCCCACAGGCAACCCACTGGCAGCAGGCACAGTAAGTTGCACTAAGGCCCAGTCAGCACACCTGTAGAGGAGTCCCACACTGCTGGAGCAGCAAAGAAGTTACTGTCTTTGCAAGGATGAAATGCTGGAGGCACAGAAGTGGACTTGAGGGTGGACTCACACTCTACCCTTTGGATGTAGAGGTCTTTGGGGGGCCAGGACCAGGAATCAACAGTTGTATCGTCACCATTTTGCCTGATGGTTCTGCGTGCAGAGGTGGCTTCTAGCTGTCAATCACTGGGCTGGTTGGGCCAAAGATGCTTTGCTGCTCCAGCTGAAGTCACTTCCTTCAGTTTGCAAACTCACAGGAGAGGACGCTGCAGATATCGGTGTCTATGCTTGGGGGGCTGTGCCCTGGAATTGGTGAATGTTATGTGGCCTTCGGTTTCCGGCCAGGCAACAGACAAGCCTTGGTAGTTGCCGGGGTGGTCCACGGGCTTTCTTGTGGCTGGAGGTCGTTTGGGGGGTGGGAGTAGTGACTTGAAACTTGGCACAGGCCCCACTCTCACTCTTAAGATGCTGGGCACTGAGTTTTTTTAGGATCAGATAGGTAGAGCCTGTCGGGTCGCAGATCTCAGCCCACCTTTACTCATGCAGTTTACAGGGGACTGGTACCACTTGTCAGGGGAATCTTCCTTGGATTCTCGGTGTCCACTGGGGTACCTCTTGCTGGGACTAACGAGTCTTCACCTTGTGCACACGTCGGGCACGAGGTTCCAGTACTGGTCTCCTTAGGACACTCTGGGGGTTATTCTAACTTTGGAGGAGTGTTAATCCGTCCCAAAAGTGACGGTAAAGTGACGGATATACCACCAGCCGTATTACGAGTTCCATAGGATATAATGGACTCGTAATACGGCTGGTGGTAAATCTGTCACTTTTCCGTCACTTTTGGGACGGATTAACACCTCCTCCAAAGTTAGAATAACCCCCTCTGTTTCCTCTTTTTTGTGCTGTGGCTGGAGTCCAGGTCCTGTTGTTGGTGCAGATGTCTCTTTGTACTTCTTTCTTCTTTTCCAGGTAAGATCTCAGTTCTGGTGCCAGGAGAGCCCCTTAAATCCTGGAACAGGGGGTGTTTAAGGGTGTGAGGGACAGTGGCTAATGGGCTATTAGTCCTTGCAGCTAATCCGCCCCTGAAGTGACAACTTCCTGTGGGAGTACGTCACTTTTCTACCCAGAACCCACTACTCTTAGGGTCTGCCAAGATGGCAGAACCCTCCCTTGGCTGGGCAGACCTCCTAGCCCACCCTCAAGGTGCTTTGGAGGTGCACGCCTCTGCATAGCTAATTTCCCGCCTGCCTCTTGGGGGACAGTGACTTACACATCAAAGGCGGAGGAAGCCTTTGAGGCTCACACCCCTGATACTTAGCCTGGATGGGAGGAGGTGTGACCTCCTACCCGCTCAGACCCTTTGTCTTACATCCTACCACAGTGATAGCACCACCAGAAGGAGGTCAAACTCTTGTCTGTTGTGGCAGAGGCTCGGGAGAGCCCACCAAAGCAATACAGGACTTGATAACTTGGTAGGCACCATCTAAGGGTGCCACCTAGGCATCTGCATTTTAATCCTAAAAATGGGCATCATGTTCAGGGTTAAAAAGCAAGGTGTTTGATACCAAACACAAAACGATTCAGCATTCAACATTGCAGAGCTGGACATCTGAGCAGTGGTCAGATGCCAACCCATGTTATCCATCGGACCGTCGGTTACTTGGACCAGCTTCACATTTTAAATGCCAGCATGGGGGCATTTGTGCTCCTGCACATATGCCCTCACTCACTCATGGGACAATGCACCCTGCCTCCTGGGCTAGAGGTGGCCTGACTTAGGGGTGACTGACCTGTCCATGGGTAGTAACAGGGACTCTGCCTGCACCTGGGCAGAATCCCACTTGAGCAGCAGGCTGCTCGTGGAAGCTGACACGGCAGCCCTGCAGTCTCTCTTTTACTTGGGGTACTCAGGGTGGCACATCAGTTTGACAGCCCTTGTGACACCTTTACCACCTTTGCCTGGGTATCCAGGGTACCATTTACTAGGGACTTAAAGGGGTGGTAAGGAACTTGCCAATGGGCCTATGCAATTTGACACATAGTTTAAAGGGAAAGAGCTTTGGTACTGGGGCCTGGTTAGCAACAGAATCCAAAAAACAGCATCTAGCAGTTCAAATGGGGGAAAAAAGTGGGAGCATAAAAGTGGGAGCATCTCCAGAGAAACCCAGTTTGCTACACAAGGGTACAGCAGTATGCAAACTGTGGGGTGTAAAAGTTGCTTATCAACTAAATTTGGGGGAGAGAAAACGGACAAGGCGGTCTGCAGAATCCCAGTGTACTACAGTCACAACACACTGACACCAGGCAAAAAGTGGGGGTAACTATGTCAGAAAGATCCTACTTTCCTACAACTCCTTTTTAGAGCATGTTGGAAATCTCCTTGAGGAGTTGTGGTAAATGTGGGGGGGATGGTCCTGATGGCAGGGTGTTTGGTGGTTTCTGGAGGAATTCCAAGATGTGCCCTCTGGAGATCAGATCTAGAACCCACGTCTAATATTACTGTGGACCATGGATGGAAATGGTTTGCAATGTGACCTCCAATTCGGGTTGTGGGAGAAGGGAGGGTAGTCAGTCCCATTGTTTGGTCATTGTTTCCTACTTGTATCCCTGCCTCGGACAGACTGTTTTTCTCTTGTGGAGTGCTTACATGCCCTCCTGGTGGTAGTGCTGCTGTGGTGCATATTGGGGGCAGTAAAGTGTCTTGCCTGATTGAAATTGTTGCCTGTAGGGTTGAGAGCCTCCTCTAGCTCCTTGAAAAGGCTGGTTCCTGTATTGTAATGTTCCAAGAGATTTTGCAGTTGTTGGGCTGTAAGGCCTTATCCATGTGTTTTCCAAGCAATGACTCATCGTCGAACAGCACGTCCAGTATTTTACTTTGAATTTCTGGCCAGAAGGAAGTGGATTCCACCCATCCTTGCCTGCAGAGAACCGCCGCACCTGCACGCGGTCTGAATCCAGTTGTCAATATATTGAAGGCACAATCAATCATTTCTGTAGATATCTGTTCCCTCTCCTGGAGAAATCTTCTAGCTTGGCATCTTCCAGTAGCAAGTCTATAAATGTGGACATATCTAACCACATTTGGCGGTTGTAATGGCCCAAGAATTTGCTGCCCTTAATGTTGTGGCTGCCATAGTGGAAAATGTTTTCCAGATATTGTCGCACTGACGTCAATCCCTGTTATGATGAGAGGAAATTGGTGTGGAGGATTTTTTTGAGCAGCGCTGCTTACGACATACCAGAATATGGCTTAGGTTGCCCAATAAGACAACCTTCAGCAGCTTTATATTTTTTCTCCAATCGTGGTCTTTTTCATGGCCTTGAGCCCTTCTTGCCATATGCAATCTATAATCGGGATATCTTTCACCGATTTCTTAGCTGGTTATTTAAAATCATCCTTACCGAGTGGTGGGAGCTCAGAATGCTTGGTCACTCTCTCCATTAAATTATGCAATCTGTTGTGTCTTCTGGCTGCGCTACAGGTGGAGAGGGAGTGAGAATAGATAACCTTCCCACTCGTTTGGTTCTGACGCAGCGTCACATATTTCTCGCTCCTCTCTGTTTTGCCCGTAGACTGAGGTTCTGCATCTGGGGGTTGGAGTAAGGTAGCTGGTACTTCCGGTATAGGGTCGACAGGTGTGTCAGTAACTCTTGAAGACATAGGTGTAGGGGTTTGCAGCAATTGTACTGGTCCAGATGTTTTTGCAGGAGTTGAGGGTGGAAGCCTACGATAATAATCCTGGAGCATACTTTGTAAGTTTGATACTAGTGACATGGACATTGGAATAGATCGCTCTTGTTGTTTTTGTCCAGAAAATCGGTGATGGTAAGGCTCTGCATGCTCCCTTGCCGAGTAGTACTCATCCTGATCATCATTGTCATCATCTCCAAAGTCCTGGTATTTTACTAGTAACTGGGAAGGACTACTAGCTACTCCAACAGGACCTCTGTCCTCAGAGCCATCATCCTCATCTAAGAGGTGTGCAGGTGGTTTGGCCAATACCTTTTGAAGAAGTATGTATTTGTAAACTTTTTGATGTAGATGATTTTTCCCTTAGTGGAATCATAGACAATGGAGGAAAAACTATGCCTGCTGATGTTTTTTCTCCCGATTTTAAATGCTCAAATGCAGTTGTTCTCTTTGTCGACAGTAAAGGCATCATTGACGCCATAGTTGATGGTAGCATTGTCGATGGTATTATTAATGGTTTTCTCATCGACAGGTGTGTTGACGGTATCATCGTCGACAGGGCCATCGCCGATGAGTCCATTGTCGACGGAATAGTCGCTCCTGGCGGCGCTTGTGACTGAGTCGGCTAGTGGTACATCATCAAGAGAATTTTTGTCCTTGACGGAGAGTCTAGGAGGATGGTCGTCGACGGTGTCTTTGCTATTGCCGTTTTTAGATCCTTGCTTTGAGGATCATTTATGATAGTGGTTATGAAGAAAGTATCATGGAAGACACCGCTGTGATAAAAGTTTTCGTTACTGTGAATGGGGTCACAGACGAGCGTGTTATCGATGGCGTCTTCGTCGACGAAGGTACCTTTATGAACTCTAGTGGATTTTTCTTCACCTTTGTCGTCAGTAGAGACTGAGAAGTACTTTTTGGAAGGGATTCTTTCAGGGAAGGTGCCGTAGGTTCAGAAGAAACTTTTTCTGAGGCAATTTTATGTTTTCTGGAAGATCAACGAAGGTCCTCATGACTCTTTTCATGCTCAACAGAGGTGTGCTTTGATTTTTTAATAACCTTTGTGTGTGGTTCTAAGGAGATTTTTTTCCTTAGTCTTGGGTCTTTTAAGGGAATGCGAAGCTTGTGAAGAGTCATCACTATCCTTAGAAGAGAGGCACTCTCTTGTTTTTTGTTTCTGCAGCCATAGTAAAAGGCTGCCTTCCCTGTCATTTAGAGTCTTGTGGAAAAAGGTGCTACAAATCTTACAATCTCTCACTTTGTGCTCTGGATAGTGGCAAAATATGCATTCCTTATATGGGTCATCGGAATTAGGCCTTTTCTTCCCACAGGTGTTTTAGGCTCTGGTAAGTCCTTTTTTTCTAGGTTGGAACATACTGTTGAGTACAAATCTGTAGGTAGTCGAAAGTAGAACAAATCTGAAGAGAAATTGCTGAGAGAAAATAAAGATTTGAGCAGAGCTCAGAAGAGGCTCCCTTCACACAAGGTGTGGCAGAAAATCTCAGAGACACAGCCTCTGCTGGGAGTGTTCTAGAGGGTGCTGTCCTCTGATTGGTTATAGTTCAAGTTTGGTTCTTTTTTTTAAAAAGGACATAGATGGGCTATGACAGTGACTGTCCTTTGCCATTAGGGCCTATGGTAGTTCACCTACTCCTTTATTAAAGATACCATGGGACTCCCACTTCAAGGGCCGGGGATGATTCAACCATGTGAATTTATGAAAGATCCAATACTGGAGAACTATAAAATATTAAATACTGGACAAAAGGAACAATATTTAAAACAATTACATGTAGCACTGTGGCTTCAATGTATAACTTTTAAATCAAACCTAGCTCAAACAGTTCAACTGGCCTTTCAGAAGAAAAAATAAATGGGACAGTCTGCTTTGTCTTAACTGATGGGAAGGGTAGCTTGTATAGAATATTATTTCACAGGCTCTCAACAGCATTTTCTTGGACACTTTAGTGGAAGCCACTGGATGGAGAAAGCTGGTTTATTTTGCCAACGTCAACTCCCTGCTGGTTCTCACTGAAAGAGAATCATTTTACAGAAGAAATAAGTTACTTACCTGTAACTGTAGTTGTCTAGTATTGGACACTTTCATAGATTCACATGCTTGAATCCTTCCTCGTCGAGATGGGAGTCCCCGGTGTAATACAGAAGTTATGCCCAAGTGCATGTAAAGATTAAGTGCATTAGGCCTTAAAATTAGAATCATTTCACAATCGCTCTGTATAAAAAGGACCAAACTCTAATGCCAACCAATCAGACACACCACCCTCTAGAACCCTCCTGTGAGGAGCTGACTTCCCTCAGATTTTCCAAGCATTAGTGCTGTAATATAGATCTACTGAGAGAATGAAGGTGAGCTCCCCAGGAGAAATGGGTGGGTCGCATGTGAATCTATGAAAGTTCCCACTTTATTTTCCTGATTACCCTTGAGAGGAGAGGAATTGGGCGAAAGGCGTATGCATAAATCCCTGACCATGTGATCAAAAATGCATCCCCCCCCATGATCCTTGTTGGTGACGCCAACTTGTGTAATATTGCATTTGGCGTTCTGGGAGGTTGTGAAAAGATCCAGATTTGGTTTTGCCAACTGGTAGAATATTCCATCCAGTGTCCGCTGGTCTAACTCCCACTCGTGAAGAGATGTTGTCAACCCGCTCAACTAATCCTCAATGGTATTTTGCAGGCCTGGGACATACTCAGCTGTTATGTGCAATGGAGTAGGTGCACCAACTCCAAATGGTTTGCGCTTCTCGAGACAGTAGGTGGGAACGAGTTGTTGTTGAGAAAGTGCATTGTGGTGGTAGTACCCATCCTGACAAGCACTGTTGATCCTTGAATACTTGGGAGGAAAGCGTGCAAAGCATAATACACTGCTCTTAGCTTGAGAAGGTTGATGTGAAAGAGATGGTGAGAGGGGGGCCGGTTGCCGCTCACTTGAGGGCCCTGTAGGCATGCACCCCATCCGGTCACTGATGCATCCATTGTTACGGTTAATGGAGGAATCAGTGGTTAGAAGTGTAGACCTCGTGAAATGTTTTCGGGAACTGTCCACTAATCGAGAGAAGCTATCCTAAGCGAAGTGATTCGGATCATGTCCTCAAAGGATCCTTGAGCTTGTTTCCATTGCCTGTCTAGTTCCTCTTGAATTGGACACATATGAAGTTGACCGTGGTGAATGAGGTTTATACAAGATGACATCATCCCTAATAAGGATTTATATTTTCAAACTGAAAGATACTTTTTTCTTTGGATTCGTTTCGCTAGGGAGATTAGCTTGTTTTGCCTGCCCAGTGTTGGGTAGGCCTTGGTTTGTTGCGTGTCCAAGATAGCCCCCAGGAAGGCTATCCGAGTCGAAGGTTATAGTAGTGATCCTCGAAAAGGCGTAGGGTTGCCTTGACGGACCTGCGTGCTGACTGGGCATCAGGAACTTTCACTAGCCAGTCATCTAGATAAGAAAAAATCCGGTGTCTCTTTCTTCTCAGGTAGGCTGTGACTGGAGCCAAACATTTGGTGAAGATTTGCGGTGCTGATCTTAGCCCAAAGGGAAGTACCTCGAATTGAAAGTGTCTGCCGTCCAGCACGAATCCTGTGTATTGGGTGAATGGGAATATGGAAGTATGCATCTTGAAGGTCTAAGGAAGACATATAGTCTGCTCTGTTCAGAAGTTGTAGGACGTCTTGTAGCGTGACCATCCGGAATGTTTGATTATTGAGGTATTTGTTTAGCTCTTGCAAGTCCAGGATTGGCCTCCATAAGCAAGATTTTTCAGAATGAGGAAGAAACAGGAGTAGAAACCTTTCCCTCTCTGGGAATAGGGTACAACTTCTATTGCTCCTTTGCTCAACATGGTCTCCACTTCTAAGCTGAGCAGACGAAGATGACTTTGTCGAACCTGGGGTGGAGGCGTTATTGAAGGGAATCTGAATTAATTTTAAGAGGTGTCCAGATTGAATTACATCTAGCACCCATTTGTCTTTGGTTATCGGACGCCAGCGCTGAATATGATGTTTTAATATTCCGTGAAAGACTGTAGGGGAAGAGTGGGAGAGAACCGGCTGAAGGTAGTCATTGTCTAAGGGTAGTTTCTTTAGATTGTATTCCAGACTTGTCTTTGTGATAGGGTCTGGTGTAAGCTGCTGCGGGCGGTTCTTTCTGCTGATACTGGGGTCTAGAAGTGTGGAAAGTGGTGGATTATGATGGAAATCTATAGTGCTGATATCCTCCACGAAAGGCAGGTTATCCTGTTCCCCTGGCTCCACGAAAAGGTACTTTCCTATTCTGCAGAGTGGCTAATGATCTGGCAGTCTCAGTGTCTGACTTCATGGTCTGAAGAGCGTCATCGACAGGCTTCCCAAATAGCACCTCTCCGTCGTAGGGAAGATCTAGAATTTTTGTCTGAACTTTGGTTAAAAAATTAGGGGCTTTGAGCCACCCTTGACGTCTTAAAACAGCAGATCCAGCAAGCAGCCTAAAGCCCATGGCAGTGATGTCAAGTGCACAGTCTATGATTTCCGCCGAGGAACGTTGTCCCTCCATGAGCAACTTTTTTGCCTCAATCTTGGAACTCTCCGAGAGTTCTTCCAAACAGTGAGACATGTCTGACCAGAGCTGTCTGTCGTATCTGCCAAGAAGCGCTAGAGAATTGGCAGCTCGCACCACAATGGCAGACAATGAGGAAAAACGCTTTCTAATGTTATTCAGGCGTCTCCCGTCTTTATCTGGCGGTGTGGTTAACCGTGTAGAAGGATTCCTGGAAGGCTGCTGTGCTGCCTGTGAGATGACTGAGTCCGGTTTTGGGTGGCCGGTGAGTCAAGCAGGAGCATCATCTGTGGACTTGTATTTTTTTGTCTAACTTAGGCAGCACTGGGTTCTGCATTATCTTCAAACTCAGGCTCCAAACATGGTCAAATATTGGGATAGCCCTAACCATTTTCCTGTGAGGTTCTTTGAAATCGTACAGGAAACAAGCCTGCTGAGTCGCAGTCATCGGCAGATCAAATCGCGTGGCTGCTCTTTCTAGCAGGTTGTGAAAGCCACCGATATCCTCCGGAGGAGATTCCACAATAGGTGTCGTAGGAGAGGCAGGTGCTAGAATGATATATTCATCCCTTTTATCATTCAGTGTATGGATTTCTCCTTCCTCACCGTCTTCATCCGAAGCAGTTTGACCCTGCTGAGGTACAGACTGAGGAGAAGCATGAGGTCTAGGAGGAGTTATAACCTGTGGTTGTTGAAACTGCTGAGGGGTTGATGGTATAGCGGGAATCATCGGCTGATGCATGATGTAGGCATTGGTGGAAAACGCTCCCTATAATCTGCTAACATTGCTTGCAAGTCCAACACTAAGCCGGGAGTGAGAAATACCAGCCCCTGTTGTTGCTGTTCGTAATATTGCTGGTCATAGTAAGAGTCATCATCATCTGAGTACTCCTGACATTTGACCCGTAGTTGAGAGGGACTGCTGGCCACCCCACAGAGTCCATTCTCCTCTGAGTCCTCTTCATCCAAAAGGTTCGAAGGTAGCAGACTCAACAGCTTACTAGGAGATGTAATTGAGGGGGTCAAGGGATACTTTTTGACCTTTTTTTGACTAACCTACTTCGTCGACGAGAACAGACCTAAGGTAGAGGGTTTCTTTGCTGTTATCTTGATCGTCGATGAAAGGTGGGTTGTCATCAACGGTGGCGGTGTCGACAAAGTGATCATCGACGGAGGCATCATCGACGAGAGTGTTGTCGATATAGGCGGAGTAAACGGTGGAACGGTCGATGTGGCTGTCATCTGTAAGGCCGCTGTCGTCTGTGGAGGTGCTGACAAGTGTTCTATCGACAGAAGCGTCGACGGGAGATCATCGACAAGACGAGCAGCGTCAACGAAGACTATAGTGGTGGTGAGGAAATAGGGCACCCCGTCAACGAGGATGACCAGACGGTCGATGAGGATTCAGATGTAGCTGCCATTGACATAGACATTGTGATGACGGTAGATGTCGTCGTTGAGGCATGGGCCGTCGATGGAGATACCGCCGATGATGGTCCCGTCGACGGTGCAGAGGCTGGCTTTTTGAAGGTATGCTTTATTCTGAGAGGCGGCGTTGGGGAATCAGAGATGGTTTTCTTTCCAGATTTTTTGTAATCTGAACCCTTTGATTTCCTCTTTTTTGATGGGCTACATATTTTTGAGGAAGCCTCGGATTACTTTTTTGGAGCTTTTTTAGGTGGTTCGTGAGTGGCTGACATTTCCTCAACATGTCTCTTCATGGGTGTCTTGACGACAGACATAGAAGAGGAGGCAATGTCCTCATCAGAGACCGGATTGTCTCTGGATTTTATTTTTGTAGCCACAAATGAGAAGACGACCCTCTCTGTCCTTTAGGGTCTACGCAGAAAATGTCCTAAATACCTTGCAGTCTCTGGATTTATGGTTAGGATATAGACAGTATATGCAGTCCTTATGCTGGTCATACACATGCAGCCTCTTCTTCATGCAGGTAGCACAGGCTCTAAAAAGCCTTTTCTTGGGTGTCTCTGACATGGTTGTCGGTTTGAAGCACCCAAATGTAAGAATTTCTGAAGGGAAAAGATAATCCAAATTCCTCAGAACAGATTATCTGAGAGAAATACTGAGCAGAGTTCAGAGGAGACTCCTAAGCACAACGTGCAGTGGAAAATCTGAGGGAAGTCAGCTCCTCACAGGAGGGTTCTAGAGGATGGTGTGGTCTGATTGGTTGGCATTAGAGTTTGGTCCTTATTTACAAAACAACTGTGATGTGTTTCTGATTTTAAGGCCTAATTCACTTAATATTTATATGCACTTCGGCATAACTTCTGTATTACACCGGGGACTCCCATCTCGACGATGGGGAAGGATTCAAGCATGTGACTCTATGAAAGGTCCAATACTGGAGTAATTGAAGTTACAAAGACAGTTTTGCGAAAAAGGGAGAAGACATGTCTACTAACATAATGGATATTAATTATTAAACCTTACAGACACCTTTATTTGGTTTACTATAAAGAGGGGAACACCATTCCAATTCACTGCAGACATAGAAGGGAAATACAACATCTTAATTAGAAATTAAGTCTCCCACTTGAAAATTATTATTTTTGTTCATTACATGGAGAATCCTGATTACAGTATTTAGTGGATTGAAGGCAGCATCCATCAATTTGCTGGCTTTGCTATTAGATGTGCAAGGTAAGAACAAACCAGCTTTAACTCTCTTAGTGTTAAAGAGCAGTCTCAAACAAGGGTTAGAAATGAAAAGACAGGAAGAGATTTGTTTCCTAGTCAAGCTCCTGATGGACAGATAACGTGAAATCCATGACGGTTAGAACAAAGGTAAACTTTTCAAAACACCATAGACCTTTAGCTGTGTGTGGTTTTAATATTTACCAATTACAACTAATGGCTGATGTTTTCCATAGAAGGGGCAGTTCTCTGTAAGCATTGTTTCTGCAGAAACTGCATTTCTGATAGGGAGGCAACCCTGCTGGACACGGAAGGCTCACAGGTGAGACACTAACTGAGACTAATCCACAATTTGTTCTGAGAAATTAAAAAAGGAGACTGCTGAATTAAAATCTGTCGAAGTTACAAACTTTGTTAGTTGCCTGTGATTTCAGAAATGATAGACCAATCAATAATGGGTAAGGATATTGATTTGAACCTATCATGCCACAGACAACGGGGAAACAACAGTGGGGTTGATACATAGAGAAGCAGTGCACTCTTACCCATCTCTGAGGATCGTGAGGAAAGGAATGCATGGAAATGCCACCAAAAAGTGTGTTCAGTTGGTCTGGGGTTTTTGGTTGGTGAGAGTGTCTCCCACAAAACTAGGATTGCACCAGCAGGAAGACAAGCCATTACAATGAGCAGAGAAGGAAACAGAATACATCAGCACTTAGCCAAGAAAAACTCTTCCATACCCACAGTTGGACAGAGGGATAGAGAACAAAGTCCTAGGATTCCCACTATTCTGTTACCAGTGAAATATGACTGAATGAGAAATAATGCGTCAGACTAGTCCACGAGTCAAGGCATGGTGATTACTGATCAACACCCAAGATGGTTGAATACAATGAACCATGCCATCCTTCGAATCCATTTACATTTACACATCTACACACAAGACGTCCTTACATGCTTGTGGTGACATATCCACAACCAGCCAGGCATCCAGATAATAAGTGAAAATAATATTTCACACTTAAAAAGATCCCTTGCCCCATTACACAGGAAAGTATCTCTTGTACATGGTGACAAGATTGTGCCAGGAGCATTTTAAATACAATGTCATGATTTACAACATACTATGTTGAAAAGCCGAGATTTTTTTTTTCTGTGGATGATAAAAGTATATTTCCAAGCAGTTATTTTATTTGAAAATGGGGGTTATCAAATCTTCTTAAATACCTATTCCTGAAACTGATTTGCTGATACTGCTCCAGTAACTTAACTTATATACAAAAACACAGTAGAACCAAATTAGGCCAAATTACAACCAGGAATATCCAATTCTTACCTGAAGTCTGTATTGTTCTTTTTCTTTTCGTAATTGGTCCATGGCGCTATCAGTTTGTTGCACGACAAGTTTCATTCTGCTATACTCATCTGTCATCTTCTCCATTTCCTGAACAGATTCTTCCAGGTTCTTAGTCATCTCCTGGTTCTGAAGTTCCAGCTTTTCATTAGCTTCAGTTAGATTCTATCATGCAATAGAAAAGTTTGTATATAATAAGATATAAAAACTTGCACTCACCAACTGAAGTGTTTTTCAACACTCACTAGCAACATAAGGTACTGACCTGAATTTCATCAAGATACTGAACAAGCTCCAAATTCTTTTTGGACAGCTGGGCCCTGTAGTCAGCATCTCCACCTCGACGTGACATGAGAGTTTCCCGTTGGGAATCGATTTGTCTCTGGTAGTCATTGACATCCTGTCTGAGTTGTTCATTCTATTGGCAAAGTAAAAAAAAAAAAAAATTGTGCACAATTTTCAATCTGCAAGAAATAATCAAGCAACTAACACTGGGAACAGAAAGCACTTCTATTTACAGAAATGATAAACACACCTACACCTAGATGGATGTCATTAGTGAGTCCAAGTTTCAAAATGCCTTGTTCCTTACCTTTCTCTTTAGAAGTTTTTTCTCCAAATTAAAAATGAAAGTAAAGGAAAATAGCAGATTACAGTTAGAAATGAAAATGCAAAAGTTGCAAAATAATACCATCAAAACAAAAGGCAAAAAAAATGTTAACATAAAAAAAAGCATTTGTTTATTTCAAGAAACAGTAAATGTAATTATGAGAATACCAAGTTAATTTTACAATATGCTGCACGGTCAAAGGTTTGTTATAGAAAAATGCCCTACACTGGTTTATACATTTGGTTTAGAGCTTAACTGTGTTAGTTATCTTAATCTGTAGCTAAACTCCCTTTTCATGTATTTTATCTTCTTATGCAATTGGCACACAAATTGGCAACAAAATTAATAAAGAGCCAATGTTAATGGTTAAAAAAATCACAGACACATATGATGATCCCCATTTAAACTGTAAAATTATAGCTGCAGTACATCTATTTGGCAGTTTAGAAAATGAACTTACTTTAGCCTGTCCCCAAGTTGCAAATGGCACTCCATTATATTCATATTATTTCTACAGGTAATAATCTAATACTATATTACAGATACGGATTTGTTTTCTCACACAGGTTAGGCTCTAAAGCATGCTGATATTCATGGTGGTGTAGGACTTGTTTTTTAGTTCATTACTTATTTTAAGCCCTATCTAGAACCATCAACCTCATTTAACTAAAAGACAGTTAGGTACTTAAAACCTCCTGATAACAGAAGAATGG
Organism: Pleurodeles waltl; assembly: GCF_031143425.1. NCBI lineage: Eukaryota > Metazoa > Chordata > Amphibia > Caudata > Salamandridae > Pleurodeles > Pleurodeles waltl. The sequence continues at coordinate 856,827,340 of NC_090442.1, read as the reverse complement.
TATTTTCCACTGATCTCAAGTAAATATGACTCCAAGCAAATAAAATAGTTGGATAAAGAAATCGATGGTGCTCTTTCAGTATCACCACATGAAACATTCACTTCTGAACATTCTCATTGAAAATACCTTTATCGTTCTACTTCACCGACTATGAGCTCTTGGCTAAGTGGGTGAAACTGGGCAAGAGTGCTCTAAATTAACATAATATCTGATGTGAATCGTCCACCAAGTGTGAAGCCACATTTTAAGTCAAAAAGCAGTTGTCTTGCTATTCTAGCCTTCTAGTCCTTAATACAACGGAAGACAGTATTGCCAGGAAAGGGGCGCTTGATCACATATTCTTTCTATATGATATTGTTGAAGTTTCTGATATCAGTAACTGGGAGGGGTTTGGTGGTAGGGGGAGAAACAACAGTAATACTCCCTATTATATGATTTTGGCGAATAAACTCCTTGAATTAGTGTTTCTGCATCAAATCACACCTGTGGTGTTTCACAATGTCCCAGTGAAACACTACAACTTGTACGTTTAGAGGGTCCACTAACTTCCATTACTAGCCTCATCAAGATCACTGGGACACTCAGAATGAGCACTTCAATGTTACCTTCTTTTTATTCTACTGGTTTCAATAAATACAGAAAAAACACAAAGCTCAGTCTGGACAATCCGGTAATCTCTATCTGTGTTAACTAACTAAATAATATAATTTAACACACTGTACATCCCACCATTAAGTTTAAAGAAAATATCTACCAAGAGGATTATATGGGCAGGTGCAGAGACGAAGCAACACTGGTACCAGCACTGATCATTGATAAAGGACAGAACAATTTGTCTCAGTAAAATTTGTCCTCAACATACATCTATATTATGGGGCTGCCAATATTATCCCCAGTTGTGTAGCTCCCCTGCCTGATGTTCACAAATGCAAATGAAAAGCAGTTTATAAACACCTGTCAGGTGTTTGGGTCAGGCACAATATGTCCTTCTTGCCATCATAGGTCAACACATCCCATTAGGCATCACAAGTGTATACAGCTTGGCATGGAGGCAACGTGCACCCAAAATCAACATTTGCAACTGCAAACGTAGACAGAAAAAGGTTTCTTTCTATTTAATTTCCTGAAGTTCTCTTTGGGCAAACAATATTACTTCCAGGAATGCTTAGACCACCATAGTAAATATTACACTTTACAACCACTCTTAAGTAATGTGGTTCTCTTGCAGTACTTACCATTTAACACCTACAAAACTATTCAACTTACGTGCAAAGAACCACGTTGCTTATGGGACCATACTGTACATTTTCTGAAAAGAAAAGTGGCCCTAGGGAAAAAAGCTCTTTATTTTAATATACAATGAAGAAAAAACAAAAAAAAAAAAAAAAAAAAAATCTTATTGCCAACCTCTCTTCTTAACTTGCTGCTTTCATTGTCGGCTTCCTCATTTCGAAGAGCAAGCTAAAACATAATAAACAATAATTAGTTTGAAGAATTTACATAATATATGGAAACATTAACAACTTGCAGCAACAGTTTACCATCATGAGTATATTTGGCATATAATTCGGAGCCGTCCAAAACAAAACTCCTTCGTGTGGAGGAAGTTCAGAAGACCATGTACACAAACAGCAGTTTCTTTTCAAAATTATACTACATGTTTCTAAACCTGATGTGCTCTCTTAAATCAAATTTACCTTCACAATTAATTACTCCTAATTTCCCCAGGCTTTGGCTGGACCATTTTGAGGAATGTTTGGCCTGCCGTTTATTGAATGGAGCAGCTGAATCTTACAGACCATTTGTATAACATTTCTTTTAGCAAATCTGCAAATATTCACGTCTTTTCAATTTGGAGATTTCCCAACAATGCTGCTGCTGTCCTTGTGTCCCTTGAAAAATAAATGGTGAGTCAACCTAGCAGAGAATGATTTGATTCTTATAACCAACCAGAAAACACACCATCACCCTATCATTAGCATCAACAGCTGACAATTACCCAGCAGATGAAGCAAAATGTTTTTGCTAGTAGAGTCGTGGTCTTTTAATTGGGAATTTGCTCTCTGCTATGCTATTTAGTTCCACGAGGGGCATCCATATCGTGACCAGCCTACAAACACCTTTCTGGGTAATTATACTGAAGATTGAGTTACACATAGCTGCGACTCACGATTCTGCAATTTTAATCTCTGGATTAATCTAGATTTGGAAACTGCAGAGATTAAATACATTCTTGCAGGAAGTGAGATACAACAGGCAGAAGCAGGTAAAGTACCTGCTACTAGTTACTCATGCTATATGTTAAGACACAGGTCAAGACATTTCCCTCAATATCATTGCTGGAACCTGCGTACTGCTACTCTGTGACTGTTACATTTCTTTTTTTACAAGGACATTGGTAAAAAGTAATGTAAATCTTACAAACCTTACATACATACTGATTTGCACTGACATTGTGTAAACCACTGTACATTAGTCTTCACTGTATCTGGAAACTCACAACTGTTGTCTTTACTGGGAGTAGATATGTGCAGTCTTATCTCTATGACACATCTAATAGTTTCCTGTCTAAATTGAAAGAGCCTAGTGTTCCATACACAATGTACAGAAGAACACGAATTTCGTTTTTAAATTCATTGTTTGGAGGATAAATTTATATTGAATATAAATGGCATTCAATTGCAGTCCGGAATTTTACTGTATGAAATTTACTTAAAAGTACTAGCAATCCTTTAAGTTGTCCATGAGCTAGGTTTAAATCCTTTTCATATCGAAGCTGCACAAAGGTTTGCACCTGAGCACGGTAAAGAATTTTTCCAGAACTGTTTTTTTGTACGTGGTTCTATTTCCTTTTTAAGAGCGGAAGTCATCTTTGCCTTCTTTTTTCTAAAAGCAAGCTGAACATATTAATATGCCCAATATTTAAATTTCCATTTACATCACAGAAAATAGCTTATAGTGGATTAAAATGAAAATGTCACTTACCCAGTGTACATCTGTTCGTGGCATCAGTCGCAGTAGATTCGCATGTTTTGCAATAGCTCGCCATCTGGTGTTGGGCCGGAGTGTTACAAGTTGTTTTTTTTCGAAGAAGTCTTTCGAGTCACGGGACCGAGTGACTCCTCCTTTTGTCTCCATTGCGCATGGGCGTCGACTCCATCTTCGATTGTTTTTCCCCGCAGAGGGTGAGGTAGGAGTTGAATTGTAGTAATAGTGCCCATGCAATGGAGTGACGAAGTATGCACGTATTTAAGGTTGAGATGATACATATATAAATAGTTGAAGGTAACTTCCAAACTGCTACAGGCTCCCGGGGAGGCGGGTGGGCACATGCGAATCTACTGCGACTGATGCCACGAACAGATGTACACTGGGTAAGTGACATTTTCAGTTCGATGGCATCTGTCGCTGTAGATACGCATGTTTTGCATAGACTAGTAAGCAGTTATCTCCCCAAAAGCGGTGGATCAGGCTGTAGGAGTGGAAGTAGTCTGAAATAATGTTCTTAATACAGCTTGACCTACTGTGGCTTGTTGTGCGGATAACACGTCTACACAGTAGTGCTTGGTGAATGTGTGAGGCGTAGACCATGTGGCTGCCTTACATATTTCTTGCACTGGGATGTTTCCTAGAAAGGCCATGGTAGCACCTTTCTTTCTGGTTGAGTGTGCCCTTGGTGTAATGGGCAGCTGTCGTTTAGCTTTAAGGTAGCAGATTTGGATGCATTTAACTATCCATCTGGCTATACCTTGTTTTGATATTGGGTTTCCTGCATGAGGTTTTTGAAATGCAATAAATAGTTGTTTAGTCTTTCTGATGTTTTTTGTTCTGTCAATGTAATACATCAATGCTCTTTTGACATCTAATGTATGTAGTGCCCTTTCAGCTACGGTATCTGGCTGTGGAAAGAACACTGGAAGTTCCACTGTTTGATTTAGATGGAACGGTGAAATAACCTTTGGCAAAAATTTAGGATTGGTCCTTAGGACGACCTTATTCTTGTGTAGTTGTATAAGAGGTTCCTGTATTGTAAACGCCTGAATCTCGCTTACTCTTCTTAGGGAAGTAATGGCGATGAGAAATGCCACCTTCCAGGTTAGGAACTGTATTTCGCAGGAGTGCATGGGTTCAAAAGGTGGACCCATAAGTCTAGTTAGGACAACATTTAGGTTCCATGAAGGAACAGGTGGTGTTCTTGGTGGTATAATTCTCCTAAGGCCCTCCATGAATGCTTTAATGACTGGTATTTTATATAGGGAAGTTGAATAGGTAGTCTGCAGGTATGCAGATATTGCTGCAAGGTGTATTTTAATGGAAGAGAAAGCCAGGTTAGATTTTTGTAAGTGAAGCAAGTAACCCACTACATGTTCTGGAGTTGTGTGTAATGGTTGTATTTGATTAATATGGCAGTAGCAAACAAACCTCTTCCATTTACTTGCATAGCAGTGCCTGGTGGATGGCCTTCTGGCTTGTTTTAAGCATTCCATACATTCTTGGGTAAGTTGTAAGTGCCCGAATTCTAGGATTTCAGGAGCCAGATTGCTAGATTCAGCGATGCTGGGTCTGGGTGTCTGATCTTTTGGTTGTGCTGTGTCAACAGATCTGGCCTGTTGGGCAATTTGATGCAGGGTACTACTGATAGGTCTAGCAGCGTTGTGTACCAGGGTTGCCTTGCCCAAGTTGGTGCTATTAATATGAGTTTGAGTTTGTTTTGACTGAGTTTGTTTACCAGGTAAGGAAGGAGAGGGAGAGGAGGAAAAGCGTAAGCAAATCTCCCTGACCAGTTCATCCATAGGGCATTGCCTTGGGACTGTTTGTGTGGGTATCTGGATGCGAAGTTTTGGCATTTTGCGTTCTCCTTTGTCGCAAACAAGTCTATCTGAGGTGTTCCCCAGAGTTTGAAATAAGTGTTCAGAATTTGGGGGTGAATTTCCCATTCGTGGACCTGTTGGTGATCTCGAGAGAGATTGTCTGCGAGTTGATTTTGGATCCCTGGTATAAATTGTGCTATTAGGCGAATTTGGTTGTGAATTGCCCAACGCCAAATCTTTTGTGCTAGCAGGCTTAACTGCGTGGAGTGCGTCCCCCCTTGCTTGTTTAGATAATACATTGTTGTCATGTTGTCTGTTTTGACGAGAATGTATTTGTGAACTATTATTGGTTGGAAAGCTTTTAGTGCTTGAAAAACTGCTAGAAGTTCTAGGTGATTTATATGCAGTTTTGTTTGATGTACGTTCCATTGTCCTTGTATGCTGTGTTGATCGAGGTGTGCTCCCCACCCTGTCATGGAAGCATCTGTTGTTATTACGTATTGTGGCACTGTGTCTTGGAAAGGCCGCCCTTTGTTTAAATTTATGTTGTTCCACCACAGAAGCGAGAGGTAAGTTTGGCGGTCTATTAACACCAGATCTAGAAGGTGACCCTGTGCTTGTGACCATTGTGATGCTAGGCACTGTTGTAAGGGCCTCATGTGCAGTCTTGCGTTTGGGACAATGGCTATGCATGAAGACATCATGCCTAGGAGTTGTAGTATCATCCTTGCTTGTATCCTTTGTGTTGGATACATGCGTTGTATGATGGTGTTGAAATTTTGAATTCTTTGTGGACTTGGAGTGGCTACTCCTTTTGATGTGTCTATGATGGCTCCCAGGTATTGTTGTACCTTGCGCGGCAGAATTTTGGATTTTGTGAAATTGACGGTGAACCCTAGTTTGAAGAGGGTTTGTATGATATGATTTGTGTGATTTGAGCACTCTATTAACGAATGGGCCTTGATTAGCCAGTCGTCTAGATATGGGAACACATGTATTTGCTGCCTTCTTATGTGTGCAGCGACCACCGCTAGACATTTGGTAAAGACTCTTGGCGCGGTTGTTAATCCGAAAGGCAGTACCTTGAATTGGTAATGTATTCCTTTGAATACAAACCTTAGGTATTTCCTGAGCGATGGGTGTATTGGTATATGGAAATAAGCATCCTTGAGTTCTAAAGTTGCCATGTAGTCGTGTAGTTTTAGCAATGGCAATACTTCTTGTAGTGTGACCATGTGAAAGTGGTCTGATTTGATGAAAGTGTTCACTACTCTGAGGTCTAGGATTGGTCTCAGCGTTTTGTCCTTCTTTGGTATCAGAAAGTACAGTGAGTAAACTCCTGTGTTTATTTGTGTGTTTGGCACTAATTCGATTGCATTCTTTTGCAATAGTGCCTGCACTTCTATCTCCAGGAGATTGGAATGGTGTGTTGTCAAATTTTGTGCTTTTGGTGGTATGTTTGGAGGGAATTGTAGAAATTCTATGCAATAACCATGTTGGATAATTGCTAGAACCCAAGTGTCTGTAGTGATTTCCTCCCATGCTTTGTAATAATGACTTATTCTTCCCCCCACTGGTGTTGTGTGGTTGGGGTGAGTGACATGTGAGTCACTGTTTAGTAGTAGGGGTTTTGGGGCTCTGAAATCTTCCTCTATTCCTAGGGAATTGCCCTCCTCTATATTGTCCCCGAAAACCTCCTCTATACTGTCCCTGGTAACTGGACGGTGTTGCTTGTGAGGTGCTGGCTTGTGTGCTCTGACCCCGAAACCCCCCTCGAAAGGGTGTTTTACGGAATGTGCTGTAATTGCCTCTGCTCTGCGGGGAGTAGAGTGCGCCCATGGCTTTGGCAGTGTCCGTATCTTTTTTGAGTTTCTCAATCGCTGTGTCCACTTCTGGACCGAACAGTTCTTTTTCGTTAAAAGGCATATTGAGAACTGCTTGTTGAATCTCTGGTTTAAATCCAGACGTTCGGAGCCATGCATGCCTTCTGATAGTTACAGATGTATTAATTGTCCGTGCAGCTGTATCTGCAGCGTCCATGGAGGAGCGGATCTGGTTGTTGGAAATGGTCTGTCCCTCCTCAACCACTTGTTTTGCCCTATTTTGTAAGTCCATGGGCAGATGTTCAATGAGATGTTGCATCTCGTCCCAGTGGGCTCTGTCATAGCGCGCAAGTAGTGCCTGGGAGTTCGCGATGCGCCACTGGTTTGCAGCTTGTGCTGCGACTCTCTTACCAGCTGCATCGAACTTGCGGCTTTCTTTATCTGGGGGTGGTGCATCTCCAGATGTGTGGGAGTTGGCCCTTTTCCTAGCTGCTCCTACAACGACAGAGTCTGGTGGCAGCTGTGTAGTGATGAAAACCGGGTCTGTAGGAGGCGCCTTATACTTTTTTTCCACCCTTGGTGTGATAGCCCTACTTTTGACCGGCTCCTTAAAGATTTCTTTTGCGTGCCGGAGATACCAGGGAGCATAGGCAGGCTTTGGTATGAGCTGTGGGTGGAGGAGAGTGTGTTGAATAAAAAATCATCCTCGACATGTTCTGAGTGGAGGCTTACGTTGTGAAATTGTGCTGCTCTAGCCACTACTTGAGAATACGCGGTGCTGTCCTCTGGTGGAGATGGCTTCGTAGGGTATGCCTCCGGACTGTTATCTGACACTGGGGCGTCGTATAGGTCCCATGCGTCTTGATCTTGGTCACCCTGGCTTATGGTGGTGTGAGCTGGGGAGTGTGATGGAGTTTGTGCTGGTGAGACGTTAATCACGGGCGGAGGAGAGGGTGGTGGGGTAACTCTTTTCACCACTTTTGGTTGTGGTGTCTGTTCAGTTTGGAACTCCAACCTTCTCTTTCTTCTAATGGGGGGAAGGGTGCTTATTTTTCCTGTCCCTTGCTGTATGAAAATACGCTTTTGCGTATGGTCCACATCAGTTGATTGTAGCTCTTCCTCAAACCTATGCTTTTGCATTTGGGAGGTTAGCGAGTGCTCTTCTGTATAAGAGCCTGAAGCTGGGTCGCTTGCAGTTTGTTTCGGCACCGAAACCCTGTCTGCGTGTTTTTTCGGCTCTGAGGTGACTTTTTTCTTTTTCGGGGCCGAAGCCTCTCGGCGTCGATCTTCTTCGGTGCCGCTGTCTCGGCGTCGAGCCGTGTCCACACCGGCATCTCGGTGTCGAGGCTTGTCTCCAGCACTTTCTCGGTCGCGAGAAGGCTGCGTGCCGGTGTCTCGACCGGAGTCGGACGATCTCGGCACTGTTTGGGCCTTTTTTGGTGCCGACGGTCAGTCACCGAATTTATGGGTGGAGCCATGGCCTGATGGCAGTGGCGTCCCCTGGGCCTTGTAAATCTTCCTCTGTGTGGTTTTCGACGTCTTACTCACGGTTTGTGTCTCGTCGAATCCTTCGGAGTCCGATTCTTGGATCGAGAAGGTACCTTCCTCTTCTTGTTCCTCGAACTCTCGGTGGGCTGTCGGCGCGGACGCCATCTGAAGTCTTCTGGCTCGACGGTCTCGGAGTGTTTTCCGGGACCGGAACGCACGACAGGCCTCGCAGGTGTCTTCACTGTGCTCAGGTGACAGGCACAGGTTACAGACCAAGTGTTGGTCTGTATAGGGGTATTTATTGTGGCATTTGGGGCAGAAACGGAACGGGGTCCGTTCCATCGGCGTTCTTCAGCATGCGGTCGGGCCGACCAGGCCCCGACGGGGGATCGAAAAACTACCCCGAAGGGCACCGGAGCTCTTCGATCTTCGATGCGGTGTTGTATCTAACTACGCCGATCCCGAACGCAACAATACCGACGAAAATCTTCCGAAATTAGCTATCTTTCCGTTCCGAAACTCGGAGCGACAGGAACACGTCCGAACCCGATGGCGGAAAAAAAACAATCGAAGATGGAGTCGACGCCCATGCGCAATGGAGACAAAAGGAGGAGTCACTCGGTCCCGTGACTCGAAAGACTTCTTCGAAGAAAAACAACTTGTAACACTCCGGCCCAACACCAGATGGCGAGCTATTGCAAAACATGCGTATCTACAGCGACAGATGCCATCGAACATTGAGTTATGACGAGGGCCCTTTTCTACCAGAAACCTGCAGTGGGCAAATATTTTACTCACTTGTTCATTATTCTTTTTCTCTTTTTCAAGCTCTTTTTCCATTTCTGCAAGCTCCCTGTCCTTGTGCTCCAACTGTTTCTCGAGCTGACGGATTTCATCACGCAAAAAGCGGGTATCACGGCCACCGGTGGACAGCTGTGCACTCTGTAAAAAAATAAATTAAAAAAAATGGAAAATAGAAAACAAATATGATGTGGTTCTTTAAAAATAAGCAAAAGACAATCACATGCTTCATTATCAAAAATCAAATCTATTTCCTCCTAAACGTTACACAAAATTCACAACTTTCCTTCCATTCAGCATATGACATTTGTAGTTTATAGCCTTTCTGATAATAAACAAGATAGCTTTATCACTAAGCTGATTTTCACAGCACTAACTTAAATCTGTACTATAGAATAGTCAATAAAAGTAGTTGTGATATGAGGAGCGAGGCTGGGAAGAGGCAGGGGACTGTACTGAAGAGAGGACGCCAACGAAACCAGAGAGAGTGAGGACAACGAACACCAGAGCATCTTGGCAGCAGATCCGGGTGACCTGGAGCCGGCAGAAGTAAACCTAGGAGGCAACCAGAAAAAAGATGGGCAGCGAGAACGAGGATCGGAGAGCATCAGGAAGAAGACTCACTGTTCCACACACACAGTGACCGGAGAGAGGGAAGCACTTTGGTTCCAGCAGCCACGGCCTGACTCCAAGGCAGTGCCTTCAGGCAAGTGGGCACATATCTGGTTACTGAGTGCTTGCACGAACAGTCACAGTCACTTGGTGTGTTGTATTATATACAATAGAGGGAGCACCACAACTTGTGATAACTGAATGCAGGGGTCACAAAGGAATGGGAAACCACTGCACTGAAATTTGTGGGTGGGAGACTGACTTAAGATACATTTCTGACTACTTTTATTTATATTATTATTATGTTTCTCCTAGGATCATCCACCTTGTATCACAAAGACTCCAGGGAAGGAGGGGACTGCAGTTATTAGAAGACAGGACACAACCAACAGGAAGGACATACCAAGGCATTATTTTTCCCAACAATATGTTTTCCCTCATAGTGCACTAATAAAACAACATTCTTAACTTCCAAAATGGGTCGGTGTCTATCTGTCCCTTCTACAGTGGTGTTTGAAGTGGGATTTTAATATCCCAAGGCGACAGACCTATCTCAACCACAGAAGACATGGTAAAACAGTTGGCAGAGGGACAAAGATGTTTGCAGCTTATAGTAGAACAACAGGCCCCGGCAGCACAACAAGATAGAAGGAATCTGCAGACTGCTTTAAAATCGCAAGCTATTCTAATAGCCAGTAACCAGTTGGCACAAGATACAGCCATCTCAAAGTTAACAGACGCAACTGCTAATGCTAAAGTACACATCTGCACCTAGTACGTTCCTACAAAAGTACCAAGTAGAACAGGACCTAGATCTTTTTAAAATTCATTTTTAAAGAGTGGTTGCTACTGCCTCCTGAACGTAGGACACAATACATCGCTTCTCTTTTTTCCGGAGAAGTACAAACCACTGCTAGCCCTTTGGGAATGACACTATGTGCAGACATAAAAAGATAGTACTAGAAGGCTTGGGGTATGACCCAGAATTTGACCAGGCGAAGTTCAAAAACAAGAAGTGGGGACCCAACGATAATCCTAGAGCCTGGTTTTATAGTCTGCTATACCTAGGAAAAAAGTGGTTAAAACCAACCACTTCACGTCAGAGGAAATCATCAAGAAAATGTATCTAGAATAGTTTTTAGAGGCCTTGCCAGGGTCCATCAGGGCCTGGATCAAACAACATCCTAATGTAACTGTTACCATAGCCAAAGAGTTGGCACGTGTTTACCACCAATCTTCTGACTTTAAACCTAACGTAGATAAAAAAAAAAAAAACTCAGCCTATGTCAGGGGCACTCTGAAATGTACCACGAAACCTAATTCATGTATCACTTTAAGGAGAAGGACATAAACCCAAGTACGCCTAAAAGAAAGAAGTCAAAATTAGAGAAACGACACGATAAGCAAGTGTTTGCTAGAAATTACAAAAGTAACACACGTTCTGCATTTTCCTTCACAGATGGAGATCAGGAACACCAGCACAGTTTCAGGGTGGTGCTAAGAGATGACAACAATCTAGCTCAGGCTTGAGTCTGAGCACAAAAGGAAGACTGTAACCAGTCAGGACCCTATTTTTAATGCCCAAATGGTTGTTGTATTGTGTCAACACAAAAGTGAATGATAAGAGAATTCAGTTGTTAGTTTTCCTTTGTTGTCGTCAACAAGTTTTGACCTAAGCACATTGCCAGGTAGGGAGAAGACACTACAAGCAGGAGAAGACGGAGGAGTACCAGTTGAGATGATTCTATTGGTCAAGGGTGTATTCCGATGTTAGAAGGTATTGTGCTCCCTGCAAAAGGTGGCAATTATTCAACCCCACTAGTGAAGCTGAAACATCCCTCTGAACCCTTCCCATTATTGACCTTTCATTATCAAGAGTTGGAATGGACCTAGTGGGTCCTTGATACCTTCCTCTAAAGGATATCAATATATCGCTGTTCTAGTTGACTACGCTACCAGGTGCCATGAAGCCATACACTTGACCAGTGTTACCTCCTCAGTAGTGGCTCAGGCGATGTTTAGTGGAGAGGTACAACCAAACCATTAAGACAAAATTAAAGAAAATGGTGATAGAACCTGGATCTGACTGGAATAAAAAGTTCCCTTTAGTACTCTTTGCCATTTGCTGCCACGTCCAATGTTCTACAGGGTTTTCCCCAAATGAGTTACTGTTCATTACTGTTCATTACTGACAACCCCTTACTCTACTTGACATGGCTGCCGAACACTGGGAGGAAGCAAAGAATGGAGGAAGGGATTTACTCGATTATGCAGCCAAACTAAAAACCAGTACCACTGACCTCTGGGAGAAAGTTCAAGTAAACCTCGAGAAATCCCCAAAAAAGCAAACAAATCATAGATGATAGGAGACCTTAACTCCAAGAGTTCCAGCAGGGGGATAAAGTATTAGTATTATTGCTGTCCTCGAATAAAACTGTTGGCAAAGTGTCACAGACACTTTACCATGCTGAAACAGCCTATCCCAGTCACATATTATATGTTGGTACCTCATTAAATGAAAAGGAAACAAATATTTAATGTAAACTGTAGGAAGTTAGCCTGGTGTGTGATGAGCACCTATGTTGTTATCACCTTATACCAGGTCCAGGTATCCCCTATTAGTGAGGTGTAAACAGTGTTTAGGAAGCCTGGGCTCTCTAGAGGTAGCTGTGGAAGAGCAGCCAAGACTTATCTAGGAGACTTGCAAAGCTTATGCAATGCCACGACACACAGCACTTACACACATGAAAGAACCACAGAGTGTTATAAAAATAAATGTACTTTATTATAGTAACACAAATACTAAAATACTGTATAGGCAATACTCCACTAGGAGGTAAGTAAGCACACTAATCTACACACATTAGAAGTCAGTGATTAGCATAGAAAGCAATAGAAACAGTAAAAACAATCGCAAAAATAGTGAAGGCCCTGGGGGGAGTCCAAACCATATACTAAGTGAGTGGAATGTGAGAGGCAGTACCCACCCAAGGAAATGGAATCTATACAGGGGAGCTAGAGGAACTGGGAACCTCAAAAGGTTAGTACCAGGGCGCCCCCCCAGCGACCAGGAGAGAAGAGGTAAGTACCTGGCAGTTCCCCAAATCCACAGGTAAGGAAAAGGACTGTGCGAGACCCAAGCAAGAATGGAAGAAACCAAAGGTGGATCCTGGCACAAGAGAACCTGCAAAAGAAGGGGACCAAATCTAGTTTAAGTTAGAGTGTCCAGTTGTGGCAGGAGCCACTACCCACCCTTCTGGAGATGCAGGACCAGGTCGACAGTGAGGACGACAAGTCAGCTGTGCAGCACTGGAGCAGAAGAAGAGTTCCAAAAGAGATGCAGGCAATTTCCCACGACAGAAGAAGAGTTGCAGTACGTCATTGCTGCTGGAAAACCACCAACAAGCCTTGGCAAAGGCAAAAGTCGCAGATGAAGAGTTGCAGAGCTGCCTGGACCAGCAAGGTCCAGGAGGACTCAACCCAAGGAGGGGAGTCGCTGGTGACCTTCAGCACTGAGGAGAGTCAGAAGACGAGGATGCAGCCACCACAGGAAACTCACAGGCAGCAGGCACAAGAGTCGCAGTGAGGCCCACTCAGCACACCTGGAGAGAAGTGGAGCACCAGGTAGGAGACTGTGCTTTGCAGGGAAGAGTGCTGGAGGCCGGGGCTACATGAGCCTGAAGATCCCTTGGAAGATGAGCCAACAAGCCTTGGTAGTTGCAAGAGTCGCGGTGTACAGGGGTACTGTCCTACAACGAGAGGCAAGGGCTCCCAAGTTAGATAGCTGTTAAAGAGGATCGAGGGGACCACTCCAGCCCACCACCTGTGTTGCAGGATCCACGCAGTTCTGCAGGAGAGAAGATCCATGCAGCGGGACGTCGTTGCAGTTGATGTCTGCGGATGCAGGGGAGTGACTCCTTCACTCCAAGGGAGATTACTCCTTGCTTCTTGTTCAGGCTGAAGACTCGTCACCCTCAGAGGATGCACAGCCAGGGAAAGGTTGCAGTTACTGGCAGGAGCAGGAGAAACATTGCCGGAAAAACAATGTTGCAAAGTGGAGTCACCACTGGAGTTGCAGATTGTTGGTTCCTGGAGGGTCCAGCTTCAGTCCCTGTGGCCAGAAGATGAAGTAAACAATGCAGAGGAATCCTGCTGGAATCTTGCACTTCGATTCTGAAGACCCACCTGGGAGGGAGACCCTAATTAGCCCAGGAAGGGGGGTTGATCACCTAGCAGGGTGACCACCTATCAGGAGGGGGCTGTGACGGCACCTGCCTGACCTGGCCACTCCCAGGGGCCTCTGCCCACCTTGGATTCAATATGGCAGAATCAAGTGGCGACCTGGAGGAGCTCTGGGCACCACCCCTGGGGTGGTGATACACAGGGGAGTGGTTACTCCCCTTTCCACTGACCATTTCCAGGAGTCCCTGAACTGGTGCAACCCGGTTTATGCAAGGAGGGCATCAAAAGTGCCCTTCAAAGCATACTGTTGGCTTGGGGAGGCTACCTGTCCCAAGCCATGTAACGCCTCTTTCCAAAGAGAGAGGGTGTTGCCACCCTCTCCCAAAGGAAATCCTCTGTTCTGCCTTCCTCTGCTTGAGCAAGCTAAGCAGCAGGAGAGCAGAAACCTGTCTGTGAGGTGGCATCAGCGTGGGCTGCCCGGGAAACCCAAGAAGACTGGTAGGAGCAATGTGGAGGGTCTTCTAAGGAGACCCCAGAGTGCATGGAATCATACAAACAATACTGGCAATAGTACTGGAGTATGATTCTGACATGTTTGATACCAAACATGCCAGGTTCGGAGTTACCATTATGTAGCTGTACACAGGTAGTGACCTATGTCCAATACAAGTGTAAAATGGCTTACCTGCACTTACGAAGTCCAGGAAAATGGAGATGGAGTTTGTAGGGGCACCTCTGTTCACACAGAGGTGCCCTCACACACAGGTACTTGTACCCTGCCCTCTGGGCTAGGAGGCCTGCCACAGGGGTGACTTACAGTGACCTGTAGTGAAAGGATGTATGCCCCTTTTTCACGCAGGCTGCAAAGGCAGGCCTGCAGACACATTTTGCATGCGCTTCCATGGGTGGTATAATATATGCTGCAGCCCATGGGGGACCCCTGGTGCCCCAATGCCCTGGGTACCTAGTTACCATATACTACGGGCCTTTATGGGGGCACCAGTATGCCAATTGTGGGGTGTGCCAAGTCTAAGCAACTAAATTTAGGGGAGAGAGCACAGTCACTGAGGTCCTGTTTAGCAGGATCCCAGTGGACACAGTCAAAATACACTGACAGCAGGCAAAAAGTATGGAATACCATGCCAAAAAGAGGGTACTTTCCTACCTAAACCTAAAGAAGTGGGAGGAACCAGTAAGCGAGAATGTCCCACAAATAGGTGCACTGTTTATTACTGATTCCCAACCTCTAAAAATCCACTTTGTCCCTACCCAACAACTCAGGGAAGTTAGTAGAGTAAACTTTGAATTGCATATTAGTAGAGAACAGGATAAACAAGTACAAGAAATTCTTGACACATTTACAGACACATTTTCAGGCAAACCCCAAAAGACACATCTGGTCTAGATGATATTGTTACTGAAGGAAACTGACTGATTGGCCTATGGCCCTATAGAATCCCTGAAGCAAGGCGAGTGGCAGTGGAGAAGGAAGTTGACAATATGTTAAAGGAAGCAATCATACAACCCACAAATAGTGCTTGGTTTCTCTTGTGTCTTGGTACCAAAACTTAATTGCTCCCTCACGTTCTGTATTTCTGCCAACTCAATAACATATCCAAGTTTGATACTTATTCTATGCCAATGGTAGATGAAACAACACAATTAGGAAAAGCTCAAAACCTATCCACTCTGAACTCAACAAAAGGTTATTGGTAGATTTCACTAACTAAAAGGGCCAAAGAAAAAACGTATTTCTCCACATTTTCCGCTTCTACCAGACTGAGGTCCTACCCTTTGGACTTCACGGTGCGCTGGCAACTTTCCAACATCCAATTAATCAAATCTTTAGCCCACATTGCCAATATGCAGCTGCGTACCTAGATGATATTGTTGTCTTTAGCCCAACTTGGAAGATGCTGTTTTTAGGACACTCAGAGAAGTTGGTCTCACTGCAAATCCAGAAAAGTGTAACCTGTCACTGACTCTGTCCATTATTTGGGTTACCAAATTCAGACTGGTGTCATCTGTCTCTAGGGTGATAAAGTAAGAGCAAATAAAGACATACCCCAATTCTGAACAAAAAAATATGTCAGGTCCTTTCTAGGATTGGTAGTATATTATAGAAGGTTTATAGCCATTTTTTCTGCAATTGGCTTCTCTTCTGTCAAATCTACTTTCCAAAATCTGTTTGCCTTACAAACAGATGCTTTTGAGTAATACTAGTAGTACTATCCCAACCTGAGACGGCTGGTCAGAGGGGGTTGGAGGGGCTGTTTTCTATATCACCCGGAAGTTTCTGCCACGAGAAACTAAATATGCCACCACTGAAAAAGAATGTTTGGCAATAAAATGGGCTGTGGAAGCTATCCAATATTATCTGCTGGGGTACCTCTTTGTTCCTTTATTTTACTCAGCGTTCATGCTCCTTTGGTTTGGTTAACTGGCAATAAACATTCTAATGCTTGATTCCTATGTTGGTCCTTAGCACTTCAACTTTTTTTTTTCAGACCAGTCATAGCCTAATGAAGATCCAAACTAAAATGAACTTTTTATCTTTTTATGTGTATCCTGTGGCCCCATCAGCCATCTCAAGAAGGGAGGTGTTGTAACCACATACTCGATTGGAACTGTGAAAATTTCGATATGGCCGCTGTAAAAGCCTCAGAGCCTTAAAAAGGAAACCTTCTAGTGGCCGGGCCCTGATGGTCATGAGGAAACTGGGGCCATGATATGAAGAACGAGGCTGGAAAGAGGCAGGGGATTGCAGTGAAGAGAGGATGCTGACAAGTGAGGAAACCAGAGAGAGTGAGGACACTGAATACCTGAGAAAACTTGGCAGCAGACCTGGGCGACCTGGAGTCGGCAGGAGAAAACCCAGGAGACAATCTTTAAAAAGAAGACAGAGGGAGAATGAGGCTTGGAGGGCATAAGAAAAGAAGACTCCCTGTTCCACCAAACCAGCGACCAGAGAGGAAAGCACTTTGTTCCAGCTGCTGCGGTCCAATCCAAGGCGGTGGCTTCAGGCAAGTGTGCATGCATCTGGTTACTTAGTGCTTGCAAGAATAGCTACAGTCACTAGGTGTGTTTTATTATATACAACAGAGGGAGCGGCACAACTTGAGGGAATTGAATGCAAGGGTAACAAAGGAACACACACATAGGAAATCAGTGCACTGCGGTTTGGTGGTGGGAGACTGACTTGGGATTTCTTTCCATCTACTCAAACTATTGCTGTGTTTCTCCAAGGGTCACTGATCGGCCTTTTATCACAAGACTCCAGCGAAGGAGGGGACTGCAGTTATTAGAAGATGGGACACAACCAGCAGGAAGGACACGCCAAGGAACTATTTTTTCTCAAAAATCTGTTGTCCTTTAAATAGCACTAATAAAAGAACCCTCAAAACTTCCAAACTGGGTTGGTGTCTGTCTGTCCATGGTTCATCAGGATTCCAAGGATAGAAAATCACAGGACTACTGTTGTAATTCTAGATGTTTTCATAACATTGACTGATTTTTATAAGAATGAATACAAAAATATACATTTACATTTTGCTATCAACCCTAAGTGCCTTCTCACTCCTTTCATTCCCATATGGTTAACCCCAAAATAAAATCAAACTAACTGTCAATTTCCTGGTTCTCTCTCCTGCATTTGCAGCTTCTCATTCACAGAAAAGGAAATTCTTCATTTGCTACATTAGTCTATCTTTCCTTTACTGCGGTCATTGCGTCACTGTCCCTGACCCCCTTATGCCTTCTTATAACCATTACTTCTCAGGGACTATCATTTTACTCAGTGGAGTATTTCAAGCATGATATCCTCTAAAAAAGGCTCACTGTATATTCAGTCAGACACACAAAATATATGAGCAAAAAAATGCAAGGCACATGCAGAAGTTTTAATAGCAACAGAAGGGTAAGGTAAATGCCTTCAGCTTCTTCAACTTTATCTGCAGTTACAAAAATAGCCATTAATAACACAGGAATTTGCAAACAAAATGGGAGTCACGACTCGTAGTTTAAGTATTTGATCTTAAAATGATTGTTAAATCAAATATGGGTATATAAATGTCATTACATTATACAATATATTAGTTTTTAGTTAGAATGAAAAGCATGAAGCAAAATAGCCATCCATTGGAATGGGAGCAGTGGAGAGACTGAAACTAATCTAAAATTGCGCAATATCTGGAAGATCAACTAAGGCGGAATGAAGCCTACAGGCCATGGGTTCAAAGTTGTCGGTGGAACACTTGAGCAGACAAACGTCACACAAAGAGCCTTTAATAAATGTTAACCATCTTCCTCTCAAAGAGCCAGAAACACTGATTTACATAATGGTTTTCCACAAGATTTGCAGAATATCAAATTGGGAGAACGGAGTTACACTATACATCTTTGGAACAACAATGCACAGGAAGATCTGTTGAAATCCTCTTCATAACATTTATGATTTGCCCACGTCACATTATTGGCACTAATTCAGGACCCTCAACTGCAATTCTGATGCTCCTAAACACTTGAAAGGTATGGATACAAGAGAGGTAAAAATGAACATACCTCAAGTTCATTTTGAAGGCTTGCAAGTTTTTTTTTCAGTTGACTTTCTGTAAAGATAAATGACAAGTGGCGTCAGTAAAACCATCTTATGAATGCAAATTGCACATGCAAAAACAACAAAATTAAAACAAGTGATATCCTCAAGTGAGCAACAGTGGTTGATGCCTCCTGTCAAGGGAAGTGCACTGATTACATTAAAATGTTAAACATTTCAAGAATTGAGAGAAAACTCACTATAATGATTACGGGATAAAGTCTTTAACAATGGGCATTGTAGGAAGCTGGCCCAGTGTGTGGTGGACACCTATGGTGTTACACCTTACACTGGGTCCAGGCAATCATCTGATAGTGTTACATTGTCTAGAGAAGCAGGGCTCGCTAGGGTAGCTGTGGTGAGCAGCCAAGATTTACACAGAATGCATGTGAGCACTTGCAATACCACAGTAGTCACACAATAACTTATCACACATGAAAGGAAGCACGCAGTGTTGCAAAAATAAAGGTACTTTATGATAGGCACACCAAACTAGACTACCATTGGTATACCTCCCTCTGGAGGTATGAACACACAGAATATACACTAGTAAGTAGTCACGAAAAGTATAAAATAGCAAAGGTCCTATTGGTCGGCTGTAGAAAGCTGGCCTGGTGTGTGGTGGGTACCTAAGGTACTACACCTCATAAAAGGTCCAAGCATCCCCTCTTAGTGAAGTGTAGGCAGTGTCCAGAAGCCAGGCTCTCTAGAGGTAGCTGTGGATGAGCAGCCAAGGCTTATCTAGGAGACACGCAAAGCTCATGCAAAATCAGTGTAGTCACACATCACTTACACACATGAAAGATATCACTCAGTTGTACAAAAAATAAAGGTACTTTATTTTTGGTCACACAATACCACAGAATACTAGAAGGGTAACCCTTCCGATAGGAGCTAAGTATTACACTAATTGTATACACTAGTAAACAGTAATAGGCATAGAAACGGTTGCAAATAACTAACAGTGGCACTACGGGGAGCCCAAACCATATACTAAAAAAAATGGAATACGAACGCATAACCCCCACCTAGGTAAGTGGAATGTGTAGATGGGAGCTGGAAGTACTAGAAAACCACAGAGGTAAGTAACCCAATACCACCCCCCCCCCCCCAACGACCAGGAAAGCAGGAGTAAATCACTGCAATTTCCCCAAACCACCCAAAAGGAAGGAAAAGAAGAAAAGAAGACACCCAGACAAGACTGGAAGAAACCAGCGGTGGATTCCTGGAGAGGAAGACCAGTGGAGAGAGGTGACCAAGTCCAAAAGTGTCAGTGGAGTCCAGGTGGAGTAGGAGCTACTACCCACCCAGCTGTACTTGCAGGAGCTGGTCAATGGTGATGAAGATCAGGTCAGCAATGCAGCCCTGGAGTCAGAGGAGAGTTCCTGAGAGATGCAGAAGATGTCCCATGCATGAATGAAGATTGCAAATGGGTGTCGGTGCAGTATTTCCTTCAACAAGCCTTGGCAAAGGCAAGCTTGCAGTTGGCGGAAAAGTGGTGCTGCCGGGGACCAGCAAGGACCAGGAGGACTCAATCCAGCAGGGGGAGTCACAGGGGACCCTCAGCGACACCGATGGCCCACAGGAGCAGAGGTAGCACCCAAAGGAGTCCCGCAGCACGAGGACACAGAAGTCGCAGAAGAAGCCCACGCAGCACTACATAAAGGAGAACCACGCAGAGGGCTGTGTGGTGCAGGAGTGCTGGAGCTGTAAGCAGCCTGAAGTTCACATGGAGGAGATGCAAGCTAGCCTTGGAAGCTGCAAGAGACGCAGTGCACTGGGGTACTGTCCTGAGTGCGAAGGCAAGGGCTTTCCTCCACCAAAGTTGGACAGTTGGAATGGAGGACCAAGAGGACTACTCCGGACCACCACCTGTGATGTTGGATCCATGCAGCTCAGGATGAGAGGAGATCCACGCACCTGGTTGTCATTGCAGTAGGTGCCTGGAGATGCATGGGAGTGACTCCTTCACTCCAAGGAAGATTCCTTCTTCTTTCTAGTGCAGGCTGAAGACACACCGCCCTCAGTGGATGCACAGCCGGTGGAAATGTTGCAGAAGCTGGCAGGATCCGTGGGAACAATGTTGCAGACGAGTTCTTCTTGTAGGCAGATTGTCGGGTTCTGGAGGGTCCAGTCGCAATTCCAGAGGCAGGAAGTTGAAGTGGAGGTTGCCAAGGAATCCTGCTGGAATCTTGCAGGCCAAATCAGAGGAACCACCCAAGAGAGAGACCCTAAATCGCCCTGAATGACCACCCATTAGGATGGGGCTCTAATGTCACTTGCCTGGCCACTCAGATGCTCCCAAAGTTCCCGGTCAACCTTGGATTCAAGATGGCAGAACCCAGAGACCCTCTGAGTACCAGCCCTGGGGTGGTGATGGACAGGAGAGTGGTCACTCCTGTTTCCATTGTCCAGTTGAGCGCCACGGCAGGGACTGGGGTCCCTGAACCGGTGTGGACTGGTTTATGCACAGAGGGCACCAAATGTGCCCTTCAAAGCATACCAGTGGCTCGAGGAGGATAGCCCTCCCAAGGCAGGCACACCTATTTCCAAAGGGAGAGGGTGTTGCCTCCCTCTTCCAAAAGAAATCCTTTGTTCTGCATTCCTAGGCTTGATGAGATCAAGCAGCAGGAGGGCATAAACCTGTCTGTGGGGTGGAGGCAGCTTGGGCTGCCCGGAAAACCCTGTACGACTGCTGGTGGCAATGCTGGGGTCCTCTAAGGAGTCCTCAGAGTTCACAGAATCATACTTCCAATACTTGAAATAGTATTGGGGTATGATTTCGACTTGTTTGATACCAAACATGCCCAGGTTCGGAGTACCATTATATAGCTGGACAAAGGTAGTGACCTATGTCCAGTGCATGCATAAAATGGCGTCCCCGCACTCCCGAAGTCCAGGAAAATGGAGCTGAAGTTCGTAGGGGCACCTCTGCTAGTGCAGGGGTGTCCTCAGACAGGTCCCTGCATCCTGCCCTCTGGGCTGAGAGGGACTGCCATAGGGGTGACTTATAATGACCTGGTCCAGTGACCTGTAGTGAAAAAGGGTGCATGGATCCTTTTAGGCAGACTGCAATGGCAGGCCTGCAGAACACTTTGCATGGGCTCCCCATGGGTGGCATAATACATGCTGCAGCCCATGGGGATCCCCAATTACCCCAATGCCCTGAGCACCTGTGTACCATTTACTAAGGACTTACATGGGGGCACCAGTATGCCAAATGTGGGGTCAAAATGGGTCAAGTTATCAAGTTTTAAGGGACTGAGCATAACCACTGGGGTTCTGGTTAGCAGGATCCCAGTTGACACAGTCAAACACACTGACAACAGGCAGAAAATGGGGGTAACCATGCCAAGAAAGAGGGTACTTTCCTACAGGGGCCAAACCATATACTAAAAAAAAAAAAATGGAATGCGAACAGGTGTCCCCCACCAGATTGCATGAAGTAGTTAGCAAAGGGCTGGGGGAGAGTGGAAGCCCAAAAGGTAGGTACCTAGAAGATCCCCAGCGACCAGGTGCAGAGAGGTAAGATATTCCATAGGCTAACATTGGGATGTTGTGGTTGGAGAAATACAGAACCAGGAGGAACCCAAGGGCGAGGAGGACCTGCAAAAGAAAGGGACAGAGTCCAGTCCATGCAGGAGTGTCCAGGTGGGGCAGGAGCCAATGCCCCTCTTCTGTAGCTGAAGATCTGGGTTGTCGGTGATGGATATGGTCCAGCAGCTGCAGAGAAGTCCCTGAAGTCACCTACGAACTGTCCCTTGAAGGTAGCTGGTTGCAGACAGGTCAGTGGTCTGGATGACCACCAACAAGCACAGGCAGATGAAAAAGATGCTGTGGAAGACCAGCCAGGTCCTGGGGGAACTCGACCTTTGGAACGGAGTCCGGACTGACCCTCAGGATGGAAGAGAGCCAGAAGAAGCAGTCGGAGTCCCCACAAGAGACTCACTGCCAACAGGCACAGTAAGTTGCTGTGAGGCCCAGCCAGCACACCTGAAGGGGAGTCCTTCATCACTGGAGCTTCAGAGAGGAGACTTTCCTTGCAGAGGTAGAGTGCTGAGGGCAGGCTACTTGGAGACTGAAGATCCCTCAGGGCAGGAGTCAACAAGCCTTGGTTGGTGCAACAGCTGCGGTGCACACGGGTTCTGTCCCAGTGGCAGAGACAAGGGCTCACCGTCTCCTACATTAGATAGAAAGCACAGAGGACCCAGGAGATCCCTCAGAACCACGACCTGTGTTCGAGAATCTTCGCAGATTTGCCTTAGGTGCCTGCAGATGCAGGAGAGTGACTCCCTCACTTCAAGGGAGATTCTTGCTTCTTGGTGCAATCGAAGTACTGCCATGCCTCGAGGATGCACAGCCTTGGAGATTTTGCAGAATGCTGACAGGAGCCGCGGAAACAATGTAGCAAATAGAAGTCTTCTCAGGCGGTGCAGTCTTGTCCAGTTCCTGTGTAGCCCAGCAGTGGTTCCCTAGGCCAGGAGCAGAAGATGTTTTGCAGAGAGTTCCTTGCAGTATCTTGCATGACGAATCTGGGGACCGACTTACAAGAGAGTCCCTAATAGCCCAAAAAGTGAGTTTTGTCACTCTCTGGGGCGACCACCTATCAGGAGGGGTCTCTGGCCTACCCAGTCAGATGCTCCCAGAGGCCTCTGCCCATCTTGTCTTCAAGATGGCAGAACCATGTGGCCAACTAGAGGAGCTCTGAGCACCACCTTAGGGGTGGAGATGGCAGGGGAGTGGTAACTCCCCTTTCATTTGTGTGTTGAGCGCCAAAGCGGGAACCTGTGGTCCCTTGACCGGTGCAAATGGGATTATGCAAGGAGGGCACCAAATGTGCCCTTCAAAGCAGTCCAGTGGCACGGGGAGGCTACCCCTCCCCAGCCCAGTAATACCCATTTCCAAAGGAGAGGAGGTTGCATCCCTCTCCTACAGGAAATCCTTTGTTCTACTGTCCCCTGCTCGAGCTGGTCAAGCAGCAGGAGGCTAGAAACCTGTCTGAGGGTTGGCAGCAGCACGGGCTGCCCGGAAAACACCAGAAGACTTGAAAGAGCAATGTTGGGGGTCCTCTAAGGAGCCTCCGGAGTGCATGGAATTATACAACCAATACTGGCAATAGTATTGGGGTATAATTCAGACATGTTTGGTACCAAACATGCCGAGGTTTGGAGTTACCATTATGTAGCTGGATCACAGGTAGTAACAAGGGGCCAGTACATACATAAAATGGCTTCCCTGCTTTACAAAACCCAAGGAATTGGAACTGGAGTTCGTAGGGGCACTTCTGGTCATGCAGGGGTGCCCACACACACAGGGACCCCTGCAATGGCCTTTGGGCTGAAAGGGCCTACTACAGGTATGACTTAAAGTAACCTGGTGTGGTGCACACCAGTGAAAGGGGGCATGCACCATTTCACCCAGGCTGCAAATGGCAGGCCTGGAGGCACATTTTGCATGGGCTCCCTTGGGTGGCATAATACACATGGCATAATACATGCTGCAGCCCCTGGGAGACCGCTGGTGTATCAATGTCCTGGGTTGTTATGTACCATCTACCAGGGACTTACAGGGGTACACCAGTATGCCAAATTTGGGGTCTATGAAGTACCAAATTTGGAGGAGAGAGCACAATCATTGGGGTCCTGAATAGGAGGCTCCCAGTGAAAACAGTATTATGGGTTTAACTATGAAAAAAACGAACACCACAATCGATCTTACAACTTAGAACAAAAAGCACCTGTAATAGCCAACAGGTAGGTATGGTGTACAGAATGGTAATGCGCACACCATTCAGACACTATGGGGCTCATTCCGATCTTGGCGGGCTACCGCCGCCCGCCAGGCGGAAACCGCCATGCGGCCGCACTCACGCGGCCCCCATTCAGACATTCCTGCTGGGCCGGC
Organism: Pleurodeles waltl; assembly: GCF_031143425.1. NCBI lineage: Eukaryota > Metazoa > Chordata > Amphibia > Caudata > Salamandridae > Pleurodeles > Pleurodeles waltl. The sequence continues at coordinate 856,803,125 of NC_090442.1, read as the reverse complement.
GGAAATGAGGCCGCAACACAGAAGCCGGCAACCGCCGCGGTCAGAATGGGGAAAAAAGCACCGCCAGCCTGTTGGCGGTGACCCCCTAAATCTGTTGATGTTGCCAATGCTTGTTTGCTGGCAACAATAGGGAGTTGGGTAGAGTGAAACTTCATACAGTAGAGTGGGGTAGAGTGGAATACAATACAGTAGAGGGACAAAGACTGAAGATGCATATAGTATAATGGTGCAGAATGGAGTGGCGTACTGTGGAATAACGTAGAGTATGGTACACACGAGTGGCATAGAGCAGAACAGTATTGAGCAGAATAGCGTAAAGTATAATAGCATAGACTGGAGTGGCTCACAGTGGAGTGGAGTAGTGAACAGTGGGTTACAGTGATGTAGCATATAGTGCAGTGGCATAGAAAGGAGTGGTGTAGAGTGAAGTCCAATGGACTAGAGTAGAATGGAGTGGCGTAGAGTGTTATAGTGCATAGTGGAGTGGCATACAGTGAAGTAGTGTACAGTAGATGGCATAGTGTGGAACATCGTATAAGTGGAGTAGCACATATTGGAGTGGTACACAGTGGTGTTGCGTATTGTAAAATAGTGTGGAGTGGCATAGAGTAGAGTCTCCTACAGTGGGGATGTGAACCGTGGAATAACGTGTAGAGGAGTGGCTATAGTGGTGTGGCATAAGGATTTATGTTACGCTTTGCAGCAATATAGATTATGGAGTGCAGAATAACACAAAACAGTGAATTGCGCTGCCTTGCATTTGCCCAGATTTACCAATCAACACAGGACCATGTATGGTGGCCTTGCGTTTCTCTGTAAATCTGACTTAAGTACTGCATTGCCCATGCAACACCAAGAGTGCAGCAAGGGTACCCCAATCCAATACTATAGCTAGGCCTTAGTTATATGTTGGGCCATGGTATACCGTGATAACATTGCAATATTATCTTATCAGGGTACATAGCGATGATGAGCCAGTATATAATTGGGCAATGGCTGTTTTTAGCGAATGAAAAGGCAGCTGGATTGTTCAGTGCTAGGGACTTAGTTATTGTAAGCAGTAGGTCCCTACTTATTGCTGCTTCACTCAAGTGGTAATAGGTAGGGACATTTATTAATCTGTTGATTATATTTTAAAATATGTTTACTACCATGTACTGCAGTAGTTTTACAAAATGTTGTGAAATTCTGCGAAAGTACAGCAGTGACAGATATTACTAAGTTTAAATGCCTTATAAAACAAATACTTATCCTACTTAACTGCAGCACCTAAAAAGCATAATCTCTGCACCATAATGTATAATTCTGCCAAATTTAATGTAAATCCATTCAGCAGTTTTCGCACTACGTCAAATACAATTGTCTATGGAAAATGCATTAGCGGAAAAAAACATTTTAAGGCCCCCTTTTATCTTTGCACTGCCTTAAGGATTCACGGAAACTTTTTACATAATCTCAAAAAGTAGACAATGCTCTAAGTCTGGAAAGGTTTGTGATGATTCATCAAGCGGGTAGAAAGTTATTAGGGAGCTAATAGTCGACGAATTTCTATCTTTGACCATACTAACTATAACTAAAGAGTAGCAATCATATTTAATGTGATTTCTTTCTTTTTACTATTGTTTTGGTTATTTATTTGCTTATTGGTTTTTCTAATCATGTGGCCAAAATAGCTCTTTTAGTTGTTGATGTAGTAATTATGAAACTTTACATATGTAGTCTAGTTTAATTTTGGGGATTTCCTGCTACTTTTAGTAGGATTGTGCTATATATATATGAAGCCCAAAGTGAAAGAAAGCCAATCATTGTTGTTATAAAAAATAAGATTACTGTTTATTTTTCCGAATGGTCAATTATCATGTTTATGTAACTCAAATCTAGGTCACTTTTCCATTTTGTTGCACAGGCATATGGAAGATGTTTTTTTGTTTGGCTTGCTGGGCACAGTTTTATTTTGTAAGCCAGAGAGCACACACAGAAAACCTACGTCTAGTAAGATGTATTATATTTGTTGTGTGTTTGTTATGTAGAATAGGATGCGGCCATAAATTGGTCCTTCAGTTGTTCATGTTCCAAATGTGAACCTTTACATATGCAGTCTAGTTTATTTTTTGGGCTTCCTTGCTACTTTTAGTAGTATTGTGCTACAAGATATCACTAAATTGAAAAACCTTACAACATAAAAATGACTTAACTCGACTTTCCTGCAATACCCAAAAGAATCATCTCTGTGCCCTAATATCTAATGCTGCCAAATTTAAGCAAAAATCAGACTTGCCCTTTCGCGCTACGCAAAATACAAACATCTATGTAAAATGCAGTGGACTTCAAATCAGTTTAGGGACCCCTTTTTTATTTGCATCCCAACACCAAAAGCCACAAACCTTTCAGTACAACAACAATGAAATGAGGGCAGCAGATCTGCAAAATTATGTGGAAATTTGTCATACGGGTGGAAAGTTATTAAGGGACAAAAATCCCTATCTCTGGTCACCATAACTATAACTACAGAACTACAACCACTCAGTAAAATAAATAAATATATGTATATACGTGGCCAATCAAAGAACAGCAATGTTTTTACTTGTTTTGAAATCGGCCGCCATGTTGTCCTAACACCACAATGGTACCCATATCTAAAGTCTAATTTCAGACTCAATCTCCTCAAATAACACTCAATGTGTTTCAGATGACAGTACCAGTGCTCACCAACATTTGCGGCCATGATCTGTTTCAGTCCATCCATACGATAAAACCCAACATGGGCTGTTACATCTCACTCGATTTCAGAACAGTCCAAACTCTGTGCATCTTATCATCCTCTCGTAAACCCCTGGATGCTAAATCATGATATATATACTGTTGGTGCCAGTCAAATGACTAAACTACCATAAGTGTGAATAACTTACGACCTCCCATGGTCGACAGATAAAATCCATCAGTGGCGATTCTGGCAGCATAAAAATTATTTTCGGTGCTTAAAATCCCACCTGTGACTGCCGAACTCAAGTTGTGTGCATCCATTGCACGAGGGCAGGACTTGTGTATTAAACAAAGGCTCACAACAAATTACGGAGCACTCTTGGGTTTTCCACTCTATTTAGTCATAACACCATACAGCAAACGCGTTTTACAAAGCATTCAGTTAGCTTAAATAATATAACAATCATCCCCATTGGTGAATACGTAGCCAATCAAATAATAGCAATGTTTTTACTTGTTTTGATATCGCCCGCCATTTCGACTTAACACTGCCATGACACCTGTATCTAAAAAGTCTTATTTCAGGCAATCTCCCAAATAACACTCCTCTCCTCAATGGGCTGCAGATGCTAGTCCCAGTGCTCACCAACAATTGTGACCACGATCTGTTTTAGTCCTTCCATATGATAAGACCCAACATGGCTGTCACATCATGCCACAACATGGGCATCTATATCATCTAGATAAGCTGCATGAAGCTTTCCAAACCATGGAGAACTTTGTTCATCAACCTTTGAAATGTTTCAGGGGCATTCTCCAAACCAAAGGACATCACTGTGAAGTGATAATGCCCACTAGGTGTTGAGAATACTGTTTTGACTTTTGCAGCATCAGATAACTTGATCTGTCAATATTCTGCAGTCAGGTCAAATGTGCTTAGATACTTGGCTGCAGCCAAGGTATCCATCAGTTCATCTTCCCTTGGAATTGGATGGGAATCAGTCCTGGTGTCTGCACTGAGGCCTCTGTAATCAACACAAAACCTAATTCTTGTTTTCCAATTTTGGGAGTGAAGTTTGGGAGCCAAGACTCAAGGACTCCCAACTCAAGCATCTTTTGCACTTCTGCATTGATGCATTCTCTAATATGGCCAAGCTTCCTATCAATTTTACTTTCTACAGGCAGACTGCCACCTGTGCCAATACCATGTTCAAATCAGGTGGTTTGCCCAGGGGTCAAAGGAAAGAGTTGTGAGAACTGATTGAGGAGATTCCTGCAGTCAGATTGTTGCTGGTCAGAGAGGCAATCAGCAAGGACTACTCCCTCACAAAACCATCAACTGGATTCTGGGAGAACTGACCTTCATCGGTGGCCATGAGTAAAGTCATTAAATCTGTCATAATAAGGCTTCAGGCGATTCACATGAAACACCCCGTGGGGGCTTCGAGGAGTGCCCAGGTCACCCAAATAGGTGACCTCAATCTTCTTCCCCACATTGGTGTGGGGACCACTCCACTAATCTTGGAGTACCCTGGGAGTCACAGGCTGCAGGACCCACACTTTCAGTCCTGGCTGATAAACAGTCAGCACAGCATTTTGATCATGCCACTGCTTTTGTAGTTCTTGGCTGGCCTCAAGGTTTTTGGTTGCCCTCTTGATGTACTCTGCCATTATAGATCTTAGGCCTAATACATGATCTACCCTGTCTTGCTTTTGGGAGGGTGGGAGGTTGCTCCCAACCGTCTCTTACAAGAACAAGTGGACCCCTAACTGGGTGTCCAAACAGAAGCTCAAATGGACTACAGCCCACTCTCTTCTGTGGAACTGCCCTGTAGGCGAATAGGAGGCAGGCAATAGGACATCCCATCTCCTCCTGAGTTTTTCCAGAGAGTGCCACGCTCATGCCTTTTAAGGTTTTGTTGAATCTTTCAACTAAACTATTTGTTTGTAGATGGCAAGGGATGGTGAATGTATATGTTACAATGCACTCCTTTAACATAGCTTTAAGGTATGCAGACATGAATTCTGTACCTCTGTCTGACACCACCTCCTCAGGAAAACCCACCCTGGAGAAAAATCCCAGGAGGGCTTTGGCCACTGCAGGTGCTGTAGTGGTCCTAGGGGGGATTGTTTCTGGGTACCTGGTGGCATGGTCCACTACCATTTGTATAAATCTGTTACCAGATGCAGTTATAAGGTCTAAGGGCCAACAATGTCTATCCCCACCCTTTCAAAGAGAACCCTAACCATTGGTAGGGGAATTAGGGTGCCTTTGGGATGCCACCTGTCTTACCACTGCCTTGACAAGTAACAAAGGTGCAGCAAAACTCCTTTGTGTTCTCAGACATATGAGGCTGGTGAAAGTGAGAGACAAGTCTGTCCCACGTCTTGCCTCAAATGGCCTGCAAGAGAAATCTAATGTGCTAAAGTCATTAAGAACTCTCTAAATATTTGAGAAGTGACCAACCCCCTGGTTGCACCAGGTTTTGGCTCCCTTGTCTCAAAATAAAGGAGGCCATTGCCCAGTAGACCTTATAGATCCCACTGACATCCCCTGATTCCTGAGCAGCAGCTTGCTGCCTCAGGCTTTCCAGAAAAGGACAGGACTTCTGTCCCAGTCTACATTCCTCCCTGGTGGGTCCCCCTGCACTTGAGAGCTCAGCTGTATCAGCTTTAAGCTCCTCTGGTGTAGGTTCCACATAAGAGGCAGATTCCGCTCCCTGAGGAGTGGGATCCTCACTTGAGGCCTGGAATGGTGGTCATTTCTTACCCTGCCTGCCTTTCTTTCTGGGAGACTCCTGGGCCCTTTTACCAGGCTTCAGTTCTCCTTGCTCTCCTTATCTCTTGGCCTGTGCTCTTGTCAGTGTACAGATATGCCTGGCATTGCTGTATGGGCTTCCATCTTCACTTCAGCCCAGGCTGAAGTCTTCAAATCACTGCCCAGTAAACACTCTACAGGCACGCCAGAGGATATTACAACATTCTTTGGGACAGTGGCCCCACACCAGCTAAGTTAAACAACAGCCATGGGGTGGCACTGAGTGTTGTTGTGAGCGTCAGTCACTTGGTAAGTGTGATCAAGTAAGTGTGGTTCAGGGGATGCCAATTTTTCAGGCACCGTTGGGACACTGGAACCTGTGTCCATGTAGGCTTCAGCCTTAACACCATTAATAAGGGAATGCTGCTGTACTTACCCATGAAAAGGGGACAAGCAACTAGGGTGGCAAGATCAATACCACCGTCAGACACCAACACTGCCTCAATGGTCTCTCTGACTAACCCAGAGCCCACTGCAGTTCCCAAGGTGAACCCAGCTACATACTTGGACTGACTACTGCCACCTGTACTATTCCTAGGGGCATTAGGGATAGGAATGGTATTCGTAGTGGCAGGCTTGGTGCTCTTTTTAGGACAGGTGCTGTCACCTGCCCTGTGTCCTTTTTGTCTACAGAGGTTTCTTGTGGAAGGATGAAGAGGATTTAGACCCTTTTCAATGAAAGAGTTTTGTGGGCCTGATGAAGACTCTTTCTTGTCTTTAGATTTGCTCCCAGCTGAAGAATCCTTTTCTGGTCACCCCGAGTGTGAGTTTTTCTACCCACTCTGGTGCGCACCCATTTGTCGGCCATCTTACCCACTTCTTGGGGAGATGTCAGATCTGAGTCCACCAGATGCTGATGCAGTTTGTCAGAAATACAATTATTAAGAATGTGCTCTCAAATAAGAAGATTGTAGAAGCCCTGATAATCATGCACATTACTCCCATGTAACCAGCCTTCCAGGACCTTGACAGAGCTGTCCACAAAATATACCCAATCCTGGAAGGACTCCTTTTTGGTTTCCCTGCATTTTACCCTATAATCTTGCGTGGTCAACCCAAACCTCTCAATGAGAGTGTCCTTAAGGGCCTGTTAATTGTCTGCATCTTCCTCCCTGACAGTGAGGAGTTTGTCCCTACCCTTGTCAGTAAAGGAAAGCCACAAGATGGCTGCCCATGGTCTTTGAGGCACCTTCTTTACTCTACAGGCCCTCTCTAAAGCAGTGACCCACTTGTGGATGTCATCGCCAGCCTTGTAAGGTGGGACTATTTTGCTGATATTCCTTGAGTTGTAGGAGTCCCGCCTGACCCTGGTCTCTCTAAAGCGGTTGCTACCACCATGAGGTACCAGCCCCAAATTCTGTCTCTCCCTTTCGACTGCCAAGGCATCCCTATGTAGGGCTAACTGGTGTTGCTGCAGCCTCAGTCTGGCCTCTTCTAGTCTCAGTTTGTTGAATTCCCTATCTAGTGATTCCTCCCCTGAGCTAGAGTGGTTATTCTCATCAGGCACTGTTGAGACATGGGTGTGGAAAGATGAGGAGAATTTATCCCTCTTCCTGTGGACCCTTTGCACCAACCCCCTGGGAGAAAAAGTGGGCCCACTTGTGTGTGTCCCCTTCTCACTACAATGACTGCTCCTAACAGGACTGTGGTGTTCCCCAGATTCTTCCTGACCCTTCCCAGTTGGATCTAAATCTATCCTATTTAACACTGGAGGGTCAGTCTCTACTTCTTGCTCTTCCTGGCCCTCTGAATGTTGGAGGTGAGACTGAACAAGCAATCCCAGGTGCAGAGTTTTGTTGGGATTTCTCCCGGTCTTCAGCTTCCTGGAGGAAAAGAACTCTCTCCATTCCTGAAAGGCGAGGCCTTCATACTTGGCTTCTGGGGTCTGAGGTGTGTCCTCTGTTGAAGGCATGTTACCTAGAGTAGTGTGAGTGCACCTACCTACTCTAGGGTTCTAGATTTTCTAAAGGTTTAGAGAAAGGGCTATGCTAGGCTCCCAACTTGCCTAAACTAGAGGTCTAGAAATCCCTACTACCAAATGTAGTCTACACTAAGGACTAGTAGGGACCATCCCTGTGGAATGTCACTGGTGACAGAGTGGTAAAGCAATTGCAAGTGTCTTATCCCACCACTGCACTACCAATGGAGGAGGCTGGCCAAGTGAGTGGTGGACATCTATAGTGTTACACCTTACACTGGGTCCAGGCAACCCTTATTAGATAGTGTTACAGTGTCTAGGTAGCCAGAGCTCTCTAGTGGTAGCTATGGTGAGCAGCCAAGATGTATCTGGGAGGAGTGTGAAGCACTTGCAATACAACAGTATCACACAGCAACTAATTACACATGAAAGCAACCACACAGTGTTGCAAAAATAAAGGTACTTTATTAAAGGAACGCCAAACTAGATTACTATAGGCAAACTCCCTTCTGGAGTTAAGTACACACAAAATATACACAGGTAAGTATTATGAAATAGCATAAAATAGCAAGGGCCCTATATGGGGCCATGTACTAAAAATGTTGGACGCGAGAATGGGTCTCCGCACCAGAGGATATGACGTAGTTAGCCAAGGGCTGGGAGAGGAACCCCAAGAGGAAAGAATCTGGAAGACCTCTGGCAACCAGGAGAGCAGAGGTAAGTTACCTGGTCATTCCACAGGCTAACATGGGGAGTCGTAAATGGAATATTGCAAAAACAGGACAAGGCAGGTGGAACCAATCAGTGAATTCTGGAAAACAGGACTTGCAAAAGAAGAGGCCAGAGTACAGTCCAAGCAGGAGAGTCTAGGTAGGACAGGAGGCAATGCCCACCCTTCTGTGGGTGAAGACCAAGGTCGACGGTGGTGGATGAAGTCCAGCTACTGAGTCCGGGAGCTGCAGAGGAGTCCATGAAGTCGCCTAGGAGCTGTCCCTTGCCGGATTGCAGGCGGGTCAGTGGTCAAGATGCAACTTTAACTGTAACTGATGACAATTTGCAGAGCTGAAGAGTACCAGCAAGGTCCTGGAGTCTCGACCCTTGGAGGGGAGTCTGGGCTGACCCTGAGAAGACAGGAGAGCCAGCAGAAGCAGTCAGAGCCCCCACAAGCAACCCACTGTCAGCAGGCACAGTAAGTTGTAGTGAGGCCCAGCCAGCACACCTGAAGAGGAGTCCATCGTTGCTGGAGCTGCAGAGAGGAGACTGTCCTTGCAAAGGTAGAGTGCTGGGGGCCAGGGCTACTTGGAGCCTGAAGATCCCTCAGAGCAGGAGTTAACAAGCTTTGGTTGCAGCAACAGTCACAGTGCACTGGAGTATTGTCTTCGAGGAAGAGGCATGGACTCACTGTCTCCAAAGTTGGATACCCACCGCAAGGGAGTACCTAAATAGCCCAAAAAGGGGATTGGTCACTTTGCAAGGTGACCACCTATCACAGGGGATCACTGACGTCATCTGCCTAACCTAACCAGTCAGATGCTCCCAGGGGCCTCTGCCCATCTTGTTTTCATGATGGCAGAATCAAGTGGCCATCTGGAAGAGCTCTGCGCACTTCCCCTGGGGTGGTGGACAGGGGAGTGGTCACTCCTCTTTTTTTGTGCAGTTTCGTGCGAGAGCAGGGACCAGGAGTCCCTTGACTAGTGCAAACCGATTATGCAGAGAGGGCTCCAAACGTGCCCTTCAAAGAAAACTGGTGGAGTGGGGAGGCTACCTCTCCATAACCTTGTAACACCTATTCCCAAGGGAGGGGAGGCCACACCCTATCCAACAGGAAATTGTTTGTTCTGCCTTCCCCTGTTTGAGCTGATCAAGCAGCAGGTGGGCCGAATCATGTCTGAGGAGCTGCAGCAGGGTGGCCTGCTTGCAGACCTGAAGGAGTGGTAGAAGCAATACTGACAGGTCCTCTAAGGATCTCCCAGAGTGCACGGAATCATGCCACCAATACTGGCATTAGTATTGGGGTATGATTCTGACATGTTTGATACAAAACAAGCATAGGTTCGGAGTTACAATTATGTAGCTGTTCCACAGGTAGTGAGTGACCTTTTGGCCAGTACATAGCTAAAATGGCTTCCCCTCACTTATGAAGTCCAGGGAATTGGAACTGGAGTTTATAGGGGCACCTCTGCTCCTGCAGGGTTGCTCACACACAGGGACCTACACCCTGCCCCTAGGGCTGGAAGGGCCTACCACAGGGGTGACTTACAGTGGCCTGGTGCAGTGACCAGCAGTGAGAGGGGATATGCACCTTTTCACCCAGGCTGCAAATGGCAGGCCTGCAGACACAGTTTGCATGGGCTCCCATGGATGGCATAATACATGCTGCAGCCCATGGGGGACCCCTGATGTACCAATGCCCTGGATACATGCGTACCATCTACCAGGGATTTACAAGAGTACACCAATATGCCAATTGTGGGATGTAAAGGGTACCATGACAACCAAATTTAGAGGAGAGAGCACAATCTGTGGGGTTCTGGTTACCAGGATCCCAGTGAAAACAGTCTAAGCACACTGACAACAGTCAAAACGTGGGGGCAACCATGCCAGAAAGAGGGACTTATATATATATATACATATATATATATATGTGGAAAATGTCACTTACCCAGTGTACATCTGTTCGTGGCATGAGACGCTGCAGATTCACATGCTTTGCACATCCCGCCATCTAGTGTTGGGCTCGGAGTGTTACAAGTTGTTTTTCTTCGAAGAAGTCTTTTTGAGTCATGAGATCGAGGGACTCCTCCCCTTTCGGCTCCATTGCGCATGGGCGTCGACTCCATCTTAGATTGTTTTCCCCGCAAAGGGTGAGGTAGGAGTTGTGTATTATAGTAATAGTGCCCATGCAATGGAGTAAATATGTATGTACATAATGTGGTTTAAAGCGATATACTTACAAATTTACAAATGTTCAAGATCAACTTCAAACGGCTACAGGCTCCCGGGGAGGTGGACGGGCGCATGTGAATCTGCAGCGTCTCATGCCACGAACAGATGTACACTGGGTAAGTGACATTTTCTGTTCGATGGCATGTGTAGCTGCAGATACACATGCTTTGCACAGACTAGAAAGCAGTTATCTCCCCAAAAGCGGTGGTTCAGCCTGTAGGAGTTGAAGTTGTTTGAAATAAAGTTCCTAGTACTGCTTGTCGTGTTGTTAACACATCCACGCGGTAGTGCTTGGTAAACGTATGAGGCGTAGACAATGTGGCTGCCTTACATATTTCAGTCATTGGAATGTTTCCTAGAAAGGCCATGGTAGCACCTTTCTTCCTAGTTGAGTGTGCCTTTGGTGTTATAGGCAGTTCTCTTTTTGCTTTGAGTTAACAGGTTTGAATGCATTTAACTATCCATCTGGCAATGCCTTGTTTGGATATTGGATTCCCTGTATGAGGTTTTTGGAAAGCAACGAACAATTGTTTTGTTTTCCGAATTTGTTTTGTTCTGTCAATGTAGTACATTAATGCTCTTTTGTTGTCTAATGTACGAGTGCTCTTTCAGCTACAGAATCTGGTTCTGGAAAGAACACTGGTAGTTCTACTGTTTGATTTAAGTGGAACAGTGATATGACTTTTGGTAAGAACTTAGGATTTGTTCGTAAAACTACTTTATGCTTGTGAATCTGAATAAAGGGTTCTTGTATGGTAAATGCTTGTATTTCACTTACTCTTCTTAGAGATGTGATGGCAATTAGAAATGCTACTTTCCATGTTAAATATTGTATCTCACATGAGTGCATGGGTTCAAACGGTGGACCCATGAGCCGTGTTAAGACAATGTTGAGGTTCCACGAAGGAACTGGTGGTGTCCTTGGTGGGATAATTCTTTTCAGGCCCTCCATAAAAGCCTTTATGACTGGGATCCTAAATAGTGAAATTGAGTGTGTAATTTGCAGATAAGCTGAAATTGCGGTGAGATGTATTTTAATGGATGAAAAAGCTAGTTTTTACTTTTGTAAGTGCAGTAGGTAGCTGTTGATGTCTTTAACAGATGCGTGTAAGGGTTGTATTTGTTTATTATGGCAGTAATTAACAAATCTTTTACACTTATTTGCATAGCAATGTCTTGTGGTTGTTTCCTAGCTTGTTTTATGACCTCCATACATTCCTGTGTAAGGTCTAGATGTCCGAATTCTAAGACTTCAGGAGCCAAATTGCTAGATTCAGCGATGCTGGATTTGGGTGTCTGATCTGTTGTTTGTGTTGAGTTAACAGATCTGGTCTGTTTGGTAGTTTGACATGAGGTACTACTGAGAGGTCTAGTAGTGTTGTGTACCAAGGTTGTCTTGCCCAAGTTGGTACTATTAGTATGAGTTTGAGTTTGTTTTGACTCAATTTGTTTACCAGATATGGAAGGAGTGGGAGAGGGGGAAAAGCGTATGCAAATATCCCTGACCAACTCATCCATAACGCATTGCCCTGAGACTGATCCTGTGGGTATCTGGAAGCAAAGTTTTGGCATTTTGCGTTTTCTTTTGTAGCAAATAGGTCTATTTGTGGTGTTCCCCATCTTTGGGAGTAAGTGTTTAGTATTTGGGGGTGAATCTCCCATTTGTGGATCTGTTGGTGATCCCGAGAGAGATTGTCTGCTAACTGATTCTGAATCCCTAGAATAAACTGCGCTATTAGGCGAATGTGGTTGTGAATCGCCCAATGACATATTTTTTGTGCCAGGAGACACAACTGTGTCGAGTGTGTTCCTCCCTGTTTGTTCAGATAATACATCGTTGTCATGTTGTCTGTTTTGACAAGAATGTGTTTGTGGATTATTATAGGTTGAAATGCTTTCAACGCTACAAATACTGGCAGTAGTTCTAAGTGATTTATGTGAAACTGTCTCTGCTGAGTGTCCCATTGTCCTTGGATGCTGTGTTGGTTGAGGTGTGCTCCCCACCCTATCATGGAAGCATCTGTCGTTATTACGTATTGAGGCACTGGGTCTTGAAAAGGCCGCCCTTGGTTTAAATTTATAGTGTTCCACCATTGAAGCGATGTGTATGTTTGGCGGTCTATCAACACTAGATCTTGAAGTTGACCCTGTGCCTGTGTCCATTGTGATGCTAGGCACTGTTGTAAGGGCCGCATGTGCAATCTTGCGTTTGGGACAAGGGCTATGCATGAGGACATCATGCCTAGTAGTTTCATTATCATCTTTACTTGTATCTTTTGTTTTGGGTACCTGGCCTGTATTACATTGTGAAATGCCTGTACCCTTTGTGGACTTGGAGTGGCAATCCCTTTTGTTGTGTTGATTGTCGCCCCTAAGTATTGCTGTGTTTGACACGGCTGAAGGTGTGACTTGTTGTAGTTGAGTGAGAAACCTAGTTTGTGAAGGGTTTCTATGACATACTTTGTGTGTTGTGAACACCGTTCTTGTGTGTTGGTTTTGATTAACCAATCGCCTAGGTACGGGAACACATGTATTTGCTGCCTTCTGATATGAGCAGCCACTACTGCCAGGCATTTTGTAAAAACTCTTGGCGCAGTTGTTATCCCGAATGGCAACACTTTGAATTGGTAATGTACCCCTTGGACTACAAACCTTAAGTTCTTTCTGTGTGACGGATGTATCGGTATATGGAACCTTTAGGTTCCTTTAGGTCTAGTGTTGTCATGTAGTCTTGTTGTTTGAGCAATGGGATTACGTCCTGCAGTGTCACCATGTGAAAGTGATCTGATTTGATGTAGATATTTAATGCTCTGAGATCTAATATAGGTCTTAGAGTTTTGTCTTTTTTGGGTATGAGAAAGTACAGCGAGTAAACTCCTGTTCCTCTCTGATGAATTGGTACCAGTTCTATTGCAAGTTTTTGTAACAACGCTTGGACCTCCAGTTGTAGAAGATCCATGTGTTGTTTTGACATATTGTGTGTTTTCGGTGGGACATTTGGAGGGAATTCTAGAAATTCTATGCAATAACCATGCTGGATAATGGCTAGGACCCACATGTCTGTTGTTATTTCCTCCCATTGTTTGTAGAACTTGGTTAGTCTCCCCCCCACTGGTGTTATGTGTTGGGGATTTGTGACGCCGAAGTCACTGTTTGTTTTGTGGAGTTTTGGGACTTTGGAACTTCCCTCTACTCTTTGGGAACTGTCCTCCTCTATATTGTCCCTTAAAACTTCCCCGCTGGTATTGGCTCTGATAAGTGGGCATTGTTTGTGAGATTGTGGGTTCTGTGCTTTGTTTTCGAAAACCCCCTCGAAACTGTTTTTTCCTAAATGTGCCTCTGCTCTGTGGGGAGTAGAGTGCGCCCATGGCTTTGGCTGTATCAGTGTCCTTTTTAAGTTTTCCATAGCAGTGTCCACCTCCGGCCCAAACAACTGCTGTCCGTTAAATGGCATATTCAGCACGGCTTGTTGTATTTCCGGCTTGAATCCTGATGTATGCAGCCATGCATGTCTCCGTATTGTCACTGCTGTGTTCACAGTCCTAGCAGCTGTGTCTGCTGCATCCATTGCTGACCGTATCTGATTGTTCGAGATACTCTGTCCTTCTTCCACCACTTGTTGTGCTCTTTTTTTGGAACTCCTTGGGCAAATGTTCTATAAAATGTTGCATTTCGTCCCAATGAGCCCTATCATATTTGGCCAACAAAGCCTGTGAGTTGGCAATGCGCCACTGGTTGGCTGCCTGTGCCGCCACTCTTTTCCCCGCCGCGTCAAACTTACGACTCGCTTTGTCTGGAGGTGGCGCATCTCCTGAGGTGTGTGAATTCGCCCTCTTGCGAGCTGCCCCTACTACCACTGAGTCTGGTGTTAACTGTTGTGTGATGTACACATGGTCTGTTGGTGGCGGTTTATATTTTTTCTCCACCCTTGGAGTAATGGCCCTTCCTTTCACATGCTCCTCAAACACTTGTTTGGAGTGTTTTAGCATTCCAGGTAGCATGGGGAGGCGCTGGTACTGGCTGTGCGTGGACGACAGTGTATTAAATAGAAAATCGTCTTCAATTGGCTCTGCATGCAGGCTGACATTATGAAACGCCGCTGCTCTTGACACCACCTGTGCGTAGGCGGTACTATCCTCTGGTGGTGACGGTCTAGCTGGATAACAGTCGGGCTGTCATCTGACACTGGCGCATCATAAAGATCCCACCCGTCTGGATCATCCTGACTCATCCCTGTATGAGTTGGGGATTGCATCATTGGTAGAGTGGCTACCAGTGATGGTTGTGGCGACCGTTGTGGAGATGGTGGCGGGGTTACTTGTTTAGCCACCTTTGCCTGTGGCTGCTTGTCTTTCTCTTGGGAGGCAAGTTTTCGTTTCATTCGAATCGGAGGGAGAGTACTGACCTTCCCTGTTTCCTTTTGTATGTGGAGCCTTCTTTGGGTGTAGTCTGGCTACATTGTCTCCAGTTCTTGTCCAAATCTATGTGTTTGCATTTGTGAGGACAGGCCTTGTTCCTCTGTGTAGGAACTTGATTTTGGTTCCGAGGCCGGATGTTTCGGTATCGAAACCTTTTCGGCTGCTTTTTTCGGTTCCGACAACACTTTTTTGCTCTTCGGCGTACTGATTTCTCGGTGCCACTCTCTCAGTGCGAAGATTGCTCTGACCTGGTGTCTCGGGGTCGAGTCTGCTCTGTGCCTGTATCTCCACCGGAGTCGGATGACTTCGACACATGCATGCCCTTTTTCGGTGCCGATGCTCGGTCACCTATTTTACAGGTGAAGCCATGGCCTGGCGGTGGTGGCGTCCCCTGGGCTTTACTGGTCTTTGCGTGAGTTTTGTGTATCGACGTCTTACTCACGGTTTTTGGCGTATGTTCAGGATCGACCTCTTCCGAGTCCGAATCCTCAATGGAGAAGGCTTACTCTTCTTCCTCCATGTGTTTTTGTCCTGTCGGCACTGACGCCATCTGTAGTCTTCTTGCTCTTCGTCCCTTAAGGTCTTTCTGGACCGAAAGGCTTGAGAGGCCTCACAGGTATCCTCTTTGTGTTCTGGAGACAAACACAAATTACAGACCAAATGCTGATCTGTATAAGGATACTTGTTGTGACATTCGGGGCAGAAGCGGAATGGGGTCCGTTCCATTAGCCTTGAAGACGCACGCGGTTGGGCCGTCCAGGCCCCGCCAGGGAATCAAAAACCCCGAAGGGCAGCCGGAGCTCTTCAAAATTCAGTGTCGCTCTGTTGTAACTAACACGATACCGAACGCAAACAATACCGTCGAATTTTCCGAGTTTTTCATTAACTTTCCGACCCGAAGCGCGGAGCGAAAAGGAACACGTCCGAACCCGATGGCGGAAAGAAAACAATCTAAGATGGAGTCGACGCCCATGCGCAATGGAGCCGAAAGGGGAGGAGTCCCTCGATCTCGTGACTCGAAAAGACTTCTTCGAAGAAAAACAACTTGTAACACTCCAAGCCCAACACTAGATGGCGGGATGTGCAAAGCATGTGTATCTGCAGCTACATATGCCATCGAACATATATATATATATATATATATATATATATATATATACACACACATATACATACATACTGATAAGAAAACAAATCACACGCACTCCTGGTCAAGAATGAATCCAATTAAGTTTATTTCAGGCAACACACCCAATGCGTTTCAACACTTCATGTGTCTTGTTCACAAGTCATTTACGTACATACACACACACATATTTTTCACCCACTGAAAAAAATAAAGGTTAAAGTGACGTTATAGTTAGGTATGTTAATAAGATCTTGTCTAACATTTAAAAAAATCATAGTATTCACTGGAAAAAAACTAAGATTTAAGTGACGTTATAGCTAGGTGTAGAAATAAGGTAAGGACTAACATTTAAAGAAAAAAAACTCTGAAATTCAACAGTTATAGTTTACTAGACTAAGTATAACTTGCACCTTCACCATGTACTGCTTATGACCTCAAATGCCATAATTGATATGAATGATGATATCAATGATAACACCAAAGTTATATACAGCATAGAGTAAATGTGTCGGTCAGTAGCATGTACATAGGGTAAGGCATGGAGATAAGTGTAATTGTGCATTTTACAAGTTATGTGGGACACCATTTACAAATTACTCAAGTTAGGGGTGGGTGTTGTACTCCATGTTAAACAAGGTAAAAGCTAAGCACACCTGATGTGAGTTGTACAGGTATGTTTGAAAATAGGTTGTATCTTAGAACTATAGGCCACAGACTGTTCTACGAAATCTGCAAGAAAGGCAATAGCAGCGGTTAACAATACATTAATCACCAGTGGATATCTAAGCTAAGCCAATCACTTTTAAATGGACCTTTTACTTAATGCAGTACATAGCAGAGGTGAGCACCAAAGGACTGTTCCCCAAGCAAGAGATGCAGAGATAATCCAGGTGAGCTGCTGCAAATTCTCAAATATTTATCATGCAAGTACAAAGTAAGAATGTACATGTTAAACAGTTGTAATAAAGTGGTATAGACACATTCTATAAGCTGTGCAAGTTAATTTCTGGAACTTTACTAAAGATTTTGGGGCACTGCAGATTAGTTAATAATGTAGAGGTGTTCCAATTAGAGGTGATTTATCTCATAGTGGTGTTGGAAGCATGGCTCTAAGGTTGCATGTCGTTATGCCCATCTCAAGAATGTGTGTATTGTATTTTACTCAACTACAGAGCATTATCCATAAAGCCTGACAGAAGGTGTCTTTAAAGTGGCAAATCTATACTTGTCAACTCAATTACTTACAAATGTGAAATCTTTAAGGTAACAGAAAATTGTCCACAGGTGTACTGTCCTGAATTGCATCAAGTTAGCAAACCCTATAGGATGGTGTTACAATGATTGTATGATGCCATCAGTGATCCAATCAATTATGTCATTCAATGCAATGAGTGATGTAATTGTGAGGTTATACGCAGTGCATGGGAAAGGTGAAAGTTATAGTTAGTTTATTAAACTACAATTGGTGAATTTCAGACGGTTTTTTGGTTTGGAAACATTAATTTTTTACCTTATTTCAATACGTAATTATAATGGCACTTTAACCTTTGTTTTTTTCAATGAACATATATGTATACATATATCTAGATCAAAGCATATTTAGTTAAAATAGCTACACAGTTGTGTGTGCATATAAACACAACATTTGTAATGGGAGCCATGTTTATATACAGCTTCCACACAAAGAAATAGTGTTTAAAGAGCTGAAGTGCATCAGTTGAAGTGCTTTGTTAAGAGCACATTTTTTAAACTCACGTCAAAGTGTTATATAAAATGCTTAACGTATCCTGCAATAGATTGTGTATTTAGCACTTACTCATATGAGTTACCTTTTTTTTTCTTTACTTTTTTCTAGTATATTAGAAAACAACGTAAAGAGCTCATCTTCAGCTCAGTAAATTCAGGCCATATGGCCACATCCATTCTGGACAAAGCTTTCAGGAATGTGTGTTCTGGATAACAAATGTACACTAGAGCTATTGTAAACTGCTCAGTCCATTTTGGGGTGTACAAGGTTCATTGGAAAAAAGTATATAAATTACATTTCTTGCAATAAATGCCTTGTACTTACTGTGCAGAGGGCAGTGCATTTGACCATGATCTGTAAATAGTACATACTGGGCATGGTCTGCAGTAAAAGGTTATAACCCTTGCATGTACTGCAGACATAATAACTAGCATTTGGTATTTCTGGGATGTAGCAGGGATACTATATAGGACACAAATGGCACAGCCTGATTGCAGGACATTAACTTCAGCCATGCCCACGATATGCCCAGGGCACTACGCAAGGTCTTCGGTCATGCATAGTGGTGATCTGAAATTGGGCCTAGTGTATACAGACCATGGCCTGTGTCTGCCTTGTATTGTTTGCTTCACAAGGAGTGCCCTCTACAGTTGACACTGGGTCTACTACATACAGGGAATGCCCAGTCTGTACTGCTCACAGGGAATACCCTTCAGCTTTTTTTCAGGATACTTTCTCCACAGACAGAAAGAGTAAGAAACAACAACATATCAAATATGCTCTAACACAACTGAAAAAGACTCAAAGGTAGGTGAAGTCTACTCAGAGTATAACATAGCTAGCTGGGTTAGTGGGCCTTGAAAAGAGCATTCAAATAAGAAGTACTTTTCTGCACACTTCATGCAGGCAGGAACACATTCCAAATGATAATCACTCAAGATTCACTTACGCTGGATATAAATAGGAGCTTCCAAGAACAGAAAGTGAGTGGGCATTGAGGACCAAACACAGAAGCCCTACAATACAAGCTTAGTTAATATCCTACCATCTAGGTTACATATATTTACCAATATTATAATCTAGAGAGATGATGACCTTGCTTTTGAGAAAAGGTTGTCTCTACTATTCTACATATCCAGTTTAACAATAGAAAGGGTTTAGTAGAACCCTGTTCTACTTATACTTTACCAACTGGAACACTGTGTAAACCTACACTTCACACTTGCAAACTTTTAAAGTTGTAAATGCCAAGACTGATGCAGTTTCTCTTACAGTGCACATGGTCCAACTGCCACCATAGTAATTTTTCCTTCACAACTGTACTAGATGTTCCATATATACAAATGCACATTCTAATTGATAGCAGAAAAATACTAGACCCACACACAAACTCCTTACCTATTTTGGCTTGCTCGGCTCCAGCTTTTTCAACTTCTTCCAAAGCAAGTTCTACTTCTTGGGCTTTCATCTAAAACAAATTAAAAAAACTTTAAAAAGTATATAATAACCAGACTGGCATGTAAGTTGCCTGGCTAACATGTACTTCTCTTTTTTTGTGTGCTAAATATTCAAGCTGCAAAAAATAGCAATACTTCTTAAATAGTATGCACTTAAAGAACAAGTTACTTACCTTTGTCACAGTTCTTTCTGAAGGCTACTGTATTTAAAAGCAGAATCCTCACTTTATGATTATCCCTAAAGCAGGCTTATAAATGGGGTTGGCCCTTAGGCCACAGGATCTATATAATTGTAAGCAGGAGCTACACAAGTGATGGCAGCAGATGTGCTTGGTTGTGCAGCAGCTACACCAGTATTGGAGGGCTTTGGGATTAGGCTGGACACTCTGCTGTTCACTTTCGCACTGAAATCATCCAAGAAGTCAATAGATGATTGAAGTCTGCACAGAGGTAAAATCTGCACTATAATCTAACATGAGTTTGGAAGGCTTTGGCAGCTCTTAGTCCAGATGCTCCTTGGTGCCATAGACCTGAGTTTTATCTGTCCACCTTGAAGAAGACAGTAAGCAGAGGGGGAACAACCATGGGAGTGTCAAGAGTACAACTAGTCATGATGAAATAGAGACTGAGAATATTGAAAGGGGTAGGCTGCTGCAGGTGTGTTGGGAAGAAAGATTATTTTTCTGACAATACCTGGGGCGCAATTACTTCTATGTGACTTGGTTCTCCCATACATAACGAGAGAGTGTAATCTGCTCTACACTTCAGTGGAATAAGCCTGCAACGCTGCTCTCATAAAGCATGACCGGCTCAAACGCAAGGTGTAATTGTGGATTGGGACTTTTGCTTCCAGACAAGGTGCTTGCAAAGACTTGATGGTGCAATTGATTCTCTGAATCATGAGAAGGTTTGGTCTCAAATGGTCCTCGGTTCTCCAGCAATAAACACCCATCTCTGGGGTGTTAACAAATGAAACTAGGCATCTAGCACCAAGGTAAACAGGAACTTTCCATTTATACTGGTTTACTTATACCAAGTTGGAAAAGCGCATTCTTCACTACCTTTATGCCAGCAAGAGCATTGTAGATTGTGGACGATGACCAAACCCCTTGATACACATCTTAATTTGTCTCCTTAACATTGAAGTAAAAAACCTTTACATTGCCAAGCCAATCACTTTTAAATGGACCTTTTAATTAATGCAGTACATAGCAGAGGTGAGCACCAAAGGCCTGTTCCCCAAGCAAGAGATGCAGAGATAATCCAGCTGAGCTGTTGCAAATTCTCAAATATTTATCATGCAAGTACAAAGTAAGAAGGTTGCTGGGTGTATGTTACAGGAACACCTACTTAGGTACCTTTATGTTCTACCATTCAGTAACTGCAGTCCTCCTGCCCTGCCACCCCCACCCGAGGGCTGATAACGGAAAAGATTCAAGACTTTAGAGTATGTTTTGCAGACTTGAATAGTAAACTGTTAGTGCTTGGTGTTTTCCCATGTTACAATAAGCCACTCGTACTCTTTCCATAT
This sequence comes from Pleurodeles waltl, assembly GCF_031143425.1. Classification (NCBI taxonomy): domain Eukaryota; kingdom Metazoa; phylum Chordata; class Amphibia; order Caudata; family Salamandridae; genus Pleurodeles; species Pleurodeles waltl. Next base: position 856,782,458 of record NC_090442.1, on the reverse strand, counting down.
TTCAGACGGATGGAACCATCCTGCTGTCCTATTTCAGGAAGTCAACCTCAGGAGACCACAGTCTTGGAAGAATTATGACACTTGCTCATAGTCTAGTAGTGGGAAATGGCTCTATATAATATGCTAGGATTACCCAAGTATTAGCTGTTTGCCTGTGGTGCAAACAGCAATCTTGATGTTGTGATGCAGTAAAAGGTTCTTTTCCAGTTCCCCTGATGGAAACCAACCCCAGAAGTTTACCAGGTCTGTCTTTCAAATGTACCTTGGCTTTGTGCTCCGTGGTCTCAAACCTGGAGAGGTCCTCCAAGAAAACATTGAGAATAGGAAAAGGTGTGACTGACTGTGCTGTCAATGAACATGGATTCCATGATGGTGGTGATCAAGACATGGACTGGTGGCGTACAAGACTTTTCAAGTGTTGCAAAGTCATCTTTTTGCCCTGTTCACCCCAATTTTTTTGTTGCTGACTGGTGCTAATGATAACTGACTCTGACTGTGCCCTGGACTCTGCTAGCCAGACCCAGGCCAGTGCTATGTTAAAACACACACATGTAGTAGAGCATACTGGGTATTATAGTACCCTTCTCATTGTCCTGACAGACCCTGTAAGTCCCAGGTACATAATAGGGCAAGAGTGTACAATCTGCCTATAAGCCCCTAGTATATAATAGAACATGGAGATTAGCGGCCCAGCAGAACTTCTGCACTTGCATGAGTGCATTGCTGGGTGATTCCTGTCCTTTTAAATGCAGGCCTGCCTTGCAGTCTGTCTTTAAAAGTTAAATTCCTACCATTTGCATGACAGCCCTTAGAAGACCTTAGTAAATAATGTGGCAAGGGGGTGCCACTACCTATAAACCCTAGTACATAGTACGGTATGGAAGTAGAGGCCCAGCACAATTGCTGCCCTTTGCATGTGGGCACTGCTGGAGGTTTTTCTGTCATTTATAAATGCAGTCTGACTCTGCATGATGTCCCAATTCGTGTCCCAATGGTGTCCCAATTCGCCTTTGGTGCTGTGGGTACTTTAAATGTGATGGTCTACCTTATTTTCACATATTAAGTATCCCCAGGGTTTCCTCCAGGTGTCCCATAGGTGGGGGGGGGGGATGTAACTATAAGCAGGGGCCTTATAAAACATGTTTTATAAACCCTGGTTAGGGAAAAACTGATGATTTCATTTTTCCCCCATTATAGATAGTGGCCTTCATAGGCTATCATTGCTATATTGTATTTCATAGTAATTATAGTAAGGAAAAGAGCAGAAAAGTCATTCAAGGACTTAAGAGATTTGTTTTGATAAATCCAGCAATTTGACATCTGTGAATTTATCACAACTTGTTCAGAAAATAACTTATAAGGCTTTTCTTCCTGTAAGCCAAAATCCAGCCTTCTGAAGGTCCCCTCTGAATGGTCAGTGCTAACAGGATTAGCAGAGCTGCTTGATTAAGTGATAAGTGGGTGTCCAGGGGAGAGCCTATCAGGTGAAGGGCAGCTCGGGGGCTACACAGGAATGCCAGACCAGGGGGAGGGGTAATACAAACATACAGGCTCAAAGGAGAGCAAGACAGGAAGGAATGCCAGATCACCTAACCCCCACCTTCTGGACCCCTCAGCCAGATACCAGGCTTAAGGAAGGAATTTGCAGATGTTAGGAGGAGGAGAGCTATGGAAATGAGGATGGTTTAGTCAGGTCTTACTGCTCTGCCGAAATTACTGACATCATGGAGTTTGGAAGAATGGTGATTCCTGGGACAGATATATGCCACACTTTGGAGGAAGTGGTCATGCATCTGGGTGTCTCTCTGCATTCGATTGGTTGGGTGCCCCCCCTTCCTGATGCCCAGGAACTGGGAATAAATATGTGAGAGGTGCATAGCCCCTCAGATCTCCTGCCCGAAACTACAAGAGAAAGAAGGACTGCCCTGCTGGAATCTGGATCTGCAGCCTTGGCCTGCACTTCTGAATGAACTGTGCCTGCTGCACAATGTGGTACTACAGCCCTAGGGATGGTGCCTTGCTTCAAGAAGGATTCAAGAGTGGACTCCCTGCAGCTACAGGTTAACAGAGCTTCACCTGCATCATGCCCCGCAGACTAATCAGCCGGGAGTGCACCCAGTGGACTTTTTAAGCTTTTGGTCAAGGCACTGTGGGAACTGTGGTCCAACTTTCCAAGGACCATCCAGGAGATTCCAGACCCTTGGATTTGTGTTTTGGACCCTCTGTACCTGCAAGCGGGACTTCAGGAAATGCCTCCTGAAGATTGGAAGAGTTTTTGGTAAAGTTGGCACTTAGGCCCTCATTACAACATTGGCGGTAAAAGCCGCTTACCGCCGTGCAGAAGACCGCCAACACACCGCTGTGGTCACGGAAATCCACCACAGCTATTATGACCCACAGCTCGGAATCTGCCTAAATTAACACACCCACACAAGTCCGCCACACCAAAGGCCAGTGATAAACTGGCAATAACAAAACCTCCACCGTCACGCCAACAGAAGTACGCCCACACTATCAGGACACATGAATCCACGCCGCAGTCTTTCAACCGCGGTATTCCATTGGCGGTACACACCGCCGGGCTCAAAATACACACACTTTCACAAAATACATCCACATTGGACAATTCGAAACACACACACCTGATACACATACACACACCACTCTCACACACCCATTACAAAATAAAACACACACACACACATCACCCAAAAACCCCTACGACCACAATTAACGAGAGAAGGCCAGAGAGAGACACCACAAACAACTTCCAAGCATCCACAGGCACACAATATCATCACCCACAGAACTTCCACGCACCTCACACAACACACCACTAAATATCACCCCACTTATCACTACACACACCACCCCATGGCACGGACACCCCAGGTTCTCTGAGGAGGAGCTCAGGGTCATGGTGGAGGAAATTGTCCGGGTAGAGCCACAGCTATTCGGATCACAGGTGCAGCACACCTCCATAGCAAGGAAGATGGAGCTATGGCGCAGAATAGTGGACAGGGTCAACGCAATGGGACAGCACCCAAGAAATCGGGATGACATCAGGAAGAGGTGGAACGACCTACGGGGGAAGGTGTGTTCCGTGGTCTCAAGACACCACCTTGCAGTTCAGCAGACTTGCGGGTGACCCCCGCCTCCTCCCCACAACTAACAACATGGGAGGAGCAGGTCTTGGCGATTCTGCATCCTGAGGGCCTCGCAGGAGTAGATGGAGGAATGGACTCTGGTAAGTCAACTCTTAACTATTACATCCCCCACCCTACCTGCATGCCATCACATACCTCCACCCTCACACCCATCACTCCAACTCCTCACAAATGTCCCAACATCACAAACCACCCATCCCAACACCATGCCCTGCATGCAACAACAAAGCATGGACACCCATCACCAAAGCATGGCCACTGCACATACCCATACACCCCCCTATACCACAATCACACAAGGTCCCACACAGGAATGCAAGCACTGGGGTACACGGTCACCCACCTATTGCACACCATGGCACACACAGATGTAATAAACATCCTTTTATACCCCTGCAGGACCCCTACCCAACGTCACCGGACAGGAGGGTCCACACATGTCCACACCACCAACAGAAGAGGCCCACAGTGATAACAGCAGCTCTGTCCAACTGGATGTAGATGACCAGCCCGGCCCATGGGGGACCTCGGGACACTCGGTTCCCCTCACACAGTCACAGGCCACCACAGAGCTTCCCCCCTCTGTAAACACCAGCACAGCACCCACCCAGTGGGCCCATACCTCTGTCCCCAGGACACGTCAATCAGCAGTGTGTCCACCACTACAGGGAACCCAGGCTAACCCACCACCCCACCAACACCAGAGACCTGGGGGCAGTGGTAGTGGGCACACGGTCCAGGGGACGGAGGCCCAGGAACACAGGGGAACTGGGAGGGCTGCTGTGCGACAGGGGGAGGACAGGCCAAGGGAACCCACTCTCCACGAGGCCCTCTCCAACATCATGGGAGCCTACCACCACTCCCAGGAGACTATGGCAACGGTACTGGCCAAGTTTCAGGAGACCCAGGAGGAACAGTATTTGGGCTTCAGGGAGGAACTCAGAGCCATCAATTCCACCCTGGGCACCATCGTAGGGGTGCTGAAGGAAGTACTCAACACCAGGAGGGACACTGTGGCACAACAAGGGGCCCCTGACAATAGCCTGGACGATGAACTGCCCACCACCTCTGGCGGCGCTAGTGGACAGGAGGCACCGCCACAGGACCACCACACCAGCACCCCACCCCCTGCAGAGGGAGAACCACCCCGCAAGCGCTCCCTAAGATCCAGGACAAAGACAGAGAATGATGCCAAGACCCCCGCCAAGAAATGAGACCACCCTGAATGTAATTTGTCTTTCCCACTTTGTCACCCTGTCCATCCTCAAACTGCCCCAGCTCCACTTCCTATGCCCATTTGGGCAATGCACCTGTGAGACTAATAGACTGGACTCTGCCATGGACATTCCTCCACCATCACCCCTCACCATTTTACAACCCCCTCCAATATTGAGCACTTAAATAAACAGCCTTGAAGCACAAAACAATCTGGAGTCAGTCTGTAATTTCGAAATAGTGTATTAGCAATTACAGAGTCAAAATGCTCTTTCATATGTAATGTCAACATACCTATGTCACACAGTTCTAGTCCATGAGGAAACAAAGCAGATGTCCACAGTGGGACCCACATCTGTGAAATCATAAGGGAAAGTGACAACTCCGTGACCATACACTGGCTGAAAACGACAGACAGTAGAGAGGTAGTATTGTTAAAGTACACATAGTAGGCAGGTTTGTATTCTTACCTGTGTCTCACTGGAAACATTGCAGGATCACCGAGTTCCTGTTGTCGATGTCCTCTTCTTCTGCTTCCTCGTCTTCACTGTCCACAGGCTCCACATCTGCAACAACACCGCCATCTGGACCATCCTCCTGCAGAAAAGGCACCTGTCCTCGCAAAGCTAAGTTGTGAAGCATACAGCAGGCCACGATGATCTGGCACACCTTCTTAGGTGAGTAGAATAGGGATCCACCTGTCATATGGAGACACCTGAACCTGGCTTTCATGAGGCCGAAGGTCCGCTCTATTATCCGCCGAGTTCACCCATGAACCTTATTGTAGCGTTCCTCTGCCCTGGTCCTGGGATTCCTCACTGGGGTCAGTAGCCATGACAGGTTGGGGTAACCAGAGTCACCTGTAAATGGCGAGGGACAACTGTTAGACACGCACTAACCTGTAGGGATATCCCCAGACCCAGACAACCATTCCCACAGACTTGCTTCCAGGTGCTCACCTAATAGCCACACACGGTGCCTCTGGAGTTGACCCATCACATAAGGGATGCTGCTATTCCGCAGGATGTAAGCGTCATACACTGAGCCAGGGAACTTGGCATTAACATGGGAGATGTACTGGTCTGCCAAACACACCATCTGCACATTCATGGAATGATAACTCTTCCGGTTTCTGTACACCTGTTCACTCCTGCTTGGGGGTACCAAAGCCACATGGGTCCCATGAATGGCACCTATGATGTTGGGGATATGTCCCAGGGCATAGAAGTCTCCTTTCACTGTAGGCAAATCCTCCACCTGAGGGAACACGATGTAGCTCCGCATGTGTTTCAGCATGGCAGGCAACACTCTGGACAACACGTTGGAAAACATAGGCTGGGACATCCCTGATGCTATGGGCACTGTTGTTTGAAATGACCCACTTGCAAGGAAATGGAGTACTGACAGCACCTGCACTTGAGGGGGGATTCCTGTGGGATGGCGGATAGCTGACATCAGGTCTGGCTCCAACTGGGTACACAGTTCCAGGATTGTGGCACGGTCAAGCCTGTAGGTGATGATCACATGTCTTTCCTCCATTGTCGACAGGTCCACCAGCAGTCTGTACACCGGAGGATGCCGCCATCTCCTCACATGTCCCAGCGGACGGTGCCTATGAAGGACAACAGCGAGCACAGAGTCAACCAACTCAGAGGTACGTACCCACAGCTTACACAGAACACGAATCATAATCCGATATTTGGCCTGTATGAGTGTTGAGGCAAGGCCCACTGAGGTGTGACGCAGTTAAAAATTAACCCATGTGGGCCCCTGAAATGGCAGCTGCCTGACCTGCAAAGTGGGACAATGGGATAAGAGGTAACTGCGCTGGCGTTGTACACCGTCGCGGTGGGCGGTCGAAGACCGCGGCGCAATGCTGCATTGGTTAACATTGGACCCTATGGGTCTCAGGAGCTAATGATTATGTACGCCGGCGGGGACGGTACGCACCGCCGCGGACGTGACTGCCATTTTTTTTCTGTTCAATCACTCGATACCTGATCTTCGACAGGAGCGGACCTACACTGCGAGTGCTGCTGTCACCTTGGTCTGGAAGAGACAATGGCTCGTGCGACTGTGGAAAGGGCCCCAGCCTTCACATCGGAGGAGTTGGAGAAACTCGTGGCTGGGGTCCTCCCCCAGTACACGCTACTCTACGGTCCTCCAGACAAACAGGTAAATACACTGGGATCGTGCTGTATGGGCTATGCCTGTGTGGAGTGGGGTGGATGAAAGATGGGGGGGGAGATTGAGGCGTGCATGAAACGACGGTGAGTGCATGTGCATCATGGCAAGGGTAGGGATGGGGGCCAATGACTGTGACGGTGCATTTGGTAATAACATTTCTTTTCCCCCTGTACAATTCATGTAGGTCAGCGCCCACCAGAAAAAAGATATTTGGCATGCCATCGCCAAGGACGTCTGGACCCTGGGGGTCTACCGCAGACGGAGCACCCACTGCCGTAAGAGATGGGAAGACATTCGCCGCTGGAGCAAGAAGACGGCGGAGGCCCAGCTGGGAAAGGCCTCCCAACGTGGGAAGGGTGCCCGTCGCACCATCACCCCCTGATGTTCAGGATCCTGGCAGTGGCATACCCGGAGTTGGATGGGCACTTGAGGGCATCACAGCAGCCACAAGGGGGTGAGTACACTCTCATTCTGCTGATTTTGCGCGCAGTGGAGGTGTCTGGGTGGGGGAAGTGGGCTGTGGGTTTCCCTAGGCCAGGGCGAGTGTGCTAGTTAGGTCCCCTTGTTCTGGCAGACCCTGTGGCACCCCAAACCCACCTGTGTACAGTGCCAAGTACACCTAGTCACGTTCCTGTGTCATCCATGTGTGCAGATGTCGTGGAGGCCAAGTCTGCGGCGTACTGCAGGGGGCTTCTGTGTCTGTCGTGTCTGCCAACGGTAGCGGTAATGCATGCACTCAACATGTCTTTCTTCTGTCACCTCCCCCCCCTTTTGTGGTCTCCCTGTTCTTGTGTACATTAGCATCATCAGGCGGAGGAGCAGTGGCAACGGAGCAGGAGGGAGCTGCATCCCACATGGCTCTGGAGGACGACACTATGGACTCTGAGTTCACCAGTGGGACGGAGGGCAATGGGAGCTCCACGGCGGGGACAGGAGCGGACACCAGTGACACGGACTCGTCCTCTGATGGGAGCTCCCTTGTGGTGGCGGCAACATCTGTGCCCCCACATCTACAGGTACAGCCGCCACCCCCCCTACCAGCACCGCCCTTCCAGGAGCCCGTCAGCCTTTGCCCCGTGCCCGCTCACCCAGGAGGGTGGGCATCACCTTCGCCCCAGGTACCTCAGCCCCTGCCCCAGTCACCCCTGCTGCCCTCAGTGAGGAGGCCATTCACCTCCTCAGGTCCCTCACTGTTGGGCAGTCTACCATTCTGAATGCCAACCAGGGTGTAGAAAGGCAGTTGCAACAATCAAATGCATTCCTGGAAGGGCATTCATTCTGGGCAGGCGGCCCTTCAGCGAGCTTTTCAGACTCTGGCCTCAGCACTGATGGCAGCCATTGTCCCTGTCTCTAGCCTCCCCCCTCCAACTTCCTCCACCCAGACCCAATCCCCTCTACCTCAGCCTATCCCAAGCACACCTTCAGACCAGCATGCAGACACGTCAAAACACAAGGGAAGCTCTGGCAAACATAAGCACCACACATCCCACAGGCACTCACACAAGGATCACACACATGCAGACACACCAACATCCACTGCCTCCACTGTGCCCCCCTCCTCCTCGTCTCCCTCCTCCCTCCCTGTCTCGCCTACACTCACACCTGCATGCACTACATCTACAGCCACTACTTCCCTCACCAGAACACCCACCACCACACCCCACTCACGTGCAGTCACCACCCCCACTGCCATTAACACGTCCCCTGTGTCCACTCCCAGTGTGTCTGTGACGCCCCCTCACAAGATACACAAACGCAGGCACAAACGCACCCAACAGCCATCCACCTCACGACAGCCTCCAGCGCATGCACCTTCACCCAAAGTCACCAAACAAACACCTCCTACAACCACAACCTCTTCCTCCACTCCCAAACCCCCTCCAGCTACCCGTCCAGTGTTCCCAAAAAACTTTTCCAGTCCAACCTTGACCTCTTTCCCACACCTCCCCCACCCCGTCCATCTCCTAGGGCCCAACTCTCCAGGTCCCAACCTAGCACCTCAGCCACAACATCTCCGGGACCAGTGGTGCCTGTAGTCCCCGGAATCTGGAGTGCACCGGCCACCAGTGTGGCACGGAGCCACAGCACGGACAGTCCCCCACCTGTCAAGCATCAAAAGCTGGCCAGTGCCCGGCGGGAGAGGGGGAAGACTCCAGCCACCAAAGCCACTTCCAGGGGTACAGGTGGGAGTGTGGATTCAGCTGCGACACTTTCCGAGATGGGGAAGGGCCACAAGAAAGTCGGCAAGTCTGGGAAGAGCAGCACGGCGGAGAAGACCGCCATCATCCCCGCTGCCCAGGAGGCCACCGCCACCAGCCCTGCTGCCCAGGAGGCGACCGCCATCATCCCCGCTGCCCAGGAGGCCACTGCCAACACCAGCCCTGCTGCCCAGGAGACGACCGCCATCATCCCCACTGCCCAGGAAGCCACCGCCAGCACCAGCCCTGCTGCCCAGGAGGCCACTGCCACCAGCACAGCTGCCCAGGAGGCCACCGCCACCAGCCCAGATGCCCAGGAGGCCACCGCCATCATCCCCGCTGCCCAGGAGGCCACCGCCAAAACCAGACCTGTGGCCCAGGAGGCGACCGCCACCAGCCCTGCTGCCCAGGAGGCCACCGCCATCATCCTCGCTGCCCAGGAGGCCACCGCCACCAGCCCTGCTGCCCAGGAGGCCACCGCCATCATCCCCACTGCCCAGGAGGACACCGCCAGCACCAGCCCTGCTGCCCTGGAGGCGACCGCCACCAGCCGTGCTGCCCAGGAGGCGACCGCCACCCGCACAGCTGCCCAGGAGGCGACCGCCATCATCCACGCTGCCCAGGAGGCCACCACCAGCCCTGCTGCCCAGGAGGCCACCGCCACCAGCCCTGCTGCCCAGGAGGCCACCGCCACCAGCCCTGCTGCCCAGGAGGCCTCCGCCATCATCCCCGCTGCCCAGGAGGCCACCGCCAGCACCAGCCCTGCTACCCAGGAGGCCAACGCCACCAGCACAGCTGCCCAGGAGTCCTCCACCAGCACCAGCCCTGCTGGTCCAGACAGGACCACCAGCACCAGCCCCGCTGGGCCATAAAGGACCGCCAGCACCAGCCCCGCTGGGCCAGACAGGACCGCCAGCAGCTGAGTCACTGCAGAGGACCCCGCTGCGACAAGCACAGGTGAACAGGGCACCGCCACCACAAGCACTGCTGAACAGGGCACCACCGCAACAAAAACCGGTCAACAGGGCACAGCCGCCACAAGCACCACTGAACAGGGCCCCGCCGCCACAAGCACTGCTGAACAGGGCACCGCCACCATGAGCACCGCTGGCCTATGAGCGCCAAGGGCACTGACACTACTGAGTCCGTCACGAGCAGGATGAAGCACTCTGGGCACCAAACCCCCTCCAGAAACAGTGGAGATTCACATCCACTACCTCTGTCCTTGGCAGGATGAAGCACTCTGGGCACAAAGTCCCCTCCAGAACCAGTGGATATTCCCATCCACTACCTCTGTCCTTGGCAGGATGAAGCACTCTGGGCACAAGGCCCCCTCCAGAACCAGTGGAGAAAGGCATCCACTTGAGACTGTGGCTTTGCACTCCCCAGGGTGGAACAGTGGGCAACCCACCCACTGTAGAGACTTGAGAGACTGTGGCTTTGCACTCCCCAGGATGGAACAGTGGGCAACCCACCCACTGTAGAGACTTGAGAGACTGTGGCTTTGCACTCCCCAGGATGGAACAGTGGGCAACCCACCCACTTGTGAGACTTGAGAGACTGTGGCTTTGCACTCCCAGGATGGAACAGTGAGCAAATCACCCACTGTACAGACTTGAGAGACTGCGGCTTTGCACTCCCCAGGATGGAACAGTGGGCATGTGGCCCCCTCGTTGATTTGGCGTCGTGCACTCAACCGGCTGAGGTGCCCCCCCTTTCCCTTCCCCCTGAGGTGCCTGTTTTATTGCTATCTGATGCCCCTGCAGTGCTCTCTCCGTCATGTTCGGGGACTGAGTGTGGGCCTCGCCCATACCGTGTGGGCCCAGTGTTGCACGGACTTCAATGGAGCACTAACTGGATTAATATTCTTGGTGTATATTTTGTTTATAGTATACATATATATTTTTGCGTCCTGGATTTTAATATATTACAATGGTTACACTCATTTCCTTTTGTCTTTGTATTCTTCCGGGGGGGTTGAGGGGTGTAACTGTAATGTATCATGCTGTATTAGTGTGTGTGTTGTCGTGGGTGAGGGTGGGGGTGTTGCGTATTGTGTGTGTGTGTCCCTGTTTTTAATCCCTCCCCCCTCCCCTGTGTCGTAGGTGCAGTACTCACTGTGGTCTTCGCCACCTGCGTTCGTGCTCCTGGTAGAGGAGCAAGAAGGTAAGGGCTGGCAGGATCTGGAGCTCGGGTTCCACAGCGTCCTGATTCCTCGTGGGGTGTGTAGAGGTGAGCATTTTCCCTTCGAAGTCCTGTTTCCGCTGGAAAAGGGGGCGGATTGGTAGGTTGTGATACTGTGGGCGGTACATTGTCCTCCGCCTGTCTGTTGGCAGTGACTGCTGTGCTGTTTGTTTGTACCGCCGTGGCGGTCGGAGTGTTAAAGTGTCTGTCTTTGTTGGCGGTTTTCGCCACGGTCGTGATTCCATTTTTATTTTCGCTGGCCTGTTTGCGATTTTTACCTCTGTTTTAACACCGACCGCCAGGGTTGTAATGACCACCTTAGTGTTGCTAAGCACTAGGAAGTGTTTATTCATGAAAAAACTCATATCTCCAGCTCCAAGGACCAACCAGGAGATTCCAGACTCTTAGATGTGTGTTTTGGACCTTTTGGACCTGCAAGGAGGACTTCAGGAAACACCTCCTGAAGGTTGGAGAATATTGGTAAAGTTGGCACTTTGTGTTTCTAAGCTCTAGAAAGTGTTTTAAAATTCATATCTCTGATTCGCTACATTCGATTTTTGTCCTTTACTCATAAAAATATGACCGATTTATATAAATTGGTGTGGGATTTTGTATTGCGTGTTGTGTCTCACTCATTTACTGTATTGGTGTTTTTAAATGCTTTACACTCTTGTCACCTAAGTTAGGCCTGCCTGCTCGGTTACAGCTACCAAGGGTTGAGCAAGGGGCTAATTTACTCAGACCTTTACTGAACCTATATTTGGTCATTGGCCTTATTGTCAGTGGTGGGTTCATACTTACCACTACCAATAACCCACTTTCCAACACCAAGTGAGCAAAGCCGGATAACCTGAGGATGCATGCCTTGTGAGGCTTTGCGAATTCTCAGAAGTAGATGGCATTCAAACTGCTATTGCTCCCCAAGTATGGGAATGCCCATAAGGCTCTGGCCAAACTGGAGCACCAAAAGACAAAGGTAGCATAGGAAACAACAGGCTGCAAGACAGTGTTTGAGTGGTACAGCCGGATTTTCCTCACACTGTGGATAACAGGGGAAAGAATAATATTTTGTGACCAATTCCCTGAATTCTGGTTGCAAAGTAAGATGGACTTTTGATCCATTATTACACTTTGTCACTGAGAAAAGAGAAGAAGGGTGGAAGACGACTTCAAGCCCATGATGTCCTCTATGTGTGAGTCTTCAGAGAAAAGTGCAGCGGTTGTTTACAGAGAGGTACGAGTACTCCAATAGTGTGAGACCTCTGGTAAAGTGCTACACAGTGGCATATATGTCAAGCTTGAAGGGCTACAATGTTTTTGAGAATCCCAATCCCTTCATTTTTCTCAGTTGGTGGGTAAGACACAAACAGATTAATCACAGAGAAAGAAGGGAGAGAGTCACACAAGTGCCATTTGTCTGCTTCTTTAAATCGACAAAAAAGGTAGGCAGGCTCAGCAGGGATGTGGTTATAGGGATGAGAGATCTGTTGTGCTCCCCCAGAGGTCATGGCCTCACTCAACCACCCTTCTAAACTAAAAGCATTTTACTGGGACAAGGGTGTCTTTTTACCTACAAAGGTGCAACTAGTGCTTTCCAGAAGAGGGTAAGTGGGAACTGCATACCTTGTTCATTCTTTACCTACTGTGTTGTTTGAACATCTTGGCAATACCTTCACACAGAAATCTCCATCCCTACATTATCTTACAATGACATTGAAACTCTGCTGTCTACTTATTAAAAAGTGCTCACGGGAAAGTATGCTACTCATGCACGAACAACCAGTAACTGAATGGTCTTTCGTTTTATTATATTCCTTGACTGCCTTGAGGCGATAGCTATGATCTACTGATATAGAAAGAAACTGCTTATGATTTTGCTTACCATGGACAGTTGAGAGGGTTCAGTGTCCAATATACCAAGCCCAGGACTCAAACCAGCATGTGCAAACTGACTGATTTGCGACCTGGGATTTATTTTGTGATCCAATTGAGATACTAATCAATCGCATTGTTTGCGATTCAGAAGGGGGGTCACAAATGTTACTTTGTGAATGGGAAAGGCTCTTCCGGTTTGCAGGATAACTTTTGTACATTACAGAGCACTGCTTTGTTGTTGCTGTGATTTTGTGAATCCTAGGCTTTCTGACTGCAAAATAGTTTTGTACATTGAGCCCTGTGTACCTTAACAGTGCACCCCCTTGACAAATGGTGTACTTGAAAATCAGGCCTGGCCTGTGCATGTGGGACTACAGTCATGTTTCTTGGCAAATGTACCTTATTTGACCTGTGAAAACAGATTCCTCACTCAGGCATGGGTTTCCTTGTATGGAACATAAGAAAATATGTTACTTACCTGTAACTGTAGTTCTCCAATATTGGTATATTTCATTGATTCACATGCTTGAATCTTTCCCCATCATCGAAGCTGGAGTCCCAGGGTACCATTGAAAGCAGTATTCAATGATGTACATAGCACATTATGGCTAAAACTATTAATTTTAATAACTATATAATTTATTAAGAACCAAAGTTCAGCCAATAAGGTGACAGCACCCTCTAGAACCCTCTCCACAGAGGCTCCACTCTCTCAGATTCTCCAGCACAAGAGGAAAAAGAGAAGGCCAGAGATTAAAGGGTGCCTCTATGAGGAAGACGGTGAGTTTGCATGTGAATCAGTGAACAATACCAATACCGGAGCATTACAGCTACAGGTAAGTAACTTTTTTTCTTCTCTAGTGTTTAATCTTTCATACATTGACATGCTTGAATCAGAATAGGAAGGAGTTAACACACTTACATAATCAATTACAAAATAATAGAAAAGCGGATGGTGGGAAATAAAAGAAAACATGGCTCACCTTACTGAAATAGATGGTGTAACACTACTTGCCCCATAGCCTCATCAATTAGTTCAGAGGAATCCAGGAACAGTGCTGTGTGAATGTGTGCTGTTCCTCTACGTCGTCGCTCGCCATACTGGTTTATTAGGTACACCAGCAAAGAGAGGGGAGGAAGTAGAGACAGCTCTGGTAGAATGAGCTTTTACCTTCTCCTTCAGTCGTTTTCCAGCTTTGTTATGAAACAACTGTATAGCTGCTGCAGTCCATCAGGCTATACTTGGCTTGGAAACTGGGTAATATTTTTAAAGGTTTCCATAAGCGGCAAGGAGTTTAACTGATTTCCCAAACTGTCATGTCCTGGGCAAGTAAAACTTGAAACATATTAACGTCCATATGTTTATGCCATACTCTGGGAATTTGGAAATAACACCCTAAAGACAATAGTCTCATTTAAATGAAATTCCAGTGGGACCTTTTTTATGAACATAGGATTAGGTCTTAGGACCACAATGTTATGTGTGAACTAGCATCAATGGCTCTTTAATGGTAAATGCTTGAATATCACTAACTCTCCTTGCTGGCATGCTAATAAGAGTGACAATTTCCATATTAAGAATTTTAGATCTGCTTTGCGTATTGGTTTAAATAGGGCTTTCATCAGTTATCCAAGTACTACGTTCAGGTGCCAAGATGGAGGAGGTATCTTTACAGGAGGGAACATTCTGAAAAATCCTTTTAGGAAATGCTTGATCTCTCTGCTAGACCATAGCAACAGTGATTTATTTAATAATCTAAATCTTGAGATCGCTGCTACCTTTAATGGAAGTGTGAGCTTATCCCGATCTTGGTTACAGGAGCAGATAAGGAAGGAGCTGCTCAAATGGGACAAACTTTTGACTCCTGGCACCACAAATAGAAACTTTTCCATTTGAGCTTGTACTTTTTATTGGTGGTATAAGTTCTAGCTCTCGCAAGGATCTCTCTGCAATCTTTAGGATACTTAAGGTTGAAAACTCATTGTAGTCAGGAGCCAGTGTAAGGATGTCGGGTTTGGATGAATCACTTGGTTGTGGTTCATTGTCAACAGTGTTTGAATTGGCTTCAATCGAATGTGGGTCTGTTCAGACAGTAGTAGGAGTTCTTTGAGCCAGAACTGTCTTGGCCATCTAGGGGCAATCGGAATTATGTGGCAAAGTTCCCTCTTTAATTTTCTGAGAAGCTTTGGGATCAATGGGTTTGTTGGTAAAGCATATGCAAAGATCCCTGACCAACTGATCAAACAGGCATTCCCCCACACGCCCTGCTATGGGTTCCAGATTGCGTATAACCAGCATTTTCAATGTTCCCTTGTTACATACAGATCTTGGTTTAGTTTGCCCCAACAATCAAAAATGCCGTCCAGAATGTCATGGTTGAGCTCCCATCATGACAGCTGGTATTTTTTCTGCCCAATGTGTCTTCTAGGACACTGGTTGTTCCCAGAACGTGTTCTGCCTCCTGCGATAAAGCTGGTGACCGTGTACCCCATTGCTTGTACATATAATGCATGCTGTGGTGTTGTCTGTACACTTAGTACTGATGAGCTTGCCATCCTGGGCAGAAATGCAAGCTGAGCCAATGCTATGGCTTTTAGCTCCAGCACTTTTATGTACATTTTCATCTGGAGTTGGTTTCACTTTTCGCTGGTGGTTAAATCCTTTAGATGAACCCCCTCATCTCTCCAAGGATTTGCCTGTGGTGATGATAAATTCTAGAATATGAGGCAGGAATGTTCATCTCTTGGACAGGTTTGTGTTCTGTTTCCACCACTGCCAGGATGTTAACGTGGTCGGAGTATTTAGAATGATATAATCGAACGACCCTTTAAGTGGCAGCCATTATCGGTCTAGTTCCACTTACAAAGGACGCATCTGAAGGCGGCAATTCGGAATTAGTGGAATACAAATGGATATCATTCTGAGTAGTGACTTTATAGGTGAAATGAAACAGACCTTCTTTTGAGCTACTTTTGTGCTAACCGTTGAATCAATATTTGTCTTTCCTTTGAGATAAATGCTGTGTCTTTATTTGTGTCCAGAACCCCTCTCAAGAAAGTTAATGCTGTTGAGAGTTTGAAAGAGGATTTTTGCTCACTGATCATAAGACCCAGGCTGTTAAAAAAAGTGAGACAGGCTGTTGGAGCCTTTGTTACCTGCGGAGACGTGGCTGCGTTTATCAACCAATCATCGTGGTATAGGAATACTTGAAACTCTTTTTGCCTCAAATGAGCTGCCACTGGAGTCAGGCATTTTGTGAAGATATGGGATGTTGATTTCAATTCGTAAGGAAAAACTTTCAATTGGTAGTGAGTGCCAGTTGCCTTGAATCTTATGAACCGGCGATGCTTTGGGTGAATTGGGATATGAAAGTAAGCATCCTGGGGATCTAATGCTGTCATGTGATCCCCATGATTGAGAAGATGTAGGATATCCTGCAGAGTAACCATGTGAAAGAATTGCTTCCTTAAAAATGAGTTGAGTTTTTGAAGATCTAAGATGGGGCACCACTCTCCTAACTACTTTTGTTATGCGAAAGACGCAAGAATAGAACCTGATTCCTCTCTGGGTAACCAGATCCTTTTCTATTGCACCCTTTTTGAGAATGGCTGATATTTTTTTGCAGAAGCAGTCGCAGATGGGGGAGGGTGCCTCTTTGGGGGATATTTGTTGGTTTCTGGATTAATTCTAAGGTGTATCTGTATGTGATTAATTCCAACACCCATCTGTCAGTTGTTATTCGGGACCATTGTTGTAGATAGTCTGAGAATGATCCCCCAACTTGGCTCAGGGAACTGCAGGGGATAACCAACACTACTAAATAGTCACTGCTTTTGGGCAGTGTGCCTTCCTTGAGAAGGCTGCTTCTCTCTGGGTGCATATTTGGTGCATGACGCTGCTGGTGGCATTTAATTGGTATGGTGATACCAAGGTCTATAATTAAGTTAAAAAGGCTGATATAGCTGCCTAAATTAATGATAATATCCCCTTTAGGAATATAGACCTCTCTCGATCCCCGAAAGGGCTGTTTCATCATTTGTAATGTACCTAATGATCTGGCAGTATCTGTGTCTTTCTTGATAGCTTGTAGAACATCGTCAACATGCTTGCCAAACAGTGCCTTGCCGTTGTGCAGAATGTCATGTATTTTACTTTTAATTTCTGGCCTGAATGATGTTGCCTTCAACCATCCTTGCCTCCTAAGTACGTCTGCCCCTGCCAATTGTCGAAATCCAATTGAATACACATCTAATGCAAAATTAATCATCTCCGAGGAGATTTTCTGTAATATCTTCTTAGCTTCATCTCTCGCGTCTTCTGGCACGAGACCAATGCATGTGGCGATGTCTGGCCACATATGTCTATCATAGCGGCCTCGGGTGGCTAATGAATTGGCCACGCTAACAGTGGAGGCTACCACGGAGGAGAAGTGTTTCCCAGTATTGTCTAACCGTTGGCCTAACCTATACAGTGGTGTGGAAATGGGCATAGAAGGGTTCTTTGAACAACGCCATGCATGCTTATGTTACGAAACAGTTTGGTTTTGGATGGCCAATTGAGCATGCCGGTGAATCATCTGGTGCCTTGTACCTCTTTTCAAGTCTAGGAAACACTGCCAAAACTGTGACTGACGTTTTCATGGTTTTAATGCCTTCCTCCCAAATAAAGTCAACAATAGGAATTGACTTGACCAATTTTTTCATAGATTCCTTATAATCATAAATGAAACAATCCGACTCCTTTGTAGTCAAAGGAAGATCAAATCTTTTAGCTGCCCTTCCACCAATATCATCCAGTGGAGAATCCACTGGTTGTGAGATTGGTGGAGATGGCGTTGGGATTAGGTACGCATCCCATTCACTGGGAATTCATCTAGTGTCTGTAATATCTCCTTCATCCCTATCCTCGTCCAAGGAACCATCATTTGCTTATGGTAATGCCACGGTCCTAGCCGGTGTCCGTTTTGGAGTTTTAAGAGCTATAAGAGTATGCAGCATGCGCGTTATTGGGGTTGCAATCAGTGGCAATGGCATTGGTGCAGCTGGCTGCGATGGAGAAGTAACCGGCGAAGGCTTTGGAAACCTCCTATAATAATCTTGAAACATGTTCTGAAGATTACTCACCAGAGTAAGTGTCATCTGTGATTTGGTACTTTTTGCAACCAGAACGAGGATTCTGGATTCTATAATGTTTGGGGTGTTCAGCACATTGATGCAGTCCAGATGGATATTATTGTTCCTCATAAAACTTGTCATCCTCATCATTTTCTTGACATTTAACATGTAATGCAGAGGGAACATGGTCTAGATGTATGAAGCTTTCTACCGGTGGCAAACGGCCCATTGGGACGTTTGTGACTGGTACAATGCTTTTTGGTATTTATCAACCCTATTTTGCAAGTCAATAACCTATTACCGCCATGGGCGTTCCTTCCTAATAGAGAGTCGCATTGGTATGTAGGAATGTTTTGCGACAGGAATGCGATTGCAAGACATTTACGTTGGTGGTCACCATTCACAAAACGGGAATGGGAACCTGAGGGAGCCCTACCCTTTGTGAATGGGGGTCCAAACATTTTGTACGAGCAGACAGTGGTCCCATGGACCACTGCCTACTCTTACCAAACTAAAAGAACAACTTTTGATTTTTCTTTCTGTAATGCATCGCGATTTTGTTTAAGGAAAATGGGCTGTATAACAAACACAAGCATTTGCAATGCAATGGGTGTTGAATTTGAGAGAGTTAGAGCTAACGCCTAATTGGACTTTTCTTGCCACATAAATTGATCAACCCTGCCTCATAATTTGGTCCTTTCCTGTCACATAAATCAGAAAGAGCAGGGCCCTGGTTGAAGATGCATAACATAGGCTCACAAAATATTAAATCCTACCCTGGCTTAACTGAAAGAACTGGCCTAAGCTATGTACTTATGATCTTGACGACAAAAGAACAGTCACCAGTCCTATGTTTTTCAGTTCACAGTCACGGAAAATAGTATAGACACCAGTAGCAGGGACCACTGGAGTTGCAGCAAGCCAGGTTCACAGTACAATAGTTTATTTTTTGCTTTCATACACACTTCTTACATTCTAAAATCATTAATTAGCTATCACCGTCCTGACAAGTCCTACAGTACTAGCACGGATACTGATCAAACAGCAATAATGAAATACCACAGCGCATAAAATATACCCGTAACATCAACAAAGTACTGGCCACAAGAAAATCTGCACTGGCCTGTGACGTCACTACTCTGGGTCACCCAGAGTAAGGGGCAGTAGAGGTTCACGATATCAACGGGGACGGTAAAATACTTTTTGGCTACGGTTTGTGGTTCTACAGCGAGCGCCCCATCTGTCTTCTGGTCAAGATTTCACGCAGCAGGGCAGTCCTGTCAGCTTCATTTCAGAGCCTCTGCGTCCAGACCAGAGTGAATTCTGATCAGAACGTGGCCTCAGAATCAAATTTCAAAACACGGCGAGCCTTGTGGACGGCAACAGCACCGTGGCAATCAATAACTTTGTAAAGAGTGTGCATGTGATGTGCACGATCTATGTGCACCAGGGTATATCTGAAACGAAGATGACAAGGACAGTGTGCAACAGGAAAGACTACTGCATAAGGAAAATGTAATCAAGCAAGCAGCGGGTTGGTAGAGGTCAGGGGTGATGGGAAGTTAAAAAACACTGGGTGGGGCTCACAAAATTGGATTGGCTCTGATTCGGTAACAGTGTGAACAATGTGACGTTACTGGTAGTCATGCAAAGAGCTGCAATACCTCTGAACGAGTTTGCGCTGTAAGAAATTTAAATGAGCCATGGTGGTCATGGAGTGTGATGGAGAGAAACAAAATAAAAAAGAAGTGCTCCCACACTAAAGTATATTGCTGATGATGCAATAATCCATGTAACAGGGTCAGTATGCAAGGTGTAACAAAACAGCCTCAAGGCGGGACAAGCGTAAAGCATTTACCAACAACGTCAAGGGATTTTTGAAAGGCAAGCCCACTAACGAGGCATGGCATGGCTAAAGTCCACAGAATAAATTACAATACGTCAAAAAGCAGTGTTTGCATGCTGTTATGCATTGACCTAAAAAAACCAGGAGAAAAAAACATGAAGTGATTGGGCACATTAGTGCTTATAGCATCCAGAGAGATTAACCCTCCGCTTCATGTTTTTCCCCCTGCTGACGTAGGATCTACCTCAAAAGTAATGAATGGGATGTAGAGGATATGGTATTACAACTAGAGTTGGGGGCTGACTCAAGAATTGAAGAACAAGGATCCTGTCCTGCCTCATGTTCGACATACTGTGATTCTGGCCAAATCACTTAATTGCTATGAACCTAAGAAAACATGAAGCTGACCTTTTCTAATATAATTGGTGCTCAGGTAAAGCGCTCCGATGCATTTGGGCTGATTTTCTTGCTATATAAAATGCAGAAATAGCAATAATAAATTATGCGGCACTGGATAGTTATTTATGCCATGTCTAACAACTCTATACTTCCACTTTAAAAAACAATGCTGTGATATAATTTGGTGTCCGGATACAGCCTGATAAAAACGACCTTGAGAAGTTGAGAAACAACTTTTTTGTAGGCAGTGTACTAGCGAATGACACCACACTGACACGAGCCATGTTAATCCTACCCCCGGAGTTTAGCGTGGAAACGGAGTCCTCAAAAACATTAACAGTGTAAGCTTCCCTCATGCATAGAGGAGATATGACCCGTGTCACCAGTGCAGGCACTTGTCACACACAAAGCATATCATAGCCTAAAGTATGGTGTAATAGCTTGCCAGTTTCCAAAGGGCTCATGCGTTGTTTCCGGGCACAACAAGAACTGGTCAGCATACCGGAGAAGACAGGCATGGGAAAAGAGGGGGCGGGACACTGAGGAGCACAAGAGGATGATCAAAAAGAAAGCTACCATGTCCCTAGTGTAAAGGCTTCTTAAGTTCTGAATATTTCTGCAACCTGTAGACCAAAAGGCTTTTCATCTTTTTGAGTTGAAATTAATAGCTGGTTTGAAACACCCAGCCTGAGCATTCTTCACCTGGCCAAGATTCCACACTGGCTGGCGACCAGCAAGTTTCCTGGCCTCGTGTGCTAGTCACTACAGTTCTCCACTGCCTGATCGTCGCTTCTTGTAGCCATGTCATCAGATGAACACAAACTCAATGTCAAGTATGAGGCATGTGCCCATGTTGCACTAGCAGTGCCTTCCTTGGCACTAGCCACACCTATTGTGGTGGAATCGCCCTCTCTTGCCTCCCCTCAACCATTCAGTCACCTTTTAACACCAACAATGCGAGTCTGAAACGGTGTACAAGAATTAAAGATCTCAAAATCTAGGTGGGTATACTTGGCATTCAGGAAGACAATCGCCACATACCTTCCCATGCACTGTTTCAGCACTGACAGAGACATTTTTCAGTTTTGCAAAGATGAAAAGTCCTCCTACAGCAGCTTTATACAAAGCCTTATGCCGAATAATTTCGGACATTTTTTTAACTAGCTTTAAAAAAATAAAACTTCGCAATGTTGTTTGTCCTGCTGGGCACGTTTTTGCCAGTCACAAGCCTTCTTTTTGCGGGGCAATAGAAGTTAAAAAGAACAAAATAGTACCTTGAGCAAATCGGGAGCAGCACACACGCACTAATTAAGTTGAATTAATTAGTGCTTGATCCCTGCTCCTCACAGAGGAATGGAAATTATGCCAGGTATGCCTTGATGAATTATGAGGCTGTTAGGAAGAGTGCCACGCAAACCAACAAATGGTGAGTGATAGGCGGGCTCTAAGCCCTTTACTGAACACAACAGAGTCTTGCAAGCGAGATGCATGCGCTAGCACATGCACTGGCAGGCTTGACCCTAAATAAAGATTGCTTTATTGAAAAAGCAATCACAGACATGGTGGTCTGCTGAACTCAGCAGGCTACCATCCGTGCGATTGTAGCCATTCACAATGGGTCGCAAATGGAAACCTGCCTCATAAATAATAATGAGGCAGGTCCATTTGCGATCCACTGCGAATCACTAACAGTGTTAAACACACTGCTGTACATAGCAGTTTGTGATTTCCTAATAGCGAATCACTATTAGGAAATCGCAAACATGCGATTTTGTACATGTGGCTCTAAGTGGTGTCCAAAAAGGACCTTCGTCACCCAACTCCTCTTCATCAAGGAGATGTGCTGGTGGAAGAGGGGCGACTACTTGCCCATGTGTGAGCATGTTGCAGTAGCTGTGAAGATATATTCTCCTTTGTTCGAAGTGTCATCGACGACGACATAAGTGGTCCTACTGAAATCTTCAGCGTTAAAGATGGTTTTTCTGTTATCGACGGCATTGTCATCGACAAGGCTTTTGCTGGCGGTGCCACCACCGACAAGGAACTGGCTGTGTGTTCACTATCAATATCTTTGTCGATGATGGTTTGGTTGAGGGTGTCATCATTTACAGTGTCCTTATGGAAAGTATCGCCGTCGATACTATCAGCGACAAGGAAATGATCACAGATGA
Source organism: Pleurodeles waltl (assembly GCF_031143425.1). NCBI lineage: Eukaryota > Metazoa > Chordata > Amphibia > Caudata > Salamandridae > Pleurodeles > Pleurodeles waltl. Next base: position 856,760,101 of record NC_090442.1, on the reverse strand, counting down.
TGTCACACAAGTAACGGTTAACGTTGTTGTTGTAGTTGCCATCAACGCCATTGTTGATTATAACTTTGGTGTCGTCAAGAAGAATTCAAAGTGCGGTTTTGAAGCCCTTTTGAGTGACATCTCTGTCGACAGAAGAGAGGACTACTTTTCTAAATGTAAGTCTGCTCTTACAGAAGGAGAAGGCTCATACAGAACCTGTTCTGATATGATTTTCTCAATTTAGACTTTTGAGCCCAATCCTCTGATGTCTTAGAATGCCCTGATGGCTCATGATAGTCTTTTTCATCACTTTTATAGAAGACCCTGGAGGCACTCTTTCTTGAGACCTATCCCTTTTTAGGGATTATTCAGTTTTTATAGAGTCAGCACTGTCCTGTTCAGAAAGAGGGACTTCCTTAGATTTTAATTTCTGAAGTCAAATAAGTAGTCTTCCCTCTCTATCCTTTAATGTCTGAGGAAAACGTGTAGTCCTTCATCTTATACTTAGGATACATATAGGCAGTAGATGCACTCCTAATGTGGATACTCTGAGTGCAGCCTCTTTTTGCCACATGTTCCACATGTTCTGAAAAGTCCTTTTCTTGCTGGTTCTGACATGGTTGTTCAGTGAGAAGCTGTTAGTTGTAGGTTTTCAGCTGTTTATGACATAAAATGTGTTCCAAAATAAAAGAATAAGAAACACACTGAGCAGACTACAGGGAAACAGCCTTCACACGGCATGTGGTAGAAAACCTGAGGGAGTGGACCCTCTGTGGAGAGGGTTTTAGAGGGTGCTGTCGCCTGACTGGCTGAACCTTGGTTCTTAATAGACGGTGTGGATAAGTTATTAAAGTGGTTGTTTTTAGCCATAATGTGCAGTGGTGGGCGGACTATGCGGAGTTAATTCGGCAGTTGCATAAAAACTCTGTGCAATTCCACGGAGTTCTGCCCCTTTGCTGATGTAAAAGGTAGGTGTATTAGTAGCTGTGTGAATCTGCCCCAAGGTTATTCATATACAACTAATAATGAACATCAAAGCATGAATTATAATTTGTCTCGTGACCGATTGAACAGATTAAAGCATTTTATGAACTTGGGTCAACTGTAGCGTTTCCCTTACCTGTGTCTCATTTTTATAGAGTAGGCAGTTCAGATGTAGGAATATGTAGGTTGTGCATCGCCAATAAGCTAATAACTAATTATTCATTATTTGCTCAAACACAACACCACCATTTCGTAAAACTTGCAGATTGAGCAATGACAAAACACGTCACTTGGTAACGATATTTATTGCTGTTGATGGGTAAAGCAAACACGGGCACATTTCCAGAGATCTCTTTTTCAGCCATCATTTACTTTGTCAACTGAAATCAGAGAGAGCCCTTCTTGCGCTTCCTCGCGCCCTTTCATTTTCCGTGTTTGATCACAGTCTTTCAGTTTCAGCTTCTTTCACTCGATGGGACACCCTGACACAGCTTGCATATACAATATGATAGTATGAGTGGAAAAAATGATGACTTCTCTGCAGTTAGTAATTAGTGATACACTGATAATAGCAATCTTTCGACAACATGGATAGCAAAATAAGTAACTATCTGCTGCGTTCTCTTCTAACTCCACAGGCGCGCATGTGTGTGCAAAATTCAATTAGTGTAATTTGAAACATGAGTTGTATATAGTGCAAAGGCAAATAAATACATTAACAAACCAAAGGTAGGAGCTGTTTTAATTTAGATGAAAGTCAAGTCATACTTTTCAGTTGTCTTTGCATGTGACAGCGGCAAGGCGAAGAGAGCATAGACTCATTTGCGTGTTATTGCCATCAGGTTTTTAGGCCTAGGGTACTATTTGCGCATGCTACGGCGACTCTTCAACACATTCTAGTGGAAAATATTTTAGAACACGTCATGGTGACTTTATTAGCTGACAGATAAAGGAGCAGGTAAATTATACTGGTAGAAAAGAAGCAAACTATGAGCACACCACAGTCACAAGCATGGCAGAGAGGAGGCTTCCCATGAAGCAAACCAGTGACACTGGGGAAACATGTTCCTGGCAACTAACTGCCCGGCCGCATGGGCACTCCAAGCACAGTACACTGCAGAGTGCAGACCCTGGAGAAAGCAACTCCGCTGGCTCAAAAAATAATGATAAGTTACAGATGATTCTCCTCACCTCCCAAGCCACGCTCAGCTTCACCTTCTTAAGTTCTTGTCCCTCGCCATCTATCCGGTACTGGGCTCAGTCCACTCTGCACCTTCGCAGGCTTCTGACCCCGGAGCAACACATGTGTGTATTGGAAGACATGCCTGCTCTGCTCTCATTGGTTGCTCTGAGTTCTTCTCTGATACTCTCATTACTCATTGGACAACTTTTGCCGCAGCCATGTTTGTTCGGGTAGTGTCACTCAGCACAGTCTAGCTGCCCTTTTTTGTGGTTATATTAGTGGTGGACAGTAAACTGTGTCATACGGTTGATGGCTGAGTGTTTTCTGATTTCCGCACAATGGCAAAACTCCACAAACTCCGCTTGTGGAGCAGAGTTTATTGCCCACCACTGATAATGTGCTACGTCATCATTGAATACTACTTTCTACGGTGCTTTGGGACTCCCACTTTGACAACAGAGAACGATTAAAGCATGTGAATCTATGCAAGATCCAATACTGTTGAACTTGCTTTGATCTATGACAGGTTAGGTTAGTCTAGGTGAAGCTACACAGGGTTGAACAATTGTCTATAATTAAAATTCCATGCAGGTGCAAATGGAGAGTGATTGCTCCAGAAAATATAAAAAAAGAGCAATTGGAATGACAAATTGGAGGTATACATAACAGCACTGCATTTCATTCATTAAAAGTGTCTAGTTAAAAGAGTGGAGATAAGAATTTACCCAATCTGATTTTACCTAAGATACATTACACGAGCACAAACTCTGAAGTAAAACAACCGTAGGAGTCCATTAATACAATAACATGTGTACACTGCATTGCTTTAAAGCACAGTCAGTACAAACCTTCATTAAAGACTGGGTTATTCTGAAAAGCTGCACAAGATGTTTAGGTCTTTCATCGTTCAAGCCGTTGCTTTCAACCTGAGGGAAAAAAACAATTATAGCATGGTGTGTCCAAAAAACACAAGTGGATATACCACAAACATACAGCAATGAAAATGAAGACAGAATGGAGTGACTTTGGATCATATGAGACCTTAGCTCACCCACACTGAAAAAAATTCAAAGTAGTATGATTTCTACTTTTTTTTAAATCCAGATTTCTTTATCAGTAAATTTAAATAACACTGTTACAGAAATGCTAGAAGAAAATAAACATGGGTGATAGAAGACTTAGAATGGGATGGAGACGAGACGAACTTAAGAAAGAGAGGCAGAGGATAGTTAAAGAGGAAAGGAATAACATGACCTCAAATATTACATCACTCATGACATAAAATGTCATCACTCATAGCATCAATGATGAAATCTCATATTACATTATTGATGACTCATCCAATGGATATGACAGTTTGCTATACACTTTTCGTACTGGAAGGTATTCAGCAAGGAACACACAGACCCAATTTTCCATTACACCTGCAGTACTAATGGGCGTATCTTTTTGCAAAAAGCAGAGTATGAAGCATATCTGTGAAATCACCCTCATTAGGTTGATTTTATGAATGTTGTTAACTGGTACTGGGGTACCTAAGATATATAACAGCTCTGTAGACATTAATGAGATCCGCAACGTATTAACCTTTGAATACCATTCAAAAACAGTGTTTGGGTATTATTGGATTAATGAAATGTGCCTTATTAGGTACCTCATCAGGACTAATATTTTAAGAGAATGGCTTCACTTCTATACATTAGCCAATTATAAGGCACGCACTATCAGGCCCTATGGACAACAACACAAAGTATGTAAAACAATGCTACACATATTCCTGAAATGAGTGACATGGTGTGCACCATTTTAACAATGCTTGCAATCGTTCTGCAACCAAACCTTCTGTAAAGTAATCGCCCATAGACTCTAAATTCTACCACAAGACTATTGTCTCAGAACTATCACTGAACTTTAAACAAACACTGGCAATACCAACAGGTCTCGCCATATAGTGGGGTTTAGTGGCATGGATAGGAGTGAAGAATAGTGTTAAGAAGTAACGTAACATGTTGTGAAGTGTTGTTAAGGGAATAGAGTGTAGTATAGTGTGAGACATGAGTATAGTGTTATAGAGTGGAGTGGTACAGAGTGTAGTGTAGTTGTGTAGAATACAGTAGAGTAGTGTAGAGGGTGTTGTGTTTCGTGTTTCGTGTTGTGGAGTAGAGTGGGGTAGAGCGGAGTAGATTGTTATATAGTGTAGTGGAGTATAGTGTTATAGAGATTAGTGGAGTAAGGTGGTATGTGGTGAATAGAGGGAGTTGCTTAGAGTGTTGTATAGTGGAGTAGGGTGGACTAGTTAGTAGAATGGCAGATAGTGGAGTATAGTGCTGTAGAGTGTAATAGTGTATAGTGAATTAGGGTGTCAGTGGAGCATAGTTTAACGGAGTATAGTATTACAGAGTTTAGTATTGTGGAATGCAGTGTTGTATAGTGTAGTGGAGTAGTGTAGTATTGTGGTTAGAGTTAAATGGTGTAAAGGACAGTGGCGCTGAGTATAATGGCAGCTCTGCAGTAAGGCTCATTTGCATGTGGTGAGGCCCAGACTGTTGACACACACTGAGCAAAAGCTGATGGGGTGGAAGGCGTTCAAAACTAATTACCAGTGGTTGGGATTAATTCAAGCACTACACTCAATTACTTGCTTCCCCCCACCCCCTAAATTATGGGTTAAATACCAGAAAGAGAGCCACCATAAGAAGCGTAGCACAATAGATGCAGTGATTCAGGTAGAGTACTGTACTCACCTTGAGAGGTGCCTGATACGGCAGATACACAAGACAGGCGTGTTGTGTTGTTTTCTAAACACACTTCAAGACGTATATTAAAGTAGTATTCCTGCATGCACTCACATGACAAAGGTCTTAAACAGTTTATTCTTGCGCACATTATAGACATGGCTTGAGTCAATAATCCACAGCATCACATAAAGAAATCACTTAATAACGACCACTCCCTGTGGGATCTTGTCAAATGACAAGCCTATCACAGTTTACACGGTTCCTGTGAGTCAAAAGTCTACCCGCTGCACATATCCAAACAACAAATGTCTTGAACGGATACCCAGAGAGCCCCCTTCACCAACTGCTCCACAGTGCCGCTGCACTCTATGCCCAGAGTGGTAGGGGGACTTGGCAGCCGGTCATACAGTCGTTGGGGGCCCACCAGTTCAGCAAAGTTAAGACCTCAGGCTCTGTCCCCGACCAGCACCTCTCCAGAGTGCAGGGGCCCAGGCACGCCCTTGCGTGTCTGCAGCATCAACTTATCATAGCAACCGTGGTCGGAGAGCACTAGGCAGTGGTACACAGGCTTAGCTCCTGAGCGGGTGCAGCAGCTTCCGGCTCTGTAGCTGCTTCTCAAGGGCGACATGAAGCAGCAGGTAAAAGGAGCACTGCCTAGCACCTGCTGCACTCTCCAAACAGGACTACCAACAGGTAGGGACTTGTCTACCCCCCGACAAACCCTCTTCAGACACCTCTTGTAGGGCTGTAAGAAGAGGCACTACAAGAGCCGTCACCAATGACCAGACCAATTGACATGAAAGACGATTGATTAGAAAGAACACCTTGTTTTCAGGTACAGCAAGTTTGTCATCACTATGGTCAGACCTTAGTCCCAAGCGGGCACCATTTTCAAGTCAGGCAATATCTTTTTCAAGTTTAGGATTACAAATTTAAGTATTGTTTTGTATGTAATAAATACTAAAATGGTATTTACAAATATATTCTAGAGAGAGACTGATTGCATGGCATTTTGTATATGGCCCTAATGCTTCCGCCGGCAGAATGCCACGACGTCCTAGAAATACTATAACTGACAAAGCGGGCACTATGCTGAGCCACGGATGAGAAGAACGAGGGTCAGTGAAAGAGAAAGCACTGCGTCCATGAAGCGGGTACCACGCTCAGCCAGGGAAACGCTCAAATAAAAAAAAAGTCCCTGAACAGAAAGTAACATAGAAAAAAGCATCCAAGTCCTGTGGCGATACTCCAGGAGAGTAAAGAGCTTGGAAAAAGAAGAGACCAGGAAGCCAAATTACCCACTAGCAAGCAAGAAGTTTTACAAGACAACTGACTAGACAAATCCAAAGCGATGGGAGAAGTCAAAGGTCAGAAAGTATATGCAACAGATCACCCTGACAGTGCAAGTGCTGTCTAGGTTCGAGCTAAAAATACCTGTACTTTTTAAATCTCCAGTTTGTATAGAAATTGTCTATAGCAGTAGTTCCCAACCTGTGGTCCGCGGACCCCCAGGGGTCCGTGACACATTCCCAGGGGATCCGAAGGCCTGGACTGGGAGGAAGGCACTTCTCCAGCTGGGGCCTCTGACAAACATGTGCATGTGTGTTTTCATATTTATTACTTCCTTTGTTGAGCAGTTTTAAAAGCACTGCAAAGCTCCTTGTACTGCAAAAATAAAAGTGTCAAGCTAACTCAATTGATTAATGTATCTGCTGGAGAGAGATGGGAGTTTTGTGCAGTGGCAGTTTTGACTCAAAGGTAGCGCAGATGGTTAAAATGCCTGCTGCAAATAATGTGTATCATGCAAAGAACAGTATTTTATGTGCATGGCACAGTGGTTTACTGCTTTTGTCACAGATTATTTTGTTACTACTGTATGCAGTTCATAATCGTAATCTAGCACAGTGAGCTGTGAACTGCCATTTAAGAGCTGCATGCAAACCGCATGGCACAAAATAGAAAGTTGTTTTTTTCCTAGTCTTTCATTTTCCTTATGCTGCTAAAAAAAGGTTTGCTTGTGTACAAATACATTCTTATTGCTAACGTAGTGCTTAATTCGTGCTTGTTGTTTCCGGAGCGGAGCACCAGCACTCACTTTTGAGGGCCGGGGCTTATGCTTCTGCCTCAAGCATTTGCTGCGAGCAAAAGACACATATGGGAGAGACTGAGGAAGGGAAACACGAAAAGCGTCACAAAGGGAGAAAGTAGAAAGCTGCTAGAGTGAGCTGAAGTGGCAGGGAGTGGCTTTATATGGATTGAAGAGTCCCGTGATGGCTTCCAGATTATGCTGCTCAGTATTCTGTGTACGCACATTTAATTGTGGTAGCCGCGTGTTTAAGAGGAGGGCTTTGGGCACCGGCATGTTTTTATTGACAAATTAAGCACTGTGCTAACGTCATCGCTAATCACTGTGCTGTGTTCTGAATCCTAAGTTTGTGCTTCTCCGGACCAAGCACTCTTTGAAAACGCCTACCAGTGTGGATGACATGTAAATCCTACACCTTGTAGTCCCCTGTAAAGTGCCCCGACACCCTACAGTGGTATGAGAAGTGCTATAAAACAAATCAAGTACATGTGACAGAGAGGCTAGGGAGAGATGAGAGGCCCTTATGGTTTACTTTCTTTCCCCGTCACTTATTCACTTGAAAAAGCTTTCTCAGATCTTGCATACCTAAAAAATAAAAACAGAAATCGCTCCGGAAATGTAGAATCTGACCTGAGGATTCACCTTTCCTAAATAAGACCAAACATTGAAAAGGTAGTTGCCGAGATGCAGCACCAACCTTCCCAATAAAATGTTTCGATTTTGAAATATTTTTTCAATATAAAATAATTTTATCTTTAGTAATTTGGGTATTTAGTGTGTACTTGGTATATTTTTTGCGAATTACTGTTTTAATGTTTGAAAATTAAATCGTACAAATTGCTGGGGGTCCCCGGCTTCAAGTAATGATTCATTGGGGGTCCTCAGGAGTCAAAAGGTTGGGAACCACTGGTCTATAGCACTACATTACAATTATTTAATGTCAGCATGTAGACAGACATCCACAGATGAATAATGTATTGTAAAAAAAATATATATTTTTGGTAGCGTGCTTTTGAGAGAAGGTACAACCTATTTGAAATGTACAACTGAAACTCACACTAGTTTTGCTCAGTCTCTACCTTGCTTTAATGAAGTACTGCCTGCACTTAAAATGCAATGGTAGTTCAAAAGTGAACCTTATAACCTTTACCGTACTGAATGAGACTTGTCTCCAGTACGCTGCTGTTTCTATTTGAGTAGCAGCAGCAGTTTGGAAAACGTAATTAGTGATGTTAGCGATGATGTAATTTAACATGGCATGAGTAATGTGACGTGACTATAAGCATTGCATGGTGTGGGCACAAGTTATAGCTGGTGAATGTCAGAGTTTTTTTTTTTTAGTTTTTGAACATTACTTTTTAGCTTATTTCAACACCGAACTAGAATATCACTTTAACCTTTGTTTTTTCAGTCAAAACCAAGGGATTTATTTAATGTAAGGTAAAATCATATCTCACTACCTACCTTAAAAAAAAATATATAGCTAGAAATATAAAACTCTTACAATTTAAACTATGCGTTTAACTGCCACAACTGATTTGATCATAGACTTGTAATCATTCCCTACTGGAATGTGAACTTGAATCAGAGCAGATGATTCATTGCTTCATAACAGAAGTGGGTAGGTACATATTAGGTACATATTACCACTGTATTTGCAAAATACATGAATTGAGACACTGTAGGTACTCTCTAGTGACGGAGTGTAACACTCATAAAACCATCTCTAATTTTCTAATTGGTTTATGTACCACTTGGAGCTTCACACTTATGGAGGGGCATGGATGACAATCATTCAAGACAAGCGCACAAGTTGGTGCTCTGTAACCTGCAGACGCACAAGGGGCTAGTCTGACATATCGGTGTATAGGCTGATTTCTTGGGCTTTGTTTATGATGTGGTGTGCCAGTTTTCTCTGTTCATATTCTCTGATATTAATGCAAACATAGCAAGCACAAATGCATACAGTTTACCATCGCTTGCACAATACCTAGACAGATTATCTTTACAAGTTTAAAACTGTCCCAATTTGCAGATATGGGCCACTTTTAATTGGGTGCCTGGGACTATTTTCTGTCCCAGTCCGACCCTGGTAGGAAAAAGTCTGAGACTGCGCATGAAAGTTAATATATCACTATGTAGGATAGCACAGCTTGAGCTAAGGTGCAAACATATTGTGGGTGAGCTCACATGAATGCAGAGACCTGGAGTGATCATGTACCCATATACTTCAGGAAGGGGAGAGGGCTGCATACATGTTACATAACTGTGAGTATATTATGTCATCCATGTGAAGTATGCAATTTCAAGAGTTTCCATTTTGTGTTGTGACTGTGGAACGGACTGGCCTTTTCCATATTTATAATACTGTTCGGTTGCTAGGAGTTTTGGGGATCAAAAAATCAGAAAAATCACGTTTTATGGATAAAGATGGACAATACAGGCACAACATAAGGCGCGGTTATATGAAAGCAAATACACTATTAATCATTCTTGCCAGGGACATGGCACAGCATAAACGGCTGAACAAACTGGGAAGGCAGGACACAGACCACTGAAGATTTACATGATCACAGGAACATTAGGAGGCTAAACGATAAAAAAAAGAGTTTTATATTTATGAGGTTCTCAGTCCTACTTTGTTTCGGATGCCCGAGTAACTTAATTGCTGGACTGTGTTCATAGTTTTGAGACTTGAGCAGCACCCTCATGGTAGTACATAAGAAAATGTAATATTACCTATTTTTTGCCGTTTCTTAAAATACTTAAAGAATGTAAAACTATATCCCCAAATATTCTACAACAGACCACCCAGCCCACTCCTGCCCTAAAAGAGCAACTCCTCATTATCTCCCTGAAACTTCACATGAGCCACATGTATCAGAGCAGAGCAGGCAGGCTGTTACGTTACAGAAACAACTAAGCATGTTTTAAGCAAGGGGGGGGGGGGCTGCTCTGTGATATATTACTCAAGTAAACAGGAGAAAAAGGTTCTGACTGGCCCCCGGGGGCACTCCTGTGGGCCACATCAGCATACTAGCTGTGCAAACCCCTGCAGCCAATCAGCCTGTAAAAAGTAGGGACATGGATAATGGAGGGGAGAACAAAGACGGACGAGTCAAGAGTGTTGGTGCCAAGAGGAGCGGGCGAGGAAGGCGATTCAAGGAAGACGAACTTCTTTAATTTGCTGCCCGGCCACCCTCGATACGCATTGGGGGTTTTGCGCCGGGCAGCTCCTTTTAAACCCCACTTTCTGCCTTCGGGGTATGTTGGGGATATTTGAACAATGCATCAGCCCTCATTGGGCCCTTGGTCCTTCCTTGCCCCCACCCCCCCTTTCTGTTTCCGCCCTGCACCCCACTTGCGACAGGGCCGAAAAGGGGGGGAGGGGGAAAAAAGAGTGCTTGCTTCTGTGGGGGCCGCTTTTGGTCCCCCTCCATCCCTTTGCGCGCCACACCCTGCGCGTTTTTGCTCAGAGCCTTGGAGTGGTTTCTGCTCCGGCCCCATGAGCTCCCTATGGTCACGGGCCTTCACCCAGACGCTACAGCACTTGCACAGAGCCGTGGCTTCAGGCAAGTTAAATTGAAGGGCACTGAAGGCGGGATGTGGTGGGCGGTAGCACAGGAGCTTTTTTACTGGGCTGTAATGCTTGCATGACCATACGCCATCAGTGCACCCAGTCTCAAGTTGGAATATTTTTTGTGAGTTTTGGCACAGTATAAGAGAGGTGTGAAATCTATACACTCTGACACAACTAAGGCATGTGTATCACCTTGTGGTGTGGTGTTGAGATATAAATACATAGGGGGTTATTCTAACTTTGGAGGAGTGTTAATCCGTCCCAAAAGTGACGGTAAAGTGACGGATATACCACCAGCCGTATTACGAGTTCCATAGGATATAATGGACTCGTAATACGGCTGGTGGTAAATCCGTCACTTTTCTGTCACTTTTGGGACGGATTAACACCTCCTCCAAAGTTAGAATAACCCCCATAAAGCTAAAGAACCCGAGTTCTAAGGCCTGTTTGAGTCACTTCATCCCCAAGGATATGAACCATCTGTTTGAAAGGAGATGAATCTACGAAAACCCAGTGGGAGCTAAGAAGAAGGGACCAGGTCAAAACATAGGCAGAATTTATTGTGAATCCTGTAACAATTTATATGTTTAATAAACCTCACACATAATCATAATAACTGGTTGAACCAATTCATTCTCCTGTTACAGGGTTAAATGATTTGGTCTTATATTTTCAAAAGTTTTTTCAACCTCTCTTTCTCATATGGTGTTTGTTATTGAGCACATAAAAAAATATATATATTATCGGAGTCTAAAAACCCAATTTGTATGTATCCATGCATTGCTGCCGTTTCTGGCAGGTATGTTTCCATTAAGCCAAGAAGCAGATAGCATTTTTCAAATCACAGATGAAAGCAAAAATCAACTTGATGTTCCTCAGGTTCAGCGTTGGCACACTTGCTGCTTCCAGCAGCAAGACTTGTGCCTGTGGGGATATTGTTTTCAGGATACAATGGGAGGGATGGCAAAGTATATTTATATAAGAAGCCAAAGGTTACAGGGGCATTGTAGTTATGTTCAGATTTGACATGCACAAATAGAAATTTAGCTGTTCTAGTTAGAGTTATTTCAAGCAACTATAGCTCCTGCACCGGCATGCACAGTTTTCTCATCAATAATTTTACTGCAAATGTGGAAGTGATTTTGTCAATGATGTCATAGAAGATGTCATGAGTGATGTAGTATGTGGGGTAATTAGCAGTGCATGGAAATGGAGCAAGTTATAGTTACCTTAGGGACGAGCTGTAGTTACTTTAGGACATGAGTTATAGTTACTTGAAATAACTTTATAAATGCTGAATTTCTAAAGTTTTGTACGTTTGAAATGTGAGACCAACTATAACCTCCATGTAACTCGTTTTTTAAGTGAGTTTCTATGTTTTTTTTAAAATTCTATTTCCTAACTATAACGTCCCTATAAGCTTTGTTTTTTCAGTAAATATTTATAAATATTATTACCTAAATTATAAATTGATAAATGGTATAATATTTAAGGAAAATGTTTTAATTATATGTTTTGAAATAATACGTGAATATTGTTTTACACCCACCTGGGATCAGTAAGAGTGGCTCCATCATGCTTTCATGACAAACTGTTGACTCCCCATGGTATATTAGGAGTTTCAATATTGTCAAAAGAAAATATTTCCTATTTGAATTTCTCTTTTTGCACATAACAGTTAACAGTGAATTACATGTTTTGAGATAATATGTCCGTATTGTTTTATACTCATTTGGGATGTGGATGAGCGGCTCCATCATCCCTTCATTACAAACTGTTAACTCCCCATGGCATGCTAAGAGTTTCAATATTGTCAATTCTAATTTATTTCCTTGCACATAATTGTTCTCTTTTCATATTGAAATTTGCCTATTATGAATATGGAAACCCCAGAGTGGATTGGAAGGGATATATGGCAGTATCTTCATTTGTTTTATCAATTTATGTTATTGTCAATCTATGCACTTTGGATCTTACTAGTCTGAGGGGGAAATCGAAGTGGGCAATATAAGCAAGAAGTATGTTTATAAAAGTATGTGTATAATTAACTTTCAGTATACTGGTAGGTGAATTGCAACGCGGGGATAACATGGCGGAAACAATGTTAGATGCACCTTTAAGTTTTGTTCTCTGTGTATGTTTACATCGCAATATGGAGATTATTTTGTTTATAAGCAACAGTATTGGCGATCATGTTTCAGCGTGAGCAAGGCTAGGACTGAGCCGGAACGCATTGTTCATTTTCTTCTGCCTCAATAAACTGATGAATTTAAGCTGCTGGAGTGCCAATTTCTCATTCAATGAAGAGTTTTGGAATATATATGGAAAATGTCACTTACCCAGTGTACATCTGTTCGTGGCATGAGAAGCTGCAGATTCACATGCTTTGCACATCCCGCCATCTAGTGTTGGGCTCGGAGTGTTACAAGTTGTTTTCTTCGAAGAAGTCTTTTCGAGTCACGAGATCGAGGGACTACTCCCATTTCAGCTCCATTGCGCATGGGCGTCGACTCCATCTTAGATTGTTTTCCCCGCAGAGGGTGAGGTAGGAGTTGTGTATTACAGTAATAGTGCCCATGCAATGGAGTAAACATGTATGTACATAATGTAGTTTAAGGTGATATATTTACAAATTTACAGTTGTTCAAGATCGACTTCGAAACTGCTACAGGCTCCCAGGGAGGCGGGTGGGCGCATGTGAATCTGCAGCGTCTCATGCCACGAACAGATGTACACTGGGTAAGTGACATTTTCCGTTCGATGGCATGTGTAGCTGCAGATACACATGCTTTGCATAGACTAGTAAGCAGTTATCTCCCCAAAAGCTGTGGTTCAGCCTGTAGGAGTTGAAGTTGTTTGAAACAAAGTTCATAGTACTGCCTGGCCTACTGTGGCTTGTTGTGCTGTTAACACATCCACGCAATAGTGTTTGGTAAACGTATGAGGCGTAGACCATGTGGCTGCCTTACATATCTCAGTCATTGGAATGTTTCCTGGAAAGCCCATGGTAGCACCCTTCTTTCTAGTTGAGTGTGCCTTTGGTGTAATAGGCAGTTGTCTCTTTGCTTTGAGATAACAGGTTTGAATGCATTTAACTATCCATATAGCAATGCCTTGTTTGGAAATTGGATTTCCTGAATGAGGTTTTTGGAAAGCAACAAATAATTGTTTTGTTTTCCGAATTTGTTTGGTTCTGTCAATGTAGTACATTAACGCTCTTTTGATGTCTAACGTATGTAGTGCTCTCTCAGCTACAGAATCTGGTTGTGGGAAGAACACTGATAGTTCTACTGTTTGATTCAAGTGGAACGGTGATATGACTTTTGGTAAGAATTTTGGATTTGTTCGAAGAACTACTTTATGCTTGTGTATTTGAATAAATGGTTCTTGTATGGTAAATGCTTGGATTTCACTTACTCTTCTTAGAGATGTGATGGCAATTAGAAATGCAACTTTCCATGTTAAATATTGCATTTCACATGAGTGCATGGGCTCAAAAGGTGGCCCCATGAGTCGTGTTAAGACAATGTTGAGGTTCCATGAAGGGACTGGTGGTGTTCTTGGTGGTATAATTCTTTTTAGGCCTTCCATAAAGGCTTTAATGACTGGTATCCTAAACAATGAAGTTGAGTAGGTAATTTGCAGGTAAGCTGAAATTGCGGTAAGATGTATCTTAATGGATGAAAAAGCTAGTTTTGACTTTTGCAAATGTAGCAAGTAGCTTACGATGTCTTTAGCAGATGCATGTAAAGGTTGAATTTGATTATTATGGCAATAATAAATGAACCTTTTCCACTTATTTGCATAGCAATGTCTAGTGCTTGGTTTCCTAGCTTGTTTTATGACTTCCATACATTCTTGTGTAAGGTCTAAGTGTCCGAACTCTAAGACCTCAGGAGCCAAATTGCTAGATTCAGCGATGCTGGATTGGGGTGTCTGATCTGTTGATTGTGTTGAGTTAACAGATCTGGTCTGTTTGGTAGTTGACATGAGGTACTACTGAGTGGTCTAGTAGTGTTGTGTACCAAGGTTGTCTTGCCCAAGTTGGTGCTATGAGTATGAGTTTGAGTTTGTTTTGACTCAACTTGTTTACTAGATATGGAAAGAGTGGGAGAGGGGGAAAAGCGTATGCAAATATCCCTGACCAACTCATCCATAATGCATTGCCCAGAGACTGATCTTGTGGGTACCTGGATGCGAAGCTTTGGCACTTTGCGTTTTCTTTTGTTGCAAATAGGTCTATTTGTGGTGTCCCCCAATTTTGGAAGTACGTATGTAGTACTTGGGGGTGAATCTCCCATTCGTGGATTTGTTGGTGATCCCGAGAGAGATTGTCTGCTAATTGATTCTGAATTCCTGGAATAAACTGTGCTAATAGGGGAATGTGGTTGTGTATCGCCCAATGCCATATTTTCTGTGTCAGGAGACACAACTGTGTTGATTGTGGTCCTCCCTGTTTGTTTAGGTAATACATCGTTGTCATGTTGTCTGTTTTGACAAGAATGTGTTTGTGGCTTATTATTGGTTGAACAGCTTTTAATGCTAGAAATACTGCCAATAGTTCTAGGTGATTTATGTGAAACTGTTTTTGCTGAGTGTTCCATTGTCCCTGAATGCTGTGTTGATTGAGGTGTGCTCCCCACCCTATCATGGAGGCATCTGTAGTTATTACGAATTGAGGCACTGTGTCTTGAAAAGGCTGCCCTTGGTTTAAATTTATATTGTTCCACCATTGAAGCGAGGTGTATGTTTGGCGGTCTATCAACACTAGATCTAGAAGTTGACCCTGTGTCTGTGACCATTGTTATGCTAGGCACTGTTGTAAGGGCTGCATGTGCAATCTTGCGTTTGGGACAATGGCTATGCATGAGGACATCATGCCTAGGAGTTTCATTACTATTTTGACTTGTATCCTTTGGTTTGGATATATGACCTTTATTACATTGTGAAATGCTTGTACTCTTTGTGGACTTGGCGTGGCAATCGCTCTTGCTGTGTCGATTGTTGCCCCTAAGTATTGCTGTGTCTGACACGGCTGAAGGTGTGACCTTGTGTAGTTGATTGAGAAACCTAGTTTGTGTAGGGTTTCTATGACGTACTTTGTGTGTTGTGAACACCGTTTTAGTGTGTTGGTTTTGATTAACCAATCGTCTAGATACGGGAACACATGTATTTGCTGCCTTCTGATACGCACAGCTGCTACTGCGAGGCATTTTGTAAAGACTCTTGGCGCAGTAGTTATTCCGAATGGCAACACTTTGAATTGGTAGTGTACCCTTTGGAATACAAATCTTAGGTACTTTCTGTGTGAAAGATGTATTGGTATATGGAAATATGCATCCTTGAGGTCTAGTGTTGTCATGTAGTCTTGTTGTTTGAGCAGTGGGATTACGTCTTGTAATGTCACAATGTGAAAGTGGTCTGATTTGATGTAGGTATTTAATGTTCTTAGATCTAATATAGGTCTTAGTGTTTTGTCCTTTTTGGGTATGAGAAAGTACAGAGAGTAAACTCCTATTCCTTTCTGTTGGATTGGTACTAATTCTGTTGCTCCTTTCTGTAGCAATGCCTGGACCTCTAGTCCTAGAAGATCCATGTGTTGTTTTGACATATTGGGGGTCATTCTGACCCCCGCGGGCGGCGGTCGCCGCCCGCGTGGAGGGAGCCGCCATATGGCCGCTCCGCGGTCGAAAGACCGCGGAGGCCATTCTGGCTTTCCCGCTGGGCTGGCGGGCGACCGCCAGAAGGCCGCCCGCCAGCCCAGCGGGAAACCCCTCCCCACGAGGAAGCCGGCTCCGAATGGAGCCGGCGGAGTGGGTATGTGCGACGGGTGCAGTGGCACCCGTCGCGTATTTCAGTGTCTGCATAGCAGACACTGAAATACAAAGTGGGGCCCTCTTACGGGGGCCCCTGCAGTGCCCATGCCAGTGGCATGGGCACTGCAGGGGCCCCCAGGGGCCCCGCGGCACCCCCTACCGCCATCCTGTTCGTGGCGGGAGACCCGCCAGGAACAGGATGGCGGTAGGGGGTGTCAGAATCCCCATGGCGGCGGAGCAAGCTCCGCCACCATGGAGGATTCACAAGGGCAGCGGAAAACCGGCGGGAGACCGCCGGTTTTCCTTGTCTGACCGCGGCCAAACCGCCGCGGTCAGAATGCCCTGCGGGGCACCGCCAGCCTGTTGGCGGTGCTCCCGCATCCCCGGCCCCGGCGGTAAGAATCAGGGCCATTGTGTGTTTTCGGTGGGACGTTTGGAGGAAATTTGAGAAATTCTATGTAATAACCATGCTGGATAATTGCCAGTACCCAAGTGTCTGTTGTTATCTCCTTCCAATGTTTGTAAAAATTGCCTAGTCTCCCCCCCACAGGTGTTATATGTTGGGGATGTGTGACTTGGAAGTCACTGCTTGTTTTGAGGAGTTTTGGGGCTTTGGAACTTCCCTCTATTCTTTTGGAATTGTCCCCCTCTATATTGCCCCCGAAAACTTCCCTGCTGATATTGGCTTTGATAAGTGGGCCTTGCTTGTGAGGTTGTGGCTTCTGTAGGTTGACCTCGAAACCCCCCTCTAAATTGTGTCTTGCAAAATGTGCCTCTGCTCTGTGGGGAGTAGAGTGCGCCCATGGCTTTTGCCGTATCAGTGTCTTTTTTAAGTTTCTCAATAGCAGTGTCCACCTCCGGCCCAAACAACCGCTGTTCATTAAAAGGCATATTCTGCACGGCTTGTTGTATTTCCGGCTTGAATCCTGACGTACGCAACCATGCGTGCCTCCTTATTGTTACTGCGGTATTTACTGTCCTTGCAGCTGTATCTGCTGCATCCATTACTGACCGTATCTGATTATTTGAGATACTTTATCCTTCCTCCACCACTTGTTGTGCCATTTTCTGAACCTCTTTGGGTAAGTGTTCTATGAAATGCTGCATTTCGTCCCAATGAGCTCTATTGTATCTTGCCAGAAGTGCCTGTGAGTTGGCAGTGCGCCATTGGTTTGCTGCTTGTGCTGCAACCCTTTTCCCGCAGCGTCGAATTTGCGACTCTCCTTGTCTGGAGGTGGAGCGTCTCCCGAGGTATGAGAGTTTGCTCTCTTGCGAGCTGCACCAACAACCACTTTTCTTGAAAGGCAAGTCTTCTTTTCATTTTAATTGGGGGAAGAGTGCTTATCTTCCCTGTGTCCTTTTGAATGTGGAGCCTCCTTTGAGTGTAATCTGGCTCCATTGATTCAAGTTCTTGTCCGAACTTATGTCCTTGCATTTGGGAGGACAATCCCTGTTCCTCTGTGTAGGAACCTGTTTTCTGTTCAGAGGCTGGATGTTTCGGAATCAAAACCTTTTCGTCGCCTTTTTGGGCTCCGACGAAACCTTCTTTATTTTCGGCGTTGTGGTGTCTCAGTGCAGACTCATTTCGGTGCCACTGTCTCAGTGCCGAACTTGCTCGGAGCCGCTGTCTCGGGCCCGAGATTGCTGTGTGCCGGTATCTCGACCGGAGTCGGATAACTTCGACACAAGCGTGCCCTTTTTCGGTGCCGATGATCGGTCACCTATTTTTCGGGTTAAGCCATGGCCTGTTGGCGGTGGCGTCCCCTGGGCTTTTGTGGTCATCTCGTGAGTTTTATGTTTTGACGTCTTACTCACGGTTTTCGGCGTTTCTTCGGGGTCAAGCTCGTCTGAGTCCGACTCCTGAATGGAGAAGGTTTCTTCTTCCTCCTCGAAACGCCCTGGTCCTGTCGGCGCCGACACCATCTGCAGTCTGCTCACTCTTCGGTCTCTTAATGTCTTCCTCGATCGAAACGCTCGACAGGCTTCACAAGTATCTTCCTTGTGCTCTGGAGACAAACACAAGTTACAGACCAGATGCTGATCTGTACACGGATACTTGTTGTGACATTTTGAGCAGAAGCGGAATGGGGTCCGTTCCATCAGCCTTGAAGAGACACGTGGCCGGGCCGACCAGGCCCCGACGGGGGATCGAAAAAAACCCGAAGGGCCACCGGAGCTCTTCTAAAGTCGGTGTCGATCTGTTGTAACTAACCCGATACCGAACGCAAACAATACCGGCGTTTTTTCTGAGATTCTAACTTTCCGACCCGAAACACGGAGCGAAAAGGAACACGTCCGAACCCGATGGCGGAAAAAAAACAATCTAAGATGGAGTCGACGCCCATGCGAAATGGAGCCGAAATGGGAGGAGTCCCTCGATCTCGTGACTCTAAAAGACTTCTTCGAAGAAAACTACTTGTAACACTCCAAGCCCAACACTAGATGGCGGGATGTGCAAAGCATGTGTATCTGCAGCTACACATGCCATCGAACATATATATATATATATATATATCTCCAGGGGAGAACCAAGGCCTGATTGGCTGGCCACAACCTGACCAAAGAGTTGTGGCTGCCCTTTAGTTTCTTTGCAGTGGCTGAGGAGGGGCTGGGAAAAAACTGTGTAAAAACATATAAGGGGTCATACTACAGGTGTCCTCATCCCATAGGACACATGGAGGGATCTCTTAGGAACCCCTCATGGGCACCAAATTTCCCAATTGTTTTTTTTTTTCTTTAGCGGATCCACCTTGCGTCCCCCAGCGGATCCAAACAAAATAGAACAAAAATACACCCACTGCATCCAACCCCACACTGAGCACGGAAGAAGGCTATTTGCAGCATTGAGTTAGATGCATGCAGGGGAGGGTTGATGGGGGGGTTGGGCTAGGCCCTGCGGTCAACCCCTGCGTGCACAGCCGAAAGCTGTTAACGAAAACAAAGGATACAGGGACGTTATAGTTAGGTTGACATTTCACCTATGCAAAACCACAGAAATTCATCAGTTGTAGTTATACTTATCTGAACAAACTATAACTTGTGTAGGAAGTAACTTTAGTGTTTTTAACTTAACTGCTGAATTTCTATGATTTCTATTGGTAAGATGTCATCCTAATTAGAACATCCCTGCCTGTAATCTTTGTTTTTTTAGTTCATATTGCTAGTAATTATACTTAGGACCTAGTTTCCATGGGAAAGGTGTTTTTTGTTTTGCTAATACCTTTGACACCATTTGACAAATCTTCATGAAATCCAGAACTGGTTTGCCACTCACTTTTTCTAGTATATGGGAAGTTCGGGTGGATTTGTCAAGCGGAGGCAAAGAAAATGGGGCGGGGGGAGGCCCTAAAATAAATTTTTCCCATGCAATATGCCATGGGGATTTTAGAGACAACTACTGCCCGGACCACTGTATGTAATTACACCAAATTTGAAAGAAGACTAGATCTTGGTCCAGAAAGTGTGCTTTTTGTAATTTGGTGTAAATCCGTTCAGTATCTTTTCAGATACTAAAGGAAAAAAGAAATTTGTATATCAAGGGATGTGGATCCAGTGCAGTGGATCTGTGGATTCACGTGCCACCAGCAACGCCGTTATTGGCTGGCCACAACTTGACAGGAAAGTTGTGGCCGCCATTTTATATATCAGGACACGGTACTGGAGGCTGAAAATCAAAGTGGAAAGTGATTGAAGGGGTCAGGTTGGAGGAACCCTGACACTATAGGTGTGAAAGAGGGGTTGCAGACAGATCCTGCAAAAATTACCATACACTTTTCTTTTTCATGCGAGCGGATCTACCGCTGCGCTCAGCAACCCCGTGTGAATCTGAAGCAGATATAGGCAGGGAAAGAAACATAAACCCACTTACAGACCCATTTATAGCCTGAAACTAGCACTCATAAACCGACTCACACACCCACACAGTCACTCACCCACTTGCATACCCATACAGCCACTCACACACACTCAAAAGCACTCAGTCACCCATTGACAGGCCCATATCGCCACTCAAACACCCCCTCACGCACCCATATAGCCCCTCACACACCCACTCACATACCCAGGACTAAAACACATTGTGCATCACACATTTGAGACCTTGTAGACATATGAAGTGGATCTGTACAATTTACACAAAACACTCAAATGGTGATGTTTGCTGTTTTAGAAGAAGAGGAAGTACCTACTGATGAGTTACTTGGTCTTGCTTACTCTTGGAACCATGCGTGTGAAGATGGCTCATTCACATCAAGTACACAAATAGATTTGGAGCGATTTATTTATTTAACATGACCAGAGTGCAAAACTGTGACTTTTGACAGATTGTTGAAAAAAGCTAAAAAGAAAAAAAAAATACATTCCCAAATTGTCAAACACATTGTGTGTCAACACTAAGGATACAAAGAGGAGGCAAGCTTAATATTTTAATGCTACAAAGATGCAAGGCCCATGGAAGTAAATTGGATACTGAGATTGCAAACTTTAAAACAGGACAAATATCTATTTCTGGAAAACCATATAATACTATTGTTATCATATTTCATGAAGGAGTTAGTGATACATCTTGTCATTACACTGTCTATCTAAATAGATAAAGTGGATGGACAGAATGTAATGATAGCAATCTCAAATTCAAGCAAAAATTGCCTTTTAAGTTGCCAAATTCTTATCCTTTATTTCTGGAACCAAAGTTCCAATGAGGATTCCAGTTGTAAAAGTGGACAAATTTTGTTGTAGCAGATGCATTATCAGTATTTATGACATCAGACAGTCTACAGGGGTGATGCGTTTATAAGGCTTTGCATATGCTGGTGTGCCTTGTAGGAAAGTGCCTTTTTTGGCATGGATACCCAAACATTTTGCCTACTGTCAGTGTGTTTTAACTGGGATCCTGCTAACTAGGACCCCAGTGATTATGCTCTCTCCCTCTAAATTTGCTTACTTAGGACTTTGCACACACCACAATTGGCATACTGGTGCCCCCATATAACTCCTTAGTATATGGTGCTTGGGTACCCAGGGCATTTGGGCACCAGGGGTTCCCCATGTGCTGCAGCATGTACTGGGCCACCCATGGGCGGCCCATGCAGAAGGTGTCTGCTGGCCTGCCATTGCACTGAAAAGGGTGCATGCACCCTCTCACTACAGGTTACTGTAAGCCACCCCTATGGCAGGCTCTCGTAGCCCAGAGGGCAGGGTGCAGGTACCTGTGTGTGAGGGCACCCCTGCATGAGCAGAGGTGCCCCTACAAACTACAGCTCCATTAAACTTGACTTCATAAGTGCGGGGAAGCCATTTTACCCATGTACTGGACACCTATGTCCAGCTACATAATGGTAACTCCAAACCTGGGCATGTTTGGTATGAAACATGTAAGAATCATACCCCAATACTGTTGCTAGCATTGGTTGTATGATTCCTTAGAGGACCCCCAGCAATGCTCCTACCAGTCTCCTGGGGTTTTCCGGACAGCTTGTGCTCCTGCCACCCCCTCAGACAGGTGTCTGTCCTCCTGCTGCTTGACCAGCTCAGGCACAGGAAGGCAGAACAAAGGATTTCCTGAGGGAGAGGGAGGTAACACCCTCTCCCTTGGAAATAGGTGTTCCGTGTCTTGGGAGGCGTAGTCTCCCCAAGCCACCAGTATGCTTTTAAGGGCACAATTGTTGCCCTCTTGCGTAAACTGGTTTGCACCAGTTCAGGGACCCCTGGTCCCTGCTCTTGCGTGAAACTGGACAATGGAAAGGGGAGTCACCACTCCCCTGTCCATCACCACTCCTTGGGTGGTGCCCAGAGCTCATCCACGCGGCCACTTGATTCTGCAATCTTGACTACAATGTGGGCAGAGGCCCCTGGGAGCATCTGAGTGGCCAGGTCAGTAAGTGATGTCACAGTCCTTCCTTGTAGGTGGACACCCTGCTGGCTGACCAGTCCCACTGCCTAGGCTATTTAGAGTATCCCTCTTGGGTGGGTCCTGAGATTCGATGTACAAGATTCCCGCAGAACTCCTCTGCATCGTTTACTTCATTTTCTGGCCACTGGGACTGCAATTGAACTCTCCCAGAACTGACAATCTGTAACTTATGTGACGACTCTGCTCTGCAACATTGATTCTCTGGCTCCTTCCAGCAACTACAACATTTTCCCAGCTGTGCATCCTCTGAGGGCGAAGAGTCTTCAGCCTGCACACGAAGTAAGAAGGAATCTCCTTTGGAGTGAAGGAGTCACTCCCCCGCATCCGCAGGCACCAACTGCAATGACGGCTGGCTGCGTGGATCTTCTCTCCTCTGGAGCTGCGTGGATTCTGCATCACTGGTGGTGTTCTGGATTGGTCCTCTTGGTCCTTTCTACCAGCTGTCCCACTTGGAAGACGGTAAGCCCTTGCCTCTCCTTGCAGGAGAGTACCCCTGTGCACAGTGGCTGTTGCAGCTACCAAAGCTTGTTTGTTCCTCCTCCAAGAGATCTTCAGGCTCCTTGTAGCCCCAGCCTCCAGCAATTCTTCTTGCAATGCACAGTCTCCTGCCTGCTGCTCCAGCGACATGGGACACCTCTTCAGGTGTGCTGAGTGGGCCTCACTATAACAATTGTGCCTGTCACCTGTGGGGGCTGCCTCCTCTTCTTGTGACTCTCCCAGCTGCTGAGGGTGACTCCGGAAACACCCCCTTGGGTCTAGTACCCTGGACCTTGCTGGTCCTCTTCAGCCTTGCAAAACCTTCTTCTCCAACTCTTGCATTTGCAAAGGCTTGTTGGTAGTATTCCAGCACCTTTGACTGACTGTATCACGACTGTCGACGTGCGACATCACTTGCATCACTTCTGGAACTTCTCTTCTGTTCCTGAGCTGTACTGCTGACCTTCTTTATCCACCGTCTACCTGGTTCTGCATCCACAGAAGGGTGGATAATGGCTCCTGCCACAACCAGACACTCCATCACGAACTGGACTTGGTCCCTTTCCTTTGCAGGTCCTCATCTGTCAGGATCCACCTTTGGGTTCTTCCAGTCTTGTCTGGGTTTTGCACAGTCCTCCTGTTGGTTTTGGGGAACACCAGATACTTACCTCTGTTCTCCTGGTCACTGAGGGTCACTCTGGTACTGCCCTCTACTGATTTCACCTCCTTGGGTATGGGACTGCCTTCCACATTCCACTTAATTAATATCTGGTTTGGTCCTCTCCTAGGGCCCTTACTATTTGCCATTGCTTTTACCAATGTCTATTGCTTTCTACGCTATTTATTGATTTCTAATGTGTATATGTGTGTTTACTTGCCTCCAGTAGGGGTATTTGCCAATACAGTATTTTAGTATTTGCGTTATTTATTATAAAGTACCTTTTTGTAACACTGTGTGGTTTTTCATGTGTGTAAGTGTTGTGTGACTGTAGTGGTATTGCATAAGCTTTGCATGTCTCCTAAATAAGTCTTGGCTGCTCATCCACGGCTACCTCTCGAGAACCCTGGTTACACTTCACTAATAGGGGATACCTGGACCTGTTATTAGGTGATAATACCATAGGTGCTCACCACACACCAGGCAAGCTTCCTACATGCCTTAGAAGTAGTTCTAATGATGAAGATCTCATTTTCAGCATATGATTTTTACTTTAGTAGAGCAAGTATAGGTAAAACTGATTGTTTAAAAAAAGTAGTGAGTGCAATGCACAGTTTAGCTTATTTACAGTGACATAATGAGCGGTTCTGGGTTTTCTATACAATCTATGTGATCGCTTTTCCCCCACTGTCCAAGGATGATTCTTTATACTGTACTTCACTTATGGTGTATAAGTATAGAAAAAGAGAATAGTAAAAACGGAAAATGAAATGCTTATTTTTTATTATAACATTACACCATAGGAAATAGTAGTGATTTGTTCCTATTATGAAGTTATGCGTTATTGCCATTTCCAAGTTTCATTTATAGTTTTAGAAATTATGATACTAATTCATATATTTATTTTTTCCTTTTTATACAGATCGATGACACCAACTATTGGAGTAATGTAGTTTATTAAACAGTTCGTTCAGTGTTATTCCGGAAGATTACATTGTCAGGGTCTTTCAGACTACAATGATAAAAAAATATACACCCACTTACTAAGTCAGACACCCACTTATACTCCTGTACACCCAGTCATACACCCAGACTGATAAACACTCACACACCCACTTACACATCAATACAGACACACTGACACAACCACTCACACACCGATACAGCCACTCCCACAATGATACAGCCACTGATAACAGCCACTCACACAGCAAGCCACACACAGATACAGCCGCTCACACACCCATTTACACTCTGATACAGGCATTCAGAAACACACACTGATACAGCCACTCACAAACTCACACAGACACCCACACACCCACTAATACACTTACACACCCACTCAAAAACCTATTAACACACTCACATATATACCCATTGACACACTCACACGCCAATTAACAAACCCACTCAAACACTAACACACCCATTCACATACTTACACATTTACACACACTCTAAAAATCCCTACCACATGTGCTCACATCGCCACAGGCATTTGCATAACTTTTCACACACCCATAGAGTGACTCTGACACCCACTCACACACATCCACTGAAACTCACACACCCAGACATTTACATCCCCACTAACACATGCATACAGATACTCACAAATACTGGCACGCACAGAGAGCCGCTGCCACATGCTCTCATGCAGCCACTCTCAGAGACACACAAGTCACACACAGTGACTACGCACCCACACAGACATTGAGATCACCACTAACACACACATATTGCCGCTCACAGAGTTATTGACAGTCACGGACACTTACACAGCAATTCACACTCCCATACTTTCACTCAGACACTCATTTACACACACAGACACGTACTCACCTAGACTCAGATCCTTGCAGAGTCGTACACACATCCACACATATACCAATTTAAATACTAAGAATCACTATCACATGTGCTCACACAGCCACACAGGTGCTCACACACCCATACAGTGACTCTTACACCCCCCCCGCTGTAAGTCACACACCCAGAGGCACATTTACATCACCACTAAAACATGCATACAGACACTCTCACAAATACTGACACAACCAGACAGCCAGCGGCTCATGCTCCCATGCAGCAACACTCACAGAGACACACCACCAGTCACAAAACAGTGACTTACGGACTTACACAGACATTGACATAAGCACTAAAACACCCATATTGCCACTCACAGAGGTGCTGACACAGACACTTACACAAGAATTAACACTCCCATACATTGACGTACACACATTTACACATGCAGAAACATATACACTCATTCACACATCCATTCAGCCACTAATGGACCAATACAGCTACTTACATACCCAGAGAGACACTTACAATGATAGACCCATATAGCCACTAACATACTCACTCACACACCCATAGAGTAACTTGTGCATTAATTTCCATTTTAGTATGCTAGAGGACATTGCAAAACATGTGCTGGTGTCTTCTTTAATACTTTATAGGCTAATTCCCCTTGGTGAATATTAAAGTTGTCACATATTATTTCAATGTCACTTACGTGAGCTGTGATAATTATACACATACAAAAACTCACAAACACTTAAACACACAATTGCACAAATACACAAAACACATAGTTAGCTCTTTCTTTGAGCAGATGAGGTGGTTCTAACAAGAACCTTGTTTTTAAACAGGCTTTTTTTTTGTATTTTCTTGTTTTGGAAACATGTCACTCCACTGTACGAAATACCACTCTACTTTATGACAAGCCACTCCATTCCACTGCAGGACACACCAGTTCAGACTATGAACTAACACCCCACTCTATGCCACTCCGCTCTAACACACTCTATGAAATAACACTCCACTCTAACACACTCTACGAGACTACACTATATAACATGCCACGCCACTCCACTCCACTGTACAGTGCGACACGCCACTCCATTCAATTCCACAACAATCTGACAACACTGTACACCACTCCACTCTATGCTGCTCCACTCTATGACAGCGTACTCAGGGTATATATGTGAGTGTGTTAATAGGTTTTTGAGTGGGTGTGTAAGTGTATTAGTGGGTGTGTGGGTGTCTGTGTGAGTTTGTGAGTGGCTGTATCAGTGTGTGTTTCTGAATGCCTGTATCAGAGTGTAAATGGGTGTGTGAGCGGCTGTATCTGTGTGTGGCTTGCTGTGTGAGTGGCTGTTATCAGTGGCTGTAACATTGTGGGAGTGGCTGTATCGGTGTGTGAGTGGTTGTGTCAGTGTGTCTGTATTGATGTGTAAGTGGGTGTGTGAGTGTTTATCAGTCTGGGTGTATGACTGGGTGTACAGGAGTATAAGTGGGTGTCTGACTTAGTAAGTGGGTGTATATTTTTTTATCATTGTAGTCTGAAAGACCCTGACAATGTAATCTTCCGGAATAACACTGAACGATCTAAGACACTCTACTCCACTAACTCTGTGCCACTCAATGCCATTTTACTACACTCTATTCTACGACACAATACTCCACAGCACTACACTCTACTTCACTCTGTGCACTACACTCTATAACACTCTGCCCCACTCTACCATACTCTGCAACACTCCATTCTGCTACAGGCCACTGTATAACACAACACTCTACAACACTCCACTTGAAGCCACTCCACTGTACTGTGCGACACTCCACTGTAGAACACTGTACTCCAATATATGCCCCTCGACCCTATGCCACTGTCCTCCACTCTACAACACTCCACCAGCAACACTCCACTGTACGAGACTACACCGTACGACACATTCCTACACAACACTATACTCTTCGCCACTGTAGGACACTGTACTCAACAACACTATCTTTCACCTTCCCCATGCACAGCTCATACCCTTTCATATTATATCACGTATAGCACATTAAATGATAGCATACATAATAAGACTCATGGCATCTCAAATGACATAATTTATAACAACACTGTGCATGGTAGCAGGCTGAAGTATACTTCACGTGGTGCGGCCAGTGAGTTGACAACACACTGTACGGAGATGTGCAAATTACAGTATGTTTGGACTGGGACAGAAATTGCAAGTGTAACTAAGTATATGTTATAACTGTAACTGTAGGATTTCTAATGACTGTGTAATTTAAGTTGTTTTTGAATATATATATTTAAAAAAATGTTCCTCACTATATTAGCCTTAACCTTTGTTTTTATTCTTTGAACATATTTTTTCACTAAAAACAAAGGTTATAGTGATGTTCTAGTTAGTGAACATTTCAGTGACATCGTAATGTTTTAAACTAAAACGCTGAAATTCACCAGTTATAGTTATCTCTAGTAACTAGAACGTGTCCCCAGTGACTTGGTCACTGACATTTTCACCTACTTATAACATCACTTTAACCTGTTTTTGTTTTGTGAATATGTAGTTTAAAAAAAAATTAAAAAAAATAAAAAAGTAAACTGGTTTTGTATTACCAGATGTAAAACCAGTCCTCAACTGTGCACAACTAGGGGATTGGCTGCAGAGTCCCAAGTCACTTTGGGCCCCGGAGACCCCATAAAACGGGGCCTTTTTTGTTTTTAAAAAAAAGAAGAGTGGGGCCAATGGCCCCCTATCAAAGTCATTATGGGCCCTGAGGACACCATACCTGAGCTTTTTTTCATTTTTAAAAACATTTTTTTTTTTTTTTGAGAAGGGGCACATGCTCCCACTACCAACGCCACTTTGGGGCATTCACCAAGGCTACAGGGGTGCCAGCCCCCTCCCCCAAGCCACAAGGGGCCCAGGAGACTTTAAGAGAAGGGGGCAGGCAGCCCCCTGGAGCCAGTAGTAGCCTTTTGGACCCCATCTACTGGGCCTTCTTTTATGACAAAGGAAAGGACAGGCAGCTCCTCTCCTCAAACCACTGCTGGCACTGGGGAGCCCATTCCCCCGGGCCTTCTTTTTGTTTTTAAAAAAAGGAGGGGGGATGTGGGGCCTCCTTCCCTGAGTTTAAGGTGGCTATGTGGACCCCATCCCTCTGGGCCTTAGCTTCAGTTAGGAGAGAGTGTTCCCACAAAAGGAAAACACACATCAGCTGGGCTCTTCTCTCAGCATAAGAAGAGATGCTGCAGCAGAATGGCAGAACCATTTGTGTTAACGTGGTGCAGTCCTCTCTAATTCTGTGGTCACTTTGTGAGGTTTATATTGGGTTGCCCACTGACATTAAGCCAACATCAAGGGACTTTTTATTAATCTGAGACCTTACCGGTATACTCAGCGTGAAGAAAATACATTGAGTCGGACTGCATGTTCATCTTCCACAACCACTGTCAGACCTTGAAATGCAGATATCATTTAGCTTGACGCAGACATGTGTAATTTTATGTGTTATCGAAGTAATTTTTAGATTAATCAACACTTTCACAAAATCTGTGACTGATAATGACATGCTGAATGTGGACCAAATGTATACAGCTGGTAAGCCAACCCATTGTTTTCCGAGCAAGTTGAGAATTCTGTAGTATAGTAATACATTTAATAGGTTTATCAGATCTTTGCTTTCATTATATTTCTCCAAAGTGATGAATGTGCCAGTAAAGAAAGGTTCCCACATTTGTTTCAAATTTAGGTTAGTGAGTTG
Organism: Pleurodeles waltl; assembly: GCF_031143425.1. Lineage (NCBI taxonomy): Eukaryota > Metazoa > Chordata > Amphibia > Caudata > Salamandridae > Pleurodeles > Pleurodeles waltl. The sequence goes on along the minus strand of NC_090442.1, from coordinate 856,731,106 downwards.
CTTGGCTTTGGTTCTTAAGCTGGGGGCAAGAGTGAACTGTTTATTAGTGGGAATTTTGGAGAATATGGTATTTTGAGGCCTTATTTGTGCACTGCTTTCTACCAAGCATGATGGGAGAAGTGTATTGTGACCATCTTTCCTGCTGTTGGCTGCAAAATAATAATAGTCAGTGCCCAGAACTGACTATTTTCTCACTTGCTAGAAAATCAGTGTTAGACCTGTCAGCCTTAGGGTGGTCTTCCCCCAAATGTTTTGCCTGCTTGCATCATATTTTTCTGATTTGTTTTTGCTGGCCTTAGGACTCTGAGCACTTTACCACTGCTGACCATTGTTGAAGTGTGCTCTCTCCCCTAAACATGGTTTGATTGGTACATCCACAATTTACTTATAAGCCCCTAGAAAAGTGCACTACAAATGCCCAGGGCCTGTAAAATAAGTTTTACTAGTGGAACTACAGCACTGCATCTGCACCTACTTAAGTAATCCTTAAACATGTCTCAGGCCTGCCATTGCAGAGTCTCTATGTGCAATTTACAGTGCCATGTCGACTTGGCTTTTAAAACCTCTTGCCAAGCCTTAAACTTCACTTTTATTACATAGAGTTACACCTAAGGTACACCCTCTGTAGCCCATCTGGCAGGATACTTAGAAATTAAAACGCAGGACAAATACTCTTAGGTTTTACTTGTCCTGGTAGTGAAAAAGTCCCTCTCATAGGTTAACAATGGGGGTTCCTTAATAAATCTAATAAGCTGTAATTCCTAATTGAGAAGAAGTAGATGGGTCATGTTTAGAGACTATGGAATTGTAATGATAAACTCTCTTTTATTGTTACAATTTTGAAAATGCCACTTTTAGAAAGTTGTCATTTTCCTGCTCTTAGCCCTCTGTGTCGGCAGCCTATCTTCAATACACATCTGGGGTGAGGTGACAACTAGGCTTGTGCATTCCCCTCTAGACAGCCACACACAAAGGGAACCTAGGTGTGACTGATGGGCCCTCAACATCATGATGGGCCATCCTGGGCAGGATGAGAGGGAGGAGCTGGACACTCCCTCACATTTACTCCTAAAATAGGAAGTGTCCTGACCCCAAACAAAGGCCTGCAACCCCCTTTAGTGAGTCAGGAGCCAGGGCAGGAAGAAAGGAAAGGAACTCTGCATTTCAAAGACCCTTCCTTGAAGTCACCCCACTTCAAAGGCACATTTGGGTATCAGTACTGGACATCTGACTGTACCAATTCAGTACACTACTGGACCTGTGAAGCATTCTACCAGGAGAAAGGACTTCTGTGCACCTACAAGGACTGCCAGTCTGGACTGTAGCTCTGGAAGAACTTCTTTTCTGCTCTGCTGCCCTCTGCCCTGCTGAAGGACTAGACCCATCTCACTTGAACCCAGTGTGACATCAAGGGCATGTTGGCTTGCCCCCTTTTCTAAGTCTCAGGGACATCAACGACTTATCATCATCCTGCAACAGTGCCTTGACTTTGCTTGCTGTGAGTCTTGCCGTCAACTGGTGCCAATCCAGTCCTGGGCCCTTTGAAGTAGGTATAAACTGCTACAACTGCAAGAGCCTGCACATGAATGCTGTTGCACCGATCTGAATGGGAGTATCTCACTAGTCGCCAGCACTTTTCTGCTGCTGCGAGGATCACAGACACTGTATAGCCAACCATACAACTCCAGTTTCTGACACATCTCTGACTTTGCCTGGCTTGGAACCCATGCATCACCTACATCTGAAGGATCGACGAAAACATATTGCATCCTCTGCTCCCTGTACCTCGGCTTCAACGTATCTAACAAACAAGCTACTGTTTCAGTGGCCAAGGCTATAGTCTCAGAGAATATTGAAGGAATACTGGGAGTGGACAGGGATGCAGATTAATAACTCACCTATAGAAAGCGCTAAAAGCAGATGGTAATGTCACCAGGGTAGGACAGTTCTGGGATAACGCTACACTGACAGATAAGGAGTGGGGGAAAGAATGTGCAAATATGCAACACATCTCAAGTAATGCCAGGATTAAGTTATACTATTTACACTTTCTTCAACGTACATACCTTACACTACCCAGAATGCAAAATATATGCACGAAAAGCTCCTCAAATTGCACAAAATATGAAGTTGTTGGAGCAGACTTCACCCATGTGGAATGGAGCTGCAAGGTGGTAGAGGACTACTGGCAAGGTGGTAGAGGACTACTGGGATGAGGTGGTACACCTCGTTCTGCAAATTACTGAGATATTCCTGGGAGTGACAATGAAGATTGTGTGCCTTATTGCTAGCCCTGAGAAGTGTAAAATGCAGCATAAATTTGTGACACTGCGGTTGATGCTCACAAAATGCCACATAGCCATCAGGTGAATATTCGCAATGGAGGCAATTGGGAAAGAGACCTGAAAGAGTGTACAATAGCAGAATAAATGTGAATGAAAAAGGTTAGATGAAACGAAAACGTAGAGGATGTTATGCAACTATGGGCAGATATGATAAATGTAATATATGACACCTCTATGGAAGATGCTCAACAAGGCTAATGACATAACAGTATTCAGTAGGAGGACACAGCAAGGCGCTTAAACACAGTCGTCTGGTTTCTGGAGTTAGTGAGGGAGACAGTGCAGCACTCTGGTGTGGAATGTTGAATACATTTTTACTTGGAAACATAGGAAGATGAGTGGTTAGTAAATAGAACATGCAAGGGGATATATGGAAATTGCAGGCTGTTTTTAATACTATATTTCTGAAGGTGTAGGCTGTCTCTTCTGAAAAAGAAGAGCATGCAGGTATTATTAAATGCTGTCATCTGATGTTGTGATATGATTGTTCAATGTTTTCTGTAATGATCCAATATCTTATAAAATTAAAATATAAAAAGGGTTTTTAAAAAATAGGTCACAGGTATACAGGCATGCCTTGTTTCAGAGTATTATCATACTCCAGCTGTGAGGAGATGCTGGCATTCACTATAAGCTTTCGGTCCCTGAAGAGTGGTGCACAACAGGTTTGCTGATGAATATTAACTGTCGGGTTGTAGCCAAGCTAATCAAAACTAATTTTTTTTCTGTGAAAGAATACCAAGGATCCCAGAATTGACACACATCCTCCTAATGTCTTACATGAGGCAATCCATTGCTGAAATGGGGTTTCTGATGTTAGAATATGTTGGAATAGCAGTAGAGATCAACACTATTTAAAATAAGTAAAACCTTTTATAAGACAAATACAATGCAGAGATAGGTCACTGTACTGAAGCAAAATTAGGATACACATAGAAAAGGAGATACCTTGGATAAGAAGTCAACAAGCCTGTCTGCCTCTTCCTCCTGGCTTGGGAGGGCATCTGGGTCAACGTTCATCAGTTTCGGCCAATCTAAATTGGGTGGCATTTTAACACTTTGTAAATGCACACCCTAAATGATGAAAACAAATAAAACAAAATGGTTATCCTCCGAAGCAAAGCTAAATATTTATGTAACCACATTATTTAAAAAAACAAATAACAAACACATCTGAACTGTCCTTGAATGCTTTTGTGGAGACATGTATGTAACTTTATAAAACACTTACTCTATTATGCAGAACAAAACGAAAGCAGGAAAAATATCAGCTGTTATACACAACAGACATAGCTCAGTGACCTACATCCCATGCTTAAATACAGCAATTTCACCCCAAAATCCAAGCACAAGCATCAGATCTGGGTACGCCAATTTTTACTGAATGCCTTCTCTTTCAGGATAAAACAATTACGAGTAAATTTTAGAACAATGTCAAAATCTTAATGTAAAGTCGCGTAGGGTTGCGTCATGCAGATATTTATGCAGGATTATTTTCTATAGCACAATGAGTTATTTTTTTAAATCATACCAATGAAATAGACTACTGTAGGTTACAATTACATTCATAGCTCTCTGTCCGGTCTGGTTGTGGGATATGGCAGACAGTGATAGACAAAATAAAGAGAGATGCATTGATATTGACGGTCCCTTCCTACGTCCTTTTGCTTTGAGCATACTTCACAAGGGCCATGAACTGGGTACACAAACAGTTGTTGGTTATCCCTTATCTTTCCCTTTAGTCCAAAGTATGTTTTACTAAATGGGAATGTAACTGGGATTTCCTCGTGTGATGCTATTCTCTTGGCTTTCTGATGTTATTTTTCAAAGTTGTGATTCAAATTTCCTTTGCAGGAGTTCGATTCATTAAAAAAACAAAACTCAAAGGCTTCTCCCAGCTTCTGAGAAGCATGGAACCTGCCAACTGCATTCACATAAAAAACATGCAATCTTAGAACATTAGGCAGATCATCAAACATCCCCCTCAGTCATGCTTGGCCAGCAAATGTTCATTGGAATATATGTCTTACCACTTACTGCGACCGTGACGCAATTTTCATCACGGAATGATGGTTACACAAGCAACGCTTCCTAGCATGCTGACACAAGCAATTCCATCCTATTCCTTCTTATATCGCTCAGCTATACAACCTCTAGTGCTGACAAACACAAACTGCCAGGAAGCATGGGAGTCATTATTAAGAAATCCATCAAATCCATCACGGCACCTTTTAGTGCCTTAAATTATCAATGAACCCTCATCCAACATCATCTTATACCTACACATAATTTACCACTCAACAGAAAGCAACACTATGGGGGTCATTACAACCTTGGCGGGCGGCAAGGTTTGACCGCCAGGCGGCCGCCAATGCAGCCGCACTCGCACCACAGCCATTATGAAATCCCCGCTGGGCCAGCAGGCGAAAACCTGGTTTCCGCACGCCGGCCCAGCGGGGATCTCGGCCGCAACACAGGAGCCGGCTCCAAATGGAGCCGGCAGTGTTGCGGCTGTGCAACAGGTGCAGTTGCACCCATCGCGCTTTTCACTGTCTGCATAGCAGACAGTGAAAAGCTGCACGGGGCTGTGGCAGGGGCCCCCAGGGGCCCCGCAACTCCCCTTTCCGCCAGCCTTTTCATGGCAGTGCAAACGTCCATGAAAAGGCTGGTGGGAGGGGGACTCGTAATCCCCTGGGCAGAGCTGCCCTGGAGGATTACTCCCGCCGGGACAAAAGAGGCGGGAAACTACCGGTTCCGGCGGTGCGACTGCGGATTTCACCACCAGCCTGTTGGTGGTGAAATCCGTCAAAACAACCCTGGCGGTCTGTTGTAATGACCCCCTATATTTTTCGATCAGCTGAGAATACAAAATAAAGATACATGCGGTCCCTAAACATCTTTCTCAGTGGTTTCAGCACTGAATAGGGGATTACTAGCAGCAGGCATGCAAAACACAACCTGACCATACTACATAACCTCAGACAATTGGTTAACATTCCCACTCGTACAAAAGGCGAAACGCTTGATATCATATTCATTAACTGTAAGTGAGTCTATGGCTTTCCTCCCACTGCCATTGACTGGATTGATTCCTTTCATGTTCTGTTCCATGCTCTTCCCTCCAGCCCACATACTTCAAAACTAGATTCATTTGTGAGTGACAAAATTAACCTTTTCGGCTCTCTTGAAACAGAGTTCTCTCAAATCAAACGTGATTCCTCCAAGACGTTTGAAGAGGTGCCTTGTAAAAATGAGAACATCACAACAACAGTAGATCAACTAGTTCGTTGACTACTCAAAAACTCCTGCACAAGGCCAACTCAACCATGATTCTCGGGATCAACAGTTCAAGTAAAAAGTATCTTTGGAAAAACGGCATGAATGGAGAAACTAAAAAATGCCTTTAACTATTATCAAAACTAATTAAATTAAGGCTAGACTATAAACACATCATTCCCACTGTAAAGTCTATCTACATTCCAGAGCAAATGACGACCTCTTCAAATGCCAACTGATTACTGTTCTGGCAGACCAAAAAGCTCACAATACTTTGGGAGATCATCTTACATCCCACACAAATGAAGAAATGTCAATAATTCCTTAGTTATTTCATACACAAACTTCATCAATGTAGGAAAGTGCCCTTATTGGCATGCCCCCCACCCACACATAATTTTTGCCTGGTACTGATGCCAACTTTATTGAGTGTGTGCTTGGATCCTGCTAATCAGGCCCCAGCACTGGTGCTCTTTCCCAAAATCCGTACCTTTGTTTCCACAATTGGCACACCCATGGCACACAGTTAAGTAAGTCCCTTGTAGAAGGTACCCATGGACCTAGGGCCCTATGGCCAGGAAATGTCCCCAAGAGCTGCAGCATGTATTATGCCACCCTGGGGACCCCTCACCAAGCATGTGCACACTGCCTTTGCAGCTTGTGTGTTCTGGTGGGGAGAAAAAGGCAAAGTCCACATGCCACTTCTCTCAGGGTGTCATGCCCACAAACCACTGCCTGTGGCAAAGGTAAGTCACCCCTCTAGCAGGCCATTCAGCCCTAAGGCAGGGTGCACTACACTACAGGTGAGGGCATAGCTGCATGAGCAATATGCCCCTACAGTGTCAATTCTTAGACATTGTAAGTGTAGTGTAGCCATGGGGTGAGAGCCTTTATGCTCTCTATGGCCAGAAACAAAGCCTGTCCTGGGTGGAGGTGCTTCACACCTCCCCCCTGTAAGAAATCTAACACCTGGCGGAGAAGCCTCAAAGGCTCAAGCCTCGTGTTACACTAGTGGAGTTGTCTTCGTTGGCACCAGAAGTGACGTCACAGTCACCTATATAAGTGCTACCCGACATGCGGATGTCAGTTAATTTTCATGACTTCCACACCAGAAGCACACAGCCCATAAATGAACTGATGAATGTATGATAAAACTAGGGCTCTGAAATGAGAACAACCCTAACCCTAGCAATCTGTCCCCAGAGTGGGGAGGCTTGGGTGGGTCTGTAAGGAATCTGCGGCTAGATATTTTCTCTATCAGATAATATGTTACCGAAGGTAAGTAACTTGTTCATCTGATAGACATCAAACTGCAGATTTCTTACCTTTCAATAGATACCCAAGCAAATCCTCCTGGCGGTGGGATGCAGACACATTTTTTAAACTAAAAAGTCCTGTAGGACCGAATGGGTGAAACACCTGTCCCTGCGGACCTGACTGTTCAGGCAGTAGCGCTTGGAAACCATGTGCAGTGTCGCCCACATTGCTGCCTGGCAGATTCCAGGACTGGGACTCCTCGAGCTAACACCGTGGTCGCAGCTCTTCCTCTGGTAGAATGGGATCCTAAGCCCTTATGGAGGCTGCATTTTTAGCCATGGCGTAGCAGATCGTGATACAGAGAACAACTCAACATGAAATGGTACACTTCTATACTGCACAACCTTTTTTCGCTCCAACATACCTCACAAAGAGTTGGTCATCTGGTCGCCCACCGGAAGTCTCTTGTGCGGTCAAGGTAGACAATGCTCTTTTTGGGTCCAGACGGTGGAGTTGCTTCTCTTCTCTAGATGTGGAGGAGTGTAAAAGGTGTGCAGGGTGATAAGTTGTCCCAAATGGAATGGGGTCTGCACTTCTGGGAGTAAAGAGGCCCGGGTGCGAAGCACCACTTTGTCAGGGAACACAGTAAGATAGAGAGGCTTGGAGATTACCTACCTTATGAATTATTCTTTAGACTGGTCTGGCAAAATAACCTCCCCCATCACCAGCTGTTACATGCCACTAGGTGGCACTATGCAACTTTAACGATGACTTCACCACATGAAATGACAACACCGGAGTACATCAGGCTTCAACTACACACTGACATCAGTTCCTGAAACTATTTCAGCACTAAACAGAGGTATACAGTGAAGAACCAAGGGTATTAACAACAGAGACAAACTGTGCTAAATAAATTTGCATTCCTCATGTGTCCCTTTTTATGTGTCCCCCTACATTTTTTGCCACTTTTATTGCTGATTTTTAGACTCTGTATATTGAGGCACTGCTGTCCAGTACAAAGTATATGTGCTCTGACCCCTAAAACATGTAGAAATTGGCTAATTGCATCCTGACACATTTAACTGACCTATAGGGCTGTAATATGTAGTGTAGAACTGCTACCATGGCATGTAAAGGTAAATGTCACATGTGGACTGCTGCACTTATTGTGCTAACTACTAATGTGACTAAGCATGGCTTCAGTTTTAGCACTGTGGCCTGCCTGCTGCAGATTAAACCTGTGGTGCAACCTGTTAAAATAACTTTTTCCGATAGGTAAAAACTTCTCTTTTAAATAGTAGTAAAACATCTCTATGTATAATTGGTGCCCAGAAGTTAGGGTTCATGGTATTTACAACTGGGATATGCAAAAAATGTATGTTACCATGTTCTACAGTGACAAGACGGTAAAAGCTATTTTCACTGTGGCAGGCCTAGCTGTCCTATGCAGAAACTCAGAGAACAGATTGCAATATGTATACTGTATCTCTGGAGTGCGACCAGCTAGAAACAGTATTTAAACAACTATTTCTAATATTTATTAAAAATCCAATTCAATGAAGCTGGACTTTTAATAAATATTATGAAAAGAAATTTGTAAAAAAAAACTACTCTTTATGCTTGCCTTATGTTTGAGGGGGCTAATGTGCATTAACTGTCCAGCAACTTCCAACCAGTGCTCAGACCCAGAAGACGTGTAAAAAAAGGTGTGAAATTCCTCCTAGAGGCAGACAATAGGCTGACCCGAATGGGCAGAGAGGACTTATATAAGCTTAATAGAACATGAAAGGTGGGGGCTGAGGGCATTCATTTGATGCCACAGTGTCAAATCCGTTCAGCCATATGTAACTCTTTGGAATGCATAAAAGGAAGAAAGCAGGATGCCAGGCCAATGATTGTATATCCACTGCCTAGTTGCTGAAGGACTCTTAACCTGCCCCTGGGTTTGTTGTGGATACAGTGCCTGCTTCAAACTGGATTTTAATGTTTTAATGTGAGCAATTAATACCATAGTACACTTCCCCCACACAGCCAGAGCCTCAGAGCCCAAGTTCAGTGTGGCCCAAGACCTTTGCCATCCTGGATCTGCCCTGACAAATTGCATTTTGGGCCTATTTGTAGTAAAGCAAACAGGAACTACAGCAAAAGTATGTGGACATGGTCTGGAAACCTTTATTTCAGTGGCCAAAGAGGAACTAGGAGTGTCTTAGGGTGTTCCTCACCCACAGGCTGGTGAACTCTAAAAAGGTGGACCCTCACCAAGCCTTCCTCTGACACTACTGGACTTGCAAAAGAATACCGGGCTGACTGAACCTGCTCCACTTGGCGTCTTTGCCCAGTAAGCAGGACCTCAGGAGTTTGTGCCCCCCTTCACTTGAAATCAAAGGACAGGAAGATCTCCAAGGACCACAAGTGGATCCCCTTGCTGGCTGAAGGAACACTAACAAAAATGAAGAGAACCTTCCTGTAAAGAATCTCAAAAGGTCTGGAAATGGACTTTGCAGTTGCCCTTCACCGGACACTCTGGGAGTCTCTGCGCTCCCCCCTGGGTTCCTGGGGGCATTGGAAGTGTACTTCTTTGCTTGTTTGGGCACCAAAGGAAGGTTGGCAATGTTTCAAAAAATGTTCTCCAGGGCTTTCAGGGAACCGACCCTGAAAAGAATCCATCCAGCAGTTCCACGGCTGATCCATTTCAGGTTTGTTCTGCATGGCGAGGAGTGTTTCCTCAGAAAAATGACAAGGTACCTTTTTAGACTGAGACTTAAAAACTGTTTCGAACTTCCCTACTTCTAGACCATAGCAGGTGCAATCTACTTGGTGTATCCGTACTGTGCAGTTAGCCGCAAACCGCTCTTGGGTCCTGGTGTACTGTGACCTTTGACTACTATTGATGTTTTCCACTTCTTGGTGCTTTTTCCACTTAAATATTTTAAAATTCAAAACTCATGTTTCCCTTATTGTATTTTTGTTTGTTGCTTTAGTGTCATTAGGCTCATTAAAAAAATTGCTATCTTTATAAATTGGAATGGGATTTTTATTGTGTTGTGTTTTTGACTTTTTAACTGTTTTGGTACTTCTTTACACATTTTCATTAAGTTAAGCTGGTCTGCTCTTTGCCAAAGTTACCAGACACTGAGCTAAATTTAGTTTTTTTTACATCTTTGAAGGCATCTAAGAGGATAGTACTTCATTAATTGTGGAATATCCTAGTCCACTCCAACTAATTAACCACTTGTTCACATCTCTGGATTGTGTTAAACACAAAACTACCTCATTAAGGGAGGCGGAACGGTGGTGAGGAATGTGAGGAATATGTGGAAAAAGGTATGTATCCACCAGACACATCAAATTCAAGTGTAAGTAACTTTTTCTTTTCATGACCATATCTTCCAGCAGATTCACTGCCTTACAACTGAGTCCCAAATCAATAGCTTCTTTGTAAGGGGGACTGAGGTAAGCCAATTAACCAAGGAAACCATGCAACAAAGCTCAGGCAAAGTACTCATCACTATGTGCCAGAGACGTGCCTCAGTAGTGCTTAACAAAAGTATGCAAATATGACTATATAGCTTCCTGGCAGTTGTCTGCAACTGGGTCATCTCTGATGAAAATTACTGTGAGGCAGCTACGCCCCTAGTGGAATGGACAAGAATACCCTCAAAAAGATATTTTTGACCAGTGTATTACAGATCTTGAGACAGAGGATGACTGAATGAAAAATGTTGTCACTGACTTGCTGTTTTTCAGCTCTGGCAAAGCCCACGAAGAGCTGTTCATCCACTCTGTCCTCATATGGAATAATCAGGTTTCCTCTCCAAATCCTAAACAACATCCTGTTAATCATCTTAAAATGGTTGTTCATTGCTAGGCATATCGAGGCATCTCAAGACTAGACATCAGAAACACCACACTGACAAGACCATCAATTAAATGCAACACGTAAACCTGTACTGCAGTTCACTTCTATGCTGGTTTATTCCACAAATATATTCAATTACATCACCAGCATGCTCTATGTTCTTCAAACTCCAAAGTAAAATCTGCTGCTTCTTTGCAGAACATTATCAATGGCAATGCATATCCCATCAAGAGGACCTACTTACCATTTCCAGTGGCAGTTCAAAAGATCTTTAATGTTATAAGTGCCTTCTCCTTGAGCTTTTCAAATGTCATTAATGGCTTCTCCTTGAAATTTCTAAATTTATAACATGTCTACAGCACAAAAACAGTCATTCTCTGGCACAGACATCATAGCCTGCAACTCTGTCCCAGGTCTCTGAACCTTGACACCGTTTACCACTTTCCACACACAGCCCATAACCCACCTCTTCAGACATTTTTTTAAATAAGTCTAAAAAACACGATCTACAGCAAATGTTTAACTGTTATAAACAGTCTCTGGATAATTTCTCAAATCCAGGCTCTTCATCTAAATGTAACCTGTGTTATATTAATTTAAAGTACCCTCCCAGGGGTAGGTACAGCACACTACATAAATGGTTTAACAAGTAAAGTAAATGATTAAGGCTCAGGGTGGTGCAGCAGGTGAAGCGTACCTCTCCACCATCATCCCACTCCAAAGTCATTGACATGGTTGGATTTTTGCTGTCACATGCAAAGTGCACATTTGCTTCACCGCAACCCACAATAATTATGTCACACTTAATGGTTTGAAGGTACCTTTGGAGCTGTGCAGAGTTGCCATGCCATAGAAGTTGCCAAGATCTTGGGTCTTAGCAAAGTAAAGAAAAAAAAAAGAGATTTAAGGATTTTAGTGTGAAATGACTCACCAATTATCTATGTAGTGATTGCACTTAAGTGAGGGAAATTCCGTGAGTATTCGAATATCTAATCATTATCAGGCTTGCCCCCTCCCTGGAGATTTTCTAATCAGACTTTAACAAGCACAGTTTATTAAGCTGACAAAGCTTTCTGATGATTATCCTGGTTCTCCTTTGGTTTCGCTGCTCTACCCCTCTTTTCTTTGTCCCACTTCTAGGTCTGTTCTGCTTTCAGGGTGCAATCATCACAGTATGCACTTCTCATGGTATATTTTGTGCACACTTAAAAATACTGTTGACTGGATTTCCAAGCATATGAAGACTTACCATGCATTGTAATACAGTCCACAGGGAGTACGAGGGTAGATAAGGACTTTCAGTACATCATAACCATCAGACTGTATCAGCACAATAAGATACTGAAGTCCTAACCTCAGAATGTGGAATTCCCATGTTCCAGAAACAAAAGCCCATAGTTAAGCCTATGTATTTATGTGTTGGATTGAAAAAAGTTCACAAACCCCTCACCCACATTTGTTGCCATGCTTCGTCATTGGTGTTGCTCATTGATTTTCAAATTACTAATAATCAGTATAGTATATGATTCAGTTATGAGGCTGCCATTGGCTATGATATATCGTTATGCCACATAGCTCTAAGTTACAGCAGTTCCTCCTGTTCATGTATTCCTAGCACACCACATAGAGAGAACACCAGATGACCTCCTCTGCTAAGTTTGCAATTTTGAGAACCATTTCTGATTTGGGAGGTCTGCCTGGAAATCCAGTCCACATCCCCTTAAGTCATCCCGTTAATCAAGGATAGATAAATAATTAACCTGCAACTACCCCAAAGCACACTGTCGCTTGCCAAATGTTAAGTCAGTCTTCTCTATAAAGGTCTTTCTTGTTTAATCATCCTTCCCCAAAGAGTACACCTGTGTTTTTAACCACTTTTTTTCCAAACTTCTTCTGCCTTCAGTAGTTTTGTGTCAATATATTGTGAAGGAATGGTGTCTCATTGCGGACACTAGTTCCAATCCAATTCCAAATATCTAACATATGTGTGACAAAGAGAAGAGGTAAAGTTCTTCTATTGACTTTGGTTATAACATGAACAACTGATTTAACTCATCTTACCATGGCACACCCTCAGACCTCGGCTTTCTGGATTAAAGCTCTCATTTAGTCAATGAACCAGTTGTTGTAACCAAGCAACTAGCTAATAATCATCTATTTCAGCAGAGCCAACAGCTTTTATCTGTGGACAATTTCAAGGTCTCTAACCATACTCTCGATCTCTTATCATTTCATAGGAAGTTAAATAACTGATTTAATTATTTTAAGACCTATCTGGATATTGGGTTGAAACTTCCCTAACAGGTATATCAAAATCAAGGAAGTGACATCAACTTTATCAAAGCTCTTCTCCCAGTCATAGAGTGTGGGAGGGAAGAACAAAATCAATTAATTTTTTTTTTTTTAACTCTTCAAAGACCGGGTGCATGTTGAGTTTCACCATTTCATCATCCGTATGAGAAATCTATACTCAAATATTTTAAACCATGTATTTGCCAATTAAGGCAGGTAAATCATGAATGAGTCTTCCCATTAGACTTCCCACTAGCAATAAGCAGGATTTGGTAGGATTAATTTGCAACTTGAATGTGCCCCAATTTTTTCGAAATATTCTATATACGTGGTAGTGAGTCAGTGACCCGCTTTAAATTTACCAAAGAAACAACCACATACATGAGCACCACATGAGTGCCTTAACCTATTATACTGCCTGATATGGCTATAACCCTGCACAGCCGCTCCCAAGGGCTCTAATGCTAGAGTGAACTGCAGGGGGAAGGGAGTGTGGACACCCCTGTCCAGTGCCTCTCTACAGCACCCAAGGACAAGGATCTGATATTATCTTTCCAACTCAGTAATTGGTTTCCTATGTAAGAGCCTAATTCTTTTTAGAAATATTGGAACACAAACTGTCTCAGACCTTCAAATGGATAATCTCAGACTACATTGTTAAATACTTTTTCAATGTCTTGGGCTGCAGCAACAAGTCATTCTTGTTTAAGCTCAAGAAGTATTGGATTTGTAGCTGTCTGCTAAAACTAAAGTCCCTTCATTCTAACTTCAATAATTTATAATACTCTGGAAATACTTCGACGCTGTACATCCCATACTATTGACATAACATTATAACTTGATAAGAAAAGAAAAAAAAAAAAAAACTTACACTGTATATCTTTCTTCGCTATTTTGTGTACTGCACGAGTGGAGGTTGAGTGTATTGGTGTAAATACATTTAAGAGGGAACAGACTTGGCGAGAGAGTGTTCTCTACTTTAATATATATTGGGTGAATGATTTCTTGCAAAGAACAAAGGCTGATAAATGCAGGATAAACAAAGTTATATTTAAAGAATACTCTATATGTGTGTCTGTGGATAGGAGACTACTCCAAGCCAGAGACTTAAACTGTGACAACTGTCCAACCATTTTTCATGTACCTTCCATACACCCATACACAACATTCAAAATGAGTAAGAGTCAGCATAAGAGAATAAGGATAATAATTTAGGGGTCATCTAGATCCTGAAAATGCCTCCGAACTTGGGAGACGATAAAGATGGCTTTAAACATGTAGAACAAAATCACACCTATATAGGAGGGCCTAACAGTCCCAATCTTAACCCTTGCTTTTTAAACTTGTGCCTAGGAAGTACCATGAAAAAGTAATTGTCTACCCTGTGACACAGGTTTAATCTCACACTCCGACCTCTGATTACATACATCACTCACAACTATTTTCTCACAAAGAGCTCAAAACGTGTCCACCTGAAACCCTCTTTGTAGGTGATGGATCAACCCCGATGATGAAACATGCGCACAAGTAGGTGAGTGGTATTAAATTTAAAACCTCACATACACAAATAGAGTTTAACAGCACACTATTAGTCCTTCCTTACTGAACACAGGAATTCAATGCTCCACAGATTCAGCTTCAGATTTTTAGTGTTCTTTTATAACAATACTTTCCTTATCTGTACAGCATTCTGTGACCCCAGATGAAGTAATCAAAGAGCTATATCGAAATCTATTAGATAAAATGAAAATAAGGAACTTCCCCTCCAAATAGGATGAAAGGCTGAACAAAGCCCAAAGCTTAAGGCTGACAACTAATATTCTTAGCCACCTGCAGTTAGAAGCAAAAAAGCTTACAAAGACAGTCTCAAAGGGTCACTCCTGGTAGGAGCGGAAAATGGAAGGGCTTGTTTGCGAGTTGGTTGCAAAAATTGGAAGTTCTGGTACAGTAAAACACTGTAATCACTTTTACCGCACGTTAAACAACTTTGCTTTACTGTTTTTCCTCCACCATGAATTAATCCATAGGCCCATGTGACTCATTTTGTAACACTGATCACTGCAGATTTTGAAATTGCTATTGCCAGTCTGTAACTGAAAACGAATAAAATATGTTTTAAAATAGAACATCTCACGGGACTGAGAAAATATAACTTCCTCATATTTACATTAAACAAACTCCACTGGCCAGCTGCTCATGAGTGTTATATTTAAGGTCTAATACATTAGTCAGGGGGCAGAGATCTCCAACATGCCATTTTAATTGGTGATCAAGATACCAAGTGGCATTTGTAGCAGCCACCTTATTGAACAAGCATTGTGGAAAGCAAAAAAAGCAGGAATAACACCAAAGTTCAAGCTTTCTGATATGCTCCCAGGGTTTGCAACCCCAAAGACATAGATCCTAGAAGGCTCACTCCGCCAATTCCAAAAGAAACTTAAGATTTCCTGCTTAATCTCAACTGCAACTATAGTGCTCCAATGCCTTATATCTAGGCTTAGGCTACACTACAGCTACAAAAAAAAAAAAAAAAAGCATTGGCAAAGCTAATAGGTTTCGCCGTTGCGAAATCTGTTACTTTTGTCAATGTTTTTAGACATGTCACACAGCAGCGCTAGCTGCTGTGCAGCACGTCTTAAAGTTTTAAAAAGAAAACACTATAACATGGCCAGCATTGTCAAAATTACAGTTTAGTGCTGACCGAGTTGCTGCTGTGTCACGTGTAAACAAACATTGACAAAACCAATAGATTGTGTGGTTGCAAAACCTATTGGCTTTGACACTGCTTGTTCCTCTGAAGGTGACAGCGTTGATCGCCAGCAACTTTTCAGTTCTTGAACCTCTGCTAAATTACCTCATTAACAAAACAAATTTCACTTGATTTCAATGTTGCTTTTTGCTCTTGGGCGCTCAGAGTGAGCACATCTATCTTCCTGTAACGAGGCAATAGGAGTTTTAAACGAATGTGTTACGATATAAATGATTCATAGCTCTTCCGTGATAGGACTGAGATTTCTTCAACACTGTGGTCCAGACTCTTGTTAGAAAAGCTAAATTTCTCTAAGTAGTTCCTGATATAGCTTTGCTGATAATGGTTATAGTGCCTGTCCCCGAGAATTGCCAGTCTGATCAGCGGACAGTAGAATTCATAATAAACACGGACTTGGCTGTGCTCCACTTCTTTATTAAGGCCCTCATTATGAGTGGCGCATGTGTGTGCCTACTTAGTGAAGTGCAAACCACTGATGGGTGTTAAGTTAGCATTTTGTTTTTAAACAAACTTAACAACGTTGCGTAGAAGAGGATTTCAAGTAAGACTACCTACAGTGGGTGATCACGGTGTAAGGCAGTGACTTTAGCTGACACTTTACACTTTATACAACACAGCTTCTTATACCGCTGGCTAGCTTGATTCCCAGAACGGCTTTCAATATTGCATGTTTTGATGGAGTGGGACAGACAGGCCTCGTCTAGTAGCGTGTGTGTCTGGTGTTGTCACACGGCAAAATGAGCAGAATAGCACATTGAGTCTATAAATAATGCAAGTGATAACAAATCTCTGATTTTAACAGGAGAAGTTTCGAAAGTCCAGGTACACATGGTGCCTCTTTAGCTACACACATTGAACGGGAAGTGAGAGTTTGCAATGAGTGACAGGAAGGTGGGGTTGTGGGGACATGACAGCCCTTTACAAATGCAGGTGTATGGTGAGTGCTTCATTTCCAAGTTTTTTAAAAAAGTACTTTTGTAGGCGTGTGGACACTAGGCTCCGGAAGCAGTATTTGGTCCAAACACTACAGCAGGATGACGGAGGTGAGGAGGGTGTGCTGACCAGCAGTGACGTGGAAGCCTTTGTTAGAGCCAGCCAATGGTAAGTAAGTGAGGAGGGACCCACATGGGAGCAAGCCAAAGGAAGGTGAAGCGACGTAGGAGCCGTGTGGGAGCCAGCCAATAGTAAGTATAGGTAAGGAAGGGGCAGGTTCTTAAGACCCCATTAAGATTTTTTTTTTTTATAAAAAAGGCTTCGCGGGCACAGCCCACATGCATGCGCAGTGCAAGTGAAACCTTAAAAGACCAATTAAATACAGAATGTTCTTGCACCGATGAAACAGCATCATCATGATGGCTAGACGGCTTGAATTCATCTCAGACACTGGCAATCGCTTGGGGCCACATTTCAGTCCATCGTTTTTTGCCCACAATGTCACTCTAGACAAAGGCCTACTTTATACAATAAAGTACCCCACCTGTTCCTCATGGCAACAGTTTGTCTCAAACAGCCAGGCTTGCGCAGATGAAAGCATCTTACTATTGAGGAAAAATTATCGAAAGCATGGAAATCTAAGAAAAAACTTTAAAATAGAATACACTACTGAGGAAATGGGAGACTTGATTCAAACTAAGTAGTAAAATTTGCAAACAAGTAAATACAATCTCACAATAGCATGATCTTGAGTTCATACTTAGAATCGTAAAAAGTTATTTCATTTCCTGCATTTACCCATAAAACATGCTAGCATGGTGTAATCCAAATGCGTTTCTGCCAAAGTTTGTTTCGCTAGACTTGATTTTTTCCCTTTTAGGACTTTTATATACCACTAGCTTTTCTTGACCTACTGTCCTCTTCCACAGTGTTGAGCTGTTTGCACCCCTAAGGTCATCGTTAGTGTTGTCTAATCCCCTCTTACATTTCTTTGTGATATCTTATTAGAATAATCTTTTTACAAAAATATTTACATCATTGGTCTTTCTCTATGAAGAACTTTGTAACTAAATGATTAAGATATTTTATCTAAAAAAAATAAAACACAAAGGACATCCAATACAAACTTTCAGGAGTAAATCAGAACACTCAGTGAGCTACAGAGTACACACGGCTAAGAAGGATGGAGGAACTTGAGAATGTCAGTAGAGCTCTGGTACATGCATTTTAGGGTTGCTTGTTGGGAGGCTAATGAACTGTTCAAGAGCTATACACAGACATTCGTTTTTTAACTTATTATTGGTTTTATTCGGTTGTAATAATGTATATCTTCCAATATTCAATGCATCACATATTCTTATCTATAAAAACACCTAATTCGAAAACATCTTATTTCCGAAACAGCTATAAGCCATGCAATACTCAGTTTGCCTCTCAGAGCCTGGTTAAAATGGATATACTACATGTGCTTTATGAGCCCTTTATGCTATCTTCAGTATTTAACAATTTACATTTCAATATGGAAATTCCTGACTATTCGTTTTTTTTATTATCCTAGTGAATATAATCCATCAATGCTTGCTGTATTTCTTGAAGACTCTTTGGCAAACAGCATTTCCAATGTTGTGCAATCGTTGACTCTGTGGCCACCAGGAAATTATCAGCCTATTAAAATTCTAAGACATTTGAGAAAGTAATATTTGCCTCCTAGGAGTACAGCCATTGAATATGAAAGGGTGTTTAGATACGTTATCAAGCCAGATGCTTCTTCCAAAGAACTCTTCTACCCTCTACAAATCTCTGCAACAATTATTGGTATATCCAACAGAGGAATACATGGTTTACAGCACTATGTAAGACAACATTTACAGATGTTGTCCTCGTGTGCAACTAAAAATCTTGAACACATGAGAAAACATCTAGAAAATGCACTGGACAGGATCTCTTTCTAAATATCCCATCACATTCTATATCACAATTTCTCTGTTAGATAAGAATTTTCTAAAGATCTGCACACCAAAGAAACTAAATAAGTCTCTCACTCGAGTGGTACTGTCACTTCAAATTTTGCATAGTTCCTAGAACACCTGCACTAGTTGCGTAATACAATGTTGCATCTCTGAGCAAGTTGATTTCTCTGTTTTGACATTTTTAAATCATTACTTGCAAGCCTCAACCTTGGAAGGTGTCAGTCTTCATAACAATGGTATAAATATCCTAGCATGTCTTCAGCCAATTGACTAGACATTTTTTGATAAAAAATGACTGTAAGCACCTCAACGGTGAGCTCCCAATTCCAGCTGCAGCTATTCTCTCATGTGTTCATCAGCTTTACCTGGAGCTTATCTTGCAAATTACTTGGTAAAAGATCATGGAAAATCCATGGGCAACATGTGATGCCTGTAGATGCAATTTATTGGTTCACATGATGTCGGAGGTCATTTTCACCACTATTGCACATTAGGGTTGAGGTGGTGCTGATAGTCATTTTATGTTATGCAGATTTATAGCGGGCACGCTGGCACTGAGAAGGTGCAAGTCTAGTCAAACAGAGGGCCTAGTGGCACTACTAGAACAGCAGATCCCAGCTTCATACACAATTCAAGAAGTGAGGAGGAGGCTCTTAAGTGTAGCAGCAGGTTGTTCCACGCTTAAGGAGCTATGTAGGAGAAGGCACAACTGTCGGATCTGGTTTTCCGTATGCGTGGGATGTCTGTGAGTTGGAGTCCAGGTGAGTAGAGGTGTCTGGAAGGTTTGTGAAAGGAGATGCTATTGCTAAGGTATGCTAGGCCACTAGTGCCTTGAAAGTGTGGGTGAGGAGTTTGATTTGTGCTAATCTGTGTATGGAGAGCCAATGGAGCTCTTTCTGGTGTGATATAAGTGTGGTGTGGTTGAGAGTGATTCTGGCAGCTGAGTTCTGAATGGAATGCAGCATGCTAGTGAGTTTTCTGTTGATTCTGGCACAGAGTGTTCCTATATGCCAGCCTGTTTGATAAAAGTTTGTGATGGTTTTCCAATATTGTTTGTGAGCCATTTGAAATTCAAACTAAGCATCTTCAGGGTATCGAAGCATGAGGCTGTGACAGCATCAATTTTACTGATCATGTCAAGTTTGCTGTCAACGATAATCCCAAGGTTCTTAGCGTGGGTGGTAGGGCTGGGCGCAGTTGGTCCTGGCTTTGTTGCCTACCAAGAGGAGTCCCACAGTAAAGCGCTCTTCCCTAAGGTCACAATTTCTGTCTTGAAGGTGTTCAACTTCAGACAGTTTGGTCATCATCCAGTGGGTGATTTCAGTCATGTGGGCATTTACTTGATTTGGGTACTGGGCATCTTGTCCGAGTGGGAAAGAATGAGTTGCATGATATTGGCATAGGAGAGGAAATTGATGTTGTAAGAGTGGATGATGCCGACGAGAGGGATCGTGTAAGTTTTGAAGAGGGTCTGACTCAGGCAAGATCCTTGCTGAATTTAGCAAATGAGATCACGGGTGTGCAAGGTGTACAGTACCAGATTGAGTCCTTCCAGTCAGGAAGGAGTAGATCCATAGGACTTTGTGTCTTTGGATTCCAATATTGTGTAGGCATGGGGCAATGAGGATAGGGGGGGGTCCAGGAGCACACAGTCTGCGCAAAAGAAATTAGTGCACCAAAGAACGCCTAACTGAGAAAAATGAAGTAAATTTGTAAAAAATAAAGCACAGTTGTGCTCTTTTTAAAATATATAATCCAAAAGTAATCCCAATACGAACAAGTTGTGGTAAAGCATGTTAGGGCCCACTTAATGCATCCATTTGTAAATGCACATTTTTAATTTAGCATTTCTTATGTTTGTAACCTTTTACATGGCTTTTCCCTCATGCAATAATACACTGAGAAATCACTGTACATGTTGCTTGTTTCTTGTAAACGTTTATGCCGTCTAGCCTGTACACGCCATCCAAGGCTAAGCACACACAGAACATGATGCCCTAAGTACTCTTATTGCCCATGGAGGCAGCTCCACAATTGCAGACATGTCATGAAGTAGAGACTGCATCTCTGACACAGCGTAACACGATCAGTGCTTGTATTATAAAAACTGCCTCTACGCCATAGTCGGCAGAGTAGCACTTCCGCTGGTATTATTTTGGAATGAGGCATGCAGTGCCTGAGATGTAGCTTGGCTGACTCTTATGCTGATCCTGATTCTGACCTCTAGCCTGCACTGGACAAATAGCCTGCACTGCACCAGACTGACTGCTTTCCTCCCAGAGTACATCTTACTGAGGTATAGAGGGTTGGTCCCAAAAGATCTGGCATAAGGTATTTCCACTATGCTCTCAAAAGTATATGTAGTATCAGATAGGAGTGTACCAACATAAAAATACTAACGTAGTTGAACAGTTTATCTTTTTACCATTTTTGTAATGCTGGTTACCATGCTTTGTCTGGTTTGCCTAATGATCGCAGCTCATGTTTTTCATGAAAGAATAAGATCGTTTCAATAAATGTTCTAAAAGATATTTTCACATCTTTCTTGTGTCTCATCTTGGGTACGATAAATGACAACAAAAGGATAGCTCTGTTGTCAAGAATTCCTTGGGAATCTGAGTACTCATGTTTGAGGATGCAAAACCCATCTGGTATTCCGGTGTGTTTAGGGGTTCAGATGGGGCACTGTGACCTAGCTAGGAACAGAGTCAACATTTCTTGATACGTGGACTGAGTCCCTATAATCTGACATTTATGTTGACCAGATACACAGTCCTACTTGATTTGTAGGAACCGTATAACCTGGCGTCACTAACGTTCTAGGTTAGGCATTTATTTAATGGGTTTCCCGAGTAGTTGTTAAGTATCCAAGTGCTCCCTTTTCACCTTCATACACAGACATCTGTGGTGATAGTGATACATTCTCCTCAGCTTAATAGGAAACCCCTATTTTAGTCTGTAGATTGTTCAAGCTTGAACCTTTAAAAGGATCACCCCACTATAGTCTTCCCTTCCTGAACAGTATTCTTTAAAATGGCAAATGTAGTTCAGATTCCAGTTAACTGCAGACAGGCAGTCACACCATACTTGGCATAACAGGGTCTCTCTAAGACTAGGTGGGGGTGGGGGGGGGGGGGGTGTCAGGGGGATCGAGAAGTTGCCTTTTTGGTAGAAGCCCACAAAGCATATAAATGTGAAGTTTCCTATTCATGGGCTGATTTTCCTGCAATAGAAACAAACATTTCATACATACACTGAGATCGCAGCACCTAATCAATACATATCATATCACCTTTAAGACATGCCATTAACATATCAGGAGCATCACAATTGGTTTCAAGGTGCCATTCCACATGCACTAGTAAATTTGAGACTGGGGCCCTTCAGTAATGATGGGGCGACTTGGCCTGTCATAGCCGGCTACACACCGTTCCCAAATTTAGCACCATTAAATGCTGGTGAACTCCACACCCTATATACGTTGTTAGTCAGACTATGTAGGTGTCTTACACAGTTTGGTATGCAAATGAAAATACATGTCCCAACTAGGGCTGCTCAAACTGTCCAGCCAAAGTTAGCTGTGTCTTGAATGAGTCCTGTCACTATTAATGCAATTATGGGTAATGTTCCCACAAACTACTAGAAACCACCCCATCACCCATAGAACCTTTTCTACAGCAAAAAAGCACTACACCTACAACACAGAACCTATAAAAAAATAACACATCTCTAAAACCACAACCAAAAGTACTAACAAACACTGTCATGCCAGAAAGAAACTAAAAATTAAGGGAAGGTTTGAACATATGATCACTAGGTTCCCTGAACATAGCTTCCATCCAGAAACTTCCACACCCCATTCAAACCACCACACAACAGAGCAGCTACAACACAGTTACCCTCCGCAACTAGCCTGCACACATACACGTCTCAAACTTCTGAATTCTCTAACCAAACGGCATCCCTTCAGCTGCAATCAGACGACCCTTCAAGTCGCGCACACTAAAATCACCTACACCCCTATTCTTCCTCCCATACTACATCACACAATCACCTGAAAGCACTGTGACATGAAAGAAACAAAACAACTACAGTGCTTACTCTTCAATACAAGGTCCATGAAATGAACAAAAATATTATTTCAACATTTCTGACCAACTCTCAAAAACCATACCAGGCCCAACCGTCTTTACAAAAACATGGCTCAGCAAAGACTCTGCACGCACATGTCACAAAGCATCCCACCAGATTTTTCATCATCAACAAAAAATTAGTTGGCAAAATTGAAGGAGGCCTGGCTGCATCCAGAAAAATCACTATGAATATTACAAAATGAAAACCACAAAATGGATGGCTGTGAATCCTTGATGATACAATGCTATCACACTCCAAATACTACTTAAACCTTCCTCTTAATATACAAACAACCACCTAGCAATGCTAACTGTATAGATGCCTTACTAGATACAGTGACCAAGACCCATCTGGACCACACAAACCATATGGTTTGGCAAGAAGAATTTAAACAGAACTACATCTTTCAAAACCAACTTTGAAGCCTTCAACCTCCAACAAATTGTTTCTAGCAAACTCACTCCGATGGACACACTCTTGGTGTCATATGTGCACCCCAAGGGAGAGACATTGTTACATACATCTCTCCCGTAAGCTTGAGCAATTACAGCATCATCACCTTCAGGAGCAACACACCTATCAACAACAATTCAAAGACACCAAAAACCAACAACAAATGTTCATACAATGGAAGAAACTAGTCATTTAGAAACTCACCTCCCATCTGGAAAGACCCCAATAAACATGTGACCAAAAGTCATACACACCTACAACTGCTTCTCTACTTCAAAGGAAACATACCAATAAAGACCATATCCAGGGTTGATCTAAAAAAAAGAACATTACGTAGATTAATGACATTATCAAAAAGGATGAAAACTCAACTCAGGAGAAAAATAAAAAAAATTAAGCAAACAAAAGCACAATGTGCCACTATCGCAGAGCTTACAGAAGAGCAAAAAGTCAACACTTCTCCACATGCTTAAATGAAGCGGACTGCCCTTCTTTAATGATATGTGAGTTTTGACCACTGACTCCATGTTGCACCTAGCATAGCAGTACACCGTCACATTAGTGACCACCAACTTCATTTTGCCTATGAGTTTATTTTAGCATTAGTCACAGCCACGTTAAAAGCTGAAAGTAGTTTTCCACATTGTACAATGTGCACATGCTTTTATTCTTCGTATTTTTTCCCACCAAGGGCTTACGGTGATAATGATGTACTCGGATGGCAGGGAATGGACTTGTTTTGAATTGACACCTTGGGATTGTGGCCAAGTCCCAACGTGTTATTTTTTTTTCAAAGCTGACCCAAAGCAATCAGCATTTTTTGAATAAATAAACTTTTGCAGGGAGAGGTAGATTCTAAAATTTTCCTCTCTTGTTTGATCAAAGTATAAGAGACCGAGACCAGATGGACTGGGACAAGGAGGATTTGCAGATATCAGGCATATCCAGGACGCTGGAGTGTGTCATCTTACCAATGAGGATAACTGATCTCTCTCCTCAATCGATTCTGTGATCTGGCGATCTGATGCTGAAAAGAAGGGAGATGAAGGAGTTTTGCCCTTGCCTCATGGTGATGCATATTTTTTAATTCATTATTTGCTTTGCATTATAATATAGATACATCTATTTGTTGTGTATGTTGCAGTGGAGAATCATTTATACATTCTTTAATTTCATTGCTGTGACAATTTTTAAACGTGTGTTTTCAGCATGCTAATCTCCTTTTAGGAACCTTGAGCAGTGAAATAATAAATTTATTTTTTGGACTAAGAAGCGCATTCCAGAGATTTTTGTCAGTGCATGAGTGTTTCAGCTCGGTCACTGGTGAAGCAAAACACCTTCTAAGGAACTACACAATATTCTAGCAGAATTCAACAGTTCAGAATGCCTAAACAAAGAAACACAGCAATCCCACAAATCCTGTTACAAAATCCCCAAGAAGCTGATTTCAAATATTAAAAGATAGAAAATGGACTTAAGGACAAAACAGGCAACACAACACAAACCCATGACGCACCCAGCATAAAAAGAGATGACACTACATACTTTCAATACCCTCTCAGAAAAAGATTTCTTTGACATTATCATTGCATACAAACCATCAGGATCTCTTTCAAACCCAGCACATCCATTAATCTTTAAAGATATTCTTCACATAACCTGTTCAGGGAAGGTGGCTAGATGGTTTTTCACCAAGTTCCTAGAACTAGGTTCATTCCCACAGGAGCTTTAAACCCTTTGCATTAGGTCCACTCTTAAAAATGAAAAATGTCAACTCATTCAACCCAGCAACTTCAGGCCTATCAACTAAAGGTTGGGCTCCAAGCCCTCCTGCACCCACGGGACATAACAGAGGAGTTATTTTTGTTGATCTTCATGTCCCATCTCTCCATGAAAGAGGTAAAGGCATTCATGAGCCGCTGCAGTGAAATATATGTGCGGGCCATAGTGACAGCATTGTTGGCGTATAAGAAACACAACATTTGGTATCAAGAACTTGAGCCGCGGTTATTTGTGAAGATGGGTAAAGCCCAGATGTCAAAGATCGCTTTCCATCAGACTTAGTAGAAAAGCTGCCATGCCATGGCTTCACGTGTCACCAGACATTTGCGAAGTTCTGATCCTTGTGATATCACTTTCTCCCTGCTGTCTTTGAGTAAAAACTTCTCTATAATGTCCCTCTGTGTGCACACTTATGGTTATCAAGGATGTAGGTAAGTGCTTACAAACAAATCTGAGCCTTTGGCTCCTCTCAGGAACCCGTTGTCTAATTCACTAAAATTGTCAGAACTTGGTGACAAAGGACTGGAATAACGAGGTGGGAGCACTGACACCAGCTCAGTTCTCCATGAAAAAAATGAATTCTATAGCTGTCAAACAGGATTGGCAAGATCGGAAGAGGATCAGGAGGTGGTAGTTTATGTCTCTCCCTGTCAAATTTGGATATACGCTAAACTCTATTGACTCCAAATGTGTGGAATTAATATGTCTAGTGCTTGCTGTTGTTCCAAGCAATTTCAAAATTGTACTCCTGTTTAGGATGGTGTGTTTGCCTCCTGGAGGTATTGTGCAGGATGAACGAGTTACTTACCTTCGGTAACGACTTTTCTGGTGGATACATTAGCTACCTGTGGATTCCTCACCTATTGAATACTCCCCTTGCGCCAGCATCCAACGGAAATCTTCTTCCTAGCTTCTGCACGTCGACGAAGAGGTCACAATTGCCCACGCGACACCGTCTGACGCTATACAGGCAATAAGAGGTCCTCGCCAACGTGCCGACGTCAGTACCAACATTTTTTACGTGCCTGAGACTAATAGGCCATTGAGACAACCAATCAAATAACAATATTTAATAATATCGAAGATAAACACATCATTCCAAAAACTCAAGAACTTTTTTTTTTTTTTAAATAAATAAATAAATAAATAAATATATATATACAGTATATGTACAAGCCCTCAAGTACCAAGAGGAGCACACCCAAGAACAACTTGGTAAGACTAGACAGGCAACGGGGAGGCGGGAGGGACCGCGAGGAATCCACAGGTAGCTAATGTATCCACCAGAAAAGTCGTTACCGAAGGTAAGTAACTCGTTCTTCTGATGGATACAACTACCTGTGGATTCCTCACCTATTGAATAGAGTCCCAAAGCAGTACCGCACTCGGTGGAGGGTGCCTGAATGGTCAAACCAAGAAATCCTGCAGCACTGACCGTGCAAAATGGCCATCCCTCCTAACCTCAGAATCCAAGCAGTAATGCTTCGCAAAAGTACGGAGGGATGACCAAGTTGCGGCCTTGCAGATGTCGACCACAGGAACACCCCTAGCCAAGGCCGAAGAGGCCGACTTAGCTCTGGTGGAATGAGCTCTTATACCATCAGGGGGTTCCTTCTTTGCTAGAGAGTAACACAGTTTAATGCAAAGAATGACCCACCTGGGGAGTGTTCTCTTGTGGACTGCCCTTCCTCTCCTCTTTCCCACGTACCCAATGAAGAGTTGATCCTCCAACCTGAAATCTTTCGTTCTGTTCACATAGAAGCTCAACGCTCTCCTCGGGTCTAAGCTGTGTAGTCTTTCTTCTTCTTTCGAAGGATGAGGCGGAGGATAAAACGAGGAAAGAGTAATTGTTTGGGTCATATGAAAGGGTGAAACAACCTTCGGTAGGAAAGCAGCCTTGGTCCTCAACACCACCTTATCCCCATAAAAAGAAGTGTAAGGGGGTTTAACAGATAGAGCCTGCAGCTCACTCACTCTCCTTGCGGAAGTAATTGCAACAAGGAAAACAGTCTTTAGAACCAATAACCTTAAAGGGCAAGAATGCATAGGCTCAAACGGAGAACCCATAAGAAAAGTCAAGACTAGGTTTAGATCCCACTGAGGCATAATGAAAGGAGTGGGAGGAAATTTGTTAACGAGACCTTTTCAAAATCTCAGTACTATAGGGGATTTAAATAGAGAAGGCTGGTCCGGAAGACATAGAATGGCTGACAGGGCAGATAAATATCCCTTGACTGTAGCCACTGCACAACCCCTCTGTGCCAGGGACAACGCAAAAGACAAGATATCTGAGAAGTGGGCACGTAAGGGATCAATTTGCTTCTCTCCACACCAATTCACAAATTTAGCCCACCTATTAGCGTAGATAGATTTAGTGGCGTGTCGCCTGGCCGATAAAGTAACATCCACTACGTCAGGTGGGAGAGAAAAGGAACTCAGGTTGCCCCGTTCAATCTCCAGGCATGAAGGTGCAGGCTCTGGAGGTGGGGGTGTAGAACCTGCCCCTGCGACTGTGAGAGGAGGTCTGCCCTGAGAGGGAGACGGAGCGGAGGGCACAGAGAGAGTTGGAGAAGGTCCGAATACCATACCCTCCTTGGCCAATCCGGAGCTATTAAGATGACTTAGGCCCGGTCTTGGCGAATTTTCCTCAAAACTGGAGGAATCAAGGGTATGGGGGGAAACGTGTAAAGCAACTGGTCGCACCAGGTCATCTGAAACGCGTCCCCCAACGCTCCTTGTACCGGATACTGGAGGCTGCAGAAGAACGGGCAGTGCGAGTTCTCCCGAGTGGCAAACAGATCTATTCGAGGGAACCCCCACATCTGAAAGATTAGACGGACTTGATCCGGATGGAGACGCCACTCGTGATCGGTCGAGAAATGACGACTGAGACTGTCCGCACATACGTTCAAGACTCCGGCCAGATGATTTGTTACCAAGAAAATCTGATGGTCCTTTGCCCAGGACCAAAGCCGTAGAGCTTTTCTGCAGAGAAGATACGACCCTACACCTCCCTGTTTGTTTATATACCACATCGCAGTAGTATTGTCCGTCAGGACCTGAACCGACTGACTGCGAAGGGATGGGAGGAAGGCCTTGAGTGCAAGACGTACAGTCCGCAACTCCAACAGATTTATATGAAACATATGTTCTACTGGAGACCAAAGACCCTTGATCTCCAGGTCCCCCAGATGAGCTCCCCCACCCTAGAGTGGAAGCATCCGTTATTACTGTGGCCACAGGCGGAGCTTGCGAGAACGGCCTTCCTCTGGAAGGATTGCCGTCTGCAATCCACCATTTTAAATCCGTGGCAGCATCTCTGGAGATCTTCACCGAACCCTCGAGATCCCCTTTGTGTTGAGACCACTGCTTTCGGAGGCACCACTGAAGAGCCCTCATGTGCCAGCGAGCGTGAGTGACCAGCAGATTGCAAGAAGCAAACAGACCGAGCAGGCGTAGGACCTTAAGGACCGGAATGACCGCTCCACTTTGAAACATTGGAACCAACGCCTGAATGTCCTGAATCTGCTGAGGCGGAGGAAAGGCGTGACTCAATGTTGTATCCAGTACTGCCCCTATGAACAGGAGGCGCTGAGAGGGCTCTAGGTGAGATTTGGGTACATTCACTGAAAAACCCAAGTCGAACAACAACTGGGTTGTCGACTGAAGGTGATGCAACACGAGCTCCGGAGACTTGGCTTTGATCAACCAGTCGTCCAGGTAAGGGAATACTGCTATCCCCTTCCTTCTGAGCTCTGCCGCAACCACCAACATCACCTTTGTGAAGACTCGGGGTGCTGAAGTAAGACCAAATGGAAGGACCGCAAACTGATAGTGCTGCGACCCCACTACAAACCGGAGATACCTCCTGTGCGACTTGAGTATCGGGATATGAAAGTAAGCATCCTGTAAGTCGACAGACACCATCCAATCTCCATCGTTCAGCGCCAAAACCACCTGAGCTAGGGTCAGCATCTTGAACTTCTCCTGTTTGAGGAACCAATTCAAGATCCTCAGGTCCAGGATTGGCCTCAACCAACCATCCATCCTGGGGATCAGGAAGTATCTTGAATAACAACCCTGACCCCTCTCCTGCTCTGGAACCAACTCCACTGCACCTTTTGAAAGGAGGACTTGAACCTCCTGTTCTAGCAACAGGAGATGCTCTTCTGAACAGTAGGATGGGTGGGGCGGGATGGGGGGAGGAAACTCCCGAAAGGGAAGGGCATAGCCTTTCCCCACAATACTGATGACCCAGGAGTCTGATGTTATAACCTCCCACTTGCAGAGAAAGCCCAATAACCTCCCCCCTACAGGAGTGGTGTGAGAAGCAATTGGTGGAAGGCTAAGGCTGCTTCCCATGCTGCACCCCTCCAGAGGTAGAGGCAGAGTGCTGCCGGGCGGCTCCCCTGGTTCGGACCCTACCCCTCCCCCTGTAAGAGGAGAGAGCAGAGGAGGGTTGTTGCTGAAATCTCCCTCGAAAGGAGGAGGAGGAACCACAACCAAATCCTCGAAACCTTCTAAAAAGTCTGGAGGAAACAGAGGAGGAGGCCTGCAAGCCTAAAGACTTCGCCGTGGCCCTACTCTCCTTAAACCTCTCTAGTGCAGAGTCTGCCTTGGAGCCAAAAAGTTTATCGCCATCGAAGGGAGGGTCCAAGAGGGTTGACTGTACATCGGACGAGAAACCAGAGCTACGAAGCCAGGCTTGCCTCCTTGTAGCAACAGCAGTACCCATAGCCCTGGCTACAGAGTCAGTCGTATCTAGTCCAGATTGAATAACTTGGGTTGCCGCTGCTTGAGCATCAGCAATTAGGCTCATAACCTCTTGGGGCACTTCAGTGTGAGACGACTTTATTTCGTCCACCAGGGCGTAAATGTATCTCCCTAAAATACAGGTAGCATTAGTGGATTTTAAAGCCATGCTACATGACGAAAAAGCCTTTTTTCATGAAATGTCCATTTTCTTAGAGTCTCTGTCTGAGGGCACAGCTGGAAATGATCCTGGGGCAGACCAGGCTGAACGCGAAGCTTGAACCACCAGGCTTTCAGGAGTAGGGTGCCTGGAGAGGAAGCCTGGGTCAGCAAGAGCCACTCAATATCTTCGAGCCACAGATCTGTTCACTGCCGAAGATGACACCGGCTTCTTCCAAATTTCCAGGATTGGATCCAACAAAGCCTCATTAAAAGGCAGAAGTGGCTCTGCAGTAGTTGAGGCAGGATGCAACACTTCCGTTAAAATATTCGGCTTAGGCTCAGACACCGGCAAAGGGAGGTCTAAAAAGTCAGCTGCTTTCCTGATGACTGAATGAAATGATGCAGCCTCCTCCGTATACTCTCCAAGTGATGACAAGTCCCATTCTGGAGAGGTGTCCAGACTAGCCGTGTCTAACCCATGGAGGTCTTCTCGAGATTCCTCAATCTCTCCTTCCTCTAACGCCTGTCTCCGATATTCTTGTTCCTCAAGGAGGTGAAGAGCAAGCCTCCTCGAGTGTAATCTTTCTTCAATCCTCGGCGTCGACATGGCTTCAGCAGACGTCAAAGCTTGACGCCGATCCTCGGATCCATCAGACGCCGGATCCATCGGCGCCATGGATTTCTTCGGCGCCGAACGAGAAGGGCGGACAGGAGACCGTTCCGGTGCCGGAGCCACAGGTCTACTCAGCGTCACTGGCTGAGATGCTGACGCCATAGGTGCTGACGCCGGCGCCGAGCCCACATTTCCCATGGGAAGGAAGGGCATAAAAGGTGCCAGTCGTAACGGAGCCGGAGCGCTCATATTGAAGGCCAAAGGGCCCAAAGGACCAGCTGGTCCACCACCTGGAGCCATCTGCTGAAAAATCGAGAACATCGCATTCAAGAATGCGGAACTGTCGGCTCCAGGGGCCGGGAAAGCCGGGTACTGAGGAGCCTGGGTTGAAGGCGACATAGACGCCGGCCCCGACGTCTGTAAAGCTGGAGAAAACTCCTGACGCCGAGGAACCTCGAATACAGAAGGAGGATTCACAGGCGACGTCGGCGAAATCGGGGATGTCGGAGAGGCCAACGGCATCTGCGGTTGGGGAGAGATGGTGGGACTCACTTCCCATGTCTTCCGGTGTCGAGTTGAAGGCGACCTCGAACGCGATCTCTCCCGACTCGACCGGTGTCGAGATTCTCGATGACGTCGATGCGACTTCGGAGAAGAGGACTTGCGATGATGTCTTTTCTCTTTGATTTTGCCAAAAAGAGCTTCGTCTCACACTCCTTTAAGGCCTTTGGATTAATTCGTTGACAAGAGTCACATTTGTCAACGTCGTGGTCGGAGCTAAGACACCACAAACAGTCAGAATGTGGGTCCGTAACCGACATTTTGCCACCGCACTCATTGCTGGGCTTGAATCCAGATTTTCTTTGTGACACTTTAACTTGTCTCAAAGAGAAAACAGCAAAAATAACTGTAACTACGTCGATGAGTAACAGTAGCTCCCTCGAAGAATAACCGTCGTTCGAATGGCACGGAAAAAAGGGAACTGACGTCGGCGAGGACCTCTTATTGCCTGTATGACGTCAGACGGCATCGCGTGGGCAATTGTGACGTCCTCGTCGACGTGCAGAAGCTAGAAAGAATCTTTCCGTTGGATGCCGGCGCAAGGGGAGTATTCAATAGGTGAGGAATCCACAGGTAGTTGTATCCATCAGAAAAACTCAAGCTTATTTGTTGGTAAATTAGAAATACATGCAGACTTCCGTTTTACCACTTCTAATGCCTCGGTGGCATTCCCCATACTATTTGGTGGAGCTAGTAAAATTATACTAGAAGGAAAAGGACAGACTATTGGTGTAATAGGCCTTTATTGATCTATGTGGGAATGAGAAAATAGAACATCAGCATTAGACACAAGGGGCTGATGAGCAGATTCTGATACTGCCGTTGGCTGGGTCAGCGAGTCTGTCGATAAATGGAGATGCTGTGGTAGAAGATCTTCTTTCTTTGGAACAGGCATGTTAACTCCTGCTGTGGCAGCAGTAGAATCCTCAGAATATGTAATACCAGTATGGGAGTTTGAAGTTAAAGGGTTTGAAAATGGCAATGATGGAGTCAAAACTTTAGCTGTAGGTTGGTTCTCCAAAACTGAAGTATTTCTACCCCTGGCAATATCCACTTTTTGATCAAGATTTGACGCTGAGTTGCACTGAAAAAAAGGAGTATGTTTTTATTTGCTTGAAGGGCTGGTTGTCGGGAGACGAGACACTATCTGTATTACTTACTAGGACCTCAATATCTGTATCTGCACAGAAGCAAGAGTGAGGGATGCTACTGGCAAAGTGCTTATGTCTTACTTCCAAAATCTTTCGTGCTCCCTTTTTGTAGAAGGTTTTTGTAGAAAAGTACCCTCTTTTTGGCATGGTTATCCCCACTATTTGCCTGCTGTCAGTGTGTTTTGACTGTGTTCACTGGGATCCTGCTAACCAGGACCCCAATGACTGTGTCCTCTCCCTCTAGGTTTGGTTGCTTGGGACTTCACACACCCCACATTTGGCATACTGGTGCCCCCTGTAAATCCCCAGTATATGGTACCCAGGGCATTGGGGCACCAGGAGTTCCCCATGGGCTGCAGCCTGTATTATGCTACCCAGGGGAACCCATGTAAAATGTGTTTGCAGGCCTGCCATTGCAGCCTGGTGAAAAGGTGCATGCACCCTTTCACTACAGGTCACTGCACCAGGTCACTTTAAGTCACACCTACGGCAGGCCCTCTTAGCCCAGAGGGCAGGGTGCAAGTACCTGTGTGTGAGGGCACCCCTGCATGACACGCAGAGTTGCCCCCATGAACTCCAGCTCCATTTTCCTGGACTTCATGATTGAGGGGAAGCCATTTTACCTGTGAACCAGACATAGGTCACTACCTATGTCCAGCTACATAATGGTAACTCTGAACCTAAGCATGTTGGAATCATACCCCAACACTGTTGCCTGTATTGGAAGTATGATTGCCTGCACTCTGGGGGCTCCTTAGAGGACCCCCAGCTTTGCTCCTACCAGTTTGCAGGGTTTTCCTGAGCAGCCAATGCTGCTGCCATCCTACAGGCAGGTTTCTGCCCTCCTGCTGCTTGAGCAGCTCCAGCTCAGGAAGGTAGAACAAAGGATTTCCTTTGGGAAAGGGAGGCAACACCCTCTTCCTTTGGAAATAGGCGTTACATGGCTTGGGAGGGGTAGCCACCGCAAGCCACTGGTATGCTTTGAAGGGCACATTTCGTGCCCTCCTTGCATAAACCAGTTTGCACCAGCCCAGGGACCCCTGGTACCTGCTCTGGTACAAAACTGGACAATAGGAAGGGGAGTTACTACTCCCCTGTCCATCACAACCACAGTGGGGATGCCCAGAGCTCCTCCAGGTGGCCACTTGATTCGGTCATCTTGAATCCAAGGTGGGCAGAGGTTTCTGGGAGCATCTGAGTGGCCAGGTCAGGCAGGTGATGTCATAGCCCCCTCCCGATAGGTGTTCACCATGCTAAGTGACCAATACCCCTTTTAGGGCTATTTAGGGTCTCTCTCTTGGATGAGTTCTCAGATTCAGCATGCAAGATTCCAGCAGGACTCCTCAGCAAAGTTTACTTTGACTTCTGGCCACTGGAACCACAACTGAACTTCACATGACCCTACAATCTGCAGCTCCAGTGACAACTTCGCTCTGCAACACTGTTTCTCTGGCTCCTTCCAGCAACTGCAACATTTCCCCAGCTGTGCATCCTTTGAGGGCGGCAAGTCTTCAATCTGCATCAAGAGGCAAGCAGCAATCTCCCTTGGAGTGAAGGAGTCACTCCTCTGCATCCGCAGGCATCAATTGCTACAACGACTGGTTTCATGGGTCATCTCTACTGCGTGGATCATGCAACATAGGCGGTGGTCTTGAGTGGTCCATTTGGTCCCCTCTACCAGCTATCCAACTTTGGAGGTGGTGAGTCATTGCCTTTCCTTGCAGGACAGTACCCCTGAGCACCGTGACTCTTGCAGCTGCCAAGGCTTGTTGGCTCTTTTTCCAAGGGATTTTCAGGCTCTGTGTAGCTCCAGCCTCCAGCACTCTTCTCTGCAATGTGTAGTCTCCTGCCTGCTGCTCCAGCGATGGGGGACTCCTTTCCAGGTGTGCTGAGTGGTCCTCACTATGACTCCTGTGCCTGCTGCATGTGAGGGCTGCATCCACAACTTCTTGCTCGCCTGACTGCTGGGGGGTCACCTGGATACTCCCCTCTGTAGGTTGAGAAACTAGGACCTTCCTAGTCCCCAGCGGCTCTGCAAATCTTTTCCAGCAGCTCTGCAAATCTTTTCCTGCAACTCTTGCCTTTGCCAAAGCTTGTTGGTGAGTTTTTTCACACCACTGATGGACTGCATCTCTTCTTCCGACGTGGAACATCCTCTGCATCACTTTTGAAATTCCTCTTCTGCTCCAGACATGGCCAAACCCTGGTCTCCACCGTCGACCGGTCCCTGCATCTCCAGAACGGTGGGTAGTGGCTCCTGCCCCAACAGGACACTCCAACTGGAACTGGATTTGGTCCCCTTCATTTGCAGGTCCTCCTCTGTTTGGATCCGTCTTCTGTTTCTTTCAGTCTTGCTTGGGTCTTGCACAGTACTTTTACAAAGTTTCTCTGTGGGTTTGGGAAAAAACTAGGTACTTACCTCTCCTGGTTGCTGCGGGGTACTCTGGTACTTAACTTTTGGGGTTCCTAGTTCTTCCAGCTCCCCTCTACAGATTCCACTTACGTGGGTGGGGGTCCATCATTCGCATTCCATTTTTTTTAGTGTATGGCTTGGGCTACCCCTAGGGTCACTGTTGTCTAATGTAGTGCACTATTTCTATTACTTTGTATGCTCATTCCTGACAACTAAGGTGTATGTATAAGTGTGGTAACTCACCTGCTAATAGAGTATTGCCTATATAGTATTTTAGTATTTGTCACTAAAATAAAGTATCTTTATTTTTGTAACACTGTGTTGTTCTTTCATGTGTGTATGTGCCATGTGACTATGAGTGGTATTGCATAAACTCTGCATGTCTCCTAGATAGTTCTTGGCTGCTCATCCACAGCTACCCCTGGAGAGCCTGCCTTCCTAGACAATGTCTACACTTCAGAAATAAGGGGATACCTGGACCTGGTATATGGTGGTAACACCACACAACAGGCCAGCTTCCTACAGTTTTGCAACAGCTGTCTCCAAAACTGCAGACACTGCCCCATCAACGGTGGGGCTAATAATGCCATTTTGTGATGTAGAGGAGAGTGCTCCAGTAACAGCCTCGCTGATGCTTTTTATGTCTAACGGTGCAGATTCTGTGGTAACAAATTCCACAGGTGTTGGTCCCTCAGATGCCTCAATGGCATCAAGTCTGTTGGGAGGACACGATAAGCCTGCAATCGGTAGAAACTCAGAAGTGGTAATAGATGAAACGGCAGCGTGTCTTGGTTCCTTCATATCCCGCTGAACTGGGATAGTGCCAGGCTGTTGGCCAGGTATTGAAATCCTGTCAAGGATACCGTCCAGCATCTGGGGTATCCTGACTAGAGTCAATCCTACTGGAGCAAGGGCAGGACTGATAGACAGCAGCCAGATCTGACTGGACTCGTCTGATCTAGTCATTCAGAGCTGACAATTTTGGATCAATTTCCACAATGAGGGCTGCCAGAGCACTATATATATCTACCTGCATATCATGTTTGTCAGAGTGATAGCACAGCAATGGTGAAACAGGCTCCAAGTTATTAAGTAAGGCATTTCAAATACTGGCACTTGAGTTATGGGGGAGGCTCCCTTCTGACTGGCTGCTAAGAGATTTGTGTTGTAGGTTGCATTCTTTCCAAAAAGACATATGGTCAGAGTCACACGAAGAACCAAAATAATAAGTCATATGTTACTCATCTGCAGGAATATCACTAGACACTCCCTTAGGTGGACTAGTGATTGGAGGTTTTTGTAGAGAGTAAATTTAGCTTAATTGGGCTGTGATGTTTAAGGGACCAAATGGCATGCAAGATTACCTGCGGTACTGTTCCAGTCTGTTAATTGACCACATAGGCTTTGCAATATTGGGATAGTCACTGGTTGTACCTGTCCGTTTGTGGCACTTGGTAGTTCACTCCCCTTGGCTTCTCCCGCACTTCCAGTATCTGCATGCGTTCAGTAAAAGGGAAGGAGAATGCTCCAATGTTGTATCCAAGAATGATAAGTTGCCCTCCTGATAATCAACATCTGAAACGTGAACCCGAACAGGAATGGTTTATATTGTGCAATGTGCCCTAGAATTAACATATTTACCGGGAAGGTCAGTAGTTTGATAGCACTTATGAATGCAAGGCAATCACCATTTGGAAAACAAGGAGAATGCTGAGGGAGACTCATAACCCCCATATTGGTGCTGGAATTATGTGTTTAGATAATCCGTAATGTTATAGTGTTTGGGTGGGGGGATGTGACAAAGATATGGAAGGTGGACAGATGATAGCACTGGTAGCGACAACGTATTGCCTGTCAAATCCTCAGTTGAGGTGGGCATATCTTTCTTACCAACTGCCTTTTTACTACCCCCACTTCTTGTTGGCAGAATGATAGCCTGTACCCCGAATACTCCCTGAGCGCATCATAGCTAAACAAAGACAAAATTGGGCAAGATTGGGGATGGGAAATCGTAGTTCTATTGTTATTATATTGAAACTGAATTGGTCATGCCACCCTAGGCTACATTTTGCGCAGCAGTGCTACATTAATTAGTTTAGAAAATTCTTGCTACTGAAGCCAGGAATAGGGTGGAGCAACCAACGCTCAGATCATGGTCCCCCCAGAGAGGCAAGCTGCACCGGCCTGGTGCCGATCACCTCCACGCCCTCTGGGGACTATTATATATAGCCTTCTAGCCGGACCCTCTCAGCAAGCAGGTCCCATTTAGGGAACAACCACATAAAGGGCTTCTGAGATCAATGCCCCAACAAAGCTGCATAAATTGCGCGAAGTAAAAATTTCCAACACCTTTGCATTTACTTTTTACTGTGCTTATACTTTTAATCTCTTTCAATTTATCGGTCTCATATGGGTTTCTATTCAGTTTAGTTCATGCTACCAGCGCCACTCCCCCCCCCCCCCAAACTCCACTCCCCCCACGAGATGAAGCACGGCCATTGAGTTGCAGAGGGGGAGGCCCGATGCACGCAGACAATAGTTGGTAGCAAAATGAAGTTGAGTTCATTGCACAAGAATCACATTGGTTATTTGGCCTTGAAGCTGCTGTTTCATAATTAACTGCACGCACAATACAAAAAAAGATACAGATTTAGGACTTAGCTGCTGCCCAGGGCCTGCTGCCCAGGGCCAGAGTCAAAGCTGGGTAGAGGTGCAGGGAAGCGAATGGCATGGCACAAGCCACAGCACGGACCTAGTCGGGCAGCCTCCTTACTCTGCCGGCTCAACTCTTAGGGGGAAACACGGAGCTCTCCCCACGCATGTTGTGCCCAATCAACAAAAAATCATGGGTATAAACAAAAGAATTGCGCACTTCTGTACAAGTGCCTTTAAAGGCCACTAGACTTGGGTCCCGTCCCCCTCGATGCTCTCACCCTCTCCTTTCTTCATTGTAATGGTCCTAATTGGCATCCTTGACCTCACCAGGCTGCCGGCCTCACTCTCCTTCCCTGCTCCTTGATCCCGCTCCTAGCTTCCTGACAGCAGTATTGGCGTCCAGGCGAAAACTGAGCAAGAAAGACGAACAGCCCAAGCTCTGGGATTGGGCGAGAACCCTGTCTGAAGTGTCAACCAGCCCGGTGCGCGTGTTCACCTTGGCGGCGGCGGCAGGTCAGCAAGAGAGCCGCACTGCCCCAGAGCGAGTAAGTCCACTGGGCGTCACCAGCACTAATGTGTGTTTCCGCTTCCTGTCACTCTCTGTCAGTAGTAAGACGCACTCAGGCTGGGTCTTCCACACCCATAGCTAGAAGGGCAAGGCTCAAATCACTCTGCTTTGCCCACTGTGTCTCCCAAGGAAAATAACTACTATACTTACAAATTAAATTCAAGTAAAACGAAGCAGGGTGCTGCACTTCAAGCTTACACCACTTATCATATCACCTTAACATAAGAAGTACGAAGGAGGCACTGCAGTTTCAGTACAGGCCACTCTGGAACTCGCAACCAGCCAACAGTTAAAGCATCCAGGAGCATCTATACTTCAGAAGACAGTTGAAAACGTAGCTACTTCCAAGACAACTACATCATCTCATATCCCATATAATAGCATCTTCAAGTTCATTCTTCAGCTTATAACCAACAGATAGGAAATAGTCCAACCAGCAAACTACTTTCAGCATGCAGGTAAGCAAAAAAACATAGAAGAGCTGACCTAAGGTTTACCTGGGTATTTATAGTTATGTCAATTCATATACATTTCTGTCCAACACTAACAGAAATACCATAACATCCAGCGTCAGGCAATCAAATGGAACTTACCCTCTTACACTCACATAAGACATATTTGCAATGGGGCTTTTCCATCACTAGTACTGTACCAGCCAATCAAAGTAGGTTTCTCCTGATCAGGGCAAACTCAATGACCACCCCATTTTGTGAAGGCTGTAGATGCTCTTCACATGAAGGATAAGGTTCAGTGCTACACCAAAAGCCCTCAGACTTTGCCCTTCCTTCATCTCTGGATGAACATGTGTGCACATCTCCTCCACCAACAATGGGGAGTGAAGCATGCACATTTTGTGACCAGTGGTATAACCTTCCCCTTCAGGAATGGGACTGTCAGCCAATCAGAATTAGGGCCATTGTCTCCTTTCCCTATCCATAGTCCGTGAACAATCAGGCGTCAGAATCTACTAGGACTCACAACCCACAATGAAATCCTGAAGACGTATTGGAGGAGGGGCGTTTGTGTTTAATGAGCTGCTGTGACAGGAAAAACTATAGTAACATGCTAAAAACACTTTTGCACAGATTTCATAAATGCGGACAAATGCACATCCTCTCAGGAAAAAGTTGCTTACTGGAGAACAGCTATTCCAGGAGGTTTAATATTTACTGCATGCGTAATTTGCTTCTGCGTTATGTATATTCGAATAGGTAACAACTTTACTAACTGTGCACGTTATTCCTCGTTCTGTGCTTCACAATGGCGGCGCAATTTGAACCCACATTGTAATACCGGTTCGGGTTGGAAGGAGGTTGCTTCCAATTCAGTATTTGTACAACGAACGGAATCGGGGCCGGTATGTAAGCAAACCGATACAGCCCAAATAGATAAATACATTCAGAAGGGTCATTTATTTAGGATTTACCTGTTCGCCTAACCATCTATGAATAAAAATCTATCCATATGTTCATAAACCCGAAAGAGAGATGTTTTCACTCACTTTGAAGAAATGCAGGGCCCACTAACAGGAAGCGAGTTAAGAGGAGGTGAGTGTTACAAGACTTAATAGGTGAACTCTACAGTGAAAACGTAACTTCTGAAATAAGAAATAAGAATGAGTTGACCTAAGCAAAGAAGAATGTGTACAAGGGAAGGGGTGTTATGCTTAATTCATTACATAGCAACATGTCTGAATCAAACAAGCAGCTTAATGTGTAAATTCCACATGCCGTCCTTAAAAAAAAAAAAAAAAAAGTTGACTCCGGCATCATATACACAAACGAATGACTTTCCTTGGTCAGCAATCTAGATAAAATGTATTGTTACATTGCATGCATGTAATGTATTAACACTACTTGTCCCTGTAGAAGCCTACGTTAAATGGAACTGACTTCTGCTTTTCACGATGGCCATTATTTTCTCCATTTATTTAGTCAAATAGGTAAACAGACTTGTCTGGGTGGGGGCCGATCAGCATTGACACGTAAAGGCTAACTAAAGTACAAGCAAGAACTGGTAAAGTCAAAATGTCTGACTTTACTGTGCCAGCGCATGCAAACGCAGACATGCATAAATTCTGTTGACACTTAGCACATTCCAAAATAGCACATATAAAAATGAGACACTTAACGATATACTTTTGTACATAATACTTGGCAACTATAAATGGGTTTGCCTAAAATTCAGCTAGTTGTGAAGTGGGTTTAATGGTGCGGTGACATGATCTCAATTTATTAACTAGAGAAGGAGACATTTATCAGCGTTGTAAACCCTACAGACTTCATCAGGCACGAGGGTCTGAAAGCAGTTATTAAGAGCAACATAGATTTACGCCAGGGCAGCTGAGAAAATAGCGAAAAATTTTAAAGAAGACCTCAGGCAATCAGAAAACAAGCAGAGTGGTGCAAAGACAAGAAATTACACGTCAGTACTGGGCAAATACAACAAAGGATTTGGTGACTAATGAGAAGAGGAAACAGGACGCATGATTAACCTTGGTCTTTATTATGCAAGTGGATCTCACTTTAGCCACTGGGGAAACACTTAGCTCCTTCCTCTTTTTTTTTGGTTGGTGGTGAGCCAGATGTGGTCACAGTTACTACTACAGCACCTGATAAGGGAGGCTGGAGTTCACAAGAGTTTCTTCTGGATATAGTGCAGAGTCCTCCTCAATCCCCTTGCAACCCTCCGAACAGGTAGCTAGGGGTTTGCCCATGTCCTCTGACATATTGTGTGGAGGTTGGTCTTGAATGATTACAGTAAGTTGTGAGAACTGGCTCTGGACGGCAACAATCGTATGCTCCACTAGACTTATTTAATTATTTATAGCCCTCGTAACTGACGATAATTTGTAATTTTTTCCTTAATTGGAGCCGACTTTCTTTTCCCAATGATTGTTGCAGACGGTCAAATAGCAGAGGGGGGAAAGAATATGAAGACAAATAGGCACGTTAACTTCAAATCTGTGAGGTCATTTGACCGACCAAAAACAGAAAGCCAAGAGGGATGGCCCAGCTTAGCCTCTTACAGGCTCCGACGGACACAGTCGGGCTTCGCTCTTGGCTAGGGCTTGTCCTGCGCCACGGGCAAACACGCGTCAACATCTGTCCCCAGCTCAACACAGTCTGTGTGGTCCCCACCTCCAGGCAGACAAGGTCTTCTGGGGTTTGTAGTTCGGCACTCTTGTCTCAAACTCTGTCCAACAGGGTGTCTCGCATTGCGGGCAAACAATGGGACTATATGTGCCAAGCCACACGCCGTCTGTGTAGCCCCCACCACCAGGCAGGAAAAGGCTTCTGGGCTTTGTAGTCCGGTATTCCAAGCCCCACTCTCTGTCCAAAATGGCATTTCAGTTGCCTGATACAGGGGCAGTCACCACCAGCACCAAATCCAGTGACCAGTTGCTCACAAGATCTCCAAATGCAAAGCACATATAATTGAGGTGACTTGGTATCAGGCATCCTTTGAGCACCACTAATTTCAAAGCATGTCAATCATATCACAAGGAAGCGCTGGATGGCGGTGCTCATAGGAGGCAGGGACCAGGGCAGCATGCTCGGTGTGCATCTCATGTATAGGAGGACACAAAAGGAATCTCATAACAGATGAACCTCAACAGATTTTGTGCCCAGGAACGTCTAGAACAGAGGTCTTCAAACTGGGGGGCGAGCCCCCCTAGGGGGGCCTGAAGTGATCCCAGGGGGGGCCCCAGACTCTGGCCAAAAGAAATATTATACAGATGACAGGCCTTTGTTTTAAGCAGAAGCCTGTTATTGCAGTTTTTTAAAAGGTAACAGTACTTAACTGCAATGTTTAAATAGGTTTACACATATTTAAACATTGCCATGTTTATAAAATAATTGTGAAAAGTTCTGAGGGGGGCCCAATGATGTTTATTTTTCAACTGGGGGGGGCGCAGAATTAAAAAGTTTGGAGACCTCTGGTCTAGAACAATAACAACAGGAAGCGAAATTCACCAGTAAGGAATTCAGCAAACAGATCCTGGCTTAACAAAGCTTTAGGAAGTCAGATGCAAGTACAGAGTTTTATCACAAATCGGACTTCGGTCTTCAAAGCCAAAAGCAAGTAAGTACACATTCAATTACACTGGCACTGTACACTGGTACAAACAAAAGCATGTCAAAGGACAACTTGCAGCAGATAGGTCATGACGGGATCACTGAAGCTCATCAGCATGCACCAGCTTGTTCAAGTTGCATATATCATGCACAACTGTGATTAATTTTCCACGTCCTCAAACCTGCCAAGCTATCCTGGCATCATGGGAAACTGACATCAAGCTATCCTGACAGCATGGGCGAGAAACTGACACGGGGATATGAGAGTGATGTAGTCGGTTTTCTCTTTGAGACAGGACTGGCCTGACTCTAGAATGACAATCCAATGTTTAGTGAGCTCACACCTTTTATTGTTTATATCACAATACTTCATGGCAGCCACCCTGGGGGTTAGGCTGCACAATATGTAAAGTAAAATCACAATTAGGCATCTATACTTAAAGGGGCATGGTCTCAAATACGTCATGACAGAGACATAAAAGGAAAAACAAAGCGCTACTCAGGAAGTGTGGCAAATGGTGATATGCAGGTAGCAGCGGAGGTTGCCACGTTGCTTCATTTGAGGATCCAAAAAAAAAAACCAACCACTATTCCAACATTTTAATGCATTTTTCTTTTAAACTATCTTTATTGCGTTTTATAGCAGTACAGAGCACAATACACGTAATTGTGATTCAGGAGTAAGTGCAGTAGATAGTATCCATGGTATACATACAATATTCTCTCTTGATAATGTAACGGGAAGATGCGGAGATGATACGGTCAGCTTTGAAACAACAGCAGGAAATAAAAGCACTAACATTTCAAACTATGATCCTTTGTCACTGCTTTAAGGTGTCCCAGATTTAAGTTTAGTCCACCCTGCCAAGAAGAAGCTGGACCCTACTGTAAAATGCTCAACGTGTCTAGGTGTAATTTTCAGAAACCTGGACACATTCAGCAG
Source organism: Pleurodeles waltl (assembly GCF_031143425.1). Classification (NCBI taxonomy): domain Eukaryota; kingdom Metazoa; phylum Chordata; class Amphibia; order Caudata; family Salamandridae; genus Pleurodeles; species Pleurodeles waltl. The sequence continues at coordinate 856,688,135 of NC_090442.1, read as the reverse complement.
CGCCTGCACATTGTCTGCTTTTGGTCTGAGCAACAACGTGCAGGCAGGGCGGGGGCTTTCATAATTCAAGCTTCAGCTGGGTCCATACAAAAGGCTAATTTTAAGGGGCATTCAGGCCTCCTTTTGTTGGAGTATCCTGCCTCGCACCTATCTGGAGCCTAACATCTAGATGTAAATGCAGTGGAAGGGCAATGAAGGCTCACAGCTTGGTAGCACTTCACAAGCACTTAAGAGAGGTGCACTTTGACTTTGTGCAGTCCCTGTATATGAGCGATATGCCTGCAATGCTGCAAGAATGTCAGATGTGTTGGTCTGTCCCGGTATTTACACAAGACAACAAATGAAATACAGTTATTAGCACTACTCATCAAAATGCAGGGTGTTAGTGCGCTTTAACTCAAACACACTCATTGCATTGACAATTGCACAAGTTTGTACATCAATGTTCAGGATATATTACATAAGACAGTGAGGGTAACAAGATGTAGGAGTCACATATCGTCCTTCATAGCTCAATTCGTTATATTAGAAGGAATACAATTTATGCACTAGAATAAACAAAAGAATCTCTGTGTTAAAAGAAGCAACCCACTTAGCTAGCTACATAAAAAATCTGTCCTCTGTAAGTATGTTATATGATGCGTTTTCCAGGAGACACAATAACCTTCTATGCTACTTTGAGTTAAAAGGGGCACTAGACAAAACACAGATCTTTCCAGCAAAAGTGTTGACCACCAAAGTTATCTTACCATTATTATTCATTCAGATTTACTAAGAACCCAAAGATCTCTGCAGCAGGTGCATTAAACCCATAACATATTTTAAAATTCAGACTTTGCAGCCAATTAGGCAGAACAGATTTACTGTCCCATTTCTCCTTGCTGCCAATTTCTTTGTGGCAGAGTTTTTAAAAACAAATGTATAAGCTGAGGTGCAGATTTTGCATTAGGGTTGCGTCACTTTTCTGGTGCAACCCTGATGCAAAACCTACTTTGAGATACATAGTGCCACACAAATCCGGGTTGAGTTGATTTGTTGAAGGAAAAAAAACACGAAAGCAAGGCAGCATATTTCCCTGCATTGCGTTACCTTGAGCCAGGTAGGCGTGACTTATGAGGAGTGTTTGTATGTATGCTCATAATGCACTCAAATGTACTCATGATAGACCTACTAAACATATGTGTGAGGTCTTTAGATCGAATGTCACTTCTTATGATGTCCCTTCCTGTAGAGTCATGGGTTGTGATGCCACTTCCTGTGATCTCACGTCCTGTAATGCCATGTGTGATGTCACTTGCATACTGCCTAACTTTGTAGTCCCCCCACTTCTTCTTTTTTTTTTATTTCTTTTTTTAGAACTTGTGCTCTGAAACAGCACCAAATCAATCAAGCAGGTGACAGCTCCTTCCCCTACTCTCTGTATAAAAGGCCCAAGAAACAACTGCCCATATTATTTAGGTTGTGTCGACCTGCGACACGCCGTGGCATTGCACAAACGTCATCTCAAATGGTTTGTGCCAGGGGACAATCCCAGAACATGTGTAATATGTTAGGGTAAGGAGCAGGGCAGGTAGACATGCGGGTGATACAGTAGTGAACATTTTGTGAATCCTAGTTTTAATGCAATATTGAGGTGTAAAATAGTCCTTGCCAATCCTACGTGCTTTGCAACAGAAGCCCAGCAGAAAAAATGACACACCCAACAGCTAAAAGCATGCAGTAAAATAATAATTCTCTTCTGAAGCCCCTTTTTATAAAAGTAATAACAGAAGTACTGCCATAAAGTTATGCCCTTCGTAGCTAGGCCTAAAAAGAATCTCAACTTTCTCTGCTAACCATTCTACTAATACACTCTTTCAAAGTGCAGTGCAGATGCTAGGATATGCCAATCATTTCTTTCTGCATTTGTGCTGAGATATTCACCATAAAAAAAATGTTACACTTCATACTTTGATGTGAGATCCCTAAAATAAGGTATTGATGAGATCAAATAGGTGCCAGAAACGAACAAATGTAGGTGTAACAACAGGATATACTAAAATACTTGTCAGAATTCTGTTCTTACAACCAGCAGACATGGAGCTTTTTTACGTTTAACATAAATTGTAGGCTGTTACACTTGTCAGCCTTAGTGTGGTTTTCCCCCAAATGTTCTGCCTTACTCCTCCATATTTTTCTGAACTCGTTTCTGTTGGCCTTAGGAATTTGTCCGCTTTACCACTGCTATCCAGTACTAAGGTGCGTGTGCTCAATCTCTAAAACATGGTAACATTGGCTCATCATCAATTGCAGGGGCAGCTACTGACTTTGAGCGTTGGGGCTGTGCCCTTCCAAGTTCCCGGGCTTATTTATGTCGATCACAATGGTTTTAAAGCCTTTATGTAATTATGTACCATCCGGATCCACATTTGTGATATTATTAAATAAATGTAATATGTCATGCTTTGATCCTCGCTTACATGAGTGTCAGGCAGTAAGCGGGGACTTTAAACAGATGTGCTCTAGTGTGCATGTGCACACCATCGTGGAGGCCGAAAGGCTTACCTTACACCAATCCTGTCCGTCCACGATCAGGGGTCTTCTGGGTCCACCCCATATGACGCATGAATGCCTTGCTTTTTAAGGCAGCCCAAGCTTTGTGAGCAGCCCAGTAATGCCTCTGGCTGCTAATCAAACATTGGTGCCTCTCACCCTTTCCCCAAGTCATCTCAGGGAGGGTGGGGTGTTAAAAGTAAACATCGCTGACCACACCCTGGGATAAGTTGGTAAAGGGTGGGATTACAGTGAAGGCACGGAGTGAAGCTTCTTATGTAGAAGCGGTGGGCAGAGGCAAGTGATCTGACGGAGGCGAAGTTGGAACAGAAGCCTGTAAGCCTCTAAATAACAAAGCTTCAGCCTTTAAATTATGAAATCACTTTCAGAGGTACTCTTAGAAGAAACACCCCATCCAGCTCGAACAAGGAAGAGGATGTGGTATAACGACCAGAGCTGCAGACTTTGGGGCAGGGGACTCAGGTTTGAATCTACCACTGGCACAATATCCTGTGATTCTGGGCAAATCATTTAATCTCCCTTAGCCCAAATCTCAACAATGTTGGTGGACTGGTGTAATGTATCTGGTGCTCATGTAAAGCGCTCCAGTACCATAGGGTTCGAGCTATGTAAAACCACAAAAACATTTTTAAAATGTAACGTTTTCAGACTCAAGTATCTGCACTGAAAACACATTTACTTAACAGGTGCTAAGGCAGTCTGAGCACTCAGGCAGGATTTCTTCGGATGGTTGACAGAAAGATAATCACGAACAGCATTTCCTGAAAATAAGCAATCAGTAAAAATATTTGTGCAAACAGTGGCAGATAGATTGTACTTAATTCATTTTTGCTTTCTCACAGTGAATGAAACGGAAAAAAATAAAATTCAGTCAGCAGTTCCTTTACTTGGTTTAAAGAAGAACATACTTCAAAGTGGTCGCTCACATGCAAGCAAATACCAACAGATAAAGTAAATGCACAAACAAATGGGGCTGGGCAAGCCGCTGAAAGCTTGGACCAGATGCCTGACTCAACTCAAGGGCTTCTGAAAAACCTAATCCCAATTCAGTCAGAGCTTTCAAGGGGGAGATGTGACCAGGGGCCATATGTACGAACACTTTTTCCCATAGACACAGAATGGTTAAAACCTTTGCTACATCTGGCCCCTAGTGACAAGAGCGAATCTCAGTCTCACCTCAACATCAGGTGACTCACCTTATCTATATGACTAAACAATGAGCAAGGTAGTCGGTTGTGAGGTGCCCTGTGCCAGATTTTGTTTATGAAAAATTGTCAAAAATGTGGGTTCTAGCTGTCACCTTACACACCATGAATTCAAAATAAAGCATTAACCTCTGATGAAGACATACACTTCTACAGGCTGTATTGCCCAATGTGAAATCTGAAAACCTGTGCTCAATCCCACCTTCCCTGCCTTAACAAATTGTGTGGTCCTAAGGAATACTTAATTTCACTGCACCTCTTTTGTCTTCATTTTCATGTATGACAGCACCTTGTAATCAGATACACTCTTTTGCGAATAGAGGCCTGCACAGTGTATCTGTTAGGAGACTTTCATATTCAGCAACAACAAGTTTCAGATTGGGCTGCAAATAATGCCTTGAAGTTTCTGTCGAACCCCTAGCACTAGCATCACCTAGCAAGGTTGTATCAGCAAGACATCAACCCCTCACCATGTGAAAGAGATGACACAAGACTTGGAGTAGAAGACTGCCATTGCCTGGTGTGGGCTTGACTCTAGACTTCCCAGGTAGGTGCTGAGCGGCAAGCTCTGCCAGTGCCTGGCATTGAGGAACATTCAAATAAGTATGGGAACTGTGATCCAGAGTGCAACTTGGGGAGGAAGGGATCCTTAAGTGCAGGTATTGCTTGAATATGGTGATGTGGTCTGAGACAAGATAAAAAGGACACAATATTCTGCAGCTATTTTGTTAGCCTTTCACTTCTCTGTAAATACATTTAAAACAAACACATAAAATGAAAAATACATGCAACTTAAAAACAAAACCATTGGGAATTGTACTCTTACGTTGTGGCAGATCAGTCATAGCATATGTCAAATTGTGTAATCAGCCAGCCTCAGAAATAAACCATGTTTTGCCAAGTGTGGGAAATAAATGGACCCACGCATACTGATGGGGCCATGAAGCCCCAGTCTGTGACTAAAAGAGCTGTGAATATGCAAGCCATTAGTTTAAAATTGTATTTATCCACTCTATGATAACCTTGAGGTGTCTCTAGCTGAACGAAAAGGGATTGGAGGACTTCTGTACTGTCAAGCCATAGGAGAGGTAAAAAGTGAAAGAAGAAACAAGCCACATGTGCAGTTGACTAATCAGCAAATCTAAAGGCTGCTTGGGAACCAATATGTGTGAGGCTTTAATTGATTAAGTTATTTGAGACTTCATGGAGAGCTGAGTTTTGGAAAGTGTCTCAACAAAAGGAATTTAGAAAAAAGATGTGCACCAGGGGCAATCTGATTTGAGGTTTACCAAAAATGTATATTTTGAAAGCACTTGTTTTATCTTAACCAATACATATTTTTGCACATTTTCTGTCTATTATTAAGTACGTTGATTGCACTAGGCTTATGTATTTTAGTTGAACCTAAAATGTTTGCCTGAGTTGGTGGGTTAGGGCTTATGGTGAATGGGCTCTTTGGGGGGCAAACACAGTGCCGGCCAAGCAACCAAGGTGTCCAGCCCGCTACCTAATACCCACGACACCAAAAAGCAGAACATACTGTGGAAGGGAGGCTGCAAGAGGCAGTCTGTTAATTAGTACATGGACGCATCAAGCAATGCGTGGGTCACCTCTTGGAACCACAACAAAACTTGCAAGTGTTGTATTTTGTTTCACGGGCTCTCCATTTGCACCCTAAACAGTTCAATTACCACCAGCACCCCTCCTTCAGACAAACAGATTAGGAGCATATAAAGCATCTAAGCCTGGTTCACCCATTCCCCACAGAACAAATGCCTTTTGTGAGGGGTGACTTGCCATTTTAGAACAGAAACTGCACTAGAAAATGGACCATTTTAGACCAGTTTATAATTATATTCTCGAGGGAGAACTTCCCTGTACACCCCCTGAGAAATTCTTAGCTCGCTCACTCTCTCACGTGCCAGTGTTCTTTAGTTGGACTTACGCCCCCACCACTTTCAACTTGCACGAGCCACCACTGCCCAATTGGCATATTTAAGTTACTTATAAGTCCCTAGTAAAGTGGTACTACATGCACCAGGGCCTGTAAAGTGAATGCTACTAGCATGCTGTAATGATATTTGTGTTTTGACTACTGACTCCATGTTGCACTAAGCCTAGCAGCACACTGTCATAGTAGGGACCATCAGCTTCATTAAGCCTATTGACTTTATTGTAGCATTAGCCACCGCCACGTTAAAAGCTGCAAGTATTTTTACATGATACATTGTGCTTCTTGCTCATGATTTTATACTGCGTGTTCTTTCCCACCAATGGCTTAGACTGATAAGAATGTACTAGGACAGCAGGGAACAGTTTTGTTTTGATAGAGGGCACCTTGGGATTCTGGCCAATTCCCGACGTGTTCTTTTCAAAGCTGACCTAAAGTAACCAGCATTTTTTTAAAAACAAACTTATGCAGTGGAAGGGAGTTTCTAGAATCCTCCTCTTGTTTGTTAAACCTATATAGGAGACCGAGGTTGACGGTGGGGAGATTCAGAGACCTCAATCAGGATTGAGACGTTGAATGCCTGATATATTTCCCATGAGGGTAGATCTCTTTCTCATTGCTGTCGAACCGGGAACAACAACTTGCTGGCCGGAGAAGGATGAAGCACCAGATGGGCCCCATGGTAATGAAGTTTTACTAATTATTTGCTTTGCGTATGAATATAGATGTCAATATAGGTATTTGTATATTTGCATGTATATATTTGCTTTGTATATGGCAGTGGAGAATCATTTGTACACGTTTTCATTTCATTGGTGTGACCATTTTTAAATGTGCACTTTCAGCATGCTAATCTCCTCTATGAACCTTGCAGAGTGAATTAATAAATGTCTTCTTTCGACTAAGAAGTGCCTTCCAGAGATTTTCATCAGTGCATGAGAGCTTCAGCTCGGTCAGCAGTAAAGCAAAACAGGACTTATTGTGCCACCCACTTAAATAGCCCTTTAAACATGTCTCAGGGATGTCATTGCAGCCTGTGTGTGCAGTTTTAAACATTCACATATTTCTACAACAACATTGAGTTTTCATGCTGAAAGCGCGCCAATTACAATGACAGTTTTAATGTGCCCAGAATCACTAGGATAGCAAAATCAACGATAGTGAGACTGCAACTGGGACTTTAAAACTATAAACAAAACAGGTTAAAAACGCAGCGTCCTTAGCCAAGTGATTTATGGATGAACTGAAGTCCTTTCTCAGTGATGACTAATATTGAAACTAACAATGAAGGGAAACTAATTAAACAGCTGAATATGAGTGTCTTTTTATTTTGCTGGCATTGAGAAAGGCATTTAGGCGAAACTCGTCATGCTGGGGAAATGAACTTCGCTGCAAACCTGGAGAACGCTCCTTTACGGCTTTGAAGTGAAGCCGTTTTTGAGGGTATGTTTTATGTGTATGCCACTTGCACGGAAGAGGCCCACGTCGTTAAGTGTTCGCCATTCTCAGTGGCATTTGGAGAAACATATTTTATATGTATATATATATATATATATATATATATATATATATATATATATATATATATATATATATATACACACACACACATATACACTAAAACTGTACTCATTATTTAACGATACTAATCCATCACTAATTCTTGTTGGGTTCCAGAGTAGCGTGCTACTCATCGAAAAGCGCTTTGACGCCTCGTCAGGGGTAGTAAGCGCTATATAAATACAATTACAATACAACACAATATATATCTATCTATATAGTTTTATTTAAAAACAAACAGACATGGTGGTCTGTTGACCCCAGCAGGCCACCATTCCTATGATATCTGTGATTCCTAGTGGATCTAATATTGCAACCAACATTAATATTCATTAGGTAGGTACATTTGCAACTCACTTGGAATCAGTTATTTGCTAACCAATCTATCAATGCATAGGTTGATTCAGAAATTACCACACTGGTCACAAAAATATTGGTCGCAAGTTGAAACTAGTATTTTGCAAGCAGTTCTTTGTACATCATGCCCTACATTTCTATACACTGCTTATATTTTACACAAACAATATAAACTCAGATATCACCACATCTAGTGGGATGTTAGGGGTTGTGTGTGTGTGGGGTTGGGGGCATGAAGAATAACAGAGTGACAAAGAATTACAACAGAAACAAACCTTTCTAGAATTTAGAAAAGAGCCTTGCAAAGCTCCCCTATCATATTGCCTCACTAAGGCTTATCCAAATGTGAACTATATCTGTGCATGTCAACCTGTTCTCCCTCAAAACAGACCCCACTCATGTAGGTTTCATTCCTATTGCACCCCAGACTCTGTTCGAGCCATTCCTCCAGAGTGAGCATATTGATTTAATATCAGTGTTCTACTCACGCTTGGTACGGCTATTGAGTGTGGCCTAGACCTGAAGGTTTAGCTCTCAGCTCTAGTCTTAGACAAACAGTTTTGGCTGAGCTTATGAACAATGGGTACCTCAAAATACACCTACTTCTCTGCTTTGACAATTTCTTACAACATCCTAATTTTCTCTCCGTTGATTTAAATTTTCTGATGTCTCTCATTCTTGATAGTTTTCAGTCTGTTAGTCTTGGATGACTTCTCCATAAAGGGGTTCCAAGTTTAAAAATTCTACTTCCCTCTCCTCTTCAATTGCACTTGCCACTCCACTGCATGCAAAATCCTCATCAATTGGAGGATCATTTGAATAGCAAAGTGGTTGTCTGCTTTATAATGGACATGCTGGTCACCCAAGTCTTAGAGCTTTTGGACACTGTTTTTAACTTTCTCTTTTCAGATGAGCTGTAAATCTGCACAGCTTTCAATTCCCAGGCATTCGTTCTCCATGTGTATAATGTTTTCCCCTGTACTTCAGTTCGTTTCCTACTACTGCTGGTGCTCACTCAGCTTTCTTTAACATATATGCAGTAGACTGGTGTGCCCCCTTGGTGCCCTGCTTGTTCGAAGACCCTCACAAGGTCTTCTTTCAGCTCCACAATGCCAGTTGTAGTTCAGGACTATGCCATCAAGCTTTCTCCCAACCTTTGTCCTAAACCCTGCAGGAGTTTCATCCTCATGACCACCATGCTAGCAGAAGAAGCTTAAGCAGAGCCTTTTCCACACAGGTGCCGTTACCCTATCAGGTTGGTAGGGTTAGGGTCACCTCATAGCTCACAAAGTGCTCCATCCAAGGTTACTCAGGGGATCCTTTGACCCTTCCGAAATTCTGCAGCAAACACCTATGCCTTTTAATCCAATATATCAGAAATGTTTTCTACAAAGTAAACCATTATGTGATTTTTCAGAAAATTCTTGACAGGTAGTCACTCATCCATATGGCGGTCGCTCACTATTTGGTTTCAAAATGTGTTATTTCAAAAACATCAGGGCTGCCTGTGGACCTCTGAGTGAAACTTTAATACTGTAACATTGATATAAGCTTAAAGCCTAGGGTTTGAGAAAGTGAATTTTCTATGTTTTATTCTGTGCCACCCAAGTTTTACTTATTCCTGTTCACTAGTCTATTTCTGAGAATTGCTTATCTGTTCACATACAGTTAACTGCCAACTGTTCCTGATACTCAGGAACAGTTGAATAGAGTTATTATTATTTCCTGTATAGTAAAAGCTCAAGTTTCAAGGCTTGTCCTTCTATAAGAGAGTACACCTGAGGCCTACAGGCAATTCTAATGAGTTGTGTGTTTTTACCCTGGAAAGTCTCTTGTTATGCCGCTTCTAAATTTGTGTTTGAAACTAATGAGGAAAAGACAAGAGATCTAAAATTAAGAAGTCCAAGAGTAGTATATCTGTCAGGTACATGTATAACCACACCCTTTCAAGGATGTGAGCGCCCACTGTGATAATTTTGTGTTTCAGTTTTTAAAAAAAATAATGGTATCTGCATGTTTCATTCAGCAGAGTTGCTGGTTTAAAGGGTACCAGGCTCTCTGTAGTGGTGCAACGAAACGAACGGGATTCTTTTCCGCGTCTGCATTCTGTCCTATTTGAGAGCAGTAACATTATTTACACTCTATAAGGCTGTTGAGAACAGGAAGGCAACTCTGCCTGTGGCGCAGAGAGCACAGAATACTGACTCTGAGCCTTTGATTCCCATTGTGGACACCTGCATAATTTGATGATTACGCTAGTTTTCAAGGAGAGTCAATTATTTTAGGACCTATTTAACTGTAGTCTACTCCTAACATCCTTCTGAAAGTCCTTTTCACTGTACAGTTCTTCAGTATATCTCTAAAGCCATGAAGCTCACTAATGCTTCTCTGTATCCCTTCTTTTAAGTCACTACTTAACACTGGTGCAACATACCTCAACAAGTGCATCTGCTGTCATAAACCTTTCACACATCGCCACTCGTCCAGACTCCTTCATGCACAAATTCCACACGTACGAAAAACCAGATTCAGCTATTAAGCCTTCTCATACACTGCTACTAAAGTGTGGAATGCCCTGATGCTACACATAAGAGCACTGCCTCACCTCTTGAATTCGGCAAGAAGCTACAAGCCTGTTTTTTCGAGTGGTTCCACTAAGCCATATGTTTGGCTAGACTTACACCTGCTGAGCTTAGAAACCTCTGACACCGTAAAGTCCAAGCAAGCAATGACAAATGGCGAAAGGGGTCAGCAGTGAGACTATCTTTATGTGGTTGCTCCTGAGTACATCAGAAGGCTTCACTTTGCTAAATCCCCAACTGAGGAATACTACAAGAATGATCAACAGTGAAACAAACCTGGATAGATTTGTAATCCAACTGCAGCCTGAAACATTGAAAGATTTAAAACATTACAATGCAATCAGTCTATACAGAACTACACATATTATGATGTATAAACAGAAAAGCATACCAAATAAATAGTGACAACCTTGTCAAACTAGTCTACTAAAACATTAGGCAACATGGCATACAGTCCAGAAGAGTCATAAGTTGCAAAAGAAAAATGCAACAATAGAGAATTATCTTCCTGTGTTATCATCATCAAACATTTGAATGTTTAACAAATCGTGACTAACTGCTACACCCGGGCTTCTCTACTAAAGCTAGGGTGAAGTAGCCCTTGCAACATACCTCAGTACCACAAAGGCTTTCTTGTTTAATAGGCATTATTACTTTTCCTATTTTTTTATATTTTTTCTGAAAATATCATGATGTGGTTAATGGTTAGCAAGAACAACATCATTCTGTTAATGGACTGGAAGAGGACTTAAACACACTAAAATTATTATGGAAGTCAAGAATGGAGGAATTTCGTTTTTTGTGTATAGATTTGTATTCCTATTTGTTGTAATTGCGAACACAAAGTTAAAACATTGTTCATATCACAACAACATACACCACCCACTGTGCTCCATTGTAACAACCGCAAGGGACAAAATATAGGACATCCACTGATGCTGTCGAAAGCTATTGAAAGCGAAGACTCGTGCTGTATTTCTAAAAACTCATGGTCATGCAGACACACAGCACTGTCAATCCCCCATCCTCACGTCCCCATGCTAACAGACATTACAAGTATTTCTTTCGAGCCACAATGGCACAGTCCTGCAAGTCCTTCATGGTGGCATAGCATTGGGCACGTCGAACAGCACGTCAAACTTGAACATTTCCTTGAAGTGTACTGAACTGGATAACACGGTTGGAAGGCCACATCTTATAACTGGTTCTTTTTTATTTACTAAAACGTAAGAGAACATATGGATTGGGCCCTCTAAATGAGGGATGTAGAAATACTTAGAAACCCTTAAAAAAAGGTTGTGCACCTCTGAAAGTCTTTGACACACCGCTGAAGCACCAGGAGCGGCACGTGGACTAAATATAAAAGGTTTGAAGACAAGCAGCGATGAACTGAGTCATGTGTGTGGCTAGGCCATTTTTGTGCTACTGTGCCCATGCGAAACCCAACTGAGTCATTATCCCACCATTCTGCAACATCTAACAACTGCCAAGAAAGTGGCCTGAATTTTGTAGTGCAGACGTAAAGAAAGTGCTGGACCTGAAATACAGCGTACCCCCTCTTTTTCTCCCACTGTATACTCAACACAGTGGATGAAGGTGATGCGGAGAGGGCTGGAGCCCTATGTGGCTCACTACCGGTTGTGATTCAGTACTGGCATCCCTTTAAACTGAAGACACTATTGGAAAGATGCAACAACTTCCTTAAAACAATGAAGATATTGGCTGAAGCTATGACAAAGTCCATGTACCTACATTATGTGGTAGAAGAGGTTTAACAGAGCTTTAGGAAGCAGCCAAAGATGGGGAAAGATAATGAATTTACATTGGAGTAAACGACCCTAAACACACACTATGACTGCCAGAATACCACACATTACACGAGTTTCTTACAGGAACAAGCCATTTAAGGGTAGAGCAAACAAAGGGCGAACATATACATGAATGAAAATATTTGTGACCACATGGGAAGTGGTGGATGCTGAAGAAGGAAGCGGTAAGCACTTAAGCATCATGATGTTCAAAGCTGCAGCATGATCGAGCGGTGCAGTACCATTGAAGGTCTCTGGAATGGTTACGAGTGAGAACAACGCACAAGGAAGAAGCGCTTAGTACAGTAAAAGTTAAGGCAGTGCCTGCAGAGCAGATGAAGTGAATTAAAGTGAGAGACAATGTAACACAGGACAACATTTTTTTTTTTATATCCATTCTTGAAAACTGTCTCAATTTTTATTTTTTGTGTAGTGTTTTTACTATGTTATGGCTATAAGCTGAAACATTAAAAAACTGAATTGAATTAAAAGATGAAAAGCACAGAGAGTAAGGCACCTGTTGATTCAGTTCTGGGATTTGTCTCATGACAAGAGAATGTTGGTAGTAAAGCTCGGGATCGTGTAGCATGAATATGAAGTCAACCTAGCACATTTTCACTCCGCAATATAAGGGATGAAGAGCAAGAAAGGGAAACTACAAATTCGCCCATTTGCAACCAGTTGGTAATTTTGACATCAGTGCATGTGATTCCATTTCAGCAAACAGGTTGACTAAGACATAAAGAGCAAAGTGACTGACATCGCTCGTTATGCCTAACCATCCTCCCAACGAATCGATCCATCAAGTGTGAAAGACATCTGAAGTCTACTAGTGATGCTATTATAGCAGACGTTAGTGGGAAAAATATCTCTTCAGGAGTCTGGATATCACCAGCCGCAGAGACATAAATAATCCAGTACATATCCTCCTTCTCCACTCACTTTAGAATCCAAAGTTATACGCCCCGGAACTTAAAAGCATCCTTGTAAGCTGAATTTCTCCAAAATGCCGCTCTGGAGATCCAAGACAAACTGCCAGGCATTCTCAACATCAGTCGTGGACTACAGATATATGTCATTCCCCGCAGGTTTCTGAACCATTGAGAGTTTGTGCCACTCTCTGTCAAGGACAAAAGAACAAGTTCAGCTATACTGAGAAAAGAGTGAATTACTCAAGCTAAGCGAAGAGTTATTTGCATGTGTGTTTTTGGGGCTAGGTTGATTTTATTTTTATTAGGATGGTCAAGTAGGGGACTACTTTGACTAAGTGACTTGCTGAACTAGAGACATGAATGGCTTTAGGGGTGAAGAGCAAGCTTGTCACACTGCAAAGAAATTGCATGGTGGGCGAAACCACCGATACATATTTTGATACTAGGGTTTTAGTAAGCCAGAGAATCACACATCTGCCAAAGGTGGGCCAGAATGCACGGCCAGACCTCAGACTCAGAAAGACAACCCAGCCTCATCAAAGGCCCAACGTATAACGCACAAGCTTTGGAAGTTACACAACAGACATTTAAGACATGGACATTTTTCCTCAACTGACAAGTTGATTGATACTGGTATGGATGGCATAAGACCCTTCAGCACCTACGAAAATTAATAAAAAATTGAGGGCATTCCCATGATTAAGGTGGGACAAAAAGAAGGCTCTAGGCGCAGTACCATACTGAGCGATATAAAACACTATATTAAAAAAAGTTATTATTTGCCACAGGTGTAAAATGAAGTGACCACCAAATTGCAAGCTGTCACAATTTAAACACATAATCAGGGGTGTGGAATTTATTAAAATATCTACTTGTCCAGGGGACAGGTTGCTTCTCAAATCTACTTGTCCTGTAAAAAGATCTACTTGTCCCTTTGGTGCCATGCAGTGTGGCGTCAAATTATGGCAGCAATTAATAGCCTCTCTGATTATGCCAGGGCTACGACCATAGTAGGGCTTGAATACTTGGAGTTTCAATCCCTACTGTAGCAATTTCCTTATTTTGCCACCTTTCTGCAGATCTGCATACTGGGGCTGGAGGAAGCAGTAAGCAATAGTTCCAGGACTGGAATGCCTTTGAGTCTGCAAACCTACTAACCTGCATATTTGAAAGATTTTTACCAGCTTCTCTCTAATATTTTCCCATAATAAGAAAGGTTGGACATTTACTCCTGACAATGGCAGAATTAGAACTTCTTCCAGGGTTGGGAAGAAAGTGGCTGGAGGGAAAATGAACTTGCAAATGCTCAATAGATTTTCACATGAGCAAATCTACACATCGTATTTACCCACGCTAAAATACAGTTCACAAATATTTTATAGGGGTACGACATATACCATGGGTGCACTTTTGTGACTTTCTTTAAGAATTTGGGGCCACAAGTAGGTAGGTTCAGATTTGTGACCTGCAAATTGCGAGTTGCAAATCCGAATGTAGGATGGTGTCCTTGACACCATCTGTGATTAGCAAGGGCTTCGCAAATGCCCACATCATGAATAATCATGAGGTGGGTCGCAATTTGCGACCCCCTCACGAATGGTGGCCCTCACAGGGATGGTGGCCCTCAAAGGGATGGTGGCCTGCTGGAGACAGCAGACCACCATGTCTGTGACTGCTTTTCAATAAAGCAGTTTTTTTTTTTTTTTTTTTTTGTAATGCAGCCCGTTTTCCTTAAAGGAAAACGAGATGCATAACAAAAACGAAAAATGAAACGTTTTCGTTTCATTTTTTCAGAGCAGGCAAATGTTTACAGTGACATTCACAATGGGAAAGGGGTCCCATGGGGATCCCTTCCCTTTTGCGAAAGTGTTAGCACCCATTTGAAATGGGTGCAAACTGCGATTGGTTTGCGCCCGCGGTCACAAAACAATCCTACATTGCACTGCGAGTTGCAATTAGGAAGGGAACACCCCTTACTAATTGCGAGTCGCAAACCCGTTTTGTGATTCGGTAACCAGGTTACTGAATCGCAAAACTGGGTTTGTGCATCGCAATGTGCTTTTTGCACGTCGCAAACAGCGAAAGTCGCTGTTTGCGACATGCAAAAAGCTACCTACATGTGGGTCTTGGTCCCTAATTAGGTCTGGTGTTAACAAAGACATTTTGTTTTTATTAAACTTCTATTTCTCTCTCTTTCGGCTGGCTTTACTGTGAGTGATCGCATTCTGCTCTTCCACAAGGAGCATATTGCCACACAAAGTAGTTTTGTTCAGTGTCAGGAACTACAGTGGCAATCAGTGACGTAACGAAACTGGAGGGTGCCCCTTTGCAAAGAACATGGAGGAGCACCCTCTCCAGACTCACTCAGGGCAGGTGCTGTGCTGACGGGGCCCCCTGGAGGGCGGCTGCGGGGCCTTTGTTATGCTGCTGGTGGCAGCGTGTGCTTTAAGAGTTCAAAAACCTTTTGGGGGGGTTTTGCCAATGTTTGTTACAATGTTGAGGGCCTGGTAGCTCCCACAACAATAAAGTGTTACAAAAGCCATGTCAAAACAAGACACGCATTGATGAAACTAAAAGACTTATAAAAATATGTCAGATCAGTTGGCTTTGTCAGTGTTTGTTTATTTTCATGCTTCCCATAAGCGTGTTGAAAATGGTTACACTGATTTTCCATTAGAAATATTTTTGGGAAATACTAGCATGCATCAACACATTTTACTAAATGACACTTCATTTGCATATAATCAGAGAGCATTCTGGGAGCATTATACTTAGCCTCTTAGCCTAAACTTTTCAAACATGTGTGTACACGTTTTTTTTTTTTTGTACTGGAACCAACGTCAGTAGTGAAGTGTGACCTTAAAACATTTATTTACAGCACGCACCCTAATAATGAAGGCTTTCAAATAATGAACCATAAATACAAGTTCACACATTACCTCAACTGCAGAGAGTTCAACTCTCTGTAAACAGGCAGCCAATGGGTTTGTGCTGTGGGGCGATAGGAATTCCACATCCCTGGACATATTTTTATGGATATCCCTTCATACAACCACTGACGTCACTGCTCCCTGGGTCTTCTCCACACAGCCGTTGCAGAGAAAAAATGTACTTCTTCCACTTCAAGAACACAGGTTCACTGGTGTGCATCGCGCTATATTTAATAATATTCAGACTACTTATCTATACACCCTTGCCCTGCCACAAGAGGCCTATGAGATATAAAAGCATGCACAACCTACACGAGGCAGAAATGGCCAAAGCCCTTCCGCTGGAGAACGTGGTGGAAACAACTGCTGCTTAACAGTTCCTGCAAGCACAGACCAGCTGGTAGAGTAAGATGTGGCGAGCTGCAGTAACCCTGCAACACGGGAAAAGCCCATCCTCACCACCTGCAGCAGCCCTATGGGTTGCAGGACACTGTCACAGTAGATAAGAGCATCCCCTACATCAGGTCGAACAGCTGACCTCTCCACCAGCAGAGAGGTTACATCTAAGGTCAGAGAAGATTGTAGCCGTCTAGTCCTTTGCAAATAAATTAAGACTAATAATAAACTTGCAAGCCATGGATGAGACGTTCAGCTGTATCGTGGATCCATAAGTATTCATCAGCAGGCAATCACCCTATTTTGGAACAGACTTCGAAGAAAGTTGGGAGGTTTTTGGGTACCCAAAAAATGCAATTAAGATGAAAACTAAATGAGAGATGGGCAATCAGATGCCACGCTATCAGGTTTCATGGGGGAGCAATGATACACTATTCACCCAGCCATGTGCACTGGCTTTTGTAACGCCCTCGCTGGCTGTCATCATTATGTAGCTATCCATCGTGACATACAGCCTCTTTCGAATCTCAAATAAAAACCACTACAAATACAAACACTCACGAGATGTGCAGCTAAGGGTAACTTAAAGCAGCATTCTTTCATTAGGTAGTCTTAATGGAGACAAGGGACATTGTGCGGGCCTTGTGAACCTTGAATAGGGAGGGCCAAAAAGACGAGAGGAAAATGTGTGATGCCACATGGGATGAAGTCACTTTCCGCCTCGAAATATGTAGTCTATCAACGTTCTGCAAAGAAACTTTCAGATTGAAAACATATACATATCTCTCTTTTTAACTTCAATGGATCGCTGATAAACATTTGGTATTGTATTCATTCGGGAGCCTAATATTGAAATTTGTGATTTAAAGTACTAAATGTAGCACTGCTTGATGGTTTTAGCTATTCTCTTTGTAAATTTGGTCTTTATTTATGGATTTGTAAGCACACACGTCTGGCTCTAGCCATCGTTTTCGATCCTCTTAAGGCACTAGGAACGTTAGATGCTACGAGCCAACAAATTACCCCACGGGAATGTTCTTGCGTGTCAGTCGTAGTGCCTTGCATCTAGGACCCTGACCTCGATTTCTTCCATACTGCTGCGTCTCTTTGGTACCACCATATGGGTGTCTGTGCGTCTTAAGGATACTTGCCAACATTCCCGAATAAGAAGTGATGTTCCCGGATTCAAATCTTACCTCCCGCCTCCGGACACAGACTTTTAATAATCTGTCTGCCTCTGCTTGGTCGTTTTGCGTTCAACTCCAACCCAATACACTGCACCAAGGAGTACAACTGACTTGAATAAGTGTGAGGACAAGGAGAAGCAATCGGTAAGCAAGTTTATACTGATTGACAGGTTTCGGGGCGGCACTAGAAGACTCAAAGCCAAAGAAAGCCTGCAATTGGTTAGGAAAAATGACCTGCCGAGAAAAGAGGTTGGTGTTGTGACGCTCTCTACCCTTCACGTGGTCCAGACTCGTTGCTAGGCAACTTGCTCTAACCGGAACAAATCACTACCAGCGAGCTCCACTTATTGCGCTTTACAACGAATTTATTTATTGACATGGCTAAATAAACAGAGTCTACGTGATGTTGTTTACGATATCCATCTGTTCTTGCAACGTCATGTCTACGTTAATTCTTGGAACAACCGTGCAGCTCTTGCTTTCCACAAGGCCACCAACCTTCTCGCTCGCCGTACTTGGATTACAAGGTGGCGGAAGTGCCTTGCGTGCAGCACGTGAAGCGTAATGTGACGTTAAGACGTGCTTGTCACGTGGTGTGGACGCGACTCTTGTCTTTTTTTTTTTTTTTACTGTAAGGTAATGGGATGTAGTCGTTAAGGAAGCTAGAGTGGGGCAATTGGATTTTGTAGTCTATTTATCCGGAGACTGAAGGTAAGCCTGAAGTCGGTGGACCTTTCATCTGGTTCAAGACGATTGACAACGCAACATTAATATTTGTTCATTGTGATTTTTTCACGAAGGATATTCTCAAATTACATTTATTGTAGCATGTTTTTAGAAAAAAAAATAATATTGTATATTTGTTGGAAGAACTGTCTGAAATTTGTAGAGAGACGAGTCTCCGTAGAGTGTGACTTAGTGGGACACCGTGAAAGTGCCTAGACGAGTACGGCCAGTGACAGACTACCTTACCATAGTACTAATTTCAAATAGAGACGTTATTCAGCTGAAAACACTAGTGCTCAGTGTAATGCATTTCTTCATTACGGCAAAGGGAAAGTTTCCATTGTCTCTAATGTGACGGTAAAAGTCATCGATTCCCAAAACTGCAGATACATTAAGCTTCTTAGCGCTGATACCGTTCTAGCGCCACTTTTAGTTTTTGCTTGTACAGTGTCTAGGTGACACGTTTTTATTTTCAATGCGTATTTTGTCACGCTGCTGTTTCTCTAGCCTCTTAATTGTGCAATGGGTGGAGAGTGGATTCCAGTTGCAAGTTGCATCTTTTGAGCTTTGCTTTTTCACGCCAAGGGTGTGCTTACCAGTAAAAAGACAATGTTGGGAGGTAAGTTTGTAGGCGGTTAAGTTAAATAACGTGCAGCCCTTTTCCCAGTGTGGATGCATTTTAAAGTCTAATTGTATTTAGTAGGTATAGAATTGGAAGGCAGACAATCGCATTGTACCGCAAGTATTAAAAAGCATGAGCCTCTCCTTGTGGGCCTAAAACCTACTTCCTTATTCAGGTGCCAGGCGTACGCTTGCTAGTAAAACAGATATTTGAAGGGAGCACATCTAGCTTGTTACTGGTGTTGCAGGGTGCTCCTTACTGGAGCTGTTGTCCACCTAAACTTGGAAACCACCCAGAGTTCTCTCTGCTTTTTTTTTGCGTGTTTCTGTTTTTGCATGTATGTCCAGTCTTTTTCTTGAAATAATGTAATTTTTCAGTTGACAGAAGGGGAGATGTAGTGTCTTGCATGATTGGGAATGTAACCTTTCTGACTCCCCGCAGACCCCATATCAGTGTGACGTAATCAGTAGAATAAAATGTAATGAAAGCTTGGTTTAGAATGTTGGAATTCATATGTAGATGCAGAGGAATAAAGACGTTTGATTTACAGCTCTGTGTGTGGCCTAGTCATTGGCGGGTACCAGACTAGGGAAGATACTACACATAAGAGAAAGCATTCATGGATATAGTAATAACTCGATAAAGTTGCACAGTGAACTTAAAAGAAAGGCACAAAGGGGGATGCTGTTATGGGTCCTTCAGGGACAAATAGACTTCTCTTTCACCTAAAGAAAATGACAAGTATATTGTGAACTCTGCTTATAGGGCAGTAGCAAGCATACTGTAAGGCTCAGCCTAGTGCTGAATCTAAAGCTTGTGGATAAAGCTTCCCAATAGGGTACAGTGATGCAGAAGATGTAGGTTTTGGGCAGAGAGGGGAATTGGAGGATTTATTATAAGCAGGTGTGAGAGTAGGAGCTAAAGGAGAGGCTGAAATGCTCATTTACAACCCTAGAGTCCAAAAAAGGACTTGGTGTGCGCAGCCGAAAGAAATGAGAGGCTAATTTTGGAATGCACAACAAACATGGGTGTGCATGGGATTGTCAAGTCCCAGCCAATTGCAGACTTTACTTCTGAGAACACAACTGTACTGCAGCACATGCATAATGGGAGTTTAGGTTCTTTCTTAAACTCTGTTGCATATCCATTTCAAAAGATGGTATTTTTCCTGTCCGGTCTGTGACCCCAGGCTAAGTCAGCCTAGGCGTATTCTATCCTTTATGTCTAAGGGCAAGTAATTTTAAATTGAACAGTTTAAAATACCCATTCTAATATATTTCAGAAAAGAGACAAGCCATTCGCTTCAAAATTATTTTTTTTCACCCACACAAAAGAGAGAAAAATACATATTAAGATATCACAGGAGGAACAATGTCACACAAAACATATCCTACAGCAGGTCAAAATAGAATTTACAGTTGCATCCAACTTTCCGTTGACGTGTAAGATGTAATATGGTCTAAAGCTGATAATGCAGCTATTGGTTCTCAATATTTTAAAGACACAAGCATCCACACAATAAGAATCGGAATGTTAATTTTGTATTGCACAATAACCACATCCTGACACTTTTATTTGCTCACCTCAGATGTTTGTTTTTCTTGCTAGAAAAACAGACATTTGAGGAGAGCAAATCTAGTTTGCCATTGGTGTTGCAGGGTGCTCCTTACTGGAGGTGCTCTCCACCTAAACTTGGGAACCACCCAGAGTTCTCTCTGCTTTTTGGCATACATATGTGTCACTCTAACCCTGAAAGGGTTTTGTTTTGACTTATACTGGGTGTTTCCTTGTTTCTGGATAAAGCTAAACCTCTCTGAAGAGCTATAATGACAGCAAAACACGTCAGGGGTTGCTTTTGCTCATTCTTTGTTTTACCAATCCAAAGCTGTAATACTGTGTCTGGAGTGGAGAAAGGCTTTTTAAGGTCGAGCCTGCCTTCTTATCGCAGCGAGACGCTTTAGGGTTTAGAAAAGGGCTCGGAGCCCTGTCGACGTCACGTCAGTGTTTTTCATTGGTTCGTGGGCTTGCCTATTAAACTCTGCTTGCTTTCATTAGTCGAAGGCATGCATACGCCATGCCTTTTCCGGTTGCTAGCCCTCCACGAGCGCATCGACCAAGTACAGAAAACATGCAAGGCTCGCTGTTTTCTGTCTGGCTCGTGGACTACTTTTTCTCTAATTTACTAGCGCGATTTCGCTTGGCAGAAGTTGAGCGCTTTACACAGTTAATTGCACTTTTTCGGGTTACGTATATAAATGCAGTTTTGCCGATAGGTGAAAAGTCGGGTTATGAGTTTACAACGCTATCAGCTCTAACATGAGCAAACGCGAGACCCGTTGCATTGCAAATGCTTGTTTCATTTAACAGCTCGGCGAGGATGTCACTGTGCCAATCCTCAGCTTAAAGGTTTTTCTGTACAAATGTTAGGAGATTATGTCCCTTTCTAGCTCGACGTGGATGGCACTGTGCCCATCCTACGTCTAAAAATGTTTCTAGAAAAATAGATATTTGAGGTGAGCAAATCTAGAGTGTTGCTGTTGTTGGAGGGTGCTCTTTACAGGAGCTGCCCTCCACCTAAACTTGGGAACCTCCTGGAGTTCTCTCTGTTTTTTGGCATAATTTATGCCTCACTCTAACCATGAAAGGGTTTTGTTTTGACTTATACCAGGTGTTCACTTGTGCCTGGATAAAGCTAAACTTCTCTGAGGCGCTAAAATGATAGCAAAATGCATGTCAGGGGTTGCTTTTGATCAATACAGGTTGGCTTGGTTGGTATTTTACCAATCCAAAGCTGTAATACTGTGCCTGGAGTGGTGAAAGGCGTTTGTCATTTTACAGCTCAGCAAGCATGACACTGTGCCAATCTTCTGCTTAAAGATTTTGCTGTACAAATGGCAAAAGACTTTGTTCCTTTCTAGGTTGGCGTGGATGGCACTGTACTAATCCTATGGTTAATAACTTTTCTAGAAAAACAGACATTTGAGGTGAGCGAATCTAGAGTGGCACTGGTGTTGAAGGGTGCTCATTACAGGAGCTGTCCTCCACCTAAACTTGGGAACCACCTGGAGTACTCTCTGTGTTTTTGCAGAATTTATGTGTCATTCTAACCCTGAAAGAGTTTTGTTTTGACTTGTATATAGAAACATGTACAACTATATCTTTTCAATTAATCTTTTTGGTGCTTTGATCAGTTGATCCAATGTGGTTACTGGATGCTGTAAATTGTCATCTTCAATGTCAGAGATTGCTAACCATGGTAAGGAACCAGCAACCGACGCTGAGCTTTCAGAACCCGTCTTTCTTTCACCATCTCACATTGAAGATCGATGAAACGCATGCTTGAAGTGAGGATAGTCTCTGGTAATGGACTTCCCAGGGTTCTGGTTAGACACTACTTGGAAAGGTTCAGCATTGTAAGGAGCATCATGTTTTCTTTTGCGTACGTCAAGCGATAACCACATCTCCTTTTCTGAATGAGTAGTCTTTTGCATGTCGCCTCTTGTCTGCATCAACTTTCATCAACTTTCATTTTATGACGACGCCATACATTTACGGCTCAAACTAAACCTGGCTACTTCGCAGACTTACCATGGTCTCTGGAATTTAACTACGGCTCTTGTTACCATCTGTACACTCTGCTGTACAGCTCATGATCCTTGGAATTTTACCAACAGTAACCTTTTAGTTCAGACTCTACAAGCCTTGAAAAAGTCAATGATGACGAAACACGTGTCGGCTGTTTCCTCACAGATATGAGAATTGTACAGTGCTTCTATAGTACGCATCTATTGCTTTTCATGATATCAGTGGACTCTCACCCTGACTTAACACTGAGGAATAAAGTGTTCTCACCGTGATCCCGTGATGTGCCGTGGTTTTATTCGTCTCTAACTTTCATTTTATGTTTGTGAACCAAGCCCCTTGTACGAATCATGTTTTTATTTTGATCTCTTTTGGTGGTCCGTTGAGGTAACTTGGTTGCCATTGCTCTTCGAACTTCAAAGTCGCTGGACATTTACCTGTGGTTGAGCGGGGTGTCGAACAATAAGCTTGTAAAGTAGAATTCAGTACGCTTTTCAAACTGAGTTTTTCAAGAGTGACATGCTGTACTGCTTTCTTTAGCATACTCCCAAAACGCTCTACAAGTCCATTGGCCTGTAGCCAAAAAGGTGTAATCTTTTGATGCTTTATGTTCAGATGCACCTGAAATTCTTTCAATTCTTTACTGTTGAAAGGTGGACCATTATCAGACTTCACAATGGCTGGTATGCCCCATGTTGCAAAGATGCCATCAAGCTTTCCGATTGCTCGCTCATGTGTCATGGATGAAAGATCTTAGACCAAAAGAATACATGAATATTGATCTGCAGTCACTGTTAACTGATGTCCATTAGGGAAGGAGCCAAGATGGCGACCCTCTAAGCCATATTGCTTGTAGCTCTGCAGCCCCCGGCACTATTAGTAATGACCCTGTCCTGATGCTGCTTGCTAGCAACAGCGTTTCCACCAGCATCACCCCCCTCTCCCTGGCCCATGGGCGACTCTGTGATGGGGCTTACTCCCCCTCTCTGATGTTTTCACCAAGGCCTTGGTGCGTTGCTCACTGCTGACGAGGCGGGGATGAGAACCCGCCAGCTGCGGTAGCTAATCCAAGGAGCTATGCTTAGCGATCGCCGGGAGTGCACCTGACCCCGTGGAGGAGTGGCGCTGGTAAGATCACATGCACCCGTCACTGTGGACTATGTGGAGGCAGAGGACTGGATGGACGGACAGACGGACGCGCCCTGAGGCAGAGAAGCTCTACTCTGGAGTCTGGGCTCATACACCCGGGGTTATTATTGACCTGCGATCCCTGGGGCATACACTGACTATTTTTGCCTGGGACCTACCGGTTGCGACAGAGGGCTGGCGAGGCCATTGGAACTGACCACCCCCCAGGCCTCACCGGTGACTTATTGGAACCCAGCCTAATTGCCTCCAGGGTTCTTTATTGGTACCCCCCAGTAGGGGCCCACCATGAGACCGTCAGGTCTGTTAACCAGTTTATGCAGTTAGAGTTTGGGTACTTTTGCTCTTCGTTGTTCCCCATTGCATTGTGCATTTGGTGATTCTTGAGTCTCTGCCCTGCTATAACGACTGCCCTCATGGTCCACACCAAGCAGGCCAAGGCCCAATCTGCAGCACCTGGCATCACTTGAAATGCACCCAGCCGAGACTCGCAATGTTATGCCGGTGGGTTTCTTGAGCAAACGTTAGCCGCACACTCCAGCAGGTTTGATGAGATTCTGTCAGCCGTGTTAGACATCAAATCCACGGTGGAGCCAAAAATTGACGCCCCTAAAATAGACCAAGGCCTTCTGTGAGAGTACCACTAAAAAGCGAGGGACTGTGTTGAAAACGCAGAATCTAGCTGGGCTTCCAATAGACCTACAGTCTCCGACACTGCTGCCCGAGCCAAGGTCCTGCAGGAAGGGTGGAGTATCTTGGGAAAAGCACAAACAACCAGGAAGGTAGATCACGGTGCAGTAATGTCCATATAGTGGACCTGCTGGAGGGAAGGAAGTGCCCCAGCATTGAGCTTGTTCTCAAGGAGTGGTTCACAAAAACGATCCAGCAAGGTAAACATTCAATCATCTTTTCCGTGGAGCGTGAGCACAGAGTCCCAGGCAGACCCTCCCACCCAGGAACCTCCCCACATCCGGTTGTCACTTGCCTCTTTAATTACAGAGACAGAGATCACATCCTGCAGGTCACCTCAGCGCGGGGTCCATGGATGGTGGAGAATGCCCAGGTTAAAATTTAACTAGACTTCACAACGGAAGTGCAGCAGAAGAGGTCCTCCTTTCTTGAGGCAAAACAATGTCTTCTTGACCGTGGCATCAAATATGTTCCACCAAATTTCCAGCCATGCTCGGGATTATGCAAGGCAACAGTACTAACCTCTGCACGACACTAGATGCAGCATGTGCTTGGCTGAAAGATAGGGGCTTTATCACCTCCCATCAGAAGAAATCAGTAACTTCTTCCCCATGGAAAACATTCCAAAGACGCCACCCTCGTGGACCGCACCCCTATTGGGTCCCTGGGAGGAACAGGCAGCCAGAGAAAGGGCACCGGAGGTTGCGGAGGTGGTCCACAGAGCGTCCACTCCTGTCTCACCTGGACCGGAGGCAGGCAGCCCTAGAGCAGATATACCAGATATCCTCCATACCCATACTCTGTTTGACTCCTTGCTTGGTGAAGGCCTGCTATTCACCCCGCAGATGGTGGAGGAGCTGATATGACCATAATAATCCTCTATAAAGGGTAATTAATCTGTCTCACAGTGAAGACCATGATCCGGGGCTTTAATGGGACCAGTGCCCATAATGTTGTGTCCGCGGGCCATGAGAGAAACTCCCCTTTTCTTTGTACTACCAATTATCTGCTGTCCTCCTTTCCTTCGCCCCGAAACCTTCCACGTTAAAATTTTGACTGGAGTTACTGTTCACCTAATTGCATTATAGTGATACTGGCCGGGCACCTGTTGGAACGCTGGCCTGGATAGGGTGTTCTAAGTTCGGTATGTGCTTGAAGTTGTTTCTTATGTTTTCTTTGTTTTTGTTGGATTGCTTACCACTATGTAGTAGGGACAGGTGAGTCGATAGGTGCGGTCAGTGGGGCAGGACATGAGGGGAGACGATATCCACTTCCGTATGCATGTTACGACATGGCCACACATCACAGTAGCCTAGGAACACCATATATGCATTCGACTTGGAATGTGTTGGGGGTAGCCAGTTACACCAAACGTTCTAGGGTATAGCAGTACCTGGCCTGACGAAGGATTCATATTGCGCCCTTACAAGAGACCCATCTCATAGCCTCCGAGCTAGATGATGTGTGAGTAATGGTGCGGCATGCTCGTGGGTACCACTTACTTCTGATATGCTAGGGGCACACTTATCTGGGTGGCACCGGAACACCATTGACAATTGTACTCACATAAGTAGATCCGAAAGGTTGACTCACAATCCTGGAAGGAGTTCTAGACGGTCTTCCCGTAGCCATCATTTCCTTATATACCCCCAATACTCGTCAGGCACATTTCCTACAATCCCTTACCCCAGCATTGCTTCACAATGTATCAGCACCCACACGCGCTGGGCCTCTCATTCCCAAGTGTCAGATGCGTGGCGTAGCCTTAACTCTCTAATCTGCGAATATTCCTTTTACTCTTACTTGCATGACCGACGATCAGTCTTGTCTGCTGTAGCTCAGAGGCCTCACAAAGGTAAATTGTGACAAATACTTAGGCTGCACCACATGAGACCTCTGTCCATTACAACTGACTTGGGGCCACGGACGTCCCCGCATCCCTACCTGATGCCTTCCTACCTATGCTCTGCAAGACAACCCTTTTGTGGGGCTTTATTGACTGTAATTACCTCCTACTTCACATTACAAGGGCACGGCATCTGGACCTGGTATTGAATAGGACGCATTCAAAGTGGTAGTGCGTTGACTTGCAATTAAAACAATATATGGTTCCTGCGTGACACTGAGACAGGAACTACACGCATTGGAATTGGAAATCTGTAGACTTGAATGCTTTGCCTCAACGACTTGACGGTCACAGCCCCTCTAATGCAGGCAAAGATTGCACACATGACCGCCTTGGAGAGACTGGGTAAATTCGACTTCGAGGACTATCAGGCCAAGAAACATGCAGAGGGATACAAGGTTGATAGATTCTTAGCCTTGCTATTACGCTCAGATTCCCCTAGGGTATCCATTACTGCCATCCAAGTTGAGACAGGTGTAATACTTAACACCCAGGAGGCCATCAACATATCTTTTCGCACTTATGCTAATAAGTACGTAGCTCCACCTCCAACTGATGAATCTTAGAACATCACATTTCTGGACACAAGTTTACCACATCTTCAAATATTGCGATGGGAAGCTCTTGAGGCCTCCTTGACTAGAGATGAGATCACAGAAGCCATCACACAGATGGGATGGTGTAAAACTCTGGGAGAAAATGGTTGGCTGGTAGAGTTTTATGCAGCTTCTCGGCCCAAACTAGCCCCACACCTACTAAAGGGTTATGAAGATGCCTTTAATACAGGTGTACTCCCACCCTCTTTTCTGGAGGCCAGAAGTGTGGAACTTAATAGGAAAATCTACTCGTCCATGGGACAGTTTGCTTTATAAACCTCCTTGTCCTGTAAATAAATCTACTTGTCCCTTTGGTGCAAAGTACTGTGGCCACAAATTATGACAGCAATATCATTACATAAGAGCTCTGATAATAGCCTCTCTAATAATGCCAGGGCTGATACTACAGTAAGGCTTGAATACTTGCAATGACCTTATTTTGCCACCTTTTTGCAGATCTACATACTGGGGCTGGAGGTAGTGGTAAGCAATAGTTCCAGGGTTGGACAGCTGTTTTGAGTCTGGGCAAACCTACTTATTTGTTTTTTTTAAGGGTTTCCACCAGCTCTTCTTTAATCTTTTCCCATACTGAGAAAGGTTGGAAATGTACTTCTTCCAGGGATGGGAAAAAATGGTTGAAGGAAAAAGTTAACTTGTAAACGCTCAACAGATTTTCACATGAGCAAATCTACTTGCGCATACTTTCTTGCGCTAAAATACAGTTCACAAAATTTTCCATGAGTACAATTGTATTGGTCTACTTCAGTAAATTCTTGTGAATTCATGAAATACACAAATGTGCACTAATGCAAATACATATACCATGGCTCCTATTTAGTGACTTTAAGAATTCTGCCCCTAATTAGGTCTGGCGTTAACCAAGACCTTTTGTTTTTATTAAAGTTCTATGTCTCTTTCTATGCATCTGTTGGCTGGCTTCACTGTGTCTCGTAACAATCTGCTCATTCACAAGGAGCATATGTGCACACAAAGTAGTTTTGTTCAGTGGCAGGGACTACTGTGGCAATGTGTGCTTTTTGAGTCCAAAAAACAGTTTTGCCTTTTACCAATGTTTGTTACAATGGTGAGGGCCCGGCAGTGTCCACAACAATGAACTGTTTCAAAAGCCATGTCAAAAGAAGTCAAAGGACTGACAAAATCAAAAAAACTGACCTCCAATGTCGGACATATTGGGTTTGACAATGCATGTTTATTTTAATGTTTGCCGTAATCTTGTTGAAACTAGTTACATTGATTTTCCATCATTAATATTTTTTGGAAACACTTGCATGCATTAACACATTTTACTAAATCATTCTTCAAAGAAATGGTACCTAAAATTTCACAGTAATTTATCAAAACACTTTTTCCATAGATGCATTTTTTTGTGAAGATTCTATTTTGAAAGCAAAGAATCAAAAAATCTTGCTTTCAAGCGTCTGCAAATATTTGTATATAATCAGACAGCATTCTGGAAGCAATATATGTAGCCTCATAGTGTTGAACTTTGCAAACGTGTGCCCATTTCTTTTTACTTGAACCAATGTCAGTAGTGCAGTCTGAGCTTACAACTTTTATTTAGAGGTCACCCTATTAATAGCAGCTCTGCATTAATTGTATCATAAATACAAGTTTGAACAGCATTGAGATATGAACACAAATATTACCTCAACTGCGGACAGTTACCTTCCATGTGCTGTAATGTGGTACTGTAATTTGGCAGCCGAAGGGTTTATGCAGCAGGCTATTAAGCCTACTTTTCCCAGGAACAAAAAAAACATGAAAACATGTTCATGCTATAGGAATTTCACATCCCTGCTGAGAATCTTGGAGTTTTCATATCTGAAGATTGCAAAGTGAATAAAGAACATAACCAGGCCTCTGGATACCATATATCAATATTAAGTTGCTCTAACCAGCAGAATAATATATTTGTTTTACCACTACAAGGTTGATCTATCACTGACGTGGCCTCATCTGGATCACTGTATCCAGCTGTGGAATGCTGATCTTGAAAATTGTCTTGTTATTGTTTCCTTTGGCCTCTCCATATGTATTTTGTCAAATTTTGGAGGCCATGTTTCTAATGTGTCCAGTTTTCGAGTTATGTTCTGTATTTTGTGTTCATTACTGGTGGCAAAATGTGGACCATTAAGGCTGTTTCTGGATGGTTTTACTGGAATATGTTGCTTAGTTTGGAATACCACCTCTTGCTGGTGGGTCCAGTTCTGCAGTCAGCCCTGTTCGGTGTATCCGGTCTGGAGCCTTGTGTTTGGATTCCATATTTGTATTGCTGTCTTAAGTTCTGCAGGCCAGCTCTTTCTTCGTGCATCCAGCTCTCAAGGCAAAACTTTGTGCTGCAGGATTTTTTTTTATCCATTGATGGATGTGTTTGTGTAGCTATGAAAGTGAAAGTTGATCAGTGATTTAGTAGTGGACTGGGTGAGTTCAGATGATGTTTGGATGAGTGGGTGAAAGACTGGGTATGCGAGTACCTGCCTGTAAATGCTACAGAGCAGAGCTGTGTAGTCCATATAGTGTTCCCACAGCAGCCGACAGTTGTGTTCTCCAACAAAAAGGTGTGAGCATGGCAGCAAAGCCAAAACATATGCAAACCCTGTACACCCATCAGCATGAATCCCTCATCATTGAAAGGTTTTTCATGCAAAATTATCTTGTTCTCCAGAACACATAATTAATTTTAGCCTATGTCACACTGTTTTGGATTTGAAGTAGCTGTTTTGCGGGTTCTGGCTGTAGTTTAAGTAGAAAGTACAGGCTTCTTTTTTGAAAGCGCATTACACAGCAAGAAGCATGGATGATTTTTAAGAGGCTGATGCAGGCATTGGGATTGAGTGACTTGGAACATGAACAAGAGGTAAGCAGAAGGGACAACAGTGGTAGGAGGTAAGCAATGTAACAGGAATGCAAGAAAGTTAACAGCACTGTGATCAAGCAACACGCACGACTGGGCTGTGAGGAGTGTTTGTTGAGTAACAATGAGCAGGACTACAATTTGAGAATAACTGAAGCTGTCTGTTTCTACAGACTACAGATTTTAGTTGCCCTTGTTGCAACATTGCTGCTACGTGCCATCGTGTGAAGGCTTGATTTGAATATGACGATCAGTATTTATTTTATTTTTCATTGTAGTAGAAAGTATTTGAGGACTTTACAAAGAAAAAGAATTACATATATGAGATGTGGTACATAAGAAATACACTATTAAAAAGGAGAGGGTTAAGGAAGTAAAGATGGAGGAAGGAGGAGTGCAGTTATGTAGTATGGTTAACATTAAGAAGGGAGGAAGATGAGAGTAATGGGGAAAGGGAGAATAGAAAGTTAGAATAGACATTCATATTATAGCTTTGTCCATGGTTTTAAAGCATCCCCGTAAGGTGGATTGACAGTTCCACAATGTTCTTCATCTAGATGTTATCTAAACAGGTGGTTTTTAAGTCCTTTTCAGAAGGAGAGAATGCCAGAAGCCATTTTTAATTTGGTCGGTAGTGGGTTCAATATGGAAGGTGCAGATCCAGAAAAGGTGTGTCTTTGTGCTATTCTTGTTCTGAATTTCATTGATTCAAGAGTGATATATTCTTAAATTTGGCTTGTTCTGGTGCCCCTTGAAATGATCATTTAATCTGCTAAGTAGGTATGTCTGCCTTATCGAAGAGCTTGGACGTCAAAGAGAAAAGTATGAATTGTATCTGTGCTAAGGTAGGCAGTAGAGATCCATAACTATTAGTAAAACATAATCACATTTTCTTTTTCTCTGTGATCAGTCACATTGTGGCATATAGCATGCTTTGTACCATGCAGTGGGCATTATTTAGTTTTTTAAATGTGAAGTGTACATTTCCTTCCTGACTTAGTGTCCATTACCTTTTAAATCAAGTATAATAGTTAACAATATCACCCAATCCTTTGGCAAAAAATAACAAGCATTGACAAAGCCGTCCTGAAAACACATTTAAGAAAATCCTGCCACAATAAAAAAATCAAAACACAAACCATTTCTTTGTATATATTGTATCTATAATATGAAGAAATTAAGGTGATGTTTTCCAGAGTGATTTTGAGATAAAGTAGTCCCTCCCGCAGTCAAGTATGTCATTGGAAATAGAATGATACTCCAATAGCGTGAGGTGACGGAGTAATATTCTTCCTAAAGAGCCAAAGCAGACTTTGAATATTATAAAGAATTGTTAATAGTAAGTATTGCAAGCAACTGCGGTGTTAAGCCAGGCCTACAAATTAAGTTGCTTTTTCCTGTTCTGTTAACAGGGTTGTTGGAAATCCATCCACCCATCCATACTTTTGGGTAAAACGTCTGTCGTCCTGTTCTAGATGGCCTGGGTCTGTACTTTGTTGATAATAGGAGATCAGAAAATTCAGCCTTTCTGGATCAGATAGCCTCTTTTGATGAGTTAGCAGTGGTTCCTTTGTTAAAAGATATGCTGCTGTCTCATTTTGTGCTTCATACTACCCAAGGGAATAAGAACAGATCTAATAAATGTAATTATCTATCACTGAAATATGTCCATTTGATCAGATAGCAGAAGGTAACTGTTGGAAAATGGGTTATTGGTAAGGGCAGGTAAGTACCTACACTTAGCAACAGGCCACTAACCTTCACTTAGGTCCAGTTAGGTCTCAATAAATTAAACCCAGCTCAATCCTTGGTAGTTTAGCAACAAACGACAAGGCTTAACTGAGGAGACAAGTGTAAAGTATTTAAAAATCACAAAACCCGTAAATAAGTAAAACACAATAAAAATCCAATACCAATTTATAAATATAGATTATATTTGTAACTTTAAGATGACACCAAAATGATTAAAATCAGATAAGGGGAACCAGAGAGATGAATTTTTAAAGAATCAATGTTTTCTAGCGCATGGAAGCAACTAGCGCTCAAAGGCTTAAAAAAGGTCATATTGGAAAGGAACAAAGTCCATAATGCAGGTCACCCACGAGGTAACAGTGTCACACTTGCTTTCAGAAGTGTTTCTTGATTCAGGAAAGTGGTCCACAGCACCAGCCAAGGGTTCAGAGGTTCTGGTTTGCCTCTTGGGGTCTGGGACCACAACTCCCACAATGCATCTCCTCAACTTATGGAGTTGCTCCAAATGTCTCCAAACTTATGGATCTTCTTACAGGGGTCCTTTTTGGGTTCTTGAAGTGTCCACAACTTGATCCAAGGTTCTAGAAACTCTGAGTTGCTCCTTGGGAGTTGGGACTACAATTTTCAGAACGCACCTGATCATAATCCTCAAATGGCTACTGGATGCTGGACTCACGTCTGCTTGCTGGACTTGATGCAGGGGACTCTGGGTAGCTCCTTTGTACCTTCAGCAAACAGGGAGTCTGTAGCAATCAACACCAAGGTGAGTTTCCAAGACTTTATTTGTCAAACAGACCCTCCGAGAACAACGATCAGCTTAGCTCCATCTCGAATATCACAACCGTTTTTTCCGCGTCTCTTAGCAACTTCATAAACATTCTGATGTTGCTCGCAACACTAATACTAAGACATTACATTGAGTTTTTTATTTTTCTAAAAAAAAATTTACACAACAAAATCCCCCTTTACCTGGTAAACAATAACCAACAAGAAAAACAAAACAAACCACCAGCAAAAAAAAAAAACAAAAAAAAAATATTGCAATATTCAGCATATCTCTAATAAATCCCATTCTGAACTTCCAAGGCATTTTGTGCACCCTCAAACTTCTGTGTGGTGATAAGACTTGAGATTCTAGTTCACCACGCTGCAAGGCCCCCGTATCCTGAGTACTTGGTTTAATACTTGATTCTTGACTGTAATGGCAATCACTTGGCACATTTTGTAACTTTACTACTTTTGACTTGTTCCACCATTTATCTCCTTGAACTCTTATTGCATTGCCTTTTACCAAGTCTACTCTTACCGGGTCAGAAAACCTTGGACTACCTTTCTTAACAAATGTGGGTAACTTTATGGATACCCAGTCTCCTGCTGACAAGGCAGTCTCATTAACTCCTTTACGCTTGTCGAAATGCCTTTTCTCTACTCTTTGCTTTTCCTTTACATTTTGTTTGATGATATTCGCACGTTCCCCCCCATCCTCATGTTTTAAAAAAATCTGGACATCCACCCCGGACATACTTGCATACAAGTCTTTCTTCCCCTGAGAGTTTCAAAAGGAGATACTCCAGTAGTAGAATGAGGTGTGGTTCGATAAAACATAGCTTGCACTGATGCATTAACATTGCACTTGTTTTTCAATGACCACCTAATGCAATCTCCCAAAACTAGACTGAAGCGCTCCACTAAACGATTAGTTTGTGGTTGGTAGAGCTAACATTTTAAGTGTCTGATAGAACCTTCTTTCAAAAAAACTTTGAATTCCTCGGACACAAATTGCACTCCATTGTCTGTAACAATTTCTTCAGGGCAACCCTCACTCATGAAAACCTCCCTCAAAAAATGTTATTAACGATTTTGCATTTGGTTCCTGTACAAACTTCACATAGGGCCACTTTGAAAAATAATCAGTACATACGCATATCTGAGATTACAATTCGAAGTATAAAAAGGTCCCAGTTAATCCACACCCAATTTCTTCCATGGGCCAGATGGACATTCAATAGGAATCATAGGGGGAGTGAATGTTTTAAATGTTTTATCGCTGTTGTAACATATAGTGCAATTTTTCACCAACTTCTCAATCTCGCTATCCATACGTGCCCACCAAAAACCTTCACGTACCCTTTTGGTCATAGTTGCACCTAAGTGACCATCCTGAGCCTTTTCCATGATCTTCCCTCTCAACTCTTCCGGCGGGATCAATTTATCATTCCTCAAGAGTAACCTGTCTTCAATGGTCAACTCATCAGCAATCTTCCAAAAGGGTTGTATATCAAACGCCATTTCTTTCTCATAAGGCCATCCTTCTTTGATACACCTCATTACCTCATGCAAGTTTTTGTCTGCATACAACGTTTCTTTCCATACGTCCTTCGAACAAACGCACACTAGCGCAACTTCAACAACAGCGTTTATGCAACTTCCATCTTCTACGTTTTCATCATCAGTGCTATCGATGTAAGCTGGGAAACGCGACAAATAATCTGCTTTGACATTCTTTCCCCCTTGGATATGTGAGATTTCAAAATCATATTCCATTAGCCTAGCCGTAAATCTTGAAATCCTGGGTGTGCTGGTCTTGTTGTTCGTGCCATTGAGGATCGAAACCAAAGGCTTATGGTCAGTTTTCAATACAAAGTGCCTGCCCCAAATATAATTTCAGAATTTCTCAACAGCCCACTCACAAGCTAATAATTCTTTCTCAATTACAGAAAAGTAAGTCTCCGGTTCCCTCAACGCTCTTGATGCAAAACCTATAGTGTTCTCAACACCATCCTTAGTTTGTGTCAGCACTGCTCCCACACCTACGTTACTTGCATCTACTGTCAAACAACACTGGACATCATGATCATATGTCTTTAGTACCTCAGCACCAACAAGTTGTTTCTTTATTTCCTCAAATGCTTCATCACATTCTGCATCCCACTTGAAACTTACACTGCTCTTCAAAAGATTAGATATTGGTCTAACCTTGCTAGCAAAATTTGGAACAAAACAGAAATAAAATTCACACATACCCAAAAATGACTTAACACCACTCTTATCTTTGGGAGGTGGAGCAGCCTTGATAGCTTCAATCAGACCAGGTTTTGGGAAGATACCATCTGCTGAGATTACATGACCTAAGTATTCTACAGATGATTTCAAGAATAAACACTTTTCTCTTTTGAGAACAATTCCACAAGATGAGAACTTCTCTAATACTTGCCTCAATATCCTGTTGTGTTCACACTGATCCTTTGCGTATATTAGCACATCATCTTAAAACACTAAGACATTCGCTACCTCTTTCAGTAGAGTACTCATTATCCTTTGAAAGACTGAAGCTGTGGATGCCAGCCCAAACGGCATACGACAATACTGGAAGATTCCGATTGGTGACACAAATGCTGTTAAGTGTCTTGATTCAAGATCTAACTCAACCTAATGATACACACTAGCTATATCAAGTTTCGTAAACACCTTTGCATCTTTAATGGTAGCCAAAAGTTAACTTATTTTCCGCAATGGATGAGAGTCAACCCAAATTTCTTTATTCAATGCTCTCAGATCCACACACGCTCTCAATTCTTTTTCTTCGTAATAACTAAAGGAGAAATCCAAAATGAGGATTCAATCGGCTCAATAATTCCCTTCTCACATAAACCTCTTAGCTTCTTCTCTGATGCTAAATGGTAAACTCCTTAGTTTATGTTTGACTGGTACTGCATTTCCCTTAACCTTGATCTTATGCTTGAAACCTTTCATTCTTCCCATTTCCCCTGAAACAACTTTAGGAAATTCATAAAAAAGATCCTCAATTACCTCAAAATCTCTAATCACTGCTATTTGTTCCTGAGTGCCAGGTTGTAGTACCATACCAAAAAGACCTTGATGAAACCAGCCTAGAATGTTTAATCCTTTTGCTGCAACATAAATGTTTCCATGGATCATTCTTCCCTTTAAATTCCATAATATCTTCAAAATAACCTTGAAGTTTGTTTCTTCTTCCCTCATAAGAAACAGGGGCCCTATCTGGTGGTAATAACACACGGTCTTTCCAATTCTGATTGAATACGTTTTGTGTAATCATCGTAATCCTAGCCCCTGAATCCACTAACAATTGTAAATGTTTTTCACCCACTCTCACCAGTACATATGGATCAACACAGCTTTCAGGATCCGCACACTTCACCACACTATCGTTCAACCAACACCCCATCATCACCCACCACTGAGCTGATCGTGTTGCCCTTACGATTTTCACTCTGACACACCTTAGCAAAATGACCAGTTTTGCCATAATTCCTATATTGAATGTTTAAGGCCAGACAAGCCTTGACTCCTTTCATATGTAAGGAATATCCACACTTAAAACATACATTTGTTTTTGTTAAAGAAACTTGTTGAACTATTATTTCTACTGTTCTTATATCCTTGGTTGTGAGCTTGAAGACTTGACGCTCTGTCTGATTTTCCTTTCTTGTCTCTTGATCAGACTACACCAATTTTTCCCCGACTTTCCATGGACTTCTCTATTGTGGATTTAATTGATGATTCTATACTCTTCGCAATTTTAAGGTCTCTGAAAGTGTTGGATTGTCTAGGGATAACAGCTTTTGTTTAATGGATCTGTCACAACCTTGACATATAAACTGGTCTCTAATGATTTGGTCGTTCAACTCGCCGAATTGACAAACTGCAGCCAACAACCTCAAAGCAGAAATGTAGGTATCCACATCTTCACCGCTTTGCTGTTCTCTCTTCTCTTAAAAAAATTATGTCTACATACAACTAAACTTGGAGGAGCATCAAATCTGTTACACATTTTGTTTTACTACAGCCTCATAATCATCCAACTCTTCTTCATCATTGGGTACATCTGGTAAATGTTTGAATACAGCTCTGCCTTCAAACCCAATGGAGTGTAGTAAAATATATTTCTTGTGTTCTGGCCTAAATCACGCCTATTGCTCCTAAATAAGTTTCAAACGCGTCAAACCAATGTTTCCATGCTATTTGTGGTTCACCTGGGCCTTCTAAGAATGGTGGAGGTGCATTGCCAGTCTGCATGATGAACAATTCTAAGCTTTAAACTCTCAGACACGTAAAGTTTTTTTTTAATTTTTTTAAATGAACATGTTGTATTTTTTAAATGTTTGTTTTAGACACAAAGTAAAAAAAAAAAAAAAGTTTTCTTTTGGAGTGAAATAGTACGTTTCACTCCGATCAAGAAGACCACACCTCCACAACGCCCTCCTTGCGTTGAACGGACAATAACGATAATTGGGCATGATACTCTAACAACACGCTCCCAGAAACGCCTCCTCTCCCCAAGACGCTCTTTCGCGCAGGACAGCAGGTCCCTCTGACATGTAGCTTTGCCGATGGCGCACTTCGGACTCATTTTCAATTGCTCCTTACCGCTGTTTTGGCAGCTTCCACTGCGGTCCCCCACTGATCGCAGGAACAATTCAGCGATGGCTTGAATCGCTCCACATCTCAGCCATCACCTTGCAGCAACCATTTTCCAGACGTCTGCATGCTTGGATTTCACACTCCGAAGGTCTCCTCGTCGCCAAGAAAATCCCTGTAGCAATCAACACCACAGTGAGTTTCCAAGACTTTATTTGTCAAACAGACCCTCCGAGAACAACGATCAGCTCAGCTCCATCTCGAATATCACAACTGTTTTTTCCGCGTCTCTTAGGAACTTCATAAACATTCTAATGTCGCTCGCAACACTAATACTAAGACATTACAGAGTCCCTTCTTGAAGCAGTAGAAGACAGGCAAAGTCCTTTTAGTGGTGAAACCCAAGTGTGCAGCTGGTGCAGTCCTTCAGAGTGTAGTGTCCAGGTGCAGGTCAAGGGTACAGCAGGGCAGTCCTTCTTCTGACATTCTTATTTGGAATATAGTAGGGAACTGAGGTGTTGGTGCAGGCCTGCCAGTTTTATCCTTATAAAACAGGGGGTCCTGGTTCTCCAGTCCGGTGTAGGGTCCTTCCCCCTGTGATGACCACTTCCTGAGAAGTGTGGCAAAAATCAATCCCAGGGAGCAACATTCCTCAAAAATCCATCATGGCTGAAAATGTTTTTGGGAGGTTACATCTGGCTGAGCCCACCCACTGGTGTGGCTACAAACCCTAAACACACCCCTCTCCTAATCTAATCAAAGGGCAGTGTTTGGTTTTGCAGGATATAAGGGAGGTGCTGGGTTGCTCCAAATGTCCATCCAGTTCGGCAGCTTTTCCTGCCTCTCCACCTGCTGAGGGAAGATCTCCTCCCCCAGGCACATCTCTTTGTGTTGAGCCTGGTCAGGCTGCCAGAGACTGGCCAATCAGAGCAAAGCAGCAAAAACACTGCAGGGCTGAAGTTGACAACTTTTCAGGTAAAGTTTTAAACTCTTTACCTGAACAAGATATATTAAAACCAACAACTGGAAGTTGTGGGATTTATTATTATAACAATTTGATACCAAACTTGAGGTATCTTTTACTTAAGGGGACTTTTAAAATTAAAATAAAGTCTCCCCATTCTAACTTATGGAGTCCATCCACTACAATGAGGGAAAAACAATGTTGGCTGCTTTATCTCACCAGGGCTTAAAAAACTATTTTTATAAGGTCCCTGATTATAGTTACATGGCATCCAATCCTAGGGGCACATAGGGCACACCTTAGGGGTGACATATGTAAAAAAATAAAATAAAAATAAGGTGGTTTAAGACTTGGGAACTACCTTTAATTCCAAAGTCGACTTTGCATGTAACTTTAATTTAAAAGCAGCCAGCAAGACAGGCCTGCCTTTAAAATGACACTGGGCAACTCAACAGTGCACCTATGGGGGCATCACCTATTCTGGGGTCCCTAAACCCACATACCCTACCATATACTAGGGACTTATAGGTAGGTTGACTTAGCCAATTATAATTAACCTAATTTATATACTCCTTTTATACAGATCACAGGGCCTGGGATGGGTTAGCAGTACCCAGGGCACAATCAGGGTCAGGAAAAAACCAGCTAAGAGTGAAAAATGGGGGCAAAAAGTCAGGGGGCCTCTGCAATCAGCCCTGTTTTCCCACAGTAATCTTAGGTGTATGCTGGCTGGCCAGGATGTACAAAAGAGGAGAAGGAACGATTGTAGAATTAAGGTCTAACAGAGAGTTTTAAACAATTTTAAAATGTGTTAACGTTGGTGGCAGGCCAGAGATAGCACCAGAAGCAGGAGTTTGTCACTCTACGCCATGTTCACTCGGACATTTTTATTCTGACTTTCCCTGATCATTATTATAATTACGTATGGGCCTACAGCTGGAGAGGGAATTTTCAGGTTCTTGTGGTTGGCCAAGGAAGAACCAGCTACATGACGTATAAAGCCAAGACATGACACGTAATTAGCCCATATAGCTTTGACTGAGTCTTGAGTGTAGGATGACACTAGATTACCTAGATATCTTTTCAGATGATGCCCTGTCTTTATGGGCCAAAGAAGGAATTCATTGACCTGTAAGATGCTTTAGAGGACACAAGGATGCAAGACACAGTCTCCTGGTAATTATACTGCATGATTTATATGGTGTCAGCAAGGAGGAAAATTTGATAAGTATGGGTCACATGACTTTTCTTTGGTAGTACAGGAGGGCACAAGGCTGGTTTTGAGAAATGTGTAGCAAGTATTTGGCTCTGTCTCGCAAAGTTATGCGGTAAATGCATTTCCAGCTTTCCTTCCTCACGTTATCTGTAGGGAGCGGGATAGTGGAGCACAGTAAGGGGTAGGCGGCCTGAGATGGGCTTGCAAGAAATTTAACTAAATGCTTTCAGTAGAGTTTGTACATGATGTGTGACATAATGTAGGCAAGTGTTCCTCACCCATCACTTAAGTGATCAAAACCAGTAGAGTAAGTAGATAGTTGTAGGGAACCTAGCAGAGTACTTGCAAGAATAATGAGCAGGGGCACAATTTTGACCTGCACATGCACTAGAATGAGCAGTGTTTATTATCGAAATGAATTCCAAATGGAATATAACAAAGTACTGTTTCCCTGTAGCTGGGAGAAACCTGTGAAAATGAGAACAATTATATAGCCAATTTAGGGTGTCATTTCAGTTCAAGACAGAAGTGCATATCTTGTCTTATTAAGTTGAGCCTATGGTTCAGTGGAATGGGAAGGTTAGGAAGCATTCTATTGGAACACCGTGGCCTGTATAACATTGCTTGGAAAAAATCACTGCCAAAGGTATGAAGTATGAATTGTGTCCATGCACAGCAAACCTTCCAAATGAGCTAGTTAAAATTGACAGCTCAGCAGTAAGGAATCACCAGGACTGGCATTGTAAGTGGCCATCTCTGCCTTTCCATTTGCAGATGGAGTAAAGGTAAATTACCCTCATCCTCTAGTAGCCTTTCAGTGCCAGAGTGGGTTAAAGTGGCAGGCAATCCCAGGGAGTCCTGTCCTATGGAGACAGCCTCAGTGTTTTTTAGCATCAGCATGATGTAGGTCTAGATGAAGAGCTGACTACAGCATATCCTTGGCTGCTGTGGCTAAAAGTCACACAGTTTTGTTAGTGGAAACTGACGCAGAAGTAATTAGGGAAGTAGGCATCAGTGAGATGATTTGTGTCATATAATATCCATACCCTGACTATTTTGCCTCCGAGATACATTTTGCCTCACAAGTCTGTTTGATTCCCCAGAGTGCTTGTTTGAGCAGTCCATGCCTAGCACAATGTAGGTCGGTGTGAAGATTGTCTCAAGATGTAGCACAGCATGATCATTACAGTTGTAATAAAGATGGAGATATCCAGCGATGGTTGTTATTTTGTACAGAAAACTATTTAGCAATAGTTCAGAATACGTATCAAGTAAAGTAAAAATAATGACCAGATGAGTTATACACAATACGTGGTGCTTGAGGTCACTTATGGATCAGTTATGCTGTCTTGTTTGCAAGCAAAGCAAACACAGCATTGTGTTTTCTTCCTAACATTATGGCTACTCGTTAGGCACTGCAGTAGCTAACCATTCATTGACAAGTCATACTGGTCCTTTAAATAACCTATTTTGAGCTGAGGTTCTTAGCAACACTTGGTCATCATCTGCATATTTGGGAGGTGAGATCTAGGCAAAAATGAGGTGGGAAATGGCTGTCTGATGCTGTGTGTGGGCACAGGGGCATCTACTAACGTCACCATTTTAGAGCCATTTGAATATTCCCCTCTGTGAACATCAGCCAGAAGATGGATCCCTGCTGTGTAAGGCACAGACAGGAGACCCCCAACCATGGTCAGGGGCACTTCCTCTGACACTCGGGCAACTGTCTGCAATTAATGGACCAGTGCCGCCCCCAGTCTTTATCTTGCACTTACTTAGAGGCTCCACCTCTCTACTGACAAACAAGTCAAAATCACGGGGATACCCTTTGATAGAGTCCTCCCCTTCAAGAAGGAATTTCCAGGAAAACCAAAGCAGCTTGGTATTCATCTTCCCCCCCCCCCCAAGAAGTTTTTGAAAATGTTTCTATTAGAAGCCATTTTCAGAACAATTAGTGAAAGCTCTGGTCCTTGAACACCATTTTGGGTATACTTGATTGCTTAAAGTATCTTTCTTTCCTTCTTTTAGATACAGTCAGTAACTTTGCTGTGCTCTATGGTGGAGATGAAGCTGCTGTTTTCCTTATTTCTGGGCATTACAGAAAGCCACCCATAACTTTTCTGTCACCCGAGTAATAGGTAGGGCAATAGCACATCTCCAGTCAGCCCAGGTAATCTTCCTACCTCTCCATCCTGTCCCAGAACCAACTCCCCGGTGTATATTGGAACCACGCATGCATTTACCATGCATGCCTTAACAACGCGGTCCAAACCACAAATGTGTTTTTACTTAGCATTTCTTTACAACGCATGTCATTACAACAACATGCCTTTAGGAAAGCACTGGACTGTGGAATAGTATACATTTATATTCCAGCTCCAGTCTGGCTACAGTAGGGAAATTGTTGATCTTAAAATTTAATAATGCTTTCCTGAAGGCAAGTCATTGTAACAACTTGCATGATAAAGGAATGTGTTGTAAAGATTTGTTTGTGGTTCCGACGGCGTTGCTAAGACACATCTTGGTTCGAGCCACGTTGTAAAGGGTGTTTATCCCAACACCTCCTGTCGTGCTTGACCACTGGCAGAAGGATGGTACTTACATAAGGAAACTTCCATTATTTGCATAGACCCTGCCTGCCAGGGCCACCTCAACTTTTTTTCAGAGAAGTCCTGTAACTGGTTGTGGTCGAAATGGAGGGTGTTCAGAATCTGCTGCATTCAAAACAAGTCTGCGCTTTGCTTTGTATCTCCCTTGAGGAAGAAGTATGACTTGACACTCTTTCTGGGATGTCGTGCTTAACCTGGGGAACACCAGATACTCTGAACCCTTATGTAGATACTGAAAGTAGAGGTATGAACTCTATGGGACTTTGTCCTGTGGTCTGGTTGAGTGAACCACCCTTAGTAACTGCCATCTGTATTGTGGGAGCGGCAGCCTGTCAGGCATTCATGGTTTAACCACAAAGTCTCTCCTGACCATTCTTCCATCAGGGTGTGATTGTGTGCAGGTGCACCTGTGAGCTGGACAACGGGAACCGCGCAGAGACGTTTCTAGACTTGAGATGAAAATGTGCAAGAAGTAAAGCAGGAGGAATGCCTCCTGCTTCTGCTCTCCCAGATTATGGAACCTCCCCAACATCAGAAGTGATCCAACCTTTCCAAAATATATTAAGAATTTGAAAACCCTCTACCACACTCAAGACACACAGTGTTAGTTGCTTCTGTGTAGATGACCTGAATTCTAATCTTATGTTTGCTCTTTTTCAGCACAGAGTTACTTTATGTATCCACATAGCTCTACCAAAATACATTTATGTTAAAAGGATATCCATGAACATTTAATGGTTACTCTGATAGGTATACCAAAGGTGATTGTAGACATTGTTGCATCTGCACTCGTTCTGATGTTTGCAGAGCCAGTGCCCATAATGTTTGTGATCCTCATCAATTAAAAAATGATCCATGTTTCAGGATTGAACTACAAGGGCTAGACAGTAGGCTGCACACCTGGGTTCTTTTCTGCACCCAAAAAAAATATTTATTTAAACAGTTTTGTATAGCACTGGCCAGATCAGATTTTACATATAATCAAGGTTACAAGTCTCATGTGAGTTATAAACACCACAAACAGTAACGAGCCGTAAGAAAGAAAGGTGCATGCATAAATATTCAAACTATACACAAATAATGACAGCAGGATTCCAGTAAAGTTCTTGTCTATATGAACAAAGCAGGCCTAGATCCTCACTTTAAGCATTAGTATGTATTTTAACCTGCCTTTGTAAGGACGAAAGAACCACTATCGAGGATCACTCCCTGTGAATGACTGCTTTATTGTTTTAGTTTTCTCTAATGTTAGAATTTCAGAAGGAAGGTTTCGGCACTCCTGAGTTGTCATTGGCCTCCAGAGATGGTAACATTCAGTGCCAGATAATTTGGTGTTCGGGGGTGAAAAGTTTTTAGATTAAACAAGCCAGGTTTATAGATGCATCTTACCTCAATGGCAAACCATGTCCGTGTGGTCAAAGTTTGGGAGATATGGTCACATTTTCACATGCCTGTTATTGGCATTGCTGCACTGTTAACTGCTAATTTAAGGTGTTAGATTTAGTTTGGGAAAGCCAAAGAGGGGGAAATTTCCATAATCCATTTTCAGTACCATCAGGGGTTCAATTTGATTACAATTGTATTGGTTGCTTGTCCATAACAGTGTAGCTTGTAATACTGAGACTAGCTTGAATGCTATCAAATTTGAAGCTAAATTTTCATGGACTCTTAATCATTGTTTTGGTCTTCTCGATTGACCCGTTGTGACTGCATTAGTGGAGAGGATAGAAAAAGGTATAAGGGCTTCATCAGACCAGTCTACCTGGATTGATTCACTCTGTCTTTCTTTTTCAA
This sequence comes from Pleurodeles waltl, assembly GCF_031143425.1. Taxonomy (NCBI): domain Eukaryota; kingdom Metazoa; phylum Chordata; class Amphibia; order Caudata; family Salamandridae; genus Pleurodeles; species Pleurodeles waltl. The sequence continues at coordinate 856,644,796 of NC_090442.1, read as the reverse complement.
ACTATGAATAGGTCCAGGATGGATCTTTGAGTGGGATTAGTGCACAGCTGGGTGGCGTTGATTTGTAAAAGGATGGATAGTTTTAATACCGCTGCTTCTTTTGGATATCCGAAGTACAAGTTGAAGGCCCCTGCTGTCCTTTTTGGTGTTCATGAGGGCATCTTGTGATTTGTAGGCCTGTCACAGACCTTCCATGTGTTTTTTAGGTAGATTGTTGAAAGATCTAGAGTTGCAGGCCTGTTCATTTATTAATTTATGGTCTGATCTGATTTCCTTAATTTTAGAGAGGTTTACCAGAGGGGATGAGCATTGGAGATGCGCTGTATTCTCAAGGGATGTAACACTGTCAGGAGTGTGCCTACGGTCTGTGGTTACTGTAGGTACTTAGGGCATGATGGACAAAGCACGTTTGTGTTTGCAACCCTTGTGGAAAGCTGTACTGCAGTCACAAACGATGTGATTTTGCAAAATTACAGAGTTTGTGACTGCAGTACAACTTTTAACATTTTTATTTAAAAAATAAATAAAGTCTGATAACTAGTAAAAGGGTTTTTGTGACCTTTTCTAAATTGCTATTATAAAGGGGCATGAAAGGGACAGTAAGGTGTCTGTGAATGGTTTGTTGCTACAGTTACAAACCATTGATCAATGTCCTATTACTGTGGTAGTAACTGATTCGCAAAGAGCATGTATGTCTCTGTGGGACAGCTTCCACTTTGGGAAACTTTTTTAGTGGAGTGCAGGCTAGATTATACTCCACCAATGTCTTTTACTAACTTTTTTTAAGCAGCAGTTGTCCATTTAATGAACACTTTTTTATTTTAAAAAAAAGTGTTTCCTGTTTGGGAATGCAAATGCAGAGTTGGATGTCTGCTGTCCTTGCAGGCCTCTTATCCCTGAATCTCGTGGCTGGGGGGTTGCAGATTACAAAATTGCCTAATTAATAGTCACTAAGCTACCATTTTACAACCCTTCCGTTCAGTCAATTTATGATGTAACCTTTTAGGTTGCATTGTAGAATGCATCTCAGTTTGCAAAGCAATCTGTGTGTGATTTGTACATTCCTGGTTTGCAAGCCGGGATCGTACCTCAGAGCCTCAATTACATATGTTAGGGAAGAGACTGGGTCATAAAGTGCAGGGGCAACTTTGTAGATGATGATTGAAAAATGTAAGCTGGTTGCTTCTCATGCTTGTTTTGGTCTTGAGGAGTTTTTTTGGTGGTCTTGGAGGATGTTTTTCTGTGCAGGTGGTGAGTTTGCTGTCTGTGATGTGCTGGATCCCATTCAGTAGGAGGAGTAGAGGTTGGTGATGGTTTAATGATTCTTGGTTTGTCAGAAAGAAAGAGGGTTAGGTAGGATTAGGTTGTGAGGATTTGAATTCTGAGGTCTGACGGCCTTCCTCAGTATAAGCAGAGGTTTGTTGGGGCAAGGTTGCCTGGATTGCATGGGGAAGTGATGTTGGTACCAGGTGTTGCAAAGGAGGGGTTTTGCTTGACTTCTGTGTCTAGTTTGTGCCTTATGTTTGAGTAACATAGGAGTGAGTCAAATAATTTGTGGGCCCTGGTCCTTGTGGTGCTACCCATCACACCCTCTTACAGTCTAGATGCCTGTCTGTGAGACCCTGCTTACAAAACCACATGCAGTAGTATTCTAGTGGCCATTCAGGGTTGTCACCATCCAACGTTTACCTAGTTGCAGCAGTAAAAAGAGTGTTGGCAGGACCTTAATGACGGCTGCTGGTGAGGTAGGGCCTCCTTAAGAAGTTGAAGGCCGATTAGAAATGTCTTTTTCTGGGAGACTGGAGCCCTCCAATCACCCGATCCAGGTCTTCTGAAGTGTCCAGGTAACCGTTGTCACTCTTGGGAGGAGAAGGAGAATGACAATCGCTATCTCTTCCAGTGTTCAGCATGGGTCAGAAGTGGGATCAGCATCTTAGGCCAGTGGGTGTTATACTATCCATCCGCAGGTATTCAGGGTTTTAAGAATTCTGTCAGCCCAGGATAGTGGGTCAAATTGGTAGAGCTTTTATTCACTTATTTTTATTTTGATGTACACACAACACAGATAGAGCCAACTTCCTGTTTCTAGCAGTGTAGTCTTTAGGCTCCCAAAGTTACATTGTACAGCTGGCAGGAAGTCCTACTGGTGAGGCCCACTGCTTTGCTGCTGGAAGGCTTCTCTACACAGTTTATTCTTCCATTGCTCAGCAAGGAATGCCTAATCAGAGCTTGAGCAGCAATGGCATAAAAGGTGTCCTGGTGCCCCTCACCACCTCCTGGAGTCCTACCTAAACCAGGGCTACCTTATTGATGTACAGAGAATGAATCTAATAATTGCTTTCTGGTGTGGAAGCAAATAACGGCTGCCTCCAAGACCCGGGAAAATGTTAAGGAGAGTTATGTTGTGACTATAGTGTCTTCCCAATTTTAGGGTGCATCAAGTGTATCCTTAAGGTCAAATCTGCTGTTTGGGTGTATAGGCTATCCCTTTGGAATAGTGGTCCAAACACTCTGTCAAATAGGTAAAGATAAGAGGTACCTGCAGGACAAAACAAGAATTTGCAATGCAATAGGTTTCACATTTTCTTGAGTTAGAGCTCTTGGCGTTGTAAATTCATAACTGGGCTTTGTTTGCCACATAAATTGGTCAACCCTGCCATTCTAACTGCTGTCATGGTACTGCCACAGAGGTAAAAGCATGGCCACTGCTGGAATAGCATTGAGACTGTTGTAATGGCGTATTATGGAACCTACATGGTTAAAATTGTAAAAATGCACAATGCGAATGCCGTACATTTTACAGTATAAAATCTTTCAGATTCAGTAGCAAAACCTCCTTCTCCCGATGGCTAATTAGAAGGTCGGTGAATAAAGAGGGTTGGCACTCCAGTGAGGAGAAAGGAAGGGCTCACTAGGTTTTCAGTTACCTGATACCATATAAATCCTTGCAATCGACTATACACATATGTCATAGACATTTAGACACGACCACACAAAAACACAGTGGCACAAACAAAGGTTACACTCAAAGATACACCGATAAGACACATGCTCCCAAGTGTGCACAAGGACAGCTGTGCACACGAACAGACAGGGCGACAGACCCAAGCGTGCACACGACCTTATGCAGCTATAGATGCAAGTGTGCACACGACCACAAACCGCGGCAGACACAAGTCTTTTGGTATAGTACTTCACTATCCGTTTCATACCACTGTCTTCATTTTGTGCATCTTCAGGAAAAGTCCTGTATTAGCAAATGCTCAATATATGATTAGTATCGATGGGAGAGGAAACTGTGATCACTATTTTCATCTCTATGCCAGCAGTCTGTGTTGTTCCCGTTAAGATACCAAATTCTTGGGGATCCAAAGCTGAGGCACTCATGTTGGGGAGCTTCCTCCCCCACTACTTGATATTAGACTGTACAGATCAAGTTAAACTACTAATGAATTTTACCCCCAAAGGAAGCATCATAAAACATCCCCACTCCAAGTAGTTGCTTGACTTACTTCGTCCTCCTTTTTTAGGTCGAGCACGCAAGTGATCTGACATGTTGCAATCTATCTGAGGGCTTTTAATCACGCTCTCTGCACACCCATCACTATCACACGTTCATGGGCTTGTCTGTCAAAAATCCTTTATCATCATTGGTAAATGCTTTACGTTTGTCCCTCCTTGGGACGATTTTGTTACTGCCTTGAGCATAAACTATGTTACATGGATAATTGCACGTTTTCCGATACGTTTGACTGCGTGCAGACTTTTTTTTCCTTTTGTGTCTCTCCTTCGCACTCACGGTGGCTGTGGCGCTTTGAATTGGCTCACTTATGTCAACCGTTTTACTATTCATTTTCAATTTATGTGGCAATAAAAGTCCAGTTAGGAATTTACAACACTAATAGCTCTAACTCGAGCAAACGCGAGACCCACTGCATTGCAAATGCTTGTTTCTTTTTAAATCATTTTTGCTTAAATGCATTTGTCTTTGACTTCAGCAGGAAAGAGTCATAGTTTTTCCAGTGCCCCAAGTTGTAAGGTACAAAAAACTTTACAGGTGGAGCATGCTTTTCTAGCTTATCAATTGCATATTTTGGTCATGAGACAGAGATGCATGCTGATCTCTGAGGTTGTCAGGCACACATCATTATCAGACCCAAGAACCAATGAGGTATGTACCCAGCCTGAAGAATTCTACCTCTGGTATTAACTAGAGGGATAATAACTCTACACTGGAGTACTCTGCATATGACATTAAAGGATGAAGGCTCAGACAATCATTTGAATGTGGAGTTGGATGTTCAGTGTGGAATAGTACCTAAGAGGAGATTACAGAGAACATTTTTAAATAATAAGTATCCTAACTCCACCAGTGTTGTGACTTTCCTTTAAATAGTAGTACTTTCAGTGTGTTCCAACACAATGAGAAATCACAGCACAACTCATTGTCACAGAGAAGATACTTACAAAGTCAAGACATAGACAAAGGACTTGAAATCCATACCACAGTGTGTATTTGTGTCCATGTGCACAGTGTGCCTACATTTGATCCCAGCACATCCCAGGATAGTGCCAAGGTTGAAGAGAACCAAGGCAAAGGAAACCTCATTAAGGCAGATACCAAGATTTGAATTTAAGTTAAAGCTTGAGAACCCAAGAGAGCCCGAGATGGGTAAGATGTCAACCTAACTAGAACTTCCCTGTAACATTTGGTTGTGTCATTGAAAAAAAAAAATATATATATATCTATAGTTTGGTTCACATTTTACACGCACACAACTAAACAAATTCAGTAGTTATAGTTATATTTCATGTAATTATGACTTGTGCCTTAACTGTTAGACCTGGTATATTTTGCCATGTTTCCCATGTCTTTTTGCTTTCTGACATCCTGTTTTTATGATATGCTGGACGTCTTGTTTGCTGGTTTCTCGTCTCTGAGCACTTTACACCTGCTGATCAGTGCTAAAGTGCAAGTGCCTTCTGTGTAAATTATGATTATGATTTGGTTACCCATGACTGGCATATTTGAATTGCTAGTAAGTCCCTAGGATAGTGCAGCATGTGTACCCAGGGCCTGTATATCAAATGCTACTAGTGAGCCTGATGCACTGGTTGTGCCACCCACACAGGTAGCCTTCCAAAGGTGCCTCAGACCTGCCACTGCAGTGTCTGTGCGCACAGTTTTAAACTGCCATGTCCTAACCTTTCCCTTTTATTGCATGTAAGTCACCCTTAAGGTAGGCCCAGGCAGTCCCATGGGGAGGGTGCAGTGTATTTAGAAGGTATGACATGTTGCAGTGTGTTTTCCCATGTCCTAATAGTGAAATACTGTGCATTAGTTTTTTTACTAGTGAAAGAATATCACTTCCAGAGGTTAACATAGCGGCTGCCTTGAAACGCCTTTCAAGTGCAGATTCACATGGGAAGATGATAGGAAGGTGGAGGTTGGGGTCTCTGAACTCTCAATTTTAAAATACATCTTTCAGTGTCAATGGTTTTTAAATTGCAAGTTTGAAAATGCCACTTTTAGAAAGTGGGCATTTTCTTGCTTAACTGTTCTGTGCCTGCCTGTGGAATCCACGTCTGTGTAGCTGACGGCTGCGGCCTCCTGCATACACTCTAGATATTAACACAAAAGGAGCTTAGGTGTGCCTTGCATATCAGAGTGGGTCTTCCTGGGCTAGAGTGGTGGGTGGAGCTGACACTTTAACCTAAATAGGTCTGGACCTGTCCTGCACAAATAAGTCTCCCCCTCCTGGAGAAAGTCTGGGACAGAGCAGGAAAGAACAGGATCATGTTAGGAGGGAGGACTACCTTTAAAGGTTGCCTACTTCAAAGGCCAGGACTAGTATAAGTAGTGGGGCCATGACCCCAGAACTTTAAAACTCTTCTGGACTAAGGAACCTTCCAAGAAGAAGTGCTGGAGAAGTTGTCAGGAAGGACTTCTGCTTTGCTGCGTGCTTTCTTGTGCTAGCTTGCTGCTTGTGTCTAGGGCAGTGAAAAGAGTGGATTGAACTTTCTGCAACTTATTTCCTGAGTTTTCCAAGGGCTTGAAGTAGAGCTTGCCTCCTGTTGGAAGTCTCAGGAACATCAAAGACTTCAAGTTTGTCTGGCAACAGCACTGGGAACTGTGTGTTTTGTGCTGCAAAAGACGAAAAACTAAGACGCCACCAATGATGCCGCTGCCTGCACTGTGACATGACTGCACTGCACGGAGCATCGTCCCACTTCACACAGCAGTCCTGGTATCACCAAAGATGCCGCTGCCTGCACCATGGCCTGTGGGCACCACTCTTGAAGTACACAAAACATCGCCCCGTCCCTGGTCCTCCGATGTCCGCAACATCGACTCCAGCCTTGTCAACTGACCTGCTGCTTGCACCGCGACCTGTGGGCACCACACAAAGCATCGCCCGTGTCGCATCGCAACCTTGGATTAAGTGAAGACAGTGCTCCAGGAATGACAATGCCGCTGTCTGCACTGTGGCTCATAGACAATGCACGTCGTATCGCCCCGCTTCCCACCGCAGCCCTGGTTTTACAGACTATGCCAGATGCCATCAACGAGCCACTGCCTACACCGTGACCTGTGGACACCGCACGTTGCATCTTCCTGCTTCGCATCTCGGCGCTCCTGATTTCACCTTCACGAAGTTCGATCTGCAACGCGTGGGACTTCAAGAGCATGAGAACTCATGGCACCGACCACACGAATTAACGCATTCCGGCGACGTCACAACTTCTTCTTCCATCCCTCTAATATTCTATTCAGTCCAACAGACTCACGTGTCCACCGTTCAAATTACTCCTAAACCACCACTAACCTTTTTGGGTTCCGGAGTAGTGTGCTACTCGCCGAAAACTGCTTAGATACCTCGTCGGGGATAGTAAGTGCTAATTAAATAAAATTACAATTAGAAATGCCTTGTGCTATAAGGCACTTGTAATACGACTGACTGACCATCTGCCATCTCATTACCTCTCATACTCACTATGTCTGGTTTACAGAACGATTAATTGATAAAAAAAAAATTCAAGTGTTGCATTCAAAGGTTTGAATAAACAAAGACCTGGACACACGGAGGGGTTATTCACTTACCCCCGTAGCTAATATTATGACATTGTAGGGGTGGTCATCTCTGCCAAATCAATAGTACCTTGTGAAACCTTTCATAGCTTGATTTACACCAGATTAATTTGTACCCCTGAATTCTGTTGCACCTGAAATATGATGCTTTAGGCATGCTCATGGTGGCTTTTCTGCATTATTTGCCTAACTACATTATCTGGTAGTGCTAGTGTTGTGATGACATTCATAGCTGCCAAGTGTCCCTGTTAGAAGTGGGGTCTTTGGTTGGCAGTCAGGTTACTCCCTGTCCAAGCAAGGACCCTCACTCTAGTCAGGGTAAAAGAGAATCACCCTCAGCTAACCCCTGCTTACCCTCTTGGAAGCTTGGCACGAGCAGTAGGCCTAACTTCAGAGGGCTAGGTGTAAAGTATTTGTACCAATACCCACAGTAACTTAATGAAAACACTGCAAAATGACACAACACAGGTTTAGAAAATAGATAATATTTATCTAAACAAAACAAGACCAAAACGACAAAAATCCACAATACACAAGTCCAGTTATCACTAAAAATGCAAAAAGAGTCTTCATGTAATTTTAAACACACACTAACGCTGTTAACGTGAAAATGTACCTTGGGCGCGTCAAAAATAACCCTGCACAGGCGAGTGTGCATCAGAAAGGGCTTGCGATGCGTCATTTTCACTCACGAGCGAGACCTTGTCATTTCTCCTTTAGTCGGGTCAGTGTGCGTCGTTTCTTCTCTCTGCAGGAGGGGGATTCGCCAATCCGGTTAGCACTCTCGGGTCCGGGCAGGCCTTGTGTCGTTTTTACACACCCAGCGGTGTTTGCATCGGAAATCCAGCTGCACAATGATCCGAAAACCGCGCAGATTGGGATCTCACTAGCCTCCGTCACCGATGCTGTGCGTTGTTTCTCCAGCCCTGGGAGTCAATTTTGCAGGCGAGCACCAATTTTCAGCTGCAAAGCCGGCGGCGCGTCGATTTGTTTTCAGCTGCAGATCAGAGTTGCGTTGATCTTTTCCCCGCACGGCGGTCGGTGCATAGATTTCTCCCTCTTATGCTGCCAGCTTCTCCTTTCAGGGTCCCCGGAACTGGATGGGCACCACTTGGCAGAGAAGGAGTCTCTCCAAAGACTCCAGGTGCTGGCAGAGAGAAGTCTTTGCTGTCCCTGAGACTACAAATAACAGGAGGCAAGCTCTAAATCAAGCCCTTGGAGATCTTCATAAGAAGGAAGGCAACACAAAGTCCAGTCTTTGTCCTCTAGCACAGGTAGAAGCAGTAACTGCAGGATAGCTCCACAAAGCACATTCACAGGCAGGGCAGCTCTTCTTCTTCAGCTCTTCTACAGGCAGAGGTTGCTCTTAGTTTCCAGAAGTGTTCTAAAGTCCGTGGTTTTGGGTGCCCTTCTTATACCCATTTTCTCCTTTGAAGTAGGCCTACTTCAAAGCAAAGTCTCTCTTGATTGTGAAATCCTGCCTTGCCCAGGCCAGGTCCCAGACATTCATCAGGGGGTTGGAGACTGCATTGTGTGAGGGCAGGCAGAGCCATTTCAGGTGTGAGTGACCACTCTTCCCCTCCCTCCTAGCACAGATGGCTCATCAGGAGATGCAGACTACACCCCAGCTCCCTTTGTGTCGCTGTCTAGTGTGAGGTGCAGCCAGCCCAACTGTCAAACTGACCCAGACAGGGAATCCACAAACAGGCAGAGTCACAGAAATGGTATAAGCAAGAAAATGCTCCCTTTTATAAAAGTGGCATTTTCAATCTTAAAATCAACTTTACAAAAAAATTTATTTTCAAATTTTGAGCTCAGAGACCCCACACTCCACATGTCCATCAGCTCCCAGAGGGAATCTACACTTTAATCATATTTAAAGGTAGCCCCCATGTTAACCTATGAGAGGGACAGGCTTTGCAACAGTGAAAAACAAACTTAGCAATATTTCCCTGTCAGGACATATAAAACACATTACTGTATGTCCTACCTTAACCATACACTGCACCCTGCCCTTGGGGCTACGTAGGGCCTACCTTAGGGGTGCCCTACATGTAAGAAAAGGGAAGGTTTAGGCCTGGCAAGTAGGTACACTTGCCAAGTCGAATTTACAGTTAAAACTGCACACACAGACACTGCAGTGGCAGGTCTGAGACATGATTACAGAGCTACTTATGTGGGTTGCACAACCAGTGCTGCAGGCAGTAGCATTTGATTTACAGGCACTGGGCACCTCTGGTGCACTTTACTAGGGACTTACTAGTAAATAAAATATGCCAACCCATGGATAAGCCAATTACATACACATTTTGTAAAGGACCACTTGCACTTTAGCACTGGTTAGCAGTGGTAAAGTGCCCAGAGTAACAAAAACAGCAAAGTCAGAGTCCAGCACACATCAACAACCTGGGAAACAGAGGCAAAAAGTTAAAGGAGACCACACCAAGGATGAAAAGTCTAACGGTCCCCATGACAAATGTCTCACTTTAAGTCAGACCTGACCCTTTTAACAGACATTGCATCGTATTCTAGGACTTGGAAATTTGCTGTTAACATTGTAAGTATGTGCTCAATAATTCCAGCAGTAAAAATGCAGTTGAGTAACAACCCAGGATTAGCTGAAGGTTTCACACATAGCAATGGGATACCTTGCAGCTATGAATTTTTCTGGTATATGAAAAGTCTTGTGTCATGTTTTCACCATTATTCCATGTGCAGGGTGAAAGCTGTTTTATCTTGGGTAACTATTACTACATCTTGCTTTAAATGTTTAAAGCCTAGGGTGTTATGCAGATGACCTGCTATCAGTTCTGACTTGTTAGAAAAGGGAGATGATGTATCAAAGAGTTTTACCCATTCTGTGTTTGTGAGCAACTGTGATAGTACCTTTTGTCCAAGATTCTGAGCTGCCTGCCATGTCATCCAACAGTGAAATAATTAAACACTGCCAAAAGTTCACATATAATTTTAATATTCCCATATTCTCTACTGTGTATAGAGTAATTATATGACCTAAAACATGCTTTTAAACCCCACACCTTTAGTCCAAGCGCACGAATTGGAGGAATCAAAAGGTAGAAAAAACATATTTTAGTGATATCCCTAAAGAGCAAAACTCCAGAAGAATCTAACTGATAATCGTATAACAAACTTACATTGTTTTGGCCACAAGCTTTTGCAATGTAATGGGTCTCACATTTGTTTGAGTTAGTGCTCAGGATTGTAATTTCATAACTGGGCTTTGCTTGCCACATACATTGGTCAACCCTGCCTCATAATTTGGTCTTTTCCTGCCACTTGATTCCAGTGGCCTGTATATAACTAAGGTACTTCCATTTACCTTCTTCCTCTGTCTGCAGCCAAAAATGAAAATGTTGCCATTTAGCATCCAAATGTAAATCTGCCGTGCTAATTCAAATAGAATACCACTTTCACCATTCCAGCGTTAGAATTGCTGGCTAAAACAATTCCCAAAACAAGACAGCAACAGACGAGTGATGAAAGAAATAAACTAGAAGAGTCACCCACACATATCAAGAGTGTTCAAACAGTCATAGTGTAATATGTATGTTAAGTGTGCCTGAATCATAGTCAAAATTGCAATAAGGGGAGATTAATAAAACATATATAATTATTATATAAACCCAATAAAAACCTTTATCGGAAATAAACATTTGACATTAGACTGTAATGCTCAGAACAGCCCTTAGTGTGTAGTGCATTGCACATTTTCAGTGCTAGCAGGCCTATTGCAATAATATTGCAAACAAGACCCTTAAAACACAAACTACTGTCCGCTATAAAACAAAAGTTCCAGCCATGAAAAAGATTATTAAGACACTGAATGGAGGGAGGGGTTGTTAGTTAGGGGTCCCCACTAACCTAATGTAGAGACGTAGGGATGATCTAGACAGAAACTGCAGGTTACGGTAAACGTTTTGAAGGTGGCCCCATTGTCCTAGGACCACCACAGGCTGACTTATGAGCAAATATGTTTTGTAAAAGAATGCCCTACAAAGTATTATGGGAAGGCAGAGTGCAGCAAATATTGTAGTATGTTGACTGTAATGCTCAGAATAGCCCCTAGAGGACACCACAATAAAAATATCATTTGTAAGACACATGGCCTTGTAACCATATCATTGGCCAGTAGAGGGCATAACCACATGAAAATAGAATGGCACAAAATAAGTAGTGCAACCATATATTTAGCCCCTAGAGAGTGTAGTGCCTAACACATTTGTGGGCCTAGCAGATCTACTACAACATTGAGGCCATGGACACCAACTACTCCAAGCTGTAAAACAAAAATTCCTGCCATAAGAGAGCTTAAAAAGGGACTGAATGGTGGGAGGGGTTATTATTATGGGGTCCCCACTATCCTAGTGTGGGAACCCAGAGATGACCTAAACAGAAAGGATGTGTCATGTTGAATATTTTGGTGGAGGTCCTGTTGTCCTAGAACTACAACTGGCGGAGTTATGTGCAAAAATATTTTTCAAAGGAATGCTTGCAAAGCATTATGGGGCGACTTTTCCAGAGTGCAGTGAATATTTTAGTATTGGCTCTCCCTCTGTGCCAGAAGAGCCTGTTGTGGATTTCTGTGTTTTTTAGCAAGGCTTTCATCAATTATATGGGTTTTTGGGAAAGCTATGAAGAGTGAAGGGGAGAGCCAAAAGAAACAACTCCGATTATGTAATAGGGTGAACAATATGACCTGTGTTCCAATACCGCTGATGGAGTTGGCGCTGTTCGCAATGTGAGGTCCAAGGGTGCCATGGTGCATGAAGAGGAGAGACAAAAGAAAAAAATAGTTTACCCTCGCTGAAGTATATCAGCAGTCATGCAGTTATCCATGTATCAGTGTCAGTCTGCAAGGCAGTAACAAAAATGCCCCAAGGCTGGACAAATGTAAAGCAATTACCAATGACATCAAGAGATTTTTGAAAGGCAAGTCCATGAACCAGTGAAAGTGATGGGCGTGAAGTGTGCGTGGTTAAAAACTTTCAACAGGTCAAAGCGCTTGTCACTCCACCTAAAAATGGCTCTCTTTCTCACCTTTCTTTGAATAACATTTTAGGGCCTGATTTAGAACTCTGTGGAAGGGTTACTCATCAAAAAGGTGATAGATATCTTGTCTGCCGAAATCTAAATCCCTTAAGAAGTAATGAGATTTAGATTTTGGCAAACAGGATATCTGTCAGGCCCTTATTATGTAGTTGTGCAGGTCTCTGTTATTGTTTATACGTTTACAATGATGAGGGCTGGTTCCATTTTTTGGGGGGTTTATTTGTGTTATAGGTTTAAACACAAAACTGGATAGTCTAACTACATTGCAGAAAGGAGGCTTTGTGTTGCTTACATTGGTGCTTCCAATGGTGCTACTGTACAAAAGAAGAAAACATGATATCATAATCATTGGTATCGTGGATAAGAGAGTGCTGTGGGGCAATCAGCTGGAGGTTTCTTGAAGCGATAATCGTCCTGATTCTTTCAGGATCAGGGCAGCCAGCGCAGCATTCTTCAGAAAATTACTTTGCATGAAGTGTGCCAGTTGGCCACTTGTTTTCTATTCATGCAAACCAGTCTGCCCTTAAACCCTTTCTCATTGTCCTAAGGCAGGTATGTAGTTGTGTTGCATAGTATTGAAATCATTTTGTTAGGTGCAGTGAATTTTTTTCCCATAGTTATTGTTTTCAACTATTTTACGACATGTTATGAAGGATTATTAGGCCTCAGTTTTCATGAAAACTTTAAAATTGAACCTTGATTATGCACAAAGTGGTATTGAAGCAAGACTGCTGGAAAATGCTCAACAGAAACAGCCTGTTGGGCACTTTCTTTGGTTGTGACACTCCATCTTGATTGAGCTGCCTCTGCTTGGCATCTTTGTGTTCTTCCAAACCAGATATCTTTGTGTTCCTCCAAACCAGAATTCTACCCTATTAAAACTACTGGAAGGACCACAACTCAACATTTTATCCTAATTTGTGGTTTGTATGGTACATAATCCCCATTAACATGTTATCTAGGTGACTTAAAATACTGATTATAGTGTCTAATATTGAGTGACGACTTCATCCCGAGCTCATGAGCCGGAGCAGCATATTCCTCTTAAAGCAGTCCTGCATTTCAAAATCATTTTAAGATGAGAAAATTCAATTGAAAAGTTTGTTTGAATAAATTTGGAAATGTTTTCTCTGTATTGTAGCATGAAAAACACCCTCTTTTTGTTGTAATCACTGTATTTTGACTTTGTTTTTCCTAGTCACTGCCCATGAAAGTTGTTTGGGAAAATGGGTGGTGTTACTTTGTACGAAGTGGCAGTGATAGCAGGCGTGGTGACTGCATGCTACTGGAATAGTCTTTTCTGCGGGTTTGTCTTTGATGATGTGTCAGCGATTCTGGACAACAAAGATTTGCACCCCACGACTCCTTTGAAGAACCTTTTTCAGAATGACTTCTGGGGAACCCCCATGTCTGAGGTAAATTGATGCAATATGTTTGCTTTTGTCGGTCTTAACTCACCAATTTTGAATGTTATTGAGAAGGGAGGCCAAGTGCAGACTGGGTACAGACGTGGTCAAATATGAAACAGAGCAAGTTTTTGTTTCTATCTTCTGTAGTTTTGCACTTTTCTAATAACTCATTTAATATTCTTCAGCTTATTAGTACACTTACTAAACATAATTGCTACATTCCAAGTGTAGAGAACCAGAGAGTGGCGACGGGCATTTAAGGTAACTCGTATGAGAGAAGAGTGACTTGAGATCTACTTTTAATCATCCAAGTGTCTAGAATGGTCAGTTAATATGTAGTTCTCCTAGCCCCAATGGGTGGTAAGTGGTGCGGTGGAAAGTAGTATCAACACGTTAAGATATTTCATTTTTGACTGTGCCAAATCATGAACCTTGCACCTTATGTTGGCCGTGTGTTTTATCTGATTACACAAAGGTATATTTTTTTGTTGGCTTCCTTGTTTTAAGTCTGTCAAATAACAATTACAGAGCAGCACACCAATCATGAAGCCAACAACAGATGTTATTTATCTCCTTTTATTGTGGTTCTTATATACAAGATACCAATAAAAATCAAAAAAAGAAATTTTAGGATATAAATTAGGATACAAATCAGATTAACAACAAATAATTGTTAATAATATATGGTTTTTAAGTGTTTTTGAAGTATCAATAGTGCAAGGGAAACATTAGATGTTTAAAAGCAGAGAAACTATTAATACTCAATTGATATGAGAACACAAATATATGAAGCACCAGATGGAGAACATTCACAATAATGTGTAAGGTTAGTTCATAACCACAAAATATAAAGCATAAGATTAGGCAGTGCGACCTTCTTTGTTTTTATCAGTTCTATGTGCATATCGTAGCTTACAATGTGAGCTTTTCTTATTTTATATTGCCTATTTAAACAGGGAGCTTTACACTGAAAATTACATTTAAAGGCAAATGTTATAAACGCTTGGTGCTATTTTTTCACTACTTTTATGAGTGATGTTTGGTGCCTTGAGTGATTGGGCTGCATTTATTTATTTAAAAACAAAATCCTCAGCTTGTTTTGGCAAATTGTTCAAACTAGAAAGATTATTCCCCTTGAAACAGGACCTGAAACTACTCCGGATTTACGTGCCTAAATTTAAAAGGCTGAAAATATTACTGGTATTCCCTTGTGATTTAAAAAGCATGAACTGACAAAAACTGTGCATAGAGTTTTTTAAATTACAGCACTAATTGTGGGTTGGGGTGCTTTCCTGAGCTCTAGATCGTTCCATCTTCTTCCGACCTCTGATGGAGCTCTTGAGGCTCAAACAGTGCAATGGCTCGAGGTTCTAATGTTGCGGGACTGCCAGAGCTGTGGTGTCCTTGTGCAGATAAAAATTTGAGAGGCATACTCCCCTGCCTAGGACGGGATACAAAATAGTGCTGGGCAATCATCTACTCTGGAAACATGAGACCCTGGTGACTTGTGGCAGCGTGGATTAACCTCAACTAAAGGCACACGCTGTGATACACAGTTTATGTAACACCACCAAGAATTCACCCCGTGCACAAGAGGACTCCTGTGGCACATAAAATATATGGCAGTGCCGCTCAGTTCCATATTGGCCAATGATTTTGGATGACTGCTCCCTTTTACTGATTGGTTTGACCCCTCAATAGAATACTGCCTTCAATGGTCTTCAACCGAGGGATTGTCAGAAGTGGTGTCATTATGGCCTCAAAGGGACAGTAGAGGAAAACCAAAAAGGTGAAAGCAGATAGGACACAGTACTCCAGAAGGGGAATGTGGAGACTGCACCTGAGGTTGAAGGTAAGTAATGAGGTTTTAACCCTTGAGGAAGTCACTCCCTAATCTTGGCAGCCCTGCATGAACCGAATGGCACTAGGAGAATACTGACGAAACAAGTTACCTCAGTTGACACCACACTTGAGTCATTAGATTGAAGCACAGGCTGAGAGTGTGCTTCAGAGTGCTTCAGAGTGCATTGCAACAGACCCCACTCATATTACTGTTGCCAAGTTGTAAATAGCTGTATAAGTATAAAAAATAATTTCACTCATGTAATCCCAAAGAGCTGCCTTCGTAGCCGTTCCTAGTGTAGTTTTACATGGGCCCTTTTCAGGCAAGAGCTCTACAAGGATTTAGAGGAGAAATTCTTCCCCACAGGGCCCCCAAAATGGATAACCGTATGCAGAACATACAGGTTGTCTGTGACATGCCCACAGAGGCCCTCATACTCCCTCATACTCCAAAGACATGGTGATGGCAGAATTGGCTAGCTCTTCTGAAAGGGAGTTTGTAATGCTTAAGGCCAGCTACAGGAGGAATGTTACCCTACATGAGAAGACTCTTAATCTTGCTAGACGATTACCTGGCGATGTAGCACAGGAGAAGTCAGCTGCAGCGCATTAAAAAAGAACTTCTCCAGTTGGGACTCTAAGCATCTTGGTGGCACCTGCAAACTATGGGTCTTGTACAGTGGCAGGTGATGCCCGATCCTTCACGTAGCTTACACAGAGGTCTTCCTGGAGACATGTCAAGGCGAATCCAGAAGTACTGATGGGAAATGGATGTGAGTTTTTTTTCTTTATATGTTGTTCATATTTCTGATGCAGGCATGATGATAATACTCCTACATTAACCCAGAAAGGGGTTTGGGATGTGTTTTTTTTTTATTTATTTATTTTATTATAGTTATGATCCAGGTTTTAGTTGAGAATTGGAGTTTATCACTGTTCCTTCCTGCCCGTTATTCTCCCCTGAGTCTCTACTGAGTTAATTAAAATCTGTGGAAGCATAAAATGGCATCATAAACCTGTCCATAGCCTGCCACAAAGGGTGGAGTGTGGCAGATTTAATTCATTACATCAAAAAAACATATGTAAAGGGGTGGCCAGTGGAGAGCGTTGGGTTCTGTTCTCAACATGAATTGCATTTTTTTTTTTTTTTTTTGAAGAATCTGTTTTTATTAGTAGTTTTGGAGTATGCATCAGGCCTAGCTTGGTACTTAATAAACAAATCATCACACATTTAACTAATGAGATCATTGCTACAGTCAATCAATCAACATATATATTACTATTATCCTCACAGTGCGACCACATGTATTTTTCATACTTCATACTTCATAGGTACACTTCTAAAATCGTTATTTTAGTTCAGTTTCCATATGGATAGCAATGTGCCCTCGTGTTCTCTTATGACTCCTCTTCTGCTGTGTCACCCAATGATAGACTGTCCCTTGCTTCAAAGTTAGTTATTAATGTGCCCCAGGTTTGTATGTCGTCTTCAGCTTTATCATCTGTTCTGACTCTTCTAAGACAAACTTCTTCCACCACCGCCCATTCCATTACTTCCCTCTCCCAATGCTCCATATTTGGCCCTCGCTGACCTATCCAAGTGATAGCCACTCTACACTTTGCCAAGAGAAGTGTAAATTGGGTAACTTTATACTCCATCTTTCTCATCTTATGGAATTGTATATCTCCCAGTAGTCCAGCCTATGGATTGTGGTCTATAAATAAATGCCACAAGATTCCTCTAGGTGTCCTATTAGCCTCTCCCAGAATATTTTAACCAAGTGGGCAATGTATAAAGGACGCTCCCTTCTGACTTCGAGGTGTCCATCTTATGAAGTAGTACTGTAAATAATTAAAATGGGCCAATTTAAATCTTGCATTACAAGACACTGTGTGGACCAAAGAGCACACTCAAAGTGGCAGCAGTCCCCTGCAACGCAGCATGACATGCAGCGGTATCTGCTCAGGGCTACCACATCTGACTGTTCTGTAGTGTGGGCATGATGGTGGACGACTACAATTTCTGCGGGGAAGTGAATAGCATCAAGCAAAGCTTTAATAAGCACAGCATGCAAAGTAGTGGAACCAGAGGAAGCGAGAAACCTTCTCATCTACCATAGCTGACCAGTAGCAAGGCAGACATTAAAAGCATACAGTGAATCAATGTAAGTGGTGACCCACGTTGCTGCAGAGAATGCACACTCTGAGAGCAACCAGTTCTGCAATTTGAGCACTGTGGGCTTGTGTAAGGGCAGCGGCCTTCAGTGTAGTGGATTGTGAACACAGCGCGTAGCCAGCGCACAGCACACTAAAATTGTCGTAAAGCAGAACCATCACTTTAGAGAATAGTCTTCATTGGGCAACGATGTGACAGTGAGGTCTGGACATGGAGTGGTAATGATAGCCATGACTTAGTTGCATTCATGGGGCTCTCCATCTTCTGCAGTAGGGGGAAGAGTGGCAGGATTGTGGTTGATACACCGAACTATCGTGAGGTTCATGTCTCCAAAAAGAGCTTGTTCATAGTGGGTTTGGCACTGGCCTGAGAGATGCTGGGTACTAGAGCGGAGAAGCAGTGCTGCAATTGCATGTGGCACTGCAAGAATCAATGGTTGTCCCAGGACAACATCAGCAACTCACTCCACAAGAGTGGCTGCTGAAATGACTGCATGAAGGCATGGTGCCATGCCTCGGACAACAAGGTCCGGGATGGCAAAATAGTAGCCCACTGGTCTTTGTTTATTTGAAAAGGGCTGTGAAAGGACACCAGAGGCCACTCTCTGGCACTCGTGGCAGTACAATGTGGATGTTTGTTTGTAATCAGTGCGATCCAGAGAAGGGGAAGAGTCTAGGGCTTGCTTGAGAGCAGTAAAGGCCTCCTCCTCCTCCTCTAAAGGGGTCCACAGTAGTGGGTCTGGGACGCTGTCAGCGATCAGCGCAAACAGTGGGCTAGCACTCCGAGTGAAATTTGGGATCCACAACTGACAATATCCAGCAGCACCTAGAAATTGGCGCACTTGCCGCTTGTTGACAGGCTTTGGAATGGCAAGCACTGCTCGCACTCGGTTAGGAGTCATGGAGGGTGAAAGCATAGGAAATGACATGACCTTGATATGTGAACTCGGGAAGGCAAAACTGAAGCTTGGAGAGTGATGCTTTGTGGCCCCGTTAAGCAATCTTAGTAAGTAGGGCAAGGGCATCAGAATGGCAGACTTCAGCAGAAACCCTGGACAACAAAGGATCGTCCATGTACTGTGTCAGGACAGAGCCCCCCTGGGAGCTCAATATCCTGCAACTCTTCTTTTAATAGCTGGGAAAAGGTGGTTGGACTCTCACAATATCCCATGGGGAACCCTGTCGAAGAAAGCTGACGGCCCCCAAAGTTGAACACAAATCAGAACTGAGTATCAGGGTGTACTGGGATGGGGGAAGAATGCACAGCAAAGGTCCACCTCAGTAAAGTGGGTATCTCTTGCTGGAATAGTTGCCGGATTGAGAACCACCGGAGTGCGGGGATGACAAATTTCTTTACTGCCTTAAGGTCTTGAACAAAATGGTACTGAGAGGCACCGTCTGGTCAGGGGTTAGGCTTCTTCACATGAAGTGTAGACACTCTGACGTACAAGGAACCAATGTGACCTGTTGCAGTAGAGACTCAATGATAGGGCGTATGCCCATAATGGCTTGTACGGGGAGAGGGTATTGTGGTTTGCAAGGGAATGGGTGATCAGTACGCTAAGTGATCTGGACAGGACTGACAGATTTAAGTAATCCAACTTCATTTGGATGGGTAGACCAAAAACAAACAGGTAAACTCTTCAGATAGGAAGGTATGCTGAGTCCCTATCTGCAAATGAGTTGGCCGTCAGTATGGAATAAAGGCTGTGCACCTTATCACTTGGGAGAGAAAGGTATATTCCTTTAGGGTCACCATAAATTGTAGCTCTCATTTTACAGAGGAAATCACTGCCCAATACGTTATCTGCGGCTTGCAGGCTAAATAGAAACGTGTATCTTTGATGGGGTCATGGGAGACAGAAAGATGTTCAGATAGTGGGAAACTTATGGGGGCATCAGCAAAGCCTTGAACAATGGTGTTAACATCTGAAAGCAGTTTATGCCCGTCCCCCAAAGAGCTCAGCGATGCCCCAGGGTTAACCAGCATTTCATAGGTACGTCCATCAATATTGATGGTAACCTGAGGGTCCTTAGGGTCAAACACATAACAGGGCATCATGGTGCTAGGTACCTGAAGGGTATGGGGAAGACCATCAGAAGCTAAAGAATTTCTTGAGTGGTCCTGCTGGGACTGGTTATGCTTGTGCTGGTCATGTTGGGGTGCATCAGATCTACTGTCCCTATTTCTTTTCTTGGGCAGGACCATACCCATTGCCCTTCCCATGACAACATCTATACTCTTTGTCTGGGCAGAGTCCCCACCACTCTATCTTCCCCTACCCAGTAGGCCCCACTGTCTGCACTCCATCACTGTCCCCTGTACTCTGGTTTGTAGGTTTTAAGCTGAAGTGCAAGGACCTTACCCTTCTTAACATCCTTCTTCAACTTTTCTCTCTGCTTTCTCTGCCACAGATAAGCTGCTATGGCAATGAGCTGCGGGAGCCCTCTACCCTGCCTCCCCACGCTATGTTCCTCAGTGTACCCTCTAATGTAGGGAAGTGAATTTCTGACATAGACTCCGACCACTAACTGAGTCAGGGGAGTCTGGATTTCCTCCCCTGTGTGCTCCAGTACTCTAGAAGCAAAATCCCCTGGGTGTTCATTTACCCCCTGCATGCATGATTCAACTCTAGTCAGTTTACTTGTGGCTCTTTCACCTCTTCTATTGCCCATACGAGGAACCACCTGGCATTGCTTAAGGTGTCTAACTGGGCACTGTCTGTTGCTTGTATGTCCCATAGGTTGGGTTGTGTGTGGGCCACATGTGCAGTATTATCAGTGTTGTGAGCCTTAACTGTTTTGGAAAACCACTGCTCGCTTCTCAGCTGGAGTAAGAAAAGAGTCTAATATAATTTCAATATCTGCCCAATTTGGGTAGTGTGTGTTGCAAATTGTCTGAAATCGCCTGATAAAATCACAGGAGTCCTCCCGAAAGTCTGCTGCTTGTGAATGAGGTCAGAAGTGGTCTATGGAATGTGAACTAGTGTGGTGCGCCCCCTACAGCTGCCAGTGGATTTGCCCTAAGGGGTGCGAGTTTTACTGGCTTGACCCCACTTTCCAATGAGCCTTTCCCTTTTCACGGCAATGTCCTATTCCTCAAAGCCATTCCTTCATCTCTGGTTTCCAGGGCACCTTTGTCTTCCCTTTCTTCCTTTTCCCTCATAATGTACGTCATCTTCCTCCGAGAGTCCCGCCTTTGGTTGCTGGCAGAGCATTCGGTTGGTCCCTTACACCTGTGCTGGAATTTGGGGAGGATGGGGCCGAATTCCCGTGTAGGAGTCAAGTTCGTCCTCATTGTCTGGGGGTGGTCTTATTTTCCTCTCCTTAACAAAGGCCTGCATGGCAACTCATGATGGTGAGCTGACATCCACCTCACCCCCTTTAGTCGCTTGTTTGCATTCCTGTAATTTAGTTTCAAGCTTTTTGTTAGTGGATTGCAAGCTAGCAATAACAGATTTATCATGTTTGCGTGAAGCCTCTTTGTGCCACAAATAAAAGCATTCCATTTGCCTTTGATTGGGCAGTTCTATGAAGCCACACAGATACCTCATCCTATCTAGATCAAACGTCATCTTCACAGGAAATTGTTACCCAGGCCTATCAACTGTATAACCGTTCCAAACCTGACAGTGATACCAACTTTTGCTGTGACAATTCTCCTGTTCCCAAAAACCCAGAAAAATGCTTACACATATATGCCACTGGAGTGTTGCCAGTGGGACAAGAAAACTTTCTCTCCATTATTTCACCCTCTATTCTGACCCTCTTTCACAACACCCGCTCTTCACTCTCTAGTGAACAGGGGGCAGTCACATAGATAGTAGGTACTTTCGGTGTTGAATAACAAAGAGGATCTTCATCATTGCCACTAAAAAGAGAGAAGGAAAAAATTAGCAGAGAGACAGAGTCACAGACAGAGAGAAAGAAAGGTGTTTGCGTGGAAATAAAGTCGGACACACTGAGACCTTTGCTGTCAACTATAGCGCTGTGACACTGCAGTTGGTGCTGCTGTCAATCTTGTACCTAGAGTCAAGAGATCATGCATTCAGCAAAGAACACATGCATTCAGAGTCACATGCTGCATACGCCCTGGTAAGGACAATTTCGAGGGAGACAGGCAACAGGGAGCGACCCTGTGACGTCAACCTGAAGAGGGCTCATGCGGATCCCTATTAACGCGGAATTACTTTACTATCTTGTCACTCTTAATTAATCCCTGGTCCCCAGACACCTTACCTGGACCTTCTGGGCTGCTGATTACCTCTGTCCCCAGTGGGTTGGTGGGCAGGAAGAGACCCCACACGAACTGCTGACTTGCCAACCTTTGTCTGTTCCCATCACGGTGACCCCCGCAGACAGTGCACCAGGCAATCCCACTTCTGACACCAGTCTATTATCATGGAACTCACCCTGAATGAAATCAGAGTCTCACTGGTTCAACGTGGGTGCTAGCCAATCAACCAAAGACAAGGTGCCTGTTAAAAAGCGTCATAAGTTCATTGCATTGTACAATGCAGTGTAACGCTCTCAGCAGAGGTCCGAGAGTGTGTCACCCCGAATGCTTCGTCAAGCACATATTTATACACTTTTTGCAAGTTACCTATGGTGGGCAGGAATGTTCAAGAAGACAGTTCTGTCGCGCCGCGCGGTGCGGCGCGAGCCGAATGTTCGGCACAAGCCGGGCGTTCGGCTGGGGCCGCACAGCGCGTTTCTAAAACGCGGCGCGCCCCCAGCCTTTCATGCACTTTTCGAGGCCCCAGGCATTGCATGGGGCCTCGCTCTGTCGTTTTCCACCGCCTTGCTGGGGTCTCCTGACCCCCCTTACCTGTTCTTCTTTCTTCCTTCTTATCCTCTTTCTTTTCTTCTTTCTGGGGTCTTTTTTGTTGTACCTTTTTTATGTCTTCTTCCCTTCCCAGGTTACCTTTCTCTTCCCAGCATTCATTGTTCCCTATTCTCTATGGTTTCTATTCTGTTTTGTTCTATGTACCTCTCCCTGTCTAATATGGTGTCCTTTTACTTCCTGTGGGTCACTTCCTGTCCTTTGGTATATAAGGGCTGTGTTTTCTTCATTTCCTTGCGCTGCAACACTTTCTGCTCAGTTAGTGTCTTCGCTCCTGATTTCCTCCCCTTTTTGGTTCTGGATTTCAGCATTCTGTGTTTCCTGACTTTTGCTCCTTTTGGATTCTTGTTTGTTTGTTCTTGTTTTTTCCAGGAATCTTCCTGTTGGAGGTTTTTCCCCTTTTTCTAAGGGGTTTTTTCCCTCTGGCGCTATTTTCTGAAGGGCACGGTCTGTTCTTGGCGTCTCCATTGCCTACAGCACCGTGGCTACCAGAAAGAGTCGCCCCTTGGAACATTGAAGATCCACGCCACCAGATCTGCAAATTCCAGGCGCAAGCAGCACGTGAGTCGTGACAGATTGCAGCGCCCAACCATTCCGACGTCCTCAAACACCATGGATGACTCAGTGGCGGCTGCTGCAGATCCGGAACAATCTCTTTTGACCACGATTCAGCAACAAGCTCAGGAATTGCAACAACTACGCAATGAAAATGCTGCGTTACGACAGGCTTTGGCTCTCCGCACCAGTGATGTTCCAACTATCTCCGCTTCCACCCCTTGTTTCTCTGGTGAACCAACCAAGCTTCGCGAGTTCCTGGATGCATTAACAGTGTACTTCGCCTTCCGACCTACCCAATTCTCCCACGACAGGACCAAGGTGGGTTATCTTATCAGTGCCTTATCCGGTCCAGCCTTGGCCTGGGCAACCCCGATGGTGTCCTCCAACGACCCTGTATTGTCGGACTATTCCACCTTTGTGAGTCGCTTCAAACAGATGTTTAGCCGTCCTGGATTGGAAGCCTCTGCTGAAGAAGCCCTATGTGACATCCAACAAGGCTCGCAAGACGTCCTGCAATATATAACCCGTTTTCGTCAGCTGGCGGCAGAGACCACTTGGGTGGAACGTACTCTGGTAACTTTATTTCGTAGAGGACTCAAAGAAGAAATAAAGGATGAACTAGTACATTCTACCAGAGCAGAAGAGCTTCGTGGCCTGATGGATCAAGCACTGTCCATCGAATATCGTCTTCAGGAACGGAGATCGGAAAAGAAAAGGAGTAGAGGGTTTTCCCAGCCAAGTAGCTCACGAGCTTGCCTGCAGCGTTCCGAGGAACCTCGCACTCCTGCTAGAGACATCGAAGGGGAACCCATGCAGGTGGATACTACCCGAGGTCCGCTCTCTGCTAGTGAACGAGAAGACAGACGCAAGAGAGGGTTGTGCCTGTACTGTGGTTCTGCTGGTCACATGCTTCGTACCTGTCCTGTACGTCCGCCCAGGCCTTCGGGAAACGCCACCTCCCGTCCTCTGTAAGAAGGGAGGGGACGGGATCTACAGCTATACCTTCCACCAGCTCCTTTAATGACAATACAACCGCCTTGTTCATTTTTCCTGTCCTGTTACAACTTCCTGACGGTCGTCAAGAAAAGACTATGGCATTACTGGATTGTGGTGCTAGTGGTATATACATGGACAAGACGTGGGCTGCTGCTCACCAAGTTCCTACACAAGCAAAAGAAGTACCCGAACAGGTACACACCGTGGATGGATCCTTGATATCCTCGGGTCCTGTAGACACCACTACCCTGATGTTAAGTCTACAGGTGGGAAACAATCAAGAACACATTTCCTTCGATCTTATTACGTCCCCCAACCATACCATCATTCTTGGAATTCCGTGGTTCATCAGACATAACCCGTATATAAATTGGGTAACCCGGACAGTTTCTTTGTCTTCGCAATTTTGTCATGAGAACTGTTTTACTTCCGACAAGTATTGGTCTCCGAAAAGATCCTTAGATACTGAAGGTGCCACTGGTATGTCCATTAATACGGTCCAAGGGGTCCCAGACCACTATTTGGAGTTTCAGGATGTTTTCCAAAAACCGTCGAAACCTGTGCTACCTCCACATCGAGAATATGATTGTGCTATTCCATTGGAACCCGGCACAATTGTTCCTTTTGGGAGGATGTACTCTCTCACGGAACCCGAAAGAGAAGTTCTAAAAGAGTATCTGGACGAAAATATACAGAGTGGTCTTATTGTTCCATCGTCGTCTCCGGCTGGGGCTCCTCTCTTTTTTGTGCCCAAGAAGACAAAGGATCTTCGTCCTTGCCTGGATTTTCGAGGTCTGAATAAAATAACAATTAAAGATCGTTATCCTTAGCTTCTAGTATGTCCCTGATGAGAGGCAATCAGAGGGGCTCAACGTTTTACTAAATTAGATTTACGAGGAGCTTACCACCTTTTACGCATAAAAGAAGGTGACGAATGGAAGACAGCTTTCAGGACTCCATTTGGCCATTTTGAATATAAGGTTATGCCGTTTGGTCTCACTAACGCCCCCGCAATCTTCCAGAGATTTATGGACTCAGTGTTTTCAGACCTTCTGAATCAGACAGTCGTGATCTACCTAGATGATATTCTTATTTATTCTAGAAATCCTGAACTCCATTCTTCCCATGTGAAACAAGTTCTTCAAAGACTTCGTGCTCATCAACTATTTTGCAAACCAGAAAAATGTGAGTTCGACATGACGGAAGTCAAATATCTGGGCTATCATTTAAGTCCCACTGGCATAGCTATGGATCAAGAAAAGGTACAAGCTATCCTAGAGTGGCCTTCTCCTTCTTCCATAAAAGAAACACAATGTTTCCTAGGGTTAGCAAACTTCTATCGACAATTCATTCTAGACTTTGCCAGACTGACTAGCCACATAACTCACACCTTAAAAAAGGAAAATTTAAAGAAGGGTTTATCTGGACTGAGGCGGCTGAAGCAGCCTTTCAAGAATTAAAGAGAGTCTTCACCCAAGCCCCCATCTTGAGACATCCAGATACCACCAAACAATTTATAGTCGTAACTGATGCTTCTGAGAGAGCCATCGGAGCTGTCTTACTCCAACAACAAGAGGATGATGGTCTTGAACATCCTGTTTTCTACTTGTCTCATATCCTTTCCACAGCTGAACAACACTATTCTGTACTGGAAAGGGAAGAATTATTGGCTCTGCAAACAGCCTGCCTTGAGTGGAGACAGTTTCTGATGGGTTCCAAGGAACCATTTGAGGTGAGGACAGACCACCGTAACCTACAATGTTTACGAAATTTTGTATGCCAGAATAGTCGTCAGGCCCGCTGGGCCTTTTTCTTCAGTCAGTACGATTTTTTTATCACATATATTCCTGGATCTCAAAACATTCTGGCTGATGCTCTGTCTCGCCGATATCCAGAGTGTACTCCTTCCTTATCTCAGTATCTTCTGGAACCCCGTAAGATCATTGGAGTGGCTCAGTCTTTCCTGGAAGAAGTACAACTGGAATACGCCAATCTATCGGACCACGACATTGAAGAACTAAGACCATTAATACATAAGAAACAAGGATATTTTTATTATCAAAACCTGATATTCCTCCCCACTAACAAGGTGCAAGAAAAGGCATTACAAATGTGCCATGATTCACCTGTAGCTGGTCATAGAGGCATCAAGGCCACACAAGAACTTCTTTCACGATTTTTCTGGTGGCCTACCTGGAAGCTGGATGTGGAAAGATACGTCCAGGCCTGTCCCATATGTGCCCAAATCAAGATACCCCATACCAGACCGGCAGGATTACTACAGCCTTTGCCTGTTCCACCGGCCCCATGGCATACCATCTCTACTGATTTTATGTGTTCACTCCCACCATCAGCGCGAAACCGGGTCATCATGGTCACGGTGGATTCTTTCACGAAGATGGCTCATTTCACTGCCCTGAAAAGGCTACCTACTTCTCAGGAACTAAGTCAAATATTCATTGATCATATCTTCCGTCTCCATGGACTTCCAAATACCATAATATCTGATAGAGGACCTCAGTACATTTCCCGATTTTGGAGGCATTTTTGTAAAACACTAAATATTAATAGAGCCCTGTCTTCAGGATTCCATCCTCAGACCAACGGCCAGACCGAGCGTCTGAACCAAGGACTAGAGCAATATCTTCGATGCTTTTGCAATTCTACCCAAAGTAACTGGAACACTTACCTCTCTATAGCAGAATTTTCCTACAATAACTCAGTCCATAGTGCCTCCAAGGTCACTCCCTTTTTCTGTTCATATGGTTTTCATCCTACCTCTTTTCCTACTTCTCCACAATCCAACTCTCCTCTACCCGCTATTACCTGTTTCTCCAAACGCCTTCTCCAAATCCATAGACTAATTCGATCTAATTTGTTACATACCAAGAGATATATGAAGAAGGCTGCAGGCAAGAGACGTGCTACCAATCCAGACTATCATCCGCAAGATAAAGTCTGGCTCTCCTCCAAATTCTTACCCTCACGTCTTTCTCAAAATAAGTTCACACCTCGTTACTATGGGCCTTTCCGTATTCTTCAGTTTGTCAATCCTGTCACTGTCCGTCTTCACTTACCTCATACATGGAAGATTCATCCGGTCTTTCATGTTTCTCAGCTTAAACCTTATGTGCCTGACCCTTACTCACGTCAGTTTCCTTGTCCACCTCCTGTACTCGTGGATGATGTTCCTGAATATGAAGTACAGGAAATTTGTGACTCTCGTCTTTTTCACAAACGCCTTCAGTATCTGATTCATTCTAAGGGTTATCCTCTCAGTGAATGCTCTTGGGAAGATGCATCTTCTGTTCACGCTCCTCGCCTGATTCAACGCTTTCACCGTTTATTTCCTCTCAAACCTGGACCTTCGGGAGGGGGACCTACTGTCGCGCCGCGTGGTGCGGCGCGAGCCGAATGTTCGGCACAAGCCGGGCGTTCGGCTGGGGCCGCACAGCGCGTTTCTAAAACGCGGCGCGCCCCCAGCCTTTCATGCACTTTTCGAGGCCCCAGGCATTGCATGGGGCCTCGCTCTGTCGTTTTCCACCGCCTTGCTGGGGTCTCCTGACCCCCCTTACCTGTTCTTCTTTCTTCCTTCTTATCCTCTTTCTTTTCTTCTTTCTGGGGTCTTTTTTGTTGTACCTTTTTTATGTCTTCTTCCCTTCCCAGGTTACCTTTCTCTTCCCAGCATTCATTGTTCCCTATTCTCTATGGTTTCTATTCTGTTTTGTTCTATGTACCTCTCCCTGTCTAATATGGTGTCCTTTTACTTCCTGTGGGTCACTTCCTGTCCTTTGGTATATAAGGGCTGTGTTTTCTTCATTTCCTTGCGCTGCAACACTTTCTGCTC
The DNA here is from genome assembly GCF_031143425.1 of Pleurodeles waltl. NCBI lineage: Eukaryota > Metazoa > Chordata > Amphibia > Caudata > Salamandridae > Pleurodeles > Pleurodeles waltl. Next base: position 856,616,966 of record NC_090442.1, on the reverse strand, counting down.
AGTTAGTGTCTTCGCTCCTGATTTCCTCCCCTTTTTGGTTCTGGATTTCAGCATTCTGTGTTTCCTGACTTTTGCTCCTTTTGGATTCTTGTTTGTTTGTTCTTGTTTTTTCCAGGAATCTTCCTGTTGGAGGTTTTTCCCCTTTTTCTAAGGGGTTTTTTCCCTCTGGCGCTATTTTCTGAAGGGCACGGTCTGTTCTTGGCGTCTCCATTGCCTACAGCACCGTGGCTACCAGAAAGAGTCGCCCCTTTTTGGGCCAAAGTCGAACATTGAAGATCCACGCCACCAGATCTGCAAATTCCAGGCGCAAGCAGCACGTGAGTCGTGACAAGTTCAGGTCATAAATCATACATATCTTAGGAGCGAGAGTAACAGAGAGATGTGCTCTGGCATTTCCCTGTGACCCTTTAGAGACCCCAGAGCATGCTATTTGTCTTATCTGACTCAAACCACATTCCAAGCAGTCCTACACCTGTCAAACTCTTCAGTCTCTCAGGGCCCGAGGCAGGCAGAGAGGAGCAGGAACAGTTGTGTGCACATACCCACATAGTCTAAGGTTCAATGGGTCACTACCAAAAGTTCAGTCAAGAGTTCAACTGTTTCACTGTAACAGGGTCCAACAGTTCATTGCACAGGAGTTTATTTCATTTGATTTTCCCTCTGTCTCATGCAGCTTTCGACCTGAACTGAAGTTTCGGTTTATCAGTAAGCAGCGCCTTATCTATATGTGTGATTAAGTGGCATGTCTCTCCCAGCTCTAGTAGAGTCCAAAGTAGTATTGAGGTCTGTGGAGTATTGGGATAGTCAGGCCAGGTCCCTTTGGTTATTTGTACTATATTGGTGTGTAGGAGAAACTTGCCATCCCCCAGTGCGAACATGTCCTGTGCTGCCTCAAAAGAGATAAAGGTATCTGTGGGGTAAAGGTCTCCCAATGTTTCCACCCCCCCATCTCACTAGGCCATATTATCAATAGCATCTGTTAGTGTACAGAAACCTGGTAAATCGCAAAAGTGAAGTTCCCCACTGAATAGTGCTCTCCATATTATCCCTTTTACTGTGCGTTCCCATAGGACCGCCGTGTAAGTGATGAGATAGGGCACCCTTTCCATAGTCACGTCTCCAGAGTAATAGTTGTGGGAACGTTTTTACACTGCTCCCATCTGCCAGTAATGACTTCTTCCAGTTCTCATCCTTTGTGAACCAGTGTGTAGCGGGTTGCAGTTGAGATACTAGGTAATACATTTTCATATTCAGGAGGGAAAGACTGGTATTTCTTCTCGGGTGCCCTCGCAGTATTGAGCCAGTTTTTGTCATGGCTGCGCAGCAAACTCTAGGTCCCCCTCAGCCCCCCTACCAAGAATTGCATTTATGGTAGAAAACAGCCTTAAAAATGTTTTTAAAGATACAGGCATCTTTCCTTATGTTATTAAAAGTTACAAAAAGGTTGAGCTGTCCATTAATGAAACTGTTGCACTGTGAATCCAAGATATTCTGGGAGGGGTGCAAGTTCTTAGTGACTTCTAAGGCCCCTGTACTTGGATGAAGAAGGTGGGCAAAGGCTTTCAGCCAGCGGACTTTGCTTGCTGGAGTCAGTATTCAGAGGGTTAATACAGGATATGTAAATAACATGAAATGGTACATTAAGGCTGCTATTGTTTGGATCAAATGCCCCTAGAGGTGAAATGTGGTGGTGGTGGTGGTGGTGGTGGTGGTGGTGGTGGTCTTTTAAGGGATTCAGAGGGGAATAGAAATGGGAAATAAAATGTGTAGATTTATATAGCACGGCTTATCTCCCGTGAGGGCATCCAGGCACTGTTGTGGGGAGATTAAGTGATTTGCCCAGAATCACAGGACTTTGCGCCGACGCTCGAACCTGGATCCCCAGCTCCGGAGTTGATAGCTCTGACTGACATGCTACATCCTCTCCACTTTCTGTTAACTGCTGGAGACATTTAGATTTGTAACTGGACTCACAGATTGGAGACAAATTTAACTAAGGTTATATAAACAGAGACCCTGCCAAATCTATGCCCTGATGGTGTCCTAGCCGACCCAAGGAAGATGCCTCATTATTTAGAATACAGCTAGAGCCTCTGGAATATAAAATAAAATATTGGGTTACCATGGAGGGGTGAGGGCAGGAGGGATAGTATTCTATCAAGAGTTTTGTGTCTCACCCTCACATGTGCTGTGTGTCAATTTGGCTAGGTTTTGGGGCATGACCCAACTAAGACTTGTCAGATGAGTAGCTAGCTGCATTTCAGAGCATGAGAGGGACTTGCAGCACACATCCCTGCTCAAAACCTGGATGTCTTCAATCTCAGAGGAATAGTTTGAATCTGGATCTTTAGAGATTGTATTGTTTCACCTCAGGCTGCCAACTCTGCTTGCTCTTCCTTTTCTTACCTTTCTCATATCACCAACTCTAATTACTTATCCAACTCCTATTTCTCCCACTTCAAATCATTACGCTTATTTAGCAGTAGCTCTTCTTTGTGCATACTATTATATTTTGGTCTTTTCTAATCTGACTTTTGTATAAGTGCCTAATAGTAAATTAATTATGTCTGTGTACAGGAAGCCAGTGAGTTATAGGAGGGTGCATGGTATGTTCTTAACTTACTTTCAGTTAAGCCAGTGCACTAGTCAGGTCTGCATCTCTCCACTTTACCTTTTGCCCTAATTCTGGAACAGTTACTCATTTTATATTTGAGGAATACCAGTAGGCAAGAAAGAATTCAAAATGGGTGTTTTTGTGAACATTATTCTTATATTTGAAGGTCCTTGGGTGCACTGTTAATAAGTTTAAAAGTAAACTCTTACTGCTTAATCCAGTGTGCTCTCCCGGCACGATCAAACTAGATCGCCTCTATTTGCCCACTCTGGGATTAAAGAAAAACTAGAAATGACCAAACCTCCTTTGACTTTAAAAATAAAACTAATATGATTTTTAAAGATGCAGGTGCAGTACTCTTAGTTCTAGATAGACAACAAACGTCAGAATTAAACATTGATCATTAATGCATTTATGACATCTTAAATATTTACTATCCATGGAAAGTGTTCCCTTGGAAAGTCATGGCAAAATTGTATACAGTCCTAATCAAGCAGATTGAGATTTGTTCACAATTAGTCAACTCAAAACAGATATTGGTTAAAAAATATAAACTTCTATGATTTTGACTATAGATGCCTTGAGGGGTGGGTTGGGCATGATCTGGACATGCAAGATGCTGTTCAGTATTGCCTGCACCAGATATCTGTCACCTTCCTGGTGCTAACAGTCTAACCATGGCTAAGAACTGTTGCTGATGACGCAGAGAGGGGAGGGCCATGTTGTAGCAAATCAGTAATCTGGGGCCCACAAGTGCAGTGAGAAGTAAAGGAAATAGGCAGCTAACATGACAGCCATCTATGATCAGGAGATGGCCTGAATGACGGTGAGCCTTTGGGAGGGTAGTGAGGTGGCAGGGAGGCCTCAATTCCCCTAAGAAGAGCAAGATCCCGCCTGCCAAAGGAGACAGGGGCTCTGGGAGATTCTCTGGACTACAGACCTGCTCCGATTACAGAGAAGAGTTAAGTGAAAGAGAAGGGGTTGATGATAACAGACCTGAGCCCTGTCTGTGGAGACATTTCCAGGGCACCTTTTGAGGGGTGACGAATCAACTGCTAATGCAGCCTCGCCTAGGAAAGCAGGGGACTGAGACAGGTGGGTCATAACCAATATTGACTGACTCACAAGCATATGGCCCTGAATAATAATGTTCTCCCCAAACGGGAAATTGGATAAACTCGCAAACCACTTGGGACCCCTGTAATGGAGGCGACTGCAGGGGCCCTGCGAGGAAGGGAAGGTGGGGAACTGCCTCATCTGGGAACAGACACAATCTTACTCTTATAAACCTTCCATGAAAACTAAAAGAGGTGAGGTGGGAGCAGACGTAGCTCAGCTGAAGCAAAAGCTCTGCAGAACAGTTGAGTCACAGATTCAGAGTCCCACATTGCTGTACGGGAAGGAATGATTCAGGGACTCCACCAAACATTTCAGAAAATGAAAATCACAACAATAGAACTGGTAGCGAGAGCAGAGGATGCCGATGGCTGCTCCAGGTAAAATAATTTGGGATTTTGGGGCTTTCCAGAGAGGCTGGAAGGGTCTTGTCCAGAGAGGTTCTTTGAATCTTAACTGCATACTTTCCTGCATATGGAGCAGGTTTCTTCATGCTTCCCAATAGAGTGAGCACATTTGGCCTTAGTGCGGAAACCCCCAAGATGAGTGTCACCTAGCACAATAACCACTCACTTCCTGAACTATAGAGACCAATATTTGGTTCGTCCTACTTCCAGGGGTCTGAAGGAGGTATATCATGGCTCCTAGAAGGTCCCAATTGTCCCGGATTACACTAGCCTAGTACAACGTCCACGAAAGTCACTTAGTCCAGTGAAACAGAAACTGAGTGCCATGAACATTAAATGCATGTAGCTGTACCCGACCAGGCTCTTCTGAGTCATTTTTCAAGGGTAAGATGTATTTTTTGACAATCTGGACCAAGCATGAGAATGGGTCAAGGCTCTCTCCCTTCAGCTTAAAGGACTGAAGCCCCAATGAGTAATATACAGCATGACGAGCAGGTGAAGAGACCGGAGGGAGAACGCTTTGCAGCACTCGCTGGGGATTGAGGTGGAAGTCAAAACAACAAAGACGGGGCTCAGTTCTGACGAGCTTAAGACAAACAGTTAAAGGGAGGTCCTTGGATGCTGCCTTGGGAGAGGGCCTGCCGGTAGACAAAGGTGGGGGGGTTGTCCAGGCAGGCCCACAACTCTAACAATTATGTCAGATCACAATGTATAGTTGTGTTATTGGTGCAATGTACAAAGTTGGATTGGTGGTACGGACAGTACAGGTGTAAGGCATGACAGACCTTTCAACAGTTGAGGAAATTTGGAGCCCATCCACAGGAAAAAAAATAAATTGGGGGGGGGGATACAGAAGGAATAATTCTCAGCTCTACTTTTACGGCACCACATACCCTACTTAACATATCACAAGTGGGGGTAAAGAGGACAAGGGGGAATCATGCAGCGTGGGGAAACACTCACTAGGTAAGATATGACAGGCTACCTCATCCATTTGAGTTATGGCCAAGCAATTGAAGGCCATCTCATGAAAAGTAAATGGGCTGAGATGGAAGAGTAAAAGTAGAGTAGCAGCTCCTTGCCTCAATAGGCACTCCAGTGGCTATATCGTTTATTATACGAATCTCATTTGCTACGTAATAATTGCAAATTCTTCCAGAGCGGTAGATATGTTTTGTTGGCCCCTGCAAGACACACAGAGGGATCAAAGGGGGTGGCTATTCTGCTCAACACAATCTTCTTTTCAAGTAGAAAGCCAGTGCAAAGTACCGGAGGGTTGCTACTTATCCCGTGGGGACTATGGATCAGTAGGTCTTCATAGTAAAGATATAGGCACCCACCCAATGCAATTCAGAGTTCTCGACTAACTGGGAATGATATTACGGGACTCCAAAGCAAAGTTACACATTGTTGGAGGTGATTTCAATTATATGATGCACCAGCGGCTCAATAGGCTCTCGGCACTTGACCATTCACAGGAATGTTCCCACAGCCCTACTGCATTTTGTGCTTGGTAGATGTATAGAGAGTCAAGACACCCAGTGGAGTGACAATACTTGTTCCTATGGGGAGTCTATGGGTACCTCACCCGCTTGGGCTGCATGCTCATCTGCCGGACGAGGTCCACTCAGTGAGGGTCGCAGAATACCTGTCTCAGGGCATTTTGTGACACTCGCCCCCACAGGTCACACTGGGTGCCCAAGAGAGAGACCCTGCCCACATGTGGAAGTTAGGCTCCTGGGCTCTTGAAGATAAGGACAAGACCTTACAGGTTGACAACGAGTCGTACATTGAGGAAAACAAGGTATCTGTTAGTTTATTGGTAACGCTCTCAGAGGCATATAGGTCAGTGCTTAGAGATAAAGTCCAAACTTTACTGTCTACAAAGAGCAAAGGTAAATACCTGCAGGTGATTAGTTAGTGGAGCAGCTCACTAGATTGTAAGGGGATTGGATACAAAAGGGGACCCAGGCAATATATTTTCATGGACCTCATTTAGAAGTTGAGCTGCGACCCCTGGCTTGCCCTTTGCAATCCCCTTTGCAACCCTCTGTTTTTGGATCCTGTGCTGTAATTAGTTTTTTCTGGTTTTGATACTATGGGCACTTTACCACTGCTAACCAGTGTTAAAGTGCAAAAGCTCCCTGTCTAAAAGATAATGCTAATTGGCTTTACCTGATTGGCACATTTGATTTACTGGTAGGTCTGTAGTAAGGTACACTATGTGTGCCCAGGGCCTGTAAATCAAATGCTACTAGTGGGCCTGCAGCACTGATTGTGCCACCCACCTGAGTAGCCCTGTAAACATATCTCACACCTGCCACTACAGTGTCTGTGTGTGTGTGTGTGCAGTTTTGCACTGCCAATTTGACCTAGCAAGTGTACCCACTTGCCAGGCCCAATTCTTCCCTTTTACCACATTTAAGTCCCACCTAAGGTAGGCCCTAGGTAGCACCATGGGCAAGGAGCCGTGTATGTAAAAGGTAGGACATGTACTGGTGTGTTTCACATGTCCTGATGCTAAAATACTGCCAAATTAATTTTTCACTATTGCAAGGCCCATCCCTCTCATTGGTTAACACAGGGACTGCCTTTAAATATCTTTTAAGTGCATTTCCCTATTGGGAGTAGATAGAGATGTGGAGTTTGGGATCTCTGAACTCATAATTTAATAATACATATTTTGATAAAGTTGGTTTTTAGATTGTCAGTTTCAAAATGTCACTTTTAGAAAGTGGGCCTTTTCTTGCTTAACTGTTCTGTGCCCCTGCCCGTAGAATCCACGTGTAGAATCCACATCTGGGTCAGACTGACAGTTGGGCTGTTTATGAATTTCCTCTAGACAGTGACACAAAGGGAACTGAGAAGTGTCCTGCATATCCTGATGAGTCTCCTGGGCTAGATTGGGAGGGAGGAGCTGACACCTGCATGTGAAAGGGCTGTGCCTGTCCTCCCACGATGCATGCTCCAACCCCCTGGAGTGTGTCTGGGGCCAGGCCTGGGTAAGGCAGGATATTGTGAACAACAGACACTTGCCTTTGAAGTTTGAACACTTCAAAGGCAATCAATCAATCAAGGATTTATAGAGCGCACTAATCACCTGTTAGGGTCTCAAGGCGCTGGGGGGGGGTATTGGTCGTAGAGCCATGTCTTGAGGCGTTTCCTGAATGTCAAGAGGTCTTGGGTGTGGCGAAGGTGGAGCGATAGGGAGTTCCAGGTCTTGGCGGCTAGGTGAAAGAAAGATCTTCCTCCGGTGGCAGATGCGGGGATGGAGGCGAGGGCGAGGCTGGCGGAGCGAAGATTGCGGGTGGGGGTGTGGAAGGTGAGTCTGTTGTTGAGATAGGCTGGGCCTGTGTCGTGGAGGGCCTTGTGTGCGTGGATGAGGAGTTTGAAGGTGATCCTCTTTGATACTGGTAGCCAGTGAAGGTCTCTGAGTTGGGGGGAAATGTGGTAGCGGCGTGGGATGTCCAGAATGAGGCGGGCGGATGCGTTCTGGATTCTTTGCAGCTTTGTTAGGAGTTTGGTTGTTACTCCTGCATATAGGGCGTTTCCGTAGTCCAATCGGCTGCTGACTAGGGCAGAGTGACAGTTTTCCTGGTTTCAACGCAAATCCACTTGAAGATTTTGCGGAGCATGCGGAGAGTGTTGTAGCAGGAAGAGGAGATGGCATTGACCTGCTGAGTGTGGAGTCCAAGATTAAGCCTAGGTTGCATGCATGGGTGGTGGGTGAGGGTGCGGTTCCTAGGGAGATGGGCCACCAGGAGTCATTCCAAGCTGAGGGGTTGGTGCCAAAGATGAGGATTTCTGTCTTGTCTGTGTTTAACTTGAGGTGGCTTGATTCCATCCAGCTGGTGATGGCGTGAAGTCCGTTGTGGAGGTTGTTTGTTGCAGTTGTAGGGTCTTTCGTGAGGGAGAGGATGAGCTGAGTGTCGTCTGCGTAGGAAACTATGTTGATGTGGTGGGTTTGTGCGATGTTGGCGAGGGGGGCCATGTAAACGTTGAAGAGCGTGGGGCTGAGCGAGGGTCCTTTGGGGACGCCACAGATGATTCTGGAGGCTTCTGACAGGAACGGTGGGAGGTGGACTCTCTGGGTTCTGCCTGAGAGAGATGACGAGATCCAGTCGAGTACCTTGTCGCGGATTCCAGCGTTGTGGATGCGTGTGCGGAGAGTGTGATGACATACCGTGTCGAAAGCTACGCAGAGGTCCAGGAGGATGAGTGCTGCTGTTTCTCCTTCGTCGAGCATGGTCCTAATGTCGTCTGTGGCAGCAATGAGTGCAGTCTCGGTGCTGTGGTTTCTGCGGAATCTGGATTGGGAGGTGTTGAGTACCTTGCTGAAGGCAGAAATTGGGTTTAACTAGTGGACCCAAAACCCCAGACTTTTAGGTTACTTTTGGAACAAGAGGAACCTCTACCAAGGAGAAGAGCATGATGCTTTAGGAGGATTTGCCACGCTGCCTGTTGCTTTGCTGTGCTGGCCTGCTGCCTGTTGCTTCTGCCTGAAGCGGGAAAGAACTGGACTTTGCTTTCTAAAAACCTGCTTGTGAAGTTTCTTCAAGGGCTTGGACTGAGCTTGCCCTCTGTTCTGAAGTTTCAGGGACATGAAAGACTTTATCTGTCAGCACCTGGGCTATCTTGCTGAGACCTCTACCCTGCAAAGTGGTGCCACATCCTTTCCCTGGATCCTTGAAAGGAGAAGCTGGTGAACCCGAGGTGAAAATCCACATTGGAGCTGAGCGGCAGAAAGATTGACACAGTGCCTGCACCGCAGCTGAAAAATCAACACATTGCTGGTAAAATTGACACATCGCCAACTCCGCACAGATTCATCGCTACCATGCATATGGATTTTCCATGCATCGTCCCTGGGCGTCAAAACCTGCAACATCACCACACCGACACGAGGCTGCAGATCCGGAAATCGATGCATCTGTGCGAGGAAAGAATAGACTCATCACTGGCCAGCAGAGAAAGAATCGATGCACGTCCTTACTTGTGATTAAGGAATCGAATCATCACTTGATTTTCCAATGCACGCCTACCGTGCGGCTTTATTTTTAACGCATACCAGGGACTTTGTCCTAAAACAACGCCTCCATTGATTTCAATAGAATGAGACTCTTTTTACTTTAAAAATCATATCTTTGTGTATGTTGGATGTTTGTTGTTTGGTCTTGTTTGATTTGGATAAATACTGTCTGTTTTAATAAATTGGTGTGGAGTTTTCACTGTGTAACTGTGTGTGTTTTTACAAATACTTTTACACATTGCCTCTGAGATAAGCCCGACTGTCTCTGATAAGCTACGAAAGAGGTGTGCAGGGGTTATCTGAACTGGGTATCTCCCTTATCATGACTAGAGTGAGGGTCCCTACTTGGACAGGGTGCAAACTGACTGCCAACTAGAGACCCCATTTCTAACGCAGACCATTACACAACAACATACTGTTTTTTCTCTTAGATTTGTTCTATTTTCCTTGCCTTCTAAAACTCTGCACCTTTTTAAGCCTTACTTCCGATCATGTCTAAGTTTGGTAGCCATCATTTGGAGCTGCAGAAGTAATTTTGAGCAGGAGAGGCTGGAGACCTACATGGTGCCTCAGCTCAAATAGTTCTGCAGAGAATTCAAGTGTTCTATTATCTGCAAAAGGCGCTGAGGGCTTGGCTGGCAGCAAACGAGGCTGATGGGCCCACAGAGGAGGAGAATGTTGCTGGGGATATGGAGGTGCAAAGCATCCATGAAGATTAGTTGGATAACCAAGGCCTGCCTGGAGGGAGGACCTGCAGGCAGGCAGCAGTGTTTCTTCCAAAGGCCTGACCCAGGAGGAACTTGGGGGCAGACGGGAAAACAGGAGGTACCAACTAGAAATGGAGAAGCTCAAGCTAAAGCATGAAAGGGAACTTCAGCTGGAGCTGGCTAGGATGAGAAGGGATGAACTGAAAGACGAATTGCTATGGAAAAAGAGAGAATTGCTTTGGAGTAGCTGAGCTTGAAGGAGCTGGATTGCAAGAGCAGGTCCAGCACAGATTGTGGCAGTATTTCTTCTGTGCAGTCAGAGAGGAGAGTGCACCTTACCAAGAGTGTTGGGAAAGTGTTCACTAAGGAGGATGACATCCACAAGTGGTTTCAGGGCTATGAGGCAGCTCTCTACATGCACAGGATACCTGAGAGAGATTAGGGACGGGCCTGTGGAGATTACCAGGGGCTGCACAATTTGTTTGTATGGGAGCACTTGTCTGTGTTTTCCAGAGCTGCGATAGCCCTTGATTGACAGTAGGCTTAGTGAACACAGGAAGCTTGCTCAGGAGGCAGACTGTTGGGTGAGTACTAGGGTCCACAAAAAGTTGTATGGGGAGACTCTGCCAAGGGTGGGAAGGGCCCCAACAAAAAGGAGGGGGGGGGGCAAGGATAAAAGTAAGGAGTTTTCTAAAGGGCCCCAAACCAGTGCCCAGGGTGAAGATTCACAGCCCCCCATTTAGAAGAAGAGTTGGTTCCCTTCATGTAAGCCTGCAGGGAAGGGACCCATGAACTGCTTTTCCTGTAGTCAGGAAGGGCACATCAGAGGGCATCCCAAGTGTCATAAACGAGCACAGCCCTCTTCCCCCCCCCAGTCACTTGGGGTGGCCAGTGTAGCGCTTGGGGAGGAGTTCGCCCCAGTTAGTGGTGGGGAGCCAGCTGAGTTAACCCTATTCTCCCTGGGTGAGGGTGAGGTGGTCCAGAGAACAGTCATGCCTGTTAATACCAAGAAGTACAGGCAGTGGGTGCCCATCAATGGGAGGCGGGTGTAGGCTGTCATCTGGTGTCTCAAGAGCTAGTAGTTCCTAATGTGGTCTGCCAAGTTGTAGCAGTAGACCACAGTGAGCGCCAATGCTTGGTAGCTCAAGTTCTCTTTGAATGGAGGGGTCTCAGGTTCCTTGAGGGTAGCTGTGAGTCTGTCCATGCCTGTTGACTGCTAAGGAATGACCTAGAGCATACTGCCTGGAAGGAGGTGGAGCTCGGTCCCATTTGAACGTTTTGGAATTGCCAGAGTGGATGTGCATGACTACACGGTCCATGGCCACCAGAGAGGGTGATCAAGAAGACCTGGAGCCTGAAACAGTGGCCCAGGTGCCTGCTAGGAAAGGAAGGGGCAAGGGGTGCGGGAAACCAGGCCCTGAAATTCCAATGGTCCGGGAGGAGGCTGAACAGGAGGGGGATGCCACAGATCCTACAGGGGAAGACGTGGCTGTACTGGGGTACCTGCCTGAGCTGACCCATTGGCAGGAGGAAGGAGGCCCCACCAGGGAAGAGTTCTGGGCAGCGCAGAAAGCATGCCCCACCCTTGAAGGTCTTCGGAAACTGCCTGAGGCCCAGGCAACTGGTGACACCTCTGGAACTCACCTGGTTTACTGGGAGAATGATCTCCTGTATAGTGAGCCTAAGGTTGCTGAGCCTGGGACAACCTGTGTGCTGGATCCCAAGACAGCCATGCAACAGGTTTATCGTGGACTTGGTTGATTGTGCCACGCGGTACACAGAAGCTATCCCCCTGAGAACAGTTATTGCACCCACAGTGGCCAGGGCACTGATCGGGATCTTTACCTGTGTGGGTTTCCCCAAGGAGGTGGTATCTAACCGGGGTACTAATTTAATGTCGCTGTACACAAAGACCATGTGAAAGGCATGTGTTGTGACCTACAAATTCACCAAGCCTTACTACCCCCGAAGCAAATGGTTGGTTAAGGAACTCAACATCACAAAACAAAATAAAATGATGGACGGAGTGTTGAAACTTTTCAAACACTCACTCCCAGTCATAGATCTGGGTTTAATCCATCGTTATTTTGCTTGCCACGTCACCCCAGTTTGGACCCAGCTATAAGCAGATCAGTCTTGACCCTCTTCCCCATGGGAACAGTCCAGCCCGAACTGCTAGGCCAGGTCCTTCCTGGACAGGAAACAAGTATCCTGGGACCTGTTTCACGGTATCACCCTTCATCAGCCAGGCTAGCTTGAATCCAGTGGCACAGCGAGCAAGGGACCCATGTCTAGGCATACCCCTGCCATCTAGAGCGCACAAAGCAACATCACAAAACAAAATAAAATGATGGACGGAGTGTTGAAACTTTTCAAACACTCGCCCCCAGTCATAGATCTGGGTTTAATCCATTGTTATTTTGCTCGCCAAGTCACCCCAGTTTGGCATGGTGAGCAAAAGAACGATGGATTAAACCCAGATCTGTGACTGGGGGTGAGTGTTTGCATTGTTCAGCACTCCCTCCATCATCCTTTTGTGTTGCTAAAGTTGCCCTAAGTGGGAAGGGTATGCCCAGATGTGGGTCCCTTGCTCACTGTGCCACTGAATTCAAGCTAGCCTGGCTGATGAAGGGGTGATACCCTGAGACCGGTCCCAGGATGCTTGTTTCCGGTCCAGGGAGGACCTGGCCTGGCAGTTCGGACTGGACTGTTCCCATGTGAAACAGGGTCAAGAGTGATATGCATATGGCTGGGTCCAAACTGGGGTGGCATGATGAGCAAAAGAACAATGGATTAAACCCAGATCTGTGACTGGGGGTTAGTGTTTGCACTGTTCAGCACTCCGTCCATCATCCTTTTGTGTTGCTATGGTTAAGGAATTCAACAGCATCCTGAAGGGCATGATTATGGGTCTTTCTGCACCCATGAAACATAAGTGGGATGTTCTGTTACCATGCCTGGTGTTTACTTACAGGGAGATACCACAGAAGTGGGTTGGCTTCAGCCCGTTTGAACTTCTGTATGGGCACCCTGTAAGAGGGCCTCTCAGTTTGATGAAGGAGGGCTGGGAGCAAGCTGCCAATAAGACCCCATGATGTATTCAGTTACATGCTGGCCTTCTGGAACCAGACAGCCCGATACTGGAAACTCACCCTAGAGAATCTGGAGGCTAGCCAGGAAGGTATGAAATGCTGGTATGCCCAGAATACCACTCTGGTTGAGTTTCAGCCTTGCTAGAAAGTGTGGGTGATAGCGCCAGTAGAGCCCTGTGATCTCCATAACCGTTGGTCAGTGTAGGAAAGTACCATCTTGCCTGGCATGTTACCCCCATATTTCACTGTATATATGTTGTTTTAGTTGTATGTGTCACTGGGACCCTGCCAGCCAGGGCCACAGTGTTCATAAGTGTGCCCTGTATGTGTTACCTGTGTTATGACTAACTGTCTCACTGAGGCTCTGCTATCCAGAACCTCAGTGGTTATGCTCTCTCATTTTCTTTCCAAATTGTCACTAACAGGCTAGTGACCAATTTCACCAATTTACATTGGCATACTGGAACACCCTTATAATTCCCTAGTATATGGTACTGAGGTACCCAGGGTATTGGGGTTCCAGGAGATCCCTATGGGCTACAGCATTTCTTGTGCCACCCATAGGGAGATCTGACAATTCTTACACAGGCCTGCCAGTGCAGCCTGAGTAAAAATAACGTCCACGTTATTTCACAGCCATTTACCACTGCACTTAAGTCACCTATATGTCTAACCTTTACCTGGTAAAGGTTGGGTGCTAAGTTACTTAGTGTGTGGGCACCCTGGCACTAGCCAAGGTGCTCCCACATTGTTCAGGGCAAATTCCCTGGACTTTGTGAGTGCGGGGACACCATTACACGCGTGCACTATACATATGTCACGACATATGTATAGCATCACAATGGTAACTCCGAACATGGCCATGTAACATGTCTAAGATCATGGAATTGGGAGACAATTCCATGATCCCCCGAGTCTCTAGCTCAGACCCGGGTACTGCCAAACTACCTTTCCCGGGGTTTCACTGCAGCTGCTGCCAACCCCTCAGACAGGTTTCTGCCCTCCTGGGGTCCAGCCAGGCCTGGCCCAGGAAGGCAGAACAAAGGACTTCACCAGAGAGAGGGTGTTACACCCTCTCCCTTTGGAAAAAGGTGTCAGGGCTGGGGAGGAGTAGCCTCCCCCAGCCTCTGGAAATGCTTTGATGGGCACAGATGGTGCCCATCTCTGCATAAGCCAGTCTGCACCGGTTCAGGGATCCCTCAGCCCTGCTTTGGTGCGAAACTGGACAAAGGAAAGGGGAGTGACCACTCCCCTGACCTGCACCTCCCCTGGGAGGTGCCCAGAGCTCCTCCAGTGTGCTCCAGACCTCTGCCATCTTTGAAACAGAGGTGCTGCTGGCACACTGGACTGCTCTGAGTGGCCAGTGCCTGCAGGAGACGTCAGAGACTCCTTCTGATAGGCTCCTTCAGGTGTTACTAGCCTATCCTCTCTCCTAAGTAGCCAAACCTCCTTTTCTGGCTATTTAGGGTCTCTGCTTTGGGGAATTCCTTAGATAACGAATCCAAGAGCTCATCAGAGTTCCTCTGCATCTCTCTCTTCACCTTCTGCCAAGGAATCGACTGCTGACCGCGCTGGAAGCCTGCAAAACTGCAACAAAGTAGCAAAGGCGCCTACTGCGACCTTGTAACGCTGATCCTGCCGCCTTCTCGACTGTTTTCCTGGTGGTGCATGCTGTGGGGGTAGTCTGCCTCCTCTCTGCACTAGAAACCCCGAAGAAATCTCCAGTGGGTCGACGGAATCTTCCCCCTGCAACCGCAGGCACCAAAGAACTGCATCACCGGTCCTCTGGGTCTCCTCTCAGCACGACGAGCGAGGTCCCGTGAACTCAGCAACTCTGTCCAAGTGACTCCCACAGTCCAGTGACTCTTCAGTCCAAGTTTGGTGGAGGTAAGTCCTTGCCTCCCCACGCTAGACTGCATTGCTGGGAACTGCGTGTTTTGCAGCTACTCCGTCTCCTGTGCACTCTTACAGGATTTCCTTTGTGCACAGCCAAGCCTGGGTCCCCGGCACTCTAACCTGCATTGCACGACCTCCTGAGTTGTCCTCCGGCTTCGTGGGACCCTCTTGTGCAACTTCGGGTGACCTCCGGTTCACTCCACTTCATAGTGCCTGTTCTGGCACTTCTGCGGGTGCTGCTTGCTTCTGAGTGGGCTCTTTGTTTTGCTGGACGCCCCCTCTGTCTCCTCACGCAATTGGCGACATCCTGGTCCCTGCTGGGCCACAGCAGCATCCAAAAACCCTAACTGCGACCCTTGCAGGTAGCAAGGCTTGTTTGCGGTCTTTCTGCAGGAAAACACTTCTGCACGACTCTTCACGACGTGGGACATCCATCCTTCAAAGGGGAAGTTTCTAGCCCTTGTCGTTCTTGCAGAATCCACAGCTTCTACCATCCGGTGGCAGCTTCTTTGCACCCACAGCTGGCATTTCCTGGGCATCTGCCCACTCCCGACTTGATTGTGACTTTTGGACTTGGTCCCCTTGTTCCACAGGTACTCTCGTCTGGAAATCCATCGTTGTTGCATTGCTGGTGTTGGTCTTTCCTGCAGAATTCCCCTATCACGACTTCTGTGCTCTTTGGGGAACTTAGGTGCATTTTGCACCCACTTTTCAGGGTCTTGGGGTGGGCTATTTTTCTAACCATCACTGTTTTCTTACAGTCCCAGCGACCCTCTACAAGGTCACATAGGTTTGGGGTCCATTTGTGGTTCGCATTCCACTTCTAGAGTATATGGTTTGTGTTGCCCCTATCCCAATGTGCCCCCATTGCATTCTATTGTGACTATACATTGTTTGCACTGTTTTCTATTGCTATTACTGCATATTTTGGTATTGTGTACATATATCTTGTGTATATTTGCTATCCTCATACTGAGGGTACTCACTGAGATACTTTGGCATATTGTCATAAAAATAAAGTTCCTTTATTTTTAGTATATCTGTGTATTGTGTTTTCTTATGATATTGTGCATATGACACCAGTGGTATAGTAGGAGCTTCACACGTCTCCTAGTTCAGCCTAAGCTGCTCTGCTAAGCTACCTTTTCTATCAGCCTAAGCTGCTAGACACCCCTCTACACTAATAAGGGATACCTGGGCCTGGTGCAAGGTGTAAGTACCCCTTGGTACTCACTACAAGCCAGTCCAGCCTCCTACAGTCAGGGCCATTTAAGGTGAAGGAGTGCGAAGGTCATGTCACCTACTTGTTGGACGAGCAGACTCCTCGAAACCCTTTAAGGGAGTTACAGATGAACCGCCCCAAACCACAGTTTGAGAGATCTGAGTTGGATATGCTCTTGGTCACAGATGAATGGGTGGAAGAGGAGAGTGACCCTCTCCCCAACCTCCTGTCTGCCAAAGAGCAGGATGGGTCAGTGGAGGGTGTAAACCTCTCCCCTACTCTGACCCTAGATCTGCAAAGGGACTGTCTCCAGTTGCTGGGACAGTTTGCCTCCTTCCCACTTACCCCTGGGCGTCACCCACTGGCGCACCTATGACGTTGATACTGGGGACAGCCTTCCTGTTAAGGACAAGCCTTACAGGTTAACTGACAAAGTGAGAAACAGCATTAAGGAGGCAGTCTCTAAGATGCTGGAGTTAGGGGTGATTGAGCACTCCAACAGCCCTTGGTCCAGTCCCCAAGGCTGCTCTCCCTGGTGTCACACCTGAACTTAAGTTATGTCTTGACTACCGGGAGCCAAATGCCATCACCAGGACTGACGCACACCCCATCCCCAGAGCTGATGAGCTCATTGACCAGTTGGGAGCTGCCAAATTCCTCAGCATGTTTGATCTGATGTCTGGGTACTGGCAGATTGCCCTAACCGAGGGGGCAAAAGAGGTCTGAGTTCTCAACACCGGAGGGGCACTACCAGTTTTATGTCATGCCCTTTGGGTTGAAGAATGCCCTTGCCACATTTGAGAGGCTGGTCAACTAGGTCCTGCCTGGGTTGGAGAACTTCAGTGCAGCCTACCTAGATGACATTACGGTCTTCAGCTCCAGCTGGGAGAACCACTTGCACCATCTCCAGGTAGTGTGGAACACCCTGCAGATAGCAGGCCTCACTATTAAGGCCAATAAGTGCCAAATTGGGCAGGGGTCTATGGTGTACTTAGGACACCAGGTAGGTAACTGCCAGGTGGCATCCCTGTAGGCACAAATTGACACCATTCTGGGTTGGGACCCCCAAAGACCCAGACTAAGCTGAGGGCCCTCTTAAGACTCACCAGATATTGTAGGAGATTTGTCAAGCATCATTGTTGCTCCCTTGACAGAGCTGACTTCCTAGGTGCAGCCACATCAGGTGATCTGGACCAAGGTGTGCCAGGCTGCCTTTGACACCCTGAAGGAGGCCATATGCACAGCACCCGTGTTCAAGGCTCCTGACTTCTCCAAAGTATTTGTGGTGCAGAAAGATGCTTCAGAGCAGTGGGAGCAGTGCTCTCGCAGCTAAACGAAGAGGGCCTAGACCAACCTGTAGCCTTTATCAGTAGGTGGTTACTTCCCAGGGAACAGAAGTGGAGTGCAATAGAAAGAGAAGCTTTTGCTGTGGTCTGGGTGCTGAAGAAGCTAAGACCCCACTTGTTCAGGACTCACTTGTAGGTTCAGACAGACCACAGGCCCCTCAGATGGCTAATGCAGATGAGGGATATGAATCCTAAACTGTTGAGGTGGTCCATCTTCCTATAGGGAATGGACTTTACGGTGGAACACCATCCTAGAACAGATCACGCCAATGCTGATGGTCTTTCCAGGTTTTTCCACCTTAGTGATGAGAACTCCCAAGGAGCTTGGTAGTACTCCTCACTTTCAGCTGACGGGAGCACGTGTTAGACCTGGGAGCTCTTGGCATGGTTTGCCTGTACTTGTTTGCTTCTGACCCCCCTATTTTTGGACCCTGTGCTATAATTTGTTTTTGCTGGTTTTGATATTCTGGGCGCTTTGCCACTGCTAGCCAGTGCTAAAGTGCAAGTGCTCCCTGTCTAAAAGATATTGCTAATTGGGTTTCCCTGATAGGCACATTTGATTTACTGGGAAGTCCCTGATAACGTGCACTTTGTGTTCCCAGGTACTGTAAATAAAGTGCTACTAGTGGGCCTGCAGCACTGATTGTGCCACCCACCTGAGTATCCCTGTAAACATGTCACAGACCTGCCACTGCAGTATCTGTGTGTGCAGTTTTGCACTGCCAAAATCGACCTGGCAAGTGTATCCATGTGCCAGGCCCAAACCTTCCTTTTTACTACATTCAAGTCACACCTAAGGTAGGCCCTAAGTAGCCCCATGGGCAGGGTGCAGTATATGTAAAAGGTAGGACATGTACTGGTGTGTTTCACATGGCCTGATGGTAAAATAGTCCCAATTTCAGTGTTCACTATTCCAAGGCCTATCTCTCCCATAGTGTAACATAGGTTACTGCCTTTAAAAATCTTTTAAGTGCAGTTTCCCACTGGGAGCAGATAGAGATTTGGAGTTTGAGGTCTCTGAACTCTCACAATTTAAAAATACATCTTGTGGTAGAGTTGGTTTTTAGATTAGCTGTTTGAAAATGCCAGCTTTAGAAAGTGGGCCTTTTCTTGTATAACCATTCTGGGCCGCTGACTGCCTGTGGAATCCACGTCTTGGTCAGACTGACAGTTGTGCTGTTTGTGAATTCCCTCTAGACAGTGACACAAAGGGGGCTGCGGAGTGTCCTACATATCCTGATGAGTCTCCTGGGCCAGAGTGGGGAGAGAGGTGCTAACACGTGCATCTGAAAGGGCTGTGCCTGTCCTCCTACGAGACTTTCCTTTGAAGTTTGCCTACTTTAAAGGCAGAAATGGGTATAAGTAGTGGACACAAAACCCAGACTTTTAGATTATTTCTGAATCAAGAGAAACTTC
Organism: Pleurodeles waltl; assembly: GCF_031143425.1. NCBI lineage: Eukaryota > Metazoa > Chordata > Amphibia > Caudata > Salamandridae > Pleurodeles > Pleurodeles waltl. Next base: position 856,598,121 of record NC_090442.1, on the reverse strand, counting down.
TTCCAAGGAGAAGAGCTTGATGCTTGAGGTGGGCCTGTCACTCTGCCTGTTGCTTTGTTGTGCTGCCCTGCTGCTGCTTCTGCCTGAAGAGGGAAAGAACTGGACTTTACTTTCTGAAAACCTGCTTGTGAAGTTTCTCCAAGAGCTTGGACTGAGCTTCCCCCTGTTCTGAAGTCTCAGTGACATTGAAGTCTTCATCTGCCAGCACATGGGAGCTCTTGCTGAGACCTCTACCCTTCTAAATGGTACCACATCCAGTCTCTGGAACCTTGAAAGGAGAAGCTGGTAAACGCAAGGTGAAAATCCACACACCGGAGCCGAGAGGCTGAAAAATCGATCCATCGCCTGCCCCGCAGCTGAAAAATCGACACCACCAGTAAAATCGATGCATCGCCAGTTCAGCGCAACATCATTGCTGCCGTGCCTCTGTATTTTCCATGCATCATCCCTCGGGGTCCAAACCTGCAACATCACAGCACTGACCCGAGGCTGCTTGTCCAGAAATCGATGCATCGATTGCTTTTTTTTTATGCATACCAGGTACTTTGTGGTAAAACAACGCATCCATTGATTTCTATGGAGTAAGACTCTTTTTACTTTAAAAATTCATATATTTGCTTGTGTATGTTGGATGTTTGTCGTTTTTGGTCTTGTTTGATTTAGATAAATATTGGCTATTTTTCTAAACTGGTGTGGAGTACTTTTGTGGCGTTTTCACTGTGTTACTGTGTGTGTTTGTACAAATACTTTACACATTGCATCTGAGATAAGCCTTGACTGCCTGTGCCAAGCTACCACGGGGGTGAGCAGGTGTTACTTGAGCTGTGTATCTCCCTTCCCCTGACTAAAGTGAGGGTCCCTTCCTGGGCAGGGTGTAAACTGACTGCCAACTAGAGACGTTATTTCTAACTACGGTTAGCTAAAATATGCCCTGAACTAAATAAAAAATGCTTTTAAATGTATGCTGTGTGCATGCTTGCGGGTAAGAGTGCGTTTATGTGAGAGAGAGTGTTTATATGTAAGTATACATTTGTGTGTATGTGTAAGTGTGTGTGAATGAAAGTGAAGGTGAAAGGGCATGTGAGGTCACTTCCCCTACCCCGGGCATTTCGGTGAATTGATGCCCATATTTATTTGTAGATGGTGGCTGTGGGGAAGTAGTTCTGTAACCTCCCCTGTAATGCAACCCGTAACCACCACCTCTTGATGCAGAGGAAGTTATATGAAACTGGAAATGTGCCTGGGAGACTACTGGCATGACTGGGTTGAAGAGCGGAAGAAGTGCGATGGGTGGAAGAGGTGCAGACAGAAGGGAGGGAGTAAGCCCGCATAGACCGGAACATAGCATAGGTTTTTGCAAATTACTGCTGGGACCTATACAAAGCTGCTAGTGCTACAGATAGGACAATCTGATTGAGCAGACCTAGAGAAAGGCCTGTCCCTTGAAGAATATATGGAGGCCCTAGCCATTACGAATATGTGAAAAACGCAGGGTCCAAATAGCCTCCTGTTCGAGAGGTTTAAGCTTTTAGCCCCACTTCTTAAGCAGCACCTCCATAATATGTTTCACACTGTAAGGGACAATGTGGAGCTCCCATCAGATTTCATCCACGCGACCATAGTTGTGATCCCTAAATAGGGCAAACCCCGCGATCTATGAATCTCCTACAGGCCTATATCTTTCCAACACAGAGCAAAATACTGGCCAAGATCCTGGTGCTTAGAGTAGCAGGGTGATTACCTCCCTCCTTCATTAAGACCAGTTGGGCTTTGTGCCTGGGAGGGCCACTCGTCTCAACTTCACAGGTGGCTTGATTAAACTAAAGGAGACCAGGAAATCAGGGCTATCTGGTCACTGGACGCTGAAAAAAGGTTTGATTCTCTAGACTGTAGGTACTTACTCTTGACCTTTAACTCTTGGGTTTTGCCCCAAATTCTGTCAGTGGGTGGTCCTGCTCTACAAGGCCGTGAGAGCAGTGGTGAGAGACACTAGAAATCACTCCAGATCATTGTTGTCTATTTGAGCCATAGCCCCCTTGCACAGAACTTTGAAACTAAAAATGAGAGACCGTTTTAACCCAATGAAATGAGATGTTCAATACCCAAGAATGAAATGAAATAATCCAGAGGAAATATTCACAACGTACAAAACTGAAAAATACATATTGACCCGGAAGGAATGGAGGATCCAGCCAGTAATAATTCCAATAAGAAGGCAAAAATTGCACCACCAGTAATCATCAAAATGAAAAGAAAGGGCTTTATACCAAAGTCGATTAACATAGGGATCATGTCCTGGATGCTTAGTGCTTACCATCAACAGGTGGTTCTGTAGTTCTGCGGTCTTAGTTGTTGGATTCGCCATTGAGACCAAATGAAAATATCGAATTCGGGTAAATGAATGTAAACTGAATTATGAAGCAAGAATTTATCATACTGCTAATAATCTCCAACTTTACAAACGTACATCTTGGGCACCTGTAATTGCCCAGAAGATACCTTTTTCAAATGTTTTACAGTTTATTTGTGTTGGAAACATGTTTATTTTTGATAAACTAACACATCTGCTCTATTAACTAAAGTCTGTTCTTTCATTCCTAGGAGAGAAGCCATAAGTCCTATCGCCCTTTGACAGTCCTGACATTTCGCTTGAACTATCTCTTTAGCGAGCTGAATGCTGTATTGTACCATTTCCTCAACCTCATCTTGCATGCTGTTGTGTGTTTAGTTTTCCTCAAAGTCTGCAAGCTCTTCCTGGACAAGCAAACCAGCCTTATTGCATCTTTATTGTTTGCTGTGCATCCAATACATACAGAAGCAGTAAGTATAGTTGGTATGATTTTAATACTTAAAATCGCGTGTATCATGCAATGTCTTGAGATTTCCACTGTTAGAGGTCATAGGACACTCCATTTTTTCCTCTTTCTATGATGCCCTTGTTTTCAGAGAGCCTGTGAGTATATAACGGCACTGTGAGATCTTGTTTTCAGAAATGGATTGTGTTCCAACTAGTTTCTAAGTGCTGCATTGCAATCTGAACAAGTGTGTTGACGTCTGATGAGTGCAGGAAAGTGTTTTGAGAGGCTGATATGTTCCTGTTGATGAGTGTCAGTTAGCATGTATTTTTTTTTTTAAGGACTGGAGAATCTGTTTTTCACTATTTGATTGACAGTGATGTAAAAGTGTCAGGTGGTGAATGGAGAAGGGGTTAGCATAGTGTTCTGTTCAGTCTAGGGATATGGAGAAATTGCAGTGAATTGAGCAGGCATGATGAGGTTGTGTATATTTCATTTTTAGTGGGTAGGTTTGAAGATGTGCTGCTTGAATATACTGAGCAATGTCTTCTTTGTCTTGGTGTTTGGATCATTGGGTAGGTTGAAGTCTTCAAGGGACACTGGGCGGGAGTGCTGAAAGAAAGCAGTGGTGATGAGAACCAAGAATTAATTGACATAGTTCTTATTGCATTTGGACAGTCTGTTGATGGGAGGCAGAGTGTGCCCCTGAGAGAGGGGAGTAACAGATGAAGAGTTTAAATGTCTTTGGTGATGTGAGTCTAGTGAGAGCACATGGAGGGCAGGCAGGTCTATTTATGGAAGAGGGTGAGTCCTCCTTTCTTGTGAGAGTGACCTGTGTTTTAGAGGTTGAGGCCTGCATTGACGAGGATGTCAAGGCTGTGTGTAGACGTGGACATTAGCTTTTTTTCTTTGTATCTTGTTTGTATTGTGCCATCATATCAGCAATGTCATGTGCGTTTTTATAATGGATGACCACAGAGTGTTTACTGATAAGAGTTGAAGTGTATGTATTCTTGGGGAGGGTGTGTGTGTGTGTGTGTGTGTGTACACACTACTGACTGGAATGTCGACGATGAGGTATTTTATATTTTCTGAGTGGAAAGGATTTGTTTGTATGATCTGCGAGTCAGTTAGGATAGATAGCGCTCTAGAGCATGTATGCCATATGATAGACTTATGGTACCTAGTCCCTTCGTGATAAGGAAAGAAGTTTTGTTAGCCTTCGTTAGTGAAAGAAGACTGCTTTTTCCACCTGTAATACACTTGGTGCCATGGACAAACGGAAGTTTGGCAATGCTTACCGATTTCTTTACCAGTATCTTGCCAATTTCGTTAGCATGTTTGGCGTTTGGGGGAGGGCTTTCTGTAGACTTCAAAAGACATTTGGTAACATGAAAAATAAAGGAGAGATTAGAGGGGACAGTGATGGTGAGTTGTTCAATCGTGTATTTTCCTCAGCTTTTACAGTTCTGCTTGAGTAAACGTAGTCATGGTAAGTACATATGGTGATAAGCACCATGTTTTCAGCAGTAAGGAGCAAACCTGTAGTCAGGATAATACACTTTTTAAATTAAATATGTCAGGTGTATGGGAGTGATCATTTGAGTTTCTATGATTTTTATTTTTTAAGTCCATGTTTAATGGACATTACTTTGAGGAGACCTGCATAGACATATTTTAGTACTTTTATGTGTTTCTGGCATATCTCCTTGGATGATGCAGTTTCCTTATTTATTTTTAGTACCAATAGTTGCTGTTTTGTCTTGAGTGTCCTTGAAGGTATGGCAATTCAGAAGAAAGTGTTTCTTGGTCTCTACTTCTCCCATATCCTGTTTTTGCCAGATTGAGTCTTCTAAACTCCTAAATAAAATCCCTGGTTAATCTGCTGGACAGTTCTGTTCTGGTATTTTCACTAGTATAGTGTTAGCAGTCTGGATATCGGTTTTAGGTTTCGTTTAAGGACCAATTTGTTCTTGCATTCAGCAAACCGTTTAGGGAAATGAGTAGGAGATGTGACTTTGAGCTCTAAGGTGATCTGAGTGCCACCTGTATACATTAAGGGCCTGATTTAGATCTTGGCATAAAGGTTACTCCGTTGCAACAGTGAGGGATACCCAGTGTGCCAAAATCTAAATACCATAGAAAACAATTGTATTTAGAATTCGGCAGATGGGATATCTGTCACTGTTGCGACAGAATAACCCCTCCGCCAAGATCTAAATCAGGCCCTAAATAAAGAAATACAAGGTATAAGGGAAACCTGCAGTGGAGCCTAGTATACCAAATGTTTGGGGGGCCAAGACCCCAGTCATACTGAACAGTCCCTTGAGGCGAAATGTTGGTTATGACCCGTAGGATGTCCACACTTGTATGCAAAATGATTCATGGGAAAAGGTAGTGAATGAGCATATGCCTCAGACCCTGGTCTAGTGATGCTACTTGTTTATTAATTTTGTATTTTGCCCTCCAGCTTATGTTGTACACCGTCCCAGCATGCCTTTGACTTTAAAATACAAAAAACAAGCTCTAGAAAAATGGGTGATAATCTAATTAATAGAGGCAATAATGTTAGTTCATCATTGGAAGGTTCGTTGCAATCATATCATACCCTCCTTTGCAGTTGTAGCTCAAGTTCAAACTGTAATGCAATCAAAATAAGCATTAAAATATGGCTTTCAGTGTATGGTTTTCATGTTCATATGCCTGTTATTGCAAAGAGTAAATATTTGAGTCAAAGCTCTGCAGGCATTTAAACATAATTAATGAATCTAAAATCATTCAACAATACCTGACATGCAACAAACCACAAAGGAATGCAAAGTTTTCTTTAGAAAACTCAGCAGGTTATTAGTAGTAATGACATAGCATGTCAAAATGCACTTATTTATGATACATTATGGAAGTGGTTCCGTGGGACACAGGGCAGTTTTACATACTCCGACCTAAGAAGATTTTGATCATGTTATGTTTGTATTGCCTTGAAGCAGCCTATTTATTTGTGAGTGCAATACAAGATCAACTAAGGTCACAAATAGAAATGTTAAAGAACATCTAGAATTTATAGTAACTATTGTAAATCACAGCTTTTTACCCATATATTTAATGGTAGGTTACCAATTAAACTACTCTTAAAGACAATATTTTAAAATTAAAGGGGATGGATGCAAGTCTAGTTGGTAAATTGAAAAGGAACTGGTCAATGAGTAAAACAAATGTTCTGCCTTATATATGTGGTAATGCTTAGGTAATAACAGGCTGTACAATGAAAGATGGCTTGCAAATACCGCCTGATGTGTGTATGACAGGGGTTTCCAACAACAAGCTCGGGAGCAACTGGTAGCTCACAAGCACCCTGAAAGTAATCATATGTGGAACCAAGCCCGGTGCCTCACTGTGAGGGTCTTTTTATATTAAAGAAGGTAGCACTGCTCATCACAAGAACCTTAAAATGGCAGACAGACAAATATATGGCAGAGCCTCATAATCGTACACAAACATACACTGTGCTGGCCTACAGGGGAACCAACTGTTTCTTCTCTCAATCTAGCTAAGTCACAAGGAGATTGCCTTACTGGACGTTCTGGCCTTTATAGTGTCCAGCCTTGGCACAGAGGTGCCCCCTCGCCTTATGGGCATTTTAAAGACATAGGCCCTCATTATGAACACAGCAGTGAAAACCGCTGTGTTCATGCTGGCGGTCTACTCCGTGACTGCCAGCGCCCCGGAACCCCGCCGGCCGTATTATGAACATTCCTCTGGGCCGGCGGGTGGATTGTTTCCACCCGTGGGCCAGAGGAATGCCTGGCCAGGACATTCTGCCACTAATGCCTCTGTGCGGCGGGTGCAGCTGCACCTTTCGCACAGATCACTGCCCGTAAATCGGGCAGTGAGCTGTGCGATGGGCAGTGCAGGGCCCTGGGGCACCCCTTCCACCAGTCTTTCCCTGGCGGGGAAACCCATCAGGGTAAGGCTGGAGGCTGAGGGATCATTATCCGAGGGGCAGCACCGCTGCCCTGTTGGATGATGATGACGACCGCCGCCAGGCTGCCTGACGGAGGCAGCCTGGTGGTGAGTGAGGGCTGCCTATGGCGGCCCTCCATGAGTTCATTTTGTGGTGGTGTGGGCCGCAATGCCGGCTGGCGGGTTTTCCCACCAACGCCGGCATGGCAGCCCACATCGCCGAGTTCATAATGACTGCCATACTCTGTGTTATGCTGAGCACCCATGGACTGTGATTGTAATCCCTGGACTTTTAAAAGATAATGGGGGTCATTACAACCTTGGCGGGCAGCTGAAGCCGCCCGCAAAGTTTGGACCGCCGGGCGGCCGCCAATGCAGCCGCACTCCCACCGCAGCCATAATGAGATCCCCGCTGGGCCGGCAGGCGGAAACCTGGTTTCCGCCCGCCGGCCCAGCGGGGATCTCGGCCGCAACACAGGAGCCGGCTCCAAATGGAGCCGGCGGTGTTGCGGCTGTGTGACGGGTGAAGTTGCACCCGTTGCGCTTTTCACTGTCTGCACAGCAGACAATGAAAAGGTGCATGGGGCCGTGGCACGGGGCTCCTGCACTGCCCATGCCAGTAGCCTAGGCAGTGCAGGGGCCCGCGACTCTCCTTTCCGCCAGCCTTTTCATGGCGGTTCTTACCGCCCTGAAAAGGCTGGCGGGAGGGGGACTCCTAATCCCCTGGGCAGCGCTGGAGGATTACTCCCGCCGGGACAAAAGTGGTGGGAAAACACATGTGTCCATGTGAGGCATTTGTATAACTGAGTGCTTGATGACGGTGACAGGTCAATCTCTGGAGACTGTGTACTTCCTTAAAATGAAAAACGATATGTTGAAGAGAAAATGTTTTTTTTTTTTTTTCAGAAAGAGGGTTTCTTTGGAAAATCAAGTTTGTTTACCCTGAATGGAAAGTGGTATGTGATAGGAAAATGTTTATTTTCAGATAAGGCAAAAAGTTGAATTTCCAAAACACTATTAAAATTGACAGTTGGGTAATAAGTCACGCTGATTTGGGGGACTTACTGCTGTGGTTGACACCCAGCTGATCCTCTCCCTCACCGAGAACCCTGCCAAAACCAACCTCCACGAAGGAATGAAGGCCATCGCCAAATGGATGAAGAACAGCTGCCTGAAACTGAATTCTGACAAAACTGAGGTCCTCATCCTCGGCTCCACCCCCACCGCATGGGACGACTCCTGGTGGCCTGCCACACTGGGAACCGCACCAAAACCTACCGACCACGCATGCAACCTGGGATTCATCCTGGACTCATTGCTATGAATGACCCAGGAAGTCAAAGCCATCTCTTCCTCCTGCTTCAGCACCCTCTGCATGCTTTGGAAGATCTACAAATGGATCCACACTGAAACCAGAAGGACGGTCACCCAAGCCCTTGTGTGCAGCAAACTGAACTACTGCAACACCCTCTACGCAGGAACCATGGGCAAGCTCCAGAAATGACTGCAACGCATACAGAACGCCTCCGCACGACTCATCCTGGAAATCCCCCAGCACAGCCACATCACAGCCTGCCTGAGAAACCTGCACTGGATCCCCGTCAACAAGAGAATCACATTCAAACTCCTCACCTATGCTCACAAGGCACTACACAACACCAGACCAGAATGCCTCAACAAACTGGTCTCCTTCTACACCCAGCCCCGACAGCTCCGCTGACCTTGCCCTCGCCACCGTCCCATGCATCCACACATCGGCCGCCAGCGACAGATCGTTCCCCCACCTCGCCGCCAAGACGTGGAACACACTACCCACCCACCTATGACAGACACAGGACCTACTTACCTTCAGGAGACACCTCAAGACCTAGCTGTTTGATCAGCAGCAGCACCCCCCCCCCCCTCCAATCAGCGCCCTGAGACCCTCACGGGTGAGTACTATACTTTACAAATGCTTTAATTGATTGGTTATGACTTTTGTGCCACAGTGCATGTAATGCTTTTGGCTGTTATTTCATTGGGTGGAGGCTCTTACTGTTATCTTTTTCCAGCTGTCTACTAGCAGTCTCCTGAATTGCTTGGGTGGTCACTACTGTTATCCTGATTATGGTAGTCCTAGTGTAGTGTTCACATAGGTGGTCTGTATTTTACAGTTATAAAATGTGCTACTAGCTCGAGCAGACTTTCCTTGAGCAGAAGTTGCACTCACTCCATATAAGGTTGGAGACCCCTGGTCTGTGACCTAGAGTGTCATTTAGATACTCGATTTACCACAACAGTTGAGGCTATATTATACTTGGCACACACCGGCCCGGTTTGCGCCACGGCGCACTTTTGAGAAGGTGCGATTCATGCAATAAGTTCAGTGTGTCTTATTACAGATAATGTGCCATCTGTAGGACAGTCGCAGACTCGCGCAATATTGAGAGGCAAAGAGGCTGCTGAAATATCTACTTCAGCTTTCGCTTTGCAAACAGGCCCTACCTGCACTTTAAAAGGGGAACTGTGAGCCTTCTACATGCGAGTGTAGTGAGTGAATGCGCCATCTGCAAGAGGATGTCTGCAGGGTCCTCACCTCCCTACCCCATTCCTTGCACCCCCTGCCCTCACCTTCTTTGCAGAGTCGCAGTGACCGTGCAGCAGCTTTATCGTGCAGTCCTTGGGCATCCTGAATTGCTTCTTTGCCCATTTCCATAATGAGATGGGGGTACAGAGGCAAAGTGTTTCCCAAAATTGCATGTGGCACCAACCCTGCCTGTAAAAATAAAGGAAGACTGGCGCTGTCTGTACAATAGAAGGGACGACAAGCATCTCCAGTCCTTTCTGTAATACCACTGTGCCCCGCGACGCAGAAAACAGGTGCACACGCCTGTTCTTGCCGCTTTTTCAGCTCCGGATTTTTTTCAGCGAACAAATTTAACAGCAGTTTCTCTTAAATGTCCTTCTTCCTCTTTTTAGGTCGAGCCTATGTCTGGAGGACCTGCTGTATTGTATAACGGACTTTGCTCCTGCCTGCTGCTTACCATTGATCTAGTCTAGAGCCCCTCTTCTGTGCAACCTCCTAAGTGGTTCAGGCAGCGATACATCACTTCTGGTTTTTGCAGCGGCGCACCGCTCAACTACAGTTTCCTTGTGCTTCCATTCCTCATCTGTTGTTGGGGGGGGGGGTGCCAACCTTTTTTCTTGTTTGTTTTTTTAATTGTTACAACGCTTTGTTTTTTGTTTTTCAATTTCAGCACGATCGCGTTGGGTTTTACATAGCGAAATCACACTCATTTTTTTTCTTTAAAATTATATAGCAACAAAAGTCTGGTTAGGAGTTAACAGCGCTAATAGCTCTAAATCGATCAAATGTGAGACCTATTGCATTGCAAATGCTTGTTTATTTTGAGTTTTAGGAGGTCAGGTGTAGGGCACAAAAAGCTTGCAAATTAAATTTCAGCACAGACCTCTCCTTTTTCTGTGGCGCTTGTTAAATTTCCTAGGTAAAGTTCATTGTTGTCGTATTTTTAAAGCTCATTGAAACTCTGCCTACTGCATTTACGTACATTTCTTTAATTTAATAGTAGAAGAGGTACCTACAATGATATTCCAAATACTGGGCATTGGAGGTCGACAGACAGTGTAACAGTCTATTTATATTGTACTCATTTGTCGAAGCACCGTAAAGCAGTATTTCTGTAACGCAGATGTTCAAACTACCTAAGCAGGTAAGTGCAGTGTAGATGCGCATCTTTCAAAAACGTAGACAACTGCCCAATGTTTGTTACTTGAGAAAGAAATGTAATAAAATGCACCGCACTGATCGTTAGCGCAAACTATGTACCTCGAACAAACTAACAAGCAAATAGCCCTGTAAAATAAAGATCTCTGTTGTCCTCCCTGTCTTGGTCATGTGCGAGACGCACTTTCCACATTATATTTAAACATTGGAAAGCATATGTACACTTGCTGTTGCACTGGATAACGTGTACATTTGCCTGCTCGTGCTACTCCTATTTTATTCAACATGTGTTTGACTTGCAGCCAGTACCTTCAGCCACATGCATATTAAGCCTTGGAAAATCTCACTTAACTCTGACCAAAACGCATGTCGACTGCATTGATTTATAACTTGGCTTTCATAAACCACAAGCCTAGATGGACTTTAAACCATTGAATCAATAACTTGATCTAATTCTCAAACCATGAAATAAAAATTGACCCAAGAGTCTCATTTCTCGACAAGACATATCTACGGGGCTGCCTTTTCCAGCTTTAAAATAGGAAAAATAGGATGCTTAGAATTAATTTAAAGTATATTTCTTGCATCACCTATGGTGTCCGTGATATATTGCATATGTAATATATACAAATTTAGTGTACGCAATGTGCATGAATGAGATAAATACATGCCACATCGCACTGAAACTTTTAAACCATGAGAATGCACCAATGGTCCTGGATCTTTTACAAATCTGGACGTTTCTATGCAAATTAGCTTTAGTAATTGCACATTGTTCTCCTGATTGGATTGACAAATTCTGTTGTCCATATAGGACAAATGTGTCACATTAAGTGTAGTCCTGGTCGAACAACGCTTTTAAACTAGGTAGCCAAAATGTATATTATGCTTACTGTAAAATTTAAGCTGTGCTCCTCATCTTTTACTTTGTTTTGTAACTTCTTATTTTACAATGTAACTATGATCCATATTAAAATTATAATTCTCATAGGACATAAGGCATATATGCACAAGGCTTGGATACAAGTGTGGCATGTGCTCAGTAACCACTTAATTCCTAAGTGAGCCTGTAGCGCCTCAAGGTATTATAAGGCCACATATGTTGTTATTGAGTATTGGAGACTACTACGTCTTTGTGTTAGCTCGTGTCAATGATTCACTGTGTTTCTTGCTTGATTACAAAAAAAATTTTTTTTTGCTTACTACCTTTGCACTCATTAGTTATGGGCATAGCTCATCTTCCTCGTTCCTTCACTCCTACGGTTTCCAAAGATTTCTGTTATATTTGAAATGATTTCAAGTAGAAAATGCTACAGCCAATCTTATCTGTAGACTCTTGGTACATAGCATTTGTAGGAAAGTGCCTCTTTCTGACATGGTCTCCCCTCCCCACCCCAATTATTTGCCACTGGTACTGAGGTTTTTTGACTGTGGTGAACTGGGTTCCTGCTAAACAGGCCCCCAGTGTCAGTGCTCTTTTCCCAGACACAGGTAACATGGTGTACAATTGGCACACTTCTCCACATATGTAAGTCCCTAGAAAGTGGTACCCCTGGTATCTACGGCTTGGGTAGAGGAGAGGGTCCTTAAGGGCTGCAGCACAGATTGTGCCACCCTCGGTGACCACACCCATAAAAAACTAGAAGCACACCGCTGCCATTGGAGTCTGCGTGCCCTGGTGCAAGCCAGGAGAATACACGTCCATGCCATGCCTCCATCACTGCAGCTAAGTGTATGTAAGTCACCCGTAAGGCAGGCCTAAGAGCCCTAAGGCAGGGTGCAGTACACTTACTGCATGGGCATATCTGTTTAGTCCAGTCTGCCATCACCAGACACATTTCTGACCCCCTGGAGGTGAGAGCCAGCGCTTTCAGAAACCGTGCCTGTTTCCACCCACTCCAGCAGAATGGCAAGCAGATCTGCATACCAAGACCGGAGTCGTCAAAGACCTTGCCGCCTTAGGTATGCACACCCTCTGTACGGGGTGGCTACACCCGGTCCTGGGTGTAGCCACCCCCTTGCCCTGAGGCGCATTTGGCACCAGGGCAGACAGAAAAATTAGCTAGTCCGTAGATGTGTACCGCCCCTGGGCTAACCACACTTCTGAGGTGGGCTACCTGAGGTGGACACTTGAAGAAGGGTTCTACCATCTTGGTTTTGGTTGGAATTCTGGGATAGGGATATGCCCACTCGTCACAGGAAGTGGTCATAACGGGATGTAGGCACCCCCAGAAGCAGATTCGCCTGACAAGAAGAAGTGGACACAGAAGAGCCGGAAGAGTAAGAACTACGGACTCCTGGTGAAATTTTGGTGCAAAACCCTGCCTGCTTACCTGCTGCCTTACCGACAATCGTGACATCACAACTCGTCCTTCAGCCGTGGGGACTCCAAAAGCCTCCGAGGTTTTCCAGCAGGTGGTCAGCCCAGTGGCATCTACCTTGGAGTGGAGGAACCACTTACCTGCTCTTGCAGGTACCAACCGCAACATCCAGTTTACCGGCCTGCTGACTCCTGGGTCCACCATCACAACAGTGGTTCAGGAGGAAGTCTCTGTGCTCCAAGAAGTCAGTCCTGCCTCCCCAACAAGTGAGAAGACCCAAGGATCTACTGTAGCCGAGCTGCCCCAACACCTGTAGTACTGGACTCCTTGCACCAACCAAGGCTTGTTGAAGCCCACCCAGCCTCCAACAGCAGAACTGAAGACCTACCTGCAAGGGAAGTCCGCAGTGCAGAGGATAATCTTCTCAGTTGTCCAGTTGCCTTGTTCTGTGTCTCCTTCTGCAGGTCATCCAAAGAACCGTATGTGCCGTGATGCAGGAGCACCACCGCTAAGGATCCAATGCACCCGAGTGCCCTGGTCCGGGTCCACAACTTACAACTGTGTACCCCTGCTCTTTGGACACCTACCGACCGAGCCCCCCGTTGGCAGCTCCCAGAGTTGTCCCCAACTCCCTCCTTGCATTCTCTTTCCAGAACTTCCATGCAGCCATCGTACTTTGAAAACTCAAGCTGCATAAAAACACATTAATCTACAAAAAGTGTTACTTACAAATTGTTCTGATTACTACAGTATTTATTGTTCTGCAAATGTTCTAGTGTTTGTGAATAGTACAGCAAAGTAACTATTTTTCTAACCAATTAGTCTTGTGTTGCTTCTTGAGTGTGTGTCTCATTTATTGATTCTGCACGTTCAACAAATGCTTAGCACTACCCTCGGATAGGCCTAACTGCTCGCCCACACTGTCACAAAAGAGAGTTTATAGGATTGTTATTTTTATCCCTGTGAACCACTAAGGGTCACCCATCATCTGCATAACGCTCCCTTACATTGGGTCACTGCATAGATAACTACCTACATTGAGGCTTTGTGATTTGTGAGAACACATTGTCATTATGTGGTTCCATGAAGAAACTCACAATTGATTCCTAGAACCAAAAATATTTTTCCAATATCTTTTTATTTTTATTTTTATTTTTAATTTTTTCCCCTAAATTTGTAATCTGACCTACAGGGCCCTGTTTTAAGTCCCCTAAAACTGTATTAGCGGTTTTAAAAGTTCTTTAATTAGGCCTGTAAAAACTGATAGTAGCCTCTTTTATAGAGCACTAAAATAGTCCCAACCACTTGCAAAAGATGTTTGGTACTTGGGATAGAGTTATGGAGCTCAACCTGACCTCTTACCTGCGGATGGGATGCAGCAGCTAAGGACCCTCTGTAAGGCCGGCAAAATTCAAACTGGCTTGAATCCTACCAAGGCCCAGCTCCAGGAGCTACTTGCAGAGTTTGATGCCCTCAACCTAATAGAAGATCCTATCTCCACCCCAGAGGGTGCAGTGAATAGCGATTGCAAAAATGGGGCAAACGCCCTACCCCAGAAAAGGAAAAAAATGCCTCCAGGCACATAGATGAGCTAGATATTGAGGAGGTTATTCTCAAAGGACTGGCCAGAAGGGCAGCTCTTGCAGCCAAGATCTTGGCCATTGAGAAAGAAAAGGTTGGGATGGGGTTATTACCCCTGAGTGGTGGCAGCAGAATAACTAGGGAGAGAGAGGAAACTTTGATCCTAAAATCCCCAAAGGGATTGTCCCCAAATATGAGGAAGGAGATGATATTACCAAGTGGTTTACAGCCTTCAAGAGGGCTCGTAAAGTAAAAATCATTCCTCAATACAGTGGGTCGTATTACTTTGGGAACTTTTCCCAGGAAATTGCAGGGATAGGCTCCTGGCACTAACTGAGAAAGACGTTGAGTCCTACGACTGCATGAAGGATACCCTGATCAAAGGTTTTGGGCTCACACCTAAGGAGTACAGGATTAAGTTCAGGGGGACTCAAAAGCTTGAGTCAATCCTGGGTAGATTATTTAGACTTTTTAGTCAAAACACTGGGAGGCTGGTTGAAGGGAAGTAAGAAGCATGATTATGAAGAGCTATTCAATTTGATTATGAAGTAGCATCAGTTGCATAATTACACCTCAGAAAAACTACACCAGTACCTAGTGTATTTAGGGCTGCTCTCTTCCCAGGAGCTGGGGAAGAAGGCAGACCATTGGGTCAAAACAAGGGTGTCCAAAATAACCCATGGAGGGGGTGACCAGACGAAAGGGGGTACTAAACCCCCAACCAGGATAAAGATGGTGGGAACAAAGGGGAAAAACCCAAAGAGTCTTCCAAAGACCCCCAAAAATCTGCCCAGGTGGGTGGGATTGAGACTCCTCCCAATCAAAGGGCGGGTACAATAGTAAGAACTGGGATCCCAAAAAGGCTTTGTGTTTCCACTGTAAGGCCAATGGGCACTGAACTGGTGACTCCTTTTGTCCCTAAAAGGCCCCTTCTAGTGCACCCTCAGCTACTACTGGGGTGGTGAGTGTAAGGAAATGCCTCCTTGGCATGGTTACCCCCTGACTTTTTGCCTTTGCTGATGCTATGTTTTGAATTGAAAGTGTGCTGAGGCCTGCTAACCAGGCCCCAGCACCAGTGTTCTTTCCCTAACCTGTACTTTTGATTCCACAATTGGCACACCCTGGCATCCAGATAAGTCCCTTGTAAGTGGTACCCCTGGTACCAAGGGCCCTGATGCCAAGGAAGGTCTCTAAGGGCTGCAGCATATCTTATGCCACCCCGGAGACCCCTCACTCAACACAGACACACTGCTTGCCAGCTTGTGTGTGCTGGTGAGAACAAAACGAGTAAGTCGACATGGCACTCCCCTCAGGGTGCCATGCCAGCCTCTCACTGCCTATGCAGGTATAGATAAGTCACCCCTCTAGTAGGCCTTACAGCCCTAAGGCAGGGTGCACTATACCATAGGTGAGGGCACCAGTGCATGAGCACTGTGCCCCTACAGTGTCTAAGCAATACCTTAGACATTGTAAGTGCAGGGTAGCCATAAGAGTATATGGTCTGGGAGTCTGTTTTACACGAACTCCACAGCACCATAATGGCTACACTGAAAACTGGGAAGTTTGGTATCAAACTTCTCAGCACAATAAATGCACACTGATGGCAGTGTACATTTTATTGTAAAATACACCCCAGAGGGCACCTTAGAGGTGTCCCCTGAAACCTTAACCGACTATCTGTGTAGGCTGACTAGTTCCAGCAGCTTGCCACAACCGAGACATGTTGCTGGCCCCATGGGGAGAGTGCCTTTGTCACTCTGAGGCCAGTAACAAAACCTGCACTGGGTGGAGATGCTAACACCTCCCCCAGGCAGGAGCTGTCACACCTGGCGGTGAGCCTCAAAGGCTCACCCCTTTGTGCCAGCACCGCAGGACACTCCAGCTAGTGGAGTTGCCCGCCCCCGGCCCCCACTTTTGGCGGCAAGGCCGGAGAAAATAATGAGAAAAACAAGGAGGAGTCACTGGCCAGTCAGGACAGCCCCTAAGGTGTCCTGAGCTGAAGTGACTCCAACTTTTAGAAATCCTCCATCTTGCAGATGGAGGATTCCCCAATAGGATTAGGGATGTGACCCCCTCCCGTTGGGAGGAGGCACAAAGAGGGTGTACCCACCTTCAGGGCTAGTAGCCATTGGCTACTAACCCCCCAGACCTAAACACGTCCTTAAATTTAGTATTTAAGGGCTTCCCTGAACCTAAGAATTTAGATTCCTGCAACTACAAGAAGAAGGACTGCTGAGCTGAAAAACCCCTGCAGAGGAAGACCAGAAGACACCAACTGCCTTGGCCCCAGACTTACCGGCCTGTCTCCTGCCTTCCAAAGAAACCTGCTCCAGCGACACTTTCCAAGGGACCAGCGACCTCTGAATCCTCTGAGGACGGCCCTGCTTCGAAAAAGACAAGAAACTCCCGAGGACAGCGGCACTGCTCCAAAAGAACTGCAACTTTGTTACAAGGAGCTGATTTAAAGACCCCTGCAACTCCCCGCAAGAAGCATGAGACTTGCAACACTGCACCCGGCGACCCCGACTCGACTGGTGGAGAACAACCAACTCAGGGAGGACCCACCGGCGACTCTACGACTGTGAGTAACCAAAGTTGTCCCCCCTGAGCCCCCACAGCGACGCCTGCAGAGGGAATCCCCAGGCTCCCCCTGACCGCGACTGTCTGAACTCCATTTCCCGACGTCTGGAAAAGACCCTGCACCCGCAGCCCCCAGCCCCTAAAGAAACGGAACTTCTGTGCAGGAGTGACCCCCAGGAGGCCCTCTCCCTTGCCCAGGTGGTGGCTACCCTGAGGAGCCCCCCCTTGCCTGCCTGCGACGCTGAAGAGATCCCTTGATCTCTCATTGACTTCCATTGAAAACCCGACGCGTGTTTGCACGCTGCACCCGGCCGCCCCCGCGCTGCTGAGGGTGTACTTTCTGTGCTGACTTGTGTCCCCCCCGGTGCCCTACAAAACCCCCCTGGTCTGCCCTCCGAAGACGCGGGTACTTACCTGCTGGCAGACTGGAACCGGGGCAGCTCCTTCTCTCCATTGAAGCTTATGTGTTTTGGGCACCTCTTTGACCTTTGCACCTGACCGGCCCTGAGCTGCTGGTGTGATAACTTTGGGGTTGCTCTGAACCCCCAACGGTGGGCTACCTTGGACCAAAAACTGAAACCTGTAAGTGACTTACTTACCTGTGAAAACTAACAATAACTTACCTCCCCCAGGAACTGTGAAAATTGCACTGTGTCCACTTTTAAAACAGCTTATTGTGTTTTATGTAAAAAGTATACATGCTAAAGTAATGATTCAAAGTTCCTAGAGTACTGACCTGCAATACCTTTCAAATGAGATATTACATGTAGAATTTGAACCTGTGGTTCTTAAAATAAACTAAGAAAATATATTTTTCTATAACAAAACCTATTGGCTGGATTTGTCTCTGAGTGTGTGTACCTCATTTATTGTCTATGTGTATGTACAACAAATGCTTAACACTACTCCTTGGATAAGCCTACTGCTCGACCACACTACCACAAAATAGAGCATTGGTATTATCTCTTTTTGCCACTATCTTACCTCTAAGGGGAACCCTTGGACTCTGTGCATACTATTCCTTACTTTGAAATAGTGCATACAGAGCCAACTTCCTACAGTGAGTCTTCCAGTTGGGATCCTTAAAGGACTCTGACAAGGTCAAGGAAACCACAGAAGCAACTTTAGTTTCAGAGGGTGGGATGGATATAGCTACCCTGGCTGTCTAGCCCAGTAACCTGGAGAAGTACAGACGAAGGCCACACATCAATGCAGTTGAGGTTGAAGCACTAAGGGACACAGGTGCACGTGTCACTATGATCACTGAAAAACTGGTGTCCCCAGACCAATACTTAATTGGGCAGACCTATCCAGTTATTAACGCTGACAGCATTGTCAAAATCCATCCCCTGGCTGTGGTGATCAGGGAGTGGGAGAGGTTGCTGGCCAGAAGAAAGTGGTGGTGTCCCCTGCAATTCCAGTAGCATGTCTGTTGGGGAACAATTTGGAGACCTCAGTATGAGCTGGGATAGAGATAAAAGCTTGTGCAGCCATGTTGGGAGTACCCGAGTGGGTGTGTAAAAACCAGAGCACAGAGCAGAGCCCAGGTTGAAAAAAAGGTGTTGGAGCCTGGAATAATGTCCCAATCTTTCAAGAGGAAAGGCAACAAGTCTTGGAAACCACCTTCTGAGGAAACGCAAGGTCAGGTCTCCTCTCCTCTGAGAGAAGACCTGCCAGCTTGTGAGAGAACGGAGCCCCAGGAACTTGTGTCTTATAGATGGCAGAGCTCCCTGACCCCAGAGAGACCCTCTAGAGAAGAACTTTGCCAGGGACAGAGAACCTGTTCCACTCTTGAAAGCCTGAAACTGAAAGCTGCTGACCATGAAAAGGGAGATGCCAGTTATCCTATATGACCTATTGAGAGGATGGGCTCCTTTAAACTGAGGCCGGAGACCCCAAACCTGGTGCCACTAGAAGAGTGGTAGTGCCTCAGTAGGGCAGGGAGTTCTTACTCATCTTGGCCTATGACATCCCCCTAGCTGGGCATCTTGGCCAGTCCAAAACGTGGAGTAGGTTGATGAACCACTTCTACTGGCCAGGCATGTGCCAGAAGGTTGAAGGAGTTTTGCAGCTCAGGCCAGTGGCAATACAGGTGGCAAACAAAAGGCCTCCTTAATCTCACTACCGGTGGTTAGTTTCACCTTTGAGAGGGTAGGGGTCAATATTGTTGGACACGTGGGCACCCCCCCTTC
This sequence comes from Pleurodeles waltl, assembly GCF_031143425.1. NCBI lineage: Eukaryota > Metazoa > Chordata > Amphibia > Caudata > Salamandridae > Pleurodeles > Pleurodeles waltl. The sequence goes on along the minus strand of NC_090442.1, from coordinate 856,578,968 downwards.
CCTCCATCAGCATCAGGGAACCGCTTTATACTGGCGGTAGTGGATCATGCCACATAGCACCAGAGGCAATACCCCTTAGGACTGCTGCTGCCCCTGCAGTTGCCAGAGCCCTCACCAGTATCTTCACTAGTGTGGGCTTCCCTAAGCAGGTGGTTTCAGGAAGAGGTGCAGACTTCATGCCTGCTTACTGAACAGCAATGTGGAAGGTGTGATTTATGACTTATAAGTTTACCACCCACAAACAAATGGTCTAGTTGAACGGTTCAATAAAACCATGAAATGTATGATTATGCGGCTCCCTGAGAAACTCAGAAGGAGATGGGATGTCCTCTTATCAGGTCTGTTTTTTGCCTACATGGAGGTGCCTCAAAAGGGAATGGGCTTTAGTCCCTTTGAAAGTTTGTTTGGCCACCCTGTTAGGGGACCACTAAGTCTAGTGAGGGAGGGTTGGGAGAAACCTCTCAAAGAACCCAAACAAGACCTACTGGACTGTGTGTTTAGCCTATGTTCCAGGATGGCTGAGTACATGGAAAAAGCCAACAAAACATTTGAGGTAAGCCAAGAGCTCCATAGGCAAAAGGCTGCACTGGCGGAGTACTGACCAGGGCAGAAGGCATGGGTGTTGGAGCCTGTGGCCCCTGGGGCTCTCCAAGAAAAGTGGACTGGGTCCTATACTATCTTTGAGAAGACAGGGGAGGGCACCTAGTTGGTGGAACTTGGCACTCCTAGGAGTCGCCACAGGGTTATCCAAGTGAATCGCCTAAAATCCTACTATGACAGGGCTGATGTGACCATGATGAGGGCCAGGAAGATGAGAATGTACTTTTCCCTGACCACCGCTTCCACAACCCTGTGGATGGGCTAGTTGAAGGGGTGGTCTTGTCAGACACCCCCACTGCCCATCAGCAAGGTGACTGCAGGCGAGTCCTCAGACCCTATGTTGGGCTAGCCCAGTGGTCTTAGTCCCCAAACCTCATTGTAAGGGTGGTAAACCCGAGCTGAGGTTTTGCGTGGACTACAGGGGTCTCAATGCTGTGTCCAAGACAGATGCTCACCCCATTCAAAGCGCTGATGAATTAATTTACAGGCTGGGTGCAGCTAAGTTTATCAGTAACTTTGATTTAAAATCTGGGTGCTGGCAGATTGGGCTCACCCCAGGAGCCAAAGAGAAAACAGCATTCTGAACGCCAGATGGGTACTACCAATTTACTGTGATGCCCTTTGGATTAAAGAATGCCCCTGCCGCCTTCCAAAGGTTGCTGAACAAAGTCCTAGGTGGGTTGTAGTCTTTTACTGTAGCATATCTAGATGATATTGCTGTCTATAGCTCAACTTGGCAGGATCACCTGATCCACCTTAGGAAGGTCCTGGGGGCACTGCAGAAGACAGGCCTCACTATCAAGGCAAGCAGGGCAAAGTTGCATACTTGGGCCACCTGGTAGATGGAGGCCAAGTGCAACCCTTATTACCCAAGATAAAGACAATTCTGGATTCGGAAGCTCCAACAACCCAGGCCCAAGTCTGGGCATTCCTTGGCTTGATTGGGTATTACTGGAGGTTTGTGAAGGGGTATGGCACAATTGTGGTACCCCTCACAGAACTCCTTTCAGAAAAGCAAGCAAAGAAGTTTAACCGCAGAGTTTGTTGTCAAAAGGCTTTTGACACCCAGAAGGAGGCTCTGTATTCAGCACCCATTCAAAAGGCTCCAATTTCACCAAACAGTTCATTGTGCAGATGGATCCCTCTGAACTTGGAATAGGACCGGTAGTATCTCAGACCAATGATGATGATGGCCAGGATCAACCTGTTGCTTTCATTAGCAGGAGGTTTATTACCCAGGACGCAGCGTTGGACTGCCATTGAGAGGGAAGCCTTTCCTTTGGTCTGCTCCCTGAAGAAGCTATCTGTTTGGTTCTCACTTCATTGTTCAAACTGACCACAGGCCCCTCAGTTGCTGATGTAAATGAAAGGAGATAATCCTAAACTGCTGAGGTTTTCTGTCTCCCTAAAGGGTATAGATTTTACAGTGGAGCACCGGCCAGGGAGTTGCCACACCAATGCAGATGGACTTTCCCGGTTTTTCAACTTAGAAAAGTTGGGAAAGGTTAGTCTTATTCCCTTATGTTGGAAGGGGGGGTATGGATGTGCCCCTTTTTGACATTGTCACCCCCCACTTTTCACCACTGGTACTGAGGTATTTCGACTGAGGTGCATTGTGTCCCTACTAAACAGGCCCCCACACCAGTGCTCTTCTCCCAAAACAGGAAACATGATGTACGATTGCAACACTCCTCCACCCGTTCAAGTCCCTAGTTAGTGGTACCCCTGGTACCTAGGGCCTGGGTAGAGGAGAGGGGCCCTAAGGGCTGCAGCACAGATTGTGCCACCCTCAGGGACCCCTCTAAAAATGAGAAGCACACAGCTGCCATTGGAGTCTGTGTGCCCTGGTGCCAGCCAGGAGAAAACATGACATGGCACACCCTTGGTGTGCCATACTCCCTTGACTGCAGGTAAGTGTATGTACGTCACCTCTAAGGCAGGCCTAAGAGCCCTAAGGCAGGGTGCAGTACACTTACTGCATGGGCATATCTGCAGAATTGGATATGGCCCTGTAATGCTCAGCCCCATTGCTGAGCATTCAAATTGAACCGAATAGCCATTTTAAGGTATGTGCTGGACACCTGTCAAAACGAGTAACCCAGTCACATAATGGCTTTACCGACCCCTATGGTGATTGGTATCAAACACCTCATCTTGATAAATCGGGGCTGATGCCAACCTCTGATTTATTTGGACATGCACCCAGTGGGCACCTTAGAGGAGCCCCCTGAACCCCGCTAGTCTCTTGGTGTGGTGACTGACTAGTTTAGTAAAGGTCTTCCACCACCAGACATGTTTCTGACCACCCCCCTGGAGGTAAGAGCCCACACTCTGAGGTCAGAAATAAGGCCTGCTCCGGAGAGGGATGTTACCACCCACTCCAGCAGAATGGCTAGCAGATCTGCATACCAAGACTGGTGTCTTCAAAGACACTGCCGCCTTGGCACCAGGACAGGTGGGAAAATTAGCTTGTCAATAGGCATGTATCACCCCTGGGCTAACCACACCCGTAAAGAGAGGCCATCTGAGATGGACACTCAAAGAAGTGTTCCACCATCTTGGTTTTGGTCAGTACTAGGCCTTCTGGGACAGGGATATGCCCACTCCTCACAGGAAGTGGCCATAACGGGGTGTAGCCCATTGCCTACTGCCTTACACTCCCCTAAATTGCCCCTTAATTTAGTATTTAGGTGGCTCCCTGACTCCAGAAGGTAGATTTGCCTTACAAGAGGACACTGAAGATCTGGAAGAGCAAGTACTATGGATGCCTGGTAAACGTTCTTCATGAAACCCCGCAGAGTTACGTGCTGCCGTCCTGACAATCGTGACATCACAACTCATCTTGCAGCTGTGGGGACTCCAGAAGCCTCACAGGTTCTCCAGCCCTTTGACAGCCCATCAGCATCTCCCTTGGAGTGGAGGAGCCACTTCCCTACTTCTTGGAGGCACCATCTGCAATGTACAGTTCACTGGCCTGCTAACCCTCGGGTCCACCCTCGTAGCAGCTGTCCAGGATGAGGTCCCCATGCTCCAAGAAGTCTTTCCTGTCTGCCCCACCAAGTGAAAAGACCCAGGGATCAATCAGAGCCGAGCTGTACCAACCCCTGGGGCACTGGACCCCTTGCACCGACTAAGGCTTGTTGAAGCCCACCCCGACTCCAACAGCAGAACCAAAGACCTGCCGGCGAGGGACTTCAGCACCGCAGAGGACAGCCTTCTCAGTCGCCCAGTTGCCTTGTTCTTTCTCTCCTTCTGCAGGTCTTTTAAAGAACTGTGTGCAGCTTGACGCAGGAGCACCACCACTAAGGATCCAATGCACCCGAGTGCCCCTGCCCGGGTCCTCTACTTCGAACGGTGTCTCCCTGTTCTCCGGATGCCGACTAACTTAGTCCCCTGATGGGAGCTCCCAGACTTGTTCCCAAGTTCCTCCTTGTGTTCTCTTTCTAGGTGGCTTCCCCCCCCCCCAATTGCCAAGTGTTTGGTGCGCAGGAACACAACCAACATCATTGCACCCATGCGCTCCTGGGCAGGTAAACCGTAACTGCTGGTCTTATAAATAATTTTGCACCCCTAAGACCTCACTGCCTTCAGGGGGATCCCTGAGAACCGAGAGTAAGAACTTCCATGCAGCCATAGTACTTTGAAAACTCGAGCTGCTTAAAGACGCATTAATCTACAAAAAGTTATACTTGCAAATCGTTCTAAGAACTGCAGCAGTATTTTTTTCTGCATATGTTTTTCTAACAAACTGGTCTCGAGTTGCTTTTTGACTGTCTCTCTTTTATTGACTCTGCATGTTCAACAAAATACTTAGCACTACCCTCTGATACGCCTAACTGCTTGCCCACACTACCACTTAAGAGAGCTTTGGGGATTGTCATTTTTACCCTATGAAACAATAAGCGTCGTTCTGGACTATCTGCATAGTGCACCCTACATTGGATCACTGCATAGATAGCCAGCTTCCTACGACATTCTTCCTCTTGCATTTTGCTGCATGAATTTCTTAAAGAGGCAATTCAGTTACCATATTAGTAGTACTTCCTAGTGAGTGGCAAAATGTCTAATTTAGGGATTGAGTGTTGAAATCTTAGTGGCAAAAGCACAATATGCATCTGTTCTACATCCTCTAATCTAATGCAGCATATTTCCTAGAACACTGCCACTGTTACTTATTCATCTTTGTGTTCCTATTGCAGGTTACAGGTGTGGTTGGGAGAGCTGAACTTTTATCTTCGATTTTTCTTCTGGCTGCATTTCTCTTCTACACAAAGTCGAAAGGTCCGGAAAATACTATAGGTAAATTTACACCAAATATACTTAACCTCCTTCAACTTTTCATTGCCTTTTAAGCTGACATTTTTATTTAAAAAAAATCTCACCTTATTTATTTTAATTCAGCAGTGAAAACAAAATAGAGCAACAAAATATTTCTGATATAGTGATTGGAGTATAGAGGTTAAGATCCTTACTGTACCTTCGATTCTGGCATAGCCAAGTGAATATTAAAGATAACATATTAAAAAAGGGTTGGGAAACGTGAGTGCTTAGAAATGGGAGGAGAATTGGCTTTGGTCATATCAGGTACACATATGCGAAATGCACATTCCACATTAAAATAAGGAGCCCTTGATGGGCATTTTATATTAATGAAGCTACTCAGGGCATTACACTTTTTAAAATTTTTGCACAAATACATATATTTAAAAAATGTGAGACTAGCCATCAACCCATTGAATGGGGTGCAAGAGTGTGTAAAATATTGCTGGTTTTCCTCTTGTTGTATATTGTGTCATAGAGATCGGTTCATTTACTTTTGTGCGGTGGAAACCTGAATTTAATCAGTTGGTACCACTTCTGTATCCTGGTGCTCTGTGATATCCAGTCTGTGAGTTCCTTACCATCTATTGACAGGCCTCCATTTGGGATCAGACACTGGATCCATAGCTTTTCTAACAGCTTTCGATGACCTCTAACCCTGCCTGTATGCACATACTTCTCAGTTCACATGTTTGGACATGAGGTGTGGTTTGCAATCATATCCTACTGAACAGAGTTTATGGTGCGACCTACAGGAATTTGTCCTGTATTTCTCATCACCATCTGTTTAAAGCAGTTGACCCACATAATCCCTGTACCTCTCATTTGTAAAATAGTTATCTGAGCTGTTTGTGCTGCCATCAGTATGAAGTTCCTCTGAAGCTATCTGACTTGTATACAATGTAAGAGTGCACCAGTATCTCAGACGTTGTTGAATTTCATCATCAGTATGAGGAATCAGGAGTTGACAGCTGGGTCTTGACCACTTGCTATCTTAGTGCATGTGAGGCACTCTCACCAGGACCCCTTCTCTTGTTTGTGGTCACCCCAATGTGTTGCGTAAACTAAGGCTTTGACTTAGCTAGCTCAAAAAGATTATACTTTCCCACCCACTGATGCCTGGGCTTACTTCAGTGAACCTATGTTGAATGTGAAAATAAAGGTTGTTTTAACCCCACACAACCCCACTCACATATTTGATGTGTTGCCAGTGCTCTTTGGGTTACTAACATCCCCTTAAAGGGGCCAGGGACATAGTGATAGTTCAGGCCCAGTTTTGTGCTTAAGAATATCGCACACAAGTACTGCACTAAGAAGACACGTTATATTTGAAGGTATTTTATTTCGCCTTTTTCTTTCATTAGCTTTATTTCGGTAAGTATAAATACCATAAAAGCACATCACATTTGACAATTTCATAATTAAAAAAGAACAACGAACTACATAATAGACCGTTTTAGTCATAAAAAGTTAAAAAAGAAAAAAGAAATGTTTGGGCATAAGCATTTCCCTACTGTAAGATCACACCTTATTATAGATTTTCGTAAAAATACACAGTAGGTATTAAAAATCAAATACAGACCTGGCCAAACATTTCAGATAAAAAAACATTTCTATTTAAAAGTGTAAAAATATCTAAGCAGAACAAATAAAAAGGGCGGAGGGGAGATGCGTCTAGGCCAATTAAAATAATAAGTGCATACATAGATAGATTCATCAATGACTGCTCCCCACATCCGTTGTTAACTCTTCCTCTATTTTTTTGAGCGTGTTCAATCTAATATGCCAGATTGAATCTAAATATTTTGCCAAACAGCAAACCACTAAAACAGATGAGTCAGATTTTAAAATTCTCAGAGCCAGCAAACAATTTTTAAAACCCATTTTCCTGCATAGAGGAATAATCCAGCGGACTCTTTGTTTGTGGTATGCGGTGCATTGGAAGAGGATGTGGGTTATAGATTCTTCTCTGGCGCAGCCCATCGGACACATCTTAGAAGTGCAGCTAGAGTTAGACCATTTATATGTAAGGGTACGCAAGGGAAGAGAGCCTACCCTAAATCTAATATATAATGCACGAGCGAACGGAGAAGAAACTATGTCCATATATTGTACAAATTCGTAGTGGCATTTGAATTGTAAGAAATTGCCCGTCATGGAAGATGGCGAGACAGCAGACAATTGTGAAAGTTGGACATAGAGCCAAAATGCATCCTTTAATATCTGTATTGCATTTTTTGGGATAGATAGCGGGTCCTTCCAATAAGACCCCAAGCCAAGTAGTGAGAAGGTCCGTTCTATGTATGCACACCACTTGATTTTTTGGCTGGTGTTGTTGGCCATCAAATTAGCTAGCCCACATCTATAGGGGGCGAGAGAATCTAATGACCATAGACGAATCCAATATAACACGGGCCTAAGTGCGACGATCTGGCTGATGGAGGGCAAATTTAGGTCCATTCGTATTGGGAGCAATGGGGTGCTGGAAGGAACTCTTAGCAACGACCTTAAGAAGGAGTTTTCCACCTTTGTCAGATCATCTAAGCTACAGTGGCCCCACAATTCGGCTCCATAAATTGCTCCCCCTCTTGCTTGTAATTTATTGATTTCAACGCCAGGCGTCATGGCAAAGCTAGGAGATCTAGCTGCGAATCTTATAATGCCACTCGCTCGCTGTTTCAATCGTAGGGTGGCCTTCTGGATGTGACACTGCCACTTATGCAAGTCTTCTAATTTCAAGCCTAGGTAATCAAAGTCGCTGACTCTTTCCAGCGCAGCACCCTCTAAATAGATAGGTCGTCGCATCCTGCCATTTTTGTCCCCAAACACCATACACTTAGTTTTTGATCGATTAATTTCGAGGCCATGGTCATTGCAAAAATCCATGAACCTCGAAAGCAAAGTTGAGAGACCTGTGGCTGTTTGGGATATCAGCAGGGTGTCATCTGCAAATAAAAGGCAGGGAATCTTCTGCCCTCCTAGTTTGGGGGAATCGTTAGAACACTCCATAAGATAAGGAATACATTTGTTTATAAAGAGGAGGAATAAGGTAGGGGCAAGCACGCAGGCTTGTCTTACACCACGAGCAGTAAGACATTTTTCAGTTAATTCACCTTGGGGGCCCCATCTGATTCTTCCATAATTGCCAGTATAGAGGTCTCTGATAATGTTTAAAATAGGGCGAGGGACTCCTGTTTTGGACAAGACTTCCCACAGTTTGTGGCGGGGTACTAGATCAAAGGCCGATTTTAGGTCAACGAATGCTACATATAGATGACCTAAATCTACATCGACAACTTTCCATTTGATAGAAATAAAACGGAATATCTGATCTATTGTGCTAGTTTTTTCTCTGAAACCCGCTTGAAGATGATTTAGGATTTGATTTTCTACTGTCCATTTGTTCAACCTGCTCAACAACTGATAGCAGAATATTTTTTGAAGGTTGTCGAGGAGGCTGATAGGTCTGTAATTTCCCGGGATGTTCCTCTCTCCTTTCTTGTGTATGGGCACAATAATTGCCTCTTTCAATGAATCAGGATAAATTCTGGTAGTCAAAATGGCATTAGAGAGCCTATTGATATATAGACCCCAGGTGTTCTGGTCCACTTTAAACATGTCAGAGGGAATCCCATCCGACCCAGGGGCTTTCGCTGCTTTCTGAGCAGTGATGGCCAGCACAGTTTCGTTCAGTGAAAAGGGAGGCAGGGAGGGCGTGGGCTCACCCAGAGTTGCTGACTCCCCCAAGGTTGTGTCAGTAATGTGACTGGCCAGTGAAGGGCCATACAGTTCCTTAAAATAAGAGAGCCAAGTGTCAGGAGAAATTTGAGACTTCAGATAAGGTGCTTGGTTCTGATCGCTGCAAGAGACCAGAAGCCAGAACCGTTTGGAGTCGTGGACTGTAGCTGCCTCAAGTAGATTGCGCCAGAGCCCCTCTTCGTACTCAAGTTTGCTTTTGTTACATGTAGAGGCATAGTGACGTCTAGCATTGATAATACCTGATCTATCCTTTGTCCTTAACACATTGACCAAAGTATTTTTAGCCTCCCTACACCTCTTGTTGAACCATTTAGAGTGGGGTTGGATACAAGAGATAGTCGATGGCCTAGGGTATTTAGTAAACAACTCTTTCAAGGTAGCAAAGAGGTCCAAGTGGAGAGGCAGTACTTCGGTTGGAGCAAGAGTAAGGTTATCGTCAAATAGCTGATGGGAAGAAGTTAAGGCACACAATTTTCCTCAAAGCTTATTTGATTGCACAAAGGAATCCCATCTGACCGTACGCCTATTACTAGACAACTCCATGGCAATAGAAGAGACAGGAGGGAGTACAACTCCTGCTAAGAGAGGTCTCTTATATGTAATCTGGAGAGGTGCATGATCGCTAGTGTGTGGGTTGCCCACTTCCACATCTAGTATATGGTGCCAAACTCTTAAATCGAAAAAAATATAATCCAGTTTATTACTGTATGAGCCCCTAAAAAAAGTTGGTCTGGCAGGAGTGTCAGCTGGGAAGCGGCCATTACCAAAACGGAGGCCGTGGGATATCATAAGGTCTATTATCTGTGTAGCCCTGGCACACGGTTTATATGAATTTCGCTGGATGGAGTGAGGAATCAAAAGGGAAGGGATGTTCCATACACTTTCTTCAAGCTGCATGACCTCTATGTGGTCTACATTAAGTTCAAGTTGAACATTAAAGTCTCCTGCTATTATGATATGGTATTTAAGACGGAGGTCTGGGATTAAGGTATTCAATAGCTCGATAGTGGAAGAGCGGTGGTTGGAAGGTCCCGGCCTGCTGTAGGTGTTTATACAAAGGACAGGAAAACCTGAGACTGGGTGGATGGCAACAGCCAAAATGTCATAAGAATCCACGTATATCTCCTTTATACCTCTCACCTCTGTAGATTTTACCCAAGTGATTAAACCCCCTGCCGCCCTACCTGCTGGAGATGGCTTAGCAGGTTTAAAAAAGGAACTAAACCCTTGTTTGTACGTACAATGTGTTGCCCATGTTTCCTGGAACATACAGACATTAAAATTTTCAACAAATGCCCCCCACTCAGTATCGACGAGTTTGCCACTAATGCCAGCCACATTCCAGGACAGAAGTTTTGCTGTGTCCTGGGTGGTAGAATTACTTGAGTTCGTAATAGTATCAACTGGAAAATAGCTGTCAGCAGGATTCGCCTTAGATGAATTTGTGGCTTTGTTAATAGTTCCAGGTTGTAGATCCGATGGAAGAAAAACGCCCGGGCTAAATGGACTAGATGGAAAGTCCGTAGCCACTGAGTTTGAACTGAAAATGGAAGTGCAAGGGTTGGTAAAACCTAGTCAGTCAATGTCCGAGGTAGCCCCCTGAAGATCGAGATCGTGTACTGTTTGGGCCCTTGGGACAGGACCGGAGCTGTTCATAGGAGCCAGATCGGATAGTGGGTCTCTCTGAGCCTGATGGCCTAGTGGTCTTAGATCTTTAATATTTGTAGAGTGGTTCGGGACCAAATTGACTGTTCTGATGGAAGAATTCGGCCACATGTGAGTGACAGTAAGACAGCTAGCTGAAAGAAAAATTGCTGAGGGCTTCCTACTTGTAGTCCGCGCTTCCATTTCCAAAAGGCCTGCTACTAAATGGGAATTTTTGAGATTAAGTATTATAGAGTCACTACGACCAGGAAGACCAGAAGAACCATTGGATCGTTCGACAGATGAAATGTCGTCATGAATGATTGGACCACAGCCCCTGACATGTCTCAACCAATGCGAGACCTTGTTGGCTAGTGAAGCTTTGTCTTCTCTCGTGTTTGGGGTCAAAGGTGGAACATTGCACATATATATGTAGTTGTTATTAATTAGATTAGAGTTGTGGCAGGAAGCTTTTGTGGTGTCCCATTTGAAGGGAACAATAGAGAGAAAAGGAGTAGTTCTTCCAAGAAAGGGCATGGGCTGTTTATCAGGACACTGATCTTCTATAGGACCTGCTTCGCATGCTGGCGACGGGGGGGTCCCAGTTGATAGGACACCTTTTACAGGTGGATGTTTAGTTGACAAAAGATTTAGCTTGGAGTCGCTAATAGGGAGAGAGTGTTTATTTTTGAGAAGGGTGGTGATTTCAAGCAATAATGATCTCAGTTCACCAACTTCAGTCTTGAGGCTACACACCAGTGCTAACAGGTCATTTTGTAGAGGAGCACTCTCTGTGCGTGGCGAAGTTGGGGAGAATGGTTGCTGATTATCCAGGTCATTGGGTGCCAGAGGAGAAAAACGGTTGGAGCATGGAATTATAGGGTGTGTTGTGTAGGCTCTTGGTGCTTCCGAGTCAGAGTGGGGTACAGAAAGGGCAGTGGGGTCTTGGCAAACCAACGGCTGGTGAGATGAAACAACAGATTGTGAATTGGAGGCAATGTGTGACCTGGATGTTAAAAATGGAATAAGAGTACCAGATTTGAGCTCCTTTCGTTTAGTCCTCTCCTTGTTGTTTAAGATCTGTTCTACCTCTTCTATCAGATCGTCTATTTCCTTGGCAACACAGTTAGTGTGGGGTAACGTAACCTTATTGGTTTTGGGTATTTTGGATTTAACAGAACCTGATGCCGGGCCATCTTTTGCCTTGCGCTTCCCCATTGGAGAATGATACTATAATACAATGTGAAGGAGAATTTAGGGTACTTCCCTGTACAAAGTAGGCTGATGCCGTACCTTAGAGCCCAGAGGGGGGGCCCAGCCCGGCCTCCTTCGGCCTCTGACGCCCGCGGACGGGCCCGCGAGCGGGAGCGCTATGAAGAAATTTAAAGGGCTCCTGCCCTTTGCCTCCGGTGCTCAGCCCCCAGGTGAAAGGAGTCAGAAAGCGCGTCCTGCGTTCCCCGGGAGCGCTATGAAGAAATTTAAAGGGCTCCTGCCCTTTGCCTCCAGTGCTCAGCCCCCAGGTGAAAGGAGTCAGAAAGCGCGTCCCACGTTCCTCGGGAGCGCTATGAAGAAATTTAAAGGGCTCCTGCCCTTTGCCTCCGGTGCTCAGCCCCCAGGTGAAAGGAGTCAGAAAGCGCGTCCCCATTTTATTTCAATTGTCTAATCCTGTTACCTAGTACATGTAAAATAGCCACACAGAATAGTATTCAAACAGCACTAACACATTTTGCTAACAGCAAGAATAATATGGACATTTCTGGCAATGTTGAAATATCATCTGGCAGCCTAACACTCTAAAGTGTACTCAGTGCGCTATTCTGTGAGAACACAGAGTAGCTTAACTTGCATCTAGAGTTTCTTAGAAATCAGCACATTACATACCTGTTTTACCGCAAGATGTAATTATCAGTAACCTGGTGAGAGTGGTCCCTCAAAAAGAAAGTGATCAGCTGGGCTCATCTCATCTTGTCTCAGATTCGGCTCAGGTTCAGCTCTCACCATATGACTGAATCCTGCAGCAGTCTGGCAGTCTATGTCCAGATCTCTGGCAGTTTCTTGTGCCATAATCTGGGGCGAAGGCCCTCTCCTTTTATACTATAGACCATCTGTTAAATCTCACATGAGGAATGTCAGAACCCCTTTTAGAGGGCTCTAGTGTTTGTCAGACAAATCGCTGTTTCACCCCTTCCTTGAAACGTAGTTGGGGTTTTCTCCAGTCACTGGTGGCCACATCCAGGGAATGAGTACTACTAGGCTGTACTCCAGAGTACCCCTTTGACTCTTTACTGTTAGCCAAAAGTGTGTATGGTGCCGCAACACCGTTACCAAAGAGTCCCATTGCGCATTCCATGCCCACTTGAAGTCTTACCCGCTCCTGCAGCACAGAAGTGTTCAGTTTTGTGGCGATTGTCCTGACCACAGGCACTTGAGAGTTCTGATTTTGCTCTGGGAAGTCGGGCTGCTCGTGGTATATGCGAAAGCACTTGCCAGGCATGAGCTCTCGTCCCAAGCGGCTCTACCATTTCCTAGTGATCGTGAGATGCTCCCAGCCTGCAAAGACATGGTACATCAATCTTCCCCACACATGGGTGAAGAGGGAAATCCAGTCCTTCAGCTCGCGACTTGAGCACAGTGAGGGTGCAGCGCTGTCCGTGGCATCCTGTATAGTTCTTGGGGGTCAGTCAGGGACAATTCTCTAGCTGTGCGGGCTTGACCTGCTGAACCCAGCCTCTGCCAAGACTCTTAGGCCCTCGCCTTAGGAAAGACAATGTCTGTACAATCAGCCCATCCTGACATATAGGGTGGCTAAAGTACTTTTTCAAATCAAGCGCAGACGCTTCAATTGCAATCGCTTCCACCATGGCGGTTAGGAGTCTCAGCACTCTCACAGCAGTAACTTCAAAGTTGGCCTTCTCTGGCTTACCGGGTCACCACAACACATTGTTACTGGCTTGGCAAGTTCTATACAATGGTTAGTACACAGCTCATTCCATTGAGACTCTCTCTCTTGGCATATGGGGGACGCTGAGCCACCACTGCAACTGGACAACGACTTGATCGATGCACAGCCATTCTCTCAAACCTCACTCACGGACTCCTTTCAGTAGGGTTCCCCACTGGTCTTCGCTCCCTCCAACGCTCTCTTGTTCCTAATAGACCACTCTGATCTTGGCAAGTAGGTAGGCGCTTGGTGCTCCAGGGCAGTTGGCCTTGGTTTCCTGTGTGATTCCCCCTCAGCTGGCAAGGAGACTAGCAGGCCTTGTCCTCCAGTCCTGGTCACAGCCAGAAGTCTTGCAGAGCTTCCCCTTCTCACACAGCCAATCTTGCTGCTTGGAAGATGACACATTTTGGGGTGTCCAGCTCCCATTCGTATAGTCCTTTTCCAGACACTAAATGTGATATTGAGCCTGAGTTTTTGAAGTTTTATGTTGGTGTTGTGCTTCTTGTGAAGCGTACATTTTCCCTTCTCTTCTTGAAGGGCTGCCTGTCACAGCAGGAAAGACTCAGAAGCTGACTACCCCACAACCTAGTTTATCAGAATGACCAAAGTTCACACATGGATGTCAGTCACAGTGATATGTGCATCAAAAGGCTAATACTGGGATCCAAGCCCTACTCTTCAGGATTCCCTTATCAGCCTCATCTTCCTGAGATGTGTCCAGATCCCTCCCTTTTGACGAATTGCTGAATCAAAGAGCACTTGCTTTAAGTGTAAAGGGAGAGTCTCTCCCCTCCCTTCCTCCAGTGTGTGTCAAACCCAGCTCAGATGAATGCAGCAGTATACAAATCTGTCTGGGGGGACTCCTCTACTCCTCACGTCTTCACCAGGCAGGCCAGGCTTCCCAAAATGGAACTCATGTAATGTACCATTGCAGGCACACTTCACTTAGTGTGCTTTCACAGCACGCATATTGTCCAGCACTTTTACCTCTGTGCATTGTACCAATACATAAACAATAAACTTTCTGCACACACATTCCTTCTGCATGCACTGTTTAATACTGTAGCCTGTCTGTATTGTACCAGTGTGCTGTTTGCAAACACACAGTGCCAGCACACACACTTAACATGTGCCTGCTGCACAACACTTCACCCTTTATGTATTGCACTTCTTAAAAGCACACATACACCCAGCACATGCTTTTAACTGTGCATGCATTCAAAAGCACTACATCTCTCATGTAACGTATTCCTCGCAAGCATACATGGACTCAGCACATGCCCTAATAACACTTTTACTACACAGTACTGTTCTGCCTCTGTACTGTACCCTTCACAGGCACACATACATCCAGCACAGTCACTACTCCTGCGCTGTGCAACACTTCGCATCCACCTGATGTAGGCCAAAGGGTGAGTTAAGCATACAGCAGTGGAACTTTGAAAGGTCGGTGACTCTTTAGGTCTTTAGCTACACATTATGCTGTCGCCACCACGCTCGTACTGCTTAACTGTTAGTGAATGCTATAGCCTTCTTCCACTATGAGAGTTGTGCTTATGGTGCCCTTCCCGGTCCAACAGGACCGCAATCCGTCAGACAGGCCTATGTCATGGCACAAACACAATGATCCGTGTTTGCCTATGTCAACAAAAATCAGCGTTAGGAATCCAGAGAACAGTACAGTTTGGCACTCAGGGCAGGGCTGTTCGTCTTTTATCATGCAGAGAACTTCTTTCAACCCCACAAGGAATTTTTGGCGTAGTCTGCTTACATCAGTATTTTTTTTTTAAGATTCATTAGTTTGAACTAATATGATCAAATGTATCAATTCAGACTACATTGTTTGTTATTTCTGTTAACTGACTTGAGATATAGATAACCAGGCACCCGTCCAAACAGATGTTGCACTAGATATCCTATTAATGTCCTTGTCTTGATTACTTGACACATTCACAAGTTCTTTGAAAGAGAAAGACAAAAGGCATCTATGTCAAAAGGTAGACATGCCAATGATGAGGCTGAAAATGGTTTCTCAGCCTGTACAAAATGGATTCTTGTCTTGTGGGCTTTACGTCAGATTTGTCATGTGCAGACTTAATTGCTTGGTCAGGTCATGCGCCATTCCCCGACCTAGAAAAGAAGGGAGTACTCTTGCTTGCATTTTAAACAAGCAAGCATGTTTCATCTTGAGAGTATGGTGCTAGTGACCTGTCGCAGTGAAAGGTCAAGTAAGCTTCTCTCTCTAGCAATAGGTGACATACAAGGTCTCAGATTCCTCTTGTTACTCATAAGGGTTGCATTAGCAGCTAGAACCCACCTTCTCATATGGATGCTTTGTAGTTGCAGAGTGGCAAGACCTGGGTCTCCTGTCTGCCTCTGCCATTTTGCTTTGCTCCTTCTTGGTGCATGGGCAGTAGAGCATACAAAATGCAGTCTCACCCCACTCCTCACACTCCCACCACCATGCACTCCACCTCTCCCCCTCCCTCCATGTTCATGTCAAATTTCCCCCTGAAATACTAGTGCAGAAATATGCAGAGACTTCGAGAAGCTCCGGCCCACAGGTCACTTCCCAATGGCAGTCTTGTTGAGAGGTAATTTACACACGAGCAGTGCACCAAATCCAGGTACTTCCATCCTCCCTGCCACTCCAGATCTTTGAGCAACTGGATTTAGTGCAGCTTACAGCTCAGGGAGTTCCAAATTCTCAGTTGTTAATCTATTTGTTTTCTATAATATCAGCTATGTAGTCCTTCCTGGCGGCTGTCTCCCGCTCAAGGGAAATGGACACCATGTGGTACAAGCCAGATTCTTCTGGTGATTCGCACCAGGAACAGCAAGATTCAAAATTACCTTGACTTTCCTTCTACCTTTTGATCCATCTGCAGGTTATGCCACCTAGTTCAACTCTTTCCTGGAGACTACCGGTGTGAAGCATGTGGCCAGGGATACTGCCTCAGTCATTACTCAAGCTTTTTGTGCCCACAGTTCTGCTAGTTACATTGTGTAAAGGGGGGCGTTGAACAGGCCATAATTTACCCGTTTTTTTTATTTTATAGAGGAAAGCTGATAGAAATTGGGTTTCTGGTTGCAGAGGTATGAACCCTGTCCAAGCAGGAACCACAGTCCTAGCCAGGGTACGTCATCACACACCCTAAAGTAAGCTGTGCCCACCCCCTTTTAGCTTGACAGATCAGTCAGGCTTAACTTGAGAGGCAATGTGTTAAGTATTTGTGCAATACTTCAAACAGTAAAACGGTGAACACACCTCACAAAAAAGTACAACACCTAGTTAGGAAAATAGATATAAATTTAATGAACAGAATACGACCAAATGACAAAACTCCACTTAGTAGAATTCGAGATATGAATTTGTGAAGAAAAAACGTAGTCGGAGTGCTTAAAAGCAGAAAGCGCCAACTGGGGCTAACTGATCACTCTAGACTGGGTTAAATCCAAACGTTCAGACCAACAGTGATAGAACGCAGGGTGGATACAGTCCCAGATGGATAAGTCCTGCCGAAGTTTTACCTTCTCAAGAATGGAGCCAAGAGTCCTGTTCGCAGGGAAGAAGTTCGCCGGGAGCAAGTAGAGCATTGCTGGCGGTGGTCCACAGGGGCGAAGAGTTGGGCAGGTGTCGCGGACAGGCTGGCTGGAGCCTCGCAGTTCGTGCGGCAATACTTGCTGTACAAGGAGACGAACTTGCGGCGGCTCGTGCTGATTTCTTCAGGCAAGTAGCGCGGTTCCAGAGCAAATGGGCCCGTTGGCGGTCACAGAGTCCCAAAGCTAATTTCAGGAGCCCAAAAAACACTTCAAAGGGCACAGGACCTGAGAGACACCTCTTGAGGGGGTCAGGAGCTTTTTTGAAGATGAATCCAGGAGTTGTGGGGAGCCTCCAAGTCCCTGAGTCTCAGATTAGGAGGCCAGAAGACTAGTCCTTGGAGTCACTTTGGGGTCCTGGGCTTAAGATGGTGGGTTGCAGATCCAGTTTTCCTTCCCCAGGTAAGAAGGCAGCAGGTCAGCTCAGCTCAGCAAAGCAGGAGTTCAGCAGAGTACCAGCTCAGCAGAGTGGCAGTCCTTGTAGCAGCACAGCAGTCCTTCTTCCTGGCAGAGTATCTACAGGTCCAGACGTATAACTGAAGTGTGGCTCTGAAAGCCCTATTTTCCTACCTTGGTGTCCTGCTCCTAGAAAGAGGGAGACATTTCTGGAATAGGTTCTTTGAAGTTCTGGGAGTTTCTTGCCTCCCCTGCCGTGGCTCCGAGCTGGCTGCACTGTCAATACAGGGTTGTTAAGCCTATTGTGAGGAGGCATGACAAAGCCTGTTCAGGTGCAAGTGGGCTGTGCTTTGCACCCACCATCAAACCAGTTAATGGGCCATTCAGGCTCCTCTAATCCAACTATTGTTTGACTCTGGGAGGAATTCACAAAGTCCTAACTGTCAGTTGCACCTAGTCATGTGACCTTAGACAGGCTGCAGGCACAGATGGCTTATGGCAGGAAAGTGCCAACTTTCTAAAAGTGGCATTTTCAAAATTGTAATGATAAATTCAGCTTTACCATTAAAGGAGGTTTATCATTATAAATCCATAGGTACCAAATGTGATATAGCTACTTCCTCTCATTTAGGAAGTATAGTGTATTAAATGTAATGACATCCCCAATGTTATCCTATAGGAGAGGTAGGCCGCCCAGTGGTGAAAAACAAATTTGGGAGTTTTTCACTAGTAGGACATGTAAAACTAAAAAGTACATGTCCCATCCTGGAATTACACAGCACCCTGTCAAATAGGCTACCTAGTGCCTACTTTATGGTTGACTTGTATGTAATAAAAGGGGAATTTAAGGCTTGGCAAGGGGTTTTAATGGCCAAGTCGACATGCCAGTGGGGCTGCACCCCAGCTGTAATGGCAGGCCTGGGGGCTACTTAAGTGGGTGGCACAATAGGTGTTGCAGGCCCACTGTTGGCATTTAATTTACAGACCATGGGTATATGGTATACAACTTTACAAGTGACTTCCAAGTCAGTGAAATATGCCAATTGAGTATAAACCAATTCAGCTATGTCTTAGGGAGCAAGCCCTTTAGCACTGGTTAACAGTGGTAAAGTGCACAGCCAGCAAGAGCAAAAATCCAGCAAAAATAGGAGGAGGAAGGCAAAACTTTGAGGATGACCATGTAGAGAATGCTTTCCAACAAAAGCGCATACTGTGTCAATCTTTCCTGATTCATTGTCCATGTATGTTTAGGAATCATGGATAACTTGTTGAATTTCAGATTATTTATATATTATTTAAATACATTACAAGAATTTGTTTATATTCTACAAATTTTATTTTCATTTCAAATTCATGTAAGCCTATCAATGAAAGCACCCCCTTGATGGCAATAATCCTTGTGTTTGCATATATTTTAATTTCACAATAAGGCAATTTCTAATACATAAACAGTGTTCATTCAGGGAATAAAATGAGTCTCCTTGTTTTCCTTTCAAATGCACCACCCTGCTACTCCAGAGTTTTCTAATTGCAGAAGAAGGCAATAAATAAAGAGGTGCCCAATGTTTCCCTTATTCTTTTTATCCTATACATTACTACACTAGTATAGTACTATACTCACTGTGCTAGTATACTATATCATATCTCTAGCTCAGTGTTTTGTAATTATAGAAGAAGGCAATTTCTCATTAATATGAGTCCAAGGATTTGTTTGTCCTTTACATTATCCTTAATGCCATTAAATAGTTAATGGTCCTTACTTTTCAACACTATCGACAGATCTGGGCCCTTCAATTAATTTCAGGCCTCCTTACGACACTGTTATAAGGACAAATATGACTCCATGCCAATCCATCATGTAGCCTCATAACCTTGTTTTTATGTATTTCGTAGTCCTTTTCATGCCGCATACGACATATAGTTTTTGTAGGGTCATATCATCTTATTGCACTGAGACTGTATTTTCTTTTGTGTACATTGTCACCTGGGCCTATATTTTGCAAGGTTAAGAGTACGTGATGTGCATTGTCACCATCATGGTAGTGCACAGTTCTGCTACTAGCACACAGTGCTGCTTTTGTGACCTGAGCCTCATCCCTAGCTACCTTCACCCCCTGCTGTCCCCAAACCTTCCCCTAAACATCCTTCCTGCAGGTGGGCTATGCTTGGGGTATGTAGCGAATGATCCTGATAGCAGAGGTCACAAAGAAATTAACGAATCTGTGGTGCTGGTAGCCATGTCTCCCCCACCGGAGCCAATTTGGGTCATTAACACTAAGGTCCTCAAGCGGGCTCTGGAATCTGGAAGAAGCTAAAGTTCAAGTCAAATGCCAATGGGACATGCCTCAAGGGTGAAAGAAAAATGTAATCATTTGAACGTTGGGCATGGAAAAGTTGCTTTAAAAAAACTGTGTCTTGTAGTCTTGCACCAACACAGTTGAATGAAGAGTAGTGCAATGCCCTATATGGGTGCCCTTAATTGCAAGTGTTCCTTCATGCAGGAGATTTCACCTCTTGAAGTATTTTGCCCACTCTATCGGCACCAATGCTAGCTCCTTTGGATCCTAGAGACATTTGTCCATTGACCTCCTTTATAGTACTGTACTTTGTAGATGCTTCTGTTTGAGGGCAGGTATGCAGTTTGATGAATCTGATCTGCAGAGAATTCTTCTTAAAAACATACTCACCATTGTTGCTTCTGTGCTGTGGGTAACCCTGTGCTGATATCTCCACTGTAGGAAACCGGGTTTGAGTGGGGTGAAACCCTACTCAAGCAGCAACCACAATTCTTGTCAGCGTGAAACAGTCAAACCCAAATCAACCTGTACTTATCCCTCTGGTAGCTTGGCACGAAAGCAATCAGACTTAACTTAGAGGCAGTGTGTAAATTCTATATGCAGCACTTCAAACAGTAAGTGAAAACATAACACAATAAAAATCTCACACAAATTAATAAAGTAAAATGTAATAAATTATTTGACACCAAAATGGCAAAAATTCGATCTGTAGAACTGGAGATATATAATTTTAAAGGTTTTAGGTAAGTATGGCACCTAAAAGGACAAAGCAACACTCTTAGCTATCTGGTCGTATGAGGCTGGATGAAAATCACGAGTTTAGCCTGTAGGAAAGTACCATCTTGCTTGGCATTTTACCCCCATATTTCACTGTATATATGTTGTTATAGTCTGTGTCACTGGGACCCTGCCAGGCAGGGCCCCAGTGCTCATAAGTATGTGCCCTGTATGTGTTCCCTGTGTGATGCCTAACTGTCTCACTGAGGCTCCTCTAACCAGAACCTCAGTGGTTATGCTCTCTCTACTTTCCAAATTTGTCACTAACAGGCTAGTGACTAAATTTACCAATTCACATTGGCATACTGGTACACCTATATAATTCCCTAGTATATGGTACTGAGGTACCCAGGGTATTGGGGTTCCAGGAGATCCCTATGGGCTGCAGCATTTCTTTTGCCACCCATAGGGAGCTCTAACAATTCTTACACAGGCCTGCCAGTGCAGCCTGAGTGAAATAACGTCCACGTTATTTCACAGCCATTTACCACTGCACTTAAGTAACTTATAAGTCACCTATATTTCTCACCTTCACCTGGTGAAGGTTGGGTACAAAGTTACTTAGTGTGTGGGCACCCTGGCACTAGCCAAGGTGCCCCCACATCGATCAGGGCAAATTCCCCAGACTTTGTGCAGGGGAACCATTACAACACGTGCACTATACATAGGTCACTACCTACGTATAGCGTCACAATGGTAACTCCAAACATGGCCATGTAACATTTCTAAGATCATGGAATTGTCACCCCAATACCATTCTGGTGTTGAGGGGACAATTCCATGATCCCCCGGGTCTCTAGCACAGAACCAGGGTACTGCCAAACTGCCTTTCCGGGGTCTCCACTGCAGCTGCTGCTGCCAACCCCTCAGACAGGTTTCTGCCCTCATGGGGTCCAGGCAGCCCTGGCCCAGGAAGGCAGAACAAAGGATTTCCTCTGAGAGAGGGTGTTACACCCTCTCCCTTTGGAAATAGGTTTGAAGGGCTGGGGAGGAGTAGCCTCCCCCAGCCTCTGGAAATGCTTTGATGGGCACAGATGGTGCCCATCTTTGCATAAGCCAGTCTACACCGGTTCAGGGATCCTCCAGCCCTGCTATGGCACGAAACTGGACAAAAGAAAGGGGAGTGACCACTCCCCTGACCAGTACCTCCCAGGGGAGGTGCCTAGAGCTCCTCCAGTGTGTCACAGACCTCTGCCATCTTGGAAACAGAGGTGTTGGGGGCACACTGGACTGCTCTGAGTGTCCAGTGCCAGCAGGTGATGTCAGAGGCTCCTTCTGATAGGCTCTTACCTCTCTTGGTAGCCAGTCCTCCTAATCTGGTAGCCAAACCTCCTTTTCTGGCTATTTACGGACTCTGCTTTGGGGAATTCTTCAGATAACGAATGCAAGAGCTCATCAGAGTTCCTCCTCATCTCCCTCTTCACCTTCTACCAAAGGATCGACCACTGACTGCTCAGGACACCTGCAAAACCGCAACAAAGTAGCCAGACGACTACCAGCAACATTGTAGTGCCTAATCCTGCTGGCTTTCTCAACTGTTTCCAGGTGGTGCATGCTCTGGGGGTAGCCTGCCTTCACCCTGCACCAGAAGCTCCGAAGAAATCTCCCATGGGTCGACGGAATCTTCCCCCTACTAACGCAGGCACCAAAAGACTGCAACACTGGTCCTCTGGGTCCCCTCTCATCCTGACGAGCGTGGTCCCTGGAACACAGCAACTCTGTCCAAGTGACTCCCACAGTCCAGTGACTCTTCACTCCAAGTTTGGTGGAGGTAAGTCCTTGCCTCCCCACGCTACCTTCAAAGCTGTGTACCGCGTGATTTGCAGCTGCTCCGGCTCCTGTGCACTCTTCCAGGATTTCCTTCGTGCACAGCCAAGCCTGGGTCCCCGACACTCCATCCTGCAGTGCACAACCTTCTGAGTTGTTCTCTGGCGTCGTGGGACTCCCTTTTGTGACTTTGTGTGGACTCCGGTTCACTTTTCTTCTAAGTGCCTGTTGGGGTACTTCAGCGGGTGCTTCCTGCTTCTGTGAGGGCTCTCTGAGTTGCTGAGCGCCCCCTCTGTCTCCTCCTCCAAAAGGCGACATCCTGGTCCCTCCTGGGCCACAGCAGTACCCAAAAACCTCTACAGCGACCCTTGCAGCTAGCAAGGCTTGTTTGCGGTCTTTCTGCGTGGGAACACCTCTGCAAGCTTCATCCCAACGTGGGACATCCGTCTTCCAAAGGAGAAGTTCCTAGTCCTCTTCTTTCTTGCAGAACTCCAAGCTTCTTCCAACCGGTGGCAGCTTCCTTGCACCTACAGCTGGCATTTCCTGGGCTCCTGCCCACCCTCGACAGTCGAGACTATTGGACTTGGTCCCCTTGTCTTACAGGTACTCAGGTCCGGAAATCCACTGTTGTTGCATTGCTGGTGTTTGTTCTTCCTGCAGAACCCCCCTATCACGACTTCTGTGCTCTCTGGGGGTAGTAGGTGCACTTTACACCTACTTTTCGGGGTCTTGGGGTGGGCTATTTTTCTAACCCTCACTGTTTTCTTACAGTCCGAGCGACCCTCTACAAGCTCACATAGGTTTGGGGTCCATTTGTGGTTCGCATTCCACTTTTGGAGTATATGGTTTGTCTTGCCCCTATACCTATGTGCTCCTATTGCAATCTATTGTAATCCTACACTGTTTGCATTACTTTTCTTGCTATTACTTACCTCATTTTGGGTTTGTGTACATATATCTTGTGTATATAACTTATCCTCATACTGAGGGTACTCACTGAGATACTTTTGGCATATGGTCATAAAAATAAAGTACCTTTATTTTTAGTAACTCTGTGTATTGTGTTTTCTTATGATATTGTGCATATCACACCAGTGGTATAGTAGGAGCTTTACATGTCTCCTAGTTCAGCTTAAGCTGCTTTGCCATAGCTACCTTCCATCAGCCTAAGCTGCTAGAAACACCTCTTCTACACTAATAAGGGATAACTGGATCTGGCACAAGGTGTAAGTACCTCTGGTACCCACTACAAGCCAGGCCAGCCTCCTACACAGCCCAACTGCGATGGAGCTCAGGAGGGATACAAGGACCAAGTTAGCCCTGCTGAAAACGTTATCTCCTGAAGCCCAGTGCAGAGTTCCATTCGCTGATGTTAGTCGCTGTTGTGGGAAAAGCAGGCTAAGCGCGCAGATCAGGTCTTTCATCGTAGACCTCATTTCTGGAGAATCACGCTGGCGGTGGATGAGGGCTGTCAGTGCTGTAGAGCGAAGTGTAGCTCTTTCAGTGCCAGGCGTTGCTGGTGGTTAATGTAGCGTGCAGATTGAGGTTCTTCGGGCTTCCCATTGGCAGTCAGTGCGACCAGCAAGATCTTGCCGTGACTGACCCAGTCATGATGAGCCCATCTTTTTTCAAGGAGGAGGTCAGCTGATGTCACACCCCAGGTCCAGGACCTGAGGGACACCTCTTGAGAATCAATTAACTCACTCCATCAGATGCCAGCAGGCTCAAGCATGGCCTGTGCAGCATGTTCAGCTGGGCAGTTGCAGGGAGTCCTCTGGTGCTTGCTATGTCCCTGTAGCTCAGAACATGAGGTCAGTCAACTGACCCTTGGAGTCATGGCAGCCTGGGATAAAAGGTGCAGTTCCAGTCTTCTTTCTCGGCAAGCAGGACAGGCCTCAAGCACCAGTGCAGCAGGGTGTCCTACATCTGTAGTATCCACAGGTCCAGGATTTTACTGAAGAGTTGAATCTGCGGTTCCAATATTTATACTTGGTGCCAGCTTTGAAGTAGGAGACGGTTATGGAGTTTTCTACACCCAGAGGTGTTTGGAATTGAATTCCTCCCTGCCCAGACCCTAGCTGGTCTGGGGCACAATAGACTGGTGTGAAACCCTTTGAATGTGCAGTGACAGAATCTTTGTGATGTGCAACTGTGCTAGGTGACAGCTCCCCCCCCCCCCTCCACACACAATTCAAGTCAGATGGCCCATCCTGCCAACACTTACTCCCCCTTTCTTTGTCTAGTAGCAATACACACAGATCAACTGCCAGTTCTACCTATTCATGTGACCCAGGATACAGGCACTAAATGGTTAGGACAATAAAATGGCAACTTACTAATATTGCCATTTTCAACATTGTAACTTAAAATCTAACTTTCCCATCCATTAAAGATGGTTCAAACTTACAATTTGTTTGAGTCCTAACTGTTCCCAATTGAACGTTTTCACTTATAAATATAATAATGACAACCCAATATTATTCTGTGGGAGAGGCAGACCTTGCAGTACTCAAAACAAAATTGGAAGTTTTTTTCTACCAGAACATTTAAAACTTAAAAGTACATGTCCAGCTCTTTAAATATACTGCATCCATCCTGCCCTATGGGATCTTTATGTATCATCCTAGGGGTGGCTATATGTATTAAAAGGTGAGGGGGAAGGCCTGTCAAAAAGTTTTATTTTGCCATGTCAAAAAGGCAGTATAAAACTGCACACAGAGACTTCAGTGGCTGACCTGAGACCTGTTTAAAGGTTACTTAAGTGGATTGCACAATGGGTGCTGCAGGCCCACTGGTAGCATTTAATTCACAGATCCTATGTACAGGTAGTAACACTTGACTAACTTGTTACATTTAATCTTTAACAGTGGATCTCTTGTAATTGGTTGATGTATTTTGAGTGAAAGAGGATGGCCTCCTAATAAAGATGCTACCTAAAACTAAGTTACTTATTCACTTTTATGAGTGCTAGAGTTTGGGAATAACAAGAGCTTTGACCTGGAGAGAATGTGTTTCTTTTAGTAATTAAATATTGGAGGGAAAAATCAGAAGTAAAAGTATGAAAATATTGGCTAGGGCTCATGCAGGTATTAAGGATTAGAAGTAATGATTCAGTTGACTAATGGATAAAACTGAAAGGGGAAGATTAACAAAAAGAAAGAAGGGGGTGTATATGGGGACACACCCTCATAACAAGCATTGGCAAAATCAATCGATTTTTTTATTTGAACACTTTTGACTTCATCAATGCATGCTTTGTGTGGTTTGTAGTTAAACGTGAATGCACATGCTTCCACAGCTACCCTCTGAATGCATTTTATTTCAAAAAATCCTGTGCACAAAGATGAGTGACTCAGCTGTAGGCGCAACAACTAGGGATATCTTTGAAACTGTATTTTATTTTTCTCCAGTATTGGGGTATCTTTCATAGATTCACATGCTTGAATAATTACCCGTAGTCGAAGTGGGAGTCCCACTATATCATGGTAAGCAGTATACATTAGTATAATAGGCTGTAAAGGGAATGAAAGGTTCAGCTTAGTAGCCTATCTAAGCCTTTTGTTTTTTGTTTTAAAAGGACCAAAGTTGAACAATGACCCTTAGAACACTCCCAACAGAGGCATCTTCCCTCAGATTTTCACTGCACATCATGTGTGAGGGAGTGTCCCTGAGCTCTGCTCAGTTTTTCCTGTTTCAGTGATTTCCAGATTGTTATTTCTCTGTTCCTCTTTGTCAGAAATGGTTAAGGAAGGACTCTTCATACCCTGTACCACTTGTGGTAGGAAAAGGCTCCATTCAATAGATCCTCACAACAAATGTATATATTGCCTTCATCCATTGTACAAGGTGACACACTGCAGGATATGCAGATCTTTTTCTGCAAAAAACCCCAAAGAGCTTGAGGGAAGACTTTTAGTATGGTTACAGAAACTTAAATTCAAGGCTATTGTAGTTTCTGAGGAGGAAGGTAGTGAGACTTTTAGTATGGTTACAGAAACTTAAAACCAAGGCTGTTGTAGTTTCTGAGGAGGAAGGTAGTGAGTGTTCCATCTCCTCAAAGACTTCCAGAAAGAGGGAAAGGTCTCACCATGACACCCCTTATTAAAGCCAAAAAGCCTTGAAAAGGGCCTTTCATGGATCTATGGATGGCTCCTCCCATGATGAGAAACAAAAAAGGGCTTCCTCAGACTCTAAATCTGAGCCCTATACTTCATCTACAGCTCTTCTATAAAAACCTAAATCTTTATCTGAACTTCCACTCAAAAAAGTCTAAATTCACTGTTAAAATATCGTTGACGATACCAAAGACGTCAAAACCAGTGTCAGGCAGCGAGAGGTGACAGTTTCATCACCAGAAGCCCGACGATGCCTATACAGTCGTCATCCATTCAGTCAACAGTGATGACAGTTTTAGTGTCGACAGATCTTACATCTCTGACGACCACCACAACACCAATGAGATCCATTGCGTCGAAAACAGTGACATCAACTAAGACTGTGCCAACACTGTCGACGACTGCATCGGTGTCAGTGCCACCATTGGAAAATTCCTCCTCCTCGTCTGCGAAGTCCGAACACAAGAGACCATCAGCATTACTGTTGCCTACACCGTCAATGAAATTTTTACCATCTCCTCAAAGTATTCGTCCTGAATTCACATCGCCTGCGGACATGTCACCACTTCTACCCAGCCCAATTATTGAATATTCAGGACTCGAATGACGATCAAGGGATGTTTGGTGCAGCTCACAGCTCTGCTGAATTGCACATGAAATATCAGGATGAAGCGCAAGAACAAGATTATTATGAGCCCGTTTATCAAAGTCATCACTACTTGAAGCAATATCATCCTTTTGCTCCGTTGACCACCACCACCAGGCATGGTCCACGTTCCAGCTACCCTGCTGCAAGACCAGCAAAGCGTGCTTACAGACTGTGAAAAGCATTTCCCAACACCATCTGAAGTGCATCAATCACCTGCAGTAGTAACGATGCCTGCATCTAAATCGTCATAACATCTACCTCCACCCCCTACCCCTAGAATGACTCCACAAACCTATATTGCCACGCATCCTTCAGAAAATCCTTCCTCAACAGATAATGATGATGCTAATGATGATGGAGATAAGAAGGCGAAACAAGACAATTGCACCATTGCCAATAAATAGGATTATTACCTAAATCCTCCACCTTCTCCTCCAGCGCCACTGCCAGTGGATTCTCCACCTGGAGATATTGGTGGTTTTCACATGCTAATGGAGAGAGCAGCCAACTGTTTTCATCTCCCTATCACTATTAAACAGACTGATTTCTATATGATTATAAGGCTCAATCCAGAAAGGCAGTCAGAGCATTACTGATTGTACACTATATATGGAAAGAAGGAGTAAAAATCATGAAAACACCAGCGACCGTCACTGCTGTTCTTCCTAGAATAGATAAAAAATAAAAAGCGCCAGAGGACTCACCTGCTTGTTTGATCGGACATCCAAGACCTGATTTGGTCATTTCTCAAGCCGCACAATGCACGTCCAAAAATCCTTCCACTCCGATCACTTATCCACCTGACAAGGAGGACAGGCGGCTAGACTGTATCAGCAAAAGATTCACAGTAATGTCAGGCACAAATGTCCGGGAAGCAAACTTTCTGGCCATTCTGAGACGATATGATTGCCAAATGTGGTCAGCATTGCCACATACCTGGATTTCCTGCCAGATGACAAGAAAACCAAAGCTATTCACATTTTTACAGGAAGGCAAAAAAGCGGCATATGAAATTGACTGTGCAATGGATATTACATCTATAGGCTTCTGGCAGTTGGCTGGATCTGCTGTTCTTTGGTGCCATGGTTGGCTTAAGGCCACATTGTTCCACCCAGAAGTGCAAACCAAAATCCTTGATATGCCTTTCGATGGCGATTCTTTATTTCGGAAGCAGGTTGCTGATGCTCTGCAGGCCATAAAAGCGGACACAAAAACAGCTCAATCCCTCTTAACTCTTCAGTTCCTTTTCTTGGCATGCGTGGCCGCGGATCTTACTCGTATCATGGAGGATACCAAATATACCAGCCGCAATCTTACCAGCAGTCCTTTTGGCCTGCTTATAAACGGCATCAACCCTATCGAGCACCACCATTAGCAGCCTATTCTAAACAACAATTAAGGAGGAGATGGGCTTCTTCTGCCAGAGATACCACTAGAAAATGAAAACAACTTCATTGTACTGGTTAAGCCCCCTACTCATCCTTTGGTGGGTGCCAGAATTTCCCAGTACTTCCATCAATGGAGCAAAGTAACAACGGACATATGGGTCCTAGAGTTCGTCTAGCATAGCCATACTCTGGAGTTCACTCAAATTCCACCTCATACTCCACCAACAAAAGTCCTCCCTTCTCACCTTTATCTTGTTTGTAAGGAGGTTTTGGCCATGTTGTCAAAAGGGGCCATAGAACAGGTCCCACAGACTCAAAAAAGGAAGGGGATTTTACTCATGTTTTTCCCTCTTGAGGAAGAAATTAGAGGAGTGGCGTCCCATTCTCGACCTCAGGAAACTCAACAAATACCTGAAGAAACAATCTTTCCATATGGTTTCCCTCCAGTAACTTCTCCATCTTCTCAGCTTCCGAGGTTTTCTTACCAGCCTCGATCTCCAGGATGCCTATTTTCCCGTTCCCATCCATTCCAGCCATCGCAAATTTCTCAGATTTACAGTAGCTGTTACTCATTACCAGTTCAAAGCCTTCCCTTTGGTCTCCGATCCACTCCCCAGTTATTTACAAAATGTCTTGCTGCAGAGGCGGCAAGTTTTCCCTTACCACAACGACTGGTTGATAAAGGCTCCATCTTTCCAGCAGGTGTTGAAGGTTACTGCCAAGTGGCTTCACCTCTTTCAAGCCCTAGGGCTCAGTCAATTTCCAGAAGTCCCTCCTTTTGCCTTTGACAAGGATAACCTTGCTGGGAGAAACTTTAGACACATTACTCGACAAGGCATTCTTGTCTGTAGGCGGCCAGCAGAAACTCTCCATTCTGGCATGCTTCCTTTAAAGAAAAAAGTGCACTTCAGTTTGCTTGATCAGATCTGTAATAGGCATGGTGCCTTCAGCCACTCTCTTAAAACCCCATGCTTGTATCAAAATGCAACTGTCCGAGGAGCAATTGGTTGAACAGTGGCTCCAGTCGGAAGGACAATTTGATGACGACATACAGATTACACTTGTCATGAAAGCAGCTCTTCCCTGGTGGTCAAGCTCCAGCATTCTCTCCGTAGGAATGACATTATCTCCTCCCATTTCTGAATATGTCATTACAAAGAACGCTTCTCTAGAAGAATGGGGAGCTCCTTTTCAGGATCTCCTAATTCAGGGCAAGTGGACTCCTGAACAGTTAAAACCGCACATGAACTTCCTCGAGCTCAGAGCAATATCACTGTCACTTCAAGCTTTCTTGCCGAGAGTTCAAGTTTCCTCCATGTTGATTAGGACAGACAACACAATGAATATGCATTACCTCAACAAACAGGAGGTACAAAATTCAGGATTCTGTCCCAAGAAGCTCAGACTATCTGGCCGTGGTCACCGAGACATCTCCCAGAAGTACACAACTCTCTAGCAGACACCTTGAGCAAAGCGTCCCAAAGTTGCCATGAATGGGAATTGAGCCAACTGGTCCTGGATGTCGTATTTCAGCAATGGGTCCAACCCAATCTGGATCTTTTTGCATCACAAGAGAACAAAAAATGCCGGTTTTACGTCAGCAGGTACCCTCAAAAGTGTTTCCGGTGAAGTGCCCTTTTGATACAGTGGTCTGGAATTTATGCGTATACTTTTCTGCCGATCCCACTTATTCCCAGGATTCTCAGGAAAATCAAACGGGTACCATACTGGTTAAAGCTCATAGCTCCACAGTGGCCCAGACAACACTGGTTTATGGAGCTCCTCATGTTGCCGGTGGACATACACGTTCAACTCAAGCCCCAAGTAGACTTGTTCTTGCTGAACAATCCCCACGTCTTTCATCCAGACTCGATTTATCTGCTTTTATCAGCTTGGCCCCTAAGCACCATGAGCTACAGCACCTAGATATTCCAGAGGATTGTCCGAGTATTTTTGCAAAGGTCAGAGCTGATTCTACCAACAAAACATATTGGTTCAAATGGAAACGTTTTTCTCTTTGTTCTTAGAAATCTAAAGTACATCCTATCACATCTCCTCCTGAACAAGTGTTACCACATTTACTGTCTCTAGTCAAATCCAGTCTAATGTATTCCCCTGTCAAAGTGCATCTGGTTGCTATTTCCAGGTATAGGTGAACTTTGTGATCTCTTTTCTTGTGGTCCTACAGATTAATTGTCCAGGTTCTTAAAGGAGTCTTCAGAGCATATCTTCCAGTAAAGTTGCTGCCACCTGCATGGCTGCTTAACACCATGCAATCCCAACTGATTAAAAGTCCATTTGAACTGATTCATAGGGCTGAACTGAAGTTCCTTACTTGGAAGGTGGCAATGTTACTAGCCCTTACCTCTGCTAGAAGAGTCAGCAAACCTCACGTTTTCACTATTAAGGAACCTTTCTTGCAATTCAAAGGTACCATGGTAATTCTGCAAACTGATCCTAAGTTCATACCGAAGGTTCCCACCGTTTTTCATCTAAATCAACCTATTATGTTTAAGACTTTCTTTCCCCAATCTTAAAACACCAGCGGAAAAAAGTCTCCATGCTCTTGATGTCGAGAGATGTTTAAAGTTTTACCTACATCGTGCAAAGAAAGCTTATTGGTAATACTGATCAACTTTTTGTGGCCTATGGCAACAATAACAAAGGTGGACAAGTCGCCAAGCCCACCATGGCAAGGTGGATTTCATCAGCCATTCACTTCTGTCATTCCACGACAGGCAGGCCTTTAAGTCAGAAGACTAAAGTACATTCTATGAGTGGAGTTTCCCCTGCAGCAGCTTTATTTGCTGGGGTCTCCATCGAAAATATATGCTGTTGTGTAACGTGGAAAAGCAGGGACACTATCACCCAGCATTACTGTCTGAATGCAGCACAGACTAATGATACAGCTGTGGGTCAAGTGGTACGTATGCATCTTTTCCAATAAGGAGAGCCTGTCACTATATAATGTATAGTGTTGTACCCACCATCCACTGTTAGAATTGTAAATTTTGTAACTAATTAATTTATTGCACTGCTAACTATTCTGTTTCAAACTTGTGAATCTATGAAAGATACCCTAATACTAGAGAACTAATGTGTTACTTACCTCAAACTCTGTTCTCCAGTATTGATATCTTTCATAGATTCACGCGTGGCCCACCCTCTTCCTCTTAGAGGCTCTCCTTCTTGACCAGTGAGGCCTATCTCACTAGTGCTTGGAAATCTGAAAAAAGATGCTGCCTTTGAGAGTGTTCTAAGGGTGCTGTCGCCTGATTGGTCACTGACCAACTTTGGTCCTTTTTTAACAAAGAACGTAGATCGGCTCTTAATCTAAATCTTACATTCGCTTTACAGCCTATTATACTGATACGCAGTGCGTACTATGAGACCGTGGGACTCCCACATCGAGGATGGGGAATGATTCAAGCATGTGCATCCATGAAAGATACCAATACTGGTGAATGGTAGTTACAGGTAAGTAACAAATTCTTTACAAATCTCATTCAAAGTTGGATGTGCACCCATCTGTAGTGGACATCTTTGGATGAACTTTGTAAAAATTGAAAAATATTGAAAGATGTCTGTTGCACATGCATGTGCACAAGCAGGTGGCCACCTTGAAATTTAAAAAAATAGCATTTTAAGGTGACCATCTACCAATACACTGGGCAGTGGACAAAAATGAGTGATGGGTCGGCAGACAAAAGGGCATGGGGGGGGGGGGGGGGGGGGGGGATAAAAGTGTGCTGGGAATTGGGCTAGAGGTAGGGCAGTAACATTAGGGTACCCTCATGTGTACAGCAATGCAAGATCCAACATCAGCCGTGGAAGGATATATTAAACAATCAAAACGCTGTGAGACCTAGTGATCGTGGTTGGGATAAACACAAGAATAGGGAGATAAGCCATCCAATTAGATGCACACAAGTGACCTAGACAACAAAGCCATCAGATCATGAACAAGAGGCTGGCTCAAAGTCTACTCTGTCTGTATGTAATTCGATGACATAGCAATAGGCCATGCCAACAGACTGCAAAAACTGTTTGTAACCACAATCTAAAGTAAGCATTGACAAAGCCAATAGGTCTGGCGTTGGCCAGCAGTTGTTTGGCTTTGTCAATGCTTGTTTTGGTGTTATGTTTTTTTCCAAAACTTTAGGGTTGGGAAAGCTGCTGGGCCCTCATTAATCCAAACGCATTAACTGAAAGTAAAAATATGTTTTGGTCTCAAAAAACACACTTTGCTACAGTAGTCCCTGCGCTTAAGGAAACTACTTTTTGTGTGGAGGTGCTCCTTGTGCCGTCACTGAGTGAAGTGAGCCAGTGGCTGAAATTGGCTGGCCTTCAGCCCCATGCTGTATGCTCTAGGTGGCGGGAGAAAATTATAAATGACACAGACCAGACTCACATATGAAGAGTGTTTGTCTGAAAGCCTCTTGAAGCAAGTAGATGATACATCATTTTAGTAAAATCAAAAGGTCTTGGCAAATGTTATACCTACAATGAAGTCTTATAGTAAGTTACTTTGAGAAATAATTAATTAACAGATATTAAATAAGTTTACATTTGTCTTGTCCCCTTACAATGTGGTGGTTATGCCTTTTAAGTATGTAGCTTTTCTTCATTTTCTTTAGCAAAACCTGTGTAAAATACACTATTTTGTCCTCTATTTTCCAAAATGTTCAAAGGGGAACACCTCCTTCCCCAGTCCTGCTTGGGATAGATGAGTACGTTCACTGTGGACAGGCCTTCACAGCTACCAGTTTTGAACATCACCAGCCGCCACCAATCTGTTGGCTGAATTTCCTCCACAACATATCACTTCAGTGGAGGAAACTCCGGCTACAGTTGGTTTCCAGTCCTTGTACTGAGTTTTCTCTAGAAATCGGACGATTTTTAGTTCCCGCTAAACTCCAAAGTAAATGAGACACAGAGTGTTTATAGATGACTCTCAGTCTTTAGCTTTTATTTACTTTACTCCAGAGATAATTAGGAAATCTGCCACTCAGGAAGCAGCAATTAGGAAAGCTCAGTGAAAACAAATGCATGCCTTATAAGAGGGATCATACTTTAACATGTAGGTAATGGTGGCAGGTACTGTGGTTCAAGACACCATATTGTGAATTGCGATCTATCTACACCACCTAGTCTCCGACATGTAGATCTGGACCGACAGGTAGTTAATCATTTGTCGGCCTTCGAGGTTTTGCCTCATGAATATAGCAGGAGGCAGCACCAATGAGCTGCAGACCCTTGAACTAGCCAAGCCAATGGCACACATGCCGCCACTACCACCACCTCCACGCTTGGAACATGGCCAATCACCATGCAGCTTGAAAGACACTTGCTCGTGTGTAAAGCAGGCTCAGCACTGTTTAACATACTGTGTGTGTGAGCACGGGGCTGGCAAAGAATAGCAGAGAGGCTCAAGTGCAGTACGGCAGGAGTCCGAGGGAAAGTGAGTGCGCTTAATGAAAATGACTAGACGATCACCTTATCGGATGTAGTAAACATTGTAACAATTGATATACATACGTTAGTAAGTCGTGTTCATTTTCATTCATCAAAAGTACCTCTCATGATGTAAGACGTTGGAGACTTGTGATCTACACAGTAGAAAACAATCTTGCTTTTATTAATATATTACGCATGGAGAATAATTGACAGGTCTTGCTTCAGATTGAAATAATGGGACGAGTCTGCACAGAATGGCATGATATGCTGACTCGGACGTGTATGCACAAGC
This sequence comes from Pleurodeles waltl, assembly GCF_031143425.1. NCBI lineage: Eukaryota > Metazoa > Chordata > Amphibia > Caudata > Salamandridae > Pleurodeles > Pleurodeles waltl. The sequence goes on along the minus strand of NC_090442.1, from coordinate 856,544,966 downwards.
TCTGGGAACACAGGCAGTGATCTCAACACTGCAACTTGAAGAGGGACGGAAGGGAAGTTTGAAACCGGCTCACAATCTGCCTTAGACAACACAGAGAGGGAGTTTGATTTCTTAACAAACCAGAGAGAATGTTGACGCCCCTCATCTAATTCAATCATTCTTCAAAGAGCTAAAGTGTAGGGTTACGACAGAAAGCATGGTTGTAAAGAGAAGGTAATTCACACCAAAGAACAAAAATATGTTGCTAAATTCTGTTAGTCAGTGTGAGAGCGCACGCTGCCAGTATAAAGAAACAGTTGCAGCCCTTGGATGAGCGAAAGCACAGAGAACACAGCGTATCAGATACAACTCATAAACAAGAGAACATTCTTGTACTAGATAGAAAAGGAAGTGAAACTCCAATCGTAAAAATTAGCGAACTTCCAAAACAGCAAAGTTGGTGCCGCTCCTAAATCAAACCTAGGGTCACGGTTATAAGGAAACGTTGTCAGATCGCAGGCACAGAGTGCTCAAAGAACAAAGACACTATAGCTTTTATATTAAAAATAAAACATTTCTCAGTGTTCCTCCCCCCTAAACGCTGATGCCTTTTGAAGTTATGAAGCAAGCTGAAGACACTGAAGCAAGTCTGGAACAAACCGTTGAGAAATTGTTGCTGGGGCTGACATAAAGAAAACTTCTGCCAGCCATGGTCAAAATACAAAATTGCTACGTCCATTGATCAAAAGAAACTTCTGTACCCACTGTCCAAAAGAAGAAACGTCTGTCCCGCTTGTCTAATGCAGAGATGATCTTAGTAGGAAGACACCTCGTGAGACATGTGGAGCAGCGACATGCCATATGAAACATGCCTGTCTCTTTGTGGCACACAGGAAAGCCAGTGTCGGGGGCTCGGCAACAGTTCAGTAGTGGTGTATCAGGATCAGTGCATCTCGCTGAGCAACTGTGACCCATCACAGCTGCAGTACAAGCAAAGCTCCATCATGCCGATGAGCCATTTACCAATGTCCCACATTGCCATCTCGACTTTGTTGGGACAAATCTTTACATGTATCACCATGAATCTGCTGCCCGCAGTCCTTTGAATAGAAATATAGAAGCGCAGATACTCACTATGCAGAGCACCTGTTTGCCCCCGAGATGTGCCTGCACTCTCCCATAAAAGGTTTTGCACCCCTGCTGAGAAGTCGAGGTATTCACCCTCTCAAATTAAAGAACTGCTTGTATTCGGTACTAGGCAGTACCTGCACATATGGGAAAAGGAGGATGTTTTGGTGTGCCGTGCAATATTACATTTTGCCTTTGAAGCACTCCCACACTTAACTAAACATGTATTTTATTTAATTGTTTTGTAAATTGTTACCACCTACTGGTGGTATCAAATGGAAGAAAAAGCTATTCCCTGAAACTTTGCAGGAAACTATCAGAGAAGTGAAATACGATGTTCAAAATGTATTGACCAAAATGAAGCTTTAAAAATTAAGAAAGCATGCGCGTTTCTACGACGAAGCCCAACAACTGTTTTTGTAATTTAGGTTTAATAAGAAAAAAAAGGTTTTATATTTAATACACTATTACTGTATAAAGAATAGTTTTCCTATTTTATTCATGCTTGTAACACGTCCACCAAGTCTTACGAGAAAGCTTTTTTGAGGATTCCCGGAGCAAAAACGTGGCACGAGTAAGAAGTGCACCTTTTTGAAAGGTCGCCTTCTTCAGACGACCGGCAGCATGTCTGTACCGAAATGTTTCTTCCTGCTCGTAAAGTAAAGCTTAATTGCCGCCGCTGCGGGATATGCTTCCGAGATCGCAGCTAACACCGGGATGCGGGGACAAAGGAACTCGTGGAGGACTCTGGGAAATGCGCTCCTGTTTGTCCAAATCAGTTTAACATACTTGTGTACACATGCAAATACCAACACATGCTAAATCAACCTTAGCATGAGCTAGAGAAACGGATGTCGTGCATAATAATAAAATGAACGCGCGGTCCGAAGCAGTCTGAGGGGTTGCAGGGCACTCGCATAAAAACAAATATTAAAAAAATGCTAATAAAAAGCTACCTTGTCGTGAAGTGTTAGCCTTGAAGTGCGCTAGGTAATGTGAGGCTGATCATATTCTGCATATGTTAAGGAGAGACAGCGACTGAAGTAGACTGACCGTGTATCCCATGCTGTACACTGTATTGGGCGGAACAAAAATGTGAAAGACAATACAGCAGACCAATGGGAGATGGATAACGAAAAGCCCCCTATTATTGTGTATTTTATAGAATGTAAAAAAAAAAAAAAAGTACTCTGCTAACGGCAGACCTAAAAAGAAAACAAAATGACGAACTACTGCCATCTACAGGAAAAAACTAAATTAATATTTGATGAAACCGAAATTGTTTATGAGAAAACAGCCAAACAGGATCCCGATGTCAATTACTGTACGAATAATCTCCTGCGATTAGTCTGAAAATAATTAATGCAGCCTATTTAACCTCAAGAAACTGAAAGGGCAGTTTGTGATGACACACGAGCTCATTGAAGACTACCTCTCTATCTGGGCCTGTAATATCTGTAGTTGTGGGACAGTTAATGCACAGATGAGGCGTGTAACACCTAGGCTACCCTCCCATGTCCAGCCAATACAGACAGAATTAGAACTACGTACATTGTGTTCTCTTTTATTTATAATATATATATATCCTTTAAAAATTGTTTTATTCAAATAAATGCAGCCTTCAAAACCATACAGACCAGTCGGAGGGAGAACAGTACATAGCGCTCACCATAGCACAGCCGTGACAAGTACAAAAATACAAGAACAACATCGTCCACATGTCACCATGATCAGTAAGCCATAGTACCTACACCTTGTTATGTTTTGCTGTACAGTCTCTCCACTTGTGTATCATCTTCTTGGCTGCAACGCAATAGTCCATTCCCTGTCTCTCGGTCTTAACCGCTGGAGGTGAAGTATCCTGCCCTGAGCGGGCTATATCCCTTTTGGCGACCAGGAACCCGACGCCCACAATATACTCTGGCCTGGGAGTCTATCAACCATCAGTTATTCTCAACAGCGCCACCTTAGGGTCTGGCCCCGTCGCGGATTTTCAGACACCTTACCAGGGCGTTGTAGTTACTCTGTGTTGACCCATGAAGAAGTAATCAGCCCCAAACAATGTTGGTGGGAAGGGCCTTCCCCTGGACCGCAGCTGAACAGCCTGGGCTTTGGGGCCTGCCAATCTTTAAATACCTTAATAATGGCACACTATAGAAGTAGCTGAATTGTGTACGGGGTAGGTTGGAAAGCACAGCCAGAACTCGAGCACCCATGGGTGCCAGACCATAATGGGGTCTGGTTATTGAGTTTGTGCAACCAAATAATGTTTTTTTACAGCTCTTTGAAAGCACCGTACAAGGATCCTTGTGACCTGCGGACGTTCCCAGGGAGCACGCCTCCCACTCCGAAGGATCACCACCCTGGGGCGACCAGGGGCTTCCATTTCTAGTTTGATCACCAAGTCTTAGTGGTCTTCCAACAGCCAGTCCCTTATCAGAACCAATGGGCTGCCAGTAGTATAGGATCAAGGAGCCCTAGACTTCTCTCATATATATGGTGAAAACTATGCTTGTTTTAATGTTAAAAAAAAACATGGTGTTGTTACATTTCGGAACAAAATCACGAGATGCAAAATCGCCCTAAGGTCCAAAATTGTTCTTAGTGTAACGTTAGTAGGAATGTGGAAATACTATGACAACCACAGTTGACATTTAGGAGGAAAATCTGTTTTAAGTGCGAAATCTCAATTAGGTGCAAAATACCCCCCCCCCCCCACCCCCCCCCCCCTCCCTGTGCAAAGAACACAGTACAATGGTATCACTTTGGTGAGTACAAATCACATATAGGTGTCAATCAGCAAAATGGTTAGATCACTTTTAGGAACAGAAATATATTTAGGTGCAAAATAACCCATGTGCAAAGTAAACAGTATTGTGCTATCACACTTAAGGAAAACATTCAGGTGCAAAAATGCCTTTGGTACAACATAAGCAAGAGTGTGGGGACTCCTTTTAGAAACATAGCAAAAGTTTGGTTGATGCAAAACAACTACTGGTGCAGCATGAAGAGGAGTTGGAAAAAAATGTTTGAGACTAAACGTGCCACCAATACAGTGCAGGGATACTTTGCTTCACTGGGCCATACACTGAAATAAGATGCGTGCCTTATGGAGGCAGACTTATGCTCCCAATTGCCAATCACTGGTGGTGAGAGGAAAATACTTCTCTGGCATAGTCTAAAATGTGAAATACACTACCTTCAAGTAATGGCTGAAGAAGGCTGAACTAGTCCAACCAATGAATGTAGTGGGTTCAGCAAACATCCCTTTATTTTTGATTTGGTAGACAAGTCTACAAATAACTGTTGCCATGATTTAAGTGTATTTAAGTGTGGTTTTCAATTGCCGAGATGTATGGTTTTCACTTGCAGCCTCCTTTAGACAAGGTGATCTGCCTACTGCTGTAGGAAAGTACCATCTTGCCTGGCATGTTACCCCCATTTTCACTGTATATATGTTGTTTTAGTTGTATGTGTCACTGGGACCCTGGTAACCCAGGGCCCCAGTGCTCATAAGTGTGCCTGAATGTGTTACCTGTGTAGTGACTAACTGTCTCACTGAGGCTCTGCTAATCAGAACCTCAGTGGTTATGCTCTCTCATTTCTTTCCAAATTGTCACTGACAGGCTAGTGACCATTTTTACCAATTTACATTGGCTTACTGGAACACCCTTATAATTCCCTAGTATATGGTACTAAGGTACCCAGGGTATTGGGGTTCCAGGAGATCCCTATGGGCTGCAGCATTTCTTTTGCCACCCATAGGGAGCTCTGACAATTCTTACACAGGCCTGCCACTGCAGCCTGAGTGAAATAACGTCCACGTTATTTCACAGCCATTTTACACTGCACTTAAGTAACTTATAAGTCACCTATATGTCTAACCTTTACCTGGTAAAGGTTAGGTGCAAAGTTACTTAGTGTGAGGGCACCCTGGCACTAGCCAAGGTGCCCCCACATTGTTCAGAGCCAATTCACTGAACTTTGTGAGTGCGGGGACACCATTACACGCGTGCACTACATATAGGTCACTACCTATATGTAGCTTCACCATTGTAACTCCGAATATGGCCATGTAACATGTCTATGATCATGGAATTGCCCCCTCTATGCCATCCTGGCATTGTTGGTACAATTCCATGATCCCAGTGGTCTGTAGCACAGACCCTGGTACTGCCAGACTGCCCTTCCTGGGGTTTCACTGCAGCTGCTGCTGCTGCCAACCCCTCAGACAGGCAGCTGCCCTCCTGGGGTCCAGCCAGGCCTGGCCCAGGATGGCAGAACAAATAACTTCCTCTGAGAGAGGGTGTGACACCCTCTCCCTTTGGAAAATGGTGTGAAGGCAGGGGAGGAGTAGCCTCCCCCAGCCTCTGGAAATGCTTTGTTGGGCACAGATGTGCCCAATTCTGCATAAGCCAGTCTACACCGGTTCAGGGACCCCTTAGCCCCTGCTCTGGCGCGAAACTGGACAAAGGAAAGGGGAGTGACCACTCCCCTGACCTGCACCTCCCCTGGGAGGTGTCCAGAGCTCCTCCAGTGTGCTCCAGACCTCTGCCATCTTGGAAACAGAGGTGCTGCTGGCACACTGGACTGCTCTGAGTGGCCAGTGCCACCAGGTGACGTCAGAGACTCCTGCTGATAGGCTCCTTCAGGTGTTAGTAGCCTTTCCTCTCTCCTAGGTAGCCAAACCCTCTTTTCTGGCTATTTAGGGTCTCTGTCTCTGGGGAAACTTTAGATAACGAATGCATGAGCTCAGCCGAGTTCCTCTGCATCTCTCTCTTCACCTTCTGATAAGGAAACGACCGCTGACCGCGCTGGAAGCCTGCAAACCTGCAACATAGTAGCAAAGACGACTACTGCAACTCTGTAACGCTGATCCTGCCGCCTTCTCGACTGTTTTCCTGCTTGTGCATGCTGTGGGGGTAGTCTGCCTCCTCTCTGCACCAGAAGCTCCGAAGAAATCTCCCGTGGGTCGACGGAATCTTCCCCCTGCAACCGCAGGCACCAAAAAGCTGCATTACCGGTCCCTTGGGTCTCCTCTCAGCACGACGAGCGAGGTCCCTCGAATCCAGCGACGCTGTCCAAGTGACCCCCACAGTCCAGTGACTCTTCAGCCCAAGTTTGGTGGAGGTAAGTCCTTGCCTCACCTCGCTGGGCTGCATTGCTGGGAACCGCGACTTTGCAGCTACTCCGGCCCCTGTGCACTTCCGGCGGAAATCCTTTGTGCACAGCCAAGCCTGGGTCCACGGCACTCTAACCTGCATTGCACGACTTTCTAAGTTGGTCTCCGGCGACGTGGGACTCCTTTGTGCAACTTCGGCGAGCACCGTTTCACGCATCCTCGTAGTGCCTGTTTCTGGCACTTCTCCGGGTGCTACCTGCTTCAGTGAGGGCTCTTTGTCTTGATCGATGTCCCCTCTCTCTGCAGGTCCAATTTGCGACCTCCTGGTCCCTCCTGGGCCCCAGCAGCGTCCAAAAACGCCAAACGCACGATTTGCGTGTAGCAAGGCTTGTTGGCGTCCTTCCGGCGGGAAAACACTTCTGCACGACTCTCCAAGGCGAGAGGGATCCGTCCACCAAAGGGGAAGTCTCTAGCCCTTTTCGTTCCTGCAGAAACCTCAGCTTCTTCTGTCCAGTCGAAGCTTCTTTGCACCCGCAGCTGGCATTTCCTGGGCATCTGCCCATCTCCGACTTGCTTGTGACTTTTGGACTTGGTCCCCTTGTTCCACAGGTACCCTAGATTGGAAATCCACAGTTGTTGCATTGCTGGTTTGTGTCTTTCCTGCATTATTCCTCTAACACGACTCTTTTGTCCTTAGGGGAACTTTAGTGCACTTTGCACTCACTTTTCAGGGTCTTGGGGAGGGTTATTTTTCTAACTCTCACTATTTTCTAATAGTCCCAGCGACCCTCTACAAGGTCACATAGGTTTGGGGTCCATTCGTGGTTCGCATTCCACTTTTGGAGTATATGGTTTGTGTTGCCCCTATCCCTATGTTTCCCCATTGCATCCTATTGTAACTATACATTGTTTGCACTGTTTTCTAAGACTATACTGCATATTTTTGCTATTGTGTATATATATCTTGTGTATATTTCCTATCCTCTCACTGAGGGTACACTCTAAGATACTTTGGCATATTGTCATAAAAATAAAGTACCTTTATTTTTAGTATAACTGTGTATTGTGTTCTCTTATGATATTGTGCATATGACACTAAGTGGTACTGTAGTAGCTTCACACGTCTCCTAGTTCAGCCTAAGCTGCTCTGCTAAGCTACCATTATCTATCAGCCTAAGCTGCTAGACACCCTATACACTAATAAGGGATAACTGGGCCTGGTGCAAGGTGCAAGTACCCCTTGGTACTCACTACAAGCCAGTCCAGCCTCCTACATTGGTTGTGCAGTGGTGGGATAAGTGCTTGAGACTACTTACCACTCTTGTCATTGTACTTTTCATAAGAGAAAAATATACAAAACAAGGTCAGTGTATATACACATAGCCAAAACGTTTTGCATTTCCTCTTTTCACTCTTTTCTAAGTGCTGAAAAGTACTTCTAAACTTTCAAAAAGTTCTTCAAGTTTAAAAAGTTTTTTCTGTCTTTCCAAAAAGTTCTGAAAACTTTTTTCTCTTTTTCTATCACTTTAACTCTCTTAAAAAAAATGTCTGGCACAGGAAAAAATGTTGAACTGTCCAAACTTGCATATGATCACCTTAGCTGGAAAGGAGCAAGGAGTCTCTGCATAGAGAGAGGTTTGAGTGTAGGGAAGAATCCTTCCTTAGAACTGTTAATTAATATGCTTAGAGTACAGGATAAGGCCATGAGTGCCAAATCTGGTGAAAAAGTAGCTAATGGTTTTCAATCTGATCCAGGGACTCCCCCAGGAAAAGGTTCAGGAAAGAAACTTCTTAGCCTGCCCATTACTAGACAGTCTAGCATAGTTGGTACAGAGGTTGAATCACACCATACTGATGGTGTGCTCTCACATTATGCTGGTAGCCAAGCTGTTAGGGTGCCCTCTGTAAGGGACAGGTCTCCTTCTGTTCATTCCCATCATACCTCTGTATCTAGAAATGTCCCTCCCACCCACCCTGATGACAGATTGTTAGAAAGGGAGCTCAATAGATTGAGAGTGGAACAAACCAGACTGAAGCTCAAGAAGCAACAGCTGGATTTGGATAGACAGTCTTTAGAAATAGAGAGGGAAAGACAGAAGTTGGGTTTAGATACCCATGGTGGCAGCAGCAGTATTCCCCATAGTCATCCTGCAAAAGAGCATGATTCCAGGAATCTGCACAAGATAGTTCCCCCTTATAAGGAGGGGGATGACATTAACAAGTGGTTTGCTGCACTTGAGAGGGCCTGTGCTGTACAGGATGTCCCTCAAAAGCAGTGGGCTGCTATCCTATGGCTATCATTTAGTGGAAAAGGTAGGGATAGGCTCCTTACAGTGAAAGAAAATGATGCCAATAATTTCCAAGTTCTTAAGAATGCACTCCTGGATGGTTATGGCTTAACCACTGAACAGTACAGGATAAAGTTCAGAGAGACCAAAAAGGAGTCTTCACAAGACTGGGTTGATTTCATTGACCAGGCAGTGAAGGCCTTGGAGGGGTGGTTACATGGCAGTAAAGTTACTGATTATGACAGCCTGTATAACTAACTTAATCCTGAGAGAGCATATTCTTAATAATTGTGTGTCTGATTTGTTGCACCAGTACTTGGTGGACTCTGATCTGACCTCTCCCCAAGAATTGGGAAAGAAGGCAGACAAATGGGTCAGAACAAGAGTGAACAGAAAAGTTCATACAGGGGGTGACAAAGATGGCAACAAAAAGAAGGATGGTAAGTCTTCTGACAAGGGTGGGGACAAATCTAAAAATGAGTCTTCATCAGGCCCACAAAAACACTCTGGTGGGGGTGGTGGGTCCAAATCCTCCTTTAATCAGAACAAGGAAAAGAAACCATGGTGCTATTTATGTAAAATAAAAGGCCATTGGACAACAGATCCCAGTTGTCCAAAGAAAGGCACCACAGCTCCTACCACTACAACCCCTACTGCTACACCTAATGTCCCTACTAATAGCAGTGGTGGTGGGAGCAAACCTACTAATAGCCAATCCAAGGGAGTAGCTGGGCTCACTTTTGGTAATTTAGTTGGGGTTGGTCTGATTAGGGAGACCACAGAGGCTACTTTAGTCTCTGAAGGGGCTATTGATTTAGCCACTTTAGTTGCTTGCCCCCATAACTTGGAGAAGTACAAGCAACTAACCCTAATAAATGGTGTTAAGGTCCAGGCCTACAGGGACACAGGTGCCAGTGTCACAATGGTGATTGAGAAACTGGTGCACCCTGAACAACACATACTTGGACACCAGTACCAAGTAACCGATGCTCACAACATAACACAAAGCCACCCCATGGCTGTTGTAAATCTCAACTGGGGGGGGGGTAACTGGTCCAAAGAAAGTTGTGGTAGCTTCAGATTTACCTGTAGACTGTCTATTAGGGAATGATTTGGAGACATCAGCTTGGTCAGATGTGGAGTTGGAGGCCCATGCAGCAATGCTGGGCATCCCAGGGCATATTTTTGCTTTGACAAGGGCTCAGGCCAAAAAGCAAAAAGTACAGGGAAGCTTGGATCCTGGAACAATGGACCAAGTGCTCCCTAAAGCTAGGGCTAGTAGAAGCAAACCACTTCCTACTATCCCTCCCTCTACAGTGGATTCTACTTCTGAGGAAGAAGAATTCCCTCCCTGTGCAGAACCTACACCAGAGGAGCTGGAAGCAGACACTGCTGAGCTTTTGGGTGAAGGGGGGCCTGCCAGGGAGGAGCTGAGTGTGGCACAGCAAACCTGTCCCACATTAGAGGGTCTCAGACAGCAAGCTGTCAAACAGGCTAATGGGGATGTCAGTGACTCTCACAGAGTTTACTGGGAGGACAACCTCTTGTACACTGAGCATAGGGATCCTAAACCTGGAGCTGCCAGGAGATTAGTGATCCCTCAGGAGTACAGAAAGTTCCTCCTAACACTGGCACATGACATTCCCTTAGCTGGGCACCTGGGTCAAATGAAAACTTGGGACAGATTGGTACCATTGTTTCATTGGCCTAGGATGTCTGAGGACACAAAGGAATTTTGTAAGTCCTGTGAAACCTGTCAAGCCAGTGGCAAGACAGGTGGCACTCCAAAGGCACCCCTTATCCCACTGCCTGTGGTTGGGGTTCCCTTTGAAAGGGTAGGGGTTGACATAGTTGGCCCCCTTGACCCTCCTACTGCTTCAGGCAATAGGTTTATCTTGGTGGTAGTGGACCATGCCACAAGATATCCTGAAGCTATTCCTTTAAGGACCACTACAGCTCCTGCAGTGGCAAAGGCCCTCCTGGGAATATTTTCCAGAGTGGGCTTCCCAAAGGAAGTGGTATCAGACAGGGGAAGCAATTTCATGTCTGCATACTTAAAGGCCATGTGGAAGGAGTGTGGTGTAACGTACAAGTTCACAACACCCTATCATCCACAAACAAATGGACTGGTGGAGAGATTTAATAAAACTCTCAAAGGCATGATTATGGGACTCCCTGAAAAACTCCGCAGGAGATGGGATATCCTTCTACCATGCCTCCTTTTTGCCTACAGGGAGGTACCCCAGAAAGGAGTGGGCTTCAGCCCCTTTGAACTTCTTTTTGGACACCCTGTTAGGGGTCCACTCACACTTGTAAAGGAGGGTTGGGAACAACCTTTAAAAGCTCCTAAGCAGGATATTGTGGATTATGTACTTGGCCTCAGATCAAGGATGGCTGAGTACATGAAAAAGGCCAGTAAAAACCTTCAGGCCAGCCAAGAGCTCCAGAAGCAATGGCATGATCAGAAGGCTGTTTTGGTTCAGTACCAACCAGGACAGAAAGTGTGGGTCTTGGAGCCTGTGGCCCCAAGAGCACTCCAAGATAAATGGAGTGGACCCCACACAATTGTTGAAAAGAAGGGTGAAGTCACCTACTTGGTTGACTTAGGCACTGCCAGGAGTCCCCTTAGGGTGCTCCATGTCAACCGCCTGAAACCCTACTATGACAGGGCTGATCTCACCCTGCTCATGGCAACAGATGAGGGACAGGAAAAAGACAGTGATCCTCTACCTGATCTCTTCTCTTCCACAGAACAAGATGCTCTTGTGGAAGGTGTAGTTTTGGCTGATTGTCTTACTGCTGAGCAGAAAGATAATTGCATAAATCTCCTAGGACAATTTTCAGAACTCTTCTCTACTGTGCCAGGCACCACTTCTTGGTGTGAGCACACTATAGATACTGGAGACAGTTTACCTGTCAAAAGTAAGATCTATAGGCAGCCTGACCATGTCAGGGACTGCATAAAGCAAGAAGTTCAGAAAATGTTGGAACTAGGAGTGGTTGAGCACTCTGACAGTCCATGGGCTTCTCCTGTGGTACTGGTACCAAAACCCAATTCTAAAGATGGAAAGAAGGAAATGCGGTTTTGTGTAGACTATAGAGGTCTCAACTTGGTAACCAAAACTGATGCTCACCCTATACCCAGGGCAGATGAGCTTATAGATACACTGGCATCTGCCAAGTATCTAAGCACTTTTGATTTGACTGCAGGGTATTGGCAGATCAAATTGTCAGAGGATGCTAAACCTAAGACTGCATTTTCTACCATTGGAGGACATTACCAGTTTACTGTAATGCCTTTTGGTTTGAAAAATGCACCTGCCACTTTTCAGAGGTTGGTGAACACAGTCCTGCAAGGGCTGGAAGCTTTCAGTGCAGCATATTTGGATGATATAGCTGTCTTTAGCTCCAGCTGGGATGATCACCTGGTCCACCTTTGGAAAGTTTTGGAGGCTCTGCAAAAGGCAGGCCTCACTATCAAGGCTTCAAAGTGCCAGATAGGGCAGGGTAAGGTGGTTTATCTGGGACACCTTGTTGGTGGGGAACAGATTGCACCACTTCAGGGGAAAATCCAAACTATTATTGATTGGGTTCCCCCTACCACTCAGACTCAGGTGAGAGCCTTCCTAGGCCTCACTGGGTATTACAGGAGGTTCATTAAGAACTATGGCTCCATTGCAGCCCCTCTTAATGACCTCACATCCAAGAAAATGCCTAAAAAGGTATTATGGACAGCAAGCTGTCAGAAAGCTTTTGAGGAGCTGAAGCAGGCCATGTGCTCTGCACCTGTCCTGAAAAGCCCTTGTTACTCTAAAAAATTCTATGTCCAAACTGATGCATCTGAATTAGGAGTAGGGGCAGTCCTATCACAACTTAATTCTGAGGGCCAGGATCAACCTGTTGCTTTTATTAGTAGGAGGTTGACCCCTAGAGAAAAGCGTTGGTCTGCCATTGAGAGGGAGGCCTTTGCTGTGGTCTGGGCTCTGAAGAAGTTGAGGCCATACCTGTTTGGCACTCACTTCATTGTTCAGACAGACCACAAACCTCTACTTTGGCTAAAACAAATGAAAGGTGAAAATCCTAAATTGTTGAGGTGGTCCATATCCCTACAGGGAATGGACTATACAGTGGAACATAGACCTGGGAGTAGCCACTCCAATGCAGATGGACTCTCCAGATATTTCCACTTAGACAATGAAGACTCATCAGGTCATGGCTAGTCTTATTGTCCTTCATTTGGGGGGGGGGTTGTGTAGGAAAGTACCATCCTGCCTGGCATGTTACCCCCATTTTTCACTGTATATATGTTGTTTTAGTTGTATGTGTCACTGGGACCCTGGTAACCCAGGGCCCCAGTGCTCATAAGTGTGCCTGAATGTGTTACCTGTGTAGTGACTAACTGTCTCACTGAGGCTCTGCTAATCAGAACCTCAGTGGTTATGCTCTCTCATTTCTTTCCAAATTGTCACTGACAGGCTAGTGACCATTTTTACCAATTTACATTGGCTTACTGGAACACCCTTATAATTCCCTAGTATATGGTACTAAGGTACCCAGGGTATTGGGGTTCCAGGAGATCCCTATGGGCTGCAGCATTTCTTTTGCCACCCATAGGGAGCTCTGACAATTCTTACACAGGCCTGCCACTGCAGCCTGAGTGAAATAACGTCCACGTTATTTCACAGCCATTTTACACTGCACTTAAGTAACTTATAAGTCACCTATATGTCTAACCTTTACCTGGTAAAGGTTAGGTGCAAAGTTACTTAGTGTGAGGGCACCCTGGCACTAGCCAAGGTGCCCCCACATTGTTCAGAGCCAATTCACTGAACTTTGTGAGTGCGGGGACACCATTACACGCGTGCACTACATATAGGTCACTACCTATATGTAGCTTCACCATGGTAACTCCGAATATGGCCATGTAACATGTCTATGATCATGGAATTGCCCCCTCTATGCCATCCTGGCATTGTTGGTACAATTCCATGATCCCAGTGGTCTGTAGCACAGACCCTGGTACTGCCAGACTGCCCTTCCTGGGGTTTCACTGCAGCTGCTGCTGCTGCCAACCCCCTCAGACAGGCAGCTGCCCTCCTGGGGTCCAGCCAGGCCTGGCCCAGGATGGCAAAACAAAGAACTTCCTCTGAGAGAGGGTGTGACACCCTCTCCCTTTGGAAAATGGTGTGAAGGCAGGGGAGGAGTAGCCTCCCCCAGCCTCTGGAAATGCTTTGTTGGGCACAGATGTGCCCAATTCTGCATAAGCCAGTCTACACCGGTTCAGGGACCCCTTAGCCCCTGCTCTGGCGCGAAACTGGACAAAGGAAAGGGGAGTGACCACTCCCCTGACCTGCACCTCCCCTGGGAGGTGTCCAGAGCTCCTCCAGTGTGCTCCAGACCTCTGCCATCTTGGAAACAGAGGTGCTGCTGGCACACTGGACTGCTCTGAGTGGCCAGTGCCACCAGGTGACGTCAGAGACTCCTGCTGATAGGCTCCTTCAGGTGTTAGTAGCCTTTCCTCTCTCCTAGGTAGCCAAACCCTCTTTTCTGGCTATTTAGGGTCTCTGTCTCTGGGGAAACTTTAGATAACGAATGCATGAGCTCAGCCGAGTTCCTCTGCATCTCTCTCTTCACCTTCTGATAAGGAAACGACCGCTGACCGCGCTGGAAGCCTGCAAACCTGCAACATAGTAGCAAAGACGACTACTGCAACTCTGTAACGCTGATCCTGCCGCCTTCTCGACTGTTTTCCTGCTTGTGCATGCTGTGGGGGTAGTCTGCCTCCTCTCTGCACCAGAAGCTCCGAAGAAATCTCCCGTGGGTCGACGGAATCTTCCCCCTGCAACCGCAGGCACCAAAAAGCTGCATTACCGGTCCCTTGGGTCTCCTCTCAGCACGACGAGCGAGGTCCCTCGAATCCAGCGACGCTGTCCAAGTGACCCCCACAGTCCAGTGACTCTTCAGCCCAAGTTTGGTGGAGGTAAGTCCTTGCCTCACCTCGCTGGGCTGCATTGCTGGGAACCGCGAATTTGCAGCTACTCCGGCCCCTGTGCACTTCCGGCGGAAATCCTTTGTGCACAGCCAAGCCTGGGTCCACGGCACTCTAACCTGCATTGCACGACTTTCTAAGTTGGTCTCCGGCGACGTGGGACTCCTTTGTGCAACTTCGGCGAGCACCGTTTCACGCATCCTCGTAGTGCCTGTTACTGGCACTTCTCCGGGTGCTACCTGCTTCAGTGAGGGCTCTTTGTCTTGATCGACGTCCCCTCTCTCTGCAGGTCCAATTTGCGACTTCCTGGTCCCTCCTGGGCCCCAGCAGCGTCCAAAAAACGCCAAACGCACGATTTGCGTGTAGCAAGGCTTGTTGGCGTCCTTCCGGCGGGAAAACACTTCTGCACGACTCTCCAAGGCGAGAGGGATCCGTCCACCAAAGGGGAAGTCTCTAGCCCTTTTCGTTCCTGCAGAAACCTCAGCTTCTTCTGTCCAGTCGAAGCTTCTTTGCACCCGCAGCTGGCATTTCCTGGGCATCTGCCCATCTCCGACTTGCTTGTGACTTTTGGACTTGGTCCCCTTGTTCCACAGGTACCCTAGATTGGAAATCCACAGTTGTTGCATTGCTGGTTTGTGTCTTTCCTGCATTATTCCTCTAACACAACTCTTTTGTCCTTAGGGGAACTTTAGTGCACTTTGCACTCACTTTTCAGGGTCTTGGGGAGGGTTATTTTTCTAACTCTCACTATTTTCTAATAGTCCCAGCGACCCTCTACAAGGTCACATAGGTTTGGGGTCCATTCGTGGTTCGCATTCCACTTTTGGAGTATATGGTTTGTGTTGCCCCTATCCCTATGTTTCCCCATTGCATCCTATTGTAACTATACATTGTTTGCACTGTTTTCTAAGACTATACTGCATATTTTTGCTATTGTGTATATATATCTTGTGTATATTTCCTATCCTCTCACTGAGGGTACACTCTAAGATACTTTGGCATATTGTCATAAAAATAAAGTACCTTTATTTTTAGTATAACTGTGTATTGTGTTTTCTTATGATATTGTGCATATGACACTAAGTGGTACTGTAGTAGCTTCACACGTCTCCTAGTTCAGCCTAAGCTGCTCTGCTAAGCTACCATTATCTATCAGCCTAAGCTGCTAGACACCCTATACACTAATAAGGGATAACTGGGCCTGGTGCAAGGTGCAAGTACCCCTTGGTACTCACTACAAGCCAGTCCAGCCTCCTACAACTGCCTTTACAGTTCGTTCCATTAAGCAAAAGACTGCTGCAATACTGAGCAGCTAGAGGTGAAAGGGTTTCCTTTAGCCTTCTCCCATCCCTTTGGCAGGTGAGACCACATTTATTGATCCCTATGAATGAAACATTGACTTGGGCACAAAAATCTTTTACCTATATCAGTAATGCTAATCTTTCTTCGCTTTTTATTGTGGTTAGTATTCGTGCAAGAAAAGAATCCAGTGATGGCCTTGCCTCGGTGTGTGCGTTTGAGAGTGACCTCTGGTGAACTGGTATACTAGGTAACGCCACTGTAATGATTGCAGCATGGAGCACCTAGTGTTGTGTGGGCTCCTGCTTCCAGTGTACCCCTGGAGACTTAGCCCTTACTATCCTTTTTTGCAGACCATTTTGTCAATGCCGGTCCTCTTGCGTCATCGCATCCTTTGGCATTCGCTCTGTCTGTAGTAAGGGAGTTGTTAGGTACAAGGAGCAAATTAAAAAAAAAAATCTGAGTTGCTGCAATGTCACGTCAGTGTACGTTAATTTTCAGCATTCACAAATGTTACATAGGAATGAAAACAGACAAGGATGCCAGTATATTTATTCACAGAAGGGTTAGTGGGGCAAAGGCAGTGAGCAAACTCAAAAATGTTTGGGGCAGATTTGGACCAGTAAGCTTACCTGAAAGCAAAGACTGGGCTGGAGTTATCCTAGCCAACAATGTTTCAACAGGAAGGAAAATGGAACAGTGATTGGTCGTTCTCTTCTAAATTGCTGTTACTCTCCATGTGGAAATAAAGGTGGGGGTCCAATATTGTTGAGGATGGTTGTGTTTAGTTAGTCTGCCAAGGTGTGTTTTCCTTCGGGGCTGTGTTGTTCAATAGAATAGGTTATTTTTCACGTGGAGGGAGATGTGCTTGGCTTCTGTACGGTTGTTTAATTCAGTAATAAAACAAACAGTGATGGGGTTTCAGTGAGACACTTACTGTTGCTAATTTCAGCGAGGCCACTTGGCTGCGCTCTGATACAGCCTTTGCTTGAAACGATAGAACTTTACTCGAGTAATAAAATATTGTAATATCGGTTCTACCTCGTTAGCATCCCTGAAGAGGGAACAGCGAAACTACGGGACTGTAGGCATGGATATAAATAATTTTTGGGCGTTTTTTTGACGCTTCTCTTTTTGGGTCAGGCCCTCTTAGCACTGCAGGGAGTCGTTTGTGTTCACAGGGCAGGCCATACTGAGATGGTTCCATGCATGCCCCGCCGGCTGGACAGACCAGCGTGATGATTCGGATTCTCACAGACGACGAGCGTTCAGGAATTGTAGCTGCACAGCGACAGCTGAATTACTATTATTTTTTTATACAAATGTCCGGGATCAGCAGCACATCCGTAAAGGAGCTGAAGTAAACCTTGGAGTTTGAGTGCTCTACATACCATGCTTACCTTCGCGGCTGGCCTTTTGGTATTTGCCCAGCTAGAAGCACGCTGGGACAAGGGAAGCCACTGAATAGGAAATTCCAGTGACAAAAAAGCCAACTAGTGGTAAGCTGTTTGCGGGCTGTTGGTCGCAATAGTATTTTGCAACCAAAGGGCTGATAAACTTCACCTAAAACTAGCAGGTATTAGGTTAAGGCACCGGAAGTGTTAGTTGATTCCGCTCTCTAGTTTCTCCCCCTTTTTTTTTTTTTACATATTTAGCATATTTTCTTTATTTCTGCCAACTTGTATATGCCAAGCTGATATGCATGTTACGTTCCAATATGTTGGGTGTAACACAAGCAATCCCACCTCCTGCCAGAAAGACAGTGCCCACTTTTCAATAGAAGTGTAGTGGTAAAGCGCATCAGGGTGCTGGTGAACATCGCACCAAAACTAACCCTCAGTATTGAACTCAGCAAATAGGAGAGCCTCTTAGGCGAAAAGGGCAGGAGACAATCAAAATGATATTACATTTCAACATTGCTTAAAAGGCAGACTCTGCATCAATTCCAAAGTAGTATCCCTCAAGCCTCCTGTTGCGATGCCCCACCCTACCTTGTACTCCTGAGCCACCCCAGGATAGAAACAACCTGCCGGTAGCTTATTCATGATAATCGCCTATTCTGTTCAGAAAGATCTTTGCGAACTCGATCTGCAAGAAATCATATCTCTTCCTGGCGTGTTAGACTTTTAGTGTATTTAACTGGCAGTCCCACCAAGCCCTTGAGTCCATTCGCACCGTAGCCTGCTTTACTTCAAGTATGGACTTTGGGTAGCAGGGGATCGGTCTTGGGAAAATTCAAGCACTGAAACCTCCCAGCAGCACCTCGTTCATTCAGATGTGCTTGCGCCTTTCGATTTGAAGCACTGATACCATCACCCTAACATGCCAACAGCTCTTTCATTTTGTGACTGGCTACTAGAGCCTGTCTGCAGGGCTTCTGCTATGCCCTGTCCATATTTTCAAGTTGCATGGCAGGCAATTCGTTTGGCATCTCAATCATTTTGTCCCCACAGACCTAAGCTGGAACGTCTGTCAAGAACCACAGCCCCTGAAACTTTCCCCTTCCCAAATGATCAAGAATCTCACATTGTTTGTGAAGTTGTACCATGACATTCACTGCAGTGTCGTTAAAAGACTGAAAGTCTTTCCCTCCTACACTTGGCCATTGTCTGCTGCTCCAGCATTTACACTTTCCTTACATTCTTCCTATCTTTCGTTCCATTGAGTGCACTCTGACCTCCAATTTTTCTTCCACAGCTTTAATAGAATTCACCACCTCTGTTATTCACTCTCCTGGATCTATATGTAGGTCATTAATTGAATGAAGCAGTGCCTGCTGACTCAGTCTCAACTGCGCAGGATCTGAGGATTCAGAACTAATGCCTGGCTGGCTCATTTGGGCTTTGACGCCTTAAAGTTAAACAAGTCCTATTTTCCTCTCTTCTTCTCTGCCATGCGAGGCCCAATAAAGCCACTGGTGCTCCTCAGGACTGCACCCACCAGGTCACTGCAAAGTGCAGGCCTTCGTCCTCGCCTCCAGTGAGGAGCTCATCCACAGGCAACCTAGGGCCATTGGCAGGGCTCTGGGCACATTTTTAAGGACGTACCTCCTCGTCTTCACTGCAGCCACACGTCGGCTCCATGGAGAAATTGTATCCCATCAAGGCATCTCCCAATCACCCACGCTGTTCCTCAGCTGTGGCCCCGGAACTCTCGCAGTGGTTTCAGGGCCCTTTGTTCCAGCGTTTCCCTAGCACCGTATCTCCAGCCCCTATCCAATCCATTCCTGTTGTCAGCCAGGTACATGGAAGGAAAAGAACCACAATCGACACAATCACATATTTACCTTGCTGTTTACAGGCTGGAAGGTACCAGTACCTTCACTCCTACTTTGCTTCATGCATCTGGAAAGGCACATCATCAGGGTGAACTGCATGTCTGTGAGTGGTTGTTCCTCGATGTATTGGGTTGCTCACCATCAACGTAAAACAGGAAATCCGTTGCGGAGCCTAATAGAGCCCCTGACCCCAGCCGGTCTCGCCCTCTCTGATATGAACTGAAAGCTGAAAGAGCAGGATCACCTACTAATTTAAAAAATATATATCCTGAGATTTTGACACATTTTCTGCCGTGTTCTTCTAAGTAGATTAAATCAGCCATTCTCTATGACTGAGAATCTACTTTGAAGAATAGCTCAGAAAAATGAAAGGAAGTGGAATACAGAACTGAGGGGAGATGCTACACACATTTGAAAAAAATGATAGAGCATTTGAAATTGCATACTGAGTTTTTCTCAACTACATCTAATATCCTTTGGCGTTTTAGCCACATTTTAGGGAAATGATGTGAAATCCATGCACCCTTTTGCCAAGGCCTTAGATATACATTCATGCTGTGGATGTCTGCTTTTTCTGTCTGCACAAGCTCTACTGGAAGTGACCTGCTGTAGTGTATGTTCTCTCAAATTTGACAAGCAGTTCTTGTTAAATTTGTTTCTGTAAACTTGCTAGGATTTTGTATTGTCACAGAAAGGCAAAAATAGGTGAGACTCCGGCATTAAGTTTTGTTTTCTTTTTTCGATCGGAACCTTTACAACCGAATAATAGCTTCCTTCCCTTTAGAAAGACTCCTGAAAATAGGACTCGCCTCTCTCAGGTGCATCCTATATTCAAAGAGCATTTTCAGTAAATAGGTCTTCAACTTTCTTAATAGGGTGTTTTCTCCCTAATTCTCTGCATAATCACGAAATTCAAGTCAACCACCAAAGGCTGTACACTTTAAACTGTCCTAGTTCCTTCCCTCTTATTTCTATTACAATCTTAATGGAGAGTTCAACCACGAGTTGCCCCTCTTCACATTGGCATCTTCCTTAATTAGAAAATCCTATTTGGAGCTCTGTCTGTTCTTCCCCCCCCTCTGAGGTATGTCTCTGCCAAATAGGTATTTTTCCTCTGGTTTTCTCCCCCTTCGCTAGCCCAGCCCTGTATCTCTGTCCTTGGACAGACTAAAGTCTGACTAAAGAGCATCTACTATACTGTGATCTTCTACACAAGCCTGCATTTGTTCTGTCACTTGGTGTTCAAGTACTTTTGCCAAAAATGATAAATTATACCTAGACCAGAAGTTTTCTTAATTAGGGGTGTTTGTTTCTGTCTTCAGGAGAGGAACTATGCAGCTTTTTAGGTCGAGCGTAAACCTCGTGTGCACTTTTAATATACTTCTTATGGCTCAAAGTGATTTAATTTGTTGGTTGCAGGGTCCTTTAAAAAGTCTTGCTCGCTAGTGGTCAGTTCTGCCTCTTTTTCTCCCTCCTTTTCCTGTTTCAGAGCAATGACCAGCTACTGTATTATTCTAGTTTGGTTTCTTTATCCATTGTTGTGACGGACTATTTTTGTTATATCTTTGGCGCTCCCCTTTCGCTGTGGGTGTTTTAGGCTGGTAGCTGCCTGCTTTTTATTGCAGCATTCCGTTCCTTTCATGTTGCTGGCATTTGTATTGGCTTGATTCAAGTGCTGTCCTTGTTTACCTCTGCCTCCTAAAATAAGCTTATTTCACAAAAGAAACACCCGGTTGTTTTAACTCACTGCTCACAAAATCCACAGTATGCCTTTTCTGGTAGAATGTAGCTAAACCTAGACGCAATGATGTGAATTTTGCTTAGCCTCACATCGCATCGGGAGTCTCTCTCTCTGTAGGGCCCCTCCCTGACAGCACTCAGGACATACAACACAGGGCATTGCTTATCTCCTTTACTGGGACCATAAATCTTCTCAGGCTGTTCTGCTTGTTGTAATGGGAGGCAAGAATGCTTGCAAGACTTTTCATGCTGTTAAAATAAAAAGAAAATAGAAAATACTTTTCTAGCCTTATTTTCCAATTTCTGTTCAGACGTTTATATAACACGAGGTGTTGCAGTCGTCTTGACTCTTCTCAAAGGCTTGTGATTTCTTATCTCAGTAGCCACCAGTGACCACCAAAACATTGCAGGGAAAGACAAAATTATGAGACAGTTTTGACCAATTTATGTGGCAAGTAAGGTCCGATTCTGAATTTACAATGCCAATAGCTTTAACTCAAGAAAATGCGAGACCTATTGCATTGCAAATGCTTGTTTCAGGATGGTGGGACTGACCTCTAAGAGTAACAAGTTATTTGACAATATGAATAGGTTGGTGAATCACCAAATTCATTATTTTAATGTTTCGACTGTACAGGGGTTAGTGTGGGAGGAAATATGCATATTAGGAATGTAGACTCCTACAAAAAACATATGCCCTGAATACTTCAATAAATGAGATGAGTTTGCTATTAGTAGTTAAAGCTTATAAAACAGTAATTACTATCCTGTTTTTTGTCACTCTCAAGGTGTCTGAGTTGTTGTGGCATATACTCGGTAAATTTGGTTTAGGAAGTAATAAGATTTTGTGGCACGATTAAACAGGACCTTTTATCATATTAATATCTTTCCACCAAATGGCTTTGTTGTGATATTCCACTCTAACCCTCCCTCTTTCTAATAACTTGTTCATGTGTATATATTTTTTTTTAGGTGAGCAGGCAGTGCAGAGGGCCTGGAGTAAAATAAAATGTTTAAAAAAAAAAAAAAAAAATGGTACTAAAAGTACAAATTGCGAAGAAGTAAAAAAAAAAAAAAAAGAATTGAAAAATTCCAGGGAAACAATCGAAACAATAGCACTTAATGCACAATTTAAAGCTGTAGACCATAACAATGTTGTGTTGCATTACAAGAGCATATCAAAAAAGAGAAGGACTGGGAGAATATTGGTCCAGTGTACGGTCTCCCAGGAAACATATGGGTAGATAAGTATAGTACACTGTTCCAGACAGAGAATACAAGCAGGGCTAAGAAACGTCAGTAGATTCAGGAGAGCCCTCACACTTGACATCCTAATGGGTGTGTGAGCGCTCTCCTAAATCTACTTACGTTTCTTAGCCCTGCTTGTATTCTCTTTCTGGAACAGTGTACTATACTTATCTACGTATTACAAGAGCATGCAAGAAGTGGGCAGTTTGTGTGTCAAAAGAGGTCCGTAGCTACTACCAGTTTGTATGTTATTGTGTCGGCAGCGTTTCACTGACATCTTTTTCATTCTTTGCCTTCGATTGCAAATAACTGCAACATCGACGATGACAAAATACTAAAGTGTACTGCATATTTCTTTTTCTTTTTAGTTTGGACTCCAATTGCAGTAGCAGTTGTACTCGTTGCTGTGGCAACCTTGTGTAAGGAGCAAGGAATTACAGTTGTCGGAATATGTTGCATCTATGAAGTGTTCATTGCACAAGGGGTAAGGATATTTATAGCATCTTCAGATTTTCTGGGCTGGTTTTTGCGGGCAGGTTGGGGAGGGCTTTGAGAAACTCTGTTCCCTTTCAATTGTCTTTGTTACCACTGTCTGCATTCCTCTCAAATCTGATATCTGTTTTCGATATAGGTGGAGAACAAGCGGTGTTCTCTCTTACATGTGCTTGACGGGAAATTAAGGTCGTGCTTCGGACAGGTCTATAACGAACGCAAACGATCCAGCTTTCAGACCTGGCTGCTGCTGGGGTGCTTTCACACCCATTAATGGACATCAGCAGTTAAAAGCCTCCACAAACGAGCTGAAAACCACTGCTTAGAGTGTTTTTTCAGCTCGTTTTCTCTGCCACCTTGTGGTATTGGCTTCTCCCTGGGGGTCCGTGTGAGGGCAGCCAATATCAGGTGTCACTGTGGCACCCTGTGAGTTGACAGGTCTGGGCTTTGGAAAACGATTAAGATACCGTTTTTTTAACCACAAACTCAACTCAAGCCCTTAAGCTTGTGTGATAAAATCTCGAGAATTAAAAGGAGCAAGCTCTGTTAGTCAACTCATAAATGGTTTGTCCATTGCTCATGGCCAGTGGCAGGCCTCTGGCTCTGCTTTTGATTGGTAGTGTATTTCTGGTTGTACGCTCATTTCTAAAAAGGGCAACTCATATTTTTAAGTGCAAGCTAGGGTGGATAAGGGGCAAATGGGTAAAGAGGTGTCTTATTGGTGGTGAAGTATATGGAATGTTTCAACATGTCGGGCTTTTATTCAGTGCTCTGAAAACAGAAGATGTATGTGTGCTTATCATATTACATTGCATGTTTGAATGCTTTTATTTCACACAAAATTCAGTGGAATGAAGTGAAATAGTAGTTTATGCAGTGGGGGCTTGAATTCCATAGGCGGCCATCACCCACTGCGTAAGCCTCCCCAGACAGTAATCTCTTGCTGCACAAGGTCTTCAGCCATGCAGGTCAGTGGCTGTCCACAGGACCTACCACCAAGAAGGTCCTGCGGCCAAACCATGCCACGCATGGCCGCCGTAGGCTATGCCCAGTTGGGGTTGACATCTGCAGAGTGTTAGCCCTGGGCCTTGCCGAAGTACAGGCCTTTCAGTCAGCTCCTACTGCGCACTGCTGTACACCATGCATAGTGTCTGTTGTCTGTCCTTTTACCCTGCACAGCTGCAGTGGCGTAACGAAACTTGAGGGGCCCCCAGCAAAGTACATGAAGGGGGGGGGGCTCCCTCTGGACCCAGTCAGGAGTTCTCCGGCCGGGGGCCCCCACCACCCTTGCACAAAATTCATCCGTCTATCTATATTTCCATCCATCAATACATCCACCCACAAAGATCCTTCCATTTAGTTATATATTCATTCACCCTTCCGCCCAAGTACCTGCCCTATCATCACCTCACCCATAAACCCACCTATTTGTCTGTCCATCTGTTCATTCATCCATGCAGGCACCCAAGAAAGTTCATCCATTTGTCTAGCCAGCAATCCATTCGTCTATCTGCACATGCATTAATCAAGACCTATCCATCCTCCAAACCAATGCAACCATCTATTCAGCCATCCTCCCATTTTGCACCTTTTACATCATATCCACCCTATTCATCCATTCATCTGTCTAACCATCTACTCATCCATCTGTGCTGCTGTTTATCCACCGATCCATCAATCCCAACGCCAATCCACCTCAAAAAATATTAACGGAAACATCAAGATGCTCAAGATAAATAAAACCCTGCTATATAAGTGAAAATGTTGGTGCCACATGAAATGAGAAACTGTTAAAATAAAAGGGAAAACCCTAATGATACGTCTGAAAAAAGCAACACAAGCAAGAGGCTAGAGCTTTTCAAACGCTCTAAGTTAGTGTGTGCTGTACTGAGGGAGCCCCCTAGAGGTCGAAGACCAGCGCACCGCGAAGGCTGTGGGGGCTAATGTTACGCCACTGCACAGCTGTGGTTAGCTGCCTATTGAGGGCTGGACACGTGGCCTTCAGCGTTACGTTGGAAATGGGCCCTGTGAGCAACTTGCACCGCACACGGCCTGAGACTTTGTGAAGTGGGGTTTTTCACTCATGATATA
This sequence comes from Pleurodeles waltl, assembly GCF_031143425.1. Classification (NCBI taxonomy): domain Eukaryota; kingdom Metazoa; phylum Chordata; class Amphibia; order Caudata; family Salamandridae; genus Pleurodeles; species Pleurodeles waltl. The sequence continues at coordinate 856,520,313 of NC_090442.1, read as the reverse complement.
TGCTGGGCCTAAGGTTCCGCTGGAGGACAGGCCCTACAGCCGCCCCCACCCCCACCCCTTTTTTTTTTTTATCTATCTCACACTCAAAGCTAACAACATATATTGTTATCTATTTTTTTTAAATCACTAAAGTTAGTCTGAGAAGAAGTCTGAAGGCAATGAATGCTGCAGTACTCTGCTGTATCCTGAAATTGCCACCACAAAAAACATTTTTCTCTTGCGACAGCAATGTGATCACTTGGATCCATTATACCAACTCTAGTACCACAAAGCTGAAAGGGACAATAGGAGAAAAGTCTTCCCTCATCCATACGAATTTCTTTCTTTTGTTATTTTCTGTCTTCATAAAAGATTTGCGAATTTCATACGGTCAAGTTATACAAAAGTGTTAACTGATGAAAGCCTGCTCAGCATCTATTTTAAATAATTAGATAATTAAAAAAATACTGGATTTGTTACTTTTTTAAGCTTACCTTTAGATTTTCTAACCAACCCTAACAATAACTTCACTGCAATCTTTTTTTTTTTTCCCAGTGAGTATTTGGGTTTCTTGATCATATACCCCATCCAAAATTTTCCAACCTGCATTCTACCAAGCGCAACAGGGTTTGCTAGAGGGCCTAGTCGTGGGCCCTACAACAAACTCGCCATAAGCTGCCAATCCTATTTGGCCAGGCCCTGCTTATTTTATTGATCCCCCTTCTCCCCTCCCCCCCCCCCCCCCAGTTCACGTACGCTTTTATAGGGTTTGAGGGTTTGAGAAAATGCAGCAAGCCTCATTGCCATAAAGCACATACCTGCAGCTAGCTCCTTGGACGTGTGTTGGGTCAGCGGCACTGGTTTCTGATTTGTAGGACTTGAGGAAGAATCAGCATAGGCCCATAAAGCGTCCTGGGGTTTGTGGTCCCAGCCCATGAACCTTGTGTCCCCAAGGTAGGATCTGTGCATTTCTGGTCCTGCGGTGGAGGCCACAAGCCAAGACATGAGGCCTATGATTTTCAATGCATAATCAATCAAAACAAAACCCCCCAAAACATTTATTCAGAAGGCCCCCTTTGTAGCCCCCTCACGGGCCTGAGGTGTAGCATGTACTCACATTACCCCTGTGTGTACCTTAATTACTTGTCTAGGGTGCTGGTCCTACCGTCTTTTAATGATAGCAGTAACATTTTTTTTTTGAAGGTGTGGCCAGCCAATTGGAGAGCTTCACTTCCACAAACCAACTTTTGAAGTCAGCCTGTCTGCTACCCATGTTATTCAATATGAGTTGATGTAGCATCCAAAATCCCTTCGAGTAGTTTTTATTTGCTGCTGCCCAAATTGAAAGAGGCTCACTAGCCCCAGCCCAACTGTTTCTGGCTGCTAGTAACATGAGTCTGAATAATTCTAAATCCTTTAAAATATAACCAATTTCACATCTTGTGTCGAATGTGTCTGACTGTCACAGAGAGAATGGACTTGGAGAATTGCAATTCCGGACTACTCTTCCTCCTAAATGCCTACCTCAGCTTTACGTTTTAGGAACTTCATATTTCCATATTTTATAGTTATCAGTCAAAGACCCTCACCTGTGTTACTGTAAGCATTATACATTGTCCCTAAGACTGAGGTGAATAGCGTGCCTAAACAAATGACTGTGCAATGACTGTTTACAATGAATCGTAAAATGTGCCCAAATAACATGTACTTGAATCAATCATTTGAGCCTCTGTTTTGTCTGAAGTTGCTGTCATATTTATTGGAGTGCTAATTCGCAGTGCCCAATTCTCTCTTTTTCAGTATACAGTGCCTATATTATGGCACACTGCTGTGCAGATTCTCCGAGGAAAGGGAAGTGTTCCATATTCCATGCTTTTGACTTTGCTGAAACTAATTGTTTTGATGTTTAGCACATTGCTCCTTGTGGTTGTTCGAGTCCAGGTGATTCAGTCTCAGCTCCCCGTGTTTACCAGGTAAAATAATTTTTAGATGTTAGTATTGTTTTGATCATTCTCTTGTACCTTGTTCCCTCTTGACGATGCCCACACTCAACAAATTGTTTTGAATTTCAGGACACTTAAACTGTTTTTCATAATGGTAATATGAAAAATAATACATGTATAGCCACATCCCCTATAGGGCTTCCGAAAGTATCTGTTGCTTCTGTGGCTTTTTGACACCAGATAACCGCAATACTTTGCAGAGTCCAGCAGTTCTTAGGACTCCGAAGATGCTGTATGAAGCGCACAGCTGTGTGCTGGAAGAGTCTCTCACCTGGGCCTATTTCCTCTCCCGCTCCTGGCTGCTGCTGCTTCTCTCTTTATCTCCATAATGACAATCACCTAACAGGAGGTTTACAGCTTTCTCTGTAAGGATTACTGTAAGGATTACTGAACTTTCTCTGATTTCTTCCCTTTTTGGTGTACAGGCACACAACATCTCCCTGCTCAAGGAGCTAAGCCGGTAGGCCCTTATTATAATTAGTCCATCTATTTCTCAAATACATTTACTAGTTACACGGCCAGGCCTTGCCTCACATAAGACTATAACCGCACCTCAGTCCTCATCACGCACAAAATGGAAACACTTCTCATATATTCTAAATTTATTCAAAATAATCTTCCCAATCAATTTACAAACAGAATCCAAAAGTGCAGAATTAAAGTAACTGTCCAACTCAAGAATATGCCTGCATTAGTAAACTATCTGCAATTTGAACAGCTGCAAGATATTGGTATTAAGCCAGCGTTTACTGTGTTTGTATATAAAGGGCTTAGCACCCTATCCCAAATCATAGGAGCCACTGGTGCATTTAAAAAAAAAAAAAAAAAACATTTTTTGTTGGTTTCATAACAAATAGTCAAACATTGGGAAAAAAAAAGCAGATTGCAACCTCACTGTTAATACAAATCCAAACATTTTACAATTTATTAGTCATAGGTTGCATGCTCAGCACTTGTACAGGACTAGTTCCAACATAGAATGCTGTTGTGGGCTCATTCAACATTAACCACTGAACTGAAATAACCTGTCCTTCTCCCTTCCACCTATATGCATCATCTTCCTCCAGCCTGTCCTAAAAGCCCTATCTGGCCTTACAACATCGCTTCAGCCAAAGCCAATCTCTCTGGTCATGTAACAAACCTTCAAATGAGGGACCCCCTTGTTGTAGTCAAGGAATGGTTTCACATCTTTGTTGCTAACAGAAGGGACAGCACAAATCCTTTATATCTTATTTTATGTTTGTTAGCCCTCTTATGTAATGCAAGTGTATCCTATTTTATGTTTTTTTAGGTTTCTTATGTAATCCAAGTGTTTCATCATGCATTTGACTACACTTCCTACTTCTTCAAGTAGATGCATTACATCTCTGCCCCATTACACAGACTATATATACAAAGTCCATTCCACTTGCACTGCCTCTCAGACAGCCATCGTTTCAGCACAGATAAATCTTAAATAGGATCACAGGGAAAGATTTGCCCTTCTAGAAGCCTTGCTTGTGTGTTCAGGAATCTAGCATTGCTTGTTACAGTTTTGCTGTATTTAAAGATGTTATTGCCCTCACTTTCCGGTGGCTGTTTCCATACAGCTGTTTGCCACTTTGGCCTGAATAAAGTATTGTTTCTGCCTATTCTGTGCAAAGTGCTTTATAAGGTGATAAGACTGCCCTACCACCCCAAAGGAACATATGGTTGTCCTTTAGTGTGTTAGGCCCAGGGGCCAACCAGGGAACCCTTCCATTGTGTCCTGCAGCTTTAACCAGTGGGTCATACACTTGAAATTGCACCAGTTGACTCCGAATCTTTCTCTCACCCAGTCATATGTCAGAAACACATCATCATTATTGAGATCACCCATCTCTGATCCATATACTTAAACCTGTCAAACTATGGAACTTCAGTGTCTGAAAACAACACTCTTTTGAGTGGTTTTCATTGCCTTCTCCCATACCATGGACATCAATAATATTAAATAAGATATCACAAAATAGTTCTTCCCCCCCATCCCTCCCCCGCCACCCCCCCATCTCCTGAAGTGGGCATAAAAAAAAACTGGCGCCAATGAGACACCATCATAGCTTCCAGTATGCAGCAAGCTTTCTTTGCTTTGATGTTATTAATCCGTTGGTCCAAGTGCTGTAACATTTGAAGTCTGGCCATAAAAGTCCCCCGACTCCACATGGGAGTTAAGGTTTATGTAATTCAATTCTTGGATGAGGAGACCAGGTCATTTAAAGGAATCCTTCAAGGTCAATCTCGATAAATAGGAAACTAGGAAATAGGAACTTTTCTCCCTGGAAGACATGCACTCATCGAGGAAGTACCACAGTCTTCAACAGGGCGACCGGTCCACAAGTGATAATGGTAAAGAATACCAGAAAGTCACAGATTGTTTCACTACTGTTACCATGTTCAAGGTACCATTGTCTCCTTGTGCAAGATTTAGAACAGTTGATTCTCAAACTAGAAATCACTTTGAATTCATCAAGTAGTCATAACAGAGGTAGGGCAAACCTCCCAGGGTTCCTTAAGTAGACTAGAGTGTTGTCCACATACAGTGGCATAACACTGGTCATGTCTCAGACCATGGCACCGAGATCAAACATCTCTATTCTCAGCATGCAAAATTTCAGTTTCAGTAATGGTCAAAGCTCTATTCAATTTATAGTCAGATAAGTTCCTGCCAGGCTTAGTGACTATTACTATTGTGGACTTGTGCACTAAACTATGTAACCGACCCTGTTCTAGGACTATGCCCATGCTTCCAGTAGTCGGTCTAAAAGTCTGCCCCATGTGCACTGGACTGGTTAAACTCTGCAGGCAAGCCATCTAGCTTGGGAGTCTTCCTATTCTCCATGGTTTGTGAGGTACCATGCAACTCCTCTCTAGATTATGGTGTTTCCATTTAATCTCCTTCTCTGCGATGGCAGCCTTGACAGCTCTATCCTATGGGTGTAACTCTTTTTCGTGTGAGTTTACAACTATTGGCTGAGAAGGTAGTGGGAGAATATTCATTAATCACCACCGGAGTGCTTGTTTTTATTCTCTAATGACATGGTCCATCCCGGAGGAATGCTCCATTGAGCCCCCTGAACTAGCAGTGTTTTCCTCCATACTTCCAATATCCATACCCAGCTACACATTCACGGTATAAACCCATTGTGCACAACCATCTCACCACCACTTAATAACATCCCTCTTAGTAGCACTTGCTGTAGCTTTATTGTGCTTAGTCTAAAAACAATTGTACTAGTTTCTTCATAAAATGTGCCCTAAAGTATCTATCCTGGAGGGTTCTCTGCTCTAAACCTACATGTGGGAATACAGTGCCTATTTTGTCAGGAAGGGATTTGACAGAATATTGTCCACATAACTCTGCTCAAAACATCTATCCTGCAATACACAGCTTACAAAAAAGTAATCAAACTACTGTAGGTTCCACAAACTGATTAATAAAAGTAGAAGTCCATCTTTCCTTGGTGCTGGACTCACCAAATATCAACCAGATCTAACTGCATTAGCAGATCTTAAAATTATTTTCTAAGTCTATATTCACAGCCATCCCTAGGAGGGTGCCTATCATTTGCTTTTAACCAGAACACAATTGAAATTGCCTGCCTATTTAATTGGACAACCCACTATCGGCATCTCCACATACAACTTTGGAAAATAATAACTCTTCAGCCGGACACACACAGCATTTAAAACAAACCATGATATATGCCATCCTCCTGAATCTTGAGCGATCATTGTCATCTCAAACAGAAATCTAATTTTCACCCAATAGCAACACTATCAGAGAAAGAGGAGAATGAGTATAGACGTCCCCTCTATCTCTTAGCTAATTGCCCGTGATCCAGAACTTTAAGATTTGCTTATTGTTCAAAGGGCATCCCCACATCCTGATGTCTGAGGGAGGACAGTGCACTATGTCTCTTGGTAAAATTATTGAGCCCCACATGTTCACCATTGTCAGATCACACCATACATGCCCATACAGGTAATGTATCCAGGAGGAACCACATAGCCTATCCAGCTGCCAGCACCATGACACCATCTGGTCATAAATACCACTCACTAGCCACATGGAAGACATCATTCATCATGCACCCCAGGTATGAGATGTAAACTGGACATATTCCCCAACATACAACTTAGTCATACCCACTTCAACCATCGCACAAGAATCATAGGTGTTTTGAAGATCTGCTTTCTTGAGGGTCAATCCCCTCCCAACCGAGTAGAAAGAAAGAAATTAATAAAAACATTTGTAACTCATGACAGCAGTAGACCACAGCATCAGCACAACCCTCACGGCCAGCTTTCATGGTGGGAAACCCATTGTGTGACTGCCACGACATCCAGTCAGGTCTGTAAACAGCGAGGGAGCTTCCATCTTCAATCTCCAAGGAGCTGTTCAACTGTTTATCCATTCAGTTAGCGGTAAAGTCACATAAGCTACACTTCTACAGTCTTATTCAGAAATCACTTTTCAAAAGTCAGTCTGCCATGGGGGCATGGCCACACCAGAGACCAAGATGGCCGCTCGGTAGTGCAGCTCTGGTGACTGCAATCCCCTAACGATGCAGGAACGGGCCTTAACCCGCATCAATGGCCATAAAGAGATCTGAATTGTGAGCCGTGGTGGGGATAGACTGGAACGGATCGGCCAAGTGACATTTGGCTGCTGTGGGGGTGTGAGGGCTGAATCGTGGGGCTGGTGGCCTATCCCTCACCTCGAAGGCCCACAGCAATGGACTGTGGGCGAGTCTGAGGCCTGGGGCTACCGAACCCCTGCTGCACTACTTGTGCCACCACCCCCCTCGCTGCTCCCCCGTGCATGTGGAATGGATACACTACTGCTTCTCATTGAAGCCGTGGTGCCTAAGTGAGATTGTGAATTGGCTGCTGAGGCTCCAAAGATGTTTTCATCCTGGGTGGGCTGAAAACACGTAACGACATGAGCAGGCCCATGTCGACACACCGCCTTGATGAACTCCGCTGTTAAGAGCCGAAAGCTCATATCAAGCTGCGCTCCCTGGCAAACCCCGCATGACTGCATTGGTTCCAACTTGGAGCAGCAAACCCCAACTCACCAGATGTGCAAGAGGCATTTTGCATCTCTGGTGACTGCCATGTGCTGCCACTGCGGAACCAGTGCGGGCATTTGGCAGTCACATGCATCATTGCAGTCCCCACCTGGCCACCTTTTAGACCTCTTCGACTCCCTGTGCAGCTCCGGATACCCAGCAGCCCTCTTCTCCCTGGGGGCAGGGGCACCCCTGCTACTGTGTTTAGGGGACTCATGGGGACTTGCAGCCTGACCGGAAAGTGCCATTGCTTTGGCCCCGTTCGAGATAACTGCTTTGCCCCTCTCCACTTGCTTCCCCAGTAGCAGGGGCGACCAGAGGAGAGGAGCGACACCCTGCTGCCTGACCCCTGGCAGTTGCTTGCCCAGCTTCTTAGGCCCACATCCAGCTCCTGCCCGGTACTTGCTGAAGTCCACACCCTCTGCCACCACTGAGGCACATCTGCTATACTGGTGTGGACCCCACTGACCGCACAGGAAACAGACTGCTTCCAAGAAATCTCTCACTATGGGGCACTGTCACCCTAAGCAGCGCAAGCTCCTCTTTGAATGCACCAAGGAGCCAGAATTGCCCAGGTCCTCAGACGACTTGAAAGTGGGTGCAGCAGGCCCTGCAGACAAGGAGCACTTGTCTGGAACTGCTGCCATCAAAGCAGAGCTCCGTTCGGGGTTCCTCTCCATAGACACATGGTTGGATACCCTCATGAGCAGACTTGACCGTATGGAAGAGCACCTGGACCGGCAAAATGTCTGGTTGGGTGGAGCCAGGGAGCTCATCTTGACCCTTGAAGATGTGTCCCTGACAATTGGTAAGTGTCCGAAGACACTAAGCGTCTCCTGAAAACGGTGGCGATTAAGAACAAAGATTTGGAGGCCTAGTCCCGCCTCAACAACTTGTGCATCCTGCTTTATTTCTATAAGCCACCCGATTGGCCCTCCCTCCCCCTAAAGCAAATGACCTATACTCCGTCCTTGTTGTTTCACCCTTGATCTGTAAATGGGGCTCAGATGTTGCAGCTTTGTTTACCCCCCCTTGTTGTACACCGCTCCACTGACTGTTGAGGTATTTGTTCTTTAGTTGTTGGTTATGGGTTTAGGGATTCGCTGGGCATCTCTGTGTCTGCAGTGGGTGTGGGACAAGGGGATGGGTCTATTGTTGGGAGTTCTGTTTATGTATGTTCATTTTCCTTATAGGAAGGTTGCACTCCCTGAGAAACACCACACTGCATTATCCAGTGCGATCTTGTATGGCAACACTGCATGACCGCTAGGGTGAAGTGGTTGAGGCCCTCCTCTCCTGGAACATTAGAGGCATAAATAACCCGCACAAGGGCAAGCAGATACTTCAGTCTCTCACCCGTCATGGCACGAAAATTGCATTCTTACAAGAGACTCACCTCCTTCCCAGGCATTCCCACACCTTCGCCTCTTTCGGGGGTCTGCACTGTTCCTTCTCAAATTACAGCACCTACTTGCATGGGGTGTGCATCTTAATACACAGTTCCGTCTCCTTTTGCCCTGCTGCCCATTACACTGACAACAGTGATAGATTTGTAGTAGTTGGGGGCACCTTGGCAGGCCAAAGTGTATTACTTCTTAACGTCTACGCCTGAAAACGGACTCCCCGGAATTCTTCCATGAACTACGTATACACAGACCATATCATACTAGACGGCTACCTCATATTAGATCCCCTCCTTGACACATCGGCCACAGCACTTAGCAGGAAACCACATTTACTGCAGGCCATTCGAGATTATTGTGACTCGTACATCCGTAAGGAGGCTTGGTGCTAAGCCAATGCTACCACACTGGGTTACACATTTTATTCTGCCCCTCACAATACATGGTCCCTATTGGTTGCTATCCGCTTCTGTCAACCCATGGCTGTCCAATCTGACCGAATTCCCACGCATGCTCTCTGACCACTCTCCTATCCAGATGGTCCTGAGATTGCTGTATGAGGGGTGGGGCACAGAACGTCCCTAGTGCTTTCCATGTAACGTCCTTCTGGACAAGGCATTCCAATCCAAGCTCTGCACTTCTTTTGTGGAATACTTTGAACTAAAGAAGGGTCCAGTCTCCATGCAGGATACCCTCTAGGAAGCCTTTATGGCCTACATCAGAGGGATATGAAGATCTAAACACTCAGGGGTTCTGCGCACCATACACAGTGCTCTGAGCTGAGAGGCTGAGCTGCATGATATTGATGTAGGAAAGTGTCCTGTTTTGTATGGTTACCCTCCCCCTCCACACTTTTTGACTGATATCTGATGCTAACTTGACTGACTGTGTGATGAGATCCTGCTAACCAGGCCCCAGCACCTGTGTTCTTTCCCTAAACTGTACCATTGCTTCCACATTTGGCACACAGCTAAGTCCCTTCTAAAAGGCACCAGTGGTACCAAGGGCCCTGTCGCCAGAGAGGGTCCCTAAGGAATGCAGCATGTATTGTGCCATCCTAAGCGACCCCTCACCAAACACATGCACACTGCTGTTGCAGAATGTATGTGTTGGTGGGGAGAAAAAGGTAAAGTTGACATGAAATCCCTCATTGGGTGCCATGTCTACAATCCACTGCCTGTGGCATAGATATGTTGATCCTCTAGCAGGCCTTACAGCACTATGGCAGGGTACACTACACCACAGGTGAGAGCATAGCTGCATGAGCAATATGCCCCTACATTGTCTAAGGCTATTCTTAGACATTGTAAGTACTGTGTAGCTATATTGAGTACATGGGCTGGGGTGTTGTCATTATGAACTCCGCAGCTCCTTGGTGGCTTCACTGAAGACTGGGAACTTTGGTATCAAACTTTTCAGCTCAGTAAACCCACAATGATGCCAGTGTTGGATTTATTGTAAAATGCACCCAAAGGCCATCTTAGGGATCCCCCCTGAAATTCACCCAACTCTTTAGTGTGTGTCTGACGGGGCTTGTGGCAACCTGACACCACCAGACAAGTTTTTGACACCATGGAGTGAGAGCCTTTGTGCTCTCAGGAGTCGGGTACAAAGCCTGCTCTGGGTGGAGGTGCATCACACCTCCCCCCTGCAGGAATAGCAACACTTGGCGGTGAGCCTCAAAGGCTCCTGCACTTTGTTCTGCTGCCTCCAGCTAGTGGCAATGCCTGCCCCACAGACCAGGTCCCACTTTTTGGTAGCAGATCTGGCAGGAATATTAGTAAACACCAGGAGTGTCCACCCCATCTGGGACCATCCCTAGGGTCCCCAGAGCTGAGGTGAACCCCTTCTGGCAGAATCCTCCATCTTGTTTTGGAGGAAGATAGCCAATAGGGTCTAGTATTTAGCGCCCCCACCGAATCGTGCTCTACAGATTCCTGGCGACCTAAAGAAGAAGGACTGAAGAGCTGCAGTGAAGACTCCAGATGACAACTGACTTGGCTGCAGCCCTACCAGCCTGTCTGCAGCTACAAGACTCCTGCTACAAGAAGGCGACTCGTCCTGCAGGACCAGCGACCTCTACCAACCCTCAGAGGACTGCCTGCCTGCCTTAAAGAACAGATCTCCAGAGGACAGCAGTCCTGTCCGCAAAGAAACCTCCAGCAAGTACTCCAGAGCCCTCCAGATCCGCAAGTCCTGCGCACTCTGCACCCTACGCCTCCGGCCCGAGTCAAGGTAGCCCACCTAAGCAGAGAGGGTCCCTAGACAATTCTGACCTTGAGTCCACCCCGGTTTGACCCCTCCGGGCCACCACGACAAAGCCTGCAGTCTGAATCCAGAGGACCCCCCTGACCACGACCTGATCTGGTGAAGATACCCAACACCTAAAGGTACCCCAGCACCCGCAGCCCCCTGGCCAGCCGATGGTCCATCGACATCCAGAGGAGCCTCAACTCCTGGACCAATCCTACAGCTTCTTTGTGAACCCAGAGCTCCTCATTGAAAAGCATTGGGCTCCTGACATTGTGTTTGCACTCTGCACCCGGCCGCACCTGTGCTGCTGAATGTTTGTGTTTGTATGGTGCTGACCCCTGGGTTCCCCGGTGCTGATTTAAGCCATCCAGGGCCTGTGCCCTGAGAACTGCCGTACTTAACTGCAAACCGTTAACTTCCGAGTGCCCCCAGTCTCTATAGGATTCCATTGGGCGCCCAACACCAAATTTGACCTCTGCACTTGGCTGGTCCAGGGTTGCTGGTGGTGCACCCTTGATGTCTTCCTAAACTTATTTGGACACCTTAACCCCTGAAGACTGGGACCATAGGTCTAGTACGCAGTGTCTACTTGTGATATTGAAGAGTATTACTTACCTGAAAACTGTCTTGACTGTGTGTGTACAACAAATGCTTAGCACTACCTTCTAATAAGCCTAACTGCTCGACCACACTACCACAAAAAGAGCATTAGTATTATCTACTTTTGCCTCTGTAAAACCTCTGGGGATACACTGGACTCTGTGCACACTATACTTTGATATAGTATTTACAGAGACAGCTTCTTACAATTGACAACACCGATAAGCAGTGGTAGCATGGACTGCAACTGCTACTCCGCACTTCATTACTGGGTGAATTTCAGGAGGAATCCCCTGAGATTCCAGTGCCGCGTTCATTACAGAAAAGTGAAAGCTTGTACAAAAAGTAATTGGGCTTGCTATGTATATATAAAAATGAAATCCTCTCTTGAATTTCAGCTCAACTAATCCAAATTTCCAACATAGTAATGACAGGAATTACTTATCTACCAAGGTCCAATCAAACAAAAGGAGTATCATATAGCCCCACTCACTAATCCCCGGCTACTATGTAAAACCTCATGTCGAGGCAACATGGGGTTGCACATGCTCTCCTGCCAGGCTAACCCTTACTCCTATTTTCTGTCAAGTGATAGAAAGGAAAATGTGGTGACGGGAATCTATCAGGTGAGGGTAAGGGAAGGAATAAGGTAAAATATAGTTTATAAGAGACTTTTGAAAGATGACGTTTTTGGGAAGTAAAAAAAAACAAAAGTGATTCACATACTGTCCTGCAAGGCTGAGTCTTGCTCCCTATGCTCAGGTATCAGGGAAAGAGGAAATCTTTAATCTGGAGTATAGAGAAAACTGCAGTGATAGTTTAAGAAACGTAGTGGTAAAAAGCGACAGGATGTATCCCTAGAAGTTGAAAAAGACAACTGGAAGAGAAATATAGTTGAAAAAAACAACAGAACACTTCTTGGCTTTAAAATGAGAGTGAATTGTAAGTTTGTTTTCATTTATCCTCTGAATCTTAGAGTCACGGAAGAGTGAGTAAGTAAAAATAGGAAAACCAGTAAGGGAAGTCACTTTACAGAATTAGACTATTGTAATTAAGCATGATTACCTCGAGAGAAGAAGAAATTACTGATAAGTTAAACTAGTTTCATGGTATTAGTCAGTAAAGACCTCTCTTCAATATTGAACTTTGTTGTCTTTAACATGCCTAATTTTTTATAACTGAGTTTTAAAGTTCTTATTTTTTGGTTAGACACACCTTTACACTAACTCTTCACCTACGGATGCAGTGTTTTTCTAAGTAGATGTTTAGAGTTCAGCCACTGCAGCGCAGTGGCACCAGTAAGCATTGGCTCAGAGCTGATACTATTTAAGCTTTCGTTTTTTGCAAAACTGTACTTCTGGGGCTTAGATGGCCAAAACCAAGTTCATGATCAGGGGTGTAGCTTTGAGGTTGAGTTTTCCAAACAAGCAACCTGGTATACCCAACTAAAAAGTATACTGTGGGGTGGTACGGCTGGATGGCAGTAGTGGACAGTATTAATGGACATTAGTTTTAAGGTACTTGGAAAAATAAGGCCACCAGAGTAGAGATAGTCTCAACTATATTGTCCGCTCTAGTCCATTTCCTCCTCAGAGCAATGAGGCCCACGAGTGCAGGCTAGCATAAGCCCATACCTAACATCAACAAACCAGGCTTAGGATGGGTAGCGAGGGCAGGCCTTTTAATAGCCTAGATTCCATCTGCATGAGGTCTGAACACCTTTATGACACACTGACAGGCACTGTGAGAAATTCATATTGTCCTCAGACTCATCTGCAAAGTGCTAGCCGACACGATCCAGGGGAATATTAGAAGGAAAAGCGCTCACTATATAGTGTTACAAGTAACTACAAAGGATGGTGCTATCCTAGGTAGATCCCCTAATCAACCTGCTAGGAAAACCAAAAGGTAATCCTTAACTATTATGCAACACGGATGCACTCAAATCCAAAAGCAAATATAGTCAAATGTTAAATATAAATGTCCATTATCCAAAAGTGTATTCCAAATCTTCCTTAATGTTTCATAGCATCATCCGTCTCTAGTGTTTCCTGGCAGCATCCATCTTTAATGAGATTCATTGCTCTTAAGCCAACACGTGTTTCGTCAGGGTACAAATCTCCCCAATGACTTCTTCAGGGCATGACACAGCTATTAATAATGCATAATTCTAATGACTAACCAATTATTATAATAATTTCTTTGTAAAATTAAAATTCAGATTAGATTAAATTAAATGAGTCAAGTTAAATTAAATTAACTTTATGAAAATTATAGTACCACACCACGTGCTCTAATAGGTGGGAAACACCTATTTGTGTCGTCAAATTTATCAACAATATAATATTGAAGTGATTCTAACTGTTTTGGCATTGTAATGTCTTTATATCTAATCATTTAAATTCACAAAATATCCCTTATTCCTCCCAAAATCCAGTGTTAAATGTCCGTAAATCATGCACAACCAGTGGGAAATCCGTTAACCAGAACACCTCTATGTGCTACTTCATAAAGTAGAGAGTTGAAATTACCTATTCACTTGAATCATCTCTCCAAGTTCTGATATTCGTTCTCTATATTTTAAATACAAACAGCATTTCTATGGATATATAAGTGTCATCCTGTATAAAGAACCTCACATGATCGCTACAAACTATATAATAGGTCTAGGTTATCCTCTTACCCTCGTATCATTCGTTCACTTGTGTGTAATTTCTCTTTCTCTAAGTTCAGTAATCTATAAACAAAGGATTGCCCTTAATATTCAAAACATCTGTATTCAGCCAACTTTGACTTATAAACATAAACTAAAAGTACTAGTTACCCTGTTTGCGGTCCAAATCTATTGTTTCCTGTGAGTTTCTTCCGTTATGCGAGTACGCGAGGGAAGAGCACGTTTACCCACCGTCTATTTGTAGTTCCGAACCATGTAATTAAAAATCAAAAAGGGACTATGTGTAGTTCACATAGTCCATCATAATCGACATAGAAAAAGTATCCTTTCATTTGGTCATACCGATCCAAAATGTCGGATCGTAATTATTTGTTAAAAGGCATACGTTTCCCCAGCGTCTGTTCGTAATCTCAGACAAAATTGTAGAGAGCAAGAAAAGACTTTGTGTAGGTCACAAAATTTCTACAGTCTGCATAGAAAAGAAAATCATCTCCATTAGATCGTACTGATCTAAAATGTCAAATCGTAACTGTTTGTAAAAAAAAAGTCATATGATAAAACCAACTGGGTTCCATTTTGAATAAACTTTTGTTTTGCTTAAGGTTATCCCCTTTGTTGTGACAATCTATCTCTTATACCCAAATATAGGCCTATATGTTTCTTATACCTTTATTTAAAGGTTCTTGAATTCAAATATCCAAAAGTGTGACATTTACTAAAGTTGGATGTCGAACCATGACTTTTTGTTTTTAATTAATGTGAAAAATAAATTCTAAAGTAATAGTGAATAACATTGTATAGCCTAGGTCTTCGGAGTAGCGGATCCCACTCGTACGTGCATGCAGTCAAATAACAAGTATGATCACAAGATTATTTCAATGATTGTCTCCAAGAAAATATTCCAATTCATAATCAGAGTTTAACCCATTTTCTACTGTGTTTAGTCTCATAATCCACGAGGATTCATTCCTCCTTAGAGTCAAGTCCCTATTGCCCCCTCTAGAACTTTGTTTGATCTGTTCAAAACCAAAAAACTTGAATTCTTTGTGTACATTCTGTGCTTTACATTCTTTCATATGTAGGGCAATAGGGTATCTATCGTCATTCTGTTTGATTGCTCTCCAGTGTTCTCCTATCCTCACTTTAAGTGGGCGGATGGTGCTTCCAATATACATTTGATTACATTTACATAGAAACAAATATATATTACATAAGTAGTGTTACAGTTGATACATGTTCTTATCAAATATATCTTATTCCCCATACCTCTAAATTCTTTTTGTCCTTGGCATGCCCATCTACAAACATTACAGTTACCACACTTGTAAAATCCTCTGTTGCTTTGATCCAACCAATTCGTATTTAGATATTTAGATGCATAATTAGGACACAACATATTGTTTATAGTCTTCCCTTTCCGATAAATGGCTACAGGTTTCTTATTAATACATTTCTTCAAAATAGTATCCTGTGTCAATGTCTTTTCATACTCTTAAGTAATAGACTAGAACTATCCACATAGTCAAGAATTATTCGCATTTGTTGATCCTTTCTTGTGGCTCTTTTCGTGGTTTTTAATGTACTTTCACAAGATATTTGTTGAATTCTCTGGACAGAGTTATTAATGTCTCTCCTTTGATAATCTCTGGAAATGAAACGTTTTTTCATGTCATAAATACAATCTTTAAAATGCTCATCTATGCTGCAAATTCTCCTAGCTCGAATCATTTCGCCAAACGGTATTGCTTTAATCTGGCTTGCAGGATGAGCACTTGTTGCATTCAGTAATGCGTTACATGACGTGGGTTTCCTATAGAGTTTACTTTCAATCTTGTTTTTATTAACAAATAGTTCTACATCAAGGAATTCTATACTCTTATTGCTAAAATGATGAGTAAATTTCATATTTACTGTGTTACTATTTAAATATTCACAAAATAGGTGTAGGTCTGCTACTGTTCCTGTCCACAGTAAGAGGCAGTCATCTATATATCTCCCCCAGTAGAGGATATGTGTGTGCCATTCTGCCCCACCACGACCCCATAGCCAGGTCTCCTCGAACCATCCCATGAATAAGTTTGCGTACGAATGTTAAAATCTTGACCCCATTGCGACACCTTGCTTCTGTCGGAACCATTCATTGTTAAAGAGAAAATAATTATGTCTTAGGATCAAATCCATCATTTCAATCAACATTCTTGTGTGTTCCGATAAACTGGCTGATCTTTTACCCAAAATATGTGTTATAGCTTGTACGCCTGAATCATGTTGAATGCTTCTGTATAAAGGTTTGACATCTAGGGTCACCAAATACATATTAGGTTCCCACGTGATGTCCGTCAACATGCCTAGTAGGTGTTTTTTTTCTTTAATAAAGGAAGGCAAGTTTGACACAAAAGGTTGCAGAAATACAACGAAGAATTCTGACATTCTTTCTGTAGGTCCTCCTATCCCGGATGCTATAGGTCTCCCTGGTGGAAAGCAGAGATCTTTATGTATTTTTGGTAAGGTGTACAGACACAGGTATCTGGGACGATTAACTTGTAAATATTTTAATTCATCCAAATCCAAAATAGCTTGTTCAAACCAGACTCGAAGTTTCTGAATAATCATGCTGACTAGATTGTACATAGGGTTCCATTCTCATAGCAGATATCGCTATTCAACTGTGCACAAACTTCTTGATCATACTCCTGTTTGTTCATGATAACAACGTTACCTCCTTTGTCTGCTCTCCGTATAATTTTTTCTTGATTCTTCTGAAGAGATTTCAACGCCAGATATTCCTGATATTTCAAATGAAACGTCTTTCGTTTAGATCTATTCTCAGACACAAGTATTTTATTTAGATCTTCATTAACCAATTTGTAAAAAACATCTGTTATTATCCACTGAGACTTTCGGTGTCCAAGTGGATTTAAGTTTTAAACCACTACTCGCATGGACATCTGGTGCAATATTTAAGTCTTTTAAAATTCTGGACATAATGGCAGGTGATTCCTCCTGATCTGTAATAGATATAATAGCTGCTGTATCCTTAATATCTTGTATAGAGAAAGTACGTAAAGTTTTTCTAGGTAGTATTTCGCTATCGTAGTCTGTACTTGCTGAGTCTATCTCTTAATTTGAGCTTCCTCACATACTTGAACAAATCTATCTTAGAGCAACATATGTCCTCCTGGCTACTAGGGCAAAACCCTAATCCCCTATTGAGAAGACTAACTTCTTCTATTGTTAATATTTTATCTGATAAATTGATGACCAAATTTGCATCTCCTGTGTCGTGGTTTATATTTTCCTGTTCCATGATCTTGTCCTCGTCCCCGTACTTTGTTCTTGTTTGTTTTCCCCGCCGCCCTCTCCTAATTTTGTGTCTCGAACCTTTCTCATATTTCACTCTCGACTTCCTTGTTAAGTCCTCCACATTTCCTGTAAAAATAAAAAATAAAATCTTATCTGTGCTCACATTCTGTGTTGGTCGTTCCATACTATCCCTTTCACTATCACTTGTGGAAGGTGTACTTCTTGCTGTAATATTGGAGCTCACAGAAGTATCGGACTGTGCCCGGCAAAGAGTACTCTGGATTAGATGGTCATATCTTTTAGAGTATGTGAACACTGTGCCCGTGATATAGTCTAACTCATCTCTTTTGAATTTCCTTGCCTTCCTTTCTTTAATATTATCCTGAAATTTTGAAATGTTATCATTAAGAATAGCATAGTTTTTTATCTGTTGCTGTCTGCAAAGTGCTCACTCATGTCCCATGCTGAATACTCACCTCATCCGGACATTACCCATGCACCTAAAAGAGACTCTGTTCACATAAGGGTCATATGTTGCATGAAAACATCTTTTCTGATCTAAAAACAAAAGTTGGGATGCACCATCAAAATAATTTCAACTAGAAATGTCCAAAATGTCAGTTCTTCATTTTATTGATTCATAAACTTCATGAAAAGATCTTCACAACTTAAAAAAACAATCCTTTTATTTCTTCAGTGATTGTAGAATTAAAAACACAGCCAAAAGTGTTTCGTTTACTTCTGTGAACTTCTTTAGGGCATTTTTTAGGTATCTTCCTCAATAGAATCAAGATTACTCTCTCGTGGTTTAATAACCAGTGATGGGATCTCATTATCATTCATGACACGCCTAGTACCTGTATTTCAGACCAGTGACCGTGACCCCTCCCCCCAGTATCTCCCCCCCCCCACCACCACCACCAATAGTTGCCACATTAAAACCTGCCAGGAAGTAACATCTGAAACAGTCCGCCCAGCACCGCTCAACAAACATAAAGGAAAAAAAGAAGCCTTCTATCTTTTCCCCTCTTTTTTTGAGCTTACATTTCACCAACTTAACAGGCGTCATTTGCTAATAGTTATGCTCCCTTATTAGATTTCTGTACCTGACCCATAACCATAGGATGGATACTTAGTAATTTAATCTAGCAAAGGATTAATACTAAATTGAAGGAAAATTGTGTCAACCCCAAGAGGTCTACTGAGTATATTAATATTAATTGTTTGTTATACATTACTGATTTCAACCCCAGAGGTATAGCGGTACCCCTTAATTACCCAGTTTTGCCCATTACTGTCTGTTCTGTCTTCCTCCTGTTTTTGCACCAGGTGAAACTACCCAATTACTGTTATCTCTCGTTTTTTTAAAGAAAGTATTTCCAATTAATGTGACCACGGAAAATCCTATTTGGCCTTGGTTGTGGCAGTAAATGGATGCCATAATTATGGCAACTGGCATCCCATTGGTATAAAAAATGATTACAAACCACTTGTAGAAAAATACACTATTTGTCCTTCATTCCCTTCTAACCTCCTTAATTTAAATCAAAAGAAGTAGTTCTACAGTATGTTCACTCCTTGCTTTTGAGACCCCGCTGAAGCTGCAAATCGTTACGTTTACCTCTTAAGTAGAAATGTCTGTATATCATTGTGACAGTACATCCAATGAAGAGAACATTGCTTCCTGCAGTGTTGTTCAAAACAACTTACTTTCGAGTAGTATTGAAGTTTCTCTGCATTTCTTCAGCTTGTACCCTGATCATCCTTCCTCATGACACCATCTCTTGTGGTTGAATTAAAAAAGGATTCTTCTCTTCTGAAACTCAAGACCTTATGTTAGTGACGTCTCAGGAGATGGCTTCCAAAGGTCTTGCAAAGATTGTCTCTAGCTTTCTTGCGCTCCAACTTGGGCTTGCCCTTGTCCGCTACCTTACTATTTCATGTCCTTATTACCTCAAGATTGCTACCTCACATTTCAAGCAGCACGTCATAGTAGCTTTTTTTATGGCACCTGTCTGATTGGCTTCTACTGTCCTGGGTCCACCCCTACAGGCTAGACCTTTCTATTTGAAACTCAGTTAAGTTTATCCAACAACAATACAAGGTATTTGGTGTACTCCTTGAGTTCTGTTCTTCAGTTCAGGAGCACCCACTTGTGACCTAGTGAATTTAAAATTCTTTCCTCCAAAACCATTATTACTTAAGGGATTTACTACAGCAATACCAATCCATTAAGCTGGATGCATGCATAGTGTCAAACAGACTGTACAACCCCTGATTAGTTCAAAAGCTGGACATCTGTACTTGGCCTTTCGACACACTCTGCAAGTCAGAGATACCCTGCTACACTCAAGTCTTTTGATTCATCTGTATCTTTGTACATAGACGTCGACTGTCCCTAAGCTGGAAGATATTTCTCCTCGCACCACTATTTTGTTAACGTCTGCAGACAAATTTTCATTGCATCATTCACACAACTGGGTGCCTGTTATCTCTTTAAGTTATCTATAGTTTATTACATATTATTCTTCTTGGGTCTATTGTATTGTTTTACATCTGAGTTTTTTTTTAGAGGGGGCAAGCAGATAAGTGCCAGGCTCATCAAAATCCATCCTTTGACTCTCTCCTGTAGAAGCCATTTTAGCACTTTTTTCCCCACATTCATCTGTAGTCTAGTAATCTGACAAATCTACAGATGTTTCTCCACAAAGTGGCTTTGATAACATTTTGTCCTAACATTGGTTGGGCGTCAGGCATTTCTTGGTCTCTTCATACTGCAACTTCAGCAGTTTAAATTGCATTGCTTTCATTGTTTTTGCAGCAAATAAAAAGTGTGTGTAGCTAAGTTTTTGAAATACCTTTTAGGGCACTTTGTTATTACTGCTCTAGAGAAAGAAGCCTGCAAAAGAAAGGTACGCTTTAGCATTCCCAAATGTACAGTGACTCAAACCACAATGTAGCTTGATAACAAAAGTTGTTTCTTGATGTTAACTCCAGCTATGTTTTGATTCTAAGGTTTACAGAGTTATTTAATCCTGTTTCCACCTGCTTCTTTATTTTGGAATTAGATAAATCACTAGAATTGTGCAGAACTTCCCATTGACTGTTTGTTTTGTCACTCTTATATCCTTACTTTATATTCAATGGTTTTATTTATTTTAGCTCATCCATCGTCCCTTTATTCTTCCCATAGAGCACAGCCTGTTTACCACCTCTCCGATTGCATCTTTTATTCTCTCAAAGTTGTCTGCTTTTTGGGAATTTGTTTTTCTTTTTCCTAAAAGCATTCCATGGGAGTGCATTCGGTTCCCCTGTTCTCTTTCTCTTCATTAAAGTATAAAAATGTAATGTTCCACAACTTTGTCCTTCAAGCTGCTCTCTATCATGCTCTTTAACTCCATGTTGCTCTCTTGTCTATTTGTTCACTTCCACCCTTCCAGGTTGCTTTGTCTCTGTTTGCTTCCCTTCCTGCATCCTCCATGTTGCTTCACCCCTGAGTGCACCTCAGTGTTGCTCACCCTGCACATCTCCGTGTTGTTTTCCCACTGACCTCATGTTGCTTCCCAATTCCCTCTGTGCTTCTACCATCTGTTTTGCTTCCTTCTACTACATTACCCCCACCCCTCAAATCCACGTTCTTTTCTCCAACCCATTCCTTTTTTTGTTTACCCATCCAACTCTGATTGGCAAACAAACGGAAAAAAATGATTGTGGTTTTATGAAAGCGCGTGCATGCTTAGGGCACACATTTTCCTGTATATAAGCCGCACTGCACAGCATTAGGGATTCTGTTCAGCATGGCTGAAACCGTTGGCAAAACCGATAGGTCCCAAAATGTTGAATGGTTGGCTTTCCCAATGCTTATTTCAACTTTTTGTTTTGAATTGCATAGACCTCATATTAGCTAGCATCTTCTTTCTTCCTTCACCAATCACTTGCATACTTTTACTCCAGTATGTTTAGATTTTCTACATGGCTGCTGGAGCAGTGTAGTCAATAAACGCATACCTGCCATTGCTGCTTGGTTTAATATGTTCCTGTGCTTTGCTAGCTTTCTGTGCATCAAATCACCTTTAATGCCGCAATGGCAGAGACTGTATACAATTTATTTTACCTGCTAAATAAAAGTACACCAGACTTTTTGATTGGTGCCGTTTAAATTTTTCCTGATCTACATGCCAGTATTTATTGGACTTGAGTAGTGCAAATCTTGCTACAGAACAAAGGAGCTCTGTATAAGAGGGAAACCAAATAGGTAGTAGAAAAAGGGAAGACTCGGGTGAATGGAGAAATACATGACCGGTAAAGGAGGAACGGTCTAGAGGGGGATTTGTTCAGGAAGTGAGACGCTATACCAGGGCAAGCTGTTACTTAAACAGACTGTGCATTTGGAAGAGGTTGCCAGACAGTCATCTAATCAGGTTTAATTGGAGCATATAATACAGGTCTTAAAAAGGTAAGCTGTGTGTCTTTGTGGTTTTCAAAGTCCTTTCATTACCAGAGAAAGATATTCTCCAAATCATTTAATTTAATCTGATATCCTTTGAAACCTACCTGGAAAAATAACACCATATTTATACTAACGTTTCTAATGAAAAATTTAAGGGGCTGGGCACTTGCTTTTCCTCTCTGTGCACGAATAGACCAGTGAACCAAACTTGCTTAGTTAGAGACAGTCCAAGGCCTTTAATCGAAGCAATTGAAAATAATTTACATTAAACTTCTTAGAGATCTCGGGGAACATTTGAATTCCAAGTAGGTTTTCATATTGGAACAAATAATATTTCAAATAAGTTCTGTTATCAAAGGAAATCATCAAAGGTGTCATTGAAGGATGCTATTAAGGCTAATTTGATGGGAACCTAATCGGAGCAAACCTAGAGCCCCAGTTGTGGGGTTATTTTGTTTGTTTGTTGAGCAACTGTGTTTTTTTCACACAAATAGAGTGGAACTGGTGTTACTCCTTTTTTATGTGTATTCTTTTGGCCATACTTATGTAAGAACGTAACAATCAAACCTAAAGTATTTGTTTTGATTGCCTTTGGAAATTTGACTTTATTTTATATGGTGGACAGATCTTCAGTATTTCTTTATCCAATTTATTTTACTACCACAGAATTCCATTTGTTCTGCTCAGTAGAATGATGACTGAATTAAGCTTGACAAGAGTTCTGAGTTGGAGGCCTGTATGATGTATCCTGTCGCACAGGCGCTGTTGTTGAGGTTGAGGTTAAGAGGTTTCATCTGTCTGCTTCCTGTGAACCATTTTGGGGTGTTCTCGATTGAGGGTTAATTGGCAGTCAAGTGGTCTGACTTTGACTGTCTGGTGAAAACTATGTTGCAAGCTGCTTCTGGGAGAAACATAAAAGGGAAAATATTTACACATGGAATAGCGCGAAATTCACCTTCAGAGGATACTTGTTGATAAACACAAGGATAAGTACTAGAAATGTGGGATCCTGAAGTGGTTTTTAATAAAGCACAATCTTTAGAAATATTTAGATTTTTTTTCTCTGTCTTAGTAGAGCCAATTAACCTACATCGGGTTTAGAAAAAAACAAATAGAATGTACCAGTCCTATCTATTGCATCCCTTTAAAAGATAAAGAGCATTGGAAGGAAAAGAATGTAGTCTCACGGAGAAGAATTTAGCACTGTCACTTTAAAGCACATAGATTGCCCCTAGCTACAAAGCGCACTGTTGTGAAAAATAGGTGTAAGTTCTTCATGGTAAGTTCTGGGAGTAAATGTTTTTCAACACTTGAGTTGCCCATTTCACTGAAGCTAATATTATTCTTTAGACCTCTAGTTTCAGTTGATGTTTCTAATATGCTGCCTTTGTCAACTTGCCAATTCTCTTCGATAAATGTTCTTTCTACGGTGTGAAGTAGCCTGAAAAATATGATCACACATTTAGCCTTGTTTAGCTACCAGACTCTAACACCATAGCAATGTACTCTATTTGTAACAAAAAAAATGCAATGAATGGAATTTGCTTGCAAACCAGAATGAATGCCCCAAGGAAGCATCCTAGGTTATTGGGAGTAGCATTCAGGAAAGAGCATTGGCAGTCAACACCAGACCAGAAAGGGGATTAGCATTTCTATGGAGGGAGAAGATCTTGTGGTAGGCAAAATAAAAGTAGGCCCTTATAACTTATGTGAATTTTGCCAGTGTCCCTTTTTTTCTCATGTTGTGAAAAAAACAAGAGTATTTAATGATGAGAGTATATGAAACATTGTGTGTTAAGAAAGTTGGTCCATTTGTGTCCTCACATTGAACACCATGGAGAACACTGTTCATAAACCATGCACTGTAACACAGTAATATAATGACATCCCTTTCCGTGGGTCATCTTTAATTACAGTGTGTCGGCTTACATTTACTCAGCACTCTAACATGAGTTAGTAGTTTTTTCTGATAGTTTACAAATGGATGAGGAGTCTATACTGAAATGCCTAATTATTTACTCTGTCCAAGAAGTTAGCTTCATTGTATTTTAACATGCATGGCTGTGGTAAGTAATTGTCTAACATTGCCAAACTGATAACTTATGAAAGGGCAGTCTCCTCCCGAAAGTTTGCAGCTTTTCAAGTGGTATTTGAAGTTCTTCAGAATTCAAGTTTTTGTAAAAAAAATCTTTGACTCTTTGCAAACCAGGATGCAGTACCTCTGAATTATTTGGGCAGAAAGAGTGCACAATTGTATCCCTCTGAGGACAGATGTTTCAACTTTCCCCTATAAATGTCTTTCCATTCAAACCCAACCTTTGACTACAGCCAGAAATATGTTTCTTGGTTTAATGGATTTCTGCGTCTTCATTGTACTTCAAGCCTTGCTGTACATGATGGACCTATATGGTTTCCAAGATGATCACTGGTGCCAAGTAGTGCTGGCAAGAAAACACTGAATCTAACTTTCACAGCATTACGACATGTTCACTGGTAGTGTTAGTGAAAGTGAAGCAATATGTTGGATGGAGTAACGTTCCTGAAATACATCTGTGTACTGGAGCTCATAGCCGTCCATGAAGCCTGTATGTTGTGTTGTTTCTTAATTACTTTGGAGACAGTCATAATCCAAACAGACAATATAGCTGACATGTACTATCTCAGTAGGCAAAAGGAAATAAGAACACAGGCCTTCTTGAAGGAGACACAAACAATCTTGCATTTCCTCCTGACTAAGACCATCCGTTCTTTAATGTATGTCTTTCAAGTGGGAAAATGTAAACAACACCTTGATGAGATCTCTTTAAAATGATCACCAGTGCCTCATTAATGATAAATTGCTTGCAAACATTTTCAAGCGGAGATGTGTTTTAGACATATTAGCCACAGCTAAATCATGAGACTATGTTAAAGAATATAGAAGCCCAGCTTCAATGGAAAATACTTTTTGGTGAACTTGCCAGTGTTATTTCTTTATGCCTTTATTCTCTTTATCTTTTTCTATAGGCTGTTTTGTGCCCAAGGACTCTAAAATGAAGTTCAGTGCATCAGTGTTCCCCAGACTTTATTTCTTTCATTGGTAAAGCCATAAATGAGGTTTTGTGCAGGCCTGACCTACTCTTAATGAGGTATCGGTATTCAGTGTAGCAAGCTTCAGTCACTAAAAAGGCTGTCCAGGAAGGGCATTTGAATCTTTCCCCCGGCTGTACGTACATTGTGAAAGAGGACAAACATCCTGCATCACAATCCTGTTCTTGCTTAATAAGAAACAAAAATATCCAATATTTTCGTTGTCACAGCAAAAAGTCAAATTGCTTGAAATGCAGCAGAAGCAGCCAATCTTTGTCATAGTCCAAGCACTATCAAATTGCTTGAAATGCAGTAGAATCATCTAATCTTTATTTTCTGCACAGTAAAGAACAGCCAACACGTGTTTTGAGGCACAGTCTCTTCTTCAGGGCTGTGTATTACATGTAAGACAAAAGCCAAACATCACCTCAGTAACCAAAAATATATATCACCAAAGTTGCAAGACTACATATTAGGGTTAGGGTAAACATACTCTGCCCCCCTCTCTTTTTTTTGTTTGTGTTGTGAGACTCTGCTGAAGCCAAGTTTCAAAATGGCTGGCAACACTTCCTGGCTGAAGTGTTGGCTGCCAATCATATCTCTGTACAAGCCCAGGACTATATTCGCGAAGTATTCGTGCTTCTAGATACACAAATTTGGATTTCACCCTCCTGTACTTATTGTTGCCCAGAGGACCGCTACCTTCCTGGGGCTCAAATCAAAAGTAATGCGGGGGCCCACCTCCCCAGGACTTTAAATAAATATGATGCGGGCGCGTGGTGCCTCGCAGCCCCAGAGACCACCACCTACTCAGTTCTTTAAAGAAATATGATGCGGGGGGCTGCACATCCTCCCCCGCAGCCCCGGGGCGTTCAATAAACATAGTGCAGAAAAACAGATAAAAACATTGCTCCGCCAAGCAGTGAGCTGCTGTTTAAAGCAGATCCCTGCTTGTGGGAACAATACCAGCTCTTGCAGAATGTGGGGAGCCAGCTAGGACCTTGGGGGCCTTGAGGCTCCCTCTGCGATCCTGTCACTCTCTCTCGCTCTCTCCTACAATAATGGGATGGAAGAGAGAGATTGTCACTGAAATGGTCTCTCCCTGCAATGACTTGAAAGTGTCACACTGGGCAGCTGTTAAGTTTGAATGTCATGTTTTGCTACACAGCACGAGAGAGTCATTGGTGGCTTGCTGGTAACGCGCGTGAACTATCTCCCTGTAAGTTTAAAGTTCTGATCCCGGTAGCATGCCTGTTTACTTACTATTTTGTTTTTAATATTAAAGATGCCTACTGGTGCAACATTTGTGTTTTTCCCATCACACTTTTCAGTTTGAATGTCATAGCTATGTGTGGATACCGTGTAGTAAAGAGTCGTCTGTGGCTTAGTTGTTAAGGTCTCAGGCCTCTACCTCAAAGGTTGAGGATTCCAATCAAGGCGTGTTAGAGGTAATTTCTCTGATTTATTTTCTGGCCAAATTCAAATATTTAAGATACATACCGAAAGGGGACGCAAAATAGATTTACCTTAGCGCACGAGGTTATAGTTACTTGAAATAACTAACTATAACAGCTGAATTTCTATGGTTTGGTACGTTTAATATGTGAGCCTAACTAGAACATCCCTGTAACCTTTTTATTTTTATTTTTATTTTTTTAAGTTTGTGTGCGTGTGTGTGTGTGTATATGTGTGTGTATATATATATATATATATATATATATATGTATATATATGTTCCATGGCACGTGTAGCTGCAGATACACATGCTGTGCATATCCCGCCATCTAGTGTTGGGCTCGGATTGTTACAAGTTGTTTTTCTTCGAAGTAGTCTTTTCGAGTCACGAGATCGAGGGACTCCTCCCATTTCGACTCCATCTTAGATTGTTTTCTTTCCGCCATCGGGTTCGGACGTGTTCCTCTTCGCTCCGTGTTTCGGTTCGGAAAGTTAGTTAAATCTCAGAAAATTTGACTCTAAACAGAGAAGAGCTCCGGTAGCCCTTTGGGGCTTCTATCCCCCGGCGGGGCCTGGTCGGCTCGAACGCGTGCGTCTTCAAGGCTAATGGAACGGACCCCATTCTGCTTCTGCCCTGAATGCCACAACAAGTATCCTTACACAGATCAACATCTGGTCTGTAATTTGTGTTTGTCCCCCGAACACAAAGAGGATACCTGCGAGGCCTGTCGGGCATTTCGGTCGAAGAAAACGCTACGGGACTGGAGAGCACGAAGGCTTCAAATGGCATCTGCGCCGGCAGGACACCACGACGTCGAAGAAGAGGAGACTTTCTCCACTGCTGACTCGGACTCGGACGAGCCCGAAACGGAGCAGACGCCGAAAACCGTGAGTAAACCACCCCGCCAAAACTCACGCCAAAATCATGAAGGCCCAGGGGACGCCACCGCCGGCAGGCCATTGCTTAACCCGTAAAATCGGTGACCATCCATCGGCACCGAAAAAGGGCACACACGTGTCGAAGTCATCTGACTCCGGTCGAGATCCCGGCACAGAGTATACTCGACACCGAGAACCTGGCTCCGACCAGACTCCACACCAAGATACCGGCTCCGAGCTAAGTCGGCACCGAGAGATCGGCACACCGAAACCGAAAAAAGTGGCTTCGGAGCCGAAAAAGACTGTAGAAAAAGTTTTGGTACCGAAACACCCAGCTTCGGAGCTGAAAACAAGCTCCTACTCCGAAGAACAAGGCCTTTCAGCACAACTACAAGGCCATAAATTTGGACAAGAGTTAGAAGCGGGGGAGCCAGATTATACACAAAGAAGGCTCCATATTCAAAAAGAAACAGGGAAAATAAGAACTCTCCCTCCTATAAGGATGAAAAGGAAACTTGCTTTCCAAGACAAAGAAAAACAACCACAAGCAAAAGTGGCAAAAGCAGTAACTCCACCTCGCTGTTCGCCACAACCATCACCACACCACTCACCGCAACTGTCACCAATTGCAACCCCCCCTATGATGCAATCTCCAACGCACACAGGGATGAGCCAGGATGACCCAGATGCATGGGATCTATATGATGCGCCAGTATCAGACAATAGTCCAGACTGCTACCCAGCAAGACCATCACCACCTGAAGACAGTACTGCCTACACGCAAGTGGTGTCCAGAGCAGCGGCTTTTCACAATGTGGCACTGCACGCTGAACCCATTGAAGATTACTTTTTATTTAATACTTTGTCGTCGACACACAGTCAGTACCAAAGTCTTCCAATGTTACCAGGGATGTTGAAACGCGCGAAACAAGTATTTCAAGATCCCGTCAAAGGCAGAGCCATCACACTTAGGGTGGAGAAAAAGTACAAGCCTCCCTCTACAGACCCTGTGTACATCACTCAACAACTGACACCTGACTCAGTAGTAGTAGGCGCAGCATGTAAAAGGGCTAATTCACACACCTCTGGAGATGCACCACCACCCGACAAAGAAAGTCGAAAGTTTGATGCAGCGGGGAAAAGAGTTGCAGCACAAGTGGCCAATCAATGGTGCATTGCCAATTCCCAAGCTTTATTGTCAAGATATGACAGAGCTCATTGGGATGAAATGCAGCACTTTATAGAACATCTGCCCAGGGAGTTCCAAAAGCGTGCACAGCAAGTGGTGGAAGAGGGCCAAAGTATCGCAAACAATCAGATACGATCGGCAATGGACTCAGCGGACACAGCCGCAAGAACTGTGAATACAGCGGTCACTATTCGGAGACACGCATGGCTACGCACCTCCGGGTTTAAGCCAGAGATCGAACAGGCTGTGCTTAATATGCCTTTTAATGGACAGCCGTTGTTTGGGCCAGAGGTGGACACAACTATAGAGAAGCTGAAGGAGGACACTGATACGGCCAAAGCCATGGGCGTGCTCTACTCCCCACAGAGCAGAGGCACATTTAGGAAGACACAATTTAGAGGGGAGTTTCGGGCCCATAGCACAGAACCCTCAACCTCACAAACCAGACCCACATACCAGGGCCAATATCAAAGAGGAGGCTTTCAAGGACAATACAGAGGTGGACAGTTTCCTAAAACTAGAGGAAAGTTCCAAAGTCCAAAAACACCTCAAACTAAACAGTGACTTCAGTGTCACAAATCCCCAACACATAACACCAATGGGGGGGAGACTCACAGATTATTACCAAAATTGGGAGGAAATAACAACAGACTTGCGGGTCCTAGCCATTACCCAACATGGTTATTGCATAGAATTCCTACAATTACCACCAAATGTGCCTCCAAGAACACACAACATGTCCAAACAGCACTTGGATCTATTACAACTAGAAGTCCAAGCGTTGTTCCAAAAAGACGCAATAGAACTGGTACCCAACCATCAGAAAGGAACAGGTGTTTATTCCCTGTATTTTCTAATACCCAAAAAGGACAAAACTCTGAAACCCATCTTAGATCTCAAAACACTAAATCTTTACATCAAATCAGATTACTTTCACATGGTGACACTTCAAGACGTAATCCCCTTGCTCAAACAACAAGATTACATGTCAACATTAGATCTCAAGGATGCGTACTTCCATATACCCATACATCTTTCACACAGGAAATACTTAAGGTTTCTAATCCAAGGAGTACATTACCAATTCAAAGTGTTACCATTCGGGATAACAACAGCACCAAGGGTATTTACAAAATGCCTTGCAGTAGTAGCAGCACATTTCAGAAGACAGCACATACACGTATTCCCGTATCTAGACGATTGGGTAATAAAAAACAACACTCAAAAACAGTGTCTTCAACACACAAAATACGTCATAGAAACCCTTCACAAACTAGGGTTCTCAATAAACTACCTAAAATCACACTTACAACCGTGTCAAATCCAACAATACTTAGGAGCAACAATCAACACAAAAAAAGGGATTGCCACTCCAAGTCCACAAAGGGTACAAGCATTCCAAAACGTAATACAAGGCATGCACCCAAACCAACAATATCAAGTAAAATTAGTGATGAAACTTCTAGGCATGATGTCTTCATGTATAGCCATTGTCCCAAATGCAAGATTACACATGCGGCCATTACAACACAATGGACACAAGCACAGGGTCACCTTCAGGATCTAGTGTTAATAGACCGCCAAACACACACACCTCGCTTCAATGGGGGAATCCTATAGATTTAAACCAAGGGCGGCCTTTCCAAGACCCAGTGCCTCAATATGTGATCACAACAGATGCGTCCATGGTAGGGTGGGGAGCACACCTCAACCAACACAGCATCCAGGGACAATGGGACACTCAGCAGAAACAACTGCATATAAATCAGTTAGAACTACTAGTAGTGTTTCTAGCATTGAAACCACTAATAGCCCACAAACACATTATTGTCAAAACAGACAACATGACAACAATGTATTACCTAAACAAGCAGGGAGGGACACACTCAACACAGTTGTGTCTCTTAGCACAAAAGATTTGGCATTGGGCGATTCACAATCACATCCGCCTAATAGCACAATACATACCAGGAATTCAAAACCAGTTAGCCGACAATCTCAGTCGGGATCACCAACAGATCCACGAATGGGAAATTCATCCTCAGATACTACAAACCTACTTCCAAACCTGGGGAACACCGCAAATAGACCTATTCGCAACAAAAGAAAACGCAAAATGCCAAAACTTCGCATCCAGGTACCCACAGCCTCACTCCAAGGGCAATGCGTTAAGGATGAGTTGGTCAGGGATATTTGCTTACGCTTTTCCCCCTCTCCCACTCCTTCCGTATCTTGTAAACAAATTGAGTCAAAACAAACTCAAACTAATACTAATAGCACCAACTTGGGCATGACAACCTTGGTACACAACACTACTATACCTGTCAGTAGTGCCTCATATCAAACTACCAAACAGACCAGATCTGTTAACTTAACGCAAACAACAGATCAGACACCCGAATCCAGCATCGCTCAATCTAGCAATCTGGCTCCTGAAGTCTTAGAATTCGGACATCTATTTTTTTTTTTTTTTTAAATCTGTTTATTAAACTTAACATGAACAAGGTTTTGGAAATGGCAGTACATTACATATGCTTTGGTGATTACTCACCTATCTTCTAGCAATTGTACATTACATTGCACAGCATAACTTTATTACGATGCCACGGCTTTCCATAAACATTCCACAACATTTAACATTTGACATAATGATTGATATTATTAGATATGTATTTTGGCGTCCATGATGGTGAGGGAAGCGTAGAGCGATATTTATCTCAAGGGTTGTGCTTCCGCATGTGTTCTTTAGTGTAGAGGTGTTGTTGTATCATGGGTCATTCAAAGGGTAAATGTGATATGTACTAGGCCTAGCAATGTTAAAGTTTGGATCTATTTTTGGCAGCCGCAATTAATGTGTATGTTTTTAGGTAATCTAAAAATTATTAAGCGGCGTACCTCAAGGTGGATATTTGTCATCCCTAGCTTCAATCCTGACTACAAAAAGATCCCAATTTTCAATCCCATCTCTTGATTGACTTCCATACTGTGATTGCTTCAGGGTTTGAGATTCCGCCAGTGCATAATCATGTAGGTCACGTAACCAAAGTGAATGGGGAGGAGCGCCAGGGGCCTTCCAATGTGTAGCTATCAGGCGTTTATATGTCACGAATGCTAGATCTGCAAACTTGTGTATATGCTTGTCTTTTTTTGCGCGATATCGTATGTTAAGCAAGCAGGATTCTGGAGTCTGGATAAGCGGATGTCCTGTTAGGTCTATAGTTGTATTTACAATTTGGTTCCAGCCTGTATTGATCGTGCTGCATTCCCAGACCATGTGATAGAAGGTTGCCGCAGGAGCGGCACATCTTGGACATATGGAGTTAGCTCCCATGTATATTTTCTGAATGCGGGCTGGAGAAAGATAAGCCTGGTGCACATAATTAAATTGCGTATATCTTAGTCTAAAATTGCGAGATACGGATTTAATCGACGTGAGGGCTGTGTCCCAGGTTTTTTGTGCTAATGGTGTAGTAAGTCCCAGCGAAGTTTGACCTGTGTTAGGGTTTTACTATTTCTTGTCAGGAGAATTTTGTACAATTTAGTAACAGTATGTTTTGCCTCCCCCATAGATAGAATTGCAGAAAGTAGGAGGGATTCATTTGGTTCATTTTGCCCGCAACCCCATAAGTTGCGTAGGAGACTATTGATGGCATTGAATGTCAAAAAAGCTTGTGGTTGCATTACCCCTGTCGCCGTCAAATCTGCAAACGAAATGGCTTTGGTTTCGTTATATAGGTCCCCTGTATTCAGAGTATTAACCATTCGTGTGTCATGATAGAGGGATAGGGAGTGAAAGCCCGGGAGCTGTAATATTGGAATTAAGGGAGAATAGGGAGGAGGTAGCAGTTTTCCTTGTACATATCTCTTCCAGCAATGTCTGGCCGCCTTAAGCAGGGGAGTATTGTGTCGTTGTTGAGGAAGACCTGTTAATAGCCATGACAATATCTGTGTGGGTTTTATGTAGTCCATTATTGCTGTAGCCTCTGTGTTAGACGGTTCAGTGAGCCATTTAGTGACCCACTGAAGTTGGGCTGCTGCATAATAGAGCTCGAGGTTCGGCATGCCCAGGCCTCCCTCTTCTTGTGGATATTGCGTGATGTTTAGGGCTACCCTGCGTCTGTCTCGGCCCCAGAGTAAGTCAGTTAGGAGGGAATGTACTTTATGAAAAAAAGAACGTGGCAAGGCCAACGGGAGTGCTGAGAAATAATACAAGAATCTCGGCAGTATTAGCATCTTGGCTATTGCTATCCGGCCCATGGGTGATAATGGCAAGGAGCTCCAAAATTCCAGGGAGCCTCGGGTGGAGCGGAGCAATCTGTCTAGGTTACCTTCCCTTAGGTCTGCCATAGAATGATACACCTGTACACCCAAATACTTGAAGGTTTGGTACGACCAAGGTAAATGGTCTATAGAGGGAGGTGCTTGTTGCTCAGGGGGCAAACAAGTAAGGGGGAAGATACAGGATTTAGTCCAGTTCACTCGTAGGCCAGATATAAGAGCGAACCTATCTAATATATGCATTATCTTGGGTAATGAGTCAGATTGGTTGCGTAAGTATATCAGGGCGTCATCTGCATACAAGGAAATTATATGATATGTATCGAACTCCCTTATGCCCCATTTATGTGCATATTTCCTAAGCTTAATGGCAAGTGGTTCCATAGCTATTGCAAATAGCAATGGCGATAGCGGGCATCCTTGTCTGGTTCCTCTATTCACAGGAAAGGCTTCTGATACTACCCGACCTGTTTTAACTCGGGCTGTTGGTTTGGAGTATAATGTGGTAATCCAACTGATGAAGCCATTCCGAAATCCGAACGTTTTGAGTGCGCTAAATAGGTATTTCCAGCCCAGCGTATCAAACGCCTTCTCGATATCAAGTGATACAGTCACACTCTCTGGATCAGTGGTGTTATGCATGATGCGGATTAGGCGTCTTATATTAATAAAAGTGTTTCTACCCGGGATAAATCCCGACTGATCGGGATGTATCAAGCTTGCTACATGGGGGAGCAACCTATTTGCTAGGATTTTTCCCAAAAGTTTGCAATCAGTATTCAACAAGGAGAGCGGTCTATATGATCTAACGTCCGTAGGGTCTCGCCCCGGTTTTGGTAGCACCACTATTAATGCTTCCCTCATAGAGTCTGGTAACTGTTCTCTATTCCGCGCTTCATTAAACACCTCTACCAAGGGTTGTAGCAGGTGAGTGCTATGCGAGTTATAATATTCTGGTGGTAAGCCATCAGTGCCTGGGGTCTTACTTCGCGCCATTTGAGATAGAGCTAAACGAAGCTCTTCAATAGTAATAGGGCCGTCTAGAATATCAGCATTGTTGACAATGTTCGAATTTTGGGGAATCTGTGTGAGAAATTCGGCCAGTTGCTGTTCTGTGGGAGAAGTAGAGGATTGATATAGCGCATTATAGTATGTATAGAATGCCTTATTGATGTCGGCCTGAGTGTTGACTACTATTCCTGTTTGTAACTTGATGGCCCCTATCGGCGATGATTCCGGTGTTTGTCGTACCAACCATGCCAATAGTCTGCCCGATCTGTCTCCCTCTGCGTGTTGTCTTGTTTTAAAGTGCCTATAGTCATGTCTGCCAAGACTCTTGTCTGCTTCTCTATACTTAGCTTTCAATGATATAAGTGTTTCTGACGGTGTTTTATTTATTGAGGCCTCTATCTCCGCCTTGCGTATTTTGGCTTCCAGTTTTAATAATTCTGAGGACAGCATTTTCTTAATGCCCACTGATGCTGCCAGACAATGTCCTCTAACTACTACTTTATGGGCATCCCATTCAGTAGCTCGAGTTGCCGTTGTATTCTTATTAAGAGAGAAATAGGTCGACAGGCATGATGCTAATTCTGTATTGAAAGGGGGGTCAGTCAAGGCGTCTGTCTGTAAGCGCCACGTTGGGATGCGAGCATGAGTATAACCCCAGATCAGCGTTAAGTAATGTGGATTGTGATCTGATATAGTGCGGGCTAAGTACCCAGATGTAGTCACCTTTGGGATTATGTTAGACGTAGTGAAAAACATATCTAGCCTAGTGTAGAGTTTGTGTACTGGTGAATAGAACGAGTATTCGCGTGAAGTGGGATGAGAGGTTCTCCATATTTCAGTTAACCTGTTATTGGCAGCCCATTCCATCAAATCAAGCGATGCTCGCTTAGCAGGGGCTTGTTCAAGTGGGGGGGTGGAGCGATCTTTTAGGATATCAATAACACCGTTGAAATCTCCGCCCCATATGGTATCGATTGCAGGATCCCTGAGCAGGCTGCTGCCCATTGTCCTAAGAAACTCACGTTGGTTTGTATTAGGGGAGTATAAGGTTATCAGGGCTAATGGGTCGCCATCTAACGCGCCCTCTAATATTACGTACCGCCCATTTGGGTCGCACTGTATACGGAGCACAACATATGGGACCCCTGGGGCTATCCAGATTCCAGCCCCTCTGGCATATGACGAAAAGGTAGTTCCATGTAATTGACCCTTCCACTTTGTTTTAGTTAGTGCAAGCAAGGATTTATCCAAATGGGTCTCTTGCAACATGGCAATATGTATTTGGTGCCGCCTAAGGTATGTATAAATCCGTTGTCTTTTATTTGCGGAAGCCATGCCCTTTACATTCCATGTTAAGATTTTATATTGAGTAGCATAGCTCTTATTTTGGGATGACATGGAATTTGAGTTAGATATTTGGTGGGGTTACCACCTGTGGTTATGTATGCCCAAATTTTCTTTGTGCTTTGATATCTATACCCTACCACTAGCTTCCCGGCTCCTGAGATATGTGACTTATTTTTGTAGTTTACATTATGGTGTGACGCTCTGTAATTAATACATGTCAATACGAATAACAATAAAACTGAACGTTCTGCTACAACTACAAGATCCGCTATATTTAACAACAGTAGCGGATATGATATGAACAAGGGGGTGACAGAACTTGTCATCTTGGGGTAACAGTCCTTATAGTGCGGAGGGTGTTCCATGGCTACGGGTAGTTGAATGATGTAGAACCGGCCTATTTTACGTATGTTATAAACGTTGCCAGATCTAAGCAGCGGCGGGGCGGGCACACATTTCCCCGGGAGGGTTTATTCTATTTCAAACAACGACAGTGCCCAACCAAGGACAGCAGGTTGTATAGTATCCTGTATCTGGTAGCAAGTTTTTAACAAATGTCATCAGCTGCGCGTGGAGTGAGGACTGGACCCCGGTCAGTTTCCGTGGAGTCTGAATTTAACTCTAGATCAGGTTCGGCTTCTGATTGCTCAGAGTAATGTGTCGGTGACACATTGGCAAAGCGTTGCGCGGATTGTAACAGATGCGATCTCTCAGCTCGAGATTGTTTTGGGGAAGGTCTGCCGCCTTGTTTACTGCGAGGTTTGTGCTTATTTCTCTGGGGTAGACTTTTATCAATAGGAGATGGAGGGTCA
Source organism: Pleurodeles waltl (assembly GCF_031143425.1). Taxonomy (NCBI): domain Eukaryota; kingdom Metazoa; phylum Chordata; class Amphibia; order Caudata; family Salamandridae; genus Pleurodeles; species Pleurodeles waltl. Next base: position 856,484,518 of record NC_090442.1, on the reverse strand, counting down.
GCTAGGCCTTTTGCATGAAGCCATGTCCATGCATCTTCAGGAGTAGTAAAGAATAAAGTACGGGAGGCATCTTGTATTCGGAGTTTAGCTGGGAACAGCAGAGAATATTTAATATTGTGTTCTCTGAGACGCTCCTTGATCCGGTAGAATGAGTTACGTTTCTTTTGTACCTCCATTGTGAAGTCCGGGTAAGCGGTTATTCGTGTGTTCTCAAAGTGCATTGGGTTAAATTTACGAAATAGTTGTAATATAAGGTCTCTATCACGATAGTTCAATAATTTTGCTATTAGGGGGCGTGGAGAGGCACCTGGTGGCGGGGGTCTGCCTGGTATCCTGTGGGCGCGCTCCACCGAAAAGAACTTCGGAACATTCTTCTTGAACACCGTTTCAGTCAGCCACTTTTCAATAAAGAGTTCTGTGTTTGGGCCTTCGGCTCGTTCTGGGAATCCAACGAATCGGATGTTATTCCGGCGCGATCTGCTTTCAGCTTCTTCGGCTCTTCGCTTGAGTGTCTCGACTTCTGTTGTTATAACACTTAATTGGGATTTAACTGTTGACATGTCTGGTGTGAGGTGTGACGTATCTTTTTCAAGCTCGGCGAGCTTTTCCGCCAGCACCTGTTGATCCGCCCGAAGCAAGTTAACATCTTCTGCGATTGAGCCAATTTTCGCTTCCAGAGTTGTTTTGGTATCCAGTATAGCTTGCAACACTTTTTCAAATTGTGTTGAGTGCTTTTGCAGTGTCTCTTTTAGATCTTGAAGGGTTTGGTGCGTGACTGTGGTCTCAGATGATGGAGGCATTTTAGTTGGGTCCATGTTTTCAGGTGGCACACGTGGGGTCTTTGGCTTTCCCATCAGGTGATTCGCGTTTAAAGTTATTGTTGAACTCTGAATTCAGCTTAGTATTGTTTGATTGTGACACAGAGATTATCAACAGTTTATCTCTGGCGCTGAGTAGGCCCAATGCCTGTAGACGTCAGGTAGTTTACTTTCCTCCTCTCACCGCACACTCACCGTACGGCACTACCAAGGACCGACTTTATTACTGTTTATTTCTGCGCTATTATAGCAACGGAGCTTCTGCAAACTGCCTAGTAGGTACTATTTTTCTTTCCATGCCTTAATTACTTTGATCCATCACTTTCTCACATTGCTATCGCCTATTCAGGATCCAACACGTCCCCTTTACGCTCTTTTAAAATCTATGCTTCTATGTGTGCAGAGGCATTCCGAGCATTGGTCTACCGTCTAGAGGTCTACCTATCCTTTTTAGGGATCCAGCAAGACTGTGGGGTACGCTGCTCAGGCCGTTCAGTATCCCTCTAGTGTGAGCACGGCAAAACGGGGCTCCTCGAGATTCGAGCCTATTGTTTCCCAGCCATTTTTGTTATTCGAGGTTAAATCAGTCAACTGTTATTTTTTTTTTTTAAGGTCATCAGCACCCTGGTGCCTCCCTGCGCGAACAATCGACCTGGTGTCACGCTGCAGTCCACATTCAGGTTTGAATTGCGGCATATGTCCCAATCAGACCCCCTGGGGCCGCGCGCCCACTTGCCTCTGTCTCACCAGTATTACAGTCAGGGACGGATGGCCCTCACTCTCGTAGCGGGACGTCTTTACATGCGAGTCTCTTACTCACGATCTTCCTAGGGCACCGCGATTCGTAGCCAGCCCGGCTCCGGCCGCCTCTGGCCTTCAGCCCGGGTCCGCTCAGGCGCCTCTCCGAGCGGCCACGTGTTTCGCGGTCAGCGCGACTCAAGCCGCCTCCAATTTTCAGCCCGGGGCCGCCCCGGCTCTTCTTCGAGCAGCTACACGATCCGCATACCAGCGCGGCTCCAGCCGCCTCCGATCCCCAGCCTGGAATCGCTCGGGCGTCTCCTCGAGCGGCCGCGCAGCAGCGCGGCCGAGAGCGGCGATGCTAGGATCCCTCGGGTCGCACTGGACAGCCCGGTCAGCTCCTCCGGGTCCGTGCACGCCCTCGCCACCGCCACGCTGGCTTCCAAACCGGGTAGGGATCGTTTTCACCCACCCGGCGTTGTTTTTTCAGGATTTTAGTTGTAGGCCGGGTCGGAGCTGCAGCTTATGCGTCCGACCCGGTCGCCATCTTGGACACCAGAATTCGGACATCTAGACCTTACACAAGAATGTATGGAGGTCATCAAACAGGCTAGGAAACCTACAACAAGACTTTGCTACGCAAATAAATGGAAACGATTTGTTTATTACTGTCATAATAATCAAATACAACCATTACACGCGTCCACGACAAACATTGTAAGCTACTTGCTACACTTACAAAAGTCTAAGTTAGCTTTTTCGTCCATTAAAATACATCTCACAGCAATTTCTGCCTATCTGCAAACTACACATTCAACCTCGTTATTTAGAATCCCTGTCATAAAAGCATTTATGGAGGGGATAAAAAGGATCATTCCCCCAAGAACACCACCAGTTCCTTCGTGGAACCTCAATATTTTATTAACACGACTCATGGGTCCACCATTTGAACCCATGCACTCTTGTGAAATACAATACTTAACATGGAAAGTAGCCTTTCTAATAGGTATCACATCTCATAGGAGAGTAAGTGAAATACAAGCCTTTACCATACAAGAACCCTTTATACAAATACACAAACATAAAGTGGTTCTACGCACAAACCCAAAATTTCTGCTAAAAGTTATATCACTGTTCCACTTAAATCAAACAGTGGAACTCCCAGTATTTTTTCCACAACCAGACTCTGTAGCTGAAAGAGCATTACATACATTAGACATAAAAAGAGCACTAATGTATTACATTGATAGAACCAAACAATTTTGCAAAACAAAACAATTGTTTGTAGCTTTTCAAAAACCTCATACAGGAAATCCAATATCCAAACAAGGCATTGCCAGATGGATAGTTAAGTGTATTCAAACCTGTTATGTTAAAGCAAAGAGAGAACTGCCTATTACACCAAAGGCACACACTACTATAAAGAAAGGCGCCACCATGGCCTTTCTAGGAAATATACCAATGACAGAAATCTGTAAGGAAGCCACATGGTCTACGCCTCATACATTCACTAAACATTACTGTGTGGATGTGTTAACAACACAACAAGCCACAGTAGGACAGGCAGTGTTACGAACATTATTTCAAACACACCGCTTGTTGGGGAGATAACTGCTTACTAGTCTATGCACAGCATGTGTATCTGCAACTACACATGCCATCGAACGGAAAATGCCACTTACCCAGTGTACATCTGTTTGTGGCATGAGACGCTGCAGATTCACATGCGCCCTCCCACCTCCCCGGGAGGCTGTAGCCTTTATAAGTTGATGAAAATAAACTTGTACATTTGTAAATTTGTAAATATATATATCACTTTTAGACACATTATGTACATACGTACTTACTCCATTGCATGGGCACTATTACTATATACACAACTCCTACCTCGCCCTCTGCGGGGAAAACAATCTAAGATGGTGTCGACGCCTATGCGCAATGGAGCCAAAATGGGAGGAGTCCCTCGATCTCGTGACTCGAAAAGACTTCTTCGAAGAAAAACAACTTGTAACACTCCGAGCCCAACACTAGATGGTGGGATATGCACAGCATGTGAATCTGCAGCGTCTCATGCCATGAACAGATGTACACTGGGTAAGTGACATCTTCCATATGTTCGGTGGCCGGTGTAGCTGCAGATACAAATGCTGTGTGTGTATGTGTATATATATATATATATATATATATATATATATATATATATATATATATATATATATATAGATAGATAGATAGATATATAGATATAGATAGATAGATATATAGATATAGATAGATAGATATAAAATTCATTTTCTGGGGATCCAGAAATACTGTTTGTTGTTTAATGGAAGGCTACATGGACCACTGTCCCCTGCCATAAAAATAATCCTATAATCCTCTTCCTTTTTTATGGACAGTTAGTTTTCGAATGCACATATTGGTGTGTTCAAATGTCAACATTAAAACATTTAAAATAATGGAAAAGGTTAGTGTGCACTTCATAAGGGGTCAAATGATTAATTTGAATAGATATTCATGCATAACATTGGTAAACCATGAGAAATATAAACACCACCTTATAAAGAGATTTTAAGCTCTCCCATAATGCACACAAGCTGTATAATGGCACCACTGCACTACAGCTATTGGAATGTTTCAGTTTATAAGATTTTCAGGTCTTCATGGAGATGAGGCCATTTGTTTGCTGGGCTCTCGGGTATGGATTTGACTTGAGAGCACACCCTTAAGTGGGTCTGACCATCTGCATAACATTTTATTTGACTTCTGACTGTTTTGTGACAAATCTATGGTAGAAAAGTAATATTAAAAGGTCCCATGGTGGTGACCTTGGTACCCAACAATTTGTGGTGTAAACTCCATCAGGACAAAAGGTTATACTGTTTGCATGTTGTATATTCAACACTAGTTGCATGGGCTTTTGAAACAGCTAGACTTGCAAACCAGTGATAGTGGCTAGAACATTATGTTAAAATGCTTGATAATCTTCCATTGATTTCCCCATAAATGAATCAACCCTTCTACATGTGAGTGGAACAGTAAATGTGTGTATAAAATGTCTTATTTTTTGCTATACTGCTACCTGATATCAAACAATGTTTTGTGCTGTTTGTTTACTGTTTAGATTTGACAATCCAGCTGCTGTGAGTCCATCTCCTGCAAGACAGCTGACTTTCAACTACCTGCTTCCTGTTAATGCATGGCTACTTCTAAATCCCTCTGCCCTGTGCTGTGATTGGACTATGGGAACAATTCCACTGGTGGAATCCTTCCTAGATGTCAGAAATCTTGCTACTCTTGCCTTTATTTGCTTGTTGGGATCACTGGTCATCTTCAGCGTTGGCTATCCTGGAGATTCCTCAAAGACTGTACTAATGGTAAGGCTAGCATTTTTGTCAGATTGTTTCATTTCTATTACCGTTGTTTTAGTCTTAAAATACACCAAACAGGAATTTTGGTTCCCTCCTTGTTTCAGCCTCATGGATACACGAAAGGTTATCCCGGTGATGCTAAGTAGTCCACTGACATTTAATTCCAAATTGGAATAGATATGTGAAATGGGGTACAAATTAATAACTATGCTAATTTTGCTAAAGGCTAGGGTGAAGAATGTTGGAAAGGTATTACAATCCAATCCAATGAAGACAAAAACATTGATTTTTTAATGAATTGCGCTAGTTGCCATTGGCAGCTGTTGAACGTTATAAGTGACCGGGTGTGCTCACTTCAAATTACATGGAGCAAGGAAGCCCGATCTCATATTGAAAGTTTTATTCCACACTAATTTTTAAGAAAATGTGGCCAACTTGTGTCCTTTACAGAACAGTCATTCACATAAACGTATTAGAAAAGCAGGAGATTCTGAATAAGGTATGATTAAAGATTCCAGTATGTTCATGGCGTGCCAAGCAAGCCTATTATCGTTAGAGCTGCTGGTGGTTTAACCTTCTCAAAATCATTTGACACAAACGGTGCATTTCAGTTGCAGTCCCATAATAGTAGGCTAAAATCAGAGACATTTCAAGTGTGGGCAGTTTGAGATGGCTTTCATTTTTCAAAATACATGTAACAGAGGCAAATCTTTGCCACAGAGAAGATGGCTGATACTCCGTAACACTACTGATGGCCTTGCTCTTTGCTCACTTTTTCTCCCACCAAGAGTGATTATAGGAGCTGCGTGCAATTATAGCACACCTATTTAATTATAGGGATCAGGACTTAATCCTTCAACATGTGATATCTCAAGGCCCCCCTAACTATGAGGATACACCTATACTCTTTTCCGGACTAGACAAGAAAAAGTGCAGGAGCTCCAGAGAGACTTCCTAGGGGTCCTTTTTCTGGCTAATTTGAGGATACAACATTGAAAGTCCAGTACATTTCTTTGAGATTCCGCATGAGGCGTAGACTGGATGGAAGCCCAAGGCCTCTCACAAGGGGAGCATACTCCTGGATGGCAGGAACCTAAGAGAGGAAAGACACAACGTCCTTCCTGCACTTCTCAGACTTCCAAAGGAGGAGATCAAGCTCCTGCACCGTCTGGCGTCAACAAAGTAATACTGGCAAAAGACACGATGATTGGCACTGAGAATGATCTGTAACTAGCCCCGCACCTCTTCCTCCCCTTGACACATCTTGCAGGCACTCAAAACTCGGTGTGCTCGGCCATCTGACAGTGTGAAAGCTGGTTGGACGTTCCAACAACTGAACTCCCAATTCGTATGGGGCTCATCTATTTCCACTTAGATAAGAGACCAGGTAGCAATCTTAGGGGAGGCAGGGTCTCATGCTTACCTTACCCCTTCGGTATGGCTTTTGGTCATATCTACCTGGTTTGGACATCTGGTACTTAACATATTCCTAAGATGCGGCAAGGGACTGATATTCAAAATATTCGGGATGGTTCAGGAGCAGGGTGCCCCAAAATTGCTGTGCCTAGGTTGGGCTTATAATGAAGGGTCACTAGGGGTCCTGAACAGATTTTTCATTACCACACATTCTAATACTGTACAGTAAAGGTTTAAATTCTCAGGTGGGATACGTGAGGCAGAGTTTGTGACCCTCTTGGTAACCTGTATATCGGGAGGGTTATGCGGCCACTGCCTGTGGGTGGGGGTACTGGGGGAAGGGACAGAAGTTGCCACTCCCAGGGCTATTTAGGGGTTTGTGATATATGTTTTCATTTGTTATATGTGGTGTTTTGTTGCTACCACCAGACCAGTCATCACACTAATTCCTGCCCAACGGGGAGAACATACCTGCTGCGAAAAACTGGGTCTCCTCTGCCTCCTTGGGTTCCCATATCAAAGAGATCATACACTACTGGCCATTTTATACATGACAGGCATAGGAACAAATGATAAAAATGTTACTTTGAACGTATGAGGCCTTAATAACCCTATTAAGCAGAACAGTGTCTATGCCTTCCTGAGGCATTATGGGGTGGTGTCTTAATACCTGCAGAGAAGATGGCGTGGTAAGATCTCTGCCACTTCCTATTCAAGATGTGTGAGGGGAGAGCTCATTTGGGTAGCTCCAGGAATTCCCTTTAAAGTTTATTGGTCACAGATCGATGAGCAGGGAAGAAATGTCCTACTTGAGGGATTGTTAGATGCTCACCATATTTGCATTGTTAATGTGTATGGTCCAAATACTGATGATGGGGACTTCCTGGGTTCGTTGATGAAGATTGCTCAGATCCCACCTACCACAGAATTAATTATGGCGGGTGACTTTAACGGTGTACTCAACGTAAATATGGACAGATTGCCCCCTAAACTTCATACCAAGCCTCATACCAAGCTTCCATCCACCAGAACACGCATACACTTGGGTTGGTGGATGTATGGTGCCAACATCACCCCCACACACAAGCCTACTCCTACTACTCCCCTCCAACAACAACCTATAGTCTCTGGACTATATTTTTATTACAGCATCGTCTGCACATTACATAACACACATACATTACCTTGCAAGGTATCTCTCGGACTACTCCCCACGCTTTGCAAACTACACACTACAGAGAAACCCCCCTAAAGTGCCCTTATGACAACTACAGATGGAAACTCTCACTTACCACGCATTTCGGGCAACAGTCCAGGAAACGTTAACACAATATTTCAAGAAGAATAGGCACACTACTGGGACTCATGCTACTGAATGGGATGCCATGAAGGTGGTCCCTTGAGGGGTACTTGATAAGGAGCTAACGGAGCGAGAACAGGAGCTGGAGAAGCTGGGTCTGGGCCTCCTGAAGCCCCAGAGTTCAGAGTGAAATGGGAGCAATTGAAATGTATGTTGAATGAATGTTGGCTCCAACTTGATAAACACAATAAAACAGCAGCTCGTAAATGATGGTACCTAGAGGGAAACAAGCAGGGGGAGGATGTTGGCCCACCTAATCAAGGCAGAAAAAACACTTGGGCCCATACTATCCATAAGAGACCGAGGGTGCTGGGAGGTCTATACCCAACAGGCCATCACCTGAGTTTTCTTGCACCACCTACAGAGGGTATACAATCAACCGCACACTGATATTGGGGAGGTAGATAGACAAAAGTATTTACACTCCCTACCCCTAAAAGCACTTTTAGAAACAGATTGTAAAAACATTGGTGCCTCGATTAGTAAACCAGAAGTCTTGGTGGATATAAGAGCGCTGAGGACCGCCAAGGCCCCCGTGAGTGATGGCTTACCATCGAACTTCTATAAAACATTTGCGGGAGTCTTGGCAGAGAGACTAGTAGACGTCTATGAGGAAGCATATAGAACTGGACACCTCCCCCAATCTATGACAGAAGCACTCATTACAGTAATATCTAAACCTGGCAAAGATTGGCTAGATACAAGCTCTTACCAACCCATATGTAGTGAAATGTGTGTTTTGACCATTACCTTCTTGTTGCAACACTTTGCACCTGGCTTAGCTGTCCAGTGTTCAACAGTCACAGACTCCATTTTGTATTCAGTTTAGCCTTAGCTTCATTCTGCCTATTGACTTTTTATTAGCATTAGACACTGCCATGTAAAGGCTGCAAATAATTTTCCATATTGTACAATGCATTCTGTCTTGTTTTCATTCTGTATTGTTTCCCACCAAGGGCTTTGGCTGATACGAATGTACTCACTGCAGGGAACGGCCTTGCTTTGACTTGACACGTCTTGGGATTGTGGCCAAATCCCAAAGTGTTATTTTCAAAGCACACCTAAACTAGCCAGCATTTTTTAATACTTCTTACGCCAGCAGCAGGGATTTTTCCAGAAAGCTCCTTCTTCGTTTTTTAAGCTACAAAAGGGACCCAGATCGACAGTAGGAGATTCAGAGACCTCAATCAGGATTGAGACGTCGGATGCCTGATATACATTTCCCGTGAGGGTAGAAATTTCTTTCTCGTAGTCGAACAGGGTCATCAGCTTGCTGGCAGGAGAAAGATGAAGCACCTGACAGGCCCTACGGTGATGCATTTTTTATTAATTATTTGCTTTGCATTATAATATAGATACATATATTTGCTGTGTATATTGCAGAAGAGAATCATTCATTCATGTTTTCATTTCATTGCTGTGACCATCTTTTAAACGTGTGCTTTCAACATGATAATCTCCTTTTAGGAACCTTGCGTAGTGAAATAATAAATGTCTCCCTTGGACTATGAAGCGCATTCCAGAGATTTTTGTCAGTGCAAAAGTGTTTCAGCTCGGTCATTGGTGAAAAACAAAACACCATATCAATGCTTAATATCGCTATAAAGATTGTAAGCAGCATCCTAGCAACACGACTGCTCCCACACCTCCCAACCCTTATCCATGCCAACCAGTCGGGTTCATTCCACACAGAAACACCCTCCATAATCTACGTCGACTTGGCCACGTGCTCCGGCAGGATAAATGAGCCTTAGCCTTTTTAGGTATTGAACAGGCATTTGACTCCCTCAATTTGCATTTTGTCTGGTCTGTACTGGAGAAAAAGCAGATGGGACATATGTTCATGCAGTTGATTAACCTATTATGTACTCCGCCCAGAGCCAGGGTCCGCACTGGGAGCTATGTATTGGATGAAATCATATTACAAAGAGGTGCAGGCAGGCATGTCCCTTATCTTCCCTCTGTATGCAATATCAATGGAACCACTGCTGTGTAGACTCTGCCAAGTCCTACAAGGATGGGGTATTCAGGTGGGTTTGAGAGAACACATAGTATCCTTATATGCAGATGACGCACTGATCCACTTACGGCATTCCAATATGTCACTTCACCTACTGCAAAACATTATGGACGAATTGGGAAAGATGTTGGGCTTACTGGTCAATATGAGGAAATCCACCCTTTTCCCGCTTGGTCTGCTGGTAGGGGAACCCTGTGAAGCGCTCCCCAAAACCGAACTTAGGTGAAGGTTAGATAAGGTCAAATTCTTAGGCCTGTACAAACGCAGGACCAGGATTTATTCAACCTAATAATAGTATTGATGTTTCTGCGATCTTCTGTGAGCTTTTGGAACTCCCTCAGGCTGTCACTAATGGGGAAAGTGGCACTCGTGAAGATGGTAGTCTTGCTCCGATGTCTTTATATAATGCAAGGCTCATACTTTGAAATTCAGAGGGGAGTGTTCTGCGAGCTAGACAAACTCTTGATAGAGCTGTTATGGAAGGGTAAGTGATGCCGGGTTAGCCTGGCCATCCTAAAGGGAAAATGGGCTGGTTTAGAAGTCCCGGACCTGGAGCTGTACTACTTTGCAGTCCAGCTACAACATGCTATCTCCTGGTTAGACAGGCAATGGAACTGGGAGAGATGTCTCGTGGAAGGATTGCACGAGGGACACCAATTAGGTGAACTCTTGTTGCTGGGTACAGGAATACCAAAGCACTTCCCACATTAAATAAGCCTTATTGGTCGGATGTGAGATCGAATAGTAAAAACAGTCCTGGAACGAATCCCCTTCACCTTAGAGTTAGATATATGGATAATCCAGCAATTCAGGCACATAGCCCAAGTGATGACAACAGATAAATGGCAAGAGGAGGGCTGCATAATTTTGGCAGATTTATACCCCGAGGGCCGCTTTGTGTCCTTCCAGGAGGCACAAACAAGCTTCCACTTAGGAGGGAGGCAATTTCTTCAATATGCCAAAATACCCACCACGGCCCTACAACTATGGCCTACATTCCCTAAAGCACTGGATCCGACCTGCACTTTGACCACACGCTTAGACATGGCGGTGGGATGACGATTTATTACACATATATTGTGCTCTTCGAACTTACAGACACCAAAAGCTATTGAGAATTGTGGCAGCTGTACAGTATAGGACAGATTTCTTGCCAAAACTGGAAAAAAATACACGAAGGCCACATTGGCCAGATTTAAACAAATCCAGTATAACTTTATCCATATGAAGTGTCTTTTCCACCACCAGCGCTTCTGCTGAATATACCCCTCTAGACCTGGCTCCTGTGATAGATGCAACACCGCAGGAGTGGACTTAGTCCATTTGATCTGGTACTGCCCAGAAATATCTGAGTTTTGGATACAGATCTTAGCGCAACTAAAATTGGTGACGGGGTGGGGAGTTTCCCTAACTATTACAGACTGTATACTAGGACACCTGCCATTCAACCCCAAAAGAAAAATCACTAGACGGTACACGATCTTAGGCTTAGTGGTGGCTGAAGGACTCATCACCATATGCTGGATCAGCCCTCACTCCCGACAGCAATAGACTGGAGAAATGATATATTGGAATGGGGAGGTGCAGAGAAGGCACATATGAGAAAAACCAGGACAGATGCGAGGGCAGGAGAGATACTGAAAGCCTGGGGAGCCGTGACCCAAACACTATTACATCTCGACCCACCGGAACAGGACCACACCACAATTAGCCCCAGTTAATGCATAGACTACCTATGAGATCCAATTAGACTCTCATATATCAAGGTCTACCCATAACAAATGACTGCAAGATACTATGGAGAAAACAGGGGATGCACGTTCAACAACACACACAGTAACGGGGACGCAGGCAGAAAGAAGCTGCATCCTTTAATATACAAGAAGTGACTCGATCTTGGTGTTTTAAGTTTAACTGTTATTACAATGTCTTGAAAGAATGTTATCAATACTTTAATGTGATCTATCTTATCCATAAATGATCTGGACATATTGTATGTAACTACTTTATAAATGACAATAAAGAAATACAAAAAAAAGAAAATTCCGAAACCCCCAGTACTCTAACACAATACCATCCACCTGGAGGAGTATGCGACATGACATCTAAAGCACTTTAAAATTTGGCTCTGTAGCTTGTTCCAAGCTTGAGACGTGACTGTGATCCTTGAATGGCAAGCAATTTGGTGGAACCTCATTGCTAAACTGCTCTCTCTTATTCCTGATGAAACTTCTGAGGCTACTTCTTTGTACCAAGGCAGTTTCAGAAAAGTCGAAGAAAGACCAAGGGAGATCTGATATGGCAGAAATAACCCTGGAATCCATCATGAGGTAAATTGGGAATCAATTACATCAGTCCTTTTGTTGTGGCCATAGTAGGGAGCAAAGTTCAGTCAGTGAGGCATTTGTAAAGTGCCTCACTGTTACCCCTTGGTGTATCTGGGTGCTGGGCTGTGATGTCTCTGTCGAAGAGCCAGGTCTTGAGTCTCTTCTTGAAGGGTGCAGTTCGGAAGAGCAGGGGGTAGTTTGTTCCAGGCCTTGGCAGCGGGAAAAGAGCCGCTGCGGCTGCATCAGATTAAGGGTGTGTGTGTGTGAGGGCCTGAGAGGAAGAGTGCAGGTGTCTGGTGGGTTGGTGGAAGGGTAGACAGTCGTTGATGTAGTCTGGCACTTCATCATGTAGAAATTTGTAGGCGTGCGTGGAGACTTGAAATTACATCTCTTCTGGACAAGGAGCCAGTGGAGGTTTCTGAGGTGGCGGTGAAGTGGGTGCACTTGGTAAGGTCCAAGATGAGTCTTGCAGCAGTGTTCAGTCTCTTTAGGAGCTGAGAGGACATGCCGGCATAGAGAGTGTTACCTTAGTCGAAGCAGCTAGTGATGAGGGCCTATGTGTCAGTTTTCTTGGTGTTAGCTGGGATCCATATGAAAATTCTGTGGAGCATGCAGAGGGTGTGGAAGCAGGAGAAGGCAACTGCTTTGATCTGCAGCTTCATGGTCAGCTCACTGTCTAGGATGATGCCAAGGTTGCGAGCGTGGTCTATAAGCGACCGAGTTAGGCTGGCTACCAGCTATGGTCCTATATAGAGGTATTTTTCCTGAAGATCAGGACTTCCATCTTGTCAGAGTTGAATCTCAGGCAGTTAGTTTTCATCCAATCTGCTATGGTGGCTCTTGGAGTTGCACAAGTTGGTTCTGGTGGTGGAGGGGTCTTCAGTAAGCTTGAGGATCTGTTGAGTATCGTCTTTCTAGGAGATGATTGTGAGCCCATGGGATCGAACGATGTCGGTCATGGGAGTCTTGTAGGCATTGAACAAAGTGAGGCTGAGGGATGAACCTTGGGGTCCACCGCAAATTATGCTTTTGGGTACGGAGGTGACTTGGGGTAAGAGGATGCTCTGAGAGCATCCGGTCAGGAATGAGGCAATCTATTTGAGGTTCTCGTTTTGTGTTCTGATGCTCTGGAGTCTGTTGTTGAGGGTGCAGTGGGAGACGGTGTTGAACGCGGCTGATAGGTCGAGGAGGATCAGGATGGCAGTTTCCCCGTGGACGAGGAGTGCCCTGGTGTCGCCAGTGGAGGTGATGAGTGCAGTCTCTGTGCAGTGGCTGGAATGAAAACCTGATTGGGAGATGCCCAGTAGGTTGTTTTCTTCCAGGTAGCTGGTGAGCTGCTGATTGACTGTGTTCTTGAGTACTTTGGCTGGACAGAGAAGTAGAGAGATGGGTTTGTAAATCTTGTGTTTGTTGGGGTCGGCTGAGGGTTTTTTCAGGAAGAGTTTGATTTCTGCATGTTTCCATTTGTCTGGAAAAACTTATGTGATGGAGGCGTTGAGTTCTGTGCTGATGAAGTTTGTTCCGATGTTGAACAGGTAGTGGGGACATGGGCAGTAGGTGCTGCGGAGTGAATGGATGACATATGATGGCTGGGATGGATTGAGTGGTGTGTGGTGCCCACGTTGTGATAGTGCTGCTGGTGTGCTCTTGGGGGGGAGGGGGTCAAGAGAGCTGAGGTTGTAGATTGTGGGTTGGGTATTGAAGTTGTTGTAGATGGTGGCGATCTTGCTGTGGAAGTTGTCTGAAAAGGTGTTGCAGAGTTCTTGGGAGGGGTGGATGCTCTTCTCTGTGGCTGCTGGGTTGGAGTATTCTTTGACTATTTCAAAAAGTTCTTTCATGCGGTTGGATACTAAGTTGATTCGTGTCATGATGGCCACTCTCTTGTCCTCCTTGAGTTCTCAGTGGTAGTTATTGAGGGCTGCTTTGTGGGCTATTCTATCAGAGGAATTCCTGGTGAATCACCAATGTGTCAAGTTTGTAGCAGCTGCGCTTGGTGGCTCTGACCTCCAGAGTGTACAATTTGGCATTTGTAGAGGTTTTGTTGGTTCTGGATGGTTTCTGCGGGGCAACTGAGTCGGCGCATTCGGTGATCCAGAAGGAGAAGTGCTGAATGACCTGGTTGAGGTCAGATGAGGTCTTTTGTTTGGATGAGCAGATGTCTTACGTCCATTGTGATACAGTAGCTGCTCCAGTTGTGGAGTCGGCTTTGTGGTGGTGTTGGGTTGGGCATCAGTGATGGTGAAGTGGACGATGCTGTGGTCAGACCAGCAGAGTTCTGTGATGTCACTGAATCTTACTCTGTCACTGGAGCTGAAGAGAGGGTCGAGAGTGTGTCTGGCCTTGTGTGTGGATACATTGGCCAGTTGGGTCAGGCCTGTGTTGCTTAAATTCTTGAGCAGGGTGGTGGAGTTGGCATTGTTGGGGTCATTGATGTGGAAATTTAGATCGCTGTGTAGAATGAAGTGGTTGGAGTCGATGGCTAGTGGTGCGATGATGTTGGGGATGGTGTTGCAAAAGGCCAGTTGGGGTTCTGGGGGTCTGTACACAAGAGTGGCTCTTAAGGTAGTTTGTTGTTTGTAATTGGAAATTGAGGTGTACATGAGGAATGTGAGGTGTCGCCATTGGAGGCAATGCATCGAATGGTGTTCTTGAATATGATGGCGATGCCTCTGCCGTGTTTGTTGGTGCGGTCTCGGCATATGATCTTGTAGCTGTCTGGTGTGGCGGTGGCGGTGGCAATGTCGGTGTTTGAGGAGGGGTTTAGCCAGGTTTGGGTGATAAAGGCTATGTCTGATGAGGAGGAAGTGATTATGTCCAGTATTTCCTTGACGTGTTTGCAGAGAGCTTCAGGTGTTGAGCAGGATACATCATAGAGGTTCCGGGTTAACCGTGGGCTTCTGAGTGGGTGTGGCGCAGGGTCCTGTTTCGGCTGGCTGCTCCATGCTGCAGGAGAAGTGGCAGTTTCAGCAGGTGAAGAGTCCTTTGGTAGCACAAGGGGATGTGGTGCAGCAGTTGTTGTAGCACCCAGGATTCCTGGCTCTGAGCTCCTCGTGGAGTATGGTGGGTGGCTGGAGGGCCAGGGTTCCTGGCACTGGGTGCGGTCCAAGCACCGCAGGGTGCAGATGGGTGTGGTGAATCCATTTGAGTTCTTATTGGGACTCGGGAGTTTAGCTTAGCCTTTGGGTTGCAGGCCTGTGCGCCCGTCACCTAGTGACTTTTAACCTACTTAGCTTGCTCTGTTTTATTCCATTTATTTTGTTCTAAGATGGCTGCCATTGTTTATAGTTTTTAAAGATGTTTTGATTTGTATTATCAGCGCCACTCTGAGAAGTCGTCATTATCAGTGTCATGATAAGTTATATACGTAGGTATTGTTGTCATGTTCCTTTCTCATTTACGTGTGCTAGGAACATAATGTACGCTTGTTGGGGATTGTTTATACAATTGCTGCCACAAGTCTGCCTCCTTATCAGTGGTTTAGGAACATACCTGTGTCAGGTATCTTACATGATCTGTATAAATACATCTCACACGGAAAAGGTCATCAGAAGGGTTCTTTCCAGATGCCATCTAACCTGCATGTCGCCTTGTTGCAGAACTCAGCCTTTGTGTCACCATGGAGTGTGACCAAGAGAACTCATTCCAAGGTCACGAGGGTTGGGGGGCACTTCTCATGGAGATGGTACTGGCAGATTAGGATTATCATGCCTAGCTCTCACTAGAGTAGAGATTAGGTTCTCTTTGGTAGGGATTTTACCTCTCATGTTTACTGTAAGATGGTGGGGGGGTTTATATTAACAATTCTCATCTTCATAATTATGCTTAATTTGCTGTTTATTATCCTAATCATTGCAGCTCATGCATTTTATCGTAAATTGCAGTCTTTTCAGTAAATATATTGAAAACTCTCCTACGTCTCCTTCATTGTCTGTGTGTGACTGAGGCTTATTGCTAACATGAGAAACGGGTAACTACCGTTCCTCCACAACTTCCCTGAGAGGTCTCAACTAGAGTCCATGCGTAAGGCTGCCAGAAATCACCTTTGCTGTCTGAGTTTTACAGGGGTACTGCTTGTGAGCCGGGAGGGTTGGGCCAACAGTTGTGACTTGTTGTAGGAGTGGCTTAGTTGCCTAGAAATGTAGGAGGCTGGCCTGGTTTGTAGTGGGTACCAAAGGTACTTACACCTATACCAGGTCCAGTTATCCCTTATTAATGAAATGCAGTCAATGTCTAGAAGCTAGGCTGTCTAGGGGTAGCTGTGGCTGAGCAGCCAAGGCTTATCTAGGAGACATACAAAGCTTTTGCAATACCACTGTAGTCGCACAGTCTTCGCACACATGAAAGAAAATATTCAGTGTTACAAAAATAAAGGTACTTTATTTTTACTGGCACAAAGTCAGAAATACTTTAGAGACTATACTCTCTTAGGAGGTAAGTAATATACACAGTATATACACTAGAATGCAAATACTGAAAATCACAATAGGTTGCAATGGGCCTAGGGGGAACACAAATCATCTACTAAAATAGTGGAATGCGAAAGTCGGTTTCCCACCTAGGCAACTGTAGTGTGTAGAGGGGCACTGGGAGTGTAAGAAAACACCAAAGGTAAGTAATAGAACCCACCCCAGAACCCAGGAAAACAGGCGCAAATCACAGTAAGTTTCTTAGAACACACAAGAAGCCGTGATACAAGATTATGCAAGAACCAGAAGAGTCTGCAAGACACCAACGATGGCTTCCTGGACCTGAAGACCAGTGGAAGGGGACCAAGTCCAAGAAGCACGGAAAAGTCCAGGGAGAACAGGAGCCCTGCAAACCCAGATGAAGCTGCAAAATAAAAAACACTGGTGAGAAGAGAAAGTCAGTTATGCACCCAAGAAGACAGATGGGGGTTCCTGGTTGCTGCAGAAGATGTCCCACGACAGATGGGTGATTGCAGTCTGGTTTGCATCGCTGGATTCCACCAACAAGCCTTGGCACATGTAAAGCTCGAGGTTAGCGGAAAATGGCGTTGCCCGGGACTAGGAGGGACCTGGTGGCCTCTACCCACAAGGAGGAGGCAGATGGGGCTCTCAGCAACTCAGAGAGCCCTAAGAAGACCAGGCAGTGTGCACAGGAGTCCCACGGCACAGGGACAAAGATGGTACAAATGGAGGCCCATGCAGCACGACACAAAGGAATCTCACCTCACCAGAGACCCACTCAGGAAGCTGTGTGTCGCAGGATCGAGTGCTAACGGCTTAGGCTGTACTGTGCATGAAGAACTTCTTGGAAGGTTGCATACAAGCCTTGGCAGCTGCAAGTCATGCAGTGCACGGGGTACTGTCTTGCATGGGAAGTCAAGCTCTTACCTCCTCCAAAGTTGGACAGCTGGACCTTGGGATTGTCAGGGTCACTTTAGTCGACCACTCGTGTTGCTGGATTGTTCCATACTCGTCATCAGGAGAGGGGACCCATGCCACTGGTTGTCGCTGCAGAGGGGTGCCTACTGAAGCAGGGATCTGACTCCTTCACTCCACGGGAGATTCTTTTGGTTCCTCTGGTGCACGCTGAAGACAGGCAGTCCTTGGAGGATGCACGACCTGGAAACAGTTGCAGTTCCTGGCAGGAGCTGAAGATACAATGTTGCAGGAGTCGTCTTTGCTTCTTTGTTGCAGTTTGCAGAGTTCCTGGAGGGTTCAGCTACAGTTTCGTCCATAGAAGATGAAGTGAAGGATGCAGAGGATTCCTGCTGGCGTCTTGCAGTCCGAATCTGAGGAACCACCAAGATGAGAGACCCTAAATATCTCTGAAAGGGGGATTGGTCGGCTACACAGGTAAGCATTTATCAGGGGAGGGCTCTGACGTCACCTGCTGGCACTGGCCACTCAGATGCTCCTAGAGTACCTCACCACCTTGGAATCCAAGATGGCAAAACCCAGGGACACTCTGGAGGAGCTCTGGGCACCACCACTGGGGTGGAGATGGACAGGGGAGTGGTCACTCCCCTTTCCTTTGTCCAGTTTCACGTCACAGCAGGGACTCAGGGGGTGGGGGGTCCCTGAACCAGAGTGGGTAGCATCTGTGCCCTTCAAAGCATTTCCAGAGGCTCTGGGAGGCTACCCCTCCCATGCCTGTAACATCTATTCCCAAAGGGAGAGGGTGTAAAGCCCCTCTCCAAAAGGAAATCCCTTGTTATGCCTTCCTGGGATTGAGCTGCTTAAGCAACAGGGAGGCAGAAACCTGTCTGTGAGGTGGCAGCAGCTGAGGCTGCCTGGAAACCCTCAGAAGGCTGGTATGGCAGTACTGGGGATCCTCTGTGGAGCCCCCAGAGTGCATGGAATTGTAAAACCAATACTAGAATCAGCATTGGAGTAAATTTCCCAGATGTTAGGCACCTTACATGGCCATATTCGTAGTTACCATTGTGAAGCTGGACATGGGTATTGAACTTTGTCCTGACATATAGGTGACTTATATGTGAACTTGTGCAGTGTAAATGGCTTCGAAATGGCGCATGCACCATTTCACACAGGCTGCAATGGCAGTCCTGTAGAAGCCTTTGCATGGGCTCCCTATGGGTGGCAAAAGTAATGCTGCAGCCCATAGGGATCCCCTGGAACCCCAATGCCCTGGGTACCTAAGTACCATATATTAGGGACTTATAATGGGACACCAGCATGCCAATTTTGGATGAATTACTGGGTTATCAGTATGTAGTGACAAATTTGAGAGGAGAGAGAGCATAAGCACTGGGGTCCTGGTTAGCAGGACTCCAGTGACACAGTCAAACACACTGACATCTGGCAGAAATTGGGAGTAGCATGCTAAAAAGAGGGTACTTTCCTACAACAAACTAAAGTGTTGTCATCCCTAAACCAGCAGTCTTGCTTAGGAACAAGAGTCCAACTGCGACATGGTGCCACCAACAATGGTGTTTTGGTACTCATTTACAGATATCCTGAGTATCTCTGTCTCACACACAGCAGGCACCCTAAGTACCATTATGCGGCGCTGTCCGTGGTCTTGGGGATAATCCTCCTCAGCTGAATAGGCAATACCTAATTAGGCTGTTGTTGTTCAAGCTTGACCCCTTTAAAAGTATTTCTCCCCTTTTGGTGTTCCATCTCTGCACCCATTATTCAACATGCCTAACACCATAGACATTTCAGAAAATGTCAGACATGCATTAAAACAAAATTTAGAAGCCCATGGCTTAACAAATGAGGTTGGAATGTCACATTTATTGTGGAAGCTCATGAGGCTTACCAAACAGAAACATTCTATTCCTAGGTTAACTTTCCTGAAGAAGATGACAGAAGACCTACATTTCACAGATATAAAAAAAAGGAAATGTATTGCAATCGTACCAAGCTTACCAGTATCTACAGACACTGTTTTTCTATGAAGAACATCAAAATTGGTTCAGTTGCTCCCTACCACATGTAATACAACCTGTGGGATTAGGACATTTAAGTAATGACGGACCAACGTGGCCCATGTTTGCCACATATACACCACATCTTTCCACGCAGGCAATGTAAATACCTGGTGTATGTGCACTTTATAATGAGCTAGGACAACTTTACACACAATTGGTACAATTTGATATGAAAGCTTTGAATACCGCCCCAGCACGGGCTGCACCAGCTGGTCGCCAGTTTGCCATTACTGGGATTTACCCACAAACATTACATTCTATCATGGGCAAGGTGCCCACAGAACATGAGAAGATTCCATTCTGGATAGCACAAAAAAACTAACCAACTGGAAGCAGTGTTTCACCATATGGTACCCCAAGATAAACAGAATTGTCACAATGTGAATGGCATTCAGAATGGTTCCCTCAGTGGATGCCTGCACCACATGGGATACAGTCTTCACTTCAGTTTACACTACCACGTATGGTACCCCAACACTTGACAACTTACCGGAAGTGTTACAACAACATCAAAATGAACACGGGGCTGCTCTGGACCTAGATTTGGGGATGAAATGATGCATAACTTTGACACAGTCTCCTCAATAAAACTAAGTAACATTAAAGGGGAAGCCGTAGCATTGGCTGTGTACCTGTGGCTCCGGGAGATTCCACAGTTGAAACAGGAGCGTCAACTACCGAAAATAATTTCCGACACCTATACTAGTATAGGTCGGGATAGTTTGGGAGTCAAGCCGAAGAAGCCTGAAATTCAGAGTACTGCCCCTAAGGACGGTACCAGACAAGCACAAGAGAGTTCTAAAAAAATGCTGGGATAAACAAAATAAATTCTAAAGGAATCAGAAAGTAGACTGTCCGCATCGAGAGAGCTCTGAAAGTAGATATAATCTCAGAAATAGAAGATTTTTAAAGAGTCTGACAGATATACTGATTCACGGTCCTCTCGTGGCTTTCAGGACACACCGGATAAACGGAGTGAGATAGTGGGCTGGTCAGAGCAATGCACTGACTACGTGAAAGAGACTTACAACATTCTTCAGACAAGAAATAAGACAAATCCCCACAACAAAAGCCACAATTTAAAAAGAAAAAGGTGCAGCAATTTCAGCAAAACATGGCAGCAAACTTAAGAACATTGCTGAGGAACAAGACGTGGGCAGTGACCCTGCTGGACAGCGCAGCAGAAATCACAATATGTTGCCAGAGTCTGAAAGATCATCTGGATGCAACAGCAACTAACGACTTCCTTGTAGTCGAGACCACCCAACAGGTTTTATGATTTAAATATACAAATTGAGGGACACATAGAGCGCACTAGAAGTGTAATTTTTGGGAGGAAATTAATTGGGACGTCCTGTTTGCGGAAAGAGACTGGCCACTTGAACCCATCCCCAAGCTATCACATGGGGAAGAGGTCATTTTGCCTTCTTTCTCAAATCTTGTTCCGGGAGCTGTAAAATAAGCCTCTGCTGTTGACTGGGCGTTGGTGCACACACCTGCGCTACACTGCAGCCACGTAGGGTGGGATAAGGATTCCCCCTACCATATAATCCTGATTAGGTCTAAACCTCCGCCTCAGCCCCAATATCCTGTTAAACACAAGGCTAAAGCTACAGTGAGAAAGATCTTCACTTACCAGGGAGTAATAGAGCCCCTTGTCTCTGCAATGAATTACCCATTATTCCGCGTTGCAAAACCAGACTATTCCTATAGAATAGTCTTAAATTATTGACACTTAAACAACTGTACACGCACATATGCAATACAAAACGTACACAGCACTGCACTAATTAACAGCAAAGCATGTAAAAAATACAAAACAACTTTGGATATTTCCAATGGTTTTCTTTGCCAGAACATGGCGCATGAAAGTCTGGACCCGAGTGCATTCTCATTTGACTCACAAAAACACTTCTGCCATTTGCCCCAGGGCTCTAAGAACAGCCCAGGGTTGTTGGCTGCTCGTGTAACATAAATATGGCATGATATTGATCCCGAAGTGGTGTCCTATGAGGATGACATCTAGCTCACAGATGACCTCAACATTAATCTTGCCAGGGTCAATCAGATCATTTTAGGATTTGCAGCCCTTGGCTACAAATAAAATTTTAGGAAAACTAAAATAGCCTTTCTCAGTGTATTGTTCCTTAGATATGATCTATCAGATGAGGGGAAAGAGCCTGACCCCGCCCTTTTTAGAAAAAGTTGCTCAACTTCAACCAACAAATACGATCAAGAAACTGCAGCCATTACTTGGTTTCTTTAACTTTGGCAGAACTTGCATTCCAGATTATCCACAACACATCAAACCACTCTGTGATTTAATTTGCCCAGATTTCTCAAGCAGACGCTGGACAGTTGAACACGCATGCATTCCTTAGAGGACTGCAGCAAGACATGCTGGATGCAAAACAATTTTGGTCATCAGAATAATTGCTGGTGCCATCGGGTGCACCTATTTCACCTTTAATAAGGGCGACAGGATACTCATAGCATACAGATCATATTTTATACTCAAACGCACAACAACACTTTGCATACACAGAAAAGATTCTGACAGCTGTACAGATGGCTGTCATTAAGGAGAGGCCACTTGCCTAAGGGAAATACATTATTGTCGTTACCCCAGTGCCAGCGTTAGAGGCTGTCACCAAAGCAAGCGTTCCTAACGATAAAGCATTATATCAACGTTGGATTCAATGGGCAACCTCCATGACTACCACTTCTGGGGGGAGTTTTTGACACTTTTATTTTATTGCCATTTCAGATAAAAAAAATTATCACATCTCATATTGTCCAACCATTGCACATAAATAACGGTTACAGTTATACATAGGTTCATGCCACAGGTGTGTATTTGTCGTCAATTGGATTCCCTCAATTATAGTATGCACATCCCATGTGTGCATCGTATTGTTAATAGTTTGATTATATATAGTGCCTACAGGTTGGTGCAGTGGAGTCTATGGCCAGGATAGCGTTGGGGTGATGTTGATCATAGAGGAAAGTGTTGCGGACTGGCATGTCATCTGACTTAATTGTGCCAAATATATTGAACTAAACAAACTTAAAACTGTAAACTCACCCCTGAATTGGACACTTCTAGGTAATCAAAGAATCGGCACCGTAGTTATGGTGTACCTACTTTGTATCACCAGTTATAAGATCTATGGGGGGAAGTTAAGGCTACGGGTGGGCACTGAACAACCAGCTAGTCAGTCACCTATGTCCTTAAGGTATGAGCCCCATCGTCTAGCACATTGTCTTTGGTGCGTGGGTTTACTCCATTGTCACTCCCCATGATACTTTCTGTATCGGACTCCTCCCCTGACCCTAGGGTCTCCCAGTTACCGACCATTTCTGTCCACAAAGGGGCTATCTGCCAGCACCTAATCCTTTTACTCTCCTCCCTTCTCTGGGTCATCTCTTCTGCTCCGGCCCATTGTATCACATCCGTCATCCATGGGATTAATTGGGGTCTCTTTTTCGGTTTCCAGGAAAAAGATACCCTCCGGTTAGCTAGTACTAAGGCCAGGTCCACAAATCTATTGGCAATTTTTTGGCGGCGCGGTCTGCTAAACATGCCCAGCAAGCAAGTCGTTAATGAATTCTCAAGTCATCTATGCAGCGCACAATTGATTTTTCTTATGACCCCATCAAAGAATTCCTGATGTCCTGGGCACCCCCAGGTCATATGGCCGAAGTCTGTGTCGTGCATAAGGCAGCGGGGGCAGCCTAATACCTCACCGCAAATATAAGTCTAATCCTGCGTGGTGTAAGATAAGTCCTGTGGGTATAATTATATTGAATATATTGTGTATTTCGGGATACCTTAGGTGCGTATGCTAAAATCCTTCTCCATTCAGTGTCTCTTAGGGTCCTATACAGTAAGGGCTACTCTGTGTCCTTGTTCAGTCAATGGAGCTCAGCCCCAATCCCCACTGAAGCGCTCGGATATTAGTACACCAGCATCAGCTGTATTCCTCTTGAATCCTGCCATAGATCTTAATGGAAGTAGTCGGGCACAGCCAGCCCATGCTCACTCTTGTCCATGTTTCTTATTTATGAATGTTGGGCTTTGCCTTTCGATTTAAAAAAATGTAAAATTCCGCTTCAAGGGACCCCTGTATCTAGGAATTGTGATACCCTGCTGTTCACTATGCCTCCTTGTCTGCACATTAGTATGTCTTTGCTTCTTTGCACTTCCTATTTGCCACTCTTCTCCCATGCTTACTCCCACCCACTTTACTACTGCCCTTGCCTTCAGTTTCTGCAGACATTCACCTTTGGCTGTTTGGTGGAGCCTTGATGACACTCCATTTCTTTTTTTTTTTTTGTGCCCTACTATCCTGTTATTTTTTTTTTTAACTCTTGTACATCGCTATATACACTTGTTGATCACCTTAAAGGTTAGTCTATGAATGAGAGATACTTTGTGCCCTACACGTAACATAAAGAAGACATCTCAAACTAATAAATTCTCATACAGTCAGTCAGTGGCTTTTTTATGTCGGTTTCCCTTGTTCTGAGAGTTCTCACTATATTGTCCTTGAATGTTAATGGGCTTTCTCATTACATTAAATGGAAGAAGAAGATGCTCTATCCATCCACTAAGTCTCCAAAGAGGCCTCTCGCCAGTAGAGGCTGCAGAGCTGAAGGATTGATTGGGTAGAGTTCGGTTTCTTCTAAAACATAGATGTCTGATATAATGGCCTCTGTTGCCTATAAACGGAGTGAATGTAATATTTTGTTAGGAAGTTACCTGTATTGAACACCTGGATGACTATCAATGGCAGATATGTACATGCTTAACAATAGTTATCCAGAACTTAGGTGGCTTGGAGGAGACTGGAATCTAACTGTGAATCCAGTCCTTGACAAGTCTGGAGACAAGCAAGGTTACTTGTTGACCTTCTGGAGGACAACTCTCTAGACATTTGGAAGCTTACAACCTCTCCAGAGGGGACTATACTACCTACATGCATGGCATATGCACTTGACTTCTATTTTTTTCTTGCCTCAGTGTCTGTTTTTGTGCCATCTTTTGTAGGTTAGCATCAGTGAGCAAATACCAATACATTTGGAGATAGATAAAGTGATTGTGGCTTTGCCCACACAGCACTGGTGCATGAACACTTTCAGAGAAATAATGCCCAAAGTGAGAAAGAAACCGCAGTGGAATTTATTCTTGACAATGAATGCTCTGTGGTCTCTAACCAGACATCATGGGTGGCTGTTAAGGTTTGATCAGGGGGGTATATGTTGATGGAATCAGCCTTGAAATGGAAATATGCCACAGAAAACCAGATTTAATTAGAGGCCTCTATAAACAACATCACTGCTGAGTACACTAAATCATGCGTTACTCCTTTTATAGCAACTAGCTAAGGTCAAATTCAGTCTCAAAGCACTATTTGCGTTTGAAGCAGAATATGAAGTGAAAGCATTATGGGCTTGGGAAAAAGGCAGGTTGCTTCTGGCAACTCTGCTCTGCCAGACAAAATCATTGTCCTGCGTTCTGACAATATGTAGACAATAATGTGTATTAGTTACTTACCCAATAGACAAAACCACGGAATTCACTACATTCTTTATTAGTTTGTATGATTCTGATCATGCTAAGACGTAGAGTTGGAGATAAATGCTTAGTCTTTGTGTCAGCAGAACAGAGCACTTCTTTAGACAGCAGCATCTGTGAGGAAGACATGGTGAAGGGTATTGATGGCTTGAAAACTGGAAAGGGGGGGGGTGGGTGAAAGGTAAATAAATCCAAATTCACAGTAGCGCTCTGTAAGGCAATTAAGGATGCCAAGAGTACCTTGAATTGTAAAAATCTTGCATATTGAATCCCCTATGTGTCCGCTGTCGCCCTGGATCTTTGATGAATATGGAAGTAAAAATTATTTCCTCAGTCCTGACCAACACGCTGTTTAGTGATTCCTACTCATGCATCATGCTCAGTTGAGTTTGTGCCAGGGAGGTCCTCGGGGAACACTATGAGTACTTTTATGGCAGGTTAGGAATTAAGACAAAAAAGTGGCCCTGTCATTATATACCAAGGAGTTTGACCATGTGGAATCTGGCTACCTTTTCCAGATGATGGGAAGAATTGGATTAGGGCTGGAGTTCAAAAACAAATTCATTTGGCTATAATAGGGGCCCATTACCAAAGTAAAACATGGTTGCTTCCTATCTGAGATGTTCTCAGTCAGGAGGGGTCTTGAAAAGGCTATCTATTCATAAATGTATTTGCTCTGAAACACCTGGAAGCCAATCTACAACCTGTCTAAGAGGCATTGAGACACCTGTGGTCTTCAAAAAAATGGAAGTATGAGTTTAGCGTACTCTTCCTCATATCAGTGCTGATGGTTTCCATTGCTAAAATTCTGGCCCTAATTACCGAATATCTGCATTTCATAGCTAGCTCAGCTGCACAAAAACTGAGACTCTACTAATGACCGAATCAGCCCTTGGTGACCTTCCTTTCTGATGGGTTCCTACAAAATGTAAGGTATTTGGGCATTTTAATTACTTGAGGCATGAAAGTCATTTTCTCTGACAACATACCCTTACAGAAGAAGTCTGCTTCTTCCTATAGTAGAGCAGATAGTAAAAATATCCATAGCACCAAAATATAATTATGTATTTGTGGAGGGGGCCAAAGCTTAACAAAATGACCCACAGAACATGTGGTGGAGAGGCTGTGGCTCCCCCACTACACACCTACACATTGTTACCTGATTGCCCACAGAAACAGACCACAGTCCCTTGACAGCAGCTGTCCTTCCCGGTGTGATGCTGTGTTAGGGTGGCTTCCTTGCCTTTGAGAGCCATTGTCTCCTCCCCCAGCAGCTGCTGAGGCCTGGGATAATGGCATGGTCCCCTGTTGAAGTGGCATGGTTGAGTGCATTCCTCAGGCGTGAGGAGACCGTTGCATTGTGCCATCCCCTGTAACCCCCCCCCCCCCATCAGGATAAACAAAGTCTTTTGTACTCCCCTTGGGCCATGTTGTCTTGGACTGCTCAGAATGACAACTTCCCTGATCTAGGCCACGCTGGTACAACAAGGGCAGAAAGCCAGCATGGTGGCATGGAATCCTCTTCCCAGATTTCAACACCATGGAACACGAGGTCGGCACTGGGGCGCGGGGGAGGAGTCCTAGAGCCTGACCATGTGACTGTGCCTTCATGAGCTGAGAAGCTCCAGATTCCCGCACCTGAGGAGAGCAGTCTTGGGAGTGAATGGTGCAACCAATCATGGAGGATATTGCTCAGCCATGGAGTGGCAGAAGAGGCCTGGAGCTTGGCTCAAAGGTTGTGAATGGCTTGTTGATGTTCCTGTACTAGTAGGGTGGAATTGCTGTCACTCGGCTGGGAGCCTTTAGATGGCAGTGCTTGGAGAATGTGGGACCTCAGGCGGGGGGATACAAGGCCCTAGCCTGGCTGTTGGACCCTTGTACTTCCAATTTTTATTAGATATCTGGTGCCTGTCACATACCTGTTTAGAGGGGGGGCTGTGCCTGAGCAATAGTGAGCCTGGGCTGGCTGTGCCTGACTATTTCCCTTCACATCTATGGCAGGATTCAAGAGGAATACAGCTAATGCTGGTGTACTATCATCCGAGCAATTCAGTGGGGATAGAGGGTGAGCTCCATTGACTGAACAAGGATGCAGGGTATCCCTTACAGTAATACCTCTGTAGGTACCTCCAGACACGTGCACCAGTAAAAGCAATTAGGAAGGACAAGGTGCCCAAATACCTGCCGGTCAACCCCTACACACAGTGCACGACATCGCAAGGCTTCCCCCAGAGAGCTACACAAGAGGCGGGCCTCACTGGCATCAGTCCATGATGCGTGGTACTTGAGGGGGGACATCCTGCCGTCATACAATGGTCAAGAAGTGCATTAGAAGGGAAAATAGACAGTCACAATTGAAGTTGACTTGCTGCAGTACTGACTTGAAAAAGGTGGCCTAAAGGGTCCACATGGCTGACGGGACAATTGATAAACTCCAAATGGAGGTAACTCCACTTGGAGAGTAAATGGCTAAAATGACAAACCTAACTAGGACCCTAGAAAGTATTGTGGCGACCACGTGGGCTTCTTGTGCAGCCATAACGGAAGGCGTTTGGGCAGCTTGGAGAGGACGGAGGGAGAATCCACTGACTAACTCCTTGAGGTGTGGATGTTGCAAGGACTTCAATCACAGGGATTGTCAACGATGTTTGCATCTTTAATTGCAAAGGATTTTAATTATAGAGACAGGGACTGCAAATTAAAAGCAGCAGGAGAGGCGGGCAATGAGAGTCATAGAATTTCAGTTTTTCCGGACTATGTAAGAAAAGTATTGTCACAAAGAAAATCACCTTAGAAGGGTAGCAAAACTAAAGGCCATGAACCTTAAATACGTGCTGCTGTACTTGGCCTGCCTTAGGGTTATACTGCAGGGGAAATGTAATTCCTTTCCTAAGCCTGAAGATGTTAGGACCTGGGTTCAACTCTGGGATAAGAGCAGCAGCAGAAGACTAGATATCCCCAGATCCTCCAGCCCATCTGAGGCAGAGTGGATGCGGAGGCTCGGGTGGAGCTGAATATTGAGTTGCTGAGAGGAGAGGAGAGGAGTGGGGGATATACAAATGCCCCAGAAACTGATAAAGGAAGATTGCACCATGTGTATTGATAAGGGGATCGACCTCTTAGGCAAGGGTCACTCCCAGGGGGGCAATTTTTTTATTAGGCCTTTTCTGGCCCCCCTCCTCCACCTCCCCTGCGGGGCAGATCGGCCTATATTAATTAGGCGGATCTGCCCCCGGGGGGTAGGCAGTAGGGATGTTTTTCTATTTTTTTATTTATATTGATACGGGTCACTCCCCAGAGTCAAATTATTTTATTATGCCTTTTCTGCCCCCCTGGGGACAGATTGGCCTATATTAATTATGCCTATCTGCCCCCAGGGGGTGCAGAAGCCACTAGACAGCAGGGATTTATTTTTTAAATTAATATTGATAGGAGAGCGACCCCTGAGGCAAGGGTCGCTCCTTGGGGGTGGGGGGCGGGGGTATTGTTTTTAGGCCATTTCTGCCCCCCCCCCCTCCACTCGTGGCAGATCGACCTATTTCTTTTGGACCGATCTGCCCCTTGGGGGGGAGGGGGGGGGGGCAGAAACCACTTAGGCACCAGGGATTGGTGTGTGTGTATGTGTGTTTTGTTTGGGGGGTGGGCAGCCCCTTGGGCAGATTGGGCTATTTTTGGAAAGCCCATCTGCCCCCACGGGGGGCGCAGAAAGCCTACCAGAGACCAGGGAAGGTTTTTTGTTCTTCAAAACAAGAGGGTGGGGGTATGGCCATACCCTCACCCCCAAACAAATGGGGCCAAAGCTGTTCTGCCCACCAGTGGGCAGATGGGGCAATTACCCCCGAGCCATAAAAAACACAAAAAATTGTGGGGTGGTGGCTACCAACCAGTATGGGCCTGGTTATGCTCCCACCCCAACTGGAGGGGGTAACAGTCTTTCAGCTCTCCCCCGCACACTAAAACAACTTATCCCACGGCAAGCAAGAGGGCATTTGATTATTTTGGGTTTTGGTTTTACATTTGGGCCATGAGAGCTTGGCTAAGTCTCAAAATCGTCCCACTTGGAATGGTGAGGGCTGCACTTTTTGGACTTTGGGACGCTGCCATGTAGAAAAATCCACAAGACCTAGACACATCTGAAAACTAAACATCTGGGTGAGTCCAGGGTGGTGTGCTTCACATGCACCATTTTCTTACCCACAATGCCCTGAAAACCTCCAACTTTGCTGGAAATCACACATTGTTTCCCCATTTTTATGATGGACCTTCCAGAATCGGCAGGAGTCCACAAAATTCCTACCACCCAGCATTGTATCACCTATACCGATAAAAATTCTGCCCCGCTTGTCAGCCTAAACATTATTTTTTTTCAAACTGCCCTTTTGGACTCGATTTTGTCTCTTCCCTGTCACAGGCACTTTGCCCACCTACAGAGGTGAGGCATCATTTTTACCGGGAGAATGAGGGGAACGTTGGGTGGTAGGAAATTTGTCCCAGTGCGGTGATCCCACACACAAATATGGGGAAAAAAGTATTTTATGACTAAATTTGAGGCTTGCTGAGGATTCTGGGTAAGAAAACAGCGGGGGATCCATGCAAGTCACACCTCCCTGGGCTCCCTTGGGTGACAAGTTTTCAGAAATGTCTGGGTTTGGTAGGTTTCTCTGTATGGCTGCTGAGGCCAGGACCAACACCGCAGGTGCCCTCCCCTCCCACCACAAAAACAGGTAGTTTTGTATTTGATCATTTTGATGTGTCCATATAGTGTTTTGGGGCATTTCCTTTTGCAGGCACTAGGCCTACCCACAGAAGTGAGGTACCATTTTTATCGGGGAATACAAAGGTTTTCTTGATATCGGTTTTTCATTCTTTATATTTCAGCAAATGAATTGCTGTATACCCGGTATAGAATGAAAACCCATTGCAAGGTGCAGCTCATTTATTGGCTCTGGGTATCTAGGGATCTTGATGAACCTACAAGCCCTATATATCCCCGCAACCAGAAGAGTCGAGCAGGCGTATTGGTACATTGCTTTAAAAAATCTGACATCGCAGGAAAAAGTTAAAGTAAAACGTGTAGAAAAATGGCTGTTTTTTTCACCTCCATTTCAATATTTTTTTTATTTCAGCTGTGATTTTCTGTAGTAAAACCTTGTAGGATCCACACAAATTACCCCTTACTGAATTCAGAATGTTTTCTACTTTTCCGAAATGTTTAGCCTTCTGGGATCCAGCAGTGGTTTCACACCCATTTCTGTCACTAACTGGAAAGAGGCTGAATGCACAAAAAACAGTAGCAAGCATTTTCAATGCAACGGGTCCTGCATTTGCTCGAGTTAAAGCTATTATCGTTGTAAAGAAAAAAAAAGCAGCGCAATCGCACTATGTAAAATGCAGCGCAATTGCACTGCATGGAAAATAAACTGATAAAGTAGTCTGGACACCATGCTAGAAACATCTAGCCTCGTATGTTTTTAGTAGTTTACCGGTGCTGTGTAGATGGGCTAAACACCGGAAAAGACATGACGTATGCATGCCTTTCACAAATGAAAAAAAGCTGATTTTAAAAGGCAAACCCACGAACCAATGTAAGTGACTGACGTGACATGGGCGTGGTTGGAAGCCCAAAGAGAGATTACAGAATGTGACAGTGATTTGCACTCGCCCATATAAATGGGGTATCTCCCAGTAAAATGCCAAAATTGTGTTGAAAAATTGGGTTTTCTGATTCAAGTCTGCCTGTTCCTGAAAGCTGGGAAGATGGTGATTTTTAGCACTGCAAACCCTTTGCTTATGTCATTTTCAGGGAAACAAACACAAGCCTTCTTCTGCAGCCCTCTTTTCCCATTTTATTAATTTCTTGGTCTCCTTCAGGGGAACCCACAAAGTCTGGGTACCTCTAGAATCCCTAGGATGTTGGGGAAAAAAGGACGCAAATTTGACGTGGGTAGCTTATGTGGACAAAATGTTATGAGGGCCTATGCGCAAACTGCCCCAAATAGTCAAAAAAAGGCTTGGCACCAGAGGGGAAAAAGGCCTGGCAGCAAAGGAGTTAAAATATCTAACTGGATAAACCAGAAAGCTGCCAAGATAACATACTATCTGCTAAGCACTCATATGTTTAGGGTGCTAGGTAGGAAGCTCGACATGTACTGGAAGATGCTATTACTTGTTAAACTAAGGCGGTCATGCAGTGAACTTTGATAGCGTGTAATGTACAGGGCCTAAATGTGTTCTCTAAGAGATTTAGGGTGTATAATTGCTTTAGGCATAACAAGGTTCAAGCTGCTGTGGTCCAAGAAACGCATTAGCTCAATGTTAAACTTGAGGAAAAAGTGGAGTTACCGTGTATTCACAGTCAGTTATACAGATGACTGCATGGTGGTTTTTACCGGGGGAGGGAGGGCTCCATCTTCTACGACAGAATGGTAAATATGGCAAAGGGTGATGACTCTATACTCAAGACCCCTTTTGTGATTGAAATTCCATTATGGTCTATTGAGCTTTTCAAGAATATGAGAAAGGTCTTGTCGCTTACCATATGGTATCCGTAAGGAGGTTGCTGGATAATGGGTGACTTATTCTAAAAAACAGATTTTTGCCCAGTAAGCAAGCAGGTGCAGAAAGCATTAGAGGTGGGCATGGGGCAGTTCGTCTGGTTTGCGAAGTTGGCTTATACCACCCGAGAAACGTTTAACACATTCCTGGAAGCACTGCTGTAAATAGATGTTATGACACAAATACTAGGCCTGGCTGGAAGGAGGCATTCACTTACACGTCTCTATGCTGCATTGGTGCGGGACTCGAGGCGATAAATAACAGGCCTTTAGGAAGTGGTTTGAGGTTTGCCCAGAGTCTCTGACTACATCTGACTGGGGAAGGTGTGCAAGCAGGTTAAGCAGATTTCCCCTAATGCTTGACCGAAATTAATACAATTCCTTTTTTGTTTTACATAAAACCTACCTTACTTCCAAGAAACATGCATTAACCTACTCAGTTTGTAGGAAGTGCAGTTCCCACGGTGCGGGTTTTCTTCACATGATGTGGACCTGTCCCCAAATTGCAGGGGTTCGAGCCGAAGTGGCCTGGCATGTGAGAGTGGCTACAGGTGCACTGCTCGAGAAATCCACAAAGCAATGCTTATTGGATATATTTCCTAGTAGGAGGGTTTATAAAATGAATTTATTGCTGTTATCTTTGGGAACTATCTTAGCGAAACAGCGCATAGCTATCCAGTGAGTCTCGGTTCCCAGTGAAAGAAAGATTTGATGGTGTAGGCTGTGGTAGTGAAACAGCACACCACCTTGTATGACAAATGTGTGTGCTGGAAATGCTGTATTGGGATTATTACTAAAGTACCTTTCCAGTTTGTCTTCATACTACAGTTGAAGCTGTTTGAGGCAAAGATAATTATATGAATAAAGATACGATGCTCTGCGCATGGTGTATTATGAATGATGTATTGTGAATAAAACTATAACTGTGCAGTTGGATGTTACTGAAGAAATCCAATAAACATAAGTTTAAAAAAAATATGTATTTGAACTATTTTCACTGAAAGTACCTAACTCAGCATTGGTTGAAATCTAGCCTTAATTAAGAAATTCAAATGAGGCTTTACAACACCCTGGCCCAGGTCATCTAAACTGTACACCACAGCAATTTCTGGC
Source organism: Pleurodeles waltl (assembly GCF_031143425.1). Lineage (NCBI taxonomy): Eukaryota > Metazoa > Chordata > Amphibia > Caudata > Salamandridae > Pleurodeles > Pleurodeles waltl. Next base: position 856,451,800 of record NC_090442.1, on the reverse strand, counting down.
GGTCTAAGATTACCAAATATGACATCCTAATATTTGGCCCACCAACTAATTTATATCACTGGGCTCTTGTCGGCCTATTGGTGCAAGCCAGTGTCAGTCAGAAGCACACGCAATCGTAAAAGGAGAAGCTGAATCTGCTGTACTGTGGTGCTTTAGGACAGCAGAGGACTCAAGCCCCATTATTCACTTTACACCCCTTGCATGGCACACTGGCCATTAGCAACTCAAGGTAATTGTTATATTCACATTAATACGCTTACATAGGGTAGTGCAGTTCTGCTCAGTGATAGTGATGTCTTCCATTGTAGATAATCTTTAAATGCAGGCACTGGTAATGTTGGTGATCTGATAAACGATGGCTGGTTGAAATCTTTCTAGGGCCTCTACTTGGAGTGTGGGCTGAACAGCTATGAAAGTATAGTCAACCGTCTAAACTCCAGGCTGGGAACTTCTCCTTGTATTCTACTCTTGTGTCTGATACAGACGTGCATCCTGATATGGGGACAGTGTACAAAACTTAACTCTGGGCTGTACAGCACCATTATTGGCCTTCTTATCGGCACCAATGGACAAATTGCTCAGAATTGGATAACAGGAAAAAACGTTGTTTGGATGAAGATCGGTTCGAGTTTTTGTCCATTTATTATAAGGAGCTCAGGAAGGCCCACCTTAAATTCAGCCACTAAATGACACTGCATGAATGCCACTGGCCCCTACATTCTCAATTCATCCACTATGAACCCTGACACAAACTGCTCGAGATGTAAATAAGCAGGCTTTGTCATTCTGCATATATGATGGCTTTACCCTGCACAACCATTCTGCTGGGCTGAGATACAATCATCAATGATTGCCTCTTGTGGATAACACTTTCTGATTTTGGCTTTCTGATAATGTTGTGCAATAGTTCTGACATTACCCAGGTGATTGCTCACTGGAGGAGGTGCTTCACTATGTCATTTAGTGCAACACTTTGTATTGTCAGACTTTGAAAATTGCCAACGGGTAGTAGTTTAAGTAAATTATCATCATGCCCGAACATGAACATAAAATACAGACTCAACAATCAGGACTTATACATTTCATAAAGAAAAACACCCACTCAATTGTGCAGAATGCCCACCTGCCAATTCGTCCCCCCACACTCCCTCCCTAATGTCTACACATATAGTTGCAATTTCTCCGACTGTTTCAGCCCGCCTTGCCTGAAGAGAGATGTTTCATACTCCTCGATGCAATTGCTGTGTCTTGAGTAATTCATCTCACTTCTTGTCATTACGGAGTTCAGGACCTGGGACACAGACATACATCCCATGAACTTCTGTTCCTCATCTCGTGCATTCATCACGCATATCCTCTGCTTTAAATTACTTGTTCATTATAGGGCTTTGCACTACTTGTTTATTTTAATTAGTCACAGAAATTGAATGCCATATACCCCACCTTCATTCTATAACTTATGACCGCCTTTCATTGCCCCTCATCCTGTCCCCACGCACCATCCCCCCTTACAGCATTCTTTGAACTATTCTAATATTTGGCTATTTCTCTGTTAGTCACACTGCGGCTTACCCACACATATGCGGTCTTCTTCTTCCAACTTAGTGTTGTCCATATTCCAGTTAACACATTATTTTGTATTGCCCTGAGTGTACTTCAGTGTTGGTGCATTACTTCTTAAGACCATATTTGTGATTCTGTCTTGTACGCTATTGATGCTTCCAAAATGCTTAATAAAGAATTGTTGAACAAAAGATATATGTAGTGTCTTTGTCACACTTCCATCTGACTTTTTTCGTCTTTCCTTCTTTCATCTTTAGATTCAAAGTCCTATATAATGACTGAAAATCTACTGGGATAGAGCAGGGTGAGGAAGCTGAATGGTTTAATAATATCACATTCTTACGCAGTTAGAAAGTTATTGCGTGTACACACTGCAGAGGTGCCTTTAGGTCACAGATTCTACAGCTTTACGCATCAGACACATTGTCACTAAAGTACCAATATAGATGGAAGATCAGATTGAAGAAGTAGACTTTGAAGTAATGTTGCATCATGGATGCATTTTTTTAAGAAATCACTGAACTGCAAATATAATAAAAGTTGAGTTATGGGAGTTTGAATTAAGATGTGAACTGGTCATATGTAAAAAGCATTCTGAGAAACCGTAATTAATCCATTCTACTGAAGACAAGTGAGATGATTGGCAATGATTTTCATGGAAAATTAACAGTGATCTCTGGAGAGAGAAATATTGCGAAACTCGAAAGTTCCAAGGTTTCTTTTCATTCCACAAACTTAAAAAAAAAATGTGCAGGACTTGTTATATTTACTTGTTAAAAAAAAAAAAAAAAAAAAAAAATTGTGAGGAAGGATTCTTGACAAAGACAGTTTTGGGATAAGAACATCAAATGTTTTCCCAAAGCAGCCGAGCAGTTAAAAGCCGCCATTTGGGTAAAGCCTCTCCCTACTAATGAGCAGTAACTGTAGAAGTCATTATGCCTTCCGGGGTTAAATATTTACATAGGAATTTTGAAATTGTCGATTCTAATTATTTGAAGAATGTATTTAGTACATACAGAAGTGGTGCTGGAAATGGGCAGAAGAACATTAAGATACTAGTCACCATAATGATGTCTGCACACCAAACCAGAGAGTCTGGCAGATGTCTCTCCTTATCAAGAAGTTTAGTGGTTTTGCTAAAACTTCTTCAGAATTGATTAAAATACTCTTAGAGGTTTTCCTAGGCAGAAATAACACCCGAGTAATTGTCCGGGGCAACAGCCTAGGGTTCTGATGTTTGCATTCTTCCTGCTGGCATAATTTGCATTTTGAGTTTAGCTTATTGCGTGAAAGTTAAGAGAAGTTCATTGTGATATTTTGTATTGGAAGCGGTGATTACGTCTGAGGTGAAGATGGCAAACCATCAGCATACAATGTCAGGTGTATGGTGCTCCCTAGACCTGAAAGAAGTACTTTTGCTAGCCAGAAATGTTATGAGCAAAGTTTCGTTAAGAATGCCAAAAAATGAATGTGGGAGTGCACTGCTTATGTGTACTTGCTTTATACAGATCGGTTGTGGGTGACTTTATTCATGAGAGCTGTTTGTTTGGGGTTAATTATAGAGTGCCTACATCAAATAGGTAAAGTTCGAATGAATGTGTGTGTGTCTTCTGCCACAAAAACTACTATGAGATTAACTGAACACTTTCTCTGTCTCTAGTGTTAGCAAAGTGAGTGATTGATTCCATACCTGAACACCGCCAATCAGGCTCATTGTAAGATGAATGTAGGAGGTGGTGTCCTCCCCAGGTATGAAGCTACTCTCTGTGGAAGATGCTAGTGTATGTATAATGCTAACAATATGATTTGGTTCGGATTATCGCGTACATTTTGGAATCGGAGTTTAAGAGTGAGATGGGTTTGCAAGAGTCCCAATGTAACAGATTTTTGTCTGTTTTAAAGAAGCAAAACATTTTCTACCCTGAGACCAAGTGTTGTGCATCCTACCGGTTGTTTCAGTTTCATGATTACCTATTACAAGAGTTTGGTGCTCCCCCTTTTAGCAATTATGCAGCAGTAGAAAGAAAACATTCTCGTACGATCTAAAATGCAAAATGATACTTATTTAACCCCCTCTTCCTGGCTCAGCATGAAATTTGACACTGCAGTACTGTGCTGAACAAAGACTTAGCCATGTTACTGCAAATTACAATTTAACATCAACTATAATATTGGTTTCACTTGTATACACATACTACACATATATTTATTTATAAAATGAAACTAGACATAAGGCAAATACATTTTGTAAGTAAAAGGTGGTGTACTGACTAACTTTTTTCTTGTACTTTTCTGGCATGAGTTGTGCTTGTGTTAAATGTAATGTATAACTTATGCTTATATTTATATTGATTGTACAAGTAAAAACACAGCAGAAGATATCACCCTCTATATTCTTTGTGCCTGCTGGTTTTCAGTCGCTTCCTTGCGTGCATTTTACCCATTTAGTCTTGAACAATTGTATTTTCGGGTGACTCATATAGTCCAAAAATTTTGAAAATAGAACATTTCACCATGTCTTCCAATGCCTAAATTTACTTTGCTGATAACATGGAAAAGTCCTACTCATCAGTGACCATGCAGTCTATTAATATGTTTTTGATAACATTATTTCAAGTTATTTTAGCATTTGCTTTTTTCCATTATCTGAAGGAAGCCGGATGAGAAACAACTGCTGTGTTAACTGCTGTGTTGTCCTCCTCCAGTTTGATAGGAACAGTCTGCGTTGGCCATCTACAGTATATTGTAACCCAGTGCTAAGAACCTATTAGCATGGGTGGTCAAAGTGTTTAAACACTCTGCTACATTGTCTGTCCTACAAGCACTGAATTAAACCTGATGTTTCTAGTTTCCCTTCTTGACACCTTTTGGTTATTTTAATGTTTATACATCTCTGTCCCAGAGTGGCACTAATGATGGCAGCTACTAATGAATGGGTGTTCTTATATAGTTTCAAATAAAGATTATTGTAATTAACGGTTTTTTTTAAAGATTAAAATATATTCATACTAATTCAAACAAGATACAAAAAACAGAAACCTGATTTTTGTTTTGTCTGTTGTATTTATCTGTTTGCACCTGTAATTCAGCCGTATTGGTTGTGGTTTGAAAGAACTGTAGGACCTCTCTACCTTCCTCCACTGAGGGTCAGCAAATCCTGGTAGCTACATAGATGTCTGAAATATACTGTCTTTAAAAGAGCATAACACCACCTTTTTCTGATAATTGTTCATGTTGCCCCCATTCCTCGACCTGCAGGCCCCACTGCCCACAGCTTGCTTTGGTGCTGACAAGACACTCGCCCTTGGACCTTAGAGAAACACTAAAGTACTGGTTGGTTGGCCCTTAAATGCACTGTGTTGTATTTTAAATGTTGTAATTGTATTTGTCACGTCTTCATTTCTACCTGAATTATTTGTAAATTGTGATGTTTTTTCAGTAAACGTTTTATTTATCCTGATATCCCATCCACCCTGGGTTATTCGGTTCTTCATGGCACGTTTGTGCAGATTTGCCCAAGAAAAAAGGGGGAAGGGATCCCAAAAAGTGTTACTGACCAATTTAAATCCCTCAAAATATTTGCTCTTCACTACAAAATAAACAACTGAACAGGATTACACTTCATTTGCTACGAAGGAAGAGATTTACTCGGTGATTGTGCTTCCGTTGACTTTGTGTGAATCCATTCAGTAGTTTTTGAGAAATTAGCCTTTAGAAAAATGCTAGCTATGGGCATAAGTGGGTAACGTTTTTGCAGTATGTGTACCATACATTATATTTCAGAATCCAACAAGAGTCATGCCTCTATTTCAAAATATAAAGACACCACATTTGACGATGGCAATTTTTCTCTTGTGCACTGCAGCTTTTTTAATCTGATACCTTCTGGTTGGCTGACCATCCGAGAAAACAAATGCAATGCTTTTTACCTCAGAATATTTATATCAATAACTAAAATCTCTAAAAGTGCAACGTGAGTAACCAACAAAAAAGAATGAAACCAATTAATGATAGTACATTTGTACTAATCTCTGTCAAAGTGGTAAATGTAATGCGCTATGAATCTCCTCTATAAAATGATTTACAGCATACGCCATTACATACATTTCTTCAAGAATGAGGTCTTGAGCATTACTTTTGGCAAGTGAGTTATGGTTTGTGCGGTTGCTTTGTGAGTGGTAAAATGTCCTTCTACCCGTATTTTTCAAATTTAGTGTTTTTTATTTTTGGTTGTTAATTTTTTAAATTATAACCACAACCACACTTCAGCTATGCTTTTCTAGGTGAACTTCTCATGTTTTTTTTAAACATGGGTGGAGGTGTTAGAACTAACTCAAACCATAACTTAACTTTAATGTTTTTTTCCCCCCAGTGAATATATGTATATAATAATCTCTGAAAAAAACAAAGGTTAAATTGATGTTATAGTTAGGTGTTGAAGAGAGATAAGTACTAACATTTAAAACTACCAGAACCACTGAAATTTGCCAGTTATAGGTTAGTTAACTAATTATAATTGTGCCCCATCGTGTGCTGCCTATGACCTCACATACTTCATCACCCTAGGCATTTTAAATGCTATCGTTGATGACATAATTGATGACATCATGCAATCATTGTGACACCATCCCATGGGGTTTGTGTACTTGAAGTAATTCAACAGACTACACCTGTCGCCACTTTTCAATCACCTACCAAATGATAATGGACATGACGTTTGACCACATGCTGGACACTTAGCTTATCTCTCAAGTAACCTACTTTAGGTGTCTGTTTCCCACTTTTTACTGATATTCAACCCCACCTAACAAACAAAATGTCTCCACAGACATTAATTGGGGGATGTCCTTTTTTAAGCCTTGAACACCCTCAGAAAATATGTTTGTACTCTATTCACCATAGTGGGATAGTCCTCTTAAAGACTTAACATGATGTGCAACTTTGTCAGGGGGTTGACAGGTATGCATTTGCCATTGATAAGACACATTCTGCCAGGCTCTTTGGTCTACACTCAGTAGTTTGATTAAATACACTACACACATTCATGAGATGAGCGCCATCTCATATAACCTTAGAGCCATAATTGCAATTCCAGTGTGAGTTTAAGAACTTCCATGTGGGTCACCCTACATTCTACATTATTCAACAATCTGCCATGACACAAACTCTTTAAGGAAGATCTGGAAATAAACATCCACAGCTTGTAAACGACTTTTTACATAGAAATTGTCTGCAGCACTCTATTATAACTATTTAACATGGACATGTGTCCTTACATCCACTAGAGAATAATATACTATCAATAGAAGCGTTGGCTTTTGTTACAGATTTTTCGCAACAGGCTTTGAATTGAAGCCACAATCTACTTTGTAACATGCCTCTGTAACCCATATCGAGTGCGCTCACCTTTTACCTTGTTTAACACAGACTACTATTTGCACACCAACATTACTGGCTTGTAAATGGTGCTCCATATAACTCTCAACATGCACAACCATACTTGCCTCACAGGCTTACGGTATTTCCATTCTGTGCACCAACATTTCTACACACAGTAACTCTATGCTGTGTGTGACTATAGACCCTTTACTAAATATATTATAAAACGGAGTAAGGTTTTATGGGGTAATGAGAATAGCAGTATCATGGATGATGATATTTGAGATGTCATCAGTGATGTTACCATTTGTCATTTTAGATCTCATCAATGATGTCATTAACATGTCAGGAGTGATGTAATATTTGCGGTCATGAGCTGTTTATGGCACAGCACAGATTATAGTTAGTTATACTAAAGTTCACCAAACTATAACTGTCAAATTTGACCTTTGCGAATTTTTTTTTTTCTTTTTTTATTTTTTTTTTATAAATCATATTCAGAGTTGATCATAGGCATAACATGCTTGGGCAACCAGTAACCAACCCCTCCCTCACCAGTCATCGGCTGAGCACAGCATGGGTTGACTGCAAGGCCTGTGCCCAACCCCTCACTGATGGCCTTTGACTGTGCACAGTGGGCTTGGCCACAGGGCATGGCCTCTGGCCAGGCTGTGTACTGTAGAGGGCCGAAGGCAGACCCTGCCTTCTGACAAGGCACTGTGCCCAAGCCCCGATGGGCACCCCACTTTCCGCTGTGCATGGCCTCTGGCTGTACACCACAGGGCATTAAGTGTCGGGGCTGACCTCTGACCATGCCCTGCGCTCGACTCCGCCACCCTTGCTGGTACCCAATCCGTCCCAATGGATCCACAGTCTTCAGCCATGAACAGCAGTGTGTTGGCCCTGTGGCCATTGCACTGAAGATAGCCACCTCCCACTGCTCACTGCCTACAGCCTGCGCTGTGTAAAACAAGAAGGTCTATAACCAGACCCTTCTTATTTTACCAAGAAAAAAAGAATATTTTGGTACTGAAAGCAGAACTGCAGCACCATGGGGATACCTTACTTGGTACTGCAATACCAAGTGCTGGCATCGTGGTACTGGAGACCCGAAATATTATTTTTTTCAACATTTTGACTTAAGAAGGAGTCCCACATTTTTTTTTCTTTCACAGGACCCGTGGAGTGAGTCCCCAAGTCTTGTAAGGCCGGTGGCAACATATCCATGTTGTGGCCAGCCAATCAGGATTTTCTAATGCAGAAAGAATGAGTCAAACAGAGCATACCCGGACACCAACAATCTAGGTAGCTGTAACTTTTCACACGTGTTAACGCCTTAATGCCCACCCTAAGTACCTTTTTTAAATGCTACTCTCTTGAAACGGTTGGATGGATGTACATGAAATAACAAAGTCCACTTTCAGAGCACAGTACTACGTTTTGGGTGAATTTGGTGTCTTTTCTTCGGCTGCATCCTCTTAATTAGAATTGAAATTTAGTGTAATTTCGTTCAGCTGCATTTTCTGAATTGGAGATTCATCTTTCCTACGAGAAAGAACAAAGGAAATTATAGTTTTGAAACGCCTCCTTTTGCGTGGCCTCCTGTGGTGGAGCGGCACAAAGCTTTCCATGAAGGAACCAAAGTGGATGAACCTTTTTTTTTAAAGTTTTTTTTTTTATTTAAGTTTCATGCACATTTGTCAAACTAAGCCAGACTTATTAAAGAAACAAAAAAATGCTTTCTATGGAAACCATGATCTAACTAATAACTGCACAGTGACGAATCCCACTGTGTAATATGCAGATTTATGAGTATAAGGTAGCATTGAATACATGGGTCTGTAGCAACGGTTCTAAGTCACCAATTGCCATGTGAACTCATTGATAAGGGATCTCTCCCCACCACATAGCAGACATTCTGATGATTTAAAATATGTCCGCTAATAATATTTTAATAACAAACTGACAACCATCAGGCTGTGTAGCAGACCCCATACTACAAGAGCCGATAAAATATGAATCACAAATGCTTCTCCAAACCTGTGTAATAGATTTATTTTATTGTGGAGTCTTTTGGGGGCTTTTTGCAATCTCCATGCATCCCATTAGTGATCTCTGCGCTGCTCTTTACCAGTCTTTCTGTGGTCCTTTCGCAGTCTATCTGTTGCTTGTTCAGAGTGCATCCACAGTCCGTTTGCAGCGTTTCTGCGGTCCGTTTGGTGCCTTACTGCTGTGTTTTTTTTGTTTTTTTAGAAGCCTTTCAACTGTCCTTTACCAGTCTCTTCCAAGCCCTTTAACAGTCTCTCTGTCATTCTTTTATGGTTTCTTTACCTCCAGTTGTGAGTCCCTCACCTACCGTTTTGCAGTCTCTCTGCTGTTATTTAACAGTCTCTATGGCCTTCTTGTAGTGTCTTCAACCTTTTTGCAGTCTCTCTGCGACCTTTTAGCAAATGATCATCCGCCCTCTAGCAGTCTCTCCAGTGTATCGACGGTTCATTTGTAGTCTACAGCCTATTTTAAGTCTTTCTCTGCTATTTGATATCCTGCTGCTGCCCTTTACCACTCTTTCTGTGATTCTCTTGTGGTCTCTAGTCTTTTGTGGGCCCTCTGCGCTCCTTTGTAGTCTCTCTAGTACCTATTTGCAGTTTCACTGCTGTCTGTTGCTGTTGCCCGTTTGCTGCACTGCCAAGGTTTCAGATTACTTATGTGTGACATTTTCATAGTTTCAGTGTAGTTATGAGTGACATTCAAGGGCCCAGTTATGAGAGCCTTGCATCATGTTTGCACCATGCAAAGTGGTACATGCGTGACCCGAGGATCTGAGTTAGATTTATGGGGCCATCAAAAGCCACATTCTGCATCACACATAAAAAGGAAAACGCCTCTATGGATTGGTTCTGTGCAGAAAGGTGCTCTTTCCTGCGCTTAAACAATCCTGTCGACAACATAGGCACCCTTGTACTATGATGCATGATGCTCTTGCAAGCTCAGGCTGTAAATTGTATTTTTTTGTTATTATCAACATAGTCATGAATCACATAGACCTGAGCTGCGCCCGTGACGGGTCTTGCAGCATGGCATCCGAGGCAGTCACATATTTTGTGATCATCAAGGTCCTGATTCGCAGCAATGACTTTGCAACCTCTTGTCTCTCAATAAGTGGTTTCGCATGAGGAGGCACCAACGAAACTGATGGCACAGGCAGCAGCAAAATAAAGAAAATAACTGCCATTCGCATCATGGCCGCCTCACTCAGACAGTAACTTCTGGTCGGCAAAAAGGCCACTTACTGTATGATTAATGTTGCAGTCATGTGATGCCACCGCTGCCAAGCTCGGCCCGGCTAAATCTCAGCAGCAGCTGTGATCCTAGCGAATGCAGCCAGCGCAGTTGAGCCTCCCCGTCCAGCCTGACCCAGTCCATTCTAACTAGTAAACTTTTCAACTGTACCTGGGCAGCACTGTACAGTGTGCAGTCACACCTCGCGCTGTTTGTTTAATGAGTGCTTCTATATAGGACAGTGCTCCTGTCTCGCTGTGTCTGCTTCAGCTCTGGTAGAGTCAGAAAAAGCTGTAAATGCATGACAAACATGCGTTATTCTAACCCTTGTTGCGTGGTACGTGGCATGGCTGCGTTTGGTGCCTCTCTCCTTGCCTCTTGAAGTCTTTTTACTTCTTTTTTCCAATTTCACCGCTGCACCTTGGCAGTCTTTCCGTGGCCCTCTGGTAGACACTGTGGCTCTTGTGGATGGACTCTCTCTGCAGTCCATCCACTAGCCGGCCATAGACGCAGTTCCAGTCCCTCAATTGCTTGGCACCTTACCAGCTGGCTCATAATGGACGAGTGCATTGAGTGTGAGGGGGGTTACCCAACTTGTTTGTCTTGACAGTGACATACACGAATATGTTTCTAGTGTTCTTTTTCTCTTCGTGTGGCTTTGAATGAGCATGGTTGGTACTGCTGGGAGAAGGCCACGATGACCAAGTGCTTCCGTACAGACCCATCACTTACTGGGAAGTGACTGTACTGAAGACCTACAGCGTTGACAGGGCATTTGTCCGATGGAGCGAGTATCTCTTTAATTAGTGTGTTCATATTAAGTCGTATTTGTCAAATTTTTTGGTCAGACTTATGTATGAGCTACACAGGTTTTTCCCGAAGCTTAATACATAGTGAAGGCATTTATTTTTATGTTTGAAAGAGGAAAATGGTTTCATAAGCTTCTTAAGAATATGCTTTCTGTTGCCTCTGGATCCTTCCTTCTTCTTAGCCGCTTCCCCCAAGAAGTCAGCGCACCCCAGCAGGCCACTTCAAGCGCCCAGGGGCTTCCCCCAACCCCCCCCTCCCCTCCTCCCGCCGCCGCCACTTCACCGCCCCCGCGGCTGCCCCCATCCCTCTCTAACACACACCTCCCTCCTTTTGGCGTCCTCTTTGGAGGGCCTTGATGGGACGAAATGAAAGGATTCCACAAAAATACTATTGTTCTTTTTTCCAAAACTGGCCTAGAGCTTGAGATACTTCGTTGGTTATTTGACCAAAACCAAGTAAGTGCCGTATAGTTGGCACAACTATTCTACTTGTGAGTAAAAGTTTAACACCCTTAGAACGCCATAATGCCTTTTTCCGCACAGTTTTCCTTCAGAGAGTGAGGGGCTTTTGTTTCGCGGTAACAATTACAGTCTTGAAGCAAACTGTTAAGAACAAAAGACTTCTGCAGAAAAGAAAACGATTCAAATTAAATTTGCTTGGCTTGCATAAAACCTATGTGTGCTGCTGTGAATTGCAACATCAGTTACGGATGTGTAGTTCTCTGTCATAAAATGCTGCTCATTTGTGAGGGAGGATTTTTTTATTACTGTTAAAGCCGTGTGCCTGTTTTCAGTAGCGTGCATATTATCTAATAATTGTTAACTAATTAGATCAGGAAATGTATTGAGCCGGAAAGTGGGAGTACGTTGTTAGCCTAGAGAAAAAAAAACAGGCGAACAACATAAAGGACGACTTTATAATACATGTTGGTTGGCTATAGGTTTCTGGAATGCTGGGGAAGGCTATTTATTCAAACAAAGTGGTCACGTCGGATTTGAATACTGGCGCACAGGTAGCATTTTTTAGCTCTATCAATTTATACTTTTTAATCTTTCATTTTCCGAAGTTCGAATTTTCTAGGTGAATTTTTGGAAGATATTTTAATTTAGCTGAGATGGTGCCAATTTAAGTTCTGGCAGAGAGACTGCTTTAGTTGTCTTGACAGCATCCTGTTAAAAAACAAAAAATCTAAAAAATATATACGTACATAAATTACAGGGGCTTTTCGGTGAGTCCGCTTCATCCAGATCATTTAACTCCGGTTGGGTCACTTCAGAGTGAGTAACAGCATTTAGCTTGTGCACAACTCCACAGCTGCCTAAAAAGTAATCAACTTCAACCAGGGCTGATATGCCAATCCCTGCTTTCATTTCGTTCTTTTATTTTTCTGTTGGTCATTTTTCATGTATTTATTTTTAATGTAAACAAACGCACACCACCTTTATGAAGTGACATTTGTGCTATTTATTTATTTTTCTTTTTAAACGCCTCTTGCCTGTTCTTGCCAAAAATAAACGAATACATACATATAGGGTATTGCAGGCTTCCCATTGCTTTTTCAGTGATAGTTCTGAAATTTTTTTGATAACTTAAGTTTGTGTATCACTTGCTTCATGAATGTCAGACAACTGGCTTTAAAGCAGCAGACTTTAAATCAGAAGTTTGAAAAACACTGCCTTCATAAGTTTGACATGTCGAGATATGGACTGTAGCAAGGATTTTTTTGAGCCCTGGGTGAAGAGCGATGTTGTTGCCTTTACCTTGGCATTGGGGTTTTATTGCCCTCTCCCTGTTTTTTGTGTATGACGGCAGTGGATATCAGCTATTGCCTGTTATTGATGGCTTTGTAGGCAGCTGCCTAGAATTGTGTTGCTCTTGCATCTGCTGTCAACGCTTATCCCGAGTCTTTGAATCTGATGCTGCCTGTTTGCTTCAGTGTTGCTAAATTCCGCGAGGTCCTGTACCGTAGTAGGAAAGGCTCATTTTCTGATCAATCATTGGTGCCACAGTGTGATTCTATATGAGCTGCCATCTAAAGTAGGCAACAATAATTATCCATGGCACATTTTTGTCTTCATCTTTTCCATTTAATGAGATGAAAGAGAACACTTACCTCCCTCCCTCTGAGTGAGTGTGCCCTGATTAGGCTAGTGGCTAGAACTGGCAAACCCTCCCCCCCCCCCCCCCCCCCCCCATTGGCCTGTGTGGCGGGAGGATGAGGCAGGAGTATTTACCGAAGCTAGCAGGAGGCGGGGCTTGGCCGGAAACAAGAATATGAGATCAGCAACATCATAGCCGGGCTGGAATGAGATGGAAGCTTTTATATAAGGTCATGAGACCTTTTCACCTGCACTTTGGGCCAGACCCAACACTACGGTATTAGTGTGGGCTTTATTTTGTAAGTGTTCCTCCTTCCCTCCCCCTTGCAATTTTAGATAGTTTGAGATACACTGTCGGGGTTACAGAACGGTGTTTACATTTCATTATGCTTCCTACTTAGTAGTCATGATGTTTCTTTGCAAAAATAGTTATTGCTGCGTGCAAATTGATTTGAAAGTAAATATTGTAATTTTATTAAGAGGGGCTTGTTTTAGCTAAATGTTTGGTTGTAGTCTAGTGTAATTAGTATTATTTTAAAAATATATGGGGTTTCCGTGTATCGAGTGAGCCACACAGCAATACAGTTAGCATAAGGCCAGGGGATTAAGGTCTGGTGTTTAGAGTGCATTAAACAAGGCAGTGAGCTTGCAGAAGCAGCACTTGTTTGAAAGGTGGCGTCTTGGCGGTTTAGTTTCTTTAAATAGAAAAGGCTGTGTGACTGCAAGAACGAACGGCGGGAGACAGTAAAGGTAATCATCTGTACCAGGAGAGATAACATGGGCTGGGGACACCTAAGTGAGACAAGGGAATGCGCTGAGGCGCGGGATAAGCTGGAGGGGAGCGGTGCTGGGATAAAGAAGACACCGGGGCACAAGGGTCCAGGCACGTTTCAAGCAGTGTTACATTTGTTGATGGCAAGTACCTTAGCCTGGCCGCGGGATTATGGAAGAGGGTGCTATTAACACACCTGCCTTGGGATTCAAAACGACCGACTGAGACCCTATGAAAGTGGTGTTGCTTACATTTTTATGTAAATGAAGTCAAGCATAAATACTGAATATGCTGTACGATTTACTGTTATGAAGACAGTTCTTTGGTTGCCCCAGGCAGATTTAGGCCATGGTGTTTTTGATGACGCATTTCCGTTATTTATTCCCGTGGATTGCTAATGTGGGTTACTTAAAGACGAATGTCCTGAGTTGACGGTGTAGCTGTGCCATCCAGATTATTTTGTATTTGTCGCTCAAATTCATTTTTGGATTATTTATTTTTTCCAATATGTTGCCAGTCCTCTGTACCCTTGAGGACCCTCAACCTGGAGATCCCTCTGAGTGTATCAGGGAGCTTGAGTGGGGAAACTTCAGTTGTTCTTCCCAATCATAACCCATCCCCGCCTCACACCCTCCTCAGCTGGAACCCTGACTTGTGGCAGCATAGTTTTTTTTTGTGTGTGCCTATTGGCGCACACAGGAGCTGCTTACTGGTTTCGTTGTAACTTAAAGCCTCAGTCTGCAGACTTTTTATTTTTTTAATTAAATGTAATGTTTGTTAACATTACATGCAGCTATTGCTTGTGAACTTTGTAACAATTTTGCAAAAATGATCTGAGTACCTCCAAATAATATTACCTGTACTGTGACAGATTGCAAACATGTACTTTTCTGTAGCAATAGCTAATGCAGGATGGAGGGTGAGTGGGCCCATTGAGGGCCACGTTATCCTCTGCTACTAATTCTGCTTCTCCTTATTCTTTATGTTGTGTGGAACGAATACATAAATTCTCTCCTTTGGAGGGAAACTCTAACTCGAACCCTATTCATAGGCAGAGATCCTGCCTTCTCAGAGTCCTCTCTGAGGAGGAAAAGCCTGACCATGTCTTATTAACCTTGTCTTATTTTACTGGCACATTACAAAAAGCCTTGCAAATACCCACTAGCATTTAGACCACGCTGGAGAGGGCGATTGGGCTGATTTCTAATTAAATTTCTTTAACAGAGCGTAGACTATCCTTTGGGCAGAGGTGCAGTATTGCTTTTAATAAGGGTAATAGTACTAGGGATGTGTGTATGGTCGGAAGTAAAGGAGATACAGAATGCCAACATGATTCACCTTCATCACCAGGCTCAATAATAACTGCAGTGACTAGAACAGCTGCATCAACTTCAGTATCTTCACGTACTGCTCAGTTGCCCTTGAGGTCTGATAGCTCCCCTCCACCCATTGAGCCTGCAACTAAAACGAAGAAACAGTATTTGTGGGGCTGTGGGTGGGGTTTAAAGCCCAGTTGAGTGACCCTGTGGCTAAGAAGGCACCCCTTATAGTGAGTGCGTATATTGAGCAGCTTTGCCGCAGGTTGTTGGTCACCCTGGAAGTCAAACTAAATCCAATAATGAACCAGTTGGACGCCATAGAAAAACTATTAACAACTTCAGTTAATTCCCCCAAATTAGAAGAGCCTGATTGTTTATCGGGTGGTGTGCCCCAGGTCACTGGCGCACTTAGGGAGAAGACTCCCTGGTAATCAAGGGGGTTGTCAAGCAACTGGTTCTTCTCTGCGAATCCTGTGTTCACAGCATGAGGATAAAAGTGAGGATAAAAATGGAAGTATGAGCACGTCATTGGCTACGGGCAGTAGAGTGCCGAATACTGGAAGTAACAATGACAATAATATTGGTGATGGCCAATCTGTGCCCATAGCAAGCAATCAAGTTCATATGCCTAACAATGCTGCTGGAAGTAGCTGGATGATTGTACAGCTAATCCAACGCTCTTGAACTTGCCTCTGGAAGTTAGTCCCTACATTCTGATCTTTGCGACTCCGTCGCCATTGGAAAGCAATCAGGAGGAACCGTTGGTGGCCCTACAAAATAAAGTGATTCACTGGTTAGGTAAATAAATGAATTTTAACCCTAAAAGAACCCAAGAAATTTGAATGGTACAGAGGGTTGTTGGATTGACCATTCCAGGAAAAACATAGCTGGAGATTGATTCGTTATTAATTTTAGATATCCCTATGCTATGAGGAATATGTGGGGCCCCTGTGCACTGTAATCTACCGCTACGTCTATGATTGTGACTTTGCTCTTGGATCCCTTTTATAAGCCATCTAGATACTTGCTGCAATCGCCTAATTGTGATCTGGGGCATAGACCTTTGTGGGGTGTACCTTGCAGTAATAGACTTTCAGTGCCCAAGGATTTAAACAATGTTGACTGGCTTATAGAAGCCAGGATGTTTGTGGGGACCCCATTGTCAATAGCTGTTGAATTAGATGTCAGAAATAAGAGAACAGTGGTTCCTTTTGATTGTGAAGGGGTTACTTGTGGCCTAATAGAGTTAAATTGCTGTACATTTTTTCATGTGTGTCTTGCAACTCAGTCGTTGGTGAGTATGATAATACTTCATCTGCGCTGAATTGCCTTGATGTAACATCTGTTTACTTGCCATTTCTGGCTAGAAATTCTACGTTAAGAATCTTGAGCTAGAACATTGCTGGACTGCGCTCTATGCTCCTTATACCAGAATGGGTCTCTTTTATTAGAGTGTATGACATTGTATTATTGCAAGAGACGTGAGAAATAAATCCAGTGGCATTTGAGGGGTTTGCATGCTACAGCTCATGCGCATTACCGACAAGCTGTGGCTTTGCTTCTGGAGAGCTATCAATGTGGATTAATTTATTACTTAAGGGTCGTGCTGAAACCATGAAAACCCAGTCAAACGACTTCCAGGCTGTTTGGTATAAGGGTGGGCTGTCGTTATTGTTAGTTAACTTCTATAATAATTATTTTTTTTAATGTACCCAACCCGAAGTTTCACGACCTATCTGATTTTGTGTAGGGTCTGGTGGAGCATAAATCTCAAAAGGGTCCGTACTTGTATCTCTCTTTAGCTGGGGATTTTCATTCTAGTTTGCCCCCTAAGAGTGTAGGGACTGGTTCCAAGGCCCCCTCAAGATCGGAAGTTAGGGGGGAAAGAAATGGAGACACTAGTAACCTGCTCAGATTTGCATAATATGATGGAGAAGGAAGAGTACAGTATCCCCATTTATTTGGCTTGGTTTGTGTTTACAGCAGTTGACTATATCTTTATTTCTCTGGATCTGGTGAAACTGTTGAAACATAGCTCTACTTTTAACTCGTATTTTGGGCATCATAACCCGTTGGAAATAGTACTACAATAACCTCTTCGGGAGATTACCCATAGAAGCCCTAGCCATAGCAATTTAGCGCCATCTGCAGATAATCTTAGAATTTGCTGGAATTTGCCTGACCCTTTGTCATTTTTGCACAAAATGGTGACTGAGAATATAGCTCTATTTCTTAAGTGTTTAGCAGATGACAGTGGCACAGAACATGTAATGATCCCTTTTGGGATGCTGTGTGGTAAGATCAGGTAGTCATTACGTGCACCTAATAAACATCTTAGGCAACCATGATGTTGGATTGATCATCAGTGCTCCAGGGCAGATCTTTTGTTGCAGAGAGCACTGAACGAGAGACCTTGAGATGCAGTTCTGGTTGCAGCTCAGCGCAAGCATTATAAAGCTGTTATAAGAAAGCGTAGGGAGGATGTGGTTCGGCACCAGGGGGCGGTATTAGCCAACAAAGCCTGTACCAAAGATAGTCAGTGTTTTTTTCGATGGCTGTGTCTTATTTGCATACCTTAGATCAGGATACCTCTTCTACTGACTGCAACAAAGTGGAGCAGAATGGGTGACACATTTTGAGATGATTTATGCCCCAGTTGAGTGTGAGGTTGAGGTCTCCATACCAGGGTGTAATTATCAGTTTCCTCAAGTAACGTTGCCGGATTTAAGAGTGGCAATCCAGGAAAGTGCAGGGCTAAAGCATCGGGAACAGATGGTGTCCCAGTTGATAGAATTAAATGTTATACGAGGATCTGGGCACCTTTGACAACTGTTTACAACAGCCTGTCTCCCTCCCTGATTCCTGACTCGTGGGTGACCTCCACCATCGTTCCAGTTTAAAAAAAAGAAAATTGTTCGGTCCCAACATTTTATCGCCCAATCTCTTTGATTGGCATCCCTGCTAAGATTCTTGGACAAGTGTTACATAACAGAATAGTGGAATGGATTAACAACAATAATGTCTAAAATGCCTGCCAGTTTGGTTTCCGTAAGGGAATAGGTACAATAGTGCAGTGTCTAAACCTTCATTTAATCATCGGGAAATACACTGTGGCAAAGCAATCATCTTTTTACTTAGCGTTTATGGATCTGTTGATGGCTTTCGACTGTGTTAATCGAAGCTGTGGCAGATTCTTATAATGCTGGGCTTGGATCAGGCATTGGTACACCACTTGTTCTGTTTCCACACTGGTACAAAGGCACGGGTTAGGATCGGGGATAAGGAGGAAGTGTCTGATAGTATTAGCATTGAGCGTGGGGTACACCAAGGCTGTGTGTTGGCTCCTTTATTATTTATCCTATATGTAAATGATGTAAACCTGGAAGTAATTAGGGGCACATCTGATGTTCCTATGGTTAGTGGTATTCCTACGCCTGTCTTACTATATGCAGAGAACGCTGTGCTATTAGCAAGCACCCCAAAAGCACTACATGCTTTAGTTTACTCTTTTGATCAATTTATGGGAAATCTTAATTTGAAGACTAATTTCTCCAAGTCTTTTTTTTTTTTATGTCTTGGGGGAAAGAAGTTGCTAGGGCGTCTCCAATCAAGGTGGGTTCAATATTTTATCCACACAAGCACTTTTCCTTACTTAGGGGTTACTTTCAGCTCTAACGGATCGTGGGCTCCCCACTTAGCTCAGAACAAGCTTAGGTTTTCCAGGGCAGTAGGTTCTCTGCTTAGTCTGCTGTCTACAAAGGGAAGGAAGTTACTTGAACCATTGTTAAAGATATACTCGGCCCAATGTGTCCCTATTTCGATGTATGGTGCAGGAATATGGGGCACAGGCAATTCAATAATTCTACAGAGGGAAGAGAACCGCTTTTTGAGAAGAGCTCTATCTGTGCTGATAACTGCTCATTATATGTGTCATAAGGAACTGGGCTTAACATTTGAGTGATTATATCTGTACCTGTCCTCCTCTCCTGTGGCTGTCTGTTCTATGTGCGGAGGAGGCATCTTTTAAAAGAAGTATAGTGGCTGACAGCTTGCCATGTGACCGGAGCCCCTCTGTACCGTGGTTGGCATTTGTGAAAAAATCTTTGGAAGAAATAGGCATAACAAATGTTTTCTCTGTTATGCCATCCGGCTCTTTGCCTGGAAAAAAGCTAATACAGTCTTTTTTGCTTGAGTGCGCACAGATAATAAGAATGAGGGAATAGGAAAAGAAGGTGTGTGTTGCAAGCTATCTGCAACTTATTTCTGAGGCTCCTACTATAAGTTACTTGTGGAACACTACTAGGATTTGGGACTGAGCACTGTTATTCTATTTCCTGGTGGGCATTTTATAGTACTACTTATTCTTCCTGATGGGTTGCCATATTAAGCTTGAAACCAAAGTATGTCATTGTAACAACTTACTCTAAACAGACCATGATTTATTTCCTGCTCTTCTGATAGCCAGAAATGTTCAGGGTTGTTTTCAGGCTAGAGTTACAGAATGAGGACACTTATTATAGTCTTAGTTTGTTCCTGCGAGCAGTGGTTCGCTTGAGTATACCATGTGCTCTGAGTAAATCAAAGTATCCACTGGAGCCTGCTCATTTGTTTTGAGTTGGATTAATGTTTTAATGAGAGTTCGATCTTTTTTAGTGTAATTTGTTTTTAGGTAAAGTTTTTTTTTAATTTTATTTTTTTTAGGTCGAGCGCGCAAGTGTTCTGACGTGTTGCAACCTATCTGTGGGCTTTTAGCCACACCCACCGCACGCCCATCACTATCGCTTGTTCATGGGCTTGCCTTTTAAAAAATCACTTGTTATCATTTGTTAATGCTTTACGTTTGCCCCTCCTTGGGGCAGTTTTGTTACCGCCTTGGCCATCGACCCTGCTACATGGATAATTGCACGTTTACCGATACATTTGACTGTGAGCAAACTTATTTTTCCTTTTGTCTCTCTCCTTCGCGCTTATGCTTATGGCGGCCATGGTTCTTTGGATTGGCTCGCTTATGTCAACTGTTTTATTTTCCATTTTCAGTTTATGTGGCAAGAAAAGTCCAGTTAGGAAGTTACACTGCTAATAGCTCTAACTCGAGCAAACACGAGACCCATTGCATTGCAAATTCTTGTTTGACTCTCTATGATGTGATATTAGTTTATGATATTTTTAGCTTGCTTTTAAATCTTTTTCTAATCTTATAATGGATTATTTATGTGATTATTGATACCATATGTATTTATTACCTTCTTTTATGGCCGTCCCGCAGCCGAATAAAGAAGTTTTATTTGTCTGACTCAACCTTTAAAGTGGCAAGGATGCATTCAGCACTGGTTGATAAGGGACATGTTTAAATGCAGAGCTTTGGTAATATTATTTTTAGCTGTCTAATAAATTGTTTGCACTGAGAACCTGCATGAACCTTGCTGCTGAAAGTGCATTCCATAGTGTAGATATGTCGTGTTGCTATCTTCATCTTCCTGCTAAGGCATAAGCCTGTGTCACTGCTGAAGTTCTGCTTGCATGCCCTGCTACTGACTATGCTGTGCATGGAAGTCCCCACCCAGCCCCACTGGGGAGAGCTTGAGCCCATCTTCCCACTCACCACAAGACAGAGACCGGCTGTTTGAAGAATCAGTCTCGATTAAGCTAATGTTGACAAACAGATTGACTGCTACAAGTGCAGATGCTGCAATGACCATTGTTCCTGGGGAAACACCCATCTTGGCACCAAGTTCTCTTGTTACTTATCCAATTCCTTTCTCTCATTTTTAGGTTGAGCATTGCAGCGCACAAGCGCTGCTTTTCCGACGCGTTGGTATGTATCTGGGCTTTTAACCACGCCCACTGCACGCCCATCACTACCACTCATTCGTGGGCTTGCCCTTCAAAAATACTTAATGTTCGTTGGTAAATGCTCTACGTTTGTCTCTCCTTGGGGCGGTTTGGTTACCGCCTTGGACATCGCCCCTGTTGCATGGCTAATTGCATTTTTGCTGATACGGTTGACAGCTAGCAAACTTATTTTTCCTTTTCTGTGTCTCTTTCATGCTGATGCTCATGGCGGCTGTGGCGCTGTGAATCGGCTTGCTTATGCGAAACTTTATTAGTATTCGTTTTCAATTTAAGTGGCAAGAAAAGCCCGGTTAGGCATTTACAACGCTAATAGCTCTAACTCGAGCAAGTCCGAGAGACCCATTGCATTGCAAATGCTTGTTTATTTTTTGACCTAAATCTTGCATCGATCTAGGCTCGGCTGGCCATCCAGCTGGCTTGATCCACAAAGCAGAGGGTCTATTGAAAGACTAGTATTGGCCCAGGCTAGTGCCTCACTGTGACCCATGATACCGCAGACGTCAGTGTACTTCCGTCATGCTCTGAAGTACACGCACAAAATCTGAGACGCTGCATGTATATAGGACTTGCTTTGCAGGTACCAATGACGCTGTTTGCCACTGTCTGTTTTATTTGCTTTGTGTTGTTTTAGATTTTGTAGAAACTTTGGGGTCATGATCTATATTTAATATTGAAAATAAAAAGTAACTTTATTTTTTACTGTGACTTTGTTTTAGCTGCAGTGCCCTTTTAAAGCTTGGCGAACGTTAGCTGTTTGCAATCATATTGTTTATATATTCGTACTGACTTACATGTGAGCCTTGTCTTTTCCATGCCTCGTGTGTTCCAACTATTGCCATCACTAGATCTTCACAAACATGAACTGATCACTAACATAGTAAGTGTGTTTACCAAGTGATCTGATGGCATTACTTTATAGAGATTAGCATCTGCCTAAACTGCTAGCTGGTGCCCAAGTGAGAATACTCTGCACATTGTGAGATTACTGATTTATTGTACTATTAATGCTTTGAAATGTTATGTTGTGTTTTGTAAAGTGTTCTGTCCATTCCAGTAATTTGATTGCAGATCGTACTGTGAATATTTTATATATGATGTTATTAAAGGTTGTGAACACACAACCTTGGCTGAATATACTTCATTGTGATAGTGATAACTGTCATACTCTGCTTAGACTTGCCACAAAATATCTCATTTAAATTAACATTGGCTACTCCTTCACATCCGTCAAGTAGGCTTCTGTGAGACTGATTTCTACAGACCCTGGATTTGCTGTCTTTAAGCTAACACAGTGACCCCCTTAACCTGCTGCAGAGAAGTAGACCAGATGTACTCTTTCGCTAAGTATGTTGAGTTTATACAGTACATTTAAGCTGGTAACCATTGTCATAGCTCCCCTGCAGAAGATATTTTGTGGAAGTGGGGCATAGTCTCCATTCTGCTTTCCTTCCTCGCAATATTCAAGGGGGCAGGGTCATGAATATAGCAGCTTTATTTCCCTCCCCATCCACTGAGTATTTGTCTCTTAAAATTGTGTGCATCCTGGCAAAAAGAACTGAGAAAAAACCCACTCATGATGAGCCAGCCACGAAAATTTGTCATTCCAGAGGATACTGATGTTAAGGAGTTGATCAAAGTCTACAAATGCATGAACAGCCCACCACATTCAAGAGAGAATATGTTTTGTGGGTTAGGAGTAGTAGAATACCGGTCCTGACAGATAGGTGTTCTGTTGTGACTTGTTGTCACAGGCCCAATAAGAGTGGCTTATAAGGTAGATTGTTGTATCTGGAGTGGTCAAGGTCAATAGCAAGTGTATTTGTGTCACAGAAGGAGGAAGACTCTTGTTCATAGGAATAGCCATGAAGAGTGCATGCACAATGAGTCAAGATGTTTCACCAAACTTTTCCATATGTTAGTGCTAGGCCCGGTTCACCAGTCTGTAAATGTAGTATTATGGCTTTTTAACATGTATTGTATTGTATTGTAATCGTATTTATATAGCTCTTACTACCCCTGACGAGGCGTCAAAGCGCTTTTCGATGAGTAGCACGCTACTCCGGAACCCAACAAGAATTAGTGATGGATTAGTATCATTTAATAATGAGTACAGTTTTAGTATTATTATGAGTTAATTTGAGCCGCGGATATGAGAGTTTGTTAGTTAGATTGACTGGAGTAATGGAGGGGTGGAGGAGGAAAGAAATCCAGAAGTGTTAATTGGGAGTATATCCTTCATTTACTCAACCCAAAGGCTTGGAATGAATAAAGGGGGGCGGAGGGGGAAGAGTATGTGGAAGGGTTAGGGAGAGCATAGTAGCAGGGTGAGATGAATGCAGGAGAATTTAGTAGGGTTGTGTGGGAGGTCACAGAGGTAGAGTGAGGTTTGGTGAGTTAGATGTGGAGGTGGAGGGAAGAGCTTAGGCAGAGCTATTTAGGAGATGAAAGTGGTCTAAGGGATTTGGGATGAGTCAGAGTGAGAATGGAGGATAGTTTGATAGAGATATGACATAAGAGTGATGAATAGATAAGTGTGATAAAATGAGAGCAGAAATTCATAGATATCTAGTATAACAACCCAAAAAACCAGGAGCCATGCAATGATCCACGAACATGCCAAGCACAGAAACAACATATACACATACATACACATATATATATATATACACACACACACACATGAATACACACACATATGCACATACAATACATAATTAGAATCATGGGTAAAAAATACTTAGTCAGACAGGTTTAAAAGAGTGTGTGTGTATTTTATTGTTATGACAGTAGCAATACATATTTTCCAAAGAAACTATAAATAAATAGAAATATACATATAATCTGAAAAAATATTTATCCACATAGGCATATGCAGTTCATAGTTGTTTGAAAAAGGTGGTTATGAAGGAAAGAACCAACTCTTGAGTAGTTTTCTGAAAACAAGAAAGTTATCTGTGGCTCTTATAGTTGGGGGTAATGAATTCCATAGTTTGGCTGCTTGGACGGAGAAGGATGTACCACCTACAGTCTTTTTCTTGTATGGTGGTGTTCTAAGGCGGGGTGCCAGTCTTGAGCGGAGGGTTCTTTGTTGGATGTATTTGGTGATTTTCTTTCTGATAAAAAGTGGTCCTGTTCCATGTATAGCTTTGTGGTTGATACAAAGCAGCCTGAAAGTGTAACGGGTAACCAGTGTAGTGCTCTCAAGGCAGGGGACATGTGGGCTTGCGGCTTTATATGTAGTAGTAGCCTGGCTGCGGAATTCTGGATACGTTGTAGTTTTTTCATAACAGATAGAGATGATCCATGGTAGAGGCTATTGGCATAATCCAGTTTGGATAGATTCCCTCACTTGCTATGCCACTGACAGTGTAACAGTGACAGTGCGTCCCCTCTCTTGCGCTGCTTGATGACATCCTTAAGCGTTGGAGTAATGGTTGGTGTCTGATAGACTAAGATGAATGAGTTCTTCAGGGAACGCAAAAAATAATTTTAAGCAACTTTACATGATGCAGAGCACCTCACTGTGTCAGGAATCGATCACCAGTGGTTCGTGATGACAGTCAAGCACTGAGACCATCCTGGAAGCTGAGCAACGCATGCATCTGGCCACAGCATAATTGCTTGTATTGATTGCTGCTCTGATCTTACTCTGCGCTAGTCCAGGGCTCTGCCATATATTGTCCTGAGAAGCAAGGCCTTGTGTGGAAGTTGTCAAGAATTCAGTGTTACCAGAGGTATATTGACCCCTGGACGTAAACAAACTCACCTTAAACTTCTTTGAACGTTGCATGAGCGGTCAAAGTGCGAAGCAGAGAAGCATGAAATTCAAGAAAATGTAGTCCGATCTAAATCGGACAAGAACAGAGCAGGGACTTTTAGAATCGAGTAAAGGGCAGGCACACTGGATTGGGGATGAAAGGTTTATTCTAGAAATGCAGTGAATGTAGAATGGAAATGAATGAGAGACAATTGTGACACTGAAACCTATGTGAGAGTCCAGATCCAGATAAACGCAACAGAGTCACTGGAATTAGTGTTACCTAGAAAACATGTGGTGACCTGGTATGTGGTAAGGAGTAGGTGATGGAGTGCAGAAACCACAACAGCTTCAACAGAGGAGAGACAAGATCGAAGGGATTTAATCATTAGCACCAAAAGTGGAGATAGGTGGTGGAGACCTTAGCCACTTCAGATCTCTACTGTATCCCTAAGTGGAAAGGAAGAGGGAGCCGATGGAGTGAATTGATGATCTGTGCTAGGAGTAGTGCAGAGGGTCTAGGGTCCCATGGCTCACAGAGCTGCAGAAGGTACAAAGGGAACACGGGAAAGAAAGAATCATTCAGAACCAGGGGATTGAAGAAGAGGAAGTAAAGGATAAAAAGCGACGGACGGGGTAAAAGAAGAGAAATGCAAAGGACAAAGCAGAGACTTGTGAAAATTGGATAATTCCAAGCACAATGTGGTAGTGTCCAACATAGGTAGGTAGCCTCGGGAGGGCCGTTGCCATGCCATATTTTCAGAGGAACCACATCGGGTGTTTGTGGAAATGGGAATTGTTTACATAGTCTGTAGCTATCCCAAAAAATCTCCGACCCTTCTGGATCTACTTTGGACACCACAATGTATGCTAAGTTTCACTTTTTTGTTGTTATCGCGGTCATACTAAAAGGTACTCAGTGTTAATTCCGTGGAAATGAAGTGTGCTGTTGATAGCATTGGAAAGTAAACTGTAGCCAAGTGCCTGCGTTTAACTTGCTGTTTTTCTTTCCAGGCACTTTCCCTGATAGCGTTGCCATTCATCCCTGCGTCCAACCTGTTTTTCCCTGTTGGCTTCGTAGTCGCCGAGCGAGTGTTGTACGTGCCTAGCATGGGCTTCTGCATTTTGGTGGCGCACGGTTGGAGAAAGCTGTCTAGCAACAGGTGTGTAATCTTTTGCAATTTGAGAGAAACAATTGACCTTTTGAGTACGGGCTTTTAATTTTCCCATTAGTACTGGTACAGATCAGAGGCACTGCAGTGGGTTTTGCCCTAATTTTACGCGTTTATTTTGGCAGTGAAGGGTCTCTTCACTTAAGCCCTCTCAGTAATGACGCTGTGGGTAGTGCACGGCTTAAGCCAGTGGCGAGAGGTGGCGAGAGCGGGGGCTGGTGGAGGAGTTGGGGCATGCTTATTCAAGAAGGTTGTTGTCACTTTAAATACTGCTGTCTTCCAGTTTGTACTTGTTCAGTGTGCAACACGGGTGACCGAAGGAACCCTTCATTTCCTTTAGTTAATGGGAGGATGAGCGTATCCGATCCCTTCTGCCCTTTACCATGAATGGAGCTTGCCAAGGTATTAACTTGCGTTTTACAAGGCTTAGGAAGGCAGCCGGATCTCGGGTAAGTAGCCTGGGAACCAAGTCCAGCTGGCTACGAACACTTTTTTTTTTTTTTAATACCTTGACACGACTGATCCCAGTCCTAAACCGCGTTATTAAACCATTGACTTCGTTAGACCCACCTTAGGCCTTCCACTGTTTACGTTTTGTTGTGTGTAACTTCCTCCGCCCAGTTAACTGAAATTAGTCCTATAAATTAAACCCTGGTGGCCAACGACCGAGTCCTACAAAATCTGCAAGAGTCGCACTAAATCAGCAGAAGTGTTTCCTTTGCGCTCCAGAGCTTGTGTTTCTGCGCGTCTCCTTGATTTATGGTCCTGGCAGAGGTAAAGCGGTCACAGTCTGCTACTGAGAACCAGCAGGCCCAAACCTTGCCAATGAGTTCTATTTCTTAATAAATGTATATAAACAAATAGTCCATTGCGCAATTGGTCGTTCACTGCTCATTTGGCACTGTAATGACCCAGCTAATTAGACGTTAGTGCATTTTAACAAAATAATTAGCCTGTCTGTTTAGTATCACAAACAGGTTGCGCTTTTGATTTAACTTTGGTTTACACAGTGTGGGTGATAGAGAGAAGCACATACAAATTCTAGGCACGGCCCACAGAGGAATGTAGCTCAAGGCTTATCTTGCGGTGTTTGATAAAGGACGTGATCTGTTGTGTTGCCATGTACTTTTAGTGTACATACTGCCCAGGTAGAGGCCATGTTTATGATAGATGGTAGCCGCAAGAACATTGTGCTTCACAGCATTGATCCAAAACTTGCCTTCTGGGAGGACGTGTGAGCCAGGAGTCTTGCATTCTCCACGACAGAACATAGTTTCTGGTCATGAGCAAGACCGCCTGGTCGAAACATATTGGCGTCCTCTCTTCCATGCAGACTTACGGTTAACAAAAGTAGCACGTATTAACTCTCATGTGTGAGTCTTGACGTTTTGTGGAAACAGTAGTAGAATGTTGCCAGGCACCCGGCTTGCCCAGGTCACCCAACCTCACTGTATCGAAACACAGGCCCCTGTTCTAAGTTTTTTGGCATTTCATTCGTGTGTGTTCACGCAAAGTTTCTGAACACTTACGTTTTTAAGAAATTGTTTTGTAACCTTTCTATCTGTGTTTTGGTTTCCGATCTGTATGTATACGGCAATTGCAGTGTAATGTGGTCGCTGACGTTTACAGTAAGTACGTTTTAAGTCACGTGCTGATTTATTGATTTTATTTATTATTGTTTTCTTACAGCAGGATTCGGAAGTTCTCTTGGGTCTGTTTGACGTTGGTGCTGTTCACTCATTCTATAAAAACCATGTTCAGAAATTGGGACTGGGAGTCAGAATACACTCTATTTATGTCTGCTCTAAAGGTACATAGTTATGTTTTTCTCTCAATTTGGCACATGTAATTTTGGAGTAACAAATCAATAATCGAATGTCTTTCCATTCTATTTTTATTTCACTGCAGAAAATAATGGAACAGTGACTACAGTTTTAGATACCTGTGGCGGTCACAATTGCTATTACTAGTACCTTTTAGGCAATCTCTGTCTTTAATGTCCATTATTCTCTTTACTTAAGCACCTTGTTCATGATAGCATATAGCTTATCTGGTCCACAGGTGCGTTTAGGTACTCTCCCGCTGAGTGTTTGAACATAGATGTTAATCATGTTCTTGCAGAGAATAGAAAATACAACAGTATTGGTGTGGTGACAGTTGTACATAATGTACTCGGGAGCCACAAACTATCAATAATTAGCAATACTTGTAACTGTAATTCTGACTATACTTGTTTAAGATTCATAGATGCACGCCAGAGTCGAACTGGGAATCAAAATCAGCCGTTGCATGTCTTTTCGAAACATTCCCACATTACACTAGCTGCATGGGACTGCTACCTTTTGCTGGGTTTCGGACAGATGTTCCCCAGCCCCCCCAGAGAAAATTTCAGAAAAAAATGGTCCAGGAGGTGCATTTTACACCACTATTTTTCAGAGGTTTTGTCCAAAAAAACGTAATATTTAAATGTATTTGGCAGGAAACCTAATGGAATGATGCAATGCTTCAGGGTCTGTCACAGGACCCAGAAGAAATATCTCTGCAAAGTATAATCTTGTATTTTTTATGAAGAAATTGTATGAAGATAAAATAGGCAGTCATTTGTGCAATGCACAATAGAATGTTTCACCAATGTGTAATACCCCAGCTAGCATAAAGAATATGCACAGAAGAGTACCATCCATTCTAAATCCGGTGCCAGAGTGTATTGCTCAAACAGTTCAAGTTCTAGTTCATGGGTACTCAAAGTACGGCCCACATGAGACCTTTACATTCGGCCCCCTGGGCAACAGGAGTACAGGGTTGTTCACTTGATTCAGCTCTAACTATATAAAGATCATAAATAGAGAGGCAATCATTTATTTTAATGTTAATTGGTGTTAAGGAAAGGATGTAACCAGGGAGTCCTCAGCTTCACTTTAGGAGCACGTTCATTTTTAAAGACATCTTTCAGCAAAAGTGTAACAATATAAGTCACTTCAAAATTCAAAAAGTGTGTTAAGTTAACATGCAGTCCATTTCACCTAAGTATAATTTATTGTATCAGTGCAATGAGAAGTATTCATTTAAATGTGAAAGTTTTCAAACATTAATTTTGAATCATTCATTTTTACCCCTACCTTGACAAATACGCCAATAGGAAATTAAACAAGCAAGTCAGATGTTATGTGCATTTTTTGAGTGGCCTGGGTTCCTATTATACATGAACAACATTATAGTTTATTAAATTAAACACAGGAGCAACTTTGTAAGGTGCAGACCCTGATTTCGATGAACTCATATGTGATAATGAAGAAAAAGGAGGGGAAGTGAAACTAAGCAATTGCCTAGGAGCAAACAAGTGGGAAAATTGGTGAAGCCAACATTAATCCAAGGTTTTCTAGTTTCATATTGCTCAATTTAACCACTAGATGTATATCCTTCGCTTCGCCTACTGATATTTAACTGCCAATACTCCCAACCCTCTTGCCCAACCTCCATTCCGCTGGCATCCATGCGGCCCTCGGGCACATCACCGACCAAACATTTTGGTCCCTGGGAAAAGGTTTGTGAGTACCCATGTTCTAGTTCATCAGATATGTTGTGCTGCTGATGTGGGGCTCTGAATATGCAAGTCTATAAGGCACTTTTCAACTGTACCAGAAAGCTTCTAAAGTGCATCTTTTGAGGTCTGATCATGAGTGCTGCTACTTGTGACTGAACATACATTAGCAATGTCCTCCTAAACAGCTGGTTCTGCCATAATACTAAAGTCAACGCTACTCTAGTATGAAAAACAAAAACCTGCCATTGTACATTGAACATTAACAGCATTTGTCCAACAGCCCTTCCGTGACAACCTCCAGTTTGTTCAGGTATGTAAAACAACGTTTTGCCAGAATACGTAGTGCTCAAGATGTAAAGCAACATTCCAGGGCCAGAATAAATAGTTCTCTGGTATGGAAAGTACATTTCCCTGCCAGGATTCACATTTCTCTGGTATGTGAAGAACCATTGCAGTGTAACCATGCACTTACCTGTGGTTTGTAAAGCACTTAATTGCGCCAGAATGCACATTGCAAAGCTAAGTACAGTACTACTGTCAAGTCAGAAACAACACATTGGCTTCTTTATAAAACCCCATTCCAGTGCAGGCACCATTGCCAACATGCCATCAACCTCTGCATCCTCCGACTCAACGTCCCCTATCCTGCTACTCACATGAGTACTGACATGAGTACTCAAATGGACTTAGATTTTACATCACCAAATGGGATTCATAAAATGACTATGCCATTGCAGTCTGTGGAGAGCACGTTTTGTCAGAATTCTGCTGCTGCAGCACAGAGCTGAGAATAACGCATTTACCATAACTTGAATGACACAGACGCAACATAATTTCCTACGCAGATGACACTCGGCTAATCCTCTCGCTCACCGAGGACCCCTCCAACGCCAAAGCCAATGTCTGCAGTGCCATGACCAATCTAACCAAATGGATGAGAGACAACTGTCTCAAACTCAACTCAGACAAAACAGAAGTACTAACCTTCGGAAAGAACACGTCTGTGTGGGACTACAGCTGGTAGCAGGCAGAACTCAGACCAACATCTTCACCGACAGTTCACGTGTGCAACCTTGGCATCATCCTTGACAGTCAACTGGCGACACCAGTCGCGTCAACTACGGCAACACTGTCTATGCCGGAATCTCCACCCAGCTCCTCAGAAGACTCTAGACCATGGGTACTCACAAACTTTTTCTCGGGGGCCAAAATTGCAGTATGGTTTGCGGCCGAGGGCCGCACTGAAGTGACAGCGGGGGTGGGGCTTAGAGGGGGCGGGGCTTAGAGGGGGAACAACCACCCCACCCCCTTTTTCAAAACAATGCCCCTACCCCAGTAACACACACAGCGCGCACACATACAGCGCCATCTGCTCTCACCCCTACCCCAGTAACACACACAGCGCCATCTGCATACAGCGCCATCTGCTCTCACCCCTACCCCAGTAACACACACTGCGCCATCTGCACACAGCACCATCTGCTCTCACCCCTACCCCAGTAACACACACAGCGCGCACACACACAGCACCATCTGCTCTCACCCCTACCCCAGTAACACACACACACAGCGCACACATACAGCGCCATCTGCTCTCACCCCTACCCCAGTAACACACACAGCGCCATCTGCTCTCACCCCTACCCCAGTAACACACACTGCGCCATCTGCACACAGCGCCATCTGCTCCCACCCCTACCCCAGTAACACACACAGCGCCATCTGCTCTCACCCCTACCCCAGTAACACACACTGCGCCATCTGCACACAGCGCCATCTGCTCTCACCCCACCCCAGTAACACACACACACAGCGCCATCTGCTCTCACCCCTACCCCAGTAACACACACAGCGCGCACACACACAGCGCCATCTGCTCTCACCCCTACCCCAGTAACACACACACACAGCGCACACACACAGCGCAATCTGCTCTCACGCCTACCCCAGTAACACACACTACATTAAAAACAAATAAATAAATAACCAAAGAGCCTTACCTGACTCAAAGCACTGTAAAGATGCCACAAATGTGGAACAGCAGGCAGGCAGGCGGGCAGCAGACGTGGAGCCGGTGACAGGAAGCAGACGACCAAAGCCCCATAAAAGTTAGCTGCAAGCGCTGACTTTTATGGGGCTTTGGCTTCCAGGATCGTCAGGGCAAGGGCATAAACAATGGGCGCCATATGTAAACATAGAGGAGGGCCGCGGGGGCATGCTCCCGCGGCCCTCTTCTATGTTTACATACTGCTGCCATTATGATATGGCGTTTGGTGTGCGTCTCGCGGGCCGCCAAGCTAGGTCCGTGGGGCCGCTGGCGGCCCGCGGGCCGTACTTTGAGTACCGTTGCTCTAGACCATACCGAACACTGCAGCCAGACTCATCCTGGACCTCCCCAAAAGGACCCATACAACCCCCCACCTCAGAGACCTCCACTGGCTCCCCATCAAGAGGAGATGCCAGTTAAAGATCCTTACGCTCACCTACAAAGCTCCACACGACCAATAATCGTCTTACCTCAACCATTGACTGACATGCCATCTGCCCACAAAACACCTTCGCTCCACTTCACTTGCCCTCGCAAACACACGTTGCAGCCGCTGCGGGGACATATGTATGTTTAATTACGTGTACATTTACTACTAAACCTAGACACAAGTATTAATTTGTTTTTTATTTATAATTTCAGAGTATAGATTTATACCTAAGTGTAGATCTGCACTTCTCCACCCGTTCCGAAAGCCCCTCCCCAAGTTCAGGGGGTGGAAAAGGTAGACAAGGCGGAACACTCTGCACACAAGTTTTTGAATAGCATTTTGTAGCACGAGAAGTGCTGCTGCAGTACTTCTTCATATACTACAAAATTCAGTTTGTGAATAGGCCCCTTGTTGTTCATCTCATTGCCCCAAGTGAAAAACATGAGCCAAATATCAGTAAATTGAACTTTTTTGCTAATTTCTCCAATTCCACATTCCACCTTAAGATTCACTTAGTACTAGTGTGTTAAAAATACACACAGGGTTCCTTACCTAGTGACTTGAAATTATTCAATTCATATGGATCTCTAAATTATACTGATGCAGGAGAAGAGTCGTTACAGATATCTAATTTTTTTTATTCCTGCTCCCTAACAATAGCCGGTTTATGGAACAAATGTGTAATTTGTGTGCTTATGGTATACTCCGCCTTATCAAACACACGAGGTGATGGGAGGAATGCCTGCAGATAATCTACACCCCTGGCAATGTCTCTGGGTAGCATGCAGACACATTAGTTTTCTCCCACTGTACCACTCTAGATAGAGGTCCATCTTAAGTAGAATAATACTGATCCTGCTCCCTATGGGAACAGTCCATCTCAAACTGTCAGGCGAGGCCATATCTAAAAGGGAACACAAGCAACCCCATATTGGTTTTGCCCCAGGTGGTCTTGGGTATGGTTACACATGGGTCCTTTGCTTGCTGTGCTTCAGATATTAAGCTATAACTCACTGACTAGGCATACAAGAGACTAAAAATGATTGCTTAGTATGTTGGAACAGCGATTAGGTTAGAGGGGCCCTCCACGTGCATGTATGTGGCTATTGTCTCGCTGGGCTGTAGAGGACTGGCAGTGCAGCAATACTGATTTTAGTTAGCATGGCAGGCCTTGTTATCGGTTTCCTCCAAGGGAGAGGGCCTGTTTGCCTTTCACACTTTTTTTTATGTCTGCCAAACCCAATGAATATGTCTTTCGTCCATCCTCGTGTGTGTCGGTGTGTGTGTGTGTGTGTGCATGTGTGTGTATGTGAGTCACAGGTGTGCACAAAGTATATGTAGAGCATGTGACCATGGCCATTGTGGCATCCATTTTGAATGAGATCAAATCAAGAGGTACCCAAGATGGAGGGAGAGATACAGACTCCAGGCTTCAGATATGAATTGGAGGGTCCTTTCAGACATTCCAGTGATTTTTGTAGTGAGCCAGACTGGAGAGTGTTTATTAAAGGTGACTGAGGTCCCTATGAAGTATACTAGTTTAACCCTGCCCTTTTCTGGCCCTTAGTTCTTTGGGAGGATGATACCACACTGTTTAACAGATAGCTGAGCGGGGCAGCTGCATATCCCTAGCATCCCTAATTTGGATTTCTCCTGAGAAGAGTCTGCAAGCTCCACTCCAGCTGCCTACTCACACTCTTGACGAAGTCCATGACTGGACAAGTCTGCATGGAATTCACAAGTATACAGAACTGGCATGAACTGGTCACAGAACTAAACTACTTGAATACACAGCCTGTCTGCAATTTGGGCATAAAGGTGGGACAGAAGCTTCTCGTCAGTGTGCCAAGAATTTGTGACCAGAGGCCTGAGGTCCCACACCAGTGTTAGCCAGGGCAATCCTCTGAACTAGGGTACTGCCAACTGTCTTCCCTTGCCTGGTATCAGGACCAGAACCTGGGGAAGAGACAATTAGCCTTCCAGGAGGGGCTGCCACATCCAACTTCAGAGACCTGATTGACTGCCAAGGAAGATCATTGGTGGTGCCCTTGCATGAGGAAGATAGTGGTCAGAAGAAGCCAGGACTGCGAGAGGCTTTGGTGTGGTGAGACAGCAGTACTACTGCAAAAGGGTGTGACACACCATCATACAGGTCACACATTCCAGTACCAGAGAAGTCTCTCTAGCAGCAGCTAGAGCGACTCGTTGTGATCAAGGGTGTCCTGGAATTCAACCAGAAGTGAGCTTCTTTGGGTAGAGTAGCGCCAAGAAGTGCTGAAGCATTACAACATACTGAGGCTGCCAGACATAGCCAGACTCACCCAAAGCTACAGGTGACAATGGAAAGTCAAGATGGATGCCGTTGGCAACTGTTTGTTTGGCTGGGGTTGTTCTGCATCTAGGCCTGAGGCAAAATCAACCAGCAAGATCCCTGCAACCTCTAACTCCCCAGCACACCATCAACAGACTGATGCAGGTGCTGCTTCTACTTACTAGAGAGTGGTGGGTGCCAGCACTCTTGGGCTTCGTCAGCTGGGCTGTTACCACAGCCTCAAAGTATGGTGGGCTGTCTGCCATACACTACCTGGATCAGGCTCGCTCCAGCTGTTAGCAACATGACAGGTTCGGCCTGCCGAAAAGGCTGCAGAAACTTACCACGGCAGCAGGTTCCATGAAATGGACCCCTTAGTGAGCAGCTGTTGGTTGTAAGGGAGTTACCAGCTATTGTGGGTGAGCTTTACAGAAGGATCGGTTCCCCTCCCTCTAATATCACTGAGATTACCCCTTCACAGAGCTTTGGGCCACAGATTTTTACCTTTATAGACTGTCCCTCTAATCTAGTTTTGCACTTTTAACACTGACATCATAAAATACCCTTTTGTCTATTATGTGCAGTCGTTCTACTCGTGTGTAGCATAGTGCAATAAAGTTCTTTTGGTGTAGCAAAGTACTTGCAGAACAACTATGTAATAACTTTTATTTTCTGTTTGTTGTGTTCTGAGTTGCTAGCCCCTCTCCCTATGTAAGCCTTGGATAGCTCATTCATGCTCCAGTGACAGTAAAGTGTAAAGGGGTGTTCTTGTTTCTCAGTTATAGGTTCAGTAATGCCTTTGTTTATCAGTTTTGGAATAGAAAAACAAATACAAACCGTACACTTAAAACCCAAAGCCATCCCACAAAGGAACATTTTGAAGTATCAGCCTGGACACCAACATAGTTAAGAGGCCGAAACCTCCTCCCCTCTAATGATAGGTCCCTCCTTGTATTATAGTTTACAAATCCACAGGGTTGGACAATAAGTATGCAGTGAGAGGGCCCCATATATCTTTTAGTCTTGAGATTGGAGATAGCCCCTCACTGTAAATATCCTATTGTTCCTTTCAATAGACCATGTGTTGTATTCACTGTGCACATCTCAGAAACGTTCATTTCCCCTAGAACATAGCCACCCTTTTCTTAGCTAATAATAAAGCCACCGCTATAAATTTGCGGTTCGCATGTTGTAATTGGTTGAGTAAACCAAGTATAGAGAACTGAGGGGTATTGGGGTAGGTGTTCCACTGTCATTAGTAAAAGATCTGATAATATTTTGGACCAATATTGTTGAATGGGATGACATAGCCATGCCATGTTGAGAAAATCCACCTGGGGCGTACCAAATCTAGTACAATTAACAGTGTCCTGTAAGCCATATTTCAGCATTCAGACTGGGGTGTGATATGTTTGTTTTAAATATTTAAAGTGAATTATGTATAAGTTACAATTTGGTATCTGTGTCTGAGTGAGTGCATAACAAAATGTCGAGTCATCAACCGGTAATAGCACGTCGAGGACAGCATGCCATCTATCATTTGCCTTCACCACAATATGGATATCGTTTTTTTGGGCCGCATCATACAGCCTTGTTACGAGGTGGCACCATGTGGGAAGGTCTGTCATGGCAACAAACTGGCCTTGTATGTATAGAACACCCAGTGTTATGAGTCCAACACCTTCCAGTAGAGCCAATGTACCAGTCTCCTGGGTGACAGAAATATTGGGGTGGTCATGCAGAGGAAGTGCAGGTGCGTATAGCGGGATCTTAGCACGCGTGCCGAGTTGCTGCCATGCAATTTACAGTGTTTATTTCCTCTTTCACTGTCGGAGGGTGATTATTAGTCAGAATAGCTTTCAAAGGACAGGTTTGTGCATTGGCTTCTTCCACTGCAACATTGGGGTATATACACACGTGTAATGTACCAGTAGTGTGCATGCTGCCCTTGGGCACAAAGATAGTTTAAGCAGAGGTCTGGCACATTAAGCTCTCTCCGCCCATAGGGGAGTGTCAAGATCTCCCACCGGATGCGAGGTTGTTTTGCTAGCCCAGGCTAGAGTACTCATGTTGAAGCGAGCTATTGGGAAAAAGTGTTTTGGTAGTACAATAGGAATGTTGTTGAAAAAGTAGATGAATTTTGGGGAGTATTATCATTTTCATAAGTGCTATTCTGTCCGCCAGGGAGAGTGGCATCCTGGACCAGTGGGCCACTTGGTCGCCCAACTTGGACACAGCTCTTCCATAGTTTTTGCCGATTAGTATCTCAGGGTCTCTGGGAATGCAGATGCCCAGGTATTTGACAGGTCAGTGCTCCATTCCAGCAGAAACTCTGTTGTGTGGGGGCCGTGTTTGATGTCAAAGAAAATATGATTTAGACCAAGTTATACCAAGGCCAGAATACCACTTGAAGCAAGTGTATTCGCGGAGAACGTTTTCTAAGTGCATGTGTGTGTCTCACATTTATAGCACCATGTCGTCCGCATAGAACGACACGTTTATGGGGCGTTGCAGAAATGTATTGCTGCTCGTGCATGGCGCTGTCGGATGATTCACACCAGAGATTCTAGGGCCAGCTGAATAGAAGCAGTGACGGGTGCAAACCTGTCGTGCGCCATGTCATAGTGGCAGGAGGTCAGAGGTAAAACTATTAACCCATACCTGTGCCATCAGGGCAGTATATAGCAGTCAAATCCACTTTAGAAACGTGTTTGCATACCCATGCGGCTAAGTATAGTAAACATGTATGATTCTGTACAGTTGAAGGCCTTGGCAGCATCCAGGAATACTGCTGCTGATGCTATCGAAGGGTCTAGGTAGTGTAGTATTGCGAAGAATGTTCTCAAATTATGGGTGGTAGACCAGTTTTGTATAAAGCCAGCCTGGTGGGGGAGGACCCAGGTGTTGCATCAGTGGGTGTAGCGTATCAGCTAGTATTTTCACAAGTATTTTAGTGTCTGTATTGATAAATGGCAAAGGCCTGTATAACTCGCATGATTCAGGTGATTCCTCTGGTTATAACAGCGTGATAATGAATTCTTCATGGAGGGAAGGGGGAGCCATTTGCCTCCGATAGGCCTCGTCCTACATCGCCAGGAGGTGCAGCGCAAGGAGATTTGCATAAATTTTCTAGAATTTGCCTGTAAGGCCACCTTGCCAGGGAACCTTGTCATTTGGAAGAGAGCCAGTACTGTCATTAATTTCCTCCAGCATGAGCGGCTGGGCCAGAACCTCGCACTGACCCTGAGATAGCCATGCTACTGCAATATCATCAGGATATGCTGCCATATCTGCTTCCGATGCTGAGGCTCTGCCGCATAAACAGCTGTATAGAACTCCACAAAGGCAGAGAAGATGCCTTGTGGGGTATACCTGTCTTCTCCCAATTGGGTTACTATATTGACAATATGAGCTGACTCCTGGGTATCTTATAACCATTTGGCCAGTTGGCTGTCCCCACCATAAACTTGCGCCACATGTCGACAAGATAGATGTCGTAGCTCACTCTGAGCCATACCTGTGAATAATGAATTTGGTCTCTAGTCTGTGCCAGGGTCTCATGGTGGGGTACGTACTCATAGTCACGCTTCAGCAACGTTATTCTGGGTCTATCTTGTGTAGTTGCGTTTGGATGTCACGCAGTGTACCAGCCTGTGTACCTACGTAAACTCCTCTTATTGTGGCCTTTTTGTTACCATAGAGTATCCTGCCCCTCACTGAGCCAGTATTCTTTGTAAAATATTGCCCTATGGCTGCACTCCACTTGTAGTAGATGAGGCTGCCGCACGACAGTCAAGTGTAGGCAGTCTTAGGGGAGTCAGTTGTTCTGAAGGAGCAATATGGACGCCGCCAGGGAG
Source organism: Pleurodeles waltl (assembly GCF_031143425.1). Lineage (NCBI taxonomy): Eukaryota > Metazoa > Chordata > Amphibia > Caudata > Salamandridae > Pleurodeles > Pleurodeles waltl. The sequence continues at coordinate 856,413,608 of NC_090442.1, read as the reverse complement.
TAAGCACAGAGCAATGTATACGGCAGCAGGAAGGGTCATCGTTGTTATAGGGTGGTAACTGTGACAACAAGGAGTCTCCCACTCCTAGTACGTCCAGGCAGGGCGTCCAAGGAGTGCAAAGCAGTGGCAGGGATCTTTTTGAGCACTATGCGAACCAGAAGGCCGGGGATGGGCAGTGAGGCTCCCCCATGCAGGCCAAGATCCTCAAATAAGATTGGCGGCACAAAGGCCTCAGTGCTGTATCACCACACATTTTTATTAATGTGGTGAATCTAGCTGAAAGTGTATGGGTTGGTGCTTGTCTGCAGCGACCTACCTCTTATGTCAGACTCCTCAGTAGGCAGAAGCGAGACATCGCTCTTGGCCAGACTTGAGGCTCCCCGAGCAGAGCAATCTCTGTCCAGTGAGGGCTGGTCTCAGAAGTCCAGCACTGGTAGGTGGCATTGTTCAGCTCCACATAGGGTTGTCGGTGCTAGAAGTAATAAGCATGTTGCCTATAGGCACAATCCCCAGGGTGCTGACCTCATTTCCTTCTTTTCTGCACCATCACCGAGGATCTGGACGAGCTCCCCTCAGACACGTTTTGACTGAACTTTTCAGCTGTTTTGTCGAATTCGACCAATGTGTCCTTTTCCACCTGGTTCTGCACTCCATCTCCCAAGAAACTGACCCGTTTCAAGCCTTGTGGTGCCTGTCACAGTCAAATGTCTGACAGACCCCCACTTGCTGTGTCTGTAGTGCCTAGAATTGAACCACAACTCCACATCATGTGCGGATTGCAGGAGCATGAATCAGAGTCCGAAGGCCATTTGTAAGCGGGCTGTAAAGCTTCTAGCTGCTCGCCATGAGACTCCACACTGCTCCAGGTCCTGTTTGAGAGAGAGATCTGGGACCGCTCTGAGTAACTTATGTAATCATTGTTACAGTCTGGGGCTACATTAGTTAAGTCCTACAAGAAGAAGTTCAAGAAGTTGAAGAGTACTTTGATTTCTCCGCGATGGTCCTGTTTATCGGACAAAGCACAGAAATGACACCACAATTCCAGGTCCTGCTCCCAGATTGTTCTTGTAGAGCCCAGTGCCTGAAACTCGGTCTGCTCCACGCTTCCCTGAGTTTACTGGAGCCGGAACAACTCCCGCTCAACTTCAAGAGTTTTATGAGGCCAGGAGCATCATTTTTAAGAGGTCAAACCCCTCTGGAGCACCTTCTGGCCCCATGGATTTGGGAGGGACTTCTCTGGTGGGGCCTGCCCTTGGCATCAGTCGGGCCCTAAGGATCTGTTGATGGATCCTGCTCAGCTCCGGCTGCAGCTTCATGACCTTTTCCGGTGACTGTTTCAGTGGTGCTGCTCCTGATGCCACTTATGCCCATCTGTGCTGCCAAACCCATTGTGCGTCCTAACTTTTTACACCCGCAATTGGCATACTGGTGCACCAATGTAAGTCCCTAGTATATGGTATTTGGGTACCCAGGGCTTTGGTACACCAGGGGTCCCCCATGGGCTGTAGCATGTATTATGCCATCCATGGGGGCTGTGTATACAGGTCAGCCACTGTAGCCTGCGTGAAATGGTGCATGCACCCTTTCACCGCAGATATAAGGCGTGCCTTATATTCTGGTCACTGCACTTAGACATTGTAAGTCACCCATATGGTAGAGCCTTCAGCCCAAGGGCAGGGTGCATGTCCCTAAGTGTGTGGGTACCCCTGCATGAGCAGGGTGCCCCAAGAGACCTCCGGCCCTATTTCCTGGACTCTGTAAGTGTGCTAAAGCCATCTTAAGGTATGTAGTGGACACTGGTCAACACAAGTGGTCCAGCTACATAATGGCTTCTCCGAACCTAGGCATGTTTGGTATCAAACATGCTGGATTCATGCAACTACACCAAATCCAGTGCTAGTTGCATGATACCATGTACCTTTGGGGGTTCCTTAGAGGATCCCAAGTTCTGCCTGTGCAGCCTTACAGGGTTTAGCTGCCAGCCCACGCTGCTGCTGCCCCAGACACTGTTCAGGCCAGAGAGGCAGAACAAAGGATTTCCTGCAAGGGAAAGGTGTGATCACCTTCCCCCTTTGTATTAGGTGTCTAGGGGTGGGGTAGGGCGGCCTCTGAGTACCACTAAACTGCTTTAAAGGGCACATTTGATGCCCTCTTTGTATAATCTGGTTTTCACCAGTTCAGGAACCCCCAGTTCCTGGTCTGGCGTGAAACTACACAGAGGACAGGGGAGTAGTCACTCCCCTGTCCCACCCTCCCCTAAGGAGGTGCACAGGTCTCTGCCAGGTGGCCACTTGATTCTGCTATCTTGGAAACAAGATGGCCAGAGGCTCCTGGGTGTATCTGACTGGTTAGTCCAGGTTGATGACGTCCCTGATCCCCTCTGATAGGTGGGTCACTTCAGAGAGTGTCCAACCCCCTTTTTGGGTTACCTACGGGCTCCCCCGTGGGTGGGTCCTCAGATTTGTCGAAAAACACTCTCTCTCTCTCTAAGGAACTCTCTGAAAGGCATCTTCAGCTCCTGGCCTCTGGAACCGCTGCTGGTCTACTTTGGAACCAAAACACTTCTGATTCTGGTGGGGAGGCACCCATTGCATCATTGTTTCTCTGGATTCTGCAACATCCAATGCTGTGCATCCTCCAGGGTCACAAGGACTCTGTTTGCACCTGGAAGCACAAAGGAATCTCTCTTGAAGTGAGGGAGTCACTTCCCTGCGTCCACGGGCACCTCAAAACAATGTTGACCGGCTGATGGGGGTCTGCTGTTTCACCGACATCAAAAGTCTCTGCTTCAGAGGTGATGGGTCTGTGGCTTTCTCCGGGTCCTGCTTATCTTTTGACCAACGTGGGAGACTGTGGGCCCCTGTTTCTGCCACTGGACTGGAACCCCTGTGCACTGCGACTGTTGCACTTGCTAAGGCTTGTTGACTCTTCCTCGAGGAGCTCTTCAGGCGCCAAGCAGCCTGGTTTGTAGCACTCTGCAACTCGAAGATCAGCCCCTGTCCTGCAACTCCTGCGACACTGGAATACTGTTTTGTTGTGCTGCTGAGGCCTCCTTGCAGCTCCCTATGCCCATCGCCTGTGGGTCACTCATGGGGGCTCTGTCAACTTCTACTGGCCTTCGTGCAAATACCTCTTCAGCTCCTGCTTGCATTTGCCAGTGATTGTTGGTGACCTGGCCGGTCACTGACCCTCCTGCATATCTGGCGAGTGTAAAGGGACAGCTTGTTGGCAATTTCTGGGATCTTCTGCAACTTCTGGATACCTCAGCTGGATTTCTTCCTCCAACAACTATCAGGAACTGCACTTCCAGGAGGGTGTGCATCGCGACCTGCATCACCTGGGCTCCTCCAAGGGTGCTGGACTCTGTCCCATTCATTTTCAGGTCCTCCACTTCCAGAATCCGTCCCTGGGTTCTACCGGCCCTGGTCCACAGGTCGTGACAGTAGCTGGACATTCTGAGGTTTCCACGGACTTCAGAGAGAGTCTCTTCTCTACTCTGCATCCTGGTCCCATGGGGTAGATACTCCTGTCTTCTGGGTGTCCTCAGTTCGGGGCACTCTCCATCCTTCCACAAGTCAACTGGGAAGAGTCCTGAATCACATGAACTCCAACCACTACTCCCGGTGTTAGTCAATGGGATGACTGGGTGGATAACTACCTTGCACCTGGTCACTGGTGCCACTTACCGTTCTTACCTCTGGTGTTTTTATCTACCTCCAGCCCCTGGCTAACTGCCACACTTACCTTGGTTGGGTTCATTATTTCACATTCCACTTTCTTAGTATATGGTTTGGCCCCCTCACAGGGCCCTGTATATTTTATGCCATTTCTGTTGGTTATTTTGTGTATATATTTTGTCGATATCTCTTAGGGAGATATACCAATGCTAGTCTAGTAGTAGTGCTGTAATAAAGAATCCTCACTTGTATGGCTCTTTCTTATGAGTGAGTTACTTTCTGACAACTGTGGTATTGCAGGTGCTTAACATTCCTCCTGGATAAGGGTCAGCTGATCGCCTCAGCTACCTCTAGACAGATTTTGCTATCTGGACACCTATTTACTATCGCTAAAAGTTTCCTGAACTCAGTATAGGGTGCCACACCATAGGCGTGCACCATAAACTGAGCCAGCCTCCCTCAATGGTGGTGTAGCGATGGGGTAGGACACTTGCATTGCTTTACCACTTGGTCAGCAGTGATTTTCCATACTAAAGATTATTACTAACTATTGGGTACTTACTACACCAGTAACGTCAGGAACATCTAAACTTTTTCATGTATAGTCAGAGGTCTTGCATAGCCTTTTCTCCAAGCCCTTTTAAAGGTTTAGAAACCTAGAGTAAGCAGATGCATCGCATACACTATTCTAACACCTTGTCTTTAGTGGAGAACACTGACCAGACTCTGGAGTCTAGGTATGAGGGGCGTAGGTACAAAGACGTTATGTCTCTGTGTTCAGTTCGAAACTTACACAAATATTAACCAACACATCTATTCATCTAGACCTTATTCAGGATTACCTTCAGAATCCTGAGAGGGAGCGAGAGTTAGATGAGGAGGGTGAACCCCCGGTGTTGGAAAAGGAGGTACAAGGTGCTTCCTATGACCTCACTAGGCAGAACCATGAGGATTCTGGAGAGACCTTGGAACTGCAGGGAGCTGTGCTGGTAGCACAATAGAGGGTTGTAGTAGCAGGCCCCCTTTTTCTCTCCCTGGGTAAGGTAAAAAGGGTATCCAGGAGGATGCTGCCACACCTAAAACAGATTTTTTCACTCCTGGTGGGCATTATCACTTCACAATGATGCCCTTTGGTATGAAAAATGCACCTGCCACATTCCAGAGGTTGGTGAATCAAGTTCTGGCAGGCATAGAAGACTTTAGTGCGGCATATCTAGATGATAGTGCTGTCTTTAGCTCTACCTGGCAGGATCACCTGGTCCACCTCAGGAGTGTACTTGAGGTCTTAAAAAATCAGGCCTCACTATCAAGGCTACGAAAATGCTAAATAGGGCAGAGTAAAGTTGTTTAGTTGTGCCACCTGGTAGGTGGACGCCAAGTTCAACCCCTACAGAGCAAAATCCAAACCATCATGGATTGGGTTGCTCCAACTACCCAGACCGAGGTCAGAGCTCTTCTGTGCCTGACTGGGTACTACAGGAGATTTGTAAAGGGTATGACTCTATTGTAGCCTCCTTTAATGATCTCACTTCTAAAAAGATGCCTAAAAAGGTACAATGGACAGTTAGCTGCCAAGTGGCCTTTGATACCATGAAACAGGACATGTGCTCTGCTCCAATTCTCAAAAGCCCAGACCATTCTAAATAATTCACGGTCCAGACTGATGCTTCTGAAATAGGAAATAGGAATAGGAGTGGTACTATCACATCTAAATGAAGAGGGCCAGGATCAAGATGTGGCTTTTATCAGCTGAAGGTTGACCCCCAGAGAAAAGTGTTGGTCAGTCATTGAGAGGGGGAGGCCTTTGCTGTGGTTTGGGTCTTGAAGTAGTTGAGGCCGTACCTGTTTGGCACTCACTTAATTGTTCAAACAGACCACAAGCCCCTCCTCTGGCTTAAACAGATAAAAGGTGAGGACCCCACACTTTTGAGGTGGTTCATATCCCTACAGGGGATGGACTTTTCAGTGGAACATTGACCTGGCAATAACCATGCCAATGCAGACGGGCTCTCCAAATATTTCCACTTAGATAATGAAGACTCAATTGGGCAAGGTTAGTCTCATTAGCTTTCATTTGGGAGGGGTAGAATGTAGGAGGCTGGCTCAGTTTATGGTGCACACCAATGGTGTGGCACCCTATACTGAGTCCAGACCACCTTTAGTGATAATGAATAGATGTCCAGATAGCACAATCTCTCTAGGGGTAGCTGAGGCGATCAGTGTGACAGTAACTCACTCACAAGAAAGAACCACACAAGTGTTATAAAAATAAAGGATTCTTTATTACAGCACTACTACTAGACTAGCATTGCTGTATCTCCCTTCTGAGATATCCACACACAATATATACATAAAATAACCAACCGAAATAGCATAAAATGTAAAGGGCCCCATGGGGGGGGGGGCAAACCATATACTTAGAACATGGAATGTGAAATAGCGAGCACATTCAAGGCAAGTGTGGTAGTTAGCTAGGGGCAGATGAAAACTCCAGAGGTAAATACGGTAAGTGTCCACAGCAACCAGGTGCAAGGTAGTTACCCACCCAGCCCGTCCCATTGACTAACACAGGGAGTAGTAGTTGAAGTTTGTGTGATTCAGGACCGTTCCCAGTGGACCCGAGGAAACCAACAGACAAGAGGAAGGATGGAGAGTTCCCCCACCCGAGGATACCCAGAAGACAGGCGTACCTACACCAGGGGACCTGGATGCAGAGGGGAGAAGGGACTCTCTCTGAAGACAGTGGAAGCCTTGGATTGTCCAGCTGCAGTCACCACCTGTGAATCAGGCCGGTGAAACCCAGGGACGGATTCCAGACGTGGAGGACCTGAAAAGGAAGAGGAGAGAGCACAGCACACTTGGAGGTGCCCAGGTGGTGCAGGTAGCGATGCCCACCCTCCTGGTGGTGAAGTTCCAGCAGGTCAAGGGAGAAAGAAGTCCAGCTGCGGGGTCCAGAAGCTGCAGAAGATATCAGGAGTCACCTACGAGCTGTCCCTCGCCGGTTGCCGGATTGCAGGAGGGTCAATGACCAACCAGGTCACCAACAAGCACTGGCAAATGCAAGCAGGCGTGAAGAGGTATTTGCAGAGGTTTGGGGACCAGCAAGGTTCAGGAGACTGTCCCCTTGATGGGGAGTCAGTACTGGCCCTCCGCATGCAGGAGGGCCAGCAGAAGTTGTTGGAGCCCCCACAAGTGACCCACAGGTGATGGACACAGGGAGGCACATGGAGGCCCCAGCAGCAAAACAAAAGTCCCACGACGCAGGAGTTGCAGGACAGGAGTTGATGTTCGAGTTGCCGGGTGGTGGAGGCTGGGGCTTCTTGGGCCTGAGTATCTCTCGGAGAAAGGGTCAACAAGCCTTGGCACCAGTTGCGGTGCATGTGGGTTCCAATCCATTAGCAGGAGCAGGGTCCCAAAGTCTTCCAAGTTGGTCAGAAGGCAAGCAAGATCCAGAGAAAGCCACAGACTCACTACCTCTGAAGCAGAGCCCTTTGATGTCCATGGAACACCAGACCCCACCAGCCGGTTCCCATTGTCTTGAGGTGCCTGCGGAAGATTCCTTTGTGCTTCCAGGTACAGACAGAGTCCTTGTGACCCTGGAGGATGCACAGCCTTGTATGTTGCAGAATTCTTGCAGGATCCAGAGAAACAATGTTGCAATGGGAACCTTCCCACCAGAAGCAGACATGTTTCGGTTCCAAAGCCGAACAGCAGCAGTTCCAGAGGACAGGAGCAGAATATGTCTTGCAGAGTTCCTCTGAGAGTTTTGCTTGACGAATCTAAGGACCCACCCACAGGGGAACCCTTAAGCAAGCCTAAAAGGGGGCTGGTCACTCTCTGAAGTGACTCACCTATCAGAGGGGTCAGGGACGTAATCTACATGGCTTAACCAGGCAGATGCTCCCAGGGACCTCTGCTCATTTTGTTTCCAAGATGGCAGAATCAAGTGGCTACTTGGCAGAGCTCTGTGCACCTCCTTAGGGGAGGGGCGGGAGAAGGGGGTGGTCACTCCCCTGGCCTTTGTGCAGTTTCATGCCAGAGCAGGCACCGGGGGTTCCTGAACTGATGTAAACCAGATTATGGAAGGAGGTCACCAAATGTTCCCTTCAAAGCAGTCTGGTGGTGCTCACAGGCCACCCAGCCATCACTAGACACCTAATACACAGGGGGTGGTGATCACTCCTCTCTTCTGCAGGAAATCCTTTGTTCTGCTTCTCTGGCCTAATCCAGGCTCGCCAGAAGGAGGGAAGAACAGTGTCCGGGTTCAGCAGCAGCGTGGGCTGGCAGCTATACCCTGTAAGGCTGCATAGGCAGAACTGGGGATCCTCTAAGGAACACCCAGAAGTACATGGTATGATGCAGAGAGCACTGGAATCGGTGTAGTTGCATGAATCCAGCATGTTTGATACCAAACATGCCTAGGTTCGGAGAAGCCATTATGTAGTTGGACCACTCATGTTGACCAGTGTCCACTACATACCTTAAGATGGCTTTCCCACACTTACAGAGTCCAGGAAATGGGGCCTGAGGTCTGTAGGGGCATCCTGCTCATGCCGGGGTACCCTCACACGTAGGAACATGTCCCCTGCCTTTTGGCTGAAGGGCCTACCAGAGGAGTGACTTACAATGTCTAAGTGCAGAGACCAGGATAGAAGGCAAGCCTTATATCTGTGGTGAAAGGGTGTATGCACCATTTCTCACAGACTACAATGGCTGACATGCAGACACAGTCTGCATGGCCCCCCAAGGGTGGCATAATACATGCTGCTGCCCATGAGGGACCCCGGTGTACCAATGCCCTGGGTACCCAAGTGCCATATACTAGGGGCTTAAATTGGTGCGCCAGTATGCCAAATGTGGGTGTGAAATATAGGGGAGAGAGCCCAGACACTGGGGTCCTGATTAGCAGGATACCAGTGAACTACAGTCTAAATAAGCCCACAACAGGCAAAAAGTGGGGTTAACTATGCTAGAAAGATGGCACTTTCCTATAGCCAAGCCCACACAGCATGAATTGAGGATGGAGCCCTATTTCACAGAAAGGCCCTCTGAAGAACACAGTTGGAGGGGATATGAGGATCTTTGGCTCTTCTGATCCCTATCAGAGTTCATGGCCAACGTCACCATGTATGAGGACCTAGCTGATGCCAGTGGTCTGGACTCCTCACCAGACACTGGTCTCCTCTCTCTCCTCCTACAAAGGCTACAGAGGAGGGGGGCTTCTTTTGCAATGGTGGTCTGGAAGGTGGCTGGGATCTGGAACTTTAGTTTCTGACGGGCCAGGGCCAGGTCTCGATGGAGGTACTTCAACCTGGTGTGTCCCTCTGCACCCCTACCACCCTTCAATGAAGCCCTCACTGATGTCCTGCTCGGGCCTGGGCCAAACCCTGCGCAGGCACCCTGTGTACAGGACTATTTCCCATCGCCAACGTCCCACTCCCAGGGATCCAGCCTTCCTCAACTATCACCCCACCCCTGAGAGCCTGGTGATCCAGACCTCTGCCTCCAAGATCTACCTAAGCGCGTTCCTTACCACACCACCGAATAGGGAATCCAAGAGGCTGGACACTTTTGAAAAGAACATTTATTTTCCACCAGCCTTGTACTGAAGTCTGTGAACACCGCTTGCTTATTGGGCCGTTATTCCCATACTATGTGGATATGATTATGCAAGTGCCCCCTATGGTCTCTGAGGAGGCCCAACCTATACTTTCCCTACCTATTGCTCACTGGAGTGGATGGTAACTCTGGACTTCCAAGATGCCTACTTTCATATCTCCGTCCTGCCTGCCCACAGACATTGCCTGCGGTATGGGGTAGCTTCAAGAGCATTATCAGCTCCCCTGAGGCCTTACTAGCACCCCTCAGGTGTTCACCAATGTTTTGGTGGTGAATGTAGCACATCTACAGAGGTCAGGGACTCCAATCTTGCTCTACCTTGAGGACTGGCTATTAAAGCTGGGATCACCCCAAGCAGTTGTCTCCCACCTCCAGACTATGACAGACCTCCTGCATTTGCTAGGGTTCACTCTCCATTTTGTGAAGTCACATCGGATTCCTCTCAGATGTTCCCTTTCATCTGAGTTGATCTAAATACAGCGCAGTTTCTGGCTTATCCTCCGGAACAACGAGTCCAGTATATTTGGACTATAATTCAGATTTTTCAGCCTCTATCCTAGATTGCAGTGAGACTGACTGTGAGACTGCTGGGTCTCATAGCCTCCTGCATCCTGCTGGTAAAACATTCCTGTTGACATATGCAGGCTCTGCAGTGGGATCTGAAGTCCCAGTGGACACAGCATCAGGGGACTTTCTCTGATCTGGTTCAGATATCGGAGGGAACTGCAGAAGATCTGCATGGTGGCTCACAGACCATGATTGGGACAGTGGCAGATACCTTTCCTTTCCCCATTCAGACCTCTCAGTAGTGACAGATGTGTCTCTTATGGGTTGGGGCAGTCATCTGATAGAGATGGAGAACAGAGGGGTCTTGTCTCTGGGGGAATCTCAGCTCCACATCAGTCTGTTAGAACTGAGGGCAGTTTGCCTGGCATGGAAAGCCTTTCTTCTTTCCATCAAAGGAAGTCTGGTTAAGGTGTTCGTGGACAACACCTCCACCATGTTGTATTCTAATAAACTGGGTGGGTGGGGTCAATGACACTGTCCGTAGGCCCTGCGTTTATTGACATGGCTGGAATGTCAGGACACTTTCCTGGTGATTCAACATCTGGTGGGCTCTCGGAAAGCCAGGCAGCCCTCCACAAAAACTATTTACGCCTGCTGATGAGACAAGTTTGTGCTAGGTGTGTTGCCAACTCTGTTGATCCTCTATCTATAACCACATCTGAAGTCCTTTTGTTTGCCTTATCCCTTTCCCTGCAAGACCTTTCCTTTGGCTCAGTTGAAGGGGCCCTTTCTATTTTTCAGTCTTCCTGCTCTGCTATTTCCAGATCAACCCTCTCTGTTCAAGTCACTTGTTGTGACACATTTCCCAAAAGGTTTACCACACGTTTTCCCCCACACCTTTCATCATGCCCCAGTGAGATAAGAATTTAAATCTTACCTTTTGGATGAATTCACCATTTCAGTCCATTCACAGCTGCCATCTGAGATGGCTTATCACCAAAACAGTCTTCCTTGTGGCTATAACATCTGCCAGGAAGGTTAGCGAATTACAGGTGCTTTCTGTTCACTCTGCCCCCCAAGTACGCACTCTTTACCCCAGATAAGCTGGTCCTTAGGACCCATATCTCCCTCTTGCCAAAGGTGGTCACACCTTTTACGTTGGGCAGAACATCACACTGCCTACTTTCTTCACCCCAATTCATCCTACCAAGGAAGAGGAGAGACTCCACTGCCTGGATCCAAAAAATTGTTGTCATTCTACATCGATAGTACAAAAAACTTTTGGGTGGATGATCAACTCTTTGTTGGGTTTGTGGGTGCAAAAAAAGGAAAGGCAGCCCATAAAACAACCATCTCCAGAAGGATTGTCCTCTGTATCAACATATCCTACGAAATGGATAAGAAACAATCCCCGGATGTCTTGAGACCTCATTTCAAAAGAGCTAAAGCTGTGACCACCTTGCTAGCTTGACAAGTTCCAATTCAGGACATCTGTTAAGCAGCTTCTTTGACATAGCTGCACATGTTTGCTGAACATTACTGGTTGGTCAGTCTAGTCAGGCGAGATGGGAATTTCGCTCATTCGGTCCTCCAGTTTTTTTTTTAGTATAACAGTCTGCAGACCCAAGTCCGTGAAGAGATTGCTTTGGTATTTATTCCAAGGTAGGGAATCTGAGACTAGACGTCTTAGTCAGATGAGCAAGTTACTTACTTTTGGTAATGCCTTATCTGATAGAGACAATATCTAGCCACAGATTCCTTACCAACCCTACCTTCCTCTCTGTGTTGTCTACCACCAAAGCTAAGTAACTTGTTACTCACTGACGTATTGATGACTCACAAAAAATATTTGAATGGATATTCAGTTTGGAATCACTATACAAAAACAAGAACAGGGTCTTCACGGCCAGAGAAAATTTGATTGACCTCCTAGGGGTCCAGTTGAGTATGAGCACTAAGGAGGCCAAGTAGGTAGCTTGGAAATTAGGAGCACACAATGTAGAATTGTTGGGAGAGAGCACAATCCCAGCAAAGGAAAGGCACTCAAAAGGAACAGTAAAAATATACATGCATGAATGATCTGTCTCTCGGCTGAGAGTCAACACCTGATCTCCATTTTCTACCCTATCTAAAGATGCACTTTGGAGGATTGGAAAGGTTATGGGGCCATTATTTGCTCCTGGGAGTCTCTACTGCATTAGGTGTCATAGGGAGTAGGAGAGCTGATGGTTGGTGTCCACATAGTATGGACAGATTGTAAACCACTTTCAAAGGCCATGTGGTTAGGACAAAAAAAAAAGATATCTCTCTCCCTCTTCATTATGGACTTGGGTATGGGGGTGGGGTAACATCTTGGCTGTTTTTATAGAAGGAACCATGCCTCCGCTTTCTACCTCATCATCCACGTCAGTTATGTTTTTAAATACATTGAAGGTGGTTCATTTAGGGACTTTTAGTTAGTTCTTTGGTTGTCTTATGTTTCAAGTTGGGGGCGGGGTGGGTGTTGTCTCCAAGCTGGGTTCATGTTATCTTGAGCTACAACTTCAGGTTTTTGAATTCCCTGAAACAATCCTCTATGGATCATACAGGTTTTTTCACACACTTTACTACTCCCGCCCATGGGAATATTTACTGTTATGTCATTGAAGACTAAGGCCCTGAAAGTCCTGCCCAAAAGAACAAAATATTGGTGTTTTCTTAGAAAGGGTAATTGTGATAACATAATTTCTATAGGAAACCCATCTTAAGAACCGGGACCAGATCAGACTCAAGCACAGGTTGTATTCTACGGCATTTTACTCCTCAGTCCTGTATAAAGATAACCGGGTCTCCTTTTTCAGGCACAGATTCCTGAAATTTACTCTCACTCTCTGTTGGAAAAGGGAGGTATGAGATTTCATTGTGAAGGCCTGGTTGCAAGGCAAGAAACTCACCAAAGCCTTGATATATGTACTAAGTGATGGACAAGATGAACTTCTACTTGACTTTTTGTCAATCCTTTGCAGGTTTTACAGAGGGTGAACTAAACATCAAGGGTCACAGCTAAACTTTAAATAGGTGCCTACTCAAAGTTGTTGAAGCCTGTTATGAGGGATCTGGACTTTCAAAACATCTGTAGAGTGCTCGGTAGTGGGTCTCCTACATACACAGATCTTATCTTAGAATTGATTAAATACTTGTGAGTAATAGGTTGGTTGTGGCTTCCAGAGTGGTGGCAATCCAAACAGTCACCAAACGCTGCGGGTGATGCCCCAAGGATCTTATCATGGATTCTACCCTAAATACATTGTAAAATAAGGGGACCATTCCATATGCTCAACCATTTGCATCCCATTACTTGTGGGGGTTGCTTCAGCAAACAAATTTACAGTTTACCAAGTATCAACACAGGTCACCTCTATAAAACACTTGCTTGCATGTTTGCCCCAAGGACTGGCTCAGTTTTTCAGAGATCTAGCTGAAAGTGACATGTTCACTCACTCCTTTCATGAAGCTGATGCTACTCTTCTACTTAACGCAAGGAAGGACTTTAAAACGTGCTCATCCTATAGGTCTAGTTGCCCACACGTTCAAAACTTTTCCCCAAAATATTATTGCTCATTCTGACTTACCTGGTTCAGCCCAACCAATTTTGTTATATCATAGGGAATATGAGTCATGGCAATGTGAGAAGAATAATTCATCCATCTGTAATCGGTCCCAAAAAAAATAATCGATCCAGGCCTGTTAAATGCAGAAAAGTCCTTCAACTGTAAGCACTGGCATTTACAGAGTGGCCTAGGTCCAAGGTTGACTTTAATGCTACATGTTGGCTACTTTGACCTCTCTTCCATGGTTACATTGCATGGCATGTATTGTGTCATTTTTGCTTTGCAGAGGCATGCAACAGTGCACTCTCTCTTGTTCACCCTCTCTATTGAGCTACTGCCTATTCTTGTAAGGGAGGTGTGTAGGGAGTTGGTTTCTGGTTGCAGTACTCCCCCACTTTGTGCCTGATTTAGGTCCTCAGTGCAAGTGTTCCTTCCCTAAAACAAGACCCCTGATCACTTTAAACCCTAAGTGAACAGGCCCTCTGCCCCCTGTAATTCCCTAGTAAATCGTACCCCTGGTACCTTGGGCATGGGTACTGAAGAGGCCCCCTCGGAGCTGCAGAACAACTTGTACCACTCTCAGTGACCCAGCACCAACCTTATGCAGACTGCCATTTCAGGCTGCATGACAAGGTGCTCAGAACAATTGAAAACACAACGTGGCACACACTTGTGTGCCATGTCCCGTAAAACTCCTGTTGTAATATCTGTAATTCACCCCTACAGGAGGCCTTCAGCCCTAGGGCTGGGTGCATTATATTACCTGTGCGAGCATATATACCTGAGCAAATATGCCCCTTCTATGTCAATCCTTAGACATAGACAGTGTACAGGGAAGACATTTTAAATGTATGTGCTGGACACTCTTCACTACGAGTTCCCCAGCTACAAGATGGCTTCTCTTGACCTAGGTTGTTTGGTATTAGACATCTTGCATTAATAAACCCTCGCTGATTCCAGTGATGCAATTGTTATTACATGCACACAGAGGGCACCTCAGAGCTGCCCCCTGAAAAACCTATCAAATCTAGTGAGCTCACTGACCGGTTCTGGCCAGCCTGCCACCAACAGACTAGAATTTGACCTCTAAGGTAAAGAGCCTTCGCTCCGAGAGATCAGAAACAAAAGCCTGTCTTGGCTGGGGTGTAACCTACCTCTCCCCCACAGGATGACCTTCATTTCAAGGCGGGAGCTTCAAAAAAGCTCACTCCCTTTGGTATGCAGATCTGGCCTTCCTCAGAGTAAGATGCCAACCCCCTTCCTCAGGGTCCATCCTGGACAGGTTGGAAAATTAGCTTTGCAGGAGGCGTGTCATACTTTCAGTCTGGGAATATCCCAAGGGTGGCCAGACTGATGTGGACACCACTTTAGAATTTTGCCATCCTGCATGTGGTGGAATTTAGGAACACTAGTTAGGGTGATGCCCACTATCCACAGGAAGTGGTCATCCATCTAGGGGTGTAGTGACCTCAAGGGTATGTAGCCTATTGGCTACTACCCTCCACTCCCCCTAACACCACCTAAATTGAGTATTTAGGGGACTCCTTGATACCAGATCCCCAGATCTTTGCTGGCCTCAAAAGAAGGAGTGGACAAAAAAACTGCTGACCTGAGAGTCGAGGAGCACAACTGACTTGGCGCCAACCCTGCTGGGCTGCCTGCTGCACCTGACCCTCGAGGAGAAACTGACCTGTCCTGTCGCTACATCTTCCAAGAAACAGGGAAAGCTGCCAGGAGGAACTCCCTTGGAGTAGAGGCGCTGCCCCTGCATCTGCAGGCATGCAAGAAAGAAAGAAGAGGACCGGGACTGCCAAAAACCCACCGCCGGACATCACCACTGTATCAGAGTCGCTTAGCCCATGTTGAAGTGGGCCAACTGTGCCAGCGTGGTTCCCAGGACCTCCAGAAGAGAAGCCCACCCTGTGCTCACCCATTGTGGACTTCATGACTGCGTCAGCAGACTGTTTCTGCAGACCTCCCTGCAACCACAAGTGACCAGGAGGCAAAACCCGATGCCCTTCAACACCTCTGCACCTGATCACCCTGGACCAGAAGAGGAGAACCAAAGGTGTTCCCACGTCTCCCCACCTCGTGAGACATTAGCCCACTAGTTGGCGGGGTCGGACCCCCTGTCCACGCCTGCAGAGTGTTCCTGCAGTCCCTTTTGTAACCCCAAGGAACTCCAGTGCTAGACCCGATCCCAGAAGAAACCTCTGCACCGGTGCCCGACAGCCCGTGGAGGAGTGGATTGATGGTGTGCCCGAGTGCCCCAGAATTTCGAGTCAAGCCCCCCGAGGGATCCCTTGGATTGTCCATCAAGTCCATCCCTGCAGCAACATTGTAACAGGACCGATCCCCATAGACTTGAATGGGACACCCAATACTATACCACACTTCTGCATCTGGATGCACCAGAGCTCCCCAAGGTGACCTGTTGGTGTGGCCTTGGACCTTGCCCCATAACCCTCTTAAGTCCAGGAGGTTGGTCCCGTAAGTCATTGTACTCTACCTGGATTGCCTTCTTTATTTTTCTCTATAGGATTGCATTGCAGCTTCCTGAAAATGCACCGTCAACTTTTGTAAACTATAAACATTCATAACTCAAAAACTACTCACCCGATTCCGGTGATATTGGTATCTAAATTTACATAAAAGTATGTGTTATTTTTGTATAAATTGGTGTTGCATTTTTTATTGAGGGTGTGTTTCACTTAGACATATCAGAGGGTAGTGCTAAGCATGTAAGACACACACTCATGCACTAACTGCTCAACCACATTACCCCAAAAGAGAGCATTTGGTATGTAATTTGCTCTTGGTGATACCCCTGGGGATTGCTTGGACTCTTTGCACAGTGTACCTCATTTTGGTCCACTATATAAAGAGTCAGCTTCCTTAAAACTGGGATATTGGGATGCTCTTTGTTACTCATGGATGACATTCTTCTGACTCTGTCCTCGCATTAGACCTCACTTCCCATTTTAGGGTCCCATTTGCAGCTGTTTGAGAGAGTAGCCTGCTTTACAATCATTCTCATTAAATTAAAAATACTTGGCCCTAGACCACATGCTGATGGACATCTGTAAAGGACAAAAATCTTCCAGATGGGCTCACAAATCAATGTCTTATTTAAGAGTTTAGATAACCACCAAGGTATCCAGTCTAATTGGGTCAAACTACCTGAGTGCTTCACAATGACTTCAGGAAATAGGCTGTACGCTGTATCTGGGGTGAATCAATGCCATTAAAATGAGCGTCCTCCTGTGCCTGTTTTATAGTTTACAGGCTTTTCCATTTGGGTTCAAACATGATTTCCTTATGGAGCTTAAACAGGCCCTCCTGTGCTTCTTATGGCATGCTCCCTGAGCTGGCATACTAATCACTTAGGAGGCCCAGAAAAAGGGGTGGCCTTGGTTTACTGGTCCCTTCGGTAAACAAAACAAAATCTGGCCACACTTGAAGCGAGCTTTGTCTGGTTGCACCTAGTGGGACCTCTTGTGGAACCTTGGACAAGACCTTCCTCCTAACTTATATCTGAGAACACCCAACCTACACAGTCATAGTCCTGAGTAGCAACTGCATCACATTCTTCCTGACCCTGTACACTCGGACAGTCAGATTAAGTCATTTAAAAACTGCAGAGCGAAATGTTCACTTAGCAAGAAGGGAAATTACCAATACGCCCAACTAAGGAACAAGATGCTACAGCCAGAGACCAGTGGGTACTAGAGATCACAGGCTCTGAAATGTTTTTTGTATTCGCCGTCTGCTCAAGAGGCACCATATCCAATTGATATGATATCTTAATTGATGCATGTTCTGCCCCCAAACTAGTGCTTCCTGAAACACTGGTCTTATGTATCAGGTTGGGAGATCAGAGACAGCATGAAACCTTCTTTGACAAGACTTGGCATGGATTTACACTAGCATCCAAGGCAGGGAAGCACACTACAATACTATATTTGATTGGTACAGCTACCCAACCAAAATGCATTGACTTTGCCCTAAAATTGACCCAGTGTTTTGGAGGTGGTTTTGCATATTGCGCGTCGTCTGTCCTAGGATGACTAGGTGTCCTGGATTTGCCGGGACAGTCCCGGTTTTCCACCAGTCGTCCCAGCAGATTTCTGCAAATTGAGAGGCACTTCTTTATGTGTTCTAAAGCTGTGCTAGCTAGCAGCTGTTATAAGTAAGCTATTTAACTAACAGGAATGATGCTGGTTTCAACAACTGCATTTTATTTATTTTCTTAGTGCCTCTTCTGTCTTCCTATGTTGATGTGAGCTTTCATTCTGAGCCCCTTCCTGGATGTGAAATTGTAGTCTTTCTAGTTGTGCAAATTGTCCCGGTTTTTGGTTCTCAAGAGTTGGTCACCCTGGTCTGTCCTGCCTGAGGAGACTGTCTGCTGATTGAGGCTTACTGGACTGAGATTTTAGCAACAATGAAAGCCATTTTTAACTGCTATGTTTCAGGAGCCATGGACATAACATTGCAAGGCTTACACTCCCTAACATGTAAGCAACAGAATAAATCAGACTGGATACACGTGTGGAACTACCTGGTAGCCGCCAGACAGGCATTTCATTGAAAACCTAAAGATCCACCTTCCATAGAACAGTGGCACATAAGACTGTGGAGTGTTCATTGGCAGTGCAGAGTCCAACTTGGACTCTCAAAGAAAATAATAGACTTTGAGATAATCTGAGGCCGCATGAGAGGGGTGTGTTCTCATAATGACATTCAGATTGTCTTTTTTCAATCTACAATAATTGTGGCTGCGCATACATCACACTGTGTGTTGAGATGAGCTAAACTAGTTGAAAGAGATATGTTATTACTTTGGATGAAATTAACAGGATGGTGAAGGTCTTTGGATAACTGTGTGTCTGTTTCTTGATTTTGGTTTCAGAGGTAGCAATTACTAATGATGTCAATGCCTGAATGGTAGCTACATCGATATTTTTTGCTACCTGTCAGTTCTTATAAGATAATATTATTATAAATATATGTTCAAAAATACATTTGTGGTCATGTTTCTGTAGTGGATATTTGATTTAAGTATAGTGCTCAAACTGTATATGTAATCAACATCACTGGTATTGACTTAAGGTTTCTGTCTGGCACATTCTTTCAAATAAACCTGTTAACTATTATCTTGTCCTAATTGTTTATTTCCATGAAGGCATAATGTGAATTAACGCCTTAAGCATCCTACATTGGTTGTTCATATTAGATTTTAGGCTTGCTATCACAATGCCCTCATCCTTCTGGATCTATCCCCCACATTTCATACCATCTCCCTCCCCATCCAGTGAATATATGATGCAGGCATTCTGGAACTAGCGCTCTGCTGAATCTGCTCTTTCTTCACAGGCTGTGCTCAGTCAGTCAGCCTGACTCCTTTTAGCTCTGCAACCGTCAAACTCATCTGCAGAGTTTCACAATGATCCCTGTTAAGTCGTGCTGCTCAATGCATATATATGGCTCAACCTGCTAACTTCATTCACACTTGAGGATTTAACATTCTGTCCTAAGCAAACAACACCTAGCTCATCCTCTCTGACGAAACATTGAAAGCAACATCTCCATCTGCATTTCCCAAGCCGCCAGATGGATGAAAAGCAACTGCCTCAATCTCAATATACACAAGATGTAAGGAGTACTTTGGTAAAGACACATTGCTATTGAACTCCAGTTCGGAGCCTACTGATCTCAGAACCAACCCAACCACCCATGTGAAGAACCTGTGAATAATAGTTAACAACCAGCTCTCCGTGATAGGCCAAGTGAACATAGTCTTAGCCTTGTGTTTTCACACACTCAAGATGCTTAACTAGATTTTCAAGTGGCTTCCCTTTACCATCCGCAGAACTCTCACTGAGGCTCTGATTAACAGCAAGTTAGACTATGCACTCTACATAGGAATCAACACGCAACTGACCACAAGACATGACCATACAGAATTCAGCTGCTAGACTCATACTCAGACTTTGCCCCTGCACCATCATCATCCCGAACCTTAAGACCTCCATGGCTTCCCCTCCACAAAAAGGCACACTTCACACTTATCACACAGTCTACAAAGCCTTGCACATCATCTACCCCACCTACCTCAAGAATCGTTTGAACTTCCACATACTATCCTACCCCTCCACTCACATTCATCCCCCCGGAAAGCAGACCCAAATCTGGTGGTCAGGTTGTCTACTACGTGGCTATGAAACTCTGGAACAACCTACCTCTGCACATCAGAGTCGCCTCCTCAGTTCTTGAATGTCGCAAGAAACTGAAGGTTTGGCTCTTTCCCTAGTTTTGGTCCTGGCTTGTCTGACACCGCTCCTGTCTTTCAGCACAAGGATACCCACTTTGGTGAGTTGTGCCACTTTACAATTAGCCATAACATAATAATTCTCTTGCACCGCGCTCCTAGTAACGTTGCTAGATGCTAGAACCTGTGTCTAGGCTTGTAATTGTGCAATATACATTGTTTGCATTATACAATCCATATATTGGTAATGATAAAAAGAAGCTTAATTTTATACAACAATTCATAAGCACCTTTTGTTGTTTCTAAATAATGTAAACCACAGGTGTCATTAGTATCCAAGTCATCTGATAGAGACTTCTAGTTGCAGATTCCTTACCTTAGAATTTCCCCCAGACGTCGGGCTGGATCCGGATATTTTTCTTCGGGCAATACCCTTGCGTGTCGGCAGGTGGCGTCGGTCGACTCCGCATGCGTCCTTGGCCTCGTGGTCGCCGTGATGATGTCAGGAGTAGTATATAGATGCTGCCCTCGTGCAGATTCCTTACCTTAGTTCTTTTCTTTCTGTGCCACACGCTGATCCAGAGAAGAGCTGCCCTGGCTATTTTTTGGCTGAATTCAACCGTTTTGTCGACTTTTTTCTGTGAAACTTTGGTGCATCGAGGATTTCCCCGACCGGGTTCAAGCCATGCGAGGACTGTCATCGGACTATGTCAGTGATGGATCCTCATCGGGTTTGTCTGTGGTGTCTTGAGCGCGACCACGACCCGAAGTCGTGCTCAGAGTGCAGGGCCATGCACCGAAGGCTTCGAGGGAGCGGTCTGTAAAACTAATGGCGGCCTGGCACTCGACTACACGTAGGTCCCGGTCTCGCTCGAAAGGAAGGTCTCCAGATCAGTCGCGGAGCCATCACCACTCGTCTTCTTCTAAATCCTCCGGTCAAGGTAAGAAGAAGAAGAAGTCGAAGAAGTCCTATCGTTCTCCGACTTCGCCTGTCGCTCGTCCGACGTGACACGGGAAGAGCATCTACGCACAAGGCCTCCGTCCTCGGAGCCTGTGTCTGGGTCGGCTCCGCGCTCCCCCGAGTTTCCCAGAGCCGAGCGACTCCCACCCAGCTTAAAGAGTTTTGTGAGGCCATGCGCCTCATATTTGGGTGGTCCGACTCAGATATGGCGCCTTCGGGCCCAAGTTCGGCTGAGGGGCATTCGGGTTCCGCGCCGGCAGCTCCGGCCACTGAGGTCACCTCCGGATCTGTGCGCGGATCCGCACCGGTCGCACCCTTGAGACCTTCTCCGGCACCGGGTCGATTATCGATGCTCCCGACATCGGCGGTGCCCACTATCGACGTCGGCCCAATTCTTATCCCCGACGACTCGGAGTCGAAGCAGCGACGGCCAACACCGCCTTCGGTTTCAATGGGGCTTAGTCACCCCAGGTTGGATTCAGACCCTTTTTCTTGGGTACAAATATGGGAAAGAATTGGAGGGGTCCCTGGACCCTTATGAATACCAGGATGACCCTGCTATTGACTGGGCTCAGGAATTGGGCGAAGCCAGTGGTCTGGATACTTCTCCTGACGCTGGCATGCTTTCTCCTCCTACCGTGGCTACGGCAGAGGGAGCAACTTATGGTATGGTGGTCAGTAGGGCAGCTGAGGTCCTTGGTCTCGCGCTTCCCACTGTTGAGGTCAGGTCTAATCTCCTGACAGAGGTGCTTCAGCCTGGGGCTTCTACTTCAGAACCCCTTTTGCTGTTTATTGAGGCCCTCACCGATGTCTTTTTGGGTACATGGTCCAAACCCAACACAGGGGCTCCTGTGAATAGGACTATTGCCTGCCGCCATCGGCCCGCTCCGAACGACCCTAAATTCCTGTCCCAACACCCCACGCCTGAGAGTCTTGTTATCCAGGCTTCCCCATCTTTAGCCGCATTCCCATCCGCACCCCCGGATAGGGAATCCAAAAGGCTGGAACAGTTTGGCAAGAAGTTGTTTTCTTCCTCCAGTCTCGCGCTGTGGTCTGTGAACACTACATGCCTTTTGGGCCGCTATACCCACTCTTTGTGGGATACGGTAGCACAAGTCCTGCCGCAGATACTGGAGGAGGCTCGTGCTATCGTCTCCCAAGTTGTGACCGATGGGAGAGATGTGGTAAAGTTCACAATCCGTTGTGGGCTGGACACGACCGACTCTCTGGGCAGATCGGTTGTTACGATGGTGGCCTTACAACGCCATGCCTGGATACGCACTTCTGGTTTTTCGGGGATGTCCAACAGTCACTCATGGACATGCCCTTTCATGGCTCCCGTCTCTTCAGAGACAAAGCAGACTTGCCCTTGGAGAGATTAAAGTATTCCCAAACTACTGCTCGGTCCCTCGGTCTTTCCTCTGCCCCTCGGTCTTTCCTCTGCCCTTCGCCCACCACAGTCCGCTTTTCGCCCCTTTCATGGTCACGGAAGGGGCTCCCTGTCACGTCCTGCACCCAGCCACCGTGCCTCGCACGCTGTTCAGCCTATGCGTGGCCGGGGATGCGGAATCACACGTGGACGTGGGACAGTGAACCAAAGGTCTGCCCAGTTGACCTCTGCTCCCTCTGCAGCCTCCAAACCCTCCTAGTCCCTCCCCACATTCCCATCCAGTTGGTGGCAGGATTCGCCATCACCTGCCCCACTGGGAAAATATCACCACAGACTGGTGGGTTTTGCAGATTGTTCGAAAGGGCTACTCCCTCCCTTTCGAATCTGCTCCACCACCCATGCCACCATCCTTACATCACCTTCCAGAGGATCATTTGGCACTTCTCCGCCAGGAAGTCGCAGCTCTCTTGGCCAAGGGAGCTATAGAAAAGGTCTCTGTGCCAGAAGTAGGTTGTGGTTGTTATTACCGCTACCTTCTGATACCAAAAAAGGACAAGGGTTTACGTTCTATCCTAGACCTTCGGGACCTAAACTACTTCCTCAAGAAGGAGAAATTCAAAATGCTCACCCTGGGTCAGGTTCTGTCTGTCTTGGACCCAGGAGACTAGATGGTAGCATTGGACTTGCAGGACGCTTATTTCCACATCCCCATTCTGCTTGCCCACAGACGTTACCTACGATTCGTGGTAGGTCACGAGCACTTTCAGTTTTCCTTGCTCCCCTTCGGCCTTACCAGCGGCCCTCGGGTGTTCACAAAAGTGATGGCGGTGGTTGCAGCTCATCTGCGCAGTTTAGGGGTCTCAGTCTTCCCCTACCTCGACGACTGGCTGTTGAAGGCGGATTTGCCTCTGAAAATCGTTTCCCACCTTCAGACTACGGCAAACTTCCTGCACACACTGCGGTTCACTATAAACGTGCCGAAGTCACACCAGACTCTCTATTAGTCGCTCCCTTTCATCGGAGCGGTTCTGGACACAGTGCAGTTTGGGTTTATCCTCCTGAAAAATGAGTCCAAGACATTCAGGCTATGATTCCGATCTTTCGGCCTCCGTCTTGGATTTCGATCAGACTGACTCTGAAGCTGCTGGGCCTCATGGCCTCCTGCATCCTGCTAGTGACACATGCCAGATGGCATGTGCGGGCTCTGCAGTGGGACCTGAAGTTCCAGTGGGCGCAGCATCAGGGGAATCTCTCCGACCTGGTCCAGATCTCCCAGGGGACTGCGAAAGACCTGCAGTGGTGGCTTTCGAATCAGCATTGGGTCCATGGCAGATCCCTCTCCCTTCCCAACCATATCTATCTATAGTGACAGATGGGTCACTTCAGGGTTGGGGCGGCCACATGGGAGAGGCGGAGATCAGAGAACTCTGGTCTCTGGCGGAGTCTGTGCTCCATATCAATCTGCTGGACCTCAGGGCGATCAGGCTCTCTCAAAGGGAAAGTGGTGCAGGTGTTCACGGAAAATACTACCGCTATGTGGTACTCCAACAAACATGGTGGAGTAGGGTCCTGGACCCTTTGTCAAGAGGCACTCTGCCTCTGGTCATGGCTGGAACATCAGGGCATTTACCTGATGGTTCAACATCTGGCGGGCTCCCTCAACGCCAGAGCAGACAGACTCAGCCGTCAGTGTACAGCCGATCACGAATTGCGTCTCCATCCAGAGGTGGCGGAAAGTCTGTTTCAGCAGTGGGGAGACCCTTGGTTAGATCTGTTCGCCTCTGCAGAGAACGCGCAATGTCAACTGTTTCGCGCATTGGAGTTTCGAAGGCGGCACTCGCTCGGAGACGCTTTTCGTCTTGAGTGGAACTCCGGCCTCCTTTCTGCCTATACCTCTTCTGCCCAGAGTTCTCAAGAAAATCAGGAACAACCGGGCCCAAGTCATCTTGGTGGCCGCGGACTAGACACAGAGAGTATGGTATCCAGAGGTGTTGAGCATGTCCATCGATCCTCCACTCAGACTGCCTCTTCGGGTGGATCTTATGTCGCAGCAACAGGGGATGGTTCTTCACTCGAACCTGTCCAACCTCTACGTTCATGCGTGGAGATTGAGCAGCACTAGTTGACGACTTTTCCCCTTCCACCCAAAGTCTGCAATGTTATCTTGGCAGCCAGGCGTCAATCAACCAAAACTGTATACTCCTGTTGGTGGAATACATTTGTGGCTTGGTGTACCAACAAATCTGTTGATCCCCTTTCCGCCCCTCTATCATTCTTTCTTTGGCCCAGCAGGGCTCTGCTTTGGCCACCCTTAAAGGGTATTTATCTGCCATTTCAGCCTTTCTTAGGCTACCTGATCAGCCCTCACTCTTTATATCTATTGTGAGTAGATTCCTAAAAGGGCTCACACATTTATTTCCTCCCACTCCATTTATCATGCCTCAGTGGGACCTTAATCTTGTACTTACTTACTTGATGTGTTCCCCCTTTGAGCCAATGCATAATTGTCCCTTGCGGCTCCTCACCTTCAAAACTGTCTTTCTGTTTGCTATCACCTCTGCTCGCAGGGTGAGTGAGCTTCAGGCCCTTTCCTCAAAACCGCCATACTTGTCTGTGCACCCTGACAAAGCTGTGTTGCGCAATAGGGCTTCCTTCCTTCCTAAGGTAGTTACACCCTTTCATGTAGGCCAGTCCATCACTCTGCCTACTTTTTACGCACCCCGACATCCTTCCCATGAGGAGGCGAGACTCCACCGTCTGGACCTAAAAAGGGCGTTGGTGTTCTACCTCAATCGTTTAAAAGATTTCCGGGTGGACGATCAACTCTTCGTTGGGTATGTGGGTGTGAAAAAAGGGAAGACGGTGCAAAAGCGTACCATCTTTCGATGGGTGCTTCTTCGCATCAAAATGTGCTACACTTTGGCCAAAAAGCAACCTCCTGAAGGCTTGCGTGCTCATTCCACCAGAGCAACTGCTGCTTCCACTGCGTTAGCACGCGGTGTTCCTGTCCTGGATATCTGCCAGGCAGCAACGTGGGCGTCCCTGCACACATTTGCTAAGCACTATTGCCTGGACAGTCAGGTCTGTCGGATGGCTATTTTGGTAGTTCGGTCCTGCAGGACTTCCTAGTATGATCTTGGTTCGCAGCCCACATCCGAGGATGGCATTGCTTGGGTATCTATTCTAAGGTGAGGAATCTGCAACTAGAAGTCTCTATCAGATGTGCAAGTTAGTTACCTTCGATAATGAAATATCTGGTAGAGACATATTCTAGTAGCAGTTCTTTTTGAAACAATAAAGAAATGGTTGAAACTTCCCTGTACAGGTTTTTTATTTTGGGAGGATTGTTTATTTATTAATTTGTTTGTTTATTTATCTATTGTGTATTTATTTAATCATTTGATCATTAATGTTGTAAAGATTAAATGCTTTAGAGATAAAACACAAAACTTGAATAGTTGTTACTAGAACGTTGATTAGAATAGTAGAGAAGAGATGATGTATGAAAGGAGCGCATGCAGGACTATTATTATCCCCTTTCAAATAAATTGGAGATCAAATCAGTTTTCGAAGGATGCTAGAAAAAAGATGCTTGGAGGCAAGGTAAATATCTCTGGCCAGAGAGTTTTAAATCCTCAGTGCATTGGCAGACTAAGAATAAGAATTTATTGACTTTTTCTTGCATAGGAGATGTATATGTGGACTATAGATGTGTTCCACTCCTGTTTATTGTGAATATTGAACAATGTTTTGTTGATCAAAATAGAAGTTAAACTCAGAAGCTTAAAGTTACGTTTTTGTCTTTCTCTTATAAAACAGAACCCACAATGTTATTTGATTGGGAATGTCCTCTACATGGTAAACAGATGTGTACCCTTGTCATGAGTTTCTGACTTTGAGTAAAACTGGTATCCTGGCTTTTATTTTGGCCCAGGCATTATATGTATCTAGCATTTCCACAAAGGCCTAGAAATGTTCCTGGTAATGCAAGGTAAACTACCTGTCCTGTGACCTGCAGAGGCACACCAAGTGTGCCCTCATAGTGAGCCATGGACTACAGTCTATCCCCTGGGTGCATCAGTTTAAAGGTGGTGGCAATGCACCATGGTTTGTGAATCAGTAGTGTGTCCACACATTTTTTCATGTCAATAAGAAGCGAGCATAGTGCCCCCTCTGTAAAATTATGCTGTTACATCAAACCCAGAACCTAATGCAGACATCCTGTGTACATGTTGAGTGTATACATGCAATGAACGTGTATCACATGTATCGTATTAATACTATGTTGCATGACTGAGTGCTGGAGCCATTGGAATTCATTTTGGATTCCGATGGTTTAACATGGCACCAGATGGAGGGGTGAAGACCACAACCCTCAAACAATGGAAGTGTGTTACCTGCATTTCTGTGGCTTGGAGCCAGCCTAGCTCCATTGCTGCCTGCTTTGAGAACAATTACAGTACAAAAAGGTTGTGTTTTGAAACGCAGGTAGCCTATGACACTTGAAAGAGAACAACCCCAATCCATTTCTGAAACCTTAAAAAATGGATAAAAGTAGAATCTAAACCATCCCACTTGTTACCCAATCAAGTTCTTTTTGATCAAGGAAGGCAGTACCTCGCAGAGTACTTGAAGAGCCATTGTGTGTCCAGGACTGGTGTCACGTTGACAGCCAATCTCCCATAGATGAGGGAGACATCACCTTGAGAGTCTGCACTTTCCACAGTAGAAGCTGAGGTTCTGCCTGCAGTTCCCAGAAGCCTGCCTGCTGAGCGAGTGAAGGAGCGTGCCTGGCCCTGCAGAAGGAAAAGTTGTCCAGGAGAAGAAGTCCTGCATATTCACAGCACGAGGAGCACCTAGACAAATTTCACTTTTGCAGAGAGCAAAACCACAAGTGACCCATGCTGTGACGGCGTCCCCCTGGTTTCTCGGAGTGCTTCCTGTGTGAACTGCATAAAGACTTTCTAAAACCAACTACTAATGTGAAGCATAGCATCACCCCTGGCTCGAGACTGTTGTTATTGCTGCTGTCTGGGGGTTAAGCAAAGTCGCAGCTGATGTGCAGAGGCCACAACTGCTGAAGACACACCACCCCAGATTACTCCCTCTGGAGGCAACTGCTGAATCTGAAGTGTCTGTTTGGAACTGGCCAGGAAGGCTGCTGCTGCAGAGGACAAAAAATGCCCGACAGGCCTTCCCAAAGACTGCACCCTGTGATCTGTGTTTGACCGCTGACACCATGAAGCTGGCAGAAGAGGAGCCCCTGTGTGACATCAGGAGCATTAACCACACCTGCCCCACCACGAGAACTGCAACAATCACAAGAAGATATGCAAGGGGTTTAGCCTACACCTGCAACAAGAGACTTTCAAGTTCACACAAGTCTGACACATTTGCTTCACCAGGGATGAAAGAAATTGTGCTGAATTGTGCAATTAGCCAGTGAACTTGACACTGCCTGCACCTCTGCTTAATCAATGACTGTTCGTAGTGTTTTGGAAACTCTAATCATCAGACCCTGTCCATAGCGGGGAGTAAATACCAGAAGGGGGCTGGTGGATTGTTTCATTGGTAAACACAAATTAGGTTACAATACTGTATTTAATTTCTTTTGCACTGTGCATTAATTATTTTTTCTATGAGATTAAAATATTATTAGTTTATTTTAAATTAAAAATATACTGGGCTGGACAATACATTTTTGTGCCTTTTGGTGGACTGTTGAGTTCTGATCTCACGTGTCCTGCACTCCACACTTCCTCCTGGGGAAACCTTGGTTTGCTTGTCCTCACTGCCCTTTGAGTCACGTGCAGGAAGAGTTGTAATTGGCCCACTTAGCAGAGTCATAGTAGAACAGACTCCGGGACACAATGACAAATGTCAACCACCAGCACCCCTATCTGCATTGTGGCCTCTGGAATGAGGTCAGACAATATCATCTCTTCCTGCAGCATACGTCAGAGAATGGGAATTTTCCTTCTGTGCCTTGTTGCTCTGAGTTAAAGAACCATATGTTAATCTAGCACACATTATTGACTGTAGTGTTCAAACAAGTCTGACTGCTTTTTAGCCACTGCAATTGCATCACTCACTCTACTATTTTAACTATACAAATAATGATTGGCCTGTTTTGTACGTGACAATAAAAACATATAGCAATATCAATCCTTAGCACACACGTCAAGGGTAAAGAATAGCAAACCTTTGATGATTCCTTGCTGCTTCTTACTTTATTCAGAGTTCCTTTTGCTAATTTCTGGTGGCCCCCTTTAATGATGCTTGCTGATGCCACATGTCTGCTCATGTGACTCTAGTGGATGGTAACTCGTCAAAGCAAGTAAAGATGCAACCGCTGTTGGGAGGCAGTAACAAGAAATGGATGTTGTTACACTTATACTTCGTCACACTAGATGTAGAGTAGGATGCAGTTTAGTCTCTTTGAGCATTATTCAGGCAGTGCCGCACCTTCCTTCTTCCTGATCAACTTTCTCCACCCACTGGTCCAGGTGGCCACCCTGTTGTGGGGTATAAGATGGTATCTTGCAGGTCAGTCTATTACTCCCAAGTTGGAGCGCTCCGTTCTCACAGTCTTATAACTTAGCAGTAGACTAGTCCTGTTTGATTGGCTCAGTGCCCAGGTCTCCATAGCACCCAGCAGCTCTAGGTTTTCATGCTTCATCCACTGGGACAGCACTCAGTAGTATGCCTGGCAGAAGCGTAGACATCTGTCCTGATTGACGTGGTTCTGGACAGGCAATCAGTGAGTCAAGGGCCCAGTAACAATCCCATGTCAGAGCCAGCAGGCCCTTGCTGAGGCCCCGATCACACCAGTCAGCACCAGGCAGGTGCAACTCTTTCTAGCTGGTCATGATTTTGTCAGATGCGTCCCTGCATCGGTCTGGTTTGCACACGCTAGTTTTGCGGGGCAGCCGTAAGGCGAATTACGACACTGGCAGATACAGCTGAGCACAGGTTGATCACAATGTTTTGGCAGTAGTGGCCATTCACAGGGTGATGACAACGAGTAGGCATAGCCATGCAGAGGCTGACCCGTCAGCTGGCATTTATGGCCACTCACAGGCTTTATTAGACACGCAGTCACAGCTCCGGTCAGACCTCAGAAATTGCAGTCACAGGTTCATGGTTTTTGCCAGGAACTTGAATGGTAAGATTAAAGGGCCACAAACACTGCAGACCAGATCGCTCTCTTCTGGGTGCCTCACAGTCATCTGGGATACGCTAAAGCCACTA
Source organism: Pleurodeles waltl (assembly GCF_031143425.1). Taxonomy (NCBI): domain Eukaryota; kingdom Metazoa; phylum Chordata; class Amphibia; order Caudata; family Salamandridae; genus Pleurodeles; species Pleurodeles waltl. The sequence goes on along the minus strand of NC_090442.1, from coordinate 856,384,345 downwards.
CACCTGGAGAGAGATTCATGCAGAATTGGAAGGCTCTTTCTCACACTCAGCAATCAGGCTTCTAATCACCTCAGAACACGCACAGAACTCTTCTCTCAAGAGACCTAGATTTCAGGTGATGTCCCCTTCCCTCTGGTAAACTGACTTTCATGCGTGCAACAGTCCGTTTTCGTCTGAGTACTGTGCAAAGCACTCCCTTCTTTGACCATAGAGGACTTGGAACTGGAGCAATAAGTGGGTTAATGAGTCTCCACTTTTATACACCAAAATAAAACAGGAGATGTGTATGGCGGTCTGCAGTTGTCCCACCGGGTTGAGGTGGCTCTCCTTGCAAGTGTCCTTCACAGGCTTTGCTCCAAACACAGCTTTTGTGTAGAGTGACACTTCTCACAGCATGGTAAGCTCCAACCTGGAGCATTCATAACACCGATTCAAAGAGGTGTGATGGGGCGTGGCTTAGAAGCTGACGGTGGTGGTCGAGCTTCTCTTAGCTCCTACAGGAATCAAAAAATCCGTCATCATCCTTAGGGACAACCCACACCAGTGCACAGATTTTGTCCTGAAAGGACCCCTCCTGTCTTTCAGGGCCCACCCGCCCTTTCCCGTTAGAGGAGAGGGGTATTGAGCCCCCTCACCCACTGGATGGATGGATGCAGCTGGTCTGTCTTGCTACTGGCCCCAGGACTCGCCACCAGTGAGGGGGGGTGTCCTCCCACCCTTTTTCCACCGGTTAGTGGATGTGCGTGGTGTTAGAGGGCAAGAGGGGTGCACAGAGTAGTGGGTGACGCAGATGGGCCGCTGTGGCATCTGCGGCCCTGTTTTGTGACATCCGGAAAGCGGGGGTAGCCTGCCGTTCTGGTGCTGTGCTCCTCCCACTCCCTGGAGCGGAATACAGTGGGGGGGGTGGAATTGGTGGGAGTGTCGGGGGTGGCAGTTCGACAAGGCGTGGCCTCGGCTGAACCCGTCTGAGTCAAGGCCTGGAATGTGAGAGAGAGCTTGGACGCAGAGGGCAGAAGGCCTGGTCCTCAACGAGTGACCAGCTGCAGGGAGGAGGTATGGTGGATTAAAATGATGGTTGGAGACCTGAGGTGAAAGTGGGTGCTCCTCAAGAGTTACAGAGATGGGTGGAGATTGGGGGCGTCTGAGGGAAAAGCATGCCTCCTAGGTGGACTGCTTGTGGAGCTCTTGCAGAAAGAACCTGAGCAGAGGAGAGGGTCCTGGAGAGGTGAGAGGGGCTTTGCCGGTGCCAACTGAGAGGACCCCTTAACACGACACAGGGGAGGAGCATTGAGACCTATTGTGCCTCTGTCCCAGGATCCCAAAACACTGAAGCAGAGATTGGAGGGCACTTGAACAGTGGAGCACTACACATGGATGGTGAGAAGAGTGGTGGCAAAGCTCTCACACGGAACTCGAGACAAATACACCAAACAGGCACCCTCAGCGGGAGGAGTGTCAGACAGTCAATCCAGACAAGACATACACTCAGCAGAAGCCATACTGAGGGCCATAAAAGAATCCAGGTCAGCTTTACAAAATTGCATTTGGTGCGGAGGGGGGGACAAATATAGGGGATGGTCAGAGGTCTCCCTCCTGCACTCTGACATCTGGGAGGTAATTGACCGCATGACGGAGGTGGAGGTACAGGTCTTCTCAGCAGAAGATGAACTGAGATCCTTCAAAGACCTCGTAAAACCATGATGTGTAGCACACAATTGGTGAGGTGTGCAGAGGATGGTGAGGGCTGCTCCCAGCAGAGCAGTGTCAGTCCGTTGGGGGTCCCAGAGTGTACTCGCCCAGGTCACTATTGTACCCATTAATTTATCTTCTGGATACCAAAGGTGTCCTTTCTCCCTGTTTCATCATTGAAAACGCACATAGATCCTTGGCTGCTCAGCTGTTGCCAGGAGCCCCTCCCTAGCCAATTATTTGAGCTTTTTTTAGCTACATTGACAGGGACACTAACTTAGCAGAGGCCTGTCGCCAACCAACTTTGCTAATAGAGTGTAGGAAGTTGATGCTTTTCCAGACTCTACACTGTAGGCATCCCTAGAATTGGACACCTGGAGGAGATCTCTGCCACCCAGACCTAAGTTCTGTCAGAAACAGGTGAGGTTGGAAATTACCCCTCACAGAGGTGGCAGGGAGAGGCACTGGGACTCTTCCCCATCAGGAGAGGATGACGGTACTCGGATAGACCCGTGTTCAGTTGGCTGGAAGGGGCATTCTCTTGACCCGGTGCCAGCCCCGACAGATCCCGAACCAAGAGGATGACCATATCGATCGGCACAATCCTAAAAAACCTTGAGAGGGTGGGGGTGTTGGAGGTTGGCCAGTGGGGGAGGGGGAACACCCCTAACTTTCAACCAAACTGACTGATTATAATAGGGGGAGAAAGATCCCATGCAAATGTGCTAGGCAACCCAGAGTCATTCAGGGGGGAGGGGAGGGATTTGTGTCTCCTTCACTAAAGCACTAAAACGTTTTTCCTGTTATGTTGGGGGAGGTTGTACTACGGATTGACAGATACTTCCACTGTAGAAGTGTGTGAGAGGGGGTGATTACCCCTCACTGAGGAGGCGGGGAGAGTCACTGGGACTCTTCCCCATCAGGAGAGGACGACAATATTCAGATAGACCCGCATTCAGTTGGCAGTGACGGGCATTCCCCAACCAGCTTCTTAGGCAGCTGTACAAGGCTCCGACCCCAATTCTGCTGGAAGTGGGAGCAGCTCCAAGCATAGTGAATGTGAATTTCAACACTGTAATGGATGTCTCAAAGGACAGCTCCTCCGTACACTTCACACCTGTGCAGAACTCGTCCCTGTTAGCACAGGTTGCATTTGTATTGGTCTTCTAGATATTTGGAGGGCCAAGCACCCAAAAGAGAGGTCCTACTCATTCTTCTACGGCACTCACAGATCATTCTCTGACTAAATGACATATTCATGCAAATGATAGTGTCCAGATAGTATAACTGTAGAATACCTTCCCCAGAGACTTTTCAGACCATGCTTCATTTAAACTTGTGCTCAGGGCTGGATCTGGGTCATGAGGGGCTACTTGGAAACTGTACATTAGGGACCTTCAAGACTGTGAGGTAGTGTGTGTACTCTGTATTGACTCAGAGCTTTACTTCCAGGAGAACCAAGTCTCAGTGAGCTTCAGTGCTATTCTGGGAGGCCTTTAAAATGGTACTTTGCAACAGAGCCCAAAAACATTGTTTACCGCAGGAATCTACACGCAGCATGACCTAAAGCTAAAATGCCACATTCAGGCCACTGGAGACTGACTACGCTAGGACTAGGGAGACGGTGCAGCTCAGCTGCTTGGAGGCCCTAATAAGGGAATACCACGCCCTGACTCATGGCTTGACTAAACAACAGTTCTAGCTACCCAACGAAAACTATATGAGGAAGGCAACAGGGTCAGATGAATGCTGGTGTAGTCTATTAGATGGGAGTTAGTGGCCAGATTGATGGGGGCATTGGACACACTGAATGAGTCCCGTATTATGACAGATGAGGGCATAGCAGAGGGATTTGCACATCACTAGCAAGATGTCTATAGGCATCTAGCCATGACCACTGAGTCATGGCATCTAGCAGTGACTTCCTGTTAAAACTGCCCCTCCCACGACTCACACTGGAGGATGTGAGAACTGTAGACCAGCACCTCTCCCTGGAAGAATTAACAGAGATGGTGGGTTTGATGCAGCCGCGGACGACATCAAAACCCAACAGCATCCCTAAGGAATTTGATTTAAAAAAATACCTTTTCAATATTGGGCCCCCACTTTCTCGCCATGTACACTGAGACTAGAGAAAGGGGAACCCCTCCCAGGCCTACGTAAAGCAGTGATAGTTGTGTTTCCCAAAACTGGGAAGCCTAGAACCAGTTGCTCTTCCTATGGGCCGATTGCCTTTCTGAACACAGAGGTAAAGGACCTGGCTAAAGCACTAGCAATCTGACCAGCAAAAGTGATCCCAAAGATAGTTCACCAGGATCAGATAGGGTATATACCTCAAAGAGCCACGTGACAGGATCTCTTCTGTCTCCATTGTTGGCTGTACTAATGAAGGGACAAACAACTACCCTTGGCGATTGTATCCCTAGATGTGGAGAAGGCATTCAATACTATAAGGTGGGATTATCTCCATTGGGTCTTGGCCAGGATGGAAATTGGCCTGACCTTTTGGCGATGAGTACAACAACCCGGTGGCAAAGGTAAAGTGAACGGGATCTTCTCGGAGGAGTTACCTCTTGCTGCTCTTGTTTGCTCTGTGTCTCGAGCCTGTGGCTTGCTGGCTGAGATTCAGAAGAGATGTGATTGACTTCTCGGAAGCCTCAAAAGAACTGTAGAAAGTTTATTTCTATGCAGACAATTTATTACTGTACCTCTCTGACCCAGTTGTTTCAATCCCAGCGGTCCTTCAGTGTTTTGAAATTTTGAGAAGTATGTGGGAATACAAAATCAACTGGAACAAATCGGTACTGTACCAAATGGGCATGTGGCTCAAAGATACTCCCCCCAGCCCCCCCCCAGATGAGGACTACCAGAGAGGGTTTCTCCTACCAGGGTTTGGAAATATAACCTTTTAAACAGCATTTTTTTAAGGGAACATGGAAGCGGTCTGTCAGACCTTTCTGAGGCCGTTGGCCGCAGGAGGCAATTGCCTCTCTCGATCATGGGAAGATCGTTCCTTTTTAAGGTGATTATCCTGTCCAAATTACTGTATGTGCTACAAATCACCCCATGGTCGTCATCCAAAGAATTTTTTACTAAAATGGAGAGTACTCTTCAGACCCTATTTTAGGATGGGGGGGGGGGTGCCCTGCGCATTGCCCTTCAAACACTGCAGAGAAACGTGTATAATGAGGTAGCTCACTTCCAGATGTTAGGGCATACTACTGGGCCTTCGAGTTCGACGCAGTTCACGAGTGGTACTTCACGTTCCATACTGACCTGGTGACGCAACTGTAAAGTTCAGATTTGAAGGATAAGTCCCATGTGCTCTACATATATGGCAAAAGGTTCCGTTCACTCTTGCTTGCCCCCACAAAAAGTACCCTGGAGGCCTGGAACAAAGCTGTCGCCTATGTAGGTTGGAGAGACATACTCTCCCTGATAACCCGCTGTGGACTGGGGACACATTAAAAGAGCTCAGAGGGATGTCAAGGAAGACTACTTTGGTCTTGAACAGAATCTTGATGCTGGTACCTACAGGCAGAGTACGACCTGCCTGTCACACAAATCTTCCAATATATTCAAATACACCATGCCCTACAAGCATGGGATATGCTGTAGGACACAATGAAGGACAGCATCCCCTAGAAACTAGGATACTCTGGAATGAAATGCCCTCAAAAGTGATTTCATTAATATTTTGCACCCTTCTTAGCAGTAGATGAGATAACCTCCGTCCACGAAGTGGAAAACATACCTGGGGCCCTTGGAGGACACTGACTGGGAGGCAGTACTGATGCACCCTTGGGAGGTGGCAATGAGAGCAAGCCTAAGACTCATAGAGCTCATGGTCCTTCACAGCATATATTATACTAGATCACAATTGTTCACAGTGAGAAGGGCACAACCCCCAGCTGTCTACGATGTGTAGAGGACATGGCTACCTTTATATTATTTGGTCCTGTCCACACATACAGGCCACTAATCCCCGGATGAAGGTGCAAAGGGGCTGCCTCCGGATGGAAGAAGCCAAAGATTCTGCAACAACGGAAGGTGTCAGGAACTTCTCCTTTGGTCAGAAGATGTCCCACGGCGTGCTGGAGGATGCAGAGTTGTTTCCACGCAGAAAGACCACAAACCAGCCTTGTTAGCTACAAGAGTCGCGGTTGAAGATTTTGGGTGCTGCCAGGGCCCAGGAAGGACCAGGAGGTCGCCCCTTGGAGGAGGAGACAGTGGGGGCGCTCAGCAACAGAGAGAGCCCACGCAGAAGCAGGCAGCACCCACAGAAGCACCTGAGCAGGCGTTCAGAAGATCAGAGCACAGCGGTTGTCTCAGCACAACAAAAGAGGGTCCCACGAAGTCAGAGTCCAACTCAGTGATTTGGGCAATGCAGGAGGGAGTGCTGGAGACTTGGGCTGTGCTGTGCACGAAGGAAGTCTTGCAGAAGTCCACATAAGCCCTAGCAGCTGCAGATCACGCAGTACACAAAATTACTGACTGGCGTGGTGAGGCAAGGACTTACCTCCACCAAATTCGGACAGAAGGACCACTGGACTATGAGGGTCACTTGGATCCAGCTCCTGTGTTCCAGGGACCACGGTCGTTGAGATGAGAGGGGACCCAGAGGACAGTTGATGCAGACGTTTGGTGTCTGCGTAGCAAGGGGAAGACTCAGTCAACCCACGGGAGATTTCTTCGGGATTTCCGGTGCAGGGTAAAGGCAGACAGCCCTCCGAGCATGCACTACTAAGAAACAGTTGAGAAAGCCAGCAGGATGAGGCGCTACAATGTTGCTGGTAGTCTTCTTGCTACTTTGTTGCGGTTTTGCAGGCGTCCTGGAGCAGTCAGCGGTCGATCCTTGGCAGAAGAGAGAAGTGCAGAGGAACTCTAGTGAGCTCTTGCATCCGTTATCTGATGAGAAACCCACAGGAGAGACCCTAAATAGCCCACAGAGGAGGATTGGCCACAGAAAGAGGCAAGCCCCTATCAGGAGGGGTCTCTGACATCACCTGCTGGCATTGGCCACTCAGAGGTCTTCATTGTGCCCTCACACCTCTGCATTCAAGATGGCAGAGGTCTGGGACACACCGGAGGAGCTCTAAGCACCTCCCATGGGGAGATGCTGGTCAGGGGAGTGGTCACTCCCCTTTCCTTTGTCCAGTTTCGCGCCAGAGCAGGGCTGGGGGGATCCCTGAACCGGTGTAGACTGGCTTATGCAAGGAGAGCACCATCTGTGCCCTTCAAAGCATTTCCAGAGGCCAGGAGAGGCTACTCCTCTCAGGCCCTTAACACCTATTTCCAAAGGGAGAGGGTGTAACACCCTCTCTCAGAGGAAATCCTTTGTTCTGCCTTCCTGGGACTGGGCTGCCCAGGCCCCAGGGGGGCAGAAACCTGTCCGAGGGTTGGCTGCAGCGATAGCTGCAGAGAAAACCTCAGTGAGTTATTTTGGCAGTACCCGGGCTCTATGCTGGAGCCCCGGGGATGCATGGAATTGCCCCCCCCCCCATACCAGAATGTTATTGGGGTGACAATTCCATGATCCTAGACATGTTACATGGCCATGTTCGGAGATACCATTGTGACGCTACATATAGGTATTGACCTATATGTAGTTCCTGCGTGTAATGGTGTCCCCGCACTCAAAGTCCGGGGAATTTGCCCTGAACAATGTGGGGGCACCTTGGCTAGTGCCAGGGTGCCCTCACACTAAGTAACTTTGCACCTAACCTTCACTATTCAGAAAATTATCATTTTCTATGTGTGCCGTTGTAACCACCACTAAATCATTTAATACACGTTTTTACCGTTGTCATTTGCACTTTCAGGTAAATAAAAACAATGCCAAACTGTGGAATAATGTTGGTCACGCTTTAGAGAATGAGAAGAATTATGAGCGTGCCTTGAAATTCTTCATACAGGCTACACATGTACAGCCAGGTAAGAGTTTAGTTACTTATGTTTCTGTCTCCTGATTTATACCAGACAAAACTTACCTTTTTACATGTGGCCAAATTTACAATTTCTACATTGTTCTTGGAAGTTGATCTCAACTAAGGTACTGTCCACTTCTTTATCTCTCCAGCCATGCCAGTCCAAGACCACAACTATACACAAAATCTAAGACTGTACAAACCAGTGCAATAACCAGCTAGGCAGACTACATCATATGAAATACAGTAAGAGGTCTGCAGAGCTGTTCAAAGCTAACAGCATCCTAAAAACCATAAAACTGCACACCAGTCTCTCACACTTCATCATCCAGCGCGCTGCTCTGTGCTGCATCCCGTAACACATTAAACACACGTCAGTGGTCATCACGCACAACATGGAAACACTTCCCCCATATGGTCAAAACAAAAATATCATTCCACCGTACACCCTGAACGGTGTAGCGTGTTATTCGTGGAAGCAAGCACTTCAGCACCCCACATAGGGCTAGTAACCGCTTTATAGATGCAGCATTACAATACAATACAGTTACTTACAGTGTGTGTCCATATACCCTGAAATGAGGGTGAACCGGGTTCAGTTGTGCACATACCTTTGTATCAATTCATTGAGCATTTTGGGTTGTGCAAATGTTTACTAATCTCATAAATGTACCTGAAAATAGATAAGAACATGTGGATTGATTTCAAAATATGTTTACTAACCCATTTATTTAGGTCTCGGCTAGTGAGCGTTGATACGTATAGTTAGCTTATAGTAGGCAAAGCGCCTACCTATTGCTTACCAGTGTTTGGTGCCATTCTAACTCATTTCTTTACATGTTAGTAGTTAGCTGCTGTAGGTGTCCCTCTTGTTCCTGTGTTCTTCTATGCTCCTGGAGCATGGATGCATTACTTGTATCCTTCCACGGCTAATTTTTTTAGGTGCTACTTTTTTCTTCACGTGGAAGCACTCTACGAGAGTGCATCCTACTCAGCAGTCTCCCTTGTGTAGTTCCCCATCTAGCACCCGCCTTCCCTTGTGTGTGGTGTTCACTCCCCTGTCCCCCTTATCTTCTATTGCCCGTTGTGTTACACCCTCCTTCCCTTCATGACAGACAGACTGTGCTAATTTGGTCTGCCCCCACCACCCCATCACATGCTGAGCTTCATTATTTCTTTTTATTCGTTTTTGCAGATTTATATAGCACAAACTCGACCCAAAGATATGGGAGCACTTAACATGAGCACCAGTTACATCATTACACAAAGACCCATTCATTTTGTAGGCACCCAGAGATTAAGGACCGGATTTAGATATTGGCTGATGGAATACTCCATCACAAGGGTGATGGATATCCCGTCCACTGTAGTCCCATAGGACATAATGGGATTTAGATTTCGGCAGATGGGATATCCATCACCGTTGTGACAGTGTAACCCATTTGCCAATATCTGAATCAGGCCCTTAGTGATTTGCTGAGAATCACAGGATTTTGAGCCCATGGCGATACTCACTTTGTTCGGCAGCTCTGGCTGTTGCGCCACATCCTTCCTCATTCAGCCTCTAAGTCAAAGCCCTAACATAGTTTTATAGCTACACTATAGGTTGCAATCTCTCTTTTTGTGAATGAAATGTTTTAAATTAAAATCTATGACAGTAAAACCATCAGCGTACAAGAGTTACACAGACTGCTGCTAACACCACGTGTACTTGGAGAAGTATTAATTTAATTTATAACTTTTTTTTTTTATATAGCACTAACTCGACCGAAAGAGCACCAGATATATTACACAAGGACACATTTTTTTGTAGTAGGCACTGGCGATTAAGTGATTTGCCCAGAATCACAAGATGTTGAGCCGATGCTGAGATGAGAACCTGGTTCTCTAGCTTTAAAGTCAACAGCTCTTGCTGTTATGACACATCCTCTCCTCTTACGCAGAAAGTTATGCCTGGGCAGTCAAGTTCCATTCATCAGGGTTTCATGTAATACATGCATAGAGCTCACACAAACTAAAAGCTGATGGCATGCTGTTTAAAAACATTTCCCTTTTGTGATAAAAATCTGTTGCTGGAACCTGCTTGCCCAGAGAGGCAATCAGGAGTAAGCTCATCGCCATTGTGCGTGATGGCTAGGCCCCAGTGTGTGCATGATATCCAGATTAGTTGTATCCTTACTATGTCCTTCCTGGCGTCCCATGCAACACTAGTTCAGTTTGCTTGGTGTGGCCTCTCATGAGACTGTTTCACACTCACCCTGTAGCACCCACAGGCCAGGTGATGTTAAACTGAAAGTATTGGACATTTGGGGAAATTATGCTGGCTACATTTTCAGGAGAGTTGTAGAGTCTTGTCCTGTGTGCAGTCTAGAGTTGAGGAAGCAGCAGATTTACAGAAGAAGGTAAGGCAAGCTTAGCGAAAAGTCACTCAGGCAGGTGGCAATGAAATGAACAAGGAGAGTGAGGCACGATGAGAAGGAGTTGACCACAGCAGGTGAGAAGTTATCAATACAGAATACAGCATGTGCAGTAGCACCAGGGCAAATTTCTGTGAGTGGCCCATAGCAGAATAGTTTTGGCTGGGTTCTACCCAGAGGCAGGGATGAAAGTTTCTGTGTTTGCATGAGGGTCCATACCATCCTAGCTGTGCCCATTCACCACCCCACGCCTTCAAAATCACAGCTTCTTAAATGGGCGAACTGCCCAAGTACGCACTGCCCAAGTACGCACAAACACCCACAAACACACCCTGCAATATTAGAACTGTCCATCAAACAATACAAAGATCATTCACAAAGGTCTATTTGCCATTATTACATGGACCCCCAAACAAAACAGAACCATAAACACAACATCCCTCGCCTCAAACACACAGCTAGACTCCAGCAGAAGAAGTTGGCAGATATGCATGCATCCTGCTAAACACCTAGCAATAACGCCTTTTGCTGTACACGCCTGAACAAATAGACTCAGATCTCCTCTTTTCCCCAACAGTTCAGACACCGTCCTTCTACCTCATACTTATAAACATAGCTATTGCCTTTGCACTCTAGCAATCCAAGTACCCTTATCCCTTCTCTTAGTGTAGGAAGAGAAAAACGTATGCACTGGAGTGAATTCCATCTGTCTTTGATCATGGTCCAAGCTTTCCTCTCCATTGCTAGCACTAATAAAACTCCGTCCCTCTCAATCACTGTGTCTAGCAGTGGAGTGACAATAGAGCACGGGGCGAACTACTGCTACCTACTCCTTCATTCTAATTTTAAGTTATAGTGCTTAAGCTCTTGGCGGACATAGTTCATGAGGCATAGCACACAGACCCACAACCACACACCCCTCCATCCTGTGTACCCTGCCTTTCTAGTTCATAAACAAGTAATTGTGGGATACACTCCATGCTACCAGGTGCGATGCCATAAGTGTCACAGGAGTGCTCAGACAGGGGTCCCATTTTTCACTATGCCTATCCATTGACTCCGTGGTCCCCCTTGTTACTAAGTGAAATGCCTGAAGTGGAACAGGCTTGGTCAGACATGGGTGTATAGCCTACTGTGCCAAGAACTAAATATGTGCGTTACTGATGAGGCCAAATATTGTTATAACTGGTCTGGGGTTGCTTTTATTCCTCTTCTGAAGACATGGCCTGGCAGTTTGGACTGGACAGTTCCTACTTACTGGAGGGTGGTTTGCTCATGGCTCATCATTTGTCTGTAGTACCACAGTGAGCAAAAACATTTTTTTTTCTTTGTGGCTCAGAGTAATTACAATTGGCTGAGATTACTTCTAGTATTGCACCCATCTCTTATTTATTTATTTTTTAAGTGATTCAATCTAGTTCATGCAGCTGCTTCTATAGAGTCATGCCTAATAATGATAAAAGCAGGAACCCAAAAGATTTCTTTAGGAACCTACCTCTGACATTGCTGAATGCCTGGGCTGTGGAATGGTGAGGCTGGCTAGTCTAGATACCACCTCGTTCCTCTTCCATCCACCTCCCTGCACTTCATGTTTTTTGTCGCTGTTGTCCTCAATTTATTTTCCTTCCTTGTCCTTTTTCTGTCTTTCTCTAGGTCAAAGTCTGATGATGAAAAATAAGTCCAAACTCCCCTAAATTACTGCTGGTGATCAACACTAGCAAGCACCTACACAAATTAAGCACTGATGGAAAAATGTACCTTGGTCCCCATCTGTTTGTTGGGTTATGTATCTGCAGTATGAGGAGAATTTTGATATTTACTCAATAGAGCTTTCACAAACTTTGGGTGCCTTCTAGGCAATGGATTGAGTGAAGAAATATCTAAAATCATCTGTGTGCATCCATGTTTTATTCCATGAGGAAATGTGAAAAGGGATTTGTGTGCAGCCTATGGATGTGTTGCAGGGTGACACAAGAAGCCAAGGCCACACAGTTGGTGAGGCGGAAGTGGGCGTGCAGCTTTTTCCCAAATGTGCAGACATTTGTCAAGGGAACATTCGGGCCAGGGATTGTATTCAAAGTCTGCCAGCGATGATCTTATGGATCACTTTATCAAAGTAATTGACTGGCCGGAGGTTTATCTTTGCTACGTAATGTGGTTTCTATGCCACAAAACCACTGGATAAAGGCATGCTCATGGTCTTTACAACTTGTAAGGCAGTGGCCTGCTTGCTGTACGATCAAACATTTTGCAACAATGGTTCCAGTGCTGTGGCCTACACATGGCTGATTGTTGATAGACTGCAACTTGAGTGTGGTAGTTATGCCTATGGTTCTCTAAATCAATGGAGCCTTACGTTGAGACTCCCTCCTCCAGGGTCACTGTCCCTCTGTGGAGGTACCAATCGGTCATAATGTTGCACATGATCTGCATTACTATGAAATGAGGTATTCTTGTGCTGAGGGAGCCAGGGGTGGTTCCTGAAAACCTCCCAGACTGTTGGACTTGCTGTGTCTTGGCTGGTATCCAGATTTAACCCAGGTTTACCAGCCTATGTCTTTGCTCATTGTGTTTAACTGTTTTGATGGGGGTGGGGAGGCTTCTGTTTTGTCACATTTTGGAAAAACATAAGACTGAGATCATCAGTCCATCTTGTGCAGTGTCAATCTATAGACACCTAAAGGTATCCCACAGTTCTTTATGTTTAATATCGTGAGCCAGTCTTGAGGTTGAACATCAGTAAACATTCGCTCCAGCATTGGCAGAAACACATTTGAATGTTTGCATGCAGCCATTACTTTACGCATTCAAACATGAGCTGGTCAGCTCTCCTTGCTGAATTGGTTGCTTTTTGGTAGCCCAGAGTGCACAAACAGTTCATCTGATTCTAGTGCTATCAAACGTCTCAAATATAGCACTATCTTCACATGCAAATAATATCTGATAGAGACTTCTAGTTGCAGATTCCTTACCTTAGAATTCCCATCTGGCGTCAGCCTGGATCCAGAGATGTTTCTCGAGCAGTATTCCTGCATGCCACTCGGTGGTGTTGGTTGGTTCCGAATCCATTGTGTGTGTGTCGTGTGTGCTGGACATGATGTTGCGGGACCTATGTGGGCGCCACCCCGGCGTGCTGAAGTCAGTTTTTTCTTGCCACGCCAGCCTACGGGCTGATCCGAAGAAGAGCTACTCCTACAGTCATTTTTGACTGGACTTTTTGACTTTTGTCGAAGCCTTTTTTGACACTGTTGTGCATTGAGCTGTTGTCACTGAAGACTGTGTTCAAGCTTTGCGACTCCTGTCATCAGATGATGTCCATGAGGGATCCGCACCTCATGTGTCTCTGGTGTTTGGACCGCAAACACGATCCAAAGTCGTGCTCCGAGTGCCCGACCATGAGTCAGAAAGCTTTGAGGGAGCAGTCCCTAAAGCTACTTGCAGCCCAACGGTTGGCTCAGCGTCGCTCTCGATCGAAAGGAAGGTACCAAGACCAGTCATGGAGCCCCCACTCTTCGTCATTCTACTCCAGGTTTGCAGGACTTTCGGGTAAGCAAAAGAAGAAGTCATAGAAGAGCAAGGGTTCTTAATCTTCGCCTCGTCAGTCGGCTGGCGCGATGTGGGAAATGGAGCATCCTCATTCTAGGCCTTTGTCCTCGGAGCCTGCTTTTGGGTTGGCTTCTCACCTCCCTGAGTTTCCCAGAGCCACCCCTGTCCAACTACGTGAGTTCTTCGAGGACATGCTCCTCATTTTTAGGCAGTCTCACCCGGCTGGGGCGCCTCTGGGCCCGCAGGGTTGGCAGGGGCCCGTTGGGTACCACATCAGCAGCTTTTGCCTGTGCTCCGGAGGGCACCCAGGAATCTGTTGCTGGATCCGAATCGGCGTTGGTGGTGCAATCTTGACCTTCCCCGACAACGGTTCAGATGTTGGTGCTCTTGATGCCGTATGTGCCCATGGTCGGCATCGACCCTATCCTCATTGCTGACTCCAGTACGGAGCAGGACCAGCATCGTGCGACACAGATTCTGACTTCGGCAGGAACCTTGCTTTCTAGGTTGCATCCTGACCCTTCTTCTTAAGGGTTGGAGTACAGTGAGGATTGGAAGGAGTCACTGGACCCTTTAGAATGCCAGCTTGAAGACCGCATTCAGACCTGGGTGAAGCCAGTGGTCTGGAACTTTCCCCTGACATTGGCATGCTTTCTACCCCACCATGGCTGTGGAGGAGAGAGCGTCCCATTCCATGGTGGTGAGAAGAGTGGCCAAGGTCGTAGGCCTCAAGCTGCCTTCGGTGGCCATCAGGACTAACGTCCTGGCTGAGGTGCTTCTTCTAGAACCTCTTTTTCCCCCTTAATGGAGCCCTCACTGATGTCCTGCTGGGGACTTGGTCCAAACCCAGCACATGGGCTTCTGTTAATAGGGCAATCGCCTGCTGCCATAGACCAGTGCCTTATGACCCAGTGTTCCTGATGCAACACCCACCCCTGAGAGCTAGGTAATCCAGGCCTCCACATACCTAGGTGCATTCCCTTCTGTTGACCCCCTCTTTGCCCTTAAACTGAGTTCCTCTTGTTTATACTTTATTTAGCCCAGCAGGGCTCTTCTTTAGGCACCCTCAAAGATTATTTGTCTGCTATCTCTACTTTTCTGGGATTACCTGACTAACCCTTCTTGTTTAAATCTCCTATTGTTAGTAGATTCCTGAAAAGTCTTACCTATATGGTTCCTCCTTCACCGTTCATAATGCCCCAATGGTATTTGTATCTGGTTCTTACTTTTCTAATGTGTGCTCCTTTTGAGCCACTTCATAACTTTAACTTTAAAAAAAGCCTTCCTTGTTGCCATCACTTCTGCCTGAAGGGTGAGTGAGCTGCAGGCCCTTTCTTTGAAGCCACCTGTCCTTTCCATCTATCCTGACAAGGTGGTGCTTTATGCCAAGGCTTCCTTTTTACCAAAAGTGGTCACACCCTTTCATGTAAGCCAATCCATCACCTTGCGTACTTTCTATGTGTGCTCAAATCCTTCAAAGAAGAGGAGAGACTCCACCGCCTGACCCAAAAGAGCATTGGCATACTACCTTGATCGTACCAAAGCGTTTTGGAGGGATGATCAACTCTTTGTGGGTTATATGGTTGCACAGAAAGGTGTACCAGTGCAGAAGAGGACTATCTCCAGATGGGTTGTTCTCTGCATTAAAATGTGCTAAGCATTGGCTAAGAAGCAACCCCCAAAGGGTTTTGCGTGCTCACTTGTGGGAAAGTCCCTCTTTTTGGAATGGTTACCTCCACTTTTTGTCTGTCAATGTGCTTAGACTGTTTTCACTGGGATCCTGCTAACCAGCACCCCATTGATTGTGCTCTCTCCTCTAAATTTGGGTGTCTTAATACCTGGTCTACCCAGGGTATTGGTACACCTGGGGTCCCCCTTGGGCTGCAGCATGTTTTATGCCACCTGTGGGAGCCCATGCAAATTGTGTCTGCAGGCATGCCTTTTGTAGCCTGCGTGAAAAGGTGCATGCTCCCTTTCAGTGCTGGTCACTACACCAGGCCACTGTAAGTCACCCCTATGTTAAGCCCTTTCAGCCCTAAGGGCACGGTGCAGGTCCCAGTGTGTGTGGGAACCCATGAAGGAGCAGAGGTGCCCCAACGGTTTGCAGTTCCAATTCCCTGAACATCTTAAGTGCGGGGAAGCCATTTTAGCTATATGCTTGCCTTTGGCCCAGCTACATAATGGTAACTCTAAATCTAGGCATGTTTGGTATCAACCATGTCGGAATCATACCCCAGTACTGATGCCCGTATTGGTGACATGATTCCATGCACTCTGGGGCTCTTTAGAGGATCCCCCAGTATTGCTCCTACCAGTCTTTCAGGGTCTGCGAGCAGCCCATGCTGCTGCAGCCCCTCACACAGGATTCTGCCCTCCTGATGCTTGACCAGCTAAAGTAGGGGAAGGCAGAACAAAGGATGTCCTGTGGGAGAGGGGTGCAACCTCCTTTCTCTTGGAAATGGGTGTTACAAGGCTGGGGAGGGGTAGCCTCCCCACACCACTGGTTTGCTTTGAAGGGCACATTTGGTGCCCTCCTTGCATAATCTGGTTAGCACCAGTCCAGGGACCCCCAGTTCCTGCTCTGACGCAAAACTGCACAAAGGAAAGGGGCGTGACCACTCCCTTGTCCATCACCATCCGAGGGGTGGTGTCCAGAGCTCCTCCAGGTGTCCATTTGATTCTACCCTATTGAAAACAAGATGGGCAGAGGCCCCTGGGAGAATCTGACTTGTTAGGTTAGGGGGATGACATTAGTACCCCCTCTGATAGGTGGTCACCTTGAAAAGTGACCAAGCCCTTTTTTGGGTGATTTAGAGACTCCCTTGCGGGTGGTTCCCCAGATTCGGCGTGCAAGACTCCACTAGGACTCCTTTGCAATGACCTATTCTGCTCCTGGCCATTGGAACCGCTACTAGACTTCACAGGAACAGAACAAGACTGCAACACCAAGACAATCTCTCCTTGCAACATTTTTTCTGCAGCTACTGTCAGAAACTTGCTAAAACTTCATGACTGTGCATCCACTGCAGTCAGCAAGACTTTAGCTGCACCACAAAAGCAAGAAGGAATCTCCGTTGGAGTGAAGGAGTCACTCCCCTGGATCTGCAGGCCCCTAAGGCAATGACATCTGGCTGCTGAGATCTGCAGTCCTCTGGACCTGCGAAGATTCTCCAACAGAGGTTGTTTTTCTGAGGGGTCCTATGTATCCTCTCTGCCTTCTTTCCAACTTGGGAGACAGTGAGCTCTTGCCTCTTCCTCAAAGACAGAACCCCTGTTCACCACAACTGTTACAGCAACCAAGGCTTGTTGACTCCTGCTCCGAGGGATCTTCAGGCTCCATGTATCCCTAGCCCCCAGCACTCTAATCTGCAAGGACAGTCTGCTCTCTGCTTCTCCAGTAATGTGAGACTCCTGTTCAGGTGGGCTGCCTGGGCCTCACTGCAACTTATTGTGCCTGCTGTCAGTGAGTTGCTTGTGGTGGCTCTGATTGCGTCCACTGGCTGTCCTGTCTTCTGAGGGTCAGCCCGGACTCCCCTCCAAGGGTTGAGTCCGCTGAACCTTGCTGGTCCTCTTCAGCTCTGCAAGTCTTCAACAGCTCCAGTCACATTTGCTTGTGCTTGTTGGTGGTCCTCCTGATCACTGACCCATCTGCAATCTGGCGACCATCGAGGGGCAGCTCCTAGGTGACTTCAGGGACTCCTCTGGAGCTCCTCAACTCTGCAGGTGGACTTCATCCACCTCTGTCGACTCGGATCTTTACCCACAGAAGGGTGGGCATTGCCTCCTGCCCCACCTGGACACTCCTGCATGGACTGGACTCTGTCCCCTTCTTTTGCATGTCCTCTTCTTCCAGAATCCACGGTTGAGTTCTGCCAGCCTGGTCCTGCTTTTGCAATATTCCATTTACGAGTCCCCATGTTAGCCCAAGGGACGACCAGGTAACTCACCTCTGCTCTCCTGGTCTCTGGGTGTCTTCTAGATACTCATGTCTTGGGGTTCCACTCTCTCCCAGCCCTTAGCTAACTACTCCAGGTCCTCTGGCGGGAGACCCATTCTCACATTCCACTTTTTTAGTAAATGGTTCACAGACCCACCTCCAGGGATGGTATTGCTTGGGTATAATTTCTAAGGTAAGGAATCTGCAACTAGAAGTCTCTACCAGATGAACAAGTTACTTACCTGTGTATTCTTTATGTGTACTTACTTCCAGAGGTGGGGTTTCCTATAGTAATCTAGTTTGGTGTTCCTGTAATAAAGTACCTTTATTGTTGCAACACTGTGTGGTTCCTTTCATGTGTGATAAGTTACTGGGTGACTACTTTGGTATTGCAAATACTTCACACTCCTCCTAGATAAGCCTGGGCTGCTCACTACAGCTACCACTAGAGAGCCCTCGCTACCTAGACACTGTAACACTATCTAATAAGGGTTGCCTGGACCCAGTATAAGGTGTAACACCATAGTTGTCCACGACACACTGGGCCAGCCTCCGACATCACTGTACCAAAGCAACAGCTGCAACCACTGCGTTAGCACACGGAGGTCCAGTCCTGGACACCTGTCAGGCAGCAACGTGGGCATCATTGGACACGTTCACCAAACACTGCTGCTGCCTGTATAGTCCGGTACGAAAGGACGGGTATTTTGCCTCTTTAGTTTGCAGGACTTCCTTGTATAATCTTTGTTCACAGACCCACCTCCGGGGATGGTATTGCTTGGGTATCATTTCTAAGGTAAGGAATCTGCAACTGGAAGTCTCTACCAGATGAACAAGTTACCAGTAGAGACATATTCTAGTTGCAGATTCCTTACCCACCCACCCTCCCCACTCGGCAAACTGATTTCTAGGGATAGGGACTTCCCTTTCAAGGTCCTCATTCTGACGCATCTGTGGTCAGTGTTCTTCATGGCTCCCCACTTATGGGGTGGAAAGTCGTGAAATTGGCGTCAGCGCGCCAGGATGGCACCATGTAGGTCCAGCGACATCTTATCCGGCACGCAAGATGCCGACAATGGACGCAGAGCTGACTGACACCATCTAACAGCACGCAGGAGTACTGCTTGAGAAAAATCTCCGAATCCAAACTGAAGCCTGGGGGCTTCAACTAGAGTTGCCTCTACCAGATAATGCATTATCGAAGGTAAGTAGCTTGTTTCTTCTATTTTCTTGCCGCCTCAAATTGCATATTATCTATAAAAAAAACAAAAATGCCCTTCTTAGTCCTAAACATCAACATTAGAAGCTGGTGCTAACTTAAAACTTCTCCTTTTTCCTTTCAAATGGCTCTCTCCTTACTTTCCATCCTCTGCATGCCTCTTCACTCTGAGAACAACCTTCTTTAAGTCATATGCATGTTTTCCTTAATCTCTATTAACATATTACTGCATATTTCCACACATCTTATTTTAAAGAAGAGAAACTCTCCTGTTTTTTTGGAAAGTTAAACCCCTGCACTACATAATATCCTCTAGCTCATCTACAAACGTTCACACAGCTATCTTTCCCTTCTAATCATTACATCAAATGTCTATTTCTTCAATCCACCACAAAGAAACTGAAATGAATACAAGAAATGGCTTGAATGCACAAGAATGGAGCCCAAAATGGGGGACAGTGTGCAAAGAGTCCATGCAATCCCCAGAGGTATCTCAGAGGCACAAATAACATCCCAAATGCTCTCTTTTTTGGTAGTGTGGTCAAGCAGTTATGCATATCAGAGGGTAGCGCTAAGCATGTAAGGCACACGCTCATGTAGTAAGTGAAACACTCTCAATTAGGAAATCTGACACCATTTTATAAAATCAACACATACTTTTATATAAATTTAGATACCAAGATCATCAGAACCAGGTGAGTACTCATCTGTTGGTGGCAGGCTGTCCAGAAGAGGTCAGTGAGCTCACCAGCAGTTGGTTAGTTTTTTAGGGGTCATCCGTGCCATCTATTTATACAAGATGTTTGAGATCAAACATCCCTAGTTTCAGAGAAGCCATCATGTTGGTGGGGATCTTGTAGTGACCAGTGTGCAATACATTTGTTTAAAATGTTTTCCCTGTGCACTTATTATGTCTAAGAATTGACAGACATAGTAGGGGCATATTTGCTCATTCAGGTATGCCCTCACTGGTAATATATTGCACCTTTCCTTAGGTCTGAAGGCCTTCTGTAGGGGTGACTTACAGATATTACAAGCAGTGTCTTAGGGGATATGACATACAAGTGTGTGCCATGTCGTGTTTTCATTTTTGGGCGCACCTTGTCTCGCAGCCAGCAGTGGCAATCTGCGTAAGGTTGGTTCTGGGGCCCTTACAGTGGCACAAGTTGTGCTGCCGCTCTGATTGGCACTCTTCAGCACTCATGCCATCGGTACCAGGGGTACCATTTACTAGGGACTTACAGGGGGCTGAAGGGCCCGGTCACTTGGGGATAAAGTGACCTGGTGTTTTGTTTTAGGAAAGGAACACTGACACTGGAGCCCTAGTTATCGGGAACCCAGTGCACTTCACTCAAAATTGCATCTAAAAACCAGGCAAAAAGTGTTTGTTAGTGGTGGTGGGGGAGGTTACTGCAACCAGAACCCAGCTCCCTACAAATGTACTTAGCGTAAAGCAATTCAGTGCCTCGTGTGGGGTAGTAAGCGCTGTATAAATGCATTTTCAGTTACATCAGGTGAGGATATGCATTAGAAGCCTGGAAACGAATAGTGTTTCTGCAATGGTGAGAGAAGCATGTATGCTCTTGACTCTGGACTGCTCCGAAAGCTTTTGATGGTTAGAACTGCAGTGTGCAGTTGTCAGTGATGGATCAGTTATGTGGGCCATGGCAGGGGGCATATCTGGATGTTTGTTCCTCCTTTTTCTTAAATTGGCCAGTGTACCAAGTTAATAACAACAATGTAAGAGACAAATATACAAAACAACATCAATAAAGGGGGAAAATTTAAAAGAAAAATTAGTTTTTCATAAGAAAATACACCCCCACTTAGTGTTTCACTCAATGTGGATGATATATGTTCAGTTACATATTATAATCGTCCATGCACTGTGAGTTGTTTGTGTGTTCTGTCAGCACGTTCCTGTGGTCTTAAACCATATGTATCATTTTCCTCGAGCACAAACATGTTTTGTGACTTCTGTCAAACAAATATCTTATATTTTATACAATGTATTCCTCCACACCCAGTAGCTGGATGTGAGTGTGTGTTTAAGTGATTCATCAACGGGAATCTTTAGTGCTATTTGGCAGCAAACCAAGTACACACACCTGTAGGACCTCATTCACCTGAAAACCTGCAAACCACAATTGAGGCTCAGGCCTGGCCTAGCTTCTGATTCCTGCTATTTCAAGGGTGAAGGTAGAGCCAGCAGAAAGCGCGTAACAGAGTAGAGCACCAAAAACAGTGAGTGTTTTTTGTGGACGGAGGCAGCGGGTGGCTGAATTGAGCATATTTAGCTCCAGTGCAACCTGGAGAAGCCCTTGCTCAGCTTCCTATCTCCATATCATGAAAATGAAAGAGTTGGCACTCCTTAGCTTCTGTCACCTACTACTTTACCATAGCTTATGAAAAATAAAAAGAACTATGCATTTGCATTGTCCGTACAATTGATCTATATTATCAGGCCGCAGTAAAACCACCTTGTAGGAAGCTGTCTTTCTATATAGTGCCCTAAAATGAAGTACACTGTGCAGAGAGTCCAGCGGATCCCCATTGGTATTGCAGAGGCAAAAGTTGATAGGACTAATGTTTCATTTTGTGGTACTGTGTGTGAGCAGTTAGACTTATCCGAGTGTAGCGCTAAGAATTTGTTGTACTCACAGAGGCAATAAATGAGACACACACTCAAAAAAATAAATCATTGACCAATTTAGAAAATTATTATTTCTTTTTATATATGTCTCAAGCCCAAGAACTTCGTAACCAGGTAAGTAGATATTTTGCAGTTTAAAAAATCAACACTTAATGCAATTTTTCAGTTGAGCAATGTTTACTTATGAGAGGAAAACACATATGCAGCTGTGCAGGTAAGTACTTGACTTACAAATCCGGTCTTCGGGGTTTTAGGTCAACACCAGGCAAGGTTCAAATCAGTACAAAGAGTGCTCCCACAGCGGCACAGGGGTGGCCGGTGCAGGGATCAAGTTTGGGTGCCAATGTTAACCACTGGAGACTGGGCGTGAACGAATATGTGCTGGTCACGGGTGAGTAAAGCGGTGTCAGAGGTTGATCTCCCTAAGTTCAAGGGGGGGGATAGGACCACAAGGCAACACCAAACTTACACCTTCAACAGCACAGGGACGGCTGGGTGCAGTGTGCCAACACAGCATTGGGTCCCACTGTTAACCAATGGGGGGGTATCAGTTTTGGAAAAAGGCTGCAGGCTCGGGCCAGGACATTGAATGAAGAAAACCCACAGCTGCCCAGGTAAGTTCTGATGCTAGGGCATGTAGAGACACCAATGGTCCAGCTACCCAAGGCCCGGGCTCTGTGTGCAGGGGTGTCCTTTGGCATCGAGAACAGCTTACTACGCAGGTTGCCGGTAGGGGGAGTCTTTGGTATGAGGCTGCAGGCTATGAGGCAGAGTCCGGCAGGGGTCTGGCCACAGTGGACTCCGACTCACAATCACTGGGGAACCTTCACAGGACCAGTGGGCCACTTTGACTCGAGCTGTGGGCGTCGGGTGCAGAGGTGGGTCTGGAGGTGGGTTCGCAGTTCCTCAGGGCAGAGTTCTTTTCTTTTAAAGTTAGTTTCTTCTAGAACAGGTCTGCTGTTTCCAGGAGACCTTGATCTTTGTCGAAGGCAGGCAGTCCTCCCAAGGCTTTGGAGGTCGCTGGGCTGCAGAACAGGTTTTCTTATGGTGCAAGATCATCGAGGGTTGCGGACAGGCCACTAGGGCTGGTGCCAAGTCACCAGTCTTCTCTGCTGGTGCAACTCTAGTGTCCGTCTCTTAGGGAATCTGAGTTTGAGTTTTCAGGGGTGCCACATAAATGTATAGGGGCGTGACAGGGAGTGCCAGGTGATAGTCAATGGGCTACTCACCTTTAGGGTGACTACACCCTTTTTATGACTACTTCTGTTGGGAAGTGGGCATAACCCTAACCTAGTGGCCTAATTCCTTCCAAACAAGATGGAGGAATTTAAAAAATAGTGTCCACTTCAACTCCCCTACCTTAGGGGTGAGATTGTCATGAAGTGCTCACTCCTCTAATCCCCCCATGCTGCCTCCAATAGTGGGGTCAAGATAGGGGGGCTTGGCCATCTCCATCATCTGGAGAGACCTGGGTCGCATTACAAAGGCTGCAAGGCCTTTGAAGCTCCCCGCCCTGGAATGTCCATCCTGCCTGAGAGAGGAGGTTACACCTCTGCCCAGAGCAGGCTTTTGTTCTGAGCCCTCTAGAGAGTTGTCTCTCACCTCAGTGGGCCAGAACTGAGGTGGCTGCACTGGTTTTGACCATTCAGCGGCCACGCTAGGAGATGGTAGGTTTTCAGGGGTCACCTCTAAGGTGCCCTCTGTGTGCATGTATTAATAAATCATCACTGGATTCAGTGAGTGTTTATTAATACGAGATGTTTGATATCAAACATCCCTATCTTCAGTGAAGCCATCATGTAGCTGAGGAACTCATAATGACCAGTGTCCAGCACATGTACTTAAATCGGCTTCCCTGTTAGCTTATTATGTCTGAGAATGGACAAATACATAGCATGGGCAAATCTGCTTCATGCAGGTAAGCCCTCACATGTAAAATAATGCACCCTGCCTTTATGGCTGTAAGGCCTGCTAGAGGAGTGACTTGCATATTTTGCGGGCTGTGTGCCATGTCATGCTTTAATTTTAGTTCTGCACTCAGACATGCAGCCTGCGAAAGCAGCACTATGTGTACTTAGTGAGAGGGTCCCTGAGGGTGGCACAATTTGTGCTGCGGCCCACAGAGGCCTTGCTTTAGAACCCCATGTCCTAGGTACCAGGGGTACCATTAACTAGGGACTTAAAGTGGTAGTTAAAGGTTTTGCCCATTCTGAAAAGCGACTGCAGTTTTTGTGGGAAATAAATCTGGCACTGGGGACCCGTATAGCAGGGACCAAGTGTACTTTCAGTTGAAATTGCGCCAGAAACCAGGCAAAAAGTAGTGGTGGGGGGCGACCATGTCAAGAGGCACTTTCCTACACACCTGAGTTGTACTTCTTAAAGTAAAATACGGAGTGAACATCATGAATTGTGGCACAGATGCATCATTCTCACTGCTCCTATTTGAACAAGTCACAGAAATATTATTTTAAAGTGTCCTGCTCAGACTCGTATGCATTGAATGCAGACTACACCTATCAGACGTGTTTCTGGGTGCATAACATTATTTGTTATCATTTAGGGCACCTATTAACAAGAAAGTATGCAAAGTATGGGCATCAATCTCTCCCTTAATGTTTTTTTTCTAATTTCTTCAATATTCCCTTTAGTATTGCCAGTAGGATTTCCAGTATTTTCAGTAGTATTCTGCGAATGTATCAATTTCTGGCAAGTGTCAAAAAAGGTAAAACCAGTCGTAAATGTATTTTTATGATCAATTTTACCTATTCGAATAGGGCTGAAAAGTTACTGGCGTTCTGATGGTTTGACACTGTACGTAGTACTAATACTGTGACTCGAGTCCATTAACGAGGTGGCATTTTTTAAAAAAAAAATTAAGTGCAGCCCTCTTGGTTAGAGTTCCCGCCTAACTTGGCTTTTGCTTGATGTAGGTGTTTGGATTTCCAGGGGTTCTAGCATTGGACCCCCTTGTATTTTGTTTGTTTTAGCAGTTCAAATGTCTTTAGTATGATTGGGTGTTCCACTTTTATCTTGTTCTGTTTTAGGGGTTTCCTTTTGGCTTACTCTTTGTTTTGTTCTTGTTGTCTGTTGTAAGGTTCTCCTCCTTTGTCAGGGGCCTCTACTTAATTTTGTCTGTGTCTCTTATGGAGGGCAGGCCCCATTAGTACCTTATGTAAGTAACACTCCTGATAAATTTGTTTGTTCGAATGAAAAGAAGAGTTTCTCTTGCACTTACTATGATAAGGAAATAGAAGTAGGTATTTCTCAGCCACCTCAAGCCCCTGCAATGTGCACATCATGGGTTTAAATCTCTAACTAGGCAAACTTAACCTTTAACCTGCTGGAAGTTGGTAAGCGGAGTGCAATTATATTTGGGAATAGTGAGAGGCCTTATTAGAAACTGTACTACTAATACTTGTTTTGAAATGCTCTAGATCTGAAATCATCCATGACTGAAGTGTTCTTCTTCATTCCCGTAGGGGCCTGTTTTTTATACTAGTTTTTTATTTGTACAAACTATATTTAACTGTTCCGATGGCATGTGTAGCTGCAGATACACATGCTGTGCACATCCCGCCATCTGGTGTTGGGCTCGGAGTGTTACAAGTTGTTTTCTTCGAAGAAGTCTTTTCGAGTCACGAGACCGAGGGACTCCTCCCATTTCGACTCCATTGCGCATGGGCGTCGACTCCATCTTAGATTGTTTTTTTTCCGCCATCGGGTTCGGACGTGTTCCTTTTCGCTCCGAGTTTCGGGTCGGAAAGTTAGTTAGAATCTCGGCAAAATCGTCGGTATTGTTTGCGTTCGGTATCGGGTTAGTTACAACAGATCGACACCGAATTAAGAAGAGCTCCGGTGGCCCTTCGGGTTTTTTTTCGATCCCCGTCGGGGCCTGGTCGGCCCGGCCACGTGTCTCTTCAAGGCTGATGGAACGGATCCCATTCCGCTTCTGTCCAAAATGCCATAACCAGTATCCATATACAGATCAACAGCGGGTCTGTAACTTGTGTTTGTCACCAGAACACAAGGAGGATACTTGTGAGGCCTGTCGAGCGTTTCGGTCCAGGAAGACACTCAGGGACCGAAGAGCAAGAAGACTGCAAATGGCGTCGGCGCCGACAGGACAAGGGCGTTTCGAGGAGGAGGAAGAAACATTCTCCACCCAGGAATCGGACTCGGAGGAGATCGATCCCGAAGAAACGCCGAAAACCGCGAGTAAGACGTCGAAGCAAAGAACTCACGAGAAGACCGCTAAAGCCCAGGGGACGCCACCGCCAACAGGCCACGGCTTAACCCGAAAAATAGGTGACCGTCCATCGGCACCGAAAAAGGGCGAGCTGGTGTCGAAGTCATCCGACCCCGGTCGAGATACCGGCACACAGCAATCTCGGGCCCGAGATAGTGGCTCCGAGAAGATTCGGCATTGAGACAGCGGCACCGAAATGGGTCGGCACCGAGAGGGCACGACGCCGAAAGTAAAGAAGGTTTCGTCCGAGCCGAAAAAAGCAGCCGAAAAGGTTTCGGTACCGAAACATCCGACCTCGGAACCGAAAATAAGTTCCTATTCAGAGGAACAAGGACTGTCCTCACAAATGAAGATACACAGATTTGGACAAGAATTAGAGACAATACAGCCAGATCACACACAAAGGCGGCTCTTTATTCAAAAAGATACGGGGAAGATCAGCACTCTTCCTCCAATCAAAATGAAACGTAAACTTGCCTTCCAAGACAAGGACAAACAGCCACACGCAAAGGTGGCTAAACAAGTAACACCACCACCATCCCCACATCACTCTCCGCAACCATCACCTGTAGCCACTCCACCAATGATGCAATCCCCAACTCATACGGGAATGAGTCAAGATGACCCTGACGCATGGGACCTTTATGACGCACCAGTGTCAGATAATAGCCCTGAATGCTATCCAGCAAGACCATCGCCACAAGAGGATAGTACAGGCTACGCTCAAGTGGTATCAAGAGCTGCGGCCTTTCACAATGTCAGCCTTCATTCAGAACCCATTGAAGACGACTTTCTTTTTAATACACTGTCGTCTACACACAGTCAATATCAAAGTCTTCCGATGTTACCGGGAATGCTCAAACACTCCAAACAAGTGTTTGAGGAGCCTGTCAATGGGAGAGTCATTACTCCAAGAGTAGATAAAAAATATAAACCGCCACCAACAGACCCAGTGTACATCACATAACAGCTAACACCAGACTCTGTTGTAGTGGGAGCAGCGCGCAAAAGAGCCAACTCACATACTTCAGGAGATGCACCACCTCCAGATAAAGAAAGTAGAAAATTCGATGCTGCAGGCAAAAGGGTGGCGGCACAGGCAGCAAACCAGTGGCGCATTGCAAATTCGCAAGCTTTGTTAGCCAGATATTATAGGGCCCATTGGGATGAGATGCAACACTTTATTGAACATTTACTAAAAGAGTTCCAAAAAAGAGCGCAGCAAGTGGTAGAAGAGGGACAGAGTATCTCTAATAATCAGATACGGTCAGCAATGGATGCTGCAGACACAGCTGCTAGAACTGTCAACACAGCAGTAACAATAAGGAGACATGCATGGCTGCGTACATCAGGATTTAAACCAGAGATACAGCAAGCTGTGCTGAATATGCCATTCAACAGACAGCAGTTGTTTGGGCCGGAGGTGGACACTGCAATAGAAAAACTTAAGAAAGACACTGAGACGGCCAAACCCATGGGCGCACTCTACTCCCCGCAGAGCAGAGGCACATTTCGAAAGACACAATTTCTAGGGGGGTTTCGAGGGCAGACCACAGGAGCCACAACCTCACAAACAAAGCCCACTTACCAGAGCCAGTATCAGCGGGGAGGTTTTCGGGGACAATATAGAGGAGGACAATTTCAAAGAAATAGAGGAAAGTTCCAAAGTCCCAAAACTCCTCCCAACAAACAGTGACTTTGAGGTCACAAATCCCCAACACATAACACCTGTGGGGGGGAGACTAACCAAGTTTTACACACATTGGGAGGAAATTACAACAGACACTTGGGTCTTAGCAATTATCCAGCATGGTTATTGCATAGATTTTCTCAAATTCCCTCCAGACGTCCCACCGAAAACACACAGTATGTCAAAACAACATATAGATCTTCTAGGACTAGAAGTTCAGGCATTGCTACAGAAAGAAGCAATAGAATTAGTACCAAGACAACAATTAAACACAGGAGTTTACTCACTGTACTTTCTGATACCCAAAAAAGACAAGAGTCTCAGACCTATACTAGATCTCAGAACATTAAATACCTACATCAAATCAGACCACTTTCACATGGTTACTTTACAAGACGTAATCCCACTGCTCAAACAACAAGACTACATGACAACACTAGGCTTAAAGGATGCATATTTCCATATACCAATACATCCTTCACACAAAGTACCTAAGGTTTGTATTCCAAGGGATACATTACCAATTCAAAGTGTTGCCATTCGGAATAACAACTGCACCAAGAGTTTTTACAAAATGCCTGGCAGTAGTAGCTGCACATATCAGAAGGCAGCAAATACATGTGTTCCCGTACCTGGACGATTGGTTAATCAAAACCAACACGCTAAGACGGTGTTCACAACACACAAAATATGTCATAGAAATCCTACACAAACTAGGTTTCTCAATCAACTACGCAAAGTCACACCTTCTGCCGTGTCAAACACAGCAATACTTAGGAGCGACAATCAACACAGCAAAAGGGATTGCCACTCCAAGTCCACAAAGAGTTCAAACATTTCACAATGTAATACAGGCCATGTATCCAAAACAAAGGATACAAGTCAAAATGGTAATGAAACTACTAGGCATGATGTCTTCATGCATAGCCATTGTCCCAAATGCAAGGTTGCACATGCGGCCCTTACAACAGTGCCTAGCATCACAATTATCACAAGCACAGGGTCAGCTTCTAGATCTGGTGTTGATAGACCGCCAAACATACATCTCGCTTCAATGGTGGAACAGTATAAATTTAAACCAAGGGCGGCCTTTCCAAGACCCAGTGCCACAATACATGATAACGACAGATGCTTCCATGACAGGGTGGGGAGCACACCTCAATCAACACAGCATCCAAGGACAATGGGACATACAGCAAAGACAGTTTCACATAAATCACTTAAAACTGTTAGCGGTATTTCTAGCGCTGAAAGCATTTCAACCCATAATAACCCACAAATACATTCTTGTCAAAACAGACAACATGACAACAATGTATTACCTAAACAAACAGGGAGGGACACACTCGACACAGTTGTGTCTCCTGACACAGAAAATATGGCATTGGGCGATTCACAACCACATTCGCCTAATAGCACAATTTATTCCAGGAATTCAGAATCAGTTAGCAGACAATCTCTCTCGGGATCACCAACAGATCCACGAATGGGAGATTCACCCCCAAATACTGAACACTTACTTCCAAATTTGGGGAACACCACAAATAGATCTATTTGCAACAAAGGAAAACTCAAAATGCCAAAACTTCGCATCCAGGTACCCACAACATCAGTCTCACGGCAATGCGCTATGGATGAACTGGTCAGGGATATTTGCGTATGCTTTTCCCCCTCTCCCACTCCTTCCATATCTAGTAAACAAGTTGAGTCAAAACAAACTCAAACTCAAACTCATACTAATAGCACCAACATGGGCAAGACAACCTTGGTACACAACACTACTAGACCTTTCAGTAGTACCTCATGTCAAACTACCAAGCAGACCAGATCTGTTAACACAACACAAACAACAGATGAGACATCCAAATCCAACATCGCTGAACCTAGCAATTTGGC
This sequence comes from Pleurodeles waltl, assembly GCF_031143425.1. Classification (NCBI taxonomy): domain Eukaryota; kingdom Metazoa; phylum Chordata; class Amphibia; order Caudata; family Salamandridae; genus Pleurodeles; species Pleurodeles waltl. The sequence goes on along the minus strand of NC_090442.1, from coordinate 856,355,125 downwards.
TCCTGAAATCCTAGAATTCGGACACTTAGACCTCACACAAGAATGTACGGAGGTCATAAGACAAGCTAAGAAGCCTACCACTAGACACTGCTATGCAAATAAGTGTAAAAGATTTGTTTATTACTGCCATAATAATCAAATTCAACCCTTACACGCATCTGCAAAAGCTATAGTAGGATACTTACTACATTTGCAAAAGTCAAAACTAGCTTTCTCTTCCATAAAGATAAATCTTACTGCAATTTCAGCTTAAATTGCAAATTACGCACTCAACTTCATTATTTAGGATACCAGTCATAAAAGCATTTATGGAAGGCCTAAAGAGAATTATACCACCAAGAACACCACCAGTTCCTTCATGGAACCTCAACATTGTCTTAACACGACTCATGGGTCCGCCTTTTGAGCCCATGCACTCTTGTGAAATGCAATACTTAACGTGGAAAGTTGCATTTTTGATTGCCATCACATCTCTAAGAAGGGTGAGTGAAATTCAAGCATTTACCATACAAGAACCATTTATTCAAATACACAAGAATAAAGTAGTTCTACGGACAAATCCAAAATTTTTACCAAAAGTTATCTCACCGTTCCACTTGAATCAAACGGTAGAATTACCAGTGTTCTTCCCACAGCCAGATTCTGTAGCTGAAAGAGCACTACATACATTAGACATCAAAAGAGCGCTAATGTACTACATTGACAGAACAAAACTAATTCGAAAAACAAAACAACTATTTATTGCCTTTCAAAAGCCTCATACAGGAAATCCAATTTCAAAACAAGGCATTGCTAGATGGATAGTTAAGTGTATTCAAACCTGCTATCTTAAAGCAAAGAGAGAGCTGCCTATTACACCAAAGGCACACTCAACCAGAAAGAAAGGTGCTACCATGGCCTTTCTAGGAAATATTCCAATGAACGAAATATGTAAGGCAGCAACATGGTCTACGCCTCATACATTTACCAAACACTACTGTGACGATGTGTTAACTTCACAACAAGCCACAGTAGGTCAAGCTGTACTACGAACATTGTTTCAAACAACTTCAACTCCTACAGGCTGAACCACCGCTTTTGGGGAGATAACTGCTTACTAGTCTATGCACTGCATGTGTATCTGCAGCTACACATGCCATCGAACGGAAAATGTCACTTACCCAGTGTACATCTGTTCGTGGCATTAGTCGCTGCAGATTCACATGCGCCCACCCGCCTCCCCGGGAGCCTGTAGCCGTTTAGAAGTTGATCTTGAACATTTGTAAATTTGTAAATATATTACTTTAAACTTCATTATGTACATATGTATTCACTCCATTGCATGGGCACTATTACTAGCATACACAACTCCTACCTCACCCTCTGCGGGGAAAACAATCTAAGATGGAGTCGACGCCCATGCGCAATGGAGTCGAAATGGGAGGAGTCCCTCAGTCTCGTGACTCGAAAAGACTTCTTCGAAGAAAAACAACTTGTAACACTCCGAGCCCAACACCAGATGGCGGGATGTGCACAGCATGTGAATCTGCAGCGACTAATGCCACGAACAGATGTACACTGGGTAAGTGACATTTTCCATATGATCATGCAAGGTCTCATTTGCAGCAAAATAGTAAAAGAAAAATGTTAATTTTCTGGAGAAAATTCTAGCTCCCAAGTGGTCACTTTGGAAGTGAATGCTTTATAAAATAGGTATGCTATGTTATTGAATGTTAATACATCCTTGAATTTCCTTGTTGAAATAATTGAGAGTCTATCCCTGATATTTTAGTTCAAACATTTGTAGTTTTTACTGCTGTCTTCAAGACTGTCTCCTTCTCTCTGTCTTTATGACTCCTCATATATGCTTGTTATATCCTATGCAGGACTTAGTTTTGCTTTTTGCCACACAGTCCTTCCCACAATCATAATGGACGGATCTATGATGCCACAGTAGAGCTATAAATGAGGGCTTTCTGCCTTCAAAGCATGAAAGTAATAGCTCCACCAACTTTGTTCCAATGAGCTGTATTTTGTGCACTTGTGTACCCCTTACTACCAACTTTCCAAAATACTTTATTCGATTGTTTAACGCAATCATAAAAGCAAATAAATATACACATAGCACCAATCAAATTCCTCTTAACAATAAATAGATAAAATATATAGCATTATGTCATGAAATTCACTAAGAAAGTTTAAGATCAATAATTCATTAAAAACAAATAAACTAGGTGAGAAACGATGTTGTCAAATATATATATATATTTTTTTAAATAGAAAACTAATAACGTTACTAAAATCATTCTACATGGAAACCGCCTCAGTTTTGCCTAAAGGTGCGAGCTAGCCTTCATGGCTGCACACAAGAAAATAGCTAAACCATTACAAATTTGAACTGATGGAAGATTCACACTACCATCTTTATGGTCACATAGCACTTTGAGAAACTAGACAGCCTTTTGGTTCTGGGATACCCTTTGGCTGGAGTGTGTCATTCTGGATAGTGTCAGGCAAGATTAAAATACATTAGTTGTGCATTATAATGGATAGTGATGGCTAGATCCTGTCATTTTCGTAGCAGTCATGCTTTCTGTGAATGGAACTGATATTAACATAATCTGATTTTGATTATGTGCCCTCTAGAACAGAACATGATCTCTCTGCTTGCAGCTATGACAAAGCCTGTTGTTTGCCTGTATAGTCCTTCTTTGGCATAACTTTGTCACTGTCTCTTGCTTTCCATGACTATCTTCACACACTCCAGCATTTCCCTGGATCACTCACTGCAACCCAATAGTATACTATCTAGTACGTTACTGGTCCCAATAAAAAGAAGTGTTATTGACGTGTACTAGATATATATATTTTTGTCAGTGCACAAATCTATAAAATTCTTGCTGAAACCACTATTTTAAAATGTCATATCTGATAGAGACTTCAAGCCACAGATTCCTTAATACCTTACCTTTGAATTTTTCCCAGGCGTCAGACTGGATCCAAAAGATATTTTGTGAGTACCCCTACGTGCCGATACGTAGCATTGGTCGGCTCCGCGCTGTGGCATTCGTGCCGGGAGTGACACCCACTTCACTTAAATTGGCATCCCCTCGGTGCACGGACATCAGGTCTTTTTTTTTTTCAGACCAGCCAGCACAGATCCGAAGAGAGCTATCCCTCTATTAGTTTTTGACAGGATTTTGTCAATGTGGGGTCAAACTATTTTGAGGTATTTCCTCCTGGTGTGTTATGTGAATATATCATTGAGGAAGACAGATTTTAAACCCTGTGGCGCCTGTCACCGCCCATGTTGGTGATGGACCCACACCCGTGTATGCCTGTGGTATCTGAAGTGTGATCACAACTCTAAGTCGTGCTCCGACTCCTGGGCCATGACGCCAAAGTCTTTCGGGGATTGGTCTCTAAAGCAGCTCGCGGCCTGGCAGGCAACTCCATTGAGGTCTCAATCCCATTCGAGAGGGAGGTCCCGAAATTGTTCCAGGAGTCCCAAGTCATCCTCGTCCCACACAAAGCCATCGGGACATTCAGGTAAGAGGCACAAGAAACATAAGAAGTCAAAGCACACCTTTGACTTCTCCTCGTTTGTCGGCCAATGCGACGAAGGAACATTGGCGTTCAAGGCATGGTTCTTCAGAACCTATGTCAGGACCTACTCTGAGCCCCCCCACATTTCTGGGAATCAGAGTGACCTCTACTCAAGTTAAAGAATTGTATGGAGCCATGCACTTAATTTTTGAGCGGGCCGTCCCCTCCGAAGCTCCTACGGTGGTTAGGGGAGGCTCCATCTGGTTCCGCCCTCGTGGCTCAGACAGGCCCCCCCATTGATCCAGTCATGGATCTGGACCGGCGGCAGTCGGGCTACTGCAACCTTCCCCGGGTCCGACACGTTTCTGGTGCCAGCCCCATTGTAATCCTTGAATCCGACATGGAGCTGGAGCCTCGTTGACCGATGCTGATTCGGATGCCTACAGGACTCTTGTGTCCTACGTCGGTACTTCAGCCTTATTTTAAAGAGCTAGTCCTCATGGAAGTATGGAAGGGGTCACTGGACCCTTTAGAATACCAGTCAGAAAAGCAGGATATGGACTGGTGTGAGGAACTGGATGACGACAGCAGACTGGACACATCTCCAGATAGCGGCATGTTCTCTCACCCTACCATCGCTCCCGAGGAGGGAGCTACCTATGATATTGTGGGGAACAGGTTAGCTAAGGTCCTGGATCTCGAGTTGCCCTCAGTGGCAGTCAAGACCATCATCTTGATGGAGGTGCTGCAACCAGGAGCTTCATCCTCTGAACTTCTGCTCCCTTTCAATGAAGCCCTCAAAGTTTTGCAAGTCTTTGGGCCTCTAGCTGCCCTCGTCATCCTCAGTCTGCCTATGGAAGGGGCTTTCAACCAGCCTCTGACCTGCAGAAGCTTTCCCAGCCGCAGCGTGGATGAGAACACGGTTTTCCTCGATCACCTGGGTCGAGTAGCTAGCGGTTCGCTTCAATCACCACCAGCCCTCCACCCCTCTCCCTCCAGCAGCGACAGCCTCCAAACCTTCCTCATCCTCAGCCCTTTTAGATCCCCCACATTCTGTTTTGGCGGAGCTCAGCTCCATTTTTCCACACTGATATGGGGCCCTATCTGACACTGAGTGACCCCAAGAAAATTACAGCTCCTAGTGGGCCAGGGCAGACTGGGCACTCCTTCCTTTGAAGCATACTTCCTGGCGGCACAGTTGCAGTGACTTTCTCGCTAGACGTTACAGGGGAGAGACCTGTGATTCGCGAGGTATTCTGTAATACTGTCCTCCCTGGAGTACTGATTCACCCCCCAGGGCCTCCAGTTTACAGTAGCACGCACCTGCATGCAAGGAACCCATCACTTTTCCTGCAGCAATCCGACATAAGCACCCAACTTCCCCCTGGTAGGCTTCCCAAGCTTTTATCTCTCCTCAGAAATTGCAATTTGGACATCCCACTTACTACTCATGGATGGCGACCTTTATTCTGACAGTGAGTTCTGAGCTCCTCTCTTTTGATCAGCTTACCACCGAATATAACTTCCAGCTGGTTAGTTACTGCAGATAGGCAACTCCGAAATACTTGCAGTACATTATGGTACCTTACGGGGCCCACTAAATCCAGAACCCCCCTCATCTCCAATTCTGCAAGCTATTCTGACAATGGGCACTGCCCGTAATCTAGTCACTTGGCTATTCAAAGCTATCTGTACCCTCTCAGAGGTTCCCCTTACTACGCTACGACACAAGTGGGAAGAAGATTTTGTGAGGAATGGAAGCAAGTACTATTAAAATCACAACAGATTTCACAAAACTCACATTTTAAGAACATTCAGTGTAATGTCTTGCATAGGGTGTATCTCACTCCTGCGCAACTAAATCGATATTACCCTGGCACACACATTACCTGTCTGCACTGCCCTACCCTAGAGGCAGACCTCCAACATATCCTCTAGTCCTGCACCACTGTACAGAGATATTGGAACGCCATTCACAGCATGCTGCATAAGGTCCCGGACCTGTGGACTTGGGAAGTGTGTACCCTTGGCATCTTTAGGCACCAGATTTGCAGCATTGGCCCTCCTTCTTGCTAAACGCACTGTCACCATACACTAGTGCTCTGCAAATCTGCCACAGGTATAGGCTTTGTATGGTGCCCTCTGTAAATGGGGTGCAGCCGAGTAGGAGGTGCTCGGTGGTAAGGAAGCTTACGGTGTCTGAACAGCCCATGTGTCCTCAGTGAGCTACCTTACTAGATTACTTTCAACAAAAGGTACATAGTTATCACTTGCCACGTTGAAGCCCTTCGTTTGGGTTCTATCATACTTGTGGCCCCATTGCATACACCTTCACCCAGACTCTCAGGTCTATCCCGTTTCACACTCACACCTCCCTACCTACCCCCACACCCCTCCCCTTTTCAGCTGGATTGTATCCTATCTGTGCGTCCCTCATGATATCTTCACAAATTGCTATACCTCTTCTCATGACACTCTTCTTTCCAATGTCCTACACATGGATATAGACCTATTGAATTAACGCTCTTTCATGCTCACTACCCCCTCCCAATTACACACCCTTTCGTTAATCTGAGTTTCACATGCATTTTGCACTGTAGATCTCAAATATGTGCAACACTGTGCTATCACATAGTACAGTTGTACTGTTGAACATGCGGATAATTTCAGATGCTATATGTGTTTAACCGAACTTTAACATGTATTGCAGGTAGGAGTTCATTCCAATTATATGTATGATGTTCAGTGCACCTTTACACCTCCCTCCCTTCCCCCATCTTCTGTTGTACTCTTGAGAAAATCCAATAAAAATATATTTAAAAAAAAATCTTGCACCTTTTAGATCATGGGCTTCCAGGTGGTGGCAGGATCCGCCATCACCTCCGCCACTGGAAGTCCATAACTTCAGACAGGTGAGTTTTACAGATTGTTTGGAAGGGCTACCCCATCCCCTTCAAGATCACTCACCCTTCAATACCTCCATCTTATTACCAGCTGACAGAGGATCATTTGTCCTTGCTTCACAAGTAAGTCAAGGCTCTCTTGGTCAAGGGAGCCATAGAGAGGGTTCCAGTGCAAGAGTTAGGCTGTGGTTGGTTCTTCCTCAGAAGGGAGAAATTCAAGATGCTCACGTAGACTCTGGTCTTGTCTGACCTGGATCCAGAAGACTGGATGGCAGCGCTGGGCTTGCAGCATGACTATTTTCACATCCTTGTCCTGCCTGCCCACAGACAATTCTTGAGGTTCACGTAGGCCACAAGCACTTTGAATTTACCACACTCCTCTTCAGCCTTACCAGCGCCGCTCTGGTGTTCACTTATGTAATGGCAGTGATCGCTGCTCATCTGTGCAGATCAGGAGTGTCAGTCTTCCCCTAGATTTACAACTGGCTGCTGAAGGCAGGCTTTCTCCAGGCTGTCGTCTCCTTGCTTCAGACTCTGACGGACCTCCTGCTTTCTATGGGGTTGACTATAAACATGCCAAAGTCACACCTGACTCCCTCTGAGATGCTTCCTTTCATCTGAGCTCTTCTGGATTCAGTGCAGTTTTGGGCTTATCCTCATGAGCGGCAAGTTCACGATATTCATGTTATGATACCAATGTTTCAGCCTGTGTCCTGGGTTTTGGTAAGACTTACTTTGAGGCTGCTGGACCTCATGGCCTCCTGAATCCTGCTAGTGGTACATGCCAGATGACATATGCAGGCTCTGCAGTAGGACCTGAAGTTCCAGTGGGCACAGCATCAGGGAAACCACTCTGACATGGTCCATATTTCAGAGGCAACTGTAAGGGACCTGCAGTGGTGACTAATGAACTGCGATTATGTGAGAGGCAGGCCCCCCCCTTCCCAAACCAGATCTAATAGTAGTGACAGATGCGACACTCCTAGGATTTGGCGGCTACCTGGGAGAGGTAGTGATCAGAGGACTCTGATCACCGATGGAATCGTGATTCCATATAAACATGATGGAGCTCCGTGCAATTCGACTGGCATTGAAAAGCTTTTTACCCTCCATCAAGGGAAGGCGAGTACAGGTGTTCACGGGCAACATTACTGCCATGTGGTACTACAACAAACAGGGAGGGTTGGAGTCGGGGACTCTGTCAAGAGGCTCTGTGTCTCTGGACATGGCTGGATCAGCAGTGCATATCTGGCAGGTTCCCTGAACGCCAGAGCAGATTAATTCAGCTGTTGAGGCCTAGTGGATCAACGATGGCGTCTCCATCCGCAGGTGGCGCAAGGTCTCTTTCAGCATCGGAGGAGAGCCTTGGTTAGATCTGTTTGCCTCCGCCTAGAGCGAACAATGTCAGCAGTTTAGCATGCTGAGTTTCCCAGTGGCTCTTGCTCGGAGACACTTCTTGTCTTGAGTGGAGATCAGGCCCCCTATGCACCTTTCCACCCATACCACTCCTGCCCAGAGTTCTCAAGAAGATTAGGAATGACTGCACCCAAGTCATCCTTATAGCTCCAGACTGGGCACGGAGAGTTTGATATCCCAAACTACTGCACATGAGTGTCGATTCTCTGATCAGACTGCCTCTTCATGAGGATCTTCTGTCGAAGCAGCAGGATAGGATCTTTGACCCGAACCTGTCATATCTAGGCCTTCTTGCATGGAGATTGAGTGGTGGCAACTAACAGCCTTCGATCTTCCTCCTAAAGTCTGCAATGTTATTCTGGCAGCCAGGCGTCCCTCCGCTAAAACTGTATATACCTGCCGATGGAAGTGATTTGTATCCTGTCCAGAAAAGACAATTGATCCCATTTCTGCTTCCCTTTCTGATATTTTACTTTTTAGCCTTACCCTTGCCCAGCTGGGCTTAGATTTGGGCACTCTGAAGGGTTATCTTTATGCTCTGTCCACGTTCTTGCGGCTGCCTTACCTTTTTATTAAAGTCCCCTATTGTAAATAGATACCTTAAGGGTCTTGTACATATTTCCCCCCTTCTCTTTTTATTATGCCTCAATGGGACCTTAATTTAGTCCTCACTTTCTTGATGTGTGCTCCTTTCGAGCCGCTCCAAACTTGTCCCTATGGCCTCTCACAATTAAAAAGCAATCCTTGTGGCCATTATATCTGCCCAGAGGGTGAGCGAGCTGTAGGCTTTCTCTTCTTAGCCTCCATTCTCCTCAGTTTATCTAGACAAACTGCTGCTTTGCACTAGGGCCTCTTTCCTGCCTAAAGTGGCAACACCATTTGATGTGGACCAATCTGTCACTGTGCCCACTTTTTACGCTTCTCCTACACATCCCTCTAAGGAAGAGGAGTGACTCCATTGTCTGGATCCAAAAACAGCATTGTCTTGCTACTTTGATCAAACAAAAAGAGTTCTGGGTGGACAACCAACTCTTCGTGGGATATGTTGGAGCAAAGAAAGGTCAGGTGGCGGAGAAACGTACCATCTCTCGATGGGCCGTTCTCTGCATTAAGATATGTTATGCATTGGTGAAAAAGCAGCTTCCTGAAGGTTTTACTAGCTCATTCCACTAGAGCTAAAGCTGCGACCACTGCATTAGCACCTGGAGTCCTGGACAACTGCCAGGCAGCAATGTGGGGCTCCCCGCACATGTTTAACAAGCATTACTGTCTAGACACTCAGGTCCATGTGGATGGGCATTTTACCCGTTTGGTCCTGCAGGACTTCTTAGTTTACATTTCTCCACAGAACCACCACTGGGGATGGTATTGCTTGGGTTTCTATACAAAGGTAAGGAATCTGTGGCTAGAATTATCTATCAGAAGAACAAGTTAGTTACCTTCTGTAATGCCTTTTCTGGTAGAGACCATATGTAGCCGCAGATTCCTTGCTGACACACCCATCCTCCGAGCTGTGCGCACAGATTTCTAGGGTTAGGGATGATCCCTTTCAAGATCCTCATTTGCACACACCAGTGTCAGTGCTGTTCAAGACTCTGCTCTTCTGGTGTGGAAAGTTGTGAAAAGTAACTGACATCAGCACGCCCAGATGGTGCACTTATAGGTGAAGGGGGCACCACTTCTGGCATGGAGCTGACCGACCCCCACTTACCGGCGCCCATTGGGGCACTAAAAAAAAAACGGGATCAAGTCTGATGCCTGGGGAGAATTCAAAGATAAGAAATCTGCGGCTAGATATTCTCTCCCAAGACGTTACCGAAGGTAAGTAGCTTGTTTTTTTTTTTTGCCATAATGCATCACATGCCATATATTTTGGAAAAGAGCCCCAACTGCTCCAACTGTATTTGAATCCAGTCCTGTTTTGGTATTCTACTCACCATTTTAAGCAGTTTTTTTAAAACATCCTTATGGGAGGATCTCCGAATGCACTGTCTAGTTGTATTTAATTTCTATCAGTTTTGGCCAATGTTACTGGCCCAAGGTGCTTTGAGATTCCATTGGTGGAATACTTTTATCCCGCAGTGCCAAAGACATGAGTTTTGTGAGGAGGTAAAATAAAGATTTGTATTCATATGTGCATGCTGTTTGAACTTATATTTATGGTTCATTAATCCAAAGCCGTTATTATTAGGGTGGGGGCCTCCTAAGAAAATGCTGTGAGCTTTCAGTACTGAGTGGTTTCAGGATCAAAAATGTGTATGCACGTTTACAATGTTTAACATTCTGAGGATACTTTTAATGGTCCCAAAATCTTTTCTGATTGAATGCAATACTCGCAGAAGCATACTTACAGAAGCTTGAAATCAATATTGATGATTCTTTGCTTTGAAAATAAATTGTACAGAAAAAAACTACTAGAAAAAAACGTTTTGGTAAACTACTGTGTGCAATTTTAGGTAGCATTTCTATGAAGAGTAATTTAATTAAATGTGTTTGATAACATGCTGGTATTTCCCAAAAATATTAATAATGTAAAATCCATTTAAAGCGAGTTTTGGAAGATTATGGCAAACATGAAAATAAACCAGCATTCTCAAAATCAGTAGTCTGGCGTTCGCTGTCAGGTTTATGGGTGTGTCATGTTTTCTTTTTTTTTTTTGGAGGTAGCTGCTGGAGCCTTGTCAATATAATTAAAACACTGGCTAAAAGCACAACTGTGTTTTTTTTGTCTAGAAAAGTACAGGGTGCCATAGTAGAGCCAGGCAAAGAAGGTAACATCTTTATGTGCTGATGGCCCACTTGTCAAAGAGCACAATGTTGTTACAGTGAAGTTAACTTAATAGGTAGTTATGTATGTATGTAAGAGAGTGGCCCTTTTTGGCGTGTTTCCACAATTGGCACATCCCTGGCACACAGATAAGACCCATGTAAAAGGTACCAGTGTACTAAGCGCCCTGTGACCAGAAAGGATCCCTACGGGCTGCAGCATGTATTGTGCCACCCTAAGGGACCCCTCACCAAACACATGCACACTGTCATTGCAACTTGTGGGTGCTGGTGGGGAGAAATAGGGAAAGTCAACATGGCATCCCTCACATGGTGCCATGCCCAACAAGTACTACAGCCCTGAGACAGGGTGCACTGTACCACAGGTGAGGGCATTGCTGCATGAGCAGTATGCCCCTACAGTGTCCAAGTCCATTCTTAGACATTGTAAGTACAGTGTGTCCATATTAAGTACATGGGCTGGGAGTTTGTCATCACAAACTCCACAGCTCCATGATGGCTTCACTGAAGGCTTGGAAGTTTGGTATCAAACTTCTCAGCACAATAGACCCACACTGTTCACAAGAATTTACAGAAGAAGGCATGGCAACCGTACTCCAAGAAAAAAGTTGTAGGCTGCATGGCAAAATTAGGGCATTGCTAGAATGAAGTCCCTGCTAACATACAAGTCCTGGCATAATTAAAGACTAGTATCAGACCTCTGAGATAATGAAAACACTCTCATAATTTATCACCTCACTGCCTGGCATCAAAGGGACAAGTGGAGTTGTGTACAGGACAAGTAGCTTTGTGAAGTTTCCTGTCCCATGGACAGATAGATATTTTATAAATGTCATACTCCAGGACTATCTTTAGAGTTAACTTTGAATTACCTTTTGTTTTGACTCAAATACTTTAACAAGAACTATTTGTCACAATTTTTGCCTACAAAGCCTTCAGCCAGAATAATACCATAATCAAAAAATGTGACATCACTGTGTGCTTTAAAAATCTTACTAATATTGCTCACGCTTTCAAGAATGTTTGAAGATGGAACCCCTACCACAAAACCCTCCCTTTCATGTTTTCATTAGTGGGGGCCATGCCCCCCAAAATAGATCTTTTTGGAGAATGGTTTTCTCTCTTTGGCTAATTCTATTTCTTCAGGGCCTCTCTTTGATCCGTTTCCTAATAGAACCTGTAAGGATCTGGCAGGAGAATCCTTCTCGCTCTTGCAGTTGATATGTAATCAATCTCTGAAAACAGGCAGAGTTCCTTCAACTTGGAAGAAAGCTATTGTATTCCCCATTTAAAAAAAAAAAATCCATCCCAGGCAGTTATAGGCCAATTTCCCTACTACCTTTTCCATTTAAAATATTGGAGTGGCATGTCAGCAAAATTCTGTCTCAGCATCTTGAGCACAATACCTTGCTGGAAGAGGATCAATTTGGTTTCCGGCCAGGACACAGAATTGAATCACCACCTCGTCAAGGCTATGTATGAGCTCCATATGACAATCGATGACAGCAGACCAGCTATTCTGATTTTGTTAAATCTTTCTGCTGCCTTTGATTCAGTGAACCATAATATTCTTTTAGAAAGATTGTCTGCAGCAGGAATAAATGGGGTTGCGCTGAGTTGACTTCAGTCCTATCTGTCAGAAAGTAGCCATGCTGTTGCTCTTCCTATTTTTCGATCGTTTTTTTAGAGAGGTGACACTAATGAAATCGCCTAACATCCACGTAGTGAGCTATGCGGATATTACACAATTAATCCTGGCACGGGATAGCAGCCATCATGTTGAAACCATGATCTTTCACAATTGTTTGGAAGATATTGCCAGCTGGCTTAATATCAAAACCCTGAAATTCATCCGGGATAAAACGGAGATTTTATGCTGTCCAACTAATAAAGTTCCTTTTGGTCTGCCAACTAAGTTCTGGTCTTTACCAACCCAGAATGAGCTTTCTCCTTTGGGCACTGTCCATAATTTATGAGCAATATTTGATAACAATTTATCTTTGGAAGCTCTTGTTACTAAACTAGCAGGAACTCGTTTCTCACTCCTATTCTTCCCTTATTGTATTCTACTGCCAAATCTCTGGTCGTACGCAGTGTGATCCTGAGTAGACTAGATTATTGCAATGGGCTCCCACTTGGAGCACCTGACTATTGCATAGACTTCACCGAGTTTAGGTAGTGGCTGCCAAGCTGTGCTCGATTGGCCTAGAAGATCCTCTGCCTCAGAAGCTCGAAGTAAGCTTCACTGGCTTCCGACTAGGCAGAGGATTGATTTTAAAGCCTTGTATATGGTGTTGAAGGCTCTCCAGGGGTGTGGCCCCATGTATTTACTGAGGTTTCCAGAGATACACACCTGGAAGATGTTTGCGCTCATCTTCAGCCAACCTGTTGTGCATTGCTAAGTTTAAGAAGATCCGCTGGGGTGGGCGGGGTATATGCCTACCTCGTAAAGGCAGCCCAGCTTTGGAACTAGCTAAGTATCAGGCGTAAATCTAAACTTCTCAGCTACAGAAGGGCTTTGAAAATCTATCTCTTCTTGATGATTGTATGTGGCTGTGTAAGGTGAGGTGGTCCAGTTATTGGCTCTCAGTGCCTGGATAACTTTTAGGTGACAAATGTGCTTTATAAATGTTTTAATTAAATAAATAAATAGTACTGGCTTCGGGCCTACTTCCTTTCCTTTATTCATGGTGTTTGCCTATCACTCCCTTCTTCCCTTTCATTGTCCTTTGTGCCATCCACACATCTCTCGCCATTGATCTTTTTGGATATATCTCAAAGGAAAGTAATTTTTACAGAATGGGAAGGTGGCAATTAGCGGCTATGGCGGCCAGCAGTTTTAAAGGTACTAGCTCTTTAGCCGGCTGGCTCTGGGTTCAGGACTGGCAGTGGGAGCTGCAGATAATTGGAATGTCTCCAAAGCAAGGCAGAGCCATGAGGAGGAGATCTCCACCTACCGACAGTGTAACCCAAAGAGTGCTATTTAAGGAAGAAGGTTTTAGATATATTCATCAATCTCCTATTAAACATCAGATATGTGTGCCAGGCAGAGGCTGGCGTCCAACCTATGCAATCACAGTGTGGATTGTGTGGACCCTCAGGCATCCATTCACGATCTTCCAGTTTATTCACAGATCCAAGTGGTGACTTGCAGTGCCTAGGGGCAAATTCCAGAATTTTATCCAGAGCATCATCCAATGGCTATAGGCCAGTGCTCCAACTTCCGCTCTCCTCCTCATTCTGTCCTTAGATCACAACATGACAACTGCTGATTCCTGGCACTGCCTCCATCAGAACAGAGTGTCTCTGTTGTAAGCTTTGAATATCCCAGCAGTGCCTCCACTATAGACACTGCAGAGCGATCACAGCAGTGCCTCCTCTGTAAGCAATGCAATCATATCCATTAGTGCCTTCGTGTCAATCACTGCAGAACCCAACAGTGCCTTAATGTAAGCCTGCCAATTAAAATAATGCTGTCATTGTAAACAGGGTAGATCCCAAGTGCTTTTACTGTAAGGGCTGCAGATCCCAGCAGTACCCCAACTCTAAGCACTGGAGGCAGATCCCAGAAGTGCCTCCACTGTCAATTGCATTTCACTTCAGTTCCTCCTCAGTAAACCGTGACGATCCAAACAGTGCCTCTACCGCAGGCACTGCCTATCACAGCAGTGCATCCACTTTAAGCGCTGCAGACAAAACCCAGCAGTGCCACCTCTGAAAGCACTGCCCATCCCTGCAGTGCTTCTCCTGTAAGCACTGCAGACAGATCTAGCGATGTCTCCACTGTATGCAGGGCACATCCCATCAGTGTCCTGTCAGTGCTGCTGATCCAAGCAACACCTTTGCTGCAAGCACTGCAGATATCCCAGTGGTGCCCCCACTGCGATCACAGGGCAATCAGTATGGCAGTGCCAGATGGGGTTGTCTAGCTGGTCCATGTGTGGGCCTTTTCTTTTTGATGTTTGCAAGCCTCTTCTATGGTTTGGTGGCGTCTGTTTTTACTATTCATTTTCACGATATTACCAGAAACACTGCAATTGAGCAAACAAATCTATGCAGACTCTCATACGTCCCTCGGGTACTTCCTCACTTCCCTGTTCCTTCCACCTGCCCTCCTTCCGTTGTCTGTGCTGTTGCCACCTCCTAGGCACCTTCCCTCCAGTTGTGTGAAATGCTAGGAAGAGAATTAATTCCCAAGCTGCTCAAGGTGCTCCACTTCCTGATAAGCAGCAGATCACTGGTGTATTGTCAATATGCAGGGACTCATGGCAATATACAATCGTGCCCACTGGGACCACGTGGAGCACTTACTCCTATACCTCCCAGAGGAGCACAGGAAAAGACAAATTGTTAGTGAGGGACAATGCATTTCCAACAGTTAAATTCTCGGTGCTTTGGACTTGGCTGATACTGCAGCCAGAGGTATCAATACCAGTGTCCTCTTACGCCGGCATGCGTGGCTCTGTATTTCCGGGTTCTAACAATATTAAATGTACCATTCGATAAAGAGTATCTTTTCAGTCTGCAAGTAGATCAGGCATTAGAAAAGATGTCAAAGGACAAAAAGGTGGCAAAATCCATGGGAGTGCTCCAACTTCCTGCTTCTCGTGCCGCTTTTCATAGGCCACAATAGAAGCCAGCCTCTAAATGTCATGGGGAAATATCTTCATCCTACAGTAAAGGTCATCAACACACATCCTCACACTGAGGTTTTTACAGGAGTTCATATAGGGGAAGCAACTACAGGGAAGGGTAAAACACCCTCCCCTTGATCCTCTACACAAGCATTAATATGTGGTGAAATGCCTCTGTATCATTTCGACAAGCAGGCCAAACCCACTCATAAAGTTAGGACTTTCTCAACTCCGTGCCATAGTTATGATAATTATTATCACATAAATTATACAACATGGATACTGTCTGGAGCTCAGTTCCACACCTCCAAGCATCCCACTTCACCGTCACAAACTTTCACAGGATCACATCACTCTCCTGAAACAAGAAGCACAGTCTTTACTAGCAAAAGGGGCAATAGAACCAGTTCCTATTCAACATCAAGGAACTGGAGTGGATTCCCTTTACTTTCTCAAACCCAAGAAAGATGGCTTGCGAAAACCCATCCTAGATCCCAGATGTAGGAAGTTGGCTCTGCATATACTGTCTCAAAGTGAGAGATAGTGTGCACAGAGTGCAAGGGTTCCCCTTAGAGGTTGATAGTGGCAAAATTAGATAATTCTAATGCTCTATTTTTTGGTAGTGTGGTCGAGCAGTAGGCTTATCAGAGGGTAGTGTTAAGCATTTGTCACACACCGGCAATAAATGAGGAACACCCATTAAAAGACTAAACTAATTCCAGGCCAATAGGTTTTTATATAAAAAAAATACCTTTTTGGTTCTAGAAACCAGCAAATGCAATTATATAAGTTCCACTTTATAATAAAATGTGAACAAAAACGGAAATCTCAGTCATTCTCAGACATTTATCCTTACAAAACGACATGTGTAAAGCAAGTAACCATGTAATCAAACAGCCAAGTGTGCTGATGAATTATTTATTTGTTGGAGGACTCAGACACTTGAGCGTGTCTCCTTCTGACGGAACCTTCTGACGGAACCTTCTGACGGAACAGAACATTAAAATAATAATACCCTTCTTTCAAATACGCTCAACAGTGTCAGATGTCAAACTTGTGAGCGTTCAATGTCACTTTTAGAGAGACGTGTTTGAACCTATGGGTTTTAAGAGTTCATTGGAGGCTTTAGAAGAGGATTGCAAGATTGCCGCGAAAGTGAATGACATCAAATTGTCACAAATTATGCAAACCTCATCTCCATATAACTACTGATTTCAACTGATTCATTCATTTCCTCTTATTTTGCGGGGTACTAAACCACTGAAGTGTTTTTTTGTCAACACAAGCCTTGAAAACAGCACACACTTCAGGGTCCAAATTTCTTACCACTGCTCACCAATCACCTTTCCACTGTTCTCATTATACTTGACCTCTGCACACCATGTAACACAGTCCACTGCTTGTTGAACTTGCCTCCCATCTCTGGAATGATTCCCTTCCTACCAATCTGATTACTATTTTACAGTCTCCTTGCGCTGTTCACATTCTCCTCCGACGCCCAGCCATCCCAGTTGATATACCTTCAGCTTTTGATATCACTTATACACTGATGACCCTTGGATGTTTGTCCCCTTCCCGCATGTGATTCCCCCTCTTTCCAAACACCTCATTGTTACTCACCATATGTCTTTGGGATGGGAGCCGCTCCTTAATATTAGAACGTTTTAAAACTGAAATAGTCCTGTTTCCGGTATCATCTACACCCTCTTCGACTCCCATTCCACTGCCAGTGGATGACACTGTCACACTTTAGGGAGGAATTTAGGGCCTCCTTTGCACTCCAACACACAGGTAGGGCCCCCAATAGTTTTGTTATTACATTTTCCAGGTTTCATCTGATAAACATCGCAAAAATCCACAAACACTTTCCTTCCAAACATATATTTGTATTAGCCAGGTGTTAGGATTACCCTTATAAGCCCTTGTTCCCTTGGACAGAATGATAATTTATTTTACCATTTGGACACTATGCAACCTACCTAGATAATATAATGTTCGATGGCATCTGTCGTTGTAGATACGCATGTTCTGCAATAGCTCACAGTGACTCCTCCTTTTGTCTCCATTGCGCATGGGCGTCGACTCCATCTTCGATTGTTTTTTTTCCGCCATCGGGTTCGGACGTGTTCCTGTCGCTCCGAGTTTCGGAACGGAAAAAATAGTTAATTTCGGAAGATTTTCGTCGGTATTGTTGCGTTCGGGATCGGCGTACTTAGATTCAACACCGCATCGAAGATCGAAGAGCTCCGGTGCCCTTCGGGGTAGTTTTTCGATCCTCCGTTGGGGCCTGGTCGGCCCGACCGCGTGCTGAGGAACGCCGATGGAACGGACCCCGTTCCGTTTCTGCCCCAAATGCCACAATAAATACCCCTACACAGACCAACACTTGGTCTGCAACCTGTGCCTGTCACCTGAGCACAGCGAAGACACCTGCGAGGCCTGTCGTGCGTTCCGGTCCCGAAAAACACTCCGAGACCGTCGAGCCAGAAGACTTCAAATGGCGTCCGCACCGACAGCCCGACGGGAGTTCGAGGAACAGGAAGAGGAAGGTACCTTCTCGATCCAAGACTCAGACTCCGAAGGATTCGACGATACACAAACCGTGAGTAAGACGTCGAAAACCACACAAAGAAACATTTACAAGGCCCAGGGGACGCCACTGCCACCAGGCCATGGCTCGACCCATAAATTCGGTGACCGACCGTCGGCACCGAAAAAGGCCCAAACAGTGCCGAGATCGTCCGACTCCGGTCGAGACACCGGCACGCAGCCTTCTCGGGACCGAGAAAGTGCTGGAGACAAGCCTCGACACCGAGATGCCGGTGTGGACACGGCTCGACGCCGAGACAGCGGCACCGAAACAGATCGACGCCGAGAGGTTTCGGCCCCGAAAAGGAAAAAAGTCACCTCGGAGCCGAAAAAACACGCAGACAAAGTTTCGATGCCGAAACAAACTGCAAGCGACCCAGCTTCGGGCTCTTATACAGAAGAGCACTCGCTAACCTCCCAAATGCAAAAGCATAGGTTTGAGGAAGAGCTACAAGCAACTGATGCGGACCATACGCAAAAGCGTATCTTCATTCAGCAGGGGACAGGAAAAATAAGCACCCTTCCCCCCATTAGGAGAAAGAGAAGGTTGGAGTTCCAGACGGAACAAGCACCACAACCAAAAGTGGTGAAAAGAGTTACACCACCACCCTCTCCTCCGCCCGTGATTAACGTTTCACCAGCACAAACGCCATCACACTCCCCAGCTCACACCACCATGAGCCAGGGTGACCAAGACCAGGACGCATGGGACCTATACGACGCCCCAGTGTCAGATAACAGCCCAGAGGCATACCCTACAAAACCATCTCCACCAGAAGACAGCACCGCGTACTCTCAGGTGGTGGCTAGAGCAGCACAATTTCACAACGTAAGCCTCCACTCAGAACAGGTCGAGGATGATTTCTTGTTCAACACACTCTCCTCCACCCACAGCTCCTACCAAAGCCTGCCTATGCTCCCTGGTATGCTCCGGCACGCAAAAGACATATTTAAGGACCCGGTCAAAAGTAGGGCAATCACACCAAGGGTGGAAAAAAAGTATAAGCCGCCTCCTACGGACCCGGCTTTCATCACAACACAGCTGCCACCAGACTCTGTTGTTGTAGGAGCAGCTAGGAAAAGGGCCAACTCTCACACTTCTGGAGATGCACCACCCCCAGATAAAGAAAGCCGCAAGTTCGATGCAGCTGGTAAGAGAGTCGCAGCACAAGCTGCAAACCAGTGGCGCATCGCGAACTCCCAGGCACTACTTGCGCGCTATGACAGAGCCCACTGGGACGAGATGCAACATCTCATTGAACATCTGCCCAAAGACTTCCAAAATAGGGCAAAACAAGTGGTTGAGGAGGGACAGACCATCTCCAACAACCAGATCCGTTCCTCCATGGACGCTGCAGATACAGCTGCACGGACAATTAATACATCTGTAACTATCAGAAGGCATGCATGGCTCCGAACGTCTGGATTTAAACCAGAGATTCAACAAGCAGTTCTCAATATGCCTTTTAATGAAAAAGAACTGTTCGGTCCAGAAGTGGACACAGCGATTGAGAAACTCAAAAAAGATACAGACACTGCCAAAGCCATGGGCGCACTCTACTCCCCGCAGAGCAGAGGGAATTACAGCACATTCCGTAAAACGCCCTTTCGAGGGGGGTTTCGGGGTCAAAGCACACAAGCCAGCACCTCACAAGCAACACCGTCCACTTACCAGGGACAGTATAGAGGAGGTTTTCGGGGACAATATAGAGGAGGGCAATTCCCTAGAAATAGAGGGAGATTTCA
The DNA here is from genome assembly GCF_031143425.1 of Pleurodeles waltl. Classification (NCBI taxonomy): domain Eukaryota; kingdom Metazoa; phylum Chordata; class Amphibia; order Caudata; family Salamandridae; genus Pleurodeles; species Pleurodeles waltl. The sequence goes on along the minus strand of NC_090442.1, from coordinate 856,335,525 downwards.
AAGCCCCAAAACCCCTACTACTAAACAATGACTCACATGTCACTCACCCCCTCCACACAACACCAGTGGGGGGAAGAATAGGTCATCATTACAAAGCATGGGAGGAAATCACTACAGACACTTGGGTTCTAGCAATTATCCAACATGGTTATTGCATAGAATTTCTACAATTCCCTCCAAACATACCACCAAAAGCACAAAATTTAACAACACACCATTCCAATCTCCTGGAGATAGAAGTGCAGGCACTATTGCAAAAGAATGCAATCGAATTAGTGCCAAACACACAAATAAACACAGGAGTTTACTCACTGTACTTTCTGATACCAAAGAAGGACAAAACGCTGAGACCAATCCTAGACCTCAGAGTAGTGAACACTTTCATCAAATCAGACCACTTCCACATGGTCACATTACAAGAAGTATTGCCATTGCTAAAACTGCACGACTACATGGCAACTTTAGACCTCAAGGATGCTTATTTCCATATACCAATACACCCATCGCACAGGAAATACCTAAGGTTTGTATTCAAAGGAATACATTACCAATTCAAGGTACTGCCTTTCGGATTAACAACCGCACCAAGAGTCTTTACCAAATGTCTAGCAGTGGTCGCAGCACACATAAGAAGGCAGCAAATACATGTGTTCCCATATCTAGACGACTGGCTAATCAAAGCCCATTCGTTAATAGAGTGCTCAAATCACACAAATCATATCATACAAACCCTCTTCAAACTAGGGTTCACCGTCAATTTCACAAAATCCAAAATTCTGCCACGCAAGGTACAACAATACCTGGGAGCCATAATAGACACATCAAAAGGAGTAGCCACTCCGAGTCCACAAAGAATTCAAAATTTCAACACCATCATACAACGCATGTATCCAACACAAAAGATACAGGCAAAGATGGTATTACAACTCCTAGGCATGATGTCATCATGCATAGCCATTGTCCCAAACGCAAGACTGCACATGAGGCCCTTACAACAATGCCTAGCATCACAGTGGTCTCAAGCACAGGGTCACCTTCTAGATCTGGTGTTAATAGACCGCCAAACTTACCTCTCGCTTCTGTGGTGGAACAACATAAATTTAAACAAGGGGCGGCCTTTCCAAGACCCAGTGCCACAATACGTAATAACAACAGATGCTTCCATGACAGGGTGGGGAGCACACCTCAATCAACACAGCATACAAGGACAATGGAACGTACATCAAACAAAACTGCATATCAATCACCTAGAACTTCTAGCAGTTTTTCAAGCACTAAAAGCTTTCCAACCAATAATAGTTCACAAATACATTCTCGTCAAAACAGACAACATGACAACAATGTATTATCTAAACAAGCAGGGAGGGACGCACTCCACGCAGTTAAGCCTGCTAGCACAAAAAATTTGGCATTGGGCAATTCACAACCAAATTCGCCTAATTGCACAGTTTATACCAGGGATACAAAATCAACTCGCAGACAATCTCTCTCGAGATCACCAACAGGTCCACGAATGGGAAATTCACCCCCAAATTCTGAACACTTATTTCAAACTCTGGGGAACACCTCAGATAGACTTGTTTGCGACAAGGGAGAACGCAAAATGCCAAAACTTCGCATCCAGGTACCCACACAAACAATCCCAAGGCAATGCCCTATGGATGAACTGGTCAGGGATATTTGCTTACGCTTTTCCTCCTCTCCCTCTCCTTCCTTACCTGGTAAACAAACTCAGTCAAAGCAAACTCAAACTCATATTGATAGCACCAACTTGGGCAAGGCAACCCTGGTACACAACGCTGCTAGACCTATCAGTGGTACCCTGCATCAAATTGCCCAAAGGCCAGATCTGTTGACACAGCACAACCAAAATATCAGACACCCAGATCCAGCATCGCTGAATCTAGCAATCTGGCTCCTGAAATCCTAGAATTCGGGCACTTACAACTTACCCAAGAATGTATGGAAGTCATAAAACAAGCAAGAAGGCCATCCACCAGGCACTGCTATGCAAGTAAATGGAAGAGGTTTGTTTGCTACTGCCATATTAATCAAATACAACCATTACACACAACTCCAGAACATGTAGTGGGTTACTTGCTTCACTTACAAAAATCTAACCTAGCTTTCTCTTCCATTAAGATTCACCTTGCAGCAATATCTGCATACCTGCAGACTACCTATTCAACTTCCCTATATAAAATACCAGTCATTAAAGCATTCATGGAGGGCCTTAGGAGAATTATACCACCAAGAACACCACCTGTTCCTTCATGGAACCTAAATGTTGTCCTAACTAGACTTATGGGTCCACCTTTTGAACCCATGCACTCCTGCGACATACAGTTCCTAACCTGGAAGGTGGCATTTCTCATCGCCATTACTTCCCTGAGAAGAGTAAGCGAGATTCAGGCGTTTACTATACAGGAACCTTTTATACAACTACACAAAAATAAAGTCGTCCTAAGGACCAATCCTAAATTTTTGCCAAAGGTTATTTCACCGTTCCATCTAAATCAAACAGTGGAACTTCCAGTGTTCTTTCCACAGCCAGATACCGTAGCTGAAAGGGCACTACATACATTAGATGTCAAAAGAGCATTAATGTATTACATTGACAGAACAAAGAACATCAGAAAGACTAAACAACTCTTTATTGCATTTCAAAAACCTCATGCAGGAAACCCAATTTCAAAACAAGGTATAGCCAGATGGATAGTTAAATGCATCCAAATCTGCTACCTTAAAGCTAAACGACAGCTGCCCATTACACCAAGGGCACACTCAACCAGAAAGAAAGGTGCTACCATGGCCTTTCTAGGAAACATCCCAATGCAAGAAATATGTAAGGCAGCCACATGGTCTACGCCTCACACATTCACCAAGCACTACTGTGTAGACGTGTTATCCGCACAACAAGCCACAGTAGGTCAAGCTGTATTAAGGACATTATTTCAGACTACTTCCACTCCTACAGGCTGATCCACCGCTTTTGGGGAAATAACTGCTTACTAGTCTATTGCAGAACATGCGTATCTACAGCGACAGATGCCATCGAACTGAAAATGTCACTTACCCAGTGTACATCTGTTCGTGGCATCAGTCGCAGTAGATTCGCATGTGCCCACCCGCCTCCCCGGGAGCCTGTAGCAGTTTGGAAGTTACCTTCAATTATTTATATATGTATCATCTCAACCTTAAATAGGTGCATACTTAGTCACTCCATTGCATGGGCACTATTACTACAATTCAACTCCTACCTCACCCTCTGCGGGGAAAAACAATCGAAGATGGAGTCGACGCCCATGCGCAATGGAGACAAAAGGAGGAGTCACTGTGAGCTATTGCAGAACATGCGAATCTACTGCGACTGATGCCACGAACAGATGTACACTGGGTAAGTGACATTTTCATTACCTCACTTTATCAGTGCTAAACTGAATGGCTATGTGCCAAATACAAGATCTAACATGAAATTCTTACCCTGTTATTTAAAACCATCCACACAACAACCTTCCCTTCCAGATTGGTCACATGACACATCCCAACTTGCAGTTTATGCTCTGCCAATATCCTCCTCCGGACACCCAGATGCCAGTGTGCTTCAGATTTTTTTTTTTTTTCTCTTTGCTCTTGATGCCATATTTGTTCAACACATATTCACACCATCTCTTATTGACTTTAATAGACCCTCAAGGCCTATCTCATTCACCTTAACTTCCCCACTTTATGGTGAGACATAGCCATAAACCCTGCATTCGGAATGTACATGTCATTGATCTACCTGTGCCCATGTTTATGTAACCACTCCAACTGTAATTGCTGTTATTTTTCACTTGATGTGGTGTTAAAAGTACTACGAATTTAATATGTTTACAATAACATGCAACTTGTCCCACCGCCCACTGAAAATGCAAACGAAAGGGCGACTTTGGAATGCTTTCTTGATTATACACGGGTCCAGCCAAGATCTGATCAAGCTGCCTTACATAAAAATAGTTGCATGGTGTCTAGCTTAATCCTGATCCTGACCACGAGGAGGCTGTGCAGTCAGATACAAGGTCTTAGAAGAGGATTCATGAGCCAACCCATCCTCCTGTTTCATTTATCACCCAAGAGGAACAGGACACAAATAGGATCGAGATCAAACCCAGGTCTCGGCTACATAGCACGTTATTTTCCTCCCTTTTAGAAACAGCAAACATATCAGTCCAGTCCCTCTTACCACACAAAGTGGGCAATGATTCCAAAAATCAAAAACCTAATTAGCTGTACTTAAGTGAAGCCTAAGCATTGGAAGAGTTCCATTATGAGTACCTCTCCTTCGGCCGCTCTGGGCACATCGCCGTTATAGGGCTTTTGTGCTTTGGGAAGAATCACTGGCATAACACATCAGGCTCGTGAGTAGAGTAGGTGATGGATACCGCAATGAATCTCCCAGTGCCACCAACATATACAGAGGATAAAATGGATTTACTTCACAGCCCCTAAAAGAGCATCTCCTTTTTTATCCACCATTTTTGATGTATAGTTTTTTCATGGTGCAGGATGCAAACACTACCATTCTTCCACACTTTCCACCTTGAAAGTCTGCCTAGGTTTAGAATGATTGGCCCTTAAGATCTATTGCATGGTTCCCAAGTGATTCTTTGTCATATGTGATATTTTAAGCCAGGCTGGCTGTTTTAGCTAAAATCACTCTGCTTTCTGGGGCACTAAAACAGACACTTAAGAAGGAAGACAGCGAAACCACAGAGCTTGGCATGCTTGATAGTGTTAGCTTAAAAGCTGGCTGATGTTTTTGCATGTGGTATGTTACTTATAAAGCCTCACATAAGATGTGGCAGCCTATTCTGAACAGTGTGCAATTTTGTGGGGCACTGTGCCAGCTCGAATATGTTGAAGGGGAGAGAGCCAGCAACGACTGAGGCAATGTTCACTATAGAAAAGACCTCACAGTTGCAACTTCCTTATACCCACAAACATCAAGGGCCTTGCGCCCAACAGTGTGACCTCTAACTTCGGTCTGGGTGATCTCTTGCCTTTGAGGGGCATCATCCACACATGGTCAGGCTGCTTATGCTGTGGTCTCTAACTGTTACCTTGTGGGTTGGCAGGAGACAAGAAGCTGGCCTGACAGCTTACCACCACAAACCTTTGTCCTGGGTAATTGCCACAAATCATTGTTGAGCCCTCTAACGGTACTGCAAGATAGGATGTCAGCGGGGAACAAATGACCGAAACTTAGATGAGGCTTCCCTGAAACAGGGATACTAAAAACCTCCAAACTGATAGCCTAATCATCAGCAGAGCACTGGAGCCCGGTGGCAATGGAGCACACTTCAGCTGAAGCTCGGAAAGCACATGCTGCGAGTCAGGAAATAGAACCCAGTTCTGATAATCTTGACACTGTAGTAGAAGCGACTGGAACAATCATTTAAGCCTTTAAGCCATAGCTATTGATGTTGGCCTGTCAAGAGAAGATTAAAAAAAAAAAAAAAGGCTAGCCGAAATGGTAACCCAATCAGAGTGTACACTGCAGGAACTGCAGCCATATACGTTTGAATTACAACAGCAGGTCCTGGATTTAACAGATTCTGCGCATTTTCTGGCTAGCAGGGCAGAGGATGCCGAAGTCCGGGCCCAGTGCAGCAAAATAATTGTCCGTACGCCCAAGGGTTCTGAGGGGCAGGACATTATAGAATTTCTGGAAATCTGGATTAAGTTGTGTTTCATTCAGCCAGTGGCTCATGTGCCACCTCATTTGCAGTATGTGACCTTCAAACCTAAGAGGCCATGATGACAAGACTTGTGTTAGTGTTTTTTTTCCAGGGAGAAATGGTCTAATGTCCAGTCTCAGGCCACTAGTTATATTACAGTTATATTGACTCTGCCACCAATTTCAAACAAGACATGGAGAAGTCTTAAAGATGAGCCTTTGGCCTATTTGGGAGAGAATACAGTTGGTGGCTGATTAATGCAGTGTTTATGCTGAGGTTGTCTTACTACCATGTGGAAAGAGCTACTCAGGGCACGGCACCAAGAGCAGCGGTTTGGAAGAAACAAAGGCTTTGCTCACATATCTTAAAGTAGAAAGCTCAGCAGATGGGCCTTCATTTGCCTTTTGAGGGTAAGCTTCTGTTTGCATCATTGACAGTAGGTCATAACCCAATGTAAGGTAGAAGTAGTGGCTAACAAAGATCAGTTCTTTGTTTTAACCGAGCCTTCTCTGAAACTTTCGGGGGGCATTTTGATAAATCAAGAAGGTGCAATGTTTTTATTGCTATACTAATCCCAATGTGTGCATTTCGGCCAGATCAAAGAGTGTCCAGGAAATACAAGTGTTGCAAATGCTTAGTGCCTTCCGTCCCCTGGCCTCACTGCACCTTCTAAAGACCCAGAAGCAATTGTGCATAGTGCCATAGAGCTAGTTTTCCTACAAGAGATCACCCAAGATTTTACTCCTGCTTCTTTGTGGTCATCAGCAAGATGGAGTATTTGTTCAATACTTTTTACTCGTATTGTCTCCTTGCAATAGTCTATTTCTAGTTGAGTACCTTGGTTTAGGTAGTTTTCGTGCTTCACAATGGGAAATGGCTCTCTGTTCTGCATACTATGAAAGTTATCCCTGTGTATTTCTCAGGGCAACGTAACAGGAAGTATATCAGATTGGTGGTGGGTCCTTTATCAATACCAGATAATATATTACGCCAGCAGGTTCCCGCACAGGTTTCAGGAAACATATGACAGTGGTGACAGCCTTTCTTAAGCAAAAGGAATATGAACATTTACATTTCAAGTTGGTTTCTTGTATGCAGAGGCAAAAAGCCATTGGTCCATAAGTCAGGTTGGAAAGCCTGACTTACTCACCAACTATGTACAACGTGTTATAAAAATAAAACAACGAATGAACTGTGTCTGAGAGCGTCTTAAATCATCTCATCCACCATTGGTAAAGAAACACCAACTCCGAATCCTTTAAGAGCTAAACCACTAAGCAAACACCTTCCCTCTCCTCCCCATACTTTAATGCACAATCCTGAATTTTATATTTTATTGCCTTCTAGCTTAGTTTGCACTTTTAGATTGCCTTCTTTCAAGTCCTAGAGTTCTGCTTTGTTTTTTTTTATCGGATATCAACCTTCCATCATCTCTGATTCCCTAAGTACACGACGGACCAAACCATTAATAAGCAGGTAGTGGGGAGCAGCTGTTTATTGGGAATTAATGGGCGGTGCTTATGTAATTTGTACTTGTTGAGTAGGCTCACGTCATTCTGCCCTAGCATGTATGTAGATGATTGACTATTCATTAGAGGAAACAAATTTAATGCATTTTCTTCTGGGCGGTTGAAGAGATGTTCAAGGAATCCTGACATTTAGTAGGGCATTCATGTGTTTAGGTTGTTACTATTAATGTTCCCTTAGAACCTCAGCATCTGTTTGGCTGAGTGTGTATATGTAATCCCTAGCAAAACATTTCATATATCTTGAAGATTCTGTCCTTTTGTGGAATATCATGCTGATATTGCTTAGGAAGGGCTTTTATGTTCTTGCTGGAAGGAGCAAGTTATTTTCTCTTTTGCTATTTCTATATTAGGTGTATTTCAGAAGTACAGAAGTTGCCTCTGATGTGGCTAGAACATTTGACTAATGGACACCCAAACCTGTGCATTGTCAGACTTGCCTAATCTACTGGGGGAACACAAGATGGCCGGAAATGTTCATAACAATTATGCGCAAATAATTTCACATTTGGGCTCCTTGAGTTTAAAAACTCCCATCTAATACGTGGACTTTGTGAATATAGAATAACTAGAAGTTGGTTGATTCTTATTGTAAGGCTCTTATTCAAATATATTGAAACGTAATGTCGCTGTTCATAACAAGTCTGTGGAAGGCAACAAAGTGCAAGTATCAGTGATCTGGTCTTTTTTTAATCACAATGCTTGGACAAATAAGAGCATTTTGAATGCAGCAGAGACTAGACGTATACAGGAAAGCCATGGTGAAAGCATTCACTAATGTAATGTAGGTTAAATTACTAATTGAAAATCCAATATCCTGAGGTAGGGAAAAATAGATGCTTGGTACTGTACTCATTTGCAAACAAAATGATCACTCGGATCCCAGCATAATGTGTACTATGAACACCAGAGCTGTTCACAACCAAAGGCTTCCTGTCTATTGACTAGAGGGCTGCAGGACGTCTAAAGGTGATACCCCCAGTCTTTGATAGAATGTATTTGTAGTTACCCCATTCAGATGTGCATGAATAAGAGACAAGGATGTGACAATTCGATGGTGAGCCTACCTCCACCACTGATTTTCGACATAGGAGGAATCTTGCTAATGTTCAAATAAGTTTAGCCCTAGCTTAGAACTGTAAATCAAGGGAATTAATCATAACTGTCAAAGGAATGCCGATAGACGCTGGAAAGATTAGGAGGGAAGATACCCCCAGAAACACAACATTTTAGGGTTGAGTGGGGATTCAGAAGATGAAAGGGCAACTGCCTGGCTCTGATTGGTGACAAAATATGTGACAAAATATGTCAGCCAAGTAATTTAAAGGAGTTTTTCACTGTCACTCTGACAGTTATAGAAAATACCTGTGTCATACAATTGCTATACAGTCTCCTATTTTTTTTACAAGCGAATCAACATAAACAAAAACATGCTTTCTTTGGGCTCCCAAGATTGTTACCCCATCTTTAACCTTTTATAGACTGATAATAAGATGGCACTGTGTTTTCAATCGGTAATGCTTGATTTCACGCATGCCTTGTGCTGTCTTAGATCACTGTTCATAAGGGGTGATCTATACTCAATTTCTCCATTCTGCATGAGAGCACAGACGTTCCATAAAAATGTTTTAATGTCTCAGTTGATGTTACATGAAGTGAAACCTCTTGTGTGCTTTTTCCAAGGCTTTCTCAAACAGTAGGTTATTATATGTAGTTTGCTTTGAAAAGAAGATGCAATTTAAATCTGTTATTTACAAGTAGATACAGTAAAGTGGAAGCTGTTCCCTTCAAAATAGGCCTCTCCATCAACTTTTTGATAGCTGAGTGACGCACAGGTAATAAATCCTGTTCATCATGGGCTCTCCATACTACTAGTGGTTTTGGACGCACAGGGCAAGAACCCCCTGGATTCCATGTTATCTTATAAAAGTGTTGAAAGTAAATATATACAGTTCTGATCCGATTCAGGAAAGATTTCAGCTGGACATTTCTACAGAAACCTCAGTGATAGCTCTGGGGACAATAGTTTGACTACTGCCAATGAGGATGATTTTCTTCTGGTTCTGCACAACCTGTTTTTGGCTTTCAATAAGCTGCCTCAAAACGTTATCCCAGCTATGACAAGTAACCCAGTTAGGTACACCTTTCTGCTGATCAGTCATTCACTTTATTTTGAGAGCATTTGTTCCAACACTGCGAGTAGTTTCAGTCCTCTTAGTGAAGACACATAAAGACATCCTATGGGGGTTTCCTTTCTTCCCTTTTTATTTTGCTAAAGCATTGAGGCTGCACAAATGCACTGAAGACGGGAATGCGATTGCATCTTGGATGACCGGTCTGGTAAAACAGTGAACTTTATTTGTGATTCTTCAAATCCTAGCCCGAAGAGTTTGCTTCTCGAATACCTAAGCCTCTCTGTTCCATGATAAACACTGACTCTTGAAAGGGGGTGGGAAAAGGCTGTCTCCTAAATGAAGGGGTGGAAACTACACTTTAAGTACTTTTGAGCCCCCCCTCATTTTAGGTCGAGCCTAGGCAGTGTGCATATGCTGCCAGTAAGACCTGCTGCATTCAGTAAAAGGAATTTGGTTGCACCTGCAGCTTACCATAGGTTCACTACATTGTCACTCTTCTTTGCTGCCCCCTAACTGGTCCTCTCAGAAGATGGATCACTTTCGTTCTCAGCTGAGGAGCACCAGCAGTCATTTGGGAGGACCGTTTTTAGGGTCGAGCCTGCGTTGCATGCGCTCGCGCATGTGTGTCGCAGCAAGACGCTTTAGTGTTTAAAAAGGGCTCGGAGCCCTGTCGACGTCACGTCAGTGTTTTTCATTGGTTCGTGGGCTTGCCTAATAAAATCTGCTTGCTTTCATTAGTGGAAGGCATGCATACGTCATGCCTTTTCCGGTAGCTAGCCCTCATCGAGCGCATCGACCAAGGACAGAAAACATGCGAGGCTCGCTGTTTTCTGTCCGGCTCGTGGACTACTTTTTTTCTAATTTACTAGCGCGATTTAGCTTGGCAGAAGTCGAGCGCTTTACATAGTTACTTGCACTTTTTCGGGTTACGTACATAAATGCACTTTTGCTGATAGGTGAAAAGCCGGGTTAGGAGTTTACAACGCTATCAGCTCTAACATGAGTAAACGCGAGACCGATTGCATTGCAAATGCTTGTTTTAATTGTTTCCTGCCTTTCCTCGGCTCGTGTTCTGATGTACGTGTGGCTTTACTTTCACTTCCTGTACACATTCATCCAGTCTTCAACTCTGGCTTCTGGTATGAAAGCGCCCTCAGAAATGCATGCTAGCGCATAGAAAATACCAGTTTTGCTGACACACACTTTTAAAAGATTTCAGAGTGCCCTTTTTGGCAAACATCATGCCAGAGCATCGACACAATGACAACTACAATGCCACTCTCCTTGGTGCCTGAATGAATGAAAACAAAAACTAATGGCAATACAAAACTTTTTTTGTTTACCAACCCCTCTGTCCTTCATGTGTCTCTCTTCCGGAACCATCACAGATGGACCTACTTCTGGATGTCTTTCCTCGACTGCCCTGAGCCACACATTTATCTCCGAGATTGCTGTTCAGCTGAGTAACGATTATCTGGCGTATCACTTCTTCTTCTCAAAATTATTTTTATGGAATGGTTTAGGTTAAAATTAGTATTGAATGACCGCAAACAGCTGCATCTTTGATAGTTTTTCTTTGACTACAGTTGTTAAATGGATCCTTCTTAGAAGCCGGGATGAATGCAGCATTGAGTTTATGTAGCATCTCCAGCTTCCACATGTCGAGCGTTAGGATGGCATACATATTTTCTTTGTTCCATGTTCTTCATGGGGAGTTCCAGCCTATAAACGTACAAAGCCCTTCTTCCGGATAGATCGTCTCACTATTTATTCAATGTTTCAAGCTCAGTGTTGTTTAAAATGGAAATGCAGCAGCCGCGGTGCTGCGCATATGCCATGGTGCTGGCTCATAATCCTAGCCTATGGATGTCACCACCCCATGACAGTGCTCAGGCGACCCCACCACCACCCTTTCCTGTTTAGATCTGTAATATCCCCCGCCCCAGTCATGATGGGCGCTTGGGTGCGAGGAGGGAACAGGTGTCAAATGATGCATTGGAAGGAAGAATGCACTGCTGCGAGTCTGTGCTGTTTTTGCTTGTACCAGGGAAGCTTTCTTAGCTGCCCTATGTGCAGTGTGTGAGAAAAGTATGCACCAGTGCTTTAAATGGGCCGGTACTCACCTGTACTAAGTACCGGCACTTTTGAATTTCCTGCCCTTGAGTACCGGAACTTCTCCATGGCCAAAGAGAGTACCGGTACTCACGGGGCAACAAGGCAACCGCAATCAAATCGGTGTCTCAGAAAGAAGCGCAAAACAACAGAAAAAACAAGTCGGCCCGTTTTCGTGCAGCACTCCGATAATCGAGTGCTAATCTACCCTTAGACTGTGCTAAGCAAGCAGCAGCCCCATGCATTTGATTCATAGCTGCCAGGGAGTCTGGGAGGGGCCCACGTCACACTGTGACTATTAACACAGTGTCCAGTCCGGCTCAATGGAGTCAATAGCACTTTAGGTGTGTGAGTAGAGCCATCTAACAGCCATACATCGTAATTGAGGTAAATCTAAGTGAAGGCTTCCTGCTGTACAGCAGAGTAAGCCAGCACTTGTTTGGTGCCATGGTGAGGAAGAAGGTGGTGATAGTAGCTCTGTGGCAGAGTGGGTGGGAATCCAGGTTTAGTAATGTGAACAGACATCAGCTTATGTAAGCGTTTCTAAAAACAAAACAATTGCATGCCCCGTGTGCATGCATGAGTGCTTGTAAGTGACTGTGCGTGTTCTTGTATGTGAGTGTTGTCTGCAGTGTTCAGCACAGTAACTCTATAGCTGCCAGCCCGACAAGCCCTGCATTCCCACAGTTTGGCTGTGAAGCAAACGTAAAAATGTTCGATTGTAGCAAGTGCAACGTCACTCTCTCTCTCAAGTGCAAATATGTTTTTTTCTGCAGTGCCGCAACACCACTGTACTTTGTTTTTAATAGTCCGTTTTCTCTTGGGTTAATGGAGTAGCTGGGAGAGGCAGAGATGGGCACCCAACAAATTAACAAGGAGAGCCCGGTCAGAGCCGAACTAAGAGTCTGGCTTGGCTTTAAGAGAAGTGCAGAAGTTGAGCCTTGAAAACATTAACATTTTAAATACAATTGTAATTTTTAACATGTTGGGAGCATTTCACCTTGGTTCATAGGCTTATAGCCTACCATTGACAGGAGTTTATTAAAATTTATAGTGAAGTTAGAAATGGTTGTGCTCCCATCATGATGTCAATCCCACTATTAAAATAAGAAGCAAGTCAATTTTCATGTGCACATTATATATGGCCTGTTTTATTTCCATGAATGAAACAACATTATAGTGTATTAATTCTAACACAAGGTGTGATTGTACGGCATACATCGTGAATTCGCGTATTTGAATATATTAGCATGTGTGATAATGAAGAAAAAGGAGGTTTGGTGACATGAAATATTTGCCTAGTATCACACAAATTGGGAAAGTGGGGAAGCTGGGATTGATCCCAGAATTTCTGGTTTCACACCGTGAAACTCAGTCACCAGATGGCTATATTTTAATTTCCCTCATGTTTTACAACAAAGGTCACTGTTTTGTCTTTATAGTTTACATTAAGATTAGAGTTTGAGTGGCAGGCAGATTTTACAGTAGCTAAGTAGCTTTGAAGCAAAGCAGTACCATTTAGGAGCAACTGGGTGATGTCTGCTAGGAGGCAGTGAGACAATAGGTTTTACCATAGATAAACTTTTCCAAAAAATGTTATGGAAAATAGCTTGTGCAAGTTATATGTAATGTAAGTGTTGTACCATGGGAAGCCCACTTCTATTGTGCTATGCAGCCATAGGAAAGAAAAATATCTGGAAAATCCAAAGAAGTTCCCATAATAAGGGCCTCTGTTGCCTGCAGAGTTGGGGATGTATTTGCTGACATGTATGCTTGGCTTTTTTTTAAAAAGATGATGGTGCTTCCTTTCATTGTAGTGCTCATTTTTATGCCCAGACAATATCGCTAAAGGATTTTTCCCTCAATAACAAAATGAACCATGTCAACATTGGGTGATGCCAAGCTTTCAAAGCTAGGATGTGGTTACATTCATGCAGTGTCCTGAGTAGGCATATCTTTGAAGGCTAAAAGTTGGCTCATGGGATCTGGAACCCGCAGGAGTGAAGGTCGGGCGTAAATTCAGTCATAGACATGTTTTCTTTTTCAATCTGCAATCTAGAAGTAATGTAATAGGAGTTTTCATCAGGCATCCCTTTAAATGTGTACATTTTGTTGTTTAATGTCCCCTAGAAGTTCGTTCAAAACCAAGGTCTCTTTACTGGAATCTACAACTTCTATGAAAAAACATCCATTGCCATACTTTGTCAAGGGTGTGATGCTGGTTGGTGTGCAAGGATGAAATTACATTTCATCTTAATGCCAAAAGAGAGAAAATGCCACTGGCTAATGTAAGGGTCATAGAGTGGAGTAACATGCTGAAAGACAACATGGTTGATGTAAGGTGGTTTGAAGTTTTTGAGCACTAAGTACTATGGATCTATAATAATGCTATATACAGATAAGGCTGTTTTTAAATAGAATGAGATTATGGAGTCTAATTTTCAAGGTTTCTTTCTTAAAAGTGACCAGTGGCGGTTGCCATGTATTTAGATTGGGGGGGACGGGCAAAATACATGTAGCATTCAAATAATAATAATTAAAAAAAAGAAAATGGCACTTACCTTCCTCACTTGCAATAAACGTCCTCCTCGCTCCGGTGTCTTCTCTCCTTGAAGCTCTGGACCCAGTAAAGTACACTACTCAGTCCTGGTGCTGCTTTCATGCTGTTAAGCAGCATGAGAGAAGTGTCAGGATTGGAGGGAGTGGCCTCAGCATTCTTAAGAGCACTGGAGGCATGTGCTTTCTCTAACTCAGCTTGGTTAGAGAAGTTTAAAATGCCCATGTCAAACTGGCTGTTGCAAGATTGCTGGCCAAAGGGACATGCGCACTTTAAGCATAAGTGCAGAGCTCCCTGCTGCCACTCAGCAGCAATTGCCCTGCCCCGTCCTGAAACTCGGTTCAGGATGGGTTGTTGAAAAATAAAATGATGATAAATAAACTTTATTACCATTTTATTTTTCAGCTGCTCTGGTGCATTTTTACAGTGGGGTGACGCTCCACCGCTTTCATGGAGGTGCCGCTCCTAAAAGTGACGATACTATACATTACTCCACATAATGTAAACATTCAAAATGTCCTTCATGTGCCTAGCACAGAAGCAATCTATCCACATGTAAAATTCAAAAGATAATATTAAATGCAACCTTTTTTTATAAAAAAAAAGGACAAATGAAATACTCAAAAGATACCAAAAATGCATCTGTATAATTATGCTCATCTGCACACCAAGAAAATCGCAATCAAATTAAATATGTGCTTCTGGCCACGCCCCTTAGCACCACCCATAGCCCACCCCCAAGCCCCACCCCTAGCCCACAACTCAATTTGGTGAGTACCTGCACTTATTTTTTTCCATTTAAAGCACTGGTGTGCACTGATACTGCCAAGGCAGTACACAGTGAAACGGTTAGAGGGTGGTAAGTGTGCAAGCCTATGATGCTTTTACCACTGACACCAGTATGGCATCAGTAACGTGATGTGTGTGAGGGAAGCTTGGCCCGGTCCTGTTGATGCACAGCTGGGCGTACAAGTTACTAAACTTGAGAGTAAATGTGCGTGTGTAGCTTTCCGTTGCCTGTATTGTACTCATTGTGGGTGTGCATAGAGGGCTGCATTGTTGCTGCCCATACTATATGTATTTGTGCGTATGTGGAAGGAAGCTTTCAGAAGGATGGAGAAGCTATACCTACACTGCATCTGTGAAGGAGGTGCACTGCTGCTGCACAGATCATATGTGTGCATGTGTATCTCTGTGTGTGTGTGTCTTGCCACACCTCTTGCCACTTACCCAGGTCACAGTGCTAGGAAAAATATTTCAGTGTATTATTTCACGCTGGGTTGATGAAGAGGAGTGCAGCTGCGTCTGTTCATACAGCTACTACATTCGAAACCAAAACACAAAGGTAAAAGACATTATCATTTACAGCTCTACTAGCTCTAACTCTCACAAATGTGAGACCTATTGCATTGCAAATGCTTGTTAACCATTGCTGCCTTGCTTTAAAAGGTGTGGCTTATTACAAATCTCGCATTTGAACTACTGCTTAATGACAGCTACTCTCTGGCATGTGTGCAGTTTCTGCCAGCAGCACCAAATGGAGCACTCAGGCTGATAATCTAACTGTGACATAGAGGCAAGTCTTGACTCACAGTTTTATTGAAGTCTTTGTTGGCACTGTGTGCAAATGGGGGCGGAGGGGAATGTAACACTGGGGTCAGGGATTTTGAGCCTACAGGTTTGGTTTTATTGAAGGTATGGTGACAACTCACTCAAAAAACATTTAAATGATACATTTTAACTTAGACTCGGAGGGATTCAGCTACTCTCCCTCTCCTTAATGGTTCTTAAGCTGTGCAACACATATGTTGTTTCGTTGCTAGACAAGAAAATCCCAGTTCCATAATTTTCAGACAGTAATTAACTCGTGGAATAGTGAAATAAAAGCTATTATAAAATACATTGATAAAATGAGGATTATGGCAAATAAACATTGTCTTTTTAACACACTTTCCTCATTAAGACATTTGCCAATTTCTGAAGTCTGTGAATACAAAAGGTTTCATGCTTGAAAGTAACTGTTATGGTCACATCATAAAGTTGTCATAAGTTACTTATAATGACATTTCGCAGTAGCTGGTTAGTTCACCGACGTATTATCATACAAATCGTACATATTGGCTTAGCTTAGAACAGAAGATGACACACGTTTCTACAGTTGCGATATATTGCTGCATAAATGAGGAATATGGATGGGAAATTGTCTGTTTCAAAAGCTATTGAAAGGGAATCAAATATAAGAAAACATTAAGGAAAATACTTCTCATGTCACATCCAAAGGTATTCCTTATTTACAAAAGTGATCCATCATAACTATGACAGAGTAACAAATATTCAGTGATATGGGTTGGAAGTGTAGGTCACTGGGAGTGATCGGAGTGACTGGGAGTGATGGGTCAAGTTCAGTTGATGTTAATCATTCTTACAACACATCAGAGCTCCATCGGCCCTTTATGAAAATATCCCTGGTTTTATGGCGTACCCGGATCAGAGTAGATTTGTGCTTATTTCTAGTGTTGAAAGTTTCATCTTGATTTTGTTGTGTACCCGTAGTGTCCTCAAAAAAGTCCTGTTACCACTACCCTAACCCTCATTAATGTAAATATTGGATGATGCCCATTACCGATGGACACCATTTTTATGTATGCTAGATCTATCAAAATGATCTCACCTGGTCCAAGTTGACCAGTTAATCATGCTAACAGTGTATTGCTTAGGGCACCTGTGTGCTCTCTTTTTCAGTTTTATACATGTAAATTATAATAAAATTCATCTAGATCTTAGACATTCCTGACAGTGATTGGTGGCATGTAGGATTTCTCTGTGATGATGCCTCAAGGGTTGCTCACTGGTGGTCTCTTCCTGACCATATTCACAGCGGTCTTTGCATACTGCCTTGAGCTTCTTTCTGAGGTTTTCCCTGGAATGCCTTCAGCATTTGGTCTCTCCTTGGATCTTTATAGCTTTATCAATGTGTGCAGAACTTTCTCTTTAATTAGCGACCAAGAGCAGCATCTGAGACTAAACTGGGACAGTCTGGTATGCCAGTAAAGTAGTATATTTTTACTTTTTCAAATATAGCTAACCTTTTCCTATTTACAACCTTTTTTCATAATGCTGTGATTACCTTTTAGTTGTTGCACCATTCTAGCAGCTGCTCTGTATTGGTTTACTTTGCCAAAGTGCTATATGAAGGATCCTTGGTTGCCTCTGTCCTCTATTTTCAATGAATTAGCGGTGTCATTTGAGGTGGTTTCATGCATGAATAAATGAGGGCAAACTATTGTTAATTTCCAGGTGCTGATTTCTTGCCATTTTTTCCATGAATTGTCTTAATTCTTCTTTATAGGCCCTTATATCCGATATTACAGGTGACTTCCTAATGTTTCTTGTAGTGAGTTCCATAGCTGTGCAGCTTGAACTCTGAAGGATTCTCCACCAAATGTTGGGTGTTTAAATTGTGGCACTTTCATTCAGCCAGATCTTTAACCATTGTTGATCAAAAAGAATTAACAAATATGAAAGTACGCCTTTTTGCTATACCCGGGGTCGTAACCCGAAGCCATTAAACAGGACTACTGTGGTGACATGGTCATGCTTTCTTTGGTCAAGCATTGGGCACAATGCAATATTCCTAATATTCTGAAGTCATTTCTTAGAATCCAGTTTGGTGAATGTGACTGAAGTTACAACTGAGTTATGTAGTGGAATGGTAGCTGGAGTATGAACAATTTCATTAATTTATGCAGTTCAAAGTTGTGCAGTTAATCTGCACTGATATAGGGAATTAAACCACTCAAAGCACACCAGAGTTAAATATTTTTTACCGCTAGGCATGGTGTGGGTTGTTCCAAAGCTAGCTTCCTAAAGTGCATACAAGCTTGAGTGAGCAGTATTTACGAAGCTGTATGTAGCCAAACACTTGAAGTTGATGAAATCCCAATCTCACCCAAAGTCAGAAACTGTGACCTGTACCTGATCTTGGGACTGTTCCTGCAACAGGTCCTCGTTGCAGTCCATGTCTTGTGGGAAGTTAAAGTGGAAGCACAAAAAGGCCAAGTGGGATTTGTTCCCGTCTCACCATACTCCGCCTGAGAAGTTGCAAGGAGATCAGGGTGTCTTTCTGTTTGGATCCTGGTCCCCTACTGAAGAGCAGATTCTGCAATTGAGTGTCCAGGGTCATCACAACAGATTGATGACCTTAAAGAGGCAATGTTCTGCCTCTTTGGCACTCTTCAAGCTCCTTCTGGCATGAACTATTCTCAGGTTTCCCTCCAACGACACAGCCGACTTTCTGTCTGACACCAAAATCCATGCAGTGTCTTTGACATCGATGCCGTTGGAAGACTTTGTTCCTGTAGTCTCTTCTTACTCTGACCAAGTTTGTCTTGGTCCCCCCCACCAAGGTAACTTCTGATGCCCTGACCAAGTCCAATCCGGCTCGGAGAGAACCATGTCCGTCAAGCAACTTTTTGGTTTTGACTCTGATCAGTGTCAAGCTAGTCTTAGGTGATGACAGTGGAGATGATAGGGACAGGTTTCTCTCAAACTATGACAATGACAACCTGTACAGTGGCTTACAGGTGGCCAGTGGGTTGGACACTTCCCCAGACACTGGGTTCTATTCTCCCCCTGGGCCATCAACTGAAGAGAGAGCCTTCCTTCATGTGGTGATGAGAAAGGCAGCAGAGATATGAGACTTAAAGTTATCAACTATTGAAGTCAAAATTGATGTCTTAACGAGGTTACGACCTGGACAAACTTCCTCTAAACCCTTACTTTCAGACAATGAAGCCCTGACTGACACTCTTATGGACACCTGATCTAAACCATGTTTCTGTCCTCCTCTGAACAGGCAGGTTGCCAGTGGCAATGAACTGGCGCCAGACAACCCTAATTGTTTTTTTTTGTCGCAGCTCCCCTACACCAGAACGGTTAGTGGTTCAGGTTTCACCAGTAGGATGAGCCCCCACTTATTCAGTATGATTCTCCTGGAAGTTTGGTCCAACCTGTCTCATACCATCCAGAATTGTCAAGATGCTGCAAAGTACGTTCTCCAGTCTGGGCTGGTCACTACTGACTGCTTGGGCAGAAAAGTTGGCACTACCATGTTGCTTTGGTGTTATGCTTTGATGAGATCCACGGGCTTCTCAGTTGATGTGCAAGCATCTTTAATATATATGCCATTCAGCAGGTTTCATTATTTAATAAGAATGCCATTTCCGTGTTAGAATGCTTTAGAGAAAGCTGTGCCACATTGTGTTCCTAAACCCTTTACACCCTGTGAGACATTATCCCCAACAGTGTCTCCCCTTTTGAGGCTACTCCAGGGGCTTGGCGTGGCAGCAATGACAAAGCCCACTGCCCCGCCACTGGCACCCAAGTCCTTTTTTTGGTTGTGTGGATGGTAGAGATTAAGCAGAAGATGCCCAGGCCATCAGGGAGCAAATGCTTCCCAGTACCCTGTCCCTGGTGCACCAGTCTCCAAGCTGCTTAAGTTTGCCCTTAATGACACAAGACTATACTGTGGGGGGCAGGATCAGACATTTCCACCAAGGAAGGCAATAATATCTTAAAGGTAGTGCCTTTTAGACCTGTGACATGTGGCACTAACATCAGCTCATCTTTTAGAGGAGCACCTTCCCATCTTGTTCCAAGAAGGTCTGGCTCTTTTTCCCAGATGAGTCATAGAGAGGGCTCCAGCCTCAGAAATTGGGACTGAATTGTACTTCTGTTATTTCCTCGTTTTCAAGAAGAACAGAGGTCTTTGTCTCATTTTAGATCTCCACCCCCAGAAGGCTTTCTTGTGGATGAACCAGTTCAAGATACTCAATCTGGCCCCGGTTCTGTCTGCCCTGAATCAAGGTGACGGGATGGTGGCTTTAAACCTGAAAGAGGCCTGCTTTGTGCCAATCCTGCTGTCCCACAGATGCTACTTGCGGTTCAAGGTGTCCCAGTGGCATTTTTAATTTGCCATGCTCCCCTTCAGGCTCACCTGTGCTCCTCGGGTGTTCACGAAAGCGATGGTTGTGGTTTCAGTGCACCTCCAGATGTTGGGTATTCCAATTTTCACTTAACTTAGTGACTGGCTGTTGAAGGCGGATTCACCACAGTCAGTTGTAGACCAGCTTCAGACAACAGTAAACCTCCTGACATTCCTGGGTTTCACTTTCAGCATGTTGAAGTCGCAACTGACTCCTTCACAAAGGCTTCCCTTATTTAGAGCCATCTTGGATATGGTGCAGTTTCAAACCTGCCCTCCACCAAAATTAGTGCAGGACATATGGGCTATGATCCCTTTGTTTCAGCCTCACTCCTGCCTCTCGGTGAGAGTGGCTCTCAGGCTTGGCTCTGAGGCTTCTTGGCACCTTGAATCCTGCAGTGTAATCTGAAGTCTCTTTCAGCCCGCTACCATGGGAAACCGGGGTGATTCCATCCAGGTTTTGGTGGCTACTGCAAAAGACCTGCACTGGTGGCTAAACCACAATTGGATCAGTGACAGACACGTCTCCTTAACTCTCAGAGAGCTGATGGGGGCGACAGATGCATGACTGCTGGGATGGGAAGATCATCTGGGAGAGATGGATGTCTGCAGAGTTCAGAGGACTCCAGTCTATGGTGGAGACCCATCACCACATCAGCCTGTTGTAATTGCTGACATTTGCCTGTTGCTAAAAGCATTCCTACTACCAAAGGGAGGCTGGTTCAGGTTCTTTCGGACATCACCGCTGCTATGTGGTACTGCAACTACCAGGGCGGGTGGGATCCTGTAGGCACTTTGTCTCTGGAATTAGCTGGTATTTCAGGACATTTCCCTGGTCGTGAACCACCAGGCAAGATTTTTTAACACCAGACCTAACTCAGCCAGCAGCGCCTGGGGATCACAATTGGTGTTTACGTCCCGAAGTGGCTGAGGGCATTTAACAGCAAAGGGTAGAACCCTGACTCAGACTTTTTGCCACCATAAAGAACATGCAATGTGAAAACTTTTGCACTTTGGAGTTTCAGGCAAGGCTGTCTCGAAGACGCATTCCAGATATAGTGGAGCAAGGAACTGTATAGCTTTTTTGCTGCTGCTCAAGTTCTGAAGATTAGGAATGACCGTGCCCAAGTCATCCTAAAGGCCTCACATTGGACATGGAGAGTGTGTCCTCAGGCTACATCTTTGGTTAGGCCTCCTAACACTGCAACAGGTGGGGTCCTGCACCTGAACCTGCATAATCTGTGCCTCAGTGCGTGGACATTTAGCAACAGCAGGTGACTGCATTCTTCCAAAGTTATGGATGTCATCCTGGCTACCAGCATCTGTCTCGAAATTCTCTGTACGCTGGACCCTGGGACAAGTTGTAGCCTGATGTCATTCGCTCTGAATGTCCTATTGTATACTTTATCTCTGGTCCAGCATTGACTTGCATTGGGCACGTTAAAGGTTATCTGCTGGCCCTTTCAGCTTTTTTATGTTTACTGGTATATCGCTCTTGTTCAAATCACCAATTGTGATGAGGTTCCTAAAAGCTTTGACTCATTTGTTTCCTTCAAAACCCTTAATGATACATCATGGGATCTTAATTTGGTCCTTTTCTCATACGCACACCATTCAAATTGATGCGCAGCTTTCCACTATGTCTCCTGATGCTGAAGATCATTCTCCTGGTTGTGGTAATATCAGCTCACTGCGTGAGTGAACTTCAAGCTCTCTATGTGCAGCATACCTAACGCCCCTTTTTACCAGATGAACTGGTGCTGCGAACCAGGGTGGCCTTTTTCCCAAAAGTCATAACTGCTTTTCAGGTCCATTATTCTCCCAACGTTCTTGTCTCCATGTCACCCCTTAATAGAGGAAGAGTGACTCCATTGTCTGGATCCCAAAAGTGCTTTAGGTTTTTACATTGATCGTACCACAGACCATCGGGTGGACGTGCAGCTCTCTGTTGGGTTCTCGGGCCAAAGAAAGGCAAGGCAGTGCAGAAAAGTACTCTCACGGTGGATAGTACTCTGCATTAAGATCTGCTACACACTAGCCAAAAAGCAGCTTCTAGAGGGATTGCAGCATCCATTCCACCAGTGCAAAGTCTGCTGCTTGTCATTCTACTACTTGTCACTGGCACACAGTGCGCCTATCCTTGACATATGTCAGGCTGCAACAGAACACATTCATGAAGCACTACATCCTTGACAGCCAAATCCAACCAGATACGCATTACGCCTGTTCGTCCTGCAGGACATTTTGGTCTTAGCCATTCTGCCCGCACCATCTTGGGGAAGGTACTGCTTTGGTTTTTATTATACTGGTGAGCAATCTGTGGTTAGAAGTATCCATGAAAAGAACACGTTGTTTGCCTTCAATAATGCTTTTTCTGGTGGATACCCCAGCCCAGTGGTCCTCGGTCTTTTTAATGCCTCACCCCATGGTAAAAAATAATAATCTGGCCACGCTCCAAATTTTTCACAATTATTCTCTTACATTGCTAGTGTTTAAATATGTCTAGACTTATTTAAATATTGCAGTTCTGATGGTGGTTTAAAATGCAATCAAATACATGATGCCAAACAAACTAGTCTGATCAGGCCGGCCTTACTGACCTGTTAAAGTATCCACTGTGTGATTATTAGAAGTGGGGCTCCTGAAGAGTATTTAGAGTCCCTTCCCTTTTGACACATACTCCTAGCTTGGATATAAAGGACAAAATATGCTTTTGATGGCTATTATAGGATGGTTTACTGCTGCTCATTTTTTTCAGCTTAAAAGAAAGTCTTGTTAACCGCATAATGCCTCTTTTGGCGTGGGCCTGGCAGGTCCAGTCTGTCACCTGGGTATAATCTAAAGATGAGTAAAATAAGGTTAGAGTACCCACCAGAAAGAGTGTCAGTAAAGGTAAGTAACTTGTTCACTTGGGGTAGAGTAGACCTATCACTTATATCTAACTTTATAATGTTAACACTTTGTTTTCCTATAACATAGTACGATTGATTACAGTTTCTTACAAAATACTGTATTTTAATAGTAAATAGATAATATTTTTTTTTGTGTAAGATGACATTGGTGCCCATATGAATGTCGGAAGAACCTATAAAAATTTGAATAGAAGCAAAGAAGCTGAGGATTCCTATCTTATTGCCAAGTCACTGATGCCGCAGGTAATCCATTTTTCATGTGAGACATTGAGTGCTTGCATGCCTTGAAGCTGATCTTACTTTAATTTCTGTTTGTGGCCCCTATAGAAAAGGATAATGCATTGACGTTTGTTTTATTTAACATTTTTATTCAATGTTCAGGATGAAGTATCATGTCAATGTCACTCGTATTGGTAAAATAAAAAAGCAAACTAATATAGTTGGTCAAGCTTACACCATCCTTCAATTTACCTCTTTAGAACCCTTGTGACTGATCAAGTGGCTGTAGTTGTGTATTGAAAACATGCGATGATAATTTGGGTATAACTGTCCCTCTGTTCAGACAATCGAACAAATAACTTCTAAATCTTGTCCATGAACAAATTGTTCATGTTGAATCGCAATAGGCTAATTATTATTAATCGAATAATTATATAAAATGCGCAGTTTAATATAACCACATAAAAAATGTAATTCACTGCATAATATTCACCCTGGTATATTTGCATTAAAGGGATTTTTGACTTGTGTTACCCGATGTATGAGTGGGTAATCCTAAACATATTAGCAGCATTACTTGTATTTTTTAATTCACGCAGAGAGCACCCTCACATAAAGAGTGTGATCACTTGCGCAGAAGAGTGTATGTTAATGATTGCCTGAAAAAAGATGCTATCAGTAGCCTCGCTTAGAAGTTGTTTCCAGACCGTCCTGTTCTAGTTTCATGGCACCTTTGTGTCTATGACGGAGAAGGCCCAATACTACAGCCCCTCCCCCCAAAAACAGGGTTTTAAAAAATCGCACACAAAACCTTACAGCAGTTTCTGCACAAGGCAGTTTCGTTTTTAATGAAAGTGCACCAGTGAATCTTGTTACAGTAACCATAGTCTCTCATAAAAAAGTATAAAACAGTACAATATGTATACCACAAACAAAGATCATGATGTAAGCTGAAAATCACAAAACGTAAACTTCATGTTAAGTTGACAGTGCCATTTTTTGGGGCATTAATGTGGTACTTTGCTCTTCCTTCGATTACCTTGAAAACCACAACCTTCCTCCAGGAGTCTTTTTGAGTATCCTCCATCTGCATGTGGAACTTCTCAGTTGCAAGAGGTTAGTAGTGAGCAGTGATACGATCAGGCTTTGAAGGATACCGCAGTTTAGATTGAAAGCATGGGGGTGTAGCTCATTCTTATTAACTTAGAACAGGTAGTGGGGAATTAATAAGGCTGTGGCTGTTGTTTTTCACACACACGACTACTCATGCCAAAGACCCAGCAGAATCGAATGAGTTTCCTGGGGACAAGCTATCAATAGAACACGGGTTGCTTTTCTTTGCTTAAATGTGTTTCGGGACCAAAGGTAGTCGAAACCCTGGATAAAAAAAAAAATTCCACTACTGTTCATGGTTGGATCGTATTCGACATCCGAATTTGGTTCTCCAGTACAGTACAACAAGGTGCATTTTCTGGTTCTCTGGTGAGACAGGGTTCAACCTTAACTTTTTCAGTTAGTCACGCTGGCTAGTAGGGCAATCATTGTTTACCATAAGAAAGGTTGAAAATACATAGATTCTCACACAATAGTTTATCGGTAACCACGGGTACTGATTCGTTTTATGGTCCACACCAAATTTATTTTGGAATATACTGCTTCTCGGAGCTTGCTTGAGACCGATTGAGCTCGGGTTGGACAAGATTTATAGGGCACAACGCAAACTAAATCGATTAACATTTTAAGCGCGTGCTTTTTTCATCCTTGTAAAGATAAAGGCTCTTGGTTGTATGTGTATATTTGCAGCAAGTGTGTTAGGTTTTAAAGACTGCACTGATCTGTAGCGTGACACTGTTCCACGCAGGTTGAGTTATGTCCTGAAAGCAGAGGGGAAGTAGGGCGACGGCACGAGAGACAGGAAAGGCGATGAAGAACAGGAAAAAGGAATTAAGAGAGGAGATGGCAGCTATGCGATGAAATAAGTAAAACGGCAATTTGTTTATCAAGGTTCTAATCATGGTTTCCTTACCTGGTAATTTTCTTTTCTTAAGGAAATCGTTTTTTTGCGCAACACTTAAATGCAAAAACTGATATTCGGATTGATATTCTCTGACACTGGTTGGGGGATGTAGATGGGTTGCCAGTACAGCAGCGAAGTACCATATTTCTATTTGCCCTCAAAATATAGTTCATATCCACAGACTCTTAATCCCTTAGCTGCTGAGGATTTTCCTGTCCTAGTCCTAAACCATTGTGGTGTTTGCAGCATATCCGCTTAAATTTACATGCTTTTTTTTAAAAAATTTAGCAAGGCCAATTTAGCGTCCCTTTTTCCTCATCTTGTGGTTTCGCTAGGAGAACCGAGAAAATAGTGAAAAAATAGCACAATTGTGCGTTTCTTTGCAAAAAGGGGCAACAAGTCCTGTGCAGGAAAGCAAGTTTTTTTTGGTTGTTTTATAAATAACAAAAACAAAATGATTGCTGTGCTAAGGTAACTAGCTTTCAGGAGCACGAGAGTTCAGGAACAAAACGATATTTACCACACTACTTGCATTTATTTTGGAAACGGTAGTCCATTTATTCGGTTTTTACTAATTTCTGCCTATTTGCAGTTTGTAGTGAAAACAGTTGTGTACCCAGAAAGGTATACATTTCTGAAAACTAGACAAAACCCTGAATTCAGCAGGAAGTCATTTGTGTTGAATTGTCATGGTTTTCCCAGGGAAACTAATAGTTGAATTCCAACACTATTGAAAATAAATAGCAAAAGTAGCATTTTATGAAAACGTTTTCATCTGTATTTTTAGACCTGATGATAGATTTACAAAAGTAGCATAATACTGTGCCTTTGAGAACCTTTTGGTCACAGGTATACATAGTGAATATAGAGAGTTGGTTGGTTATGTGATACTCAGGGGATACAACTGAGCTGCATCTCCTAATGATTTTTTTATTGTGTACCAACATTCATCAATTCATATGATAAAATCTAATGAATGAAAAGTGGGCATTTAGTGAAATGTGTATTTTTGAAATGCGCACAAGATACTGAGTTTAGGAATAGTGGTTAAATTTACATCCCTTGATTTGGCGTTATCCATACTATCACGATTCAGAGGGAATTCTGCAAATTTTCTTCTTTCTTGCACACTAATGTACGTTTGGAAGGTAGAAATGCTGGGAAGATTCTATTGGAATAACAAATGTTCTGCTATTGTCTGTCATACTTCTCCTGGTGAAAATGATACCGCTTGTGTGGCTGGGCCTAACGCCAGCAACAAGAAGGGATGAACACTGGCCATATGAAGTTAATGTAACCTTTGCATGATCACTGGTTTGGTCAGTTCCTGCCGCATGTACTAGTCCCAGTCACATAAGTGGGATACTGTTTTTATTGAGGAAAGTGTGGAAACACTAGGTGAAAGGAATTTTGTGTAGCCCCACACCTTTGCCCACTTTCTGTCACAGAAATGAGAGGAAAAATGTGTAATATCAGCCACAATTTGAATTTTACTGGCCATGATGGGTTAAAAAAAACATAGTGGGATCGATGCAAGTCACTAAACCTTGGATTCAACTTGGTCCCTGGGTATCAGAAATACCCAGGGTTTGTGGAGTTTCCCAGGTTGCCAGCTGACCCAGAGCCCAAACTGTGCAACCATTAACCATGACAAGTGATATGAAATTAGTATTTCCCCCATTTGCCACCCCTAATGTCAAAACTACTCCTAAAAGAATATAAATTTCCTAGTACTTGCTATGGGGATGGGAGATGCTGTAGACCAAAGGGTAGCAGAAACTGTTGTGACTTAAGGGGCAGGGAAGGCGGTTCAGTCCAATGCCTGAGTGAACTGCTCTGGCCAATTTTGTTTACCTCAAAATTGTCCCCGGTGTATATTGGCCTTTCTGTCAGACCTTATCAACTGGCGTTCTCGGCCTTCACTTTGTTTTGTTGTGACTTCAGTGCCCACTGCACATCACAGCAAGCAAGAAAACAGACTCTGTACATAAAGGAAGCTTTTTCCTTGTGTACCAGTTTTCATTAAAAAAAACAATGCTTCTGATGCTTTCATTTGAAGCAGTGTTTTTTTGCGGGCTTCAACACATTCCCATCAGTAGCACTACTCAGTTAGTGTGGCTGTTGAGAATTTGTCCGCAGCTGCACTGAAGCGGTTAAGCTTTTTGGTATTACAAATGGTATGCTTGTTGTTTTCCATCCTAGACACACACAAATTAACTGTTGTAAAAAGCTGTTATACGTGCTTTATGGATGAGAAAGATGTAGGACTAGCTGTATTTTTCATAGAGGTGAAGGGGAATTCATATTTTCATGGGGGATGATTTTTCTATCCATGGAGGAAAAAAACAAAGAAGAAAGTGCTTTTGAACATTTTTGCCCTATTTGCTAAAGTATCGATTGCATTGTATTGTGTTGCATTTGTATTGCACATTCCTATCCCTTAGAGCATCCTGAGCTGGTTAGACAATTGAAGTAGTTCCTTAGTCTGTTGCGCGTGCTCAGGAGAATGTTGGTGAGGTGTGACTAAGGATTAGTGTGTTTTGATGTTGTATAGGTGGGGTCAGAGGAGTGCTCTAAATGTTATGCGGATGAGTGCAGGAGACTCTTAATCATTGAGTGGGTAGTGAGAAAAAACATGTCCAGCAAGTTCACAAATTGGTTATACAAACCTCTGTCTTGTGGTCTAAGTATGCTGATTATGGCATTCGATAATAGCCAGGTCTTTATATCTTTTCTGAATTTTAGATGGTTACAGATGATCCTTATTCTCTTTAGAAGTGTGCTTTATTTGCTCAGAGAAAGATCTCCAACCAAAGCACATTTAAAAAAAAATGAATGATCAGTAGTAGAAAAGTTCTTGATCTGAGGTTTCTCTTTTAAGTGGAAAATGTGACTTTGTAGTGCATGAACAATGGCCCTTTCACATGGATCACTGGTTGGGCACTGCTGAGCTGGCTGGGCACTGCAGCAAAGAAAATTATTCTTGAACGTGGTAAATAGTGTAGTGGGGTGTTTGAGGGCAGGAGTATCTTGGTCTTTTGCTCAGGTTTCTGACACGATTGCTGCTGCATCCTGGATTTGCAGCGTCCTGAGTAGATCTGTATGGGGCAAACCTGGAGCAGCATTAATATAATCAAGTCCTAAAAGCTCTAGTGCTACTGATGCTTGTATCCTGCATTAAAAGCCTAAGGGGAAGCTATGTTGAAATTATCTGAAAACCAATCACTGCACACTCTGTTAACTTGGTTTTGGGAGTCAGGTCAAAGTACGCGAACACGCTGACATTCCTCAAATCCATTGATGAGGTTGACAGTGGTCTTTGTTGTGATCCATATCAGACTATTTCTGTTTGAGATAAATTAAGTTTGTCTTGCTGCCTTAGAAGCTGATAATCTGCTACCATACAGCTTTCAATGAAGCAGTACATTTTAAGGTTCTTGGTTTTTCAGGTTTTAAGATGATCTTGGTATTGGTAGCATAGCTGTAGCAGGTGTGCATGAAATTGTTGACAAGATCAGGAAGGTTAAGACATACATTGAATAGGAGAGGGGTGATTGTTGAGCTTTGGGAGATACCAACTGAGTGTTTGTAGGACGCTGCTTATCTATGTAGTGTACCAAATGTAGGAATACACTATGCATACAGTACAGGCGACTCTTATTGGTTTAGAGAGCTAAAGGTGACAATCCCAAAAGTTCTCGTTTGTTTTAGTGTGGGCGAGTAGTTAGGCTTGCCAGAGGGTAGTGCTAAGCATTTGTTGAACACACAGTCAATAAATGACACACATTCAAGAAGGAAATCAAGACCAATTGTTTAGAAAAAGTTACATTGTTTATAATATATTTATCAACACCAGAATACTTTCAAGATAATAAGTATTGTTGCAGTTTAATAAAGATTTGCAAGTAAGAATCACATTTACTCAGATGCGTTTTTACGCGGTAGAGGTTACAAAGTACTTCTACTGCATAGGGGTCCCTGCAGCCAGTTCTATGGTGGTTCCCAAGTCACAAACAAGACCAGCAGTTCAGTTTTACCTGCAATGGGGCGACTGGGTGCAGTGGTGTTATTTGAGTCAGGTGCCTCTTCACCACAAACTTGGCGACGAGGAGGGCCACCTAGAAAGAGAGTGCAAGAGGGGACTTGGGACAAGTCCGGGAGCTCTCAGCAGGGTGCTCGGTTGGTGGGCACCTGGGGACCAATGGGACACTGTTGGAAGTCGTGGACCAGGGCCGGGATGCTCGGGTGCAGAGGTTCTTCCTCTGCGGTGCTCAAGCGTCAAGCAGCACACTGTTCTTTGGGTGGCCTGCAGAGGGGAAGACAAAACAAGGCAGCTGGATGACTGAGAAGGAAGTCCTCTGCGGTGCTGACGTCCCTCACTAGTAGGTCTTCGGATGCGTCATTGGAGTCGGGGTGGGCTTCAAGAAGCCTTGGTTGGCGCAAGGAGCCCAGTACTCCAGGTATTGGTGCAGCTTGGCTCCGGTTAGTCCTGGTGTCTTCTCACCTGGAGGGGAGGCGGGACTGGTCTCTTGGAGCATGGTGACCTCCTCCTGCATGGCTCCTGCATTGGTGGGCCCAGTGGTCAGCAGAACGGTGGACTGAACATTGCGGATGGTGCCAGCTTCTCTACTCCAAGGGAGATTCTGATGGGCTGGCAAAATGCTGGAGAACTTCCAAGGCTTTTGGAGTCCCCACAGTTGCAGGACGAGTCAGGATGTTGCAATTGTCAGGACAGGAGCAGGTAGGCAGGCAGGGTTTCGCGGCTAAAGTTTACCAGTCGTCCATAGCTCTCTCTCATCCAGCTCTTCTGTGTCCTACTCTTTCTTGTGTCAGACGAATCTGTTCTTCTGGTGTTAGTCGACCCCTAAATACTCAATTTAGGGGCGTTTAGAGGAGTGTAGCGTAGTAGCCAATGGGCTACTTACCCTTTGTGTGACTACACCCCCTATAAGATGGCTTCCCTGCTCACTTGCAATGCTCAGCAATGGGGCTGTACATCACAGGGTCATATCAGCTTGTGCAGATAGGACCACACATCAGATATATTGTACTCTGCCTTAGGGCTCCAAGGCTTGCTGTAGGGGTGGCTTGCATGTATTTACATGCAGCTACATATTGTGTTTTTGCCAGACATGTTCTAGGACACACAGACTGCAAGGGCAGCTGTGTGTGTCTTGTTTTGGGAGGTCTCTGAGTGTGGCACAATGCGTGCCGCAGCTCTTAGAAACCCTCTCCACTACCCGGGCCCTTGGTACCAGGGGTACCCTCTACTAGGAACCTAACAAGGGTAGAGAAATGTGTGCCAGTTGTACACATTATTATCTGTTTTTAGGGAAAGAGCATTGGCACTAGGGACCTGCTTAGCGGGGATCCAGTGCACCTTAGTCGAAAAACCTCAGTACCAGTGAAGAAAAAGTGGGGATGACCATGTCCAAAAGGGACACTTTCCTACAGAGTTCAATCATGATAAGCAGAAGAGAGGTAATGTGTCAACTGGGGCTTTCTGTGCATGGTGGGTTTTAATACAATTAAGGGCCATATCTTGCATTCCTCTGTCATGTAATCTTTGGACAAGTAGGTGGTGCTCTACAGTGTAAACATTGAGGATTGGTTAAATAGAAGTTATGAAGTGACTCTCATAAAATTAGCTATATTGTTGAGGGCATCTCAAATAGAGGCGAATGTTGATTTATTGCCTCTTCCTGGTCTGAAACCTATTTCTGACTGTCCAGGAGGAGTTAGTTTTGTTAAAAGAAGGTTAGATTGTGAGAAGGCTTTTTTTAATGAATTTACAAGCATCAGCCCATTGACAATTGTTCTATCACATGTCTGCTCAGACTGAGCCAGTCTTGTTCTATGGGGTGAGATTAAGTAAAATATTTTTAAGTCACTGAGAACTTATCCTCTTGATTAGGATTAATTAATTATTGTTTGCGTTATTTTACTTTTACATCACCACAGAAATGTCACAATTTTTTTTCTTCATATATTTTTAGGCCCTGGTCTGCTGGTAGCTTTAAAAGTACATTTTCTTCTTTGGTTGATATCCTAATTATAGAGCATAATTTTAAGTTATTTGCTGGAAGTGGAGAATTTTTGGTGGTTGGCAAGTCAAACCATCATTGCCTGCTTTAGAAGAAAGTGTGACTCAAGGTTATCAGCTCCTTAATAAGGTGTTTTGCCAAAGAGTTGCATCTTTCGGAGTGTGTTTGATGCCAGGTGAGGTGCTGATCGAGTTACAAAAATCTTTGATTATTTTGAACAGCTCTTTATTTTGGCACTTTGCATATCAAATGCAATTACTGTAGTGAGATCTCTCGCCTCTCATGACTGCTGCTTTGAATATTATATACTGTTGTTGGAGCTGATTTTCGTCACTGCAGTTTCATGCTTTACTGTTTTGTGGTTTATATTTTTCATTGTTTTATTTGTGAATTTTCGCATCTATCCTTCCCTCATTGACTGGGATAGGGATGGTTTGATCAGTACCACTTTGTCAAATCCACAGATAGCCATTGGAGGAATTTATTAACATTAAAGGGCCCTGAGGCACAGCCACAGTTTGTTCTGCTTGAAAGGAATTTATGTCGAAATGTTGGCAGGCTGTTGAAAAGATGCATGTATTGCGACCTGCTGGTGACAAAGTTGGCATGGGGCAGTTGAGACTGAAATTGACAATGTAGGGATATCCCCTCTATTGGGTTGTTTCCTATGACTGAGATTAGACCTCTGGACTTTATGGTGGAATAGAGTGTCCGGGCCTTGTGACTCAGTAATGTGGGTCAGGTACTTCAAAGTTTATGATGCGCAATGCGTTCTGATTGAGTTCTAGTTTGACAAACCAAGTGTTGAGTACTAGATTTGGGTGGTGAATTATAATATCACATATGACGTTCAGGAAGGCATCAGCGAAAATTGGTTATGTGTTGGTGGTCAGTAGTTAGAACCGAAAAAGGCAGTCAAAGTGAGGGAGTGTGTTCAGAGGGTAAGTAAGGCTTCTCATATCAAGAATGAGTATTTTTTAGTGCCGAAGGTGTAGTATGCGGGCACGTTTATTTAATCAGTTTGTATCCCTGATGTATTGCCACATGTGGTAAAGGTGCAGCACTCATTCTCAGCCCCTTCAGTGACAAAGAGTACCCATGCGTTAAGATCAGCTAACATGTCTAAAATGTGTTCTGCGTAGAGAGTTCAAATTGATTAGTACGCAAGTTATGCAATTTTGGATTTCATAATATTCATTGTTTCTCTTGCTTAAGACACAACATAGGGTAATGGGATGCTCTTTCCATCGTCTCTTCATTTCTAATAATGAGTCTGGTGATTTCTTTGACCTCAGCGGTAGTGGCGATAAGTGTGTTCTTTCTATTTTTCTTTTAGGCTACAAAGAATAGAAGGATGTGTCAAGGATACCCTAGATAGTTGGCCAATGGTCAGTAAGTCGCTGTTGTGATGGGTTTGATGATTCCTCTTACCAGTATGGCAGGCAAGATAGTATTGTTGGTCTGTCTTACCTCCCAGGCAGCTAAGGATAAATAGATGTTGTTCAGGATGTCCCAATGCCTGGACCCTTTGTGTGGCAGACGTCAATTGACTTCTGTGGGGATTGGTCTGGTAATGGTTTTGGCCAGTATGTTAGTCAAGATGGTACTGATAATTACCTTTGCTATGGAAGATCACATTGTTGGTGTTTGCTGAACCCGACCTAGACTTAGTGTAACTTTTTGGAAACTATTCCAAATTTGACACCGATGTACTTGAGTTCCCTGGACCATCTTCAGCTATCAGGCAGACTGCAACCGTTAAGGAGGCCATGTTCAAGATTTTTAAACTTTGCCCTTGTACCTTCTGGCACCCTTTCTGGTCCCAAAGAACTTCATTCACACCTCCTGTGGTGGGTCCTCCTGTACCCTAACTTACCCTACCAAAAGCATGGCTGCCAAGGACCTCCTCCGATGTTGCACCGTCTCCAGCTATAGTAATGTTGTACCTGATCTGTCAAATCCGGGACCGGAATTGTACCTTCCTGCTAGGGTTCACCCATGTTATGCTACACAATTACTAATGCACTGCTTTAGTTTGAGGATGATTTCACTGCTGCTCCACTACCTGGACATCAGTATTTCGAGAGGATGGAGGCCATCTTTGGGTCCACGTCTCATGCAGTTCAAACAGCTGACCCAGACCAACATGATGAGCATGATGATGAAGAGGCGGACAATCTGTTCCTTTCACATTATACTGATTTTGTTCTTTATATTGATTTACACAATGGCATTGACTCTTAACCTGGTCTTGAATCACCATGTGGGCTGCATAAAGAGATACTTCAGCCTGGCCTTGCAGCTTTAGAACCCCTTTTGCCTTTCATCGGCGCTTTAGGGGAACCTATTCTGGCAGTCTGGTCCAATCATTGTCAACTTCAGCTATCAACCGCTCCATTGCTAGTCATCATAGACCAGCAATGGGTCTTTGATAAATAGCCTATGACTGAAAAGCCTAGTGGTGTAAGCATTTACTTGCAAAGTCAATCCAAATGCTTTCCCTCTTCCGGATAAGGCGTGAAAATGCATTGATAAGATGAGTGAGGAAGTCTCCTTTGGCAGCTTGGTGCTGCACTCCTTGAATGTGTTTTGTCTCTTGGCTTGTAATTGCCACGCTGATTGAGATATGGCGGGAGGTTTTGCCTATGCTACTGGAGGACCTTCTTGCATCTTTTGCATCAACACTTCAGGGCAGCCAGAATGCAGCTAAACAGATCTTTACACCTTTCTCTTAGAGTTCAGTACCTCTGAGTTGCGTAGTGCCACAGTGCCTTTCCTTGAGCACTACACTTTTCAATACCTATATGATCCTTCGGGCAAACCTTATTCATAGCTTGGGGTTTGAAGTGTTGTCATATACCCATGACACTCAATTGATTTACTCATTAGCTGAGGAACATGACCTTTGTAAAACTAGATTCAAGCAATGCTTAATATCAGTTTCATCATGGATGAACCACAGTTGCTTGAAGTTTAATTTTCAAAAGATGGTGTTACTCATATCTGGGAAAAACAACAAGCATAGAGTACCTTTGGTGTCCTACTGAACTTGACCAAGCTTCTGTGCAGCGGAATTAGTTAAAAATCTTGGAATTAAATTTGACCATTAGCTTACCTTTAAGCATCAAGTTAAGGTGGTAACCACCTCCTCTTTTGGAATTAATAAATCGCTCAGAAAAATCTTGTACTTCCTTTCTTTACTAGCTAGGAAAATGTTTATGCAAACTGGACTATTCCAATGCCTTCTATCTTGGCCTCCCTCATAATCTCACTAGAGAAGTACAGTTGGTACAAAATACAGAGGCTAGGCTGTTTTACTCAATCGTCCTAGACACTGCTCCATTTCTTCAAAGCTCAGGGGCTTTCACTGGCTTTCTTATTGAAAGTAGGGTTCACTTTTAATGTATAACTCGTGTTCATGTAGCCATTTATAAAACGGGTCCTTGCAGCCTGCAGAACTACAATCTGTTCTATTTGGTTATTGAGGTTAACCAGTTTTTATTATCTGGTTCATCTGTAATTGTGACATACTTAGCGAGGTGGCTGTTCAGCTTCAGTGTTAGGTCCAAAGTTAAGGAACCAGCTTGCCTTAACCCTCCTAGCTTCTTAGAATCTTCTTAAATTCCAAGGGACCTCAAAACGTGGCTTTATTTAGCTCCTTAGTTTTCCTTTTGAATTTCTTTCTGGCATCGGTCCTTAATATTCTTAGCTCCTAGAAGCTCTTTTTGAGCATTAGTTGTACTCTATAAATCTCAATTACATTATATTACATCACAGTTTGGTCTTTATGCTGCAGACTCAGTTGCCTGTGCTGTGGGAACTAGTGTCCTCATCCACCAGACATGCCTAGACGTACTTCACTGTTTTGTTCTGGAAACATCCAGGCTTTCTTGATGGTGATACCCTTTGACGAGTTGCATATGGTTTGGTGAAAAAGCAGACACTACTTTGGAGAAATTCAAAAACCATTAGGAAGTTGCACACTCCTTGGGCCTGGCCTCTAAAGCTTGACAGGTGGCCATTAGTATTAGAGGTTAATGGGCTTTCCCTTAGATCTTGTTTCTTCTGAATATCAGCCTTCTAAAGTTATTGAATAGCCCATGCAGAATTTTCATGGTGTTAAAGTCAGAAGCGATGTGAAGAGTATGGAATAACAGCAGCACTAACAATCTTCTTCCACTTCCTCCCCGCCTGGCAGCACCACAAAACAGGCTTAGCTCACCTTTACGCTAACATGTGAGAACAGTGAGGGATCAGATTCAGCATTGCCTTGACCACGTTGAACGTGGGTCCTACAGATTTTCTAAGTTGGCTGTGCCCTACTCTTTCTGGATTCTCTTACTCATTTACCCCACAGACTGTGCTGAAATCGGCTGCAGGGACATGCTAATGTTACTTTCCAGGAGGGTGATGAAGATAGTGCTGGGGTGGGCCCGGATGCTTTGATGATACTTAATTCCTGGTCGCTAAGAAGGATGAGAGCCTGAAGCCGATTGTGGACCTCAGAATCTTTAACGCCTTTTTTTAAAATGAGAAGTTCAAGATGATGCAAATTAATACAAAAAAGCTACCCCCCCAAATAATCTAACACACAAATAAATCAAGGAAAAAATATGAGCCCTGACCCATAGATTATAAACATGTTTTGAATATTAATCTTTAATCATGATACCTTGAACTCTCCCAGTTCAATATAATATGCACATAAACATAAAGATGGTTTAATGTTAACCCCTTCACTGCCAGGCCTTTCCCTCCCCTCAGGTGCCAAGCCTCTTTTTTTTGGCTATTTGGGGCACTTCATGCTTAGGCCCTCATAACTTTTTGTCAACATAAGCTACCCAGGGCAAATATGTGTCCTTTTTCCAACATCCTAGGGATTCTAGAGGTACTCAGAGTTTGTGGGTTCTCCTGAAGGAGACCAAGAAATTAGTAAAAATTTCATTTTAGAAAAGTTAGAAGAAGGGACAGAAAAAGAAGGTTTGTGGTTTTTTTCCCCCTATAAATAGCGTCAACAAAAGGTTTGTGGTGCCAAAACCACAATCTTCCAGGCTTTCAGGAACAGGCAGACTTGAATCAGAAAACCACATTATTCAACACAATTTTGGTATTTTACTGGGACATACCCCATTTTTACTATTTTTTGTGCTTTTAGCCTCCTTCCAGTCAGTGACAGATATGGGTGTGAAACCAATGCTGAATCCCCGACAGCTAAACATTTCTAAAAACTAAACAAAATTCTGAATTCAGCAAGGGGTAATTTGTGTAGATCCTACAAGGTTTTCCTACAGAAGATAACAGCTGAAATAAAAATAATTGACATTGAGGTGAAAAAGCTGCCATTTTTCTTCACTTTTTGCTCTGTAACTTTTTCCTGCAATATCAGATTTTAGAAAGCAATATACCATCTGCTGGACTCTTCTGGTTGCGGGGATATATAGGGCTTGTAGGTTCATCAAGAACTTTAGGTACCCAGAGCTAATAAAGGAGCTGCACCTTGAAATGGGTTTTCATTGCATTCCCGGTATACAGCAAATCATTTAGTGAACTATAAAGAGTGAAAAATAGGTATCAAGGAAACTTTTGTACTTCCAAAATGGGCACAAGATAAGGTGTTGAGAAGCATTTGTTATTTGCACATCTCTGGATTCTGGGGTCCCCATATCAGCATGTGAATTACAGGGCATTTATCAGAAAGTCGTGTATTTTACACACTTTCTTACAGTTGGAAGGAAAAACAATGTACAGAAAGACAAGGGGCAATAACACTTATTCTTCTATTCTGTGTTCTCTCAAGTCTCCTGATAAAATTTGTACCTCACTTGCGCGAATAGGCCTAATGGCCGCGACAGGAAACGCAACATGGACACATCACATTTTTACATTGAGATCTGATGTGTTTTTTGGAAAGTGCCTAGCTGGCCATTAGCTCAGCCAGCACCTAGGGAAACCTAGCAAACGTATAAATTTTTTGAAAACTAGACACCTAGGGGAATTCAGAATGGGGTGACTTGTGGGGCTCTCACCACGTTCTGTTACCGAGAATCCTTTGCAAACCTCAAAATCTGGCAAAGAAACACTTTTTCCTCACATTTCGGGAATCTAAGAGGAGTCACAAATTTCCTTCCACCCAGCATTCCCCCAAGTCTCCCGATAACAGTGGTGCCTCACTTGTGTGGGTAGGCCTAGTGCCCGCAACAGGAAATGCCCCAAAACACAACAGGGACACATCACATTTTCCTAAAGAAAACAGAGCTGTTCTTTGCAAAGTGCCTAGCTGTGGATTTTTGCCTGTAGCTCAGCCTCCAACTAGGGAAACCTACCAAACCTGTGCATTTTTTAAAACTGGACACGGTGGGGAATCCAAGATGGGGTGACTTGTTGGGGCCCTCACCAGGTTTTGTTACCCAGAATCCTTAGCAAACCTCAAAACAAACTTTTTCCTCTTATTTCTGTGACAGAGTTCGGGAATCTGAGAGGAGCCACAATTTTCCTTCCACCCAGCATTCCCTCACATCTTCCGATAAAAAAATGATGCCTCACTTGTGTGGGTAGGCCTAGTGCCCATGACAGGAAATGCCCCAAAACACTATGTGGACACATCAAAATTATCAAATACAAAACTACCTGTTTTTGCAAGGGGGGGGGCACCTGCGTTTTTGGTCCTGTGCTCAGCAGCCATCTAGGGAAACCTACCAAACCCAGACATTTCTGAAAACTAGACACCCGAGGGAGTCCGGGAAGGTGTGACTTGCATGGATCTCCCAAGTGTTTTCTTACGCAGAATCCTTAGGATACCTTCAATTTAGCAAAAAAATCTATTTTTTCCCTCATTTCTGTGTGGGGTCACTTCACCGACTCAAATTTCCTACCGCCCAATGTTCCCCTCAGTCTCCCGATAAAAATGATACCTCACTTGTGCAGGTGGGCCTAGTGCCTGTGACGAGGAAGAGCCAAAAACAGGTTGAAAATGAGGGTGAAGCAAAGCAGGTCCAAAAGGGCAGTTTGAAAAAAATAAATTTAGGCTGACAAGTGGGGCAGAATTTGTATCGGTATAGATGTGACAATGCTGGAAGGTAGGAATTTTGTGGATTCCTGCAGATTCCGGCAGGTTCCATCACAAAAACGGGGGAAAAATGTGTGATTTCAAACACAGTTGGATGTTTGCAGGGCATTGTTGGTAAGAAGATGGTGCGGGTGCATGTAAAGCACACGACCATGGACTCATCCAGATGTTTAGTTTTCAGATGTCTAGGTCTTGTAGATTTTTATACATAGCAGCATCCCAAAGTCCAAAAAGTGCAGCCCTCACCATTCCAAGTGGGACGATTTTGAGAGTTAAACATGCTCTCATGGCCCAAATGTGCAACCAAAACCCAAATTAATCAAATTTCCTCTTGCTTACCATGGGATAAGATGTTTTAGTGTGCGGGGGGGAAACCTGAAAGACTGCTACCCCTTCAGTTGGGATGGGGGCTTAACCATGCCCATACTGGTTGGTAGCCACCACCCCCACTATTTTTTTTTTTTTTTAATTCCCTGGCATATAGTAGGCTTTCTCCCCCATCCCCGGCGAGTGGAATCGGGGTAATTGCCCCATCGGCCCACCGGTGGGCAGAATAACTTTATCTCCATTTTAAATGGGGTGGGGATATGGCCATACCCCCACCCTCTTTTCTTGAAAAAAAAAATGTTCCCTGGTCTCCGGTGGGCTTTCTGCCCCTTTGGGGGTTGATTAGCCTTACAAAAATAGGCCGATCTGCCCCCCAGGGGGGCAGAAATGCCCTAAAGTAAATTTGCCCCCCAGGGGAGCGACCCTTGCCTAAGGGGTCGCTCCCCTTGCGTGAAATTGGTGCAAAAAAAATAAACTCTGGTGCCTAGTGGTTTCTGACCACCTTGGGGACAGATTGGCCTAAAATAAAATTGCCCCCCGGGGGAGCGACCCTTGCCTAAGGGGTCTCTCCCCATCAGTTAAAAAAAAAAAAAAAAAAAAAAAATACCTTGGTTCCTGGTGGTTTCTCCCTCGGGGGGAGCAGTAAAGGCCTAATAAACAAATTGCCCCCTGGGGAGCGACCCTTGCCTAAGCTAAGGGGTCACTCCCCCTATCAATATAAAAAAAAAAAAAACTGGTGTCTAGTGGCTGCTGCTCCCCTCCCCCCCGGGCAGATCAGCCTAACTAATATGAGCCAATGTGCCCCCAGGGGGTGGGGGGCAGAAATGGCCTTAGAAAAAATGTCCCCCAGGGGCGCGACCCTTGCAGAAGAGGTAGCTCCCCTTATGTGCCAATAACAAAAACAACAAACTCCCTGGTGCCTAGTGGCATTCCTGCATGAAAATCAAAATATCCAACAGGGACAAATCTATACAAAATATCTAAGCAAAAAAATCATTTTTTTTTACTGAATAGTAATTTCTTTATTACAAATAAATTAATTCAATCATAATGTCAACAAGTCGCCTGAACACCTAAACTACTCGTACACACAATCAAATAATATACAGATCAAAAACAACCCTAACAATCCAAACGAGCACCGTGGTACATAAAATATAAGCTGCTTAGCCATCAAGTTGCAAGCAGTCACAGTTCCAGGTAGTGGCAGTTGTAGAAGGAAAGTATCCAGCTCCAGTGAGAAAAGTCTATCACTGAGTAAAAGTCTGATCCAATCCACCAATTATTCAATCCAAATGTTTCAGGAATTCCAACAGTTACTCCATAGTACATTATAGTCGACGTGTTTCGGCCTTATCAACTACAGCCTGCTCAGGACAATGAAGACAGTGCCTATATATACAACAACAAAAAATTACGTAAAAAACTAATAATCATAACGACCATAATTCCCACCAGGTGTAGGACAAACCCATACCTGTTCACCAACATAACCTCATATGTGCACGTAAAAAGAAACATATTTATAGTGAAAATACTAAATATTATGTATTAAAAAGTTATATATACAGAAACTCAGTTACAAATCATTAAATCAGACTGAACCCCATCGATAGTCCATTTAGTTAGTTATAGTGGATGTTGTCTTAAAGACGAATCAATCCAATGCCCGAGGTATACCGCACCAAAATAAAAAATATACACATAAACAAACCCAAAAATGTACACATAAAAACCACACATCTTATATTAGCCTAATACACTTGACTAAGCCACAGTTATAATGTGTCAATAGCTGGGAATAGATACGAGAGACGCGTAAGCATAGTGACTGACCTTAGCTTAATGAAATCATAGGGAGCGCAGGCAGTAATTCAGTAATGCGTGCAACCGGACGGGAGCTGTCGAAAAGTAATGAAAACAACAAGACCTTACTGCAACAGGCTTAGAAGCATACCAAAAGCCTGTAAGCCGCGAGCACACCAAAACACGCGGCGCTTACCTATTTTATACGAATTTGCCAGCCGTTGTTTAAGAAAATGAAAAGCTTCGCCGTATTGCACGCTCAAACGGCGTGAATATAAATAGACAGCGATTCGGGCAGTCACTCGGGTCATGCGTCCTCAATAGACATCAAGAAGGGGACTTAGAGTATTACTCTTCCTTCCTGCAAAACTGTGAGGGCCATATTGAAATGTTCAAGAAAAAAGTAACTGCAAACATGTTAGGGGGCAGATAACTTAGCATACTGTGGTGATAACACAGTAAGGGGCATATATACAAACCCATCAGTCTTAGCATGTTAATAACAGTAAGAGACTAATTACAAATATAATACCAACAAAAATGAAATACCAACATAAATACATAATTAATCCCTGGACAAACACCACAAGCCATACATAATTAAAAGGCTTATAATAGGTACAGAGACATAAGTAAAACCTCTGCCACAATTATTGATGGAGACTCTCTAATCGTTCTCTATCTTCACAAAATATATTATTTATAAACATTCATAATACGCTGAAAACATCCAACATAAAATATCCTCAATAACATTACACAGACTTAGTATACATCTCTGGGACTGATTCTATACAGCATATTCAACAACACACAATATATAGATGGAGCCAATGTAGAACAATTACACTTTGATTAGGGCCCACATCTCGGACAAATCGTTTAAACCCCGTCTGGCCGTCCCGAATCTTTCTATCAGACGAGCTTCCATTTTATCCAAAGCGGAAGCTAGTGAAATACCTGTTTTTTTTTTGTCAATTACGTATAGAATAGACCATTTGATGTCATCTGGGCGATGGTCCTGTTCAATATAGTGGTCAACCAAGGGGGCCCCCCGTACCGCACATCTAATTCTGGACATATGTTGAAGTATACGTGTTTTCGCAGGTTGTGTCGTCTGACCTATATAGGTAAGTGAACACGGACATGTGATGCAATATATCACATGGTGTGTATTACAGTTTGAGAAGCACCGTTGGTGGTGTATTTGACCATTTAACTCCACCTGTCTAGTTTTCTCTGTATATTGGCAAGCCAGGCAGTTCATGCATGGAACATGGCCAATGATACGGGGTAAGGATAGCATACTTCTCAGATCAGCTTTCTTCTTACTATTCGAATTGAATGGGGCTTGTACTAAGGAATCATAGATGTTATGGCCTCTTTTAAACGCGAAGAGAGGTTGATCTAAGCCTAAAGGGAGGAGCAGCTTCCAATTTTTTTCAATAATAGCTCTAACCCGATTCGCTTTTGGGTTAAATGTTAGTACGCAGGTCAAAGGGCAAGCCTTATTTTTTAACTTGGGTACTAACAGATGTTCACGTGGAGTGTACCAAGCTCGTTTACATGCTCCTTTTACGATTTTCTTAGGGTAGTCCCTAGTCATTAGTCTAGACATGAAAGCTTCTGCGTTTTGAAAATAATCTTCTTTAGTGGTGCAGTTACGGCGAATTCGAAGAAATTGGCCATAGGGTAAATTCTCCTTAAGAGAACGAGGGTGATTACTTGAAAAGTGAAGTAAGGTGTTTCTATCGGTAGGTTTTTTTATTTAAACTCACCGAAATCTGACCTTCACAGGATTGAATCCACAGATCCAGAAAATTGATACGTTTAGAGTCCGAGGACAGCGTAAACTTAAGATCAGGTGTTAAATGGTTAATCCAATCATGAAACAAGGAAAGAGCCTCTTGCTCACATTTCCAGATCATAAAGATGTCAGCGATATATCTTAGCCATGTTTTAATATGATTTTGAAAGGGATTATTTATGTAAAAAATCCATTTATCTTCAAAAAATGCAATCACGAGATTCGCAATTTCTGGGGCAAAATTACACCCCATCGCTACACCTTTAACTTGCAGGTATAACTCGTTATCAAATGAGAAGACATTTTTTAAGCACAGTGTGGCCAGAGCAAGCAGAAATGAGGAGGGGACTTTATGAGGAAGAGGTCTTTGATCTAAATATAGGTTCATTATTTGCAATGCCTCATTTTGTGGAATATTAGTGTAAAGTGCCTCTATGTCTAAAGTCACTAACAGTTGTGTTTTTTCATTGAAAACATTGCCTTCAAGTTTGTTAATCATATGCATAGAGTCCCACACATATGCTTTCGTGTTATGCACTAATGGTTTAAGAAAGAAATCCACATATTGGGCCAAAGGTTCCAATAAGGAGCCGCAGGCCGCAATAATTGGTCTCCCCGGAAGATTTGAAGCATCTTTATGTATCTTAGGAAGGATGTAGAGAAGGGGAATGCGTAATTGTTTTTGATTAAGAAAGTCGTATTCTTACTTGCATATCCACCCCTCTCTAAGTGCTTCATCAGTGATGGTAGTAATCATGGCTGTCAGTCTGGGTGTAGGATCTTCTGTTATCGAATGATAGTGGTCCCTGTTGTTTAATTGGCGACGTATTTCCGTGCTGTATTTGTCTTTGTCTAATATGACTATGCCGCCACCCTTATTGGCTGGCTTAATGATGATGTTCTCATTTAGTGACAACAAGCGAATATCCTTATTCTCTTCTTTAGAACAATTAGACTGAAACGATATTTTAGTTTTGTTAAGTAAGTCAATTTCCTGAAGGACCACATCTTAAAAAATTAGCATTTCTCGAGGCATATGAATAGTGTCAGGGCAAAAAGTAGATTTTAAGTGTAGCCCACTTAGATTAACTTCATTACGGGGCATATTGTCTGTATCGTCTCGAAAAACGTACGTAGTCTTACTTTACACAGAAACTGTAATACTTCGGTTTTAGTGTCAACCGGATCTTGGAGTTTGGTAGGAACAAAAGACAAGCCTTTATTTAATACCTCTTGCTCTTTATCTGAAAGAGCATGGGCAGACAAATTGTAAACAGGTATCATATCAGAACCCACATCAATTATCGTCTGTATGTTCTTTTCCTGGTACAGAATTCTCCTTGTGGGGTATACAGATCTCTGTTCAGGTCTTGGTATTGGAATCTGATTCCCCCAGGGGAGCGACCCTTGCAGAGGAGGTAGCTCCCCTTATGTGCCAATAACAAAAACAACAAACTCCCTGGTGCCTAGTGGCATTCCTGCAGCACAATCGCAATGCTTCCTCCACCACAACACTGTGTGCTCTTAACACCAACGCTGCGGTGTAATGTACATAAGTGGGCACCAGATGAGCTGCCTGACAACTGCACAGTATGTGGTTATGCCATAGAGCCCTTGCAACCTACCAACACTCCACCCTAGACCCTCTTGTCAAAAGATGGAATATTAGCTGTTTAGTATTAATTGCCGCTCTCTGGATAAACATCAAGCTAATATCTTAGACTTCATCCAGGATAATAATCTTCTAGATGTCTTGTGCCTTACCGAAACCTTGCTACGCCAGGGCATGGTAGCGGAACCTGCCTTATAGCTGCCTTCGGGCTACTATCTAAAGAACATTAATAGGACAAGCGACAGAGAAGGTGGCCTTGCCGTTATTTATAGAAACAGATATGCTTGCAACCTGTCTCAATGTTCTATTTCAGGTTGGGAACGCGCTCTTTTGAAAATATGTTTAAACAGTAATTTTACCCTATCAGGGCTCCTTATCTGTCGACCTCCTGGCCCCGCTAAGGCTTTCAGGGAGGCTTTGATTAAT
This sequence comes from Pleurodeles waltl, assembly GCF_031143425.1. Lineage (NCBI taxonomy): Eukaryota > Metazoa > Chordata > Amphibia > Caudata > Salamandridae > Pleurodeles > Pleurodeles waltl. Next base: position 856,291,256 of record NC_090442.1, on the reverse strand, counting down.
GTCATTGTCCCGTGACCATCAAGTCAGCTAATTTCAATGTACTAGTTGACCGTAATCTTCATTTCAATGATATCTATTATGGTGACGCCACTAACCTCTTAAACTATTTCGCTGCCTTGCAGTTAATGCAGCTGGTATCAGTTGCCACACATTCAGCTGATCACCTTTTAGATAATTTTTTTTCTAATCTGTTATCCTCTTCCCCTTTGTCTGGACCGACCATTTTATGGTCCCACTAACCCTCTGCGTCAAATCAGTGTACCTACTTTGGATTGGATTAGGGAACACCCCTGGCACAAGCATGACATTAAAAAATGTGGGGACTTTATTTTGTCAAACCGCCTATCGTTTGATTCTAATGTAGAGACATCCCACAACAGTTTTCAATCCTGGTTTACCGCAGCCTTAGATATTTTTATTCCCACTAAACATGTCTCCAACAGGAAGAAACATGCTGCTCTCTGGTTCAACGAGACTCTTTGCAGCTAAGAAGGAATTTAAGATCTTAGAACGTTCTTTTAAAATTTGAACACAGGGCTGCTATTAAATCTTACCACAAACTTATTTCTATAACAAAGGCCGACTATTTTGCCCGGAAACTCAAAAAAAAGCTCTAACCCTACTAAAGAAGTTTTTATCTTACTAAATAGTGTTTTTAAACTAGTGCTCTGAGCCAACCCCACTGTCACGTCCAGTATATACTGCGAGAAGCTAGCAGAATATTTTGTCAGCAATATAGAGGATATTTGCACACAGTTCCCCACGGACATTGCTTCCACTACGTTAGAGGACGTAACATCTTTTATGGATTTTATTCCACACCTTTACTCCATTCTCTCCCCCTCTTGGATGTGGCGCAGCTGATTACTGCTTGTCGTCGACATCAAATCTGGGTCTCGTGCAGACCCATTAAAACCTGATCTGTTTCCTAAGTTCGCAGACCCCCTTTTGCCACTCTGCTTACGAGTTATACATTTATCCATGTCCTCAACCCAGGTATCTAGTAAATGGAAACACTCTAAGGTCATTTGTCTTTTGAGGAAGCCATCTCTAGATGAAGGCCATACATCTTCTGATCTTGCTTGATTTGAGTGCCGCTTTTGACCCGGTGTTCCACAAAATTCTGATACACTGTTTACAGAGCATCGGTGTAGGCAGAACACCACTGTCTTGGTTTGCTTCTTTTCTATCCGAATGTTCTTTTCAGGTTATTTCCCCTCCTTTTAACTCAGATACACATATCTTACAGATCATTGTCTCACAAGGGACTTAACTAAGCTCTGCTTTGTTTAATGTATATATCCAACTGTTAGCAGAAGTCATTGAATCCAACGCAATGACGTTGAAATCCTATGCTCATGACCCGCAGTTGGTGCTTTCTGTTACAGATAACCACTCACTTGATTGCGCCAACTTCCATAAAAGACTACTGGCAGAGTGGATGAATATAAACTGTTGCCGCCTGAACACTAATAAAATAGAAGAACGTCTTCTAGGCAAAGATACTCCTCTCTTGGGAGAATATTGGTGGGCCACCCTTCTTGGCGCTCCTCCCATACCTAAAACCTTTGTAGAAAACAAATGTAGGTGTTTTCATGGACAACTCTTTGACCTTTTAGGTCCAGGCCAGCTCAGTTGCCGGCACCATACTATTGTCCAGGTGGTAGTTCTATACCGGTTGGATTACTGTAATATCCTGTAATTAGGTGCTAATAAATCAGTTACTAGAAGACACCAGCTGGTCCCAAATGGTGCAGCTAGGCTGTTATTGTCGCTCCCAAAGTTCTGTTCTTTGTCCAGACTATTGCAGAAATTACACTGGCTCCCGGTGGAGAAATGCATATGTTTTAAGACCACATGTGTGGTGGGTAAAATTCTGTATTCTCAGGGGGGCCCCATCTTTTCTAAACTGGTGCACCTGTATCATCCTGCCAGTACTTTGCGCTTGGCAGATCTTATTCTGGCTGAGGTTACTCCGCATTAAGTGAGTGAGAGCTGGAGGCCGTTCTTTTAGTGCCAAAGCCCCTGTTGCTTGGAACTCGCTACCTTTCCACATTAGAAACACTGGGAACCACCTGCGCTTTAGGAAGATCTTAAAAACCGGACTTATTTCTCTTCAAAATTATATAGTGTACTCCTTTCATACTTCTAGCAGCAGCAGTCTGTACCCCAACTCCAGGCTTAGCACTGGAAAGCACCGTTGATGGATCAGTCATGCACTTTACAAATCTCTTACACAACATAACATAACAATGTCCCTCTTTCTCTGTTTGCATCCCTAACTGTCCCTGATGCTGCTTTCTACCCGCTTTCTTGTTACTTTTCCCCCACAGCCTTATTTCTTGCTCCCACGGTACATTCCAACTCTGATCAGTAAACAAAAAGAAAAAAGTGCATATACCTACACAATGACTTAGATAAGTTCTTATGCAAGAGACTTAAAATCACTATGAAAGCAGTATTGCCACAATTCACAGATTAACTTGGGGTATGGACGATACTGCAGTAATAACCAACCATCAACATCGCAGTTAGTGGCCTACTCTGTAGCATACCACAAATAATACTAAATAAAGGCTACTATGTAGCTTAGGCGAGATGGGCAACTGATATAGGCCATCAGCTTATGGATAATCAGTGGTAATATTGCTGCTCACAAACAAAGCAGCTATCCCTAAATGGCAAACACTAATTAATACACTACAAATTTAACCATAGATTCTGTTTTACTCCAATTGTGCTCTATAAAGTAGGGCTGAGAGCACTGTCTGAATGTAGTAGTTGCACAAATCTGAGGGAGGACTTCCTTCACTTATCCTGAGGATACTGAGTTACTCAAACATTTTGGGAATAAGTGGGGCGATATCTGTAATTAAAAATGGGAAATGATGTTTATTACATTCATAGTGTTGTTGGAATTTGTGAAAGCATTCCCTAAATCACATACAAAATTCCAAGTGTTCACCCTACTGATGGCAAAGAGAAGAGTATACATGAGATGGACGAGAGGGCCTAACCCAAAAGTTGAAGACTGGATCAAAGGTCTCGCATTTTGTAATGATCAATAGGTTTTTTACGCTCCTACCACATACTTTGAGACCTGAGGATATCTGGGGCCCGTTATTGTCCTACCTCAACAAGAAAGCATAACCGACAACAGTGCCAGTCACTCAGCAAATGCAGATGGACGTCGAGGAGACGGAATGACTTGGTGTGAGGACATATCGATGAGAGATTGAGGTAACTCATTCCCTAAACTTCACTCTGTAGATGTCAGTTACAGGATATTAAAGGTTAATGTGGATTATACATGCTGATTATGTTATCTATGCAGGATTGACTGTCATGAATTATCTTGCACTTGTTAATAATGAAAAATGAAGATAAAAAAAAACTTGCAAAGAAAATGTGCAAAAGACAGACCTCTCCTAATGCGTCAATGTACATAGCATTCACCCAGAGGCACAGTAAGCATGAAAGAAGCAGACACCAGCCTCCGCCAAGCTGGCCCTGCAGAAGCCTACCAACTTCAATTTTGCACCATTCTAATGACCCCAGAGCTAGTTCCGCACGCCTGCTTCATTAAAGTATAGGATTTGGATCTGGTATGTCTCGGACAACAGTTGAGCTCTTCATCTCCACAGTGAATAGTGGATATTTCTACCTCTGGGGTTTTACTCTCTGTGATGGACAGGTCAGTTTTATCCTGTCCTTACAACCAAGAGCAGCTGGATTAGATGCCACACTCCTGTCAGTCTCTTCCGAACCTCCCTGGTTAGTTTTATCTCTGTGCTTTCATTTAGAATTTCCTTCGACTACTTCTGGAATGCTCTTGCTGTAAACTTAAAGCCCAAAGAGTCTCCTGGGGCACATCTGGCCAAGTCCCATTTCAGTTGCCATTTTTCCTTCTTCCCTAGAATAACTCTCACTGCCTGTGCTGGTGAGCAAGAGACCAAAGAATGAACCTACAGTGCCAGACTCTTTAACTCAGACTGCATCACTAACTTTAGATCAGATACCCACCTTGTTTTTGGCCGGGACTGCATCTGCTGGCCTTCAGCAGTGTGGATACATTATTAAGTTGATCTACGTGCTATTTCTCCTTATTGCAAGAGGCCCAGTAGTACGAAGCCGGACACTGATCTGGACACATCAGGAGGCCAGTACCGGTGACCACAAGGATTTACATCCAGCCCCATGCAGTCATCCTAACACAGTTAAGGCATTTGAGGTTCTGTCCTTTGTCAAAACCTTCCCTGAGGTTATCAGGCAGGCTCAGTAGATTTACAAGACTCCTTTCTCTGAGCTTTTATTCTCAGTCATTTAGTACTAGCCATCCAAAGACACTCTAGCCATTTTGCCTGCTCAATCAAGGTCATGGAAGGGCAAAGCAGCATCCTCCCACATGATCAAGAGTGCAAATATTCCGGCAATGCAGGGTAAGTGGACTTCCAGGCTTGCATGCCTATGCTATATGACACTAAGACTTGCTATGATCTGCTCCTTTGGGCTGAGCTCGACGTCCATGTATCCTTGCTTCCGTTGTAAGTCAGAAAAGAGTATAGGTCAATGTTCAACCTAGTCAAAACACTGCATAACAAACTTCTGATGTCACAGGACTAGCACCATAAACAGCGCTCTGACAATTCAGCTGTCATTGTGATTTAAGCTCTTGCGCGTAAAACCAGATGTACCTTTCCTTTGATGGGCAGCACATGTTAGATCTCCCCACCGACAAAGTCCTCCCTCAGTACAAGGTGGCAAAATCTCTGAGTGGCATTCAAAGAGCACCACCCAGATGTCCGTCTCTTTTGCAGTCAGAAAAAGGAATTCTAGTGTGTCAAACCTTCAAGGCTAGATAGTAATTTCAAGTCTATAGCACAGTTGGGTTCTCCTCTTCCTCATATTGGGCTTTGTTTCTCATCTTTGGTAACCACTACTACTTTGTCTCTGAGGTCTGCAGGAATGGTCACTCAACCAGCAAGGTGTATGTTGCAAGATTTGTTGTTTATTTATCTCCTCGGACCCACCTCTTCTGACTCTACTGCTGATATTGATTCACGTGGTGAGGAATCTGCAGGTAGCAGTATCCATTAGAAAAACAAGTTACTTACCTTTGGTAATGATCTCTCTGGTGCCTCCTCTAACTGCAGAGTTCTCACCTTTCCACCCATCTCTTTCTGAGGATCAAACTTGAAACAATGATAATAACGTCCCAAGTGTTGTGCAGTTTTGTGTAGTGCTTTCCTAAAGATTTTGTATACTCTTTCATGGGTATGAAAAAAAGAAAGAATACTGACTTCTTAGTGCCAAGTGCTGTAACATACAGCTTGGTGAGGTCACATCCGCAGGAGTAACTGGAGTCGAGCCAGTCATGGTACCACTGCTTCAGGTGAACTATTGCAAATTTTCTGGGTCCAGTCTGGTACCTCTGGGAAATTCAGAAGCTGAAGATTCTGCAGGTAGATAAAGCCCCCCATAGAAAGATTGTTAATGAAGTTTAGTAACTTGTTCTTTGTGACCAGCCAAGTGGACTGAAAGTCCACTATTGATAGGTGGATGACTTATTTAATCGCCCACTACTGCACTCTACATGGAGCCATAACATCCATCTGCGGTAGGGGCTCCTTTTCTAGTATTCTCTGCCCATGTTTCTGTCAGATTGCTATGTGTGTTACCCCACTCCATACACACACATGCTACATTGTGTTAGAAATACCATATTGTGGCTTCCCCCTAGAGTAATTACAAATGTGACCTTGTTGGCCTGCAGAGCTTTTTTTTTTTTACCAAGGCCTAAGCATCCTGATACCCATTTCTCTTTTTTCTCCGCTCTTTATTCTTTTCAGTTGCGTAGAATCTAACCACAAATTGAGAATGAAAGAGAGCCAAAACATGAAAGTAGGGCAAAGATTTATTTATGGTGACTCCGTTAATCTTACACTGTAGACTCCTTCTCAGTTATTGGTGCCCTTGGGCCCACTCCACTGCCATCAGTAAATATATACTGATTCCTTATTTTTTTTAATTAAAGGAAACTGGAGAGGGCTTAATACGACAGAAGCGATGTGGGGTGCTGTATGATGTACACTACTACCAGCATGTAAAGCACAGTTTTCCAACATCTGTGCAGTTTTGTGCCAGCCTTTAGGTGACAGGAAATCCTGCAAGCTGATAACTGGAAAAATCCTATAAAATCTTTCCCATTCACTGTGCACTTTGTCCTCAGAAGTGAGTTTGACCCATGTTCTTCGCTAACATACTTCCCATAGCCAGCTCCAGTCACCTTAACATGACTATTCTCTTATTATGCACAAAGGATAACTACATTCATTCCAATTCTAGTAGAAATAAAAACTAAATTCATAACCTTAGTTGCCACCAGTTTGTGAAGTTGTGCATAAAAGTCAGTGTGTTTAATTTTTGGTAGTAACTTGGAAAAAAAAGGCTTTTGTAAATCTTTGTCTGAATCCAAAAGCCATGGTCTGTAGCAACCAATTGTGGAAGGTATAATAATGGTTGTTTACTTGAATCACAGTATTGTATTTCTTGGATTTTGTTTGGTTCCCGGAGAACGTTCATGATTTCTTTAGAGAGTTTGGAATGTGATTTTAAGAAACACATCCTTTGAAGACTGCTCTCCCGCAGAACCAGTAATAATAAAAGCACTTGTTTTTCTTGTGCATACCAGTTGTTTCTTTGAAATGCTGGGGTGCACAATATTCTCTAAACACTGTTTTTTCCAATATTGTAATGATTTTTATAATTGAACTTTAATAGTAGTTTTCTGAAACAGAATTGAACTGGTCCTGGATGTTAAATGTACAAATGTTAAAGCGTTTTTCATCTCTACATGGCACTACTTTCTATCTGCTTTGTTTCAATTTCTTAAGTAGTTTGATTTATGATTAATCTCACGAATGTCATTTCATGTTTGCTCTTATGTGCATAAGTGTTCTGCGTTCTTGTTTCCTACCCCCATATACTAGTAGTAAATCATAGCCTATTATTCACTGTTAGTGTCATTAAAAAATGGAGCACCGGGAGTTGGAAGGACACACCCGCTGGCAGCTGAGGTAAGTAGACAAACACAAAATTGATAAATGTATGTTGTAGACATGCTTGCATTTGAGAGTGAGTGTGTGAGGGGTCTCTGTGAGTGAAAGTGAGCGTGAATCAGTGACAGGTACAGAGTGAGATTGAGTGTCAGTGATTGAATATGAGAGAGTTAGTGAAAGCAAGAGTTACTGAGTGTGGTTGAGTGAAATGAATATAAATGAGTGAGGGAGTGTTAGAGTATAAGTGAGCATGAATGGGTGACCAGGATCGACCGTTACAGTGAGTGAGAATAAGAGATTCATAGTGAGAATAAGTAAGAATGACAGTGAAAGTGTTTTAGTAAAAGTGTGAGAATACGCAAGAGTGAGTTAGAGTGAATGCAAGTGTCAGTAAGTATGAGTCAGAATAACAATGAGTGAGAGCAAAGAGTGGGAATGAGTCAATGTACGAGTTGAGTAATAGTCTGATTATGTGTTAGAGTCCACCCTTGGCCCTGGCATACTTTACAGAAGACCCCAGATAAAATACAGCCACTTGCATATGGAGGCAGTTCTTGACATAATAGACGCTTATGGCAAAATACTGATATTGGCATACTAGTGATAATTCTTTGGATATAGGGCACCCTTGGAAAATGCAGGAACCTGTTTACTTGAGGACATTTTTGGCATTAAAGGCACTTCAGCAAAATGCTGGTGCTAGCTCATTCGAGGTTTTTCTAAACATTATGTAGGAAAGGTGTAGCATAAGATGGGTGTTTAGCCATTATAACATGGGAGTCACCCCTGGTATATGGTCGACATTACTGGCAAAATTCTGACACTGGCATGTATCATGTTGGCTTCTTTTGGATATGAGGGGCACCCATGGCAAAATGATTGCTCTGGCACAAGCAGGGTAATTTGTGACATATTGGGCACCCATAGCACATTTGGTAAGCAATGGGGTCGTCAGTTCCTGAAGAACTTCAGGTGTGGCACTCCATGAAAGTACTGAAATATTTATTGAGGGCCTAAACCCAAAAACACAACACAATAAGTATTCCAATACAATTTATAGAGACCAGGACCTAGGCCCGATTTTAGGCTGACTGTGATGGAGGGTGGGTACCCAAAGATTTTCCCTTAGGACTTTGTCTCTGAAATGGAAGTCAAAATTCTCCAGTGGGACAGGACAGCAGACTGTATCTGAGGAAATCCTCTCAACGCTATAAAAGCATTGAGCTAGTTCCTATTTGAAGCAGTTTCTTTTTGGGTGGGAAATTCTTCTGATCGACAAATGTCACATTATGCATCTACTGAAGTCCTCAAGTCGACCAGGTACTTTTGGTGCCTTCACGGGGTCAATATTTCTGTGTTCAGATTTTATATTTTATTTTAGGAGCTTAGAATTCTCCAGAAGTGCAAGGCTACAGGCTGTCTGATGATGCATGTCTAAAAACCAGCAGTAAGGTGACACGATTCACCCTGAGCTTACCGTCGAGGTTGGAGAGAGGTAGTGAGCGGCCCCGGTTCCTGCAAGTCCTGCTCTGGCCGAGGTAGGGGCGACCCCTTCCGGTAGCCACGGTGCTGTTTGACAATAGTAAGCTACTACAGTCCGTGCCCTCCAGAAGGAGTCCCAGAGGAAAAACCCCAAAAAGGGTAAAAAACCTCCAACAGAACTCCCTGAAACAGAAGGAGGACACAAGGACTTTAGGACTTAAGGTTCTGGAATTCAGGAGACGGAAGACAGATCAAGAACTGGCACCACAAGAGGAAACCAGCCGGAGCGTGACTACCACTGCAGGAGTGTTGCAACGCAATGAGAAGGAAGATAGATTCCCCTTATGTACCCCTAGACAGGAAGTGGAAAACAGGAAGTAGTTAGACCACCATCTTGGTTTGGGGAAAAGGTCATAACTTAGAATAGAAAACATGCTCCTAAGAAAGAGAAACAATGTATGCAGGGAAGAGAGGAAGTGAACAGCATGCTGGGAAGGGGGAAAGCATGCATAAAAACGAGTTATGTGCAGGCATACGGGTTTTGGCTGTGTGAAAAGGTAAGTGGTGGAAAGGAGGGGGTCCCGGGAATCCCAGGTGTGCTTATGTAATCTTACGTGGTGAGCGCGGCAAGGGTCGAGACCCGATTCGGGGTCTCCGAACCTGCCGCGCTTGCCCTGGAACTTGCGGCCGGAGAAAAGGGCTGCGGCGGGTGATGCGACCCTGGAACCGAGCCGCGGCTACCCCTGCTGCCCGCCCGCGGGCCACCGCGTTCCCCATGAGTTGCGCCGCAGCGGCCCGTGGCCGCGGCGCAACAGTAGGCCCACCCAGGCCCCAGGCTTGTGAGGAAAAAGCCGAAAAAAAGCGACAAACCAAAAGAGGGGCATGAACCGAAAGGGCATCTTCCCAGGAACACTCACTCATAGGGTAGCCTTTCCAATGAATAAGATATTGGAGGCGCCCATGGAAAAACCGAGAGTCACAGATCTCCTGGACCTCGTATTCGGGCACATTATCAATCAACAGAGGGGGAGGACAGGAGAATTGTCTGTTAAAAGGATCAGGAAGGTAAGGTTTGAGTTGTGAGACATGGAACACAGGATGTATTTTCCAAGTCTGGGGCAGACGAAGACGCACAGACACAGGATTGATTTTCTGGGGAATCAGGAATGGACCATAATAACGAGGTTTAAATTTGTTCTGGGTAAGTCGGAGAGGCAAAAATCTAGAGGAAAGCCAGACCTTATCGTGGACCTGATACTGTGGGGCCTCACAACGCTTCTTATCAGCCATCCTGTTTATGCGTGTCTTAGTGGCTACAAGATTTGAACGGATCGCACGTTGGACACCCCGTAGTTGCCGAACATATGAGGAAATGGCAGGAAGATTGGAAGTATCTTTCAGGGGAGTAGGAAAAGCCTTAGGATGGAAACCATAAGAACCATAGAAAGGGGAGACTTTCAAAGGCACTGTGTACTGAGTTGTTGTAGGAGAATTCTGCAAGTGGTAAATAGGTAGACCAATTACTCTGCGTAGCATTGCAGAAGCTGCGTAAATATTGCTCGAGACCTTGATTTAGTCGTTCTGTCTGTCCATTAGTTTGAGGATGGAACCCTGATGATAAGGCCACCTCTATTCCTAAGGTTTTCCAGAATTGTTTCCAAAACCGGGAGATATATTGAGGACCCGATCTGAGATAATGACCTGTGGTAGTCCATGAAGCCGGAAGATCTCCTGAGTAAAGATCTGGCTTAGTTCCTTAGCCGTTGGAAGTTTTCTTAATGCCGTGAAATGTGCCATCTTAGTGAAGGAATCAACGGTCACCATTATCACTCTGTTTCCAACTGAAGAGGGTAAAGAGCACATAAAATCAGTGGAGATAGTGTGCCATGGACCTGGGGGAACAGATAATGGGCGAAGTAATCCTACTGGTTTAGTACGGGGTGTTGGGGCTTGTGCACATATGGGACAGGACAACACATAGTCCTTAGTATCCGCCTTGATAGTGTGCCACCAGAAGGAGCGAAGCAGAAGCTCTTGGGTAGCTTTCATTCCGCGATGACCTGCAATGGGGGAATCGTGGCACATACATAGGGCTTCTGTCTGGACTATCTTAGTGGGTAAGAACAGGGCTTTGTTATGGTAATTGTATCCCTGATCTATATGAAGTTGCGGGTGCAACTTGTTCATCTCTGTAGTTTCCTGATGGGAATATTCGGATTTGACCTGGTCTAGGAATGTCTGTACTAAACCAATGATCTTGTTACTTTCAAATAGGTTCTGTACAGGAGAATCGCTACACTCAGGGTAACGCCGAGACAAAGCATCGGCCAAGATATTCTGAGAACCAGGGATGTATGTAATGTAAAAATCATATTGACTAAAAAAGAAAGCCCATCGAGCCTGCCGGCTATTCTGACACTGAAAGTGTCTCAAGCATTGTAAGTTTCGGTGATCTGTCCGGGCCTCAAAGGGTTCTTTCGAGCCCATCAGGAAGTGTCTCCATTCCGTACACGCTGTCTTCAAGGCGAGTAACTCTCGTTCTAACACCGAATAACTCTGCTCCGAATCGGATAATATGTGTGAAAGGTAGAATACAGGATGCTCTAACCCGTCATCATCTTGTTTCTGTAGTAAGGCAGCCCCTATGGCTCTTTCTGAGGCGTCCGCAACCATGATGAACTGTTTGTTGGTGTCTGGGTGCCGTAAAATGGGAGCTTGAATGAAGGCTTTCTTTAATTCTTGAAAAGCCAACTCTGCGTCTTGTGTCCAACAAAAACCCTTCCTTAGATTGCCTTTCTTAAGGGTTTGAGTAATATAACTGGTTCTCTGGGCAAAGTCCGCTATAAATTGTCGATAGAAATTGGCCAATCCCAAAAAACACTAAATTCCTTTGATGGGAGAGGGGGACGGTCAATCCAGTATAGCTTGAATCTTATCTGAATCCATGGCAACACCTGTTTGGTTAATGCAATATCCCAGGTATTTTACCTCTGTTCGATCAAATTCGCATTTTTCTGGTTTGCAGAATAAATGATGTTGTCTGAGTCTATCTAGGACTTGGAGGACATGTTTAGTGTGTTCTGGGTGGACAGAGAATATTAAAATGTCGTCTAGATAAACAACCACTGTTTGATGTAGAAGGTCGGAAAAAATAGAGTCCATGAATCTTTGAAAAATAGAGGGGGCATTGGTGAGTCGAAAAGGCATTACGCGGTATTCATAGTGACGAAAGGTATTCTGAAGGCGGTCTTCCATTCATCACCTTCCTTTACCCTTAAAAGATGGTATGCTCCTCTAAGATCCAACTTGGTGAATTTCTTTGCCCCTCTGACAGCTTCTAAGATGTCCTTAATAAGAGGTAATGGGTATCGATCCTTAGTAGGGATCTTGTTTAATCCTCTAAAATCAATACAGGGACGCAAATCTTTTGTCGTCTTTGGTACAAAGAAGAGAGGAGCCCCTGCAGGTGAAGAGGAGGGAGCAATCAATCCACTCTGTATGTTCTCCTCTAGGTATTCCTTGAGGATCTGCTTCTCAGGTTCTGTTAGAGAGTACATTCGCCCAAAATGAACCACGGCATCTGGTTCCAAAGGAATGGCGCAATCGTATTCTCTATGGGGTGGCAGTTCAGGTATTTCTGGTTTCTGGAATACATCGGCATATTCTTGATAATGTCTGGGTACTCCTTGTAGGACGTTAATAGAACATCCCACCTTAGGGGGTGCCATTAAGAGACTCTTTGGGGACCAATAGTCTCCTGCTAAGTAGCAGTGGTGTTGGCAGAAGTGAGAGGATAAAGAAATGGTTCTTGTTTACCAGTTAATGTAAGGGTTATGCTGAGTTAGCCATGGAATTCCCAGGATCATAACGTGATGTGGTGAAGAAATCAAATCACAAGAAAGGTTTTCTTGATGCTTCCCGAATTGGAGACATAGGGTAGGGGTGTTATACTGTACTGGTCCTGAGGCCAAGAGTGATCCATCCACTGTGTGGACTTGTTCTGGTACTTCCTTAGGTATTTGCAAAATCTGTCTTTCCCTGGCCCAGGCTTAGTCTAGGTAGATACCACTGGCTCCACAGTCCAGCAAGGCCAGTGCCCTTTCTTCTCAGCCATCTGTTAAGTGGAGGATAACGGGTAAAAGGAAAAGAGCAGTTCCTTCCTCCCTTGAGGAACAAATGGAAGGTATTTCGCAATATCCCGTCCTCACCCTTCTCACTGAGGACGGGAATTGGCGTTTCCCAAAGGCTTGGCTGGACGGACGGGTCATGTGCGAATTAGATGACCAGCAGCACCACAATACAGGCAAAGTCCTTTCCTTCGCCTGTTTTCCCGCTCACTAGATGATAACGGCCCGAGCCATATCGATTTGCATAGGCTCTTCATCGGTAGCACCCTTAGTTTCAGAACGAACCTCCTCGGAACGATGAGGAAGGGTGCGGGACGTCACCGAGTGTGATGGTAAGCGACTCTTCTTTCTCTCCATCCTTCGCTCATTTAACCGATATTCTATTGTCAGGGTCTGATCCATTAACCCCTTAAGATTCTCTACTCTGGCAGAGTGCACCAGTTCGTCCTTAATGTCCTCTCTGAGACCCCTGCGAAACAGGGTCACCAAAGTACGCTCCACTGAGGAAGTCTCTGCTGCCAATTGTCTGAAACGAGTGATGTACTGTAAGACGTCCTGATTTCCTTGTTGAATATCGCAGAGAGCTTCTTCTGCTGAAGACTCAAGTCCAGGGCGCTCAAACATCTGCTTAAAGGCAGTGACAAAGCTGGAATAATTAGACAAGCTAGGGTTGTTGCTTGTCACTAAAGGAGTTGCCCCTGCTAAAGCTGGGCCAGATAGGGCACTAATCAAATACCCCACCTTGGTCTTGTCTTGCATAAACTGTGAGGGGCGGAATGCGAAATAGACCGTCAAGGCATCCAGGAACTCTCTTAATTTGTTAGGATCCCCGGAGAAGCGAGGCATACTGGCTGAGACCGTAGGAACATCAGTGGTTCTAGAGGCGAAGGTTTGTCGGTAGACAGTGTTTTCGGTACGTAGCTGTTGGAGTTCTTGGGCCTGTTGTTGTATAGTCAAGAGCAGGGTTTGGCTTGTTGGTTCTGTACTCATCACAGGACTCTCCATGGTTCCGGACAGCAACTGGAGTTTTGGGCGTTGCAATTTGTCACGATTCACCCTGAGCTTGCCGTTGAGGTTGGAGAGAGGTGGTGAGCGGCCCCGGTTCCTGCAAGTCCTGCTCTGGCCGAGGTAGGGGTGACCCCTTCCGGTAGCCACGGTGCTGTTTGACAATAGTAAGCCACTACAGTCCGTGCCCTCCAGAAGGAGTCCCAGAGGAAAAACCCCAAAAAGGGTAAAAAACCTCCAACAGTAACTCCCTGAAACAGAAGGAGGACACAAGGACTTTAGGACTTAAGGTTCTGGAATTCAGGAATTCAGGAGACGGAAGACAGATCAAGAACAAGAGGAAACCAGCCGGAGCATGACTACCACTGCAGGAGTGTTGCAACGCAATGAGAAGGAAGATAGATTCCCCTTATATACCCCTAGACAGGAAGTGGAAAACAGGAAGTAGTTAGACCACCATCTTGGTTTGGGGAAAAGGTCATAACTTAGAATAGAAAACATGCTCCTAAGAAAGAGAAACAATGCATGCAGGGAAGAGAGGAAGTGAACAGCATGCTGGGAAGGGGAAAAGCATGCATAAAAACGAGTTATGTGCAGGCATACAGCTTTTGGCTGTGTGAAAAGGTAAGTGGTGGAAAGGAGGGGGTCCCGGGAATCCCAGGTGTGCTTATGTAATCTTACGCGCTGAGCACGGCAAGGATCGAGACCCGATTGGGGGTCTCCGAACCTGCCGCGCCTGCCCTGGAACTTGCGGCCGGAGAAAAGGGCCGCGGCGGGTGCCGCAACCCTGGAACCGAGCCGCGGCTTCCCCCGCTGCCCGCCCGCGGGCCACCGCGTTCCCCATGAGTTGCGCCGTAGCGGCCCATGCACGCGGCCACGGCTCAACATAAGGTTTTACTAGCAAGCTGAAAAAGTAGTTGAGACAAGGGCCTACCTTAAGTTGTTCCTTGTGCTAAGTTTAAGTTTTTTTAAGTGTCCCCATTAACTTTAAAATGTGCTGATGAGTGAGGGTATAGGACTATTACCATACATTTGTAATCTGTACCTAGTGCAGAATACCTCATCACATCACACAGGAAGGTCTATGAGAACTTCTCAAAGGCCTTCTCCACATCCAAGCCCATGGCCTTGTTGGGTTGGAAAATAATTTAATCTTGTCTAGGACATGGTTGAAAAAGTCTCATTTGTCCGACGCAAGACGTTCTTTGATAAAATTGTTTGGGTATTGTGGATGAGTTTAGGAAGTACTTTTTCTTAACGCATTACTAAAATTTTGGCATATACTTAATACTTTGCATTAAGTATTAATATCTGTGATTTCAATCTATATATTTTTTTTGTTCCAATGGACCTTTCCTTGTTTTACATATTACTGCTATAGTAGCTTCTCAACTTGTATCTTTCACCCCCCCAGAGTTTGAAAAATGATTGAGCACCTCTTCTAGACTGGGAAGAAGTGTTTTTTTAGCAAAATGTATAATAAGCTGCAGGGAACCCCTCCTGGACCTGGAGCTTCCTCATCTTTAAGAGATTGAAAGTATTTGGTATAATAGATTTGCCTTTCAACATGTTAACCAATTTATATGAACTTTTATCAAGGATTCTGTCATATTTTTTGACTTAAGTATGGCAATCAAATCTCTCTTTAGTGTATATACATTCTTGTTCTAGTTTTTTCTTCTCCTGTTCTGGAGAGTTAAATTTAGTGTTTAATATTTTGTTTTTATTGTATATTAAACCAATTATAATATTGTTTAAAGTGGTTTTCATCGCCTCCCATAAGGTGTTAACCAGGAATGAGTATGAGTAATTCTCATCAAAGAAATGGATAATCTCATTTAGGATGCAATATTTTTCTAGGGGTTTGCACAGAAGTTCCTCCTTCATCCTCCAAATTTTCCTCTCAGATCTAGGTCAACTTAAGTCCAGGTCAATGGTCAGTTATTACACTAGGGGCGGCTGCAGGGTTGGAAGCAGTGGATGTTTTATGTTGCTTAGTCAAGTAGTAGTTTATCCTTGGGATTGAATTATGAGGTGAGAGTAGAATGTGAACTCATTACCCAGGGGGTTGTGTGATTTCCAGGGATCATTAGTTTTGATTAAGTGTTTCATCAATCTGTTCGATTTGCTCGGCCAGTAACAGAATCAGAGAGCCTAGCAGAAAATATATCAATAGGTAGATTGAAGTCATCATCCTAGACAATGCCTACATCAACAGGCAGGCCAGTTAGTGTTTTTTAGCTTTTTCCAGAAATTTGGGTCATTATTTGTTGGCGCATTTAAAAACAATGGAAGAGTAAACTCCATTTGTATTTAGTTTGTTTAGAAGCCGCCTGCCATTCTTGTCATGAATAGTATCTGCATAAGAGATCCCTGTCTGTTTTGCAATCAGTGTTAAAACACTATTCTATATCTTGGCAGCTCGGGAGAATTATCAGTATTCAGTCCATGCATTGTTCATTTGTTGTACTTCACAAAAGAAAACTAGATACAAACCTTTCCAAATAACTCCACCTTTTCTATCCCAGTTAGTGAATAAATGTGCAGTGCAGGCTACGGTTAGCCACCTTAATGGAGCCCATAGGGCAGACGAGGAGTGGTCTCATATTAATGAGATAAAGCAGGATCAACGTTAGCTACAAATGTAAAAAACTAAGTGTATAAGGCTGTCCCTCTATGTAGCGTGCAAAGCTAGGCACATTGTGCAGGGGGTCCAGGCAACCACAGGTTAGATCTATGTTGAAGGATGCCCACAGAAGCAGGAGGTAGGCTGGTTCAAGAGTCGATTGCAGGACAACGGTGCACTCTGGTGTTAGGTCTGGATTGTTTTGGAGGACCCTCGACTGGGACTTCCTCCTGGTCGTTTTTCCAGCCCCAGGCAGGCTGATTTTCTTATGTCCGACGTTCGCTGACCAATACCCAGGGTATTGGCACAGTTTGGCTGGGTAAGCACAGTACCACTAAAGTGGCACACTGAGAGGGTTCGTCCTTGCTGCTGTTGGGGTTTAGTTTGATCCAGCTGCGGCGTTTCATTCCAAAGTTAGCGGCTGGTCAGTGAAGTGACCCTCACTGGGTGTTTGGTTTTTTGTGGTTTTAGAGTGGTACCTCCACTCTGGAGGGAGTTCTCTGGCAATTTGTGAAGCCTGGAAGTCATCTGGTGTTTTTCTAGGTTTGTCTAGTTGTCCAGCAGATCCTCAGCTGTGATTGTCGGGTCCTGGGTGCAGCAGGCAGGGTTTGGCACCTTTTCTTTGGTGCAGCAGGTCCACAGTTCTCGTGTTTCAGATCTTCGTGGTGCTGGTAGTCTTCTGTCCATCAAATCTGATTTTCTGGTCTAGGGATGCCTACTACATACTGTATTTAGTGGGTGTTTTAGGGGGAACCTAGTTGTAACCCATGGGTCAGATACCATAGGGTGGCTACACCCACTAAGTGACCACTTGCTGTGGGCAGGGATCACTTCCCTACACCTTATTGGCTATTTTTCTTCCATCCAAGATGGAGGAAAATTTAATGGAGGGTCCACTTCACAGGCTACACCTTAGGGGTGGTGGATGCCAGGTGAGGCCACTCCTACCCTTTGTTTGAATTTCCTGCCATTGCTCCCACCAAAGGTGGGGGGGTTGCAACGGGGACGGCCATTAGCTGCTAGCAGCAGGCCCGGGAGTCGAGTATCAAAAGCAGTAAGCCCTTTGAAGCTCACCGCTAGGGCAGTGCACATTCCTGAGGGACTGGTTGTTGGCACCTCCACCCAGGAATGTCTTTGTTCTGCAAACCAGAGAGAAGGATCTCTCACCCCAGGGTGGGTTGAAGATTGGCTGTCTGGCAGTGGTAGGCTGGTAATAACCAGTCAGCAATCTTGCCAGGGTAGCTAGCTTTTGCATGGGGCACCTCTAAGGTGACCCCTGGGTACACTTTGTCATAAATCCAATACTGGTGCCAGTTTGAATTTATTCTGAATTGTTTGATACCAAGAAACCCAGGGTTCAGAGTGGACATCATGTTGTTGTAAAACTCGTACTGACCAGTGCCCAGCACATGCATTAAAAATGGCTGCTCTGTTTACTCACTATGTCCTGGACTTGGCGAGGGCGCAGTGGGGGCATATTGCTCATCCAGCTATGCCCTCACATACAGTATAGTGCACCCTGCCTTGGGGCTGGAAGGCCTGTCAAAGGGGTGACTTGTCTATAATGCATGCAGTGTGTAGTGGACAGGGCACACAGGCATTGTAATTCTAGGTATCCTATACAGCATCGAAGCAACTTTGCTTTCAAATTGTTAATGACCCTCACAAGTGGGGCAAGTACAATTCCTAAGTGCTTCAACACATGATCAAGGAATCCTGTATTGTTAATAAAAAATAAGACTCCTTAAATTAATAGTACATATGGTGAGAGTATAGGTAAACATTGGCATGTTGCATAAACACAGATACAGTTAACAACTGAGATATAGGCATTGAACTTATCAATAGTTGTAAAATCATACTTCCCTCATCTGGATTTGTCTTAACATATATAAGGGTTTTGCTGGAAGTAGCTGTATAGTTGGCAACATGGCTGCCAAGCCATAAAGATGCTTAGGGTCTATGCGGAGGTGCTGCATTGCCCTAATATAGTCGTCAAGATCTTCAGGTTAGTTGAAAGACTTTCTCTTTCCATTGTGAAAAATCCTCACTTTATATGGGTATACAAAAGAAAGTTATGTTTCATGATTTCAGAGTCAATCTCAAGGAGAGAAAGACTTTCCATCTTGCGATGGTAGCTTTACCATAGTCCTGGGATATGCCTATTTTGGTCTCATTCCACTCAGTCGTTGTGATTTTTCTCATGCCAATAAAGATTGCTTCAGAGTGCTGAAATCTGAGTGGACAAAAGATCAGTGGCTCAGCGACAGATGGGTAGATGTTTGAAATTGAGCAAGCACACAGGATCCCTTGTAGACAAAGTCTTTATCAAAGGTAAAACCAATAACATCTGGGATCCAAACCTCCAGGAAGAAGGCGCAGTTGTTTCTTAGCTTATGAGTTTTCTGGTAGAAAGAGGATTCCTGGCCTGTTTCTCTCTTCTAATTCGTGAGTTCTCTTTTCAGGGTTTCCACATTCTGTATAGTAGGAAGGTTCTCTTTTCCTGATCAGTTTGAAAGTCTTCAGTCTTATTTATTGTAGACTTCACTTCTTCAAGACGATTAGCCAGTGTCTTAACGTCACTCTTTTGGATACCATCTCAGTTTGTCAGGCATCAGTACTAATTTTATTGCTCTTCCTGAGGTTCTGAAGCGAATTGAGACACAGAATGAATTCCATACTAGCAGTTGTATCTTGCCTTCCTTTTATTGGTTAGTTTGATAGTGGTGGCTCTTATTTAGTTCTTTTCAACCTAGATTTCTGCTCTTTGGCGTTTGTAGAATCCCTCTCTGTGTTGTCCACCATTCTATGGCTAATATTTATACAAGCGCTCCTCAGGGTTAGTAGGCATGGTTACACAGACGGTGAGCAAAAATACTCTCTGGTATATTGGAACTTGTGTCAGAAGAGTCACAGTGACTTTAGACAGAGAGATCGACTTTCCACCAATGGAAAGTATGCTGTGTTCAGTCTCCTTTTGTCAAATGGCCGATTTTAGTAGTTGGAATCTCATGGAGGCATACATATCAGAGTTAGTACACAACATCACACAACGAAATAGCAAAGGATGGCTGTCAGTTTGTGACACAGTGAATTATATTCTGCATGGAGGGCGTCAAATGTAGGTGTCAGAAATAATAAGAGGATTGGTATGTTTTGATATATGTACCTTATAAGAAGTGCCTTATAAGAAATGTGCAGATCAGGATCACTTAACTTTGAGTATAGGAGCCCCTGTTTTGTTTTCCACCACAAAGCTATTGCAGGTGTGGAAGAAGATGTGATATAGAGGTACAGTATTCATTGACCCCAGTACTTAAATCCTAAACTCATCCGGTATGATACAGTTTTCCTAATATAAGTCACACAAATAGCACCACTGTTGATAAGGGTTTGTTAGCAAGTATTACAATTCTGAAAGCAAATATGTGCAATACTTTGATATCTAAGTGGCATTGAGAGTCTCTAGCACTGGATCAGAACAGCATCAGATTGCAACTTTCCAAGCTGCGGGGTGGAGCTCTGCTAACTGTAGCTAGGTTAGTCATGTTGTTTGAAAAAAAGTGGTGAAGCTGGACATCCATGGTTTTGTCACGTCACGTCTGCGGCTCTCACTCCAGTACATCCCAGACACCAAAGCTAGCAGTGAATCCTTGCCTTGGTTCAGATGTGGTTCTGATTTATCGACATCCCTCTTTTTTGGCTAGAGATTCGGGGATTATGCTTAAATGACTCAACGGTTTCTCCCTTCTGCCGGAGCTCTTATCTTGGACGACCATCTTCCTGCACACTAGCCACGGCCTCTCCTTTGCCGGCTTTTGCAGTGTAGGTCTTTTTGTTAGTCTGTGCTAAATCAGCATGTAGCTCTGCCCTCTTCTTCCAAAACCAACATGGCATCACCATGAGCTTCCGCCATTCATCAAGCAAAGCCATTGTGTGTTCATTCTTGGATCAGCTGTGTGGTATACACCAAACCTGGCTTACTACTATAGGCTTCTGAGCACATGGAAAGAACATTGTAACCCTTCAACCTATAATAAGCCTCCCTGGGAGTAAGAGGAGAGGAATGGTTAAGAAATATGAAACCATGGAATAAAGCTGGCATTGCCCAGATAGGAGGACGCATATGACTGCTGTGATCTGTAGGACTTCCTAAAACGGACACTGAAAAAAGGCATACTCAGGCGCTACTTAGTGACTTGCATTATAGTCATTGACTTGATTATGAGCCTATTGGGTAACCTGGCGGGAGAACCTGAAGATTTCCAATTGCTAGAGAAAATGCTGACCGTTGGGAACTGCAGTTTCCAAATAGCAATCCTGTACTGATCAATAATAAATGAAGGCTGACTTTGTTCCACCAGAGGCTAAATGGACACAGGACATAGATATAAAAATAGAGGACACTGAGTGGACCTCAATTCTTTCTTATACCTCTAAGGTCTCACTATTTGCAGATTACTGGTGGGAAATACCTGGTACACTAGAGGAGATTAGTGGGAGTACCCATCTGCGGACATAAGAACACATCCTATTAGGAAAGACTAAAACCACTACAATATTAATAGATTCAGCAGTATAGCCAAAAGATGCCTTATCGTGCAAACTAAGGAGCACCTAGTAAAAAACAAAAAAAATAAAAGAGGGTAGTAGTCTTAAAATTGGTTTAAATGGAAGCAGAAATAATACAGATAGACAGATGAAGGGACATAGTGAACTCTGCCCATTAATAGTGACCCACTGCCTATACTTGGAAGTATTGGCAGGGATGTGGGCTTTTTGCACCATATCTTTATCCCCCAGGGACACCAGTGTTACCTCTGTCTGTTCCCCAAAACTAGCTGGGACTATCTTTTCCCCGAGCGTTACCCTGGCAAACTCAGGTGTCTGCCCACCAGTTGAGGTGGGCTGTGCCGTTTTGGGACATTTGGAGTCGGCCTTAGAGTGGCCATACTTGGAGCACTCTTTAAAGTGGGGTACAAATCTTCCTGTTTTGTTGTTTAAGAACCCTTTCTTTTTAGGATCAGACTGGGACAGGTTACCACTACTCCCTTGTGAATTATTTTGGGGGCCTTTAGAGAACTCCTTACTTTTAAGTTTTTCTCCACCATCTTTCTTCTGGTGGGAATCCTGAGCACCTTTGTAGAACTGTACTGTATGAATAAATGTCTGTTATTCCTTCTCCCCGGTTTAATGCACTGAACCTCATAGATGACACTTTATCCTTGACGTCCAGATTCCTGTACATCATCTGCAGGGGTATCGCCTAACCCCTCGAACTCTTCCATAATCCCCCTCCATGTCTGCAATTCCTCTTCTGCATGTGCACCCCTCCTACACTGATGAAGCCTGATTTCCTCTGCTAACGCCCATTCCTTCACAACTTTAATCCAGCCACTTTCCCAGGGTCCCACTGGGTTTATCCATGTAATGGCAACCCACCGTTTCGCTAACAGGGCCAGTTGTATATATTTCCACTCCATTTTCCTACCCTATGTTTCTTGATAACTCCCAATAGACATGTGGTTGGCTCCAGATCCACCACTAGGCCTTCAACGCACTCTCGCCTCTGGACCACTGTGCCCCAGTAGGCATATACTGAAGGGCAATACCAGCCTAAGTGAAGGAAGGTTGCAGGTTCCCACTGACATCAATGGCACCTATCTGTTTTGGTAGGATCAGTTCTATGAAGGAGCACTGGGATTATATATGTGTGGTGTATATAGTTAAAGTGTATCATTTTGAACCCTGGGTTGCACATACCCTGCTTGACCAGTGTGCAGATGCCCTTCAAGTGGTTGCCTATTAGTCTATGTAAGTCTTCCTCTCAGGCAGCTTTAGCCCTAAATGTAGCCCTAGGCATAACATCAGTCATGGCTCTATATAAATGAGAGATTAAATGTCTTCCTCTGCCAAATTCCAGTAGGTTCCTAAACAAGTCTGAGGACTACAGGATGGCCAAACATACCTTGACATCGAGGGGGAGGCTGTGCACTCTCCCTCCGTCCCCATAACACCCCTGGCCCGCCCACTTTTAATTGTAAAAAAGTAGTCAACAGAGTTTTAGTTTTTACTATTAAGGTTTTGCAGCTCCTGCTGCTAGCGTGTGGGGGGCGGCGCTCCTCTTCCCTAGCAGTGGAGCCGCCCCTGGTTACATCGCCTGGCTTATCTGAACTGCTGATAATGAAGTTGTTCTATACTGACTTCGAAAGAGAAAACTTTTACCACTACCATTGCTGTGGCTTCTGATCTCGATTACGATGATGTTCTCAACCAAGGGCTACCAACATATATGTTTGCGTACAGGATGCAGTAGTTCATAAGTTACTGTAAATGTTGTGAGTTGCCTTGTTAGTTCGGCAACTTTGGTATGTACTTTCTTTTGAGCAACATGCATGTTTGAAAGTACTTTACATGGCTTTTCTGAATTTGCTTGGGAATCCTTTCCAATTTCCGTAGGAGAAAACTGTCCCTTAATAACCTCTCAGGTATTTTGCTCTTCACAAAAACCTTTTTCTTGCTCTGTGTTCTCCTAAAGTCTGAAACTTAAGACCTCCTTTATTCCTAATCATCTGGTTTCCTAATTACACCTGGTCGTGGGACTGCCCTTCAATCTAGACTTTGAACTAATGAAAATTGGCTCATTCTTCAGAGGAGTATAAAACATAATCTGTTCCTCATTGCAATTTATTGAGTCCTCCTGTAGTTTCAGCTTAATGTGACCACAGCTTCTAGGTGCCTTTGGATATCTAGCTGCACTTCAGAATACTCATACTCGCATATCCACGTTGTTCCTTACAGTTGATTACTGAATCCTCTGTCGAATACGTTTTTTTGGCATTCTGTTGGTTCATCGCAACATCCAATATAATTACTTTACTAACCCTTGGTCTGCTGATAAATATTGTTGACTCCAGTGCATACTTCCTGACCCCATATGTATTAGCTGCTTTGTATACGAACATGAACATGCATATATTGTAGCTAACTGTCCACTATGGTTTGTGATGGGCTTTGTTTCTCTGTTATTTCTTTTGTGATCAGATCATTCCAGGGAAAAAGTATGCTGCACGAGTAGCTCCTAACCATTTGAATGTTTACATAAACCTTGCAAATTTGATCCGTGCAAATGAGTCACGCCTTGAAGAAGCTGACCAGCTATATCGGCAAGCAATAAGCATGAGACCGGACTTCAAGCAAGCTTACATTAGCAGGTACTATTCATGTATGAGAAGCAGACCAGAGCTCTCAGTGCAACCACAAGCACTCACTTTAAGAAACACAGTATATGGTTTCAGACATTAATTTACACCTGACCACCAAATGCATGCACATTGCCATCTAGGTCTGTAGTACATGAGTAATTCGGCACACCAGAGAAATTATATAGTGGTTGTGTGTTTTTTGTGAGTGTGCATGCCTACCATATCACTTAATTTATGTTTGTTGCTAACTGTTCAGCCTTTCCTGGGAGCCAGATATGTATTTCAGAACTCACCCATCCTAGAAGTGTGGGCTACGGGGGGGGGGTAGGCACTAAGCTCTGATACTGCATTTCAGGTGTCAGACTTTATCTTTATCTTTAATGCACCACAAACCAGCCTGGGTTCTCATCTGCTCTGCCAAGCAGACATGGTGACTGAACTTTCTGATGTTATGACACTCATATATGAGTTGGCATATATGAACCTTGAATGGGCCTTTATATGCTAAACATACATTAGCATTTCCGCACCTGTTTTCAAATCTGCAATACAGGCACAAGGCATTTCTACCCCTGCTTGAATTTCGTCTTTTTTTGTGGAAGATTAGGAGTGGCATAGGGAGCATGCTAGGCCAGCTGCTGGTTCTCTCACATATCTTTGAGTGAGTGATGAGCTGGAATGTATGCCCCATGGTTCTCCTTGCACACACACCTGAGTGCTAGAATTACACAGTAGCAAGATGCATGTATGGAAGGCACAATCATCCTGTGCGAAAAATGCGAGCCTGTGGTAGCACAGAATATGGAAAAAGGTTTAATGAGTTGAGCCTACAGTGTTTGTTTTGGTCTCTGCTGTTTCTAAAATAACATGCCACTATTTTGTGCAATTAGATTTTGTCAAAGACCAACCCGTATTTTAGCTTTGTGTCGCCACAATCAAAGCAAATCAATCTACCTTAGGAATGATTGTTTCTGTCTAATTCAAAGATGGTTGGTGGTCAATCTGCTGAACCTTCACCCAGCTTGGCTTCCCTCCTCACCTCAATGTCCACAGAAGGTATAGTAAAAATATTTCTTTACAGCTGCAGATTCCTCACCTCTTGACTCCTCCTTGTGCATATTTCATTTAGAAAAGTTGATCCTGCACCAACAGGTGTCTCATCACAGAGCTGCATGTATAGCCGATCTATCTCACTGACGTCAGTTACTGTTTTTTTAAATTGTTTTATCTATTGTCTTGCTGTGTATTAGCACTGTGGTCCCTTCAGAGGTTTTAGGGTTTAAACACTGTATTCTCGCCAGAAATTGATATTGCTGTTGAACCTCCCACAATGTCTCTTTGTGGTGCTTGGGGCCCACACACAACCCAGAGTTGTGGAAATTGCAGCTGCATGCATGCTTAGCCTATCAGAAGCTAGAAACTGTTCATGGTACTGGCATGCGGTGCCTGCTGGGTCTGTCACTTCTCCAGATTTTTGTTCTGGCTTGCCATCAACCGGTAAGTCTTTTAAGTGGGCCTCTTACAAGGACAAGTCGTACTGTAATGAGCACAAGAACTACTATTCACTTAGGTATGCCTACTACCCCTCTAGGGGCGTAGGTCATCAATCAGGACTCTCCTGCTATCTCTGTCCTTGGCTTTTCTTTGAGTCCGACACCAGGTGTAACCCATCTCGTGGCTTGAACAACAGGGCATATGCCTGGTAGTTCAACATCTGACGGGCTCTCTGGACGCCTGAGCGGACAAAGTCAGCAAAAAATGCCTAGTGGATCATAAACGGCATCTCAGTCCGGATGTGGCGCATGGCCTCCTTCAGCAGTAAGGAGAGTTTTAGTTGGATCTGTTCACCTCAGCCGAGAATGCACAATGTCAGCAGTTTTGTGCTCTGGAGTTTCCACGGCAGCAATCGCTTAGAGACGCTTTACATCTCGAGTGGAATTCAGACTTCTTGTACACCATTCCACCCATACTCATATACTAAGTAAATGGAATGCGAGAATCACTCTCAACCCAAACTACCACCCAAGGACCCTTACTACTGGGGAAGCACAGGAACATCTAAGGTAAGGAGATAGGATTCCCCAAGCGCCCGTGTGCAGAGTTGTAACCCCAGGTCAGTGTCTATAGGATAGCATGGGGAAGTCACTGTTGGAGTTTTTGAGTTCTAGAACCCTTCTCAGAGGGGCCTCAAGGACACCCATTGGGACAAGGGAGTTTGAATAGTGTCCCCCCCCCGTGGATACCCAGAACAGTAGGTTACCTACTCTAGGGAGCCCAGGTGCATAGGGGTGAAGTTGTGTGAACTTCCTGTTGAAGCCAGTGGATACCTTGGTTGTCCAGCTGCTGTCCTGACCCATGGACCAGGTTGGTGGAACCCAGGCATGGATTCCTGAAAAAGCGGGCCTAAGGAAAGAGGAGACATAGTCCCCACCACCCGGAGGTGCCCATGTGGTGCAGCAGGACAATGGCCGCCCTTCCAGAAGAGGCTTCCCTGTTACACGTTGGAAGAAGGAGTGTAGCTGTGGAGTCCAGGCGATGCAGGAAGTCCCCTGGAGTCGTCTACAAGCAGTCCCATGCCGGTCGTCGAATTGCAGAGGGGTCAGTGGTCAGGGAAACCAGCAACAAGCCTTGGCAAATGTAGGGAAGCTTTGCATGAAGTCTGCAGGATTTGTGGGGACCAGCAAGGTCCAGGTGACCCAATCTTTGCAGGTAGGTCAGGGCCAGCCCGCCTCAAGCAGAAGAGCCATCAGGAATCGATGGATCCCCCAGCACAACCCTTTGGCAGCAGGTACAAGGAGTTGCAGGGAGACTTCAACAGCGCAGCAAAAAGTGGTGCCCACATCGCAGGAGTTGCAGAGAGGATGTCATTCTTGGAGCTGGAGAGTGCTGGAAGTCAGGGCCTCTTGCAGCTAGGAGGTCTTTGGACTGAAGAACTAACAAGCCTTTGCAATGAAAAAAACAGATGTGGTGCACAGGGGTTCCAGCCAAGCAGCTCCAGCAAGGGACCACAGACTTCTCAGTTGCAAAAAAGACAGGCCAGACCTGTAGAGAGCCACAGAACCACCACCTCTGTTGTAGAGCCTTGAAAAGTCTGGGGGTCAGCAGGATCCACAAACCTATCGATGTTGAGGTGCAGGGTTGTGACTCCTTCACTCTAAGGCAGTGGTTCCTAACCTGTGGTCCGCGGACCTTCAGGGGTCCAGGACACATTCCTTTGAGGTCTGCAGGCCTTGGCAGAGAGGAAGCCACTTCTCCAGCTGGGGCCTCTGACAAACATGTGCGTGTTTTGTATTTATTACTTCCTTTGTGCAGCAGTTTTAAAGGCACTGCAAGGTTCCTTGTACATCCAGCAGCTTTTGTGCAAAAATAAAAGTGTCAAGATAAGTCTAGTAGTGATTAATGTACCTGTCTGAGAGAGATGGGAGTTTTGTCTAGTGGAAGTTTTGACTCCATGGTAGCACAGATGGTTAATATACCTACTGCAAAGAACGTGTATCATGCAAAGAAGAGTATTTTATGTGCATAGCACAGTGGGTAACTGCTTTTGTCACAGAGATTCTTTTGTTACTGTGCAGTTCATAAGTTACAATCATAATCTAACCCAGTGAGTTATGATTTGCCATTAAAGAGCTACATGCAAACTGCATGGCACAAATTAGAAAGTTGTTTTTCCCCAGACTTTCGTTTTCCTTACACTTCAAAAAAAAAAAAAAAAAAGCAAAAAAAAAAAAGTTTGCTTGCGTATAAATACATTCTTATTATTAAAGTCAACGCTAACCACTGTGTTGGGTTCTGAATCCTGAGTTTGTACTTCTCCAGACTAAGCACTCTTAGAAAACGCCTACCCTTGTGGATGGCATGTGAATTCTACACCTTGTTGTCCCCTGTAAAGTGCTCCGCCACCCTACACTGGTATGAGAGGTGCTATAAAACAAATGAATTACATTACAGAGGCTATGGAGAGATGAGAGGCCCTTATGGTGTTACTTCCTTTCCCCACCACATGTATATGTGAAAAAGCTTCCTCAGATCTTATGTAACTAAAAAATAAAAACAGAAATCGTTTGGGGAATTGTAGAATCTGACTTGAGAATTCAACTTTCTTAAATAAAACAAAACATTGAAAAGTTAGTCCCAGAGATGCAGCGGCAACCTTCAAATTATTTTTTTTAGATTTTTTCAATTTTTTCCAATATAAAATAATCATATCTTTAGTAATTTGAGTATTTGTTTGGTGTGTATTTGTTTGAGTTTTTTTTGTGAATTACTGTTTTAATGTTTGAAACTTAAATCGTACAAATCGCTGCTTCCCGTAATGATTCAGTGGGGGGTTTAAGAGTCAAAAGGTTGGGAAGCAGTGCTCTAATGGAGATTACATCTTGCTTTCCTAAGTGAAGACAGAGTCCCTGTGACTCTGAAGGATGTACAGCCACGGGGGTTGCAGAAATCTTGCAGAACTTGGAAACAAAGTTGCATTGGGAGCCCTCCTACTTGTTACAGCCTTGCTCTTAGTTCCAGCGAAGAACAGCAGCGGTTCTGGTATCCAGGTTGCAGAAGTGACTTACAGAGGAGACTTGCAGATGGTTCCTGAAGTCTTGCAGACAAATCTGGGGTCCCACCCTCAGGGAGTCCTTAAGTAACCCAGGAAGGGGGTTGGACACTAACTGCAGTGACCCACCATTCGGGGGAGGAGAGTCAGGGACGTCACCCAGCTGGACTAACCAGTCAGATGCTCCCAGGGGCCTCTGCTCCTCTTGTTTCCCTGATGGCAGAATCACATGGCCACCTGGCAGAGCTCTCTGCACCTCCCTAGGGGAGGAGCTGGACAGGGTGGTGGTCACTCCCCTGTCCTTTGTGTGGTTTCATGTCAGAGCGGGAGCCGAAGGCTCCAGCACTGGAGTAAACCAGTTTATGCGAAGAGTGCACCAAATGTGCACTTCAAAGCAGTCTGGTGGCTCTCAGAGACACCCCCACTCCAGCCCAGCCCAACAACACCTATTTCTAAAGGAGAGGTGGTCACACCTCTCCTCTACAGGAAATCATTTGTTCTGCCTTCCCCTTCCTGAGTTAAGCTTAGCAGCAGGAGGGCAGAATAGTGTCTGGGGGCAGCAGCCGCACAGGCTGCCATGCTGACCCTGCAAGGCTGTACAGGCAGACATGGGGAATCCCCTAGGAAACCCCCAGAGTACATGGTATCATGCAACTAACACTGGAATCAGGTTAGTTGCATGATTCTAACATGTTTGATACCAAACATGCCTAGGTGTGGCGAAGCCATTATGTAGTTGGACATCTTGTGTTGACCAGTGTAGACTACATACCTTAGGATGGTCTCCCCACACTTACAAAGCCCAGAAAGTTTAGTCTGGAGTTTGTAGGGGCACCTCTGCTCATGCAGGGATACCCTCACACTGAGAACCGTGCACCCTGCCCTTGGGATGAAGGGCTTACCTTAGGGGTAATTTATCGAGTCAGAGTGCAGTGACCATGATACAAGGCAACCCTTATGTCTGGGGTGAAAGGTGCATGCACCATTTCGCACAATGTGCAATGGCAGGCCTGTAGTCACGGTTTGCATGGGCCCCATGGGTGGCACAATACATGCAGCAGTCCATGGGTGGGGGGGGGAGCCCTGGTATACTAATGCCCTGGATACCTAAGTACCATATACTAGGGACGTACATGGGTGCACCATTATGCCAATGGTGAGGTGTGAAAGTTACTTACCAACTCAAATTAGGGGAGAGAATACTGACACTTAGGTCCTTGTTAGCAGGATCCCAGTCTACTACAGTCTAAACACACTGACACCAGGCAAAAAGTGAGGGTAACTATGCCAGAAAGGTGCTTCACCACTCCTGCCCAGAGTTCTCAAGAAGATCAGGAATGATTGTGCCCAAGCAATCCTTATAGCTCCCGACTGGGTACGGAGAGTCTGGTATCCCAAGCTACTGAGCATGTCCATCAATCCTCCGATCAGACCGCCCCTTAGTGATGATATTCCGTCGCGGCAGCAGTGGAGCGTTCTTCACCCAAACCTCTCAACTCTTTTCCTTCTAGTGTGGAAATTGAGCAGTAGCAGCTGACAGCTTTTGGCCTTCCTCCCTAAGTCTGTAATGTAATCTTGGCATCCAGGTGTTCCTCCAACCAAACAGTATACGCCTGCCGTTAAAGTAAGTTTGTGGCATGCCCTTCTCTCCGAGGTCATATTGTTCATTGTTTCCCCTGCCCAGCAGGGCTCAGCATTAAGCACTCTTAAGGGATATTTGTCTGCTATTTCTGTTTTTTTTAATGTTGCCTGATCACCCTTTTAGGTTCTTCTAGGATCTAACTCACTTCTTCCCTCCTTCCCCATTCATTATGTCCCAATGGGATCTGAATTTGGTTCTGACTTTTTGGAAATGCGTTCCCTTCGAGCCCCTCCACAATTGTCCTCTCAAATTGAAAACAGCCTTATGGCGATTACATCCGCCCGCAGAGTGAGTGAGCTGCAGGCCTTATCTCCTATGCCTCCCTACCTGTCTATCTATCCTGACAGTCGTGCTTCGCACTAGGGCCCCTTTTCTGCCAAAAGTGGTCATGCCTTGGCATTCAGGACAATCCATCACCTTGCCTACTTTTTATGCCCCCCAACATCCTTCTAAGGAAGAAGAAAGACTCCCATGCCTGGCCTCAAAAAGAGCATTAGCGTTCTACCTTGATTGTACAAAAGAGTTCCAGGTTGATGACTAACTCTCTTTAGGGTATGTGGTTGCAAAGAATGGTCGGGCAGTGCAGAAGCGGACCATCTTCAGATGTTTTGGTCTCTGCATTAAGATCTGTTACGTACTGTCCAAAATGCACTCCTCCCTCATCCCCCCCAGGGTTTATGCTCATTCAACCCACTGCAACCACTGCTTTAATATACAGAGTTCCAGCCCTGGGCATCTGTCAGTGACAATCTGGGCATCTCTGCACACGTTTACAAACACTACTGCCTGTACAGTCAGTTCCATTCCATAGGGACGGCCACTTTGCCCATTCGGGACTGCAAGACTTTGAAATTGGTTCATAGACCCACCTCTGGGGATGGTATTGCTTGGGTACCTATTTACAGGTAAGAAATCTGCAACTAGAAGTCTCTATCAGATGAAAAAGTTACTTACCTACGGTAACTCCTCAACTGGTAGAGACTACATCTAGCTGCACATTCCTTAAAGACTAACCCACCGTTCCCAGTCTGCAAATGGATTTCTTGGGGCACTTACTCCAGTTTCAGGGCCCTCATTTTGTCACACCAGAGGTCAGTGGACTTCATGGTTCTGCGCTTCTGGGTGAAAGATGTGAAAAGAAACTGACGTTGTCTCGCCTGGGTGGTGCTTATAGAGGAACTGTGATATCATTTCCCGCGCAGACGGTGCCACAGATGCAGAGCTGATCGACACCACCTACCGGCATAGAGGGGTACTGCTCATGATAATCTTCTGGATCCAGTCTGACGCCTGGGGATAATTTAAAGGCAAGTAATCTGCAGCTAGATATGATCTCTACTAGATAAGACATTACGGAAGGTAAGTAACTTGTCCCTCAAGACTTCTGAAGTCCTTCTATTGCCTTTATGATGGAGGAAAACAAAGCTAACCTCACAGAAATACTGAAGCTTGCTTCCTCTACCATTTAGTCCTTGCTTCCATTCAGAAAAGCTTTGATGGACCCATCTGTCACATGGAGAAAACCTACTTCTGCAATGAATTGCCAAATTGCCCATTGCCCAAGTCTGGCTCTGGGTTACCCAGAGATCTTGATGGCTTACCCATACCCAGACAGTCATGTTGTATAGGCATTTTCCTCCTCTAAACAGAACAGGAATCCTTTTCCATCCACTGTTCCTGATAGGCTGGCAAAATAGATTTAAGTTATGGGGTAGAAAGTCTTCTCTTCGAGAAGCTGGTCACTTGGCTCAAATAATGCAACATGTGGTTTGGCTTGCTACTGTGAGATGATCACCAGCCAAAATGTATGGACATGCGCTTTGAAGGAGCTTACTTTTTTTTACAAAAAGGACGATACGGACCTTGAGTGCTTCAGGTCTCACAACACTGGCTTCCTCTATGCACCACCAATAACACAACTTCAGGGGACAGTCCTGGAACCTACTTTTTTAGTGGCACTAGCCCTCGCAGCCTGGGCAGCTGCCAAACAAGTTCTTTCCTTTATGATCGTGTTGACGCTTCAAAGGTCATCGGGGCAGCAACAACACACCTTTTTCTCCTCCTAACATCTTCATGCCCAGCTTATTTTGTTTGTCTTCAGGATCACACATGTGGCCTGTAGTGGTGCAGATATCGTTTGTCTTTGAAAACTGGCAGATAATTAGCATGGGCCATTGGGTCCCAACATTGTAGAACATGTCTGTGCTCTTCCTTTCTGGGATGTCGTCTCACATTCTTCTTATTTTTTCCTCTGTCACTTCAGTAGACAATGCCCGTCTTCTGAAGTGGCAGGTTATCACTCTGATTAGCAGGGTAGCCATAGACTTTGTTAGAAAGTACAATATCAGGTAGGGGTCTTTGTCTCATTGTAGATATGTATATCCTGAGCGCCTTTGTTTGCAAGAAGAAATTCAAGATGTTTTCCATTGCTTAGGTTCTTTTGTCTTTGGAGCTACAAGACGTCTTGATGGCCATTGAATTGCAGGATCCCTGTTTTTTTCTATACTAATCCTGAAGTCGCACAGTAGGTACTTGTGTTTTGTGGTGGGGTCATCCCAATATAAATTTTCGGTATTTATGTTAGGGCTAACATCGACTCCTCAAGCTTTCACGAATTAAGGGTGACTGTGGTTCACCTTCGCTGATCAGGGTATTGGTATTCATGTACCTTGACACACTGGCTGGTGAATATTGGCTCAATTCAGCTGGTGTCAGGCCACATTCAAAAGACAACCTCCTTGCTCTTTCATCAAGGGTTTCCATCAGCCCTTCTGAAGTCTCACCTCCGTCTGACTCTGTATCTCCCCTTTATCAGGGCAAAACTGGACATTGTCTACCTCAATGCACAGATGTCCGTTGATGTACCTACTCTGAAGACTGTTTTGCTAGTTAACATTACCTTGGTTTAGTGAGTTGGCAAGCTGCAGGAATTGTCTATTCGCTCTTCTTTTATTTGATTTTTTTCTGGTGTGCTGGTTGTGTGGGCTAAGACTTTTTTCCCTTGTTAAATGGGTACCTTATTTTACGTTGGCCAGCACGTCACCTTTTTGACATTCTGTTCACTTACTCATCCCTCCAAGGAGGAGGAGAAGCTGCATGGTTTGGATCCTTGCATTCCACTTAAAGCAGTGACGTGATCTGCTATTTTCATATTGATTGCCCATCCTTCCTGGACTATACTGGCTCCACGAAGGCCAAAACAATTCAGAACCAGACAAATTCCCACTGAACCGTTTGTGTCAAGATCTGCTACATCCTTGCCAAGAAAAATAAAGCATCAAGACCCATTCCACCATGGTAAATGCAGCTTTTCCGTGTTATCTCTGGGCTTTCTCATGTCAAACATCTGCAGAGATGCAGCGTGGGCTTCTGTCTACACCTTCACCAGGCATTGCTTCCTCAATAGTAAAATCCACAGGGATGGTTATTTTGCTAAATCCTTGTTTTAGGACTGTTAGAAATTGGGTTGGCAAAGGTATGCACCCTGTCCAAGATGGAACCACAATCCTAGTTGCGGTAAGTCAGACACACACCATAAATTAACCTGTGCTCACCCTCTAGTAGCTTGGCACCTTGTGAACCATCAGTACACCTTTGTAAGCAGAAAGCCACTTATCAATGTCATCCCCCACCACATAAATGGGCACCAAATCCTTAGTTATAAAAACCCTCTTGTCTCCATCAGGTATTGCATGTGTGCTGCCCCCATCACTGCTGGAATCAGACTGCCTCGCCTTGATGTTCAGCTCTTTTAGACTGAGTTCATGAGCCAAAAGAAGTTTCTTTTCTGCAAAGCTTCTGTCAGCTGTAGCTATTTTGGCCTCCCTTTCAGCCCCTTTCTCTTCCGCCTCCATTTTTAATTTAGCCATCCATAGCTTGAATTCTCTCTTCTCCCTCCTCTTCCTCGCCTCCTCTTGGGATAGGCAACGGGAGGAGACACTGCTTCCTGCCTCTCACACAGGGCTTAAACTGATGGGTGACCCCCTTATCTGCTGCAGGTAGTTCCTTTCACCCATACCATTCCCAGGCTCCCCCAAAACATTGTGCTCCTAGGAGTGGGCTTCTACCCAGGCGCTCAGTGCCTTTTGAAATTCCTCCTTCTTGGTGGCACTCTTGGCAGGAACTCCCACCTCCTTGCAAAAGTCTTTACACTGAGCCACTTTATAGGTTTTCTAAGTTAGCCAACTCAAGTTCAATGATTCCCGTTGTACAACCAGCAGCCAGAGACATGATTTTGAGGAACAATGAAAAAATTTAAATGAGGGAGAATTACAAATTCGAAATGGTCTTGGATGTGGATGGGTAGTATATACCAAGTTTCTGTATGGCACTGCACAAACACAAGTTCTGTCCTCACCACAAATCAGTAATGTTAGAAATTGGGTTTCCGGTTGGCAGTTGTACGCACCCTGTCCAAGCAGGAACCACAATCCTATTCAGGCTAAATCAGCTAAACACCATAAATTAACCTGTGCTTACCCTCTAGTAGCTTGGCACAGAGCAGTCAGGCTTAACTTAAGAGGCAATGTGTAAAGCATTTGTGCAACACTTCAAACAGTACAAAACCACACAAAAAGACACCACACCGGGCTAGAAAAATAGAGCTTACGTTTATGAGTAAAAAAAAACCAAAATGACAAGTCAGTACGTAGAAGTTGAGTTATTCATTTTTTTAAAAGAGTAAACTTCAGTGTAGTCCTTAAAAGTATATAGCGCCAACTGGGGATATCTGGTTACGCTAGAAAAGGGCAAATCCAAGAGTTCAGGCCTACTGCAATGGAGCGTGGGTCGGATACAGTCCCATGTAAATCTTGCTGAAGTTATTCCTTCTCAGAATTGAGCCAAGAGTCCCGCTTCTGGGTGAGAAGTTCTCTGGGAGCAAGGAGAGCGTCACTGGCGATGGTCTGCGGGCATGAAAAATCGCCCGGGCATCATGGACAGAGAGGCTGGAGCCCCGCGGTCATGAGCAACAGTACTTGCTGTTTGAAGAGACTTGTGGCGGCTTGTGCGGATTCTTCGTGTGAGCAGCGCGGTTCCAGTGCGAGCAGGCCTGTTCGCAGTCGCAAAGAGCTCAAAAGCTGGGTTGCCAGAGCCTCAAAACCACTTTTAAGGGCCCATTACTAGAGATGTGCCTCTTTGGGTTCAAGACCTAGTTGACAACAAGTCCAGGAGCTGTAGCAGGCCTGTTGGAAGTCTTTTGTGTCCATGAGACTTCAGAAAACAGGAGGCAAACCACCAAGCCCTTGGAGTCACTATGGTTCTGGGATGGAGAGATGCAGGTCCAGTCCTCCTCAATCCCAGGCAGGAGGGCAGCAGGTCAGCTCAGCAAAGCA
This sequence comes from Pleurodeles waltl, assembly GCF_031143425.1. Taxonomy (NCBI): domain Eukaryota; kingdom Metazoa; phylum Chordata; class Amphibia; order Caudata; family Salamandridae; genus Pleurodeles; species Pleurodeles waltl. The sequence continues at coordinate 856,256,229 of NC_090442.1, read as the reverse complement.
GGAGTCCAGCAGAGTAGCAGCTCAGTGGATTGGCCAGTCCTTGTAACAGCAGTCCTTCTTCCTGGCATGGCTGAGTATCCACAGGTCCAAGAGTGTACTGAGTTTGTGATGTCAGAGGTCCATTACGTATACCCAGTTGTGTGTTTGAAGTGGGGAAGACTTCAAAGAAGGATCTTTGAAGTTCACAGAGGCCCTCTCTTTTTGCCCTGGCTCCAGACGCATTGCAGGGGGGTATGCAGCTCTTTGTGTGTGACAGGACACTGCCCTTGCAGGCGAGTCAGCCCCTCCCTCCCACCCATCCTGCCCAGGATGACCCATCAGGATGTTGATGGCCTGTCATTCACACCTGAGCTCCCTTGGTGTGTCTGTCTAGGGGAATACACAAGCCCACCTGTCGCCCCACCCCACTTTTCAGCTTCAAAAATCAACACAGTACAGTTTTCAGAGTCTGCAGTGTTAACCTGTGGGAGGAAAACAAGAAGGCCGTTTTGCAGGTAAGTATTTGACATCCAAAACCAGTCTCCAGGGTTTTAGGTCAACACCAGGCAAGGTTCAAATTAGCACCAAGAGTGCTCCCGCAGGGGCACAGGGGCGGCCAGGTGTAAAGGGCAAATTCAGGATCGGGTGCCCAATGTTAACCAATGGAGGTTAGGGGTGAACGAAGATGCGCAGCTCACATGTTAGTAAAACTGTGTCATGGTTGATTTTCTGGGGTTGAGGTAAGTACAAGGGGGTCCAAATGCAGCACCAAACTTACACCCTCAGTGTGACAGGGGCAGCCGGGTGCAGAGTGCCAACATATCGTCGGGCACCCAATGTTAACGAATGGAGACTGGGGGTGACAAAAGGTGCGCTGCTCACTGGTGAATGAAGCAGTTTCAGGGGTCGATCTCCTGTGGTTGAAGCAAGCACCGGGGGGAGGCATAAGGCAGCACCAAACATACACCATCAGCGGCACTGGGGTGGGCGGGTGCAGACTGCCAACACAGCATCGGGCGCCCAATGTAAGTCAATGGAGGAGGTTGATTTTGGAAAAGGACTGCTAGCTCGGGCCAGGAGGCTGAAGGAAGAAAACTCACAGCTGCCCAAGTAAGTTCGGATCTTGCAGGACTCAGAGATACCTTGGGTCCAGCTCCCCAATGTCCAGGGGCTCCGGATGCAGGGATGTCTTTTGACATCAGAAAACAGCTTACTGGGTGGTCGCAGTCAAGGGGAGTCTTCGGATTGCGGCTGTCGGCTTTGAGGCAGTGTCAGGCAAGGGTCAACCCACCGTGGGCTCGGGCTTAGAACTGCTGGGGAACCTTCACAGGACCGGTCGGCCACTCGGACTCGGTCCGTGGATGTCAGTTGCAGAGGTGGGTTCAGGTGCAGTTTTGCGGTTCCTCGGGGCAGGGTACTTTTTCTTTAAAGTTAGTTTCTTCTGTACAAGTCCTCTGTCCATGGGATATCTTGGTCTTTGTCAAAGGCAGGCAGACATCCCAGGGTTTTGGAGGTCGCTGGGCTGCAAGACAGACCATCTTTTGATGCAGAATAGTTGAGGGCTGCACACAGGCCAGTACTGCTGGGGCCAAGTCAGTTGGTGTCTGCAGTCTCCTCTGCAGGATGCATGCTGTAGTGCTCTGTCTTCTTAGGTTCAGGGGTGCCACCTAAATACTGAATTTAGGGGTGTTAAAGGGAGTGCTAGGTGGTAGCCAATGGGCTATTCACCTTCAGGGTGACTACACCCTTTTTATGACCACTTCCTCTTGGAAGTGGGCATACCACATCCCTAGTGGCCTAATTCCTTCCAAACAAGATGGAGGAATTTAAAAAGTAGTGTCCACTTCAGCTCGTCCACCTTAGGGGTGGGACTGGCATGAAGTGGGCACTTCTCCTATTTTAACTAATTCTGAGGTGGCGTAAGGTCTCTTTCAGCAGTGGGGAGAGCCTTGGTTAGATATGTTTGCCTCTGCAGAGAACGAGCAATGTCAGCAGTTTTGCACGTTGGAGTTTCCAAGGTGACACTCACTGGGTGTTGCTTTTTGTTTTGAGTGGAGCTCTAGGCCTCCTGTAAGCTTTTTCACCCATATCACTTCTGCCCAGAGTACTCAAGAAGATCAACAACGAATGGGCCCAAGTAATCTATGTGGCTCTGTTTTGGACATGAAGAGTCTGGTATCCCGAACTAATGAGTATTGCCATTGATCCTCCGATCAGAATTCCCCTTCCAGAGGATCTTCTGTTGCAGCTGTAGGGGAGGGTTCTCCACCCAAACATGTCCAGTCTCCACCTTCTTAGGTGGAGATTGAGAAGCAGCATTTGACCTATTTTTACCTTCCGTCTGAAGTCTGTAATGTTACCTTGGCAGCCAGACGTCCCTCCACCAAAACAGTATACGCCTGTTGTTGGATGAAATGTCTGGCATGGCGCACAGACAAGTCTGTTGACCTCTTCTCTGCCCCTTTCTCTAAGGTTCTGTTGTTCATACTTTCGTTGGGCCAGCGGGGCTCTGCTTTGGGCACTCCCAAAGGTTATTTGTCTGCAATCTCTGCTTTCTTACAGCTGCCTGATCAGCCTTCTTTTTTATTAAACTTATTTACAATGGGATATTTAAAGACCTTACTGATGTTTCCCCCTTCCTATTCATTTTGCCCCAATGGAACTTTAATTTGGTTGTGACATTCCCGATGTGCGCTCAGTTAGAGCCTCTCCACAATTGTCCTCTAAGGCGTCTCACTTTGAAAACAGCCTTCCTTGTGGCCATTACATCTGCCTGCAGGTTGAGTGAGCTGCAGGCATTGTCATCCAAGCCTCTCTACCTTTCCATGTATCCTGACAAAGTGGTGCTTTGCACAGAGGCCTCCTTTCTTGAAAGTGGTTATGCTCTTTCATGTAGGCCAATCCATCACCTTGCCTAATTTTTTTCACACTATCACATCCTTCTAGGAAAGAGGAGAGAGACTCCACTGACTGAACCTAAAAAAAGAGCATTGGTGTTCTACCTTGATCGTTCCATAGAGGTCCGGGCGGATGATCAACTCTTCACTGGTTTGGTGGGTGTGAAGAAAGGTCGGGCAGTGCAGAAGATTGGTTGATGGGAAGATCTCCTGATGGGTCGTACTCGACATTAAAATGTACTACTCTTTGCCTAAGATTCAACCCCCGGAGGGTTTGCATGCTTATTGTACCAGAGCTAAAGCTGCAACCACTGTGTTAGCATGGGGAGTACTGGTCCTGGATATTTGTCAGGCCGCAACATGGGCATCTCTGCACACGTTTACCAAACATTACTGCCTGGACAGTAACTTCCCTATGGTCTGGCACTTTGCCCATTCGGTCCTGCAGGACTTTCTGGTGTGATCTTGGTTTGCAAACCTAACTCTGGGAATGATATTGCTTGGGTATCTATTCTAAGGTAAGGAATCTGCAACTAGATATCTGTATCAGATGGACAAGTCACTTACCTTTGGCAACGCTTTATATGTTAGAGATAGCAAATAGTTGCAGGTTCCTTACCGACCCACCCATTCTCCCCACTCTGCAAACTGACTTCTAGGGGTAGGGACTTCCCTTTCAGGGCTCTAGTTTTGAGGCACCAGTGGTTCGTGTTCTTCACAGCTCTGCACTTCTGGTGTGGAAAGTTGTGAAAAGAAGCTGATATCAGCGCGCTTGAGTGGTGCCTATATAAGACTCACAAAGTCAATACCGACGCTGACGACAGACGTAGAACTGATCAACAGAACCTAAACAGTACGCAGGGATGCTGCTCAAGAAAAATCTCTGGATCAAGACTGACTTTTAGGGGAAATTCTACGGTAAGGAATCTGCAGCTCTATCAGATAAGGTGAAACCGAAGGTAAGTAACTTTTCCTTTAGGTTTGAACAGCAGATTTGTTCAGGTACATGAAATGTGTAATATCATTAACAAAATTCTGCTATGTGTTGTACTACAGTTGGTTTGTGTAGGAAAGCAGCACCTTTCTTACATAGAAAACTGTAACTGCAGGCCTGCCATTGCAGCCTGTTTGAAATGCTGCATGCACCTTTCACCCCAGACATAAGGTTACCTTATATCACAGTCACCGCACTCTGACCATACAAGTCACCCCTAAGGTAGGCCCTTCAGCCAAAGTGCAGGGCACATGGTTCTCTACAAATCCCAGACTCCATTGTCTGGGCTTTGTAAGTGCATGGAAACCATCTTAAGGTATGTAGTGGAAACTGGTCAACACAAGATGTTCAACTACATAATGTCTTCACCGAACGTGTCATGTTTGGTATCAAACATGTTGGAATCATGCAACTACACTGATTCCAGTGCTAGTTGCATGATACCATGTACTCTGTGGGCTCCCTAGGGGATCCCTCATGTCTGCCTGTACAGCCTTGCACGGTCTGCATGCCAGCCCGTGCTGCTGCCAACCCCAGACACTGTTCTGCCCTCCTGGTGCGGAGCCTAACTCCTATAGAGGAGAGCTGTTACTACCTCTCCTTTAGAAATAGGTGTCTCTGAGCCGGGGTGGGGGTGCCTCTGAGCGCCACCGGATAGCTTTGAAGGTCACAGTTGGTGCCTTCCTTGAAAAAAACAGTTTACTCTAGTGCAGGACTCTTGCTCTAGCACAAAAACACACAAGGGACAGGGGAGTGACCCCCCATCCAGCTGCTCCCCTAGGAAGGTGCCCAGAGCTCTGCCAGGCAGCCATTGGATTGTGCCATCTTGGAAATGAGATGAGCAGAGGCCAGTGGGAGCATCTGACCGATTATTCCAACTGACTGATGACCCGACCCCTTCTGATAGATGGGTCACTGCAGGAAGTATCCAACCCCTTTCTTGGGTTACTTAAGTGCTCCTCTGAGGGTGGGACCCTAGATTTGTCTGTGGATTTCTCTCTGCAACCATCTGAAGACTCTTCTGCCATCTGGATAATGGAACCACTGCTGGACTGCACCGGGACCCAAGACAAAACTGCGCCTAGTAGGAGGGCTTCTACTGCAACTTGGTCCCTGTGTATTGCAAGGACTGCAACCTCCGTGGCCGTGCATTCTCTAGAGTCGCAAGGACTCTGCCTTCACTTAGGAAAGTAAGAAGGAATCTCCCTTGAGGTGAAGGAGTCACTCCCCTGCATCCGCAGGCACCTCAGCGACGATAGCCAGTTTGTGAATCCTGCTGTCCCACGGATTCTCCAAGGCTCTACAGTACTGGTGATGGTTCTGTGGCCCTCCAGAGGTCTGACCTGTCTTCTTTGTGTGGTCCCTCACTGGAGTTGCCTTGCTGGAAACGCTGTGTACCACGTCTGTATGCTGTTGCCAAAGCTTGTTGGCCCTTCAGTCTGAAGACCTCCTAGCTCCAAGAAGACCCAGCCTCCAGACCTACGCAGCTCCGAGAATGACATTCTCTGTGCAACTCCTGCGGCGTGGGCACCGTTCTATGCTGTGCTGCTGAGTCCTCCCTGTGCCTGCTGTCAGAGGCCTGTTGGTGGTTCTACTGACCACTGACACCTCTGCAATCCAGCGACCAGAGTGGGATAGCTCATGGATGACCCCTAGCAGCTCCACAGTTGCACTTCTTCAACCACCGTCCGATAGGAAAGCCTCTCCAAGAAGGGTGTGCATAGCACCCTGCACCACCTGGGCACCTCTGGGTGGTCTGGACTCTGTCTCCTCTTTTCTTAGGTCCTCTTTTTCTGGAATCTATGCCTGTGTTCTACTGACCAGATCCACGGGTCACTACAGCAGCTTTACAACCAAGATCACCCATTAACTTCAACGGGAGGTTCTGAAAGGAATTCACTCCTTTGCACCTGGGCTCCCTGGTGTAGGCACTCCGCTTCTCTGGGTAGCCACGGATGGGGGCACTCTTGAACCTCCCTTGTCCCTAATGGGTTTCCTTGGGGTCCCATGGGAAGGGTCCTAAAACTTGAAAACTGAGAGCGCTGGTTATTTAGAACTTATTACACTACCACTAAGGTTTGCCTGGACTCAGTACAGGGTGCCTCACCTATAGGTTACACCATATATTGAGCCAGCCTCCTACAGTTTATATTTTCCCTCAAGAGCATATTTAATGTATACAGCTGAGACATAAAACTAAATGACCCCCTCCCCCAACAGGTGTGTTTTTTTGTTCAATGTCATAGTTTACTGTAAATTAGGGCAACTGGTTGAGGTTAGGTCAAATTTCAGAAAGCATAGAACTCCTGTTTAGTATTCAGCGTTCTGCAATGTTTTCTGCACTGTTGTTTGCACTAATAACTTGCTTGTCTCAGCTCAATTAGGTATTCTTAATTCTGCAAGATTGTTGAACTGTATAGCTTAGCCTGGGTGGAGGGGATGGGTGGCATGAATTCAGCTTAGGAGAAACGAGACTGCCAGCGTGAGAGAGATTTTAACAGTATTCATTGGGTCCAGTGAAAGTGTTGACAGACTGTCTCTTAAGTTATGTCTCCTGCAGATCTTGATGTGAAAAGTAAAGACTCCTGAAACGGTGTTGGTAAATGACATTCTTTATTTGACCATTTCATTGTCGCAGTCTCGAGGGGGTTTATTTGCGACCATGAGCCTAGAGAAGCGCTTTAGCAGCGCACATTAGCACAGCTTTCTTAGGACTTAAAGTACATAGCTTGCTTACAAACTAGCGTTGTCCAATCATTTGCTCATTAGTAGTGGAAGGTGACCAGAAGTTTAAATGTTGTGGTTTTGTGCTGGAAAGATAAACAAAATGTGTGTTTCCTTAACAGGGGAGAGCTGCTTTTAAAAATGAATAAGCCTTTGAAAGCGAAAGAAGCGTATCTTCGAGCCTTGGAGCTGGACAAACTAAATGCTGATCTGTGGTACAATCTAGCCATTGTTTATATCGAATTAAAGGATCCAGCGGAAGCCCTGAAGAATTTTAACCACGCTTTAGAGCTAAACCCCAAGCATAAGTTGGCATTATTCAACTCTGCTTTGCTCATGCAAGAATCGGGTAGGTGAACGTGGTTAACGTTGATTAATTTATGCAACACCTCTGTGCTAACGTGAGAAATCTTTTCAAATGGCGTTCGTGTGCAACCATGAGCAAGACTTTCCATTATTTTAATTTGAAAGCAGATACATATTAAGTTAATAAAATGTCACTTTTTTTAGAAACTGCTAAAAAAGATGAATGTTTCCAAACCTTTTCAGGGTTGGTAATAAGGCAAGTATTGTGTCTTTTCCAGATTTTACAGCTAACCTGAGGGTAAGAAATGCTATTTTAATATTTGAAACCCATTGCACAGGGAGCAAGTCAGTTTGCTGTACTTATTGAAGTTAAACTGAATGTCGACTTTTCTTTTTTGCACTGTTAAAAACACCAATCAAGCATGAGTCTTATATAACACTAACATGGCTTTAGTGTGATGCCAAAAGTGGTCGAAATCGTCTCTAAAAGGGGCGTGGTCTGTGTAGCTAAGTGTGTGTCTTACACACCTAACAACATTTCTGTGATTCTTGTTGCGTGCCACCCAACCAGTATTTTGGTCCCACTTTGAGCTCTCTGTTATTACATCTAGATATATAACACAACAACTGACATACATCTTCCATTCTGATGGATACAACTACCTGTGGATTCCTCACCTAATGAATACTCCCATGGCGCCAGCATTCGACGGAAATCTTCTTCCTAGTCTCTGCACGTCGACGAGGGCGTCACTCTAGCCCACGCGACGCCGTCTGACGTCATACAGGCAATAAGAGGTCCTCGCCGACGTCAGTTCCCTTTTTTCCGTGCATTCGAGACGGTTATCTTCGAGGGAGCTACTGTTACTTTAGTAGTTACAGTGTATTTTCTGCTGCGTAGTTCTTCTCTGCGGTAACAATGTCTCAGAGAAAGTCGGGTTTCAAGCCCTGTCGAGAGTGTGGGGGCAAGATGTCCGTTACAGATCCTCACTCCGACTGTCTCTGGTGTTTGAGCTCCGACCACGACGTCGTGACTTGCGATTCATGTCAGCACATGAATCCGAAGGCCCTCAAAGAACGTGAGGCTAAGCTATTCCTGGCGAAGTCAAAGAGAAAGGAAAAACATCACAAAAAGTCTTCCTCGCCAAGGTCTCATCGGCGTCATCGAGACTCCCGGCGCCGTAGAGATTCACGGCGTCATTCCAGCAAGGAGACTCGTTTGAGGTCGCCTTCGGCTCGGCGTCGGAGGACTTGGGAGGTCAGTCCCACGGTCACGCCGCATCCATCGACGCCGTTGCCCTCTCCGGCGTCACCGACTTCGCCTGGACAAGCGTCTGTGGTTGAGGTGATGCAGCCTCTTGTGATGTCTCCGGCGTCGCGGACGTCGAGGCCGGCGTCGGGGTCGCCTTCGATCCAGGCACCTCAGTATCCGGCTTTCCCCGCCCCTGGAGCCGATAGTACCGCATTTCTGAATGCAATGTATACCATCTTTCAGCAGATGGCTCCAGGAGGTGCTCCAGCTGGTCCTTCGGGGCCTTTGGCCTTTTCATTGGGTGATCCTGCGCCTCTTCGGCCGGCACCCTTTATGCCCTTTCTCCCTTTTGGGAATGTGGGCTCGGCGCCGGTGTCGGCGCCGGTGGCCGCTCCGGTGGCTTCAGAGGGATTGGCTCCGGAGGTTTCCATCCCGTCGACGTCGGGATTTCGTCCTGTGACTCCGGTGGGTCCATCGGCTCCAAGATCTCTTCGTCCTGCTCCTTCATCGGCGCCGAAGCTGCCTGTGGCGCCGGATGCGGCGTCGGATGCTTCTGGAGATCGGCGCCGATCTTCGACTTCGGCAGAGGCCATGTCGACTCCGCATATTGAGCAGAGACTACATTCGAGGAGGCGTGCTCTCCGTCTTTTGGAAGAGCAGGAGTACCAGCGAGTCCTGGAGGAAGGAGAGGTTGAGGACTCTGGTGATGGACTGCATGGTCTGGATACGGCCAGTGGGCTGGATACTTCCCCTGAGTGGGACCTTTCATCTCCAGGGGAGTATACGGAGGAGGCTGCTACCTTTCACGCGGTGGTGAGGAAGGCAGCTAACTTTCTGGACCTGCCTTTGCCGGTGGCAGAGGCGAAGCAGAATTTATTGACGGAGGTGCTGCATCCGGCCTCTGCTGCAGCGGAGCCTCTCTTGCCGTTTAATGAGGCTTTGCTTGATCCGGTGTTGGAGGTGTGGAAGAAGCCTGTATCTTCCTCGGCAGTTCATAGGGCTGTGGCCAGAAGATATCGGGCTGCACCATCTGACCCTGGCTTTCTTTCAAGACACCCTACGCCGGAGAGCTTGGTGGTGCCAGCCTCCTGTTCATCGAAATCAGCGCCTGGATCTTTCCTGACGGTACCTGGAGACAGGGACTCCAAAAAACTGGATGCGCAATCCGAGAAAATATTTTCATCTTGCAGTTTGGCGTTGAAGGCCACCAACGCAACTTGCATTCTGGGGAGATATATCCATGCTCTTATGGATGATATTTCATCTTCTTTTACGGAGCTTCCCCAGGGACTCTTGGATGTTGTCTCGGACGCCCAGGCTGCCGCAACCCAGATTATCCAGTCTGGGCTGGACACGACCGACTCGGTGGCTAGGGCGATGGGCACGGCTGTGGTGGCGAGTAGACAGGCCTGGCTCCGTAATTCAGGGTTTTCTGCGGACGTACAGTCGACCCTATTAGACCTCCCGTTTGATGGGGACAAACTGTTTGGAGCCAAGGCAGATTCGGCCTTGGATCGATTTAAAGAGAGCAGGGCCACAGCCAAATCGTTAGGGCTGCAAGCTCCTTCTTCCTCTGCCTTTTCCAGGTTTTTCAGGAGGTTTCGTGGATTTGGGCGTGGCTCTTCCTCCTCTTCCTCCTTTCGGGGGAGGTTCCAGCAACCCGCCTCTTCCCACCCCTATAGATCATTTAGAGGGAGAGGTAGGGCCCGCACCAGAGGAGCCTCTCAACAGCACTCTGCCTCTTCCTCGTCCTCTGGAGGGGTGCAGCAGGGAAAGCAGCCTTAGTCTTCCACCATTTCCCACTCACTCCTCTCCTGTAGGGGGAAGATTACGGCATTTTCTCCACAAGTGGGAGACTATTACAACGGACACTTGGGTTATCAGTACTGTGGAAAAAGGCTACACCCTTCCCTTTCGGGAGTTTCGCCCTGCACATCTTATTGTTCAGAAGAACATCTCCTGTTGCTAGAACAGGAGGTTCAGGTCCTCCTTTCAAAGGGCGCGGTGGAGTTGGTCCCAGAGCAGGAAAGGGGTCGAGGTTGTTACTCAAGGTACTTCCTGATTCCCAAGAAGGATGGTCGGTTGAGACCGATCCTGGATCTGAGGATCTTGAATTGGTTCCTCAATCAGGAAAAGTTCAAGATGCTGACCCTAGCACAGGTGCTTTTGGCGTTGAACAAAGAAGATTGGATGGTGTCTGTCGACTTGCAGGATGCTTATTTTCATATTCCGATACTCAAGTCACACAGGAAGTATCTCCGGTTTGTGGTAGGGTCGCAGCACTATCAGTTTGCGGTCCTTCCGTTCTGTCTTACTTCAGCACCTCGAGTCTTCACGAAGGTGATGTCAGTGGTTGCGGCAGAGCTCAGAAGGAAGGGGATAGCAGTATTCCCTTACTTAGACGACTGGTTGATCAAAGCCAAGTCCCCGGAGCTTGTGTCGCATCATCTGCAGTCAACAACCCAGTTGTTGTTCGACCTGGGCTTTTCGGTGAACGTGCCCAAATCTCACCTGGAGCCCTCTCAGCGCCTCCTGTTCATAGGGGCAGTACTGGATACAACATTGAATCGAGCCTTTCCTCCGCCTCAGCGGGTTCAAGATATTCATGAATTGGTTCCAATGTTTAGAAATGAAGCGGTAGTTCCAGTCCTCAAGGTCCTTCGTCTGCTCGATCTGTTTGCCTCCTGCATACTGTTGGTCACGCATGCTCGCTGGCACATGAGGGCTCTTCAGTGGTGCCTCCGAAGGCAGTGGTCTCAACACAAGGGAGATCTAGAAGGTGCGGTCAAGATCTCCAGAGATGCTGCTGTGGATTTGAAGTGGTGGATCTTTCACAAGGAAAGCCGTTCGCGCAGTCACCACCAGTGGCCACGGTCATAACGGATGCTTCCACTCTAGGGTGGGGAGCTCATCTGGGGGATCTGGAGATCAAAGGACTTTGGTCTCCAGAGGAACAGATGTTTCATATCAATCTGTTAGAGTTACGGGCTGTACGTCTGGCTCTCAAGGCCTTCCTCCCTTCCCTTCGTGGTCAGTCGGTGCAGGTCCTGACGGACAATACTACCATGATGTGGTACATAAACAAACAGGGAGGAGTAGGGTCGTACCTTCTCTGCAGAGAAGCTCTTCGATTATGGTCCTGGGCAAAGGACCATCAGATTTGCTTGGTAGCAAATCATTTGGCCGGGGTCTTGAATGTACGTGCGGACAGTCTGTCGCCAATTCTCGGCCGACCACGAGTGGCGTCTCCATCCAGATCAAGTCCGTTTAATCTTCCAGATGTGGGGGTTTCCTCGGATAGATCTGTTTGCCACTCGGGAGAACGCGCATTGTCCGTTATTCTGCAGCCTCCAGTATCCGGTGCAGGAAGCATTGGGGGACGCGTTTCTGATAACCTGGTGCGACCAGTTGCTTTACGCGTTTACCCCCATACCCTTGATTCCTCGAGTGTTGAGGAAGATTTGCCAAGACCGGGCCCAATTCATCTTAATAGCTCCGGATTGGCCAAGGAGGGTGTGGTACTCCGACCTTCTCCAACTCTCGCTGTGCCCTCCGCTCCGTCTTCCTCTCAGGGCAGACCTCCTCTTGCAGTCGCAGGTTTTACACCCCAACCTCCAGAGTCTACACCTACATGCCTGGAGATTGAACAGGGCAACCTGAGTTCCTTCTCTCTCCCGCCTGATGTAGTGGATGTTATATTAGCGGCCAGGCGACACTCCACTAAATCTATCTACGCTAATAGGTGGTCTAAATTTGTTATGTGGTGTGGAGAGAGACAGATTGATCCCTTACATGCTCATCTGTCGGACGTTTTGTCTTTTGCTCTGTCTCTAGCGCAGAAAGGTTGTGCAGTGGCTACCATTAAGGGTTATTTGTCGGCTTTGTCAGCCTTTATTTGTCTTCCAGACCAACCATCGTTATTTAAATCCCCTATTGTTCTCAGATTCTTGAAAGGTCTTCTAAATAAATATCCTCCAAAACCATTCGTTATGCCTCAATGGGATTTGTCCTTGGTCCTCACTTTCCTTATGGGGTCCCCTTTTGAGCCTATGCATTCTTGCCCCTTAAGGTATTTGGTTATTAAAACAATCTTCCTGGTGGCTATAACATCTGCAAGGAGAGTGAGTGAGTTAGAAGCCTTATCGGTAAAACCCCCTTATACAACTTTTTATGGGGATAAGGTGGTGTTGAGGACCAAGGCTGCTTTCCTCCCGAAGGTTGTTTCACCCTTCCATTTGGCCCAGACAATTACTTTGTCCATGTTCTATCCTCTGCCTCATCCTTCAAAGGAGGAAGAGAGACTTCATCGCTTGGACCCAAAGAGGGCGTTAAGCTTCTTCATTGATAGAACGAAGGATTTCAGGCTGGAGGATCAGCTGTTCATCGGATACGTGGGCAAGAGGAGAGGAAAGGCATTCCACAAGAGAACACTCTCCAGGTGGGTTGTTCTTTGCATTAAAATCTGTTACTCTTTGGCAAAGAAGGATCCTCCTGATGGCATTAGAGCTCATTCCACCAGAGCTAAGTCGGCCACTTCGGCCTTGGCCAGGGGTGTTCCTGTGGTCGACATCTGCAAGGCCGCAACTTGGTCGTCCCTTCACACTTTTGCGAAACATTACTGTTTGGACTCTGAGGTCAGAAGGGACGGCCATTTTGCACGGTCAGTGCTGCAGGATTTCTTGGTTTGACCATTTCGGCACCCACCACCGGGAGTGGTACTGCTTTGGGACTCTATTCATTAGGTGAGGAATCCACAGGTAGTTGTATCCATCAGAAGAACGAGTTACTTACCTTCGGTAACGACTTTTCTGGTGGATGCATTAGCTACCTGTGGATTCCTCACGGTTCCACCCGCCTCCCCGTTGCCTTTCTGGTCTTACCAAGTAATCCTTGAGTGCGCTCCTCTTGGTCTTCAAGGTTGCAATATATTTTGTATATATGGATACTTGTGTATATTTATACGTATATATATGTATATATCTTTTGTGTATATACATGATTTGCATATATTTGTTTGTTTTAAAAAAAAAAAAAGAGAAGAGAGTTATATTAAATCTACAGCCATTTTATTGCAATGTTGTGTATTTTACAATGTTATGGGATGTTGCCTTGCTCTTTCATTGCATTGAGTTGTTATTCTCATGCACGTAAAAAATGTTGGTACTGACGTCGGCACGTCGGCGAGGACCTCTTATTGCCTGTATGACGTCAGACGGCGTCGCGTGGGCTAGAGTGACGTCCTCGTCGACGTGCAGAGACTAGGAAGAAGATTTCCGTCGAATGCTGGCGCCATGGGAGTATTCATTAGGTGAGGAATCCACAGGTAGCTAATGTATCCACCAGAAAAGTTGTTACCGAAGGTAAGTAACTCGTTCGTCAGGACTATTGGTTTTGTCAGTGGTTGTTAGCTTTTTAAGATAAATGAGTAACAACAATGATTTTGTTATAAATAATTAATAATGGAAATTTATCAATTCTGAAATTGTGAGACTGTAAATTAAATATAATAATTGAGGGTTGTGAAAAGGGTAATGTGCTTCATTTTATCTAAATCTCTCCCACTATGCTCATTCTGTTAGACAATTATGCCCCTTTCTCTCTGCGTCTCCATCTGCATCCTTACACTTCATTTTCTTCTCTGCAGAACCCTCTTTTCATTCTCTCTTGAATGCACTTTCTCGTATCTCCTTCACTTTACCACCTCTCAAACATGCAACACACCCACTCACCTGGAAGCACTGCATCTTCTTTTCTTTTCGCTTTGTCAATACTTTGACAACTGTGTACCTCCTTCACGCACATTTGCAGAAAATAACAAGTGCACTTGGAAACTATGACAAGGACAAGGCTTGGATGACCATGTATTCTGAACACTTTTTTGACCCACTGAGAGAAATTCGCACTGGCTTGTGGTCAGTTGTAAACACCTGGCAGTGACACAGATCAAAGTATCTAGTATACAAGAGTAATATGCTGCCCCAAAAAAATAAAATGCTGTAACACAACATCCTGGAAAAAAGCAATCTCTCTTAGGGAATGCAAGATTAAGCTAAGAATGTGAAATATAAATGGGAACTGAATCGGTGACATGGATTGCCTTAGCGTTTTTTTGCATTAATTGTTTAAACAATTGCTCTCTGTTATGCGCCAATAAAAGTTAAGGACATAAATATAGAGCCCGGTATGGGCCCGTTTGAGTGTCCGTTTTTAATGACAGGTCTTTAAGTGGGCTGGGTCCCTCTAGGTGTAACAGGGTATTAATACAATAAGATCTTAAAGGAACAGAATTTTTATCAACCCCTCATTTTTTCCTGGAAGCATATTCCAATCGTAACATTCTAAGGCTAGAAAAGCTATTCCCATATTTTTGATTCACATATTTTTGTATGGTATTGAGCACCTTTAGTTGGAGAATCTTAAAGTTTTGCTTGAAGTTTAATGGGCAGATCTTAGGCCAAATAATTTCTGTGCTTTTTGATGGACATGTGTTAAAAACCAAGGGGGTCATTTAATTCCTGGTTGACGTTATACCAGGGGGGTGGAGACCACACCTTTTCCACATGGCAGTGGACTGTTCACCCTATTTACAGATCCGTGCCTCTGTAGCGAGGATCGCTTTACTGTGATACTGCTACTTTTCCCTGCTCTGCTCTTTTTTTTAGAGAAAACAAACTCCCAAAGCAGAAGTTTGTTTTCTCTAAGCAAAAAAACTAATCGACCACCAGCCAGGAACAATCAGTGCCATTCACGGTCTACAATAGGGCAGGGCAACTGCCACAATGATGCAGCGGTTCTATGTCGAAGGGACCTCCTGGTCATGGGTTACCCAGCTAACCAAGGAATGTTCCACTTGAAATAGGATGGGGAACTGTAGACATATTAGCAAGGTAAATAGATGTGCATTTGGAATAGCTGAGCTACTCTCTCTAGTTTATGATGGGATAATAATATGCTGAAAATACATTTGTAAATTTGATATAAATGCATGTCGTTATTCTTGACCTCAGTATTTTGACATATAACCACCCATATATGTCCATTGCAAATAAAAGCATGCTTCTGCGTCTGCTTTATCTCAGCCTCTGAACCACTAAGATATGGGTCCGAAGGGGTTGACGCTGTTGCCCATACTGTTCTACCTTTGCCTGGAGCAACTGGCAATTTGTTTGAATTGTGAGGCTTTCAGCAATTATCAACTCCCTGCTGCTGCCTTTTCATGAGAATAAGAGAGACCTTAGGCATCATTAAATGATGCCTGAAAGAAGTAGCAGATTAGATGAATAAAAGCTGTCTCAAACTGAATTTGGCTAAGCCAACATTTTTTTTTTTTTTAAGTTAAACCACCCTCCCACCCCTTAATCGAGCAGCCAGTTATTGTAAGAACTGGGTCCTTCCCCTACTTCCATTCCTAGGAATCTCTGAATCAGATTTGACACCGACCTTACCACCCCAAATTCTGAAGATATTTTTTACATGCTTTGTCAAACTCAGACCACTAATTTGCCAAACTCAGACCACTAAGAAAAATGCTGCATAAGACAATAGTTCAGGCCATGATCATGTCCACATTAGACTATTCTAATATGCTATATTTGAGGCTACCTGCTTTCTTGACTCAAAGGCTGCAGGTTGTCCAAAATACAGCGGCAAGAATAATTTAAAAAATCCCCTTTTGCAAATCAGTCAACCCACCATTGAAGAGGTACATTCACTTTCTGTGGTAATAAGTACAGTCATAACAAAGTTCTAGTTGTCATACAGAGCCTACTACCAAAAAGGGGCCTTCATACCTCACAAAAAGGCTCAGGCCTTATTTCAATGTCCATATCTCTTAGAACCAATATTGTTTTTCTCATGCAAGAGGCCAAAGTGCACAGAGCCAGAAGAGGAGGCAGGTCTTTCATTTTCTTGGTGTCTACATTTTGTAATGCTCTCTCTTTTACAGTGAGAAAATCACAGTCAGAAGCCGTCTTTCAAATAAATAAGCTGAAGACATTCCTCTTCGATTAAAAAGATCTGCATGAGTATTATATTGTTCGTCTGTGTTGTTGTATACCTTTAAGCGCCGGGACATCTCTTCTGAGGCAGCTGCGTGCTATGCTGTACAAAAGGCTTATTATTAATATGACTATTATTACCATTATTATTATTATAGGCTATAATAATAATAATATTTCTCCTGTATAACAACTTATAATAGACAAAGAGCACTCAGAGATGGGTTCTATATAGTGTATTATACACATTCCCTTGTTAAGTAATTAACTAATTCAGTTATTAATTATTCATGCATTTAGGTGGTAAGGTCAAGTCCCAGCTCTTTAAGTGCTGAGGTCATGATGAACCTTTGTGCCCTCTACTTCCATGCAGCCAGAGCAATTCAGATCATTTCTTTTCCAGCCGTACACGCTGATGTGCTTAATTTATTGGCCATCCTACCGTGATAGCACATGACAGATGATCTTACCAGGTTTTAGGCCAGCTTCAAGCTCTACCCCACAACTCATAATTAGGACCCCACCCCCTTCGTCTAACCTTCGCTGGTCACAGGGTCAAAAAAAGCCCCCGCTTCTGTTTCGGAGCATCCTCAGGCTTCCATTACTAAGTACCATAAGGATTCAGTCCAAGTAAGAACACATGGATGTTTGAAGTCCAAATCCCATGATACACATTTGAAGGAGCACTCTACAGGCAGTACAGTTTTCTCTGGTCAAATGGTTTTCTTAATCTTTTTTCTAAGGCTTCCCCTGTCATCTTTTGTGAGTGCTAGGAACATCCAAGTGCAATGCTAAACAAATGGTTGTGTGAATTCCACAACCAATGGCTCATTTGAGTAAAAACTGTCATTTTTTTAAACTCCCTAGCTCCTCTTAGAAACTGTCACTGCAGGCAGCCCTAACTAATAGTTCAGCCAGTCTCCCTCTCTTCTTCAAAGCATCCACTTCCACACCAGATGGGTACTATGCAAATCTAGGGGCATGGCTATATTCATGGGTGTGGAAAACACACTGACCCCTCAGGTCAAACCAGAATAGTTTACATTTTTTACTCGAGCTGCACCCCAGAGACTTACTTGTGAGAACTGTCCTCCTTCACAACCCTCAATTCTTATATTGACCCATGATGACAACATTCTGTTCATGGTATAAGAACAGTCCTGTCTCTTTAGTCTACAATGAAACAGCGTGATAACACAAATACCAACTACATCTGATTGGCTGTTTCCACAGTACAGAACTACCCGCAGCTCTTCCCCACACCGATTGTATTCCCTTGACCTGTAAATCAAGATTCTTCCTTTCACCTTATCATGCTGTAAGGTAATCTTGTAGAGTATTTCCACTTGTTAAGCTGCTGAAGAATTCCCACCAACCACCTAAAGGAACTCTTCAAGATCATCAAAGAGTTCCCCTGCGTAGTAGCCACCGAAAACACAATCCAACCCACTCAGACCCTCTGCAACTCACTCACTAGATGGCTACTTCCACTACAAAATCACAGCCATCTACAGAAACTTTCACCCCCAACCCACCAGCTTCAAACATCTACCGACCCTGTCGGGTGTCTCTCCCAGCCACCTGATCACTGAAGGGAAGCCTCTATCCATCTAGGAAACACCAGCTCTCATGCATTCGATCCACTCTGACTCACCCAACGACCCATGCCGACAGTACATCTTCAACCTGGGCCAGAAATCAGCTGCATCCTCACTCCCATCCTCAACACCTCCAAAGGCTGCCACCATCTCCAAAGCATGGAAGAAAGCAGAGGTGAAGCCGCTCCTTAAGAAACCGTCCGCTAACCCTGGGCGAACTTCAAAATTACTGCACCATTTCACTGCTCTCCTTCCCAGCTAAGTTCCTGGAAAAAGCCATCAACAATCAGCTCTCCGAACACCTGGAAAGACGCAATCTACTGGACACCTTCTAGTGTGGCTTCCACTCCAACTACAGCATCGAGAACACCCTTATCGCCACAACAGACTACATCAGGGCCCTCTTGGACCACAGAGTGCAGGCGGGCTTGATCCTCCTCAACCTCTCTTCCGCGTTTGACACCCTCTCCCACTACACCCTCACTTCCAGACTCCATCACATCGGGATCCGAAGGAACGCCCTCAAATGGATCCACACCTTTTTTCACAGGATGCACCCAGCGAGACAGTCTCCACCCTTCACTACAGAACCAAAGAGCACCATACGCGACGTCCCACAGAGATCCTCAGTCAACACAATTTTTTTCAACACCATCTCATATGCTGACACCCAACTCATACTCCCCTTTTCCGAAGACCATGCAACCCCAGAGACAACTTCAACAATGCTATGTCCCACGGAATGAAATTGAACTGCTTGAAAGTCAACATGGACAAGACAGATGTGATTATCTTTGGAAACAACCCTTCCCATCTGACAACTCCTGGTGGCCCTCCACACTCGAACATCCCCCGACTGACCATGCCCGTAATCTTGGCATTAACAATGACTGCAAATGCATCTAAATGCAATGGCCTCTTCCAGCTCCCACTCCCTCCGCATGCTATGGAAGATCTTCAGATGGATCCCCATCAAAACCAGAAAGACAGTTACCCAAGCCATCATCACTAGCAGACTAGACAACGGGAACGCTCTTTATGTTGGACTCCCCGCCCAGCTCCTCTGCTGCCACCAGACCATCCAGAACGCAGCGTCGAGACTCGTCCTGGACCTCCACAGACGGACCCACATCACCACCCACCTCAGAGGTCTCAGTTGACTGTCTGTACACAAGATGTGCCAAATTCATGGTTCTCACCATCGCATACCAAGCCCTCCACAACATCGGACCCATTCTCATCAACCACAGGCTCTCCTTTCACTTGTCCATCAGGGAACTCCGCGCAACAACCCTTGCCCTCGCTCAAGTCCCGAAAGTTGGATGCAGCAGAGGGCGCTCCTTCTCCTACCTCACCACCAAGACCTCCAGCCGATCCTCTTCCCTCCCCCCCCCCAAGCACCACAAACTCCCTCCTCGACTTCAGGAGGAAGCTCAAGACATGACTCTTTGAGGAGTACCTACTGGTTCCCAGTGACAACCCACAACACCCAGGAACCCCGGGGTGATAAGCTGTGCTTTGCAAATCTATTGACTGATTGAGTCCCATGACGTAAGACACAATCTTCTTTGTCAAGATGCAGTGACATTAGACATTGACCAATCATCTCAGCTGTAATGCAGTCTGGAACTCAACAAAACATGTGTTATTGCAATTAATCAGACTCACTTCAAGTCAATTTCTTGTCACATGAGCTAACATTCATGGGGAATAGTTTCGTATGTATGCAAGCAATTCCTAGTCTTGCAACTATTTTTTTAATCAGGCTTTGACAATGTTTTTTCAAAGGTTTTAGTTGCCTGACTGCATCTAGGAGAGTCCATTGTTTACTTGCAGTGTGAGAAGATGATATGAACTTGCTTATCACATTGGATAAAGGAACGCTATCAATAACACTGATTTCCTTTGGCCTTTTAAAGACAAGGGTATATAGATTATAAACTGGAGATCTGGAGGGCAACTGGTCAATCTGTCAGCATTTGTTACTGCCACATTAACATTTGGTTTCTTTCCGCTATTCCATGTTCAGCAGGCAAGCTACTTGCTCATCACCACCAATGAAAAGACTTATGAATCATGTTAGAAAGAAAAATTCTCCCTTCTATATAACTTCTAATTCAGCCATATTCCTTGTAATCTCTGATCGGCCTTCCTGTACTCAAGTCTAGTAGTTCCTCTATGTCCCGTAGACCCACACTGCAGCAGTTATAGTTAAGAGAAGGTCTGAGATGCAGTCCACGATATCAGTGCTGCTCAGAAATATTACAGAGGGTGAAAATGAAAACTACTTGTATCTGAACATATACCAATTCTGCCACAATTAAGTCTTGGTAAGCAACTTAAGGAAGCAGCATCTTAGAGTACTGAAGGGCTCAGTAACTGCTAGATATATTTAATTGTGAAGCACATTGGAAGAGGAAGACATTTTGCATGCTGCCATCTTGCACCCTGGACCCCTCCGATTTTTAAATATCAATAGATGACTGTGACTTATGTGTAAAGGAAAGTTGGCACTGACTGAGGTACTTTTCATTTGTAAATGAAGCAATTTAGCCCTTGATTTACAGATGATACGTCTATTCGTTCCAAGATATTTGGTTTGGTGCTAGTGGAAAGAAGCAGTGCAGGTTGCGTTGCCTGTATATGAATGCTAAAGAATCCCAATGCTTTCTTCTAAGGATGACAAGCTGGCATATGTTTCTTGTGCCAGAAGCTGTCTGTATGGTAGGAGAAATCCGTACTTCTTGAGCTGTATAGATGTACTATAATCTTCCTAGTGCTGCTACTTCTCTTAGTGAGGAAACAGAATCATGGCCACACAGGCCCATATAATCAAAATATTTTTCTTCCATAATTGGTCTTGAGTTATTAAATGAATGAACTAGATCAGTACACTTAATGTGCAAATTCCATCTTAAGATCAGCTCTCGCTCAACATTTCCTTTGAGGATCTTCAGTGGTGTAGGTGTGCCTGAAGGGTTAAGCATATTGTTCATAGTCACATTTGTCTCCCATCCATATATTTAGAATCTGGGCAGATGTGCCCATAGGAGATAGTAAGCAGACATAGTGAACGTGTAGGATTACTGCAAAATGCTCAAAATGACGGTGTTACAGTGTGTGCTTTGTGCTTGAAGTGGAAAATGTGTGTTTTCCTTGGAGCACTGAATACCCATGTAATGCTCCTGTTTATAATTGTGCCATAGTGTCTGGATTTTAGTCTCTTTGAACTCGCTCACAAAACCTGGATCTAAGCTTACCAAGTTTCTGATCAGTTATGATTTCCTTCACTTGTCATGTTAGGTCCCACTACTATTTGACAAAGACAATATCTCATTGCAATTGATTCCTGACAATTGAAGTTGTAGAACATCTCAGTGCAACTCAGGGCCAGATGTACTTATCACTTTTCACAAAATGCTGGTTACAGTTTGCGACTAATGTGCTGTTTTGCAAACTGACCTACGTACTAATAGGTCGGTTTGCAAAATAGCAATTTCTAGTGACCCGCAATTCAACATACTTAATGAATATTAATGAGAGAGGTCACAAATTGTCACCCTCTAGGAATCACAGCCCTCACAGGGATGGTGGCCAGCTAAGATCTACAAACCACTGTATCTTAGATTGCTTTTGAATAAAGCATTATTTTAAATGCAGCCCACTCTTTGTAAAACAAAATGGGATCCGTTTTAAAATAAAAATATTACTAACATCTTTTTAAAAGCAGGCAGTGGTCCATTTGACCACTGTCTACTATTAATTTTTTTTTAATTTCAACATTTACCATTAGCATTTGTGAAAGGCTTACCACAGGGGTCTCCAGTCTTTCCTGTTGGAACTACTGAAGGCCAAGCAACTTGCGCACTGTTCATTGACTTTAAACCTAATGTCCATGGAGCCAGACACTATGGGTTGGAAACAATACTGTGACTGCAGGTTACCCATGACACTATCGTACATACTAGAAGCATGAAACCTCACCACTGGAGCTCCTAACAGTGGCAGGTGGTTGAAATATGGGTCCTGGGATGACTCGTAACAGTAGCTAGAAGTTTACTTTGCATTACTTGGACAGAAATAGGTTTGATACTAGTAAGCAATTCCTCAGGCGCTATGAGTATTCTAAACGGCTCTTTAAAACATGTCTCCTGTTTTATTATTCTAGAGGTCAAAAATGTTTTGCGGTTTGCCTGTAGTAATCAGTACTGGGTTTGAGCGTGGGTCATATATCTGTGAATAAAAGAGTAATTGGTGCTAATTCGCCTCTTCTCTTATCAAAATGTATGCCTTATTTGTTTCCTTCCCACCACTTAATTATATTGTATTAAAACAGTTTTTTAGATGGCAAGTAAGGTTATGTGTCCCTTGTCTAAATGTGAACTGCTTTGACCATTCAGTATACAACAAGTAAATATTAGACATCCAATCTTTCTGTGAGGTTGTAATTAAAAAAAATATAAAGAAAACCTTTTGATGTGAAAGGAGCTGGTGACTTAGGAGAATCCAGACATGTTTTAAAGGATTTCTTATATTTTAGATCCATTTGCCTTAAGGAACTGACAGTGCTTAGCAGTTTTCTATTGTGTCCCTTCAAGTCCATTTTCATATAAAAATGCACCAAGAAACCAACCTTATTTGTACATCAGTAATGGACAATACCCATTGTTAACATTGCTTTAAAAACTATTTCATTTTGATGATAGGTATTTAGTGCATCATTCCAGCTCCCTTGGAGTTCTTGCATTGAAATTCATGAGGGGCTACTTTACCTCTTGAAAGTTTGCTGGATCATTTACTCACTAAATTCTCATAGATGCGTTCTATACATATAATGTTTGTATTTAAGTCAGGGTTGTAACAGCACAGGTGCCAAATAGTCCTGTAGTTTACAATATACAGCGAGTTGACTTTGTGTCAGTTCCTTACAAGCCATTGACTCCAGCCCTTGGCATGAGACTTCGTCTGTCTCTACATAGCTCAGCTCAGTTGAATATCCATTTACCACCTAATGCTATTGGCCTATTGGGTGTAGTCTCCTGTCTCACCTCAATAGCATACATTGAAATCAATGTATGACTGCTTTGCAGATAGGTCCCTTGCTCTTTGCTCCTGTTGGCTCCCTTCTGCATGCCTTGATCTAATGTTATAACTCTACGTGTGCTAGCCCTTTAAATCCGGACCATTTGGCTTTGCCAGTGCTTGTTTTTTTTGTTTTGTTTTTCCACTGAAGCAAGGATTTTTAAATGTTTTTGTCTGCACCCAAAATGCACACTAGACCAATTGACTTTGCCAATGATTGTTTTCAGTTTAATACTTGTTTGCATGTTGTCAGCTGCTGTCTGAGGCACAAAACCCCCTATTGCTTGACAGCTGAGAATTGTATCTGACTGCGAAATCTTTGTCCTTTTCTAACATGTCCAGGGCTGCTGTGCCAGTACTTTAGAGTACCAATGCGTTTTTCTTTCTATTTGTTCATTTTTAGTCATGCTTGTGTGCTTAAACTAGGTCTTTCGATTACAGTAATTCAGAGCAAGTAGCGCCTTTTTCTTGCGTTCAGAATTGCTGACATTTGTCCTCCACAAGTAGGAAGCTGCTTGTTTTCACTTTTGTAGTGTATGCCTGCTTTAAGAAATAAAATAAAAAAATAAACTACTGCACCTTTTTACCAAGGGGACACCTAATGACTTTGCCAGTGCCCAATATTGTTCTGGGCTTAACTATCTTTTGGTCTTGGTTTCTCTCATTTCTAGGCTTCTGCAGACAAATGGCCTAATAGTAAAGTTCAGTATTTGATACATTGTTTAAAAAAAAAAAAATCCATTTGACAAAAAGATTTTCCTAGCCTTGGTATCTAAAAGGCTAGATTTTATTAATGACACGGAAGCAAGTATTATGCATTCTTTTCTTACTTTAATAAACAGCAGCCCAAAAAATCTACAAGTCCCAGAAAACTTGGGAGAAAAAACAACCAGGTTACATCGTAATGCAATCACCAATCACACGTCGAGTATGAACATAACTATCTTGTTCTGAGAACAACAAGCTCTCTTTTCTTGCTAGAGTCAGTCAGAGAAGGATTCAGAAGGCAAAATAAAGACTATACATAAAGTAAGTAGTGCGGATATCACATCTTTAAAGGAGTCCATCAGGGAAGTAGAAGGTGAAACTGGCAACCTGGAAATTCGGCATGAAGAAATCAAGTAAGGTGAAACTGGATGCAGAATAACCGGATGCAGCTGAGCTTGTTATAGGCAGTGGAACTGCAGAAAAATAAGAAAGAAAAGAACAGGGAGGGATAATGAAACAGTGGTGGGATAGTACTCATCTCCATGTCTTTAATAAAATCTAGCCTTTCAGGCACAAAGGCTAGGAAAATCTCAATTTTATTACAAGACCAGAGGCTCATATTATGCTTGTTTAAAACAAACATATAACAGAGTCAAATGGATGATCAACCAGCTTACAATAAAAAATTCTAAACGTGCTAACTTTTGACCAATCTGCAGATCTGAGAATATTATATAAACTAGCCCCCGCCCAGAAAGCTCGAGAGGCCGCAGCCCCTCCCACTGAATGGGCGCCTAAAGAAAGGGTAGAAATGTCAGCCAGGGACATAAGCCATCTAACCTAATGGGCCAAAGTAGGAGCTGAGACAGGCTTTTGTGGGGTTTCTGAAAGGAAATAAATAGTTGGGAGAGGAGAGATTTCTGAGATCTGCAGTTCGGGAATAAGTCTTCAAACAATTACCCATACACAAATTAGGTTGAGAGAGGAGAACGGGGTAATGTACAGATGATCAATTAGTTTTGGTATGCCTATTGACCTAAAAATAAACACCTAAAGTATAATATCGGAAAGACAAAACATTGGGATCTTTAACATCAGATACACGTTTGATAGAAACTAAACACAAGAACATGGTCAATTTGGCAGACAAATGTTCAAGCGATAAATCCGCATTATCCAGTCATGAGACAAATAAGCGAAGTGCTAAATTAACATCCCACATAACATTGTATTTGGGAACCGGAGGTTTAGCAAAAGTTACCCCCTTTTAATAAGTGACAAACCAATGGGTTTTCACCAATAGGTCTTCCTTCCACTCTGAATGTTCTGAAGAGATCGCAGATCTGTAAGTATTAATGGTACGGTAAGCCTTTCCTTGGGATGCCAGGGAAGCCCGAAAATGTACCACCAAGGTCACATCTGCTGAAAGGGGATCTGAATCCCTGTCCAAACACCAGCTACACCAGACCAACCAGGCTAATTTGTAAACCCTTGCTGTGCCCGGAGCCCAGTATTGCTGGATAAACTGGACAGCCTCCTCCAAAACTCCTAGTGTTCTCAAGGAAGCCCTGATAATTCTCCATGCCATGAGATGCAGGGAGCCCTCAAAGACCAGACTGTGAGTAATACCCTGAGGGTTAAAGAGCAAGTCGGGAAAAGGAGGAATCAACAATGGGAGATCTCATGCTAGCTCTAATAAGGTTGGGTACCAAATAGGGGACTGCCAGAATCGAGTGATCAGAATGAGGGATGATTGCTGTCTGCAGGCCTGAGCTAGTACCCGGTCATTGAGAAGGAAAAGGGGAAAGACATAGAGGAGAGAATGAGGCCATGACTGAAGGAAAGTGTCTGTGGCAACCGCCAGTGGATCCGGCCTCCAACTGAAGAGGGAAGGAAGTTGGGTGTTGATATGAGAAGCAAAGAGGTCTATTGACATGGCGCCGAAGAAAGTTGATTGACTATGGAAGGGTGAAGTCTCTGATCGCTTGAGTCGTAGATATGCCTGGAAAACCAATCGACCACCACATTCAGCTTGCCTGGAAGATATTCCGCCTTGACTGAGGTTTCTTGGGAGACAGAATTCCCACAGACTCTTAGCCAACAATGCCAGAGATTTGTCTTGTGCCGCCCAGACAGTTTATGTACCTGACTTCAGATAGGGTGTCCATCCTCGGGTGAACTGTGCATTTTATTATGTCTTTTATAAAGGACTCGATGGCAAAGGAGCCTGCAAGCATCTCTAAACAATTGATGTGCAGTGATGACTCCTAAATGGATCATGAAGGAGACCAGTCGAGAGTTGACCACATCTTGCGCCCCATCCTTTCCGACTTGCATCTGACCCTAATGTAAGATCTACGGCGGCAGAGATAATCGTTCTCCCATTCCAAGCACCTAAGTGACTTAACCACCAGAGAAGTTCTCTGGATTCGGAATCCAGGACGACTGGGTCTGTATAAGCTAGACCTTTGCAAAGGTGACAGACCTTCCATATTTGCTCTATAATGAAGAGGCCCCAGAAAAATGGCCTGAATGGAGGAAGAAAGAATACCTACCAGACGAGCTATTGATCTGAGGGAACAGAGAGGGGTAGAAAAAGCGTGGCGTATTTCCTTCTTTAATAAATCTAGTTTCTGCTGAGGGACTTGAAGAATTGATTTGACAGTGTCCACTATGAAACCCAGAAATTTGAGGCGTTGAGAAGCGACTAGGACAGACTTTTGAAGGTTTATAAGGAAACCCAGATTTAAAAAAAAGTCCTGACAAAGAACTAGATGTGGCGAAAGACACGATTTGTCCTGTGCCATGATAAGAAAATCGTCCAGATAAACTAGGAATATTACACCCTGACTTCTGAGAAAAGCCACTACAGGTTTGAGGATTTTGGTGAAAGACCGAAGGGGATAGTCTTGAACTAGAAGAAAGAGTCTCCCCATTGGAACTGAAGAAACTTTCTGTAACGGGGATGAATGGGTACTGTACGATGTGTCCTGGAGGTCCAGATGGAGCAGCCAATCGTTTTGAAGGAGAAGATCCCTGAGATGAAGAATAGTCTCCGTCTAAAAATGGTGATACACCACAAAGTTGTTGAAGAGCTTTAGGTTTATTACCGGTCGATGTTTGTTGTTCTTTTTCTATACTAAAAAAGATGGTACAGAGGAAACCTGAAGGGTAGTAGGTGACCATTTCTATAGCTGTTTTGATAGTAGTGACTGCACATCCTCTTGAACCAGAAGGAATTGATCCTGTTAAAATGAAGAGTTTGGGGAAGTTGAGTCTGAAAAGGAATCTGATACAAGTCTTGCTGTAACCCTGAACAGTTTGAATAATCCATGGATCTGAGGTCGGAGACAGCCAAGCATTTAGACAAACTCACAATCTGCCTCCTAAAGGAGGAGGGCCAGAATTGGAAGTTCTTACATGCGAGTTGGTGTCCTTTGGTTCTATACCATCTGCTGCGGGCTCCATGGAAGCAGCGCGGATAGAACTGGGTTTATACCCCTGGTAGTAATCCTGCTGGAAGCCTTGACTGAAGGAGCCACTGCGGAGGGATTGCCCTCTTGATGAATAGTGGCTGACAAACCGCCCCCTACCTTTGTCAGCCCTGCCAGAAAAAACCCTGGGAAAAAAAATCTTTATTGAAGACTGGGCCCTATCGATATTAGCAAAGGTAGATACATATTTGCTCATTTGTTTTATAAAAGAGTTTCCTTGGTTGCCAAAGTACTCAGTTTCGGGTCAATCTTCACAAGAAGACATTTACACCTTTCCTGGGAGATGAAGCATTTGCATTACCCAACTTGCAGATTGCTCTCTGCGTCCAGTTTGAAAGAGCCTCAGGGTCAATTTGTTCCTCTTCCATCCTGGCCTCCTCTGCAAATCCAAGAGCCTAGTTAATGGGACAGCTAGGTCCAGAAGTCTGTCCTGGGAATTAGACTAGGCTGTATCGAAAAAAACTGTTAAACAGGGGTTAACCGAAGGAAAATCTAGGTGGGAGGGCCAAGCCAAAGAGGGCTGGAAAGGGTGTGTTTGGAGGCGGGATGGGCTTAAAAATCAGGAAGCAGCAGACGCTTCGGGAAAAGAAAAACCTGCCTGGTTTGCTCCTGCACGAATGGAGAGTGTCAGAGAACCCAAATGCTGCACGAAGAACCGCTGAAGCAACAGTGGAGGGCCTTGCACACCGGCCACTGGAGCACTGAAGGAGCAAATTTTTTTAAGGCGTTGAGGAGGCAAGAAATGCCTCAGGGGAAGGAAAAGTGAATGTTAACGAATGTTCGGAACGACGTTGGAAGCGCGAGACTTAGCAGACAGCAAGGCGGTAAAAGTAATTACACTGCAAATAAATATTGAATAATGTTATAAAAATGTAATAAGGTATAACAATCCTAAAATTATAATGAGGCAAGCAGAATACTTATCTTGACTGTGAGCATCATGAAAAGAGGGCGTGTTGCTCTCAGTCAAGATAGCTATGTTCATACTTGACGTGTGATTCCATTATGATGTAACCTGGTAGTTTTTTCTCCCAGGTTTTCTGGGACTTGTAGATTTTCTTTGCTGCTGTTTATTAAAGTAAGAAAAGAATGCATAACATGAGCCTCTGGTCTTGTAATAAAATCATCTTTTTCTATGCAAAGTGTATCTAAAAATCTCATAATATAAAAATCAACGGGTGGTAACTTTTCAATGTATTAATTATTTGATTGGCTAATTCAAACCACTACAATTTAAACTACAAAAGTCCCCAGCAGTTGGGGCATGGATCAGAGAAATGCATCAAATAGCAGAATTTGAACAGATTAGATATAAACCTAGCGCCTCATTACAAGTCCCGCCAGACTTGCAGTGACTGTTGGACCGCCGCATTGCAGATGATCCAACTGCCACATTACAACTCTGGCAAGGAGACCGCCATCACCACTGGGAACATGGTTCTTGACAGGCTGACGGCGGCTGGGGTTGTGCTCAGCAACCGTGGTGCTGAACTTGCACCACCGTGCTGATCACAACCCCACTTATCACCAGCCTTTCCATGACAAGGACCCTGAAATTGAAAGGGTGACGGTAAGCCAGTGTGGGGTCAAAAAGCCCTCCTGCCCAGCACCGTCAGAATGCGCACTATCTGCTTTGCTGAGAGTGCACATTCCGAGGGTACTCGGTGGTATGCTATTGGCCTTGGCTCCCTAAAGGGAGCCGAGGTCAATATTGTAGCACTGTTCCCGGTGGTCAGCCTGGCGGAAATGTCGTAATACAATGTTCCTGCCAGACAGCCCAGCTGGAGATGAATAAGAATGTGGGAGGAGTTTACGCCACTGGCATGGCGGTGGTATCCTCCCCACGGCATTGACGGTCCCGTGGTGGGACCGCCAATGTCGTAATGAAGCTCTTAATATCAGTTAGTCACATTTATAGGAAGCATGTAATGATAAAGGCGAGTCGCAATTCAAAACACACTGTTGAGTTAATGAGCTAGATAAATATTACATGGAAAAAAGCTTGTAGCTCGCTCCTTAACGTAGGAAGCTAGCCCAATGTGTGGTGGACACCAATGGTGTTACACCTTATAGTAGGTCCAGGCAAACCCCAATTAGTTAGTGTTACAGTGTCTAGTCAGCCAGGGCTCTCTAGGTTAGCTGTGGTGAGCAGCCAATACATATCTAGAAGGCATGTGAAGCACTTGCAATACCACAGTAGTCACACAATAACTTATCACACATGAAAGGAACCACACAGTGCTGCAAAAATAAAGGTACTTTATTATAGGCACACCAAACTAGACTATCATTGATATTCCTCCCTCTAGAGGTATGAACACACAAAATATACTTAGGTAAGTACTTAGGAAAAGCATAAATTAGCAAGGGCTCTTTAAGGGGCCAAACCATATACAGAAAAAATGGAATGCGAATGGGTGTCCCCCACCAGAGTTCATGGAGTAGTTAGACAAGGGCTGGGGAAGAGTGGAACCCCAAAAGGTATCTAGAAGATTCCCAGCAGCCGGGTGCAGAGAAGTAAGTTACCCAATTCTCCCATAGGCTAACATGGGGACGTCACGGTTTGAGAATGCACAAGTAGGGCCAGAGGAAACCAAGGGCGGATTCCGCGTGAGGAGGACCTGCAAAAGAAGGGGCCGAGCCCAGTCAATGCAGGAGTGTTCAGGCGGGGCAGGAGCCGATGCCCACCCTTCTGTAGCTGAAGATCTGGATCAATGGTGATGGATGAGGTCCAGCTGCAGGGTCCAGGAGCAGCAGAGGAATTCCAGGAGTCGCCTACGAGCTGTCCCTCAATGGTTGCCGGATTGCAGACGGGTTAGTGGTCAGGAGAACCTCTAACAAGCACATACAAATGCAAAAGAAGCTGTTGGAGGTTTTGCAGGGCTGTGGAGGACCAGTATGGTCCTGGGACTCAACCCTTTGAGGTGAGTCCGGACTGATGCTCGGAAGGCAGGAGAACCAGCAGAAGCAGTCAGAGCCGCTACAAGCAACCCATTGGCAGCAGGCACAGTAAGTTCCAGTGAGGCCCAGGCAGCACACCTGAAGAGTAGTCCCACGTCACTGGAGCAGCAGGGAGGAGACTGTCCTTGCAGAGGTAGAGTGCTGGGGGCCAGGGCTACTTGGAGCCTGATGATCCCTCAGAGCAAGAGTCAACAAGCCTTGGTTGCTGCAACAGTTGCAGTGCACAGGGACTCTGTCTCAGTGGTAGAAGCAAAGGCTCACCATCTCCCATGTTGGACAGAGGCGGAGAGGACCCAGGGGATCCCTCTGAGCCACCATCTGTGTTGGAGAATCTTCGCAGATCCGGAGGACAGAAGATCCCACCAGCCAGTCGTTGTTGCCTTAGGTGCCTGCAGGTGCAGGGGAGTGACTCCTTCACTCCAAGGGACATTCCTTCTTGGTGCAGCTAAAGTCTTGCCGACCACAGAAGAATGCAGAGCTGCAAAAATGTTGCAGAATTCTGACAGGAGCTGCAGAAACAATGTTGCAAGGAGAAGTCTTCTCAGCGCTGCAGTCTTGTTCGGTTCCTGTGTAGCCCAGCAGCAGTTCCGGAGGCCAGGAGCAGAAGATGTCTTTGCAGAGAGGTCCTGGTGGAGTCTTGCACGACGAATCTGGGGACCCGCCTTCAAGGGAGTCCCTGAATAGCCCAAAAGGGAGGCTTGGGCACTCTCTGGTTTGACCACCTCTCAGGAGGGGTCACTAACATCAGCTACCTGGCCTACCCAGTCAGGTTCTCCCAGGGGCCTCTGCCCACATTGGTTCCAAGATGGCAGAACCAAGTGGCCACCTGGAGGAGCTCTGGGCCCCACCCTAGGGATGGAGCTGGACAGGGGAGTGGACACTCCCTTTCCTTTGTGTGTTTCACCCAAGAGGTCCCTGGACTAGTGCAAACCGGATTATGCAAGGAGGGCACCAATTGTGCCCTCAAGGCAGTCCAGTGGTGTGGAGAAGCTACCCCTCCCCAGCCCAGTAACACCTATTTCCAAAGGAGAGTAGGTTGCACCCCTCTCGTACAGGAAATCCTTTGTTCTGCTGTCCCCTGCTCGAGCTGGTCAAGCAGCAGGAGGGCAGAATCTTGTCTGAGGGGCTGCAGCAGTATGGGCTGCCTGCAGTCCCTGGAAGTCTGTTAGGAGCAGCACTGAGGGATCCTCTAAGGGAGCCCCCGAGTGCATGGAATCAGGCCACCAATACTGAAATCAGTATTGGGGTATGATTCAGACATGTTTGATACCAAACATTCCCATGTTTGAAGTTACCATTATGTAGCTGGACCACAGGCACCAGCACATAGCTAAAACAACTTCCCCGCACTTACAAAGTCCAGGGATTTGGAACTGGAGTTCTTAGGGACACCTCTGCTCGTGCAGGGGTGCCCACACACAGGGACCTACTCCCTGCCCTTTGGGCGGAAAGGGCCTACCATAGGGGTGACTCAAAGTGACCTGGTGTAGTGAACAGCAGTGAAAGGATTCATGTACCATTTCACGCAGGCTGCAAAGGGCAGGCCTGCAAACACTGTTTGCGTGGGCTCCCTTAGGTGGCATAGTACATGAAGCAGCCCATGGGAGTCCCCTACTGTACCAATGCCCTGGGTACCTAAGTGCCATCTACCAGGGATTTACAGGGGCACAGCAGTTAGCCAATTGTAGTGTGTAAGAAGTACCAAGACAACCACATTTAGAGGAAAGAGTGCAATCACTGGTGTCATGATTAGCAGGATCCCACTGAAAATAGCACACCAACATCGGGCAAAAAGTGGGGGTAACCAAGGGAGAAAGAGGGAACTTTCCCACAGTGTCCACAAGGAAGGCTGTTTTTAGTGTGAGGAGCCAAATAAGACAATTATGAAGATGCTCAAAAGGAGCACCCATGAGGAAAGTAAGTACCAGGTTCAAATCCCACTGGAGCATTATGAATGGGGTAGGCTGGAACATGTGGGTAAGACATGTAAGGAATCGTCCCACAGTGCGAGATTTAAACTAGAAGGGCTTATTAGGAAGTCTGAGGAAAGCAGAGATGGCAGACAGATAACGCTTAAGGCTGCCCAAAGCAGAGTCCCGCTGGACAAGAGAGAGAATAGATCCCACAGCCTCAACATCATCTCCTACGCAGACGACACCCTGCTGATCCTCTCCCTCACCAAGAATCCCGCCACCACTAAGACCAACCTCCACTTCGGACTGCATGCCATTGCCACCTGGATGAAGATGAGCCACCTCAAACTTAACTCAGACAAGACTGAGATCCTCATCTTCGGCTCCAACCGCTCTGCATGGGATGACTCCTGGTGGCCAGCCACCCTAGGAACCGCACCAACACCCACCACTCACGCACGCAACCTAGGCTTCATCCTTGACTCATCTCTCACCATGACCCAGCAAGTCAACGCCGTCTCATCTGCCTGTTTCAACACCCACTGCATGCTCTGCACAATCTTCAGATGGATCCCCACTGAAACTAGAAAGACGGTCACCCTTGCCCTCATGAGCAGCAGGCTGGACTACGGCAACGCGCTCTACGCAGGATCAACAGCCAAGCTCCAGTAGAAACTGCAACGTATACTGAACATCTCTGCACGCCTCATCCTCAACATACCCTGCCGCGACCACATCACAGCTCACCTCAAAGACCTACACTGGCTTCCCGTCAACAAGAGGATCACTTTCAAGCTCATGGTCCACGCTCACAAAGCTCTCCACAACGCAGGCCCTGCCTACCTCAACGAACGACCTACTTTCTACACACCCACCTGCCAGCTACGATCTGCCAACCTCGCCCTCTCCTCTGTCAGACCACTGCCGGCGGCAGATCCTTTTCCCACCTCACCGCCAAGACATGGAACTCCCTCCCGGTTCACCTACAACAGACCCAGGATCTCCTGTCCTTCAGGAAACGCCTCAAGACCTGGCTATTAGAGCAGTAACAGGCCTCCCTCCCCTCTGTGCCTTGAGACCCTAACAGGTGAGTAGTGCGCTTTACAAATGTCTGATTGATTGATTGATTGATTGAGAATAAACAAGAGAATCTCAGACAGAGGTGCAGAAAGGGGATCAACGGTTTTGTTGGTACACCATGTTGCAAATTTATGCCAATGACAGGAATATTCCGTTTTGGTGGATGGACGCATGGCTGCCAAGAAACAATCACAGACTTCGGGCAGAAGGTCAAAAGTTGTCAACCGCTGCTGCTCAATCTCCATGCAAGAAGATGGAGACTGAACAGGTTCGGTGAACTGCTGCAACAGAAGATCCTCCCTAAGAGGCAGTCTGAGTAAAGGATCGATGGCCACGCTCTGAAGGTCAGGGTACCATACTCTCCGTGCCCAGTCTGGAGCCACAAGAATTACTTGGACCTGGTTGTTCTTGATCTCCTTGAGAACTCTGGAAGATGTAGTATTGGCGGAAAGGTGTACATGAGGTCTGAATTCCACTTGAAACGAAAGGCGTTGCCAAGCTAGTGACGCTTGGAAACTCCAACACGCAGAACAGCTGACTTTGAACATTCTCTGCGGAGGCAAACAGATGTATCTAAGGCTCTGCCCACTGCTGTAAGAGACCTTGCGCCACCTCCGGATGGAGACGCCATTTGTGATCGACAATGCATTGATGACTGAGTTTGTCTGCTCTTGCGTTCAGAGAGGCCGCCAGATGTTAAACCACCAGGGATATACCCTGACTTTCCAGCCATGTCCAAAAACGCAGGCCCTCTTGACAAAGGGCCCACGACCCCACCCCACCCTGCCTGTTGCAGGACCACATGGCGTTGGTGTTTTTCCGTAAACACCTGCACCACTTTCCCTTGGAGAGAGGGAAGGAATGCTTTCATTGGAAGCCTGATTGCCCTGAGCCCCAGAATGTTGATGTGGAGCCCAGACTCCGCCGGAGCCCAGATGCCTCTAATCTCCGCCTCTCCCATGTGGCAGCCCCATCCCAGGAGTGATGCATCTGTCACCACTGTCTGATCTGGTTGGGGAAGGGAGAGGGCTCAGAGGGCTCTTAGTCTGACCCAATCTCAGTTCGTTAACCACCACTGCAGGTTTTTCGCAATTCCCTCCGAGATCTGGACCACGTCGGAGAGATTCCCCTGATGCTGCACCCAGTGGAACTTAAGGTCTTACTGCAGAGCCCACACGTGATGTTCAGTTGAAGATTTTTGAATGTTTACTCCTGGTGCATCAAGGATGTTATCACGCAAGACCGGGTTCAAGCCCTGCGGATCCTGTCATTGGGCAATGTCTGTGACGGATCGGCACCTTGTGTGCTTATGGTGTTTGGAGTGCGACCACAACCCGAGGTCGTACTCTGAGTATTGGGCTATGAATCCCAAAGCTTTGAGGGAGCGGTCCCTAATGCTACTTGCAGCCCGGTGCTCAGCTCCACGTTGCCTTCGGTCGAGAGGAAGTACAAGAGAATGGCTGCAAAGCCCCTGTTCTTTGTCATCCCAGTCCAAGTCCTCGGGATGGTCGGGTAAGTCGAGGCACAAGGAGAAGTCAAAGAAGAACAAACTTTCTTCAACTTCACTCCATCTGTCAGCTGATGTGATGAGGGAAAATGAGCGTCGTCATTCCAAGCCTCCATTCTCGGAGCGTGCATCTGGGTCAGCTCCATCTCTCTTTGAGTTTCCGGGAGCTGGAATGACCCCTGCCCAACTCCGCGAATTCTATGAGGCCTTCAGGCCCCGTGAAGTTGGCAGGGCCTCTCCGGTTCTTCACAAACGTCTTTGGCCCTGGCTCTGAGGGGCACCCATGAATCCGATCCTGGATCCGAACTGGCATGCCGTACCAACTCAACCTTCCTCAACGAAGATTCTGATGTCAACGTTCCTGATGCCACCCATGCTCACAGTCTGCATCGATCCCATTGTTGCTGACTCGACACAGAGCCGGACCAGCATTGCGCCACGTCGATTCTGACTTCAGCATGGAGCTTGCTCCCTAGCTCTGATCCTGACCCATTTTCTCTTGTGTTGCGATACGGTGAGGGTTGGGAGGGGGCCGCTGGATCCTTTGGAATACCAGCTTGCAGGTCCCATAGACTGGCGGAGGGACCTCGGTAAGGCTAGAGGTCTGGACACTTACCCTGATGCTGGCATGCTTTCTCCCCCAACCATGGCTACGGAGGAGGGAGCGTCCTACTCCATGGTTGTACGGAGGGGAGCCGAGGTCCTGGATCTCAAGCTTCCTTTGGTGACAGCCATAACTAACCTCCTGACAGAGGTGCTTGAGCCTAGGGCTTTCACTTCTGAACCCTTTTTGCCCTTCAGTGAAGCCCTACCTGATGTCCTGCTGGGGACTCTGGCCAAACCAAGCACAGGGGCTCCCCCAACCCCCGAGAGCTTGTTTATCCAAACCTCCACATCCTCATTCCCTCCTGCACACTCCCTACCCCCCGGGTTAGGGAATCCATGAGGCTGGATAAGTTTGGGAGGAAGAAGTTTTCTTCCTCCAGCTTGGCATTTCGGTCTGTCAACATCACATACCTTTAGTGCTGTTACTCCCATACCTTATGGGACATAGTTGTGGAAGTGCCGCCACAGGTCCCGGAGGAGGCCTGGACCATTCTTTCCTGAGCTGTTGCTGATGAGAGAGATGCAGCTAAGTTCACAATATGATGTGGGCTGGATACAGCTGACTTACTAGGTAGATCAGTTGCATTGGCGGTGGCCTTAAGGCGCCACGCTTGGTTGAGGACATCTGGCTTTATGGAGATGTTCAATCTAACCTTATGGACTTGTCATTTGATGGCACCCCTCTCTTCGGAGACAAAGCAGACTCTGCACTCAAGCGCTTTAAGGAGTCCCAGGCTACGGGCAGGTTCTTGGGCTTCGCAGCTGCCCCTCATCCCCCTCAGTCTGGTTTTCGCTCCTTTTGTGGCTACGGAATAATGTCCCACTTCGTCCAATTCCTTCTAGCCACCATGCCTCACTTTTTGCCCAACCTCTGCGTGGCCGGGGACTTTCCAACGTCCTTGTGGATCAGGGAGCCCAGCAGTCTAGCCAGCCAAACCCCACCTACCCCTTCAGGCCTCCTCCAAGCCTTCATACTCTGATGCTTCCCCACCATGGATCAGTTGGAGGCAGGATCACCATCACCTGCCCCGCTGGGAATCCATCCCATCAGACAGGTGGGTTTTGCAAATAGTTTGAAGGGGCTACTCCCTCCCCTTCGAGACTACTCCTCCATCCATGCCACCATCCTACGGACAGATGAGGGAGGATCAATTGGCACTTCTCCACAAGGAGTTCATGGTTCAAATCGCAATTTGGCTTTTGCGAATCAGTATTAGGAAGGGGTGTGTTCAGGGAGCCACTTCCTAATACTGAATCTGAATGGTATGTATGATTGTTTTGCGACCGTGAATGCGGTTGCAAAACAATTGCAGTTAATACCAATTTCAAATTGGTGTTAACCCATTTGCAAAAGGGAAGGGGTCCCGAAGGAACCCATTTCCCTTTTGTGAATCAAAGCACTCATTTTTTTTCAGGCTAGGTAATGGTCCCTCGGACCACTGCCTACTCTGAAAAAATGAAAAGAAAACTTTTCTTTTTTTTGTTTGAAATTAATACTTTTATTCTTTAGGGGAAACAGTCTGCATTAAAAAAAAAAAAAAAAAACTGCATTATTTAAAAAGCAGTCACAGACATGGTAGTCTGCTGTCCCCAGCTGGCCATTATCCATGTGAGTGCGGCCATTCCCAATGGGGTCGCAAGTTGCGACCTACTTCATGAATATTGATGAGGTAGGTAATTTGTGACCCCATTGGGAATCGCAAACAGTGTACTGAACACTTTTGTACATTTTGTTTTGCGACTTGCATTTTGCGATTCCCAAAGGCATCACAAATTGCGAGTCGCAAAACGAGAGGTCATGTATCTGGCCCTAGGCTACTAGGGTTAGGGTTAAGCCCACTTCCCAATGGAAGTGGTCATAAAAAGAGTGTAGTCACCCTAATTGCAAGTAGCCCATTGGCTACCACCTGGCATCCCTTGTAACACCCCAGAAATCAGTATTTAGGTAGCACCCCTGAACCCTATAATTCAGATTCCTGATGACCT
This sequence comes from Pleurodeles waltl, assembly GCF_031143425.1. Classification (NCBI taxonomy): domain Eukaryota; kingdom Metazoa; phylum Chordata; class Amphibia; order Caudata; family Salamandridae; genus Pleurodeles; species Pleurodeles waltl. Next base: position 856,219,145 of record NC_090442.1, on the reverse strand, counting down.
AAGAAGAGCTGGACACTACAGAGTCACACCAGCAGGGAAGACTACAGACACCAAATGACTTGGCCCTAGCCGTTCCAGCCTGTCTGCAGCCCTCGACAATCCTGGACCAAAAGATGACCTGTCCAGCAGCCCAGCGACCTCCAAAGCTTTAGGAGGACTGCCTGCCTTCTACAAAGATCAAGATCTCCTGAGAACAGTGTGAATAAGTAGCTTCTTTCTAGACTGGTTATTCCCATTGTTGGCCTGTGTGCCAGTGTGTTTGACTGTGTCACTGGGATCCTGCTAGCCAGGACCCCAGTGCTTATGGGTTTGTGGCCTACTTGTCAGTATGTTACACTGTTTTTGTCAGTATGCTTGACTGTGTTACTGGAGTCCTGTTAATCAGGACTCCAGTGCTCATGCTCTCTCTGGTTCCAAATTTGTCCTTACATACTGGTAACTCAGTATTTCACCCCAAATTGGCATACTGGCCCTCCCTTATAAGCCCCTAGAATCTGGTATCTAGGTACCCAGGGCATTTGGGTTCCAGTGGATCCCTATGAGCTGCAGCATTTCTTTTGCCACCCATAGGGAGCCCATGCAAAGCCTTCTACAGGACTGCCATTGCAGCCTGTGTGAAATAGTGCATGCACTATTTCACAGCCATTTTCACTGCACCAGGTCACTTATAAGTCACCTATATTTCAGGCCTTCAGACCCTGAAGGCTGGGTGCCCAGTACCTGTGTGTGAGGGCACCCCTGCACTAGCAGAGGTGCCCCCATGTCGTCCAAGCCCATTTTCCCAGGCTTCGGGAGTGCGGGGACACCATTATAAGTGTGCACTGGACATAGGTCAAACAATACCTGTGCCCAGCTTCACAATGGTAACTCCAAATATGGTCATGTAAGGCATGTAACAACTAGGAATTTTACCCCAATACTGATTCCAGTATTGGTTGCACAATCCCATGCACTCTGGGGGCTCCACGGTGGACCCCCAGTACTGCCATATTTGCATTCTGGGTTTTTCCTAGCAGTCCCAGCTGCTGACACCTCACAGACAGGCTTCCGCCCTCCTGGGGCTTGAGCAGCTCATCCCACGAGGGCAAAACAAAGCATTTCCTTTAGGAGAGGGGTGTTACACCCTCTCCCTTAGGAAATAGGTGTTACGGGCATGAGAAGGTATCCTCCCAGAGCCACAGATGGTGCCCTTCTCGCATAGTCCAGTCTACCCCGGTTCAGGGACCGCCAGTCCCTGCTCTGGCACGAAACTGGACAAAGGAAAGGGGAGTGACCACTCCCCTGTCCATCACCACCCCAGGTGTGGTGCTCAGAGCTCCTCCAGAGTGTCCCTGGGTTTTGCCATCTTGGATACCACTTACACTCCCAGCACCCCTCGACACACTACACTTGCCTAGGTAGGAAACCAACTTTTGCATTCCACTATTTTAGTATATGGTTTATGTCCCCCCTAGGCCCATTGCAACTGTTAGAAATGGGGTTTTTGGTTGGCAGTCAGGTTACCCCCTGTCCAAGCAAAAGCCCTCACTCTAGTCAGGGTAAGTCACACACAATCCAAGATTATCCTGTGCCCACCCTCTGGTAGCTTGGCACGAGCAGTCAGGCTTAACTTAGAAGGCAATGTGTAAAGTATTTGTGCAATAAATCATACAATACCACCATATAGCACCACAAAAATACACCACACAGTGTTTAGAAAAATATATAATATTTATCAGGATAATTGTAGGTCAAAAAGAATAAGGTTGCAATGGAAAATTGTAGAAATATCACGGAAAAGTGATAAAGTGTCTTAAGTCTTTAGAATATAAACAAAGTCTCTTTCAAGCACAAGTACCTGGTTGGGAGTGGAAAAATCTCCTCAGAGGGCCAGAAGAGAAGAGGTGTGTGGAAAAAGGGTGTGTGTGTCGATTTCTCCCCAGCACACACGGACTTGCGTCGTTATTTTTCACGCGGGGAAGTCGGTGTCGTTTTCCAGCGCGCGGACAGTCTCTTTCTGTGGATCGCGGGGATTACCAGATGTCCCGGGTCTGTGCGTGGAATTTCCTACTTGTTCTCCGGCTGCGCGTCGGTCTGCGGGGCTGCGCGTCGAAATTACGATCTCACAGCAGGCGTTGCGTCGATTTCTCCTCTAGACTTCGATCTGCGGGGCTGCGCGTTGAAATTACGATCTCACGGCAGGCGTCGCGTCGATTTCTCCTCTAGAGGTCGGGCGGCGTTGTCCTTGCGAGGCCGTGCGTCAGATCTTCGATCGTCCCAAGAGCGTCGCGTCGATCAGCGTCGGAGTGCGGCGTTTTTCTCGCCGCGAAACAAGCTGTGCGTCGAAATTTTCGGCGCACGGAGCGTCCAAGTAAAAGAGGGAAGTCTTTTTGGTCCTGAGACTTCAAGGAACAGGAGGCAAGCTCTATCCAAGCCCTTGGAGAGCACTTTCACAGCCAGACAAGAGTTCAGCAAGGCAGCAGGGCAACAGCAAGGCAGCAGTCCTTTGTAGAAAGCAGACAGGAGAGTCCTTTGAGCAGTCAGGCAGTTCTTCTATCAGGATGTAGTTTCTGGTTCAGGTTTCTTCTCCAGCAAGTGTCTGATGAGGTAGGGCAGAGGCCCTGTTTTATACCCAAATGTGCCTTTGAAGTGGGGGAGACTTCAAAGAGTGGCTAAGAAGTGCACCAGGTCCCCTTTCAGTTCAATCCTGTCTGCCAGGGTCCCAGTAGGGGGGGTGGCAGTCCTTTGTGTGAGAGCAGGCCCTCCACCCTCCCAGCCCAGGAAGACCCATTCAAAATGCAGATGTATGCAAGTGAGGCTGAGTACCCTGTGTTTGGGGTGTGTCTGAGTGAATGCACAAGGAGCTGTCAACCAAGCCCAGCCAGACGTGGATTGTAAGGCACAGAAAGATTTAAGTGCAAAGAAATGCTCACTTTCTAAAAGTGGCATTTCTAGAATAGTAATATTAAATCCGACTTCACCAGTCAGCAGGATTTTGTATTACCATTCTGGCCATACTAAATATGACCTTCCTGCTCCTTTCTGATCAGCAGCTGCCACTTCAACAGTGTATGAGGGCAGCCCCAATGCTAGCCTATGAAGGGAGCAGGCCTCACAGTAGTGTAAAAACGAATTTAGGAGTTTTACACTACCAGGACATATAACTACACAAGTACATGTCCCGCCTTTTACCTACACAGCACCCTGCCCTAGGGGTTACCTAGGGCCCACATTAAGGGTGACTTAGATGTAGAAAAAAGGGGAGTTCTAGGCTTGGCAAGTACTTTTAAATGCCAAGTCGAGGTGGCAGTGAAACTGCACACACAGGCCTTGCAATGGCAAGCCTGAGACAAGGTTAAGGGGGCTACTTAAGTGGGTGGCACAACCAGTGCTGCAGGTCCACTAGTAGCATTTAATCTACAGGCCCTAGGCACATGTAGTGCACATTACTAGGGACTTATAAGTAGATTAAATAGTCCAATCAGGTATGAGCCAGAGTTACCATGTTTAAAAAGGAAGAGAGCATATGCACTTTAGCACTGGTTAGCAGTGGTAAAGTGCGCAGAGTCTAAAAGCCAGCAAAACAGGGTCCAAAAAGTGGAGGGAGGCAGGCAAAAAGTTAGGGGTGACCACCCTAAGGCATGTCAGGTCTAACATGTGTCCCCCCCCCAGCTGAAAGTGGGGAGAGCTACCCGACCTCCTGGGAGCTCTCATCGCTAAGGCGGAAGTATCTGGAGAGACCATCAGCATTGTTGTGGTCAGCCCCTGGGCGATGCTCCACCGTAAAGTCCATCCCCTGTAGGGAAATGGACCATCTCAAGAGTTTTGGATTCTCACCCCTCATCTGCATGAGCCATCTGAGGGGCCTGTGGTCTGTCTGAACCCGGAAGTGAGACCCAAACAGGTAGGGTCGTAGCTTCTTCAGTGCCCAGACCACAGCAAATGCTTCTCTCTCAATAGCACTCCACCTTTGTTCCCGTGGTAATAGTCTTCTGCTAATAAAGACTACTGGTAGGTCTGAGCCCTCCTCATTTAGCTGTGCTAGAACAGCCCCTATGCCATGCTCTGAAGCGTCTGTCTGAACAATAAATTCCTGGGAGTAGTCAGGGGCCTTGAGCACGGGGGCCGTGCACATGGCTTCCTTCAGAGAATCAAAGGCTTTCTGACAGGCCTCTGTCCAATTCACCAACCTAGGTTGTTTCTTGGAAGTGAGTTCAGTCAAGGGTGTCACAATGGTACCATAGCCCTTGACGAACCTGCGGTAGTATCCAGTGAGGCCCAAAAAGGCTCTCACCTCATTCTGTGTTCTAGGTGGTTGCCAGGCCTTGATAGTTTCAATCTTGGCCTGGAGCTGCTGCACCCTTCCACCACCTACGAGGTGTCCCAAGTACACCACGGAACCCTGCCCAATCTGGCACTTACTAGCCTTGATAGTCAGGCCTGCCTGTTGCAGGGCCTGAAGCACCTCCTTGAGGTGGAGCAGGTGTTCCTCCCAGCTGGAACTGTAGACAGCTATGTCGTCTAGGTAAGCTGCACAGAAGGCATCTTTACCAGCTAGGACCCCGTTAACCAACCGTTGGAAGGTAGCAGGGGCATTTTTCAGCCCAAATGGCATCACCCGGAATTGGTAATGGCCATCAGGGGTGGAAAAAGCAGATCTTTCTTTAGCCCCCTCAGTCAGGCCAATCTGCCAGTACCCGGAAGTAAGATCGAACGTACTCAGGAACTTGGCAGCGCCTAGCCTGTCAACGAGCTCATCAGCTCGGGGGATGGGGTGAGCATCAGTCCGGGTGACTGAATTGAGACCCCGGTAGTCCACACAGAACCGGAGTTCTGGTTTCGCACCTGGGGCAGTAGCCTTGGGAACCAATACCACAGGGCTGGCCCAGGGACTACTGGATTTCTCAATAACCCCCAAAGTCAATATCTTGGAGACCTCCTCCTTGATGCTGGCCTTCACTTTATCTGACAACCTGTAAATTTAGTTCTTTACAGGAGCACTGTCACCTGTGTCAATGTCATGCACACAGAGGTGGGTTAGTCCAGGTGTAAGGGAGAACAGGGGGGAGAACTGCTCTAGCAACTCATAGCAGTCCCCTCTCTGTGTTGGAGTCAGAGAGAATGACACCACCTACTGACCCATCCCCTTCTTTGACAGCGAGGAGGTCGGGGAGAGGTTCACTCTCCTCTTCCATGCCCTCATCGGTGACTAGGAGCATACTGACCTCAGACCTCTCAAAGTGAGGTTTGAGCCGGTTGTGATGGAGGACCCTTAGGGGTTGCCTGGGGGTCTTGAGGTCCACTAAGTAAGTGGCCTCCCCTTTACGCTCCTTGATCTCAAAGGGGCCAGTCCAGCGGTCCTGGAGAGCCCTGGGCTCTACTGGCTCCATCACCCAAACTTTGTCTCCAGGTGAGAACTCAACTAGAGTGGCCTTTTGGTCGTACCACTCCTTCATCACCTCTTGACTGGCCTCGAGGTTACTCTGGGCCTCCTTCCAGAAGCGTTGGGTTTGTTTGCGGAGGGCCAGCATGTAGCTGACCACATCCTGGGGAGGGGCCTGGGGAGCTCTCTCCCAGCCCTCCTTAACAATGCTTAGGGGTCCCCTGACAGGGTGACCATAGAGAAGCTCAAAGGGGCTGAACCCCACCCCTTTCTGGGACACCTCTCTATAAGCAAACAACAGGCAAGGTAAGAGAACGTCCCACTTACGCCTCATGGCCTCAGTCAGGCCACCAATCATGCCTTTCAGGGTCTGGTTGAATCTCTCAACCAGCCCGTTGGTTTGAGGATGATAAGGGGTGGTAAACCGGTAGGTCACCCCACACTCATCCCACAGGGTCTTCATGTATGCAGACATGAAGTTTGTGCCCCTGTCAGACACGACCTCCTTAGGGAATCCCACACGGGTAAATATTCCCATCAGGGCTCTGGTCACCACCTTTGCAGTCACTGTTCTCAGAGGGATTGCCTCTGGATAGCGGGTGGCATGGTCCACCAAAACCAGGATAAACCTGTTGCCCAGGGCAGTTTTGGGGTCCAAGGGACCAACAATGTCGATGCCCACCCTTTCAAAGGGGGTGCCAACGACTGGGAGTGGGATCAGGGGAGCTTTAAGCCGTTTCCCTGCCTTCCCACTAGCCTAGCAGGTGGGGCAAGCTCAGCAGAAGTTATCTGAGGCTTTCCTCATTCTGGGCCAATGAAAGTGGGTGTTAAGCCTGTCAAAGGTCTTGTCTTGGCCCAGGTGTCCTGCCAGGGGAATGTCGTGAGCCAGGCCTAGTATGAATTTCCGGTAACACTGGGGGACCACCTGCACACGGTGTGGCCCAGGACCTGGAATTCTACGCTCACTATAAAGGAGATCATTCTCCCAGTAAATATGGTGAGCGCCAGAGGCGTCACCTGCTGCGTGGTCTGTGGCCTGCTTCCTCAGACCCTCAAGGGTGGGGCATTCTCTCTGCGCCTTGCAGAATGCTTCCCTGGTTGGCCCCTCCTCTACTTGCCAGCCAGCAAGTTCAGGTAGGTTACCCAGGGCAGCTATGTCCTCCCCGGTTGGCTCGGGGGCCTCCTCTTCCTCAGGGACCTCGTCTACCACCGTGGGAACATTGGAGGCGGGTTTCCCGTGCCCCTGGCCCCCTCTTGGGCAGCTGTCTGGGCCATTTTTCCAGGCTCCAGACGCCCTTGACTCCCTTCCCGGGCAGCCATGGACCTGGTGGTCATGCAGACCCACTCGGGTAACCCTAACATCTCCAGGTGAGATCTGAGCTCTGCTTCTTTCCAAGCAGTGTGCTCAAGATCATTGCCTAACAGACAATCTACAGGCATGGCAGGACTCACAGCTACTTTCAGAGTACCAGAGGCTCCCCACTCAAAGGGAACCAGAGCCACCGGTAGGTGACTCTCACGATTGTCAGCGACTATGACCTGGTGGAATGTATTAGGGACTATCTGCTCTGGGGACACCAGCTGACTCTGGATAGTAGTCATACTGGCTCCTGTGTCACGCAGAGCCTCCACCTTGTGCCCATTAATGGTGACCCACTGCCTGTACTTGGAAGTATTTCGGGGCATGTGGGCTTTGGGCACCATTTCTCTTTCTCCCAGGGACACTAGGGAAATCTCTACTTGCTCCCCAAAGCTATCTGGGTCCATCTCCCCTCCAAGCGCTACACTAGTTATCCCAGGTGTCTGTCCGGTAGTGGACGGTGCCCTTTTGGAGCACTGGGGGTCGCCTTTATAGTGACCATACTGGTAACACTCCATACATTTGGGGTTGGATTTCCCTGACTTATCAAATGTCCCTGGCTTCTTCCCAAATCTAGAGAAGGAATGGTTGCCACCCCCTCCCTGGGAATTCTTTTGGGGGCCTTTTGAGAGTTCCTTATCTGTAAGTTTATCTCCCCCCTCTTTCTTCTGTTGAGAACCCTGACCACCTTTGTGTGAGTCCCCCCCAGGTACCTTTTTGGACACTCTGGTGCTAACCCAGAGGTCCGCCTCCTCAGCTAGCTTCCTGGGATCAGTCAGCTTACTATCTACCAAGTGCTGGCGCAACTCTGTAAAAGTAGTATTAAGCATATGCTCTCTCAGAATCAAGTCATACAACCCTTTATAGTCATTTACTTTGTTGCCCCGCACCCATCCATTCAGTGCCTTACTGGAAAAGTCAAAGAAATCTACCCATGTTTGTGTGTGTTGTTTGGTGCTGTCCCTGAACCTCTGACGGTATCCCTCAGGGGTCAGCCCAAACTTGGCAAGTAAAGTGGCTTTCTGAAGTGGGTATGTGTTTTGATCAGGTTGATCCAGTGTGAGAAGTGTGTCCCTCCCCAAAGGTAGCACATAACCCCACATAGCTACCCCCCATTGCCCTTCAGGAACCTCATGAGTCCTTAGTGCAACTTCATAAGCAGCTAACCATTTATCTATGTCATCTCCCACCACAAAACTGGGCACCACATTTTTGGGTATACGAACCTTCTTTTCTCCAGCAGGTCTTGTCTGTATGCTGCCACCATTATTGCTGGATTCAGACTGTCTCGCCTTGATCTCCAGCTCCTTGAGACTCAGTTCATGAGCCAACAATAGTTTCTTTTCAGCCAAAGCTCTTTCAGCTTCCATCTGTTTGGCTGCTCTTTCAGCTTCTGCTTGTTTGGCTGTTCTTTCAGCTTAAATCTGTTTGGATGCTCTTTCAGCCTCAGCTTGTTTGGCTTCTCTCTCTGCCCTTCTCTTCTCCTGTTGAGCCTCAATTTTCAGTTTTGCCATTTGCAATTGGAACTCCCTTTCCTCTCTCCTTTCCTCTGCGGTCAGGCTTTGCATAGAGACACTGCTCCCTGGTCTGGAAGGGGACACAATTGCAGTGGTAACACCATCCACAGATAGTGAAAATTCCTCTGAGGTGCCATTTTCTGGCTCCTCTTCCTCATCATCCTCTAAATGGGCTTCTGCCCAGGCCCTCAGCGCCACTTGAAAGTCCTCCTTTCTGGTTGCCCCTTGGGTGGATACCCTCAGTGCCCTGCAGAATCCTCTTAGTTGTTTGACCGTATATGTATCCAACTGGACTAGGTCAAAGTCCCCTGTCTGAGACCCAGTCAGAGACATGCTGAGTGAGGATTTAGTTTTTGAAAATTGTCAGGAAAAAAATCGGGTTTTCAAAAAGAGATAAAAACCAAGTTGACCTTCAACTGTGGGTAGGTAGTGAAATACTTAGCTACTGTATGTCACTGCACAAATACAAGTCCTATCCCACCGCTGCCACCAATGTTAGAAATGGGGTTTTTGGTTGGCAGTCAGGTTACCCCCTGTCCAAGCAAAAGCCCTCACTCTAGTCAGGGTAAGTCACACACAATCCAAGATTATCCTGTGCCCACCCTCTGGTAGCTTGGCACGAGCAGTCAGGCTTAACTTAGAAGGCAATGTGTAAAGTATTTGTGCAATAAATCATACAATACCACCATATAGCACCACAAAAATACACCACACAGTGTTTAGAAAAATATATAATATTTATCAGGATAATTGTAGGTCAAAAAGAATAAGGTTGCAATGGAAAATTGTAGAAATATCACAGAAAGGTGATATAAAGTGTCTTAAGTCTTTAGAATATAAACAAAGTCTCTTTCAAGCACAAGTACCTGGTTGGGAGTGGAAAAATCTCCTCAGAGGGCCAGAAGAGAAGAGGTGTGTGGAAAAAGGGTGTGTGCGTCGATTTCTCCCCAGCACACACGGACTTGCGTCGTTATTTTTCACGCGGGGAAGTCGGCATCGTTTTCCGGCGCGCGGACAGTCTCTTTCTGTGGATCGCGGGGATTACCAGATGTCCCGGGTCTGTGCGTGGATTTTCCTGCTTGTTCTCCGGCTGCGCGTCGGTCTGCGGGGCTGCACGTCGAAATTACGATCTCACGGCAGGCGTTGCGTCGATTTCTCCTCTAGACTTCGATCTGCGGGGCTGCGCGTTGAAATTACGATCTCACGGCAGGCGTCGCGTCGATTTCTCCTCTAGAGGTCGGGCGGCGTTGTCCTTGCGAGGCCGTGCGTCGGATCTTCGATCGTCCCAAGAGCGTCGCGTCGATCAGCGTCGGAGTGCGGCGTTTTTCTCGCCGCGAAACAAGCTGTGCGTCGAAATTTTCGGCGCACGGAGCGTCCAAGTAAAAGAGGGAAGTCTTTTTGGTCCTGAGACTTCAAGGAACAGGAGGCAAGCTCTATCCAAGCCCTTGGAGAGCACTTTCACAGCCAGACAAGAGTTCAGCAGGGCAACAGCAAGGCAGCAGTCCTTTGTAGAAAGCAGACAGGTGAGTCCTTTGAGCAGTCAGGCAGTTCTTCTATCAGGATGTAGTTTCTGGTTCAGGTTTCTTCTCCAGCAAGTGTCTGATGAGGTAGGGCAGAGGCCCTGTTTTATACCCAAATGTGCCTTTGAAGTGGGGGAGACTTCAAAGAGTGGCTAAGAAGTGCACCAGGTCCCCTTTCAGTTCAATCCTGTCTGCCAGGGTCCCAGTAGGGGGTGTGGCAGTCCTTTGTGTGAGAGCAGGCCCTCCACCCTCCCAGCCCAGGAAGACCCATTCAAAATGCAGATGTATGCAAGTGAGGCTGAGTACCCTGTGTTTGGGGTGTGTCTGAGTGAATGCACAAGGAGCTGTCAACCAAGCCCAGCCAGACGTGGATTGTAAGGCACAGAAAGATTTAAGTGCAAAGAAATGCTCACTTTCTAAAAGTGGCATTTCTAGAATAGTAATATTAAATCCGACTTCACCAGTCAGCAGGATTTTGTATTACCATTCTGGCCATTCTAAATATGACCTTCCTGCTCCTTTCTGATCAGCAGCTGCCACTTCAACAGTGTATGAGGGCAGCCCCAATGCTAGCCTATGAAGGGAGCAGGCCTCACAGTAGTGTAAAAACGAATTTAGGAGTTTTACACTACCAGGACATATAACTACACAAGTACATGTCCTGCCTTTTACCTACACAGCACCCTGCCCTAGGGGTTACCTAGGGCCCACATTAAGGGTGACTTATATGTAGAAAAAAGGGGAGTTCTAGGCTTGGCAAGTACTTTTAAATGCCAAGTCGAGGTGGCAGTGAAACTGCACACACAGGCCTTGCAATGGCAAGCCTGAGACAAGGTTAAGGGGGCTACTTAAGTGGGTGGCACAACCAGTGCTGCAGGTCCACTAGTAGCATTTAATCTACAGGCCCTAGGCACATGTAGTGCACATTACTAGGGACTTATAAGTAGATTAAATAGTCCAATCAGGTATGAGCCAGAGTTACCATGTTTAAAAAGGAAGAGAGCATATGCACTTTAGCACTGGTTAGCAGTGGTAAAGTGCGCAGAGTCTAAAAGCCAGCAAAACAGGGTCCAAAAAGTGGAGGGAGGCAGGCAAAAAGTTAGGGGTGACCACCCTAAGGCATGTCAGGTCTAACTGCAACCTATTGTGATTTTCACTATTTGCACTGTTTTCGGACTGAGTACTTTCCTTTTTTTGGTTACTAGTGTATATATTGTGTTTAATACTTAACTCCTAAGAGAGTATAGTCTCGAAGGTATTTTTGGCATTGTATCACTAAAATAAAGTACCTTAATTTTTGTACCCTTGAGTATTTTCTTTCATGTGTGTGAGTACTGTGTGACTACAGTGATATTGCAAGAGCTTTGCATGTCTTGTAGTTAAGCCTTGGCTGCTCTGCCTACAGGTACCTCTAGACTGCCTGGCTTCTAGACACTGACTACATTTCACTAATAAGGGATAACTGGACCTGGTATAAGGTGTAAGTACCTAGGGTACCCACTACAAACCAGGCCAGCCTCCTACAGTTCGTCCAGGGCAAATAGAACCTGAGTCACAGTGAGCACCTCTGTCAGGAGGTTAGTCCAGGCTGCCACCAAAGGAAGCTCTAGACCCAGGACCTTGCCCCTTTCCGTACAACCCTGGAGTAGGACGCACCCCCCTCCGTAGCCATGGTAGGGGAAGAAAGTATGCCATCATCAGGGGAAGTGACTAGACTACTAGCCTTACCCATATCCCTCCGCCAGTCCATGGGATCTTCAAGCTGGTATTCCAAAGGGTACAGTGACCCCTCCCACCACCACTGTACTGCAACACAAGAGAATAAGAGTTAGGATCTGAGCTAGGGAGCAAGTTTTATGTTGAAGTTGGAATCTGCATCGCGCAATGCTGGTCTGGCTCTGTGTCGAGTCAGCAGTGATGGGATCGATGCAGACCATGGGCATGGGTGGTATCAGGAGTGGGGACATCGGAATCCTCATCACGGAAGGTTGAGTTGATGCGGCATGCCGGTTCGGATCCAGGAACGGATCCATGGGTGCTCTTCGGAGCCAAAGACCCTGGTGCAGCATCCGAGGGGGCCCCTGCCAACTTTGCGGGGCTTGAAGGTGCCTCAATGGAATCGGACTGCCTAAATATGAGGCAGACTACCTCATAGAACTCACGGAATTGGGCTGGGGTCTTTCAAACTCCCGAAAACTTGGAGAAAGGCAGAGGTGATCCAGATGTACGCTCTGAGGATGGAGGCCTGGAATGATGACGCTCCTTTTCCTTTGTCAAATTAGCCAAAGGACAGAGTGAAGTGGAAGAACGTTTGTTCTTCTTTGACTTCTTTTTGTCCCTCGACTTACCTGACCATCCCGAGGACTTGGACTAGGATGACAAAGAATGGGGGCTTCATGACTGTTCTCTAGACCTTCCTCTCGACCGAGATCGGGAGCAACGTGCAGTTAAGCGCCGGGTTGCAAGTAGCATTAGGGACCGCTCCCTCAAAGTTTTTGGATTCATAGTATGGTACTCTAAGCACGACCTCAGGTGTTGGTTGCACTCCAAACACCACAAGCACACGAGGTGAGGTTCTGTCACAGACATCGCCTGATGACAGGATCCGCATGGCTGAAACCCGGTCTTGCGTGATAAAAGCCTTGACGGACCAGGAGTGTAAACACTCAAAAATCTTCGACAAAACATCTAAATAGATTAGTCAGAAAGTGACTGTGGGTAGCTCTTCTTCGGATCTGCGCTTGGCTGGCACAAAAAGAACTGATGTCAGGGTGGCACCTATCTACATCCTGTGATGTCATACTATGTGCGTACCATGCAGGCGACAGATGCTGAGCTAACGAACACCACCTAAAAATCTCCGTATCCAGACTGATGCCAGGGGAAATTCTAAGGTAAGGAATCTGCAACTAGAAGTCTCTATCGGATACCGCCTGCTTCTTTACCCCCCTTCTTTACCTGCATTTATCAGTGTTTTTTTTCCTTCACCACTATTATTTACTTTGCTTCTCACTGGTCAGAACGTCATCAGCAGGTCACCTGCTTTTGCTTCCTGCTGCTCTTGCCATCCATGCTGTTGCTGGGACCAAGTTCACCTTCTGGTCACTGGCTAGTGTCTTTCCACTGGCTACTTCACACTATAGGTATTTTTTTTTTATTTTTTTTTTTAGTTACTGAACAAGCCCGCCATCGGCACTCCTGCCCTCCTCGCACTCTCAGCTCTGTTTTTACTTAGAGACACACACCCCGTACTTACTTTACCCTTTTGTCCCCCTTGAGCAAGTGGGGAGAGGCCAGGGCTCCCAGAGTGAGTCACAGATGACAGCCCTCTGGTTACGCACCTGAGGGACGCCGAATAAGGGCTTTGCTGCCTTAATGCTCAGCTCGCATTTTCATGGGTTATGGTCCTCAGAGCATGGAAGAAGGGTGAGCCTCATCCCAAACACTGCTGTAAGCGTCCTGCTGCCTGTGTCCTTAACCTCTCCGAGCCCGCACCTTCCTGCATTTGATACCAGGGATCAAATGTTCCACAGTTAGGACCAAGTTGGCTCGGTTTTCAATTGAAAAATGTGGTTTGTGCGATCTTGTGACCTCTCCAGCCCAGCCTACACACAGTACACAGGCACACACACACATGCTCAATAATGCACATTCACACTCAGGTTTTACACATCCACACACCCATAGGGTACATACACTAATACACATAATCATGTACACATGCACACACGTACACACTTACATAGCTGTGCACATACTCATGCACTCACATATATGCTTGCGGACACCGATGCAGGTGACTCAGTCGTACAGGTTCATGCAAATGGTTCGCACTCACACAGGGCGTGTATCCTTACACATATGCATACGTGTGTGCACATACACAAATACAGATGCAGAGCTTTTCTGACACCCACAGGCACACCAACATGGTCACACATAGCACACACAAGGTTGAGATAGTCACACACGTGCCCGTTCACACACAGGACTACGCATGCAGTGCTCCTATACATGTCTTTGAACATGCAGACATCAACCATGTCCACGGTCCTGTCGAATCAGAACAAATTCTGAACAGACTCTGGCCTTTATTTCCTGATTTAACTGAAATGTGCTCAGTGAGGATTTTGGTCAGCTGCATGATCTAGTTCACTGCCAGCGCAGTCGCTGTTTGATCACACATTTTTATGGGCTATGGTCCTCCCAGCACAGAAGAAGGGCAATCTCTTCCAAGCACTCCTGCTTGGAGTCCTGCAGTGTGTGCCCTTAACTTCCCTGAGGGGACGGCTAATGGGTGAGCTGCGGTCTTTGTTTAATCCAAACCATAAACAGTGGGTGGCTCCAGAGAGCTCATAGAATAAGTCTGGTCATGGCACTATCCTCTGCTACTTGTGAGGGAAACTGCCACATTATTACAATAACACCAGGCAGTATTTCTCCTAGAACTTACTGATGCGGGAGTATGCCAGCTTTGCTTTAAGCCAGTGGTTCCCAACCTTTTGACTTCTGTGGACCCCCATTTTATCAGTACTGGAGCCCGGGGACCCCCACTGAATCATTATTGTAACCCGAGGACCCCCACTGAGTCATTTCTGATAGCTGGGACCTAATATTATTATTTTTTTTAAGCAGTCGCGGACCCCCTGAGGAGGCTTTGTGGACCCCCAGGGGTCCCCGGCCCACAGGTTGGGAGCCACTGCTTTAAGCTGTTTTTTTTTTATTTTTTATTTTTAGTCTTCTGCAGTAACTCTCCTTAACTTTAGATCCATTCTAGACAAGTGCATGTGTCTGCAGTGTCTAGAAAGATGCGTCACTCCTGGGATCGGGCAGCCACAATGGAGAACTAAAGATCAGAGGCTTCTTGTCTCTGGCGGATTCTGGGCTCCACATCAATCTTTTGGAGCTCAGGGCGATCATACTGGCATTGAAAGCATTTCTTTCCTCTCTCAAAGGGAAAGTAGTGCACGTGTTGAGGGACAACACTACTGCCATGTGGTGGTATTGAAACAAGCAGGGTGGGGTCATGAACTTTTTGTCAGGAGGCTCTGCACCAACGGACATTGCTGGATCATCCGGGCATTTCCCTGGTAGTTCAATACCTGGTAAATTCTATAAACTCCAGAGCGGACAAACTCAGCCCACAATGCCCGGTTGATCACAAATGGCGTCTCCATCTGCAAAGTCAGCAGTTTTGTGTGTTTGAGTTTCCAAGGCGACACTTGCTCAGCGAGGCTTTTGGTCTCAAATGGAGCTCAGGCCTTTTGTACGCCTTTCCGCCCATACCACTGTTGCCAAGAGTTCTCCTGAAGATAAAGTATGACCGGGCCCAAGTGATTCTTGCGAACCGGACTGGGCACGAAGAGTCCGGTATCCTGAGCTATTGTGCATGGCCATCAATACTCCGATCACACTGCCCCTTCAGAAGGATCTTCTGTCGCAGCAGTAGGGGAGGGTTCTCGACCCGAACCTGACCAGTCTCCGCCTTCTTGCGTGGAGATTCTGCAGCAGCAGTTGACAGCTTTGGACCTTCCTCCCGAATTCTGTCATGTTATCTTGGCAGCCAGGCAGCCCTCCACCAACAGCATAAGCCTATTGATGGAACAAATTTGTGGCATGGTGCACAGACCAGTCGGTTGACCCTCCTCTTTCCCTGCTTTCCAAGATCCTTTTGTGTATAGTTTCTTTGGCCCATCAGGGCTCTAATTTGAGTGCCCTCAAGGGGTATTTGCCTGCTAACTCTGCTTCTCTGAGAATAACTGACCAACCCTGTTGGTTTAAATCTATTGTCAGTAGATTAATTAAGGGTCCTACCCATATATTTCCTCCATCACCATTCATAATGCCCCAATGGGATTTGAATCTGGTTCTTACTTTATTATTGTGCGCTCCCTTTGAACTGCTCCATAACTGTTGTCTCAGGCTTCTGATGTTAAAAACAGTCTTCCTTGTGGCCATCACGTCTGCCTGCAGGGTGAGTGAGCTGCAGGGTATTGTCATCTAAGCCACCCCACATTTCCATCTATCTTGAGAAAGTGGTGCTTCAAACCAGGCCTTCCTTTTTGCCAAAAGTGGTCACGCTCATTCATGTAGGCGAGTACATCACCTTGCCTACTTTTTATGCACCCCATCATCCTTCTAAGAAAGAGGAGAGACTCCACCGCCTGGACCCAAAAAGAGTGTTGGCGTTCTACCTTGATCAACCAAAGAGTTCCGGGTGGATGATCAACTCTTTGCTGGGTATGTGGGTGTGAATAAAAGTAGGGCAGTGCAGACGAGAACCGTCTTTAGATGGGTTGTTCTCTGGATTAAAATGTGTTACACTTTAGCTAAAAACCAACCCCTACAGGGTTTGCTCTCTCTTTCTACCAGAGCGTCAGCTGCATCCACTGCCTTAGCACGCAGAGTTCCAGTCCAGGACATCTGTCAGGCAGCAATGTGAGCATCACTGCACACGTTCACCAAACACTACTGCCTGGACAATTAAATCTGGAGGGACGGGTACTTTGCTCATTCGGTCCTGCAGGACTTCCTAGTATGACTATGGATCGCAGACCCTCCTCCGGGGATGGTATTGTTTGGGTATCTATTCTAAAGCAAGAAATCTGCAACTAGAAGTCTCTATCAGATGAACAAGTTACTTTCCTTTGGTAACGCCTAATCTGGTAGAGACATATTCTAGTTGCAGATTCCTTACCAACCTACCCATCCTCCTTGCTCTGAGAAAGTTAAAGGGTTGTTCCCACTTTAAGGACCCTAGCTGATTGCACCAGTTGTCAGTGTTCTTCCTGGCTCAGCATTTCTGTTGTGCAAGATTGTGAAAAAAAACATCCTTCCTGCTCTGCAAACTGATTTCTAGGGACAGGGACTTCCCTTTCAGGGCACTAGTTCTGACACACCAGTGGTTAGTGTTCTTAATGGTTCCATGCTTTTTGTGTGGAAAGTTGTGAAAAGAAACTGACGTCAGCATGCCGGGTGGTGCCTCTATAGGCCCGGTGACGACATTCTCAAGGGTGCTGTTCGAGAAAAATCTCTGGATCCAGACTGACGCCTGGGGAAATTCTAAAGTAAGGATCCTGCAACTAGAATCTGTCTTTACTAGATAAGGCATTAGCAAAGGTAAGTAAGTTGTTCTTCTAAGCTCCTTTTAAGATTTCTTATTTTAAACACACAAGACTTCGCAGTGCACGTGCTGTGCAGGTGAAACCTAAAAATAAAGTTTCCCCTGCCGTACATGGTGAGGGTATTGCAAGTCACGTTGGCGTTCCATTATCTTATGAAGGAGCTCGGCTTTCTGCCTCATTCTTCTCCCTGGTCACGAAACCCTTCTGTGACTTGGAAAATTCTTATAATATATGGCAGGGTGTTCTTTATTCTATGTATTAATGGGTGACTTACATGACAGATCCTCATTACACCACTGCGACCGGTTGCTCTCCTTTTCTTTTTCTCCAATATATGCCTATTTGTTGTACTCTCCTATTAAGATTCTCTCTTATTTCCTTTTTCCTTTTTTGTTTTCTCAAACTTTGTTATATAATTTTTCTACACATGGGACCCGCACAGAGTCACCTCTTGGGGCATAAAATGTTTCTGTTCATTTGTTCATTCAAATATTAATATGTTTATTGTATGTGTGGTGCACTGACAGTTGAAAACGTCATTAATTTATTATCCGTTTCCTGTATATTGTATTTCAATAAAACATGATTTAAAATGCTGCAATTTAAAACCAAAAACATTAAACCAGCTAACTAATTTATAGCTTTTACTACACTGACCCGAGAAGAAGAATCTTAATCTTTTTAGTCACAATGAAGTGTCAGAAAGCTCAATGAATGATTAAAATACCAGAATAGAAAAGTAGTTGTATTAACTGAATTCAATAAGTTGTTATATGCAGTCGGTAAACACTCACAAATCCCCAAATACTCATCCGTGACATGAAATTTTACTAATATTGGGCTTGGTGCCCACCTCGTTCAACATGCAGGCTGCTGCATTTTTTTTAAATTGCTACAGAAATTGAATGAATCAAACAGTTGGTGGACTTAACTATTTGCTTGCCTGTTGGTAGTAATGCCCATTTAAACCATAATGGGTGAAACCATGTGCTGCGAAGATTTAGCAATGGACTCCTATGCAAATAACCGGGTCAGTGATTCTTTTTGTATCCACACAATAGGCACTCGAAATTGCCCTTTGTGTTACATGATGGAGTAAACTCCCTTATGTCCATTTAAAGAAATATTACCCAGATAAATCCTAGTTTTCTTTTAAGGGGGATGTTGCTTTAAAACAAAAAAAAACACTATGTATAAGGTTCAGAAATACATTTAGGCTTATTATGTTGGTGAGGGTCAGCACTACGACCTGTCTGTTGACTTTTTTATTAATTGATTGAAGGACACCTTAGAATTCTGGTTTATTTTTGCTGATATGTGATATTTGTATAACGCAAACCAATGAGATCCATATAGAAGTTCAAGATAGCAGTACAGTGTGGAATCCTGGGGCACTGTGCAGGTGATAGAGGTTTACTCTATCCTTGAGTAAGATTAATGATTTTTTAACAGACTTATTCCTGTTATTGATCCTGGCCCTGGATTTTAAACTACCTAAGTAATTGCTAGTTTGAGTCTGCACCAGATTTTCACTTATGTGACACCTGCTGCTCTAGACTGCCTCATTGGGTTGAACTCGAGGCGTATCTGCATTTGAGAAGTAAATTAGAATAGGTGTAATAATGCAGGGTATGTTGCTTTTTACTAACTGCAGCGATGATGGATACTTTAAAAGGAAGACCTCAGTGTGTTAGCAAATTATTGGAAGTAACTTGGATTTAACCCACTGTAAGATAAAAGAAGCAGAGACAGGCTTCTGATGTTTATGACAAGGGAATGTATGTCAAAGATAATCGAGTTTGACTTTGTTCTAGGTATGTTTAAGGGCATCGACGTGCCTCAAACCAAATTTTAATTATCTATACTCCCGAGGGCCAGAGACATAAGCCTGCACTGGGCAGGGTGTTATCGCCTCACCCAGACAGGATGGACATTCCAGCACAGGAAGCTTCAAAGGCCTGGTCACCTCTGTAATGCGACCCACTCTCTCCAGATGGAGGAGATGAAAGCCCCTTCCCCCCACAATCTGACCCCACTTTTGGCAGCAGCACAGGCCAGAACAATAGTCAGATTAAGTGGTGTGCCCACTTCATGCCAGTCCCACCCTAAGGTGGATGAGTTGAAGTGGATACTATTTACTTGTTTTGAAGGAATTTAGGCCACTAGGGTTAGGATTATGCCCACTTCCCAGCGGAAGTGGTTATAGAAAGGGTAGGTCGCTCCCCCTGCCGCTGCAGCTCCTCCAGGTTCCTGAGTTCCTGAGACCCACCTCACAGTAAGTACCCCCCACCTCCCAGCCCCTCGCTCTGCCCCGCGCTACTCACCCTCTCTCCTGCTCCTGCTTCTTTTCTTCTTTTCTTCTTCTCTGTTCTTCTGTTCTTCCTCCTCGCTCCTCGTCTGTAATCTTCTTCTGTACTCTTCTTTCCCCCGTCTTCACTCTACTTCTCTTCTTCCTCATCTTCTTCTGTGGTCTTCTGCCCTCTGTTCTTCGTTTTCTGTATCTTCTTCTGTGTTCTTCTGTGTTCTTCCGGTCTTCCTTTCTTCTCTCCTTCTGGTCTTCTGATCTTCCTTTCTTCTCTCCTTCCGGTCTTCTGTTCTTCTGTTCTTCTGTTCTTCTGTTCTTCTGTTCTTCTTGTCTTCTGTTCTTCTGTTCTTCTTGTCTTCTTGTCTTCTGTTCTTCTTGTCTTCTGACTTCGGCTCTTCTGCCTCCTCCGTCCTCTTCTCCCCGTGCCTGCCCTCCTGCTCCTGCCTCATCCCCCTCCCCCACTCGCATCCCCCTCTCTATCTCCCCTATTTAACCCGTTCACTATCTACCTCCCCCACTCCTCCTATCTACCTATCTCTCTATCTCTCTATCCCACTATCTAACTCCCTCACTCTCCACCTCCTCCTATCTTCCTATCTCTCTATCTATTTCCCTATCTATCGATTTCCCTATCTATCTATTTTCTCTATCTATTTCTCTATCTCTCCCCCCCTCCCTCACGCCCTCTATTACCTATCTTCCTATCCTCTCACTCTACCTCTCACCCTCACCCACCTCTACAACCCCCCCTCCCCTATCTTCTCAACCCTACTCCTATCTTTCTCCCTTATCTCCTAAACCTCCTAACACTCACCCCCCTCCACCCTTAAACCCCCCTCCCCCAGCTCTTCTCACTCTACCTGTCCCCCCCTCCCTCGCGCTTTCCCGCCGCGACCTCCTGCACGCCCCCGCCCCCCAGCTCCCATTCGCCCCCACCTTACCTCTCCCCCCCCCTCCTACCTCATATGGCGGCCGCTGCGCGACTGCGCAGCGGGCGCGCCGCTGGCACGCCAGAGGCAAGCCCGTCTGTGCCCGTCCGCGCCTGTCCCGCGCCCAGCGCCACGACCCCTGGTCCCCAGCTCTCCCAAGCCCCGCTACGACCCCACCACCCTCCACGCCCTCAACCCAGGACGCTCCAACACTTGCTTCCAAGCTCACCCCAAACGCACCCATGGACCCTTCGCCTGCAACTCCTGCAAACGCACCTTCCACCACGCAACAACCATGACCACAAGCCCACGCGCCATCAACCACCTCAAGTGCATCCTAGTCAACGCTCGCTCCGTCCACAAACACGCCGTTGAACTCTGGGACCTCCTGGACTCCATAGCACCGGACGTCGCCTTCATCACGGAGACCTGGATGAACGCCTCCTCGGCCCCTGACATCGCCACTGCCATCCCCGAAGGCTACAAGATCTCCAGAAAAGACCGCACCAACCAGGTAGGAGGAGGTATCGCCATCGTCTTCAAAGACTCCATCAGCGTCACCACCTCCACCGAAGACACCCCTCTCGCCGCTGAACACCTGCATTTTCAGATTCGCACTGATCCGAGGACCACCTTCAGAGGATCCCTCATCTACCGTCCTCCCGGGCCACGCGCCCCTTTCAGCGACGCCATCGCCGACTTCATCTCCCCGCACGCCCTCGCCTCGCCGGACTACATCCTCCTAGGTGACCTCAACTTCCATCTGGAACAAAACAACGACCCCAACACCACCACCCTGCTCGCCAACCTCGCCAACCTCGGCCTCAAACAACTGGTGAACACCGCCACCCACATCGCCGGACACACGCTCGACCCCATCTTCTCCGCCAGCAAACACATCTTCTTCAGCCACGCCTCCGCCCTACACTGGACCGACCACAGCTGCGTCCACTTCACATTCCGACGCGAGACCCGCCACCTCCGCACCCAACCCATCCCTCGTCGACAGTGGAACAAGATCCCCGAAGAGCAACTCTTCTCCGCACTCGCCGCCAACCAACCCACCCTCACTACCGACCCCAACGATGCAGCCCTCAACCTCACAAACTGGATCTCCAACTGCGCAGACATCCTTGCTCCCTTCAAACGCACGCATCGACAGACCAACACCAAAAAACCTCTCTGGTTCTCTGACACCCTCACAGAATCAAAGAAAACTTGTCGCGCCCTTGAGAAAGCCTGGCGCAAGGACCGCACCGCTGACAACATGACCGCCCTCAAGAACGCTACCCGCGAACACCACCACCTGATCCGCGCCTCCAAAAGGAACTTTTTCACCGACAGACTGGACAAAAGCAGACACAACAGCAGAGAACTCTTCAGCATCGTCAAGGAGTTCTCCAACCCTAGCGCCAACGCCAACGCCAACGCCGTCACGCCCTCACAGGATCTGTGCGAATCCCTCGCCACTTTCTTCCATCGCAAGATTAGCGACCTCCACAACAGCTTCGGACACCAGACCCAACCAAACACCACCGAACCGGCATCCACGGCCATCAACCTCCACAACTGGTCCCACATCAACACGGAAGAAACCAATTCCATCATGAACTCTATCCACTCCGGCGCCCCTTCCGACCCCTGCCCGCACTTCATCTTTAACAAAGCCGACGACATCATCGCCCCGCACCTCCAGACCGTCATCAACTCTTCTTTTTCTTCTGCTACCTTCCCCGGATGCTGGAAACACGCCGAAGTCAACGCCCTACTAAAGAAACCTACGGCTGACCCGAGCGACCTGAAAAACTTCCGCCCCATCTCTCTTCTGCCTTTCCCAGCCAAAGTAATTGAGAAGACCGTCAACAAACAGCTGACCACCTTCCTGGAAGACAACAACCTGCTCGACCCCTCACAAACCGGATTCCGAACCAACCACAGCACTGAAACCGCCCTCATCTCAGTCACTGACGACATCAGAACCCTGATGGACAACGGTGAAACAGTCGCCCTCATTCTGCTCGACCTCTCGGCTGCCTTTGACACCGTCTGTCACCGCACCCTAATCACCCGCCTCCGCTCCACCGGAATCCAAGGCCAGGCCCTGGACTGGATCACCTCCTTCCTCTCAAACCGTTCCCAAAGAGTTTACCTCCCTCCGTTTCGCTCAGAACCCACCAAGATCATCTGCGGCGTACCCCAGGGCTCATCACTCAGCCCGACACTCTTCAATGTCTACATGAGCCCCCTCGCCAACATTGTACGCAAGCACGACATCATCATCATCACCTCCTACGCCGACGACACCCAACTTATACTCTCCCTCACCAAGGACCCCGCCAGCGCCAAGACCAACCTACAAGAGGGTATGAAGGACGTCGCAGATTGGATGAGGCTCAGCCGCCTAAAGCTGAACTCTGAAAAAACGGAAGTCCTCATCCTCGGCAACACCCCGTCCGCCTGGGATGACTCCTGGTGGCCCACGGCCCTCGGCACCGCACCGACCCCCACAGACCACGCCCGCAACCTCGGCTTCATCTTGGACCCTCTTCTCACCATGACCAAACAAGTCAACGCCGTGTCCTCTGCCTGCTTCCTCACCCTCCGCATGCTCCGCAAGATCTTCCGCTGGATCCCCGCCGACACCAGAAAAACCGTGACCCACGCCCTCGTCACGAGCCGCCTGGACTACGGCAACACCCTCTACGCCGGGACCACAGCCAAACTCCAAAATCGCCTGCAACGCATTCAAAACTCCTCGGCCCGCCTCATCCTCGACATACCCCGCAGCAGCCACATCTCCGCACACCTGAGACACCTGCACTGGCTCCCAGTCAGCAAAAGGATCACCTTCCGACTTCTCACCCACGCACACAAAGCCCTCCACGACAAGGGACCGGAATACCTCAACAGACGCCTCAGCTTCTACGTCCCCACCCGCCTCCTCCGCTCCTCTGGCCTCGCACTCGCTGCTGTGCCTCGCATCAACCGCTCCACGGCGGGTGGGAGATCTTTCTCCTTCCTGGCGGCCAAGACCTGGAACTCCCTCCCCACCAGCCTCAGGACCACCCAGGACCACTCCGCTTTCCGGAGACTCCTAAAGACCTGGCTGTTCGAGCAGCGATAACCCCTCTCTTTTCCCCTAGCGCCTTGAGACCCGCACGGGTGAGTAGCACGCTTTATATATGTTAATGATTTTATAGAAAAGGTGTAGTCACCCTGAAGGTGGGCAGCCCGTTGGCTACCATCTGGCACTCCCTGTAACTCCCCTAAATTTAGTATTTAGAGGGCACCCCCTGACCCTTAAAACTCAGATCCTGATGACCTAAGGAGTAAGAAAAGTCGCACCTGCAGAAGAGGAAAATAAGAAGCAGCTGACTTGGAACCATCCCCTCCAGCCTGCCTGCTGACCTTGAGGGACTCTGCCCAAAAGACGACTGCAGCTGAGCCTTCAAGAAACCCAGGAGAACTGCCTGCCCTCCATAAAGACTCAAGACTCCTGTGAGCAGCCGCTCTGCATTCCAACAAAGTCTCAAGGAAGGACTCGGCAACCTGTGGAACAGCAAAGATCCGACATCCGAAGTGACTTCTGCGTCCACGACCTGAGGTGAAGCCAATCACAGGTGCCACCAAGGTTCCCCAGTAGTCCAGAATCTGAGTCCAGTGTGATCTCACCCATCTTGGACTCCCTCAAGCCCATGCTTGCAGACCCCCCTCTCCCGCAGCCTTGTGATGAGAGGAAACCTGACACCTCCAGCAACCACTGCTCCTGTTGCCCCTGTCCCCATCTGAGGTGGGTCACCAGCCACCAGCTCCAGTTCTCCAGCTCCCCTGAGCTCGAGTCCACCCTGGGTGCCCCCCTGCTGGACTCCAACCGACATCTGCATCCTCAACAAGCAGGACCCCCGACCGCAAGTGCTCTCGTACAAAGAAACTTGACACCCAAGGACAGCCCTGCATCCACTGACCCTGGGCCGTTGGAAAATGGACTAAAGGAGCACCAACATCACCAAGCACCTCAAGTCTACAACCTACCTGGTTGTCATCCCAGGCTGGCTTCCTAGCCTGAGCCTGCAGCTTGTCTTCACAAGGATCAAACTCCCACAGGAAACCTTTGGGTACCCAACGTGTTACTGCACCTTTGCACCCAGCCACCCCAGTGCTGCCCGGAGTTACCTGCTGGTGTAGTTCTGATCAGTACCCAGTACTTACCTGGCTTCGTAAGTCGTTAACCCTGTGCTTGCTGAACATTGTTTTCCTCCATAGGTTAACACTGAAGAACTATGAGAATTGCACTGTGTTGATTTTTTAATCTGAAAGGTATTTATGCTTGAAAAACTGCCTACCTGATCACGGAGTTCTTGTGTGTGAAACATATATAAGAATAAGTGTTCTTTTTCTAATTTGGTCTTTGATTTACTCTTTGAGTGTGTGTTTCATTTATTGCCCCTCTGAGTACAACAAATGCTTAGCACTACCCTCTGCTAAGCCTAACTGCTCACCCACGCTACCACAGAATATAGCATTAGTCCTATCTACTGTTGCCTCTGCAATCCAATTGGGATCCACTGAACTCTCTGCAATGTGTACTTCTTTGTAGTGCACCTTATAGAGAGCCAGCTTCCTACAACCCTAAAGTCTACTAAACATGCAGTCTAGAGGGTTGTATTCTGATTGATGGAGCGCTCAACTAGGATTGACAGGCCCCCTAATTTTTCCCTCCTATAGCCAGGTTCAAAACTGGTTTGATACCTTGGGCTCAGAGATGGTAAAGAAGCCCACATTTCCAATTCCCTCAGAAGTAGTTTTATTTGGCCACGACATTTAGAAGGAATATGATCTAATATCTGTAAGGATCTCCTTCCAGCACATTTTTATTACACAGGGGTTATAATATGGACCCTCCCATTGATGCTTGAGCCAATAGGAAGGCCTTACTTGTCAAAAAAATTAATAATAAATAAATTGTAAAACTTCAGCCCGCCAATTAATAGACCCCATGAAAATGGAGTCAAGTCTACCATTTTGACATAGTAGCGTATTGCGTCCTGTAAAAGCCATCCAGAGGCACCACAAAAATGTTCAAACCACTCCACATTTGCCACCACCAACCCTTATTGGCTTTTTTGGGTCATAACACATATGTTTACAGTATGCATCTGCTGTCCACCCTCTCAGGTTCTGTAGTGTTTTTGTTTGGTGTGGGGACCTCTTGCAGAATAGACACACTCCCCAACTATTAGTGCTTCAATGCTAGATGATGAACTACATGGCTACAACTGTTCTAACACTTATAGTATTTGGGGCACATTACTGTGGTCCATACCCTCTGCCGTGCTCATGAGTGTAAATTTAGGACCTGTCTGTAGTTGCCAGCTCAGCATCCCAGGCACATTATCAGTAACCTTATCCCTAAATCTCTGGATCATTCAATAGCTCCAGACCAAAATGGAAAACGTCCCATTTATCAGTGATGTATCTCTAGTTCGGGGAATTACTCCTCTTCATCCTCCCCAATTTCACCCTAATCAAGAAATCATGATTAAGGAAGTCAAATTAAATCATTTTCAGCCTGGCAAGGGTTGCAACTTCCTGGGTGCTGTTTTTCGTTCACGTCACTCATCAATGATAATCTCTTGTAAGTGTTCATCCTTATTTCCCCTTGTATTTA
Organism: Pleurodeles waltl; assembly: GCF_031143425.1. NCBI lineage: Eukaryota > Metazoa > Chordata > Amphibia > Caudata > Salamandridae > Pleurodeles > Pleurodeles waltl. The sequence goes on along the minus strand of NC_090442.1, from coordinate 856,193,360 downwards.
GAACTGATTCGTTGAATTTGTCACTAGGGATTTGAATACCTATGAGGTATTTTTTTTTTAAAGTTAGCTTGTAAACTGCAAGTTTAGCATTCAGAGGACTATGCTTCAGCAGCAAAGCAATGCCCACCTTATATGTTTCTATTGTTAGGCATTCCTGCAGGTACGGGTAAAATTGACAATGGTGCCTGTAGTAATCCTGTTTGAGATTTGCCAATGCTTTTATTTAATCAAGTGGTGCAGTATAATCTATTTTAGTGATCTGACTTCACTTCCAGCCATAAACCGCTTTAGGAAAGTCACTTTTCAGTCAATTCTCCATAAAGAGAGGGGTTTCATTAGCAGTCCACAGTGGCTTTTACTAGCTGTGGAGCACTACAAGTGCAGTGTGAATAATGTGTTTTAGGATTAGACCTCCAAACATAATGTGTAGCATGTTGAGCACACTGATATCTTCCACTTCCAGTGTTGTGGACTGGTTATCTCTTGGCCTGAAGAGGTATTCATTCTCTGCAGTCAGATGTGGCGCCTGATAAAAGGAATGAAGGACCTTCACACCTACAGCCCTGTTCTAGGATGACTAGCAGTCTGTATTCATAGCAAAGCTCCACCCTGGTACCAGCCTGAATGTAGATCACTCCCAGCCAATGGAAAGAATCTAATAGGAACCTGCATGTGAAGATTTGAAATGCACAATTTGCAAGGACAATCTGTTCAAATCAAACATCCCAACCGATAATGGGAATTTTAATGTTAGAATGACTTGCCAGCAATCAGTTTCTTCTCTGATTACATGAATTCTAACACCGTTTCCAAGTCCCTAGTTTTGTATGACTCATCTGCTAGAAGACCAACTTCTCTCCTCGTGAACCAGGTAGATCTCCAACTTGGTCCAATTTACTGCTAATCCCAGAAAACGTATTATCCAAGTTCAGTATTTCAATTGATATGGACCCTATTCTTTGGGCGTATCCTAAATTTAAAAGCATATTGTCCACGTAAAATGAGGTCTGATCTCCTTTGTCTGGTGACCATCGATATCCCTGACCAGGGCATCTCAGCTGATTCTTTCCTCTAAAGAGTGAGTTATAAATGGTCCTGGTATCACTCTGTTCACCATTGTACAATGTATGGATTGAGTATATTAAAATGTTTTAGAATGAAGGGCCAATATGTATTTTAATATGTGGAACAAAAGCACTAACTTTAAGTATCTCCAAAGATCAATACCATGGCTTTAGGGATACGCCTAAGGTTGTGCCTGGTTGACCAACGTAGCATAACCCTACTTATAAATCTGTTGCCTAGAAATTCAACAAGTATTTTTGTCTCATTATTTGGAGGAAAATATTAGGGAAATTAAGCTACAGCCTCAGTAGATTTCATATGTATTCCTCGTATAAGCATCTCTACTTCTTTGTAGGGTCCCATCTAGAAACCATTTGCCCCAAGTGTTTACTGTGGTTTCAGTTGCAGCATTGTTGCTATCAGTTCACCATATAATTCATCATCTAGCATTTTGTGGTCAATTCAACTGAATTTATGAATGGGAGGCGACTACCTTTGCTCATTCTGACCATGTTGTAAAACACAGTCTAGACGTCTGCAAATTTGGCTGCACTCAAAGAACCGTTAACAACCAAACTGTCACAAGAATTCCTGGTTTCAGCTACATGTCTGGAAGTTTTTTTTTTCTGGTGTCTAAAGAGTGAATCATTGTTCTTGTTTTATCCCTGTTTTCTTTAACATGGCCCTTGGATGCCATCCTTGTGTTATTACCCACCTCAGTGGTCGTAAGCTTCATCATGAGTTGGCTTGTGATCAAGCCATGCAGAATTACCTTTGCACAGATCTATAAGTATTTATTTTGTAAATCAAAGTTGGAGGGTTTAGGGGTGGTTTAAATGGTGTAATGTACTTTTGCTTCTTTTCAGAGGTAAGGCATTGCCCTTTACGCTGAGCATGCACTCAGAAATACTAGGAGCTCTACTTCTGCTTCATCTTTAAACTAAGCAACCACTCACTCATCTGGAAGTATCATTTTTAAAAAGGTCAGATAGGTCCTGAGCAAAGATCCCAGAACTATACACTATTTGCATCTTGGTATGGACTAAAAATTCAGTCCTGATTGTAGAATGAACGGTGTGCAGCTGAATAAAATGTATATGCCCACTCAACAGTGGTAAATATTCTTCAGCATCCCCCCCCCCAAGTCTAAACAAGCAATCCTTTGGATCTCCTGTGTCCACCATCTGATCTTCTTCTCTCATTGATGTTCTTGTCTAGTCATGGATTAAAGCTTCTACTCTAGCCGTTCACAGTGGGCTTCAGTTAGCAGATTTAAAAGGGTTGGCCACCTCTGAGATTAAAATGGTGAGAGGGTATACAAAGTAAAAAATCCAGCAGGCCCACTTGCGCTGTTAACTTAAAGGTATCACTCTGAAGTACTCATGTCTCCCCAGCAAATGAGTTAGTATCCATGAGGTGTGGCACTCTGTTCTGTAGCTCGAAGATGGCTAAGGCGTGTCTTCTGGCAAATTGCTTCATCCCCTCAACCACCATTTAACTTTGCCCTTGAGCCTATTTACAGATCCCAGACTGAGCAGTGAGACCTCGGGCCGTGAAATCAGGTCGTGGGCATGTAACCTCAGGGCGCAGTCACTTTTCAGATAATTTGAAGTTGGAGATCTGTTTACTCGCTGTTGAGATTTATCTATTTTGTGCATTAGCAGTGGCACAAGTAGATGTTCATTAACAAATCCAGTGCACAACTAATTTACTGGAGGTGTAGCAATGACTCTTCCATGAAATTATGTAAGAACGGATACTTTGACATGTCATAGATGATCCAGTGATTAACAGTATAAGTAGCAGTACCCCAATTCACTTTATCAGCCGTTTAAGTGGTTGTTATTTTGGGAGGACGTGCAGGTCACGGGGGTGGAGTAAAGTGTTTGAGTAACATGTCACTTGTTTTCCTAGCTGCCAGTTCATTTAACGCTGAACAAGACCAGCAGCCTTGAAACAGACCCCTGACATATGAATAGGGCTATCATGGGAAACGTTGAAATATGGCCCCCATTCAACCATGAAAAGGTGACAGTTATATTTGCTCGAAGGCTAGAAAATGGTAATGTGCAAAAATAAATGGATGAGTTAGCACACAAATGTATTGAAGATTTTATTTGTGTCGTTTTTAGTTTTAGCCATAGATGCCGTTAATCAAAGTTTGACTTGATTGCCGTTTCATCTGAAAACTAATTTAGTCTTTTTACTAAATATTCTCAGAACAAAACAATGCCGAAAATTAACAAATGTGTTTGCGTGTATGCTTATGTGTGTGTGTTTATAGTTTATGAAATGGCATACCTACTCCCCTCTGTGAATTCATTCAGTATCGTTATGCTGGGAAATAAGGATGTCTGGTTCCTTTAGAGTTGGTCTTTGATTAAATTTCAGTGTTTTCTCTTCCTCTGTGGAGGAAGCAGATACTTCTTTACTCAGTGACATTAGTAATGATTTATGCTTTATATAATAAAATTGGACTTGTGCCACACTGAATTCAGTTCGTGTTATGACTAGAAATAATAGCCATTCTCAAAACCAGATGGTTCACTATGCTTATTTCGTCCCTTCGTTAGCGAGGAAAATTGCTTTCCTCACTAAGGCAGTTTAAATTGTTTTTTATTTAAATAGTTAGAGGTTTTAAATAGTGTGTATTCTTTTTCAAGTGACAAAAGTTAGTTGTGGAGGTAGATTTTGACAGGCAATCGGTTCTGCACTTTGTGAAGCCCCACTGGTGTGATACTCGTCCAGCCGCATATCTTATTCTGTGCTGTAGATTCAAGAAGCCTTTTTGGCTAACATAACAGGATGGATTAGAGGGATGCGGGGGTGGGGGGCGTGTGGGCGTGTGGGCGGACCGCAGCAATCTGTATGCTCTTGTATAGTATTGAATTTCTGTTTGCTTCCAAGCAAAGTTTCTTGGCTAGAACCAGGCATAGTGGTTTAACTCAGACAATTATCTGTTTCAGGTATTTAATACAGTAGTCATTACAAGAGTGAGCTTCAGCCAGGCTAAATGTTGGCATACAGGAGATTGTGTCCGCCAAGGAACTTTAAATGTGATTCATTCTCCTCAGTTTGCCTCAAGGAATTTGAATAATAGAATTAATAGTATTTCGAAGGAAGGACTCACTTTTAGATACTTTGGATTGTTACCCTGAATGTTAACATTAGTTACTTCTTATCCCTCTGGTTTGGTGTTTTCCATCATGATAGAATATTCTAACACCACTATGTACTTACCGGGTTTGGGACCACAAAGTAGAGTGATAAGAATGGCAGTTCACTACATTAATGCATGTTATTTTAGTTTAAGGTTATTTGATTTAATTAAAGAAAACCATGACAACCGTGCCATGACGCTGCAACATCATTCAGATTCGACAAATATTTGGTCAGGTATAACTAAGTACTCAGAGTAAAAGTGTTATTTTGTGTATTTTTATGTATGAGCTAATTGTTATGACTGTGCTGGAAAGAAGTAATTAATGCAAGATCTTCATTTGCAACTGATGTTATATAGGATACATTTGGTTGGTGGGAGTTGTCAAGAGTGCCTTCTAGTGCTTGACTCTCCGCAAAAAGAAATATTTAACAAATGCTTCCACCTGGTAACCCATACTAAAAGTTACATACAAACAAGTTTCCAAAGTCTTTACCAACTTTTTATTGGTACCGGAAGCCCCTTACAAAATTGAGGGTGAGGTGGTGGTTGGGGGGGGTGGGGGGTGGGATGTTAATCATTGTTCTCTGATAAAGAAGAAATGCATTTTATTTTAAGGGTATTTTTTCTGATTCACACTTTCGCCCCATTTAATTCCTTGAAATTGTAGAAAAAAAGGATCAGGCATAGCAAAGATGATGCGATCCGTTAAGATCTTCTGTTAAAGGTATTCATCTGTCCAGATGTGAGAGGTTTTACATGTAAGCCAGGCCTCTCCTACCAACCCAGAGGGAAACTCACTCAAAATCCACTTCCCCTCACACCCAGGCCCAGTCTCCACCATCAAATCCATGCACAAAACAGATGATGGGCTGTTTGAAACAGAAACAACCTTAATCACACTTACTTTTTCACTCCTAAATGCCCATACATATATGGATTTAATGCTGGTTTCAAAGCTTGAATAGTTGCATTTCCAAGGTTTTATAATTCAGTTACAGAGAAAAAGTCAAAAATCCCTGGACAGGACAAGACGGCGTCATTCCTGGTATCTAAAATAGAAATGGAAACTCCCTAACAAAAACATCTTCAGATTCTCTGGGATGCATTCGTATGTGGGAGCAAACCGAAGTGCAAGGAACCTTAGTTCTTTTAATTGGAGTTTCTGAGCAGGTAGTGATCACAGTCGTATGAAGGTGCCCTTTGGTAAATTCCCCAGTCATTTTTGGGTGCCCAAGGACTCCAACCTCTGTTTCAACACTGTTTCTTCATCCCCATAATGATCCCTTTCTGGCTTCTATGAGGTCCCAATGAAGCTGCTGGAGCTATATTGACTCTCCATGGAGGCACTGCTGGCTCACCAGGAGGCATCTGGGCAATGTATTGTTCTGACAGAGTAACTGCAGTCTGTCAAACCAATATTGACTGCGTTGCTAATGTCATCAGATTGGGTCAGCCCTGTTCTCCTACTCCTCATAACAAAGTTCATTAACTCCTCACCTTAAAAAGGGAACGTTCACCTGGCACTTAAGCAGGCGTCTATAACTGCTGCTGAAGACCATCAAGGATACTGATTCTGTGGTTAACTAGACAAAGATCTAGCTTCCTTACTAAGCTTACTCCAACCATGACCTTGTTGCTTATTTTATTTCTTAGTTATATTTGGTAGTTTTGTTTAACTGCAAACTCGATCCGAAGGTTTTGGAGCACTTTATATGAGCACCATTTACATTACACAAAACACAAACATTTTTTTTCGGCATAGTGAGATTTTGTGATTTGTCCAGAATCAAAGAACGTAAGTAGACGCTGAGACACTAACTTGGTTCCCCAGTTACAACGTCAGCAACTCAGGTCATGGTGCCACATCATCTTTCTGCAACATTTCTGTGATCTTTGCCAAATTATTAATCTTTCTGTGATTCAATCCTTTTATAAGAGATGGCAGCAGCGGAAGTCTGCAGTCCTGGCTCCTCCGTCCAGCTGAATCTTCCCCGCTAATGCCCTGATCAGTTCCTCAAAAAATCTTAATGTTGGCTTTAACTCAGTTGTGGCATCTTAATCAGAGTGATAATTGTGGCGTGTTAGGCCCATTGCTGCTGAAGCCTCAGACAGATGGTTGTTTGCCCCCCACCACCCGCTTCATCCTTTGTCAGCTTTGTTATTGTTTTTTTGCATATGTCTGTGCAACATGTCTGAAAAATATTGACAAAAAACAATAAATATCACATAGGCAAGACCTGTTGGCTTTGTCAATACTTGTAATTAATTTATATATTAATTTTGCATTTGTAGCATAAAGAATTCTAGAATTTATTGCTTGGGCATCTCTTATATTTGCAAGGACTTGTTAGGACCTGCTCTGCATTCCCAGCTGCCCCACATTCCCTTGCCGGCCCATCAAATAGCCACATTGCTTTTCATTTCCCCACTGGGCTGCTCTACAAGTGCCTGGAGGGATGCATCATGCTGTCCCACATCTCCTCCCTATCCTGTTGCCCCATCATACAGCATCCACTGCTCCTTCCCTTCCCCAGTGGGCCGCTATTACACCTTTGACCAAACAGCTGGACCCATCATAGAAATTCACTTTTTTTCTCCATTCACCTGTCAGCCCACCTTGCTGCCATCACTACTCATCCATTCTCCGCCCAGCCGCTCTTACACCTATGAGTGCCTGGTAGCACCATCATGTGGCCACTAGTACCTGCCTGTTGCCTCATTACACTGCATAAACTGCCTCTCCCTCACAGCCTTGCCACTCGTAAACCCACAAGTGCTCAACATGACCCATCATGCAGCTCCCACTTCGCTCTACTTCCCTGCTGGACCATCATGTGGGGTCGCTGATCTTCCCTTTCTCGCCAGCCCTTTCAAACAGCCCGTTCCCCTACTGGGTATATTTGCCACACTGCTTTGCAGCCCTTAGGGGATCCTCAGGTTGACTTGACAGAACCTTAAGTTGACTGAACAGACCCCCATATAGCCCCTGTCCTGGCCCCTAAAGAATTCTAACTGCCTCCCACACTGTCCAAACGTATCCTGCATGCACCAATTGAACTTTGGATCCCCTCAACAGACCTCTTTCAGCCATACCAGACCTTCACGTACCGTGACTCGACCATTACAACACTTCTAACAACATTGTACCCTGAACACACAGTTACCATGTTCACTCAAAAAACTAAAACCTAACATAAGATAGTTAAGCTATGTCACTTTAGTGTCCGCACTTTAAAGAGGCTTATGGCAGCAGAAGCTTAGCATAAATAAATATTACAAAACAGCAAAATAACGAATTTTCTACTTTTAATTGTATAAATGGCAAACAACGCGCTGTACAAGGTAATGTACATGCCTTTCTTTTTATATCTCCAGAGCTCAGTCGGCTGGGCTTCTTCTTCTAAAGTGGCAGGAAAAATGTAATTTGACATGAAAAATGCACGTGCGAGTAGTTAGCAGATTTTATGGCTTAGTCCTTACCGAGTTCATTTAAGGACACACTATATTCTTAATGTACTATACACATGGAAATATATGTTTATGTGCAATTGGTGTGCACAACGTTTTTATGTGGTTTGAGGTCCTTTCAAAATATGTGCCTTTGGTGAGGGTTTTATGTCTTTAATGTACATACATTTTTGATGGAATATACAGGCTTTTTTAAAAAACTCTGGTCTGTTACTTTTTAAAGTGGTTTTGGTAAACATTTTACTAAGGCATGGTCCTAGTGTGTGTTTAAGACATTTATTCCAGAGCATGTTTCAGCATTCACTTTCATCTTCTATAACAAGGACTATATTTTTTTGCAGAACTGACTTCCTTAGCTTCTGGTGTTTAGACCTCCTTGAGCGCACCGGGCAACTACTGGAAACATAAGAAGCTCCATGTTTCTGCACTGCTTTATCTTTATTTTCCACGCAGCGCAATCGCGCTGGGTTTTACATTGGGTGATCACGCTCATTTTTTGGGGGTTTTCATTTTCAGCGCGATTGTTTTTTTTTTTTATTTCAATTTATGTAGCAAGAAATGTCCGGTTGGGAGTTTACAAAGCTAATAGTTCTAATTCAAGCAAATGCGAGACCCGTTGCATTGCAAATGCGTGTTAAATTTACCTATCTGAGATGGATTGGTGGATTTAATAAAAAAGGCAGCCAGGCTGGGAGGCAGTTTGCTACCTGCTCCTCTGAAAAATAAGTACAGTTGTAGGAGGCAGCTCAGTTGGGAGAGAGCAACATCGGAACACAGTGGGAGGCGGAGAAGAGAAGTACATGAAGGAAACACCTGGAAAACTCATGCACTTTTAAGGCGTGCTTAATAAAAAGAAAAATGTAGTTCCTGAAAAAGAGAGCAATACAAAGACCCAAATAAAGAGGTTGTACTCCAAGGGAGGGACAAACACAGAAGGTTAAGATAAGCCCACACAAGGCAACAAATATAAAGCAAGGTAATGAATGACTACAAAGTCAACCAATGGTAAGCAATGGGTGGGCTCTAAGCCCACTGTAAATTCGCATTAGGTCTTTCTCAACCAGGCAACTTGTGCTGTATGGTAGGCTCGACCTAAAAATGCTTACATTCAAGATATTGGAAAAACTGCCTCTTTACATTTAGCCACCTTAGCTCCAGTGGGCAATGTTTTCTTTGTGTGCTTTTTTAGTTCCCCACCCATAACACATGCTTCATCTTCTGACACCTTTACACAAGCGTTGAGATGTACACTCCCTTCAAATACACAAACTCCGATGGCGTTTTGAATATAGTTTTATTATTAGTGGAGGAGTACAAGAACCACCATTCTCCAACAAGCTCTCCTCTTCTCCAACTGCCACCCTCACAATCTCAGTTGGTTCTGCCCCCACTTAAGAAATAAGATGGTTCCACAACTATGGCAACCAAAACGATAAGTGAAGCCAACACATTTTATCCCACAGAAATTTATGATTGGAGAAAGGCAAATTAGCCATTAAAATTAATAATATATTATAACATGAGATGCGCTGAAATTAAAAGAACTATATCCATACCATTTAACAATACCTGTATATGTTATATAAAGTTCCTAATATGATTTAAGTATCTCCATATAATGGTCCAATTAATTAGTGTAATATTAAATGAAAATATAATGCTCTATTAATTTCCAGTTTTCACAAGTCTTGACATATTCCAGACGTCGCCAGAGTCCAAACCAACCACATTTTCTTTTACTTTCTGTATGATAAATGGACTTAAGAACTGTGAAATACCCTTTCTTATAAATCCTGTTTTTCACCAACACAGTCTTCCCCACTTTACAGACCACAGCTTTCACACCATTCTTTTCAACAAATCTGGCCTTGTATCCACTTTGGTAGTCCTTGTGTCTTTTGAAAATGTCTCTCTCAAAACGTTTTCCTCTAAATTCTTTTTCATTTGCTAGCCAGAGCGGATTAAGTTTTGATCCAGGTGACCTGCCCTTGGGCAAGAAAAAAAGAGACTATAATGTGACACAGTTCGGTGTGGTTCTATGGGCCCACCATGTTTCCCTCAATATCTCTGAAAAGGATCTTTTTGTGTCCACTGCCGTGCTCACACACTCTTTAACTACTCCGTTTATTCTTTCTGCTAAACCATTTACCTGTGAGGAATTGAGAGCTGTTTTCAAATGTGTAATGGAAAAGATTTTTAGAAATTCACACATCTCATTAGAACAAAGCTGGACCTCATTGTCCGTTACTGGAAATTGAGGCACTCCTTTGTCGATGGCTGGCTGAGTAAATGGTATACATCTATAGGTGAGGTACCCTGTGCTGAGTCCAGGCAACCCTTAGTGATAGTGAAAGTGGTTCCAGATAACCAGAGCTCTCAAAGGATAGCTGTGGAGAGTATCTGAGGGTTATCCAGAAGAGTGTAAAGCAATTGCAAATATCACATAGATCAGTCAGTGATGTACACACCAGTGATAGAAAAATAACTTTGTTATATCTCCTAACTGGTGAGATATACACAATAAAATATACTTAGAAACAGGTAATTAAAGAAATAACATGTGCCCCTGTGGGTGGGCCAAACCATATACAAAAAAATGGCTACTAACCAAGAGTACCACCCAAGGACTCTTAGGACTGGGGAAGCACTAAAACATCAAAGGTAAGGAATCTCCAGACGCCAGTGTGCAGAGCTGTAATCTTAGGTCATTGTCCATAGGATAACATGAGGAAGTTGCGATTAGAGTTTTCTCGTTTTAGGACCCTTCCCAGGAAACTAGTTTGGACAAGGGATGTTCAAGAGTGCCCTAACTGTGGATACCCAGAGAAGTGGAGTACCTACATCAAAGAGCCCTAGAGCTTAGGGGTGAGGTTGTGTCAGAATCTCTTTTTTACGTCAATAGGGACCTTGGCTGTCCAGCTGCTGTCCTGACCCATGGACCGGGTCGGTAAAACCCAGACATGGATTCTGAACAAAGAGGCCCTCAGGAAAGAGGGATTAGAATAGAATCCAGCTCACCCAGAGATGCAGGAGAGCAGTGCCCACCCTTTTTAGAGATGCTTTCCTGAGTGGTGGTTCTTGTGGAAGTGTAGCTGTGGTGTCCAGGTGATGCAGGCAGATCCCAGAAGTCATCCATGAGCTGTCCCATACTGTTCGTCGGATTGCAGAGGGATCAGTGGTCAGCAGGACAAATGCAAGAGAGTGTTGCATGGAGTGTTGCAGGATTTGGGAACCAGCAAGGTCCAAGGGACTCCACCTTTGTGGGTAAGTCGGGCCAGCCCTCAGCAAGCAGGAGATCCAGCAGGAATCATTGGAGACCCAAGCACAACCCACTGGCAGCAGGCACAGGGAGTGTCAGAGAGACCTCAGCAGCACCACAAAGAGGGATGCCATTGTCGCAGAGGTTGCAAGGAGAACATTGTTCTTGGAGTGGTGTGATGCTGGAAACTGGGGCTTCTGAGAGCTAGGAGGTCTTTGGACTGAAGAGCCAACAAGCCTTGGCAAGTGCAAACAGATGCCATGCACAGGGGTTGCAGCCAAGAAGCTCCCACAAGGGACCACAGACTTCTCAGTTACAAAGGAGACATGTCAGACCTCTGGAGAGCCACAGAACCACCATGTGTGTTGCAGAGCCTTGAAGAGTGTCTGGTATAGCAGGATGTACAAACCGGTTATCGACGTTAAGGTGCCTGCAGATGCAGGGGAGTGACTTCTTCACTCCAAGGGAGATTTCTTCTTGCTAAACTAAGTGCAGGCAGAGTCCTCATGACTCCTGTGGATGCATGGCCACGGAGGTTGCAGAGCCCTTGCACTGCACGAGGACAAAGTTGCAGTAGGAGCCCTCCTTCCAGTTGCAGTCTTGTCTTGGTTCCCGGCGAAGTCCAGCAGCTGTTCCAGTGTCCAAGTTGCAGAAGAGACTTGCAGACAGTTCTTACTCTTGACAAATCTTGGGTCCCACCCTCATGTGAACCTGTAAGTAACCCAGGAAGGGGGTTGGACAGCCTCTGCAGTGACCCACTGTTCGGGGGGAGTTGAGCCAGGGATGCTAATCTGGTGGACTGGCCAGTTAGATGCTCCCAGGGGCCTCTGCTCATCTTATATCCAAGATGGCAGAATCAAGTGACCACCTGGCAGAGTTTTGGGCACCTCCCTAGGGGAGGAGCTGTACAGGGGGTTAGTCACTCCTCTGCCCTTTGTGTGGGTTCACGCCAGAGTAGGAGCTCCTGCACTGGAGTGCACTGGTTTATGCAAGAAGGGCACCAAATGTGTCCTTCAAAGCAGTCTGGTGGTGCTCAGGAGCACCCCCATCCTAGCCCAGAAACATCTATTTCTAAAGGAGAGGTGGTAACACCCCTCCTCTACAGGAAATTATTTGATCTACCGTCCCTTGCCTGAGTTAAGCTCGGCAACAGGAGGGCAGAGCAGTGTCTGGGGTCAGCCAGGAGCAATGGCCTGCACAGAAACATTCTAAGGCTGCACAAGCAGAAATAGGGGGATCCTCTAAGGAGCAACTAACACTGGAATTGGTGTAGTTGCATGATTCCAACATGTTTGATACCAAACATGACTCGGTTTGGTGGAGCCATTATGTAGTTGGACATCTAGTGTTAATCAGTGTCTTCTACATACCTTAAGATGGTGTTCCAGCACTTGCAAAGCCCAGAAAATGGGAACTGGGGTTTACATGGGTGCCTCTGCTCATGCAGGGCACCCTCACACTTAGAACCATGCACCCTGCCCTTGGACTGAAGGGCCTACCTTAGGGGTGACTTATTGGGTCAGAGTGCAGTGACCATGATATTAAGGAGATCCTTATATCTAGAATGAAAGGCACATGCATGATTTCACACAGGCTGCAATGGCAGGCATGTAGTCAGTTTGCATGGGCTCCCATGGGTGGTATAATACATGCTGCAGCCCACGGTGGTCCACTGGTGTAGCAATACCGTGGATACCTAAATACCATATATTAGGGACTTACAAGGGTATACCAGTACCCCAATTGTGGGGTGTAAGAGTTGTTTACCAACTAAATTTAAGAGAGAGAACACTGACACTGGGGTCCTGGTTAGCATGATCCTAGTGTACTACAGTCAAAACACACTGACACCAGGCAAAAAGTGGGAATAACTGTGTCAGAAAGATCCTACTTTCCTGCATCCTTCCTTAGCAGACTCAATCGCTATTCTTGTGCTTACCAAACTCACACACTTAGTAATGACCCATTTTGATGTATAATCCACCATCAATAAAACAAACTGTTCAATGGATCCACATTATCCACTCCCAACTTAGTCTGTGGTTCTTGGGAATTTCCACAGGGGCTAAAGAAGCAGACCTCGTGATCTTACTCTGGTTACTTTTCCCACACAACACACAATCCTTTGCCACACTTTCAACATGCTAGTCAACACCTGGCCACCAATACCATTGACACAAGTTGGATTTTGTCAAATTTCCATCTAGGTACCCTTCATGAGCTAAGTTAATTATTTTCCCTTGTGAACACAGAGGCAGGACAATTTTACAACTTCTGAAAACGTTACCATTCATTAAAGAGAGCTCATCATAAATATTCTAGAATCCCTTCAGGTTCTCAGTTAAATCCTTATATGCAGGCCAACCATTGACTACACCCTGTGACACAGCCTTGAGAATACTATCCTCCTCACTCGACCTGAACCATCCCTCCTTATCTATGACATTCTCTTTTACCCAGGCTGTACCACATGATTCCTCCTCCACCCTTTCATTTTCCATGACTATAACTACAGGAACATCCTCCATCATGGGCAACCTTGACAAACAATCAGCAGTCTTATTTTAGGCTTGTGCTGCATACTCAACCTGATAATTGAACTCAAGCAACCCTTCACTCTGTCTTTTTATCCTGGGCGTCAGGTGTGCCCCTTCTCTGCAAAAAAATATCTGGACTAAAGGATAATGATCAGTCCTCACTGTGAAGGGTATGCCCCAAAGGAAAAACTGATGAAACGCGTATGACACTGCCAATGCTTCGCGTTTAATCACTTAGTACCTTTCCTCAGGACCTCTGATTGAATGTGAGGCGGACACAGTGACCCTTTCCTCTCTTTCAACTACTGAGACAGCACTGCCCCAATCCCACTCAAACTCACATCTGTGCAGAGGAGGGTTCTGCGACAAACACCGAACTGCCCCAACATGGGTAACACTGCAATAGCATCCTTGATGGTTTGGAACACTTTTGTACATTCATCAGTCCATTCTAATTTGGAGCCTTTCTTCAGTAAACCGCTCAACTGCAACAAGATTGTTGCAAAATTTGGTATAAATTTGACACATCATTCTGTCAAACCTAGGAAAGACTTGACTTGGTCTTTGTTAGCAGGAGAAGGTGTTTCTATAATACTTTTTGTGAGTTTCAATTTGGGACTCGCACGTTCCCCAGAAATCGTGTGCCCCAAATATGTGACTGATAGCACTCTGAGTATGCACTTTTCCTTGCTCAAAGTCAGGCCACTCGCCTTCATTATGTTCAGAACCTGCTTCAGGATGTGATCATGTTCCAACATGTCCTTTCCTGATACCAGTATGTCATCCTGAAGCACCAGTGCGTTCGAAATGCCTTTAAATATCTTTAGCATTGCTCATTGGAAACAAGCCTCCGTTGATGCTAATCCAAAATGCATAGGAAGAAATCAATAGGGTCCTAATGGAGTAACAAACAACGTCAGGTGCCTTGAATCAGGATGCAGGAGAACCTGGTGATATACTGAGGATAAGTCCATCACGCTAAAAACATTATCCTCCCCCCTACATGGCTAAGGACTCAGAAATATTAGAAAGGGTTGACGGTCTTAAGTGTTTATTTAGGTCTCTTAAGTCCGTGCACATACAAATTTTCTTACCCCATCCTTAGATGCCAAAACAACTGGAACCAACCACTCTGACACCTCTAGCTCCTTAATCACAATGGTCTCCAGAGGTTTATTGAGCTCCTCATGCAATGGACCCAGCATTAAATTAGGGACCTTTCTCACCCTGTGTACATAGAGTATGGCATTATCCTTTAATGTGATCTTATGCTCAGAATCTTTTAATGAAAACTTAGGGATACTCATAATGCCGTAATTTGTATTCACATATTTCAGCAGTATGAACTGGGATCCAGCATTCCCATATCACCTTGATGTCTCCATCCCGATAAATTATCTTCTTTTTTAGCAACATATACCTTCCCTACTGTTTCTCTGTCTTGAAATTGAATTCTCATCACAGTATTACCCTAAACATCAATTTTCTTCCCTCTTTACCTCAGTGTGTTGATGTCAGGTGGTTGCAAGGTAATGTCATCCTTGCCAAACACCGAGTGAGATTTATCTTCCCCCACCCTTAGAAAAGGAGAGCCTGAATCAACAATAACATTGATTTTGTTTTCCCCCCAGTAAGATTTCACACTTGGGCATCACAGTAGGGTCACCATCCACTATACCATCACGTTAATACTGAAAAATAAATTCTGGTCATTTTCAACTGTTGCTACTGCTTGCCTCTTTTGTCCCTTGCACATCCTAGAACAGTGACCTTTCTTGCCATGTCGCTAGTCTTGCAAATCATTCTAGACTGTTGGAAAAATGGCCTTCATTGCCACACCTGAAGCATTTTAACTTACCTTTCTTGTCCTTTTTGTCCTTTGTTAACCGTCCTCCCTCTGAATCGCCTCCCCTCTGCTTTACTTCGCAAACTTCCTCTGTCTTTCCAGGTTCACCTGCACCACCCAATACTGAAACATCACCCTTTTTTTCCATCTCTCAATTCTTGTGCCCACATTGTGGTATCCTCTATACCCTCAATGATTGCTATTGCTTACTTCAAATCTGTAGTTTGTCAAAAGCTTTTCTTACACCCTTTGGTTATTAGTGCAGCTAAACATCCGATGCCCAATCAAGGAATCAGATAGTGCGTCAAATTCACACGTGGGTACCAAAGTCTTTGAAGAGGCTACATAGCTGCCAAATTGTCCCATTTTACCTTCAGCCCTGGTAAAGAATTCCAATACCACATTTACCTGAGACCCAAAATGCTCGTCCAACATGATCACCGGCATCTCACATACATCAGATGGTTTTCCTTCCGCTCTCCTCATAGGTTTCTCATCCAGGCTTTCATACACATTCCTTCCTTCTACAACTGCCACCCTCAGAACCTCAACAAGTTCTGTTCACCTGCACCCCATGACATAAGATGGTTCCACAACTATGGCAACCAAAACAATGAGCAACCACAGAAAGTCTTCTTTGCAGTGACAGTTTCATTCTGCTGTTGCAGTCTGCTTAGTAAAAGGGTTCTATCCACATCTTCCCTATTGTCGTAAGTCAAGATGTTGCTTCGTAAGGGTTTTTCTTTGTAGGGTAGCTGGGAGAAACGCACACAAAGTGATCCAACTATTATGAAACACTCCCACAAAAGCCAGCCCTTTTAACTTTGCCATTGATTGATTGTTTTTGATGTTTGTTGTTTTACTTTATTTTTTTTCATTTGTTTAGAGTACATATGTCGACAGCATTTGCTAATTGTTTAAAATGATTTGAGATAACAATTTATTTAAGATTCCCTAAACATCAAGTAAGTGGGCCTTCATTATCGGACGTCTTGTTCAAAAATGAGGAAATGCCAAGGAAAAACCTGCTTGACTCGTAGTATTTAGGTAAAGTAGTTGAAAGAGGGTGTATGGAATTGAAAAATTGTTCACGTAGTAGCTTTTTCCACCTGTAGAAAAATATTATTATGTAAGGTTAGTTTGTTAGTCTTCCCCAGTTGAGTTAGGACAGAAGCAGAAGAAAAATAAACATACAAATCGATATGTGTACAAAATCACACAAAAAAAAGGCATAATAACTTGATATGCCAAACTGGCATGTAGATCATTGTTTTAGTAGAAATACATCCTTGTGTTCATTGTTTAAACGAGGAAGCATTTGCGCTAACAAAAAAACAGCAGCTGCACGCGCTTGGGTCATTTGCCTTTTCAATTTTTAACCGCAAAGTATGCAACATAGCGTAATAGCGTAATTTAGAGAGCTTGTTGCATATAACATAATAAAAAATGATGCGATCTTATTCCAGCATAACCGAAGTTTCGCCAGCCTCCTCCATTTTGAATTTCTAAACCTAAGTACAGGGATATTTTACCTTAGCGGTTCTATTTATAATTTTTAAGCTGCATCAACCTGTAGTCTTTCAATCACATTTAAGACCTTGGTAGTGCATTTAAGTAAACCTGCAGTGGCTAAATAAAAAATAATAATTTACACATTAGAATGAGTATGATCCTGTAGAGGATAGTGATTTTTCACCACCGATCCACCCTGTAAATACTGCTGGGATTGTACCCACATGTTGGCTTAGATTAATGTGATGAGTAGAATTGAAAAGTGAAGGTATTGATTGTACAGCTTGCTGTCAGCTAGAGGTCTACCATTAGCCGTTTTTATGCTTGATATTTGGTAACTGAAATTTACTAATAAGCTTTTATGAATAACTTGTTTTTTTAGATGTTTGCTGCAGAGTAGTGTTTTAGTTGCATTGGTAATGCCTGTGCTCCTTCGGATCTGCCCCATATTTAGCAGTCTAAAGTTTAGTTGGCAGACTGATTTAGTGATAGTATTGACGTCTTCTCCCATGCCTTTGTCTTAGTGTTTTGTGCATGATGTATAACAGTTTTTTAGTTTGCCTAGTTCTTAGCAGTGCCTCTGTGAGAGATTCTAGGACTGGTAGGATGGAATTGCATTTCCGCCAGTTGAGGGAGAGTCTTGCGGCTCAACTCTCTGTCAGTTCTGTCTGGAACTGATCCTTGTGAGAAAGCTGGTGTAGCCTATGTTATAGTAATAACAGTCAAATTGTGCCGTTTATAAAATACTTTTACCACTGAGTTGTGTTGGAAAATTACTTTTAACTTTCTCACTTTTGTAGAGGGGTTGTGGGTATGGCCAACTTTTTTCTTCATGCAAACAGAACCAGTTTTATTTCATGCGTGTCCTATAATATAATTTTTGTCGTGGTTCTGCTGCACCACAAGAAATGTTGTCTCTGTCGTGATACATGTTGTTAAGGGAGGTTGGTGTTCATTTTCATTGCCCAGATAGATGTTCATTGAATGTCATCTGCATACAACCAACAACCTACGGGGGTATTGTTTAAGAAGGAGTGGCAGTAAGTATTTATGATTCTTGGAAATTGTGTTAATGAAGATACAATCAGGTTTTCTCCATGCATGAGCAGTCAACCAATCACATTTTATTGTTTGGGTCTGTCATTGGGTATAACTACCACATTTATTATGTTAATTCACTCTTGTATTATTTTGTTGGCATTGACAGTATTCCAAATGTTTTGAAGTGTTCCACGTCCTTTCTCTGTGGACCTCAGACAAAATGGGCAAGCGTGTCTTGCTTAGGAAGGCATTCTTGATTAAGATAATTTTATGCCTTTCAAAATAGTCAGGCTTTTGAAGAATTTTGAAAAACGTCTTGAATGAATAGAGTGCCCTAACTATCCTTTTAAATTATACTTTTAAGGACATTGGAGAAGATGGAAGCTCTAAAAGATTCTGATCTTTATATCGAGGACCGTGTACTCAGTATTTTATTGGGGAAATAGTTGTAGCAATTCAAACTATATGCAAAAACTTTCTTGCCTATGAATGAGAGCTTTCTTGTCTAACATGAATGCATAGAAAAGGAAGCAAACCCTCACTCTCCATCCCACATAGGATAAGAGCCCTAGAGCCCTGGCTGGAAAACTGTTCCACCATTCTCAGGGTGAGAACATAACCCCCGTGTCTGCTTTGAGGACATCACACAGCATGGGGCTACCCCAACGCTGTCTAAAGAAATAACTCAATTCCTACAGTTCGTGCCCTTGAGAAAAAGCATCAGTGGAAGTAGCAGCAACACATCAGTTCATCAAACAGAATAGTTTTTGTAATGCCAACCAATAACGCATATGCTGTCTTGAGTAGTCCAGTTCTTGAATATAGTGTTAAAATATAAGGAGAAAGAGGCATGTGTCACATTTATCTCCATAATTATTTGGGGAGACCTAATTAACTTCTTTTAATGAGGTGTTACCTTTGTTTAAACCTGTATTGGTTTCCTAAAGGTATCTCCCTAGAAGAAGTTACCCATAACCTTCTTATTTCATACAAAATGTGATGGAACCCATGGATGTGTGTAATGTATGAAAGCTCTTAAAACTGGAGAAAATATAACTGTACTGAAATATTAAACTGTTTCAGTTTTGTACACTGGGCCACTTAGTTCTGACGCCAAACGGATCATTGTGTACATTTAAAATTTACTCCATACAGGGTACTCTGTTACTATTGATCAGTAAACGTGCTCATCCACCCAAAATCTACTAAACACAAAAGAAATCAAAAGCACAATCCTAACACTCATAATGCACTAGGAAAAACAGCACGATATAAATACATTTAAAATGTCTTCTTCAAGTGAAGTACAGTGCAGGTGTGATCTGCCAGGAAGATTTATCTGCTGTTATAAGCTCTTAATGACACACATATACACTGCAACACACCAGCACGTCATCTTGATAGGAACAGGGGCATTCTCGACCAGTAACCTTTTAGTTATCATGACATAATAATTTTCTTGACCTCCATCCTATCTCATGTGCAAGAGCTATTTCTGTGACCATTTGCACGTTTCACCAAGCACTGATTTAACTTAATAAAATGGGAGAAGGTTCTGTCTCCCTGCATCTGCTCTTCAGGGAGGACCATTCACATATAATTGCAAACACCTGAGAAGCACAACAGCATAGTTGAGAACTAGCCTCACTGTCTATTGTGTCTGTTGTGATAAAGAAGTGGTAGTCATCATAGAAGTCTTTCTACAGTTGGGGAACTACTTAAAATTAGGAAATTATCTGTCACTCTGATATTAAACAATCTAACCCTTTTTTGACCATCATAGTCTGTAACTAAAGGTGAATGATCTATTTTTACTTTGAGGGTAGGTGGTTGGGTTCAGAGCCCCCCACCCACCTGGAAGTATGGAGAGACAGACAATAGTATTATGGAAGGAATGTCTTTAGTTCCTCCGATAGTAATCACTTTTATTCTTATTCCTCTTTATGATTTAGAGTTTAAAAAGTCTTTAATTGCGAGCAGGCCATTACACAACCAAGAACTTTTATTCCATCAGCAGCCAGCCTGGCTCACCATTGTAAAGACAACTGAGAGATTTCTTGAGTCCTGCCAAAGATAAAGCAACAGCAAAGAGCAATTTTAGTTCCAAGGATCATGACTTAGAATAGTTATTAGAGTTGTAAAACTGTGTTCATCCGTATTCAATAGAATGTCCAGTTCTGCAACTCCTGCGCTGGAACCAAACATAGTCAATTGACTCTATTGGCGCTTTTGTAGGCCCCAACTGTGTCACCTTGTCAAAGGCACGGTATGTCCTTACATTTCATTAAATACCTATTTGCCCAGCAAGTGCATGTCATTGTATAGACTGTATGGG
This sequence comes from Pleurodeles waltl, assembly GCF_031143425.1. Lineage (NCBI taxonomy): Eukaryota > Metazoa > Chordata > Amphibia > Caudata > Salamandridae > Pleurodeles > Pleurodeles waltl. Next base: position 856,173,134 of record NC_090442.1, on the reverse strand, counting down.
GTTCCTGTACTAAAATCGCCTTTTAAGTTATTCTGAAACTCATCCTCAGTGCCAGTGTTCTTGTTGCAGATTTCATGCACCATATCTGACAGGTGCATGACATTTTTGCGAGAAGGATTGCCGAGTTCGGCATATAGTTTACGTAAACTTCTACAGAGATGCACACAGCTTACTACACATTACACAGTGTTTTTCCATTGTCTTCAAATTAGAGGACACTGCAAAAGATCCAGTTGCACTGGAGAGCAATACCAAATTTGTTTCAACACCTGCATTGTGTGGTTGTGTCTTCATCTGCATAACTCAAGTACCATAATTGCTACCAGAGTGAAGAACTGGTACTCTATTTTGTCCTTCTGAAATATTTTATGTGAGAAGGATCATGTAAGATGTAGGAGAAGAGCAAAATTGTGTTTTTGCTGCCAAACTACAAGTGGCATGGGTGTGGCAGGAAAAAGAGGGGGAGGGAGGGCTACAAGTGAATGAAGAACTGTAAAGGTCGAGACAAATGAGAGAAATGGCCTCGGCTCCAGAGGGCACCTCCAGATCAGCTCTTGGATCCGTACCGACGCCGGTCGTGCCAACGCAACCTTTGCCAGCATTTTGATAGACGACACTCCTGACGTTGGTTGGGCCCACAATCAATGTTGATCCCATACTCATCCCCGATGACCAGGAGCCAGAACTGTTTTCTGTGGGACCCAACATCCTACGTCTGAGAGCCTTGTTATCAAGGCTTCCTCTTCTTGTGGCGCATTCCCTTCCAGTTCCCCGGATAAGGAATCAAAAAGACTGGATAACTTTGGGAAGAAATTGTTTTCTTCTAGTCTGGCACTGCAGTCAGTGAACACTACATGCCTTTTGGGCCGATACTGGATACGGTCGTGCAGGTGCTGCCTCGAGTCCCAGAGGAGGCCCGGATGGTTCTCTCCCAAGCTGTTACTGACTGGAGGGACGCAGCAATTTGTTGTGGGCTGGTTACGATCGACTCACTAGGTAGATTGTTTACATTGAAGGTGGCCTTGTGGAGCCACGCCTGGTTGAGGACATCTGGCTTTTCAGGGGATGTATAGCAATCTCTAGTGGACATGACCTTTGATGGCACCCATCTTTTCGGAGCCAAAAAGTATTCAGTGCTCGAGGGCTTTAAGGACTCCGTGGCTATGGCTCAGTACCTTGGCCCCGTAGCTGCTCCTCGCCCCCCACAGTCTGCTTTTTGTCCCTTTTGTGGCTACGGAAGGGGCACCAAGCTGCGTCCATTTCCACCTGGCCACTGACCCGTGTGTTCTTCACATTCTCTGCACAGCTGCAGGATCCCACATGCTTAGGGATCAGGGAGCCAGTGGTGCACCCAGTCCACCGCTGCCTTCACCACCTTCAAGCTTTCCTAGTGCATTGGAACATCCTGGACCAGTTGCCAGCAGCATCCGCCATCATCTGCCCTACTGGGAATCCATCACAAAGACAGGTGGGTGTTTCAAATAGTCCGAAGGGGCTACTCATCCCCCCCATTTCGAGACTTCCCCTCCGGCTATGCCACCATCATACGATCGTATGTCGAAGGATCATTGGGCACTTCTCTACGACGATGCTATGGCTCTCTTGACTAAGGGAGCCATAGAGAGAGAGGGTCCCTGTGCCAGACATAGGTTGTGGTTGTTATTCCTGCAACTTTCTGGTCCCCAAAAAGGACAAGGGACTTCACCCTATCTTAGATTTCTTGTCCCTCAATCTATTCCTCAAGAAGGAGAAGTTCAAAATGCTAACTCTGGCTCAGATCCTGTCTACCCTGGACCCTGGAGGCTAACAACGCACCCGGAGTCGACCGACGCCACCTGATGATGCGCAAGGGTACTGCTTAAAAAAAAAAATCTCTGGATCCAGTCTGACACCTAGGGGAAATTCTAAGATAAGGAATCTGCAACTAGAATATGTCTGTACCAGATACATTCTTACCGAAGGTAAGTAACTTGTTCATTGCAGCGTTTGTATAGCTGCTTATATGCCTAACTAGGCAGACAAGCAATCTTATTTGTACCGGGTTCCTGGGAGCCATTTTTGTGTTTTTAGTTTGATGGCTGTTTAATGTTGTACATCCTATTTGTGAGGTATTGGGTGAACTGCAGGAGGTTTAAACGAGCTTCAAACATGGTGCGTTGTGGGCAGCTGAACCTAAGCATGAAGTGTTGCAGAGGACTGAGCATATATTGCTATATTCCAACTCACATTGTTAGTCCTCTGCATATTATGAGTATATAGCTGTGAAGAGCATGTTTTTCACATGCCAGAATTCAAGATGGTTGTTGTTACTTATTAGTTAGTGCTGGTATCAAGTTCCAAAGCTTGACTGTCAGGATGGAAGAGTTTCTGCCATTTTGCAACTTTTTGCAAAGTGGGGCGGTCAAAAGTAGGGGTCAGTAGGCACAGTGATCCTGTTTGGAGATACATTCTCCCATGACAACGTTGTCAGGTTCCTGAGCCAAGGCTTAAAGATCACATTTATGGAACACATTGTACATGTGGCTTTTGTTGCAGGGATTCTTTTGCAGAACTGTGCCATGGGGTCAACAGAATGTCAGAATGCAGAGGCTGTGCCACTTCTGCCAAATCAGTGCTGCCATACCATAATACCGAGCTAACCCACAGTGCCTTACTTGCACTCCTAACCTCACAGAGTGGGAAGCAGTTGTTGCATCCCAAAATGCATGATACTCTAGCCCCCTCTCAGGAAACTATGGTGAAACCGGTCAATCCTTTTCGTATGTTAGCTCAGCCATACATATCCATAGCAACAGTAAAAAGACACGATGAAAGTACACAATATATTTATTGCGACTAAAGTAGGCTATTATGAAGCATATTAGATGTAATTACAATACTGGCAATAATTATAGAAATCAGAACAGCAGTTAGAAAACTGTTTAACACAAATAGCTCCACCATAATACAAATCTAGTTGCCGAAGCCTATCCTGTTATGGTATGCGCATGAATACTATTATCATTATTTATATTAGTGATCTCCGGAAGCAACGAATCCCATACCTCTTTTTGTGTAGTCAAGTGGCCCTCATAGGGAAGTGTACACCCAGTTTACAAAGGCTGCATGCCCCAGAGGGCATCTGTTCCACAGACGGGTCAGCTGTGCTAGAATCCTCCTCTCAAAATAAACACTAAAGGACCTGATTTATAACATTAACAGTGAAAAGCTACAGTTATGGCTGTAGGAGCCACAGAACGATTGCTGGACAGACAGTAAACAACACCTGACACCTGTTGTACCTGCTAAGCAGTTGGAGAGTGTGCAGACAGAATCCCAGGAAAATGGCTGCACAACAAGTGACATTACGGTGTGTTTCAAAACCATGACAGGAAAGAAAAATGTGCAATGTAGGACAGTGCAGAGCAGAAACATAATTACTAGAGTGCTAAGAAATGAAGCACTCGTAATAGTGAGTCCACGAATGGGCCTCAGGACACTTCCAAGTGCTTATGTTTGCATAAACCGCTTACAGTTCATTGTTGACTTGGATCTCTAAGTATTCGCCCCAAACCAAGTGCTTATGGAAACAATGCAAAGTTAAAATGTCCAGATTGTGACATTTGAGAGTTGTGTGCTTTTCTTAAGCCTACAGGTGTGGAAACTTTCTTTACTTCTTTTGCTTCAATTGATGACTTGATCCGTAATAAAAATGTTGAGCTCTAGAATAGGCTGCAAAATATTTTCCTAGTAAATAGTAGCTAATTTGCCAGTGAAAAGTGTGTACAACATTTTGTTACGTACTTCAATCCAACTCCTACAAGTATCACCTGGGTGTGTTCCAAATAATTTTTGAATAAGTACAGTGCTCGTAAATAACATAATCTGTTAGTTTATTTACATCCTAGTGTTGTTAGAATTTTTTAGTGTGAAACAAAAGACCACCCACGGTTTTGCTATGCATCCATTTCTCATACTGTCGATATCCCTCCTGCTCTTAGTCTTTACTGCTTTTGCAGGCACATTAGGTTGTCTTATGATCTTATACTGCCAGCTGGTGTGCTGTCCTCTAGGCATAGTGCAAACTCACTTTAACTGCTCAGCATTCATCTTGTGACTTCCTTCTGTGGCAAAAATGATCACTTTAAAACCAACATGGATCTATGGGTATAAATGGGCTTCATCCCATGCTTGCCTGCATGTGTTCCCTAAACATCCAAAACAGTGTACCCAGATATCTTCTAGTCAGCAGAGGAACTTAGAAAATTGACTTTTAATCCTCTTTTTCTGTTTTATTTATTCAGGTGATTCTAAACTTCGCCCTGAGGCCAAGAAAAGACTTCTGAGCTATGTGGAAGAAGAGCCATTGGATGCCAATGGATACTTTAACTTGGGCATGCTGGCTATGGATGAGAAGCGAGATACTGAGGCAGAGATGTGGATGAAGAAAGCCATAAAATTGCAGGCCGGTTTCCGAAGTGCTCTCTTTAATTTGGCTCTCCTGTATTCTCAAACATCGCAGGAATTGATGGCCCTTCCAGTCCTGGAAGAGCTGCTGCGTTACTACCCCGACCATACAAAAGGGCTGATCCTGAAGGGAGATATCCTAATGAACCAGAAAAAAGACATCAAAGGAGCAAAAAAGTGCTTTGAACAAATACTGGCGATGGATCCCAATAACGTGCAAGGGAAGCACAATCTGTGTGTTGTCTATTTTGAGGAGCGGGACTTAATAAAAGCAGAGAAATGTCTGGTTGAGACCTTAGCTTTGGCACCCCACGAAGAATATATCCAACGTCATCTGAGCATCGTCCGAAGTAAAATTCTAACCTTAAATGCTGCAGGCCATTCAGTTCCACCATCAGGTGCAACAGCAGCTGTGGAGGAAGAAAAAAAAACTTTGTTTGAAAACATGAAAGAAAGAGACAATGAGCAGAAAGGTACTTTGTCAACGAACACTAACTATATCAAAGGACACACTAAAGCCAAGAAACAATTAGACAAAAATACCTCTGACAAAGACAGCAAAAAGAAATCAACAAAAGACATAAAGGACATTGAAAAGAAGAGAGTGGCTGCTTTGAAGAGGCTGGAGGAGATTGAACGGATTTTAAATGGTGAATAGCCTTTCATGGTATTACAATAGAGCTTGGAGATGAGGAAGAATTTTAACTCTGTTATTTGGACCGCAAGTACTCCTTTCAGATACTGAAAGTGACAATTCAAAACATCTAATATCAGTCTGCAGTTCATAGGCCTAAGAACAAGTGTGAGTTGTTACTTGACAGAAGGGAAATCAGATTTTTATTTAAAGAAAAAAAACACTGGAATGATGAGTTCATGAAGATGAGAATGCTCTGAAACTTTGCTTGATGCTTAACAAGTGTTATCTGAAAAAAGCGAAAAGTTCCTAAACCTGTGTAACTAAGAAGGTACTAAGCGGGAACATGTCATGCCACTTAATCCAATACAGTCTATGCTCGTGTGAGACAGAGAGGTGTACAGCAAGCAGTGGTGCTTTTCTGTTTTTTATCTTTTATCTACAGACTTGGTGCTTCAGGAAAAGTTGGAGTCCAGGCAAACGTTTTCCGCGGGTTGATATTGTGTGTGTCTGTTTGTGTAGCTGCGAAACATGTATCCATTCTAATAGGAAAACAATGACTATATTCATCAACACATTTAGAAGTAAATCAAATTCTGAAGTTAGATAAATGATTATGCATTTTCTTTCTGATTTTACACATCATGCAATGGAGTAACATTTGGATGAGCCGAGCCAAACCTGCTCAGTTATAATCCAGTACACAAAGCCTTCTTTTTCTAATGGATTTTGCCCTTTTAAATGGCATAGTGAAATCATTGTTTCCCCAAGAAACTCTGAAGGAGCCAACGTATGCAACATAAATCAGGGTTTCTGGTTCAAAAACACAGCCCAGCATTTCTTTCCAGTAAAAAGATCAGTGCCCTTATGAGCCTTACCTATAGTGCCATCTGCCGTGCATCTTTATTGGTATCAGGTTGTATTTGATGGTCATTCAGTGCCATTCATGACCGTTCTAATGCATGTACATCTCAGACGAAATTGATCTGCTCTTTTGTGTACAGTTGGCGACTTTGTGAGTGGTGCTTGATGAGGTGCCTTGGAAAAGAGGTTTAGATGTTTTCCCATTACTGCTAGTTTTTCCTCGTCATTGGTACACCTTCTTGATAAAGTTATTCCCCTCAAAGTGGTAGAGAGTGCCCACTTCAAGGAATGGAATTAAAAATATATGTAATGAATTAAATGCAGACAAATCTACCTATTAATCCTTTATTGTAAGTGAATTTAAACTCCCAGTCTCATGTCCTCTGAAACCGCACCGTGCCATCCACGTTAAATGTGGCATTTCAAAGCAAACTGAAGAAAAATGCAATTTTTGCATGTGGTTAATTTTCGTTTTCTGGGATGCAATTATGGGTCTGATTTAGAGTTTATCGAACGGGTTGCACCGTCACAAACGTGACGGATATCCCATCCGCAGTATAATAATCTGTATGGGTTTGTATACGGTGGACGGGATGTCCGCTTCCTCCAAGCTCTAAATCAGGCCTTATGTTTTTTAACCACGTGAAGCACTTGTGAGGCCTAGACATGCATTTTAGTATTTTGAATCGAAACACGACGATGTTTGTGTGGATAATCCTGCTGTGGCACATTAAAAATGTGGACAAGTGCTCATGCCTGGATGTGACCTGAGCTCGTTTCTGAACGCCTAAAGGCAGTTAATTAAGCAATAATTTACCGATAATTGAATTTTTGGGGGATTTCTGTGGAGCAGCGTCCAATAAAAAAAACAACACAAGTAATGCTGTCCCTTTCTGCGCATGTCCGAGAGAGGTTGTGTGAGATTTTTTTTTTTTACTTTTGTCTGTTTTAATTGTAATTATATGGAAGACATATTACAAACTATATACAGACATTAGGTGGCGAAGTTCAGTGTAACCCTACACAGAGCGAAGAAGAGAAAATATCTGTACACACATTCGTGCCATGCTGTGTTAGTGTGCTGGTCTTTGACACTATATTGTTCTCCAATCCCGAAATGGGAATTTTTCCTTACCTCGGCAAGGTTTTATAACTGTTTCACTAGGGATACAAGATTACTTGTATTGATTTGTTGTTGACACCCGCGTTTCTTGCATGTCATAGCTTTTTAGTTTAATTTGAGATGCAGAAATCATTTTAAAGTATTTGAATGTGTGCTTCGATCTCCAACAGATTATATATTTTTGTTTCGTTTCTTACTTTGTATTGTTTTCCTATTTTACTTTCATGATAATTGTTTTCAGATTAATTATCCAGCATTCGAAAATAGATACATTACCAAGAGGTATCAAAGATGAAATCGTACTTAAATTGAGGGGAGCCAGAGGCATGTCCGGTGCACTAATTCTTCTTGCTGAATGCAAAGTTACATTTTGCTGCCCTGACTCCCCCGTCATTAAGAGATCACATTGGCTACTTGTCTGGGCAACCTGGGGACGGCATTAAGTGGCACCTGAAATTGCCACACAGTATTGGCACCTATGTAGAATATTTAGGTGAAAAAGAACACAGATATAGGACATGTATATCTTTTTCAGAATGTCGTTCATATTCTCAGCTTCAATCATTCCTTATTCAAAGAAGTGCGTGGTGTTTCGCCTTGCTGTAGTGCCACATCTAACAGTATCCCAGTGGATCTTTCTGATCTAGTCTAAAGCTAACATTTTGAAATTACTTTGCTTACCTATGTGTCTGACCATCCTGTGGCCTCCTTCTTTTGAAAAGCTGTACAAACTGTCACTATAAATACAGACTAAGCTGAATTCTGCCTCCTTGCTGGGTTGACGAATGTGATTCAGGACCTTTTAAAGATTCTTTTAAACACTCCTATGCCTAGTTGAATTGGATACACTATTACAGTCAATTATCACAATTGAAATACAGGGAATGATAGTAATGCACAGCTTATATTTAGCATATGTGTCCTCGGATCGTATTTATCTAGGCACTATACCCCCCACTGGCCAGCATACTAACTGGTTGACTGCTCACAGCGGACGGCACACACACATCACCGTGTCTGGGAAACACTGTAGTTACAGTGGTTATCCTTTCATCAAAGATCTCCGTTCACGTCTTCTGTAGGTCTTGATTTAGACCTTCCTTTTAGTTAGGAGAGCCGATCTTTTATACACTGTTGCTTTATTAATTTTTGGTGCCATGCTGTCGCTGGTTTAATCTTTGTATTAGTTTGTCTAAAGCTTTTTAATGTTATCCATCTTGGCCTTCTGCAGCATTTCAAATTGTTCCTACAATGTATCCAGAACAGTGCAGCCCCACTGCTAGCAGTAATCTCCAGAAGGTTCTATTACTTGCTTATGCTGACCAAACTGTCGCAGGGATTCTGCTTTGCAGAACTGTGCCTTGGGACAACAGAACGTCTGAATGCAGGGGCTGTGCCACTTCTACCAAATCAGTACTGTCACAACAAAATACCTGACTAGAACACAGTGCCTTTCTTGCCCTCCTAACTTTACAGAGTGGCAAGTAATTGTGGCAACCCAAAAGGCACAACACTCTAGCCCCCTCTGTCAGTGAACAGTGGAAACAGGTCAGTTTTTAAATACATTATCTATAGCAAAGGTAAAAAAAGACACAAAAGTACACAATATATTTATTTCAACTAACATAGTTTATTATGAAGCAAATTAGATGTGATTACAATATTGCCAATAATAATGAAAATCAGAATAGCAGTTATTATTTATGATCCCTGGGAGTGGAGAACCCCATACTTCTGTTTGCTTACTCAAGTGGTCCTCATAGGGAAGTGTAAACCCTGTTTACACAGGCTGCATGCCCCAGAGGGCAACTGTTCCCCAGATGTGCCAGCTCTGCTGGAATCCTCCTCTCTTAAAGAATAAACACTACAGGACCTAACTTATGGTTAGCTTGATATAGTGAAAAGCTACTGTGTTATGTCATTAGGAGCCTGGGAATGATTGCTGAACTGACACAACACCTGGCACTGGTTGTGCCCACTGAGCAGTCTGAGCTCAGGAAAGTGGCTGCACTGCAAGTGAAATTACAGTGTGTTTCAAAACAATGGCACGAAGGAACAGCCATTTCCAATACAGTGGGTCTCACGTTTGCTAGAGTTAGAGCTATTAGCGTTGTAAATTGCTAACTGGACTTTTCTTGCCACATAAATTGAAAATTAAAAGTAAAACATTTGACATAAGCGCGCTGATCCAAAGCACCACAGCCATCATGAGCATGAGTGTAGAGGAGAGACACAAAAGGAAAAATAAGGTAGTTCACAGTCAGTTTTTTTGGCAAAAACACAATTATCCATTTAGCAGGTGCGGTGTCCAAGGCAGTAACAAAACTGCCCCAAGGAGGGACAAACGTAAAGCATCTACCAATGATAACAAAGGATTTTTGAAAGACAAGCCGACAATCGAGTGAAGGTAATGGGCCTGCAGTGGGCGTGGTTAAAAGCCCACAGATAAATTACAACACGTCAGAGTGCTTGCACGCTTGACCTAAAAATTTATAGCTTGTACCACGGTTTTGGCTTTTTATATTATATGCGTTTGTAAATTAGACCATGTTTTCGGAAGGTTTTATTCTAAACAGCCTATTTTTTTGCAATGTTGCTTTAAACTTTTATCCAATTTTCATATTATATTTTGGATTTATTGCTTTAGGGTTTAACATTGAGATCGGTGAGAGAAAAGGTCCTTTTGCAAGTGTATTCTATATTTTCCAGCACTAACCATCATTTACTAGCAGTGCGCTTTTTTATTTAGAGCTGCCAGAAACAACATTATGCTTCCAATTGATCGCTATTGATTTATTTTACCGACCTTTAGGAGATGATGTATGTTTAACTTCTCCCACCCTTCCATCCTTTCTAAAAGAAAATGTCCTTTTTCTGTTGGCAAAAGGGTTTTGCTTTAAACCTTCCATGTGTTACTACATCAGCCTGTGTTTTAGGATCGTTTTCTTTTGATTAGCATGCGTTTTTAGGATGTTACTAAAACTTTCAGTTTTTATATTTGTGTGCTTTTTCCTATTTTGCTTTTGGTTTTATTTCTTTAGAAGGTAACGTTAAGTTTGGTGAGTTAAATGTGTGCTTATTAAATTGGACTTTACACTTCCCAGCGAGAATGGCTGTTTAGTAGCAGCACAATTTTAGTTATCACTGACTTAAACAGTATTATGTTCAGTATTTAGAACTGGCAGAAGCACTATTATAGGAGCCCTGTTTATGCTGCGGTTTCTTAGAACAATAGTTCAGGTAATTGCCTTTTTGGATACATTGTTTCCTTTCCGCAAATCTTGTTACTAAGTCTGCGTTTAAATCAACTGCCCTATAGATGTGAAACTGTGTCACTTTAGCTTCTCTTTTTACAAAGACAAAGAAGCATCCCAAAAGCGCACATAACACCTTCTAAGATGCCAGCTTTTCAAACTAACAGTTGGGGAACAGAGGTGCAGTAGGAACTTGACTCGTGCATTATATGGCAGGCAGCATTTTGCATATGTTAAACAGACTTTATTCTAAAGTGTTCACACCTCTTTGTGCAGGTTTGTTGGGTGCTACAAATGGAGACAGCCCAGATGTGACCAGTTTTAGGATTTCACTGTTGTGTCTGGTTAACAGGATGCTTTCTTAATTGGACTACTAATTTACATTGTATCAAGTGCTTTAACCATATTCCATGTGCTTTCTGATTAGCCTGATTTAAAAAAAAAAAAAAAAAAGTTTCTTGAATTTATTCAGTTTCCTTCAAGGTGTTTTTTATTTTCTGTGTCTTTCCTATTAGCCTTTGTTTTGGTCTGTCTTACATGCGCAGATTTGGTATTGATTTCATTATTTGTATTTAGTATGCACTTTTTTCAGTGCACTTTTCATCCTCCGTGCACCTTCCTATTATCCCATGTTCACATTTGTATTATGTGCGTACATTTGGTAATGATTAAAGTGCACTTTTTTCATATTAACCAGCTTTTAACTTTTTATCTATGTGCCCTTTCTAATAAGCCCTAATTTCTTTTTGGTGTGTACGTTTGCCTGTGCTTTTTGTGAGAAATAAATGGTGGTGTTGTTTGGGGTAATGGAGTGTGTGAGTGAGTTGGTGACAGGTGTGGAGATATTTGAAGGTGCTGTTGTGGGATGCATGTTTGTGTGTTTGTGAGTTGTCTGAGAAGTGTGTGGTGTGCAGAACTGTGTCTTGAGTTTGTGGTGTCTCTTTCCAGTTGACCTGGAGTTTTGTGGCAGCTGATAGGCATAGCTAGGGATTGTGGGTATTGTGGGTGTGTGTTTTATAGTGGTGTGTGTGAAGTGTGTGTATCAGGTGTGGAGTTTTAAAAATGTCCAGTGTGGGATGTTGTTGGTGAGTCCATTTTATGGCAGTGGCAGTCTGTACCACCAATGGCATACCGCTGTTGAACGACCGCTGTGCTGATATGTGAGTCGTAATTAGGAGGGCAGTTTATTCCTGCCGTTGCGGTTTCAGAGCCGCCTGTTTCCCGCCATCGTTTTCCTGGCAGGGTCAGATACCTGGCTATTTCCTTGCAGTTTTTGATTTTGGAGTTGTAATGCAACAGTAAGTTTCTTGCATCCATGGTGGTCTTTTGCCGGCCACCAGCACTGCGATAATTACTGCCAAACTCATATTGAGGCCTGGGTCTCCTTGATGATGGGTCAGGACATACGCCCACAGTGCTTGTTTAAATCATCCATAGTGCGCAGCATGCATAACACAAAACATCAAAAACAGACTTTGGATTAACTTAGTGCATATTCAAAATAGAGTACTGCTTGGCAACAGCCATTTTGAAAAATTAGAAGATCTGTCATTCTACAGCACTGTAACCACTTATATTCTGTTACTGTTTGCATATATTTCAGTGCATAACTCAAAATGATATTTGAAGGATATTTATTGAAAAAAGAAAACTTTTCTTAAAAATAACACAATCTTTAACTGGCGCGCTTGCAAACTAATTCCACCTTCTTGAATATTGTGTCCATATTTTGGGACCAATTATCATTTATTGAGTCATCTTCTGTTAACTCCTTCCCAACATCCCATCCTCATTAAATCATGTCCCAGTGTACTAATATCAAAGGGAAATCCATATACTCTAATAATATTCAGTGAAAATATTGTCAGGACTCAATATAATCATTCAGAATCAATCATACCCTAGTGGGCAAACTGCCATAACGGCCCCATCAATTAAAAGGATGCAATAGCTCTTTTGCTTACGACCATGACCAGTAGACTGTCCATTTTTTATAGCAGTGGCAGTTAAATTCTCATTGTAACGATCCATCCTTCATGTGTAGATATCTATAACAGATCTTCAACCAAGAAAACACTGTTAAAAACATTCTAAACGAGACAAGGAAAAAACATGTCCGATTTATAGCACAAGAATCCAAACGCATTATCCAACATAGACATATACCAAAACAGGAACTTGCAAAGGCACAAATTGCCTTCCCCATAATAGTATATTTTTACTTCTTACCCCACATGGACTAACAATTCATCATCCATGATTGAGCCCTACTGGACTTAAAGTGTTTACCCTGACAATCATCTTTGATTCCAATTTTCTTAGTTCTAAGGATCTGTTTCCTCCCCTCTCATTCAGTGGGATCCTATCTAGAACCACAAACATAAGGAGATAGAATTTTTTAATCATGTTCTGCTTTAAAATGTCTGGCAACTGGATAGTTTCTATCCTCATAAATGATGGTTCGCATGTGTTCCATGCCTTGTTTCTTTGACCCATGTATTGTGCTACTGATGTAGTACTTATCACATGGGCAGCACAACGCACAGATATAATAATCTGAGTTGCAGGTCAAATGTTTTTTTTAAGCTTAAACAGCTCTGAGACCATGGGTAATTCAAATGATTTGTGTTCTCACTGCACTTACACGCCATGCACCTTCCACAGGTGAGAAAACCTTGGATAGTTGTTTCTGTGTCAGGTTGGGTCACTAAACTGCGACGTGTGTGTGTGTGTATATATATACATAACTGTTTATTTCAAGTATCAAATCCATAAAACACACACAATGAAATGGGTTGTTTGATAAGCACATAACGCAATCTTGATTCATGGCGCACAAAACCACTACAAAAAACAGTAAAAGATTGCTAAACCTTTGTCTTTAATGTGTCCTGATACTTGGAACAAAAGACTCCATGGTTTCCATACATTACATTAAAAAAGCCTGTGAATTTAATGGAGAGGGTTACGTGGCAAGTAGAATTTTCATTTAAAAAGAATTGAAAAGACTAAAACTTCATTCTTCATATATCCTGATATTAAGACAGGAAAATTAGTTTCCATACATGGGTAGACCAGGTAGACGTTAATAATCCTGTTCTCCTGTCACAGATCGTATAGACACATATTGCAGGTAGTGTGTAACCATGGCACTCCCCTGGAGATACTCAGTGCCTTTCAAGTAATGTTTTTTTTGGTTAGGAGAGAGATTCACCAAGAACCGTTTGCGGGTTAGCCATACGGCATGCAAAAATGTAGTCACACTAACAACTTCCATTGTATGAGATTTCAAGATTATTAGGGCACCCTCATACTTCCTGACTCCTAGTTAACGGCATAGTAATAAAAGCCATTTTTTACGAGAGGCCCAATAAGCTTTTTTGCCTTTACTTTATAAATCTGTATGGCTGGAAGTAGATTTTTTTATTTCATTTTCTTTGCCATTTTAAGGATTGCCCCAATCTCTTGCTGTAATTTAAGCGCACTCATTTTTATCTTGGCCTTCCATCTAAAGTTATGGGACGAGCTCACCCCTAGATAAATAAAGTTATGCACTTGTTCAAGGGGCAGACCTTGTACTAAAAGTTTTGATTGTGTGCACTTATATGGGTTTAGTGCCATAAACGTCCTCTTGCTTATATTAAACTCAAGGCCACATACCACATCAAATAGCAAAAATCGATTTGAAATAGCCTGGAGGCCGGCTGGAGTTTTGTTATGAGAAGGGTGTCATCTGCAAATAATAGTGTAGGTATTTTTATAGAACCATCTTTAGGTGCGTCATTGTTTAGAAAATTAAGAGCCTAGACCACGTCATTGATAAACAGGGAAAAGTGTGTTGGGGCTAAAACGCAACCCTGCTGTACTCTCCTCTCAATCTTTAAGAAATCAGATTGCTCCCTATTCTTCCCATATCTGACTGGTGTGTAGTTGTCCGCATGTAGTCTTATAAGAGTATCTAACATGTTCGCTGGCACACCCATGCTACCAAGGACTTCCCACAGTTCCCTGCGAAGAACTGTGTCAAAAGCTGACTTATGATCTACGAAGGCAATGTATGGATGGCCTTTTCCTAGCAGTGAAACTTTCCAATATGTTATGCTGAACCTCAAAAGTTGGTCAAGTGTAGTATTCTTTGTCCTGAAGCATGCTTAGAGTTCCAAAAAGATATGATTCAGTAAGGCCCAGTCAGTCAGTTTCCGTAAAAGTTTCAGACAAAAGATATTTTAGACTCCCTATCTGTTAAACAAATTGGTCTGTAATTACTGAGATCGTCTCAGCACCCCTTCTTATATATTGAGATGATCTCAGTGCTCCACCAAGATTCTTGTATGGAGCCTCCTTTTGAAATTGCCTTTGTAAAGATGTTAGAATTAGGGGCCGAGACGTCAGACTCAGCTGCACATGGATCAGCTGGGATGCAGCCTAGGCCCAGGACCTCTTCAGGGATAATAATATTAGGCCCCTGAGAGAGTCTGAGCCTGAAATCTCAAGGGGATCGTTTTGTTTTAAGTATTTGGTTTGACCCAGGCCATCTGTCCCAGTTCTCCCATTTTCGACAGCAGGGTCTGAGTAGAACTTCTCAAAATGCTCGACCCACCTATGTGACTGAACATTGAAGGCTGCTTTGGAGGTTGCAGAATGACTGCCATGTGCAATGATGCCCCAGAAGGCCTTTGAATCTCCCGACTTAGCTGTGCAAAAAAGATCTTTCCAGACCTCGTTCTCCCAACAAAGTCTGGTGTGTGCCACTGTTTCTTTATATTTTTATGACCCTAGGGGAAACCACCCTAGCCTTGTGCTTTTATGGAGAGAGGATTTGGCAGATTTACACTCTGTGTTATACTATAGGTGCATGTTGGAATTATTATTCAATGTTTTTTCTTGGGTTCTCTCTAGATTAGGTCCCTCAGGCTAGCTTATAAACAGTTCATCATGGGCCATTACTATAGAGTTGGAGGGATCATCTAAATCTAGGAAGTGATTAATTTGTTCCATTGTACCACTTACCATTAAGTAAGCATGTTTCATAAGGTCAGGGTGAGCTTCAACTTACTCCCATTTTGGGGCTTTTTTATTGTTTGAGAGATAAAGGGGAACAGCGTTTCCCAGGATGCTAGGGTTAATTACCTCAGGTCTGGGAACTATACACCCTGTCAGATCTAATTCAAGTGCATTATGGTTACTGTCCCAGCGTTCTCTAACAATCATGTCCTTCATAGATGACCAAATGTGTAGGGCTAGACTACATTCTATTCTATTGCTGTAGGTCAGGCACTTCAAAGTGCTGGCTCCAGACTGATTCAAAAAAGATCTCCTGTTAAAAGCTCTTAGCCCTGACCTCAACGTGATGCCCAACAGTCGGTAAGCTAGTGTGGAACATCTCTTTGTATGTGAAATGTCAAGTTTAGGAATTTGCCCTACGACCTCTTCCTCGTCAGTTAAATTTGTTTCACAGTTATCCAGTGGTTGGGATATCACATTAAAGTAGCCTGCAATTATTGCAAGTGCTTCTGGAGATAAGGTGCTTAGTAAATTGTCCAAATGTGCAAGAGTGGCAGATTCCTTATTAGCACCTGTGGGCCTATTACAGACATAATATAGGTAGATACAGTGTTTGACTTTGCTTAAAGAAAGGTCAAGTAAATCAGGCGAAGTTCAGTGAAGCTTCTTGATTTTACAGTTTAGGCCCCAAGCTGGGCGGCCTTTCCCCTCGGCTAGAGAAGAACAGTGAAAGTTAGAATATCCACATCTGAAGCAAGGGTCCACAGACCAGGACTCCTGGAGCACACAGAGTTCATCGATAAAAGAGGCCTATTGGGAATTGTCAAGCTTGGATTTGAGGCCAGCTATTTTCCAGGAAAGAACACCCAATAGATTGTTTCCAGAACTCTGAGAAGCCTGCTGATTGGTAAGGGTTTGCTGGAGTAATTGTTCCATGGGCTGGGCAGAGTAATCATTTTCGTTGGGGCTGGAGGAATCAGGGAGGTTCAGAGTGACATGGAATATTCAGTTTCCCCTGAGCGGTGAGGAAAAAAGGCCCTCAATGCTTGTAGCTTCAACTGTGCAACTTCCACCCCCATGCACAATGGTAGCAGAGACATCCCCAAGCATGTCCGATCGTGAGATGAACCTGATGGGTTTATTATACCATTGTTGGCAAAGTCCGGGGCAG
Organism: Pleurodeles waltl; assembly: GCF_031143425.1. Lineage (NCBI taxonomy): Eukaryota > Metazoa > Chordata > Amphibia > Caudata > Salamandridae > Pleurodeles > Pleurodeles waltl. Next base: position 856,156,638 of record NC_090442.1, on the reverse strand, counting down.
ATTTGAATTGAATAATGGAAATTTTGAGGGGGGAATGTCCCGACTTCCATAGCTAACAGGCCGTTGGCAGTGACCCGGTCCCTCAGGATCAATTTGATGTTATCATAGGGACTCAAAAGTTTTTGGACCAACATTGCACAAATATTATGTCTGAATGGATAAGAGAAGGGCACTTGTACTTGTGGCGGATCCAGTGTGCCATCTTGTTTATTAGCGTCCCCCTAGATTTCTGTTGCCCCGTCAGTCTTGAAACCTTTATCATAAAAATAGGCAGTCCATGTGCTCCCTATGTGCCTCAACTGAGATTTTAAAGGGCTCAAAAAACCAGCTTCCTTTCCGAAGATAGGAGTGGTTGTTGGAAAATGGAAATGGCAAATATGCACTATTTGCTAGGGTCTCTGAAGAGTAATACTTGTTGGATGCGTGATAGATTTTGGAGCATTTATTTGACTTTCTCTAACAATTCCTTGCTAACTCTACTTGTTTTTTTTTTTCGACGTGAGACAGGTTAGGGGACCTGATGGCACCTTACCTGTCTGCACTGCACCTGTGTAAGTACATCTGCAATACTGGAAACATAATTGATCCTTTATTCGCTCATTTAAATGTGCCCCTTATTTGTGTGTAAGTCCTAGTCAAGTTTCTGGACTTCTATTATCTTGTTAGATAGGATATGCACCGTTTCCCTCCTAAAATGAAAAGTTTGATCATTGGAGAGACAGCATCAGGATCCCTGATTTCTTCCTGGAATGCCTTTGATCAAGTTTGCCCTCAATTTTCCTCTCCCGAATTTGCAAAGTGAGCAAATCGATTGTGACAGGGGATGCTGGATGATGGTTCTGCTTCTAATAGTTGGCTTCCATACACAAGAGAGGTGGAGAGAGAACTAGGGAAGCTGATAAACTAAGGTATTTACAAGATGAGGCTAATTCCAGACCTTCTTAGGCGGTGCTGTTTGGGTTCTCCCTGCTCCTACAGCCTTTCTTGCCATTCCCTCAACAAAAAAAAAAACAACTTAAAAAAAAAAAATGTGGTTTAGGGCCTAGTGTCAGTTTCCTAAGGCAGTTTTTTCCCTTTACTCAAAATATCCTCCACGTCCTCAATTAACACATCTATAGTGTCCAGAGTGAAATTCTCTGCAACATGTCTCTTGGCCAATTTCCCCATAGGCCCTTGTCCTTCTACATTGTCTAATGCCTTCCTTTTCCCCATTATTACTAGTAGGTGATAACAATGTGGTACATACAATTGAATTTGAGGAAATCATCTCCTTGAGGGATAAGGCCAAGAGGAGTGGCCCAGCCCTGTCTCTCCCTAGCTCTGTTGGGCGCAGACGAGACCGCTTTTAGCCCGGTCTTTGACTGATAAGTGCCCGGGCATGTCCCACCCTGTGGTAGTACTGCTGAAATTGAAATGCTCCTCATGCTGCAAGTCAAGCCTGAGGCCTGCTCCACTGCGGCTAAGGAAGATATATATATATATATATATATATATATATAGAGAGAGAGAGAGAGAGAGAGAGAGAGAGAGAGAGAGAGAGAGAGAGAGAGAGAGAGAGAGAGAGAGAGAGAGAGAGAGAGAGAGAGATATATATATATATATATATATATATATATATATAATTATATATATATTCAGGGTGGATCGTGAAGCGGGAGCCAAGAAAAAGGGGGGTGTCTCAAAATGATTTTTTCCCAATGCATTTTTTCATAGGGATTTTGAACAGTAACAGCACACGAACCACTGGACGGCAGAAAGGTAGCTCTTGATCCAGAAACCACCCATTTGTGATTTGGTATAAATCCGTTGAGTAGTTTTCTAGTTATTAAATGAAAACCAAATTCGTTCCTCAGATTCAGAGGAAAAGCAAGGCTCTGATTGGCTGGCCGCAACCTGACAGAACATTTGTGGCCTCCATTTTGTTTCGCACACTGCCTGGAGTTGGGGAAAACAAAAAATATAAGGGGTCAGGATACAGGTATGGACCCCTCCCTCATGGGCCAAAAATTGCCCTTTTTTTCAGCGGATTCAAGGATCCTCCTCGGATGCTTTGGAAAAACAAGGCTCTGATTGGCTGGCTGCATCTGACAGAAATATTGATGTGTGCATAAAAAAAAAAACTGAAGAAATTCCCTGAAAAAAACAAAGGTTACAGTTAGATTTTAACTTGTGCTGGAAAGTAATTGTGGAAACAAGTTCCAGTTTCTCAACATAGGTATAACTGTAAGTATAATTATAACTGCTCAATTTCTATGGTTTTGTATGGGTAAAACATCAACTTAATTATAACGTCCTTGTAACCTTTTTTTTTTTTTCTTTTTCCAGTTAATTAAAAAAACTAAGATTTCAGGGAGGTTATAGTTAGGTTCACGTTTTAAATGTACCAAACCATAGAGATTAACCCGTTACAGTTAGAGTTAACTCAATAACTATAACTCGTGCCTTTCTGCTAAATAATTTTACTGCAGATGTTTCATTGATATCAATGGTGTTATTAAAGATGTCATGAGTGAAATATTATATTGGGTAATTAGTGCATGGTGAGGGCGCAAGTTATTGTTACCTTAGGGTGCAAGTTATAGTTACTTGCAATAACTCTAACAATAACAGGTGAATTTCTATGGTTTGGTGCGTTTAAAATGTGTCCCTGTAACCTTTGTTTTTTTTAATGGAATTTCTGTTTTTTAAAATTCTATTTCCTAACTATAACGTTCCTGTAACCTTTGTTTTTTTCAGCGAATATTTATATATATATATATATATATATATATATATATATATATATATATATATATATACACACATACCAATATCCTACTAGCTATAATTAGGACCAACTATTCCCATAGATGAACCATTTTTTGTTTTGCTAATAACTTTGACGCTGTTTGACAAATTTTGACAACATTTTCAAAGATAGTGTACAAATTACTTTTTTGTCAAGCGGGGGCAGAGAAAAAGGGGGGGGGGGGTCACCAAAAGCCTTTTCACTATTCTATGTCTATTGGGATTTTGCAATCTTTAGACACAGCCCGAACCGCTGAATAGAATTACACTAAATTTGTTAAAGTAATTAAAGAGAAAAGATACAGATATCTAGGGACGTGGATCCTACATGGATCCACGGGAACCAACTGGTACCTGCTGATCCAATCAAAAAGAAAGGCCCCGATTGGCCAGCTGAAACCTGAAAGGAAAGTTGTGGTGGCCATTAGTTTCATGGCTGGGCTTCCTGGGCAAAAACATAAGCCAAACACAGACAAGGGGTCAGGATAGAAGTATCCTGACCCCATTGGACAAATGGAGGGGTCTCTAAGGGACCCCTTGTGAGCAAACAAATTGCCAGATTTATTCCACAGATCCGAAGCCCAATGGGGAAGAAACCATCACCCTCTCAAACACTATACCCCGCCGCCCAAGGCCAAAGTCCATGTGCAGTTTGGGATTGGGTGCATGTGAGGGTTGGCGCTAGGACCTGAAGGCTTCGGGCGTGCGCGGTGGTCGTTGTATTAATATACGGCATTTATATATTACTTTACTTTCTTTTTTTTTTAAATAGAAATTCACTGAAAAAAACAAGGTTACTGAGAGGTTATAGTTAGGTTCACATTTTACCCACACAAAACCATAGAGAGTTATATGTATATATGTGTGTGTATATATATATATATATATATATATATATATATGTATATATATATATATGTATATATATATATATCCTCCTGCAACCCACCTCCACCAACCACTTCATGCCCTCTCATTTCAGAAACTGTTCTCCCTGCTTTCCAGCTGTTCTGTACCAGGCTTCCAGGAAGCCGAGGTAGAGCAACCTGGGATTCCTTTGTGATATAACAACAGTGGGTAACAAGCTATGTCATAGCAGTGAATTACTGGATTTCATGCTAATGGCTCTCCATTGGAGACATGCATAACAGAATGTATAACTTTTTATCTTTGATAACCACAGTGTTTTCCATAACTGCAAAACTGTGGTTGCCTACGTGGTCACAATGTCCAGGTGATGTATGCTGACCTTTTGATTTCTTTGCTCTCTTTTCTTTTTTGTTATTTCCTTGTATCTGTTGTCTGTTTTTCCAACATTTACTGGCTAATACAAGCAGATAGACAAGATCACAGTCTGAATGCTTCAATGACAAAAGAACTGCCAGTACTCTTAATATTTTCTTTAAGATTGCATCGAAGTTCAGATTCACTTTCATTACATTTCTTCATGAACTTATTTTATTTAACTATTCTGTTTTCACAGAGCTCTTGATCTAGTCGAGCCATGGTCGGAAAAAATGATACTTGAGTTAGCTTTTACTTCACTCTACAGGGGGTTTGCTCCTAGCTAAACACAATCAGGCACAAAATTAAATTAACACTAGTAGGATCTGTCTGTAATTACGTCCTTCAAAGAGCACAGCATTCTCAGTGATGGTACATTTTATTTTACGCCATGTTTTGATTCCAGTATAGTACTCTTTCTATGGATAAAGCTGGCTTTATTACTGGATTAGTGAAAATTGCTTCCTGTATGTGATTTGCAATTAAAAGTATGCAGGGCATGGTTGCCCAAAAAAGGCACTACAATTAATAAAAGTGATTTCTGCACAGGTGCTAAAGCTGACTTGTATATTACTGTGATTTTATTGTTGAACAGTGCATGTTATTATTTCAACTGATATTTATTTGAACTACTAAATTTCTAATTGGTTACCACTAAAATAAAAGTATATTTTACATTGTTAGTGAGCTTCATTTTTTAACTGACCTACTTTGACTTTGTGTGTAAAAGACCAAGTCAAGCACTCTGCACACTGGTCACAACCAATTTGCTATTGGGGCTCTGTGTCTGAATGTGCGGAAACTCCTGAAAGTACGTCAGCATGTTGGAGTGGTGCCTATATAGTCCCCGCACATAATTTCTTGAGTGGACTGTCACTGTGGAGGTGAACAGCGTCACCTACCAGCGTGCAGGTGTACTGCTGAAAATTTCCCTTATACCATCTGACGGCTGAGGAATATTCTAAAGGCAAGGAATCTATGGCCTGAATCTCTACCAGAAAGAGGGTTATTGAAGAAACGTACCTTAGGTCCTGATTTTTACTTCAGCAGAAGGAAAAGCCTGTCCACCGAAGTCCCAAGGGGTAGGGTGCTGCTAGTGTTGCAGCCTCCCTGCCAGGGCCATTATGAGTTTCCCGCTAGGTCAGCGGACGGAAACTCAGTTTCCGCCCGCTTGCCCAGAGGGAAATGGCCTATAGCATTGTCTCTGGCTTGTAATAGAGCCAGCGACAATGCTGTAGTGTGTAGGATGCACCAGTCGCAATGTTCACTGTATGCACAGCAGACAGTGAACATTGCAATGGGGCTTGCCAGTACAGGTGCCCTCCTGAAGCCCCCTGAACCCTGTCTCCGCCAGCCTTTTCATGGCAGTGTTACCTCCATGAAATCACTGGTGGAGAAGGGGGTCGTAATCTTGCAGCGCTCCCCAGCCGGATTAGGACCGCCAGACCATCATGTAGTCAAAATCTGTCAGTGTTGGCAGATCGACTGCGGCACTACTGCAGTGGCCGTAATGTTGCGCTCAGAACGCTGTATTGGCGGCAGTCCAGACCACCAGAGTCGTAATGAGACCCTTAGTCTTTGGTACATAAGAACATTATGTATACAAAACATTAATTTATTCTTAAATTGATTATCCATCTACTAGGATCGTACATGATGAACGTTGTAAAGTCGGAAACACAGCCAACATGTGTTTTGCTCTATGTTCCCTGTGAACCTATGGATTTTTCAAGGCTGTACAAAAAGTAAAAAAATAAAAGATATATCATAATTGAAATGTATTCAATTCCACCTCATGTAGACACAGTGTGTACTATAGACAAGAAAACAGGCAGTGTGTGTGTGTGTGTGTGTGTGTATATATATATATATATATATATATAAATATATATATCAGAAATAATAAACAGAATTCCATGCCACAGATTACATTTTAATTGATATGTACAGTGTACACCTTCTGCTGTGCTCTGTTCCTGAGGTGACCATCTTCTGCGGCATATTATCGTTTGATCTGTGAGGCTCTTATTTGCTTCATTGCTACTTGTTGCTGTTTATAAACCATAGAGCAGCATGCTCCATTAATTTCTGTCTGGTAGACTGCACCATATATTACTTTCTGTACTAGTTTACATAGGCAAATTCTTACTGCAATATTGCAGGATATGTACCAGCTACTGCATTGTGCGTGTTTATTTAGCTGGTGTTTCTGTATTCCTTCATACCCTTTTCAACTTTTTTAAAGTGTTTTCATTAGGGAAGATACTATGGCATCCCAACACCACCGCCCTGCTCGACAACCTCGGCCTCAAGCAACTGGTGAACACCGCCACCCACATCGCCGGACACACGCTTGACCCTATCTTCTTCGCCAGCAAACACATCTTCTTCATGCCACACCTCCGCTCTACACTGGACCGACCACAGCTGTGTCCACTTCACATTCCGACGCGAGACCCGCCACCTCCGCACTCAACCCATCCCTCGTCGACAGTGGAACAATATCCCCGAAGAGCAACTCTTCTCCGCACTCGCCGCCAACCAACCCACCCTCACCACCGACCCCAACGACGCAGCCCTCAGCCTCACGAACTGGCTCTCCAACTGCGCAGACAACCTTGCTCCCCTCAAACGCACAGGCCAACACCAAAAAACCTCTCTGGTTCTCTGACACCCTCAAAGAATCAAAGAAAACTTGTCGCGCCCTCGAGAAGGCCTGGAGCAAGGACCACACCGCAGACAACATGACCGCCCTCAAGAACGCTACCCGCGAACACCACCACCTGATCCGCGCTGCCAAAAGGAACTTTTTCACCGACAGACTGGACAAAAACAGCCACAACAGCAGAGAACTTTTTAGCATCGTCAAGGAGTTCTCCAACCCCAACGCCGTCACACCCTCACAAGATCTGTGCGACTCCCTCGACACCTTCTTCCATCGCAAGATCAGTGACCTCCACGACAGCTTCGGACACCAGACCCAACCAAGCATCACCGAACCCGCACCCCCGGCCATCACCCTCAACGACTGGACCCACATCAAACCTGAAGAAACCAAAACCATCATGAACTCTATCCACTCCGGCGCCCAATCGGACCCCTGCCCTCACTTCATCTTTAATAAAGCTGACGACATCATCGCCCCGCACCTCCAGGCCGTCATCAACTCTTCTTTTTCTTCTGCTACCTTCCCCGAATGCTGGAAGCACGCCGAAGTCAACGCCCTACTAAAGAAACCTAATGCTGACCCGAGCGACCTGAAAAACCTCCGCCCCATCTCACTCCTGCCCTTCCCAGCCAAGGTAATAGAGAAGACCGTCAACAAACAGCTGACCACCTTCCTGGAAAACAACAACCTGCTCGACCCTTCACAAACCGGATTCCGGACCAACCACAGCACGGAAACCGCCCTCATCTCAGTCACAGACGACATCAGAACCCTGATGGACAACGGTGAAACAGTCGCCCTCATCCTCCTCGACCTCTCGGCTGCCTTCAACACCGTCTGTCACCGCACCCTAATCACCCGCCTCCGCTCCACCAGGATCCAAGGCCAGGCCCTGGACTGGATCGCCTCCTTCCTCTCAAACCGTTCCCAAAGAGTTTACCTCCCACCGTTTCGCTCAGACCCCACCAAGATCATCTGCGGCATACCTCAAGGCTCATCGCTCAGCCCGACACTCTTCAATGTCTACATGAGCCCCCTCGCCGACATCGTACGCAAGCACGACATCATCATCACCTCCTACGCCGACACCCAACTTATACTCTCCCTCACCAAGGACCCTGCCAGCGCCAAGACCAACCTACAAGAGGGTATGAAGGACGTTGCAGATTGGATGAGACTCAGCCGCCTAAAGCTGAACTCTGACAAAACGGAAGTCCTCATCCTCGGCAACACCCCATCCGCCTGGGACGACTCCTGGTGGCCCACGGCCCTCGGCACCGCACCGACCCCTGCAGACCACGCCGCAACCTCGGCTTCATCTTGGACCCTCTTATCACCATGACCAAGCAAGTCAACGCCGTGTCCTCCGCCTGCTTCATCACCCTCCGCATGCTCTGCAAGATCTTTCGCTGGATCCCCGCCGACACTAGAAAAACCGTGACCCACGCCCTCGTCACGAGCCGCCTGGACTACGGCAACACCCTCTACGCTGGGACCACCGCCAAACTCCGAAAACGCCTGCAACGTATTCAAAACGCCTCAGCCCGCCTCATCCTCGACGTACCCCGCAACAGCCGCATCTCCGCACACCTGAGACACCTGCATTGGCTCCCAGTCAGCAAAAGGATCACCTTCCGACTTCTCACCCACGCACACAAAGCCCTCCACAACAAGGGACCGGAATACCTCAACCGACGCCTCACCTTCTACGTCCCCACCCGCCTCCTCCGTTCCTCTGGCCTCGCGCTCGCTGCTGTCCCTCGCATCCGCCGCTCCACGGCGGGTGGGAGGTCCTTCTCCTTCCTGGCAGCCAAGACCTGGAACTCCCTCCCCACCAGCCTCAGGACCACTCCGCATTCCGGAGACTCCTAAAAACCTGGCTTTTCGAGCAGCAGTAACCCCCCCCCCCCCCCTTTTCCCCTAGCGCCTTGAGACCCGCACGGGTGAGTAGCGCGCTTTATAAATGTTAATGATTTGATTGGATTTGATTTGGCATCTATGAGAAGGCCAGCCCAATGAATTTGGGGAAGTCCATTTGTGTCCATTTTGGTGATCAGGAACTATGACAGGCACTGCCTCAGAGACTTTGTCATGTGTCTGTGTTTATTGTGGCAAAATCTTAGATAAGAGAACATTTACTTGGGTCTGTGTGCATATCTGGTTTGTTTGCAGGTGGTTATGGCTTTTTACAAGTAGCAGAGAGGGATTTGAGGGCCACAGAAATTAATCTGACTAATTTGTAGGTATGCAGAAGAGGTTATTTCTGAGAGATAATGACAGATAGTTGAGCCTTGGGTGTTTAATGATCTTGAAAATATTTTGTGTGGAGGAAGATGAGGTTGAAATTCAGAAAAAAACTTTGACAGATATGAATAGTATGTAAGTCTGTATATTCCTCAGAATTGGGTCTTAAGCTGATCGGGGCCTTGTGATATTGAATTCTGTGGAGAAGATGAGTGCTTTAGTTGAAAGCAAGTGTAGAATTTGCTGTTGTACGTGCAGCAAATATTTAACTTAGCTAGGGTAAAGGCAAGTTTCTGAGAGTGTGTAAGACTGGAAGGGCATCTTGTAGCAGCTAGCAGGCAAAAATGAATGAACGGCTGTTTGATTAATTTGTTTAAATTAGTTGTCAGGAAGCAGTCCTCTTAAAACAAAAAACAAGATTACCAACTTTCTGTATGGGTGTTGTTGTCATATTTCAGCCTGCCTGTGCTTTTTGTTCCCTAACTGTTGACACAGTATTTAAGGCACTCTTTTATGCATGTTTCACTGTTTTATAGTTAGTTAGGTGCCATGTACTCTGTTATGCACGTTTCACTAGTTTCTACTTGGTCAAGTGCCATGTACTCTGCTGTACATGTTATTTAGGCATTCCATGTACTTTAGTTTGAACGCACTGCTTACCTAACTGCTAATGCAACAGGTGAGGCTGATTAGTTAAAACCCCCTTTCCTGCTGACATCAATGTTGCGAAATGCTTGATGGTTGTTGATTTGTTCAACTGCCCTAACAAACGGTGCTGTTTAGTTGAAAGCTTCTGATTCCTGCAGACCTCGGGGTCACCTGAGGCGTGCCTGTTTATTTGTTCAACTGCTTTAACAGGTGGTGTTACTTAGGTAAAAACTTCCTATTGACCTCAAAGTCGTCTGGTATACTTGCTTGTTGTTGCTTTTTCCAGCTGTCCTGCCATCTAACTAAAGGACTCCAGTACCTGCCAGAGACAGCCTTTTAATTGGCAATAAATGCTCATATATTCTGGAAGGCTTCAGATAAACACTTGTATGTCAGACAAAAAATGCAGCTTTCCAACTCAGTCCTGCTTTGCTTTGTCGGTCTGTCTTGAGAGAGAGTTGTCTCTTCTGTCAGCGTCATCCTTGGGTTCTGAACCATGCTGCCTGCAAAAAGAATCACCTGGAAGGTGGGGGACCAGCAGCCCCTCCATCTATTTGAGACAGCTCTAGCAACCTTGAACCCTGGAACATGGTCGATCAGCCAGCAAACCCCTCTTTGAACTCCAATTCATTGAGACAGCCACCAACAACCTTAATTCCCCTTTGTCTTGACTACAACCATTTTCTCTCCGTTTATTGCTCCAGTGATTCCAGTTCTTTACAAAGACATCAGGTTAGTGCACTAACCAGATGCTTCAAGTTTTGGTATTCCCTTTTTCTTCAAGTGTACCCTAGCGATTTGAGTTTGAATAGGAAAGCCTTGGCCAAGGAAAGGGGCTAGTTGGGTGAAGTAACAAAACATTATAGACAAATATAGATTTCAGAATCATGTGAGCAGAAGCTAAAATATATGCACTCTGGATTCAGCACAGATGTCTGTGCTCAAGGGCCCTTCACATGTACACAAATTCCTTAAAGTAATTCTTGTTTGGTAAGTTTCATTAAGTACATTAGGCTGGTTGTAAAACATTAATGCATGGTTTTCTGAAATTGCGTTCTTGTTGCAAAACACTTATCCTGATTGAAGGAGTGTGACTTGCCTATAGAACTTAAAGGGTCCTGTTCAAAAGAATTAACACCCATCCTTTCCACAGGAACTCTAGAGGACACCGTAACTGTTGAGCACGCGCTCTCTTTCTCTCTATCTATCTCTCTCTCTCTATCTATCTCTCTCTCTCTCTCGTTCTGTGTATATATATATATATATATATATATATATATATATATGTATATAAATGTTCAATGGCATGTGTAGCTGCAGATACACATGCTGTGCATTATTCTGCCATCTAGTGTTGGTCTCGGAGTGTTACAAGTTGTTTTTCTTCTAAGAAGTGTTTTCGAATCACGAGATCGAGTGACTCTTCCTCTTTTTGGTTCCATTGCGCATGGACATCGACTCCATTGTTAGATTGTTTTCTTTCCACCGTCGGGTTCGGACGTGTTTCCTCTCGCTCCGAGATTTCGATTTGGAAAACTTTAAAAATCTCTCTCGTCGGTATTGTTTTGATCGGGTTTATATCTTCCATTGACACAGCGGTACCGTCGGGGAAAAAACAACTTTATTCGCCCTTCGCAGCACGCGCGCACCCAACTCGGGCCTATTCGGGCTGACCACGTGGAAGCTTCATGGATTGGACTCCATTCCGGTTCTGTCCTCGGTGTCACGAGAAATACCCATATACAGACCAGCATCTGATCGAAAAAGACTCTTCGAGACCGAGGGCACGACGTCTCGAAATGGCGTCGAGAAGCAATGAACATTTCGACCTGCAGGAGGAACAAATGATGCACAGCGGTCTTGGTTCGAGATTCCGAATGCGAACAGGAATCCGAAGAAGACAGACTGGTCACAGCAGGACAACATGTGAGTACGCCTGCCCCTGTACCCTCACAACGGAAAAACATAAGGTCCTGGGTATGCCACTGCCGGAAGTCCTTTGCTCTGGCCGAAAAAAGACTACTGTTGACCAACTTACCAGTTCGGCACCGAAAAAGGCCACTGCTCCTAAAACATCGGCGGCAACAAAGATCTCCGTGTCCGACTCCAGCAAACATCATTTTTCGAAGTCCAAATTAAAAAATCACTTTCGGGGCTGAGAGGATCGACAGCATCATCTTTTTCGGTCCCAAAAAAGCCTGCTTTGGAGCCAAAAAGGCCAGCATACACAGAGGAACATGGACTTTCAAAAAGACTTAAAGAAAGCCAAAAAACCTCTGAAGAGGAGTATCAAGTACAACCAATACTTGAAGTTATGGATGAAAGGCAGTCCAGGATCCACATCCATAAAGAAACAGGCAGAATCCAGACAGCACCTCCTCTGAAACCAAAAAGAAAGATAGCCTTTCAGGAGGAATTGGACACTATGCAGCCTCCAGCAAAAGTGCCAAAGCAGAAGGAGAAACCACCATCTCCTCAATCTCCTCCTCCTCATTCTCCTCCTAACACTCCACACCTACCTACCTCTCCTCCTACTAGTCCTACACCCATGCAGTCACCCACTCACTCGTTTGACTCACAACAGGACAATGTGGATCCATGGGACATTTATGATCCAGATCCCATTCCTTGTAATGACCCAGACAGCTATCCCTCTAAACCTTCACCACCTGAGGATAGCACGGTCTACAATCAAGTTATAACTAGGGCTGCAGCATACCATGGGGGGTCACCATGCATACAGAACCCCTAAAAGAGGATTTCTTGTTTAACACCCTATCCTCAACACACTCTAAATATCCGTGCCTCCCTATGCTCCCGGGCATGTTAAAACATGCAGATCAGATATTTAGTGAACCTGTTAAGGCACGTATAATAACACCCAGGATAGACAAAAAATATAAAACTCCACCCTCTGATCCTGATTACATTACCCATCAGTTACCTCCAGATTATGTGGTTGTTAGCGCTGCCAGAAAAAGAGCAGCCAGTCAGTCACCAGGAGGATAGCCAACTCACAAGCACTGTTAGCTCGCTATGACAGAGCCCATTGGGACGAGATCCAAGACATGATCCAGCATCTCCCCAACGAACACCAAAAGAGGGCACAACAAATAGTGGAAGAAGGGCGAGCCATTACTAACAATCAAATTTGATCTGCCCTAGATGCAGCCGACACCGCTGCTAGAAGTGTCAATACTGCAGTCACAATACGCAGGCATGCATGGCTCAGATCCTCTGGTTTTAAACCAGAAATACAGCAGGCTGTGTTAAATATGCCTTTCAACAACAAGCATCTTTTTGGTCCAGAAGTTGACGCAGCCATAGAAAAATTAAGAAAGGATTCAGACACGGCAAAAGCAATGGGCGCACTATATTCCACACCATACAGGGGATCCTTTTGAAAACCTCAGTTTCGAGGTGGGGTCAGACCGCAGACAACAGAGGCATCCGTACCAACCACAATACCAACAAGGTGGTTTTAGGGGCACGTATAGAGGACAGTACCCCAGAAATAGAAACCTCTAAGCAACCTCTGCAGCACCCTAAACAGTGACTTTTCTCAATCCCTTCCACTCCACACCTCTCCTGTGGGGGGAAGACTACAACAGTTCCACACAAATTGGCAAAACATTACCACAGACAATTGGGTACTATCAATTATCCGCAATGGCTATTGCCTAGAATTGATACACACTCCCCCAAATATACCACCAAGGTCACACAAACTATCCACAGAACACATCAGTCTGTTACAAGAAGAAGTCCAATCTCTACTACTCAAACAAGCAATAGAATTGGTACCACAATCTCAAATAGGGAAAGGAGTTTACTCACTGTATTTCCTAATTCCCAGAAAGGATGGCACCCTCAGGCCAATATTATATCTCAGGGACCTCAATCTTTACATCCTGTCAGAACTTTTTCACATGGTAACTCTACAGGATGTTATCCCACTACTCCAAAAATACGATTTCATGACAGCACTAGACCTCAAAGATGCGTATTTTCATATACTCATCCATCCTGCACACAGAAAATCTCAGGTGTGTCATTCATGGAAAGCACTATCAGTTCAAAGTGTTGCCCTTTGGAATAACAACAGCCCCAAGGGTATTCACAAAGTGCCTAGCGGTAGTCGCAGCCTACCTAAGAAGACAACATATACATGTCTTTCCATATCTAGACGATTGGCTAGTAAAATCAAACAGCCATACACAATGCCAAAATCATACGCATTACGTAATACAAACCTTGAACATACTAGAGTTCTCAATAAACTACCAAAAATCACATCTACAACCGGCACACATACAACAGTATTAGGGTGCAATAGTAAATACTCAGCAAGCGCTAGCATGTCCAAATACACAAAGGATACAAGCATTCCAAAATGTAATCACACAAATACAAACAAATCAACGTTACACTTGCAGATTTGTCATAAAGATTTTAGGGATGATGGCATCATGTATTTCAATTGTTCCACACGCAAGACTAAACATGCGGCCCTTACAACAGTGCCTTGCACAACAATGGTCACAGGCACACGGTCAACTTCAAGATCTAGTGTTGATAGACTGCCAAACATGCATGTCCCTTTAGTGGTGGAATTCCACAAATCTAAACAAAGGGTGGCCATTTCAAGACCATGTGCCTCAGACCATAATTACAACAGATGCATCAATGATTGGTTGGGGAACTCACCTAAACAATCGCAACATTTAAGGGCAATGGGATGCCAAACACAGGTAGCTACATATACATCACTTGGAGTTGTTAGCTGTCTTCCTAGCACTCAAAGCTTTTCAACCTCTTCTCACACAGAAGAATGTTCGGACAACATGACAACCATGTATTACCTTAACAAACATAAATGTTCATTTTGGAGATAAGCACTTCACTGTCTACGTTGAATAAGGATAATTGGCATTTGTAGCTGATATTTGCAAGTCATAAGCAAATGTCAGCAGTAGGTGCTAAATCCCCATCACTCTCATCTGTTTGTTGATCTACCTGCTGTAATGTAAGTTTGATCACTGCTAATTGTGCCTAATTGTTCACTAGTGTGGACCACATTTAGTAGCTCATACTTTTGTACCAAATAATCATAGTTGAAATCCTTGAGCATTTCTGCCTTGCAGTGTGGCTATTTTATTAACCTTAGCCTCTTTATTAGCCACTACATTCAGATACTACACTTCCTATTTGACGCATACCCCAGTAATTCAGCATGCTGAACACAGGTGATGTTATTGTAATTGTTAGACCTGTCACCCTTATGGTGCTTGTAAATCATGATATTCTAAATGAAAATGAATAATTACCTGAGATCCTCCAGAGCTCTGCTGTGGTGGCCACTACTAAACAGAAAGAGGTAGCAGAACTAAAAATGGAAAACAGACTAATAAAAACAAAAGTAAAGTACAGAAAAAAAAAGAAAGGACTACAAAAAGGGAAGGAGACATCATAGAAGGACGAGAGGCAGAGGAGGAGTTATCGGGGCTCAATGGAGAAATAGATGAAGAGTTAATGTGTCCTAGAGAGGGAGAGAGCCAACGAGCAGAACAGAGGAAACAGCTGGAGTGCGGTGGGAGAAAGAGTTTTTGAAAGTGCGGAGGCAGAGGCCCCAAGGGACCCGTGCAGCGACAAGACAGCCAGGTTTCAACCAAAACCCTGGTAACAAGGAAGATACTGAGCCATGCCGCAAGATCGACGAGCAACACAATCTCTCAAGGACCAGAGAACTGAGAAGATGGGTCTGACAGAGAGGCCTTTGGACTTGCCACGCTCCAGGAGGAGTGTGGCTTCAGTGGGTGGATGATAGAGTACAGGCAGGATAGGGAAAAGTAAGAAAGCATTTTAAGTAATAATGAAAGCGAGAGAAGCCTCAAACATAAGGATATTTCTGTTTCTTTTTGTGTTTATTTGCACCAAGCTAACTTTTAACCCCTTCTGTGCCCAGGATGTAATGTTTACGTCCTGAGGCACAGTGCTCCTGTGCCTAGGATGTAACCATTACGTCCTAGGCACAGAGCCCAGAGGGAGCACTCCCTCTGTGGGGTTCCCTCCCCACCCCCCCAAGGCAGGGATGGAAGGGGAAGCCCTTCCCCTTCCACCCCCAACCTCCCCACCCCCCGTGACGTCAGCGCACTGATTGTCACAGGGCCTCCTCCCATCGCGCTGGAAGCTCAGCTTCCAGTGTGATCGGAAGAGAAATGCAAAGCATTTCTCTTCCGATCACGTGGGGGAGGCCCAGAGAGGCTTCAAAGGGAAGGAAAGTAATTTCCTTCCCTTTGAAGTCTCTCTGAGCGTTTCAAAAGCTGGTTTGCAAAGCAATCCGGCTTTTGAAACGCCCACTAGACACCAGGGATTTCTTTAAAAAAATTAAACTGGCATGAGGGAGCGACCCATTGGGCAAGGGTTGCTCCCATGGGAGGCATTTTTTTTTTAAGGCCTTTTCTGCCCCCCCCCCCCTTCCCGGGGGCAGAAACCTCTAGGCACCAGGGATAATTTGTTTTTTCTTTTCTTTTTTATTTTAGAGGTGGGGAGCGACCCCTTAGGCAAAGGTCGCTCCCATAGGGGGCAAATTATATTTAGGCCATTTCTGCCCCCCTTGGGGGCAGATTGGCCTATTGTTATGAGGCCAATCTGCCCCCAAGGGGGACAGAAACCACTAGACACCAGGGAGTTTTTTTTTGTGTGTGAATTTCACGTAAGTGGAGCGACCCCTTAAGCAAAGGTCGGTCCCCTGAGGGGCAAACTGTATTTAGACCATTTCTGCCCCCCTTGGGGGCAAATCGGACGATTTTAGGTCAATCTGCCCCCAAGGGGGGAACAAACAACTAGGCACCGGGGATCTTTTTTTTTGCGCCAATGTCACACAGGGGAGACCCCATAGGCAAGGGTCGCTCCCCAGGGGGTTGGGGGGGAATTTATTTTAGGCCATTTCGGCCCCCCCTGGGGCCAGCTGAGCTAGAGGCCAAAATCCACAGGTAAGCACTTTGTTAAAAACACCTCTGTTTTCTGTGAAAAAATGTGATGTGTCCACGTTGCGTTTTGTGCCATTTCCTTTCGTGGGCGCTAGGCCTACCCACACAACTGAGGTACCATTTTTATCGGGAGACTTGGGGGAACGCTGGGTGGAAGGAAATTTGTGGCTCCTCTCAGAGTCCAGAACTTTCTGTCACCGAAATGAGAGGAAAAAGGGTTTGTTTGGTCAAATTTTGAGGTTTGCAAAGGATTCTGGGTAACAGAACCTGGTCAGATCCCCACAAGTCACCCCATCTTGGATTCCCCTAGGTGTCTAGTTTTCAAAAATGCGCTGGTTTGCTAGGTTTCCCCAGGTGCTGGCTGAGCTAGAGGCCAAAATCCACAGGTAAGCACTTTGGTAAAAACACCTCTGTTTTCTGTGAAAAAATATGATGTCTCCACGTTGTGTTTTGGGCCATTTTCTTTCGTGGGCGCTAGGCCTACCCACACAAGTGAGGTACCATTTTTATCAGGAGACTTGGGGGAACGTTGGGTGGAAGGAAATTTGTGGCTTCTCTCCGATTCCAGAACCTTCTGTCACCGAAATGAGAGGAAAAAGTGTTTTTTGGGTCAAATTTTGAGGTTTGAAAAGGATTCTGGGTAACAGAACCTGGTCAGATCCCCACAAGTCACCCCATCTTGGATTCCCCTAGGTGTCTAGTTTTCAAAAATGCGCTGGTTTGCTAGGTTTCCCCAGGTGCCGGCTGAGCTAGAGGCCAAAATCCACAGGTAGGCACTGTTTTCTGTGAAAAAAATGTATGTGTCCACTTTGTGTTTTGTGCCATTTCCTTTCGTGGGCGCCAGGCCTACCCACACAAGTGAGGTACCATTTTTATCGGGAGACTTGGGGGAAAGTTGGGTGGAAGGAAATTTGTGGCTCCTCTCAGATTCCAGAACTTTCTGTCACTGAAATGAGAGGAAAAAGTGTTTTTGAGGTTTGCAAAGGATTCTGGGTAACAGAACCTGGTCAGAGCCCCACAAGTCACCCCAGCTTGGATTCCCCTAGGTATCTAGTTTTAAAAAATGCGCTGGTTTGCTAGGTTTCCCCAGGTGCCGACTGAGCTAGAGGCCAAAATCCACAGGTAGGCACTTTGTTAAAAACACCTCTGCTTTCTGTGAAAAAATGTGATGTGTCCACGTTATGTTTTGTGCCATTTCCTTTCGTGGGCGCAAGGCCTACCCACACAACTGAGGTACCATTTTTATCGGGAGACTTGGGGGAACGCTGGGTGGAAGGAAATTTGTGGCTCCTCTCAGATTCCAGAACTTTCTGTCACCGAAATGAGAGGAAAAAGTGTTTGTTTGGTCAAATTTTGAGGTTTGCAAAGGATTCTGGGTAACAGAACCTGGTCAGATCCCCACAAGTCACCCCATCTTGGATTCCCCTAGGTGTCTAGTTTTCAAAAATGCACTGGTTTGCTATGTTTCCCCAGGTGCTGGCTGAGCTAGAGGCCAAAATCCACAGGTAGGCACTTTGTAAAAAACACCTGTTTTCTGTGAAAAAATTTGATGTGTCCACGTTGTGTTTTGGGCCATTTCCTTTCGTGGGCGCTAGGCCTACCCACACAAGTGAGGTACCATTTTTATCAGGAGACGTGGGGGAATGCTGGGTGGAAGGAAATTTGTGGCTCCTCTCAGATTCCAAAACTTTCTGTCACTGACATGAGAGGAAAAAGTGTTTTTGAGGTTTGCAAAGGATTCTGGGTAACAGAACCTGGTCAGATCCCCACAAGTCACCCCATCTTGGATTCCCCTAGGTGTCTAGTTTTCAAAAATGCACTGGTTTGCTAGGTTTCCACAGGTAGGCACTTTGTAAAAAAACACCTGTTTTCTGTGAAAAAATTTGATGTGTCCACGTTGTGTTTTGGGCCATTTCCTTTTGTGGGCGCTAGGCCTACCCACACAAGTGAGGTACCATTTTTATCAGGAGACTTGGGGGAACGTTGGGTGGAAGGAATTATGTGGCTCCTCTCAGATTCCAGAACTTTCTGTCACTGAAATGAGAGGAAAAAGTGTTTTTTGGTCAAATTTTGAGGTTTGCAAAGGATTCTGGGTAACAGAACCTGGTCGAATCCCCACAAGTCACCCTATCTTGGATTCCCCTACGTGTCTAGTTTAAAAAAATGTGCTGGTTTGCTAGATTTACCCAGGTGCTGGCTGAGCTAGAAGCCAAAATCCACAGGTAGGCACTGTTTTCTGTGAAAAAATGTGATGTGTCCACGTTTTGTTTTGGGCCATTTCCTTTCGTGGGCGCTAGGCCTACCCACACAAGTGAGGTACCATTTTTATCGGGAGACTTGGGGGAACGCTGGGTGGAAGGAAATTTGTGGCTCCTCTCAGATTCCAGAACTTTCTGTCACTGAAATGAGAGGAAAAAGTGTTTTTGAGGTTTGCAAAGGATTCTCTGTAACAGAACCTGGTCAGAGCCCCACAAGTCAACCCAGCTTGGATTCCCCTAGGTGTCTAGTTTTCAAAAATGCGCTAGTTTGCTAGGTTTCCCCAGGTGCCGGCTGAGCTAGAGGCCAAAATCCACAGGTAGGCACTGTTTTCTGTGAAAAAATGTGATGTGTCCACGTTGTGTTTTGGGCCATTTCCTTTCGTGGGTGCCAGGCCTACCCACACAAGTGAGGTTCCATTTTTATCCCGAGACTTGGAGGAACGCTGGGTGGAAGGAAATTTGTGGCTTCTCTCAGATTCCAGAACTTTCTGTCACCGAAATGAGAGGAAAAAGTGTTTGTTTGGTGAAATTTTGAGGTTTGCTAATGATTCTGGGTAACAGAACCTGGTCAGATCCCCACAAATCACCCCATCTTTGATTCCCCTAGGTGTCTAGTTTTAAAAAATGCACTGGTTTGCTAGGTTTCCCCAGGTGCGGCTGAGCTAGAGGCCAAAATCCACAGGTAGGCACTTTGTAAAAAACACCTGTTTTCTGTGAAAAAATGTGATGTGTCCACGTTGTGTTTTGGGCCATTTCCTTTCGTGGGGGCTAGGCCTACCCACACAAGTGAGGTACCATTTTTATCAGGAGACGTGGGGGAATGCTGGGTGGAAGGAAATTTGTGGCGCCTCTCAGATTCCAGAACTTTCTGTCACTGAAATGAGAGGAAAAAGTGTTTTTGAGGTTTGCAAAGGATTCTGGGTAACAGAACCTGATCAGAGCCCCACAAGTCACCCCAGCTTGGATTCCCCTAGGTGTCTAGTTTTCGAAAATGTGCTGGTTTGCTACGTTTTCCCAGGTGCCGGCTGAGCTAGAGGCCAAAATCCACAAGTAGGCACTTTGTAAAAAAAACACCTCTGTTTTCTGTGAAAAAAATGTGCTGTGTCCACGTTGTGTTTTGGGCCATTTCCTTTCATGGGCGCTAGGCCTACCCACACAATTGAGGTACCATTTTTATCAGGAGACTTGGGGGAACGCTGGGTGGAAGGAAATTTGTGGCTCCTCTCAGATTCCAGAACATTCTGTCACCGAAATGAGATGAAAAAGTGTTTTTTGGGTCAAATTTTTAGGTTTACAAAGGATTCTGGGTAACAGAACCTGGTCAGATCCCCACAGGTCACCCCATCTTGGATTCCCCTAGGTGTCTAGTTTTCAAAAATGCGCTGGTTTGCAAGGTTTCCCCAGGTGCAGGCTGAGCTAGAGGCCAAAATCCACAGGTAGGCACTGTTTTCTGTGAAAAAATGTGATGTGTCCACGTTGCGTTTTGTGCCATTTCCTTTCGTGGGCGCTAGGCCTACCTACACAAGTGAGGTACCATTTTTATCGGGAGACTTGGGGGAACGCTGGGTGGAAGGAAATTTGTGGCTCCTCTCCGATTCCAGAACTTTCTGTCACTGAAGTGAGAGGAAAAAGTGTTTTTGAGGTTTGCAAAGGATTCTGGGTAACAGAACCTGGTCAGAGCCCCACAAGTCAACCCAGCTTGGATTCCCCTATGTGTCTAGTTTCCAAAAATGCGCTAGTTTGCTAAGTTTCCCCAGGTGCCGGCTGAGCTAGAGGCCAAAATCCAGAGGTAGGCACTTTGTAAAAAAAACACCTCTGTTTTCTGTGAGAAAATGTGATGTGTCCACGTTGTGTTTTGTGCCATTTCCTTTCGTGGGCGCTAGGCATACCCACAAAACAGAGGTACCATTTTTATTGGTAGACTTGGGGGAACGCTGGGTGGAAGGAAATTTGTGCCTCCTCTCAGATTCCAGAACTTTCTGTCACCGAAATGAGGAAAAAGTGTTTTTTGGGTCAAATTTTGAGGTTTGCAAAGGATTCTGGGTAACAGAACCTGGTCAGATCCCCACAAGTCACCCCATCTTGGATTCCCCTAGGTGTCTAGTTTTCAAAAATGCGCTGGTTTGCTAGGTTTCCCCAGGTGCTGGCTGAGCTAGAGGCCAAAATCCACAGGTAGGCACTGTTTTCTGTGAAAAAATGTGATGTGTCCACATTGTGTTTTGGGCCATTTCCTTTCGTGGGCGCCAGGCCTACCCACACAAGTGAGGTACCATTTTTATCCGGAGACTTGGAGAAACGCTGGGTGGAAGGAAATTTGTGGCTCCTCTCGGATTCCAGAACTTTCTGTCACCGAAATGAGGAAAAAGTGTTTTTTGGGTCAAATTTTGAGGTTTGCAAAGGATTCTGGGTAACATAACCTGGTCAGATCCCCACAGGTCACCCCATCTTGGATTCCCCTAGGTGTCTAGTTTTCAAAAATGCGCTGGTTTGCTAGGTTTCCCCAGGTGCTGGCTGAGCTAGAGGCCAAAATCCACAGGTAGGCACTGTTTTCTGTGAAAAAATGTGATGTGTCCACATTGTGTTTTGGGCCATTTCCTTTCGTGGGCGCCAGGCCTACCCACACAAGTGAGGTACCATTTTTATCCGGAGACTTGGAGAAACGCTGGGTGGAAGGAAATTTGTGGCTCCTCTCAGATTCCAGAACTTTCTGTCACCGAAATGAGGAAAAAGTGTTTTTTGGGTCAAATTTTGAGGTTTGCAAAGGATTCTGGGTAACATAACCTGGTCAGATCCCCACAAGCCACCCCATCTTGGATTCCCCTAGGTGTCTAGTTTTCAAAAATTCACTGGTTTGGTAGGTTTCCCCAGCTGCTGGGTGAGCTAGAGGCCAAAATCCACAGGTAGGCACTTTGTAAAAAACACCTCTGTTTTCTGTGAAAAAATGTGATGTGTCCACGTTGTGTTTTGGGCCATTTCCTTTCGTGGGCGCTAGGCCTACCCACACAAGTGAGGTACCATTTTTATCAGGAGACTTAGGGGAACGCTGGGTGGAAGGAAATGTATGGCTCCTCTCAGATTCCAGAACTTTCTGTCACTGAAATGAGATGAAAAAGTGTTTTTGGGTCAGATTTTGAGGTTTGCAAAGGATTCTGGGTAACAGAACCTGGTCAGATCCCCACAAGTCACCCCAGCTTGGATTCCCCTAGGTGTCTAGTTTTCAAAAATGCGTTGGTTTGCTAGGTTTTCCCAGGTGCCGACTGAGCTAGAGGTCAAAATCCAAAGGTAGGCACTTTGCAAACAACACCTCTGTTTGCTGTGACAAAATGTGATGTGTCCACGTTGTGTTTTGAGCCATTTCCTTTCGTGGGCGCTAGGCCTAGCCACACAAGTGAGGTACCATTTTTATCGGTAGACTTGGGGGAACGCTGGGTGGAAGGAAATTTGTGGCTCATCTCAGATTCCAGAACTTTCTGTCACCGAAATGAGAGGAAAAAGTGTTTGATCACATTTTGAGGTTTGCAAAGGATTCTGGGTAATATAACCTTATAAGATCCCCACAAACCACCCCATCTTGGATTCCCCTAGGTATCTAGTTTTCAAAAATGCGCTGGTTTGCTAGGTTTCCCCAGCTGCTGGGTGAGCTAGAGGCCAAAATCCACAGGTAGGCACTTTGTAAAAAACACCTCTGTTTTCTGTGAAAAAATGTGATGTGTCCACGTTGTGTTTTGGGCCATTTCCTTTTGTGGGCGCTAGGCCTACCCACACAAGTGAGGTACCATTTTTATCAGGAGACTTGGGGGAATTCTGGGTGGAAGGAAATTTGTGGCTCCTCTCAGATTCCAGAACTTTCTGTCACCGAAATGAGAGGAAAAAGTGTTTTTTAGGTCAAATTTTGAGGTTTGCAAAGGATTCTGGGTAACAGAACCTGGTCAGATCCCCACAAGTCACCCCATCTTGGATTCCCCTAGGTGTCTAGTTTTCAAAAATGCGCTGGTTTGCTAGGTTTCCCCAGGTGCTGGCTGAGCTAGAGGCCAAAATCCACAGGTAGGCACTGTTTTCTGTGAAAAAATGTGATGTGTCCACATTGTGTTTTTGGCCATTTCCATTCGTGGGCGCCAGGCCTACCCACACAAGTGAGGTACCATTTTTATCCGGAGACTTGGAGGAACGCTGGGTGGAAGGAAATTTGTGGCTCCTCTCAGATTCCAGAACTTTCTGTCACTGAAATGAGAGGAGAAAGTGTTTTTGAGGTTTGCAAAGGATTCTGTGTAGCAGAACCTGGTCAGAGCCCCACAAGTCACCCCAGCTTGGATTCCCCTAGGTGTCTAGTGTTCAAAAATGCGCTAGTTTGCTAGGTTTCCCCAGGTGCCAGCTGAGCTAGAGGCCAAAATCCACAGGTAGGCACTTTGTAAAAGACCTCTGTTTTCTGTGAAAAAATGTGATGTGTCCACGTTGCGTTTTGTGCCATTTCCATTCGTGGGCACTAGGCCTACCCACACAAGAGGTACCATTTTTATCGGTAGACTTGGGGGAACGCTGGGTGGAAGGAAATCTGTGGCTCATCTCAGATTCCAGAACTTTCTGTCACCGAAATGAGAGGAAAAAGTGTTTGTCTGGTCAAATTTTGAGGTTTGCAAAGGATTCTGGGTAACATAACCTGGTCAGATCCCCACAAGCCACCCCATCTTGGATTCCCCTAGGTGTCTAGTTTTAAAAAATGCACTGGTTTGCTAGGTTTCCCCAGCTGCTGGGTGAGCTAGAGGCCAAAATCCACAGGTAGGCACTTTGTAAAAAACACCTCTGTTTTCTGTGAAAAAATGTGATGTGTCCACGTTGTGTTTTGGGCCATTTCCTTTCGTGGGCGCTAGGCCTACCCACACAAGTGAGGTACCATTTTTATCAGGAGACTTGGGGGAACGCTGGGTGGAAGGAAATTTATGGCTCCTCTCAGATTCCAGAACTTTCTGTCACTGAAATGAGATGAAAAAGTGTTTTTTGGGTCAGATTTTGAGGTTTGCAAAGGATTCTGGGTAACAGAACCTGGTCAGATCCCCACAAGTCACCCCAGCTTGGATTCCCCTAGGTGTCTAGTTTTCAAAAATGCGTTGGTTTGCTAGGTTTTCCCAGATGCCGACTGAGCTAGAGGTCAAAATCCAAAGGTAGGCACTTTGCAAACAACACCTCTGTTTGCTGTGACAAAATGTGATGTGTCCACGTTGTGTTTTGAGCCATTTCCTTTCGTGGGCGCTAGGCCTAGCCACACAAGTGAGGTACCATTTTTATCGGGAGACTTGGGCGAACACAGAATAGCAAAACAAGTGTTATTGCCCCTTGTCTTTCTCCACATTTTTTCCTTCCAAATGTAAGGCAGTGTATAAAAAAGACGTCTATTTGACAAATGCCCTGTAATTCACATGCTAGTATGGGCACCCCGGAATTCAGAGATGTGCAAATAACCACTGCTTCTCAACACCTTATCTTGTGGCCATTTTGGAAATACAAAGGTTTTCTTGATACCTATTTTTCACTTTTTATATTTGAGCAAATGAATTGCTGTATACCCGGTATAGAATAAAAACACATTGCAAGGTGCAGCTCATTTATTGGCCCTGGGTACCTAGAGTTCTTGATGAACCTACAAGCCCCATATATCCCTGCAACCAGAAGAGTCCAGCTGACGTAACGGTATATTGCTTTAAAAAATCTGACATTGCGGGAAAAAGTTAGAGTAAAACGTGGAGAAAAATGGCTGCTTTTTCACCTCAATTTCAATATTTTTTTATTTCAGCTGTTATTTTCTGTAGGAAACACAAATGACCCCTTGCTGAATTCAGAATTTTGTCTACGTTTCAGAAAGTTTTAGCTTTCTGGGATCCAGCATTGGTTTCTCACCCATTTTGGTCACTAACTGGAAGGAGGCTGAAAGCACAAAAAATAGTAAAAATGAGGTATGTCCCAGTAAAGTGTCAAAATTATATTGAAAAATTGGGTTTTCCAATTCAAGTCTGCCTGTTCCTGAAAGCTGGGAAGATGGTGATCTTGCCACCACAAACCCTTTGTTGGTGCCATTTTCAGGGAAAAAACCACGAGCTGCCTTCTGCAGCCCCTTTTCCCATTTATTTGAAAAAAACATAATTTTCACTGTATTTTGGCTAATTTCTTGGTCTCCTTCAGGGGAACCCACAAAGTCTGGGTACCCCTAGAATCCCTAGGATGTTGGAAAAAACGGACGCAAATTTGGCGTGGGTAGCTTATGTGAACAAAAAGTTATGAGGGCCTAAGCGCAAACTGCCCCAAATACCCATAAGAAGGCCCAGCACAGGAGGGGGAAAAGGCCTGGCAGCGAAGTGTCATGGTAACATTGGCCTACACCCAGTTGGCACAATTAATTTCCTTGTAAGTCCCTAGTAAAGTAGTACTACGTGTACTCTGGGCCTGTAAATCAGATGCTGCTAGTGAGCCTGCAGCACTGATTGTGCCACCCACTTAAGTTGCCTTGTAAAACTAGTCTTAGGCCTGCCATTTCTGCCTTTGTGTGCAGTTTTAAACTGCCACTTCAACCTGACAAAATAATCATCGCCTCATCAACTGCATCCTCAGACCCTAGATCTGAGGATTAAGACAGGGAATGGGGAGTAATACATTGCCCTATATCATAAGCCCACAGAAAGGAATACTCTCTAAGCCTATTCCAGTTTCCACCCCGTAGCCCTAAGGGAATCCTTTCCTTAACTTCAGTTATAGAGTATTGGATGGAACTGCATGCTCAAACAGGATTTTTTTTTTTACTGAGGCAAAAAAATTAAAAACTGCTTTTCATAGGGTATCTCAAGAGACTAGTAAAGAGATCAATGAAGAGGGCCTGCTATTGTCCCTGGGAACCGTTACTTATCCCAAAAAGGAAAAGGGGACTCGGGTAGATTGGTTTGTGCGATAACATTCTCACCTGTATCAAATCAGTTGAAGAAATGCATTTTGAAACAATGGATTGTCTTAAATGCAGGTGACCTTACACTTGAGTGACCTATTTTTGGATTTCGCAAGAACAACAGTATCAAAGGTCATTTAGTGAGATCATCCCTTCTGTCTCCCAAGACCAATATCACACTGAACGATCTTTGGGCTTTTCCTCCTTTGGTAGGTAATTTTAAGTGCGGCCAATACAGTATTTGTGCCCCGACGATTGAATTCTTTAGCTTCAGATGCAGGAATGGGAAGTTTACCCTCAAACAATTTTCCATCTGTAACACTAGAAATGCAGTTTATGCTATTATGTGCCCTGTAGTTTAGTATACACCAGGCAAAACACGCAAAAAAATCTTGTTCGAATATTCCAACATAGAAGTCGTCTCTGGTGTAAGGTCATGCTGCCCCACTAGTAGAACATTTTGTACACCATAATCACAGTGAAGATGAACTAATTGTTGTAACCCAGCCGAGGAGGAGGAAATATATCGACTAGTTTGAACAAGGAAGAACTGAACTGGATTCTATGTACAAACAGTCTGCACACTGGATTGAACAGGCTGGAAGATTGAACCTCCTTACTATGAGGCATGCCTCTTGTGTAAAGATTTTTTTGGTCATGTAGAACTGGTCACATTCACTATACAGGGCTGACTATAAGGGATATCATATCTGACTTAGTGGATCTTGGACCGCTTCTTTGTTATCCAATGTGAAATGTAACTAGACAGGTGGTTACATTGTGATAGGTTTTGGTTCTCCCATCATTAGCTTATATATTGTATGTAAGTCACATTTTATGAACCTTATACCAGTACCACCTCTTTATTATGCCTACATTATGATTTGTCTGGGTCCCTTCTCACCGGCTATTATTTTCATTTTTTGCTCCTGTGGGCTGGATTTTCCATTTATTTTCCTTTGTGTTACTTCACCAGTTTTAACAACTTCATTCTTGGTTTTCTCAATCGCTATAATCAGCTTTATAATTATCATCTAAAAGCTCCGAACCCGTTTTGTTCAATTCCTTGCTTTTGAGGATTAAGCCTTGTTTCATTGTTTCTTGGTGTGCCTGTGTCCTTTTTCTATGTTATTTCACAGTGTGGACACACCCACATCAGTGACTTATTTTTTAGGCATGCTGGTTGCGCACACGCTTGGAAGCCTTGAGGCCCTCATTGTGGTCCTGTCCCCAGTACTGCTGTGACGCGCTACCAAGCGCATGCTGTTTTCTCTTTGGCGGTGTTCATCCTGACACGGTCCTTGGCAGACATTCCTATTATAGCAACATTTTTAGCGGTTGCCGTGAAGGCACGCTGGACTCTCACACCCTTCAATTTTTGATCCATCCATTTATTTTGAGGACCATTTTATCTGGGCTTGAGGTAGACGACTATTTTCTGTAGCACATTCATACCTATCATTACAATACTGCGTTGCCTTAATGGGTTTATTTGCCAACAGGACCTAGCTTCATTGTTTTCTGCAAAGCCAAGCCAGTTTTCCTTGTGAGTTTAGAACTGTTCATCCCCCAATTCCTAAGGTGTCTGCTGCCTCCCTTGTCCACTGGCTTCTTTGCCTCTCCATCAGTAATTTCGCCTGCATGCTGTATTCCATACAGGGGTGGCTATCACCCCACACAGACTCCTTGTCATGTCAAATGATTGTGTCCCTTCTCATGAGGGTGACCTCCTGTGGCCTCCCCTCTTCCTGCTCCTCCCTGGTGGTGGTTTCCCCATCTCCGTCCACAGCCAGTGCCTCCCACTTAGTGCCTGTGGTTCAGGCGTTGTGGCTTTTAATTTCTTTTTTTTAACATTTTATAGATTTTTGGTACATATAGAAAGACAAACACTACAACATGGCAAACATTACACTCCAGTAACTTAAAAAGAATTAGTTTTGGCCAACTATAGCATTTCTTGTAGGCATTATGTCCTTATACAGAAGGTGTCTCCAGTAGCAAACTTGTGAATTGGTATTCTCATACGCATCTTCCTACATGCCTATTATCATAGTAAGGGATAGCCAATTTCCATGTGATGATGCAGTGGCTCTCTAGACCCCAATGATTTATATGCCTCCTCTTGAGGGGATCTAACCTCCCTCCTCCCCCCACTACCCAACTGCCGTACGAGTGCCTGGTAAGTGCAATGTAACAGTTATTATCTGTAGGAACTCGGTCTCCACTGGTGTGGTCTGGAATGTGCTTCGCTCATGGGTGTAAGTAGTGCATTCCTGTATGGGTGCTTCGTAAGATATATGCACTATGGGATGCTTAGGGGATCTGTGCAATTCTGTCAGTGTTCCCTTACGGGTGTGAGGGTTCCTGTGCTTCCTCCACACGTTATTCCCACTTGCTTACCAGTGTGCTCCAAGCCCTAGCTCTGTCTATGGGGCCCTGACCTCTCTGTGCTTCTCTTAGTCTAAAGCCGAAGAGATGGTTAGACAATCTGAGGACTTCCTGTGTCCATGGTTGTATCCTCTGTCCTATCGCCGCTTACCACGTCATTGCTATCTCTCTTTTGGCTAAAACAAGGGCTAGATCTTGGGAATGATTAGTGTATTTGTGTTTAGGCTGACGCCGATACCCTCCTAGAAGGCAGTGTCTGGGGATCTCTGGTACCTCCCGCCCAGTAGTGTCAGAGAGAAGTTGTGTTACGTTATGCCAATGTTTTCGTAACGCTGGACAGGTCCAGAACATGTGTAGGAATTCAGCTCCATCCTCCAGGCATCTGGGGCAGCTAGCCCCCAAGACTCTAAAGTGCCTTTTGATTCTGCCTGGCGTTAGATATGCTCTATGCAGAACGTATATATTAATTAGTTTAAATCGGGCGTTTCTAGAATGGGAAGAGGCTGGATTTCTTCCAGTTCACTCTCAGACATGATAGGTCCCCAAAGACTTTAGTAGCACCTGAGCCCCCTTCAGATCTCCCTCCGCGTTCCTGAGAAAAAGTAGAAGGTCGTCCACATACACTGCTATATGATGGGTCTGACCTGCTGCGGCAATGCCTTTGTAGGCTCCGCCCTCCCTAGCCATGCAGGCCAGCGGTTCTATCGCCAGCGCAAACAGCAAGGGGGAAAGAGGGCATTTGTGTCTAGTTCCCCTTGCCACTTCATAACTGTCAGAGATAATGGCACCCGTGCGGACTCAGGCCTTTGGATTGAGGTACAGGAGTTTCGCCCAGGCAATAAACCGGGTTCCTAGCCCAAACTTGTGGAGGACTTCGTATAAATACCTCCATTCCAGACTGTCGAATGCTTTTTCAAAATCTATGGCAAAAACTGCTGCTGCTGTTCTGTCAAACCTGTTTCCGTACATTAAGGCTACCAGGCGGTGTATATTTTGTGCTGTCTGGTGCCCCGGTATAAAACCAGCTTGGTCCGAGTGTACTATTTGGGGCATATGATGCATGAGTCGCGTCGCCAATATTTTACTTAATATTTTATAATCTGTAGTTAACATTAACAGCAGACAATAGGAAGCTACATCTGCCGGGTCCTTCCCCGGCTTCAGGAGTGGTTTGATTAATGCCTCTCATGCAGATACGGGGAAAGTCTGGGTTTCAGCTGCCATAATGTATACCGCTACCAGTTTGGGCCCTAGTTTAGAGAGATAAGATGGATAGAATTCTATTGGTAACCCATCTGGGACTGGTGATTTATTTCGAGCCATAGAGGTTATTGCTTCTTTCACTTCCGTTAATGTGATTGGTGCCTCTAGTTTATTTGCGTCTGGC
This sequence comes from Pleurodeles waltl, assembly GCF_031143425.1. Taxonomy (NCBI): domain Eukaryota; kingdom Metazoa; phylum Chordata; class Amphibia; order Caudata; family Salamandridae; genus Pleurodeles; species Pleurodeles waltl. Next base: position 856,127,054 of record NC_090442.1, on the reverse strand, counting down.
ACTGATAGCTTGGGGAGTGGCAGATGGTGAAGGAAATTCTGAATTTCCTCTAGCGGGGGTGCACTTTGCTAGTATATAAGTCTGCATACAATTTCCTGAATTCTTCATTAATAGCCAGCTGGGAGTTCACCCGGGTTCCTCCAGGTGTATCAAGTTCTACTATTACCAAACGTCTCTTTCCAGGCTTCGCTAGCCATGCTAATAATGTGCTCGCTCGGTCCCCCTCTGGATGTGTTCAAATTAAGAAAACCCTGTAGTCATAGCAGCGCAAGCACTCGGTCGCTTACATCGTGATGTGGTCGCAAATAGGAAGGGAACACCCCTTCCTATTTGCGAGTCGGAATCACATTTTGCGAGTCGGTACCGACTCGCAATATGTGATTCTGCATCGCGGAAGGCCTTTTGCACCTCGCAAACGGCATTTTTCGCCGTTTGCGAGTCGCAAAAGGCTTACTACATCTGGCCCTATATGATTGAGAGTAAACTACTATTGTTTATTGAGTGCGGGAGGCCGTTGCCCCAGGGACCACCACCACCTCCCAGGGTCAAAGAGTTAAAAAACTTAAAGAGGGTCAGTTTCTGATCCCCTGTAGCCCCGGGGACCACCACCTCCCTAGGACTATAGTTATTGTAGGGGGGCTCCATGGCCCCCCTTGTGAAGCCACTGATGGCCCAGGTTACCGCCACCCCTCAGGACAGGCTTCTGCTATGTCCCAGGGTGCTCAACCCCGGGACATAGCTGTTTGCTGTGGACCTGCAGACCTTTTTCACTGAGCATTGATGGTTTGAGTCCAGCCAGACTCATTTCCCTCCTTTTTTTTTCTTTAACTACAAATGTTTAAGCCTCATACTGAAAAGTAATCTTACTCTTTTTAAATGACAAACATTTTTCTTTTCAATTTGTCCAGAAATATCTCATTAAAAACCGCCCTATCTCTCTCCCTCTCTTTCCTCTCTCTATCAAGCTTTCTTCCACTGACGCACCCACTCACTCACGCACCCACTCACATACCAACGTGCACCCACTCACAGCCCCAGTCAGATCCAGACACACCCACTCACATACCCACTCAGATAGTTACATACCCACTCAGACTCTCACACACCCACTCACAGACCCACTGACGCCCTCATGCACCCACTCACAGACCAGCACACACTGATGCACCCACTAAAATACTGATGTGCGCACTCTCACAGCCACTTTCACCCCCTAGATATACCCTCTGACACTTATTTTCACACATAGAGGCCGCCGCCAACTCCTGCAGTGCACGGCCAAAGGGCTCTGCACAGCATGGGGTTGGGTGGTCAGTGAGGTTTGCTGCAGGCCAGGTCTTGCAGACAATCTCCACTGCGCATGAGTGAAGGCCGTGCATGGTGCAAGGTTGGGCAGTTTTAGGTGATTGGCCTCAGGTCCTGGCCACAGGTGGTTGATTAGCACATAATAATGAAAATTACTATAAGTAAAAAATTTTTTTAAAAAACTATAGAAATTCATTGAAAAAAACAAAGGTTACTGGTATGTTATAGTTGGGAAATAGCATTTTGAAAAAACATAGAAATTCACGTAAAAAATTAAAGGTTACAGGGACGTTATAGTTAGGCTCACAGTGTAAACCTTCAAAACCATAGAAATTCAACAGTTATAGTTAGTTACCTCAAGTAACTATAACTCGCGCCCTAAAGGAACTATAACTTGCGCCCTCGCCATGCACTGCTAATTACCCCACAAATTACGGCACTCCTGACATCTTTGATAACATCATTGATAATATCAATGCAATATTTGCAGTAACATTTTTGACAAAAAAACTGTGAATGGCAGGGGTGCGAGTTATAGTCACCTTAGGGCACGAGTTATAGTTACTTGAGGTAACTCTAACTATAGCTGGTGAATTTCTGTGGTCTTGTACTTTTAAAATGTGAGCCTAACTATAACATCCCTGTAACCTTTGTTTTTTTTAAAGTGAATATATATATATATATATATATATATATATATATATATATATATATATAAAAAACCTTGTGCCAGTCACCAGTAGGTAGTTGTATTTAGAACCTACCTAGTTTCGATAGGAAGAGAGCTTTCTGTTGTGCCAATAACTTTGGCACAGCTTGACAAATCATCACTAACTTCTCAAAATGTATAATTCAGAGGGTTCATCAGCTGTGTTGAAAGTTTCAGGGTGATCCATCAAGCAGGGGCCGAGAAAAGGGGTGGGGCAAAAAAGTGTGTTTCCCATGTTAAATCCCTTAGGAGTTTTCAACGCGACTACAGTCCAAACCGCTGGGTGGAATTACACCAAAGTTCCCAGAAAGCTTGCTTTTTGTGATTTGGTGTAAATCCATTCAATAGTTTTTGAGGTATTAGAGATGATACTTAGGGATGTGGACCCTCTGCAGATCCAACTGTCCTCGTGATGATAGCTGATTGGCAGTCAACACTTCAACAAGGAAGTCTTGGCAACCATCTTGCTTCAGCCCCCAGAATAAGTTTTAAAAAATAAATAAAAAATGGGCCGGGTTAGGCTCACCCTGAGCTCCTAGCCTTGGTCTAGGGGTCCCTCACTGACCCCTTCAGGGAAAAAAAGCATTTAAAAAAAATTTACAAAATCTTGGAAAAATCTGCGGATCTGGATCCACTGAATTTTTTCTAGATTTGTTTCAAAAAAGGGCAGTCTCCCCTCTTTTCTTCTATTTGGTCCCCAGGTGGGCTGGGTCCTGGGGACATTGGGGGATTGAAAATGGAGGGAGATGCACCAGCCCCGTATCATGTAGAAATGTGCGGGGGACCACCACCTCTCTGGACAAAATCTTTATTTCAAATGGGGGAGGCCCGTACTGTCAGGGAGACCAGATCCTCGGGGCCTGCGTATGCTCCCAACATGTCCACCACTAGACAGCTCCAAAACTCTCATAAAAATATCACAGAGTCTGAGAGAGTCCAAGTGGGGGAAAAGGGGATTAGGATAGGAACAGCTGGGAAGGAGACCTGTAGGAAGCAAAAGGTTAAACAACACAATATCAAGATATTATCACATTGATTTTTACTAGACTATGATTCTAAGCAATGTCAGACTGTAACCATGGATAACTCTAGATAGGACTATAACTAGACCTCAAGATGTCTGGGTACATCAAGAATGGTTAATACAGTGTTTCATATGAACTTTTCATGAAATGTCACATACTGTCTAGGAATATAAGAACCTTCTAGAATTATGTTTCAGAACAAACATTGCCTCTTTACATGAGGACAAAAGGTAATCTGAACATTCCCTGGAAAACAATAGGAATTGTACTAAGGACTTAACATGCACATAGAACATAACATTTTGAATTTAACTCTTTTGCAGAAAATTCAAAGGTGTGGATAATCGTGTGCACTTCAGGAAACACTACACATCAAAGTTTTAATTGCCATGAAATGATCGCGCACACTGTAAGCGATCTGAATACCTAGATTTAAATGCCGGAAATGAATCGCGCACACTGCCGATTCCAACAAGTATATGCAAATGCCATGAAATGATCGTGCATTCTGTAAGCGATCTGAACATCAAGGTTTAAATGCAGGAATGAATCGCGCACACTGCTGATCTCAACAAGAATATGCAAATGCCATGAAATGATCGCGCACTCTGTAAGCGATCTGAACATCAAGGTTTAAATGCGGAAAATGAATCGCAAACACTGCTGATCTCAACAAGATTATGTAAATGCTAGGAAATGTTTGCATACTCTGTAAGCGATCTGAACACCAAGTTTAAATGCCGGAATGAATCGCGCACACTGCCGATCTCAACAAGAATATGCAAATGCCATGAAATGATCGCGCACTCTGTAAGCGATCTGAACATCAAGGTTTAAATGCGGGAATGAATCGTGCAAGCCTCTGCCAATCCAAACACCAAGATCTAAATCAGAGCAATGATTTGCGTACTCTGAAAGTTTTACGAGTAGGCCCCAAAACTCAAGAGTCTCTTAGAACGGGGCCGGGGGCCCAGCCCGACCTCCGTCTTACCACCCTGCTCAAGAATCGCCAAAAAAATGCGGGGCAGGCCTGGAACGCCAAGGTAGGCCTCTGGAACAGGAGCTCAGGAAAATGCTGCTGCTCTGCACCGTGACCTCTGAATAGTGAGCACGTGGAGCTGGGCTAGCTCCCTTATATAGAGTCTGGCCCAGCCCACAACCACACCCAGTCATGCTGCAGAGAAAGCTTCTGGAAGGCCCTAGAAAGGGACCACACCCTAACACACTCAGTAAGTCTGCAGCAATACCTTGCAAAAGAACAGTTATTGCAAACATCATTAATAGTGTTTTTCAAGGTTAATGTCTGCAATGCAAAAGGTTAACATACTGCATATAAACACAATGCATGAATTATGCTCTTGCATAAAGGCTGGGTTTTTGCATTTTAGTCGCCCGTAGAGCGCGCACTGCCCTGATTTTGACACGTACAGCCTTTTTCGCAGCCCCGAGGACCACCACCTCCCTGGGGCTAAATCAAAAAAATTTGCAGGGTGCCATGCAGCCCCGGTGACTTCCACCTTCCCAGGGCAATTGAGTGCAATGAAGGGGGGGTCCTGCTGACTCCCAGGGACCTAAATAGAAAGGATGGCGGGGAGGCGATGTGGCCCCGCTCGTGGAGCCAATAATGGCCCTAGGGAGGCTGCCTCCCCCCAGGGCTGACTCCTGCTATATCCTGCGGTACCCACCCCCGGGACATACCTGTTTGCTCTGACTTGGCAGGAGATTTGAGAGCTTCTCCAAGTGCTTTTGCCTGCTGGAAGCAGAGATTTAATCTCTCTCCCTGTCCACAGAGATGCGGGCAGGGAAAGAGATGAAATAATTGCTTTACCAGACAGGGAGCTGCATTTTTAGCAGCTCCCTGTGTGCAAAAGCAATGGCGGCTCCTGCAGAAGGTGGGGAGCTGGCTGGGACTGTGGGGCCTTGAAGCTCCCCCAACTGTCACATTGCACACTGGGTATCCTGAGGTGCATTCAGGTGGGATGGCTGGTGGATGGGGTCCCTGGGGTCTAAATCGGCCCAGCGAGGCGGGCCTCATGGCCCCCCTTCATCTATTGAGTAAAGGCCAGGCCCAGGGGATGGGGTCCCTGGGACAATATTGGCCTGGGATGGGGTGCCGTGTGGCCCCTCTCCCCTTAAATGAATGCCAGGCCCCGGGGATGGCCAAAATTGGCCCGGGGATGGGGGCATTATGGCCTCCCTCTATTGAGTAAAGCCCAGGCCCCGAGGGATCGGGTCCCTGGGGCCAAAATCGGTCTGAGAACAGGGCACCCCCTCCCCAAGAGTGCATGGTTCTCCTTTTAAATCACTACTAATATGCAAAAGTGCAAATCACACCGCTAGGCCCCGCACTGTCCACCTTAGTAGTATGCAAAGGTCTTCCTACCTTTTACAAGGATGATGTACAGCTTACCAAAAGGTCCTGCAATGCATTTCCTGCTGATTTTGATGGCGCATTCTTGATGCAAAGGAATATGAGGACTTCTCCTCAAAACAAAGAAGCGCTTAAATCATTTAACTAAGAGGTAGAACCCTGGTTTGGTGAAGATTTCCATCTTTGTAGTCTTGTTGGCCTCTCTATAGCAGGTGTCATGTTATCACAGAATTCTGGAGAAAGACGCACGAGGAACAATCACATTTATAAATAAATGCACACAAGGTTGCCTGGAGACATTTCCTTGTGGTCCATTACGCAGCTGTACTGTAGAATACACACTAACTCACCAGTAGAAAGTACTTCAATAAAGTAGACATTTTGTGCAAAACTGTGGACTCTTGTTAGATAAATGGGCAGGTGATGTTCCTTTGTGGGCGAGTGTTAGAAATGGAATCTCTGGTTTGCAGTCAGTTTGCACTCTGCCCCAGCTGGGACCCTCACACTAGTCAGGGCAATGGCGATACACACTTAGAGAACCCATGTTCACCCTGTTGGTAGCTTGGCACAAGCGGTCTGGCTTATCTCAAAGGCAATGTGTAAAGTATTTGTACCAGCACACACAGTAATACAGGGAAAACACTACAAAATTGACACCACACCAGTGTAGGTAACGTAGGCAATATTTATCTAAATCTAACAAGACCAGAACAACAAACATCCAACATAGACAAGCCAAGATATACATTTTTAAAGTAAAAAGAGTCTCGCTCCATAGAAAAGTGTTTTTTCTTATTGTTTTTAGTTGTCTTCTTGTACTGTTCTGCTCATGCAGCTCTTCTATTGTTTTTGTCAAGAGCCTAATAAAAACATAAACAAAATGATAAAATAAATCTGTCTTAACACGTCATCTCAATATTTGCTGAAATCCTCTGACATGTAGGCGCCTCTAGTGTTTTGACAGAGTTCCTTGATCTGGTTGAAAGAGTATTTGAGTGCAGCTGTGTTCGATGGGATGCAAGTTATAATTAAAATAGTTATATTCAGGCAGTATTGCAGAGCTGGGTTAACTGTACATCAGTCATTTGGAGCCAAGGATAACAATTAAGGCATGTTTTATGCTTGTCTACATATATTTACTTGTTGACAAAGGAAAGCCAAAGCAAACCCTTACCCCCTGATGCTTTTTCCCATCAGTGCAGTTCCACAAAGAGAGTATGAAATGTTCAAGTATTTAATAAATCAACTGTGAATATGTCAAGCTTTTTAATAGGGACTGTATTTTGAATGCAGTTAACTTTTTACGCATCAATTATTTTGGACAGGTCCTCATCAGATAACACAGCCTAAAGCATCAAATATAACTTGGCCCACTTTCAAAACTGTTTTGAAGGGCAATTGTAGGATCAGGGTAGGAAGTTTTGTAGGACGTCCCCAGGCATCTTTTAGATCATATACATTGTTGGCAGTTTCAGTATAGCATTTTATGTCAAAACATGGGATATCTGCAAATGGGGTCGTGTAAAAAAGCTACAGGCGAAGACTTAGAGAATGCTACCTTTAAGATTAATCCATTCTAGTGAATTGATCACATTCTAAGCTCAACCAGAACAAATGCGCCCTTGCGCCTACAAAGATAAACAAGCATTTGCAATGCAAATGCAATGGGTCTCGCATTTGCTCAAGTTAGAGCTATTAGCGTTGTAAATTCCTAACCGGACTTTTCTTGCCACATAAACTGATAATGAAAAGTAAAACCATTTCACGTATGCGAGCTGATAGTTGCCATGAGTGTGAAGGAGACACAGAAAAGGAAACAGAAGTTTGCTTGCAGTGAAACATTTCGGCAAAAGTGCAATTATCCATGTAACTGGCAAAAGTGCAATTATCCATGTAACTGGCAAAAGTAGAATTATCCATGTACTCAGCAAAAGTAGAATTATCCATGTAACAGGGTCGATGTCATGCAAAGCGCTCAACTACCGCCCAGGGAGATCGCGCTGCATAGGAAATAAAAAGAAATAGTGCAGAAGCCATTCGTATGTTTTCAGTAGTTTACCAGTGCTGTGGAGGAGGGCTAAACACCGGAAAAGGCATGACATATGTATGCCTTTCACTCATGAAATCAAGCAAATTTTAAAAGGCAAGCCCATGAACCAACCAAACTGTTGGCTGGGGTTAAAAGCCCACAGAAAGATTACAACAGGGGCCAGAGCAAGCGCGCTTGACCCTAAGAAGGTTTAAGAATAGTGGTAATTGCAATATTGTAAATAAAGAAATACAGTACAGTAGTATACTCTAGATGTCCTCTGAATAGAGTAAGGAGAAAATATGTGAATGTAACTGAGAGATGAGAAAAGCTGAATAGAAACAATATGCCTATAAAGAAATCACATACATGGTTTGTACTCTGAAGAATGGTAAACATACAACAATATCCATGAAAGGAAATATGTATATCTAAGCACAAAAGTTAAATTGCATAAAATGATATTAAAAATTATAAACATCCTAAGTCTGTCACAGTATTTTCCTCACATTGATAAACCAAATAGCAATCCTCATTGAAATTGGAGAAAGCGACAAATATCTAGACATCAGTGCATCACAAATTGTTTCATCCAAGCTGTCTTCCTCCTCTCCAGTTTAAACACTTCTCCAGTTTCCTCAATATTTCAATGAGCACCTCATCATGTTCTTCTGTAAAGGTGGATATCGTCTTGAAAAACAATTAATATTCTCACTCCTTCCAAGGACTTCTAACCTTTAAGAAGCAATCCGTGGCCAAAGGTAACTCAAAATGCATTCTCTTGAATTGAAATTACCCTCAAATGAGTTACGAAGATGTTATGTGGCTGAACTCTTTTTGAAAACTGCACCTGGTTATACTTAGAGGATAAATACCTGGTGCTAATCGGTTGTCCCTAACCCAAAACCATAAAGGCCTCTGAAAATGAGGCAGTGGTTGTTTATTTATACATATGTTTATTTTGAGATTCCAAACACCACACACATTCTCAAACCGTTGCGTCATTACTGAGCTGTAACAACCTCTGGCATGACCCTGTCAGAGGACTCTATCTCGTCTATAACTGTTTTAATTTCAATGGGTCCAATATAAAATGAGGTTCACTTCTGCCCTTAGGCACAACAGACTTAGGCTTTCCTTAGAACCGATTAATGCTTAAGTTGTCTTCCTTGTCCTCACACCCGTAGTTCCAAGGCCACACTGTTTATCCCATGTTTCCACCTTGCTCTTACTCTGGCTATTCTTTCTGCTCCTCTTTCCATTCCATTCGCATTGCCTCTTGCTAAGACAGGTTACTGAATTTTAAAGGCATGCAAAGCTTGACATCTACAGAAGGGACTGTGGTCTGGGGAAAGAGGTCAACCAGGATGCCTCAGCATCTTAGGGACACCCTGCCGCGGAATATGGGTTTGTTACAATTCATACACCCACATACGCTTCAGAGGCAAGTCACAAACTTAAATCATCATGATGATGGCTCCCTCCACCTTAGAATTACCTGCAGCTCTAGAAGAAGTTTGAATTACTGGGCATTATAATATATATACTGAGCATACCTCCAGAAATGAAGAAATACCCAGAAAATCAGAAATATATCTCCTCATTCCCCTGGCAATTAGGCATTTCCGTCCAAACTGCCAGCCAGTCATTTTGGCTGTTATCAGTGGCTGAAACTTCTGGGTGAGATGCACCTGCTCTGTAAAGTCGCTATGTATCTTGTGACCCTGTTTAGGCCAATCACTGCTGTTACTGGCCCAATAAGGATTACCAAAGGACCTTGGAGATTTGTCTTGATGGAATTTCTTTTATTCTCCAGGCAGCAGTGAAAGTGCAATAAAACTTTGTTGCTGACTTACAGCCATGAAATGCAAAAACCATGCAGGTAGGTTCTTTGACCCACCTCTGAACAGTTCCTTCCGTGTAAAGACATATGCATCAGAATACAGGGGTCTATCAAACACTCATTCAACAGGCTCGGCAAAAGGCACCAATTGGTTCTTTTGAAAGTGTTTCTCCCTTTTGCAGCCCTAAAGGTGTTGTGTAGCCATTTTAGTTATAGCTCCATGAACGTTAGTTTAATACAATGCTGTGCACTATGACCTAGTTGTATTTTATTCGGCTTTGCATTGTTATTTTTACAATAACCAGTTTTACGGTCTTGTTTTAATTTCTTCTATCTAACTGTTTTGCTTAGCCCAGCACTGTCCTCAAACAAGACATTCTTGATCACTTTGTGCTTCAGTCAAGGCTACAGTTTGGCACATTGCTGGTGAACGTGGTAGAAGTTTAGTCTCCAGCATTCATAGAAAATACACATCTTTACGTAGGGACATTTTCTTAGAACATTTGCCGTGTTATTATAAAAAAACATCCTAGTCCCATTACATGTCAAGAGGGAGATTCCAGCCAGGGAACCACAACTGTATGCTGAATGCTTCGCTGCAGATGCTAACGCAGACTATATTCTTTGAAGTTGTGAGATCCTTGTCCTCAGATTGTCTCAGACCTCGAGTGATAGCGTGCCACTGATTTTGAGGTATGTGGTGTGAACTTCTTTTGTGGTGTTCCGGTCTATTCACTCATGAGTAGGATGTTGTTCCCTCGCCCAGATTTACCACAAGCGGAAACCACGGACCACATTTTACAGGCTGGGGAATACAAACACTGAATTCACATAAGGAAAGGCGCAGCCCTGACCCATTTCCTGGCCTCCGGCGGACCCTCAAGCAATACATAGGGAAAGCATCTAATAGTCTGCCTTCCAGTCAACATCTTCCTTTTCTCTTCCAGTACCCTCCAATCTCTCCGCCCTGCACACATTTGCCGGCTGCGTAGGGTAGTTGTGAAATGTGTGTGTTAAACCCCCTAGAACAGTAAACACTGTACAGAATTCTGCCTTCTAATTCCAGGTCTTCACATTTTTTCTCCATTGTGGGGGGTTGGGAGGTTAAATAATAATTGTTCCGCACTGGTTTACATGTAAAAGGCAGAATGAAACCACGTACTAAGACTGCAGTGCTGTGATGGCTGACAAGTTGTAAAAATGCTACATTCTGGAACAGTGCAGGTCACGTACCACAAGAAAAGCTAGAGTCCGGCAGGCTGGGAAGCAGAACAAGCCATTCCAGAAACACACCAAAATTCAGATATTGCAGGCCAGCATACTCGTGCTTGGAGGAGACTATGGCCTGGGGACCTGGAGGAGTGTTGCTACACCACAACCTAGCTATTCAGACAAGTTGCAACAGTTACAGTTCTGCTCCGAGCAGCCTAAAGGAGCTGCTATTCTAAAGAGTGAAATGGAAAATGCCTTCTATTCCTGTTGATACCTGTGCAACCTATGAGGCCAGGGATTGCAAAAGAAGTGGCAAGGGCGAGCCCTAGCGACCCAAAATGACATCCTTGACAACAAGTTTAATTAAAATATTTGTATAAATTGGAGTACTATTGTTCTCGAATTTAACTGTGCTCATCTTGCTGAGCTATGTTCCAAAAGAAAAAAACAACATCGGAAAATAAGATGAGAAACAACGTTTGTCCAGTAGCACAATGAACAATACTAATATATGAAAGCTGCCATTGCCCCTTCAGTGTGAGGGCTCAAGCTGAAGTCCGATATGATAGCTCTCTTGTCTGCTGAGAGCTGATGTGGAGCCTGCTGAGTGCTGAGATCGGGCCTAACATGCAGAGCAGTTGGCTCTGACCAGGGTTGCATACTGTAAAAGCCCAACTGCATCCTGAGGTGAGAAGTAATTTCAAGCATGATAGTGGGTTAAATCCAGCCTACAATGCTGAGAGATTATTAAAAAAAATTGAGACTTGATGTTACACCTGCACTAGTAAAGGTGCATGTCCAGTCTTTTGGCTTGTGGTTTCCTATTCACTTGTTCCGCTTGTGGAGTTGAGGCCTCCTGTCCAAAATGTTGGAAGACTTCTGTCCAGCCTGCTAAACGCTCTTGCTAACTTGATAGACGTATTTGTCAATTTTTTAAAACACTTTTATCATTTTTCAAATGAATCACAGTTTTTAGGAAATATAATATTAAACCAATTCATACAGGATTCTAATCATAATATGTTGTAATTGCTTCTTGCGTAATTTTGAGGTTTTACATTTTCATTTGTCCAGAGTATGAAGCACAGTCCCACAATTAAAGCTCGTCTTTAAAAAAAAAAAAAAACATACACCAACCAAAGCAGTAACTTCAACTTTCTCCATCCCTTTACTCCACCAGTGGGTGAAAAACCTGCCTCGATATCTTGGACCAGTCTTATTTTTTGCACCTATATGTATCCTCCTATCTGTGTACCCTGTTTTCAAAGTGATGCAATGTAAAAAGGGGTCAGGAGTGGGTGGTGCAGTGTTGTAACTGGTCGCAGATGTCCAAAATCGTTTAGCATCCCCGTTGTGTTGTATGTTTCAGTGGGTATTGTTCTGTAAACAATTTTAGTTTGCTCTGGGTGGCCTATTATTGTCTCTCTATGCACATGGACTAATTCATCCCATTGTCCAGCCTCTTCTCTAGTTTATTTTTCGCCCCTACATAGTGAATTTCTCTCAGCTTCTGCCCAGTGCATTGCTGCTTTTCTTCAGTTGGTCAGAACGAAGGGTTGGGTGGATTTCCAATGCATGGTTAGGACCCTCTCAGCTAACAATCGAGCCAGGTCGATAAGTCTCAGTGTAAGTTTGTTCTTCCTAGGTCAGGGATACATTCACAACAAACAACACTCTATGTAGGATTAGTTTGCCCAATTGTTCTGGATATGCCTCCCCTCGTACTGCTGTCCAAATATGTCATAGCCTTACACAGCCACTCATCGATATTCAAACCGAGCAAGCACACTGAGACACTCTGACTTTGTAGCTGGATAAATTGCACTAATTTCATTAATGGTGAGATACACTCTGCATTGTATTGAACTGTATGTATTTAAAGCTGGTGTTGCGGAATATCTTATATGGTTATTGTCAGTGCTTTAAATGGGCTGGTACAGTCCGGTACTGAGTACCAGCACTTTTTTATTTTGAGAGGGAGAGTACTGGCACATCTCAAGAAAAACGTAATACTTTTAATTGGAGAGTACCGGCACTTCTCGGAAATAAGCAGGTACTCTGTCACAGAGTACCTGCACTTTCATTTTTCCATTTCAAGCACTGGTTATTGTAATGCATTCTGCCATGTTTTATGATGGAAAACTCGTCCCACTTCTGCTTCCTATGTGTCTCTGACTGACTGAAGGGTTACCCCTGTATGCCCTTGAATGATCTTATATAACCACACAAACATTTCCCACCATGTACCATAATGTGTAGTGCTTGTAACACTGCATGATTCTGTGGTACTATTGGATCAATGTTGCATTGCTTTTGGATTGCATAGAGTATTCTGCCCTACAATAGGAATTACCTTTTTTGTATCCCATAACCCTTCACTAATATCTGAAACTATATATAGTATTTTCTCCAAATAAATCCCCCACCGTATGCAAACCCACCTCCTCCCAGTACTTTAATTCTTTAGTTTTAAGGGCACTCATCTGTGCAGGAAGCCCCCTGAGGGTAATCACTGATGCACAAACCAGTGTGGTGCAGGTAATCAATACTACGCTATAATAATGTGAATGCAGGTCACACAAGGAATTATAAATCATCAGGGGTTCAGGTGCCAGGAAAAAGAATCTTGTAAAGCTTCTCTGCTTGAATCTGTGTATCTGTATCTCCTGTCTCCCTAAGATGATATCCAGCCAAATAGCAGGCCACCCAGTGCAGCCAGAATTACTGATGAAAACGCCCCCAACATACCTCTGTCTGTGGGAATTTTCAGCTTGAACAGCTTATCTCTTCACCAATGTGTTCTCCATGTTATGTCTCCCACGAGAGAGTCTAATTCCCAGAAAAAAATTCTCATGTGTCACTGACAGTAGGTTAACAAAGTAATAAAGAAAATAAGGGAACACTATCTTCTTGGCTACTGCAATGTGGCCAATTACTGACAATGGCAAAGTGTTTTAGAAGGCATTCTGAGATCCGAGGGATCCTATAACTCCCTCGAGGTTTCCCTTTAATTATTCTATCTCATTGTGACTTATATTGATCTCCAGGCAGAGAAACTTGTATGTTATCCACTGTAGAGCTCATTCCTCTTAGTCTACTTCTCCCTTCAGGAACATGTTGTGGAATTGGAAAACACAAGAATTTCCCCAGTTGCCTCTGAGGCCTGACACTCCCCTGAATGCATTCAAGGTGTTCGAGATTGGAGTCAGGTCAGCGTCAATGTCGCTGCATACTGGGAAATTGCATATAAACCCCCTTTAAATGGGACTTTACAACTGACTCCCTGTGTCGCATCTGTGTTGTTATAGGTTCAATTGCTAAGACAAAAAAAAAACAGGGGGAATGGACAGCCCTTCCCCGTAACTCTGGCTACCCTGTCTGAGTCTGATACATGAACACAAATTGAGCCTATTGCTGTTCGTTTGTGTAGGGAAGCACCACCCACTTAATTATCTGGGATCAAATACCAAACCTTTCAAGCACCCTAGTCATATATTTCCAATTGAATATATCAAAGGTCTGATCATGGTACAGTCCCAGAAAGGCTGAGTGAGTTTAGCATGGTGGGACTCTCTCTGATATGTGATAGAATCTAAGGAGGTATTTGATTGGGGACTTGGGATATGATTCTGTTATTTTTGAGTAATGCCCTGATCCTAGCTCTGCAAGTCCTTTACCATCCTGGGTCTGATCTCCCTGTGTATCCTGTTGGTAATGTGTGAAATTTTGCATGAGTTCCCATCATTGATGCCAGAGGTGACAGTGGCTCAAGCATCAGGGAGTCTTTCAGCTCTGGTGCCCACATTCAGTTTTTCCTGGATATTAAATTGTGCATGTACCCCTCCAACCTGATTGAGGGTCATCCCTTCATCCCTTAAGAGTGTCAAACTACCTTTGTAATGGAAGCATCCTGGTTGGAATAGGCTCTCATCTGAGGGAGATGATAGCATGAGGCTTTTTGTCGGTGTTGGAGAAAAAGCTGCACATGAGTGTGCTAGAGTTGTGGGGGATTTGCATTGCCCTAAAGAAGTTTCTCTCTTCCATTTTAGGGATTGTATTAAAATTCTGCCAGACAACACAACCATTATCAATTATACCACTAGGCAGAACAGTGTAGGTTCCTGGACCATGTGGTGAGAAACACTAAGTCTGCGGCAGTAGGTCCTGTAGTTGGACATTTTCCCACTATTGGCTCACCTTGTGAGCACCATCGATGTGATGGTGAATGCTGAGTCTCCTTTCTATAGATGACCATGAGTGGAAACTTCACCCCAATGTGATGGACACGGTCTTCTCCAGATCAGGATGTACACGCATGGACCTCTTTGCCATATTCCTGAACACTGAACAAGGAGAGTTCTCTGCTTTGTGCCATACACTTCCCTTCAAATGGTAACTTTGGAAATGCCACAAGGTTCAGCTGGTTATATGATCTGCTTTACAGGCTCACACAAGACCTGTCTTCTTGAGGGTCCTACTGAACGTGCAAGAAAATCAAGTTCAATTCTTCCTGAGTGCCCCAGACTGGGGGAGGGGGATTTCTGTTGAAACTTAGTAATTGGTGCCCTCTTCCTCTTGCATGAAAGGTCGACCAGCTTTCACAGTAGAATCTTCAGATATTCCGACTGCATACATATAGAATTTAGCAGTGCCAATTAAATAACTTTTGTTTGCAGCTTGTGTATGCAGGCTGCCTGCCTAAATTTGTTGGCTGGTGCGAGTCTGAGGTCATGTATCTTTTCAAGCCTTAACTTTCTGATGTTGAGTGGTTTCCTTTCCCCAAGAAGGCTTAGGAATCACCACTTTAAAATAGTATTTGGCTTCATTTTCCTCTTAGCAATGTCTTCAGAGATAAACCCTTTTTGTTCTGCCCACCCTTAGAGGTGCATTTTCTAATATGTCTGCAATACATCTTCCTCCCGTGCTTTTCATTGCTCCACAGTGACTTTTTAATTTGATGCTACCCTTCCCTTCTGTTTTATCTTTTGAACTTATGTACCGTTGTTTCCTTTACGTATTTAGCGTGTTATTCTTGGTGGCAAGTTACAGGTCCTTTTGGGCTGGCCACTGCTCACTGTTTTTGTAATTCAGGCAATTTTATTTTTAAACCGATCTTTATTAGATGTAGCGATATACAATGAGATAGCATTCAGTAAGACATTTGGCAGTCTGTTAAAGCTCTGAATATGCAATCATACATCAGCAAGCTGGGAGTGGCTGGGTGTTGTATGATCTTGAATATTCGTGTACACTAATGTAGGCTGTGGGTGAGTGGCCAACCCACTGGTGGTGTGTGTCCCAATATTCTCTCTGGTGTGCCCCGTAGCCAATTAGAGTGGTTGGAAGAGAGAAAGGGGCCAGTGTCCCCAAGTTCAGATTGTGTGTGGGGGGAGCCCTAAACTTCCACCAATTAGAACCCTGCTGGTGTAGCCCCAGCAGGTCTGTAAGTTCCCCACCAGTCATCACTCCTTCAGGGTGGTCGCTAGTCCAGGTCAGGTTCTAATGCTAATATTCTCATATCCCATCCCTTGGTGAGGTTGGTGCGTCCTGCCAGCCAGTGGAGTTGTCGCTGCACATCATACTTTGCTTTTGTCCAGTGGTGCATGTCATTCTGCCATACAGCGAGCAGTGGAGTTGAGTATTTCCTCCAGTGTATTGCTATCATCCGCCTTGCCAGCGTTAGCGTCAGATCCACAAACCTACTTCCCACTTTGTCCCCCTTGGCACAGGGTACCAGACTGAGTACACGTATTTCGGGCATATGGATGTGCTATTGGCCCGTGACTTGCGAAACGTGCACACGCGGTCCAAAATGGCTGCAGGACTGCGCATTGCCATTTCATGTGATAAAATTCTGTGTGTTCTGCTCTGCCCTTGGAACGTGCATGTGTCACTGTGCCAACCATCTGATGTAGGTGTGATGGGGTGAGGTATGTGCGAGGTGGACATAGTTAAACTGTAGCAGCTTTCATCAAAACCCTTGAGATGTAGATCAGGACCTTGCTCTAGTTCGCCTCTCTTAGCATTATCTGCAAGTCTTGGCTCCAGCAATTCTTCAGGCCATTAAAGACCCTACCGTTGCCTGGATCAGTGCAGTATATACATTAGTGATCCTTTGGTGCATGGGTCTCCATGTGAACAGTAACTGCAGTACCTGGTCAATGTCCGGTTCCTTGCTCTGGTCACCCCACATCTCACCGATTGCCCCCTCAGCACTGCATGTGTCAAGAACTGTCACGCTGGAAAAGTATATATTTTTTTAAGCTCCTTAAACAAGAGGGTAGCCCTATCAGAGAACAACTGGCCCAAGTCAACAATGGAGGCACACCTCAATTGGGACCAATGCACCATCTGCCCATTTCGCAAAAGCCGGCAGGCACCACAGGGGCAAATCCATCAAATATACCATTCCAACATGCTTACGCTGCCTGTAGCATGCCTAGCAATAAGGTTAATACAGCTGGTAATCCGGCATTCACAGGCCACCCATCCCCATCTTCAAACACAGTTTCTCAAAGGCCACACTGTGGCACCCACCACCCAGATTAGGTCAGAGAGCTATCTGTTCAGATCAGTGAACACTCTGCGGGTTAGTATCAAAGATACGTTAGCAAACACGTAAAATAGCCGCAACACAGTAACCATTTTTGGCAGCACCACTTTTCCTTAAGGTAAAAGCGGCAGTGTCTGCCAGAAGGCTGATAGCCCACAGAGTGAGGATGTCACCCTGCCCAAATTACTCTCACAAATGTCATCCGGATCCCGTAACACCTGGCTCCGAAAGGTGCACATGGCTGTGGGGACTGCATAGAGTCTAGTGCCTGCCACTAGTGCTGCGCACTGCTCAGACAGTGGGAAGAGACATGATTTAGACACATTCATCTGCAGTCTGGACATCATTGCAAATGTGTCCAGTAATTTTATTGTGAGCACCAGCCCGGTGTCTGCATGATGCAGATACCAGAATGTCATCGGCATAAAGGGAGACATGTATACTGCCACTGACCCTCAGCCAATGGCTCTAATCCCGCAACTGCAGCCGGCACGCCAACGGCTCCATTGCAAGCGCAAAAAACAATGGTGACAGCTGGCAGACCTGGTGGGCGCCTCTGTGTATTCGCCATTGATTGGAATATTCACACCCCACCCTGACTAGCACATCAGGTGCTGTGTGTAACACTCAAGTCCCAGCCAACAGTTCAGCTCCAAACCCCATGCGATGGAGCCATCAGGCCATCTATAAGAGGAAGTAGCTGCGTATGTTCGAGGAGGTGCTACCTCCTGGGATAAACCTCATCTGGTCTGGGTGGACCAGTGTTAAGTGAGGATAGCTATTATTACTGAGTGATCACTTTCCACTTCCAACTGATTTGTGTGCAGGTGCCCTGCCCAGCCCCCCTCTGCATGGGACCACACTAGGTCCTCCCCGTGATCATGTAGGGCTAGTCGGGTCTCCGTCTCTGCATGTTCCCTTTTCTGGTGAACCAGCTCACCTTGAATATCCACCTCCAAAATTGCATGGATCTCTAGGCACCTTAGCTCAGCCTCCATATGTCCCTGCTGGGACTGCAGAGTGGAGCGCAACCTACTGGAGGTCTTGATGTGAATCCCCCAGATTTAGACCTTGAAGGCTTCTCACTCGATCAGCTGTGTAGTGGCCGTGCCCGAGTTAAGTTCAAAGTATTGCACGATCTCTTCTAGCACTAAGCCATGAAATGCCACATCCTCTAATGCTGAAGTCTGCAATCGTGAGGAGGGGATGAGTCTCTCAGCTGGGTCCAACCTCAAGGTCAGTAACAGTGGTCAATGATCTTAGAAGGTCTTCGCTAAATATTCTGCATTATGTGTTGTTCCTGCTAAGTAACGAGAACTGAGAAATGTATCTCCATTCTTGTGTGTAGTTTGTACATAGTGGAGAAGTGAGAAGTAGAAGTAGCTGTGCGTAGGGTAGTGCCTGGCACCACATGTCTAGTAGATGCTAATTAGACAGCCATTCACTCAATTGCTCTGCAATTCTACACATGGCTGTGCCTTGCAGTGGTGGATGTGAGAGATCCCTGTCAACATCCACTATACTATACAATTGAAATCCCCTCCCACCACAAGGGGCTGTGTTAGCATCTGTTCCACCAACTCCACAAAGGAGCTCAAATACGCTGGTTGCCCTGCATTCGGGGAGTATAGTCCCATTATGTGTACCAGGGAGCCATCCAGCTTTCCACTCACAAATACGTATCTACCCTCCAGGTTCATTGTCTGCCATTGCAGTCGGAACTACCTATATTAGGACACCCCAAGAATACACCATGTAGATAGTGTAAAAAAGTTGGCCTCTCCACCAGGCCCACTTACGACACCCCTCCTGTTCAGTCAAATCTGTCTCCTGTCTCCTGCAAGATAGCAACATGCACCGTGCGCCTTGCCAGGTACAAGAATACGCGCTTGGTCGATGTTCCCATCCCATGGATATTTCATGTAAGAAAATTAAACACTGAGTGTCATGGTACATCTCCTGTTATAGTGGGTCAAGTAGAGTGAGGTGTGGGTGGTGCCAAGTCCCTCCTGCCCATGTTTCCTGGCTCTCCCAAGTCATGCCTCCCAACCCACACTCCCTAGTGAAGTGTGCAGTGAATTCCACTAAGTCTAGTAAAGTGTGCAAGCATCTGGTACGTCCCTCAACTAGGGTAATAACAGTAAATAACAGAGCTCACAGCAAAAACCAAACCCAACCCATTGTTTTAACAAAAACACAATCTAAACCATAGGAGGAGACGTCTAGACAGGGGACAGACTGGAGTAGGAGAAGAAAGCAACAGAATAAGGGTGGAAAACACCCAGAAGGTTGTCAGGTAAAGATGACCTGACCTGACTCTGATCGGTGACGGTCGCTCCACCCGCCGCGCAGCTCTCCCTGAGTGTGCCCGGTGTCCCTGCCTGCCGTTCTGCCCGCTTCTCTGGTTCCTGCTCCGGTTCACCTTTCGCCGTATTCTCGCCCTCCCCGCTCCCTGCCGCTGCTCCCCTGCGGCCCCGCCCCCCCTCTTGCCTCTTTACCTGTTCCCCTCCCAGCGCCACCCCGCTCCCGCCTCCCAGCTGCTCCTCCCTCCCTCCGGATACTTAAGGACTGGTAGCGCGACGGGCAGCTGTGACCTGACCTGACTCTGATCGTTGACGGTCGCTCCACCCGCCGCGCAACTCTCCCTGAGTGTGCCCGGTGTCCCTGCCTGCCGTTCTGCCCGCTTCTCTGGTTCCTGCTCCGGTTCACCTTTCGCCGTATTCTCGCCCTCCCCGCTCCCTGCCGCTGCTCCCCTGTGGCCCCGCCCCCCCTCTTGCCTCTCTACCTGTTCCCCTCCCCGCGCCACCCCGCTCCCGCCTCCCAGCTGCTCCTCCCTCCCACTCCGCCCCTCCCACGACGCCATTTATGGCGGAGTCCACGCGTACGTGCAGCGTTCACGGGCAGCGGGCGCGCCCTATGCGCGCCGAAGGCATGCCAAAGGCAAGCCCGTCTGCACCCGTCCGCGCCTGCACCGCGCCCAGCGCCAGACCCCCTGGCCCCCGCCGACCATACGACGCCGCCACCCTCCACGCACTCAACACCGGCCGGATCCACGGCTGCCACCGAGCCACCCCAGGACGCACCCACGGACCCTTCTCCTGCCGACCCTGCAAGTTCTCCTGCATCCGGACCTGCACCGCACCGGCCAAGCCGAGCACCAGCAACGACCACCTGAAGTGCATCCTGCTCAACACCCGCTCCGTCCACAGACACGCCGTGGAACTATGGGACCAGCTCGACACCACATCCCCAGACGTGGCCTTCCTCCCGGAAACCTGGATGAACGCCTCCTCAGTGCCCGCCATCGCCATCCCGGACGGATACATGATCACCCGGAGGGACCGCATCAACCAGACAGGAGTAGGCATCGCCATCGTCCACAAGAACACCATCCGCTTCACGACCAACTCCGACGACACCCTCCCAGCCGCCGAACATCTTCACTTCCAGATACACACCGACCCCAGGACAACACTCAGAGGCACCCTCATCTACAGACCCCCAGGACCCCGCACACAATTCAGCGAAGACATCGCAGACTTCATCAGCCCACACGCCCTCCCCTCCGCTGACTACATCCTCCTAGGGGACTTCAACTTCCCCCTGGAGAACAACAACGACAACAACACCACCACCCTGCTGGACAACCTCGCCAACCTCGGACTCAAGCAACTGGTGAACACCCCCACCCACTACGCCGGCCACACGCTTGACCCAGTCTTCTCCTCCAGCAAGTACATCTCCTTCAGCCACTCCACCCGTCTTCACTGGACAGACCACAGCTGCGTCCACTTAAGCTTCAGAAGGACCACGTCTCACCACCACTCGCAACAGGTCCCCCGCAGAAGCTGGAGCAAGATCACCACTGACCAGCTCACCACATCACTGAACCAGAACCCCCCCGCCAGATCAGCGGACCCCAACAAAGCAGCCAACAACCTCACACAATGGATCACCAACTGCGCCGACGACCTCGCACCCCTGAAAAACCATCTCAGCAGGCCCAACAGCAAGAGAGCCCCCTGGTTCGACGACAACCTCAAGAACTCCAAGAAGAACTACCGTACCCTCGAGAAAGCCTGGCGAAAAAACCCGACTACAGACAACATGACCGCCGTCAAGCACGCCACCCGCAAACACCACCAGCTGATCCACACCACCAAGAAGACAGCATTCAAGGATCGACTTGACAACAACGCACACAACAGCAAGGAACTCTTCAGCATCGTCAAAGAGTTCTCCAACCCCAGCGCTGGAATCAACAACATCACTCCCTCACAAGACCTCTGCGACTCCCTCGCCTCGTTCTTCCACAGCAAGATCGCAGACATACACAACAGCTTCGGCGCACAGACCACGCACCCAACCACAGAACCAACGCCCCCCACCACCACCCTCCGCGCCTGGACCCCGGTCAGCACCGAAGACACCATCCACACGATGAACACCATCCACTCCGGATCGCCAACCGACCCATGCCCTCACCACGTCTTCAACAAGGCTGACTCCGTCATCGCACCCCAACTCCGGGACATCATCAACTGCTCCTTCAACACCGCCACCTTCCCGGAGAGCTGGAAGCATGCCGAACTCAGCGCCCTCCTGAAGAAACCATCAGCAGACCCCACCGACCTCAAGAACTACCGCCCCATCTCGCTCCTCCCGTTTCCTGCCAAAGTCATCGAGAAGACCGTCAACAGACAGCTGGCCGCCTTCCTCGAGGCGAACGGATCCCTCGACCACTCGCAGTCCGGCTTCCGAGCCAACCACAGCACTGAGACCGCCCTCATCGCAGCCATTGACGACATCCGAGCCCTGCTCGACAATGGGGAAACAGCGGCCCTCATCCTCCTGGACCTCTCTGCAGCGTTCGACACTGTCTGCCACCGCACCCTAGTGCAACGCCTCAGCAACACCGGAGTCCAAGAGAAGACAGTGAAGTGGATCATCTCGTTCCTCGCCGGTAGAACCCAGAGAGTCCGCCTCCCCCTGTTCAGATCCGAGGCCACCGAAGTCACCTGCGGCGTACCACAAGCATCATCACTCAGCCCCACCCTCTTCAACGTCTACATGAGCCCCCTCGCAGCCATCGCACGCCAACAGAACCTCAACATCATCTCCTACGCCGACGACACCCAGCTGATCCTCTCCCTCACCAATGACCCAGCCACCGCCAGAACCAACCTACACGAAGGGATGAAAGACGTAGCTGAGTGGATGATGAACAGCCGCCTGAAACTGAACTCAGACAAGACGGAAGTCCTCATCCTCGGATCATCACCCTCTGCCTGGGACGACTCCTGGTGGCCCCCGGCCCTGGGCAGCGCACCCAAACCAACGGACCACGCACGAAACTTGGGCTTCATCCTGGACTCCTCCCTCTCGATGACCAAACAAGTCAACGCCGTCTCATCCTCATGTTTCAACATCCTACGCATGCTCCGTAAGATCTTCCGATGGATCCCCACCGACACCAGGAAGACGGTGACCCAGGCACTCGTCACCAGCCGTCTGGACTACGGAAACACCCTCTACACCGGAACCACAGCCAAACTACAGAAAAGACTCCAACGCATCCAAAACGCCTCCGCATGAATCATCTTGGACATCCCCCGTCACAGCCACATCTCCGGACATCTGAGAGACCTACATTGGCTCCCCGTCAACAAGAGAATCACGTTTCGACTCCTCACCCACGCACACAAGGCCCTCCACGACCAGGGCCCCAAGTATCTCAACAACCGCCTGACCTTCTACACCCCCACCCGCCAGCTTCGATCTGCCAGCCACACCCTCGCCGTCGTCCCACGCATCCGAAAAAACACCATGGGAGGAAGATCCTTCTCCTACCTGGCAGCCAAGGCATGGAACACCCTCCCCATCCACCTCCGCCGGACCCAAGATCACCTCTCCTTCAGGAAGCAACTCAAGACCTGGCTGTTCGAGCAGTAGCAGACCCCCCCCCCCAGCGCCTTGAGACCCTCCGGGTGAGTAGCGCGCTATATAAATGCCTTGATTGATTGATTAAAGAGTAAAATAGTATTAGAAGAAAAGCATACAGAAACATTACTAAACTAACTTAATTCCCATAGGGGGAGCGCTGGGGAACCGCTTCAATTGCAGATGGCATAGGCTTGGTCCCCACCTTAGACTGATGCAGCTGTTCACCCAAAGCCCCCTCCATGTCTGAATACACAGCCCGCTAGGCCCAGATGTCAGGGTATGAAGTTATATCAGCTCCTCCGCAGACTGCACAGTGACCCTTTGGAGGCCATGAGCCTCATCATCAGAGCTGTGCAGGATGTCCCTGAAGTTGCTCTCGCTGCTAGGCTCCAAGGCAAATGCAGGGAAGGGGCCCTGAAGTGCTGCAGCAGCACTCAACGCTGCTATCCTCTAAGTGTTCACATGAGATTTGTCAGGGGTCACAACTGTTTGGCCCAAAGACCTCCTCCGCTTCCGGCCTCTGTGCTGTGGGAATGCTGCAAATACTCCTGGAAGGTGCCCAACCGTGAGGGCACTCCTTGGGTCTACACCCAATCCCACAACTTCTTCGGGTTGGTAAGAAGAGGTACTTGACCTCATGGGTGATTTGACTTCAAGCCCATATTTCGGAGTTATCTCTTTACTCCCAGGAAAGATGCTCTGTGCTTTTGCACAGCCAAGGTGTAGTCTGGGAACATGAATACTTTGCTGCAGTCTACTGTGTAGTGGCCTGCTCATTTGGCTGTGCGATGGATGGTGTCCCTGTCATGAAAGTGCAAGAGTTTGGCCACCACCTGTTGTGGTGGTGCCCCTGGTGGCACCATTCTTGCCCGAACCTGGTGAGTGCGTTCCAAGGAAAATAGTCAGTCCATCAGGGATGACCTCCCTCCACAACCAGCCTTCTAAACAGGCAATCATGTCTTGTTGCTCTGTGCCCTCAGGTAGGCCCACCACACAGATGTCACTATGGTGGGCCAAGCCCTCTGTGTCCTCCACTCTGTCTTCCAGTGTTTTGAGGTGGACTGACAGTTTATGCACCTTTCTCTTCACATACTCCGGTTGGGGCTGTAGGTGTCAGAGGGAACTTTCTACTTGGATCACTCTCTTCTGCAACTTCTTTTGAAGCAGGTCCAACTCCACTACTACAGCTTCGATCTTCGCCTCCATGAAAGCCCATGAGGAGTTCACTGCTGCCAGGATCTGGACAGCCCCATCTCTGTCCAGCGGTGCCTCTGCTGTTGATGGCCCCTCTCCATTGTCCCGGTTCTGTTTGGACCTCTCCTCTGTCCCTAGGTGAGCCATTGCAGTCAGGGGAACCCTGGGGGACTTGGGCCACCTCATTTTACCGGGGGGGGGGTGAGGGTGACTAGAGAGGCACAAAGCTGCTCCTTCTCCATCCACTTGGCAACAAAGGCATCACTCTTAATAAAGGACTGAGGAGGGTGGGAGCCCCTGGAGGAGCCCCTACCATCTTCGTGCCCCTGGTGCCCGGGTGGCCTGCTTGCCCCAAAAATACAGGCAGCCAAGCAGACACTTGTTTCTGAGAGACGGGGACTCAGTCCTCCTGCTGTTCGGGTTTTAGGAGCTAGGGCGTGCTATGCAACGCAACCCACTGCTAGGCCGCACCAGCATGCTACACGTTGCTCCTAGGGTAGTCAAGGCCCACTGTCCACAAATGCTCCCACGGGTGAGGGGGAAGCCTCTCTTCTCCCTCAATGATTTCCTCAAAGCAGGTCCCTGCCGTGCCCCCAGCACTCCCAGAGGGAAAAAGGGCATTGATGTGCTCCAAGCCACACACCTTCCTCTCCCCGCAGGCCTGCACCACATCTCTCAGAAGATGGGGAGGGTGCCTCTAGCTGCCAACAGCGGTCCACACTATCAATGAGAGGGTTGGCTCCCCCAGCCACACCACGAGTCCCAGCAGTCCGCGCCTTCCCCATAGAACCCCGCCAGAGCTTAGCGCTTAGCGCTTAGCAACTCAGGCCACAGAGGCTGGGGTCTCTTAGTGGTGTTGGCTGGTGCCTGTCCTTGCACGGGTAAAGGAGGATAACACTGATGGCCCAGTGGAGCTCACTAAGCTACAGTCACCATTTTCCACATTTTGGCCACACATCCAACCCAGGCAAATTGGTCTTTCATACGTGCTGATCAACCTTTAATATGTGTCTGTTCATCACTATTCCATCATTCTTTCCACCTCCTAAAGTTTCTGTTAGAACAAAATGTTACTCTTCACCACCCTTCTTCCTTCAATGATGAGTTAGACCCATTAACCCCTTCGCTGACATGCCTTTTCCCACTCAAGTGCCAAGCCTTTTTTTGGCAATTTGGTGCAGTTCGCACTTAGGCCCTCATAACTTTTTGTCCACATAAGCTACCCATGCCAAATTTGCATCCTTTTCCCCCCCCAACATCCTAGGGATTCTAGAGATACCCAGAGTTTGTGAGGTCCCCTGGGGGAGACCAAGAAATGAGACAAAATACACCTAAAATTGTTTTTTTTTTTAAAACAATTGGAAAAAAGTGCTGCAGAAGAAAGCATGTGGTTTCTTTCCCTAAAAATGGCACCAACAAAAGGGTTTGTGGTGTTAAAATCACCATCTTCCCAACTTTCAGGAACAGGCAGACTTGAATCAGAAAACCAAATTTTTCAACACAATTTTGGCATTTTACTGAGACATACCCCATTGTTACAATTTTTTGTGCTTTCAGACTCCTTCCGGTTAGTGATAGAAGTAGATACGAAACCAGTGCTGGATCCCAGACCCCTAAACATTTCTGAAAAGCACACAAAATTCTGACTTAAGCAAGGGGTCATTTGTGTAGACCCTTCAAGTTTTCCTACAGAGAGTATATATAACAGCTAAAATAAAAATAAATATTGAAATTGAGGTGAAAAAAGAGCCATTTCTGTCCACGTTTTCTTCTATAACTTTTTCCTGCTCTGCAGATTTTTGAAAACAATATACCATTATGTCTGCTGGACTCTTCTGGTTGCGGGGGTATATAGGGCTTGTAGGTTCATCAAGAACCCTAGGTACCCAGAGTCAATAAGTGAGCTCCACCTTGCAGTAGGTTTTTATTGTATACAGCAATTCATTTGGTGAAATATAAAGAGTGAAAAATAGGTATCAAGGAAACCTTTGTATTTCTATAATGAGCACAAGATAAGCTGTTGAGAAGCAGTGGTTATTTGCACATCTCT
Organism: Pleurodeles waltl; assembly: GCF_031143425.1. Taxonomy (NCBI): domain Eukaryota; kingdom Metazoa; phylum Chordata; class Amphibia; order Caudata; family Salamandridae; genus Pleurodeles; species Pleurodeles waltl. The sequence continues at coordinate 856,100,820 of NC_090442.1, read as the reverse complement.
GAATTACAGGGGTCCCCATAGTAGCATGTGAATTACAGGGCATTTCTCAAATAGACTTCTTTTTTACACACTGTCTTACATTTGGAAGGAAAAAATGTAGCGAAAGACAAGGGGCAGTAACACTTGTTCTTCTATTCTGTTTTCCCCCAAGTCTCCTGATGAAAATGGTACTTCACTTGTGTGGGTAGGCCTAGTGCCCGCGACAGGAAACGCAACATGGACACATCATATTTTTACTTTTAAATCTGACGTGTTTTAGCCTAGCTGTGGATTTTGGCCTCTAGCTCAGCCGGCACCTAGGGAAACCTAACAATCGTTTATTTTTTTAAACTAGACACCTAGGGGAATCCAGGATGGGGTGACTTGTGGGGCTTTCACCATGTTCTGTTACCCAGAATCCTTTGCACACCTCAAAATTTTGCAAAAATAACACCTTTCCCTCACATTTCGGTGCTGCAAAGTTCTGGAATATGAGAGGAGCCACAAACTTCCTTCCACCTAGCATTCCCCCAAGTCTCCTGATGAAAATGGTACCTCACTTTTGTGGGTAGGCCTAGTGCCCGCGACAGGAAACGCAACATGGACACATCATATTTTTACATTGAAATCTGATGTGTTTTAGCTTAGCTATGGATTTTGGCCTCTAGCTCAGCCGGCACCTAGGGAAACCTAACAATCGTTTATTTTTTAAAACTAGACACCTAGAGGAATCCAGGATGGGGTGACTTGTGGGGCTTTCACCAGTTTCTGTTACCCAGAATCCTTTGCACACCTCAAAATTTGGCAAAAATAACACCTTTCCCTCACATTTCGGTGCTGCAAAGTTCTGGAATATGAGAGGAGCCACAAACTTCCTCCCACCTAGCATTCCCCCAAGTCTCCTGATGAAAATGGTACCTCACTTGTGTGGGTAGGCCTAGTACCCGCGACAGGAAACGCAACATGGACACATCATATTTTTACATTGAAATCTGGTGTGTTTTAGCCTAGCTGTGGATTTTGGCCTCTAGCTCAGCCGGCACCTAGGGAAACCTAACAATCGTTTATTTTTTAAAACTAGACACCTAGGGGAATCCAGGATGGGGTGACTTGTGGGGCTTTCACCAGGTTCTGTTACCCAGAATCCTTTGCGCACCTCAAAATTTGGCAAAAATAACACCTTTCCCTCACATTTCGGTGCTGCAAAGTTCTAGAATATGAGAGAAGCCACAAACTTCCTTCCACCTAGCATTCCCCCAAGTCTCCTGATGAAAATGGTACCTCACTTGTGTTGGTACACCTAGTGCCCGCGACAGGAAATGCCCCAAAACGCAACATGGACACATCATATTTTTACATTGAAAACGGATGTGTTTTTTGGAAAGTGCTAGCTGTGGGTTTTGGTCTCTAACTCAGCTGGCACTTAGGAAAACCTACCAAACCTGTGTATTTTTGAAAACTAGACACCTAGGGGAACCCAGGATGGGGTAACTTGTGGTGCTCTCACCAGGTTCTGTTACCCGGAATCCTTTGCAAACCTCAACTTTTGGCAAAAAACACTTTTTCCTCCGGAATCTTAGGGGAGCCACAAACTTCCTTCTACCCAGCATTCCCCCACATCTCCCGATAAAAATGATACCTCACTTGTGTGGGTAGGCCTAGTGCCTGCAACAGGAGATGCCCCAAAGCACTATGTGGACACATCAAAATTATCAATTACAAAACTACCTGTTTTTGCAGGAGGGGCACCAGCGTTTTTGGTCCTGGGCTCAGCAGCCATCTAGGGAAACCTACCAAACCCAGACATTTATGAAAACGCTGACACCAGAGGGAGTCTAGGGAGGTCTGACTTGCATGCATTCCCCCAGTGTTTTCTTACCCAGAATCCTCAACAAACCTCAAATTTAGCTAAATAAAATCATATTTTCCCCACATTTCTGTGTGGGATGACCGCACTGTTACACATTTCCTACCACTCAATGTTCCCCTCAGTCGCCCGATAAAAATTATACCTCACTTGTACAGGTGGGCCAAGTGCCTGTGACAGGGAAGAGACAAAAACATGTCAAAATTGAGAGGGAACCAAAGCAGGCCCAAAAGGGCAGTTGGAAATTAAAAAAATTTAGGCTGACAAATGGGGCAGAATTTTTATCGGTATAGATGCGACAATGCAGGGTGGTAGGAATTTTGTCGATTCCTGTAGATTCCGGAAGGTTCCATCACAAAAATGTGGGGAAAATGTTTGATTTCAAGTAAAGTTGGAGGTTTGCAGGGCATTGTGGGTAAGAATATTGTGCAGGGTGCATATAAAGCACACCACCATGGACTCACCCAGATGTTTAGTTCTCAGATGTGTCTACGTCTCATAGATTTTTTTAGATGACAGCTTCCCAAAGTCCAAAGAGTGCAGCCCTCACCATTCCAAGTGGGATGATTTTGAGAGTTACCCAAGCTCTTGTGGCCCAAATGTAAAATCAAATCCCCAAATAATCAAATGTCCTCCTGCTTGCCATTGGGATAAGATCTTTTAGTGTGTGGGGGGAGAGCTGAAAGACTGTTATCCTCTTCAGTTAGGGTGCCGTATAACCATGCCCATACTGGTTGGTAGCCACCACTCCACTATTTGTTTTTAATTTCCTTGCATCTACTAGGTTTTCTGCCGCCCCCCCGGGGAGTGGATAAGGGGTAATTGCCCCACTGTTGGGCAGAACAACTTTGTCCCCATTTATTTGGGGGTGGGGCTATATACCCCAACCTCTTTTTTTATAAAAAAAGAAATAATCCCTGGTGTCTAGTGGGTTTTTTGCCCCCTTTGGGGGCAGATGGCCCTTACAAAAGTAGGCTGTTCTGCCCCCAGGGGGGCAGAAATGGCCAACTTTAATGTGCTCCCATGCGGAGCGACCCTTGCCCAAGGGGCTGCTGCTCCAAACAAATAACACCCACACACACCCACCGCCCCCACCCACCCAATTCCTGGTGCCTTGGGGGGTGATGGGCCTAATAGAAATATGCTGGGGGGCATAAATGGCCTATAATAAAATTGTCCCCCAGGGGAGTGTCTCTTGCCTAAGAGGCGCTCCCCTTGCGTGAAATTGGCACAAAAAAAACTCTGGTATCTAGTGGTTTCTATCCCCGTGGGGGTAGGTTGGGCAAATAAAAATAAACCAATCTGCCCCCAAGGTGGGCATAAATGGTCTAAAATAAAACTGCCGGCCAGGGGCGTGGCCCTTGCCTAGGGGGTCGCTCCCCATCTATATATATATTTTTTTTAATCTCTGGTGCCTAGTGGTTTCTGATCCCCTTGGAGCCAGATTGACCTAATTAAAATAGGCTGATCTGCCCCAAGGGGGGGCATAAATGGCCTAAAATAAATTTGCCCCCCAGGGGAGTGACCCTTGCCTATGGGGTCGCTTCCCTTGCATGAAATTGGAACAATCAAAAATCCCTGGTGTATAGTGGTTTCCGTTCCCCTTGGAGGCAGATTGGCCTAATAAAACTAGGCCGATCTGCCTCCAAGGGGGGCAAAAATGGCCTAAAATAAATTTGGCCTCTAGGGAAGCGACCCTTGCCTAAAAAGCCACTCTCCCCCAGTAAAAAACAAAAAAAATATTATCCCCCAGTGTCTAGTGTTTTGCCTTAAAGTAAATTGCCCCTCTTGGGGAGAGACCCTTCCCCAAAGGGTCGCTCCCCTCATGTGTTTACATATTGTAAACAAAAATCCCTGGTATCTAGTGGCATTCCTGCAGCATGATCGTTATGCGTAACTGTTACGTCCCAGGCACCCAAGGGGTTAATAGTAAGATCCCAATGTATGCAAATGAGTTATGTGGTGTTACTGCTGCTATCATTTACGCTATCTTTGTTCTTCTCTGCATGCCTTGATTTCACCGAGAACTGATACAAAGCAAAGCCAGTCAATACCATATGTAACCAGATGTCACATCTGGGGTGGACATTGCCCTAGGTTAAATTGTGTAGCACTATCTAGTGGAGCTGCAGGGCTATTACTGCAGGAAATGTTTTCCGGATCCAGTCTGGCACCTGAAAGATATTCACAAGCTAATGAATCTACTGTAAGATTTAGGGGCCTCCTTACAAAGGCAAATTCGATAGTAAACATACATTTAAGGCTGAGTTTAACTTTTTTACAGTTGCCAAGAATTCACAAAGAGATTCCTGCCAATTGTAAACAAATTTAGGGTTATGGAGAGCACCACCATCACTGTGGACATCTCTAAAGAGGTAAATCCCACTCAAAAAGTGGGAAGTGTGCATTCCAAGTTGTGATTTGCCTTGGAGGTTTGGGAATGCCCACAAACTCATATATTTGTGGGCACTCTCAAATCTGATCCTTTCTTTTCCTGAAAGGCTCATAAAATTACTCAAGCATAGGGCTAAATTCCTTTCCAGGGTGCAAAGGGGAGTGTGTAGCCTCCAGATTTGCTGGGGGTGAAGAGGAATGACTTTCTCCACGGGCTAAATATTTTCACCCCAGTATAAAAAAGTACATTTGGACAGGGAAACCTATTCTTACTGTATGGTCTTCTCCACTATGGAGAGTTTGGCACTAGTAGAAGTACAGTCTCGCTGGAGAGGTCACATGACCTTTACCTGGAAGCCTCTTCCTGGTGCAACTTTTCAGGACTATGCCTGGTAATGTCTGTGAATCCCAAAAAGGAGGGAAAATGCATTCAGGCGGACATCTTCAGACGTACCTGTCTGTCTTTGTTGTGAATCAGAAATACTCTTATCAAGATAAGTAACTTTTTCAACATAGTCCTAGCATTTATGCTGGGAGGCGCAGGTCCTTTAAAAAGGCAGGTTCTTCAAGTTTGGTGATACCAGGTTCTCTGTTAAAAATATCTACACAAGTAAAAGTAAAGGAGGCAACAGTCTTATAGGAGTTACCAAGAGGCAACCTTCTTTATGGTTAAGCATTCATAAAAATTAAAAATATCGAGTTACTGACATAGGGAAGAAAAACATTGCGTAATTTTAAGAAAAGAAGCAACAGGAAACGGTTGTGTTCTGTCACATGCTGCTTGCAGTTAATTTAAAAGTCTTGACAATAGCATTTGTTCAAGACTTAAAATTGATAAATTGGCTAGATTGTGGCACCGGGGTTTGTCAGCTCTCAAGGCCCTGTTGGGTGCCCATAAACCATATATTTGAGGGATCTGGTGGCTGTTTTTAGATTAGTGTTTGTATTTATAAATTGAACATCAATAGGGATGACGATAATCCAGTTTTAAGGGAAGACGTGGAGAAGGGTGATTAAGACTGAGTGCAGTGAAACCAATGCATAAATGTAATTTTCAGGGAGGATTCAATCGTGAATTTGTTTCTCGGAGCCCAGTAACTCGTGGAGTGCATTGTTTAACAGAGTAAACTGAGATGTACAGCATGCGTGGTATGTGGGACTTTACAGGCTGAGGTTTTTTCTGTCATTTGTTCAACCCACACAGTGGGAGCACCCGTTTCTACGTTAAAAATATCCTCCAAGGAAAAATAATAAGGAATCTCCCCAGCATCTGATGCCACGGAGTGTTACTGACATGTTAGCATTATTTAAACGGGACAGGCTTAGTCTTGCATCATAAATACATTTGGCAGCATGACTGTGAGGAGTTGAAAAAGCGTGGGCCTAAGGAATAATGGCCCTTTTCTCCAAACATTCCTACCCCATCTGACGGCCGTGAGCATGCCCCGCAATTTCTTTGTCATGCTTTAGCAATTTAACATTCCTTGTTGCAAATCATAAACGCCGAATTTGGATCCCGAAATTTGCAAGTTACATTTTTCCTTAAAGATTGACATGCAATGCAGCATTCTTAGCCAGTAATTGCCACTGTGTGTCTTTCTTTCCAGTAAAAACATTTAATGAGACCATATTAGGGCAGACAGTTTATCAGTTTCCTTCTCATTTGTTGTATCTATTGAGGTCAAAATATCGTTTATATCTACTGCAAATAACATTTTAGTAGCATTAAAAGCACATATAAAAGGTTTACGAATCCAGAAATCTATTTATGCCACCAGATAAGAACTGCTAGGCTTTATTAAATCACAGAACACATCACTAATGGGACACCTGCACATATTTTTTTTAATTCATATGGAAAGAAGCCCAGTCATTCAGTTCGAGAGTGGAGTCTTGAACTGATGTACAATGTTTATAACAAAAGGTGTATTGTGCCACAGGATGCTTTTCAATTAAAGTAACACTTTTCTTACAGATCAGCTCACATTCGTTTAGAGGCTAAACCCCAGACCTCCCAAGCGAGACTGTTCCGAAATGAGAGTCACTGATGGTTGGAAGGAGAATGGGAAAGAGATAAATCATTGTTATATTTCTTAAAAGAAACGCCATTGATTCACATTTATTCCCCAATGGTACAGGCAAACAAACACCATAAAGTCAATTAAACGGTGCTTGCAGCTACCCTTGGTCACTGCACCTGTGGTTCTCAAAAAGAGGTACAACAATAATCTCGCAATAGGTGATGAATAAGGTAAATTCATTCGTGGTGTCCTATAGGCCAGATGTCATTGTTTTGTTCTACAGGGAGTGCAGAATTATTAGGCAAATGAGTATTTTGACCACATCATCCTCTTTATGCATGTTGTCTTACTCCAAGCTGTATAGGCTCGAAAGCCTACTACCAATTAAGCATATTAGGTGATGTGCATCTCTGTAATGAGAAGGGGTGTGGTCTAATGACATCAACACCCTATATCAGGTGTGCATAATTATTAGGCAACTTCCTTTCCTTTGGCAAAATGGGTCAAAAGAAGGACTTGACAGGCTCAGAAAAGTCAAAAATAGTGAGATATCTTGCAGAGGGATGCAGCACTCTTAAAATTGCAAAGCTTCTGAAGCGTGATCATCGAACAATCAAGCGTTTCATTCAAAATAGTCAACAGGGTCGCAAGAAGCGTGTGGAAAAACCAAGGCGCAAAATAACTGCCCATGAACTGAGAAAAGTCAAGCGTGCAGCTGCCACGATGCCACTTGCCACCATTTTGGCCATATTTCAGAGCTGCAACATCACTGGAGTGCCCAAAAGCACAAGGTGTGCAATACTCAGAGACATGGCCAAGGTAAGAAAGGCTGAAAGACGACCACCACTGAACAAGACACACAAGCTGAAACGTCAAGACTGGGCCAAGAAATATCTCAAGACTGATTCTTCTAAGGTTTTATGGACTGATGAAATGAGAGTGAGTCTTGATGGGCCAGATGGATGGGCCCGTGGCTGGATTGGTAAAGGGCAGAGAGCTCCAGTCCGACTCAGACGCCAGCAAGGTGGAGGTGGAGTACTGGTTTGGGCTGGTATCATCAAAGATGAGCTTGTGGGGCCTTTTCGGGTTGAGGATGGAGTCAAGCTCAACTCCCAGTCCTACTGCCAGTTCCTGGAAGACACCTTCTTCAAGCAGTGGTACAGGAAGAAGTCTGCATCCTTCAAGAAAAACATGATTCTCATGCAGGACAATGCTCCATCACACGCGTCCAAGTACTCCACAGCGTGGCTAGCAAGAAAGGGTATAAAAGAAGGAAATCTAATGACATGGCCTCCTTGTTCACCTGATCTGAACCCCATTGAGAACCTGTGGTCCATCATCAAATGTGAGATTTACAAGGAGGGAAAACAGTACACCTCTCTGAACAGTGTCTGGGAGGCTGTGGTTGCTGCTGCACGCAATGTTGATGGTGAACAGATCAAAACACTGACAGAATCCATGGATGGCAGGCTTTTGAGTGTCCTTGCAAAGAAAGGTGGCTATATTGGTCACTGATTTGTTTTTGTTTTGTTTTTGATTGTCAGAAATGTATATTTGTGAATGTTGAGATGTTATATTGGTTTCACTGGTAATAATAAATAATTGAAATGGGTATATATTTTTTTTTGTTAAGTTGCCTAATAATTATGCACAGTAATAGTCACCTGCACACACAGATACCCCCCTAACATAGCTAAAACTAAAAACAAACTAAAAACTACTTCCAAAAATATTCAGCTTTGATATTAATGAGTTTTTTGGGTTCATTGAGAACATGGTTGTTGTTCAATAATAAAATTAATCCTCAAAAATACAACTTGCCCAATAATTCTGCACTCCCTGTAGATTGTGTTTGTTAGACCTGACTCCTTTGACTGGTAGACCCCTAGATCTCTAGATCTTTTGCCTTCACCTGTCTTGATTTGCTGAATACATTGTTTTTGGATTCAGAACTCTGTGAACGTTACCACTGCTAAGCAGTGCTAAAGTGTATTTGTGCTGTCCCTAAACCATGGTACAATTGGTACATTTAATTTACTTGTAAATCTTTAGTAAGTAGTACTCCATGTACCCAGGTCCTATAAATTAAATGCTACTTGTGGGCTTACATCACTCCCTGTGCCACTCAACAGAGTAGCCTTTTAAAGCATATCTTAGGCCTGCCTCTGCAACCTGTACTGCAATTTTAATATGCCATTTCGACCATCAAAATAAACCTTTGGCCAGGCCTAAACCTTCCTTTTTAAGAAATATAAGTCACCCGTAAGGTTGGCTCTAAAGGCACATAAGGAAGGGTACATTGTATTTAAAAAGTAGGGGATGTGGGTTTAAGTTTTGCATGTCCTCATAGTAAAAACATGTCTGCTGTTGTTTTTCACTATTGTGAGGCCTATGTTTCGATTAGGATAACAGTTGGTTAACTTATTACACTTAATAAGTTATAACTGCAATTTAGGAACAGATAGGAAAGTGAGCTTTATACTCAAATGAATTATAAGTTCTAAAACTCTTTAATGCTAAAATCAGATTTTGAGTCACTATTCTGATAATACAGCTTTTAAAACGTTGGCATTTTCTTGTCCTAACCAGTTGTGCCTTCTGCCAGTATCCTGGACCACATGACTGGGATTAGTTTAGCTTGTTGGTCTGTGTGTATTCTTCCTTGAAGTTAGACAAAGGAAGACTAGGAGTTAGCAGGACGGGCCATCCTACTAGCTTTTTGGAGCAAAGCTGTTTCCTGCCCCACTAACATTTCAAAAGGCTGTCTCTAGCAGACACACAAAGAAACTTGAAATCAGTCTTATGTCAACTTAGACTACTTGAAGACTTGGAAAGGAAAGGAAGGAACTTTCCAGAACTAGAGTTGGGGTAGTATAGGGAGCCCCCCAGCTTCAAAGGCTGATACCAGATATGCATATTGAACCTCTTGAGACACTCCTGAGATCACTTCTGGATCTGTGGAAGATTCACAAAAGACTGCTCTGCTGCCCTGCTGTTCAAGGAAGGAAACCTCGACCTACTACTTGAACCCAGGACCAAAAGGGCTAGATGGCAGGCCTCCCATTCTGAGCTACAGGGACACAAAAAATTCCAGAGGCCTCATTGCAAATGCCCAGCTGACCTGCTGCACTGCTTCTGCCTGGACCTGCAACTGAGTCCTGCTGACCTTTGCTGGAGTGAGTCCCTAAACCCAAGAGGTGCCTCGCCAAGTCCTAGACCCCTGGCTGGCATCAGAGAGAGCTCCTCCTTGAGTAATTGAAGTCTCCATCAAACCTGGCACAAAGCCTCGCTGCACAGCTGACAGTTTCATCAGAACTAATTTAAAGTGGTGCTACACATTCCGAAGCCACACCACATAGCTGAAAGCTTCATCGCAACGAATGCCGAGCGATGCAAAGCGCTGCCACACTGCTGAGAGCTTCATTAGATCTGATGCTGATCCATGCAAAGCCCCACAAAGCCTCCTGCACTGCTGAGAGCTTCATCGGAACTAAAGCTCAGCGACGCATACCGTTGCAAAGCCTCACTGCACAGCAGAGAGTTCATTAGAACCAATGCAAAGAGACGCAAAGCCACGCAAAGCATTACCCACAAATGAAAGCTTCATCGGAACCAATGAAGAGTGACGCAAAACTCTGCAAAGGCTTGCTGCACAGCTGAAAGCTTGAGCGTCACCAATGCCAAGAGACGCAAAGTCTCGTAAAACAAGGCTGTTTAGACCTCACACCAAGGACATATGGTACAACTCCTGAGGGACCAAACTTGGTCCTGTGCCTGGCATGCTCTCCACCACTGTTGGCCCTTCACTTGTGAATTGTACTGATCCAGCATAACCAGATACCCTCAATTCGAGCTTTGTGCTTGAGGGCGCTATATTTACTTTAATTATTGAAATTGCATATCTCCGGTTCTACTGATTAGATTGCTGTCATTCTGTTGTCAATTTATTTTTGAAAATGTACTTTTGTTTCTAGATTGGTCTGGGATTTTTTTGTGCTTTGATTTGACCTTATGCTGTTCGTGTGCTGCATAAATACTTATCTAAGCTACAGTGTGTGATGATGTAAAAACTGTGTGAATCCATCTTCCATGTTAGCTGGACACCTTTTTAACATCCCTCACACATCAACACTTGCCCCATGATAACACATACTCTTATGAGCAACAGGACAAGTAGAATAGAACTGCTAACTTGTATCCACCATGCCCCAGACGTCCCAGATCTCGCAGTATCCAACAGTTCTTAATAACAAAACACCATACAAACACACACATATCTCCTCACACCGGCCAATGTACGTGTCTATCAATCTTAATACTGCAGAAGTGAAGGGCAAATCTTTACTGCCTAAAACACCAAATCAGGCACCTCTGCTAAATAAATAACAAATAACCACCTAACCAAAAACATGACTGGAGACCAGTAATAGTAACATTGTGGCTCAATCACAATCCAATCTGAAAGGGTAATCCCCGAAGCATGAGGAAACAGACTGTAAACTCAAAAGCACTTCCAGGCCATTTTAGTGGCAGAATGAATGCCTTGGAAATGACAGTAGCATATTTGCGTTTGTAACTTTCCATAACATCTGTAAAATACCCCTGCTCCACATCCAGGTTAAGATAATTTTCCAGTTTGCTCTTGCCCCACCTCTGCACCTCTGTCCTTCTGCCCCAGACTAAAGACCTGCCATGTTCTGCTGGAGTGGACTGGCCGTTCTCCCATTTTCCTGGTGTCTTGGGCCGGCTTTCAGCACTGGATGCTGTGACTCAACTATGGAAGCTCAATTACTCTATTCTAGTCATGTCCTCCTGAAGTGTGGATCTATTTGAACTTGTTTGGCAAGGTCCGATTCTGCTTTCCAATCCTGTCCTTCTTCAGCGCATTAAAATCTCTCATAAAATCTTTATTTACCTTGATGAGTACCCTTTCTCCTCCAGCCCCCACCACTCATGCCACCATGTGAATTATTTCTACTTTACCATGTATTGTTTAAGCAATCTGTGTAATTCCTCAATGATCTTCCATTGCTTAGCTGACTTTTTCCCCTTTCTAAATAATGGGCCCCTCCTGCAGAATGTAGTGAGTGGCACTTGACCCTCTCATATCTCATAGATTGAGCTGAAAGGGGAGCAACTGAAGGGCGGAGGCCCCCTGCCCTGCAGAGGTAGCAAGAGTGTGGATTAAGCCCCTGTTGTATTGAACCTGCGCTATACTTTTTAGGTTGCGCTTGATGGAACCTGTGCACAGCATTCCTGATCAAGATGCTTAACAAATAATGAAATACAAAGAAAATGATTGAGAGTAGCTTTAGAGTATAATGAGAACAATACTACTTTCTGCTATCTTCCATACTTCTTACGGGATTGAAAGCAAACTAAGGGCCAGATTTAAAGTTCTGCTGTTGGGTCCTCTCTGTACATTGAAGGAAACCACTGACATTGTGGTTCCTTTCACTGCACTAAATGTTTGCTGGACAGCTGCTGTCAATTTTGATGGTCATCCAACAAACTTTTGATATTTTTTTGCTTATCAGAAACAAACTGCCAAAGTGGAATTTTGTTTCTGTAAAAACAACAAACCTATGCACTCTTGACCCTGGCAGTTTCCTCACCAGGGGTCATGTTTTTTTCCTGTCTCTCACCAACAGGTTTTTCCTGATGGTAATGGACAGAGAAAAAAAAAAGACATTTCACCATTTAACGTGAATTGAGCAGAGGGTGTAATGGCCTTCCTCCGGAGGACCCTACCCTGTTGGGCCATCAAAGGAAGTATTGAGATCATTCCCTCTCTAAATGAAATGGCTAAATCGAGGGTTTAGTAAGCACGGTACTTCATCACGTTTTTGATGGCGTACCCTGTGTGCCAAACTCTTAAGTCAAGGCATAAAAAACATATTCTCCCTTTTTCTGAAGCACACTTTCAGAGCAGTAATCACAAGACCGTTAATTATGAATTCATATGTTGAACTCCAAGTGCCTCAAACATATGCCATAGAATCATTAATCAGCAGTTCCTGGGAGGGCTAATATCTCTTCCAATTAGGATGGGATAATTGTACACGAAGATTGCAAAGCATATTAATGCAACACTGAAAAATAAGACTTCACGAATAACTGATTTATTTTCTAGGAAGATCATTACACAGTCAATAATATGCATTCAGACTGATACTGCTACAGACCTAATTTAATACATTACCGTTCATAGGAAAACACAATTATGTTATCTCTTTCTATGCACGCGAGGAAGGAGGAGGTTCAGATATCTTCTTGGTGCCAAATGTTAGCTTGAACCAGGAGAGTCCCGGTCCTGCGTGAACACCTAAGGTGGTCAGTCACCCAGCACAAACCTTCAGTCACTAACATTCAACCCTCTTCACTATGGCAGTGCCTCCGTATCATTCAAAATTGTACAGTGTCAAAAGTTGTTGCAGCTGTACCAATGCAAACAAGCAACAGTAGGTCTTGCCTAGGAGAGCAATTGGCTTTGTCAATGCTTTTTAGCCATGTACAGATGCACGGCTACTTTCCAGTATGGCTGGAAAAAAAGGTGATATGATGCTGCCAGCGCTGGCACTGCCATAGCACTGAAACCATTCATTTGCAGGTTCCCTGTAGACTTTCTATTTATGCTCCCAGCAGGAGCAAAGCCCGTTCTAGCACCTGCAGGGGTGGGGGGAACCTTCATGCCCGTAGGGAAATGGCTAGAAACAGAGACAAAGCTCCTGCAAATGGAAGAAGGCTAGAGTAATTTTAGATGAGGGACTTTGGAAAGGTTTGCTGTAAACTTAGGAAATGGTTCAAAAGGAGGTTGGAATTCTGCAAGAAAGTTGCAGGAATGGGTGTAAGGAATTCTTTAGTCACTGACTAGTACATGGGATAAGACTGGCATCTTGCCAACATCGCCGCATAACATCCCTGGGGCTTTGTAATTTTTTCACCTTTGGTGGACCAGGATAAGGTGCTGAGGCTTCCCCAGGCAGGACGCACCCTTGGTGGAAAAGTTGTTTAGGTTCTCTTGGCTCAGAGCTTTTTGCTGCAAAGAAAAATCTTTCAGTGGACCCTTGCTGGAAAGATATCCATGCCTGTCAATAGTTTCCAGTTTCACACTGCTTGATGATTTTGACGACCAAAAAAGTGACAAACTGCAAAGGTAAATCCTTGGAATGGGGCAAAGTGATCTCGACTGCACTGAAATCCTGTTTTGATTAGTGAGGCTGTTGGTGCCAAAACTGAAGACTTCAGCAAAAGCTCAACAATACTGTGTCTGATTTCAGTGAAACCACACTGGTTCAGCTTCTTCTTTGCTCTGCTGGTGGTCTTGGACCTCCAGAAAAACTTTCTAGTCAGAAAATAAAAAATAATTCCTGGGTGTGAACCACATAACTTATCTGTCCACCACTTCCTCAAAGATAGCCGGAAGTCATGCCTAGGTGCCGGTCAAATGCGAACTAAGGGCCTCATTATGAGTTTGGTGGTCCATGGACTGCTATGGCGGCATTGGCGGTCTGACCACCGTGGGTTGGCAGTCTGACCACCATATTACGAGTCATGCGGCCCCATGGAGCAAAGTCTGCAGTGTTCCCGCTGGCACCGTCAGGGAACACAGACTGCCATGGTCACGAGGCAGCACAAACAGGTCGGTGGAGACAGTGTTACTGCCGAACACATTATGAGGTTGCACACCACCATTGTGACCGTGGCGGTTCAACCACCTCCTATCAGCAAGCAGAAACAGGAAGTATAAACGGAGGCACTGGCCTTCAGGCAGCCTCACAAGTCTGGTGCTGCCATGGGGCCCATCACACACATCCTGCAGCTGTTGTTGATGATAGATGGAGAACAAAATCCATACCGCCGTAGGCGCATCTGACTGTAAGTACACACACCATTGTGTCATTACGCTCAACAATTGTTCGTCGCGCCATCAGCCACATCATATGGGGGTCACGCTTCGTGCACCAAGTATCGGACACAAAGAAAGACACATGCACAATCACAATACACCCCTTTAGGGAAGGTCACTCACACTGCACCACAACACCACACAAAAACACACGTTTGCTCACCCCGGGCACAGGGACAGTGAAGTGTACACAATATTGTCTCACACAAAACCAACATCATATCTACAAATACAACTCACGCACATTCCTCTCATGCCATGGACTGCGGTCACCTTCAACACACATATGTATGGATGTTGCATGAAATACAAACACCACTCCCAGTAAACAGCCCTGCAATGGACACACACATCACCCACATTGCAACACAATGGAAGGGCAATGGGATGCACAATAAACAGAGACAAATATATCACTATGCAAACAATACCTGCACAATAGGGATGGGACCATCTGGGACACTCAGGGAAGGAGTCTGCACTGGGATACATATCACTTTGCACAAACCTCTTAAACAACATTTGCACAGGAACTGCCCCTATATGTATCTCAGGGACCAACAATACTAGACCCATATGACATGCCTATCTGCACAATGTAGAAGTGAAAGTCAACAAAGCACATACAACTCCAGCTGCATGGGACATACCACTGCATGAAGTAGCTGCAAGGCACACACAGCTAAATGGACACTTCCACAGTCAAATGCAAACAAAGGTAGCACAAGTAAACAAACTCCATGTCTGCACAAACAATACTCAAGCTGCCACACATTAGATGAATCCATATTCTATATCCAGGGGACAAGTCTAACACCACACATAGTCACACTGGACAACACAAGATGAAATACCATAACAAACAGTACACAATGGCATGACACCACCATTACATTTACACTCACATATCAATACAGTCAACATCTACCTTTTTCTTGGGGGGACACCAGCACTGCCCACAAAGTCAGATGCTGCAAACAAGAGTAAATGGACCAGCAAGCGGGCTGAAACACACACAACTGTGGACAGACACTACAAGTCACTCAGGAACAACATTAAGTTAGAAAAGGAATTGCAGGTCTAATGTGTACCCCAAAAAACTACTGTTTGGGTTTATTAAGTGTAAATTTTGTAAAGTCCAAGGCCATGAGCTGCTCAATAGGTTTCTGCACAGGCACATCATGGTGCAGTCACTTTACTCCTAATTGCCAGGGAACCTCCAGAGGAAAGGGCATCAAGCGGGCAGGCAGGCACCTAAGGGATCATCTTTGGGTGGGGGCATCAGATTTGGGAGGGGTGGGTTTGGTCTTGGGTTTGAGAGGGGTGGACTGTTTCTTGGGAGTCGTATGGTTGCTTGCAGGGGGGACAGGTGAGGACTTGGAGGTGAAAGAGAGCGGTTGGGAGGAGGGTTGAGGCCTCTTGGGTTTGGGTCAGATGGAGGGAACAGGAGAATGTCAAGGTTAAACAAAAAAACTTTCTTAGGTACACAGGGATGGTCAGCAGTGGAGATTTGGAGGTTGAGAGAGTGGTTGTCTTCTGTGTCGTTGTGGATGTTGTGGGTGCGTGTGTATGGGGGTATGTTTGTGTTTGGGTGCTGTCTGTTGCGGGGGTGAGTGTATGCATTTGTGTGTCTTGGGGTGGAGGTGCTGGGGGATCGAGTGGTGTATGAGTGTATGTGTCTGTTGGGGTGGTGTCTGCAGGTATACTGGATGCAATGGTTGTTTGTGTCTGTTTGGGTGGTGTCTGCAGATGTGGTGGCTGTGGTGGATGTCTGCGTGTCTGTTAGGGTTGTGTCTATGGGTATGCTGGGTGTGGTGGGTGTTTCACTGACTTGTGGTGGAGCCTATGGGTATGCTTGATGTGGTGTGTGTTACAGTGAGGGTCCCTGGGGAAGTGGTCACTGATGTTGTGTCTGTGGGTTTCTTGTTTGCTAGCATGCCTGTGTGCTGTGTGGTGATTGTGTCTGTGTGTGCTCCTTTTGTGTGGTGAGATGCATGTGTGCAAATCGGTCTGTGTGCTTTGGGTAGGTAGGGTAATGGGGGATTTAGATTGAGAAGAGGGAAGTGGAGGGGGGTTGGAAGGTGGGGGTGACTGGCCGCCGTCAATGTGGAAACCTGAAAAGGTCTCCTAAGGCCGGACATTGCACAGTGAATGCCTTCCAGTAATGCATTAGTCTGTTGGAGTTGGGTTGCCAATCCCTGAATGGCATTCACAATGGCTGTCTGACCACAGAGATACTTCTTTGGAGGTCAATAGCCTCCTCACTGAGGGCAGCACTGTTAACAGGGGCTGGGGTGGAGGTGCCTGCAGCAAAGGAGACGCCCACCCTCGGGTGATCAGGCACAGTCAACTGGGTGAGGAGCAACAGGGAGGGTGGTGATAGAACAGGGGGAGGTAGACAAAGATGGTACAGGGGTATGCCCTGATGGGTCGCAGCAACTAGGGAGTGTCCATTGGAGGAAGATTCATATGATGAAGATGATGTTCCGATTTCCCCCATGGCACTCCCCTCTTCCTCTGGGCCAATGGATCCCTCTGTGTCCATGGTGTTTTGACCCAAGGTCACATGGCCAGATGTGTCCTCACTCGGATGTGCCCCGTCTCCATCGCTTGCTGGTGCAGATGCTGCAAATACAAAGTGAAATAAGGTCATCACATGTCCATGATCACACTTGAACAACAACTCCGATTAGCAGACATTACCATGATGTCAAGTAGGCCCCAGAAACAAACTCCACCTAAGTGGCCCATACATGTGCCATACCATATGCATGCATGCCATCTGAACTATTAACAGTTGCCCACAGTAAAATCAGGATCTCAGACATATACAATTGCATTTTAGTACCAATTGAATTAGTAGGGGACCTCATCACTCTCAAAGATTTGCCCCATGGAGCAGATCTCAGTGACCTGTTGTCATACAATAGTAGGCCAATGCCAACTGCATTTCCACAAATCCCACACAAGGTCTTGCACACATCTATATGACCCAACAATAAGAAATGTATGCTTCAAAAGTACAATAGCCCGAAGAAGGTGACATGGAAATATTCATGTCACACTGGAAGCAATTCCAAAATGCACATTTCACCAAGTGATATTTGTCCCAATAAAGTCATGGAGGTAGTACTAATGTTGCTCGGATAGGCCACACACGTGGCATGAAGACCCTGTAGACATCATGTGCAATATGTCAGGGAGAGATGTCTCCAAAATCCACAACACAATGAATCAGCAAGCCCAGGGTAATTACCATTAGTGTCTAGCACCCCCTTCAAATTACTTACTCTGTGTGCATCAGTAGACACCATTAGTCCCTTGGATGGTGGAGAGGCCCAGAGATTTGCAAGTATTTGTTGAAGGCCCTTAACAGGTTGCCCATTTGGAAGCTACATCATTTTCTCCATGGTCATGAACACCCAGATGTCTGTCTGTGGATTAATGCTTGTACCAAAACACTTGTGATTTCAACATAACTGCAAGTCACTCCATGATGCATGCCAACAGTCAGGTTAAAAATCTTACCCATTAAGCATGTGAAGTGCACTTTGCTACATGCTGCCTCATCAATGGCATAGACGTGCACATTGTGGCTCAAAACTCTAGGCCTACCTGTCATGTCCCTCATTGCTACTACTGTTGTACATGCCACATGACATGCTATGACGCATAAGGGAATGTGTCAGCCAATAAACAATGGTGATACACTTGTATGCAGCACAACATGAAATGTACCCCCAATGTAAGTGGATTATTCCACACACAGGTTGCAATGCACATATGTGTGACACAGGTATAACATGCATGAAACAGCAGCTTAAAAATGTTTTGCTAATGTGAAAGGGGCACATGCTGACATGTATGCACAAGGAATGTTGGCAACAGTGATGGCACATAAATCTTGTCAATGGACATTCCCCACTTACCAAGGGAAAGTATTGGTCTGAAGCTGCACCCAAAGTGCACTGTATGCTCTGTCACATGTATGATGGCAACTTCACATTACCGACTGCAGTGAGGCACCAGCACCCGTCATATGCTGAAGACAACTAGCCTCAGGGTGACAGATGCCAATATATTCATTTACCCAGGCACATGGCTGAGGACAGTGATCCATCACTTCCTTACCTTTGGCCTGAAACATTGAGGAGTAGTGGTCGGTTGCATAGAATTTACAAACACTACAACAACCAAGAGTACTTGATTGATGCCTGTACACAGCCATATGTTGTCCCTAGAGAGCAAGTGGTTTGTGGATTGTATACAGTTGTGCCCAAGGTCCCTGGGCCAGTAGGCAAGGCACATCAGTATACAAAACATGACATGTCTACACAAACAATCACTCGTATCTTGTGTTACACACAGCTCAACCGTAATTGTCAGGGGTAGCTGTCAGAACCTAACACCTTCACTTGGGATTGTGACAGTCAGGAATACGCCCTGTACTCACCCACTTGTGGCTGCTGTGTTGTCCTCAAATGCCCAGCAAGGTCTGGGTAGGCCGCCATCAGAATTTGGGCCATTAGGGGGGTCATGGTCCGAAGGGCACACCACCCACATTGAGAGAACAGCTCCAGCTGGACCTCTGTGATTTTCCGGGTCTAGCATCTCAGGTCCTCCCAACTTTTCCTGCAGTGGGCACTCTGTGGACCCTAAGGGTCTGCACCTTTTTGGCGATGGCGCTCCATAGTTCTTTCTTTTGATGTGTGTTGACCTGCATGGATGCAAAAGACAAATCAAGAGATTATAATCACAAGTTTCATCACAAATGGTCGAGTCATATACATGCCAGTAACATCAAGATAGGAATTTTCTATTTGTCAGTTCTCTCCAAGTGTGAAACACAAGCATGACTACAGACATATATATTTCCATCTGCAGACTAACCCACTGCCTTGCTCAGTGCCTATAATGACTAAGGAAGCTTACTGATATCAGGTAGCCCATGATCTAGCAACCTGTACTTTGATGGGAGCCAATATGAAACACTACACACCTATGTGGCTTCTGAAGGGTAAACTCCTTAGACATGAATGGACCACCAAATCCCCACTCTGTGAGAATGACTCACTGCATGTAGTCCCTACAGGCAACTCCCAGAGTACAAACTCCAAAATTACACACGAGTAACGATCAAGGGGCTGGCATGGTGGGTACAGAAAGTGTCTTCCTTGTTCATGTGTAGACATGTGGCCTAACAAGTGCAGACTCATCCCACTTCAGGGGGTGGGCTTATGCGCTATGTATTTGTACCACAGAACACTTCTTTGGACATATGTATCCATCCTCCAGAGATGGCATCCAACAAACAAAGGCATGCATTGTACAGTTTCTGCTATGTGACCAAGATACTGAGTCACATGTCATGGCCTCCCAGGAATGAACACACTGTCTGCACTGTGAGGCTGTCAGTTATGCAATACGCCTTTACATGACAATTATGTCCTGTGTGAAGGTGGCAACAGAGCTGTGGGAGTAAGGTCCAAGTAGGGACACTCTAGTCAGGATAAGGGAGTCACACACCTGAGATAACACCTGCTCAGTCCCTTGGTAGTTTGGCTCAAACAGTCAGGCTTATCTCAGAGGCAAATTAGTAAGTATTTGTACACACACACACACACACACACACACACACACACACACTCACACACACACAGTAACACAGTGAAAACACCACAAAAGTGCTCCACACTAGTTTAGAACAATAGCCAATATGTATCTAAGTTAAACAAGACCAAAAGGACAAAAACCCAACATACACAAGCAAAGATATGGATTTTTAAAGGTTAAATCCCAATAAAGTGCTTAGAAACACAATAGCTCCAACTGGGGCTATCACAACAGCGTTGATGGAGTTGTTCCCAACAGTCTGACGCCACTCGCGAGGGAGTATGGGGCTGATCATGGAGTCGCACGGACCCCAGATACAATACCTTTGAAAACGATGAAACAAAGATGTTGCACGGAGTTGGGGAGGTGAGGTGACGCTGGAGCCAGTGTGGCGTCTGTTCCTTACTGCTACCAGGGAGGTGAGGCATAGGTTGCTTACTACAAGGCAGACGAAGTGAGGCATTGGTTCCCTACGGTTGCAGGGGAGGTGATGTGGTGTCATTGATGAGGCATTGGTTCCTTACGATCTGGCGGAGTCAATGAATCCATCAGGTCAAGATATGATGGAGAGATCTCTCAGGGTTGTGGTCACACCACAAGGGCTACAAGCGCTGTGGCAGAGTCAGGTATCACAGACGTCAATGACAAGGCACTTAGGACTCACAATGACGCAGGACTTCAGAGGCGCTGCAGTGGCTTTGGGCCAATGGCGTCGGGTCTGCAGCGTTGGTCATGGTTATTGCACTTCAGCAGGGACCACAGCTTCGGATGCGGGCAGCTGGCGGAGTCGGTCAGCAGCACCGACTATGGAGTTCTCCGGAGTCGAGGTGTTGGGTTCTTCTTGTTTTTAGACCAGCTTTCACTCCCAAGGGCGCAGGAACTGGAATTGGCACCTCCTGGCGAGTCAGGGTCCACAGAACGAGAACCCAGAAGTTGGCAGGAGAAATCTTTGCTGTCCTTGAGACTTCTTAACAGGAGGCAAGCTCAGTCGAAGCCCATTGGAGAAACTTCACAAGCAGGATACACAACAAAGTCGAGTCTTTGTCCTTTCCAAAGCAGAAGCAACAACTGCAGGCCAACTTAGCAAAGCACACATAGAAAAGGGGCAGTACTCCTCTTCACAGCTCTTCAGCTCCTTTCCTTGGCAGAAGAGTTCTGAAGTGTTATAAGGTTGGGGAGTCAGCAGTCCAATACTGATAGTCATGTTTTCCTTTGAAGTAGGCAAACTTCAAAGGGAAGTCTTTGTAGTGCACGAGACCCTGCCTCTCCCTGTCTTGGCCCCAGACACACTCCAGGGGGTTGGAGACTGTATTGTGTAAGGACAGGGACCGACCTATTTAGGTGCAAGTGTCAGCTCCTCCCTCCACTCTAACCTAGGAAGACTCATCAGGATATGCAAGACACAACTCAGCTCCCTTTGTGTTACTGTCTGGAGTGAATTCACAAACAGCCCAACTGGCAGTCTGACCAAGACCTGTATTCAACAGCCAGGCAGAGGCACAGAATGGTTAAGCAAGAAAATACCCACTTTCTAAAAGTAGCATTTTCAAACTTACAATATAAAAAACAAAAGATGTATTTTTAAAGTGTGAGTTTAGAGACCCTAGACTCCATATCTCTATCTGCTCTCAATGCAAATTACACTTAAAAGGTATTTCAAGGCAATCCCCATGTTAACCTATGGGAGAGATAGGTCTTGCAATAGTGAAAACTGAATTTGGTAGTATTTCACTATCAGGACATGTACAATACACCAGTACATATACTACCTTTTGTATACACTGCAGCCTGCCCATTGGGGCTACCTGGTGCCTACCTTGGTGTGCCTCACATGTACTAAAAGGGAGGGATTGGGCCTGGCAACTGGGTGCACTTGCCAGATCGACATGGCAGTTGAAACCTGAACACACAGACACTGCAATAGCAGGTCTGAGGCATGTTTATAGGGCTACTCATGTGGGTGGCACAATCAGTGCTGCAGGCCCACTACTAGCATTTGATGTACAGGCCCTAGTCACATATGGTGCACCATACTAGGGACTTACTAGTAAATCAAATATACCAATCATGGATAATCACAATTTACACAGAGAGCACATGCACTTTAGCTCTGGTCAGCAGTGGTAAAGTGTTCAAAGTACCAAAAGCCAGCAAAAATGAAACCCAGCACACAGTCAAAAATACAGGAGGCAGAGGCAAAAAGGCAGGGAAGCATGCCAAGGATGCCAGGTCTAACACACATTGA
The DNA here is from genome assembly GCF_031143425.1 of Pleurodeles waltl. Classification (NCBI taxonomy): domain Eukaryota; kingdom Metazoa; phylum Chordata; class Amphibia; order Caudata; family Salamandridae; genus Pleurodeles; species Pleurodeles waltl. Next base: position 856,078,792 of record NC_090442.1, on the reverse strand, counting down.
CAATGATGCCAAATGCACATATGGATTAGGTTAATGATTTACCTTTGAACCCATTCCTAATCTAGTCAAAGTAATGATGCATTCATGACAGGTTTTGCCACCAGAGCCTCATATTGGCCACATGACAGGATATGCTGGTGTACAGGAAGTGGGCACAGTGCCACAGTTCATAGCCCCAGTGACTCTACCACAGCCTTGACTAGGTCCCATACTAGGAGATGCATGGAACAGGCCCTGGTCTCTGCAAGCTGAACTGACAGAACCTACGTGACACTCCATTCCCATCACTTCCATGTATGACAGTACATCATGTAGCCAACAGCAATTTGTCATGTGGTGTGTGTGGCATCCTGAAGGACAGTGACTCATGACATGTCTTCCACACAACAGTATAGGAAGGGCAGATGTGAGTTTGTTGTGTAGCCAAGCAGCTGTGCACTTTAACCTAGATATATTTTATTCAGCTTTATTTTATTATTTTTAAAATAGACACTTTTTCTTTTCTGTTTATCTAACTGTTTTTGCCTAGGCCAGCACTCTGTTCTCAAACAAGACATTCTTGCTCACTCTGTGCTTCTTCCAAGGCTGCAGCAAAGTACATTGCCGGTGAATGTGGTATAAGTTTAGTCTCTGACATTCGTAGAAAACACACATCCTTACGTAGGGACATTTTCTCAGAACATCAGCTGTTTTATTATAAAAACACTTCCCTGTCCCTTACACGTTAGAGGGACATTCCAGCCAGAGACCCACGACTGTATGCTGATTGCCGAATGCTTTGCTACAGCTGTTTTGCAGACTTCAGGCCTTTGCTCAGATATGGTGGATGATGTCTTTGCAGGGGAACCTGAATGGCAGAATTAGAGCTTAACACGCTGAACTCTATCATAGCCTAGGTAGGAATTAGTCTATTGACTGTAGTGACAATATGGTAGCGTTATTCTTATGTTTTACTCTCCTTGTTACAATTTTAATATTGTCATGCTGTGTCGCCCTGATTATTGCAGCTCACGCTTTGCTATCTAGGATGCAGTCCCTTCATTAAAATCATTATTGAAACATATAGTGCCTATGTTTGTCATTGTATATATGAGACTAATGTAGCTGAGAGAAACAGGTGAGACCTGAGTGACCACAGCTTCCCTGAGAAACCAGTTATGTCATGCGCTCGGCTGCCCTATCATCCCTGCCCTCGGGTAGAGATGAGGCGCTGCTTGTTAGCCGGAGCAAAACCCAGATTGGAGCGACAGGTGTCACCGGCAGTGGGTTAGACTTAGTCTCCCACACCGCGGGTGATTCTGCCGCTCAAAATCCAGTATTCTCATTAGAATAATGAGAGCCTGCGTGACAAGTTGAAAGATCTGTGGCATTATAAGCATTGGTCACATGACTCTTAACTGACTCATACAACATGCATACACAGCTCATGCTGTCATGCACATATACATACACATCTGACATTTACAACAATCATGAGGAAAGAGATGTCAGTGGATGGCAGTGATGTCTTCTTACCTAGTTATGTGCATCCAGCCCAAGGAGGATCTAGGACCCCAAAAAGCTCACACAACACAATGTGACTGAACTTAACATACGGCACTGGCCACCAATACCTACAAAGTGTCCATCCCATTGATGCCGCACAGACTGCAACAACAGACACAAAAGTAGTCTAACTGGCGCACATGGTCATGTCGTAGATTTGTTTTGCTCTAGGCAAGACTGCTGGTTTAAGGATGACATTACTTACGTTTGTAGGCGACTATGCAGTCCTACAACAAATCGCAACTGTCATCCCAACCCTCCCGGCTCACAAACAGTGCCTCACCAAAAACCCTAACAGTAAAAGGTGATTTGTGGCAGCATTTACGCATGGATTCAAGAGTGTGACATCTCAGGAAGTGTCATGGTTAAATGGAGATTAACCCTTTCTCACATAAACACCATGTCTCCACCAAACACAGGCAATGAAGAAGATGCAGTAAGGTTTCAATAGGTTTTATTTAGCAAAACTGCAATACGTTGCATGGGCTGCAGTGATTAGGATAATGAACAGTTAAAAAAACAGAATGGTAAAGACAAGAGTCATTAATACAAAGACTCCCACCATCTTGCAATATCATGAAATGACATGAGATGTGATATATTTCCTAATACCCTAATATCATGTACCTAATCTCTAATCTAAAAGAGAGCTAAGTGTGTTAAACCTAATCTGCCAATGCCAAGTCCATGAGAAGAGTCCCCCAACCCTCATTACTTTGGAATGAGGTCTCTAGCTCAGACTCCGTAGGGATACGAAGACTGGGTCAGCGTCAAGGCATGTGCAGCATCGATAGCAGCGATGGCATCTGGTTAGAATCCCTCTGACTATCTGTTTAAGTAAGGAGTATTTATACAGATCTGCTTGGACCCATGACATAGGTCTGTTCCCAAACAATAGATAACAAAACATGCTTGGGACGGTAATTTATATAAATAATTCCCTCGAAAGCGTGAAGAGGGAAAGTACCTAATGTGAACAACTACAGTTTGTTTATCTTTGTTGCTTGATATTGAGCCTTAGCGCGGTGGCACTGATAACGCAAACTAAAACATGGGCCTAACTAAAAACAAGGCAGCCATCTTAAAATATTTAATTAAATAAATGCGCTAAAACAGAGCAAGCTAAGTAGGGTAAAAGTCACTAGATGACGGGCATGAGTCTGAAAGCCAAAGGCTACGCTAACTTCTGTATCCCACAAAAAAAAACTAGGATTCACTACAGTCACATTCTAGCCTGTGAAGAAGGAGAGGATGGTGAAGTACAAATGAAATTGTCCACATGAGGTACTTACCTGCTCCTCTGGTGAGCCCTAGAGCTGTTCATACAGGGGTAGGACTTCATTAACTAGCCTCTCCAGTTCCTCTAGAGAGAAGGCAGGAGCCCTATCACCTGCTGGTGTGGCATGATTTCTCCCAGAGGTGGTACACAGCAGCTCAGGTCGTGGAGTTGTGCTGGCAGCAGTGTCAGGAGTCATGTGAGTGAATCTTCAGAACATGGCTGTCAAATCGGCCACGTACGCTGGCGTCACTTCCAGCGGATACATACATTGGTCTGCAACCGCCACTGGCAGTGTTAACCTTTGGCTGTGTCCATCTGCAACTGCCTACCGCCATGACGACTTCTGCTGGTGGTCGCGGGCAGTCCCTAAGTTCAGTGGAGTAGGTCAGGCAGCTGCCATTTTGGCAGCCTGAAATGCTGTATTGGACTATAGAAACTGTGTCACACCTGCGAAAATGGATTTTTGAACTCACAAATATGCATGCTTATCCTGTCTTGCTATGTAGGTCCTGCTACTAAAACACCATTGTAGTATGTTGTAGGGCACAGATGGCATTTAACAGTGGAGCACAGTGTAGGAGGCAGCCTGTTTTGTAGTGGGTACATGGTACATAAGATACTTACATCTTATACCGGGTCCAGTTATCCCTTATTAGTGAAATGTAGACAGTGTCTAGAAGCCAGGCTGTCTGGGGGTAGTGTGGATGAGCAGCCAAGGCCCAACTAGGAGACATGTAAAGCTCGTGCAGTACCACTGTAGCCACACAGTACTCACACATATGAAAGAAAATACTCAGTGTATCAAAAATAAAGGTACTTTATTTTGGTGACACAAATGCCAAAAATACCATAGGGACTACACTCCCTTAGGAGGTAAGTAATACACAAATTTGATATACTAGTATGCAGAATTAGCTGCAAAAACAGTTAGAAAACAGTGCAAAATAGTGAAAATCACATAGTTAGAAATGGGCCTGGGGGGACACAAACCATATACTAAGAAAGTGGAATGCGAAACTCAGTTTCCCACCTAGGAAATTGTAGTGTGTAGAGGGGCGCTGAGAGTATTAGAAAACACCAAAGGTAAGTAATAGAACCCACCCTAGAGCCCAGGAAAGCAAGAGTAAATCACAATAACTTTCCTAGAACACACAAGAACACAAGAAAGAAGATTATGCAAGAACCAGAGGAGACTGCAAGACACCAACAGTAGATTCCTGGACCTGAAGACCTGTGGAAGACCGGAACCAAGTCCAAGAAGCACAGAAGAGTCCAGTGAGAACAGGGGCCACTGCTAACCTGGATGAAGGTGCAAAAGAAGAACCACAGGTGAAGAACTACAGTCAGTACTGCACTCAAGAAGACGGTTCCTGGTTGGTGCAAATGATTCCCCATGCTGGATGGATGATTGCAGTCTGGTTTGCGTTGCTGGATTTGGCCAACAAGTCTTGGCACACGCAAAGATCGTGTTTAGCGGAAAATGGTGCTGCCTGGGACCAGGAGGGACCTGGTGGACTCTACCCAAGAGGGGGAGTCTGAGAGGGCTCTCAGCAACTCAGAGTGCCCTGAGAAGAACAGGCAGCATGCACAGGAGTTCCACAGCATGGGGACAAAGAAGGTGTAAAAGGAGGCCCATGCAGCACTACAACAAAGGGTCCCACGCTGCCGGAGAAACACGCAGGAAGCTGTGCGTCACAGGACAGAGTGCTGGGAGCCGGAGCTGCACAGTGCACCAAGAACTTTGTGGAAGGATGCCAACAAGTCTTGGCAATTGCAAAACACATCATGCATGGGGGTACTGTCTTTCGTGGGGATGCAAGCTCTTACCTTCAACAAAGTTGGACAGTATGAAGTCAGGACTGTCAAAGCAACTTCAGTCCACCACCTGTGATGCTGGATCCATTCACTTCATCAGGAGAGGGGACCCATGCCACCAGTTGTCGTGCAGAGAGGTGCCTGCTGATGCAGGGGAGTGACTCCTTCACTACAAGGAAGATTCCTTTGTTCTTCTGGTGCAAGCTGAAAACAGGATGTCTTCTGAGGATGCACGACCAGGATACATTTGCAGTTGCTGGCAGGACCTGAAGATACAATGTGGCAGAAGTAGTCTTTGCTTCTTTGTTGCAGTTTGTAGAATTCTTGGAGAGTCCAGATGCAGTTTCTTCGGTAAGAAGGTGAAGTAAAGGATGCAGAGGATTCCTAATGGAGTCTTGCAATTTGAATCTGATGAACCAGCCAAGAGAGAGACCCTAAATAGCCCTGAAGGGGGGATTAGTCAGCTACACAGGTAAGCACCTATCAGGGGCTCTGACGTCACCTGCTGGCACTGGCCACTCAGATGCTCCCTGGGGTGGTGATGGAGAGTGGAGTGGTCACTCCCCTTTCCTTTGTCCAGTTTCACACCAGAGCAGGGACTGGGGGTCCCTGAACCGGTGTAGACTAGATTATGCAAGGAGGGCACCAAATGTGCCCTTCAAAGCATTTCCAGTGGCTTGGGGAGGCTAGCCCTCCCAAGCCTGTAACACCTATTTCCAAAGGGAGAGGGTGTAACACCCCTCTTCCAAAGGAAATCCTTTGTTCTGCCTTCCTGGGCTTGAGCCGCTCAAGCAACAGGAGGGCAGAAACCTGTCTGAGAGATGGCAGCAGCTGGGGCAGCCTGGAAAACCTAAGAGGGTTGTAATGGCAGTACTGGGGGTGCCCTAAGGAGCCCCCAGAGTGTATAGAATCATACAACCAATGCTTGGAAAAGCCTTGGGGTATGATTCCAAAATGTTTGATACCAAACAAGCCTATGTTCGGAGTTACCATTATGTAGCTGGACATAGGTAGTGACCTATGTCCAGTACAGGCGTAAAATGACATCCCCACACTCACGAAGTCCAGGAAAATGGTCCTGGAGGTTTTGGGGGCACCTCCGCTAATGCAGGGGTGCCCTCACACACAGGTACTCTGCACCCTGCCCTCAGGGCTGAAGGGCCTGCTTTAGGGGTGACTTAAAAGTGACCTAGTGCAGTGTAAATGGCAGTGAAAGGGTGCATGCACCTTTTCACACAGGCTGCATTGGTAGTCCTGTAGAAGCACTTGCATGGGCTCCCTATGGGTGGCAACAGAAATGCTGCAGCTCATAGGGATCCCTTGGAACCCCAATGCCCTGGGTACTTAGGTACCATATACTAGGGACGTGTAAGGGGGCACCAGTATGCCAATTTTGGATGAAATACTGGGTTACTGGTAAGCAGTGACAACATTTAGAGGAGAGAGAGCATAATCACTGGGGTCCTGGTTAGCAAGATCCCAGTGAACACAGTCAAGCACACTGACATCAGGCACAAAATGGGGATAACCATGGCAAAAAGAGGATACTTACCTACACACAGTCCACCACCACCTACAGTTATTTTGAAGGGAGGGATATCTAGTCACATTTCGAGGGGCAATTGTGTTGCACATCTTTGAATTTGGTCCATATATATATTGTGACTACTTGTGGAAAACCATGGTGGGCACGTGTGACCCTTGTGTTGTTTGCAGCGGTGAAATGCACTGGTGGCCATGTCTATCCATTCAGAAATGCTTTGTCACATGTTATCATTGACATGCATCATGTCTGTTGCTGTGAACACTGCATGACTAATGTTAAAAATCACTTTTTGTCATAGATAGGTACCCAGGAAGAGGGGGGATGTGACAACCTCCTGTCTACCGTCGACTGCCAGAACTTCAGAACATGGAAGAATGCCACATCATACTGCTCTTCCATCTGAATAGGCAAACAATAGTGGACTTATGTTATCAGTTGGAGCCAGACCTTATGCCAGCTATTAGTTATCCAACCAGCATACCACCCATTGTACAAGTCATGTCAGTATTGCACTTCCTAACCACAGGGTCCTTCCAACATACAGTGGCTTTAACTGCTGGTATGTCCCAATCTATGTTCAGTCTGGTGTTGAAGGATGTCCACTCAGCAATGTTGAAACACCTTGGCAGCTATATCCAGTTTTCCAGATGTGAGGATTTAGCCCACGTGAAGGCTGACTATTATTGTTTTGCACACATCCCACAAAGTGGACATGGATTGTTCCAGGTAATGTAGGTCACAGATTTGGGGTATATGAAACCTGTGGCTGTGGAGCCTGAACAGTGTTTGGGTGGAAGGTCAGAAGTGCACATTGGACTTGTTTTGTGTGCTGTGTTGGGCTGATTCCATCATGTGTGTCATCATGTGGGTATCAAATATATAGTCATCAATTTCAACCAATGCAGTCACCTTCACATTGGCTAACCACTGTTGTATGACCTGAATGTAGCTGTAGAAGTGTTTCATCATTGTACACCTGTGCCACAACACTGACATATGTTTATGTCATAACACCAGATGCATGGCCATTGGATTATGATGGGCCTGTGATCAGGGACTGTTGTACTGCCATCTGCCTGTACCTTGGATTATGTAATGTTGGATTCCTTTGGTGTGGTATGTGATAAGACTCAAGCTACTGACATCATCCACTTTATTGTTTGCCTATTTTACAGGACAATATCTGACAAATCCCTCCTTTCCTTGGTCTGGGGACTGTACCCTGGAATATGTACTTTGACTCTGTATGAGTCATACATTTTTATGTCACAAAGGTCAAAACATATGGACATCCTATGTGCTGTACAGTGGAATAAAATATCTGATGTGACCAGACACTTGTACTCATGTTGTGTGTAATGGTTGTAATCCTGAGCAGGACACTGTGCACCTATGATATATCCCTCCTTGCACAAGTAAGTCATGTCTTCATCCTATAGTTCACATGGTCTTACATCTCTACATATCAAAATGTTGAAATTAAGCAAGCAGACAATGAGTTTGTGATGGGTGAATTTATTACAGTGCTGATGCAGTAAATTACATTTTGACAGAAAAGATGACACATAATAAAGTGAAGGTATCAGTAAAGGTGAATTAAATCAGTGGAGTAGATGTCACATCATTGGGAGTCCAAAGTCCAGAGTACTCCTCCCTTTGGAACTGGTGAGTAGTTCAAGATCAGTCAACAGAGTGAATGCATGGTGCACAAAGGAGGTCCTTTAGGAAGAGGTCACTTGCTGGTAGTGGTGGGTGTCTTGCCACCTCCTGGATTCTTCACTTTGCTTGCGTGGTGGGGGGGATATGCTGCTACAGAGGCAGGGGTGTCTGGGGCTTGTTCCTCTGGCACTGCCCTCCTTTCAATGGCTGGCACAGATGAAGAAGGGCCTGGTGTTGATACACCGAAGGAAGAGGTAGAGTGGTGCTGTAGAGCCCTGCTCAGGGTGGTGTAAATGTCCCTCATCACCACTGTTATGGAGGCCATGTTGGTATTGTGAGCCTCTCACTGTTCACACATATCCCTATGGATGCCAATCTGTAGATGCTTTATTTCCTGAAGTTTAGTCAAGGCCTGGCCTATCATACCTTGTGACTCCTGATAGACCTTCAAGATGTGGCTGATGGTGTCCTGGTGTGGAGTAGCCTTAGTGTCCTTACCCTGCTGGCCCACAGCATCCCTCCCATGCACCCTATCCCCATGGGCCTGTGACCTTGCCACAGGGTGCCCTCTTCCACTGGGTCCTGGGCCCTCATTGTTGGAAGTGTTGCGTTGCAATTCAGGATCCAGGACTGGTGGACAGAAGATGGTAGACACTGTGCTCAGAACACAGGTGGGGGTGGGGGGGTTGCAAATGGTTGCCTGTGATGTAGAGGCAACCAGGCTGGGAGGCTTTGATGTGGCCACACTGAGACTCGCTGTTGGTGTCTGACCAGGTTGCCCAGATGGCCAGAACCGTCCTCCATGTCCAGACGTCCAAGAGTGTCTTCTTCACTGAGGGCTTCCTCCAGGGTGGTAGTGGCAGTCTCTTCTGTGTGCCCTGTGGCAGCTCGACCTTTTGATGTGAAAGATACAATGTTACTGGTTGTATTGTGACATCTACCTCCAACAACTTAGTGTTACATTAAGCATATACCTTGTACAAAGTTATTTTGCAGTTAATCTTATTGTGGTAGGTAGCCATGATATTGGTTGTATTGACCTGACATTTGTGAAGCATGCCAATTCCATCTAAGTCAAGCAACTGCTAAAATGTGCAGATCTTTAGCTCTTGGAAGGCTAGCCTGAGAACGCCATCTTGCCACCAGTGCAGGAAAAACAGTGGCTTGGCAAGCTATGTCTTCGGCCATTTTGAGGCCTAGTTGATTGTTATGCAGGTAAGACCCAGTTGCTGTATATGTGTCGGAAGTCATCATGTGGACAGTGCATTGTGATTGTGTCTGCTGCCAATACCATCCTGGTAATGCATCTTGAGGCCTTTGGGATCATTGCTTTACACACTGGGTAAGGTGTTGCTAGTGTGCCTTGTCCTTAGTAAGTAAACTTACAAGGGGACGTGTGTAGGTCGATGAATTTTTTGGATGGCATAGAGTATCCTAGTCAAGCGGTAACCAGTGGAACATCAATAAACATCATAATCAACAAGTAGAAACCATGAAAAAGCCTTATCTAATAAGAAAATTCCATCACTCTCAAAAAGGTTAATCATTTTTATTCCCTATTAGTTACAATTCTAATCAAAACCTTTCATTCGAACTTTATTTGTTAATCAAACTTTATTAGCATCATGAGCAACAATTCACCAAGGGTTATTGATAAACAAAAACGAGCATCAACATAAGTCAGCAAAATCCTTTAACATTGAATAATTCAGCAATGCAAGTCAGTCAGTCAACCATCACCATTAATTCACCCTTGTCAGCCTACCTAACTCAAATTAGCAACAGCATGTGGGTCTTCATGCGAAAACAATTTTAGCAAAAATCATTAATTTGGAAAAATCTACCTAAGAGAGAAAACATTTAAAACAGCACAGTTGGTACCTAAAAGAAAAAGCACACTTTAGTCAGTCACATTGTTATAGCTACCTATCCAAGATAGATCAGCAATGAGTCAGTCTTTATCTCCAGGTCATCAGTCTTCAGCAAGTACCAGGCTCACAGAGAGTAAGCCCAATTATCAGCACTTTAGACAGCATCTCCTGACGTCATCAACTTTCGCCTCTCCGCTCTGCTCTTCCTTCCCTTGTCATGACTTTTTATTAGGGTCTTTCAGTCTGTCCCGCAAATTGCGAATTGGTCAACCTCATCAGGGGTTATGATTCCAACCTATAGTTTTTGTTTACCACTTGTTTGCGTTGGTTCAAGCATCAAGTTTCATTAATATGATTGGGCCTTCTGTCGATGAGAACATCATCCGGCTCTTCAGGTAACAAAATTGTTGCCATTAGTCTCTTACTCAGTGCTTCCATTGTTCAAGTCCTGGGAAAGTACATTTAGCCTACTCTACACATAATTGTATCAATTTGCTCTGATCGTCTCCTGTCCGCTGGTACATTGCAGAAATTTCTAGCAGAGCTCATCTGAACTTTGTACAGTTCAAGGTCCTTTTCTCCAGTTCCAGTCCTCGGCAGCTCATCACGTCTCCACGTTTAAGCAAGCAAGGCCCAGCGCCGACCAGGCCTCTAGTTCGGCTAAGTTAAGAATATGAAGCATCATAAAACATAGATTATATCATCAAATATGGCATATTAATACATACTTTTGTATATCTCACATTATTTAAGTACTGTTAGCATACAGGGTGATCACTCCCTGTGGGCACATTTTACTCATTACACGTTATTTTCCATTATTAGTTTCTTTTACCATTATTTCTCATTAGTATGTACACGCAAATCATTAGAAGATTCTCATATTAGCATATCTGCTCCAACAGTGTAATTCCTGTCCTCAATAGTTTAATCTTGGGTTAGCTGGTCGGGATGGAGCTAGTTGGCTAGACACATCTCTGAGTTGAGCGTTATCTGTATCTTGGTCCCTCCCAGGTGAGTAAACTTCAATTGAGAGTTAGCAGGCAAGGGTATTTAGACAAGTAACCACTGGTCTTTAGCGTTATTGAAACAGTGCCTCCTGGGAGTTGCAGTTGTGTCACTCTCCAAACAACACATACTTGACAAATGGTAACCTCCCTGGTGAGTGAACCTCCATTGAGGGTTCCTAAATAGATAGATTTGGGCAAGTGAACATTGTTTTTTTGATGGTTGCAGTTAGCGACACAGGGCCTATTGGGTTTTGCATTCTGGTCACTTCCTCTACTTCCTACCACCTTGCAAATGTTATCCTCCCAGATGAGTAAACTTCCTTTGAGAGTTAAGACACAAGGATATTTGGGCATGGGAACACTGGGCTTGTGTTTGGAGTTGGAGTTTCCTTGCCTTAGCAATCAAGTCACTCCCTCTACTTCATACACTTGATAAATGTAATTCCCACAGGTGAGTACACTTCATGTGTGAGTTACCAGACAAGAGTCTTTGGAAAAGGGGACATTGGACTGGTGGTTGTAGTGACATTAAGTGAGCCTCCTGAAAGTTGCAGTCAAGAAACTTCCTGCACTACACACATTATACAAATATCATCCTCCCAGGTGAGTACACTTCAATAGAAAGTTAATACATGGGGTCTTTTGAGAAGAGAACACTGGGCTGCTGTTTGGAGTTACAGAAACAGTGCCTCCTAGGAGTTGCAATCAGGTCACTCACTACTCCCCAATACTTGACAAATGTTATTCCCTCTCCGCCCCCCGGTGAATAAACGTAATTTGAGAATTGTCAAACAGTGTTCTTTGGGCAAGAGAACACTGGGCTTGAGTTTGGAGTTAGAGAAACAGTGTGTAGCCAGGCGGCGCAATGAGGACATGTAGTCAGTGTTTGAATGCTATGGTGACTTTTTATTGCAATTAAAGGTATGGTTTAAGTGGTTTATGTTTCCCATGTGCACAATGCCCGTTTCTTTAATTCTTCTCATTTCAGGGCTCCCAGGAGGCGCATGTGGGAACGAGAGCGAGAAAAGACTGGTAAGTAGGTTATCCTTTGCTATGGGTTTTTGTTTTCTTCTGTTTTATGTTCTTCCTCCCCTCCTTTTCCCCTGTTGTCTTCCCTCTGAATTACTGTCTGGCTCTCCTTTGCCTTTTCTGTGGCCTATGCTGGCTGCTTCTTCTTCTCTCTCTTCTTTAGTTTCTCTTCTTTTGTGCTTTCAACTTATTTTTGATAGTTGTTCCTTTTCCTCTTTCTCTGTTTTCTCTATTTCCCCGGTTCTCTTTTTTTCCCTTTTCCCTATTTTATTTCCAGTCTCCTGTTTCAGTTTATGAGTCCTTATAGTATCTCTGGGTCTTATACATATTCCCCTAAACACCCTTTGGCTGTTCCCTTTTATTGTGCTGTCCCATCACCTCCCTCCCTAAAGAAACACAAAAAAACAAAATACCGCTTTTAGCCTCCTACCATCCTCCCTTTCCCAGTTTAGGGTAGCTACCCACCTGAGGGGGCCACGCTTTTCCCTAAGCATGGCCGGAATGCGCACTGGGTGCCTCCCGCTTCACTGGTACTGGACTCTGGGCCTCTGGCAGGGGTTTCCGATCCACAGTCGTTCGTGGGTCTTCTTGTCTCCCGTTGTTGATGTCTTCAGTGGTTCTGCTCCTCTCTCGTCTCTTGTCCGTCTCTCCCCCTTCACTTCGTCCGACCTCCGTTTTCAAACCAGAAATGGCATGAAGCCACTGTCCCTGCCCCTCTTCTACCGGATGCAAAAGGGGATTGGGCGGCCAGCATGGCAATTCCGGGTCAGGAGTGGCAGTGCCACTTACTTCCTCAGAATAGGGCGGGTCCGTTGGTTGTAGCAACGGCCCGTCACAGTCACTCCCCCTAGCGTGTGGCTGATAGAGCCACTCATCAACCGGATTCCAAGACAGGTAATCAGCATTGACCATGCGAGATTCTGGGGAATGATGAACCTGGAAGGAAAAAGGCTGAAGTGAGAGGAACCATCTGAGAACTCAAGCATTAGTGTCCTTATGTTGAGCAAGCCAGGTCAAAGGAGCATGGTCCGTGAGCAACGTAAACGGCCGCCCTGCCAAATAATATCGGAGTGACTCCTCAGCCCATTTGATAGCCAGACACTCCTTCTCAAGAGTAGGGCAGTGGCGCTCCCTGGGCAACAGCTTCCGACTGATATACACAATGGGATGCAAAGAACCCTCCTTATCTGCCTGTGACAATACCACCCTGGTCCCACATCCGAGGCATCAGTTTGAACAAGAAATGGTTTGGTGAAGTCTGGGCAACAGAGGACCAGTTTGGAGGTCAAGAGGTCTTTCAGTGATTCAAAGCTCTGCCTTTCCTGCACGGAAAGGTTAGCTAGACGATTGTTTTTCATTTTTCTCAATAAATCAGTGAGGGGTCCCGCTATGGTGGAAAAGCGAGGACATCTTTCTTGGTACGCGGGAGTGGTAGATGGGTAATGGCTTGGATTTTCTCTATTTGAGGTCGAACCCGTCCCTCCCCTATTATGTAGCCCAGATATTTGATGACGGTGTGACCCAACGTACATTTTTCCAGGTTCGCAGTCAGGTTTGCTTCCCGGAGGGCCTGTATTATATGGTGTAAATGCTCGAGATGTTCTTCCCAGCTGGCGCTGTACACCAAAATGTCGTCAAGGTAAACCACTGCATACCTTTGGAAGGGTCTAAGGATTCTATCAATAAGATGTTGAAAGGTAGCAATAGCCCCGTGAAGACCAAATGGCAGGACTGTAAATTGAGAGAGACCTGAAGGAGTAGCAAATGTGTTTTTTTCCTTGTCTTCAATTATAAGGGGAATCTGCCAGTAGCCTTTGGTCAGATCCAGGGTGGACATATACTTGGCCTGTCCTAAGAGGTCTAATAGTTCATCGATTTGTGGCATTGGATATGAATCAAAATGGGACAATGCGTTGACTTGCCTAAAGTTCATACAAAATCTTGTGCTCCTATCAGGTTTCAGTACTAAGACTACGGGGGAACACCAGGGACTGGAGGACGGTTCGATTATGCCAGGTTTTAACATGGTTTCCACCTCTTGTTCCACTATCTGTCGCTTAGCTTCAGCTATTCTGTATGGCCGTTGTCAGGCTACTGTATCCCCACTGGTGCGAATAGGGTGTTGTATCAACGGGGTCCGACCGGGTACTTAGGAAAACACGTCGAGACCTGTAAGGACTAGGTCTTGGAGCTGTTTTAGTTGGGCTTGAGTGAGGGAGTTATTCAACTGGGGTAGGGGAGTTTCTTTTGGTTGGTTACCTGGGGAATGATATATGGGTATTTCCTGTTCGGTTTCCTTGGCAATATACATAGTCAGGCGGGTTTCAGTCGTTTCATACCATTTTTTAAGGAGGTTAATATGGTAGATTTGTTCTCTACCATCCCATTTGGTATCTCAATGTTATAGGTGGTGGGGTTGACTTGTTCCAATAACATATAGGGACCTTGCCATCGTGCTAGTAGTTTGTTCTCACTGGTGAGTAATAAAACCAGTACCTTATCTCCCACCCCTAGGCTTCGGGGAGTGCTATGGGTGTCATAGTATGCTTTTTGTTTGGCTTGAGCTTCTCTTAATGCTTTGTGGGCCTCTTCCCACAGGGAGTGTAGATTATCTCTAAGGTCTTTACTGTATGTGAGGATATCCTTAACATCCTCCGATTCCTCCCAGTGTTCGGCTAGTATTTCCAGTAGGGTGCGGGGTTGCCGGCCAAATAGCAACTCAAAGGGGCTATGTCCAGTGGAGGATTGTATATGGGTGCGAACTGCATATAGGACTAAGGGTAATTTTTTTTCCCAGTCTCTTACTGACTCGTTAATGACCTTTCGTAACAGTGTTTTAATGGTCTTATTATATTGTTCGACTAAGCCATTCATTTGCGAATCGTATACGAACATATGTATCTGTTGTACCCCCAGGGTATGACATATTTCGGCCATAAGAAGGGACATGAAGGGGGTTCCCTGGTCGGTAAGTATTTCCTTCGGAAACCTGACGCGTGAGAAGAACTCAATCATGGCCTGGGCTATTGTTTTGGCATTCATACTGGAGATGGGTATGGCTTCAGGATATCGAGTCGCATAATTGACTAGTACCAATATATATTGGTGACCCTTGACAGACGGAGTTAAGGGTCCCACAATATCTAAACCCACCCGTGCAAAAGGTATGTCTATGATGGGTAGAGGTTGTAGGGGAGCCATAAGGTGGGATGAGGGATTGATAAGTTGACATTTCGAGCACTCCTGACAGTGTTTTCTAATATCCCCATTTCTTCCTAGCCAATAAAACCGTTGGATAATTGCGGCCTCAGTTTCTTCCCTTCTCATATGTCCTTCCCCGTTATCCCCATGAGCCAAGTGGAGGACATGTTGTCTATGGGTTTGGGGAACTACTAGCTGAGGGTTTTTTTCCGGACTGTTAGGACAGGACCTATACAGGAAGTCATTGGTTATGGAGAAGGTGGGACCTACTGATGACTCATCCGGGGCTAACGTATGATGCCAGGTGTTTTTCTGGGTGGGGTCTTCCCTTTGGGCTTGGCGAAAGCTACCTGCTGCTGTTAATACTGCAGTGGGTTGATGAGCAGTACGAGTGGACACTTCCTTGTGAGTGGCATGATAACCCTGGTGTTGTTCTCGCTTTTTCTTTCTACTGAGTTTTGGTCTAATTGTGGGCTCCTCTAAGTCAGAAGAGCCATAAGGCGCTTCCTCCCACCATGTATTGGTTGGGTACTCCTGACTGGCTTTAGTCAACAAATGTACAAAGTCCTCGTAGTCAGTGCCTATAATTATGTCTTCACCCAAGTTAGGAATTACTCCCACGGACAGATGTTCCTCTGATCCTCTGCAATTGATGGAGACCGTAGCTACAGGATACAGTTTTTGGTCTCCATGCACACAGGTTATTAGGACTTGGGTGTGAGGACTCCATTGTTCCGGTTTCACCAGGTCCTGTTTCACAACGCTTTCACTGCACCCTGAGTCTATCAAAGCCTTTTTGTCTTTACCATTAAGACACACTGTTATAGTGTATTTCGTTTTCTTAGTGCCAGACCACAGTACTCAGCCCTTCATCATACCTATCACCATAAGTTCATCGGTTTCCTTCTTTAAGGGACAGTAGCAGGCGTTGTGTCCCCATTTGGAACAATTAAAACTCTGTGGTCCGGTTATGGTCTCCCGAGGTGACGAGGAGTGCATAGGGGCTGTTCGTTCCAAGCCATGAGTAACCATGGAATGAGGGTGTACTGTTTTCCCTATGGTCAACCGAGACGAGGTGGAGGGTGTCTGTTTGGATTGAGCCCCTCAGAACTCGGGAGCTCGATGAAAAGCACACACAAGGCCTATGGCAGTGCGGTTGGTTAGATCAGGATTCTGTCTGACCCAATTGAGGGTCGTTGCTGGAAGGGCTTCCAGGTACTGCTCGAGTATGATGGCATCGAACATTTCATCCTTTGTGGTCTCGGTGGGGTGCAGCCATTTCCCTCCTGCAAGGTGAACTCAATAGTATAATGTACGAGGGTTTTCCTGTGACAGCCATTTGGTCTGTCGGAATTTAACCCTATAGCTTTCCTGGTCCAAACCAATGCGTTCTAAGATCGCCTTCTTTACTTCATTGTAGGGTGTTACCCCTCCTGGGTTTACCCCCTGGTACGCGGCCTGGAGATGACCGGTAAGGAGAGGGGCAATGTACTGTCCCCATTTCTCCATGGGCCAGTTGGTGGTACTTGCCACTCGTTCAAAATTCGCAAAAAATGAGTCAGGGTCCTCATTTTCCTGATACTTTTGGAGCACGTAACTCAGAACGTTTGGGTGTACCTTGGTGTGGGCAATGGTGTCAGTTAGTTTCCCCAATGCATTTTCATGGACCAGTTGGTTATTCACCATGATGGTGGCCTGGCTTTTCAGAGCTGTCTGCAGGGCCTCCCGCTCCTCCTTGGCCTCTTTCAACTGCTGTTCCCATTCCAATTGGAGGTGTCGTTGTCCTTTGGCCAACTGAGCTATCATGTCTGGGAGGGTGGGCTTTTCTTCCATTGCGGCGGAATCTAAATCCCACTTCTGACACCACTTCTAGCCGGGCGGTGCAATGAGGACACGTAGTCAGTGGTCGAATGCTATGGTGACTTTTTATTGCAGTTAAAGCTATGGTTCAAATGGTTTATGTTTCCCGTGTACACGATTCCCATTTCTTTAATTCTTCTCCTTGTCTTCTTGTTTCAGGGCTCCCAGGAGGCACATGTGGGAACAAGAGCGAGAAAAGACCGGTAAGCAGGTTATCCTTTTCAATGGGTTTTTGTTTTCTTCTATTTTATGTTCTTCCTCCCCCCCTTTTCCCCTGTTGTCTTCCCTCTGAATTACTGTCTGGCTCTCCTTCGCCTTTTCTGTGGCCTATGCTGGCTGCTTCTTCTTCTCTCTCTTCTTTAGTTTCTCTTCTTCTGTGCTTTCAACTTATTTTTGATAGTTGTTCCTTTACCTCTTTCTCTGTTGTCTCTGTTTCCCCGGTTCTCTTTTTTTCCCTTTTCCCTATTTTCTTTCCTCCCTCCTGTTTCAGTTTATGAGTCCTTATTGTATCTCTGGGTCTTATACATATTCCCCTAAACACCCTTTGGCTGTTCCCTTTTATTGTGCTGTCCCATCACCTCCCTCCCTAAAGAAACACAAAAAAAACAAAATACCGCTTTTAGCCTCCTCCCGTCCTCCCTTCCCTTCCCCAGTTTAGGGTAGCCACCCACCTGAGGGGGCCACGCTTTTCCCTAAGCGTGGCCGGAATGGGTGCTGGGCACCCCGCGCCGCTGGTACTGGACTCTGGGCCTCTGGCAGGGGTTTCCGATCCACAGTCGTCCGTGGCGTCTTCTCGTCTCCCGTCGTTGATGTCTTCAGTGGTTCTGCTCCTCTCTCGTCTCTCATCCGTCTCTCCCCCTTCACCTCGTCCGGCCTCCGTTTTCAAACCAGAAACAGCGCGAAGCCGCTGTCCCTGCCCCTCAGCTCCCAGATGCAAAAGGGGATTGGGCGGCCAGCAGTGCACTTCTGGGTCGGGAGTGGCAGTGCTGCTTACTTCCTCGGAAAAGGGCGGGTCCGTTGGTTGTAGCAACGGCCCGTCACACAGTGCTTCCTGCGAATTGCAGGCAGGTCACTCT
The DNA here is from genome assembly GCF_031143425.1 of Pleurodeles waltl. Taxonomy (NCBI): domain Eukaryota; kingdom Metazoa; phylum Chordata; class Amphibia; order Caudata; family Salamandridae; genus Pleurodeles; species Pleurodeles waltl. The sequence continues at coordinate 856,060,901 of NC_090442.1, read as the reverse complement.
CACTACTCCCCAATACCTGACAAATGCTATTCCCCAAGGTGAGTAAACCTCATTTGGGAATTGACAAACAGTGGTCTTTGCACAAGAGAACACTGGGCTGGTGATTGGAGTTACTAAAACAGGGACTGCTTGTAGTTGCAGTCAGCTCTCTCCCACTACTCCCCAATCCCTGACAAATGGTATCTCCTCAGGTGAGTAAACATCATTTGGGAGTATGTTGCCAAACAGTGGTCTTTGAACAAGAGAACACTGTGCTAGTGTTTGGAGTTACAGGACTAGTGTCTGCTGGGAGTTGCAGTCATGTCACTCTCTCTGAAACACACACTATACAAATAGTATCCCCCAGGTGAGTACACTTCATATGTGAGTTACCAAACAGGAGATTCTGGAGAAGAGGACACTGGACTGGTGGTTGGAGTGATAGTTTAGTTTAGGAAATGTGTAGCCTGCATGGCTACCTGAAGGCCTCCCAGCGCTAGCAGTAAGAGAGCCTCCTGGGAATTCCACACCACACATAGTACACACACCATACAAATGGTATCCTCGCAGATGAGTACACTTCCAATTGAGAGTTCACTAACAGATGTATTGTAACATGTGCCCACTGTGATAGTGTTTGTAGTTACAGGACTAGTGCCTGGGGGAGCTGTGGTAATGGCAGTGACCATACTACACACGCTATACAATTGCTATCTCCTCAAGTGTGTACCCTTAAATTGATATGTACAAAACTGGGGTGTTTTGATAAATGACCACTGGTCTGGTGTTTGGAGTTATAGAACAGTGCCTTCTGGGATCTGTAGTAATGTCAGCCCCTGTACTACACACACTATACAAATGTCATCTCCGCAAGTGAGCACACTTCAAATGTGAGTTGCACAATAGCGGTTTTTGGACAAGGGGTCTGTCTACCACTGCAGGTCTTACTTTGGTGGAGATGAAGCAATGTGTGGGGAGAAGATGCAAAGTTGAGCAAGTGAGCCTAGAAGAATTATGAGAAGACTCAGGGCCTGGCTAGAGGCATTCCAAGAACAAATTACCTCTAAGGAACATGGGGAAGTTGAAAAAGTACCTGTGCAAAGAGAAGGCATGATTCAAGATGCATCTTCTCCTGTATTGTCCAAGGCTGGGAGAATATCAAAGAATAATCCCACTGTAAGATTGCGCCCACCTGGTGGTTAGTACCTCACCAGGAGAAGACCCAATGATGAAGTATGCCATGTGATTAGAATGTGGAGAAGGGTTCTATAGGAACACATGTAGTGTGCCTGGGGAGCACTAAGGAGCATGGCACAGTGACTGCTTATTTTGGGAGACAGCCTCCACTTTTGGTTTATTTATATAAGTTTGGGGGGAACCTGAGGGGGCTGCCTTTCCCACATGTCTGTCCCCCTCCCCTCTCATTGGTTTTGGTGGTCCATGTAAGACAATACATCCTTTGTGCCCATCTGTTGTTTTTTCTGTCTTTAGGACTCTATGTTCATCACAAGCTGAGTGTCAATATCCTGATTAGTGGAAGCGTTATCAGAATCAGGTTATCAGGATCAGTCACCTTTGATAATGCCTCCTTGTGCCTGCAATTTCAAGGGCCAAGGAAAAAGCCAACAGACATGGCAAAATATCAGAAAGAATTATGATTACCAGAGCAAGGCAAGCATTTGGAAATCTGAGTCTTGCACTGCCTTTTGGCGCGTTCCTGCACTTTCTCAATCTGTCTTTCACACTCTCTGTCTTCCTCTATTATTCTTGCATTCCTCTGTATTTCCCATTTTTAGGTTCGAGTGCGCAAGCGCTCTGGCCCCTGTTGTAATCTCTCTGTCGGCCTTAAACCACGCCCATGTCACGCCAGTCACTTTCATTGGTTCGTGAGATTGCCTTTTAAAATTACCTTGATTTCATTAGTGAAAGACATGCATACGTCATGCCTTTTCTGGTGCTTAACCCTCCTCGAGACCACCGGTAAACTACTGAAAATATATGCGGCTCTGTGTTTTCCGCATGGCTTCTGGACTACTTTTTATTTTTATTTCCCAGGCAGCACGCCTCGCTGGGCAGTAGTCAAGTACTTTGCATTACATCGACCCTGGTACATGGATAATTGCACTTTTGCCCGTTACATGGATAATTGCGCTTTTGTGGAAACGTTTAACTCTGAGCAAACTTCTGTTTCCCTTTCTGTGTCTCCTTCATGCCCATGGCGGCCGTCTGCTCACTTATCTGAAAGTGTTTTACTTTTCATTTTCAGTTTATGTGGCAAGAAAAGTAAGGTTAGGAGTTTACAACGCTAATAGCTCTAACTCGAGGAAATACGAGACCCATTGCATTGCAAATGCTTGTTTGTCTTTGCTGTTAGTTCCTTTTTTCACTTGTGCCCCTCTTTGTGTTTCTCCTGCCACGAAGGACCCTTTAAGTTTTGTTCTTTAGTCCTGCCTGTATATGGATTTCTGCTGTGTCTTCCTTGCTTCCCCCCACCTGGTCTAGTGGTGGTCATCCTTGATAAAATAACCATGGCTGTAGACTAATGATGAACATTCGTGAATTATTGTGCCCATTCCTGACCTAATTGCATTTATTCCTGTCACTATAGCAGCCCTGACATAAGTTGCACTTCCCACTTTCACTTTAAGGGTAGCTAATGCATAATGATGCCCTCCTTTGTGTTTTAAGATCACACTTGATATGTCTGTGTCAATAAGTGGAATAAGGGTCAGTTAATAGCACCCATCCTTAATTTAACATGGCTGCTAGTGACTTAAATGTTGCTGTTTGTGCTACAATTTATGCAGAATCTTGACATCATTCTGGCAATTCCTGTCACAGTGGTGTTGGAAACTCCTGCTAGACATCGTTATTGCTGGATGTTGATAAACGGACATTAAAGACAGAGGGGGTTATTACAACTTTGGAGGAGGTGTAAATCCGTCCCAAAAGTGACGGTAAAGTGACGGATATACCACCAGCCGTATTACGAGTTCCATAGGATATAATGGACTCGTAATACGGCTGGTGGTATATCCGTCACTTTACCGTCACTTTTGGGACGGATTAACACCTCCTCCAAAGTTGTAATAACCCCCAGAATCTCCCTTGTGTGACATTAGAACCCAACATTACCTAGTGAACATGTCCATAATAAAAGGGAAACACAGGTACATTGAAGCAAACTTAGAGTTAATGATAATAACAAGCAATTGTTTAACCCCTTCCACGCCAAGGAAGTAATGGTTACGTCCATGGCTGCGGCGCCACGGACATAACCATTACGTCCTGGGACCGGCCCACCGGGGAAGCGCTAGCGCTCCCCCCGAGGGCCTTCCCCTCACCTCCCAGGTCAGGGTTGGAAGGGGAATCGCTTCCCCTTCCACCCCCCACTCCCCCAATGCCATTAGCATGCGATTGTGTCAGAGGGTGTCAGACGCGCTTGAAGGCATTTGCTTCCAGTGCGTCTTCAGGGAAGGAGGTATGTTTTTCCTGCGGGCAGAGGGGGAATACTAAAAAAGAGGCAGTGGGGGAAAGGGTTTTCATTCCCTCGATGTCTCTTTCAGCATTCCTGCTGCCCGATCGCGATGCGATTGGGCAGCAAGAATGCCCACTAGACACCAGGAATTTTTTTGAATGTGTGTGTGTGTTTATAGTGTAGGGGAGCGACCCCTTAGGCGAGGGTCACTCCCCTTGGGGGGCCAATGTATTGATCGCCATTTCTGCCACCATTGGGGGCAGATCGGCCTTTCATTTTTAGGCCGAAGCCACTAGAAACAGAGATTGTTTTTGTGTGGTTTTTTTTGTGTTAGGGCGGCCCCTTGGGCAACGGTCGCCCCCAAGGGGCAAAAAGCACTATTGGGCAGTTCTGCCCCCCCCCCCCCCCCCTTGTGGGCAGATCGGCCTATTTTTTTTAGGCCCATCTGCCCCCATGGGGGGCAGGATCCCCTTAGTGCCAGGGATCATGTGTGTGTGTGTGTGTGCTTTGTGTGGAGGGGTGCCCCAAAGGGGGCAATGTAGTCTATGCCATTTCAGCCCCCATTAGGGACAGATTAGCCTATTTCTTTTAGGCCCATCTGCCCCTGGGGGGGGGCAGAAGCCATAAAGACGCCAGGGATTGTCTTTTTTCTCTCCTTTGTTTTTTTTGCGTTGGGGGGGTACCCCCTTTGGCAAGGGCCACCCCCCAAAGGGGACAAAGCACTGTTAGGTAGTTCTGCCCAGGCTATTTCTTTTAGGCCCATCTGCCCCCATTGGGGGCAGAATCCACTTAGCGCTTTATGTGGGGGTGGCCCCTTGGGCAAGGGTCACCCCCCCAAAGGGATCAATATATTCTATGCCATTTCTGCCCACTCTGGCCACAAATTGGCCTATTTTGTTTAGACCTATCTGCCCCGAGGGGAGCATAAGCCATTAAGACGCCAGGGATTTTTTTCCTTTCCTTAGTTTTTTTGTGTTGGGGGGGGCACCCCCTTTGGCAAGGGCCACCCCCCAAAGGAGGCAAAGCACTTTTGGGTAGTTCTTATCGGCCTATTTTTTTTAGGCCCGTCTGGGGGGCAGAATCCACTTAGCGCCAGGGATCATGTGTGTGTGTGTGTGTGCTTTGTGTGGAGGGGTGCCCCAAAGGGGGCAATGTATTCTATGCCATTTCAGCCCCCATTAGGGACAGATTAGCCTATTTCCTTTAGGCCCATCTGCCCCTGGGGGGGGGGCAGAAGCCATAAAGACGCCAGGGATTGTCTTTTTTCTCTCCTTTGTTTTTTTTGTGTTGGGGGGGTACCCCCTTTGGCAAGGGCCACCCCCCAAAGGGGACAAAGCACTGTTAGGTAGTTCTGCCCAGGCTATTTCTTTTAGGCCCATCTGCCCCCAATGGGGGCAGAATCCACTTAGCGCTTTATGTGGGGGTGGCCCCTTGGGCAAGGGTCACCCCCCCAAAGGGATCAATATATTCTATGCCATTTCTGCCCACTCTGGCCACAAATTGGCCTATTTTGTTTAGACCTATCTGCCCCCAGGGGGAGCATAAGCCATTAAGACGCCAGGGATTTTTTTCCTTTCCTTAGTTTTTTTTGTGTTGGGGGGGGGGAACCCACTTTGGCAAGGGCCACCCCCCAAAGGAGGCAAAGCACTTTTGGGTAGTTCTTATCGGCCTATTTTTTTAGGCCCATCTGGGGGGCAGAATCCACTTAGCGCCAGGGATCATGTGTGCGTGTGTATGTGCTTTGTGTGGGGGGATGGCCCCTTGGTCAAGGGTCACCCCCCAAATGGGATAATATATTCTATGAACTTTTCTGCCCCCCTTGGGGGCAGATTGGCCTATTTGTTTTAGGCCCATCTGCCCCCAAGGGGGCAGAGAACACTAGACACCAGGCAAAATTTATAAATGTTTGGTGGCAGGGTGATAGGCCAACTGGTGAAGTATTTGCATTTGTGATTATAAAAGTGTATTTCTCCTTTTTGTTCTAGTTTAAAGCTTTTGCTTTGCTGTGGCTTGTTGCGGTTTTGGCAGTGGTTGTCCTGTGGTTTGCGTAGTTGCATGTTTTAGGTAAGTAAATAAAGGAGTATTGTTGCCATGCATAAATGTCATGTTTGTATGTGGTGTACGAAATGCAGGATTGCCCTTATATTTATGCACAAAGATATTTGTGTTGCCTTATGTCTAATTTGCTTTTCTTTTTTCTTTTTAGTGGGATATAATTGGTGATTGCTGTGGCTGTGCAGAGTAGTTGCTAGTGAGTCTAGCTTTTTTTAGGCAAGTGAGCGGTATAGTTTTTGAGTTTATAACTCTTAATGATAAAGCCACACTTTGGGGGTCATTCTGACCCCCGCGGGCGGCGGAAGCCGCCCGCCTGGCGGGAACCGCCAGAAGACCATACTGCGGTCAAAAGACCGCAGCGGTCATTTTGACTTTCCCGCTGGGCTGGCGGGCGACCGCCAAAAGGCCACCCGCCAGCCCAGCGGGAAAGCCCCAGCAACGATGAAGGCGGCTCCGAATGGAGCCGGCGGAGTTGCTGGTGTGCGCCGGGTGCAGTTGCACCCGTCGCGATTTTTAGTGTCTGCTTTGCAGACACTGAAAATCTTAATGGGGCCCTGTTAGGGGGCCCCTGCAGTGTGGGCACTGCAGGGGCCCCCAGGGGCCCACGACACCCGTTCCCGCCATCCTGTTTCTGGCAGTGAAAACTGCCAGAAACAGGATGGCGGGAAGGGGGTCGGAATCCCCATGGCGGCGCTGCTTGCCGCCGCGGTCAGAATGGCCCCTGAAGCACCGCCAGCCTGTTGACGGTGCTTCCGTGGTCGTTGGCCCTGGTGGTCCATGACCGCCAGCGTCAGAATGACCCCCTTTGTCTATTACTTATCTTACACAGTGCTGGTGGTACATTTGTCCAGTTACTTTTTGTAGGAAGGATCATGGCTAGATCTAGGATGACTGCTCAGCAGCTTGTTTTTGTGCTTTTTGAGTCGTCTTCTGACCATGATTATGAGACTGACTCTGCATCTGAGGCAGAAAAGGAAGTGCAAGATTCTGGAAGTTAATTTTCTATCAGAGAGGAATCATCTGATGATGAAGCCACTCTCAGTGCTGATGAAGTGAGGAGGACACTGATGTTTAAATGGTGGAGCAGCCAGCGGCTGAAAGGCTTCCCACTGGAGGACCTGACACCTGACACCAAACATGGAGCAGCCTCAGTTGCCTGCCTTTCCTGGTTTACCAGGGTGTAGAGTAAATACGGAAAACTTTTTACCTGTCAACTTCTTGGAGTTGTTTATGGACGATGTATTTTTGGAAGAGACTGTTGAGCAGACTTATCTTGAGGTACCATTTTTATCGAGAGACTTGGGGGAAAGCTGGGTGGAAGGAAATTTGTGGCTCCTCACAGATTCTAGAACTTTCTGTCACCGCAATGTGAGGAAAAAGTGTTTTCTTGCTACATTTTGAGGTTTGCACAGGATTCTGGGTAACAGAACCTGGTGAGAGCCCCACAAGTCACCCCATCTTGGATTCCCCTAGGTGTCTACATTTCGAAAATGCACATGTTTGGAAGGTTTCCCTAGGTGCCGGCTGAGCTAGAGGCCAAAATCCACAGCTAGGGGCTTTGCAAAATACAGCTCTGTTTTCCTTGGGAAAATGTGATATGTCCACATTGTGTTTTGGGGCATTTCCTGTCGCGGGCACTAGGCCTACCCACACAAGTGAAGCACCATTTTATTGGGAGACTTGGGGGAGTGCTGGGTGGGAGGAAATTTGTGGCTCCTCTCAGATTCCAGAACTTTCTGTCACCAAAATGTGAGGAAGAGTGTTTTTTTGTCCAAATGTTGTGGTTTGCAAAGGATTCTGGGTAACAAAACCTGGTGAGAGCCCCACAAGTCACCCCATCTTGGATTCCCCTAGGTTTCTGTTTTTCAAAAATGCACAGGTTTGGTAGGTTTCCCTAGGTACCGGCTGAGCTAGAGGCCAAAATCTACAGCTAGGGACTTTGCGAAAAACACATCAGATTTCAATGTAAAATTGTGATGTGTCCATGTTGAGTTTCCTGTCGCGAGCATTAGGCCTACCCACGCAAGTGAGGTACCATTTATATCGGGAGAATTGGGGGAACACTGAATAGCAAAAGAAGTGTTATGACCCCTTGTCTTTCTCTACATTTTTTCTTCCAAATGTAAGACAGTGTGTAAAAAAGATGCCTATTTGAGAAATGCCCTGTAATTCACATGCCAGTATGGGCACACCGGAATTCAGAGATGTGCAAATAACCACTGCTTCTCAACACCTTGTCTTGTGCCCATTTTGGAAATACAAAGGTTTTCTTGATACCTATTTTTCACTCTTTATATTTCAGCAAATGAATGGCTGTATACCCGGTACAGAATGAAAACCCATTGCAAGGTGCAGCTCATTTATTGTCTCTGGGTACTTAGAGTTCTTAATGAACCTACAAGCCCTATATATCCCCGCAACCAAAAGAGTCCAGCAGACGTAATGGTATATTGCTTTCAAAAATCTGACAACACAGGAAAAAGTTACAGAGTAAAACGTGGAGAAATTATTTTTTTCCTCAATTTCAATATTTTTTTATTTCAGATGTTATTTTCTGTAGGAAAACCTTGTGGGATCTACACAAATTACCGATTGCTGAATTCAAAATTTTGTTTACTTTTCAGAAATGTTTAGATTTCTGGGATCTAGTATTGGTTTCACACCCATTTCTGTCACTAACTGGAAGGAGGATGAAAGCACAAAAAATAGTAAAATTGGGTATGTCTCAGTAAAATGCCAAAATTGTGTTGAAACATTGGGTTTTCCGATTCAAGTCTGCCTGTTCCTGAAAGCTGGGAAGATGGTGATTTTAGCCCCATAAACCCTTTATTGGTGCCATTTTCAGGGAAAAAACCACAAGCCGCCTTCTGCAGCCCTTTTTTCCCAAGTAGCCAAAAAAAGGCTTGGCATCTGAGAGGAAAACGCCTGGCAGCGATGGGGTTAAATGGTATCTGATTATTATATTGAAGTTGAATTTATACATTACTTCCTACCTCTGAAAATGTGCCATAGTGTGCTGCAGATGGGCAGCATACTACTCCATTACATGTGCTTTGTCTGAAGGGTATGAGTTTGTAATGTGGCTAGCCAGTTGTGTGAGTTCCAGAGGTGTGCTGTTGTGTTACATACTGCTGCAATTCAATGTGTCCTGGAGAAGCAACAAGTGATGAATAGGATGTTTATGCTCACTTGCCATTTGGAGCGCGGTTGCAGGAGTTTGGGAATGAAGTGTAGTCTAAGTAGGAGAAGTTTTCGTCTTGTCAGTAAATTGAAGAAGCAGCTAATACGATGTGTTCTCGAACGTGTACCGCTACCTACGCATACAGTGAATCAAAGCAGAGTGAAAAATAGGGGTGCATTTATTCATGCTTCTCATCCATGACAGATTTGGTTCCAGTTTTGGGTGGACTATATAATCATTTCAGTGCTCTCCTTGTGATGGTTCCTCTTGCTTACTGCTTTCCTAAATTGTAGGTGGTCTGGGATGGTTGTTGAGTTATCGAGGAAGGATTTCTATAACTATACTACCTTTATGAAGAAGGAGGTTCCACCATTGTTTCTTGTAGCAACGAGTGTGGGTGATGAGCTTGGTGCCATCTAGAAATGAAGATTCTATTCTGTGAATATCTTTGCAATTGTCCTGGGTTAATGATTGGGCCCTTGCTGTGAATATCCCTATAGGCATTGCACAGTGCATCGAAGACAGCGTACTCGATAATATGTAGCACATGGAAGGGTGTTGAGCTGTACCTCCATGGGTGAAGATGTAGGTATCGGCTTGCTCTCTGCTGTGTTTTGGGGTAGTAGTAATGAGTACATTTGCAAAGTGGTGGCTTGTAGCTTATTAGGTGAAGCTAGAGGAGGAAATATGAGTAAAAACAAATGGAGTGGATTTTTAGAAACTGGCAAATCAAATTTTGGAGCCAAAATACTTGTAATATTTTAAATATATCAGGTTACATTTGGGAGCTAATTCCAAGGTTTGTGGAAAACAAAGAGAATCTTTGCTTGTGGAGCTAATATGCGTTCAAGTCCCTTCAGCCTTACCTTCCTAGGGTAGCAGGCTGCATGGGAATTAGATGCCTAGCTGATGTCTAATAAGGTACCAGGTTGCAAGCTTTATTTGTGAGCAAAGTCCATGATACCCGTGCAGGGCAATGAAAGGTAAGCCTCCAGTTTGAGATTGGGGTGCAAATACAGAGTTTCTATTTGTATTTTGCCATAAATAGGCTAGGGACGCGTTATGTTTTATGATTCTTTTAAAGCACCCCGTACCAACGTGTAGATGTGCAGAAACATTTAGGATGTGAATAAAGTCAGGAACTGAGCAACCACCGAACCACAAAACATCAAGTTTGCTGAGAAATATAAAAAACAGACAGAGCTCCAACAAGGGTCACACTTCTCTGTAGGTAAATGAGTTACTTTAGCTTCTAAGGCACTAATGGCAATTTGGCATCCTGTACAAATATTACATTCATTACAGCTGAGTCAGAAGAATAATTTGAACTCGAATGAGTATGCTTTCGCTCCAGGTCAATCTGTATTATTGAATAATAAACTGGCATCTGTTTATTATCAACGGAACCGTACTCTGACTGGGATGACATTTAGGCATGGTAGGCGGCCAACACAATTAATTGTCCATATTGATGAGAAAAAAATAATCTTGTGAAATGTTAAACTTTCTACACTGTTCTGCAATAAAGCAGGAAACAAAAGTGTTTTGTAATCGTTTGGTTTTGGGATCACAACTCAAGGAGCCACCTGGATACTTTTATAGCTCCAGCTTTCCATTATTCATATGTCACCTTTACTAACGAATTGCACCTTTGCCAACAAAATAAAAAGGGATTTGACTCTTTCAGTACAATTTAAGAGATGGCACTAAACCATGTTGTCAATGTCAGAATTTCACTCGATCTCAAGTATTAAATTAGGAATAGGAATTTTACAAGAAGTCATTTTTGCTTAGGGTGTAATTCAAGGTGGATCCCGAAGCACTTCTTTCTCATGACCTCGTGAAAGGCAAGCCTAATGAGTGAAACAGTGCTGTAGTTGGAGGCACTCTACATTCTACAGCAATGACCACTCATCCCAGGCATACACAAATACACCAACTCACTACAGTGGACCTCTTGAAAACAAGCTCAATGACTGTTATGACCTTGAAATGTTAGATATGTGACTGGTGTGAGGATCTGTGGTTTCATAGGTTTAGTTCTTCAGGTCAAAAAGCTTCTGGGAAGGTGTAAGTGTAAGAAGATGAAACTGGAAGAATGGATGTGAGGAATGAGTTCAGAAGAGAAGATGAATTCACAATCATTTGGGAGAAAGCCTGAGAATTTTATGGCAAATAGGAGAATTACTAGGGTTCTAGTATAAAATACATTATGGCCCTCATTATGACACTTGCGGTAAATCCCACTTACCGCCACGCTGACAGCCGCCAACTTACCACCGCAGCGGCGGTTATCCATTCACCATATTATGACACGCATACACCAGTCCATTAGTATTCAGCCACAAACTCAAATCTGCCACACTAAAGGTCAGTGATAAACTGGCGGTATCAAAACCCAGACCGTTACGGCAGCAGAACTACGCCCATGACATTATGACCCACTAATCGCCAAGGCGGACATTCAAGGGTGGTAAACCATTTGGCGGTACATACAGCCGCGCTCAAAATGGACACACAAACAAAACACCACCACATTAGACAATTTAAACAACACACACCTGACACCCATACACACACCACACCCACACCGCTATAAAACACACACCAACATTACCCACAACCATTTACGATTACATTTCATTGGCACGAGACTGACAGCAAGACCACAGACACAACTAGAGCCACACACTATACACTCCTATACATCACTCACGCACCCCACATCACACACCTCAACACTTTACCCAATACACCCTCACCTACACACCTCACACAACACCCATGGCACTGCTGCAAGAGGGACACCCTGATTGACACCCCCGCTTCACAGAGCAGGAGCTAAGGGTCAAGATGGAGGAAATCATCAGGGTAGAGCCACAGCTATTTGGAGCACAGGTGCAGCAGATATCGATAGCTAGGAAGATGGAGCTATGGCAGAGAATCGTGGACAGGTTCAACGCCGTGGGACAGTACTCAAGAATTAGGGATGACATCTGGAAGAGATGGAACGACCTACGGGGGAAGGTATGTTCCATTGCAGCAAGACACCAGCTTGCTGTACAGAGTACTGGCAGTGGACCCCCACCTCCTCCCCAACAACTAACAGCATGGGAGGAGCAAATCTTGGCAATCCTGCATCCTGAGGGCCTGGCCGGAGTAGGAGGAGAACTGGACTCTGGTAAGTCTACTCTCTACTAATACTACCACCCTACCTGCATGCCATCACATACCCCACCCCTCACTCCCATCACCCCACTACATGCCAAACACCCCACATCACATCTCACTCATCCCAGTGCCAAGCCCTGCATGCTCTAACAATGCATGGACACCACTCACAGCCCTGCATAGACACTCATCACTAAAGCATGCACCCCATAGAGAACTAACAATCCCACCATACACCAAAATACACAAGTGAAAGCTGCCAGGGAAAATACAACCAAAGAGGCCAAGCCACAAAGGCACAATATGTCAGACACAGAAACCATAACATATCATTTACATCCCTACAGGTACCCCAGCCAATGTCAGCAGAGAGGAGGTGCCAGAAATATCAAGTCCCCCAACAGAAGAGGCCCACAGTGATGACAGCAACTCTGGTCTTCAGGATCTGGATGACTAACCTGGCCCATCAGGGACCTCTGGACAGCCGGTTACCCAGCCACAGTCACACACCACCACAGAGCCTCCCTCATCAGGAAACAGCACCCCAGCACCCACCCATCGTACCCACACCTCTGTCCCCAGGACACGTCAAACAGCAGTGTGTCCACCTCTACAGGGGCCCCAGGCCACACCAGGAGTGTATGTCAGTTCGCCAACATCTGCAGAATGAATTGCCAGAGGGTACAGTTAGTGGGCATAGAAGTGGGAAATAACATCATGCCAGTGCCACAGAAATTCAAATAAATGTACATGAAATGTGAAGTAACACTGTCTTACCTGTGTGCCATTGGAAGTATTGTCTGATCACTGATGTCCTGTTGTCCTCCTCCTTATCCTCTGCCTCCTCATACTCACTGTCCACAGGGTCCACTGCTGGCACACAGGCATCTTCAGCCTCCTCCTGCAGAAAAGGCACGTGGCGTCTCAGGGCAAGGTTGTGCAACATGTGGCATGCCACTACTGTCAGGCAGACCTTCTTGGGTGAGTAGCACAGGGATCCACCTGTTAGATGGAGGCACGTGAACCTGGCCTTCAGGAGGCCAAAGGTCCTTTCTATTATTCTTCTGGTTCGCCCATGGGCCTCATTATAACGTTCTTTTGCCCTTGTCCTGGCATTCCTCCCAAGGGTCAGCAGCCATGATAGGTTGGGGTAACCAGAGTCACCTACAAGTTTTGAGGGACAACATTTAGCCACACACTATCCCATATGGCCCACACCATAACCATACACCAACATATTCAGGGTGGGAACCAGGGCTCACCTATTAGCCACATCCTGTGCCTCTGTAGCTGGGCCATCACATTTGGGATGCTGCTATTCCTTAGGACAAAGACATCATGCACCGACCAAGGATACTTAGCATTGACGTGGGAGATGTACTGGTCCACCAAGCACACCATCTGTACATTCATAGAGTGGAAGCTCTTATGATTTCTGAACACCTGTTCATTCTGACGGGGGTGACAAATGCAATATGTGTTCCATCAATTGCCCCAATTATGTTGGGGATATGTCCCATTGCATAGAAGTTGGCCTTTACTGTGGCCAAATCTTCAACCTGGGGAAATACAATGTAGCTGCACATGTAATTAATCAGGGCAGACAACACTCTTGTTAGCACTCTTGAGAACATTGGCTGTGACATTCCTGCTGCCAAGCCCACTGTCACTTGGAAAGAACCAGTTGCCATGAAATGGAGCACTGATAGAACTTCTACAAGAGGGGAGATCCCAGTGGGGTGACGGATAGCAGATATCAGCTCAGGCTCCATTTGGGCACACAGCTCTGTGATTGTGGCCCTGTCAAGTTTATAGGTGAGGATAATGTGCCTGTTCTAAATTGTTGCCTAGTCCACCAGGGGTCTGTACACGGGGTATGTCTCCAGCTCCTAGTCATCCGTAGCAGTAGCAATCTATGGGGCAAAAGAGTGAGGAGCCGGTCAAAAACTGAACAATGGATATACAACTGAACTTTGCATGCAGTTATCTTGTAATGGGACACAGAAGATGGCGGAGGCCTAGCTGGGGATGGCCTCCCAATGAGGAAGGGGTGCCCGTCGAACCGTTACGCCCCTGATGGCCCACATACTGGCGGTGGCCTATCCTGAGGTGGATGGGCGCTTGAGGGCATCACAGCAGCCACAAGGGGGTGAGTACAGTGCCCATCATTACAACTTATGCATGGTAGGGTGGTATTCGGGTGGGGGATGTGTGTCAGTGGTTACCCCTATGCCAGACCTGACATTGCAGCGTAGGTTCCCTAGTGGCTAGGGTTCAGAAGGGAAAATCTTGCAACCGAGCTCGTAGGCATCCACTACTGGTCAGGGCTGCGTTGGTCCCAGGTGTGCTGCATTTGGCAGTGTGTGCCCCTCCCCATGCCTTGGCTGCTAACTATTTCTCTGGTAGTGCTATGGCATATTGTGTAAGGCTGTTCCCTGTGTGTGAGGGTGCTGTGTATGCCAACATTGGTGTTGGTGCAGCCATTGACCAAGTGTATCCTTTGTCTCTTCCCCCCCTTTTTATTTTGTCAACCTGTCCTTATGTACATTAACATCATCTGTCGGAGGAGTAGAGGCATCGGAGACGGAGGGAGCTGCATCCCACAGGACCCAGGAGGCAGAGTCCACTGTCAGTAAGGACACCAGTGGTACGGAGGGTGAGGGGAGTACCACGGCGGAGACTAGAGGGGACAGTTCTGACACAGATACCTACTCCGATGGAAGCTCCCTGGTGGTGGCAGACACCTCTGTGACCACACCAGCTACAGGTACAACCGCCACCCCGTACCAGCACCGCCCTCCCAGCAGCCCCTCATCGAGTTGCCTATGCCCGCTCACCCAGGAGGGTGGGCATCTCCTTCACCCCAGGCACCTCAGACCCTGCCCCATTGAGCCCTGCTGCCCTGAGTGAGGAGGCTATTGACCTCCTGAGATCCATCTCTGTAGGGCAGTCAACCATTGTGAATGCCATCCATGGGCTGGCAGCCCAGATGCAACACACTAATGCATTCCTGGAGGGCATTCACTCTGGCTTGGCGGCCCAAAAGAGGCTCTGGCCTCCTCTCTGATGGCAGCCATTGTCCCTGTTTCCACCCTCCCCCCTCCAACTTCAAATCAAATCAAATCATTAACATTTATAAAGCGCGCTACTCACCCGTGAGGGTCTCAAGGCGCTAGGGGAAAGAGGGGGTTACTGCTGCTCGAAAAGCCAGGTTTTTAGGAGTCTCCGGAAAGCGGAGTGGTCCTGGGTGGTCCTGAGGCTGGTGGGGAGGGAGTTCCAGGTCTTGGCCGCCAGGAAGGAGAAAGATCTCCCACCCACCGTGGAGCGGCGGATGCGAGGGACGGAAGCGAGTGCGAGGCCAGAGGAACGGAGGAGGCGGGTGGGGACGTAGAAGCTGAGGCGTCGGTTGAGGTATTCCGGTCCCTTGTTGTGGAGGGCTTTGTGTGCGTGGGTGAGAAGTCGAAAGGTGATCCTTTTGCTGACTGGGAGCCAATGCAGGTGTCTCAGGTGTACGGAGATGTGGTTGTTGCGGGGTACGTCGAGGATGAGGCGGGCCGAGGCGTTTTGAATGCGTTGCAGGCGATTTTGGAGTTTGGCTGTGGTCCCAGCGTAGAGGGTGTTGCCGTAGTCCAGGCGGCTCGTGACGAAGGCGTGGGTCACGGTTTTTCTAGTGTCGGCGGGGATCCAGCGGAAGATCTTGCGGAGCATGCGGAGGGTGAGGAAGCAGGCGGAGGACACAGCGTTGACTTGCTCTTTCCTCTTTCCAGTCCTATTCTCCTCAACCCCGACCCATCCCAAGCACACAGGCAGACGAGCATGCACACAAGACAACACCCAAGAGTGGTACAGGCAAACACAAGCACCACACTTCATCCCACAGGCACTCACACAAACACCATCCAGATGCAGACATACCAACATCCACTATTTCCACTGACTCCGCTTCCTCCTCCACCTCCCTCCCAGCTCTGTCTACACTCACACCTGCATGCACTACATCATCATCCATTACCAGCATCATCACCATGCCCAGCAGAACATGCACCTCACTGGCAGACGCCTCCACAAAAGCCATGCACACATCTCCTGTGTCTGTCCCCCCCTCCTAAGGTACACAAACGCAAGCACTCAGACACCCAACAGCCATCCACCTCACAACAGCATCCAGCCCATGCACCTGCACCCAAAATCAGCAGACAGACAACTCCAACAACCACTCCCTCTTCCTCCACTCCCATTCCTTCTCCCTCTTCCCACCCCGATGTCCCTAAAAAACTGTTCCTATCCACCATTGACCTCTTCCCTCCCTCTCCCCCCGTCCTGCATGTATGGGCAGGGTAGGAAGAACCCAGCCACGCACCTCAGCCACCCAGTCCACGGGCCAAGTCGTCACCACACCCACTTGTGGTGGAAAAGGATCCAGATCACATGTCCTGAAAGTGAAGGAACCTGCACCAGGCAGCCTCAAGGGAAAGGAGCCTGCACCAGCTGCCAAAAAGAGCAAGGAGCCTGCCCCAGCTGCCAGGAAGACAAAGGAACCTGCAGCAGCTACTAAGAAGGGAAAGGAGCCTGTCCCAGCTGCTAGGAAGACAAAGGAGCCTGCAGCAGCTGCTAAGAAGGGAAAGGAGCCTGATGCAGCAGACAGGAAGAGCAAGGGGTCAAGGTCAGGACCTGTGACGAGCCCCCACCACCAACCATGGTTGTGCAGCCATCCGAGGTTGCAGGGGTTGGACAAGAGCCTCCCCTCACCAGCAGCACCACCACCTCCAGTGAACAGCCGTCTGAGGTTGCAGGGGATGGGCAGGAGCCTACTCCCACCAGCAGCACCACCACCTCCAGTGAGCAGCCGTCTGTGGTTGCAGGGGATGGGCAGGAGCCTCCCCCTACCAGCAGCACCACCACCTCCACTGAGCAGCCGTCACTTCTGGCGGACGGTATGTAATCCTGCCTCCATGGGCTGCTGTGCGGCCAGCCCCCTGCAAATCCAGTGGGTATGATACCCACCTAAGAGTCTGTGAACTTGCACTCCCCAGGACCAAGCACAGGGCACGATGCCCCCTTCAGAACCAGTGGGTAAGACACCTATATACCCAAGGCTCCCCAGGATCAAGAGCACAGGGCACGATGCCCCCTCCAGAACCAGTGGGTAAGACACACACATACCCAAGACTCCCCAGGATCAAGAGCACAGGGCATGAGGCCCCCTCCAGAACCATTGGAAAAGACACCCACTCAAGAGACTGTAGCCTTGCACTCCCCAGGACCAAGCACAGGGCATGTTGCCCCCTTCAGAACCAGTGGGCAAGTCACCCACCTGACAGACTGTGGCCTTGCACTCCCCAGGACCAAGCACAGGGCATGTTGCCCACTCCAAAGCAAGTGGGCAAGTCACCCACTCCAGAGACTGTGGCCTTACACTCCCCAGGGCCAAGCACAGGACATGTTGCCCCCTCCAGAACCAGTGGGCAAGTCACCCACCTGAGAGACTGTGGCCTTGCACTCCCCAGGACCAAGCACAGGGCATGGTGCCCCCTCCAAAACCAGTGGTCTTGTTCCATCTCCTGGCTGAGGTGCCCCCCTCCCGCATCCACCTGAGGTGCCTGCCTATTTATCAACTGATGCCCCTGCAGTGTTCTCTCCTTGTTGATGCAGGTGACATATGTGGCCTTGGACTTTGGCCTGTGGCCATGTGGTCTAAGAACATTGTGGACTGGGCTGTGTCCCTTTTTCTGTACATATGTATATATCTATTATCTTGCCTAACTTATTTACGTTGGGTGAAAATGTTTTAGTAATGCAGCTGCTTGTGTGCATGGTGTTGGGGGTGGGTGTGTGTGGTGCTTGTGTGCGTCACTCTCTTTTTCCTCCCTCCCTCCCTTGTGTGCTAGGTGTCTGTACTGGCGTTGGTGTTCGTGGTGGAGCAGGACGTAGAAGATCATGGGGAAGACCTGCAGTTTGGGCTCCATGGCGGAGTGGTTGTTCCCTGTGTCTCCAATGGTGAGTCCTTTCCCTTCTGAGCTCAGTTTCCGCCAGGCTTTTGATGTCGTTGGTACCGCCCTGGAAAAGGTGACGGATTGCAGTGTCTTAATATGGTGGGTGGAACATTGACTTCCACCTGGCTGTAGGCGTCTACCACCATGGTGGCTGTTGTTTCCGCCCTGGCGGTCGGTGTGGTACATTGGCTGTCTTTTGGAGATCTTTCTGCCATGGTCATGATTTGGCGGTAGTTCCCGCCAGCCTGTTGGCAATATTACCACCACTTTAATACCAACCGCCAGGGTTGTAATGAGGGCCTAAGTCTCTTAAATTTCTGATTGCCTATTTCATTGAACAGTCTTTTTATTTACTGGCTAGACTAGCTGTTGATTGAAAGCAGGGCCAGCTTTAGCACTGGTGGGGCAGGGTGTGACAATCTTTGTTGGCACCCCCCAAGACCTCTTTCTCCATGGATTCACTCACAACCACCACCCTCCAACAGTGCCCCTCTTCTCAGAGGCGTGGCTTAAGGGGAGTGTTTGAGGTGTGACAGCCCCCCCCCCCTCCAAATAAATGCATTTTTGGCTTGGTAGCTGGGTATAGAGGCCCAGAATTTGGTCTGCTATGTCTGTGTTGGTTTGTTCTACCTGTTTAGTTGGGAAATGTGAGATTCACACTCCCTGAATCTCACCGACTAAGCTACACACCTGCTTTTTTTTTCTCCATATGACCTTCACACATGTATTTCACTTGTTTTATAGTGCTACTAATACCAGTGTAGGGTGTCAGAGCCCTTTACATCACACACACATTATACAGAGACTTGAATGGTATGTGTGTAAATCAACATATAGGAACAGTTTCATAAGACAATGAGGACTACAAGGTGTAGGAGTCCCATATTATCCATACGGGTATGGAGTATGTTTTAAGAATGCTTGGTCTGGAGAAACACCGACATCGGGAATTCAGTAGTTGGTTTTACTAATAAAAATTTATTTCTACACAAAAAAAAAAACTTTTTAGTAATATTAGGATAATGAAACACTGGGGAGAAACATAACTTTCTAACCTATACCATGCAGTTTACATGCAGCTCTATGATGAAGGTTCATAGCTTACTGTGCTGTATTAGGATTATAACTAATGAAAAGCAAGTGAGAAAAGGATCTCTGTGACAAAACACAGTTCTGTCTGTGACAAAATACAGTTCTGTGATCTGCAAGGGACATGTTCTTTGCAGCATGTATATTAACACTGAGCAACTTTATTGTGATCCAGACTGCCAATAGTCAAAACTCTGATCTCTCTTCACCAGAAAGATTAATCACTTAATTTATCTTGACATTTGTATTGTTTCCTGAAAACTGCTGGACCTACAAGAAACTTTGCAGTGGATGCGTTTAAACCCATAAGTTGTTTCTAAACATGGAGCCCTCCGAGCTTGGTGCTGGGTAATGTGGCACCGGTTTCACTGCCCTAAAGCCGGCCCTGATTGAAAACAATTAGAAAAGGGCATTCTTGCACTTTTGAGATATTTACACTTCTGAGTAAGTTTACTGCTTTTGACTATTTACAAAATCTGGGAGTGAGTTACTGCAAAACAACATAGACAGAAGTCCTGCACCACACATTGCCAACCACTAGTACTGCATCCCTGTCCTATACAAAATAATGGCGGTAGGGAGTTAATATAAAATCCCATAGGAAATAATGTTACATTAATTATTAGTTAACAAATATTATTTAATATAATTTATTGCTAGAAAGTTCTGAAAAATAATGCATTTTAATCCTATTTTGAATTGGCAAAATTAATGTAACATTCATTTGTATTACTTTATAACTAAAATACGTTTAATTGATTCTATACATCATGTTTTATTATTATTAATGCATAATAAAAAATAAATAGATTTTCTTTTGGTGGAGATTTATTTTTTTAATTTGAACTTCAGAGAAATCTTTTCATTTATTTCAGTGAATTGAAAATGTATTTTAAAATTAAGTTATTAGCACTGTAGCATTTGTTATTTTGTGCAACATTTGAAATAAGTATAAACTATAAATTTACATTAATATTTCCTATAAAATATTTTCATATTTATTTTCAAGTTATTTTATTTTCATTTTCCCTATACTTTATCATATAGAAATTTCACAGTCGGGGTGGGGATGGAGATCTCTACATGGTAAAGTATAGTGAAAATAAAAAAATGTTTAACTCGAAAATAAAAATATATTTTTTTTTTGATTAAATATCAATGTCAATTATTTTTATATATTTGTTTTAAATCTAGAACAAAATGAACAATTCTACAAAATTAGTAACATAGGCCCTCATTACGAGTGTGGCAGTAAGAGGACTGCCACACTCGCGGTGAAGGTCGGACCACTACACTCCAGGCTGTCCAACAGCTACCTTACAACCCTCGGGCAGACTTGCCTATAGACTGCTGTTCCCCCCAGAAGCATGGTTCCCGATGTGATGACGGCAGCCTGAGTTATACTCAGCCAGGACGGTGCTCAATTCAGCCCTGCCTGGCTGATTACAACTTAGCTTTCTACCAGCCTTTCCATTGCGGGCACCCCACCATTGAAAAGCTTGTGGAAAGCCAGTGCAGGGGGCCACAGAAGGACCCTGCACTGCCCATGGCCAAGGTAGTGCAGGGGCTGCCTGCCCAGCATCCTTGGAATGTTTGCAGATAGTGCACATTCCGAGGTTGCTGGGGTGCCACAATATTGCCCCTTAAGGGAGCAGAGAACAATATTATAGCACTGTTCCTGCCGGGCTGTCTGTCAGAAACCACATATTACTATGTTCCCGCTGGTCAGCCCGGCTGGAACATTGTAAAATGCTAAGGGGGATGTCACTGCCATGAGGGTGGCGTCCTCCCCACAAGTTTGGCGGTCCTGCGGTTGGACTGCCAAACTCATAATGAGGCCATCAGTTTTTAAGTAAATCTTTAATTATTTGAAACATAATAAATGAAACCGAAGTTATTTTTTAAAGTTTAAATTAGGAAATATATTTTCACCTATGCAAAAGCATTTTATTATGCATTAATACTTAAGTGATGTATTTGTTGGAGGCTGGCCCTCTATGCAGTGTACAAAATCGAGTACACTATGCAGAGGGTTCAAGCAACCACACATTGGTTTCCAGAGGTAAAAATCAGACCACCTAATGCTCCAATGTTTATGGTAGCTGGTCGAGCAGTTAGGCTAATCCAGGAGATGTGCTAAGCATTTGCTGTACTCACAAATCCAATCATGCACCACACACAATCAATGAATAACTTGAGACTAAAATTTATATAAAATACTTCAGACTTTTATATATCTTTTGAGACCAAGATCTTTAGAATACGTTGAGTACTTTTCAAGTTATGACTTTTTTAAGTTTTAGCAAAGCTAGTCTTTCTGTGCGTATTACACACCATTGGAATCAATGCATAGTCACCTTTAAAAATGTAGTAAAAATCACACAGTTGAGTTACCAGTCTCTTCTCTTGCAGGATGGCCGAAGTGGTCGGTGGGCACACTGTGCCAGTTGGAGAGTCTTGGGCAGCTCCCAGTTCCAGCGGGAGCAGCGTTGGAGGGGTTCTTGCCACAGGCTCAGGGCCACCTGGAGGGGCCACTTGGAAAAGGAGCTGGTTTGCAGAGTTAAAGATGGTGCCTTGGGTGGTCCCCTTGGGCTGTCAAGGTTGCAAGAGGTTGGGGACCCACAGCACACAGCAGATCCCGTGATGCAAGGCCCATGGCGGCCAGGTGAGGGAATTTTGGAGGTCTTGGATGCTATGCACAACTGAGTCCACTAGAGTTGGAGGTGAGTCTCTTTGAGGGAGGCTTACAGGACAATGGGGGTACTCTGGTTGGAGGTCCGGGGTGTTCTTGAAGTCTCTTGATGGGATCTTCCTCCTGATCCTTTTTCAGCTCTGGGGGAGCTGGTTTTCTGCTGGTCCAATGTCAGCTGACCAATACCCAGGGTATTGATGTAACTCGGCCAATTGAGGGTGCAGTGCCACTAAACTTGGCACAGATGCGGGTCACATGCAGTTGGTCATTGGTATGTTGTCGAGTCTAGCTGTGACTTCCGGTCACGGAGATATTGGTGATTCAATTAAGTGACCCTCACTGATTTGTTGGCCCTTTGCAGGTTTCCTGATTTTCTTGAGTGCTGCCTCCACTCAGGAGGGAGATTTAGGCTATTTGTGAAGCCTGGAGGTCCTCTGGGGCTTTTGAGGTCGGTCCAGTGGTCAGCTCCTCCACAGTGGTGATTGTTGGCTCTGGTGCAGCAACCAGGGGTCTTAGAGCCTCTCCTGGTGCAGCAGGTCCTCGGTTCTCATCCTGGCGGGTTCTTTGGTGCTGTCTTCTGTCTTCCTGTTCAATCTAAATTCCTGGTATAGGGTAACCCACTAAATACTGAATTCAGTGGGCGGTTTAGGAGGAACCTGGTAGTGTCCAATGGGACTCTTACCCTTGGGTGTCTACATCCACTACAGTGACCACTTCCTGTGGGGAGGATCACTTCCCTAAACCTGATTGGCTATTTTTTCCATTCCAAGATGGAGAAAAATAAGATAGAGGGTCCACTTCACATGCAAGCCCTTAGGGGTGGTGCATGCTCAGTGAGGCCCTTCCTCCTACCCTATGTTTGGTTCCCCACCTTTGCTGCTGCCCAAAGTGGAGGTTTGCAAGGGGGAAGCCCTCTGCTGCACTCAGCAGGCCTGGGGGCTCGAGTCTCAGGGGCTGTAGCCCTTTCAAGCTGACCACCAGTGTGTTGCACATTCCTGAGGGACGAGATGTTATCTCTTCCACCCAGGAAGGTCATTGTCTTACAAACCAGAGATTGATGGCTCTCCCCCAGGTTTGTATATTGGCTGCCTGGAGTGGCAGGCTGGATGGAACCAGTCAGCAACTATGCCAGTTAGGGCTAGCATTTGCAGGGGGGCACCTCTAAGGTGACCCCTGGGTACATTTAGGGTTAAATCCAACACAGGTACCAGTTTGGATTTATTATTCCGAGTTGTTTGATACCAAACAACCCAGGGTACAGAGTAGCCATCATGTAGCTGGGAAACTTGTGTTTGACCAGTGTCCAGTACATTTATTTAAAATGGGCGCTCTATTCACTCACTATGTCTTTGGTTTGTCAAGGACACAGTGGGGGCATATTGCTCATGCAGCTACGCCCTCACACATAATATGGTGCACCCTGCGTTAGGGCTGGAAGGCCTGCCAGAGGGTTGACTTACCCATAATATATGCAGTGTAGGGTGGACAGGGCAGACAGAGAAGGTGCCATGTTGAATTTGTCTTTTTAGGGTTGCCCCAGTACACTCACCCTGCAATGGTAGTGCTGAGTGCATCTGGGTGCAGGGCCCTTGGGTGTGGCACAACCAGTGCTGCTGCCCCCAGGGGTCTACTCTTAACATCTCTTGCCCTTGGTACTGGTGTGCCCATTTACTAGGGACTTATAGGGGTATTTAAGAGTGTATCCAATTGTGCCAAGCCAAGCATCACAACAGATTTAAGGAAAAAGCTCTGGCCCAGGGAACCTGGTTAGCAGGGGCCCTGGCCACTACCAACTTCTAGAACACATCAAAATCAGGCAAAAGGTAGGAGCTAACCATGCAAAAAGGGTTTTGTAGTACCAGTGGTTGGTCATGTGTGATGCTGGGTTTACTACTGCTTTTTAGCTGTAACTTAAGCTATGAGTTTGTGAATAGCCGAAAGTAGTAAACTTACTCAAACGTGTGAATTACACAAAAGTGTAAGTCAACTTTTTGAATCGGACCCAATATGATTAATTGTTGACAATAATGTGGAACATATTTAGGTGAACGAGCTTAGAAGGTAATTATGACCATCATTGTGTCCATTCAGCAGAATTAACTGATATGTAAGTCAATTCGAGGTTTATTACACTTTTGTTTCTCTGTGGCCTGCATAAAATGACCAGAGAATGAGTAACACTGTGTTCTGTGTGGAATGTGTGGAATTTGAAGAAGGGCAGAGGTTATTGCTCTAAGTGTGTCTTATTTACAGTGGTGTGGAGAGTGATGCGTAGTGGCTTTGTGTTGAGTGGTATGGGAATGGTTACCCCCGGCATGTTTGTAATGTGCAGGTGTAGTCATGGATCCATTTAACATGTGTAAATAAAAGGGAGGTTTTATGTTGTGTCAGTGGCTGAGTCCACTGCTCGTGAGTGGGAGGGATGTTCCGATATGGTAACCCTTCAAGTGTCTTCTCCGTGGTGCAGGCCATGAAATAAGGGGACAAAGTAATAAAAGTGCCCAGGACTCGCACCTCTTGGTCATCACAACCACCTACTAATGTGTGGGCCTATTATTCAGAGTAGTGGTACATACATTACATAAGGGCCTGCATCGCATGTAACATCTGGCGACGATGTGGGCAGATCCTGCTGCCTCATCTTTCTTCCTTCACTATCTGCTGCCTCCTGCTGCTCAGTTGACGATCGAGCTATACCATACTTCCTCAGTTTATTAGTGCATGGCCTGACAACCTGCACCTTGTCCTGCTGTGTCTCCCTGCTGGCTTTGATCACTGTGTATCGCCTAAGTATGCTCAGTTGGACAGCCTACACAAGCGGTGTGCTCTGACTGCCACCTATTGCCGCTTGGTAGTAACACACCCTCATTGGCTCCTATCTTTAAACCAGAGCCTTCATGCTCCTTCAACTTGCTACGGAGGTGTCCTGAAGCCCAAGACCACATCTGCCCCATTAGTGAGATACAACTTACCTGCTCACAATAAAGACACACCATTCATTGCTTATGGGAGGCCAGCCACACACATCTGACCACTGCATGGGGCATGAGGACAACCTCTTCTGTGATAGTGGTGTTCTAGTCACGTGACTGTGGGTGACTTAGTGGGGAGGAGAGCACATGCTGTGTTTCAAGAATACAAACAACCAAACAACCAGATTGTACAATTGCTAGCAGCTGCAGTTCTTGCAATGACAACCATACCTGCAATTGAGCCATTCATGGTTGATGGCCTAAACCAAAGCTCAAAACATGCTATGGATGCGGAGGTTCGTACCCTCATCAAGGACCATGTCCAGCTCAAGGAAGGAGGTCCTTGGCATGCAACAAACTGGACCATTTTGCAAAGGTGTGCCTTTCCTCAATGGCCCAGAAAGGTCAGAAAACAAAACCTATCAATATTATGCACACCTCAAACATTGCAGACAATGAAGAAGACATGGAGGATGACCACATCGAAGGGGCGGTTCACGCCATACATACTATGCAACCAGGGAGACATCCCTGAAAACACATCCCAAAATGCAATGTGTTGCTTGCTGTTCATCAAGTGTAGGCGCTGATTGGCCATGAAGCATCCATTAACGTTATGGTGCAGTCAGTAATGCAGATACTCCGTGTGCAGTCTATCCTGCATCCCACCTCCACGCAAGTACCTCCATGTGGATCTACAACTCCACTCCCATTGGCTGGTGTGTTCATGATGGAGATTGCTGAGAAATCTCACTCCACTTTTTTTTTTAATATATATTTTTATTAAAAATTTGCTGTCAAACATGTGCATTTCAAGATATGACTAAAACTGGCTCCGCCCGATTCATCTTCATTTGTGTTCACATCACACCATCCAGCTATGCGTGTTATTATTTACATCGTGTCACTCCCCCATCCCGTCTTTCAGACTTGTACAGTCTACATACTCAGTTTGTTGAAGTCTCGTATGTATACATTCATTCCGTGTGCGCTCCATAATGTAATTTTTACTGTTATGTCCATATGACAGTCTTCAACTAACATTAAACAACAACTATACTTGATGGTGCCTATGGGAGCAGGTGAGTCTAATTACAGGGGTAAACCATTTTATTGCTCCACCGGGTCGTGGTCTGGGCCTCTTTTACGATCTTTTCCAGTTCTCGGTGAGCAGGTGGGCATCCGGGTCAATGCCTGGCCAACCCCAGCTATCTCCGTTCCGCCCTCCCAGTGTCCCGGTCCAAGTCAATGGCCGCCTCCTCTTTCTCCTTTGGTGTGATCTCTGGCCTTTCCTGTGTGCTGTACTATCTCTGTTATATAGTCGTCCCTTTCCCTCTTATCTCATTCCCGGGCCTGCTATCTCTGCCTCCTCCTCTGAGGTTGGTTCCTCTCCCCTTGCCTTACGGTCCCATTTTATCAAGACTTTCTCCCAGGTAGGTGCGATATTGGTCTGACGGAGGCCTGGTGCCTCCTCGCTCTTCAGGACCTGTAGCTCTGCCCTAGTCCACTTCGTCACATCCTGTCTCCATACATCCAATGGGGGGCTCTTGGGCGACTTCCATCCCAAAGTAATCAACCTCCTGTAAAGGACCAGGGCTAAGTCCAAAAAGCGGCCCCTCACTTTCCCGCGTGGGAATCCCATTCCGAGCCCCAGCAAGCACACTGTAGGGGCCAAAGTCAGTTCCACATCAAATAATCTATTCAGATCGGTCAATACCACACCCCAGCCCTGCTGGAGTTCCCAGCAACTCCACAACATATGGTTGAAGTCTGTGTAGTCGCATCTGGGGCATGTCCTTGGAGCACCGCCATATATTAAGGATAAGCAATGTGGGGTAAGGTACGTCCTACGAATGTAATTACACTGGATGTATCTTAGTCGTGTATTTCGAGAGACCATCCGCGGGTACGCCAGCACCCTATTCCATTCCGAGTCTGTTAGGTCCCTGTTCACTGTCCTCTCCCATTTCTCCCTCTGGGATTGGAGTGGGTCCAAGGCGTCCTCACTTTGGGCCCGGTACAGTTTAGTAATTAGGTGGGTATCATCCCCAGATATTAAAAGGAGGTGTAATACCCGGTGGGTAACAGGCTCTGCGTTGACCGTCTCCCAATGTTCCCTCAAGGTGTGTACTAACTTCTGGTATAGATGGAACTGTCCCTGTGGTATTCCACTACCTGCCACCAGGTCGGCAAAGGGTCTCAGCACCCCATCCTGGAAAAGTTCCCCCACTGTCTCCACTCCCGCTTTTTTCCAGGCTCCTAATCCAGTACCAACTAAGCTCCCCTCCCCCTGCTCCAACATCAGTGCCGACAGTGGCAGGGCAGGTGAGTAGGGTGGTCCTACTCCCACCCGTTTTGTGCATCTCTTGCAGCACGACGCGGCGACCCTTGTCATTAGGCTGTCTATTTGATGAGCCACCCGTAGATTTATCATATGTGCAATAATCCGGTCCGTGCCCTTCTCGCCATTGGCAGTACATCTGTCCAGGTGACCCTTTTCAGCAAACCACTTGGATACCCACTGCAGTTGGGACGCCAGATAAGAGGATTCAAAATCTGGAGCTCCTAGGCCCCCCGAGTGAGCAGGCCTGCAAAGGATGGGGAGCGATGTGCGTCTACGGCCTTCGTACCGTATGAGTTCCCTAAGTAGGGTGTTCAACTCGCAGAACCACACCAATGGGATCAACAGGGGTAAGTTAGCAAAATAATAAAGGAGGCGGGGTAACATGATAATTTTGGATAGTGCTATTCTGGCCATTATGGATAACGTCAGGGAACGCCAGAACCCAACAGAAGCCCGCAAGGAGCAAAGTGCCCTGCTGATGTTACCATCCTGAAGGTCCCCCACTTCGTGGTACACCTGTATACCCAGGTACTTAAAGGTGCGTGGTGCCCAAACAACATCCTCCAGGCACAAGGAGGGGCACTCACAGCTTGGCAGTACAGGGAAGACAAATGTTTTGCCCCTGCTGAGGCGTAGTCCCGACAGGGTTTCAAAATGTTCTAAATTCCATAGGGCCCAGGGGAGCCCGGACTCTCCGTCTCTGAGGTATATGAGAATATCATCAACGTATAACGAGATAACATGCACTGACTGTCCCCATTCCACTCCTCTATCAACTCCATCATTCCGCATCATGGCAGCTAGCGGTTCGATGGCCAGGCCGAATAACAGTGGAGACAGAGGGCAGCCCTGTCTTGTTCCCCTATATATGGGGTAAGTCTCAGATACCACCCTACCCATCCTGACCCTTGCCAGCGGAGCCGCATACAATAGGTCCACCCATTTTACCCAACCCTCTCCTAGGCCCATCCGTAGCATCACCTCCCTCAGGTAGTTCCACCTGACCGAGTCGAAGGCTTTCTCAAAGTCCACTGCTAGTAACACTCCCGATGGGGGTCTCTCTTCTCTGGGCATATGTAAGATGGCGAATAGGCGCCTGAGGTTCAGGGAGGTACTGTGGTTTGGGACAAATCTGTTCTGGTCTGCGTGCACTAAGGTGGGTATGCAGTGGAGCAAGCGGTTGGCCAATATCTTGCTAAGGATTTAAAAATCGCTATTCAGCATCAATAGGGGGCGGAAATCAGTCACTAGGGCCTCCCTTGCTTTCAGTTTGGGCAGAGGGACCACCAGTGCCTCCCTAAGCGAGTCAGGCAATATGCCGCAGTGCAATGCCTCCGTGTACATCTCCACCAACTGGGGGGTCAACAACGTCACATACTTTTTGTAAAAGTCCATTGGGAGGCCATCTGTCCCCGGCGTCTTCCCGGAAGCCAACTGCGAGATGGCCTCCTGCACTTCCTCCACTGTCACCGGCCCTCCAAGTTTGTCACGCTCCTCGTGCGTCAGAGTGGGCAGAGGGAGTCGATGTAAGTAACCATCAAGTTCCTCTGTCCTGAGCTCGTCCGGGCTCCTATACAGGTGAGTATAATATTCTTTAAAGGCACCATTTATAGGGCCCGGCTTGCATCTTCGTTCCCCCTCCCTGTCTTGCACACTCGTGATGAGCTCACTCTCCCCTCCGGCGCACCAGCCACACCAGCATCCTGCCTGATCTACCCTCCTCTGATTGCAATGAGGCTAAGTATTTTTGCATGTTGTTGTAGCGAAGTTGTTCTTTGACCTGAGAGTGAGATCTCCTCGCCCGGTCATACTCCTCCTGTTCCTGTGCCTCCCCACCCCTCCTTCGTTGCCCTTCGTGTATTATCTGCTCGAGACTGATCAGCTCCCGTTCCAGAGTTCGTCTCACCCCTACCGTTTGTCCTAGACAGTAACTCCTCGTCACTACTTTAAGCGTTTCCCATTCCGTTGACCTAGAAGGGGTAGATCCCTTATTCATTTTAATATGATCAGTCAGATGTGAACGGAGGGCTTCCCTGTATGTCTGATCTTCTAGTGAGGCCGGGGTCAGTCTCCACGTCGGGATGGGGGCCTGTCTTCGGTCACAGTAAGGGATTATGATCCGATAAGGTACATCCCAAGTATTCAGAGTGGGTCACTCCCTGCCCCAGGTTTGCTGTGCACACCACCCTGTCTATCCTGGTGTGCACCCGATGGAGACCAGAGTAAATGAGTAGTCTTTGTTGCAAGGGTGCTGTTCTCGCCACACGTCCACCAAGCCCCAGGAACCCAACCACTCTCTCAATTTCTTAGATACCTTGTGTGTTGCTGCCCCTGGCAACGGCGGGGAGGAACGGTCCAAGTCAACGTCTAGAATACTGTTAAAATCTCCACCAATAATAATTCTCCCGTATGCTGTCGGTTGAGGTGACTCGATAGACTCGTCATGAAAGGGGCTTGATCCTGGTTTGGAGCGTAGATACTACTCAGAACAATCAGGGTGTCGTGTAGCTTCCCGTCCACTATTACAAATCTGCCCTCCCGGTCTATGGCGGCGGACACTACCTCAAAGGGGACCCCAGCACGGACCCAAATCAGTACACCCCTTGCATACGCAGAGTATTCCATGGCGAACCCCTGCCCTCTCCACCTGCGTCTCAACTTCTCTGCTTCTTCTGTAGTTAGGTGGGTCTCTTGTAGCATTGCCACCTGAATACCCCTTCTCTTTAGATAGGATAATATTCTGTGCCTTTTGACTGGTGACCCCATCCCCCGTATATTCCACATTAAGAGGTTATACTCTGCCATGTTGCTATATCAAGAGTATTACAGTCTACCCGCCCCACCCCGGTGGCCGGTCCCCCCCTGATCTAATTGCGTACCTTCCACCATCTAACCACGTCTGCCCCAGCACCATCAAAACTTGTAAATGTAAAACCCAACTCCCCCTCCCCAGGGCACCTCTCGAAAAGTAGGTTGCCCAGGAAATTGTGCAACAGTGCAACGTATTCAACAGTTTAATATATGTTCTCACCAGTCTGACGGAATGGACGAGAATCCGGTTGGGGGGGGGCGTGCTCGGAGGTGCCTCAAGCTCGTGCAATTCTCCTCGTTTCGGGGTCGTCTTATTTGCTCAGTTATCTGAGTTCATCTGCTGTCTGCGGAGTTACCCTCGGGTCCCGCGCAGAGCAGCCCAAGCCCCCGCGGGGGACACAGCCATGTCGTCTGAGTCTTCTCTAGAGCACTCTGGTTGGGACGCCTCTCTGCTCATGGCAGCCGCTGCCTCCAGGGCCGCTTTCTTTCCCTTCTCCCTTTGTGCCTGGGTTGGCGCTGCGCGGGAGCTGTTTCTGTTCTGTCGTCTCTCCGGGCCTCTGTGGGAACCGCTCTCAACTCGGGCTCCTCTCATGTGCTTCTCTGACCGACCTCCACGTGCCTCCAGCCATTCCCATGCCTCCTCCGGAGACTGGAAGAATGTAGTCTTGTCCTCCTGGATCACCCTAAGCCTGGCCGGAAAGAGGAGCGAGTACTGGATCCCCCCTCCCCTGAGGGCCCTCTTAACCGCCAGGAATGAAGCATGCTTGGTCTGTACTTCGAGTGTAAAATCCAGGAACAGCGTCACCTCCCCGTTCGCCACCTTAAATGGGCCCGTCTCTCTGGCCCTCTGTAGCAGGGTGTCCCTGTCCTTGTAGTGTAGCAGTCTAGCAACCACCACACGGGGCGGCCTGCCCGGAGCCAGGGGCCTCGAGGGCACCCAGTGCGCTCGTTCCAATGTAAATAAAGGGGTCAGTCGGTCCGGTGCCACGACTGTGCGCAGCCATTCCTCGAGGAATCCCATCATGTTCGTGCCCTCAGCCCCCTCCGGCAGGCCAACCACCCGCACATTGTTCCTTCGATTCCGTCTCTCCGCGTCCTCTGCTCTCTGCTCCAGCCTCTTCATTCTGTCCATTAGGTTCATCACCGTGGCTGTTAGATCTTTTTGTTTTGGTGCAATGTCCGCTAGGGTGGACTCCATCTCTTTGACTCTGTCGGCCAATTTTTGGTGGTCCGCCCTCAGGAGTCCTACCTCAACTGCAACTTGATTAATATCATGCTGTAACGTTGCTTTTGTGTCTTCGATTGCGCCCAAGGTTTTGTCCAGGGTGTCCTGAACTTTATATTGCGATGGATCCCGAGAGTCTCCTCCCTTGCGCGTTCCATGGTTTTATTTTTGTGCCGATTCTTGAAGACATTGCTAATACGGGACTTCGCTTCAATAGGGACTGCGCGGGGGATTGTCTGCCACTTCGGTTTCCACTTCGTCCGCTGCCTTTGGTGTCAATGCAGTCCCACCTTCCTTACCGCAACTAGGCACTGTTCCCCCAGAACGCACCTATCCCGCACTCTCCGGTACAGGTCTCCAGCAGCCTATATGCCCAACGGGGTTGAGCAATTCACCAGGGCCTGGTCGCATCAGTCCACCCCGGTCAATCCAAGGACCTACGCCGCTGCTCCCAGACTCCAACAGCACGCAAGGCCGTGCCCGGAGGGATCTTCCTCTGGTGCTCTGGGGGTAGTTCCCTTCCCCTCTTACACCCCAGTTCCTGGTGGTTGTCAGGTTTCTCCAGACTGTATTTCACCAGGAGCTACAGTGCCAATCCTGGTATGGCACGGGCAGTGGGGTCACGCACCTCCCGCTGATCTCTGTGTGGGCCGTGTTCCTCCTCCTGCGACCAGTGACTAGGAGCTCTCTGTCTGGCCTTTATTCAGCGCAGCGCCCCCTCTACTTCCCGTGCACTGGCGTGGCTGCAGATGCTCCGCACTGCGCTTCCAGCTCAGTGCAGATCAGCGCTCCCTGGTTCAGCCTCACTTGGTCCGCTCGGGGCCCAGCCCTCCGCTCCGCTCTCTCGTTAGCGCCGCACACGGGGAAGCCTCGGGTTCCGCCTCCCCGCGCCGGCTTGTGATTGCAGCCGGCTGGCCTCACCTCTTCTCTCGCAGCGCTCTAGGACCCTCTTGACAGGTCCCGGTGTGACCGGAGCCGCCTCTGCCTTACTTGAATCACTCGGCGGTCCGGTCAAGTCACGCTTGGGCACACCCAGGCACCTCCGTCCCCGGTTTCGGAGGAGAGCACCAGGCCGCTGGCGTCTCCCGTCTCTGCCACTGCCAGGATCCTCCCTCTGACGGCTGAAGTAGGCTCCTCCGCTTCTCGTTGGGTACACAGTGCCACGCCCGCAGCGGTCCACAAGGGCAGCCCCGAGATCGGGCTTTAATCAGCGGATATTTTGTGGGCCCCTCCGGAGCTAAAGTTTTATGCAGCCGCCATCTTTGGATGCGCGGCCAAGCCCCCAGAAATCTCACTCCACTTGTGCCAAAATGTATGTCACAAAAGGGGATTCAGGAATGCTATTAAGCTGCCGAACAGAAGAGCGTCTTCAACTGGTCGCCTTTGCCTTCAGTGTGCACCAGCAAAGTGTGGATAATCTTGTGAGAGAGTTTGCACTTCTTTTTGAAGGCATTGGGTGCCTCAAAGATCATTTGATACATGTTGACGTCAACAACTTGATCCTACCCGTTGTATTGAAACACAGCAGAGTGACCTACCACCTGAGACCAAAAGTAGAGAAAGAACTGAATAGGGTAGAGCAGGATGATATCAGCAAGAGGGTCGATGGCCGACTCCATAGGTGTCTCCAATTGTGGTGGTGCACAAACCCAAACAACCCGGGGAGATTTGGATTTGCGTTGACATGCGCCTACCCAATTTCTCCATTAAGTGGGAATATCACTGAACGCCCACACTGGACGACATTGCAGTGAATCCAAGTGGTTCTCCATGTGGGCCTAAGGAGATAAAAGTGCCTTAGTTTTGGAGTTTCCACCACAGCTGAGGTATTTCAGGACACTATCAGTAGCATGCTGGATGGCCTTGAGGGGGTCTTCAATATCAGTTATGAAATACTCGTACATGCCCCCTCACTGGAATAACACGCTGATCGCCTGAGCGCCATGTTCCAATGACTGTGCAAAATTGGTCTCACCCTTCACAGAGAAAAGTGTTTTTTTTTCTCCAAAAGGAAATAGCATTCTTTGCCTATCGATTCCCCCATAATGGAGGACAATCTGACCCAGTCAAAGTCCAGGACATCGAGTGAGCACTGGCGACCACTACAGTTACGGGAGTGAGAAGCTTCCTAGGCATGCTTACATATTAAGGACAATTAATTCGAAATCTGACTGACCTCACAGCACTGTTGAGAAAACTAACACAAACCAATATAATCTGGAACTAGGGAAAAGGTCTTCTAAGTGACAAAACTGTCATTGTCCACTGACACCATCCTAGTGTACTTTTATCCCACCCGACAATCAGAACTGTCCGTGGATGCAAGTCCTACTGGTCTGGGGGCGGTGTTATCACAAAGACAGAACAAAGGGGAATGTGCTCTAGTGGTGTATGCCAGCTTTGCGCTGATAGAGACTGAAAAATGGTATTCCCACATTGAAACGGTGGCCATTGCTGTACCCCTGGGCTGCCATCACTTCCACCTGTATATATAGGGCCAATCTTATATTGTTCATACAGATCACAAACACCTAATTGCGCTGTTCATTAGGTCGTCCTCAAAACCCCCACGAGGATGAAAAAATGGATTCTGCAAGTGCATGAGTATCATTACACAGTTGTCTATTGCCATGGAACCCAGAATTCTTCAGATTTTCTGTCGTGACACGCACCACCTGCTATAAAAGAGGAAGAGTTGGATGCTGAAGAAGTGGAGGAATATGTTCAGTTGGTTGTGGAATGTTTCTGATCAATATCCATTTCTCTTGCAGAGATCGTCAAGGCCATGGCTACTGATGAGTGTCTCCAGTTGGCTGTTTCAGCTGTAACTTCAGGAAGATGGTGCACCCTAATCGAGAAAACCTCATATCGTACAGCGGAAGCAAGATTGACGTTAAACTCCCTGCATAACGGCCTCACAGAACTGGCAGTGTCTCCTGAACGTTGCCTTATGAGAGACTTTTGTCTGGTTATTTCACGGGCCTCTCCAGCAATGAGTGGTTAACCTCGCTCACCTGGCTCATCAAGGAATTGTCAAGACAAAGACCTGACTGCAATGCAAGGTCTTGCTTCCTAGTTTAGGTAACCTGGCTGAGTGCACAGTTCATCAGTGCCCATTGTGCCAAGCTGCTGGCCAACAGAACCGCCAGCACCCATCATCATTGAGAATATCCTTCCATTCCCGTTGCAGTGAGCCAGCACAGATTTTGTAAGTCTTCCCGATGGTAGACAACTGTTAGTTGTTATAGATGACTTTTTAAAATATCCTCAAGTTGAGGTTATGGACTTGATGAACGCAAGTCAAACAATACCTAGGTTGGAGAAGATTGTGGCCACCAATGGGCTCCTTAAAGAACTGCGCTCATACAATGGACCTCTGTTCTCAAGTCAGGAGTTCACAGAATTCCTATTGCCCTGGGGTATTCATTACCGGAAGGTCATACCACGCTGGCCACAGGTGAATGGATAAGCAGAATGATTTCTGCGCGCTCTAAACAAAATGCTCAGAATTGCATTAGACAATGGGCAAAATATGGAGTGTATTCTTTATGTTTTCCTCAGGAATACCGCCTCACATGTCCTTCGACAACACACGTCAGGCCCAGCTCCCTGTGTTTGAACCGACCAGTGGGTGATGTAATTCCCCAGATTGAGGGGCCAACAGCAATACAGAAACAAGTTGCTGTAACACTGTAACAACGCTGGATACAGAATAACTGCATAGCCAGAGTTGGCAGAGCGAAACTAAGTTCAGTCACTGTTGGAGATCTGGTAACGGTGAAGGATAGACATCCCAGGAGTACATTTATGCTACCTTTTGAGATTGAGCCATGGAAAGAACATCCAGCAAAAGGGACAATGATCACTGCTCAAAAGGCTGGAGAGACTATCACAAGGAACATATCCTTCTTTAAGCACTACTGATTTCCTCTGAGCAGCCCCAGGATGGATCCTCCGCAATCCCAGGAAATGGAACATAGACTGATAAAAAAGTCTCACTTACTTAGCTCCCCAGGCCGCCAGAATCATGTCTGAATGTGATTTTGCCCCAAGCAGCTAAGAGCTGCTCTTTCTCGGAGCAGGGTCCAGATGTTCTGTCCGATTCCAGCAGACGCCCACAGCTGGCAAGGCCGGATGACATGAGAGAAGAAGTCACTTGCCAAGGAACCGAGAGATATCATCTCTGACCTTGTCCTATGAGATCTTGTTGGAAGGATTTTGTATTAAACTTAATTGTATTCTCACCCACTCTCTCTCTCTCTCACACACGTTTTCTCTTTTCCTGTTTTCTATCTATATCTACCTTTTACTGCCCATGTTTTTGTCCATGACCAGGGGCCACAAAGCTTCTTATATCTGATTGGTCCCTTTATTTTACTTTGTTTGGGGGAAAAGAGGAATGTCGAGTCAGTGGGTGAGCCCATAAGGAATGTTCCAATCTGGTAACCCTCCAAATATGTTCCTAATTGTGCAGGCAATGACGTAAGGGGACAAAGTAATAAAAGTGTCCGGGCTCGCACCTCGTGCTCATTACAACCACCTACTAGTGTGTGAGTCTATTATACAGCGTACTGCACCATACACTACATAAGGGCCCACATCACACGTAACAGGAGGTATTCCACTTTAGTCTCTATGGAATTGCCTGGACATACTCTATGGTAGAATTTCAGATGTTTACATTATAGGCTATGCAACAGCGGCATGTGGTTTCTCACTGTCTTACTATAGTAAGTTTGCAACTGGAATGACTTTCATTATGACCAGTAAACAATGACCTGGAGGAGGGGATAACTGTGTTGCGAAAAAGATAGGCATCAGAAAAATGGGGGGATGGGTCCCTCTGCTGCATGAACCATGCTGCCTAGCTGAAAAACAACACTTAAGAAAACTAACCTGACAATTGACAAAATTAAGGTACGATAAGGTAGTTTACAATTAATATTGTTGATGATGAGAATTGACACATCAGGAGAGAGAGTAAATTCACAGTGAGCCAGCAGCACTAGGACATGATGAGTTGGGATTATGCATGAGTGTGTCGCTGCCACACATTCGCGCATATGTAGTGAAACTTAGACCGCTTTGTGTTTAGTCCACCATACATGAAGTGCTTCCAAAGGCGAAAACAAGACTGTCGTTACCCGGCCACAGGGCACAAAGAGATACTATTACTCATTTGCTATAGAGTGCATACAAACACCACTGCTTACTATAAAGAGCAAAGAAAGACTACCATTACCCTGCCATGTGTAGTAATAACAGCCTACTACAAGCTGTAAGAAACTATTACCGTGGGAAAGTAATATTTGAGCAACAACTGTGGTTTAAAAGTGTCTATCTACCTCACATCAAAAGCTGCATGCTTACCCAATGATTTACCAAAAGACAAGGGCAAATCTGGACCTTGCACTTACAGTAAAAAAACATAAACTCATGCATTAAAATTGTTTTTAACCAAGCAAAGAAAGAAATAAGGCACTCATTACGACCCTGGCGGTGAGTGATAAGGTGGTGATAATACCACCAACAGGCTGGCGGTAAGTACTGCCAAATTATGACCATGGCGGTGATAACTCCCATAGACAGCCAATGTACCACACCAACTGGTAGGGTGGAAACAACACTCACCATGGCAGTAGCCGCCAACAGCCGGGCGGGAGACAAAGTACCACCCACCATATTAAGACACTGCAAACCGCCACCTTTTCTGGGGTGGGTCCAATGCCATCAAAAACCTGGCAGAAACACATCACAGAAGAGAAAGGACTCACCATCGGAGACACAGGGAAGAAGAACTCCGTCATGGAACCCGAATTGCAAGTTTTCCCGATGATCTTCTGTGTTATACTCCACCTGGAACAACAACACCAACGAAGACGACGACGGTGAGTACAGCTGCCTAGCACACAAGGGAGGGACGGGGGAGGGAGGAAAACAAGAGTGACACACACACACACAACACACACCCAACACACACACACAACCAGCTTCACACAAAAAATTAATTTCCCCGATACACGGCAGAATAATGCAAGGACAACAGGAATTGACAAAAGTGATTGTATTCAAATCAACATCTAAAATAATTAATCGATTTGTCAATGAAACAGATATGTACACATGTACAGAAAGGGACAATGCCCAGCCCCATGATAAAAGGACCCACATGGCCACAGGGCACAGTCTAAGGCCTAACTCGAATCCTGACTTCATCCAGATAGAACTCTGCAGGGGCATCAGTTTGCAAATGGGCAGGCACGTCAGGGGGAGGGAGGGCACCTCAGCCGCATATGGGAACAAGCCTACTGGTTCTAGAGGGGGCTCCATGCCAATTGCTCCGTCCTTGGGAGTGCAAGGCCACAGTCTCTGGAGTGGGTGACTTCCCCACTGGTTCTGAATGGGGCAACAGCCCATTGCTCTGTCCTGGGGAGTGCAAGGCCACAGTCTCTGGAGTGGGTGACTTCCCCACTGGTTTGGGATGGTGCAACATGCCCATTGCTCTGTCCTGGGGAGTGCAAGGCCACAGTCTTTCAGGTGGGTGGTGGATGGAGGTGCCTCCTGGGCAGCCTCTGCAGTTGCTGATGTCTGCAGTGTGGTGGTGGATGGGGGTGCCTCCTGGGCAGCCCCTGCAGTTGGTGATAGGTGCACTTCCTCAGCTGATGGTGGGGGCCCGTGACAGCTGGTGGTGGTAGAGGTGTCACCCTGACAGCCTCCGTTGGAGTAGAGGGCTTTGTCTCCTCCATTACATGGGGAGTGGATTCCTTACCCTTCCTGGTAGAGGTGGATGGCTTCTTCCCCTTTTTGGATGGAGGTGCAGGCTCCTTCCTCTACTTGCCTGGAGGTGCAGGATCCTTTCCCTTTTTCGATGGAGGTGCAGACTCCTTCCTCTTCTTCAATGGAGGTGCAGGTTCCTTCCCCTTCTTCGATGGAGGGGTGGTATCCTTACTACCACGATATGTGGTGCCACCACTGTCCCTATGGACTGTTTGGCTGTGCTGCTGGGCTGGGTCTTTGGTACCCTGCTCATACGGGCATGACGGGGGTCAAGTTGGGCAAGGAAAAGCTTTTTAGGGATGGTGGAACGGGAGGAGGTAGGAGTGATGGGAGTGGAGTTGGAGGAATTGGTTGTAGGAGGTGTATGTCTGCTGAATTTGGGTGCAGGTGCATGGGCTGTATGCTGATGTGAGATGGCTGTTGGGTGTGTAAGTGCTTGTGTTTGTGTCCTTTAGGAGGGTGGACAGACAGGGTGGGAGAGGACAGAGGGGAAGCGTTCATGGCTTTTGTGGAGGTGTCTGCTAGTGAGGTGTGTGTGCTGCTTGGTGTGGTGATGCTGGTAGTGGATGTTGATGTAGTGCATGAAGGTGTGAATGTGTCGGTGGACTCTGCCTCCTGGGGCCTGTGGGATGCAGCTCTCTCTGTCACCAGTGCCACTGCTGCTCCGCCAGATGATGCTAATGCACACAAGGACAGAATGACAAAGCAAGAAAGGGGAGGAGAGAGACAAAGTATACACTGGGTCAATGACTGCAACAACACCACTGTTGGCATACACATCACCGTCACACACTGGGAACAGGCTTAAGCACTATGCATTGCACTACCAGTGGTATGGCTAGTTACTAAGGCAAGATGAGTACCACACACCGCCAACTGCAGCACTCCTGCAACCCACGATGCCCTGGCTGAAATCGCCTGCTAACAAGCTAGGTTACTTGTATTTGCCATGTCACCCTTCAGATGACATACGCTGCAATGTCTGGCCTGGCCTTAGGAGCACCTAACACACATCCACCACCCAGATACCACCCCCAACAGCCAAAATATGTAATGATACCCACTGTACTCACCCTCTTGTGGCTGCTGTGATTCCCTCAAGGGCCCATCCAGCTCAGGTTAGGCCTCTGTCAGTATGCAGGCCATCGGGGGGGTCAGGGTCCGATGGGCACCCCTTCATCGTTGAGAGGCCATCCCCAGCTGGGCCTCCACGGTCTTCCGTGCCCAGCGTCTCAGGTCCTCCCACTGTTTCCGACAGTGGGTGCTCTGCCTGCCATAGACCCCCAGGGTCCGCACGTCCTTGGCGATGGCACGCCATATTGCCTTCTTTTGATGGATGCTGTCCTGCAGAGGCAATACAGACAGGAGATCATCATTAAACAAACAGTCCAGCCTGTCACACAAATGGCCCACCATACCTGTTTCCATCACCATTGGCACACATATAGACCAGCGCACATCATGTACACCGTCACATGACATTCCCCACTCCCCCACCCCCTTACATGATGCTTCCACACATCTCCATGCATCCTTCCCACATGCATTGTGCCCAAAGTGTACTCACCTCTTGGTCTGGAGGCCCATACAGCTGTCCGTACTGGGGAAGAACCCCATCCACCAGTCACTCCAACTCCTCCGAAGTGAAGGCTGGGGCCCTTTGTCACACGGGCCATGGTAGGTTCCAGGCATGGGTCACAGCAGCACATGCAGTGTAGGTGTTCTCTTGTTGAAGGTCAGGAAACAAGTGAGGAATCAGATAGAAAATGGTGGTTACATCCGTGGCGGTGTACACCGTCACCACAGGCATAGATCCCCATTGGCCACTGTACTCAATTGAATCCCATATTATCCCAAGAGGAATTGCACGGCGGTGCAAAACCGCCTTCTGCCACAACGCCCAACATCGGCGGAATTACCTCACTTCCACCTGTCCCTACATACAGGACAGGCGTTGCCATTTCAAGGGGGCAAACAGTCATATCGACAATTACTGCGTCACAGATTAGATTGGCACATACTTTGCCATTAACAGTGTCCCAATAAATAAGTGCACCATGTGGACTGCAGTTGTGGTTTCATTGTTCCAATTGTGACAGCCTACTCACTCTTGTGTCCCTTAGATACCTACCGCTGCGGATGCATAGGAGGTGGAGACATACCCCCGTGTACAAACCCCTGGTGGTCTTAGCTACACTGGAGGACAGGCACATTATCCTCACCTATAGACTGGACAGGGCCACATTCACAGACCTGTGTGCCCAATTGGAGCCTGACTTGATCTCATCTATCCGTCATCCAACTGGAACCCCCCTCTTGTGCAAGTGCTATCAGTGCTCCATTTCCTGGCAACTGGTTCTTTCCAATTGACAGTGGGCTTGGCAGCAGGAATGTCACAGCCAATGTTCTCAATCGTGCTGGCAAGAGTGTTGTCTGCCCTGGTAAAACACATGAGCAGCTACATTGCTTTCCCCCAGGTGGAAGATTTGGACAATGTGAAGGCCGGATTCTATGCAGTGGGACATATCCCCAATATTATTGGGGTGATTGGCGGTACACATATTGCGTTTGTCCCCCCGCCAGAATGAACAGGTGTTGAGGAATCGTAAGAGTTTCCACTCACTGAATGTGCAGATGGTGTGCTTGGAGGACCAGTTCATCTCCCACGTCAATGCTAAGTATCCTGGGTCGGTGCATGATGCCATTCTTCTGAGGAATAGTAGCATCCCAAATATGATGGGCCAACTACAGAGGCACGGGGTGTGGCTAATAGGTGAGCCTTGGTCCCCACCCACTGTATGTTAGTGTATGCCTCTGGTGTTAACCCCATGGGATTGTGTGTGGCTAAATATGCTCACTCAATACTTGCAGTGGCTACCCAAACCTATTGTGGCTGCTAACCTCTGTGAGGAATGCCAGGACAGGGGAAGAGGAACATTATAATGAGGCCCATGGGGGAACCGGACGGATCATCGAAATGACCTTCGGCCTCCTGAAGGCCAGGCTCAGGTGCTTCCATCTGACAGGTGGATCCCTGTGCTACTCACCGAGAAGGTCTGCCAGATAGTAGTGGCATGCTGCATGTTGTACAACCTGGCCCTCAGACGCCATGTAACTTTTCTGCAAGAGGAGGATACAGGAGATGCCCCTGTGGCAGCAGTAGACCCTGATGACAGTGAGGATGAAGAGGCTGAGGATGTGGACAACAGAACATCAGTTATCCGTCAGTACTTTTAATGTCACACAGGTGAGACAGTGCAACTGGACATTCCTATGACTATAGGTGCATTCTGTGTGGCTGTGGCATGATGGCATTAACTTCCTTTTAATCTTAACTTACTGTCACCTATGGATTGTCATTTTACAGATGTTGATGATATAACAACTGTGTACTGATGTGCTGACTAAAGCTAGCTACAGGTTATTACTTCTATGCTCTCACAGTGTACAGTTAATTTGCAATGGATATGACTATTTCCATAAATACACATTTTCAACACATAAACTACTAGTAGTCGAGTTGTGTTTAAGGGTGTTTATTGTAGTGGTAGGAAATTAGGGGGAAAGTGCAATGGAATGGGGTGATGATGGAGGAAAGTCCAGGGTATTGTTCCAGTCTGATTGTAGCACAGGTGCAGTGTCCATGGGGTCATTGGAAGGGGAGCAAAGGCAGTTTAAAGTGGACAAGGTGACAGTGTGGGACACAAGGAGGGCATCAGGAGAGTCTCATTTCCTGGCGGTGGTCCTGGCAAGTGTCTCTGGCTTCTGTCTGGGTCGTGGGGGAACGTTTGTGGGGTGGTTCAACTTCTGCAGGGAGAGGGATGCTGGCGGCCTGTGGGTCCTGTGGCGGGGCCTCCTGCCCACTAGAGGCAGCGGAAGTGGAGGGCTGGTCAATGGACTGGCTAGTGGTAGGGGCCTGCTGCTGTGCTGTTGCCTCCTTGATCACCTGATACTGTTCCTCCTGCAGCCGCCTGTTCTCCTGCACGTTTTCAAGGATCTGGCCCATTCTGTCCTGGGAATGTTGGTAGGCTCCCAGGATCTCGGAGAGTGCTTCCTGGAGAGTCTCTTCCCTGGTCCTGTCCTCCCCCTGGCACACAACAGTCCTCACAGTGTCCCTGTTGGCCTGTGCCTCTGTCCCCTGAAGGATGTGCCCATTGCCACTGACCCTAGGTCCCTGATTGTCTTGGGGGCGAGGTGTGGCCTGGGGTCCCTGTACAGGTGGGCACATTGCTGATTGACGTGTCCTGGGTACAGAGGTGTGGGCGCTGTGGTGTGGGATACTGAAGGAGGAGGCTCTGTGGTGGTCTGTGAGTGGGCTTGGGTGACCGGCTATCCAGTGGTCCCTGATGGGCCAGGTAGGTCATCCATATCCTGAAGTCCAGAGTTACTGTCATCACTGGGGGCATCTTCTGTTGGGGGACTGGATAGTCGTGGCACCTCCTCTCCACTGACATTGGCTGGGGTACCTGTGGGGATGTAAGTGCAGTATTATGCTTCATCTGTATGACGTGTACATCCCTGGCTTCCCCTCTATCGTTGGTGTTGCCCTGCCACCTTTGTTTGTGTATGGTGAGGTATTGTGGGATTGTTAGTTTCCCTATGCTGTGCATGCGGTGGTGATGGGTGTCAATGCAGGGCTGTCCATGCATTGGTTTCACATGCAGGGCCTGGCATTGGTGTTAGTCTATGTGTAGGTGCAGTATGTGGGATGGAGTGGAGTGAAGGGAGTGAGGGTGAGGGGATGTGATGGCATGCAGGTATAAGGGGTGATATGTAGTAAATGTGGACTCACCAGTGTCCAGTCCTCCGGCTACTCCAGAGAGTCCCTCAGGATGCAGGATTGCCA
This sequence comes from Pleurodeles waltl, assembly GCF_031143425.1. Classification (NCBI taxonomy): domain Eukaryota; kingdom Metazoa; phylum Chordata; class Amphibia; order Caudata; family Salamandridae; genus Pleurodeles; species Pleurodeles waltl. The sequence continues at coordinate 856,018,288 of NC_090442.1, read as the reverse complement.
AGACATTCTCCTCCCATGCTGTGAGCTATGAGGGAGGAGGTGGGGCTTCCCCATAGGTCGTTCCACCTCTTCCTGATGTCGTCCATTGTTCTTGGGTGCTGTCCCATCACGTTCACCCTGTCCACGATTCTCTGCCATAGCTCCATCTTCCTTTTCAATGAATATCTGCTGTACCTGTGCTCCAAACAGCTGTGGCTCTACCCTGACAATTTCCTCCACCATGACCCTTAAGTCCTCATCAGTGAAACAGGGGTCCTTTTGTGGGGATATGGGTGTTGTGTGGTGTGTGTTGTGAGAGTGTGTTGAGTAATGTGGTGGGGTGTGTGATGTGGGGTGAGTGAGGGATGTATGGGTGTAAGTGGTATGTGTGTCTAGTTGTTGCAGTGGTTTTGGTGTCAGTCCGGTGGCAATGATTTGTATTTGTGAAGGGTTGTGGGTAATGTGGGTGTGTGTTTTATAGTGGTGTGGGTTGTGGGTGTGATGTGTGTATGAGTGTCAGGTGTGTTTTTAGTATTGGCCAATGTGGTGTTCTTTTGTATGTGGGTGTCCATTCTGAGCATGGTGGCATGTACCGCCAATGGTTTACCGCCATTGAATGTCCGCTGTGATGATTCATGGGTCATAATGTGGTGGGCGTTGTTTTGTTGGTGTAACGGTATGGGTCTTGGTACCGCCACTTTATCACTGACCTTTCGGCTGGTGGATTTGTGTATGTGGCTGTATTCTGTCGGATTGGTGTGTGTGTGCCATAATATGGTGAATGGATATTCGCCACCGCGGCAGTATGTTGGTGGCAGCACGGCGGTAAGTGGGATTTACCGCCAATGTCATAATGAGGGCCTAAATGTCTTATAATTGACTTATTTAGTCTAGACTGCGCCAGCCTAGCTCACACCTCAAAATGTTACAATTGATACAAACCAATGATCTGAAAGACTTAACTATAAAACATCAAGGCAGTTTTCCACAGGAAACTAATATTTGCGCAACAAATGTGAATTAAAAGGGTCAGTCTACCTCACACCTAAAGCTAAATGCTTAAGCAATGATTTACAAAAAGACAAGGGCAAATCTTGCAATTGCATTAAATAAAGTCATACATATTTTAAATTGTTTATAACCAAACAATGAACACAATAAATGTCTTGTCTTCTTATATTTTCATTTATCGAGTCTGGACTGCTTAGCCAGTCATGTGCACTCTACAAAATGTTACAATTGGTACAAACCAATGATCTGAAAGACTTAGAGGCATTTACTATAAAGCCATCAATGGGTTACAAATACCACTTCTAGTGACTACTATGTAACAAAGCATACATGGATAAATTGTACAACAACCCCAGGAGGATGACAATAAGTAGAATCACACAGACAGCAGGCAATGGGGAAAAATCCAAGTCAACCATTGCAAGAACAACAAAACCCAGACCTCCGACAGAACCCCTTGGAACCTAGCTGCACTGTTGAAAGAACTTGCCTACAATATTTCTCTAAATATTTACCTAATAACCAGACTTTCTTGAATATGTTTAAAAACACCACAGGGGATCTTTCTCAGAAACTGATTGATATACAGGCTTCCCAATGGGTATATGCATGGCAGAATGCCTTTCCTTGACAAACAGCTTTAAGATATCAACATTTCAGAATAAAAAAGATTGGCTATTAAACATGACTTTGAACTGTATGTCCTCTGCTTTCCCATAACTTTAAAAAACTCAGTCAACATCTATGCTAAAGCAATAGTCCTGGTCCATGCCAATGCAAATCTCTTGGCTTTTGAAGGATTCCAAAAGAATCTCAGGAGAATTATCCAAAATATGGAAGCACTCACAGAACAAAATTATAAGCTACCACAACCTACAGACCAGCTATTACCACTAAATTGCCTTCACCATCACCAAGCACTTTAAATACAGTGACACAAATTCTACACCCATCCAATATACTACCTTTGTTCATCAAAAGCTCCAAGAGATTCAGCGCTCATGGCAGCAAAACCGTTATATTCTCTGCATTACCCATAGACATCATCTATCTGCCCAAGCTATTTAATAAATTGTACACAGTAGGAGAAAAGCACCATCTGTCTCACAATCCCATCCTGAGGACCACACACCCTGTCTTCAAAATTATCAGTGATTCAGATTGGGCCTAAACAATAGTCTGCACAAAAGCATGGCTCACTAACTGAAACTCAGTTCCAGGTGGTGGGTGTAACAGAACCTAGTTTGCTTATAACACACACACCTACACCAATGACCTTGTGTAATAGACTCTCAACTCTGTCTTGGGTCTAGTCAGGCCCGTTTGTCTAATCTTAGCTCAAACCTGGGTAGCTGTGGCTTTGAACAATCAGGATTCAACAAAGGAACATGTGTAAAGTATTTAAACATCACCAAAACAGTTGGACAAGAAAGAAACATGACTCTCAAGAAATCCTGTAACAATTTGTAAAAATAGCCCATATTTTTACAACATTTTGGTCACCAGAATGAAAAAAGGTTCTCCAGATGGTTCTGGAGATACAATCAAGCACACATTTTCACTAAACTAAGAACAAGCATTGGCAAATTCAATTAATTAGACACTTAGAAAACTTTTCAGCAAAACTTTTGACAAAGTTGAATGGGATCACTTTGAGTTACTTTGGGTGACCAGCTCCTGCAAGGAGCAGGTCAGAGAGAATAAGAAAGACCCAAAGAACAGTTACTTCCAAGAAGAAGCAGTCTTCAGTTTAGTTCCAACATCAATGGCAGGTTGCCATTGACTTTTATGGAGTTTTCCTGATGCAAGGGAATTAGTATGCAAAAGATGCTGAGGCTGCTGTGCAATCGCCAGGAGGCTTCCTAGGGCTACCTCTCAGTCAAGAGTCCTAGTGCAGCAACTTTGACCATGGGTCGATGTCCCTTAGGATATCAAAAATCAAGTCGCCACTGGCCTACTAGTTTCCAAACATAACGAAACCAGTGGTTCAATTTTCCTGGTGATAGCTCTTATTTTGGGTCACCAACCTGCATTCCAATGACTCTCCTGGGTCTAGCTGACTCAAGTGCAACTTTTGAGCATCTGGACTTTGTCTCCAAGGCTGCACTGCAACAGTGAATGACAATCCGGTGATCTGGGACATCAAAATGCCCAGACAGCCTTTTCCAGCCATTGTGGCCCTGGCGCTAGCACAGGAAGTCAGCCAACTGACTCTTGGAGTCTCTGCTTCTGGCTGTGCCAGGGGGGTGCCTTCTCCTCAAACAGGAAACCACAGTCCTGTCCTCACTAGTCCAAGGAGAAGCGGGTGCAGTTCATCTTTGGTGCAGCCTCTTTTTTGCTGGGTCTAAGGTCAGAAGGGCAATCCTTCTTTGGTCATTTTCTCCAATCCAGGCGGGATCTGAGTTCTGGGGGTCAGTGGTGCCTATTTTATGCCCAGAAAGTGCCCTTAGGGAAGTTGTGGTCTCTTGCCATGGGCTACCTGGATCCCCTTCCACCTGATGACAACTTCCTGTGAAGTGAGGCATGTAGTTATGCCAGAGTGCTCTATTCTGCCACCCCATAATGGTTGAACCCCTCTCTCAGTGTATGGAGTACACTAACCCAGCCTACATGCCCATGGTAAAACCGGTCTGACCAGTGTTTTCCCCTCGCTGTCTCTGATCCCCTTCCTGGGCCCTTTGAAGCTAGTCTTTTGGGCTCACACACTTCGTGGCTCTTCCTACCAGAAGGAGATAACATCTCCTTCTCCGTCAGACCCTTTTTAGGCTTTCCTGGGAGTTGTTCACACTTCTCTCCAGGATGCCAGATGGCTGTTTTGAGGACAGTCCTGTGTGTGTAACTGTAAATGGGCAATGGAATCCTTGGGGGACAAAGTGGCAACTTACTAAAGTTGCACTTTGCCCACCAGTGACATTCAATTTGATTTTACCATATAATCAGATATAATACTGATTCATTTGATACCTTGAAGTACCAACCATAATAGGCCCATTCAGAAGTTTTCAGAGCTGAGGTGTCAGCCGGTGCAGCCAACTCTGCAGTCGCCAATGGGGGCACGAGCCTTTCAACAGTAAAAACAAAAATGGGGGTTTTACTGTTAGGACCTTAAAACATAAAATTACAGGTCCAACCTTTTAATATAAAGCACCATGCCTGTAGGACTCAGTAGGCCTGCTGTAAGAGTGACTTACAAATACTAAAAAGGAGGGCTTGGGATTTGCCATGGCATAAATTACAAAGTTGAGGCAGCAGTTTAAAACTGCTCTTCCTGCCATCAATGGCAAACTGGGAGTCATGCTTTTGCCTTGTCACACTAGTGGTGGCATACCCCGTGCTGCAGTCCATTAGAGAGACTCTTTAACTTACAAATCCTTGGTACCCCCACACCAATTACTAGAGGCTTACAAGTAAGTCAAGTTATGCCAACTGGGGATAGGCATAACATTTACCTTTGTAAGGGTCGGAGCATATGAATTGAGTCCTGATTAGGAGGGGTCATGGCATTTCAGAGCAATTATACCAGTGAATAATAGTCAAAGTGGAGACAAAAAGTGAGGGTGAACCTGCAAAAAGCCTGTTTCCTCACACTTCATCCCTGAGGGCAAGAAGAACATCTTTTGGAACAGACATATATAATAGGGACATAGCATTAAACCAAAGTACTCACCTCACCTGCTTGGATTCCAAAAATTCTAGTCCTTCTCCTTTAAGTGTGTAGTTGTACGTAACACTATCAATCCAAATAGCTCCTCCTTTGTTGCTGTGTTCTGCTCCCTAACCCGCCACAGGTCCTTGTTTTTAAAGATTTTTCTCAACTTCTCTCCCCACAGCCAAGCAATAGCCAAGAATATACTTATTTATTACTCTGGCTCCTCCCTGAAATAAAAACACAAAGATTGGTATCAAATTAAAAAACGAATTGTTCAGCAATGTGCTAGGTGAGTTCAAACACACCAGTTAAAACCTTGAGCGCCAGGGACAGGAATCAAGATTGAAACTGAATATGCTGATCTTCAAGCTGCATCAAAGTGGCTATGATAAAGCCATTAAAATGCTGAAAATGCATACCCTGCTAAATGAATTAGTGAGCCTACAACCAAACAAGGGAGATATGTAACATGTACCACAATAAGATCACTCTAAAAGCTCAGAAAAATACCTCATATGTGACTTGACAGGGTTTTGAAGACCTGCTTTTCTTTGCAAAGAAAAGTTTTGATGTTCATGACTCCATCTCTAGTAAATGTCAACCATCTCCTTAATCTCTTGTGACCTCTCCTTTATCAAAAGAAATACATGGTCCATGGTGATGGAGATGATTACCTTGTTCAGCTATACAATTGGGAGGCTGAACAAGGTAATAATTTCCACCACCATGGACCATGTATTTCTTTGGATAAAGGAGAGCAGTGTCTGAATGAAGCCAACACTGAAATCCTGATCATGAGAACACAACAATCTTCTACAGGGCGGCTCCTCCGCTATGGTTGAGGAGCGTCGCCCCCACCACCACCAGCAGCAGCTGCAAAACATTTTCTATGTTTATTATGGTTTTACTGTAAAACAGTGGGACTGTGGGACATAACAGGGACAGACAGGGAGTGCACAGCACTCCCTCTCAGGGCACATGTAGGTTTGTCCAGCTGTCTCAGGCCAGCCAAACATACATGCGCACTAGGCTCTTTCCAACCTGGCACTGTGTTGCCGGGTGGGAGAGAGCAGGCAGAGACTCTCACTCTGCCTCGGAGCACCCTGGCTGGGTGCTCTGTCCCATCCTAACACTGATTCCATGCTGCCAGTAGCACGAAAGGAGTGTTAGGATTGGACTCAGGGAAGGCTGGGAGCATGTGCCTGCAGTGAAGGACCGGAGCGGCACGGTGAGAAAGGTTAGTTTTTTAAAATGATTAAATACAGATTTGTTTGCTGCCCCTGCCCTTTTCCCTCCTGTGAGTGGCAACTGATCTCCTAACTACCACTGGAGTGTCCCATTATCCTAAGAGCACCACGGTAAAAGTCAGGAACCTGTGAATTATATTTGATCACTAACTCTCCTTTGCTAACCAGATTGAATTTGGTCATCAAGGTCATCAATCTGCAGCTCTCCCTACTAAAGAGAATCCTCTCACTTCATGCAATGGATCACCAGAAGGAGCGAAAGAGTGCCCTTTTGATGTCATGCTTAGACAACAGTGAATTAATGTGCACTGGTGTAGGAAATAAGCCTTTTCTGCGTGGTCACTGGCGATTTTTCACCTTTTTGCTGGACCCTGTATTTTTACTGCCGTTAGAACTCTGTGCACTTCACTCCTGCTAACCAGTAGCAAAGTGCCTCTGCTCCCACACAAAGATGGTCGAATCAATATACTGCTGATTGGTATATTTAATTGCCTAAAAGTTCCTAGTATGTGGTACAAATGTACCCAAGGGCATGGAAGTGAAATACCACTAGTGAACTTCAGCACCTATTGTGCCATCTGCTATAGTGAGTGACACCATTGTGGAGCTCCAAATTTCCTTGGGAAATATCATTCAGGAAAAGTATGGGACTTTTTAGGATGTCTGTATGTTGAATTTCTGTTGATGTATAAAATAGTATTCCTTTTATCACGTTTGAGGTAATTGTCGCAAAAACAATAAGATATGAAAGCCCTCTTACAGCAGTTGGTACACGTTTCTGTAGCTTTGTATTACACATAAATGTTGCAATTTTCTTCCTAGACAGGCTGTGTACAGTAAAACATCAATTTTGCACCTTGTCTTATGTTAACCCTTATTGAGGGAAACTTGTTTTATTTTCTTTTATCTTCGTTGAAGCTCATCCCTTTTATCCAGTTAGTTTGTGTAAGCCTCTTAATGAATACTGCATATTAAATTTATCCGTGACAAGAATGGCAGTTAAACTGTAATTTCACATCGGTCACGGTGATCTGTGTATGCGCCCAGCTGCCGTCACTCTCCTTTCCGGATAGTCAATGGCAATGAGATGAGAACAACTTGTTAAACGTAATATTTTTTTTAGTTAAAACCGAACAATATACATTGTTCGTCATTGTAAATATTATTCAGCCTTTCAATTTTTGTCAAGATGATTACTCACAGTATCTTCCACTCTGTTCTCAAGGGAATTGATCCTGTGCCCAGAAGCAACGACCCTAGTAATAAAGAAGTCTACCTATGATTTGGTTTAAATCTGTAGCCTGCCTGCCACAAACCCTCTCACGCAAAATGTCCTGACATATTCTTTTATGTGATTTTTAATTGCTGTATCCAGACCTGCCAACTTACACGGCGCCACCGTGTGACACACTATATTGGCTCTCTTTACACAGACACCCAATGAGGAGCCAAAATTCAGTGGCAGCTACTTATCAACAAGGGTGGCGGAGGAATAAAACATTTTTTTTAGTTTAAAACACCTTTTATGTTGGGAGAGACGGTTCATTCTCTACTTCCTCCTCATCTCTTCTCCGACTCCAGGAAGCACAGAGGCTTCCAGACTCCCCTTCAATCACGATGCTGCTGTCACCAGCATGACAGCAGGGTTGTGACTGGTCTGAGTGGCCTGCTTAGGCGCGCAGACAGGGAGTAGGGCCTCATGTACTTTCTCCTACTGGCTGTTCAATACAGCTGGCCAAAGTGTCATGTGCACTTATGTGCTTGAACCACTCCTCTGGCCCTCCTCCTCCAGCACAGCCCGCACCACTCTAATCCAGCTCCCGACGAAAAATAAAATGCTAATAATGTTGCGTTATTATCATTTTATTTTTCCCTTTGCTTCACTGCATAAAGCAGTGGGGCAACGCGTCCTCCTGACGCAGCTGCCAATATCACATGGTGGGAGGGAAAACAGCTGAAAACCACTGAAAACAGTGGCTTTCAGCTCGGTTTTCAGAGGCTTTAAACTACCACAGTCCATAAATAGGTGTGAAAACGCCCTAGGATGTCGGTAGAAGCCTCAGCAAGAGTTTTGTTTTGAGGAGGGAGCTTGGGGGCAGGCTGGGGGCCAAAGTGCCACTTAGGTACTTCTCTACACACAGTGAGATTGTTATGCAAGTTGACAGGCCTCTGTATCAATAATACACCCCAGAGATTCTTTCTGAAACTTTGAGTCTCAGGTTAATTTTTGACTACATCTTGCACAATTGCTTACGTAAAATATTTAGAATAGCATGTGGTACATCTCAAATGCCAGTTTATACTGAAAAAGAAATGTAAATACAAAACCCTTTCAATTAAATCTTTCCATTCTAATATTCCCACTCTCTTGCAGATCATACTTTGTGTATTATGGCAGTGTACAATATCCTCAGGTTGATGGGGTTGCTTTTATTTCCACCATATCAGGATGCCTACTTATCTGTGTTTTGTGAAAGGACAATAATCAACTGAAATTAATTTGTTCACTGCAATAACCAAAGCAGTGTACAGGAAATCAAAGGTGTTGTATTTGATCTCTTACTATTTCCTGTTTCTCAATACATTTTTTTGCCTTTCAATACTACTTTGTTCCTCTCAGTATTACTTCCTGAATCTCACTTCTACTTCCTGCCTCCCAATCATACTTCCTTGTATAATCTTCTGTGATCCTTTGGGCAGGCTGTGACCAACAACTAAGAACTCAATCCCATGCCCTTTCACTTAAAATCTAATGATCCTACATAGCCCAAAGTCCTTGTATGCCTTTATTGGCACATACATACCTCTTACCTTATGACACAACTTCACTAAATAAGAGACTAAGGCCCTCATTACGACCCTGGCGTGGAGCGATGAAGTGGTGGTAATACCACCAACAGGCTGGTGGTAACTACCGCCAAATTATGACCATGGCAGTGATAACTCCCATAGACAGCCAATGTACCACACCAACCGCCAGGGCAGAAACAACACTCCCTACGGCGGTAGTGGCCAACAGCCAGGCGGGAGCCAAAGTACCGCCCACCATATTATGACACTGCAAACCACCACTGGTGCGGGACCAACGCCATCAAAAGCTTGGCAGAAGCACTGCAAAGAAGAGAACTGACTCACCATCAGAGACACATGGAAGAACAACGCCACCATGGAACCCGAACTGCAAGTCTACCCGATGATCTTCTACTTCATGCTCCACCTGGAACACCAACGCAGACGAAGACGACAACGGTGAGTACAGCTGCCTTGCACACAAGGGAGGGAGGGAGGAAAATGAGAGTGACACACACGCACAACACACCCCAGACACACACACACACCATACACACAACCAGCTGCACACAAAAAACAATGGCACACGACACACAGCAGAATAATGCAAGAACAACAGGAATTGACCAAAGTGAATGTATTCATATCAGCTGCTAATAAATATCGAATTGACAACTGAACAGATATGTACACATGTACACAAAGCGACACTGCCCAGTCTAAAGTTCAAAGGGCCCGTGGCCACAGTCCACAGTCTTAGGCCCAACTTGAATCCTGACTTTATCCGGATAGAACTCTGCAGGGGCATCAGTTTGCAAGTGGGCAGGCACCTCAGGGGGAGGGGGAGGGAGACACCTCAGCCGGCTTCAGGAACAAGCCCACAGTCTCTCAGAGATGTGACTTTCCCACTTCTTCTGGAGGGAGCAACATGCCCATTGCTCTGTACTGGGGAGTGCAAGGCCACAGTCTCTCAAGTGGGTGACTTCTCCACTGCTTCTGGAGGGGGTCCCTCGTATAGCAGCCCCTGGAGGATGGCCTACATGGCGTCCGCTGATGGTGATGGCTGCAGTGTGGTGGCTGATGGCGGTTCCTCCTGGGCAGCCTCTGCAGTTGGTGATAGCTGCAGTGTGGTAGTGGATGTTGGTTCCTCCTGGGCAGCCTCTGCAGTTGGCGATGGCTGCAGTGTGGCGGTGGGTGGCAGTTCCTCCTGGGTAGCCTCTGCAGATGATGATGGCTGCACTTCCTCAGCTGGCAGTGGGGCCCCCGTGACCGCTGGAGGTGCCACCCTGACAGCCTCCGCTGGAGTAGAGGGATTAGTTTTCTCCATTACATGGGGCGTGAATACCTTGACCTTCCTGGCAGGAGTGGATGGCTTCTTCCGCTTCTTGGATGGAGGTGCAGGCTTCTTCCCCTTCTTGGATGGAGGTGCAGGCTCCTTTCCCTTCTTGGATGGAGGTGCAGGGTCCATCCCCTTCTTTCCTGGAGGTGCAGGCTCCTTCCCCTTCTTGCCTGAAGGTGCAGGCTCCTTCCCCTTCTTGCCTGGAGGTGTGGTATCCTTACCAACATGAGTAGGTGTGCCACTACTGTCCCCGTGGACTGTTTGGCTGAGGAGCTGGGCTGGGTCTTTGGTACCCTGCTCATATGGGCAGGAAGGGGATAGGGGGAGGAGGAGGGAAGAGGTCAAGTTGGACAAGGAAAAGTTTTTTAGGGTCGGTGGGGTGGGAGGAGTGATGGGAGTGGAGGTAGAGGGAGTTGTTGTAGGAGGCGTATGTCTGCTGGATTTGGGTGCAGGTGCATGGGCTGTATGCCGATGTGAGGTGGATGGCTGTTGGGTGTCTGAGAGCTTACGTTTGTGCCCTTTAGGTGGGGGGACAGACAGGGTGGGAAAGGACACAAGGGATGCGTGCATGGCTGTTGTGGAGGTGTCTGCTAGTGAGATGTGTGTGCTGCTTGGTGTGGTGATGCTGGTAGTGGATGTTGATGTAGTGCATGCAGGTGTGAGTGTGGACATGACTGGGAGGGAGTTGGAGGAGGAGGAGGGGGAGACAGTGGAGGCAGTGGATGTTGTTGTGTCTGCAACTGTATGGTGTTTGCATGAGTGCTTGTGGGTTGAAGTGTGGTGCTTGTGTTTGCCTGTGCTCTCTTGGGTGTTGTCTTGTGTGCATGCTCGTCTGTATGTTTGCCTGGGATGGGTTGGGGTTGAGGAGAATGGGACTGGGAAGTGGTAGTTGGAGGGGGGATGGTAGAAACAGGGACAATGGCTGCCATTAGAGAGGAGGCCAGAGCCTGAATCGATCTCTGTTGGGCCGCCAATCCACCGTGAATGCCCTCCAGGAATGCATTGCATTGCTACATCTAGGATGCCAGCCCCTGGATGGCATTCACAATGGTTGATTGCCCTGTGGATTTGGATCTCAGGAGGTCAATAGCCTACTCACTCAGGGCCGCAGGGCGCACTGGGGCAGGGCCTGAGGTGCCTGGGGCGAAGGAGATGCCCACCCTCCTGGGTGAGCAGGCAGGGGCAACTTGCTGAGGGGGTACTGGGAGGACGGTGCTGGTACGAGAGGTGGCAGCTGTACCTGCAGCTGGGGTGGTCACAGAGGTGTCCACCACCACCAGGGAGCTTCCATCGGAGGAGGTATCTGTGTCAGAACTGTCCCTTCTAGTCTCCGCCGTGGTGCTCCCCTCGTCCTCCGTCCCACTGGTTCCCTCGACATCGGTGGACTCTGCCTCCTGGGTCCTCTGGGATGCAGCTCCCTCTGTCACCGGTGCCCCTGCTCCTCCTCCAGTTGATGCTAATGCACACAAGGACAGGATGACAAATCAAGAAAGAGGGGGAGAGAGACAAAGGATACACTGGGTCAATGACTGCATCAACACCACAGTTGGCATACATATCACCATCACACACAGGGAACAGGCTTAAGCACTATGCATTGCACTGCCAGTCATATGGGTAGTTACTAAGGCAAGATGAGGGCCACCCACCTCCAACTGCAGCACTCCTGGGATCCATGATGCCCTGCGTGAAATGGACCAAGCTAGTTTACCTGTATTTGCATACACTCATTACCCTTGAGATGACCCCGCTGCAATGTCTGGCCTGGCCTTAGGGGCACCCACTAACACACATCCACCAACCGGATACCACCCCCCCTGCCAATATATGTAATAATACCCACTGTACTCACCCCCTTGTGGCTGCTGTGATTCCCTCAAGCCAGCTCAGGGTAGGCCACCACCAGTATGCAGGCCATCATCGGGGTCAGGGTCCGATGGGCACCCCTTTCTTGTTGACCCCCCCAGGGTCGGCACGTCCTTGGCAATGACACGCCATAATCCCTTCTTTTGATGGGCGCTGACCTGCAGAGGCAATACAGACAAGAGAATGCCATTAAACAAACAGTCCAGCCTGTCACACAAATGGCCCACCATACCCGTTTTCATCACCATTGGCAGACACATCGCCCAGCGCACCCCATGTACACTGCCACAAGACATCCCTCCTACCCCTCTTACACGATGCTTGCACAAACATCCCCATGCATCCTTTCCACATGCATCGTGCCCAAAGTGTACTCACCTGTTGGTCTGGAGGCCCATAGAGCAGTCCCGCCTTGGGTAGGACCTAATCCACCAGTCGCTCCAACTTCTCCGAAGTGAATCCAGGGGCCCTTTCCCCGGTCACACTTGTCATGGTAGGTTCCAGACACCTGTTACAGCAGCAGCACACAGTGTAGGTGTTCTCCTGTTGAAGGTCAGGAAACAAGTGAGGAATTAGATAGAAAGTGGTGGTCACGTCTGCGGCGGTGTACACCGTCACCGCCGGCGAAAATCCTCATTGGCCACTGTACTCCATAGAGCCCCATATTATCCAATGACGAATTGCACGTCGGTGCAAGACCACCTTCCACCACGACGCCCAACGTTGGCGGAATTACCTCACTTCCACCTGTCCCTACATACAGGACAGGCGTCGCCATTTCAGGGGGGCAGTAATATCAACAATAACTGTGTCACTGATTAGATTGGCACATACCTCGCCATTGACACTGTCTCATTACATAAGTGCACCAAGTCTACTGAAGTTGTGGTTCCATTGTTCCAGTTGTGACAGCCTACTCACTCTTGTGTCCCTTAGATACCTACTGCTGCGGATGAATAGGAGGTGGAGACATACCCCCATGTATAGACCCCTTGTGGACTTGGCTACACTGGAGGACAAGCACATTATTCTCACTTAGAGACTGGACAGGGCCACAATCACAGAGCTGTGTGCCTGTGCCCAATTGGAGCCAGACCTGATCTAATCTATCCATCATCCAACAGGGATCCCCCCTCTTGTGCAAGTTCTATCAGTGCTCCGTTTCTTGGCAACTGGTTCCTTCCAAGTGACAGTAGGCTTGGCAGCAGGAATGTCACGGCCAATGTTCTCAATTGTGCTGGCAAGAGTGTTGTCTGCCCTGGTAAAACATGTGCAGCTACGTTGCTAATCCCCAGGTGGAAGATTTGGCCACTGTGAAGGCCGTATTCTATGCAATGGGACATATCCCCAATAATATTGAGGTGATTGACAGTACACATATTGCGTTTGTCCCCCCTGCCAGAATGAACAGGTATTCAGGATTCGTAAAATTTCCACCCACTGAATGTACAGATGGTGTGCCTGGCGGACCAGTACATCTCCCACGTCAATGCTAAGTATCCTGGGTCGGTGCATGATGCCTTTGTTCTGAGGAATAGCAGCACCCCAAACATGATGGCCCAACTACAGAGGCACAGGGTGTGGCTAATAGGTGAGCCATGGTCCCCACCCACTGTATGTTAGTGTATGCCTTCTGTTGTTAACCCAATAGGATTGTGTGTGGCTAAGTGTGCTACCTCAATACTTGCAGGTGACTCTGGCTACTCAAACCTATCGTGGCTGCAGACCCCTGTGAGGAATGCCGGTACAGGGGCTGAGGAACGTTATAATGAGGCACATGGGTGAACTAGACGGATCATCGAAAAGACCTTTGGCCTCCTGAAGACCAGGTTCAGGTGCCTCCATCCGAATGGTGAATCCCTGTGCTACTCACCCAAGAAGGTCTGCCAGATAGTAGTGGCATGCTGCATGTTGCACAACCTGGCCTCCGACGCCATGTACCTATTCTGCAGAAGGAGGAAACTGGAGATGCCCCTGTGGCTTCAGTAGTCCCTGAGGACAGTGAGGATGAAGGGGCTGAGGATGAGGTTGAGGACAACAGAACCACAGTTATCTGTCAGTACTTCTAATGACACACAGGTGAGACAGTGCAACTGCACATTTCTATGACTATTGGTGTATTTTGTGTGGCTGTGGCATAATGGTATTGACTTCCTTATTATCTCAACTTACTGTCACCTATGGTTTGTCATTTTACAGATGCTTGTGATATAATAACGATGCACTGATGTGCTGACTACAGCCAGCTACAGGTCATTATTTCTATGTTCTCACAGTGTACAGCTCATTTGCAATGGATGTGACTGTTTCCATAAATACACATTTTCAAAACATAAATTACTAGTAGTCAAGTTGTGTTCAAGGGTGTTTATTGTAGTGCTAAGAAATTGAAGGAAAGGTGCAATGGAAGGGGGTGATGGTGGAGGAAAGTCTAGGGTATTGTTCCAGTCTGTTTGTAGCACAGGTGCAGTGTCCAAGGGGCCATTGGAAGGGGAGCAACAGCAGTTCAAAGTGGACAAGGTGACTGAGTGAGACACAAGGGGGAGGGATGCTGGTGGCCTGTGGGTCCTGTGGCGGGGCCACCTGCCCACTAGCTGCAGCATAAGTGGAGGGCTGATCAATGGACTGGCTAGTGGTAGCACCCCTGCTATGGAGATCAGGGTGGTGTTAATGGCCTTCAAGTCCTCCCTGATCCCCTGATAATGTCCCTCCTGCAGCCACCTGTTCTCCTGCACGTTGTCAAGGATCTGGCCCATAGTGTCCTAAGAATTTTGGTAGGCTCCCAGGATCTCGGAGAGTGCCTCCTGGAGAGTCGGTTCCCTGGTCCTGTCCTCCCCCTGGCGCACAGTGGTCCTCCCAGTGTCCCTGTTCCCCTGTGCCTCTGTCCCCTAAACTGTGTGCCCTCTGCCACTGACCCCAGGTCCCTGATTGTCTTTGGGTTAAGGTGCGGCCTGGGGTCCCTGTACTGGTGGGCACACTGCTGATTGACGCGTCCTGGGAACAGAGGAGTGGGTACGCTGGTTTGGGTGATGTGGTGTTGGATACTGAAGGGGAAGGCTCTGTGGTGGTCTGTGAGTGGGCTTGGGTGACCGACTGTCCATTGGTCCCAGATGGGCCAGGTAGGTCGTCCAGATCTAGAAGTCCAGAGTTACTGTCATCACTGGGGACATCTGTTGGGGGACTGGATAGTCGTGGCACCTCCTCCCCGCTGACATTGGCCGGGGCACCTGTGAAGATGTAAGTGATGTATTATGCTTGATGTGTGTGACATATTGTACATCCCTGGCTTACCCTCTATCGTTGGTTTTGCCCTGCCACATTTTGCTTGTGTATGGTGATGTATTTTGTGATTGTTAGTTTCCCTATGCTTTGCGTGCTTTAGTGATGGGTGTCTATGCAGGGCTGGAAGGGCTGTCCATGCATTGGTTTAGCATGCAGGGCTTGGCATTGGGGTTAGTGATATGTGTAGGTTCAGTGTGTGGGATGGAGCAGAGTGATGGGACCGAGGGGGCCTGATGGCATGCAGTTAATGGGAGTGATAAGTAGTAAATATTGTCTTTCCAGTGTCCAGTACTCTGGCTACTCCAGTGAGTCCTTCAGGATGCAGTATTGCCAAGGCTTGCTCCTCCCATGCTGTGAGCCGTGGGGGAGGAGGTGGGGGTCCTCCACCAGTCCTCTGTATGGCGAGCTGGTGTCTTGCTGCTATGGATCGTACATTCCCCGTAGGTGGTTCCACCTCTTCCTGATGTCATCCCTTGTTTATTGGTGCTGTCCCAAAGCGTTCACCCTGTCCACGATTCTCCGCCATTGCTCCATCTTCATGGAAATGAATATCCGCTGTACCTGTGCTCCACAGAGCTGTGGCTCTACCCTGACAATTTCCTCCATCATGACCCGTAACTCCTCATCAGTGAAACGGGGGTGCCTTTGTGGGGACATAGGTGTTGTGTGGTGTGTTAGTGAGAGTGTGTTGATTAATGTGTGGGGTGTGTGATGTGGGATGCGTGAAGGATGTATGGGTGTATGTGGTGTGTGTGTATAGTTGTCTTGCTGCTGTACTTGTCAATCTCCTGGCAGTAATTGTTGTTCGTAAAGGCATGTGGGTAAAGTGATTGAGCGGAGCCGCATAGAAGTGGCATTCCTGCACGTTGATGTCAGTTCCTTTCTTTCCATGCCTTCTCATGAAGATCTGAAGCACTGCTCCCAATTTCATTGGTATTCTGATGACTCCCAAACTAAGGGGGTCATTCTAAGTTTGGCGGGCGGCGGTCGCCGCCCGCCAAACTTACGCCGCCAAATGACCGCTGGGCCCGGCGGGCGCCCGCCAAGGAAACGCCCGCCGGCCCAGCGGGAAAGGCCCTGCAACACAGAAGCCGGCTCCGAATGGAGCTGGCGGTGTTGCAGGGGTGCGACGGGTGCAGTTGCACCCGTCGCAATTTTCACTGTCTGCTATGCAGACAGTGAAAATCATGCTGGGGCCCTGTTAGGGGGCCCCTGCACTGCTCATGCCAGTGGCATGGGCAGTGCAGGGGCCCCCAGGGGCCCCAGGACACCCGTTCCCGCCTTCCTGTTTCTGGCGGTGAAAACTGCCAGAAACAGGCTGGCGGGAAGGGGGTCGGAATCCCCATGGCGGCGCTGCTTGCAGCGCCGCCATGGAGGATTCACCCAGCCGGGGCTATTCCGTCGGGAAACCGCCGGACCCGGCTGGGCGTCCGCGGCTTTACAGCCGCGGTCGGAATACCACATGAAGCACCGCCAGCCTGTTGGCGGTGCTTCCGTGGACAGCCACCCTGGCGGTCTATGACCGCCAGGGTTGGAATGAGGGCCTAAGTCCATTGTGCTAGGCATTGACTTACCCTTCTACAATGACAGGTTTCAAGTCATGCTGTAACTGTAAAAAGCAGTTGTCAGTCACAGACCTGCATGAGGTGTATCTCTGGTGCCTGGGCTCAGGACACAACTCGAAGTTGTGTGATAAATGTGCCTTCAGGCACCCAAAGGCAATCTGGGACCGAGAAGTGAAGCTGTATTTTGCTGAACATAGGAAGAAGTCTTGGCCCTTGGCCCACTCCCACTCCAAGTCATGGGTGCTGACTCGTCACATTCTCAGGCCATATCTAGAAGAGGTCACCTTTGTGGTGGAAGTGCTCCGGTAAGTTCCAATCGACATCCAAACGCAAACACAAAAGAGTGAAGCAGGTCTTCACCCTTTCTGCCACTCCTAATCCAAAGAGAAGGTGGAAGAGCATCATGATGTAAGTCGATCTCTGGTGGGCATTGGTTAAAGTCTTGCCACTGCCCACCAGTGAATAGGTAGGTGGTCAGGCATCAATGACTGCCTTCTAATGACCCTGATTTTCTTACTAAACTTCCTAATTTAGAAAAGAATTTTCTAAAAGAAAGCCTTGTGGTTCAAGTTTCAAACAGTAAGGTTGACCCTAATTCATTCCCTTTGAAATTAGAGCAATGACCTGCACGAGGGAATTTAGGTTAGCAGTCTAGGTGCTGACGCGCGGTCACGTGGTTACGAAGTAATTGAGCCCGTGGCTCTTATTTAGGGAAAGATGCAGCTGCGCCTAAGGCAAGCCCGTCTGCGCCCGTCAGCGTCCGTTCAGGTCCGGGGGCTGGAGATTCTGTCTTGTTTTGGCCTGCACCGACCCGAATTTTTTACTCCTCTCATACCCTCCTCTCATTAGTAGGAGGTCAAGGGTGTGAGCATAAGGCTGAGGACCCTCTAGAAAATCTAGAGGGGTGGAGCTGTAAATACTGCAATTGGTCAGCCAGAACACCATCTATTACTGCTTCCCCTCACATTAGATTACAGGTGGGGCAAGAAAGTTACAAAAATCTAGAGGCTTCCACTACTAATTGTTTGAGTTGTGCCTTAATCAATGCTCGCTCTTTGGTCAAACATAAGTCCGAAATAGAGGACTTGATTAACTATAATAACTTAGATTGCCTTTTTATTACTGAAATCTGGGCGAGAGAGGACTCCAGTCCTGATTTTATAGCTGCTACTCCACTTGGATACTCATTTCAAAGACTGGATAGAATCACAGGTAGAGGAGGTGGGTTGGCGATTATCATTAAGTCCACCATCTCCTGTCAGTGGGAAGCCATAAATGTTGCATCAGAGATCTGTGTGGGTGTCTGTTTCAAAATACATCAGAATAACAGTATGCTTTTTGAGGGACTGCTGGTCTATCGACCTCCGGGAACTTACTCTACTTTTTTGCATTACTGGCCATCTATTATTGAGCCATGGATTATGTTTTCTAAATGTATTGTATTAGGTGATTTCAACATTCATTTTGATAACAGCTAGGACCCACATATTAATGAATCTATAAATCTTATGACGAGTTTAGATTGAAATCTACAAGTTACGGCAGCTACACATAGGGCAGGCCATAGTTTGGATGGGATATTTGGGAAAATGAAGGAAGCATCCAATGCTCCTAGAGAACCCTTTAAAGTAGTACATTCCCTTTCGATTCCTACTACTCCCCCAGAGCTAGAGAACTTCCAGGAATTCTGCAACAAGGTTGCCTCTTTTTTTAAAAATAAAGTTTTGCGAATACAAACAAACTTTACTCAATCTGCAGAGGGATCGGATCCTTATGAGGATCTTAACATCTCTATAGATGAGGATAGTCATATGTTTATTCATTTTTAGCCGCTGCAGCGGGAGAAAATCAAGGAGCTTATGATGGGCATTAAATCTGCCCCCATGACCCCGGACCGCCTTACATAATACAGTTGGTTCCTGACTTAGTTTCTGCAGCTCTTGTTGCAATATATCAGGAGGTCCTGCTTAAAGGAGTTTTTCCCCCTCTATGGAAGGAAGCAATGGTGATGCCTTTGAAAAATAAATTGGATGAAGTGGCAAATGACCTCAAGAATCTTTGGCCTATCGCCTTGCTTCCTTTTCAAACTAAAATCTTTAAAAAACATATTAATGAAGAACTCGGTAAGTTTCTTCAAGACTCTGGCAGTTTAGACTCCACAAGACTCTGGCGGTTTAGACTCCACTCAACGTGATTTCAGGAAAGTCAACAGCACAGAATCCGCCCTCATTACTACATGAGATTAATTGATGAGGGGTCGGGAGCCATTTTGGTGTTGTTAGATTTATCAGTGGCTTTTGATACCATCTCTCCACATATTATGGCACATCGTCTTCATCAAGCAAGTGTTAGAGGCATAGGGCTGAACACTCTGAAATCTTTTTTAGAGGACAGATCTACCATAGTAAGTTGCGGAGACTTCAGAGCACCCGCCTATCAACTACCATGTGGGGTCCCTCAAGGATCCTCGCTTAGCCCTACGCTATTCAATTTATATGTAGCACCATTGGCCAGACTCATTTGATCTTTCGGCTTCCTTGCCACCTCCTACGCGGATGATACTCAATTAATCATCCCGGTTCATAGGAATTGGAAAGAAGCCACTGATCGATTTCATAACTGTAAGAGAGAGATCAACAGATAGATGGGCCTGAACTGGCTTAAGATGAATGGTGACAAAACAGAGATCTTGCTTTTTGGCTCTAGTAGGGACCTGTGGAGCTCACCTTGGTGGCCATCTACATGTGGAGATTTTCCTACCCCCGTCAGTTCTACTGAGAATCTGGGGATTATTTTTGACGATGGCCTATCCTTTAAGTCTCAAGTAAATTTCATCACTAAGGCCTGTTTGTGGACACTTAGAATTTTGGAGAAAAAAAAATCTGTATTTACAAAACAAGCTTAGAATTACAGTATCTCTCGCTTTGTTAATTTCCTGACTAGACTATTGTAATGCTTTAATGTTTAATATAGACAAAACTTTGCTTAATAAACTTCAACTAGTTCAGAACACAGCTTCCCGACTAATATTAGATCTTCCCCACTCAGCTTCGACCAGCAGTAGTCTGAGGCAGTTACATTGGCTATCTGTCAGGAAGTGCATTATTTTCAAGACATTATGTCTGACACACAAGTCCTTGCATATGTGGGGATCTGAATACCTGTTGTCTAGGTTACGCTGGTACACTCCAAGTCGTCAGCTCAGATCAACTGGTTACTATTTGGTGCACGTCTCTCGCACTTGTAAGGCTAGATGCAGCTACAAAGCATTTATAGTGGCTGCTGCTGAACACTGGAATTCGCTCCCGGTGACAATTAGGACGGAACACAGTTTCATGGCCTTCAGGAAGCAGGTAAAGACCTGGCTTTTTCCTCAGTAGTTTTATTCTTTCTTTTCATTTTCTCTTGGACACCCTACTCACTGCTGCCTAGCGCTTTGATGCCATGGCTGGAATGCACTTTATAAATACAAATACGTACATACATACATTCCCCATGACTGCTCCAGATCAAGAGAACAAGAGGATTGAGGCATTTGAAAAAACATATGTTCTCCTCTAACAGTCAAGGATTGCAAATGGTAAATGACGCATGTTTATTGGGTCACTACACACATACCTTCTGGGTCATGGCAAGACTTGACTCCTTCACAGATACTCTCATACATTGTAGTTATCCTAGGTACAGTAAAGTGCAGGGCCTTCCATCTGCTGCAGTGAGTCCAGAACATTCAGGCTATGATCCAGATGTGTCAGCCTCAGTCCTGGATCTCAGTGAGAGCAGCTCTTAGCTTCCTGCATCTTCCTTGTTGATTAGGCCAGGTGGCACATACATGCTCTGCAATAGAATCTGACAGCAACAAGGAAATCTGGTGGATGTCATCCTAATCTAGGAACAGACAGCAATGTCCGCAGTTGTGGCTGCTCAAATGCAGTTGGTCTAGCAGCAGGCAACTTTGCCAACCCCACCTAGAGTTGACTGTAGTTATGGACTGGTCCCTGGTAGGCTGGAGAGGCCATCTGGACAGGGTGTCTGATGGGAACCTGATTCCTTATCAATCTGTGGGAGCTGAAGGACATTTGTCTGTCTCTGAATACCTTCTTACTGCCCATAACGTGGAGTCTAGTGCAGGTTCTCACACACAACACCACCATGTGGTTCTGCAACAAGCAGAGTGGAGTGGGTAATAGGTTCTTTGTTAGCTCTGAGCCTCTGGAGGTGGCTGGCACACCACAGTATCTTCCTGATTGAGAACCACCTAGCAAGATCCCTAAAAGTCAGAGTGGACATGGCGAGCAGGCAGCATCAGTTGAGTCTACATCCCATAGTGGCAGAGGGCATCTTTCAATGTATGAGGGGGACACCGGATAGATCTTTTTGTTACTAGTGAAGATGCCCAGTGTTCACAGCTTTGTTTGTTTGATTTTCTACAACAAAATTTGCTAGGAAATGCATTCTGGTTGGAATATACACAGGAATCCTGTACACATCCCTAGCCCTTGCCTCTCCTGCCCCACATTCTGAAAAAAGATCAGGAACAACTGGCCAAAGTTATCCCAGTGGTTCTGGACTGGTCTAGTAGAGGGTGGTACCCAGAACTTGTGGGCATGAGTATCTGTCCTCAGATCAGGCTACCACTTCAGGAGGATCATCTGTCTTCACAGAAGGGCAGTGTCTTTAACCTAAATCTGCCCAATCTACACCTCGATGTGTGGAGATTGAGTGGAGATTGAGTAGCAGTAGTTGATTGCATCTGATCTACTGCCAGAACTTATCCACATGCTTGCTACCAGGTGATACCAGGTACCCTTCCGCGAAGGCAATATAAAATGGGTGTTGAGACAAATTTTTGACATGATGTAGTGACCGCAAGACTAACCCTTTACAAGCAAAGCTGTTGGATTTTCTTTTGTTCAGTATTTCTTTGGCACAGCAAGGTGACATATAAAAGGTATGATATGTGTCCTCCCAAACTGCTTACAACGCCACAGTGGGGCCTTAAATAGGTCTTAATAGTATGCCTATAGAGCTGATGAATAACTGTCCTCTGTGACACCTGACTTTAAAGATCATCTACCTTATTGCAATTACTTCAGATAATAGGATGAGTGAACTTCAGGCACTGTTGGTGCAATCATCCTATACCACTTTTACCCCCAGGCAAACTCAGCCTCCGGACTCGGATACCTCTTACAGAAAGTTGCAAAGCCCTTCCACTTTGAGCAGTCCATCACACTGCCAGTTTTCTTTGCCCACCCCAGCCTCTAGAAAATGAAGGAGAGGCTTCATCGACTGAACCCCAAGAAGGCTCTAAACTTTTATATTGATGATACCAAGGAACACTGACTGGAAGATCAGCTTTTTTGAGGTTCTCCAGGCTGAAAAAGGGGAAGGCATTTCAAAAGAGAATAATGTTGAGGTGTATAGTCATCAGCATTAAGATATGCTAAGCACTGGTCAAGAAGCATCTGTTGGAAGGTCTTAAAGCTCATTCCAGAACAACTAAGGAACCTACCATTGCACTGGTATTCAGAGTGCATGGCCTTGACATTGGCCAGGCTCTGCAACTTGGGCATTGCTGCATACATTCACAAAGAAATACTGTCTTGACAAACAGTTCTACTACGAAGGGTATTTTACCTACTCAGTCCTACAAATCTTTTTGGTGTAAGTCCACTCCACAGACCCTCCAAAGGGAGACATGCTACTTTTGTATCTATGTTATGGTGAGGAATCTTTGGTAAGAAGTACTTATCAGAAGAATAATGTATTTACCTTTATTAATGGTGGATACTCTAACCGCATATTCCTAAATTAACTCCCACCTTCCCATTCTGTGGAGCGTTCTGTTTTCAACATTTCAAATGGTCTAAAGTAAGGAATCCACATACTGATAGCAACAATTGTTTATTCTCCACATCTAATGGGGCAGAAAGGGAAAAATATGAAATTGATGTTAGTGCGCAGGTGTGGTGCTTACATGTGGCTCTGCTCCATCACTTCTGGGGATGGTACTCCGCAAGTGCAGAGACGCAATGCACCAGTTGATGACACACAAGAACGTAGCTGTAGAAAACTTTTTGCATTAACTCTAGTATGTGAGTAATATTCTAATTGGAGGTATCTGCAGTTAGAGTGTCCGTCAGAAAAAAACATTACCAAAGGTAAGTAACTTGTTCTTTTGAGTCAGTCATAAGCCAGGTGGAATGTGAAGATCTTATGGAAGTTTCTCATGGTCATATCTCCTGTAGCCTAGCAATCTCCTATATCAGTTGAGGATAGGCACATAGCCCAGAGAGACACAATATTACTTTAATATGTTCTAATCCTAAAAAAAAAAAATAGCAACATGCCTTCTGATATTAGTGTACTGGCTATGTCACTCAATAGTACCTAAAAAACATAGACCTCACAAACGAGTTTTAACACATTTCAATACAAATAAGTTAATACTCTGAGTTTCATTACATGAATTGCTCTGATATAGTTAAATCGCAACAGGTCAGTTCAAAATCTTGTGAGTATGGTGTTTTTGCTGAAATGGAGTAAATTAGCCTAGATAGAAAATATAGCAGAATACTAAATGCCATGGAGTGTTCTTAATTTTAATTCCATTTGTTCTTTTTCCTTCTATTTTGTGTCATCAGATATGATTGCCTGCATTTAGTTGTCTACATAGACAACATTTGAGCTTTCATTTTTGCTGCCATAAAGGAAACTGTCTGCTGCAAAACAGTGTTTAGGAAAACAATGCAATCTTATATTACACACCATTGTGATAAATACACCATAGAAAGAGAGATTTAAAACCACAGAAGAAAATTATATGAAACCTTATAGTTCTTAAAACATTATTAAATTACAATTGTTGAGGCCCATAAAGATATAACATGCTGCCTACATTTACCTATTTTTGATTTGGAACTTTTCCACTCAATCAATCAATATTTGTAAAGTGCGGCTACTCACCTGTGAGGGTCTCAAGGTGCTGGGAGGGATGAGAGAGGCCTCATCTGAAGAGCCACGTCTTGAGGTTCTTCCTGAAGATGGTGAGTGACGGTCTTTGTCTGAGGTGCAGGGGGAGGTTGTTCTAGCTCTTTGCAGTGTAGGTGAAGGATCATCCTCCTGCGGTGGTTTTGTGGATGCGAGGGATGGTGGCCAGGTCCATCAGGGTGGAGCAGAGGGATCTGGCAGGGGTGTGGAAGCAGACGCAGTGGTTCAGGTAGGCTGGTCCTGTGTAGTGTATGCCCTTGTACATGTGGGTGAGAAGCTTGAAGGTGATTCACTTCTCGACCGGTAGCTAATGGAGGGTCCTCAGGTGTTGGGAGATGTGTTCTCTGCGAGGGAAATCCAGAATGAGTCTGGCGGCGGCATTCTGGAGGAGTTGTAGTTTTTTGATGTTCCTAGTTGAGGTACTGGCGTAGAGGTTGTTGCCGTAGTCGAGCTTGCTAGTGACTAAGGTGTAGGTGACTGTCCTGCTACAGTCTTCTGGGATCCATCTGAAGATTTTTGCGAAGTTTGCGGAGTGTGTGCCAGCAGGAGGAGGCAACCGAGTTTACTGGCGGGTCATGTATAGGGAGGAGTTGATCATGATTCCTAAGTTGGGGGCGTGCTCAGTCGGTGCAGGGGGGGGGTGCTGAGGGATGTGGGCCACCAGGAGTCGTCCCAAGCTGAGGTGGCGTTTCTGAAGATGATGAGCTCAGTCTTGTTGGAGTTGAGCTTGAGGTAGCTTTCTCTCATCCAGGTGGTGACGGCTTCCATTCCTGAATGGAAGTTCCTTTTGGCCGTGTCCTGGTCTTCGGTGAGGGAAATGATGAGTTGTGTGTCATCGGCATATGACACAATGTTCATACCGTGGCTTCTGACAATGGCAGCGATAGGGGCCATGTATACGTTGGACAGTGTGATACTCAGTGGAGATCCTTGGGGGACTCCGCAGTTGACTGCTATGGGTGTGGAACGACCCACCACTGAAAGCAGAAGCTTTATCTAAAACGGAATTTGGGATCTCAGGGACTATATTGCTTTCTGCAGGTTCCCATCCAGTAGATCCAGTAGTGTTCTATACATTTGTATTCCCACATAATGGAAAGTAGTAGATCCACCCTCAAGCAGGGCAATGTCCCTCCAATAGCGGTTTCCCCAAATGAGAAAGCATATGATTTAGTGATGTTAACTCAAATGCCCGACAGGGTCTGAAAGTCAGAGAAAACCTGGGCCACTCCAGTTAGATTTCTACAGAGAACTTTTGCTTATAATATAATGTCATCAACGTATAATGAAATTGTGTGTATCACTGGCCCTATTGGCATCCCACAGGTCCTTGCCACTGTTGCGTAGGTTCTCATTATCCTAATAACACTACTGGATTTAGGTGGCAGAATCACCTGGACTGTGGGGGACTGAGTGTGAACCTGCACCATATGATACCTGTCGGCCTAATCTGGGTTTGTTCCGGCTAACTAGCAGTGCCTCATCTCCACTCAAGACGAGGGATGATTGGGGCAACCGGGCGCATGACATAAATGACTCCTCAGGGAAATCGTGGTCACTCAGATCTCATACTTTTCTCTCAGTTACATTTGCCTCACATATGCAAGGACAATCAGAGGCAGAATATAGTTGCATAAGGTGTTATTGAAGTAACTGCATCTTAGATAAGAAGGCATGTATTACAATAACTAGGACGATGATGCACAACAAGATTAAAATTGTGACAAGGAGAGTAAAACACAAAAATAACTCTACCACTGTGTCACTAGGATTGTGAAGGATAGTTCCTACCTAGGCTATGTTAGAGCACAGCATGTTAAGCTCTAATTCTGCTCTTCAGGTTCCCCCTGGGAAGATGTCATCTCTCACACCAGATCAAGAGGCCTGTAGTCTACCTAAGCAGCTGCAGCGAAGCAATCAGCATACAGTTGTGGTCATCTGGCTGGAATCTCCCTCTAACATACATGGATCAAAGTAGTGTTTTTATAATAAAACAGCTGATGTTCCAAGAACGGATCCCCATGCAAGAGGGTGTATGTTTCTGTGAACATTGGAGACAAAGCGTACCACTTTTGCCGGCAACCTATCTCACTGAGGCCTTGAGAAAAGCACAGAGTGAAAGAAATGTCTTGTTTAAGAACATAGTGCTGACCTAGGCGAAGAACAGCTAGATAGAGAAGATAAAAAAAGACTGCAAATGTGGCTACTTTTAAAATAATATAACAAAGCTAGAATAAAACATATCTAGGTTGAAGTGCACAACGGCAGGCCCAGTTTGCTGAAATCACGTATATAAAAATATAGCTAAAATGACTGCACAACACCTCTTGTCTAATATATTGCATCAGTGGTTCTAAGGCAATCACAATTAATAAGGGGGGGACAGTGGGCACCCCTGTCGAGTGCCAGGGAAAATAGAATAAGAATCTGAGATATATGCTCCAGTACCTTCTCTTGACGTAGGTGAAGTATATAACAGCTGGATCCACCATACGTAGGATGGGGGAGACCAAATCTTATTACTGTGGCTAGCATGTAGTCCCACCCTAGGGTGTCAAAAACCTGGCAGAAATCTAATAATAGGCTGCCAGGTAAAGGGTGGAGTCCATTATATGATATAATCTTCTGGTAGTAAGGGAAGTATTACAGCCAGGGACAAAACCGCACTGGTCCATCTGAATCATTTTGTGCAATATTTTGAGGAGCCTGCAGGCTAGGACCTTGCTCAGAATTTTATATTCTGTATTTAACAGCGATAGTGGTCTGTATGAGGACATGTCAGTTGGAGGCTTGCCCGGTTTCAGTATCAAAGTCACCAATGCTTGTCTAGTGATAGGGGGCAGTATTCCTTCCTCCAAAGAGGCCTTGTTCAGTCTCTCTAGCTGTGAAACCAGCCATGTTCTATAAATGGCATAAAATTTGATTGGGAGGCTGTATGTTCCCCGGGACTTATTTCGCGGTAAGTCTTTGAAAGCCTCCCGGATTTCACCTGCTGTGAGTGGGGCTGCAAGGGTTGCTTTGTCATTAGCATGTAAAAGCGGCAGGGGTAATCCCCGTACGAATGACTGGATCTCTCCAGGGCCCCCCGGGGAGGGGCTTGTATAATGCTGCATAATATCAGAATTGATACCAAGCTGCGTGTCCACATTAGCCTGCTGGGGAGTAAGTATGCCAGGACAGGAGTGGACAAATGCATGTCTCAAATTTACTGATCCAGGAGTGTGCCAGATTTATCTGTTTCGCTATTCTATGTGTGCGTTGCAGGTACGCTCTGTGGTCTATGAGATGCAGGTGCTCTGAGAGCTCTGCGTATTAAATTCTGGCCTTTTGTAAGGCCAGAGAGTAGGAGATGCCTGTCACCACCCCCCTCTTCAGAGGGCCAAAGCTGTCTTCCACTTGGGTGAGGTCTCAGATGACCGTCTTGCGGGCTCCCACTGCAGACCCTATTGTTGTTCCTCTGACCACCACCTTAATGGCCTCCCACTATATTAACGGGAAGGATGCTGTGTTAGTATTTTCTGTAAAGTATGGCTGTTGCTGTGGCCAGTGTGCTCCGGAATGTGCATCCTCTAAGATCTACGGCTGGAATCACCAGGTAGCTACTGACATGGGCACCTGCCCACAATACAGTTTCACCTTATCGGATCATGGTTCGATAGGGTTTTCCACAAATAAGTTGCATGCGTTACCTGGGCTTGGAGTGAAGTGGTGCATAAAATGCGGTTGAGGCATTCATTTAGCATGTGTGGAGGAGAATGAAACCAATATTCATGTACACCCTCATTGTGACTACGTCACACACCCAATAGTGTCCAACCCTGCACCCAGTTTTGTAATGCTTTAGTTTGTCTAATCAAACAGGTGCCCAGCAATGGGGGTGTGTGAGCGACCAACGTATGTATCAAGTACAGCATTAACATCTCCACCCAGGATCCATGGATATTGTGCCCATTCTGTCAGAACAGTAGACAGGTGTGTTACAAACACATCCTGGACTAAAATTGGGGCGTATATACTTCCCACCACCCCCCGTATTCCATCCAACATACCCAGGAGCAGCACAAACCTGCCATTTTAGTATCTCGGACATTAGGATGGACTTCAGAGCGTATCCATATTGCCGTGCTCACGTGAAAGGAGCATTTGAGGTATGGAATAAATGCCCTCTCCACTTCTTATGTAGTTTGTGGGCCTCATGATTAGTTAATTGTGTTTCCTGCAACAATATCACAGGTGTCTTACAGTGATGTAAGTGAGCTACTGTTCTATGTCACTTTTGGGTAGATACCATTCCACGCACGTTCCAGGTAAATATACTATATTGACGTACAACCAACATGTACATTCAGTCTAGCAAAGGATAATGAGTCTTACATGTACCTACGAAAAGCACACGCAAATGTATACTTCAGTCTGGGAGATGTTGTACTTATAAAAACAAAGTTCATAACAAACTCAATACTAGGTCCAGCAATAGAAGCTTGCTTGACC
The DNA here is from genome assembly GCF_031143425.1 of Pleurodeles waltl. Taxonomy (NCBI): domain Eukaryota; kingdom Metazoa; phylum Chordata; class Amphibia; order Caudata; family Salamandridae; genus Pleurodeles; species Pleurodeles waltl. The sequence goes on along the minus strand of NC_090442.1, from coordinate 855,990,076 downwards.
AAACCTAAAAAAGACAACATGTAACTAACAAAACGTTTTGTGCAATCGCCTGTGGGATAATAAGCCTTCCCAAGTGGACCATCACTCTGTGAGAGTAAACAGTTCTATTGGGAGCTGATATGCAGCCACGCTCGGGCCCACCATCTGAAAGAATCAATGTATATCTTAGTCAGGGAAAAATGAAAGACATAAAGGAGATGGACGACCCTCATTTATATATGTCTCAGGAATGGACCACCTTATATCAATTGAAATGTATCAAAGGCTGAAGTCATCGCTCAGCAGGACTCTACTGTTGAAAATTGTTACTCAGAGTCTTCAGGTTCTATCCAGGGTAATGTCAAGACTGAAAACTTGTCAAATGTGCCAATAGTGTCAGAACTCCAATCTCCTCCCCTCCTCCCGAAGCTAGTCACCTCTCCCTACCCACTACATTGTACATACTTAAAAGGGTCTCGTACTACAGATCATTCGCTGACTGTGGGATGATGAAGGGAAACAAAGCAATTCTGCCCTCAGAGTTTGAACTAAGGCACTGTCTGAGGAGGAGGCAATATGGGGAGGGGGAACAGGGAGCTCAGAAGGAGGTTGCGCACCTGAGGGCCTCCCTGTGTCCATCCAAGACCTCTTGCAGGGTTGGGACAGCTCTCCCCTGAGTTTGTCATTCTGAGCCTCGGCATCCTCTCTGCAGCGGTCTCTGCTTCTTGGGCGACAGCAATTGGGAAGTTCCTAGTCTGTTTAAGTGTGGAAAGTCTTGTTCTAGCCAATCTCATGTTGCTCTGGTGTGTCAAAGAAATCACTCCTGTGCTCGTGTACAACCCTCAGCCAAGCTGGGAACAATAATGCATAGGAGGGGCCCTCTGCTTGTAGTGGATGCTTGGCTGCCTGGAAGGAGGCTCTCTGAGGTTGTACTGAGAGTGTATAATCAGGAAAGAGGGATACTTGAGCATTGCCTATCATGACACAGGGAGCTTTCAGCACAACTCGTTTTAGTATCAAACAATCACCAGTCGCTTTGATACAAACAAAACCCACTGCCTGAGCAAATCACAGCTGGTCTAATATGATCAGTTTTAAGAGGCAGGGGATGGAAAGGTCAAAAATACCCACTGCCACTGGCAAACTGGGCTGGGTAAATCGAGGAAGTATGGTGCAAAGATAAAAACAAACAGCAAACAGCTTCTTCAAGAAACTCAATCACTGAGAAAGTGAGAAGGAGCAATTTATTACAAAGAAAGCTCCCTATGCAAACCATTTTGGAAAAGAGTGAGAAAGTTGGTAAGCTTTCTTTGTGCTGTCAAAGAGGATGCCAAGGCAGCACCAGCACTGACAAGACACCAGGCAAAGCCTGGGCCCTGACTACAAAAGAGAAACTTTCGGGCAAATGAGACACTGTTAAAGAATCAATTCACATAACTATTAGATTCAAAGTCTGAGAGATCTAGGTATGAAGAGAAAAGCAAAAGTGGCCAACCTGGATGAAGGATCTGGTCATTGCTAAACCTTTCTGTTTATTACCAAACAAGCGTACTTCAGGGAGAGAAGAAGAAACGGAGGAGCAGAAAAGGGGAAACCTTTTGAGTGGGGAAACATGACATTTATGTGCTTTAGAATGGGACAGAGGGTTTTCCTCAGTGGTGAACATTAAGGTCCGAAGGAAGTGCCTAAGATGGGCAACATTCATAAACATGCAATTCCAAAATGACTTCTGGTAAAGGTAGGAGAAAAACTCTCAGTGTTGCTAGTGCAACGCTGTGGAATCAACTCCACTCCACTATGCAACGTTTGGTAGGTCGGAAATGTTTTGAAATCACACTGAAACAAAACATAAAGACATTGTTTAATCGTAGGCTTCATTGTATTATAGCAAATATTGGAGTCCTATTGGCTCCATTGTACTATATATTGTGGTGGTTAAATGTGATTTTGGTTTTCTGTCTTATTATACTTTTATACATTTATGCACTGATATCATTGTTTGTTAGGGTGGTACCTAGAAGGTTGATATTTATCTGGCATGTGAAGTACGTATGAGACCTATAAATACAAATTAAAATTAAAATGCCTGTTGACCGCCATTAGAAGGAATGACACACTAAAGGTTCACTCTAAATCTAAAATAGTTACATAAAAACCCATGTTCATCACTCATCAATTTTCAAAAGAGACTCAAGGGACTTTAAAGATTTATAAAGTGGGAACCCATAACCCCACTGCTTTGGAGTACCCCTCTACATTCCCCAAGTGGAATATGTTCATTCAGTTCCTTAGCTGTGCAGATGCTCAGTGTTTTGCAGGAGCAGGTACAACATTTGCTTGACCCCCCCCCCCGACTATTTAAACATGTCCAATATCCTACTACCACTGTGAGCAGAAGGATAGTGGAAAATAATTATACAGAACAATGTCTTACTAAAGCCATACAAAAAAAAAGGGTTAAGACTCCTGCTATCCAAACAGGGGTCCTGGAACTCCAGGGGATCATAACACATCTTTCAGAAGTGACATAAAGGATCACCCATTAACAGATTAGACATTATTAAACGTTTTGGGAAATTGGCCCAAGATGCTTAGATGGAGGGCAGACTTCGTGAGTATTCTATTTAAAACAACAAAGGCCAAAGCGATCAAATAATCACAATACTTCTCTAACTTCTACAGACTTGAGTATCAAGACAGCAGCCTCAGTAACTCACTCATACTACCAGGAGGCTTAAGAAGAAGCAAGTGCTGTACCTGCAGCTGCAGTGAATTTTGCATAGATAGCTGAGCTATAAACAGGCCTTTCCAAAAATAACTATCAATGGTCTAGGACATTAGCCACACTGTATTTATCCATCAAATGTTTGAGGCAATGGAGCAAATGGTGATCCACTCTGACACATATTTTTGGTAATGCATAACTAAACCACTCTCACAATCCCGAAATGCAGGCTACTATCCGGAAATTGAAAGACACAGAAAATAGTTTCTGGCTAGTAAAAAACAAGGTGTTTGGAAACATGGAAAAGTAGAGAGAAAGGAACACCAAGGGGCTCGTTAAATCCCTGTTTGTAAAGCTGTTCCGAGAAATGTTGAGCTCACTTCAAATGGAGTATTATGAGGCTACTGAATAACATGTACGAAGAAAATGTGCATGAAACAGTGCTTTGCCCATTTATATTGTTCCTAAACAATTATAAAGCGTAGAAGCTGCTACTGTACCATGGCAAGCTAACATAACTCCTCACTCCACATAGCTGGAACATTGTGTTTTTTCTTGAATGAGCAGAAAAGCCGACGACCATAGATGGAAGATCAAAAAGCATGTATGCATTCTGAGTATATTTTTAGACAGGGTCAGATGCTAATCGTGCTCCTTTAGACACATCGAAGAGAAGAGCAAGAGAACCTTGGATTCGATTAAGATTTTATTAGCTTATTTAGTGGCGTATGTCAACAATATCTTGATAAGAGGTTTCATTACAGGTTACTTAATAAAAAAAATGAAGGAAGAGAGGAAAATAAAGAGAGGGACTGGAGATATAGGTGAATTAAACAAAATGGAGAAAGTGAATCCTCCTAGGAACATTACTTGAGAAAATCATTGATGCTAACCATGCAGAACCACATTTTATTGAATTCAGAAGCCAGGGGAGCATGAGCAGAATATCAAACAACTGAAATGGTGTATGAAAGAAAAACTAAGCCAGAACAAAATACAGAGCATCTGTTTTATCATTGGATGGAATACTTTTGTGCCAGATTTAAAAATAAGAAAGAGAATCCAAGATTTTTATTAAAATTACTTTCAATCAGAACTAATGTTAGATACTCCATGAACTTTAAGTAGGTTAAGTCATTTTCCCATAGATGCAAAATAGGTAAAACCTTTTGATACATGAGACCTAAGGTTACTATAGGAAATACTCCAAGCCTTTCACAAGTTAACAGTGCTGTGTATATACATTAGTTGTAGTTAGCCACATGTAAACGTAGGGCCTCAATTAGAACTAATAGCCAGTTTTATTTGAATACGTTAAGTATGACTTTGCATCACTTAAACATGGGAAGGTGAATGGTGATGGATACGTGAGTATGTAGAAAACCCAAATTGGAACTGGAAAAAGGAAAAAAACGACCAACCCAATATTTAACGCAAAAATGACAAGCAGGGCAATCTTGCTAATTAGTAAAAAAAAGTTTAAACTGAGAATCTGTTGATATAAATAGGTTGACCCAAAGGTCAATAACTGGACAGGTAGTTAGTGCTAATGAGAGGTCACCGTCACCATTCGGGTGTGCTAGGACTCAAGCAGTTTCTGCAAAGTAAGCTGAGTTGCTGCTTCACCTTTTGCATAGCCTAAGACTACAGCCTCTGTCTCTTGACAAGCGCCTCCCCTCAAAAGGTTGATTATAAAGGAAGGTCTTGTGAGAATTATGCCTACACTGAAGAAGGGGTCTGAGCTGGTCTGTATGTTTTAAATTAATGATATACATATTTAAAACTTTGCCTCTTGCCTGTAATGCATACGATATTTTTATTTGTATGATCCAATTTACAGGCCCCATCAACTGATGTCAATATTGGACCAGAACAGCAGGGCCTTGTTCGGGTTATCCTAGGCTAAGTATTTAACTGTGTTATAAGTTTATGTGAGATGATTGATACACTCAAGGAAAATGTTTGTAAGATTACCTAGGGCAGCTGATGTTGGTTTAGAAATTCAAATGTAGATGCTGACGTTAGCTTGGGATTTAGAGAACAGGCAGAAATGGGCTGATCTCATCTCCTACTTGCCACCTATCACTCAGACACTAATCATGACAGAAAGAAAAAAATCAGGACTGCAATTGGTTGAATGCAGAGACGTGGGTTATGAAAGCCTTGAGTTGGAAACCTCAACATCAAACCAACAAATATGATTTGGGTATATGGGCCCCTATGATTCTGTTTCTTATCAGGCTTGGTTTCTGTGCCTGCATGCCCCCCTGCCTCTGGAGTCTTATTGGTTAATCTTTAGCTCATTCATGTGCTGGAGGTAGTGGTTAACAGAGGGCCTTTGAACATAGATGTCTCAAATTCTATGCTCGTTAGAATATTTTGCTAAAAAAAAAACACAAAAAGTCAACCAAGGAGAGAAAAAATCTGATTACTCTGCTGGTCTGTTGCCCAGGGTCCAAAAATGTAGATGCAAAATTTCTACCTGCCAACAAAGCTTTCTGGAAATATCAACGTTATGGTCATCTGGAATTGCTTATTTGAGATTAGTTTTGTGTGTTCTGGCTCACGGATTGCTTCAGAAGAATGAAATACTTGTTTATTTGTCACTCCTTGGCTCCTGGGGACTGGGTAGTGAATGATGCCAGATTCCTTTTCCCAGGCTTGGTCCTCAACAGTGTTGATACTACAGAGTTCATATAAATCAATCTGAGCTCCAGCTTCCTTTATCATTGAGAGGGGAGAGGACTAAGCAGAAATTCAAAGAAACAGGTTCTACCACTCCACATCATGTCTGATCCCTCGTACTCTGTGAAAGCTGACACCATGCAGATCACATTTTCACTGCGGTAGGTAAACGGTCAGAGTTTCACAATAAAGAGAAGAGATTTGAACCCAAATAAGTTGACACAGTGTCCTTAGAATTAAAAGTAAAAAGTAAGAGTGAGAGCACTGCGTAAAAAACTGAATGTTGCCATTTCTGACCATACTTTGTTTTGGCTGTTTCATGACTTTTTGTACCATGGTCATAGTTTCCCCTCACTGTGCACTGAAAGAAATATGTCTTAGATCATTCTTTTGTACTTTTCAAATTTCAATTGAAAATAGTTGAATACAAAAAAAGATTTCGGGAGTCCAGGCTTCGCTTCTGTTGCCAACAGATTAATATGGAATTTGAGCTGTATTTGCTCTGTAAACAGTTAAACACTCTTGGCTTGACAAGGAGTTTTTCTAAAAAGAAACAAAGTATATAAAATGATCCTTCTCTGTGAGGACATAAGAAAACAGGAGCAGTCACTCAAATGCACAAAAACAGCACTGCTTGGTAATGAGAGTTGGGATGTGCTCATTATTAAAGCTTATAAAAGTACATTTAGGCCCTCATTGCAACCCTGGCGGTAAATCCCGCTTTCCGCCGTGCAGAAGACCACCAACATACCATTGTGGCTGCGGAATTCCGCTACAGGTATTACGACCCACAGCTCGGAATCCACCACAATACAGACACCCACACAAGTCCGCCACACCAAAGGTCAGTGATAAACTGGCGATACCAAAACTCACACCTTCATGCCAACAGGAATACGCCCACAGTATCATGACCCACGAATCAACACGGCGGTCTTTCAACCGCGGTAAACCATTGGCGGTAAACACTGCAGCACTCAAAATACACACACACGCTAACAAAACACAACCAGATTGGACAATTCTAAATACACACACTTGATACACATACACACACCACACACCCAATCCAATATAAAGCACACACCCACATCAGCCACAAACCCTTACAACCAAAAATTTGAAAGAAGGCCAGAGAGAGAGACTACCTTACACAACACCAGCATCCACAGACACACAACACCATCAATTATACAACATCCACGCACCTCAAACAACACACACCAACACATCCCCTCACACATCACAACAGACAGCACCTCCCACATCACCCACACCACATCATGGCACCTCAAAGACACCCCAGGTTCTCTGAGGAGGAGCTCAGGGTCATGGTGGAAGAAATCGTCCAGGTAGAGCCACAGCTATTCGGATCACAGGTGCAGCAGACATCCATTGCAAGGGAGATGGAGCTATGGCGCAGAATTGTCGACAGGCTTAATGCAGTGGGACAGCATCCAAGAACACAGGATGACATCAGTAAGAGGTGGAAAGACCTACAGGGGAAGGTACGTTCTGTGGTATCCAGACACCAGATTGCTGTACAGAAGACTGCCGGTGGTCCCCCACCACCTCCCCCACAACTAACAACATGGGAGGAGCAAGTCTTGGCGATCATGCATCCTGAGGGCCTTGCAGGAGTAGCAGGAGGACTGGACTCTGGTAAGGCAAATATTTACTACTTTATCCCCCCCACCCCACCTCCATGCCATCACATACTCCCACCCTCACACCCATCACCCCAACAACCCACAGATACCCCACTAACACAACCCACACATCCCAAAACCAAGCCCTGCATGTAACACCAATGCATGGACACCCATCACCAAAGCATGTCCAGTAGAGAGACTCACTCATGCCCCAAAATCACCAATCACACAAGGGCCAAGGCAATAATGCAAGCACAGGAGTATAGGGTAACTCACACATTGCAAAAAGATGGCACACACTGATACAATAACTATGCATTTACGCCCCAACAGGACCCCTACCCATCGTCACTGGACAGGAGGTGCCAGACATATCCAGTCCCCCCACAGAAGAGGCCCACAGTGACGACAGAAAGGTCTGCATGCCTGGATCAAGATGACCAGCCCGGCCCATCAGGGACCTCGGGACAGTCGGTTTCCCTGACACAGTCACAAACCACCACTGAACCTCCCCCCTCAGGAAACACCACCACAGCACCCACCCAGCAGGCCCATCTCTCTGTCCCCAGGACACGTCAATCAGCAGTGTGTCCACCACTACAGGGAACCAGGCAACCCCACTAACATAGGATGATCAGGGACCTGGGGGCAGTGGGCGCACGGTTCAGGGGACAGAGGCACAGGATAACAGGTGCGACTGAGGGAGGACAGGCCCAGGGAACCGACACTCCACGAGGCACTCTCTAACATCATGGGAGCTTACCACCATTCCCAGGAGACCATGAGCACGGTACTGGCCAAGTTTCAGGAGACCCAGCGGCTGCAGGAGGAACACTACCTGGGGATCAGGGAGGACTTGAAGTCCATCAACACCACCATGATCACCATTGCAGGGGTGCTGGCAGACCTTCTCAACACCAGGAGGGACACAGTGGCACACCAACGGGCCCCTGACACTAGCCTGGAGGATGAACAGCCCTCCATCCCTGCCGGCGCTAGTGGACAGGAGGCACCGCCACAGGAACAAGAGGCCACCAGCACCCCACCCCCTGCAGATGGAGAACCACCCTGCAAACGGTCCCTGAGATCCAGGAACAAGACAGAGAACATTGCCAAGACCCCCCCCCCCAGGAAATTAGACCCCCCTGAATGTCACCCTTCTGTCCCACTTTGACACCCTGTCCACCTTAAACTGCCATTGCTCCACTTCCTATGCCCCATTGGACAATGCACCTGTGAAACAAATAGACTGGACTCAGCCGTCGACATTCCTCCACCATCACCCCAGCCCATTTTACAACCCCCTCCACTTATTTGCACAGAAATAAACACACTTGAATCACAAAACAATCTGGAGTCAGTCTGTGCTTTCACAAATGTGTAGTTGCAATATCTCTGGAATATAGCAATGTGAATGTACTTGTTCACATACTAATGGAACACAGCTGTAGGCCAGCAGTAAACATAGCAGAGGGCACAAAGTGGGACCCAGATCTGTGCAATGGAAAGCCAAAGTAACAAGTCAGGGTCCATACACTGAGTGAAAATGACAGACTTATGCTAGCTCCAGCAATAGTATGAGATGTGGGAAGCAGTTACATCTTCTTACCTGTGTCTCACTGGAAGTATTGCATGATGATGTTGTTTTGGTTGTCGACATCTTCTTCTTCTGCCTCCTCTTCTTTACTGTCCACAGGCTCCACAGCTGCCACAAGACCACCATCTGGCCAATCCTCCTGCAGAAAAGGCACCTGGTGTTGCAAAGCCAGGTTGTGCAGCATACAGCAGGCCACGATTATCTGGCACACCTTCTTCAGTGAGTAGTATAGGGAGCCACCTGTCAGATGGAGGCACCGGAATCTGTCCTTCAGGAGACCAAAGGTGCGTTCTATAATCCTACTAGTTCGCCCATGTGCCTCATTGTAGCGTTCCTCTGCCCTTGTCCTGGGATTCCTCAATGGGGTTAGTAGCCATGACAGGTTGGGGTAACCAGAGTAACCTGCAAATGTCGAGGGACAACTGTTAGACAGACACTAATCCTTAGGGACAACCCTATACCCAGACACCTATGTCAACTGTGTTGGGACCTTGGCCTCACCTATTAGCCACACACGGTGGCTCAGGAGTTGTCCCATCACATAAGGGATGCTGCTATTCCTCAAAATGTAAGCGTCATGCACTGAGCCAGGATACTTGGCATTCACATGGGAGATGTACTGGTCTGCCAAACACACTATCTGCACATTCATCGAATGGTAGCTTTTCCGGTTTCTGTACACCTGTTCATTCCTGTGGGGGGCACAAATGCCACATGTGTCCCATCAATGGCACCAATGATGTTGGGGATATGTCCCAGGGCATAGAAGTCACCTTTCACTGTGGGCAAATCCTCCACCTGAGGGAAAACGATGTAGCTGCGCAGGTGTTTCAGCAGGGCATATAACACTCTGGACAACACATTATAGAACATTGGCTGGGACATCCCTGATGACATGGCCACTGTTGTTTGAAAAGACCCACTGACCAGGAAATGGAGTACAGACAGAACCTGCACTAGGGGGGGTTCCTGTGGGGTGGTGGATAGCTGAAATCAGGTCTGGCTCCAACTGGGCACACAGTTCCAGGATTGTTGCATGATCAAGTCTGTATGTGATTATGATGTGTCTCTCTTCCATTGTCGACAGGTCCACGAGGGGTCTGTACACCGGAGGATGCCACCATCTCATCACCTGCCCCAGCAGACGTGCCCTATGGAGGAGAACAGCGAGCAGAGAGTCATCCAACACTGAGGTATCACAATATGTTATTTGCAGAAACGTTGGTAATTCGCAATGTGCCGGTATCTGTCTGTATTCCCGGCCTAGATAGGTGTGACGCAGTTTTTATCCATCCCATGTGGCCCCCTGAAATGGAGGCTGCCTGACCTGTAAGGTGGGACGAGGGGAAATGAGGTAACTGCGCTGGCGTTGTACACCGTTGCGGTGGGCGGTCGAAGACCGCGGGCCAATTCTGCATTGGTTAAAATTGGGCCCTCTGGGTCCCAGGAGCCAATGACGATGTACGCTGGAGGTGACGGTACGCACCGCCGCGGACGTGACCACCATTTTCTGTCTGTTCACTCACTTGATACCTGACCATCAACAGGAGAGGACCTACACTGCAAGTGCTGCTGTGACCTGTGTCTGTAAGCGACGATGGCTACTGTGTCTGGGGAAAGGGCCCCTGCCTTCACTTCGGAGAAGTTGGAGAAACTAGTGGATGGGGTCCTCTCCCAGTACACGCAACTGTATGGTAGTCGAGACAAACAGGTGAGTACACTGTGAGCATGCTGCGTGGGCAATGCCTGTTTTGAGTGGTGTGGATGCAAGATACATGGGGGGGCTGAGGCCTGCATGTGCGGATGGTGAGTGTATGTGCATCAGGGCATGGGTGGGAACTGGTGGGCAATGAGTATGACAGTCCGGCCGGGTGAGTAATTTCCTTTCCTCCTGAACCATTCCTCTAGGTCAGCGCCCACCAGAAGAAGGGTATTTGGCGTGCCATCGCCAAGGACGTCCGGACCCTGAGGGTCTACCACAGACAGAGCACCCACTGCCGTAAAAGATGGAAGGACCTGCGCCGCTGGAGCAAGAAGACTGCGGAGGCCCAGCTGGGGATGGCCTCTCAACATGGAAGGGGTGCCCGTCGCACCAAGGTCCGTTGTGAGGCAGGCTCTATGGCACCCTAACCCAACTAGTGGTAATAGCCATCTACACCGAGTCAGGCTCCTGTGACTTCCAGGTGTGCAGCAATTGGGCTTAGGCCTCGTACCCCATGTGCATGTGAATTTGCTAGGAACTGTTAGTGCATGGCGTAGTGCAGAGGGGTGCTCCCTGTGTGTTGTGTCCGCCAACCGTAGTGGTGTTGCATGCACTGAACATGTTTTTCTTCTGTCTTTCCCCCTCTTTTTGTTTTGTCTCCAGGTTCTTGTGTGCAATAGCATCATCTGGCAGAGGAGCAGTGGAGGAGCTGCAACCCACTTGGCCCTGGAGGGTGTAGCAACGGAGTCTGAAGCCACCAGTGGGACGGAGGGCGAGGGGAGCTCCACGACAGGGACAGGAGCATACACCAGTGACAGCGAGTCCTCCTCTGATGGGAGCTCCCTTGTGGTGGTGGGCACCTCTGTGCCCACCGCATCAACAGGTACAGTCGCCACCCCCCCACCAGCACCGCCCTCCCAGTAGCCCCTCAGCGTGTGTCCCGTGCCCGCTCACCCACGAGGGTGGGCGTCTCCTTCGCACCCGGCAACTCAGGCCCTGCCCCAGTCAGCCCTGCTGCCCTCAGTGAGGAGGCTATTGACCTCCTCCGGGGTGTTGAGAGGCATTTGCAAAAAACTAATGCATACCTTTGCATTCATTCTGGGCAGGCGGCCCAACAGAGAGCATTTCAGTCTCTGGCCTCAGCACTGATGGCAGCCATTGTCCCTGTGTCCAGCCTCCCCCCTCCAACTTCCTCCACCCGGACCCAATCCCCTGTACCTCAGCCTATCCCAAGCACACCATCAGACCAGCATGCACACTCATCAACACACAAGAGTGGACATGGCAAACATAAGCACCACACATCCGACAAGCACTCACACAAGCACCATCCCCATGCAGACACAGCAACATCCGCTGCCTCCACTGCGTCCCCCTCCTCCACATCCTCCTCTCCCCTGTCTCGTCTCCACTCACACCTGCATGCACTACATCCTCAGCCACTACCTCCATCACCAGCACGCCCATCACCACACACCGCTCACGTGCAATCACCACCCCATTACCATGCACACATCCCCAGTGTCTTCTCCCAGTGTGTCTGTGAGCCCTCCATCCAAAGTACACAAACGCAGGCACACACCCACCCAACAGCCATCCACCTCACAACCTGCCTCCGGCCCATGCACCTTCACCCAAATTCAGCAGACGTACACCTCCTACAACCACTACCTCTTCCTCCACTCCCAAACCCACTCCATCTTCCCGTCCCAGTGTGTCTAAAAAACTTTTCCTGGCAAACCTTGACCTCTTCCCTTCACCTCCCCCCGTCCTTCCCCTAAGGCCAGGCTTTCCAGCTCCCAGCCCAGCACCTCAGCCACCAAATCCCCAGGCACAGTGGTGTCAGCAACTGCGGGGTCATTGAGTGCGCCAGCCATCAGGGTTGCCAGTGTGCCACGTAGCGAGGGCAAGGACATTCCGCCACCTGCCAAGGTGAAGAAGATGCCCATATCCCGGAGGGAGAAGACGCACCTACCAGCCACCAAGGGCTCCGACAAAACAAAAGGGGATAGTGGCAAGACACCTGCGGCACCATTAAAGGTGGGGAAGGGACAAAAGCAGAAAAGCAGGTCAGGACAGGGCACGGTGGCACCGACTGAGAGACTAGTGTCACCCCTTCGATCCACGACAAAACCAACCTGTACGGCAGCGAACACCGCAAGATGCCCCGCCACCTGCACGGCCACCTGCACAGCCACCTGCACCACCATCGGCATGTCTGCAGCCTCAGCGACAGTCCCCAGCATCTTCCCCGGTGGGCAGCCGTCCGAGGCTGCAGGAGACGTCCTGCTGTGTCCCTCAACAGGTGCAGACCCATGCACCACCGCCAGCACTGCCGCCACAAACACCGCTGTAAGCACCGCCACCAGCCCAGCGACGTGCTCGGACAGTAGCACCACCGCTGACATGGCTACCATCCCCAGTGGTCAGTCGTCTGAGGCTGGAGGAGCCACAGCAGTGTGGGTATGTCTCTGCCTCCATGGCGTATCATGCTACCTGTTCCTAAGCAATCTCGTGGCACATACACCCAGGTGTGGGAATGGGACCGGCCACACTGCATGCTGAGCACTCTGGGCACAATGTCCCCTCCAGAACCAGTGGAGAATCACATCCACTTCCTCAGTCCTTGGCAGGATGAAGCACTCTGGGCACAATGCCCCCTCCAGAACCAGTGGAGAATCACATCCACTACCTCACTCCTTGGCAGGATGAAGCACTCTGGGCACCAGGCCCCCTCCAGAACCAGTGGAGAATCACATCCACTACCTCAGTTCTTGGCAGGATGAAGCACTCTGGGCACCAGGCCCCCTCCAGAACCAGTGGAGAATCACATCCACTACCTCAGTCCTTGGCAGGATGAAGCACACTGGGCACCAGGCCCCTCCAGAACCAGTGGAGACTGTTATACACTTGAGAGACTGTGGCTTTGCACTCCCCAGGATAAAGCAGTGGGTAAATCACCCACTGTAAAGACTTGAGAGACTGTGGCTTTGCACTCCCCAGGATAAAGCAGTGGGCAAACCACCCACTGTAAAGACTTGAGAGACTGTGGCTTCGCACTCCCCAGGATAAAGCAGTGGGCATGGACCCCCTCGAGCAGCAGTGGCGTTCTGCCTTCATCCGGCTGAGGTGCCCCCCCTTCCCCTTGAGGTGCCTGTTTATTTTCTATCTGATGCCCCTGCAGTGTTCTCTCTGTTTCAAGTCAGGTATCTTGTGTGGGCTTCACCCATGCATTTTGGGACCACTGGTCTACGGACAATGATTGGTACACTATCCGGACTTGTGTATTTGGTGTACATATTTGTATATACTAAATTTTGAACTTCCAAAATCAGATTTTTCATGATTACAATCATTACAATCATTTAATTTTGTCCTTGCGTTCTTCCAGGGGGTGAGGGGGTGTATATGTAATGTTGCTGCATGTATTTGTGTGTATGTTGTTGTGGGTGAGGGTGGGGATATTGCGTGTTGCGTGTGTGTGTGTCACTCTCTTTTCCCACCACCCTCCCCTGTGTTGTAGGTGCAGTACTCACCGTGGTCGTCGACTGCGTCTATCCTGCTCCTAATAGAGCAGGAGGAAGACTAGCATAGGCAGTACGTGTAGTCTGGGCTCCATGGCATCCTGGTTCCTCGTTGGGTGTCGAGAGGTGAGTGGTTTCCCTTCTGTGTACTGTTTCCACCGTGCTTTTGATAACATTGGTTCAGCCCTGGAAAAGGTGGCGGATAGGCCTGGTTTGATACGGTGGGCGGTACTTTGTCCTCCACCTGTCTGTTGGCCGTGACCGCTGCGGTGTTTGTTTCTACCACTGTGTCGGTCGGATCCTGAATTTGTGCTTCTCTAGATCAAACAATCCTGAAATATACTTTGGATGATGTGATTTCTGTTCCTTGTATCCTCATTGTTTTACATAACATTTCCCACAGACTGATGTACACATGCATGATTCATTGTCTTTGTATAAAGTGTATATGATGTATAGTGCTCTGACACTTCCTACATTAGAAAAAGTAGCTCTAAAGAACAAATGAAATGCATGTGGGAGAGGGCCTCCAGGGAAATAAGGGGCACTGTTGGAGGGTGGCAGTAAGGGAGTCAGTGGAAAAGGTCATGGGGGTGCATCAAAAAAGAGGGATTCACCAGGTGCCACCAACGTTAAAGGCAGCCCTGGGTCAGAGTGAGTAAATGATGTAAATGTGCTTGCTAATTGGAACAGGGCATAATATCATTCTGCATATCACACACAGAGTTCTTCTAGTTCAGCCAGCATATTGTTCCCAAGCTATTGAAATGACAAAAGATGACAATTTGAAAAAACGGGCCCCTGATTTTCTTCCTTTATTCATTGGTGTTAGTTTGACATTTGCCAAACATACAATCCAGCATGCTCAGAAAACTGGTCATATTCAGTTTGTATATTAGCTCAACAACTCAGGTTATATGATTGACATAAGTCTTAGTGACTAGTCAATGTTCTCTGTGATCAATGTAAAAGCATAATTCAGAATTAGCATGCTTAATGTATGCCAGTGGTTGTAGGTGGTGGGTACTTGCACTTATTTTTGATAACCAAGACTTGGCCATCATCACACTTTGACCCGGCATGAGAGAGAGAAAAGCAGAAAAGGGACAAAGAATGAACAGAAGTACAGAAAAACATTGACAATGCAGGGAAGAATAAAATCCTGCAATAGTGAGATGCTGAGATGGGAAGTGTAGGGTGGCGGAAGAAAGAGGCATGAGATGGAATCAAGACCAGGAAACTTTGGTATTTGGTAACACAGCATTTGACAGAGTTGGTGGTGGCTTCAAACAAAAATGTTGACATGGTAGAGTAATTATTCATAAAAAACGTCTAGTAACCTAAGCATTAGAGAGGGCGGTGGATGATCTCAGCCTTTGAGTTGAACATAAGAATTACATTAGTGTCTGATATACACCTTAGTTATGTCACGTAGGCTCTTATTATTCTAATGAGACTACTGGAGTTTGAGCGGCAGAATCGCCTATGGTGTGGAAGACTGAGTCTGACCCACTACAGGTGACACCTATCGCCTTCATCCGAGTTTTACTCCGGCTAACTAGCAATGCCTCTTCTCTACCCAAGGGCAGTGATGATTGGGCAGCCGAGCGCATGACATAATTGATTTGTCAGGGAAACCGTGGTCACTCAGGTCTCATCAGTTTCTCTCAGTTACATTAGTCTCACATACACAATGACAGAGGCAGTATATGTTTCAATAATATTTTAATGAAGCAACTACATCTTAGATAGCAAAGCATGTGCCGCAATAACCAGGATGATACAGCATGACAAGATTACAATTGTGACATGGAGAGTAAAGCATAGAAATAACGCTACCATATTGTCACTAGAGTCAATAGACTAGTTCCTACCTAGGCTATAACAGAGCAAAGTGTGTTAAGCTCTAATTCTGCCCTTCAGGTTCCTCTGGGAAGACATCTTCCCATATACCTGAGCAAAGGCCTGAAGTCTGCATAAGCAGCTGTAGCAAAGCGTTCAGCAATCAGCATACAGTTGTGGTTCTCTGGCTGGAATCTAGTGGGAGGAAAAAGTACGTTCCTGCAGCATGTAACAATCTTCGAGACCGAAACAACGGAAGCTATTCTGGCTCACATCCCACAACAGTCCTCACCACTGAGGAGAGCATAGCTGCTGTTTGAAAGCACTAATCTAGGGAAATTATAACTCCCTTCAGATAACAAGCCAAATTCACTGCAGACGCGTTACACGCCCCATGCAAGGACAGCTGTTTACAAACCATCGAATGGCTGACAGAAGTCTTGCATTTACTACCGTTGAGAAATACTTTTTTCATGCCACTGAGACATTTGTATGAGAAGGGTAGCTCCCACACCTCATGGATGTAACTATCTCCCAGCCTTTCATATCTGCCTACTGGAATGTGTTTTAAACAGGATGTGAATTGTAGAGTTGAGATAGGCAGATTAATGACACTGTGTATTAACCACTCAGCAGATGGTATTTCAGCCACAGTAAAAGGCAACTTTTCTAACTTTTTGATGTTTAGCATGACATAAGTCACTTCTTGCTTAGCCATTAGTTGTTGTTGTCGCATTAAATTAAATGCTGAAAATATGTCCCTTGCGCTAACGTGTTGCCAGGGAACGCCACCTGTCTTCAGTGTTTGAAATGTCCAACCCAACTGCATAATGGACCTTAGTTGACTCAGTCCATGGTGTAAGGAAGACATATCTGTTTGTATGATGTCTATAGCAGAAGAGACAATGTTATTTAAGGTGTATATCCGGTCGGACAGGGTATTAATCCCATTATCTACAACAGCTAATGCCTTCTGTAAGTTTTCCTGGTCTATTTGCCTTAACCAGGCAGCGGCTTCCTGTTGGGAAAGCATCCAAATTTCATTATATACTTCATATAAGGAGCGTTTTCAGCATTGTTTTCTGGGGCCTTACAGAAAGTCCTGTAAATCAGTATTATTAGACAGGAGACTGAGGTATTCTCTAACTGCATCTAATGAGGAACTCTTTGACCATTGCTGTCATAGTTTCCCTACACTGTATGTTGTTAGTATACCCGCATGTTTGGATGGTATATAGCGAGGGTCAGGCCTACCAGTTCTAAAAACCCCCATGGAGTTTATAAAACGTTTATGACACCCATTGGTATCTATTGGCCACAATAACCACCTACCAGGACGTGACAGTGAAGCATTAACCGTGCCATTCTGGACCCATTCATCGAGCTGATCCTCAGTTGCATTTATATATTTTTGCCATTTATGAAATTTTGCGGGTACAGGAATATTAGGCGTGTTCAATTCCTTAATCTTTACTAAGCCTAAACAACTTGCTTGTTGTACAGTGTCATTTCAAAATATCATTTGAACAGTTATCAGGGATGCTCTAAATAAAGCTTCCTTCCCCCATATTTGCCGATGTCTAGTTCCCCGCACACTTTTTAAGTCAATCGACTTCAACCAATATTCAAAGCCTTCTATAGTCAACCCGGGAAACAAAGGAATCTGAATAAATACATTTCATATTTGTCAATAATATGTGGACATTTTCTGTCAGTGGCAATTTAAAATAATATGACTCAGCATTTTTAACATCGTGCCCAGAGAAATCTGTAAACATTTCAGAGTATGTTTTAGAACTCCCTTGAGGTGGAGTTGGACAATGTTCCCATTGTGTATAATTAAAAACAGTCTTTGGGGTATTTGCTCTGTGGATGAAATGGTGCCCATAATAATTATAGCAAAACATATCACCATAATTTTCTTTAGATTGATAAACATCTTCGTTTTCAAATACAGTATAATACTGCAGTTCAGTCATCATAGAATCAACTTTTTTCACATCCCAATCATCAGAAACAACTCCGGGTATTATTATATCGTTCATTGAAAGTTGAAACACATATGGTATTTGAATGACCTCTGTGGGGCTGTATATATCAAATGTTACTTTATCCCAAATAATCCCATCAGGAATTGGTATGGCAGAAATGCTCACAAAAGAGAAGTCTCTGCAGACCTTGTGTGAAGAAAAATGTGGTTTTAGGACCATATCCACTAGTTCAACGGTTGATTTTTCAGGAAGAAAATGACCATGAATTAACAAAAAGAATGTTATAACAAACCCAATCCAAAGCAGAAAAGCCAGTCCAGTCAAAGAAAGCCACAGATAGTTCCATGGAAGAATAAAGTAAGTTGTTTTAAGCCAATTTATCAGCCTACATGTTCTTGACAGTTCAGGTGTCAAAGAGGTGAACAAGTCCAAAACGTTGTCGTTGATGATGGCAAAATATCCAAAAGCAGTTTGTGCAAAAACTGGAGCCGTATTTGTAGGTGGAGTGGGTGTTTCTTGCGATGGCTCAGACTAAATGACGCCATCTGTCTGTGTTGAAGTTGTGTCAAATCAATCACTTATTTCTGGATTGTTTGATGTCAGTGGAACTAATGCAAGATCATTTTCTACCTTCCCCAAGCTCGGAGAGGTGTCAGAGTTGCTGCTTACAACTTGTTGAGGAACTTCTTGACCAGTAGTCAGAGGGATTTGGGAGCTACTGGCTGTTCCTTTTGGTCGGCTGTGCAGAATCGGCCACATGGTGTAACTTGACATTGTCGATAGATACAAAGCGGTTTTCTTTGGCACCTGCCAACGGTGGTAGAATGATAGTTCTGGTACCGTATATTCCCAAAACTGGGACTGGTGCATTATAAGAAGGACCAAATTCCTTTTTCACAGCAACCTTTTCACATACTAGATCCCCAACTTTAGGAATCCAGCCTGTAGGTCTTACAGGTACATCCTTAATTCCTGTGGAGGCAGCACTGGCAGAAGCGTTGTCATCACGGAACTGTTGCAATTCCTTTATGTTCATTTATGTCAAAGGGTGTTTCTGCCGCCTCCACGCTGGGACCATCAAGATCTGGACATACATTTGAGTTCCGAGCAGGCACTCATAGGAAGTACCATCCCCCCAAGGACCTTCTAGGCAGATTGTTAAGTGCTCTCTGGACTCCATACAGGTGATTAAGCCAATTATCACTCGTACCTAAGACTCTGGCTGTTAAGGATTGCTTTAAATAATGGTTTAATCGCTCCATTACACTATTTCCCTCGGGATGAAATGGAGACGAGTACTGGAGTTGGACCCCGAATGAAGCCATGGTGTCCCTGAATGCCCTTTAGGGGAAATCAGGGCCCTGGTTCGAGTGGAAAGCCACAACTGCATATGTACCGATAAAGACTCACAAATCTTTGATAACAGTCCGAGCGTCAGCCAAGCGTTGTGGCCACACCCATAGAAATCTGGAGCAGGAGTCAACAGCGACTAAGAAGTATTTGAATACACTGTCCGGTGTTAGCGAACCACAATGGTCCAAGTACACACATTATAAAGGTTTGTTAGAAATTAGAAGGGATGTCTGCAGTGGGCGCTTAGCAGTGGAAACTTTAATTTGTTGGCAGATGTCACAACAAAGGACATAGTGGTTGGCTTCTTTGTATAGGCCTGGTCACCAATAACAGGCTTGTAACAATGATATTGTAGCCGCCACACCAGCATGGGCAGATGCTACCCCCTCATGCGTTACTTTCATCAACTCTGGTCTTATATTTTTGTTTGGAATATCTCAAACCCCTACGCGTGGTATCTTAACCTCAGCGTTCAGGCAGCCTCCCATTCGGTAGGAATATTTAGCAGAAAATGCTTTTAGATAGGGTGAACAATCAGCCGTAGCTTTCACGGCAGCCCATATGTCTTTGTCTGGTTTCGCACCTAAGCGGGATACTGCAGCAACAGTGGTAGTAGCTACTGCTGACTTTGCGGCTTCATCAGCCAGTGTAGTCTCAGCAACGTGTATTAGAACAAGCTGGTGTCCAAGTGTATGTACAACATGGACATTTGGTAACGTTTCCTTCAGATCCGGTACTTTCACCCACAGAAGTCTGTTTAATGGTGTTGCCTTTAGAATCTCTAACCCCATTTTGGCACCAATAATGCAGGTATGCTTTAAAGGACTGGACACAAGAAAATGAATCACAAACAATCAGTGTTAACTGTGCAGGATCCGTGTGTTCCAGTGCCATCACCAGAGCCTTTAGCTCTGCCAATTGTGCTGTGCAATCCCCTAGGGTTTGCAAATATGTATGGTGGGGGCCAAATTTATTATGCTCCATGTAGCCACTTATGACTGTGCAAGCAGTGGAGTATTGATGCTTTGTGCCAATTGCAGGTTACGTTGAGCCATCAGGGTACATGACTCTTTGATACTGATCAATAGGCAGTGTGTTTGCTGAAACTGGGTATTCTAGTTCATATTGCAAAAATTCTTAAGTTTGTAATTTTGGGTCAAAAATGTAGTCTACATTAGTGGCTGTCAAAGACGTGGCCCATTTTATACAAGGTGGATGTAATGCTTTAGCATTTGGAACGCTGGCTTTGGTGACAGCCTCAAGAGCTGGGATCGGCAAAACAACAATGATGCATTTGCCCTGGGCCAGAGGTCTTTCTTTAATGACAGCCATCTGAACAGCAGTGAGAATTTTCTCAGTGGGAGCAAAGTGTTGTTCTGCTGCTGAGTACAAATGTGATTTGTATGCAATTGAGACGGTCTCACCCTCATTAAACATTACATAGGTGAAACCAATGGCACCAGAAATCACTGTGATGACCAAGTGTTTTTTGTTGTCCCTTGTGTGTAAATGTTGTGCTGCAAGCTTATCTGTCTGCAGGTCTCTGAGAATGCGTGTGCTCGACTGTCCAAAATGTACTTGAAAAGTCAAAGGTTTTATGCATGATGAGTCAGGAATGTAAATTCTGCCAAAATTTAGGAAACCCAATAGAGATTGGAGTTTTTTAATGGTATTTGGAGGTTGTAATTGTGCGCATTTTTCCAAGAATTGTGGCGCTAGGCACTTTCCTTCACTCAAAAGCTCATTTCCCAGGAACAGGACGCTGAGGAAGGCTATTTTTTTTTTTTTCAAATTGAATTTGTAGCCAAATTCAGCAAAACCCACATCAATGCGGGCTACCCGTCTTAAATGTTGCACCAATTCATCATCCGTGAGATAGATATCATCTACATAGGACAATGCTTCAGGTTCATGGCATAAGGAAGACACATCTGTTTGTATGATGTCTATAGCAGAAGAGACTGTGGGGGTCATTCCAACCCTGGCGGTCGGTGTTAAAGCGGCGGCTAACCCGCCAACAGGCTGGCGGTTAAAAAATTTGAATTCTGACCCTGGCGGAAACCGCTAACAGAGACTGCCACTTTAACACTCCGACCGCCACGAAGGGACAAACAAACAGCGCGGCGGTCACCGCCAACAGACAGGTGGCAGACAATGTACCGGCCACCCTATCACAACCCACCAATCTGACACCTTTTCCGGGGCGGTAGCCCCGCCGATAAAAACACGGCGGAAACAGATATTTAAAACGGAAAACGCTCACCTCCATACACCCCACGAGGAATCTGGACACCGGAACTACACATCCTCCCAGCTATTGTATTCCTGCTCCTCTACCAGGAGCACGAACGCCGGCGCAGAAGACAACGGTGAGTACTGCACCTACGACACAGGGGAGGGGGGAGCAAAAAATATTACGGGCACACACATACGCGACACCCCCACCCCCACCCTCACCCACTACAACACACACATCAATGCATAGCAATACATCACAGTTACAACCCCCAAACCCTCCGGAAGAATGCAAAGACAAAAGGAAATGATTATAAAAAATGGTTAATATTGTAAGGCTGAGTATAAAATATATCAAACTTCTATAAATATATACACATAAATTGTCCTGTCCGATATGGGTATCAGCCATTGTTCGTGGGCCACTGGGCCAAAAAACATGGGCAAAGCCCACACAGGATACCTGCCTCCAACGGAGAGAACACTGCAGGGGCATCAGATAGAAAAACTACAGGCACCTCAGGGGGAAGGGAAGGGGGGGGGCACCTCAGCCAGATGAGTCCACGACGCCAGATCCACGAGGGGCCTCCATGGCCACTGTTCAATCCTGGGGAGTGCAAAGCCACAGTCTCACAAGTCCAGACAGTGGGTGGCTTGCCCACTGTGCCATCCTGGGGAGTGCAAAGCCACAGTCTCACAAGTCTCTACAGTGGGTGGGTTGCCCACTGTGCCATCCTGGGGAGTGCAAAGCCACAGTCTCACAAGTAGATGACAGTCTCCACTGGTACTGGAGGGGGACTAGTGCCCAGAGTGCTTCGTGCAGCCATGCCCGACACAGATGCGGGCCTGCCCCTTCCGCCAATGGGCCAGCGGTTCATGAGATGAAGGGCCCAGCGGAGCGGTGCTTGAGATGAAGGGCCCAGTTCAGCGGTGCTTGAGACAGCAGTGCCCAGCGGAGCGGTGCTTGAGATGAAGGGCCCAGCGGAGCGGTGCTTGAGATGAAGGGCCCAGCGGAGCGGTGCTTGAGATGAAGGGCCCAGTTCAGCGGTGCTTGAGACGGCGGTGCCCAGTTCAGCGGTGCTTGAGACAGCGGTGCCCAGCGGAGCGGTGCTTGACTTGGGGGGCACAGTTCAGCGGTGCTTGAGACGGCGGTGCCCAGTTCAGCGGTGCTTGAGACAGCTGTGCCCAGCGGAGCGGTGTTTGAGATGAAGGGCCCAGCGGAGCGGTGCTTGAGATGAAGGGCCCAGCGGAGCGGTGCTTGAGATGAAGGGCCCAGTTCAGCGGTGCTTGAGACAGCGGTGCCCAGCGGAGCGGTGTTTGAGATGAAGGGCCCAGCGGAGCGGTGCTTGAGATGAAGGGCCCAGTTCAGCGGTGCTTGAGACGGCGGTGCCCAGTTCAGCGGTTCTTGACTTGGGGGGCCCATTTCAGCAGTTCTTGACTTGGGGGGCCCAGTTCAGCGGTTCTTGACTTGGCGGGCCAAGTTCAGCGGTTCTTGACTTGGGGGGCCCATTTCAGCGGTTCTTGACTTGGGGGGCCCAGTTCAGCGGTTCTTGACTTAAGGGGCCCATTTCAGCGGTTCTTGACTTGGGGGGCCCAGTTCAGCAGTTCTTGACTTGGGGGGCCCATTTCAGCGGTTCTTGACTTGGGGGGCCCATTGCAGCAGTTCTTGACTTGGGGGGCCCAGTTCAGCGGTGCTTGAGACGGCGGTGCCCAGTTCAGCGGTTCTTGACTTGGGGGGCCCAGTTCAGCTGTTCTTGACTTGGGGGGCCCAGTTCAGCGGTTCTTGACTTGGGGGGCCCATTTCAGCGGTTCTTGACTTGGGGGGCCCAGTTCAGCGGTTCTTGACTTGGGGGGCCCAGTTCAGCGGTTCTTGACTTGGGGGGCCCATTTCAGCGGTTCTTGACTTGGGGGGCCCAGTTCAGCGGTGTTTGAGACGGTGGTGCCCAGTTCAGCGGTTCTTGACTTGGGGGGCCCAGTTCAGCGGTTCTTGACTTGGGGGGCCCAGGTCAGCGGATCTTGACTTGGGGGGCCCATTTCAGCGGTTCTTGACTTGGGGGGCCCAGTTCAGAGGTTCTTGACTTGGGAGGCCCATTTCAGCGGTTCTTGACTTGGGTGGCCCATTTCAGCGGTTCTTGACTTGGGGGGCCCAGTTCAGCGGTGTTTGAGACGGCGGTGCCCAGTTCAGCGGTTCTTGACTTGGGGGGCCCAGTTCAGCGGTTCTTGACTTGGGGGGCCCAGGTCAGTGGATCTTGACTTGGGGGGCCCATTTCAGCGGTTCTTGACTTGGGGGGCCCAGTTCAGCGGTGCTTGAGACGGCGGTGCCCAGCGGAGCGGTGCTTGACTTGGGGGGCCCAGTTCAGCAGTTCTTGACTTGGGGGGACCAGTTCAGCGGTGCTTGAGAGAAAGGGCCCAATGCAGCGGTGCTTGAGATGAGTGTCCAGGTCAGCAGTACCGACCATGCTATGGATGTCATTCGCCACCTGACATGTGGCTGGCGGGGCCTTCCGGCCCATCTGTGGATTGGCTTGCGGGGCCCTCCTGGGCTGCAGTACCGGGCCTCTGGGTGTCCTCCTGCACACCTGGGATGGGGCTGGTGGGGACCTCCTCGGCAGCTGGCCTGCTGCCGGACTTGTCAGGCGTGCTGCCCTTCCCACCCTTCCCTGCTCGTCTGTGGCCCTTTCCAGACTTTGGCGGTGTGCCAGGTGGCACCCCACTTCCTGACGGAGCCAGGGTAGGGCCTTTGGACCCTGCAGTCTTTGGCCTCTCGTGCTGGGCACTGGCAATCCTTGCTTGCTTTTCCGGGGGTGGGCTGCCCGTGTCTTGGCTCCTAGATGAACTAGCTGGCCTTGAGGGTGGGGGACTCCACAGTCCTTGGACAATTGTCTTTATAGGTCCAGGTTTTGTGGTGGCTGAGGTGCTAATTGGAGTCCTATGAGATGGATGGGGTGGGGGAGTTGTTGGAAAGAGGTCAAGTTTGGAAAGGAAAAGCAATTTAGAAAGAGAGGGACGGGTAGGTGTAGTGGGTATGGGAGTGGAGGAAGAGGATGTGGTTGTAGGAGAGTGAAGTCTGGTGTCTTTGGGTGCAGGTGCTTGGGCTGGAGGCTGTCGTGAGGTGGATGGCTGTTGAGTGGGTGGCTGCCTGCGTTTGTGTGGTTTGGAAAGGGGGTGACAGACACACTGGGAGAGGACACAGGGGACGTGTAAATGGTAGTGAGGGTGGTGACTGCACGTGTGCGGAGTGTTCTGGTGGGTGTGCTGGTGATGGACATAGTGGCTGAAGATGTTGTGCATGCAAGTGTGAGGGAGACGTCACAGGGAGGGAGGAGGGAGACGAGGAGGAGGGGGACACAGAGGAGGCAGTGGATGTTGGTATGTCTGCATGTGGATGTTGCTTGTGTGAATGCTTGTGTGATGTGTGGTGCTTATGTCTGGATGAGCTTCCCTTGGGTGTTGAGGTGTGTGCAGGCTGGTCTGATGGTGTGGCTGGGATAGGCAGAGGTACAGGGGATTGGCTCTGGGTGGAGGAAGTTGGAGGGGGTGCACCTCCCTTTCTACACCCTGGATGGCATTCAAAAGGGTAGACTGCCCAACAATGATGGTCCTCAGGAGGTCAATGACCTCCTCACTGAGGGCAGCAGGGGTGACAGGGGCAAGGCCTGAGATGCCCACCTTCCTGGGTGAGCGGGCACGGGGTGAACGCTGAGGGGCTGCTGGGAGAGCGGTGCTGGTGCGCTGGGTGGCGGCTGTACCTGTTGTTGCGGGGGGCACGGATGTTGCCGCCACCACAAGGGATCTCCCTTCCGAGGACGAGTCGCTGCCACTGACATCAGCACCAGTCCCTGCTGTGGAGCTCCCCTCGCCCTCCGTCCCACTGGTGTACTCTCAGTCCGTTGCATGGCCCTCCAGGGCCATGTGGGATGCAGCTCCCTCGTGCTCCGATGCCACTTCTCCTCCGCCTGATGATGCTAATGCACACATGAACAGGAAGACCACAAAAAAAGGGGGGGGGAGAAATAAAGACATGTTGAGTGCATGCATAGGCGACACCGTTGGCGGAGAGGACAGACACAGAAGCCCCCTGCACTACGCCGCACACTTGGGGTCCACTACTCAATCCGTGGGACATGGCCTACAAGCCTATGGACGACAACTGCACACATAGATGACACAGGGTCATGGAAACCTGTACTTTGGGACCCTACAGAGGTGGGGGGCGGGGGCACAGGGCCATGCCTTATGGAGGGGCCTAGCCTACAGATATCGCCCTGGTCTAGGGATACCCACAGCCCTCCTCCCCCGCCCAGACACCTCCAGTGCTCGCAAAGTCAGCAGAATGAGAGTGTACTCACCCCCTTGTGTCTGCTGTGATGTCCTCATGCGCCCATCCAAATCGGGGTAGGCCACCGCCAAGATCCGGGACATCAGGGGGGTCAAAGTGCAACTGGCACCCCTCCTATGTTGGGAGGCCATCCCCAGCTGAGCCTCCGCCGTCTTCCTGCTCCAGCGGCGGATGTCCTCCCACCTCTTCCGGCAGTGGGTGCCCTGTCTGATGTGGACCCCCAGGGTCCGGACGTCCTTGGCGATAGCACGCCAAATATCGACTTTCTGGTGGGCGCTGACCTATGTGACATGTCGGGGAGAGAAAAATTGTCATCACCTTCTGCATGCTCGATGTGAGTGGCCCCCCATCCCCACCCTTGCCATGTGGCACATGCTCTCATCTGTCCTTTGATGCATGCCTCAATCGGTCCCCTCCCCCCCATCTTTCATCCACCCCACTCAACACAGACATAGCCCATATAACATGCTCCCAGTGTACTTACCTGTTGGTCTGGAGGACCGTAGAGTAGCGCATACTGGGGGAGGACCCCATCCACCAGTTTCTCCAACTCCTCCGTGCTGAAGGCAGGGGCCCTTTCCCCAGTTGCATGAGCCATTGTCGCTTCCAGACTGAGGTCACAGCAGCACTTGCAGTGTAGGTCCTCTCCTGTGGAAGGTCAGGTATCGAGTGATTAAGCAGATAGAAAATGGCGGTCACGCCCGCGGCGGTGCGTACAGCGGCGGTGCGTACCGCGACCTCTGGCGCACATCGTCATTGGCTCCTGAAACCCATAGGGATCAATGTTAACCAATGTGGCTTTGCGCCGCAGTCTTCGACCGCCTACCGCCACAGTGTGCCAGGCCAGCGCATTGACCTCACATCCCACTGTCGCACTTCACAGGTCAGGCAGCCGCCATTTCAAGGGCCCAAATGGCTTATTTTCTACTGCGTCACACATACCTAGGCCTTGCATCGACACTCATACAAGCCATACAATGCATTGGGAATCGTGTTATGTACAAGCTGTGGGAATGTACCTGTGAGTTGATTGACTCTGTGCTCGCTGTTGTCCTTCATAGGCACCATCCGCTGGGACATGCGAGGAGATGGAGGAATATTCCCGTGTACAGACCGCTGGTAGACCTGTCGACAATGGAAGAAAGACATGTCATACTAACATACAGGCTTGACCGAGCCACTATACAGGAACTGTGTGCCCAGCTGGAGCCAGACCTGATGTCACCCATCCGCCAACCCACAGGGATCCCCCCTCTAGTGCAGATTCTGTCAGTATTCCATTTTTTGGCAAGTGGGTCATTTCAAACAACAGTGGCCATCTCATCAGGGATGTCTCAGCCTATGTTTTCAAAGGTGTTGTCCAGAGTGTTGTCTGCCCTGCTGAAATACATGCAGCGCTACATAGTTTTCCCGGAGGTGGGGGATTTGCCTACAGGTGTACAGGAACAGAAAAAGTTATCATTCCATGAATGTCCAGATGGTCTGTTTGGCTGACCAGTACATCTCCCATGTAAATGCCAAGTTCCCTGGGTCAGTGCATGACGCGTACATCATGCGAAATAGCAGCATCCCTTACGTGATGGGTCAACTCCAGAGGCACAGTGTTTGGATAATTGGTGACTCTGGTTACCCCAACCTGTCGTGGCTACTGACCACAGTGAGGAATCCCAGGACCAGGGCAGAGGAACGGTACAATGAGGCCCATGGGCGTACTAGGAGGGTGATCGAGCGGACCTTCGGCCTCCTGAAGGCCAGGTTTAGGTGCCTCCATATGACAGGTGGATCCCTATTCTACTCACCAAAGAAGGTGTGCCAGAACAGCGTGGCCTGCTGTATGCTTCACAACCTGGCTTTGCGACGCCAGGTGCCTTCCTGCAGGAGGATGGTCCAGATGGTGGTATTGTAGCTGCTGTGGAGCCTGCGGAGAGTGAAGAGGAGGAAGCCGAAGAGGACGACATAGACAACAGGAACACAGTAATATTGCAGTATTTTCAAAGACACACAGGTAAGAATCCACACCGGCATTTTACATTTACTTAAAGACTACTGCCTCTCTACTGTCTGACCTTTTCCCCCAGTGTATGGTATCTGAGTTGTGACTTTCCCTTCAAATTTCAGAGATGTGGGCTCCACTGCGTGACATCTGCTTTGTTTCCCCATGGACTACAGCTGTGTGACAGTGGTATGTTGTCATCACAATGTAACTGAACATTTTGGCACGGTTATGTCTAATACATTTGTTCAAAATTACAGCCAGACTCCAGATTGTTTTGTGCAATGAGTGTGTTCATTAAAGTGCTCAAATTTGGTAAGTGGTTGCAATTCGGTGAGGGGTGATGGTGGAGGAATGTCCATGGCAGAGTCCAGATTATCAGTCTCACAGGTGCATTGTCCATATGCCTGTGGAAAGTGGAGCAGGGGCAGTTTAAGGTTGGACAGGGTGACAATGTGGGACAGTGGGATGACAATCAGGGGGTATACTTTCCTGGCGGGGGTCTTGGCATCTTACTCTGTCTTCTTCCTAGATCTCAGGGCCCGCTTGCGGGGTGGTTCTCCTTCTGCAGGGGGTGGGGTTCTGGTGGCCTGTTGGTCTTGTGTCGGGGCCTCCTGTCCACTAGCGCCGGCGGAGGTGGTAGCCTGTTCTTGGTCCATGCTAGTGACAGGGGCCCTTTGTGGTGCCACATGGTCCCGCAATGTGGTGACTATCTGATTGAGAGCCACTACGATGGTGCCCATTGCGGAACTGATGTTTCTTAGTTCCTCCCTGAACCCCATAAACTGTTCCTCCTGCAGGACCTGGATCTCCTGGAACCTGGCCAGGACCGTCGCCATCGTCTCCTGGGAGTGGTGGTATGCTCCCATGATGGAGGAGAGGGCCTCGTGGAGAGTGGGTTCCCTGGGCCTGTCCCCCCCATCGCACAGCAGCCCTCCCAGTTCCCCTGTTTCCCTGTGCCTGTGTCCCCTGGACCGTGTGCCCACTACCACTGCCCCCAGGTCCCTGTTGTTGTTGGGGTGTTGGGTTAACCTGGGTGCCCTGTAGTGGTGGGCACACTGCTGATTGACGTGTCCAGGGGACAGAGCTATGGGCGGCTGGGTGGGTGCTGTGCTGGTGTTCCCAGAGAGGGGTAGGTCTGCTGTGGCTGTCTGAGGGGAACCGACTGTCCTGCGGTCCCCGATGCGCCGGGCTGGTCATCTGGGTCCAGGGATACAGAGCTGCTGTCATCACTGTGGGCCTCTTCTGGGGGTGGAATGGACATTTCTGGACCCTCCTGGGCGGTGTCGTGGCGTTCGGGTCCTGCAGGGGTATAAGAGTATGGTTATTGCTTCTGTGTGTGCCATAGCGTGCAATGGGTGGGTGCCCGTGTACCCTAGTGCTGGCATTCCCTTGTGGGGACTGTTGTGACGGTGGTTTGGGGGGGGATGGGTTTGTGCATTGGGCATGCTTAGGTGATGGGTGTCCATGCTTTGTGGTCCCATGCAGGGCTTGGTGTTGGGATGGGTGGGTTGTGATGGTGAGACATTGGCAAGGAGGATGTGTGATGGGGGTGGGGGTGAGGGTGGGGGTACGAGTTGGCATGCTGGTGGGTGGGGGTGATGAAGTAGTTGAGATTTGACTTACCAGAGTCCATTCCTCCGCCTACTCCTGCGAGGCCCTCAGGATGCAGGATTGCCAAGACCTGTTCCTCCCATGTTGTAAATTCTGGGGGTTGAGGTGGGGGTCCTCCGCCAGTCCGCTGCACCGCAATGTTGTGTCTGAATACCATGGAACACACCTTCCCCCGTAGGTCGTTCCACCGCTTCCTGATGTCGTCCCTATTTCTTGGATGCTGTCCCACAGCGTTGACCCTGTCCACTATTCTTTGCCATAGCTCCATCTTCCTGGCAATGGTGGTGTGCTGCACCTGTGTCCCGAAGAGCTGGGGCTCTACCCGAACTATTTCCTCCACCATGACCCTGAGTTCAGCGTCTGCAAACCTGGGGTGTCTTTGCGGTGCCATGGGGTGGTGTGGATGAGGTGTGGGGTGGTGTTTGTGGAGATGAGTGTGGTGAGTGTGGTGGTGTGTGGTGTTTTGTGTGTGGATGTTGTGTGGGTGATGGTGTTATGTGCCTGTGAATGCTCTTGTACTAGCTGGTGGTGTCTCTCTCTGGCCTTCGTCAATCATTTTTGGTCGTAGGGGTTTGTGGGTGATGTGGGTGTGTGTTTTATATTGTTTTGAGTGTGTGGGAGTGAAGTGTGTATGTGTATCAGGTGTGTGCATTTCAAATTGTCCAATGTGGCTGTGTTTTGGAGCTGGGTGTGTATTTTGGCTGCGGCGGTGTGTACCGCCATTGGAATACTGCGGTTGAAAGACCGCTGCATGGATTCGTGGGTCGGAATGGCATGGGCGTATTTCTGTTGGTGTGACGGTGGAGGTTTGGTCATCGCCAGTTTATCACTGGCCGTTGGTGTGGTGGTCTTTTGTGGATGTCGTTT
This sequence comes from Pleurodeles waltl, assembly GCF_031143425.1. Lineage (NCBI taxonomy): Eukaryota > Metazoa > Chordata > Amphibia > Caudata > Salamandridae > Pleurodeles > Pleurodeles waltl. The sequence goes on along the minus strand of NC_090442.1, from coordinate 855,959,978 downwards.
TTTTGGCGGTTTGACTGTTGCGGGTCAGAATGACCGTGGCGGTTTACCGCGGCCGCGGCGGTGTTCTGGCGGTCTTCTGACCGGCGGTAAGCCCCTTTTACCGCCGAGGTCAGAATGACTGCCTGTGTTATTTAAGGTGTATATCCGGTCAGACAGGGTATTAATCCCATTATCTACAACAGCTAATGCCTTTTGTAAGTTTTCTTGGTCTATTTGCCTTAACCAGGCAGCGGCTTCCTGTTGGGAAAGCTTCCAAATGTCATTATATACATCATCTGTGAGATGGATATCATTTACATAGGACAATGCTTTAGGATCAATGTCGTGCAAGATTGAAGTCACATGAGCTGCAAACAGTCCTGGACTGATCTTGAACCCCTGGGGTAAACGACTGCTTTTTTTCTGGAAGCCTAGTGCACTGAAACTTGTTAAGTCTCTACTCTCATGCCCTATATTTTGGCAGAAGAAACCATTGGAAATGTCCAGTGTTGTTTTGTATTTTTTACGCACTATGTTGTTCATCAGTCCTATATTTTGGCAGAAGAAACCATTGGAAATGTCCAGTGTTGTTTTGTATTTTTTACGCACTATGTTGTTCATCAGTGCAGTGCTATTTGAGTTTTGTATTGCATGTGTGCATGGATGACTGTTTAAATGTCTGTAGTCTAAGACTATTCTGTATGAATCGTCCGGTTTACCTGCTGGGAATAAAGGATTATTCATTGGGGAGACGCAGGGTTTAATTACGCCCTTGGTACTCCAGTTGTGTGAGGATTTCCCTCATGGGTGCTTTAGCATCATGTTTTATTGAATACTGTGGTTGATGTTAGGTTTGATTTTGAATAGTAATTGCATGGTAGGGGGAATCTTTGTCCCATCCTACGTGATTGCGGTATACGTGGGTGCCTGGGCCAATGCCCAATCGAAGGCGTAGGCTTCTGTGAGCTCTTCAGGAACAAGAGGTGAGAAAGAATGTTTGATAACATCTTCCCCATATGGGCAGGTACGAACAAATTCAGGTGGCCAGTCTTGTTCGGCCAACAAAATATCATATATATTTACCACACGATCCCAAAAGATTGTGTTTATTGTGCGTTCAATGTCTCCTTCTAACTGTAGCGTTACTTTGTACACCCTATCAGGTGTGGAGACACGCATGTCTGCAGTTTCTACTTGTAGAAAGTCATCAGTTGCTTTCACCTCCAGATGCTCTAGAAGATTCCGGCGAACTATTGTGATCTCTGCCGCGCTGTCTAATAGCGCTAGTGCCCACTTCTTGTTCTTCAAGAGAGCCGTTTTCTTGAGAGGCATGTCAGACTGCAACTACTGCCACCTTTTTCTTTTTAAATTGGGGTTTTTGTTGGGGAGGTTTCTCTTCCTTTTTAACAGAAACCTCTGTTGAGCGTTGTGATTCCTGTCTCGGTTTCACATACTCTGTTCTTCACTCAGACCGCCCGCCGCTCTCACTGCGTTTTTCTGATGAGTCCTGAAAGGAACGAGATTGGCGTCTATCAGTATATTGATATTTGTCAGGTGTTTTTACATTATCTCTATTTCTGAGATTATGGGGGTCATTACAACATTGGCGGTATAAGGTGCTTACCGCCGTGCAGAAGACCGCCAATACACCGCCGCGGCAGACCGCCACAGCTATAATGACACACATCACGGAATCCGCCGAAATTCAGACACCCACACAATACCGCCACACCAAAGGTCAGCGATAAACATGCAGAAACAAATCCTCCACCTCCACGCCAACAGAAACACGCTCATGCCATTACGACCCACGAATCCACGCGGCAGACTTTCAACTGCGGTATTCCATTGGCGGTACACACCGCCACGCTCAAAATACACACACAGCACCAAAACACCCCACATTGGACAATTACATATACACACACCTGATACACATACACACACCACTCCCACACACCCAACACAATATAAAATACACACCCACATCACCCACAAACCCCTATGACCACAATTCATGAACGAAGGCCAGAGAGATAGCACAGAACAGACAACCCCATCACACAGAGGCACACAACACCATCACCCACGCAACATCCAAGCACAAAACACCACATACCACTACACTCACCACACTCATCAACACATACACCACCCCACACATCACACACACCACCCCATGGCAGGCCAAAGACACCCCCGCTTCTCCGAGGAGTAGCTCAGGGTCATGGTGGAGGAAATCATCCGGGTAGAGCCACAGCTATTTGACTCACAGGTACAGCACACATCCATAGCCAGGAAGATGGAGCTATGGCAAAGAATAGTGGACAGGGTCAACGCTGTGGGACAGCACCCAAGAAATAGGGAGGACATCAGGAAGAGGTGGAACGACCTACGGGGGAAGGTGCGTTCAACGGTATCCAGACACCACATCGCGGTACAGCGGACTGGTGGCGGACCCCCACCTCCTCCCCCTCAACTAACAACATGGGAGGAGCAAGTCTTGTCCATCTTGCATCCTGAGGGCCTCGGAGGAGTCGTTGGAGGAACGAACACTGGTAAGTCAAATCTTAACCATCATAACCCCCACCCTACCTGCATGATATCACACACCCCCACCATCACACCCTCCCCTATCCCCCCAAATTCTCACCTATCTACCCATGACACCAACCGCCCATCCCAACCCCAAGACCTGCATGACATAACTAAGCATGGACACCCATCACCAGAGCATGCCCACTGCACAGACCCAGAACACCCACAACCATCAGCACACAAGCCCCCCCACAGGAATGCCTGCACTGGGGTTCACGCACACCCAACCATTGCACACCATGAAACACACACATGCAATAATCATGTACTTATACCCCCGCAGGAACCCGAAGGAACGTCACCACACCAGAGGGTCCAGACAACACCACTCCACCCCCAGAAGAGGCCCACAGTGACGAGAGCAGCTCTGCCCCACTGGATCTTGATGACCAGCCCGGACCATCGTGGGCCTCAGGACAGTTGGTTCCCCTTGCCCAGCCACAGCCCAACACCGAGCTTACACCCTCTGGTAACACCAGCACAGCACCCACCCAGTGGGCCCAAACCCCCATTCCCAGGACAGGTCAATCAGCGGTGTGTCCACCACTACAGGGCACCCAGGCTAACCCACCACCTCAACAACAACAGGGACCTGGGGGCAGTGGTAGTGGGCACACGGTCCAGGGGACGGAGACAGAGGAACACAGGGGAACTGGGAGGGCTGCTGTGCGACAGAGGGAGGACAGGCCAAGGGAACCAACTCTCAACGAGGCCCTCTCCTCCATCATGGGAGCATACCACCACTCCCAGGAGACGATGGCCATGGTACTGGACAAGTTGCAGGAGACCCTGCGTCTGCAGGAGGAACAATATTTGGGGTTCAGGGAGGAGCTCAGGACCATCGTAGGGGTGCTGACGGACATTCAAAAGACCTTGAGGGACACCGTGGCACTCCAAGGGGCCCCTGACACTAGCCACGACGATGAAATGCCCACCACCTCTGCCAGCGCTAGTGGACAGGACGCCCCGCCACAGGACCAACACACCAGCACCCCATCCCCTGTAGACGGACAACCACCACGCAAGCGGGCCCTGAGATCCAGGAACAGGACAGAGCAAGATGGCAAGACCCCCGCCAGGAAATAAGACCACCCTGATTGTCCCCCCACTGTCCCACTTTGTTACCCTGCCCAAATCGGAACTGACCCAGATCCACTTCCAATGCCCAGATGTGCAATGTACCTGTGAGACTAATAGACTGGACTCTGCCATGGACATTCCTCCACCATCACCCATCACCATTTTACAACCCCCCTTCATTTTTTTGCACTTAAATAAACACCCTTGAAACACTTCAAAAAAATTGAGTCAGTCTATGATTTGTAAATCTGTATTATCAATTACAGTTTCAGAATGGGTTACCCCTTGGAAGGCTAACATATCTATGTCACACATCACAATCCCTTCAAGGATGCAAACAGTTGACACGTAGGTTACCACATATGTGAGACTGAAATGGAAGGGGACAACTCAGTTAACAAATAGTGAGTGAAATGTCGGTACAGGATAGAGGTAGATGTGTGAAAGTTAATGTAATGGTAAAAAAGAAAATGTTCTCACCTGTGTCTCACTGGAAATATTGCTGTATGACTGACTCCCTGTTGTCGTTTTCGTCTTCCTCAGCTTCCTCCTCATCACTGTCCACAAGCTCCACAGGCTCCACAGCTGCTACAACACCGTCATCTGGATCATCCTCCTGCAGAAAAGGCACCTGGCATCGCAATGCCAAGTTATGGAGCATGGAGCAGACGATGATGATGTCGCACACCTTCTTCGGTGAGTAGAATAGGGATCCACCTGTCATATGGAGGCACCTGAACCTGGCCTTAAGAAGGCCGAAGGTGCGCTCGATAACCCTCCTAGTCCGCCCATTTGGCCTCATTGTAGCGTTCCTCTGCCCTGGTCCTGGGATTCCTCACTGGGGTCAATAGCCAGGAAAGGTTGGGGTAACCAGAGTCCCCCAATAGCCATACACAGTGCCTCTGGAGTTCAACCATCATATCAGGGATGCTGCTATTCCGCAGGATGTAGGCGTCATGCACAGAGCCAGGGAACAGAGCATTTACCTGCGAGATGTACTGGTCTGCCAAACAGACCATCTGGACATTCATCGAATGATAACTCTTCCTGTTCCTGTACACCTGTTCACTCCTGCGGGGGGACCAGAGCTACATGGGTCCAATCAATGGCACCTATGACGTTGGGGATATGTCCAAGGGCATAGAAGTCACCTTTCACTGTAGGCAAATCATCCACCTCAGGGAAAATGATGTATCTCCTTACGTGTTTCAGCAGGGCAGCCAACACTCTGGACAAGACGTTGGAAAACATAGGCCGGGACATCCCTGATGCCATGGCCACTGTTGTCTGAAAAGACCCACTTGCAAGGAAATGGAGCACTGACAGCACCTGCACGTCAGGGGGGATTCCAGTCGGATGGCAGATTGGTGACATCAGGTCTGGCTTCAACTGGGTACACAGTTCCTGGATTGTGGCAAAGTCAAACCTGTAGGTCACGATTAAATGTCGCTCCTCCATTGTCAACAGGTCCACCAGCGGTCGGTACACCGGAGGATTCCACCATCTTCTCATATGTCCCAGCTGACGGTGCCTACAAAGGACAACAGCGAAGAAACAGTCACTATTCCTCCAGGTATGTACCCACAGTCACACACAAGAGTACACCCGACAATAAACCCTTCCTGTATGTGTGTTGAGTGTAGGTCTCAGTATGTGTGACGCAGTTGAAAACGAATCCATGTGGGCCCCTGAAATGGCGGCTGCCTGACCTCTAAACTGGGACAATGGGATTGTGGGGTAACAGCGCTGGCGTTGCACACCGTTGCGGTAGGCGGTCGTAGAGCGCGGCGCAATGCTGCATTGGTTAACAATGGACCCTATGGGTCCCAGAAGCCAATGAACAGGTGCGCCGGCGGTGATGATGCGCCCCGCCGCGGACGTCACCGGCGCGGACGTCACCACCATTTTCTATCTGTTGAATCACTAGATACCTGACCTTCGACAGGAGAGGACCTACACTGCTAGTGCTGCTGTGACCTCGGTCTGGAAGCGACGATGGCTGCTGCGTCTGGGGAAAGGGCCCCTGCCTTCACTGCACAGGAGTTGGAGAAACTTGTGGATGGGGTCCTCCCCCAGTACACGCTACTCTACGGTCCTCCAGACCAACAGGTTAGTACACAGGGAGCACATTGTAGGGGCTAGGCCTGGGTGGACAGGGCTGGGTGGAAGAGGGAAGGGGCAGAAGTCATACTACAGTAAAGCATGGGAATAAATGGCCCACATGGTCAGGGTATGGAGGGGGCCACACACATTGATGGTATAATTGGTAATGACTGTTCCTCTTCCCTTGTGCATGTCATGTAGGTCAGCGCCCACCAGAAGAGGGACATTTGGTGTGCCATCGCCAAGGAGGTCCGGACCCTGGGGGCCCACCAGAGACGGGGCACCCACTGCCATAAGAGATGGGAGGACATTCGCCGCTGCAGCAAGAAGACGGCGGAGGCTCAGCTGGGGATGGCACCCCAACGTGGGAGGGGTGCCCGTCGTACCATGACCCCCCTGATGTTCCGGATCCTGGCGGTGGCCTACCCGGAGTTGGATGGGCGCTTAAGGACATCACAGCAGACACAAGGGGGTGAGTACAACCTCATTCTGTGGACTTTGCGTGCAGTGGAGGTGTCTGGGTGGGGGAGGTGGGCTGTGGGTGTCCATAGGCCAGGGCGAGTTAGTTAGGCAAGGCCCCTCCGTAATGTAGGCCATGTGGCATTCTACCCCACCTCAGAAAATTAGCAAGTTGAGGTATAGTCGCCCCTGTGGCATCCATGTGCGCAGATTTCCACCATTGCCATGTAGGCCATATCCATGAAATTGCATGTGCAGAGGGCAGGAGCGCGGTGTTGTGCATAGGGCTGCTGCGTCTGTCTTGTCCACCAACGGTAGCGGTATGCCATGCACTAAAACTCTCTTTCTTCTGTCTCCCGCCCTTTATCTGCTCTCCCTGTCCTTTTGTACATCAGCATACACAGGCGGAGGTACAGTGGCACTGGAGCACTTGGGAGCTGCATCCCACATGGCCATGGAGGGCCACACCACAGACTCTGAATACACCAGTGGGACGGAGGGCGAGGGGAGCTTCACGTCGGCCACCGGATCACCAACCAGCGACACAGACTCGTCCGCCGATGTGAGCTCCCCTGTGGTGGCGGCACCATCTGGGCGCCCCACTTCTACAGGTACAGCCGCCACCCCCCCTACCAGCACCGCCCTCCCAGCAGCCCCTCAGCGTTCGCCCCGTGCCCGCTCACCCAAGAGGGTGGGCATCACCTTCGCCCCAGGCACCTCAGGCCCTGCCCCAGTCACCCCTGCTGCCCTCAGTGAGGAGGCCAGTGACCTCCTCAGGTCACTCACTGTTGGGCAGTCTACCATTGTGAATGCCATCCAGGGTGTAGAAAGGGCGTTGCAACACGGTAATGCATTCCTGGAGGGCATTCATTCTGGTCAGGCTGTCCTTCAGCGAACCCTGCAGTCTCTGGCCTCAGCACTGATGGCAGCAATTGTCCCTGTGTCCAGCCTCCCCCCTCCAACTTCCTCCACCCAGACCCAATCCCCTGTACCCCAGCCCATCCCAAGCACACCTACAGACCAGCATGCACACAAGTCAACACACACAAGTAGCTCAGGCAAACATAGGCACAACACATCCCACAGGCAATCACACAAGCATCACACCCATACAGACACAGCAACATCCACTGTCTCCACTGTGTCCCCCTCCTCCTCTTCTCCCTCCTCCCTCCCAGTCTCGTCTACACCCACACCTGCATGCACCACATCTACAGGCACTAGGACTCGCACCAGGACACCCAGCACCACACGCCACTCACCTGCACTTACCACCTCCACTGCCATTTACACGTCCCCTGTGTCCTCTCCCAGTGTGTCTGTGACGCCCCCTCCCAAAGTACACAAACACCGGCAATCACTCACCCAACATCCATCCACCTCACGACAGACAGCACCCAAAACAGCTAAAGTGACACCTCCTACAACCACCTCCTCTTCCTCCACTCCCAGACCCCCTCCAGCTACCCATCCTAGTGTTCGTCAGAAACTGTCCCTCTGTCAAATTGACCTTTTTGCCCCCCCCGTCCCCTCCAATTCATCAGTCCCGTCGTAGCACCTCAGCCAAAAGGCCTCCAATACCAGTGGTGCGTGTTCCAGGTTTTTGGAGTGCACCATCCACCAGGGCAGGCAGTAGGACCCGGAGCCAAGGCACTGGCAGCCCACCCCCTGTAAAGGCTCCGAAATTGGGGAGTGGACGACGGGACCGTGTCAAGACTCCTGGTGGGACAACAAGTGAAATATGATCGAAGGCGATTGGTGAGTCAGCTGTAACTCCAAAAAAGGTGGGGAAGGTCCAGAGGAAGTCTGCCCAGCCTGTTGTGAGTGTGACGGCAGAGAAGTGCGCCATCATTTCCGGCGGTCCAGACACAACCGCCAGCACCGTTGTCACTGGTCCAGAAACCACCGCCAGAGTCAGTGCCCAGGAGGGCCCAAGTATCGTCACTGGTCCAGAGACCACTGCCAGAGTCAGTCACTGGTCCAGAGACCACCGCCAGAGTCTGTGCCCAGGAAGGCCCAAGTATCGTTCTGGTCCAGAGACCACCGCCAGAGTCTGTGCCCAGGAGGGCCCAAGTATCGTCACTGGTCCAGAGACCACTGCCAGAGTCAGTGCCCAGGAGGGCCCAAGTATCGTCACTGGTCCAGAGCCCACCGCCAGAGTCTGTGCCCAGGAGGGCCCAAGTATTGTCACTGGTCCAGAGACCACCGCCAGAGTCAGTGCCCAGGAGGGCTCAAGTATCGTCACTGGTCCAGAGACCACCGCCAGAGTCAGTGCCCAGGAGGGCCCAAGTATCGTCACTGGTCCAGAGACCACCGCCAGAGTCAGTGCTCAGGAGGGCTCAAGTATCGTCACTGGTCCAGAGACCACCGCCAGAGTCAGTGCCCAGGAGGGCCCAAGTATCGTCACTGGTCCAGAGACCACCGCCAGAGTCTGTGCCCAGGAGGGCCCAAGTATCGTCACTGGTCCAGAGACCACCGCCAGAGTCAGTGCCCAGGAGGGCCCAAGTATCGTCACTGGTCCAGAGACCACCGCCGGAGTCACAGCCCAGGCGGGGCCAGGATGCCACAGCCCCGCTGGGCAATGATGGAACGTCATGCCACACACCAATGTCCAGTATGGAGATCGTCATGGCACACACCAATGTCAGTATCAGAACCGCCATGTCAAAGCACCGCTGAACAGGGCAAAGACCGCCATGGCAAAGCACCGCTGAACAGTCCTGAACCGCCATGTCAAAGCATCGCTGAACAGGGCAAAGATCGCCATGGCAAAGCACCGCTGAACAGTCCAGAACCGTCATGTCAAAGCACCACTGAACAGGGCAATGACCGCCATGTCAAAGCACCGCTGAACAGGGCAATGCACCGGGTAGGAATGAATGGCCCACCACATCAGGCATCCTTATCCCATGTGCAGCTGGGACAGTGACAGGACACTACCTTTCACAGGGAGACTCATCCAGTCTGAGCACCAGTCACCCCCCAGTACCAGTATGGACCTGCATCAACTTGTGAGACTGTGGCTTTGCACTCCCCAGGATTGAAGAGTGGGCAACCCACCCACTGTAGAGACTTGTGAGACTGTGGCTTTGCACTCCCCAGGATGTAACAGTGGGCAAGCCACCCACTGTAGAGACTTGTGAGACTGTGGCTTTGCACTCCCCAGGATGTAACAGTGGGCAACCCACCCACTGTAGAGACTTGTGAGACTGTGGCTTTGCACTCCCCAGGATACATCAATGGGCATGGAGCCCCGTCGTGGATCTGGCTTTGCATTCATGTGGCTGAGGTGCCCCCCTTCCCTTCCCCCTGAGGTGCCTGTAGTGTTTCTATCTGATGCCCCAGCAGTGTTCTCTCCGATTTTGGTCAGGTATCTATTGTGGGCCTCGCCCATGCATTTTTGGACTGTTTGTGCACAGACATTGTTGTGTACATATCTGCACTACTTCTCGGATTGTATATGTAAATATGAGTGATTTTAGAATAAATATATTTGTATATTTTTGTATGACATGTATAGTGGCACATTACAAAGTTTGACCAAAATTCGCATTGTCTTTGCATTCTTCCGGGGGGATTGTGGGTTGTTACTGTGATTTTTGTGACTGCATTGGTGTGTATGTTGTAATATGCGAGGGTGGGGGTGTTTGGTGGGTGTCCCCCTAACATTTGCCTCCCCGTGCCGTAGATGCAGTACTCACTGGTATCTTCTGCGCCTACGTCGCTGTTGGTCGAGAAGGAGCAGAAAGACAAGGGCAGGTAGTATTTGGAGTTCCGGGTCCATGGAGTCGTCGTTCCTCGTGGGATGTGTTCAGGTGAGAGTTTTCCCATAGCAAAAGCTGTTTCTGCCGTGTTTTTATCCATGGTGAATCCGCCCCGGAAAAGGTGGCGGATTGACCTGTTGTGATACTGTGGGCGGTACATTGTCTTCCGCCTGTCTGTTGGCGGTGACCGCCTCGCTGCTTGTCTGTACCGCCGTGGCGGGCGGTGTGTTAAAGTGGCTGTCTTTGTTGGCGGTTTCCGCCAGGGTCATGATTCCCTTTTTTTATCCGTCTGTCTGTTTGCGGTATTACCGCATCTTTAACACCGTCCGCCAGGGTTGTAATGACCCCCTATATCTGTTCTGTGGGGTCTCCGTGCACACAGATTCGTCCCTTTATTTTTAGGAGTTTGTTGTTTGTTATCCCAGCGTTTCTTATTATCCTCAGGAGCTTGCTTGGTAAAATCTTTGTTAGATTTACCTTGAAGTTGTGGTTTGGTTGGTCTGGCCCCCAGACTATCTCAACCAATACTAGAGTAGGTCTCTGCGATTATCTTTGGCAGCTCACGTTCTTGATCCTGTTGAGGAACATCCCAGAGCCGCATGCGCACCGCTAGCGCGACCGCTTCCCCTTTAAGGTTACTTAAAATAATTTAGGACACTGTGGCAAAATTGCCCATTCGTTGCATCCCCAAATCTAGGGCTGAAGCATCCCCGTATTCATCTTGAATCTGTTTTAACGCTTCCGTTAAATTAGCAAGTGTAGGTGTACCATGTGCGGTAGTATAGAGTGCAGCAAATACCATGTCCCATGTATTACAGTTATCTATTGTGGGAACCATCCCAAATGGCAAGCCCATCGTTAGTATTCTATGTTTATCCAGAGGTCCCGTATGGGGAAATACTGCTTCCAGTGCATTTATTTTTTGAGCTAACCAGAACGGAATTTCTTCTTGTTCGGCGAGCACTTTACCCATGATCGAATGACAAGTCTCAAGATTAATACCTGGCGTCTGCATGTGGTTGCGCTGGAGCAGCACGTGCTGGGTTTGCATTTAATTTTTGCATTACAAACTGTAGTAATCGTCTGTATATCGCCTTCAGCTCAGTCTATAACTAATGGACTTCAGCTACCACTAGGTTTGCTACAGCAGGGTGAGGTGTAAAGTGGCCAATAAAGGCCAGGTAGGACCATCATTACTTAGAGGACTTAACCTAATTGGTACAATTGTGTGGAGTAGGGCGCCATCAAGCCAATTATTATGTTCTTGATAAGATTAAGGTATTTCTAAATATGTGTATGCTGTGTATTGTCCAGGTACGTTTGTAAGTGTATAGTGATGAAATGTGTTTGTGTTCCCATTAACTGATGGAAATGTGACCCAAGAATAGAAGAGTTCTTTTCTATAAGCTGCATGTGCATCCACCAGAAATGTGACTGGACCTCCTTGGGCAGTTAGGCCATTTGCCAATAAATGTGCAGTCAGGGGTTGTCTCATATTGACTGCAATTGCTACCTGTTGCGGATTTGCCATATTAGGTGGTAAATTTGTTCAGAGATAAGCACACCAAATGGGGATTTTCCTTTTAGGGTTCAAGCTTGAACAACCTCCAGCCTCAGATAGATGCTCCCCATTTAGCTGAGGAGGAAATACTCAATACCACGGACTTCTCTGTATATAATACTGAGGTGTCTTTGTATATAGTGAGACAGCGATACTCAGGAGGACCCGAAAATTAGAGGTTGACCAAACGTTGGCGGTACCATGTTGCGTAGGCTCTCATTATTGTAATAAGACTACTGTATTTTGAGCGACAGAATCACCTGTGGTGTGGGAGACTGAGTCTGACCCACTACAAGTGACACCTGTCGCCCTAATCCGGGTTTTGCTCTGGCTAACTAGCAGTGTCTCATCTCTACCCAAGGACAGGGATGATTGGGCAGCAGAGCGCATGACATAATTGATTTGTCAGGGAAACCGTGGTCACTCAGGTCTCATCCATTTTTCTTAGTTACATTAGTCTCACATACACAATGACAAACAGAGGCAGTATATTGTTCAATAAGATTTTAATGAAGCAACTGCATCTTAGATAGTAAGGCATGTGCTGCAATAATTAGGACGATACAGCATGACAAAATCAAAATTGTGACAAGGAGAGTAAAGCATAGAAATAACGCTACCATATTGTCACTAAAGTCAATAGATTAATTCCTACCTAGGCTATAATATAGCACACCGTGTTAAGCTCTAATTCTGCCCTTCAGGTTCCCCTGGGAAGACATCATCCCCTATACCTAAGCAAAGGCCTAAAGTCTGCATAAGCAGCTGTAGCAAAGCGTTCAGCAATCAGCATACAGTCGTGGTTCTCTGGCTGGAATCTCCCTCTAACGTGTAAGGGACAGGGAAGAGTTTTCATAATAAAACAGCTGATGTTCTGAGAAAATGTCCCTACATAAGGATGTATATTTTTCTATGAATGTCAGAGACAAAACTTGTACCAGGTTCACCGGCAACCTATCTTACTGCAGCCTTGAAAGAAGCACAGAGTGAGCAAGAATGTCTTGTCTGAGAACGTAGTGCTGGCCTAGGCAAAAACATCTAGATTAAGAGAAATAAAACAAGACCGCAAAAGTGGCTATTGTAAGAAGAATAAAACTAAGCTGAATAAAATGTATCCAGGTTAAAGTGCACAGCAGCAGGCCTAGTATGCTAAAATGCCGTGCATGGTGCTATAACTAAAATGGCTACACAACAGTTACACCTGTATCCGACATTCCTGTTGATCTGAAATGTAATTGCAGCTTGCAATAAGTTAAACATCCTATATATATTGATCGTGCTAAATGGGATGTCTAATCATTTTACATCATAGACTCCTATGTGTGCATGCCTAGTAGATGAAAGAGTTGGCCAGTTTTCTAAAATGGCACCCGGAGAGCTCAGCTGGTTGTGAATCTTGCTGGGGAGTTATTTAGAAAATGATCCTGACTCATTTCTTATTGTGGAAGACTATTAAGATATGTAACACTGATCTTTACGGGATATTCCAAATGAGAGTCAATGGGTTCCGAGAATTAGATAAATGGTGATTTACAGCTATTTGACTCACAGGTACAGCACACATCCATAGCCAGGAAGATGGAGCTATGGCAAAGAATAGTGGACAGGGTCAACGCTGTGGGACAGCACCCAAGAAATAGGGAGGACATCAGGAAGAGGTGGAACGACCTACGGGGGAAGGTGCGTTCAACGGTATCCAGACACCACATCGCGGTACAGCGGACTGGTGGCGGACCCCCACCTCCTCCCCCTCAACTAACAACATGGGAGGAGCAAGTCTTGTCCATCTTGCATCCTGAGGGCCTCGGAGGAGTCGTTGGAGGAACGAACACTGGTAAGTCAAATCTTAACCATCATAACCCCCACCCTACCTGCATGATATCACACACCCCCACCATCACACCCTCCCCTATCCCCCCAAATTCTCACCTATCTACCCATGACACCAACCGCCCATCCCAACCCCAAGACCTGCATGACATAACTAAGCATGGACACCCATCACCAAAGCATGCCCACTGCACAGACCCAGAACACCCCCAACCATCAGCACACAAGCCCCCCCACAGGAATGCCTGCACTGGGGTTCACGCACACCCAACCATTGCACACCATGAAACACACACATGCAATAATCATGTACTTATACCCCCGCAGGAACCCGAAGGAACGTCACCACACCAGAGGGTCCAGACAACACCACTCCACCCCCAGAAGAGGCCCACAGTGACGAGAGCAGCTCTGCCCCACTGGATCTTGATGACCAGCCCGGACCATCGTGGGCCTCAGGACAGTTGGTTCCCCTTGCCCAGCCACAGCCCAACACCGAGCTTACACCCTCTGGTAACACCAGCACAGCACCCACCCAGTGGGCCCAAACCCCCATTCCCAGGACAGGTCAATCAGCGGTGTGTCCACCACTACAGGGCACCCAGGCTAACCCACCACCTCAACAACAACAGGGACCTGGGGGCAGTGGTAGTGGGCACACGGTCCAGGGGACGGAGACAGAGGAACACAGGGGAACTGGGAGGGCTGCTGTGCGACAGAGGGAGGACAGGCCAAGGGAACCAACTCTCAACGAGGCCCTCTCCTCCATCATGGGAGCATACCACCACTCCCAGGAGACGATGGCCATGGTACTGGACAAGTTGCAGGAGACCCTGCGTCTGCAGGAGGAACAATATTTGGGGTTCAGGGAGGAGCTCAGGACCATCGTAGGGGTGCTGACGGACATTCAAAAGACCTTGAGGGACACCGTGGCACTCCAAGGGGCCCCTGACACTAGCCACGACGATGAAATGCCCACCACCTCTGCCAGCGCTAGTGGACAGGACGCCCCGCCACAGGACCAACACACCAGCACCCCATCCCCTGTAGACGGACAACCACCACGCAAGCGGGCCCTGAGATCCAGGAACAGGACAGAGCAAGATGGCAAGACCCCCGCCAGGAAATAAGACCACCCTGATTGTCCCCCCACTGTCCCACTTTGTTACCCTGCCCAAATCGGAACTGACCCAGATCCACTTCCAATGCCCAGATGTGCAATGTACCTGTGAGACTAATAGACTGGACTCTGCCATGGACATTCCTCCACCATCACCCATCACCATTTTACAACCCCCCTTCATTTTTTTGCACTTAAATAAACACCCTTGAAACACTTCAAAAAAATTGAGTCAGTCTATGATTTGTAAATCTGTATTATCAATTACAGTTTCAGAATGGGTTACCCCTTGGAAGGCTAACATATCTATGTCACACATCACAAGCCCTTCAAGGATGCAAACAGTTGACACGTAGGTTACCACATATGTGAGACTGAAATGGAAGGGGACAACTCAGTTAACAAATAGTGAGTGAAATGTCGGTACAGGATAGAGGTAGATGTGTGAAAGTTAATGTAATGGTAAAAAAGAAAATGTTCTCACCTGTGTCTCACTGGAAATATTGCTGTATGACTGACTCCCTGTTGTCGTTTTCGTCTTCCTCAGCTTCCTCCTCATCACTGTCCACAAGCTCCACAGGCTCCACAGCTGCTACAACACCGTCATCTGGATCATCCTCCTGCAGAAAAGGCACCTGGCATCGCAATGCCAAGTTATGGAGCATGGAGCAGACGATGATGATGTCGCACACCTTCTTCGGTGAGTAGAATAGGGATCCACCTGTCATATGGAGGCACCTGAACCTGGCCTTAAGAAGGCCGAAGGTGCGCTCGATAACCCTCCTAGTCCGCCCATTTGGCCTCATTGTAGCGTTCCTCTGCCCTGGTCCTGGGATTCCTCACTGGGGTCAATAGCCAGGAAAGGTTGGGGTAACCAGAGTCCCCCAATAGCCATACACAGTGCCTCTGGAGTTCAACCATCATATCAGGGATGCTGCTATTCCGCAGGATGTAGGCGTCATGCACAGAGCCAGGGAACAGAGCATTTACCTGCGAGATGTACTGGTCTGCCAAACAGACCATCTGGACATTCATCGAATGATAACTCTTCCTGTTCCTGTACACCTGTTCACTCCTGCGGGGGGACCAGAGCTACATGGGTCCAATCAATGGCACCTATGACGTTGGGGATATGTCCAAGGGCATAGAAGTCACCTTTCACTGTAGGCAAATCATCCACCTCAGGGAAAATGATGTATCTCCTTACGTGTTTCAGCAGGGCAGCCAACACTCTGGACAAGACGTTGGAAAACATAGGCCGGGACATCCCTGATGCCATGGCCACTGTTGTCTGAAAAGACCCACTTGCAAGGAAATGGAGCACTGACAGCACCTGCACGTCAGGGGGGATTCCAGTCGGATGGCAGATTGGTGACATCAGGTCTGGCTTCAACTGGGTACACAGTTCCTGGATTGTGGCAAGGTCAAACCTGTAGGTCACGATTAAATGTCGCTCCTCCATTGTCAACAGGTCCACCAGCGGTCGGTACACCGGAGGATTCCACCATCTTCTCATATGTCCCAGCTGACGGTGCCTACAAAGGACAACAGCGAAGAAACAGTCACTATTCCTCCAGGTATGTACCCACAGTCACACACAAGAGTACACCCGACAATAAACCCTTCCTGTATGTGTGTTGAGTGTAGGTCTCAGTATGTGTGACGCAGTTGAAAACGAATCCATGTGGGCCCCTGAAATGGCGGCTGCCTGACCTCTAAACTGGGACAATGGGATTGTGGGGTAACAGCGCTGGCGTTGCACACCGTTGCGGTAGGCGGTCGTAGAGCGCGGCGCAATGCTGCATTGGTTAACAATGGACCCTATGGGTCCCAGAAGCCAATGAACAGGTGCGCCGGCGGTGATGATGCGCCCCGCCGCGGACGTCACCGGCGCGGACGTCACCACCATTTTCTATCTGTTGAATCACTAGATACCTGACCTTCGACAGGAGAGGACCTACACTGCTAGTGCTGCTGTGACCTCGGTCTGGAAGCGACGATGGCTGCTGCGTCTGGGGAAAGGGCCCCTGCCTTCACTGCACAGGAGTTGGAGAAACTTGTGGATGGGGTCCTCCCCCAGTACACGCTACTCTACGGTCCTCCAGACCAACAGGTTAGTACACAGGGAGCACATTGTAGGGGCTAGGCCTGGGTGGACAGGGCTGGGTGGAAGAGGGAAGGGGCAGAAGTCATACTACAGTAAAGCATGGGAATAAATGGCCCACATGGTCAGGGTATGGAGGGGGCCACACACATTGATGGTATAATTGGTAATGACTGTTCCTCTTCCCTTGTGCATGTCATGTAGGTCAGCGCCCACCAGAAGAGGGACATTTGGTGTGCCATCGCCAAGGAGGTCCGGACCCTGGGGGCCCACCAGAGACGGGGCACCCACTGCCATAAGAGATGGGAGGACATTCGCCGCTGCAGCAAGAAGACGGCGGAGGCTCAGCTGGGGATGGCACCCCAACGTGGGAGGGGTGCCCGTCGTACCATGACCCCCCTGATGTTCCGGATCCTGGCGGTGGCCTACCCGGAGTTGGATGGGCGCTTAAGGACATCACAGCAGACACAAGGGGGTGAGTACAACCTCATTCTGTGGACTTTGCGTGCAGTGGAGGTGTCTGGGTGGGGGAGGTGGGCTGTGGGTGTCCATAGGCCAGGGCAAGTTAGTTAGGCAAGGCCCCTCCGTAATGTAGGCCATGTGGCATTCTACCCCACCTCAGAAAATTAGCAAGTTGAGGTATAGTCGCCCCTGTGGCATCCATGTGCGCAGATTTCCACCATTGCCATGTAGGCCATATCCATGAAATTGCATGTGCAGAGGGCAGGAGCGCGGTGTTGTGCATAGGGCTGCTGCGTCTGTCTTGTCCACCAACGGTAGCGGTATGCCATGCACTAAAACTCTCTTTCTTCTGTCTCCCGCCCTTTATCTGCTCTCCCTGTCCTTTTGTACATCAGCATACACAGGCGGAGGTACAGTGGCACTGGAGCACTTGGGAGCTGCATCCCACATGGCCATGGAGGGCCACACCACAGACTCTGAATACACCAGTGGGACGGAGGGCGAGGGGAGCTTCACGTCGGCCACCGGATCACCAACCAGCGACACAGACTCGTCCGCCGATGTGAGCTCCCCTGTGGTGGCGGCACCATCTGGGCGCCCCACTTCTACAGGTACAGCCGCCACCCCCCCTACCAGCACCGCCCTCCCAGCAGCCCCTCAGCGTTCGCCCCGTGCCCGCTCACCCAAGAGGGTGGGCATCACCTTCGCCCCAGGCACCTCAGGCCCTGCCCCAGTCACCCCTGCTGCCCTCAGTGAGGAGGCCAGTGACCTCCTCAGGTCACTCACTGTTGGGCAGTCTACCATTGTGAATGCCATCCAGGGTGTAGAAAGGGCGTTGCAACACGGTAATGCATTCCTGGAGGGCATTCATTCTGGTCAGGCTGTCCTTCAGCGAACCCTGCAGTCTCTGGCCTCAGCACTGATGGCAGCAATTGTCCCTGTGTCCAGCCTCCCCCCTCCAACTTCCTCCACCCAGACCCAATCCCCTGTACCCCAGCCCATCCCAAGCACACCTACAGACCAGCATGCACACAAGTCAACACACACAAGTAGCTCAGGCAAACATAGGCACAACACATCCCACAGGCAATCACACAAGCATCACACCCATACAGACACAGCAACATCCACTGTCTCCACTGTGTCCCCCTCCTCCTCTTCTCCCTCCTCCCTCCCAGTCTCGTCTACACCCACACCTGCATGCACCACATCTACAGGCACTAGGACTCGCACCAGGACACCCAGCACCACACGCCACTCACCTGCACTTACCACCTCCACTGCCATTTACACGTCCCCTGTGTCCTCTCCCAGTGTGTCTGTGACGCCCCCTCCCAAAGTACACAAACACCGGCAATCACTCACCCAACATCCATCCACCTCACGACAGACAGCACCCAAAACAGCTAAAGTGACACCTCCTACAACCACCTCCTCTTCCTCCACTCCCAGACCCCCTCCAGCTACCCATCCTAGTGTTCGTCAGAAACTGTCCCTCTGTCAAATTGACCTTTTTGCCCCCCCCGTCCCCTCCAATTCATCAGTCCCGTCGTAGCACCTCAGCCAAAAGGCCTCCAATACCAGTGGTGCGTGTTCCAGGTTTTTGGAGTGCACCATCCACCAGGGCAGGCAGTAGGACCCGGAGCCAAGGCACTGGCAGCCCACCCCCTGTAAAGGCTCCGAAATTGGGGAGTGGACGACGGGACCGTGTCAAGACTCCTGGTGGGACAACAAGTGAAATATGATCGAAGGCGATTGGTGAGTCAGCTGTAACTCCAAAAAAGGTGGGGAAGGTCCAGAGGAAGTCTGCCCAGCCTGTTGTGAGTGTGACGGCAGAGAAGTGCGCCATCATTTCCGGCGGTCCAGACACAACCGCCAGCACCGTTGTCACTGGTCCAGAAACCACCGCCAGAGTCAGTGCCCAGGAGGGCCCAAGTATCGTCACTGGTCCAGAGACCACTGCCAGAGTCAGTCACTGGTCCAGAGACCACCGCCAGAGTCTGTGCCCAGGAAGGCCCAAGTATCGTTCTGGTCCAGAGACCACCGCCAGAGTCTGTGCCCAGGAGGGCCCAAGTATCGTCACTGGTCCAGAGACCACTGCCAGAGTCAGTGCCCAGGAGGGCCCAAGTATCGTCACTGGTCCAGAGCCCACCGCCAGAGTCTGTGCCCAGGAGGGCCCAAGTATCGTCACTGGTCCAGAGACCACCGCCAGAGTCAGTGCCCAGGAGGGCTCAAGTATCGTCACTGGTCCAGAGACCACCGCCAGAGTCAGTGCCCAGGAGGGCCCAAGTATCGTCACTGGTCCAGAGACCACCGCCAGAGTCAGTGCTCAGGAGGGCTCAAGTATCGTCACTGGTCCAGAGACCACCGCCAGAGTCAGTGCCCAGGAGGGCCCAAGTATCGTCACTGGTCCAGAGACCACCGCCAGAGTCTGTGCCCAGGAGGGCCCAAGTATCGTCACTGGTCCAGAGACCACCGCCAGAGTCAGTGCCCAGGAGGGCCCAAGTATCGTCACTGGTCCAGAGACCACCGCCGGAGTCACAGCCCAGGCGGGGCCAGGATGCCACAGCCCCGCTGGGCAATGATGGAACGTCATGCCACACACCAATGTCCAGTATGGAGATCGTCATGGCACACACCAATGTCAGTATCAGAACCGCCATGTCAAAGCACCGCTGAACAGGGCAAAGACCGCCATGGCAAAGCACCGCTGAACA
Source organism: Pleurodeles waltl (assembly GCF_031143425.1). NCBI lineage: Eukaryota > Metazoa > Chordata > Amphibia > Caudata > Salamandridae > Pleurodeles > Pleurodeles waltl. The sequence goes on along the minus strand of NC_090442.1, from coordinate 855,940,201 downwards.
GTCCTGAACCGCCATGTCAAAGCATCGCTGAACAGGGCAAAGATCGCCATGGCAAAGCACCGCTGAACAGTCCAGAACCGTCATGTCAAAGCACCACTGAACAGGGCAATGACCGCCATGTCAAAGCACCGCTGAACAGGGCAATGCACCGGGTAGGAATGAATGGCCCACCACATCAGGCATCCTTATCCCATGTGCAGCTGGGACAGTGACAGGACACTACCTTTCTCAGGGAGACTCATCCAGTCTGAGCACCAGTCACCCCCCAGTACCAGTATGGACCTGCATCAACTTGTGAGACTGTGGCTTTGCACTCCCCAGGATTGAAGAGTGGGCAACCCACCCACTGTAGAGACTTGTGAGACTGTGGCTTTGCACTCCCCAGGATGTAACAGTGGGCAAGCCACCCACTGTAGAGACTTGTGAGACTGTGGCTTTGCACTCCCCAGGATGTAACAGTGGGCAACCCACCCACTGTAGAGACTTGTGAGACTGTGGCTTTGCACTCCCCAGGATACATCAATGGGCATGGAGCCCCGTCGTGGATCTGGCTTTGCATTCATGTGGCTGAGGTGCCCCCCTTCCCTTCCCCCTGAGGTGCCTGTAGTGTTTCTATCTGATGCCCCAGCAGTGTTCTCTCCGATTTTGGTCAGGTATCTATTGTGGGCCTCGCCCATGCATTTTTGGACTGTTTGTGCACAGACATTGTTGTGTACATATCTGCACTACTTCTCGGATTGTATATGTATATATGAGTGATTTTAGAATAAATATATTTGTATATTTTTGTATGACATGTATAGTGGCACATTACAAAGTTTGACCAAAATTCGCATTGTCTTTGCATTCTTCCGGGGGGATTGTGGGTTGTTACTGTGATTTTTGTGACTGCATTGGTGTGTATGTTGTAATATGCGAGGGTGGGGGTGTTTGGTGGGTGTCCCCCTAACATTTGCCTCCCCGTGCCGTAGATGCAGTACTCACTGGTATCTTCTGCGCCTACGTCGCTGTTGGTCGAGAAGGAGCAGAAAGACAAGGGCAGGTAGTATTTGGAGTTCCGGGTCCATGGAGTCGTCGTTCCTCGTGGGATGTGTTCAGGTGAGAGTTTTCCCATAGCAAAAGCTGTTTCTGCCGTGTTTTTATCCATGGTGAATCCGCCCCGGAAAAGGTGGCGGATTGACCTGTTGTGATACTGTGGGCGGTACATTGTCTTCCGCCTGTCTGTTGGCGGTGACCGCCTCGCTGCTTGTCTGTACCGCCGTGGCGGGCGGTGTGTTAAAGTGGCTGTCTTTGTTGGCGGTTTCCGCCAGGGTCATGATTCCCTTTTTTTATCCGTCTGTCTGTTTGCGGTATTACCGCATCTTTAACACCGTCCGCCAGGGTTGTAATGACCCCCTATATCTGTTCTGTGGGGTCTCCGTGCACACAGATTCGTCCCTTTATTTTTAGGAGTTTGTTGTTTGTTATCCCAGCGTTTCTTATTATCCTCAGGAGCTTGCTTGGTAAAATCTTTGTTAGATTTACCTTGAAGTTGTGGTTTGGTTGGTCTGGCCCCCAGACTATCTCAACCAATACTAGAGTAGGTCTCTGCGATTATCTTTGGCAGCTCACGTTCTTGATCCTGTTGAGGAACATCCCAGAGCCGCATGCGCACCGCTAGCGCGACCGCTTCCCCTTTAAGGTTACTTAAAATAATTTAGGACACTGTGGCAAAATTGCCCATTCGTTGCATCCCCAAATCTAGGGCTGAAGCATCCCCGTATTCATCTTGAATCTGTTTTAACGCTTCTGTTAAATTAGCAAGTGTAGGTGTACCATGTGCGGTAGTATAGAGTGCAGCAAATACCATGTCCCATGTATTACAGTTATCTATTGTGGGAACCATCCCAAATGGCAAGCACATCGTTAGTATTCTATGTTTATCCAGAGGTCCCGTATGGGGAAATACTGCTTCCAGTGCATTTATTTTTTGAGCTAACCAGAACGGAATTTCTTCTTGTTCGGCGAGCACTTTACCCATGATCGAATGACAAGTCTCAAGATTAATACCTGGCGTCTGCATGTGGTTGCGCTGGAGCAGCACGTGCTGGGTTTGCATTTAATTTTTGCATTACAAACTGTAGTAATCGTCTGTATATCGCCTTCAGCTCAGTCTATAACTAATGGACTTCAGCTACCACTAGGTTTGCTACAGCAGGGTGAGGTGTAAAGTGGCCAATAAAGGCCAGGTAGGACCATCATTACTTAGAGGACTTAACCTAATTGGTACAATTGTGTGGAGTAGGGCGCCATCAAGCCAATTATTATGTTCTTGATAAGATTAAGGTATTTCTAAATATGTGTATGCTGTGTATTGTCCAGGTACGTTTGTAAGTGTATAGTGATGAAATGTGTTTGTGTTCCCATTAACTGATGGAAATGTGACCCAAGAATAGAAGAGTTCTTTTCTATAAGCTGCATGTGCATCCACCAGAAATGTGACTGGACCTCCTTGGGCAGTTAGGCCATTTGCCAATAAATGTGCAGTCAGGGTGTAGGAGGCTGGACTGGCTTGTAGTGAGTACCAAGGGGTACTTGCACCTTGCACCAGGCCCAGTTATCCCTTATTAGTGTATAGGGTGTCTAGCAGCTTAGGCTGATAGATAATGGTAGCTTAGCAGAGCAGCTTAGGCTGAACTAGGAGACGTGTGAAGCTACTACAGTACCACTTAGTGTCATATGCACAATATCATAAGAAAACACAATACACAGTTATACTAAAAATAAAGGTACTTTATTTTTATGACAATATGCCAAAGTATCTTAGAGTGTACCCTCAGTGAGAGGATAGGAAATATACACAAGATATATATACACAATAGCAAAAATATGCAGTATAGTCTTAGAAAACAGTGCAAACAATGTATAGTTACAATAGGATGCAATGGGGAAACATAGGGATAGGGGCAACACAAACCATATACTCCAGAAGTGGAATGTGAACCACGAATGGACCCCAAACCTATGTGACCTGGTAGAGGGTCGCTGGGACTATTAGAAAATAGTGAGAGTTAGAAAAATAACCCTCCCCAAGACCCTGAAAAGTGAGTGCAAAGTGCACTAAAGTTCCCCTAAGGACAAAATAGTCGTGTTAGAGGGAGAATGCAAGGAAAACACAAATCAGCAATGCAACAACGATGGATTCCTGTCTGAAGGTACCTGTGGAACAAGGGGACCAAGTCCAAAAGTCACAAGCAGCTCGGAGATGGGCAGATGCCCAAGAAATGCCAGCGGTTGGTGCAAAGAAGCTCTTACTAGGCTGAAGAACTGTGAATACTGCAGGAACGACAAGGGCTAGAGACTTCCCCTTTGGAGGATGGATCCCCCACGCCTTGGAGAGTCGTGCAGAAGTGTTTTCCCGCCGGATGGACGCCAACAAGCCTTGCTACACGCAAATCGTGCGTTTGGCGTTTTTGGACGCTGCTGGGGCCCAGGAGGGACCAGGAGGTCGCAAATTGGACCTGAAGAGAGAGGGGACGTCGAGCAAGACAAAGAGCCCTCACTGAAGCAGGTAGCACCCGGAGAAGTGCCAGAAACAGGCACTACGAGGATGCGTGAAACGGTGCTCGCCGAAGTTGCACAAAGGAGTCCCACGTCGCCGGAGACCAACTTAGAAAGTCGTGCAATGCAGGTTAGAGTGCCGTGGACCCAGGCTTGGCTGTGCACACAGGATTTCCGCCGGAAGTGCACAGGGGCCGGAGAAGCTTGCAAAGTCGCGGTTCCCAGCAATGCAGCCCAGCGAGGTGAGGCAAGGACTTACCTCCACCAAACTTGGGCTGAAGAGTCACTGGACTGTGGGGGTCACTTGGACGGTGTCGCTGGATTCGAGGGACCTCGCTCGTCGTGCTGAGAGGAGACCCAAGGGACCGGAGATGCAGCTTTTTGGTGCCTGCGGTTGCAGGGGGAAGATTCCGTCGACCCACGGGAGATTTCTTCGGAGCTTCTGGTGCAGAGAGGAGGCAGACTACCCCCACAGCATGCACAAGCAGGAAAACAGTCGAGAAGGCGGCAGGATCAGCGTTACAGAGTTGCAGTAGTCGTCTTTGCTACTATGTTGCAGGTTTGCAGGCTTCCAGCGCGGTCAGCGGTCGATTCCTTATCAGAAGGTGAAGAGGGAGATGCAGAGGAACTCGGCTGAGCTCATGCATTCGTTATCTGAAGTTTCCCCAGAGACAGAGACCCTAAATAGCCAGAAAAGAGGGTTTGGCTACCTAGGAGAGAGGAAAGGCTACTAACACCTGAAGGAGCCTATCACAAGGAGTCTCTGACGTCACCTGGTGGCACTGGCCACTCAGAGCAGTCCAGTGTGCCAGCAGCACCTCTGTTTCCAAGATGGCAGAGGTCTGGAGCACACTGGAGGAGCTCTGGACACCTCCCAGGGGAGGTGCAGGTCAGGGGAGTGGTCACTCCCCTTTCCTTTGTCCAGTTTCGCGCCAGAGCAGGGGCTAAGGGGTCCCTGAACCGGTGTAGACTGGCTTATGCAGAATTGGGCACCTCTGTGCCCAACAAAGCATTTCCAGAGGCTGGGGGAGGCTACTCCTCCCCTGCCTTCACACCATTTTCCAAAGGGAGAGGGTGTTACACCCTCTCTCAGAGGAAGTTCTTTGTTCTGCCATCCTGGGCCAGGCCTGGCTGGACCCCAGGAGGGCAGATGCCTGTCTGAGGGGTTGGCAGCAGTACCAGGGTCTGTGCTACAGACCACTGGGATCATGGAATTGTACCAACAATGCCAGGATGGCATAGAGGGGGCAATTCCATGATCATAGACATGTTACATGGCCATATTCGGAGTTACCATGGTGAAGCTACATATAGGTAGTGACCTATATGTAGTGCACGCGTGTAATGGTGTCCCCGCACTCACAAAGTTCAGTGAATTGGCTCTGAACAATGTGGGGGCACCTTGGCTAGTGCCAGGGTGCCCTCACACTAAGTAACTTTGCACCTAACCTTTACCAGGTAAAGGTTAGACATATAGGTGACTTATAAGTTACTTAAGTGCAGTGTAAAATGGCTGTGAAATAACGTGGACGTTATTTCACTCAGGCTGCAGTGGCAGGCCTGTGTAAGAATTGTCAGAGCTCCCTATGGGTGGCAAAAGAAATGCTGCAGCCCATAGGGATCTCCTGGAACCCCAATACCCTGGGTACCTCAGTACCATATACTAGGGAATTATAAGGGTGTTCCAGTAAGCCAATGTAAATTGGTAAAATTGGTCACTAGCCTGTTAGTGACAATTTGAAAGTAATGAGAGAGCATAACCACTGAGGTTCTGGTTAGCAGAGCCTCAGTGAGACAGTTAGGCACCACACAGGGAACATATACATGCACACCTATGAGCACTGAGGCCCTGTGTGACAGGGTCCCAGTGACACATACATATAGGCCACAAACCTATGTGCACTGGGGTCCTGACCAGCAGGATCCCAGTGACACATAACAACCATACTGAAAACATAGTGTTTTCACTATGAGCACTGAGGCCTGGCTATCAGGATCCCAGTGAGACAGTGAAAACAGTGACAAACACCCTGACATACACTCAGAAACAGGCCAAAAGTGGGGGTAACAAGGCTAGAAAGAGGCTACCTTCTCACACAACCCCCCCCCAAACGAAGGACAATAAGGCTAACCTTGGCCAGTTGAGACTTTATTGTCTAAGTGGTGATAAGTAGAGAGTAGCTCTGCAATAGACTGGTTACTCCCTTTATCATCCACTATATGGTTACTTCCCTGTGGGGATGTAAACCACCCTGTTTGAAGTTTTTTAGCTAACCAACAATGTGAAGATGTATTTTCAGAGTTTCTATCAGTAAGTTTTAGTTTAGAGCAGTGGGAATTATCCACTGAACCTATTTGTAATGATGGAAATGCCAGACAGGGATGCTGTCTCAGTAAAGCCATAGCTGGGCAAAAACTTTGTCCATTTGGCTGGAAGAGAGAACAGGGATGCTGTTTCTCTTGAGTTGGAGCAGGGCAGGGATGCTGTCCTATGAGCTCCACACTAGGGCAGGGATGCTGTCCTAAGTGTTGTGAGGTAGTGCAGGGTTTATGCACTAAAGTTTCTCTGGGAGGGTTGGAGGGATGCTCCATGTTAACTAAAATGGTGCTGTTTTTCTCACCAATGTTAGTTATCCCACAGAGAGGTACTTCCACCTCAGGGAGTCCAGCTTTGCCAGCTGATGATTCCCTTGGAACAGGTGCCACCCCAGGAGAGGTTTCTCCCACCACAGGAATGGTATCCTGAATGGTAGGGTGGTTAGGGGATACTGTGATACCCTTTTTACCTGTTGATGGAGAGGAATCCTGAGTTTTCAGGCCTTCTCTCCTTTGCTTTTTCATTTCACTTGAAATGAGAGGGAACAATTCCTCAGGGATGCCCAGCATGGCTGCATGGGCATAAAACTCTACATCAGCCCAACCTGAGGCCTCTAGGTCATTACCTAAGAGACAGTCTACAGGTAAGCTAGGTGATACCACCACCTGCTTAGGGCCAGTAACTCCACCCCAACTAAACTGAATTATAGCTAAGGGAAGAAACTTAGTGGAGTTATGGACATCAATAATCTTATACTGTTGTCCAATGATGTGTTGTTCAGGGTGCACTAGGTTTTCAGTCACCAAAGTGAAACTGGCACCTGTGTCCCTGTAGGCCAAGGCCTCAACACCATTTATTGAAACTGTCTGCCTGTACTTATCCATTGTAAGGGGACAAGCAGCCAGTGTGGCAAGGCCAATGCCACTAGGTGTGACAGAAACTGTCTTGGGACTGATTACATCAGTTTCCACTATGGACCCATAAGTGAACCCAACTACACCCTTTGCTTGACTGTTGCCAGCAGTCCCACCACTAGTACCACTACTGCTAGGGGCACTAGAGCTTGATGTATTAGTGGTGGTAGGCTCAGGGGGTTTACCTGGACAGGACTTATCCCCTGGCCTATGGCCTCTGTTTTTACACACAAAGCACCAAGGCTTTTTAATGTGTGCAGGTTGGGAAGAAGAGGAAGAATTTGTTTTATCCCCACCCTCTGAAGAGTGTTTAAGATTTGAAGTGGGATCTTTGGTTTTACCCTTATCCCCATGCTTATCTTGAGATTTTTCACCATCTTTCTTCTTATTGCCATCTTTGTCACCCCCTGTATGAACTTTTCTGTTCACCCTTGTTCTGACCCATTTGTCTGCCTTCTTTCCCAATTCTTGGGGAGAGGTCAGATCAGAGTCTACCAGGTACTGGTGCAACAAATCAGACACACAATTATTAAGTATATGCTCTCTCAGGATTGTGTTATACAGGCTTTCATAATCAGTAACTTTACTGCCATGTAACCACCCCTCCAAGGCCTTCACTGAATGGTCAATGAAATCAACCCAGTCTTGTGAAGACTCCTTTTTGGTCTCTCTGAACTTGATCCTGTACTGTTCAGTGGTTAAGCCATAACCATCCAGGAGTGCATTCTTAAGAACTTGGAAATTGTTAGCATCATTTTCTTTTACAGTAAGGAGCCTATCCCTACCTTTTCCAGTAAATGATAGCCATAGGATAGCAGCCCACTGCCTTTGAGGGACATCCTGTACAGCACAGGCCCTCTCAAGTGCAGCAAACCACTTGTTAATGTCATCCCCCTCCTTGTAAGGGGGAACTATCTTATGCAGATTCCTGGAATCATGCTCTTTTGCAGGATGACTATGGGGAATACTGCTGCTGCCACCATGGGTATCTAAACCCATTTTCTGTCTTTCCCTCTCTATTTCTAAAGACTGTCTATCCAAATCCAGCTGTTGCTTCTTGAGCTTCAGTCTGGTTTGCTCCACTCTCAATCTATTGAGCTCCCTTTCCAACAATCTGTCATCAGGGTGGGTGGGAGGGACATTTCTAGATACAGAGGTATGATGGGAATGAACAGAAGGAGACCTGTCCCTTACAGAGGGCACCCTAACAGCTTGGCTACCAGTATAATGTGAGAGCACATCATCAGTATGATGTGATTCAACCTCTGTACCAACTATGCTAGACTGTCTAGTAATGGGCAGGCTGAGAAGTTTCTTTCCTGAACCTTTTCCTGGGGGAGTCCCTGGATCAGATTGAGAACCATTAGCTACTTTTTCTACAGATTGGGCACTTATGGCCTTATCCTGTACTCTAAGCATATTAATTAACAGTTCTAAGGAAGGATTCTTCCCTACACTCAAACCTCTCTCTATGCAGAGACTCCTTGCTCCTTTCCAGCTAAGGTGATCATATGCAAGTTTGGACAGTTCAACTTTTTTTCCTGTGCCAGACATTTTTTAGAGAGAGTTAAAGTGATAGCAAAAGAGAAAAAAGTTTTCAGAACTTTTTGGAAAGACAGAAAAAAACTTTTTAAACTTTTAAGAACTTTTTGAAAGTTTAGAAGTACTTTTCAGCACTTAGAAAAGAGTGAAAAGAGGAAATGCAAAACTTTTTGGCTATGTGTATATACACTGACCTTGTTTTGTATATTTTTCTCTTATGAAAAGTACAATGACAAGAGTGGTAAGTAGTCTCAAAGCACTTATCCCACCACTGCACAACCAATGTAGGAGGCTGGACTGGCTTGTAGTGAGTACCAAGGGGTACTTGCACCTTGCACCAGGCCCAGTTATCCCTTATTAGTGTATAGGGTGTCTAGCAGCTTAGGCTGATAGATAATGGTAGCTTAGCAGAGCAGCTTAGGCTGAACTAGGAGACGTGTGAAGCTACTACAGTACCACTTAGTGTCATATGCACAATATCATAAGAAAACACAATACACAGTTATACTAAAAATAAAGGTACTTTATTTTTATGACAATATGCCAAAGTATCTTAGAGTGTACCCTCAGTGAGAGGATAGGAAATATACACAAGATATATATACACAATAGCAAAAATATGCAGTATAGTCTTAGAAAACAGTGCAAACAATGTATAGTTACAATAGGATGCAATGGGGAAACATAGGGATAGGGGCAACACAAACCATATACTCCAGAAGTGGAATGTGAACCACGAATGGACCCCAAACCTATGTGACCTGGTAGAGGGTCGCTGGGACTATTAGAAAATAGTGAGAGTTAGAAAAATAACCCTCCCCAAGACCCTGAAAAGTGAGTGCAAAGTGCACTAAAGTTCCCCTAAGGACAAAATAGTCGTGTTAGAGGGAGAATGCAAGGAAAACACAAATCAGCAATGCAACAACGATGGATTCCTGTCTGAAGGTACCTGTGGAACAAGGGGACCAAGTCCAAAAGTCACAAGCAGCTCGGAGATGGGCAGATGCCCAAGAAATGCCAGCGGTTGGTGCAAAGAAGCTCTTACTAGGCTGAAGAACTGTGAATACTGCAGGAACGACAAGGGCTAGAGACTTCCCCTTTGGAGGATGGATCCCCCACGCCTTGGAGAGTCGTGCAGAAGTGTTTTCCCGCCGGATGGACGCCAACAAGCCTTGCTACACGCAAATCGTGCGTTTGGCGTTTTTGGACGCTGCTGGGGCCCAGGAGGGACCAGGAGGTCGCAAATTGGACCTGAAGAGAGAGGGGACGTCGAGCAAGACAAAGAGCCCTCACTGAAGCAGGTAGCACCCGGAGAAGTGCCAGAAACAGGCACTACGAGGATGTGTGAAACGGTGCTCGCCGAAGTTGCACAAAGGAGTCCCACGTCGCCGGAGACCAACTTAGAAAGTCGTGCAATGCAGGTTAGAGTGCCGTGGACCCAGGCTTGGCTGTGCACACAGGATTTCCGCCGGAAGTGCACAGGGGCCGGAGAAGCTTGCAAAGTCGCGGTTCCCAGCAATGCAGCCCAGCGAGGTGAGGCAAGGACTTACCTCCACCAAACTTGGGCTGAAGAGTCACTGGACTGTGGGGGTCACTTGGACGGTGTCGCTGGATTCGAGGGACCTCGCTCGTCGTGCTGAGAGGAGACCCAAGGGACCGGAGATGCAGCTTTTTGGTGCCTGCGGTTGCAGGGGGAAGATTCCGTCGACCCACGGGAGATTTCTTCGGAGCTTCTGGTGCAGAGAGGAGGCAGACTACCCCCACAGCATGCACAAGCAGGAAAACAGTCGAGAAGGCGGCAGGATCAGCGTTACAGAGTTGCAGTAGTCGTCTTTGCTACTATGTTGCAGGTTTGCAGGCTTCCAGCGCGGTCAGCGGTCGATTCCTTATCAGAAGGTGAAGAGGGAGATGCAGAGGAACTCGGCTGAGCTCATGCATTCGTTATCTGAAGTTTCCCCAGAGACAGAGACCCTAAATAGCCAGAAAAGAGGGTTTGGCTACCTAGGAGAGAGGAAAGGCTACTAACACCTGAAGGAGCCTATCACAAGGAGTCTCTGACGTCACCTGGTGGCACTGGCCACTCAGAGCAGTCCAGTGTGCCAGTAGCACCTCTGTTTCCAAGATGGCAGAGGTCTGGAGCACACTGGAGGAGCTCTGGACACCTCCCAGGGGAGGTGCAGGTCAGGGGAGTGGTCACTCCCCTTTCCTTTGTCCAGTTTCGCGCCAGAGCAGGGGCTAAGGGGTCCCTGAACCGGTGTAGACTGGCTTATGCAGAATTGGGCACCTCTGTGCCCAACAAAGCATTTCCAGAGGCTGGGGGAGGCTACTCCTCCCCTGCCTTCACACCATTTTCCAAAGGGAGAGGGTGTTACACCCTCTCTCAGAGGAAGTTCTTTGTTCTGCCATCCTGGGCCAGGCCTGGCTGGACCCCAGGAGGGCAGATGCCTGTCTGAGGGGTTGGCAGCAGTACCAGGGTCTGTGCTACAGACCACTGGGATCATGGAATTGTACCAACAATGCCAGGATGGCATAGAGGGGGCAATTCCATGATCATAGACATGTTACATGGCCATATTCGGAGTTACCATGGTGAAGCTACATATAGGTAGTGACCTATATGTAGTGCACGCGTGTAATGGTGTCCCCGCACTCACAAAGTTCAGTGAATTGGCTCTGAACAATGTGGGGGCACCTTGGCTAGTGCCAGGGTGCCCTCACACTAAGTAACTTTGCACCTAACCTTTACCAGGTAAAGGTTAGACATATAGGTGACTTATAAGTTACTTAAGTGCAGTGTAAAATGGCTGTGAAATAACGTGGACGTTATTTCACTCAGGCTGCAGTGGCAGGCCTGTGTAAGAATTGTCAGAGCTCCCTATGGGTGGCAAAAGAAATGCTGCAGCCCATAGGGATCTCCTGGAACCCCAATACCCTGGGTACCTCAGTACCATATACTAGGGAATTATAAGGGTGTTCCAGTAAGCCAATGTAAATTGGTAAAATTGGTCACTAGCCTGTTAGTGACAATTTGAAAGTAATGAGAGAGCATAACCACTGAGGTTCTGGTTAGCAGAGCCTCAGTGAGACAGTTAGGCACCACACAGGGAACATATACATGCACACCTATGAGCACTGGGGCCCTGTGTGACAGGGTCCCAGTGACACATACATATAGGCCACAAACCTATGTGCACTGGGGTCCTGACCAGCAGGATCCCAGTGACACATAACAACCATACTGAAAACATAGTGTTTTCACTATGAGCACTGAGGCCTGGCTATCAGGATCCCAGTGAGACAGTGAAAACAGTGACAAACACCCTGACATACACTCACAAACAGGCCAAAAGTGGGGGTAACAAGGCTAGAAAGAGGCTACCTTCTCACACAGGGGTTGTCTCATATTGACTGCAATTGCTACCTGTTGCGGATTTGCCATATTAGGTGGTAAATTTGTTCAGAGATAAGCACACCAAATGGGGATTTTCCTTTTAGGGTTCAAGCTTGAACAACCTCCAGCCTCAGATAGATGCTCCCCATTTAGCTGAGGAGGAAATACTCAATACCACGGACTTCTCTGTATATAATACTGAGGTGTCTTTGTATATAGTGAGACAGCGATACTCAGGAGGACCCGAAAATTAGAGGTTGACCAAACGTTGGCGGTACCATGTTGCGTAGGCTCTCATTATTGTAATAAGACTACTGTATTTTGAGCAACAGAATCACCTGTGGTGTGGGAGACTGAGTCTGACCCACTACAAGTGACACCTGTCGCCCTAATCCGGGTTTTGCTCTGGCTAACTAGCAGTGTCTCATCTCTACCCAAGGACAGGGATGATTGGGCAGCAGAGCGCATGACATAATTGATTTGTCAGGGAAACCGTGGTCACTCAGGTCTCATCCATTTTTCTTAGTTACATTAGTCTCACATACACAATGACAAACAGAGGCAGTATATTGTTCAATAAGATTTTAATGAAGCAACTGCATCTTAGATAGTAAGGCATGTGCTGCAATAATTAGGACGATACAGCATGACATAATCAAAATTGTGACAAGGAGAGTAAAGCATAGAAATAACGCTACCATATTGTCACTAAAGTCAATAGATTAATTCCTACCTAGGCTATAATATAGCACACCGTGTTAAGCTCTAATTCTGCCCTTCAGGTTCCCCTGGGAAGACATCATCCCCTATACCTAAGCAAAGGCCTAAAGTCTGCATAAGCAGCTGTAGCAAAGCGTTCAGCAATCAGCATACAGTCGTGGTTCTCTGGCTGGAATCTCCCTCTAACGTGTAAGGGACAGGGAAGAGTTTTCATAATAAAACAGCTGATGTTCTGAGAAAATGTCCCTACATAAGGATGTATATTTTTCTATGAATGTCAGAGACAAAACTTGTACCAGGTTCACCGGCAACCTATCTTACTGCAGCCTTGAAAGAAGCACAGAGTGAGCAAGAATGTCTTGTCTGAGAACGTAGTGCTGGCCTAGGCAAAAACATCTAGATTAAGAGAAATAAAACAAGACCGCAAAAGTGGCTATTGTAAGAAGAATAAAACTAAGCTGAATAAAATGTATCCAGGTTAAAGTGCACAGCAGCAGGCCTAGTATGCTAAAATGCCGTGCATGGTGCTATAACTAAAATGGCTACACAACAGTTACACCTGTATCCGACATTCCTGTTGATCTGAAATGTAATTGCAGCTTGCAATAAGTTAAACATCCTATATATATTGATCGTGCTAAATGGGATGTCTAATCATTTTACATCATAGACTCCTATGTGTGCATGCCTAGTAGATGAAAGAGTTGGCCAGTTTTCTAAAATGGCACCCGGAGAGCTCAGCTGGTTGTGAATCTTGCTGGGGAGTTATTTAGAAAATGATCCTGACTCATTTCTTATTGTGGAAGACTATTAAGATATGTAACACTGATCTTTACGGGATATTCCAAATGAGAGTCAATGGGTTCCGAGAATTAGATAAATGGTGATTTACAGGTGGTAAAGTCAACCTTCTTGTTAATGAAACTATTATAGCCTTAGAACCCGCCGTAGCGGGCTCTACCGGCCATTAAAGGCCTGCTCCCGCATTGGGCCTTTAATGGCCGGTAGAGCCCGCTACGGCGGGTTCTAATTCTATTAGAACATTCTGCCATCAAATAAAACAAATTCCTCACGAAACCCGTTGGGGATTAAAATACCCTCAGGCTCCGTGAGACTTTGTTCACAGTTTATGCTGTGACAAAGAACATTGGAATGTTGACGCTCCAGGCTTTTATTGTCTGCAATAGAGCCCCCAACATTCTAATGTTTTAATAAAACATAAGCAATTCACGTCCTACACCGTTTGGGGCTTTTGCCATACTTCAACATTCTCTAAATAATTATCTTTATGGTTTTCCTTAAGTTACTGATTAGAGACCAATCCTCACTACTGGCTAGGTTCTCTGCCCATATGGTTAAAGCCTTCTAACCTCTGTGATATGGTGCCATTGTCACCGCCAGGTTTAAAGCGCAGATCCAGAGGAAACCATGAAAGTGGGCTGCCATCCGTGGGACTCCTCGATATACATGACCCTTTATAGAGGTGCTCACTTAGGGAAGAGGCGGTTATGCGGACTCTAGTCAAGACATGATTGACCTCTTTGAGAAATTAAACAAACTGGTTGACAATGGCATGTCTGTTTTTCTCGGTAGCTAAGATGACCTTGTTTATTCAACAAGTTACACTAAGGCGTTTAATATTATTTTTGCCTACATATTTTTGTCTAGGAAATCACTTTCGAGTGATGACACTAATTTGAGAGAGGATGATATCTATGATTCAAAATAAACGCAGCTATTCAAATTTGGTTACACGATTCCCAGTTACATAAGTCAGGAAGCTTCTCTGAGCAAAGCATCGATTGGCTAACTTACATTTATGTTTTTTTTTCCCTTGTGCGTAATTTCGAATTTCAAAATCTCTTCTCTTTTATGGAGCTTTCCTTTTCACGAAGTGTGCGCCACTCGCGCATGATTCATCCCCTTACACATTAGTGGGGGACATGTATCAGTGCCCAGTTTTACAAAGAAGCACAGTGTTTGCAGTGCTACCGTCCATGTGTTTGTGCTGGGCTGGATGCGAAAATCCAGCAAAGCGCAAAGGAAATTCTTGCAGTTTACCTGCCTCCCCTGTATGTATAAACACAAATGTATTTTTTTTGTTGTTGCTGTGAACGCGAAAGGAAGGACCACAAGGGTCATCTTATTTCTCTTTCAACATTTGCTTTCTCGATGTGTGCCTGCAATGCACCTGTTCCTTAAAAAAGCAAGAGTCACAATGGTAATCAAACACCGGCAAAGCCAATAGGTCTACCGTTTGCTGCTAGATATTTGGATTTGTCATTGCTTGTTTTTGTCATGGGTTCAATATAGCTTGTTCGGGGAGCTATTGGGTCCTCAACAATACTAAGACGTCTCTAAAAGAACACATAGCCATAGAAGTGCAGGCACCGAGTGGAACTTGTGTTTGGATGTGCCTCCAGTGAAAGATCAGAATGCTGTCACTCAAGTTAGAAAATTATTGATGTGAAGTGGATGAACCATTGCCCCATGATGTATGCTGCGGTGGGTAAAACCAATGGATGGAAGAGGTCTGTCTTAAACACTCTATAAATAATCATATATCTAGATCTGTATATGAAAAATGTATATATATATATATATATATATATATATATATATATATATATATATATGTATATATATATAAAGACAATGAAAAATACAGAGGTTAAAGTAACGTTATAATTAGATAAAAATGTTCGGTAACAACATAACGTTTTAAACTCTCAAAACCACTGAAATTCACCAGTTATAGTTATCTTAAGTGTGAACAGTAGCTGAAGTAGGTAGCGTACTAGTTTTGAAAATGTTGTGAAGATTCGTTAAATGGCGCCAAAGTATTACCAAATCAAATAATGCTTTGTTGATGGGAATTAGGTCCTACAAATACCTACTTACTGGCTATCTGCCAGTAAGTAATCTATCTATCTATCTATCTTTCTATCTATCTATCTATCTATCTATCTATCTATCTATCTATCTATCTATCTATCTATCTTCTGAAATATAAATTCATAAATTAACTTTAAAAGCCAAAGGTTACAAGGACGTATAGCGAGGCTCACATTGAAAACCTACAAAACCATAGAAATTAGGCTGTTAGAGTTATTTGAAGTAACTATAACTCAAGCCCTAAGGTAACTATAACTCGCACCCCTACCATACACAGTTTTGTCATCAATAATTTGACTGCTAATGCTACAATTATATTTTTTATGATGTTATGAAAGATGTCATGAGTGCTGTACTATCTGGGGTAATTAGTGCATAGCTGGGTTGCGAGCTATAGTTACCTTAGGGAACAAGTTATAGTTACTTGAAATAACTCTGTAACAGCTGAACTTCTCTCGTTTTGTACCTTTGAAATGTGAGCCTTACCCCAACATTCCTGTAACCTTTGTTATTTTTGGTGAATTTCTGAGTTTTTTTAGTGTCAAGTAATTTTAAATACTTTATGTTAATCTAACCACTGCTGCGCACAGCCTTCGGGCCGTGCATGGCGGAGATTGGCAGCAGAGCCTGACCTGCAGCCAGGCTCTGCGGCCAACCCCCTATAAACACCCAACCCAGTGCCACACAGGGCCTTTGGCCATATGCAGTGGGAGTTGGCTGCTGGAATGTGGCCAGCCCCAGCAGCCAACCTCCTATAATCATCCAACCCTGCAACATGCATGGCCTTTGGCCGTGCGCAGCAGGGGTTGGCCGCAGGGCTGGCCTATGGCCAGTCCCTGCAGCTCACCACCTCTAACCACCCAACCCAGCGGCACAAGGGATTGGCTGGGCCCTGCAGCATACCCTATGCCACTTATGAAGTGCTTCTTTGTTTGATGAAGACGTGATTATGTTCCTGTGCATCAATAACAGGTGTACAAAATCGGTGGAAAACGCGCTCAGAGCATCATTTTACTAAGCTGTACATCTTCCTGGGAAAATGGGGGGAAGACTTTGCATACCACTAATGTATATGGGGTGGGGCCAAAAGGGTGGGGATACTAGGCCATTTTACATGCGTGTAGTTTTTTAAAGGTATAACACAATCTCTGGTCTCAGCAGCAGATGACAGGAAAGAACCCACTCATCACAGTCACTAAATTAGATATTGCACTCGAAATAAGGAATGATGCAGGCACCTCCATCAAGATTTACAGATAACTTTTCAAGGTGGAAATGCAGAGTAAAAACACGTTCTTTCCAACGACTGCGCAAGAAATTAGGATGATTAGTACTTCACAGAAGTGAGTCTTTAACTGGGGCACCTGCTTTGCTTATACCTGCAAGTGCTTCCCTTTGATGTTTAATTTCTATGAAATGAGCATTGTGTCAGAATGAATCCTGCCATGCGTATTTATGATATGATAAATATGCAGGGCAGGTGTCAGAAAACGGACAGCATGATTAATATTTCTTAAAGAAGTATGGGGAGCCACGGGGGATCTTCAAGGCTCCCTCAGTCCCAGCCTGCTCCCCACTTCCTACGGGAGTCAGCATTGTTCCTGCACGCAGGGAGCTCTTGGAAATGCAGCTCCCTGCATGTGGGAGCAATACTTTAATCTCTTTCACTACCTGCATGACTGTGGGCAGAGAAAGGGATGAAAACTCTGCTTCCAGCAAGCGGGATCATTTTGACAGCTCTCACTTGCTGGAAGCAGCATGTTTGCTTTTGCTTGGTGGGAGCTGTAGGAAAGTACCATCTTGCCTGGCATGTTACCCCCATTTTTCACTGTATATATGTTGTTTTAGTTGTATGTGTCACTGGGACCCTGGTAACCCAGGGCCCCAGTGCTCATAAGTGTGCCTGAATGTGTTACCTGTGTAGTGACTAACTGTCTCACTGAGGCTCTGCTAACCAGAACCTCAGTGGTTATGCTCTCTCATTACTTTTAAATTGTCACTAACAGGCTAGTGACCAATTTTACCAATTTACATTGGCTTACTGGAACACCCTTATAATTCCCTAGTATATGGTACTGAGGTACCCAGGGTATTGGGGTTCCAGGAGATCCCTATGGGCTGCAGCATTTCTTTTGCCACCCATAGGGAGCTCTGACAATTCTTACACAGGCCTGCCACTGCAGCCTGAGTGAAATAACGTCCACGTTATTTCACAGCCATTTTACACTGCACTTAAGTAACTTATAAGTCACCTATATGTCTAACCTTTACCTGGTAAAGGTTAGGTGCAAAGTTACTTAGTGTGAGGGCACCCTGGCACTAGCCAAGGTGCCCCCACATTGTTCAGAGCCAATTCCCTGAACTTTGTGAGTGCGGGGACACCATTACACGCGTGCACTACATATAGGTCACTACCTATATGTAGCTTCACCAGGGTAACTCCGAATATGGCCATGTAACATGTCTATGATCATGGAATTGCCCCTCTATGCCATCCTGGCATAGTTGGCCCAATCCCATGATCCCAGTGGTCTGTAGCACAGACCCTGGTACTGCCAAACTGCCCTTCCTGGGGTTTCACTGCAGCTGCTGCTGCTGCCAACCCCTCAGACAGGCATCTGCCCTCCTGGGGTCCAGCCAGGCCTGGCCCAGGATGGCAGAACAAAGAACTTCCTCTGAGAGAGGGTGTGACACCCTCTCCCTTTGGAAAATGGTGTGAAGGCAGGGGAGGAGTAGCCTCCCCCAGCCTCTGGAAATGCTTTCTTGGGCACAGATGTGCCCAATTCTGCATAAGCCAGTCTACACCGGTTCAGGGACCCCTTAGCCCCTGCTCTGGCACGAAACTGGACAAAGGAAAGGGGAGTGACCACTCCCCTGACCTGCACCTCCCCTGGGAGGTGTCCAGAGCTCCTCCAGTGTGCTCCAGACCTCTGCCATCTTGGAAACAGAGGTGCTGCTGGCACACTGGACTGCTCTGAGTGGCCAGTGCCACCAGGTGACGTCAGAGACTCCTTGTGATAGGCTCCTTCAGGTGTTGCTAGCCTATCCTCTCTCCTAGGTAGCCAAACCCTCTTTTCTGGCTATTTAGGGTCTCTGTCTCTGGGGAAACTTTAGATAACGAATGCAAGAGCTCATCCGAGTTCCTCTGCATCTCTCTCCTCACCTTCTGATAAGGAAACGACTGCTGACCGCGCTGGAAGCCTGCAAACCTGCAACATAGTAGCAAAGACGACTACTGCAACTCTGTAACGCTGATCCTGCCGCCTTCTCGACTGTTTTCCTGCTTGTGCATGCTGTGGGGGTAGCCTGCCTCCTCTCTGCACCAGAAGCTCCGAAGAAATCTCCCGTGGGTCGACGGAATCTTCCCCCTGCAACCGCAGGCACCAAAAAGCTGCATTACCGGTCCCTTGTTTCTCCTCTCAGCACAACGAGCGAGGTCCCTCGAATCCAGCGACTCTGTCCAAGTGACCCCCACAGTCCAGTGACTCTTCATCCCAAGTTTGGTGGAGGTAAGTCCTTGCCTCACCTCGCTGGGCTGCATTGCTGGGAATCGCGACTTTGCAGCTACTCCGGCCCCTGTGCACTTCCGGCAGAAATCCTTGGTGCACAGCCAAGCCTGGGTCCACGGCACTCTAACCTGCATTGCACGACTTTCTAAGTTGGTCTCCGGCGACGTGGGACTCCTTTGTGCAACTTCGGCGAGCACCGTTTCACGCATCCTTGTAGTGCCTGTTTCTGGCACTTCTCTGGGTGCTACCTGCTTCAGTGAGGGCTCTTTGTCTTGCTCGACGTCCCCTCTCTCTTCAGGTCCAATTTGCGACCTCCTGGTCCCTCCTGGGCTCCGGCAGCGTCCAAAAACGCCAAACGCACGATTTGCAGCTAGCAAGGCTTGTTGGCATTCTTCCGGCGGGAAAACACTCCTGCACGACTCTCCGCAGCGAGAGGGATCCATCCACCAAAGGGGAAGTCTCTAGCCCTTTTCGTTCCTGCAGAAACCTCAGCTTCTTCTGTCCAGTCGAAGCTTCTTTGCACCCGCAGCTGGCATTTCCTGGGCATCTGCCCATCTCCGACTTGCTTGTGACTTTTGGACTTGGTCCCCTTGTTCCACAGGTACCCTAGATTGGAAATCCACAGTTGTTGCATTGCTGGTTTGTGTCTTTCCTGCATTATTCCTCTAACACGACTTCTTTGTCCTTAGGGGAACTTTAGTGCACTTTGCACTCACTTTTCAGGGTCTTGGGGAGGGTTATTTTTCTAACTCTCACTATTTTCTAATAGTCCCAGCGACCCTCTACAAGGTCACATAGGTTTGGGGTCCATTCGTGGTTCGCATTCCACTTTTGGAGTATATGGTTTGTGTTGCCCCTATCCCTATGTTTCCCCATTGCATCCTATTGTAACTATACATTGTTTGCACTGTTTTCTAAGACTATACTGCATATTTTTGCTATTGTGTATATATATCTTGTGTATATTTCCTATCCTCTCACTGAGGGTACACTCTAAGATACTTTGGCATATTGTCATAAAAATAAAGTACCTTTATTTTTAGTATAACTGTGTATTGTGTTTTCTTATGATATTGTGCATATGACACTAGGTGGTACTGTAGTAGCTTCACACGTCTCCTAGTTCAGCCTAAGCTGCTCTGCTAAGCTACCATTATCCATCAGCCTAAGCTACTAGACACCCTATACACTAATAAGGGATAACTGGGCCTGGTGCAAGGTGCAAGTACCCCTTGGTACTCACTACAAGCCAGTCCAGCCTCCTACATTGGTTGTGCAGTGGTGGGATAAGTGCTTGAGACTACTTACCACTCTTGTCATTGTACTTTTCATAAGAGAAAAATATACAAAACAAGGTCAGTGTATATACACATAGCCAAAAAGTTTTGCATTTCCTCTTTTCACTCTTTTCTAAGTGCTGAAAAGTACCTCTAAACTTTCAAAAAGTTCTTAAAAGTTTAAAAAGTTTTTTTCTGTCTTTCCAAAAAGTTCTGAAAACTTTTTTCTCTTTTTCTATCACTTTAACTCTCTCTAAAAATGTCTGGCACAGGCCAAAGTGTTGATCTCTCCAAACTTGCATATGACAACCTTAGCTGGAAAAGAACAAGGAGTCTCTGTATAGAGAGAGGTTTGAGTGTAGGGAAGAATCCTTCCTTGGAACTGTTACTTAACATGCTTAGAGAACAGGATAAGGCCATAGGTGCCCCATCTGTTGAAAAAGTACCTAATAGTTCTCAATCTGATTCAGGGACTCCCCCAGGAAAAGATTCAGGAAAGAAACTTCCTAGCCTGCCCATTACTAGACAGTCTAGCATAGATGGTAATGATGATGAGCCACACCATATAAATAGTGTTGTCTCACATCATAGCAAAAGCATTTATTCTCACCATACTGGTAGTAATGTTTCTGTAAACCAAGCTGTTAGGGTGCCTTCTGTAAGGGACAGGTCTCCTTCTGTTCATTCCCATCATAGCTCTGTTTCTAGAAATGTCCCTCCCACCAACCCTGATGACAGAATGTTAGAGAGGGAACTCAATAAGTTGAGGGTGGAACAAACCAGACTGAAGCTTAAAAAGCAACAGCTGGATTTGGATAGACAGTCTTTTGAATTAGAGAAGGAAAGACAGAAGTTGGGTTTAGATACCCATGGTGGCAGCAGCAGTATTCCCCATAGTCATCCTGCAAAAGAGCATGATTCCAGGAATCTGCACAAGATAGTTCCCCCTTATAAGGAGGGGGATGACATTAACAAGTGGTTTGCTGCACTTGAGAGGGCCTGTGTTGTACAGGATGTCCCTCAAAGGCAGTGGGCTGCTATCCTATGGCTATCATTTAGTGGAAAAGGTAGGGATAGGCTCCTTACTGTGAAAGAAAATGATGCTAATAATTTCCAAGTTCTTAAGAATGCACTCCTGGATGGTTATGGCTTAACCACTGAACAGTACAGGATAAAGTTCAGAGAGACCAAAAAGGAGTCTTCACAAGACTGGGTTGATTTTATTGACCATTCAGTGAAGGCCTTGGAGGGGTGGTTACATGGCAGTAAAGTTACTAATTATGACAGCCTGTATAACTTGATCCTGAGAGAGCATATTCTTAATAATTGTGTGTCTGATTTGTTGCACCAGTACTTGGTGGACTCTGATCTGACCTCTCCCCAAGAATTGGGAAAGAAGGCAGACAAATGGGTCAGAACAAGAGTGAACAGAAAAGTTCACACAGGGGGTGACAAAGATGGCAACAAAAAGAAGGATGGTAAGTCTTCTGACAAGGGTGGGGACAAATCTAAAAATGAGTCTTCATCAGGCCCACAAAAACACTCTGGTGGGGGTGGTGGGTCCAAATACTCCTTTAATCAGAACAAGGAAAAGAAACCATGGTGCTATTTATGTAAAATAAAAGGCCATTGGACAACAGATCCCAGTTGTCCAAAGAAAGGCACCACAGCTCCTACCACTACAACCCCTACTGCTACACCTAGTGTCCCTACTAATAGCAGTGGTGGTGGGAGCAAACCTACTAATAGCCAATCCAAGGGAGTAGCTGGGCTCACTTTTGGTAATTTAGTTGGGGTTGGTCTGATTAGGGAGACCACAGAGGCTACTTTAGTCTCTGAAGGGGCTATTGATTTAGCCACTTTGGTTGCTTGCCCCCATAACTTGGAGAAGTACAAGCAACTAACCCTAATAAATGGTGTTGAGGTCCAGGCCTACAGGGACACAGGTGCCAGTGTCACAATGGTGACTGAGAAACTGGTGCACCCTGAACAACACATACTTGGACACCAGTACCAAGTAACCGATGCTCACAACATAACACAAAGCCACCCCATGGCTGTTGTAAATCTCAACTGGGGGGGGGGTAACTGGTCCAAAGAAAGTTGTGGTAGCTTCAGATTTACCTGTAGACTGTCTATTAGGGAATGATTTGGAGACATCAGCTTGGTCAGATGTGGAGTTGGAGGCCCATGCAGCAATGCTGGGCATCCCAGGGCATATTTTTGCTTTGACAAGGGCTCAGGCCAAAAAGCAAAAAGGACAGGGAAGCTTGGATCCTGGAACAATGGACCAAGTGCTCCCTAAAGCTAGGGCTAGTAGAAGCAAACCACTTCCTACTATCCCTCCCTCTACAGTGGATTCTAATTCTGAGGAAGAAGAATTCCCTCCCTGTGCAGAACCTACACCAGAGGAGCTGGAAGCAGACACTGCTGAGCTTTTGGGTGAAGGGGGGCCTGCCAGAGAGGAGCTGAGTGTGGCACAGCAAACCTGTCCCACATTAGAGGGTCTCAGACAGCAAGCTGTCAAACAGGCTAATGGGGATGTCAGTGACTCTCACAGAGTTTACTGGGAGGACAACCTCTTGTACACTGAGCATAGGGATCCTAAACCTGGAGCTGCCAGGAGATTAGTGATCCCTCAGGAGTACAGAAAGTTCCTCCTAACACTGGCACATGACATTCCCTTAGCTGGGCATCTAGGACAAATGAAAACTTGGGACAGACTTGTTCCCCTGTTTCATTGGCCTAGAATGTCTGAGGACACAAAGGAATTTTGTAAGTCCTGTGAAACCTGTCAAGCCAGTGGCAAGACAGGTGGCACCCCAAAGGCACCCCTTATCCCACTGCCTGTGGTTGGGGTTCCCTTTGAAAGGGTAGGGGTTGACATAGTTGGCCCCCTTGACCCTCCTACTGCTTCAGGCAATAGGTTTATCTTAGTGGTAGTGGACCATGCCACAAGATATCCTGAAGCTATTCCTTTAAGGACCACTACAGCACCTGCAGTGGCAAAGGCCCTCCTGGGAATATTTTCCAGGGTGGGCTTCCCAAAGGAAGTAGTATCAGACAGAGGAAGCAATTTCATGTCTGCATACTTAAAGGCCATGTGGAAGGAGTGTGGTGTAACGTACAAGTTCACAACACCCTATCATCCACAAACAAATGGACTGGTGGAGAGATTTAATAAAACTCTCAAAGGCATGATTATGGGTCTCCCTGAAAAACTCCGCAGGAGATGGGATATCCTTCTACCATGCCTCCTTTTTGCCTACAGGGAGGTACCCCAGAAAGGAGTGGGCTTCAGCCCCTTTGAACTTCTTTTTGGACACCCTGTTAGAGGTCCACTCACACTTGTAAAGGAGGGTTGGGAACAACCTTTAAAAGCTCCTAAGCAGGATATTGTGGATTATGTACTTGGCCTCAGATCAAGGATGTATGAGTACATGAAAAAGGCCAGTAAAAACCTTCAGGCCAGCCAAGAGCTCCAGAAGCAATGGCATGATCAGAAGGCTGTTTTGGTTCAGTACCAACCAGGGCAGAAAGTGTGGGTCTTGGAGCCTGTGGCCCCAAGAGCACTCCAAGATAAATGGAGTGGTCCCCAACACAATTGTTGAAAAGAAGGGAGAAGTCACCTATTTAGTTGACTTAGGCACTGCCAGGAGTCCCCTTAGGGTGCTCCATGTCAACCGCCTGAAACCCTACTATGACAGGGCTGATCTCACCCTGCTCATGGCAACTGATGAGGGACAGGAAGAGGACAGTGATCCTCTACCTGATCTCTTCTCTTCCACAGAACAAGATGCTCTTGTGGAAGGTGTAGTTTTGGCTGATTGTCTTACTGCTGAGCAGAAAGATAATTGCATAAATCTCCTAGATCAATTTTCTGAACTCTTCTCTACTGTGCCAGGTACCACTTCTTGGTGTGAGCACACTATAGATACTGGAGACAGTTTACCTGTCAAAAGTAAGATCTATAGGCAGCCTGACCATGTCAGGGACTGCATAAAGCAAGAAGTTCAGAAAATGTTGGAACTAGGAGTGGTTGAGCACTCTGACAGTCCATGGGCTTCTCCTGTGGTACTGGTACCAAAACCCAATTCTAAAGATGGAAAGAAGGAAATGCGGTTTTGTGTAGACTATAGAGGTCTCAACTTGGTAACCAAAACTGATGCTCACCCTATACCCAGGGCAGATGAGCTTATAGATACACTGGCATCTGCCAAGTATCTAAGCACTTTTGATTTGACTGCAGGGTATTGGCAGATCAAATTGTCAGAAGATGCTAAACCTAAGACTGCATTTTCTACCATTGGAGGACATTACCAGTTTACTGTAATGCCTTTTGGTTTGAAGAATGCACCTGCCACTTTTCAGAGGTTGGTGAACACAGTCCTGCAAGGGCTGGAAGCTTTCAGTGCAGCATATTTGGACGATATAGCTGTCTTTAGCTCCAGCTGGGATGATCACCTGGTCCACCTATGGAAAGTTTTGGAGGCTCTGCAAAAGGCAGGCCTCACTATCAAGGCTTCAAAGTGCCAGATAGGGCAGGGTAAGGTGGTTTATCTGGGACACCTTGTTGGTGGGGAACAGATTGCACCACTTCAGGGGAAAATCCAAACTATTATTGATTGGGTTCCCCCTACCACTCAGACTCAGGTGAGAGCCTTCCTAGGCCTCACTGGGTATTACAGGAGGTTCATTAAGAACTATGGCTCCATTGCAGCCCCTCTTAATGACCTCACATCCAAGAAAATGCCTAAAAAGGTATTATGGACAGCAAACTGTCAGAAAGCTTTTGAGGAGCTGAAGCAGGCCATGTGCTCTGCACCTGTCCTGAAAAGCCCTTGTTACTCTAAAAAATTCTATGTCCAAACTGATGCATCTGAATTAGGAGTAGGGGCAGTCCTATCACAACTTAATTCTGAGGGCCAGGATCAACCTGTTGCTTTTATTAGTAGAAGGTTGACCCCTAGAGAAAAGCGTTGGTCTGCCATTGAGAGGGAGGCCTTTGCTGTGGTCTGGGCTCTGAAGAAGTTGAGGCCATACCTGTTTGGCACTCACTTCATTGTTCAGACAGACCACAAACCTCTACTTTGGCTTAAACAAATGAAAGGTGAAAATCCTAAATTGTTGAGGTGGTCCATATCCCTACAGGGAATGGACTATACAGTGGAACATAGACCTGGGAGTAGCCACTCCAATGCAGATGGACTCTCCAGATATTTCCACTTAGACAATGAAGACTCATCAGGTCATGGCTAGTCTTATTGTCCTTCGTTTGGGGGGGGGGGGGTTGTGTAGGAAAGTACCATCTTGCCTGGCATGTTACCCCCATTTTTCACTGTATATATGTTGTTTTAGTTGTATGTGTCACTGGGACCCTGGTAACCCAGGGCCCCAGTGCTCATAAGTGTGCCTGAATGTGTTACCTGTGTAGTGACTAACTGTCTCACTGAGGCTCTGCTAACCAGAACCTCAGTGGTTATGCTCTCTCATTACTTTTAAATTGTCACTAACAGGCTAGTGACCAATTTTACCAATTTACATTGGCTTACTGGAACACCCTTATAATTCCCTAGTATATGGTACTGAGGTACCCAGGGTATTGGGGTTCCAGGAGATCCCTATGGGCTGCAGCATTTCTTTTGCCACCCATAGGGAGCTCTGACAATTCTTACACAGGCCTGCCACTGCAGCCTGAGTGAAATAACGTCCACGTTATTTCACAGCCATTTTACACTGCACTTAAGTAACTTATAAGTCACCTATATGTCTAACCTTTACCTGGTAAAGGTTAGGTGCAAAGTTACTTAGTGTGAGGGCACCCTGGCACTAGCCAAGGTGCCCCCACATTGTTCAGAGCCAATTCCCTGAACTTTGTGAGTGCGGGGACACCATTACACGCGTGCACTACATATAGGTCACTACCTATATGTAGCTTCACCAGGGTAACTCCGAATATGGCCATGTAACATGTCTATGATCATGGAATTGCCCCCTCTATGCCATCCTGGCATAGTTGGCCCAATCCCATGATCCCAGTGGTCTGTAGCACAGACCCTGGTACTGCCAAACTGCCCTTCCTGGGGTTTCACTGCAGCTGCTGCTGCTGCCAACCCCTCAGACAGGCATCTGCCCTCCTGGGGTCCAGCCAGGCCTGGCCCAGGATGGCAGAACAAAGAACTTCCTCTGAGAGAGGGTGTGACACCCTCTCCCTTTGGAAAATGGTGTGAAGGCAGGGGAGGAGTAGCCTCCCCCAGCCTCTGGAAATGCTTTCTTGGGCACAGATGTGCCCAATTCTGCATAAGCCAGTCTACACCGGTTCAGGGACCCCTTAGCCCCTGCTCTGGCGCGAAACTGGACAAAGGAAAGGGGAGTGACCACTCCCCTGACCTGCACCTCCCCTGGGAGGTGTCCAGAGCTCCTCCAGTGTGCTCCAGACCTCTGCCATCTTGGAAACAGAGGTGCTGCTGGCACACTGGACTGCTCTGAGTGGCCAGTGCCACCAGGTGACGTCAGAGACTCCTTGTGATAGGCTCCTTCAGGTGTTGCTAGCCTATCCTCTCTCCTAGGTAGCCAAACCCTCTTTTCTGGCTATTTAGGGTCTCTGTCTCTGGGGAAACTTTAGATAACGAATGCAAGAGCTCATCCGAGTTCCTCTGCATCTCTCTCCTCACCTTCTGATAAGGAAACGACTGCTGACCGCGCTGGAAGCCTGCAAACCTGCAACATAGTAGCAAAGACGACTACTGCAACTCTGTAACGCTGATCCTGCCGCCTTCTCGACTGTTTTCCTGCTTGTGCATGCTGTGGGGGTAGCCTGCCTCCTCTCTGCACCAGAAGCTCCGAAGAAATCTCCCGTGGGTCGACGGAATCTTCCCCCTGCAACCGCAGGCACCAAAAAGCTGCATTACCGGTCCCTTGTTTCTCCTCTCAGCACAACGAGCGAGGTCCCTCGAATCCAGCGACTCTGTCCAAGTGACCCCCACAGTCCAGTGACTCTTCATCCCAAGTTTGGTGGAGGTAAGTCCTTGCCTCACCTCGCTGGGCTGCATTGCTGGGAATCGCGACTTTGCAGCTACTCCGGCCCCTGTGCACTTCCGGCAGAAATCCTTGGTGCACAGCCAAGCCTGGGTCCACGGCACTCTAACCTGCATTGCACGACTTTCTAAGTTGGTCTCCGGCGACGTGGGACTCCTTTGTGCAACTTCGGCGAGCACCGTTTCACGCATCCTTGTAGTGCCTGTTTCTGGCACTTCTCTGGGTGCTACCTGCTTCAGTGAGGGCTCTTTGTCTTGCTCGACATCCCCTCTCTCTTCAGGTCCAATTTGCGACCTCCTGGTCCCTCCTGGGCTCCGGCAGCGTCCAAAAACGCCAAACGCACGATTTGCAGCTAGCAAGGCTTGTTGGCATTCTTCCGGCGGGAAAACACTCCTGCACGACTCTCCGCAGCGAGAGGGATCCATCCACCAAAGGGGAAGTCTCTAGCCCTTTTCGTTCCTGCAGAAACCTCAGCTTCTTCTGTCCAGTCGAAGCTTCTTTGCACCCGCAGCTGGCATTTCCTGGGCATCTGCCCATCTCCGACTTGCTTGTGACTTTTGGACTTGGTCCCCTTGTTCCACAGGTACCCTAGATTGGAAATCCACAGTTGTTGCATTGCTGGTTTGTGTCTTTCCTGCATTATTCCTCTAACACGACTTCTTTGTCCTTAGGGGAACTTTAGTGCACTTTGCACTCACTTTTCAGGGTCTTGGGGAGGGTTATTTTTCTAACTCTCACTATTTTCTAATAGTCCCAGCGACCCTCTACAAGGTCACATAGGTTTGGGGTCCATTCGTGGTTCGCATTCCACTTTTGGAGTATATGGTTTGTGTTGCCCCTATCCCTATGTTTCCCCATTGCATCCTATTGTAACTATACATTGTTTGCACTGTTTTCTAAGACTATACTGCATATTTTTGCTATTGTGTATATATATCTTGTGTATATTTCCTATCCTCTCACTGAGGGTACACTCTAAGATACTTTGGCATATTGTCATAAAAATAAAGTACCTTTATTTTTAGTATAACTGTGTATTGTGTTTTCTTATGATATTGTGCATATGACACTAGGTGGTACTGTAGTAGCTTCACACGTCTCCTAGTTCAGCCTAAGCTGCTCTGCTAAGCTACCATTATCCATCAGCCTAAGCTACTAGACACCCTATACACTAATAAGGGATAACTGGGCCTGGTGCAAGGTGCAAGTACCCCTTGGTACTCACTACAAGCCAGTCCAGCCTCCTACATTGGTTGTGCAGTGGTGGGATAAGTGCTTGAGACTACTTACCACTCTTGTCATTGTACTTTTCATAAGAGAAAAATATACAAAACAAGGTCAGTGTATATACACATAGCCAAAAAGTTTTGCATTTCCTCTTTTCACTCTTTTCTAAGTGCTGAAAAGTACCTCTAAACTTTCAAAAAGTTCTTAAAAGTTTAAAAAGTTTTTTTCTGTCTTTCCAAAAAGTTCTGAAAACTTTTTTCTCTTTTTCTATCACTTTAACTCTCTCTAAAAATGTCTGGCACAGGCCAAAGTGTTGATCTCTCCAAACTTGCATATGACAACCTTAGCTGGAAAAGAACAAGGAGTCTCTGTATAGAGAGAGGTTTGAGTGTAGGGAAGAATCCTTCCTTGGAACTGTTACTTAACATGCTTAGAGAACAGGATAAGGCCATAGGTGCCCCATCTGTTGAAAAAGTACCTAATAGTTCTCAATCTGATTCAGGGACTCCCCCAGGAAAAGATTCAGGAAAGAAACTTCCTAGCCTGCCCATTACTAGACAGTCTAGCATAGATGGTAATGATGATGAGCCACACCATATAAATAGTGTTGTCTCACATCATAGCAAAAGCATTTATTCTCACCATACTGGTAGTAATGTTTCTGTAAACCAAGCTGTTAGGGTGCCTTCTGTAAGGGACAGGTCTCCTTCTGTTCATTCCCATCATAGCTCTGTTTCTAGAAATGTCCCTCCCACCAACCCTGATGACAGAATGTTAGAGAGGGAACTCAATAAGTTGAGGGTGGAACAAACCAGACTGAAGCTTAAAAAGCAACAGCTGGATTTGGATAGACAGTCTTTTGAATTAGAGAAGGAAAGACAGAAGTTGGGTTTAGATACCCATGGTGGCAGCAGCAGTATTCCCCATAGTCATCCTGCAAAAGAGCATGATTCCAGGAATCTGCACAAGATAGTTCCCCCTTATAAGGAGGGGGATGACATTAACAAGTGGTTTGCTGCACTTGAGAGGGCCTGTGTTGTACAGGATGTCCCTCAAAGGCAGTGGGCTGCTATCCTATGGCTATCATTTAGTGGAAAAGGTAGGGATAGGCTCCTTACTGTGAAAGAAAATGATGCTAATAATTTCCAAGTTCTTAAGAATGCACTCCTGGATGGTTATGGCTTAACCACTGAACAGTACAGGATAAAGTTCAGAGAGACCAAAAAGGAGTCTTCACAAGACTGGGTTGATTTTATTGACCATTCAGTGAAGGCCTTGGAGGGGTGGTTACATGGCAGTAAAGTTACTAATTATGACAGCCTGTATAACTTGATCCTGAGAGAGCATATTCTTAATAATTGTGTGTCTGATTTGTTGCACCAGTACTTGGTGGACTCTGATCTGACCTCTCCCCAAGAATTGGGAAAGAAGGCAGACAAATGGGTCAGAACAAGAGTGAACAGAAAAGTTCACACAGGGGGTGACAAAGATGGCAACAAAAAGAAGGATGGTAAGTCTTCTGACAAGGGTGGGGACAAATCTAAAAATGAGTCTTCATCAGGCCCACAAAAACACTCTGGTGGGGGTGGTGGGTCCAAATACTCCTTTAATCAGAACAAGGAAAAGAAACCATGGTGCTATTTATGTAAAATAAAAGGCCATTGGACAACAGATCCCAGTTGTCCAAAGAAAGGCACCACAGCTCCTACCACTACAACCCCTACTGCTACACCTAGTGTCCCTACTAATAGCAGTGGTGGTGGGAGCAAACCTACTAATAGCCAATCCAAGGGAGTAGCTGGGCTCACTTTTGGTAATTTAGTTGGGGTTGGTCTGATTAGGGAGACCACAGAGGCTACTTTAGTCTCTGAAGGGGCTATTGATTTAGCCACTTTGGTTGCTTGCCCCCATAACTTGGAGAAGTACAAGCAACTAACCCTAATAAATGGTGTTGAGGTCCAGGCCTACAGGGACACAGGTGCCAGTGTCACAATGGTGACTGAGAAACTGGTGCACCCTGAACAACACATACTTGGACACCAGTACCAAGTAACCGATGCTCACAACATAACACAAAGCCACCCCATGGCTGTTGTAAATCTCAACTGGGGGGGGGGTAACTGGTCCAAAGAAAGTTGTGGTAGCTTCAGATTTACCTGTAGACTGTCTATTAGGGAATGATTTGGAGACATCAGCTTGGTCAGATGTGGAGTTGGAGGCCCATGCAGCAATGCTGGGCATCCCAGGGCATATTTTTGCTTTGACAAGGGCTCAGGCCAAAAAGCAAAAAGGACAGGGAAGCTTGGATCCTGGAACAATGGACCAAGTGCTCCCTAAAGCTAGGGCTAGTAGAAGCAAACCACTTCCTACTATCCCTCCCTCTACAGTGGATTCTAATTCTGAGGAAGAAGAATTCCCTCCCTGTGCAGAACCTACACCAGAGGAGCTGGAAGCAGACACTGCTGAGCTTTTGGGTGAAGGGGGGCCTGCCAGAGAGGAGCTGAGTGTGGCACAGCAAACCTGTCCCACATTAGAGGGTCTCAGACAGCAAGCTGTCAAACAGGCTAATGGGGATGTCAGTGACTCTCACAGAGTTTACTGGGAGGACAACCTCTTGTACACTGAGCATAGGGATCCTAAACCTGGAGCTGCCAGGAGATTAGTGATCCCTCAGGAGTACAGAAAGTTCCTCCTAACACTGGCACATGACATTCCCTTAGCTGGGCATCTAGGACAAATGAAAACTTGGGACAGACTTGTTCCCCTGTTTCATTGGCCTAGAATGTCTGAGGACACAAAGGAATTTTGTAAGTCCTGTGAAACCTGTCAAGCCAGTGGCAAGACAGGTGGCACCCCAAAGGCACCCCTTATCCCACTGCCTGTGGTTGGGGTTCCCTTTGAAAGGGTAGGGGTTGACATAGTTGGCCCCCTTGACCCTCCTACTGCTTCAGGCAATAGGTTTATCTTAGTGGTAGTGGACCATGCCACAAGATATCCTGAAGCTATTCCTTTAAGGACCACTACAGCACCTGCAGTGGCAAAGGCCCTCCTGGGAATATTTTCCAGGGTGGGCTTCCCAAAGGAAGTAGTATCAGACAGAGGAAGCAATTTCATGTCTGCATACTTAAAGGCCATGTGGAAGGAGTGTGGTGTAACGTACAAGTTCACAACACCCTATCATCCACAAACAAATGGACTGGTGGAGAGATTTAATAAAACTCTCAAAGGCATGATTATGGGTCTCCCTGAAAAACTCCGCAGGAGATGGGATATCCTTCTACCATGCCTCCTTTTTGCCTACAGGGAGGTACCCCAGAAAGGAGTGGGCTTCAGCCCCTTTGAACTTCTTTTTGGACACCCTGTTAGAGGTCCACTCACACTTGTAAAGGAGGGTTGGGAACAACCTTTAAAAGCTCCTAAGCAGGATATTGTGGATTATGTACTTGGCCTCAGATCAAGGATGTATGAGTACATGAAAAAGGCCAGTAAAAACCTTCAGGCCAGCCAAGAGCTCCAGAAGCAATGGCATGATCAGAAGGCTGTTTTGGTTCAGTACCAACCAGGGCAGAAAGTGTGGGTCTTGGAGCCTGTGGCCCCAAGAGCACTCCAAGATAAATGGAGTGGTCCCCAACACAATTGTTGAAAAGAAGGGAGAAGTCACCTATTTAGTTGACTTAGGCACTGCCAGGAGTCCCCTTAGGGTGCTCCATGTCAACCGCCTGAAACCCTACTATGACAGGGCTGATCTCACCCTGCTCATGGCAACTGATGAGGGACAGGAAGAGGACAGTGATCCTCTACCTGATCTCTTCTCTTCCACAGAACAAGATGCTCTTGTGGAAGGTGTAGTTTTGGCTGATTGTCTTACTGCTGAGCAGAAAGATAATTGCATAAATCTCCTAGATCAATTTTCTGAACTCTTCTCTACTGTGCCAGGTACCACTTCTTGGTGTGAGCACACTATAGATACTGGAGACAGTTTACCTGTCAAAAGTAAGATCTATAGGCAGCCTGACCATGTCAGGGACTGCATAAAGCAAGAAGTTCAGAAAATGTTGGAACTAGGAGTGGTTGAGCACTCTGACAGTCCATGGGCTTCTCCTGTGGTACTGGTACCAAAACCCAATTCTAAAGATGGAAAGAAGGAAATGCGGTTTTGTGTAGACTATAGAGGTCTCAACTTGGTAACCAAAACTGATGCTCACCCTATACCCAGGGCAGATGAGCTTATAGATACACTGGCATCTGCCAAGTATCTAAGCACTTTTGATTTGACTGCAGGGTATTGGCAGATCAAATTGTCAGAAGATGCTAAACCTAAGACTGCATTTTCTACCATTGGAGGACATTACCAGTTTACTGTAATGCCTTTTGGTTTGAAGAATGCACCTGCCACTTTTCAGAGGTTGGTGAACACAGTCCTGCAAGGGCTGGAAGCTTTCAGTGCAGCATATTTGGACGATATAGCTGTCTTTAGCTCCAGCTGGGATGATCACCTGGTCCACCTATGGAAAGTTTTGGAGGCTCTGCAAAAGGCAGGCCTCACTATCAAGGCTTCAAAGTGCCAGATAGGGCAGGGTAAGGTGGTTTATCTGGGACACCTTGTTGGTGGGGAACAGATTGCACCACTTCAGGGGAAAATCCAAACTATTATTGATTGGGTTCCCCCTACCACTCAGACTCAGGTGAGAGCCTTCCTAGGCCTCACTGGGTATTACAGGAGGTTCATTAAGAACTATGGCTCCATTGCAGCCCCTCTTAATGACCTCACATCCAAGAAAATGCCTAAAAAGGTATTATGGACAGCAAACTGTCAGAAAGCTTTTGAGGAGCTGAAGCAGGCCATGTGCTCTGCACCTGTCCTGAAAAGCCCTTGTTACTCTAAAAAATTCTATGTCCAAACTGATGCATCTGAATTAGGAGTAGGGGCAGTCCTATCACAACTTAATTCTGAGGGCCAGGATCAACCTGTTGCTTTTATTAGTAGAAGGTTGACCCCTAGAGAAAAGCGTTGGTCTGCCATTGAGAGGGAGGCCTTTGCTGTGGTCTGGGCTCTGAAGAAGTTGAGGCCATACCTGTTTGGCACTCACTTCATTGTTCAGACAGACCACAAACCTCTACTTTGGCTTAAACAAATGAAAGGTGAAAATCCTAAATTGTTGAGGTGGTCCATATCCCTACAGGGAATGGACTATACAGTGGAACATAGACCTGGGAGTAGCCACTCCAATGCAGATGGACTCTCCAGATATTTCCACTTAGACAATGAAGACTCATCAGGTCATGGCTAGTCTTATTGTCCTTCGTTTGGGGGGGGGGGGGTTGTGTAGGAAAGTACCATCTTGCCTGGCATGTTACCCCCATTTTTCACTGTATATATGTTGTTTTAGTTGTATGTGTCACTGGGACCCTGGTAACCCAGGGCCCCAGTGCTCATAAGTGTGCCTGAATGTGTTACCTGTGTAGTGACTAACTGTCTCACTGAGGCTCTGCTAACCAGAACCTCAGTGGTTATGCTCTCTCATTACTTTTAAATTGTCACTAACAGGCTAGTGACCAATTTTACCAATTTACATTGGCTTACTGGAACACCCTTATAATTCCCTAGTATATGGTACTGAGGTACCCAGGGTATTGGGGTTCCAGGAGATCCCTATGGGCTGCAGCATTTCTTTTGCCACCCATAGGGAGCTCTGACAATTCTTACACAGGCCTGCCACTGCAGCCTGAGTGAAATAACGTCCACGTTATTTCACAGCCATTTTACACTGCACTTAAGTAACTTATAAGTCACCTATATGTCTAACCTTTACCTGGTAAAGGTTAGGTGCAAAGTTACTTAGTGTGAGGGCACCCTGGCACTAGCCAAGGTGCCCCCACATTGTTCAGAGCCAATTCCCTGAACTTTGTGAGTGCGGGGACACCATTACACGCGTGCACTACATATAGGTCACTACCTATATGTAGCTTCACCAGGGTAACTCCGAATATGGCCATGTAACATGTCTATGATCATGGAATTGCCCCCTCTATGCCATCCTGGCATAGTTGGCCCAATCCCATGATCCCAGTGGTCTGTAGCACAGACCCTGGTACTGCCAAACTGCCCTTCCTGGGGTTTCACTGCAGCTGCTGCTGCTGCCAACCCCTCAGACAGGCATCTGCCCTCCTGGGGTCCAGCCAGGCCTGGCCCAGGATGGCAGAACAAAGAACTTCCTCTGAGAGAGGGTGTGACACCCTCTCCCTTTGGAAAATGGTGTGAAGGCAGGGGAGGAGTAGCCTCCCCCAGCCTCTGGAAATGCTTTCTTGGGCACAGATGTGCCCAATTCTGCATAAGCCAGTCTACACCGGTTCAGGGACCCCTTAGCCCCTGCTCTGGCGCGAAACTGGACAAAGGAAAGGGGAGTGACCACTCCCCTGACCTGCACCTCCCCTGGGAGGTGTCCAGAGCTCCTCCAGTGTGCTCCAGACCTCTGCCATCTTGGAAACAGAGGTGCTGCTGGCACACTGGACTGCTCTGAGTGGCCAGTGCCACCAGGTGACGTCAGAGACTCCTTGTGATAGGCTCCTTCAGGTGTTGCTAGCCTATCCTCTCTCCTAGGTAGCCAAACCCTCTTTTCTGGCTATTTAGGGTCTCTGTCTCTGGGGAAACTTTAGATAACGAATGCAAGAGCTCATCCGAGTTCCTCTGCATCTCTCTCTTCACCTTCTGATAAGGAAACGACTGCTGACCGCGCTGGAAGCCTGCAAACCTGCAACATAGTAGCAAAGACGACTACTGCAACTCTGTAACGCTGATCCTGCCGCCTTCTCGACTGTTTTCCTGCTTGTGCATGCTGTGGGGGTAGCCTGCCTCCTCTCTGCACCAGAAGCTCCGAAGAAATCTCCCGTGGGTCGACGGAATCTTCCCCCTGCAACCGCAGGCACCAAAAAGCTGCA
Organism: Pleurodeles waltl; assembly: GCF_031143425.1. Lineage (NCBI taxonomy): Eukaryota > Metazoa > Chordata > Amphibia > Caudata > Salamandridae > Pleurodeles > Pleurodeles waltl. Next base: position 855,904,892 of record NC_090442.1, on the reverse strand, counting down.
TTACCGGTCCCTTGGGTCTCCTCTCAGCACGACGAGCGAGGTCCCTCGAATCCAGCGACTCTGTCCAAGTGACCCCCACAGTCCAGTGACTCTTCATCCCAAGTTTGGTGGAGGTAAGTCCTTGCCTCACCTCGCTGGGCTGCATTGCTGGGAACCGTGACTTTGCAGCTACTCCGGCCCCTGTGCACTTCCGGCGGAAATCCTTGGTGCACAGCCAAGCCTGGGTCCACGGCACTCTAACCTGCATTGCACGACTTTCTAAGTTGGTCTCCGGCGACGTGGGACTCCTTTGTGCAACTTCGGCGAGCGCCGTTTCACGCATCCTTGTAGTGCCTGTTTCTGGCACTTCTCCAGGTGCTACCTGCTTCAGTGAGGGCTCTTTGTCTTGCTCGACGTCCCCTCTCTCTTCAGGTCCAATTTGCGACCTCCTGGTCCCTTCTGGGCCCCGGCAGTGTCCAAAAACGCAAAAACGCACGATTTGCAGCTAGCAAGGCTTGTTGGCATTCTTCCGGCGGGAAAACACTTCTGCACGACTTTCCACGGCGAGAGGGATCCGTCCACCAAAGGGAAAGACTCTAGCCCTTTTCGTTCCTGCAGAAACCTCAGCTTCTTCTGTCCAGTCGAAGCTTCTTTGCACCCGCAGCTGGCATTTCCTGGGCATCTGCCCATCTCCGACTTGCTTGTGACTTTTGGACTTGGTCCCCTTGTTCCACAGGTACCCTAGATTGGAAATCCACAGTTGTTGCATTGCTGGTTTGTGTCTTTCCTGCATTATTCCTCTAACACGACTTCTTTGTCCTTAGGGGAACTTTAGTGCACTTTGCACTCACTTTTCAGGGTCTTGGGGAGGGTTATTTTTCTAACTCTCACTATTTTCTAATAGTCCCAGCGACCCTCTACAAGGTCACATAGGTTTGGGGTCCATTCGTGGTTCGCATTCCACTTTTGGAGTATATGGTTTGTGTTGCCCCTATCCCTATGTTTCCCCATTGCATCCTATTGTAACTATACATTGTTTGCACTGTTTTCTAAGACTATACTGCATATTTTTGCTATTGTGTATATATATCTTGTGTATATTTCCTATCCTCTCACTGAGGGTACACTCTAAGATACTTTGGCATATTGTCATAAAAATAAAGTACCTTTATTTTTAGTATAACTGTGTATTGTGTTTTCTTATGATATTGTGCATATGACACTAGGTGGTACTAGTTCAGCCTAAGCTGCTCTGCTAAGCTACCATTATCTATCAGCCTAAGCTACTAGACACCCTATACACTAATAAGGGATAACTGGGCCTGGTGCAAGGTGCAAGTACCCCTTGGTACTCACTACAAGCCAGTCCAGCCTCCTACAGGAGCTGTCACAGCTCCTGGCAAGCACAAGCAAACAGCTATCACCTGAGGGTAGGCACCTTAGGAAGTAGCGGAAGCCAGCACTTGGCGGTGGCGGTCCCCCGGGCCATTAATGGCTTCAGGAGGGGGTCTGAGTGTCCCACTCCTCTCAATTGCATGGGCTGGCCTCAGGGAGGTGGTGGTTCCTAAAGCCATATATGGCCTGGAAGAGAGGCTGCATGGCCCTCTCTGCTTTTTTATAAATGTAAATGGCCCTGGAGAGGTGTTGGTCCCTGGGGCTTGGGGGGGTCTTTGCAGCCTCCCTCACTTATTGGGTTTTTGCCCTGGGGTGGGGTTAGTTCCCGAGGCTTCCTGAAGCCCCAGGAGGGGAATCTGTGCAGCCCACCCAATTTTTACATAAAAGCCCAGGGGAGGTGGTGGTCCCCAGGGCCCTGGGGGTCCATGTGGCTCCCCTTGGAGATTTATTTCATACATAGCCCCAGGGAGGTGGTGGTCTTCTGGGCTTTAGAATGCCCTCGGATGGGGTCCCTGTGTGCCTCCCTTATTTTTTTAAATATATTATTCTTGCCCCCAGTACCTGGCCCACCCGAGGACTTTTTTATTTTAATTCACAGCACAATTCGCAAATGTTCACAAATTTCGGCATGAATTTAAAACATTTTTTTTTGCCCTGGCCCTGGTGGAGTCCCCAGGACCAAGGTGGGGATTAGGGTATTCGTACCCTGCCCACTTTATTTTTTTTAAAGTTTTTTTTTCAGGACTTGGTTGAAGTTGAGTCCCACAATGGCTGCCAGCACTTCCTGTTTGAAGTGTTGGCATCTAATCAGATCTCTGCACTAGATTGGGACTATTTGCAAATTATTTGTGCTTCTAGATATACAAATTTGGATTTTGTTTTTGAATCTTGAAAACTACTCAACAGATTTAAACCAAATAACATAAAGTGTGCTTTCTGGAACAAGAGCTACCTTTCTGCCAAATTTAGTGTAATTCCAGTCAGCGGTTTGGGCTGTAGTGATGTATATAATCTGTATGGGAAATATCATGTTTTAACCCATCCCCTTTTTCTTGGCCACACTTAATGGATCAACCCAAAACTTTCCATGCACAACAAGACCCAACTTCGCACTTTTTTGGGGACAATTTCTTGAAGATTCACCAAACGGTGCCAAAGAAACAACCAAGACAAAACATGCTTATTTTATGGAAACTAGGTTCTAACTTTAAGTACCTACTGGCAACCACCAGTAAGTAATATGAATATCAGGGGAGGCTTCTCCGCTATGGCAGCAAAGCGTCGCCCCCCGCCAACAGAAGGAGCTGCAAATAAAAAAAAAAAAAATGATAATAAACAATGTTTATTATCCTTTTATTTTCAAAAGGGCGGGCCCATGGGGGTGACGAGCAGTGAGGGGAGTGCACAGAGCACTTCTTTAAGTGTGCATGTATTCTTGGCTGGCCATCTCAGGCCGGTCAAACACACATGCGCACAAGGGCTCTCTCCCACCCCAACAATGTGTTGCCCAGTTGGAGAGAGCAAGCCCAGGGCCCCAGTCTGCGCTGGAGCGCCCAGCCTGGGTGCTCCAGCCAATCATAATGCTGCTCTGAGCAGCATCATGATTGGCCGCAGGACAAGCTGGGAGCGTGCGGTGCAGCGGAAAATGGCGGAGAGCGGCGGTGAGCTTCACATAAGTCTTTTTACATTTTTTTATATTTATTTATTTTTGTGTTATTCCTCCCGCCCGTCACTTTGCACAGTTGTGACTGATGAATATATATATTACATTATATATAAAAAAATATAAATGTTAGTTTTGCCTGTTCAAGCTTGATAATAAATTTATCGCTTCCACCAGGAGTGCTACCCCTGTTGTTTTGGATGTGTATGGGGAACAGGACTGTGGAGATTTAAAACACCAGGGCGCAGGCAGATTGGCGTTCAGGAGTCGGCTGAGTAGTATGCATCTACGTTGGTGAATATATATTTATATATATTCTCCAGCAAATCGGTCCTAATTGCAGGGCACGTTTTAAGCTGGTGCACACAGAAGGGACGGGCCTTCCCTTGTTTATCTTCCAAGCCAACACAATTGTGAACCAATTGTAATACCGTAGCATTCCAGGAGAGTTAATCCTTTTATTGAGATAGTACAGCACCAAATCCACCACCTACGCGTTTCAACCACCAGTTCTTGCTCACAGTTTGTGAATGCATTTTATATGTCTCACTTTTGTACTATTAATACTCCTACTACTTCATTAGATTTTTTATAATGAGTCATTTCTTTTATAAGTGACTATGAAGTTCTTCATCCCCATTTAAACGCTTCAGGGTCTTGGTCCGTAGCTTTATAACAACCGTGATTCCAGGCGTCTTAATTTCAATTCACGGTCTCCTCCTCTTTCATCTTTGTCTATACTGGCAATGCCAAAGAAAATCATGTTTGTCCAATCCTTTCCATCATGTGTTGATAAATGTTTCGACCTGGCATAGTCGAATCTTTGTTCTGTACAGCTCTAACATGCTCCAGAATTTGTTTCTTTCAGGGACCTATTGTACTATCAACAGACCGTAATCCACAAAAGCATTCAATTATATACCCTACATAGGTGGTGTTACATGTGATCCTTTCATTGATCACCATTTTATTTCCCTTATAATCTTTATATTCCTTTGTGTTGATCCCTAAACGGCATGCTTTACATTTTCCACAACATGTGAAGCCATTTCCTTGAGTCTGTAGCCAATTCAACGGTTTCTTAATTTGAAAATGACTCCTTACTAGGAGATTTCGCAATGACGGAACCATTTTGTAGGTGATGGTTGGTCTAACTCCCAGTAATTTCCCCACATCTGGATCTTTCTTTATAATATCCCAATATTAATTGAGAATTTTCAAGATTAGATGATTTTCTTTGCTAAATGTCATCACCATTCTTATGTTCGAGTCATCTTTCTTTTGCCTTATTACTGGCCTGTTCAATATTTCAGTTCTAGTTAAGGACCTTGCTTTTTGTTCACCAGATTTTATATCTCTATATTTATATTTCCTCTGGATAAATCTCTGTTTAGTCTCAGCAAATGTTATTTTCATATCCTGTTCCGTGGAGCAATTTAGTTTAATTCTAATGAACTCCCCGTAAGGGCTGATTTTCTTCAACGATTTGGGATGAAAACTTTCTCTATGCAAGACACTGTTCGTTGAAGTTGTTTTTCGATATTATGTAGTCTCCATCTGGTTGTTTTCTATGTATACCAATACATCCAGAAATTGAACCTTATTCATGTTTAAATTATATATAAATTGTAATCCTATCTCATTATTATTTAACTTATCAACATATTCCATAAGTTTGTTTTCTGTTCCATTCCACACAATGAATAGGTCATCCATATATCTTAGCCAGATTATTGCCTTCTCTGCATATTTTTCATTTTCTCCCCCCCAGGCTATATGTTTTTCCCACCAACCCATGGTCCTGTTGGTGTACCTTGGTGAGAAAGAACCCCCATCGCCGTCCCACATATCTGTGCATACATTTGCTGATTGAAGAGAAAGATATTATTATTCAGGCACAATTCAATCATCTTCAATAGGATCTGTGAGTGCTTCCACTGTTTCATGTCTCTCTGTTGCAAAAAATATAATACCGCTGTTAGGTCCAGATCATGACTTATCGATGTGCATAAGGAAACAACATCAATAGCTGCTAGTTTGTATCCTTCTTCCCATAGTGTTTCTGCTAATATTCTCAGAAAATCCCCAGTATCTTTTATATACAAGCTGAGATTTAGTACTAGAGGAGCCAAATAATAATCAACATATCTTGACATATTTCATATAGAGATCCACAACTTGATACTATCGGATGGCCAGGAGGTTTCTTGAGACATTTATGTATGAAGAAAGTAGATTGTAGTTATAATAGGGCTATCATTTCTCAAAAAAAGATTTCTCTCCATTGTTCCAAAGCCCTTCATCATACCATTTGTCCAAATATTTATTCATCTTAATTGTTAATTAATTGATTGGATTTGTCTTGAGTTTAGAACAATGGGTTGTAACACCAAGTTGGCAGTATGCTTCCTCCACATATTTTTCTTTCCCCATGATCACTATATTACCACCTTTATCAGCTGGTTTGATTTCCAAATTATATTTACTCATGAGTCTCTTCAAGGCCTCTCGTTCTAATGTAGTAGTATTTTCATCCATATTTGTCTGTTTAATATATTGCAATTGCTCAAGTTCTTCCATTACCAAGTCATGAAATACATCAATCCTGTTTCCAGGCGATAGCGCTGGACAAAATTTAAACCTTGGCTTAAAGTTTGTATGTTTGTGTCCTTGTATATTGATTTCCAGTTCTTCCAATATTTGAGTTTCAGATAACTCATAATCCTCTAAATCATACATCAGATCGTATGCTGTTTTAATATCTGATTTTTGTTCAATAGTTAGACCAGTGGTCATAAATTCATTTTCATCCTGTTGTTTATCTTTCAAACCCTGCTTAGAAAAGAATTTTGCTAATTTTAGTTTCCCTACAAACTTATAGAGATCAATTCTAGTTTCCACATAGTCAAAATGTTTCTCCGGACAAAAAGTTAATCCTTTATTTAAGAGACTCATTTTTTGTTTTGTCAACTGATGTTTGGAAAGACAATCAAGTTCTCATTCTTTTTTCTATCTACTAATTCGCTTTGTTCTTTTGTTTGTTCCTCAACGTATGTGCCTTTACTTTTTCAAGATCCCCTTCTTGTTTTTCAGTATTTCCTTGATCAAATATATATTTTCCTCCACATCCTCATCCTTGGCCTCTGCCTCTGCCCTTTGGTTTTCTCTGGTCCATATACACCAGTTTCGTTTCGTCTAAAAAAAGTTGTCTTTCTTGTGGGTATTACTGTTCCTTCACCTTTACTGATTTCCACATCTGATTCACTAATTGATGTATTAGGGGACTGAATTTTATCATTGTGACCAATATGGCCCTGTTGTTTCAACACATCAAACCTTTTTGCAAATGTTAGTATCCGAACAGTCTCATAATCATTTTCATCTCTTTTAAATTTTCTCTGTTTACGTTCTTCAACCAATTTTTCATATTTGTCCAAATTGGCCTCCATTGTTCTCCTTAATTTTTCACTTTCTTCTTCCTTATTCAGAGATGTAATTTTCATTTCTATTTCACTTATCCCCTTCAAGATCTCTTCAATATCTTTTTTGTCATATTTCATAATAATACACATCATATTTCTTGAACATTCCATGCTGTTGGCACCCAATTCTTCAAACATCTCTGAATTGGTATCCAGATTAGGCAAATAAAAAATTATTTAACCCTTTGGAACTCTCCCCTCTTCTATATATTTTCCATTGTTAACACTTCCCAACTTTTAGTTATTTCCTTCTTTGAGAGCCATTCAAATTGGGTATAGAGTTGTTTTAAATTATCTCCTCCATATGTTTCTCCAGATTTATTAATTACACTTGTTACAGTCTTTCTTTCTTTGTTAAACACACAGTCAGCTCTCTGTATCTGTTTTTCAGCTCTTGTTTCCATTTTATGCACTTTTACTGCGTTATCTAAATTCCTTAAAGTAAACGATAGCAACTGTTCCCGAGTCCTTGTTTACACCACACTCACAACAAACCAGGTGGACCTATTTATATTGGTTGTACATTAAATTATTCCATTTTATCTTGAGACATCTCTCCCAATCTGAATAGAGGACAAATGCCAAATTTTGTCTAGTATTGATCCTCGCCGGATCGCACCAACATCACATTTGATATTTCCAAAACGGGATGTGTATGAGGCATTTACCCAAGAGGCTCAGGTTTCACTGCAGCAGATTCCTCCGAGTGCGTGCTAGACACTTCGGGGGTTATTCTAACTTTGGAGGAGGTGTTAATCCGTCCCAAAAGTGACGGATAAGTGACGGATTTACCACCAGCCGTATTACGAGTCCATTATATCCTATGGAACTCGTAATACGGCTGGTGGTATATCCGTCACTTTACCGTCACTTTTGGGACGGATTAACACTCCTCCAAAGTTAGAATAACCCCCTTCGTCTCTTACCAGGTATGTATGTAATCTTGCCTCTTTTTTTGGCTTCCATTGTTTTTGCAAGCACATCTTTGCCGTCTTTCAAAATTGTTGTGATGCCACAACCACGTTTCTCATAGAGACGTTAAAAACTGATTCCCAGTCAGTTTATATTGATGTTGAGCGCTGCCGCAAACCATTCGATTCTCCAGCAAATGGTTTAAATGGGGGCGGAGAACTTTATAGTCACTTATAAAAGAAATGACTCATTGTAAAAAATCTAATGAAGTAACTAGGAGTATTAATAACATGACACTGAAAGGATAAAAAAGAAAAAAATTATGAAATATGCAGTATATGAGGTAGTAAACAGCGATATAAACATAAAAAAATGCATAGATAAAACAACATATAGCTAAATCAAAAGGACAGTATTACTAATGCATGATGAATATAATATGCTGCAACTTAGTGGTGAATTTGTTGGGTATCTCTGTAACTAGTTAGTTCAGATAGACAGGAGTAGTATGGCTACTAATGAAGAAATGTATGTAATGAGTAGTTATTATAATAAGGACAGTGTGGCTATCATGTTGATAATTTCATACACTCTTGTTAAAAGAAGAAATGTTAGCTCTGTTTCCAGATAGAATGTGCACGAAAAGACTGAATTAATTTAAGCGGTTTGTAAACATTTTTACTACGTTTCCCACAATACACTGTTAAGAACTGTGCCTGAAAGAGTATAAAAGTGAGACATAGAAAATGCACTCACAAACTGTGAGCAAGACCTGGTGGTTGAAGCGTGTAGGTGGTGGATTTGGTGCCGTATTATATCAATAAAAGGATTAACTCTCCTGGAGTGCTACAGTATTACAATTGGTTCGCAATTGTGTATGGTTTGGAACATATATATATATATATATATATATATATATATATATATATATATATATATATATATATATATATATGTATATATATATATATATATATATGTAAATATATATATATATATAAAATATGTGGGGCTCCAACTTCTGACATAAATGCTTCTCGTTATGTAGATAAACAGAGGATTCTTTTCCTTATATCCCAAGGAAGGGCACTCAGGGCATTCTCTTCTCTGTTTATATCCCACAACAGAGCATAATAGCCAAAATATCAACACGTTCCAGAAGAAAGATACACTCAACTTTCCTGAATAGGGACTCATTTTGGAAATCAGTAGTGGACAGAAATGTATAAGTTAATGATGCACTAAAAGGTCTACTGGCAATTGGAAGCTTTGCTATATTATCATAAGAGATATTGGGTATAGCAAAAGAGAATTGTTGTGCTTTTATCTTTTCTTGTAATAGTGATCCATGCGAGTGCTGTGTCTGCTCCACCCATTCCCTCTGGTGCTCTCAGATCTGATTTGATCTGAGGAAAGTGGTGTCCTTAACAGAGTGTTTTCACCTTGCAAATGGTTACCTACTGACTAGGGAAGTCGGTAAGTAGTCAATGGTTTGAAAATTGCAAAGCATTGAAGCTTATCCTTTAATATGTATCTTTTAAAGGTGCATGAGTGGTGACAGAACATCCTGTTTTACCTGCTCTGGCATGCAATTAGCAAGAACTTACACTGCGTGTTCTATAAGGTGCATTGATAATTGTGACTCACAGTACACTTTATTACATAGCATTTTCATCTTTTTCTCTTGGAAAGCTTGCCAGTTTGTGCAGTTCAGTCTTTGCCACAGCAAAATAAACATTTGATACTTTGGGCCTGCTACAAAGCAGGCTCTGGAGACAGGGGCTCAATTCACAGATCGAGATCTACTCCTGCTCTTCGATGTAAAGTTATACGTATTTGCTATTCATTTCTGAGTGGAAATTCAGATAGTTCTTTGACTGAACTTACAAGAGTAAACATACCATTAGTAACTTTCTACTTGCTTTGGATGTCTCTTCTAATAGGGTGGAAATCTCCCCTGTTACAGGGTAATCCAAAACTTAAACAATGGAAACAAAGACAAACTCCTCTTTGGCAATGTAAAGACTTTTACTGTTGTGACAGGAGATCGACCCTCCTCATACAGACAGGCAGCCGGTCTCAATTTGCTGTAGCACAGACAGATTCTTATATACAGAATCACACAATGCTTTATTACAAAACAGTAAATAATAATTCACTGACCAGTCATAGATTGAAACAGAAAGGCATTTGAACACCTGTGACCCCGTAACACCATAACCCCTAAACTTTAAACCAATCTTCTACACATTCTTCACTTGTGGGTTTAACAGTGCTCAGCAAACTAACCATTCTTCACCCTAGAATACATACATATTTGAGGTAAATACAACTTTAATATCATGTGTGCCTTATCATTGTAACCCTAAGAGATGTGTGTAGTGTGAACTGATTATATTTCCTGCACTCATTTTCTAATCTGGTTACAATCTATTTGGAAACACGAGGTATGTGCTAGTGAGTCTGTGTGCTATGAGTCGTAAATACCTACAAGCTTGCTAAACATGAGTTAACTTTTAACTGTAACCCTTTCAAGCTATGTATTTCAGTTTGTCCTCAAGTGACCTCTTCACCTTATTCCGGTCAGTATTGGGCATGCAATGTTCTTTTACTAGATGCATATGTGTAGTTCTTTCTACCAGTATCTGTTGTTGTGTTATAGTTTCACATTCATATTCTACAGTTCCTGTAACACCCCATATGGAAACATGGGGAATTTAATAAACGTTATAATCTTTTTTAAAGCTATTAAAATTATTTCAATGTAAAGGGAAAATGAAATGTAATTTTAAAGAAATAATTGTAACCCAGAACTACTTAAAGATAAAGATACAAAACACTAACTTCTAAAATTATTTTTGTATGAAATTGTAAATTAATGTAAATATATTAATTAATGTTTCAAATATAATGTTTTGAACATTTAAAATTTACAGTCACCAACCTTGTATTTTATTTAATTTGCACAAATATGGTTAAAAGTGGTTAAAACATATGTTTGTAATTAATTTAAATATTTTCATAGGATCAAGGTCCAGTGGGACCGAGGGCGAGGGTGACGAGTAAACTACAGTAAACTCCTGCTGGCTGGAACACAGCACCTCAACAACAATCTACAACAACTACAAGAAGCATTTCAGCCCAGCCGGTCCTTGGTCGCTTGAACTCAAGTTACATAGTTGCCTAGAATTAGGCTAACATTCATGAACATAAAACATGCATCCAGCTTCCGAACCAGTGATGTAAAGTGAAAATAGTGCCTAAGTGGCAGAACATTCCACAATTGTTTTGTACAAGAGGCTGCAGCCAACCAATATTCTGCCCATGAACACAACAATGTGGTAAAAGTTCCTATAGCACTGTGAAAAGTAACAAAAGGATTAACTAAACAGAGAACCTGCAGGGAAAGAGCTAAAAGAAAAGAACAAAATGGCAATTGTCAAGGCTCTAAGATCACAGTCTCTCAGGTGAGGAGTGTTGCCTGGGTCCCCCAGGCATAACCTGTGGACCACCCACCACAGATGGAAATATCAAGGGGGCCCCATCCCAGGTGTAAATATCAACGGGAGCCCATGTAGAATGTTAAAACCTTAAATACAATTAATAAAATAAGACCCATTCTTATCTGTCAGATGCATGGTGAGGCAGACAAAGAAAGAGTAGGAAACTCCTGTAGAATATTAATACGAACCAGAGGGGAAACGGGGCAGGGACAGAGGCAGAGAAAGGGGAAAAATGGGATGAGGAGGAAGAGGAAAAAGAGGATCAAATGGAAATGGGACAGACAGTTGAGAGTAACTCAGAAAGCCCAGTGGGAAATTACAAGGGGCCATTGATGCAGAAACAATGATGGAGGAAGGATTGAACAGCAATACAGTGGTACATTTATTACTTAGACGATTGCCTTAAACTGAGCTGTTGGTACTTTTACAAGGCCTGTCCTTTTGCCCTTCCAGTAATTTCAACTATGTCCAAAGTTGTGCAGACGTATTCAAACTTGTGAGGAAACCTAAGTTAATAATAGATAAAAGTTGTCAATAGAGTTACCATAACAATTAGAGGGGGTGACCGTGAAAAACTGCTTAAAATTTTGGAATTGAGTTACATCATACAACTCAGTATGAAATATCCATATGGTCTTATTAGTGATGAGGAGTTTGCTATCCACGTTATAGTACTCTCACAGATTCCCATCAGAATGCATACTAGAGATTTTTTAGTGGATGACAGAGAGAATTCAGTATTGATGAAACATATCACTGTGATAGGTGTTTGGGCACTTGTCACTAACTCTTTCGATGCACATGGATGTAGTCAGTATGGTTGGTGGTTGACGAATCTACTGTCTCAGTGTTGAATAATGAATAACGCGCCTTTGTGGCCCACATTTACAAAATGGGACTTAACTATATGATTGTGATAACCGTATATGTGTCATGCTTCGTTATGTTTTATTTTATGGTAATATGTGTTTTCTGTTTTTCACATTTTCACAATTATCAAGTGGTGTTCTGAAAATAGTTTTTTGGGATTATTGTAACACGTACTATTTACAAACAATGCACCTTTTTGGAAGAGTTGTGAGAGTCCGTGTGAAATTGATTATTTACATTTTGATTGTATCACAATTGTTTGAGTAATCATGCAACTATTTAATCATGCAGTAATCAAAGTCGGATAAATCGCAACCGACATGTCAGATAAACAAAACAGATTTCATATTGTGCTGAATGGCATCATGATCTAGTATTTTGTCTATGTCTAACAACTATAGTATTTTTGGCAATATAAATGTCCATCAACTGTGAATTTAATACTGAAATAATTTGCTGTTGATTTGCATATACCATGCAATACTGTTTGATTATTGTAATGAATTCTTGCAGTATTATGATAATACAGTATCACTATGTTTCAAGTATGTTATCTATGTCTATGAACGCAAACATTTATCACACTTTTAATGTTACAAATGCTACAGGTTAGCTGAAACGCACTGTGGTTGTTTGCATAAAAGAACTGGTGTGCGGAAAGGAGAGCTTTTTTTCACAATCTGATTTTAATAAGAGGTGGTTATTTAGTTTTTTTAGAAAAAAGAAGAAAAATATGAACGGTCATTGGAAATGGAGAGGAGCTACTATATTGCATAAATAATATCTGGTGACATTGTATTCTCATTGTTTTCTGCAGGACGTGAGTGGGATTATTCTGGAATATGTAATTAAATAGGAGAAAAAGTAATCACAGGATTTCCTGTTGGAATGGAGAAATTATGGTTTTCATGGTGATGCTGGTACCGCTATTGCCCACTGGGGCTAGTTTACCAGTACTTATTAGTTGGTAAGGACTAGATGGTAATGCTAAAATGATTAGTGTTGAATTAAGGGCCCGAAACTGATAGTAATTGGGAGGTGAAAGAATTCCATTAAATTAGTAATGTGTATAGCATACCATTATGACTATTGGCAGCATTTAAGAACATGTTGACAGTTTGTATAGAAGTAGAAACTAGGCGGGGATATATAAATTATAATGATTGACAGTATACATATTATATATATATTATAAAATAGCAGATTACATGAGATAATTTTTGTTTTGGAAAAGCAAAAATAAGGGAAATGATATGCGAAGTATAAATATGTATGCTCAACTGCAAGAAAAACATGTTTAAAGATGACCGACATATTTTGAATAAGAACTGTGGACCATTTTTTATGTTTATTGAGTTGGTGGCGGGTATTTAGAGAAATGAAAGTATGGACTAAATTGCTCATGATCAAGGGAGCTTTGACTCCTGAAACAGGTGTTTGTTTTGCCACAATAAATTGGATTTGTTAGAGGACATTGAGTGACAGAGGTGTTTTTTCTTAGAGGAGGAAACAGAAAGAAGAATATTTATCGGGTTCGCGACCCTGTCTCTGTCTGCCGTGAGGGCGCTGATTTACGCGCCAGTGTGAGGAATTTTATATATATATTTATTTATATATATATATATATCACAATACAAAGTCTTCAAACACAACCCAGTACCCAAAAGTAACACTCACACAATCAGTTTTTTACTCAAGGTTGTGTTCCATAGTGGATGGACAACATGTTTTGGAGGGAACGCCAGCCTTGGTCATGTGACCAAGGCCGACATTCCAGTAATGGAAAGAATGCTTGACTTAATTTGACTTGACCATGGCAGCAGAGTGAATGCAAACCAACTGCCTGCAGCTCAACTCGGATTAGATGGAAGCACTAGCCTGCAGTAAAAAGACCTCGACATGGGACTCCACCTTGTGGCCATCAGAGCTCGGACCAACACCCACTCTCACAGACCAAGCAAGAAATCTAGGGATCATCCTAGAGGACAAACTCAACATGACAGCTCAAGTCAATGCAGTGTGCAGCTCCTGCTTCTACATCCTTTGCATGCTATGAAAGATCTTTAAATGGTTGCCTCAGACCACCAGATGGACCATCAGGCAAGCACTCATCACCAGCAGACTGGACAGCACCAACACTCTCTATTCCAGAATCTCCAAACAACTCCTACACTGACTCCAGACCATTAAGAATACCGCTGCAAGACTCATACGCAATCTCCCATGCCAGACCCACATCACACTGCACCTCAAGACGCTTCACTGGCTCCTCATTCACAAGCCGAGCCAATTTAAATATGCATATACAAAGCCCTACACAACACAGGACCAGAATACCTGAATAGCCAAATACACTTTCACCAACCTATACGACACGTATGCTGTGCTGCACTCTCAGTTGCACACATTCCCTGCGTCCACAAAAGCAAAACTGGAAGTCGCCCCTTCTTCTACATTACACCCAAGACATAAAAGGTCCTCCTTCAACACATCAGAGCCTCCTCCTCACTTCTTAAGTTCCATGAGAAGCTGAAGTCCAGGCTCTTCGTATAAGCACCCTGGGGACCACACACCTACAAACCTTCCTAGATACCTTCTCAGGTGAATAGCACGCTATACAAACATAACATAACATAATATAACATAACAATAATTTTAAAGTATCTGTTTTTATTTTATGTTTGTAAGCTTTAAAGTATAGTTATATTTTTTCTGTATTATAGATGTATATTGCTTCAAATGTATTTTAAGTTAGATATTTTAAAGTTGATACACCTACCTATGTAATGATGATATTTTGATCCACTATATTTTTTTAGTTGCTATTTTTGTACTCTTCATAGCAAGTATGTAAGGACCATATTTGTCTCTTCGATTTTTGGGGGTGATATTTAATATTGTAATTATTAACATTATTTATTGCATTCATAAGGCGCATGACTGCCAAGGTCTTCCCTGTGCTAACACAGGTGGATTAGACCGAGCACCGACAAAAGACGAAAAAAGCCAAGTCTTCAGTTTCTTTCGAAAGAGCTTTAAGGAGGTGTTGGGTCTAACTCTGAGAGGAAGCACATTTCATAAATTGGGGACCTAGAAATTGAAATGAGCAGCCTCTCTGCCTTCCAGTTTCACCCGAGGGATGACTACAAGGCCCAAACTGCATGTGCGTAAGGAACGCTTAGGGAATAAGAGGTGACCAAACTATTTATAGGAGCCTTGTGTGTTACAGACTTTTATTTAAAACTTAATGCTTTTAACTTGACAATGGCCAGCCAGTAAAGCTCACGCAAATGGGTGAAAACTGAAACACGCCGGGGAGGATGGCATAGAAGTCTAGCAGCAGCATTCTGCTCAATTTGCAGTCTGTTCAACAGAGACTTTGGGCCAGATGTAGGAAAAATCTGGATTGTGACTCGCAAATTGCGAGTCAGACCGACTCACAATTTGCGAGTCGCAATCCAGAATGTAGGATGGTGTCCCTGACACTATCTGCGACTTGCAAGGGGGTCGCAAAGGCCCACCTCATTAATGTTAATGAGGTGGGTCGCAATTTGCGACCCCCTTGCTAGTGGCGGCACTCACATGGATGGTGGCCTGCTGGAGACAGAAGATCGCCATGTCTGTGACTGCTTTTAAATAAAGCAGTTATTTTTTTTGTAATGCAGCCCGTTTTCCTGAAAGGAAAATGAGATGCATTACAAAACGAAAAAAATTAAACGTTTCCGTTTCATTTTTTCTTTCAATTCACAAAGGGGAAGGGGTCCCATGGGGACCACTTCCCTTTTGCGAATCGGTTACCACCAGTGTGACACTGGTGGTAACTGCGATTGCTTTGCAGCGGCGTTGGCAAAACAATAAAACATCGCGCTGCGACTCGCAATTAGGAAGGGGAACACCAGGTTACCGACTCGCAAAATGGGGATTGGGCATCCAGATGTGCTTTATGCATGTCGCAAACAGCAAAATTCGCTGTTTGCGACATGCAAAAAGGATTGTACACCTGGCCCTTAGACTCTCCCAATAAAGAACGTTTCCATAGTCCAGAAACAATGTTATTAATGCATGGATGTAACACTTCATTGAACAAAAGCAGGAAGAAACCCCAGACTTTTTGCAGGCATTTAAGAGCCTGAAACACGTGGCAGACACCTTGTTGATCTGGGAATCCTTCCTAAGTCTACTGCAGTGGTCTTCAAACTTTTTAATGCTGCGCCCCCCAAGTGGGGGAAAAAAACATTATCGGGCCCCTCCGAATTTCTCACATTTATTGTTCACAATGTTTAAATAGGCCTACGCTCATTTAAACATTGCAGTAAAGTTCTGTTACTGTTTTAAAAATGCATTAAAATACATGATGCCAAACATACTATTCTGGCCAGGCAGGCATTGCTAACATGTAAAGGTATCCACAGTGTGCTTATTAGAAGTGAGGGTGGGGGTTTTAAAGAGTATTTGGAGTCCCTTCACTTGTGACACACACTCCCAGCTTTGATAAAGATGACAAAACATGCTATGATAGCCCATCCCAGAGCGGTTTACTGCTGCTAATTTTTTTAACTTAAAACAAACCCTGTTATTATCAACATTATACTTTTGGTCAGAGCCTGCCGCCCCCCCTGGGATCACTTGAAGTCCCCATAGGGGGCCCGCCCCCCCAGTTTGAAGACATCTGGTCTACTGTCTAAGTAGAGAGCCAGGTCTTTGACCACCTGCTTAGAAGTAAAGGCTGGACCAAGGACCTCAGGGCAGCCCATTGGACCCAAAAGCTCAGGTTGGTTGCTCACAACCAAAACCTTACTTTTATTGCCATTTAAACACTTGTTTTCCATCCAATGGGCCATTGCCATAAGGCTGGGCCGCAGCTCGAAGTCACAGCTCCCCTCCGTAGAAGACAGAGAGAAGATGATTTGGGTGTTACCAGCGTAGGAGAATAAAGTAATGCTGAATGCCTCTACAACACCAGCTAAAATAGATATTGAAGAGTGTAGGACTTGAGGAGGATCCCTGAGGGATCCCAAATGACATATTATGATTTGAGGACGAGAAAGAGATAGAGATCACATTGATCCTGTAAAAATGACCAGAGCCATTGAAGGGCAATGCCCGTAACACCGCAGTCAGCCATCCGCTGAAGAAGGACACAGTATCAAATGCTGGGCTGAGATCCAGAAGCATCAGTGCAGCTGTGCTTCCAGTGTCAAGAGTCATTGTAAGATAATCAGTGACCCCTAAGAAAGCTGACTAACTACTATAGCCTGGTCAAAAACCTAATTGCGAGCCATGGAGAAGGTTGGCGAGTTCCAAGTGAGGTGAGAGTTGGGAATTGATATGCTTTTCCGGCAACTTGGTTGAAAAGCTGGAATGAGTGAAATGAGACAACATTTTTCTGACTTGGACATATCATGGCTGGCTTTTTTTTAAAAAGTGGGAAATCATAGCGTGTTTCCTTGAGGTTGGAACCAAGCAGGGGCGGCTCCTTCACAATAACAAAGGAGTGTCACCCCCATCCCCCCAGCTAAGATCCAGCAGCTGATAAATAAAACAATAGTTTACTAATGTTTTATTTTTTAGCTGCTGGCTCAGCACGCGTGCGAAGGGAGGGGTGGGACTAGGCCATGGGAGGGAGGAGGAGGGAAGAGGAGTGCAGTGCACTTTGGTTTCTTTGGAGAAACTGCACAGACTCCCATGCAGTGTCTGAGCAGCAGAACAAGCCGCTCATACCATTCCTGGCACTGCTCTCATGCTAAGTATAGCATGAGAACAGCACCAGGATTGCATGGGGAGCTTGTGCTGTTGTCCCAGGGAGTGCTAGGACACCAATACTATCTAGAGGGAAGGAGAGAAGCAAGACGTCCGGCAGCAGACAGGTAAAGTTTTTTTTAATTATTTTTTATTTTACTGTTCTGCCTTTTTTGTCCTCATGACCCTCCCCCGCACCCCTCCGCCTTGGTATTTGGGGTGCCCGCAACTGGGACCAAAGATTGAGTTATTGACATATTGAGAAGGTCCATCCAAACAGGAGAAAACACCTCACAGCTGAGTTTCAGTATGCACAAAGGTGCAGGGTCAGAAGGAGACCTTGATTTAGTGGAGTTAAACAGAAGCTCAAAGCTTTGAGAGTCAAGTAAAGTAAACGACTCCAAAGTGTAGCAAAAGCTATTTCTTCTGGAGCAGTGGGAAGCGGCCTGTCATCCAAGGGGGCATCAAAAGAAGCATAGATGTTTGCTACTTTATTAAAAAAAGGCAGACAGTTCTTTGCATCTGTCTGTAGATAGAGTTAACAATGGAGCTATGCATGCTGGATCCAACAAAGATTTGATTATCTGAAATAGCTCCTTATCTAGGTTCTTGCCGCAGCTGATTTGGTTTGTTGAGGTAAGCAACAGGTGCTTCATGACAGGTCTCATGATAAGATTTCAGGACTTTCAGGTACTTCAGTTTATCATCAATTTTGTAATTTTTGTGCCAAATGTGCTCCATATGTTTGCAGCTTTTTAAAGTGCCGGGATCAGGGTTGAAAACCAGGGTGCAGGTGTGCAAGTTCTACATTTGTTAGCTGTGGTTGTAGGGATGAGAACATCGAGCATAGACTCTGCCCAGCTATTGACTTGCAGCTTCCTGCTATCAATAGAATCCTTCAAACTGGAGAGGGTGGTGGTTTAGAAAGGTCATGATTGAACACAGAGAGGTAGAGCATTGCCCAATGGCGTTTTGAGGTACCAGCATTCTTGAGTGTGATAGTAGTGCTCTTGACCAATGGCTTAGCAAGGATAGCAAAATGATCTATCTATGGCAACGGAGCAGGAGTTTTGACCTCACAAAAGGCTGTCAGCAAAAATAGGATCTAGAGTGTGACCTACTGTGTAGGGCCATTCGCTGATTGGTCTAACCCAAGCACTTTTAAATCATCCAAAAGATGAGAGGTCGAAGTACTGTGTATATCATCCAGATGAACATTAAAATCACCAAGTATGTTAAAATTATAGACTCAAGAATAAATGAGGCACTAGCACCCGAAAATGAAGTATTCCACTTTACAGCCAGATCCCGGCAGATTGTAGACCAAAAGTCCTGAAAAGTTAATATTATTAGATATTTTAAATGAAAAAAGCATAGCTTTGCAGGGAGGGATATCAAAAATGTCAGCTACAGAAGTACATGTGTGCTTTAAAATGGTTGCTAGCCCATTTAGGCAAGTCTCAGTTGAAAAGGCAACAACAAGGTCATAATCGAAAATTAGATTAAAAAGCTCCAGGTTATATTTGACCAAGGAACAACAATTCAAACCCAAAAAATGAAACAAACCCTGATATCTGAGAGTTCCTGAAACAACCAAGATAGTGTTGGAATGATAGTATATTTACAATGGGCGAACTGTGACTCCTGCTCAAATAAACACAGATTGTGATGGCTCTTACTGCCAGTAGGTTGCATAAATTCTCAGAGCTAAGCTGTCAAGTAACTCAGTTGTGTTCTAAACTTGCCATGAATTGGCCATAATCCCTTGCTTCTGTGCCAGTTCGGGGGCCGGCGGCCGGACAGTCTTGCCTTAGGCATATTTCAGTGCGCTAACGATGACACCACTGAGTTCATCTGCGCATCTACTCTATTGTGGTGTTCTTATAGTATCCGATCACTTAACAGGGTTATGTGACTATAGGGATTGGTAACTGACTTGGAGATCCTGAAACTGAAACAGATTTCAAAGTCAGCAGTAGGGTAAAATCAATCGTTCCACTGCGCATCTGTGCTATCGTTGCTATGGTGGCATTTATATCTTATCTGATCCCTTCACAGGGCTGTGTAACTATAGGGGTTAGGGCACGACCTGGAGACCATGAAACTTTACCCTCAAAATGGCCTCTCAGCCTTCTTCCTGACTAACACTAACGAAGAGGAAAAAATCACAGACTAACACTGTGAGAGAGACAAAAATTATACAAAAACAAAAAGCCTCAAACTGCCACCCACCAGTATGGTACAAAATGAATAAAAACAATTAAAGAACACCACACAGAGCAGTGACTAATTTTTCCACTGCACTTCCATATTATAGTGGCATTTATATAGTATCTGATCCCTTTACAAGGCTGTGTGAACATAGTGGCTAGAGAGCGACTTGTAGGTCCTGAAACTTTACCCCTAAAATGACCTCTCCCAACTAACACTGCGGGAGAGGCAACAATTGCAGACTAAAACTACAGTAGAGGCAAAACTTGAACAAACATGAAAAGCCCTCAAACAGTCCTCCCAACAGATTTCATAGTCAGCAGTTGGGTAAAAAATGAATAAAAACAATTGAAAACTCACACAGCGCACACACTAATCTTTCTGCTGCACGTCCTGCGTGAAAATTGTACCCAAGATATTTCCTTGGGTAAAAGAATAATGTGACATACCAGCATAATATATTGCAAGGTTATCAGAACGGGATCTCTAGTTGGCAGAGGTATGCACCCTGACCAAATAGGGACCAAAGTCCTAGTCAGGGTAAGTCAGATACACACCCTAAATTAACCTGTGCTCACCCTCTGGTAGCTTGCCACAGAGCAGTCAGTCTTATCTTCAGAGGCAAAGTGTAAAGTATTTGTTCAACACTTAAGTACAGTAACACAAGGAGAAACACCACAAAAAGGCTCCACACCAGTTTAGAGAAATAGAAAATCTGTATCTGATTAAAACGAAACCAAAACAATAAGAATTACATGAGTACCTTGCAAGTTATGTGAGTTTAAAAACAATAGCAGTTCTGTAGTTAGCTCAACTCCTTTTAAAGCCTTAACAGTAATTTCTTTAGAACTGTTAACAGACAACGGTCCCCATCCAAGATTGACAACCGATCTCTCTTAGCACTGGCACGGAGAATGCTGAGCTCAAAAATGTCCTGGTGAGGGTTCCAATAGTTCCACAAAGGGTAATGCCCAGCAATAGCAAGAGAGGCTTTCCTCGGCCCCTTACAACCTCATGCTTGTCAAATCAGCCAGCCGCTAGAGCCCAGTGCATCTGCACTCGCCCACAGCACCTGGTTCTCTCTAGGTGCAGGGGTGGCAGCCTGTGGGTCCACGTCACTGAAGGATTCCCCAGCGGTGACGGCTACGCTGATCGATCCCTGGTGGCTGAGGTGACACGATTGGTAGTCTGCACAGTGAGGTCTTTCCTCCGTGCAGCCGCGCTTACTCAATGGTGGAACTGGTGACTTCGGGGGGCTCAGAGGACAGAGTTGAAGTGCGTGCCTTATGAGCAGCATTGGCCGGGGTTAAGACACAGAGTGATTGGGCCTCTTGAAAGAGGGAACACCAAGTGTCACAAAAGTCCCATGGCAGCAGCACGCAGAAGAAAAAGCTATGATGTCCCTGAGACTTCCCAAAGAACAGGGGGCAAGCCCACGAGCCCTTGGAGAATCTTTAGTTTTAAGGATGTAGAGGCAGGTCAATTCCTTATCACCTCAGTCAAAAAGTAGCAGGCAGCAGGCCAACACAGCAGAGCAAGTAGCAAAGTGATAGTCCCTTCTACAGCCCAACACACAGCGAGTTGTAGGCCAACACAGCAATGCAGTTGCAGAATGGCAGTCCCTCCTGGCAGCACAGCAGTCTTTCTTCCTGGCAGAATATCCTTCATTTCAGTGGAGTTCTGATTTGGTAGGGTTTGGGGTCCAGTACTTATACCAAATGCGCCATTGAAGTGGGGAATACTTCAAAGATGCCTTTAAAGAGCTCAAGGACCCTGCCCTTCCTTCCCTGGTTCCAGACACTCTACAGGGGGTTTGCAGCCCTTTGTGTGAGGAGAGGCACAACCCTATTCAGGTGTAAGTGTCAGCTCCTTCCAACCATCTAGCCCAGGAAGACCATCAGTCTGGCGTTGGGCTACCAGGATGCAAATGTCACACCCAGCCTCCCTTTGTGTGTGACCGTCTAGAGCAAATTCACAAAGCCAGCTGTCATCTACTCCAGACGTGTATTCCAAGACAGGCAGAGGCACAGAATGGTTACAGTAAGTAAATGCCAACTGTATGGTCAATGCAAGGGAGAAGTACTCCTAGACTTCCACAATAAGCTAATGATTTGACAATTACGTATATCCAATCTATGTTACATTAATTATGCTTTATTACTTTAAACTTCTTTTGAGCGATTTAGCAGCATGTATTATACATTTTTTAAGACAAGAGACGATTGTACTTGTGATGATAGGTGCTCCTAATTCTAAAAACACAGTGAAAGTGAATATTGTGAAAGGAAGCGATGGTGTTATATACACTATATAAACAGAAGGTGGTTTAAGAACAATATGGACTTCTAAAGACTCCGTCAATCCAGGAAGCCCTGAAGTCACATAGAATTTCTTTACAATTTTAATCCATATTCAATATCATGTTGACGTTTCGACCCTATATGTAGACTTAAATCAATAGTGGGTCATCATCAGGACTGGGGATATTTTCTGTTCGGTAGCACCTAAGGATAATGTAAATATCCATATTAATAAAGGGCCTAATTAATCAGTCCAAATAATTTTGGCAGTGGGGTTAGAGATAAGCACTCACCTAGGGATTTCAGTGAAGGATTATGGTCTTCTGATCAGAGACGTCTTCCTATATGTTCATAGGACCGTGGTGTCAAGGAGCTGTGCATCCCTATTGTACATGGTTTCTGAGCTGTATACAATTGTCTGTGTACATTTTGTCCTGATTACCCCTAAGAGGGGCTTTGAGGTGGACCCAGGCAAGTGCTTTGGCAGTTTTCTGAAGGCATGTACGAGAGGATCTTGCCCTATTGCAAATATACTTTTTGTGTGGTAGAAAGGATCCCTTGCTATCAATTTAGACACCCAGGCACATGGAGGTGTTGTTTTTGGGGATCTTGCTACTTTTTAGGAACCACTTTCCAGATTTTTTTAATTTTGTTTCCTATTACCATTATTTTAGTCTTCTGTAAATTTACCATAAAGTGGTTCTTGACGGAATAGGAATGTAAAATATTTAAAAGGCTCTGCAGGCCTGTTTCGGTATGGCTCGTCTGCATAAAACAAACTCCCCAGATGCTTTCTTTAGTTTGGGAGGGTGAGCCGAGGGTGAGCTCTGAGTGGTTGCTAGATCTGCCTGGAAGAGGTTGAAGAGGAGTGGTAAAAGGACACAGCCTTGTTTCAGGCTGACTGTGGTTGTAATTTTTCTTGTGACGGTGCTCCTGTCCCCTACCTTTATGCGCACCCGCGTATTGGTATGCAGCTGCACTGTTGCCTTGAGTAGGTTTTGTGGTATCCCAACGACAGTCAGTCAGTTTTGCCCATAAGTAAGTTCTTGGGACTGAATTAAAGGCTGCCTTGAAGTCTACAAAACAAAGATACAGAAAGGAGCGGCTTAATTTCAACCTTTCAATCATTAGTGTGATGGCCATTCGATTGGTGGTAGTGCCCATTCCTTTTCTGAATCCAGTTTGGTTTATCTGTATGATGTTGTTGTTGGATGACCAAGACTCAAGGTCCTTTAAGAGGAGGCCCCCATAATAGTGTGTGTCACTGTCCAGCAACGAGATTTGTTGGTAGTTTCCCAGAATTGAAGAGTCTCTCCCTTTGAAAATCAGGTGTATGATGGCCCCTAGCCATGATTCTGGGATCTGACCATTCAAAAGCGCATTATTATAAAGCGGGGTTAAACGTTTTGCCCATATTTGCGGGTTGGATTTAAATAGTGTCAGGGGGAGGCCGTTGGGACCAGGAGCTCAGTCTACCTTGCTTTTGCTGATGATACGCTCCATTCTTAATTCTGTGCATAAGGTGGATGAAATGGTGCAGGAGGGCCAGCTTAGGGGGAATCCGGGGTCTCTCGACTGCATTGCTGGTGCCTACATGACTTTTTTCAAGATTGTTTATAATCCCCCAGACTTTTTTGGAGTTATGAATTTTGCAGGCTGTGAGCAGTTTGGCCCAGAAGATGTCAGCATGGTTATTCCGCTACTCCAAAATCTTGCACTTGTATTTTCGTCGTAATGTCCTGACCTTTGCTTTTGAGTTTTTGTTTAAGCTGTTGCAAGATAGTAGTCATAGCTCCCTATTTAATTCAATTTGTAGGGATCTTAAAGCTGGTGGCAGGCTCTGGGGCCTTGCCAGGCTCAAAGTCAGTTGGTGAGCCTTGCCATTTGCTGGTTTTTGGCATGCAAGTGTAGTTTGATTTAAAGTCTCCCAGGTGGTGATGGAGTTTTGGGGGGTTGCTGGCAGTGTGACTAAGAAGGCTTCAAGCACTCACTCAAACTGATTTTGTGATAGAGTCCTTCCAGACTAACCTCTTCAGGCTTGTTGCATAAGGGGTAGGACTGGACTGCTTTATGTGCTGGGATTTCAGGGTTGAATTTAATGTACTATGGAAAGTGGTCACTTTCTTTACCCTAGTCTAATTTGAAAACGTTGACAAAGGGGAACACAAGTGCATAGTCGTGGATCATCTTTGAGCTTCCTGTGCAATGTGTGGGACATGGAGACTGGTCATCCTTTGTTCGGCCATGAAGATCTCTTAGGCTGTGAAAGACATAGAGGGTCATTCTGACCCTGGCGGCCGGTGGCCGCCAGGGCCACCGACCACGGGAGCACCGCCGACAGGCTGGCGGTGCTCCAATGAGCATTCTGACCGCGGCGGTTCAGCCGCGGTCAGAAGCGGAAAGTCAGCGGTCTCCCGCTGACTTTCCGCTGCTCATTGGAATCCTCCATGGCTGCGGAGCGCGCTCCGCAGCCATGAGGATTCTGACCCCCCCTACCGCCATCCAGTTCATGGCGGGAAAGCCGCCATGAACAGGATGGCGGTAGGGGGGGTCGCGGGGCCCCTGGGGGCCCCTGCCGTGCCCATGCCAATGGCATGGGCACGGCAGGGGCCCCCGTAAGAGGGCCCCAAAATGTATTTCACTGTCTGCCTTGCAGACAGTGAAATACGCGACGGGTGCAGTAGCACCCGTCGCACCTTCCCACTCCGCCGGCTCGATTACGAGCCGGCATCCTCGTGGGAAGGTCGTTTTCCCCTGGGCTGGCGGGCGGTTTAACTGGAACCGCCCGCCAGCCCAGGGGAAAACTCGTAATACCCGCCGCGGTCTTTTGACCGCGGCGCGGTAATTTGGAGGGCGGGATCCTGGCGGGCGGCCTCCGCCGCCCGCCAGGGTCATAATGAGGCCCATAGTGATTTATGAAAGATTTGCCTAAATTGTCTTTTTGTGAATTTTGGTTCTACTTGGAGGGGTGTCCCCCAGCGGGAGTCATAGGTAGTTAGTATCTCATCTGGCATAGGTGAGGCAAAGAGGTTCATGTTTAGATCACCTATGATTAGTGGATAGAATTCTGTATAGTCTGTTGTAGTCTTGGTGATTGTTGATTATAAGGTGAGAACAAGATCTTTTTTTTGTTTTCTCAGTGGATGTATGTAGACGTTCATGATTAAGAGTTTGAAGGGCGGTCACTGCTGCCTGTTTTCTAGCAATGCTCTTTGCAGCCAAGTCTGATAATTCCAGTATGGTATTTTTAGGGTTAGCTTACGTGAGATGTGGGTCGAGATACCTCCCTTCCTTTGATATACCTTTGTAGTTACTCTTGATTGCTGGGGAGAACAGCTCTATGAATACGATCAACAGCATTGACACAACAGCCTATCTCTCTTGGAGGATCAGTATGTTGAATTTTGGAAGATATGGTATGACTTCATTACTTAGTGTTGACTTAAGGCCACTGACGTTCCAGGAGCTGATTGCCAGCCCGTGGACCCCCTGCAGTGTTGGGGTCAATCTTCCCTGGTTGGTAACAAGGCTGACGGTAACCAAGAACCGGAAGACCCAAGGAAGCCGGATTTTATGCAGCTTTGTTCAAATTTCACTTGCCATGTTCCTGCTGATAGGGAGTCCTTTGAACATAGAAAATGACTGAGTTGTGACCCCTCATGGTATGGTGAAATAGTGTTTCTCCTATTCGCTTCCTTGGTTGTGGTGATCTTTAGCTGAAATGTGGGTATACTTGATGCTGAGTGCAGGTGGGCCCCTCTTGAGTCTTTTTAAATAGAGTATGAGTATGTTGTTCCATTTTAAGAGAGGTGGGAGCAATCTTGCCATTCTCAGTACTTTTCCCTCATGCTCCACGTGAAGGGGGCGGAGTAAGCATAATTTCTATATTCTGTTATCTTGATTTCCAGTCTCTGAGGTGGGCCTTGTTCAGCACGATAAAGCTAGCGACTGTGGTGATGCCCATATTATTAGGGTGGGTTCTCTGTCATGGTTGCCATATCTCGACAAAAATTGCACCCATTTGATGTCATGATTTGCTATGTGCTGCAGGAACATAACTGTGCCAAACAGTTTTGAGATGTTGCCTCGGTTTAAACTGTCTTAGGAGCCCATTGATCCATATTCTTAATAGAAAACTGCTTGTGTGGGCAATATATTTGGTCCTGTGGCTATTTGGGACCTATGTCAACTGATTTCTCTGCAGCTGTTCTCAATTTTATTGGCTCCTTGAGCTTGAAGGTTTAAAGTAGCAGCAATTCGCGGGCTTTAGAAAGTGCTGGGCCATGTAACCTTCCCCTGGGGCAACCATTGTTGAAGAGAGGGCTGGTCGATCCAGGGAGTTCATTTGGTGTGCCACTTGGCACTCCTTATTGCCAAGGGTGGGTTGAAAAGGTTGAGATTCTCTGCTCTGTTCCTCTGTCACCCCTTTAGGGGGTACGGTTTAGTTGTTTTGCCTTGTTTCCCAGTATTTAGGTGTTTTGCCTTGTTTCTTAGTATTATTGATGTTATTTAATCATGGGCTGTCAGGAGTTGTTGGGTAAGGATTTGGATGGTTTGGGGATCTTCCAAATTTCCATGCATAATTGCTCTGTTATTGACCTTGTGTCAAGAATGCTAGTTTGTTTTGAGGGTGAATATGGAAATGAGTTTCCGCTCTTGCAATCCCTTTTCCTCTTCCGCTTTTTTCCTCTTTTAGTCGGGGTCTCATGTTTTCATCAGGAAGCATGATGTCTCCAGTGGGGGACAGGTTATCAGTCCATTTTGTGATATCCTCTTTTTTTGGATATGAAGGTGGAGATACAGACTGCTTCCTCTCTTAGGGTGACTCTGGGGTTGTCTGGCATGAAAAAGTCCCCTCTAGTGCTGTTGGTGTTTCAATGGTAGAGATGGAGGGCACAATAATTTCTTGTTGGTTGACCTGGAGGAGATGATTATGCCTTGTTTTCAAAGCTGATATTTCCTCTGTCATGCACAATGGAAGTTCACTCAGTTTGAGGGGGAAACAGCCACAGTGATGGAAAGGCCCCTCCGTGTTCGGTGCCCTTCTAACTAAATTGTTCAGGGCCTCCAGTTTTGAGTCAATGCTGGTCACGAGCACAGCTAGGATTTTCAAGAGATCGACTTGATGCTCTAGTTTCAATAAGTGGTACATCAATCCATAGGCTACTTCTTGCATTGTGTGGAGGAGAGCCTCCCAACTACTATTTTGCTCCCTCATTTTATTTATTTGTTGGTTGAGATCAGGAGGATCTGGAATTGGGGGATGCCCTTAGTGTCACTGTTCCTACTTTTGAGCCTATTTCACTGTCAGCAGAGGCAAAAATAAGTTTACTGTGTGCCTCAAGTTGCAAAGTTCTTGGGGTAGAATCCCATTAAGTGTGCAGTTCCTAGGTGCAAACCCCTTCTGACCTTAATGCACATGGTTGTAAGGTAACAGGGGGGGAATTATAAAAAATGGCCAGGGTTGAGATTGGGGTGTTGAGTTGGGCAAATTCTGTGGCAGTGTCCCCTGGCACTATTCGGGATATCCCTGCAGGAAGTTAGCATCTACCTGTAGACACAAATTGGTTTGTGCTTTTCTGAGGAAGCAGGATTACTAGTAAGATGAGCAGAGAAAAGCTGTCACTACCCTTTGAATGTAACGTGTCAGATATCCCGTCCACTGTATTACGATCCCATTATAGCCTATGGAGCTAGTAATACAGCAGACAGGATATCCATCACATTTGTGATGGAGTAATCCCCTCTGCCAAACTCTAAATCAGGCCCCTTCTATGGTCAATGTTTTTATTGAGCTGGCACTTCACCAGATTCCAAAATGATTTCATCATCTTCTTTTTTTTTTTTAAAGAAAACATTTGTTGCAAAAATACAGACTTTTGTTCTGCCATTTCACACATTTTGGCTTGATTTTCAGAGTGGGAAAAAATCTGTTTTTGCTAAAATGTAATCGAACAATGATACTTTAATGTTTTTATCAATATACTTTATATTGAGAACCACTGTGTTGCTTCGACCAGCCTTTCTTTGTTTGTGGTCTCTCATCGGAATATCACCCTTGCCAAGGGTGGCATGATTTTCTGCATTCACTATATTCGTGCCTTTATTTAAATGTATCCTCAGTTTGTGGTGTAGGATAAAAATGATAAAATAAAAATAATTTGGTGTAGTTGAAATGACTTATAATACATTGGATTTTGCAATCCCTTTATAAAGAACAGTCTTAAATTTATTTTTTAAACTAAGACTTGTGACGCACCCAGTCGGTGATTATAAAGAAACTATGTCAGAACTCAACTATAATCACTTATTACAGTTGAGTTCTGATTTGCTAATGACTGCAATGAAAGCCAGCAGCTCGGGAGAAAGACAGATTAGGCCACGGAGCATCATTAAACCAGCAAAGAAAAGGTTGTTTTTTCTTTCTTCTGCTCTGTTTTTCTACTTGTACAGTGCTAAGTAGAAAGTAGATATTATGGCAACATGTTTATTGTTTGCCCTCCTTGGGTAATTATAGAAAAGTTAGAATCTTTCTGCATGTTTCTATTGTTCCCTTTAAAAAAAAGAAAAAAAAGACTAGTATGAAACTACTTCAAATATCTTTTTGCAACTACTGTCTAACAGGTTTTCATAGTTTAATTGCACTAGAGATTATATTGGTATTCTTCATGTGTGGAAATAGGTTCTCGCTTTCATATCAAAGAGCTATGCACAAGGGATTTAAGTGGTTTGTGGGAAAGGTGATGCTATAACCATGAACTATAAGCAATAAAGTACATTATATGGAAATTGAAAGTAATCTCGGAGTGCCATAACCTTATAAACAAACTCCTCAATGACTTGCAATATCCTTATAATGTACTGCAGGCGGTACTTTATCCCAAATAGTGTTTTGGCCTCTGCTAAGCATACTAACTGTGGTTAACTCCCTCTAAAAGTGTTAATCGCTGTTAATTGCCTACCCAACATTCATGGGCCAAGTACTAAAGATAAGGGAACATAGGGGGTCATTACGAGCTTGGCAGGCGGCTACGCCAATGCGGCCGCACTCCCGCGGACCCCATTTCGACATCCCCGCTGGGCCGGCGGGCGCAAACCAAGTTTACGTCCGCCGGCCCAGCGGGGATGAGGCCGCAACATAGGAGCCGGCTCCTAATGGAGCTGGTGGTGTTGCGGCAGTGCGGTGGGTGCAGTAGCACCCGTCGCGCTTTTAACTGTCTGCTATGCAGACAGTGAAAAGCTGTCCGGGGCCCTGTTAGGGGGCCCCTGCACTGCCCATCCCAGGACACCCCTTACCACCAGCCTCTTCCTGGCGGTGCAAACCGACAGAAACAGGCTGGCGGTAGGGGGGTCATAATAGCAGCGCTGCCCTGGCGGATTATCACCGCCGGGGCTAAAACGGCAGGAAACCGCTGGCCCCGCTGGTGCGACCGCGGCGCTACCGCCACGGTCGTAATGAGGGTCTCCGTACCGCCAGCCTGTTGGCGGTACGGACGCCACAGCACCCCTGGCGGTCTCCGACCACCAGGGTCGTAATGACCCCCATAATGAGGAAGGTAAATGTGTGTTGCGGTGTACACTATAAACTTAAATCCCACCAATCTCACCCGTACAGGCAACTACAAACCTACAATGTCTCTGATTAGCCAATTCTGCATATCTGAACCTTAAAGTCAAGCAAACAACAGTAGACACTGTAGCACTAGATGAGCCAATCTCAGTTTTCTATGTTGGGTGCTCTGCCAAATAAAACTGAGTGCCACGCTTCATCTATCTTATATCGCATATTAAATTACCCTTTGTAAAGGGATAAAATAAAATAATCTACGTGTTCAAATTACATGGTAGGGGCCAGTTTACAATGTATGAGATTGTTGAAGAAAACATGTTCGTAATTTAAATACAACACACTGAAAGATATGCAGCGAGGCACTCTCTTGTCTCATGAGCAGATACCGTCTGTTCTCTACCCATGCTGCCAACAGCAAATACAGCTCCAGCTTGGCACACGGGCACAGCCAAAACTATATTTATGGTTTCCAAACTGAGGGCCCGATGTTTGAACTTAAGAAATAACGATTCGGAAGAACAGAAATGTGATAAAACGCAAATTCTGAACATAATTCATACGTGTGAAACTCCCACATCAGCAAATTGTTATTTCTATTTATTCATGTTCACATTCCTAATAATGAATCAGAGTAAATTGCACAGGCAGGGAGAGATTGCATCACAACTAAGAAATACTGTTCCACAAAGCTAGCCAGGAGAACTCTGGCAGAAAGTGATTAGTGTTAGCAAATCCAGCCATGAAAAGACAGGTTTTCTGAAGCAATCACTTATCACTTATTATTCCGATTTCACACTGCCACATATCATCACCTGCACCTGGTTAATTGAAAAAAAAATTCAGTCCACAACTTCTTCAATTTTCTTAACATTCTCCTTTATTGATATTCCATTTCAAGAAGACCCAGCCTACGTGTTTCGTTCCTACCAGGGAACTTCAACAGGGCCTTTAAAATATATATATATAAAAACAATCATGAAAACCAAAATATTCTCCTTTATTGATATTCCATTTCAAGTAGACCCAGCCAACGTGTTTCGTTACTACCACAAAACTTCATCAGGGCCTATAAAATATATATATATAAAAACAATCACGAAACCCAGCATAAAGGAGAATGTTAAGAAAATTGCAGATGTTGTGGACTGAATTTTTTTTTTCAATGAACCAGCATGCTTTTTGCGGTGACGATATGTGGCAGTGTGAAATCGGAATAATAAGTGATAAGTGACATGCTCTCCATCGTTGGTTGATTCTTTGAATATGCGGTTGGCAGTAGTCACAGCCAGAGGACTGGGAAAATTTGTTTGATTACTCTAAGGAATTTTGGACTGACCTGTTCAGCTTACTTTGCTCATGACTGCAGGTCTGGAATGATTTAGGTTTCCTGAAGCCAAGGGTAGCCTAGGAGTACTCGGACTACCCACCATATGTATTCAATGGTCATCGGATGCCAGGATGGGCCACCAAATGCAGGGATACCCATCAAAGCCAAGGATAGTACACATGCACAGTCAAGCACTGACTGACTGACGGGCTGATGGGAGGAATCAGAGAATGCATGATCAATCACCATGCTGATTACAGCAAGTTATAACGTGGTTGATTGTTGCAATCTCTTCAGCTTGTACAAGATGCCACCGCAAGGACTGGAACAGGAACAATCCTTTGAAGTCATATTACCCCCATTCTAATGTCCCTTCACTGATTACCTATTAAGAAAATTATATGTTTCAAATCTCTTGCCATGGTGCATTGTACCTTCTATTCTACATTTATGACTGTTAAATTTCAGCTATATATTATCAAATAGATTTTACATTTCTCTGAACAACTCTTGTTAAGCATCCTTAGGATCAAAATGGTCTAATTTGGTGGTAGGGTTTCACTTGTCACACCCAAAAAATGGAATAACCTTTCTGTAGATTACGACCAATCTCTTTTTTATCCTTTTTTCAGGAAAAAAAACAATTGACTTTTCAACTTCTATACCTTTCCCAGGTATGTTGTTTCTATTAGTCATTGTCCTGTTCATATAGTAGTAGTTCGTTTAACCCTTGTTATGTATGTACTACATTTGCACACTGTGAAAGTTGCAAAACAGTAGAGTGTAGCAAGTGGAAGCAAGTGGTAACTAAAGACAAACTCCAAAAAGGCCAGAATGCAATGCACTTTCAAGACCTGCACATGATTGTGATGAGGATGTGAATTTTGAAAGCTTAGCGGGGGACAGAGAGATGAATGGAGATATTTAGATAAAAAGTGGAGGAGGGGTTCTATGAGGGGTACATATTAAGTGGACAAATCACCTTCGACATTATAGAAAAAGTTAGAGACTGTGCTAGGGAAACACACACAGCACAGGCAGGCCCTCCCCACACATGTGCAGGTGCTGTGCTCACCACAGTTCCTAGGATCAGGTACTTACTATGGCAGTGCCCAATCCAGGATATTATGTAATTTCATGCATGCAATATTGTCCAAAATCCATGCCCACACATTGTTTCTTAACACTCCAGCCGAACTGCAAGACACGATGGCGCAACTCCACAGGATTGCACATTTCCCACATTACAGGCTGTGCGGATGAAACACATATAGTGATATGTCCACAATTAGGGAGACTACCTGTATTGAAACAGCAAGAGCAAACCTTTCCTCCATATATTGTTGGTCTGTGCTGTTGAATATCTCATTACAAACATTATAGCTTGACACCAAGACAGTACCTATGCCTCAAACTTGTTCCAGCATTGTAGCCTTTGTGATTGCCTTGCAGGAGTTCTTGGAGATAGGTGCCCATTCAGTCAGTCACATACTCTGTGTACCACAACATCTGTACCCCCAACCTCTCCACCCTTTTAAACACTCTCATACCTGTTTTAGGTGACAGCGCTTATGCTCCTGACACTATACCTCCAGCCACAAACCCTGAGGGAACAAAGCTATAGCACGGCACACAGGCAAACCAAAGGACATAAACAGTAATGAGCGGGATGCTTGAATTAATCTCTGGTAATTGCTTGGGCTGTATCCCAGGCCATCATTTCTTTGACCAAAATGGCACCTCAGATAAGATCCTGCCATATGCAAATCAGCTGTGATCCTGCTCCAGTAGGAATAGTTCAGCTCCGACTGGTTCTGGGTTGCTTGTGTTCCAGTTCAGGGAGGACCTGGCCTAGCAGTTCGGGCTGGACTGTTCCTATAGCAGCAGGGTCAGGATTGACTTGCAAATGGCCAGGTCCAAACTGAAGTAGCATTGTTTGCAAAATAATGATGGACTGGGATGTGGCATAAGTAATTACCAGTGGCTGAGGTTAATTCAAGTATGCCATCCATCACTTTTTTGTATCCTTAAGCGTGATGGCCTGAGAGTGAAGGGTATGTCCAGATTTCACTCCTGTGCACACTGTGCCACTGGAACCAAGCTATACCTGACAAATGATCCTTAAAAATGTCAAAGCCAGTATTGGGTTCTTGTGTTCCAGTTCAGGAAGGACCTGGCCTGTCAGGTCAGGCTGGAACATTCCCACTGGAGCAGGTTCAAGAATGATTTGCATACGGCTGGGTTCAAACCGAGGTGGCATTGTGTGCAAAACAGAAATGGACTGGGATGTGGTCGCAAGTTATTACCAGTAGCTGAGAATACTTCAAGCATTCCATCCATCACTTTTTTGTATAATTCAGTGTGACACCTTAAGTTGGAAGGTATGATCAGATGTGGGTGCCATGTACACTGTGCCACTGGACCTAAGCTATACCAGATGATGAGCCCTAATTAGGGAGAAATGTGTCTTGATGGCTTGTTTTACTGTTAAGCGAGAACCTGGCCTGGCAGTTCAAGCTGGTCCGGTCCCACTGGAGCAGGATCAAGACTGATTTACATAGAAATGGGTCAAAATCGAGGCAGCATGGTATGCAAATTAACAATGTACTAGGATGCGGCTCGACTAATCACCAGTGGCAGAAATTAATGTAAGCATTCAACCCATTAATTTTTGGTAAACACAAGCAAACTATATATGTAGTGTAACAGACAATTACTCAAAAGTAGATTCCAGTGCTGACATACAAGTGACAATGTGCTCTAGAAATGTGGGGCAAAATAATAGGCCTATTGTGACATGTTGCAGAACATTGTAACAAGGCAAGATTTCCTATTGAGCCAGTGAATTGAGACTGATAGTAATGAATTTTTCACCCACATCAGCCAGAACCTCTCACACACGGTACAACTTAGGTTGTGGACGGTCAGAGCATGCAGGATAGGCATCACCAACAACAACATCTAACATACACATGGTTTAATTTTCTAACAAAAACTTCCTGTTTATTCATAAAATAACATTGAACCATAGCCAAAAAAACATCAATCACTCCGGGACAGTGTTCAATGATTAATAAAAATAAAAGTACAAAGACACAGTAACAGATAAATAAATATAATAGTGCAGGCTTGGAACATTTCCTGTCACGGTCTTTCTACCTCTGCTTATACTGACCCTCTCAGAAGAAGCAAATGCCCCAGACCACTATCCTTATGCACCACACACCGGGGGCACCAACACTGTGACCTCTAGCACTGAGTCACTGCTGAAGCTAGAACCATTTTTATTCTCAGCAGTAGCCACTTCACAATTTACAACTCTGTAGTCACTTCTACAATGCCCTGTGCAACATCCCATCTATAGTGAATGGGAGATTGCAATCCCTATATAAAATCTTGTCTCTAATTTCCTTATTACAGGTAACTTGTTATGTCTGTTGTCACCTGGAATAAAGAGATGTAGTACCCGGTCAACAGTAATAACTTATTACAGTTAAGTTCTGATGTCATGATGCCTGCTGCTAAAGCCAGCACAACAGGAAAGGCAGAACTCGGAGCTTAGTGAAAGTTGGATTTTAAACAACCTAGCTTTTTCTTCTGCTGTTTTCAAAGATGAACAGTGATCACCATACCATACATGAGATACTTATGTCAGCAGGTTTATTTTTTCCAAGCTTTACATATTTATAGGAAAGTTAGAATCTCTCTGCATGTTACTACATTCTGAGTTACAGCTTTTTTTCAAACTCTGACTTCTTTTAAACTGATTCTAATATTTTTTGCAGCAAATAGCTAACTGTTCTTTGGTGTGTTTAATTTTGCAGTACAGATTGTACTTTTATTTATCACGTCTGCAAACATCCTATCTCAGTCTCTTGAAAGGAAGATTTAAGTGTTTTTTTAGAAGGATGATGGTGTACCCACGTATTATAAGAATAAAAAAAATCCCCTGCTGTCCATTATACGGATATTGGAAGTCACCTTGCAGAGCCATGAGCTTATAAAGGAGCTTTGGCCTTGTTCCTCTATACAATCACTGACCTCCTCGGTGACTTGCAATATCCATGTAATGTTCAGGAATGGATACTTTATATAATTTATAACGGAACATTCATACCTATTACAGTGCACCTTGACAAACCAGTACTCATAGAGATGACCTGTCCACTGGCTTACCAATCCCTTATATCCTATCTAGAAGGTGGTGTTGCTTGCCCTCTGTGTGATGGATTCATCAAGGAGGGACCCACAGACGACAGTCACTGCCTCTGTGTGGAAATCTTGGGTCAAACATTTACCTCGAGACACAACTTTTTCACTTAGACCCTACTTTGCCTTCTATTGCATGGTCTTTCCTTTGAAAATAGAGATTTTGGTTGCCCTGTGTTCCCATGATTTTGGGCTACTACCTCCTTCTGCTACCCAATGGTTGCCATTTCCATGATGTCAGCTCTACAACGTCTGCTCAGCCATTGATGTAAGATGTGTGACCTCACAGCTTCCTGTGATTATTATGCAGATGGTTGTATCATGGCAGCATGCTGAATAGACGGCCTGGCCTGTGCACATCTTGGACTTGTAGCCGCAAACTATGGAGCCGAAGTGGTACTGGGTACAGGTCAGCTGCATTCTTCCCCACACAACTACTTCTCTTCCTGCTTCTTGAACACTGCCTCATCTGGCAAATGTGAAGTGGTTCTGTTAGGAAGCACTACTCAGATATTTTTTAAGGGGGCATAGCAGTTGAGCTGTTTTCTGAGTAACCATGCTGGGGGTCAAGTGTGACTGATGAAAGTAAAGGTGTATGTAGACTCCTTGACATTTGGTAATCCAGTCGAACAGCTACACTTCTCACACAGTGTGTGTAGGAAGGTAGCCTCTTTCTAGCATTGTTACCCCTACTTTTGGCCTGTTTGTGAGTATATGTCAGGGTGTTTTTACTGTCTCACTGGGATCCTGCTAGCCATAGGTTGTAGCCTGTACATGTATCCCTGTCTAGTGCCTAACTGTGTCACTGAGGCTCTGCTAACCAGAACCTCAGTGCTTATGCTCTCTTAGTCTTTAAAATTGTCACTATAGGCTAGTGACCATTTTCACCAATTCTAATTGGCCCACTGGAACACCCTTATAATTCCCTAGTATATGGTACCTATGTACCCAGGGTATTGGGGTTCCAGGAGATCCCTATGGACTGCAGCATTTCTTTTGCCACCCTTAGGGACCTCAGAAAATTCTTACACAGGAAAGCCACTGCAGCCTGAGTGAAATAACATCCACGTTATTTCACCGCTATTTTACACTGCACTTAAGTAACTCATAAGTCACCTATATGTCTAACCCTCACTTGGTGAAGGTTAGGTGCAAAGTTACTAAGTGTGAGGACACCCTGGCACTAGCCAAGGTGCCCCCACATAGTTCAGGGCAATTTCCCCGAACTCAGTGAGTGCAGGGACACCATTACACACGTGCACTACATATAGGTCAATAACTATATGTAGCTTCATAATGGTAACTCCGAATATGGCCATGTAACATGTCTAAGATCATGGAATTGTCCCCCCTTGCCAAATCTGGTATTGGGGTGCCAGTCCCATACATCCACGGGGCTCCAGCATGGACCCCGGGTGCTGCTGAGAGAGCGTAGTTTAGATATTATATATATATATATATATATTAAATGCCAAATGCTTATACCTAGTAATGCTGCATATGAAAATGATCATCAGTACTAGTTGTTTGAGCGTATTCTCAACATGATTATAAGTGTGAAGTTACTTCTGTGCACCTAAACTAATGTCGATTGTAAGAAATAATTGCTTGCTCTATAATCAACTGAATATA
Source organism: Pleurodeles waltl (assembly GCF_031143425.1). Taxonomy (NCBI): domain Eukaryota; kingdom Metazoa; phylum Chordata; class Amphibia; order Caudata; family Salamandridae; genus Pleurodeles; species Pleurodeles waltl. The sequence goes on along the minus strand of NC_090442.1, from coordinate 855,868,100 downwards.
TTAACACTGACGAAGATTGCCTTTATATTAAAACCCATAGGCCTTTAAGTTAGCGTAAGTTAAAGATTTAGTCGTGTAACTCTCATATTAAAGCATATTTTCTGTTTTTCCAGTGTGCCGACTCGTAAAGGGCCATTACCCAGCATTTGTTCTTTTCTTCGCTTCATGTAGCGATAATGATTTTCTTCCCATCCGCACATTAGCTGTTTTTGCAATGGACCTTATACAGTTTGCAACAAAAGTAAAAGTATTCAAGGACACTTGACCATGGAAAAGAGAACTTTTGACCTGAGAAACGTGCCAAGGCGATGACATCCTCCGGATGTGCCACCTACGAAGACGCCAATTGTGAAGGCCAATCAAAGTGTTATAAATTATCGTGGGGTGACAACTTGGATTACCTAATGTATAATTTGATAGGTTAAAGATAGTGGGGTATAGCAAATGTCCAATAGGATTTTGGGGGAAGGTATTATGAAAAAGGGATAAAAACTCATGTCACAGAAGGATCGAGAGAATTAGGTAGGGAATGCCATTGATTTTATCCAGAAACTCTGTCACTCTGTTTAGGGACTTGAGACTTATTAAAACCATCCTCACCCATAACCTGCCCTTTCCACTTATCCTCCTTAAGAGGTAAATGCCCAATTTTGCCCTTTAGTTAAGTCCTGACTGAGGGTGATACGACTGATGACCTGAAGACGAAGACTGATCCTGTGTGCTGACTCAATCCTTGGAGGGTAGTAATGACAATGCTATTGTAATTTGTCTATTTGCTTTTCCTTTCTAGGTACCAACTGCTGTGTTTTTTGATTAGCGACCATAGTTTAGATGTTTTCCAAATTGATGTTCTAAATTGTTTTGCATGAAACCTAACATGCTGATGCTAATTAGTGGTTAGGCTAGGCAATCACCTGACTGACACAAACTGACGTGACTGACATTGTGCTATACTGAACTGAAACTTACGTGATATTCTATGTATTCTGGTCTATGTTCACCTTGTGTTATACCATTAAGTTTGTGATCTTTGCATTATTGAAGTCTTAAAACTGCTGCCATATCGTGACTATGTTCCTTTGCTTCTTGGTTTTGAGATTGACACTTTTACTAGTAGATTGTAATCAATAGGGAATAAAATTCATAAAATTCTAACAAAGGTGTGGTTATTCATGGCTGAAAGGTCATGGTTGTGCCGACAGCTTAATTAATGCCTTTATCTAAAGTAAAGTATATTGTGGTGATTAATATTGGTGACATTATTGACATATTACTCAATATATTAATCAGTTATCTCGTCCTAGGGTGTCTCACCACTGGGTCCAAAGATTCATTGGCCTAAAACGAGTCCTGATGTGTATGAAATTGACATAGAGGGATGCGTTAACAGTTCTGGTAGCAGAGCGACGGTTTGGCCCTTGGGGGCCCTAGGACGGAGATTCATTGTTTAATTTTGTTTTTCTGTGATAATGCAAATTGGAGGTATGATGGGTTTCTAAATTCACTATGACTTTCCCGGGATCTCGGAGCCTGCCTAAATGAGTTGGGAATGTTCTCGGCGCCATAGTGTATGTGGTTAGGGTCTTCGCGCTTGCTTAGCCCATGCATTTTGCAGGTGATTGTGAAAGTTTGTGTGTAATTAGGCCAAAATGTATGTTGTTTAGTAGGAGTGGGTGTACTCCACAGTATGAGAGTAGGGAAGTCGGCGTACTTCATGTGAGTATAGCGCTTAATGCTCAAAATTTATCCACGTGGTTGGTTGTTGTGTACGGACCTGTTGAGGTCTAAGACTCCGGAGTATGAAGAAAATATGGTTTATGTTGTAATCTGTGCGGTTTAATAGGTCAATCGGGCGTGGTTGACGAGTAAAGTCTGAGTCATAATGTGTGTATGAAAACCTTCGATGGAGATTTGGCGAATTCTAAAGTGCACTAGAATGAGCCATTGACAAGTTGAGAGTAGAGTTTGCGGGTCGAATTCTGCTTGCGTATGCGGGAATTGATAGGGAGAGAGTAGCGGCCGAGGCTTCAAGTGAAATCTCTGTAAAGTTCTAAAGCGAATGTGTTACCCTTCCTGTAGTAAACCGGCAGATTTGTGTTGTCATTTATGGTGCTCGCAATAATTGCATTAGTTGTATGGGTTTGTATGGGTTCAGTGAGGAGCGGACGAGCTGCAGTGTGTGTGAGTGTGACGTCAGTGGTGCCGCGCTGAGATAGGTCAGTTGCCGAGAGGGGTCGCGCACGGATTGGCTGCCGTCCGTGAGAGGCAATAGGTTGAGAAAGGTGGGTGAAGAGTGTCCTGGGAACTAAGTCACTTCTGATTAAATACAAAACTAAGAAACAATTGCAAAAATGAATTTTGGTAAAGCATTCAAGAGCGCTCTGAAAGGAGATGTGTATATTGTTGCAACTGAAGGGGAACCTACACCACCGAGGGTACTCCAGCTTATATGGTCATGGAAGAGAAAGGTGTCGCACCTTGCTTATGGATGAAACAATGGCGCAAATTAACAGTGAAAGAAGGGTGTCTAGCGTTCCCAGAGCATGGGACGTTTAATCCAAAAGTACTGGAAAATTTGAGGTGGATGTTAAGTACACAAAAACCACCTCTGAGACCAGCCCAGTATGAGGCTTTGTCAATTTGGGATTTAATGGCTCTCAAACACAGAAGGGTAGAAAAATCCTATGCAGAGGCTAGGTGGGACAATGAGAACAAAATGTGGAGACGGGGAATTGTAGATGGGTTAAAACTGTTCCCAGCAATAGCACAGGGAGAGGAGACGCCAGGAAAGAAGGCTTCTTGTAAGACAGATAAAGACTCAAACAAATCTAAAGAGAATAAAAGATCTTGGGAAGAGGAAGATGATTCAGACGATGAGGAATTCATGGATAGATTATTACATGATCGTCCGCCACCATATGCGGTGAGCGACAGTGCCCAGAGTACTAGCTTGGATCCTGGGAACCAGACGCAGGAAAAGGGAGTCACTGATATGGCACAGACTAGCAATACAGCTTCGATACAGAATGGTGTCAGTGTACCCACTGCACCAGACGTACCGATACAGTTGCAGCCTCCACCACAGATACAGAGAATCTACCCCGATATCCCAGTGCTTGATGCAACCACAAATTGGATAGTGCCGCCAGACCCGATATACACGAAGCCAAAGCTAATACAGATTGAATCAACTTCGAAGTTGCTTTCTCAACCACAGCCACAGCTGATACCAGGGTACAACCCTGTAGCTGGTCCACCATTAGTACGTGTTCTGGGTACATTGGAACAGACCTATGGAGTTGCTGCTCCAAGAAGTCCGGGTCCGGGTCAGACACCTGCCGCCATATCGTTACCCATTACTGTTGGTCCACCAGTACCATTATATGCACAGGACAAAACAAGTATGCGTGATCAAGGAGTGATGACTCAAGATGCGACAAGAGGGGGGCCAATGGGAACTCCACAGATTATGGCTTCGGGAGAACAAGTTATTGAACAGCCGAGGCCCTTAATGGACCTTAGTCCGATAGGAGCACCCCTCGAAGTCATGCGTCAAGCAGGGTTAGGAGTTTTAACTCCACAAACAATGAGTACGAATACCTCACATTCCCCAATGGTGCATGCCGGGAACATTTAATTGCAGGGTTTTACAATCCAACAGTTAAATGAGTGGTTAGAAAAGACTTATACTTCACAAAAGACTGCAGCGGTTACCATCGAACCGGAGAAAGAAAAACAAGATGAATACCTGAACTTTGTGAGACTGGGGGCGGAAGCTGCTGAGTTAGTGGAAGGTACAATGGGAGTAAATAGATTAGAATCATATACAGATGCAGAATTGAGATACTTATGCCCTAAGATTACTAAAGAAGTAGGCAAAGTACATCAGAGATTAGTGAATTTGGCAGATAAATACAATATCGATATCGACAATACTAAGCATTTGAAAAGAAGCTATAGATTAGATTTCGACCCAAAAGATTTTGAACACCTGAGGTCTGCGGGAATGAAAGCACATTTGAGAGAGTTGTTGCAAAGAGCACAAATTTGGGGGGCACTGGAAAAATGGGAAGGCAGATGGGCAAAGAAAAGAGACAAAGGAAAGGGAGATAGCCCAGGACCTAATCAAGCTAAGACCTCACCTGACTTGGAATCAGTAAAAATATTACCTATGAGAGAGACAGCTGGTGGTGTCTTGGTTCATGTGCCTTGGACTAGAGGAGACATTCTATCCTTTACTAACGATTATCCCAGATTGAGAGAGAAACCGATCGAGTGGTATCAGCAAACAGATAGATTTGTGAAACTTGCGAAATGTCTCTGGGAAGACTTGAATACTCTGTTTGAGATTATTGTTCCGCCCGATTTATGGCTTGAGTGGAAGAGAGGTGTTGATTGGCCGACAAAGGAATCAGCAAGAGATAAGGTGACCGGAGCACCTTCAGAAGAGGTGATGAAGTATTATCATAAAGTGATCGAGTTTTTAAAACAAAAGGTGTCGCCGAAAGTGACTGATTGGCAGAAAATCGATCGGACCTCTCAAGAGGTTAAGGAATCGATACATGCATATTATGAAAGATTGTTGAAGGCATTCAAACACTACAGTGGTACTGAGACAATTGAACCAAAGGATATGAACCATCTTGTGTTTAGATTTGTTGAAGGGTTGTGACCAGAGGTTAGCCACATGATTAAGAATCATTTGATCTGTTGGCAAGCTAAGCCGATTGATGAGGTGCTGCAGTATGCGAAATCCTGTAGTGACGAGATTGAGTTGAAGCACAAAAAGTTGAAAGAAAAGGTGATGGTGATGCAGATAAGGGTTGCACAGGCAGGAATACAAGGAAATGGAGTTCAACAGATGATACAGCAGCAGTCGCAAATGAATGGTGTGTTTCAGACACAGCCGAGAGGTCGAGGCAGAGGGTTTGTGACTCGCGGTTCAGACTTGAATACTGTTGTGGTTCAAAATGACGTACAAGGGGCGAAAAAGGTGTCACCATGTCATGCATGCGGGGGCGTGGGGCACTGGAAACGGGAGTGCCCAAATATGGTGCAGGATGGTGCAGTTCAGCAAAGCGCTAATGTTGGTACATTACAAAATTCACAAGGTCCGAAAATAAGACATCAAAACCCGAATTTTCAGAACAATCTGGTACAGATGCAAGGGGTACAGCCCGTGCAGCAGATGCAAATGCCACGTTTTCAGTCAATACAATTCCAACCAGTACAGCAGCAGACTCCTATGGTGCCTAGACAGCAAATGCAATTACCAATGGCACCTATGGGACAGCAACAGGTGATGCTTCCTCAGCGGGTCACAGGCCAGGTAACAAATCAAAACAATACTGTACAACAGTTCCCATTACGAGGTGAAAATGTCATGAATGAAGATTGGTCAGATGATAGCTCAGACAGTGAAGAGTGCAGGCTTGCAGCATCCTTAGAGGTGGATCAGAGAGGCCCATATGTAGAGGGAAAGGTAATGGGGTATAAGGTTTTGTTTCTGGTTGACACAGGAGCTACACGCTCCACAGTCAGAAGTGCAGAAGTTCCAAGATTGCCTCTGTCAGGGCGTACCATAAGAGTGGTCGGAGTAGCAAATCAGTATTTGACTAACCCGATTACAGATCCAGTGCAGGTTGAGACTGGTAATTTCCAGGGGCTACACAGATTTGTAGTTTGCGACTCGAGTCCAGTATCCCTACTAGGAAGAGATTTGTTGTGTAAAACAAAATGTTCGATTACCTGTTCCAATGACGAAATTGAAGTACAGACAAATAGTGACGATGAAGGAGATGAAAGTCAGTTCATAGAGGAGGAGACGGGAACAAATGAAGACTACCCTCTGATTACTTTATTCCCTATGCATACCTTGATCGACTTACCTGTCGAAGTACAAGGGACAGTAACAGAGAAGGTGTGGGACTTGACCGGAAAAGAAGTAGGACTAATAAAAGGAGTACAACCGGTTAAAGTCCAGATAAAACCAGGTGCAGTGTTCCCTCAAGTGCCACAATACCACATGACCCAAGATGTTCTTATCGAAGTGTCACAAATCATTGCAGACTTCCTCAGGCACGGAGTTCTGAAAGAGGTTTTGAGTAGTCCATGTAACTCTCCAATAATGGGTTTGAAGAAGCCCTGTGGGAAAGTTCGAATTGTGCAGGATTTGAGAAAAATAAACGAAATTGTGATAAAATGCTGCCCCGTGGTGCCCAATCCAGCAGTAATTATGTTTCAGGTCCCCTGTGATGCTGAATGGTTTACCGTGGTAGACCTATCACAAGCCTTCTTTTCGGTACTTCTTCATGAGGACAGCCAATTTTTGTTCAGTTTTAAATTCCTGGATAAGGTGTACAGTTGGTGCAGAATTCCTCAGGGGTTTTCTGAGTCACCGTCTATCTTCAATCAGATATTGAAAGAGGATTTGGAGCCACTAGTGCTGCCTTTTAATTCAACTCTTGTGCAATACATTGATGATTTGCTGATTGCGTCTAAAACAAGGGACAGTTGTAAATACAATACTATTGCATTACTGAATCATCTGGGTAAGAATGGACACAAGGTGTCACCCAGACAGCTACAGTACTGTCAAAAGGAGGTGAAATACTTAGGACATTTGATGGAGAAAGGTTCCAGAAGAATATCAAAGGAAAGAGTAACAGCTGTCTTGCAAATGAAGCCCCCAACGACAAAAAGAGATGTCAGCATGTTCTTGGGAATGGTGGGCTACTGTCGCCAGTGGATACCCAACTTCTCGATCATTTCAAAGCCATTAATAAAGCTGACAGGAAAGGAGATCAAGGATGAGCCATACACTATAACTTTGTCTAAGGAAGAACTTGAGTCATTTATGGAATTAAGAGAATGCATGTGCAGGGCACCAGCATTAGGAATGCCAGACTATGAGAAACCTTTTCTGCTGTTTTGTCATGAACGTGATGCTTGTTCTTTGTCTGTCTTAACACAGGTCCACGGAGATGCAAATCGCCCTGTAGCATATTTTTCAGCTACCTTGGACCCTGTTGCAGCAGGCTTACCGGGTTGTTTGCGTGCAGTCGCAGCAGTTGGTCAGAGCCTTACACAATGTGAAGGCATAGTCATGGGATACCCTCTAACAGTAATGGTTCCACACTCAGTTGAAATACTGTTGACTCGAACAAAGACTCAGCACATGACAAATGCACATCTCACTAGGTATGAGACGATCATACGGGGGTCACCGAATGTCACGCTTAAGAGGTGCACTGTATTGAACCCGGCAACTTTACTTCCTAATGAAAATACTGAAATCAAAGATGGGGAAGAATTTGAACATGATTGTCTTGAGGTGACGGAGTTGTGTACCAAACCCCGTCCAGACATACAGGACACCCAGTTAAAAGAAAATGATTGTATTATGTTTGTTGATGGGTCCTGTCTAAGAGATTCTACTGGAACACTGAGAGCTGGATATGCGGTATGTACCATAACTGGTATCATTGAAGCTTCTTGGCTCGAAAAAGTGTTTTCTGCACAAGTGGCAGAATTGATTGCCCTTACTAAGGCATGCCACGCAGCTGTAAATTTGAAAGTCACTATCTATACTGACAGCAGATACGGATTTGGAATTGTACATGATTTTGGCCAACTTTGGTCACAGAGAGGTTTTATGACCTCATCTGGTTCACCTGTGAAAAATGGCGAACAGATAAAGGATTTGTTACATGCAACTCAGTTACCTCTTGAAATTGCCGTGGTGAAATGCAGTGCTCACATTAGATCGCAAGACTTTGGGGGTTATTCCAACTTTGGAGGAGGTGGTAATCCGTCCCAAATGTGACGGATTTACCACCAGCCGTATTACGAGTTCCATAGGATATAATGGACTCGTAATACGGCTGGTGGTCTATCCGTCACTTTACCGTCACTTTTGGGACGGATTACCACTTCCTCCAAAGTTGGAATAACCCCCTTTGTGTCCATGGGAAATGGCTATGCAGATCAAGTCGCAAGATTTTGCGCATTGAACTGTATATCGTTCAAGGAGCAATGGGAATTGTTACCACAAACTGAAAATGACACATGTTTAAACTTAGCATTGCGGGTAGTTGACAAATTAGATGAGCTAAAAACATTACAGAGTCGTGCAAGCAAGGAAGAAAAACGCTCTTGGCAAAGAATGCAATGTGTACAGAGGGCTGATGATTTATGAGTCTCAGAGGAAGGAAAATTAGTCTTGCCAAACAGTCTTCTGTCACAGTTTGCCAGACTTTACCATGGACAGGCTCACCTGGGAAGAGATGCCATGATCAGGTCATTCAAAATTGATTGGTTTAATCCAAAATTCAGACATGCCGCAGAAATTACTTGTCACAGGTGCATCATCTGTCAACAGATGAATGCTGGAAAAGGAACCGTGGTAACTTTGAGCCACATTGGGAGAGCTGGAGGTCCATTTAACAAAATGCAAATGGATTTCATTGAAATGCCTGTTTGTGGAGGACTGAAGTATGTGTTTGTGATCGTGTGTGTTTTCAGTCATTGTATCGAGGCATATCCCACACGTAGAAATGACAGTCTTATAGTTGCAAAACTACTACTTAGGGAACTGATACCAAGATTTGGGTTTCCGGTTTCTATAGAATCGGATAGGGGTAGACACTTCGACAGTGAGGTGATTAAACTCTTGTGTGCTGCACTTGACATCGAGCAAAAGCTGCATTGTAGCTACCGCCCGAGGCATCAGGACTAGTAGAACAAATGAATGGTACTTTGAAATCGAGAATGGCAAAAATGTGCGCAGCAACTAACATGAAGTGGCCAGATGCTTTGCCCCTAGTGCTGATGTCAATGAGAAGCACCACAGACAAGAAAACAGGACTTTCCCCCCATGAAATCCTCATGGGTAGAGCTATGAGATTGCCAGCAGTACCTGCAAATGCACTAGTGAATATTACAGATGATATGGTGTTGGATTATTGCAAAGGATTGGCTGATGTGATTCGCTCTTTCTCTCACCAGGTGGAAGCTAACACGTTGCCACCGATTGGCGATCCAGGCCACTCTCTCCAAGCCGGTGACTGGGTGGTTGTCAAGAAGCACGTGAGAAAATCGTGTCTAGAACCACGTTGGAAGGGGCCATATCAAGTAATCTTGACTACTACTACTGCTGTAAAGTGTGCTGGAGTTCCCAACTGGATACATGCTAGTCACACAAAAAGGGTAGCGTGTCCTGTTGAGGAGGAACTTGAAGTTTCTGGCACAACATCAACTTCAGAAAGAGGAGTCCCAGTGCTAGAAAACAGTCAAGAAGGGACTGAGATTACCGGAGAGCCCACTGAGAACAGCCTCGTCCCTCAACCAGTCAATGAGTTCGAGAGAGGTGACAGAGTGCCTATCTCAGTAGAGGCGGCAGGAGAATTAAATCAAGAAGAAATTCTCCCAGAAGTAGACAAGTACGGGTTAGAACTCGAACCCGGTACAGAACCAGAAGAAGAAGAAGAAGAAGAGGGTGAAATTGTAGAGAGAAATCAGCACATATCAGAATCTCCTGAGCCAGCTGCAGGTCCATCAAGAGAAAACATCATATCACAAGAGGAGGGTGCTGTCCCGGGTCCTGAAAGAAAACATCAAGAGAAGACACATAAAGGTGACAATTGGCCAGATAAGCCACTCTTCAAGATAAGGGACGTATCAAACGACACAATAGTAGAAGAGAATGATACCTCCCGAGTGGAAGAATTGAGTGAAGGAGAACAACAGGGTGAACGAAGGCTGAAACGAAAAAGAATTGCAAACAGAAAATATACAGGTCCTGAATGGGCGTATGCTACAACGTCAGAATGGCAACAAGAATTCCTAGCTTTCTGTTTTGATCGAGAAGTACCAGGCCAATACTACGGTACTTGAACAAATCTGAGGAAATCCTGGATAAAAATTTGAAATTGAAAATCGAAAAGAAAGAGAGACTTTATGAATTACCTAAAGTGACACTAGAACCGGATTTGACTATTGATAAACCTGATTACGACCAGCTGCTAACTGGATTTGACAAGAAGAGGTCCTAGAGTGAGTGAAGACGCTGTAAATAAACGCAGAAAGCCAGAGAGTTTGAACTATCTTCTAGTTGATTGTTGCTCTACTGTCTGATTCTATACAAACATGGCTCATAATAGAAATAGTAGTAAGGGAAGTAAAGTGTGTGGTTGGCTAGGACTTATAATAGGTGTTGTGTGTGCAGTGATAATTGTGGGAGTGATTATAGGAATGCCTTAGATAGAGAAAGAAACTATTAATGCTACTTCAAAGCCTGAAACTACCACTTTAACACAATGGGAGAGATTTGAACAGGATGCATGACATATGCATGAGGGAACTCATGCAAAAGGGGAACTTTCTACTAATGTCTTCTATCACTTACTAAATGAGTATGTGGAAACTATGGATGCAAAAGATTGTTACGTATGCACAAAAATTCCTTCATCTGTGCAGGAGGGAGTTACATATCATAGCCTCCCTCTTACTTATGGCATTAGTTGTAGTTTGCTATTAACAAGATTCTGTAATCAAGAGCATGTGCAATACTTCTATTCAAACTTAGATGTTGTGTTTTCTTTTGTGCCTGTGATTGAATTCTTAAATAAGTTAGCTAAGGAACACGATATACAAATAGGGGATTCTTTGAGCCAACACTTACATTTGGAACTGCCTATGCACATCGCAATAATTTAACTTGCTTACTATCGCCTGTAGAGAAAAGCTTTTTAGACCACACAGATGATAGACGCAAAGCATTAAAAGAAAGATTAGAAAAAGGATTAGAGAAACGCACATATGCAAATGATTATGCTTACACTACAATCAAGACACAAGGCAAATTAGCTATAGATGCATTACATGTAGGTAGGCTTTGTATATATAGGCCAAAATCTGAGCAGGATAATTTGTTTGTGGGAACGAGTGAATGCAGGCATGCGTTGTTGTTTCAGAGTAAATGGACCTTTATGCTAAATGGACAAGATCCAGCAATTCCTGGGATCTATTACATCTGTGGGCTAAATGCTTATTACCGTCTCCCTAAGGGATGTTATGGGACATGTTATTTGGTAATAGTATTCCCAAAGATTTACCAAATTGATGACTTAAAACAGATACCTAAGACGTCTGAACTACAACATCCCAGACAAAAACGAGAATCAGTGGCGGCTGTCAGTGGTGACAGATTTGGAGCCATAATCCCATCAGTTGGGGTTATCTTGAATTCTATGAAGATTCAAAAGTTGTCTACTATAGTGGACAACATGCTGACAAATTTTACAGGGGCTATACTCCTAATGGATACTGAACTTGCTGCAGAAAGAGCTATGACTCTTCAAAATCGGCTTGCTTTAGACATTCTTTTGGCTAAAAGTGGAGGAGTCTGCAAGATGCTCAATGAGCGTCATTGTTGTTCATTCATACCAGATAACCGTAAAAAGATTAGAAGTATGCTTACTAACCTCACTAGAGATAGTACAGATTTGAAGGATTTGAAAGAACTTGGTGTTTGGGAAAAATTTGGAAAAGGAATTGCCAGAGTGGGGAGCTGGTTTACCAACATTTGGAATGGGGTACTTGCAAAAATACTGATGGGTCTAATAATTGTTTTGGTCTGTCTATTAGGATTATGGGGGGCATGCAAAATCAATGACAAAATAAAAAGAAATTGGACTAAAAGAACCAGGAGAAACGAAGAAAGTGAAAGAGAGAAAATGTTTAATGAAATTTGGGAAAGTTCACATAAAGGGCAAGATGTTGAAATGCGTATTATGCGCAAGGTGAAAAATTTAAAATTTAAAAATAATGATGGAAAATCAAAGGGAAAAGTTTGTGTGATGACGAGCGTCATCAGAGGAGGGACTGAGAGAGCGTAGTTTAGATATTATATATATATTAAATGCCAAATGCTTATACCTAACAATGCTGCATATGAAAACGATCATAAGTACTAGTTGTTTGAGTGTATTCTCAACATGATTATAAGTGTGAAGTTACTACTGTGCACCTAAACTAATGTCGATTGTAAGAAATAATTGCTTGCTCTATAATTAACTGAATATATTAACACTTACGAAGATTGCCTTTATATTAAAACCCATAGGCCTTTAAGTTAGCGTAAGTTAAAGATTTAGTTGTGTAACTCTCATATAAAAGCATATTTTCTGTTTTTCCAGTGTGCCGACTCGTAAAGGGCCATGACCCAGCATTTGTTCTTTTCTTCGCTTCATGTAGCAATAATGATTTTCTTCCCATCCGCACATTAGCTGTTTTTGCAATGGACCATATACAGTTTGCAACAAAAGCAAAAGAAATTAAGGACACTTGACCATGGAAAAGAGAACTTTTGACCTGGGAAACGTGCCAAGGCGATGACATCCTCCGGATGTGCCACCTACGAAGACGTCAATTGTGAAGACCAATCAAAGTGTTATAAATTATCGTGGGGTGACAGCTTGGATTACCTAATGTATAATTTGATAGGTTAAAGATAGTGGGGTATAGCAAATGTCCAATAGGATTTTGGGGGAAGGTATTATGAAAAAGGGATAAAAACTCATGTCACAGAAGGATCGAGAGAATTAGGTAGGGAATGCCATTGATTTTATCCAGAAACTCTGTCACTCTGTTTAGTGACTTGAGACTTATTAAAACCATCCTCACCCATAAACTGCCCTTTCCACTTATCCTCCTTAAGAGTGAAATGCCCAATTTTGCCCTTTAGTTAAGTCCTGACTGATGGTGATACGACTGATGTCCTGAAGACGAAGACTGATCCTGTGTGCTGACTCAATCCTTGGAGGGTAATTATGACAATGCTATTGTAATTTGTCTATTTGCTTTTCCTTTCTAGGTACCAACTGCTGTGTTTTTCCAAATTGATGTTCTAAATTGTTTTGCATGAAGCCCAACATGCTGATGCTAATTAGTGGTTAGGCTAGGCAATCACCTGACTGACACAAACTGACGTGACTGACATTGTGCTATACTGAACTGAAACTTACGTGATATTCTATGTATTCTGGTCTATGTTCACCTTGTGTTATACCCATAAGTTTGTGATCTTTGCATTATTGAAGTCTTATAAGTGCTGCCATATCGTGACTATGTTCCTTTGCTTCTTGGTTTTGAGATTGACACTTTTACTGGTAAATTGTAATCAATAGGGAATAAAATTCATAAAATTCTAACAAAGGTGTGGTTATTCATGACTGAAAGGTCATGGTTGTGCCAACAGCCTAATTAATGTCTTTATCTAAAGTAAAGTATATTGTGGTGATAAATATTGGTGACATTATTGACATATTACTCGACATATTAATCAGTTATCTCGTCCTACGGTGTCTCACCACTGGGTCCAAAGATTCATCGGCCTAAAACGAGTCCTGATGTGTATAAAATTGACATAGAGGGACACGTTAACACTGCCAAACCAGTTCTCTGGGGTTTTCACTGCAGCTACCGCTGCTGCCAACCCACAGACAGGCTTCTGCCCTCCTGGGTCTGGTCAGCCCAGTCCCAGGAAAGAAGAACAAAGAATTTCCTCTGAGAGAGGGTGTTGCACCCTCTCCCTTTGGAGATAGGTGTTAAGGGCTGGGGAGGAGTAGCCTCCCCCAGCCTCTGGAAATGCTTTGAAGGGCACAGATGGTGCCCTCCTTGCGTAAGCCAATCTACACCAGTTCAGGGATCCCCCAGCCCCTGCTCTGGCACGAAACTGGACAAAGGAAAGGGGAGTGACTACTCTCCTGTCCATCACCACCCCAGGGGTGGTGCGCAGTGCTCCTCCAGTGTGTCCCAGACCTCTGCCATCTTGAATGCAGAGGTGTGAGGACACAATGGAGGCCTCTGAGTGGCCAGTATTAGCAGGTGATGTCAGAGACCCCTCCTGATAGGTGCTTACCTGACTAGGTGGCCAATCCTCCTCTGAGGGCTATTTAGGGTCTCTTCTGTGGGCTTCAATTCAGAAAACGAATGCAAGAGCTCACCAGAGTTCCTCTGCATCTCCCTCTTCAACTTCTACCAAGGATCGACTGCTGACTGCTCCATGACACCTGCAAAACTGCAACAAAATAGCAAGAAGACTACCAGTGACATTGTAGCGCCTAATCCTGCCGGCTTTCTCGACTGTTTCCTGGTGGTGCATGCTCTGGGGGTTGTCTGCCTTCACCCTCCACTGGAAGCCAAGAAGAAATCTCCTGTGTGTCAGCGGAATCTTCCCCCTGCTAACGCAGGCACCAAACTTCTGTTTCACTGGTCCTCTGGGTCCCCTCTCATTGTGACAAGGGTGGTCCCTGGAACACAGGAGCTACACCCAAGTGACCCCGACAGTCCAGTGGTCCATCTGTCAAATATGGTGGAGGTAAGTCTTTGCCTTCCCATGCCAGACTGTAATCCTGTGTAGTGCATGAACTGCAGCTACTAGGGCTTCTGTACACTTTTGCAAGGAATCCTTTATGCACAGCACAGCCCAGGTCCCCAGCACTCTGTCCTGCATTGCTCAACTCGCTGAGTTGACCACCGGCTTCGTGGAACCCTTTTTTGCAGTGTTGAGATGACTACCATGCTCAATTTTCTTGAACCCATGTTCAAGTACTTCTGCGGGTGCTGCCTGGTTCTCCGTGGACTCTCTGTGTTGCTGAGTGCCCCCTCTGTCTCCTCCTCCAAGGGGCCTCCTCCTGTTCCTTCCTGGACCTGGGCAGCACCCTTTTTCTTCAATCATGACCTTTGCAGCTAGCAAGGCTTGTTTGTAGTCTTTCTGCAGGAAAACCACTCTGCATCCTCCAGCACACCATGGGACATCTTCTGTGCAAAGGAGAGGTTCCTGGCATCTTCTGTTGTTGCAGAATCTTCAGCTTCTCCCACCCAGAGGCAGCCATTTTGCACCTCATCTGGGGTTTAGTGGGCTCATGCCTCCCTGGACACTTTCGTGACTCTTGAACTTGGTCCCCTTCCTTTACAGGTCTTCAGGTCCAGGAATCCATCTTCAGTGCTTTGCAGTCAGTTGTGGTCTTTGCAGAATCTCCTATCACGACTTTAGTGTGTTTCTGGGGAAGTCGGGTATCTTTACTCTTATCTTTCAGGGTCTTGGGGTGGGGTATCTTGGACACCCTTAGTGTTTTCTTACACTCCCAGCGACCCTCTACACACTACACTAGGCCTGGGGTCCATAAGTGGTTCGCATTCCACTTTCTTAGTATGTGGTTTGTATTGCCCCTAGGCCTATTGCATCCTATTGTATTCTACGGTGTTTGCACTACTTTTCTAACTGTTTACTTACCTGATTTTGGTCTGTGTGTATATTTTGTGTATTTTACTTACCTCCTAAGGGATTATATCCTCTGAGATATTTTTAGCACATTGTCACTAAAAAAAAGTACCTTTATTTTTAGTAACTTTGAGTATTGTGATTCTTATGATATAGTGCTATATGGTATAAGTGGTATAGTAGGAGCTTTGCATGTCCCCTAGTTCAGCCTAAGCTGCTCTGCTATAGTTACCTCTATCAGCCTAAGCTGCTAGAACACTACTAATCTACTAATAAGGGATAACTGGACCCGGCACAAGGTGTAAGTAGCATTTAGGTACCCACTATAAGCCAGGCCAGCCTCCTACAGTGTGTATCCTGTACTTCCATGTACAGGTGTGGAGTTATTTGTTTCAGTAATGTGTATGTGACTCAGATGATTATTAATCTTCTGCCGTGCATACACGTTTGATATGTGCATGGTGAGCTTACTTGTGAAAAGTGTGCATGGGGTACCATATTAGGGCACTGACCTGTGGGTGTTGGAGGCTGAGCTGAGGTATCAATATTGCTGTCTATTGACAATGCTGCAGTTTGGAGTGCTTATTCAGTTCCCCCTTTTAAGACGTATGCAGTGGTTTGGAGAGGCTCTTCTTATGTGCCAATAGATTCACTTCTTCTTCTGCAGATTTTTGCTTTTGTCCATAAATGTGTGTCGTACCATTATTTATCTGTGTCATTGAGTGACGCCTACAGTACTAATCATCCCTGAATCCTAATTTCTTTATTTTTTGTTGCTTCAGGCACTGTAAGTGATGTATTTCCGAAATGTTTGTCATTCTAGGCATTACTTTCTTTCAGGGAGGTTGTTTTTGCACTTCCTGACTCCCTCCTTCCTGTCAGCACCTGGCTCAACATTCGATCTCTGCTCTCAGTGGCTCTTATGCTGCTTTCCTGTGCTCCTTATCCCCATAACAGCTGTGAGTGACTGGTGATGTGTTTTCTGGTACAGATGTCACCAGTGGATGCAATTGTTGCAATGTACGACCTGGTCTCAATTGAAACGTGTGAGCTGTTATTTTGTTAATTTGAATCCTTTGTCTATGCAATTTGGCAGTGTCTTATGGTAGGACAAATGGATTTGCGAATCACAGATAGCCATTTTTTGCTATTTGGAATTTGCTAGTTCATTTCATCATTCATATTGCCTCAAACACACCACCATTTCAACACTAGCACCCATGTTTGCCTGTTTGATTGTTAGCGGTGACAATGCTGGATTTATTCTCATTGCTCCTTTACCACCATCTTGGGAAGCTTTGAAGAAGGATAGCAGTCTATCTGTCAGAACACTTACCTGCCAAGCCAATGCTTCATCCATCAAATGAAGGTTGACTGATTCTCCAGAATTACAAATTGAGCCATACAATTCATGTCACTTGGGAAAATCTGAGAATTGGAGTGTTTACAGTACAAATTGTGAATGTGATTGTCCCGTGTGTCACATGATATTACCCCACTAGCATCTTTGCCAGCTTATCTGTCTCTTTAAATACAACTAGCCAAAGGGGCATGTCGCAATCTCTCGTAGAGAGGGCTTATAGGGTTCCGCAATCATTTTTTATGGCCAGGCATTTGCAGTAGCTTTGTAATCTCGTTCTTGTCATTGAGATCTCTTGGGTCTTTTGTATGTTCCGAAGTGAAGTTGTCACTTAGGTAGGGTTTATATTTGCCGTGAATCTTGGCTTTCATGTTAAAACAGTGAGATCATCTTCCTTGAAGAAACACCAGTTAGCTTAAAAAATGAGTCAAGAAAGGTGTGACTACCAAGGTCTTTAATCACATTTTGACAAAAGAATGCTCTTGTGACAGTCAGTATGTGATTCACACCAGAGAGTTTTCCATTGTGGTTCACAGTGTGGCGTTGTTCCTTTGTTGATCCGATTTAATCATTTGTTGTCATTAAATTGATATTGCAGTGTAGCTACATCTATTGCTTAAATAGTTCATTGTGTAATGTTTGTATATAAAAATAATATATTGTGTAATTGTGTCCATACATAATCGTGTGGATTGTTTTTGACCATGGTAATCATGCATGGGATTTATCCATTACTAAATATTGTTAGTTTTAAGGTCAAAACAGACCCAAGATAACCACATTTTCCTAACATCATTATATCTCAAAGGCCTTTGTCCCTCCACTTCGCCTTACCTTAAGTAGTGCAAATAGTCACAATTCCTTTCAGTCCTTTGGCAGTCTAAATCCAGCCGCTTGTCCAAATGGCTCTTCAAGAGCTTTATGTATGACGTCTCTGTCACAGCCTTTAGACCAACGGTTCTCTCACTTCTCATCTAACCCAATTAGCTGTCAATGAGCAAATAGGAAGGAGATGAAGTGGGAACTATAATGCATTGTAGCACTCTTCTTTCATAGCGCCACTAACTCTACCTCCTTCCAACCTCCCTCATCAACTATCAGTGAGCTGGGATGGAGATGCAGTGGTTGGACTTTGGATGGAACAAAATATTGGGCATGGTAGTAAGTGCTCATAATTATAATTTTTTTGTCTGCCCTATTATCTTCATAATTATTTACTGATTTATCTGTGTTTGTGTAATTTGAAAGAACACTTTCATTTGATTTGTGATTAAGCTCTACGTTTTTCATCTAATGTGGTCTGTTGTGGCAAGCGGTGATGAATTCTCACTTGCTTAACTCAAATGTTAATTTTTTTGGCAGCCGCCCTTCAAACATTGCGTGGTGGAAAATACATGACTATTGGTGTCAAATAAATGTATGGCCATTTCAATTATGTACTTGTTACATAAAACAATTTTGAGATCTAAAAGAATGTGTTTTTAACTCGGGGAATCAAATGTTATTAAGAAAGCTGGACAGTAGATGCAACAGAATTCCAGACACTTTACAAGGATTAACTAAAGCTTTTAAGCTGCTGATTTTTGTATTGAGGAATTAAAAAGGTGAGCATTTCGGTTTTGGCCAGAATGTGTTAATTCACATTCTAGGTAGAGGAATGGCTACTGTTTCCCCCGGGATATAAAGAATTTAAATAAGTTACTGTAATTCAGAGTGGAAGTTATTTGTTCTTTGTCAGGAGAAAGCAGTTTCAATTTATGCAAATTTAGGTTTGCCAAGCAGAAGCTACTTCAAGATTGCATTCAGCGTTTATGTGAATCCCAAATATTTTGCATCATTCTTTAAGATATGGTATCTTGAAATACCTCCTAGTGAGCCACGTACATACTAAATCTGTAATGTACTATATTGTTCATGAAGGAAGTTTCTTAGTAGAAAGAAAACCTTTTGATGAAAAGGAAAATATCCTTTAAAATGAGCAAACTCATCTATGAAGGCAAGTTTTAAAACGCACTTTCATACGGAAAATAGAAGAGTATAACCTTTTTCCCTCAAGATTTTTGCATTTGTAAAGTTCCTTTCTACTGAGAGTGGCCTGTACATTTTACACAAGCTTTTTCAACCTGCAAGTTAGAAAGGAAAGTATTAGAAAATGGCTCTCCTGTGCTTTCAGGCGAGCCATAAAGTATTTATAATGGTGAATAACAATTTGAATTTGATCTACGGAGCGTAGTTTTTTCATAAGTAATCTGTGTACTTTCTGAAGTCTTGGTATCAATTTCTTATTAGTGTGTTTAAAGGTTAGAATAACTAAATAATATTGCCACCGAATGTGCAACATAATTTGCTCTAAATTACATGACAGGCCATAAAACCTTCCTTTCCACATAGCCTAATTTGCCCTTTTCTTTGCCTCATAATCAAATGAACTCTGCCACAGTATATGGTCTCAGCATAATTACAGTGGCGCTGGATGTTAAAGCCTTTATGAATGAAATCTTCTCTCATGCTACTGAAATGATTAGGCGATTTACTGATTTCAAACGACAGGCATGCCACCTGTGCTTGGGCACCAGCGCCTACTAGCCTTCCAAGAACACTTGGTCTGTGGAAGTATTTTCTTTGGTCTTCGCATGAAAAAGCATTGTTCTTACTTCTTTCAAAATGTTAACACACTAGTCATCCAGGTAGATGCGTGATATTTTCCCTGGGCCATTTGAGCAAGAGAGAGAGCTGACAGTCAGTCTGAGTTGGGTGTGGATGCACGCTGGTTACGCGCCAGGAGCCATAATAAGTTCATTTGTTAAAATTACATGCCACTTTCTAAGATATCTAGCAAATGAGGGTTGGGGTTTCTAACATTAACTCTCACTTTCGGGACGTACAGAAACCTAAGGACCCCCCTACTTCTTAAACTATTGTGAGAACCCCCCCTCACATGTAGGCAAGCTTTCAAGGTGAAGATTAGAGGGGACTGAGGTATCCCCCAGGACCAGGGGTCCAGCACTGTGTGGGATGCAGGTCTCGGTGTTAAGACCCTGCTCCATGTTAGGTGTAGGTGTGGTGATTGCGGAGTCTGGTTACTACTGCTTGTTTATGCTACGTCATCTTGCCTTATTTGTTGCCCGTAGATGTGACTGGCATTTTCGGCCATTTTACATGCAAATCTAATTTGTAGGTGGCAAATAGGAATTGTTCAGGAATTTCAGGAACAATGTATTAATTAACGGTTCTGCTGCTGAAATGTGTCACAGATAGGGGTGTTGGATAAGAGCAGCAGGGGAGGTGTAGAGATTGGGCTGGGGAGTTTAGGAACAGTTGAAGAATGGTTGCTGCTATTGGGCAGTGTCATACTTGAAAATACTTAATTACTTAATAATGGGACAGGGAAGGGTGGGGTGGAGCTGGCAGGTGCAGGAGCTTTTCTGGGTAATAGCCAGAAAACATTTTCTGCAGGAAACATAACATGTGTGACTGTTGCTACTTGGATATGGTAAGTAAATTAGCATGAGTAATAATGGAGAAAGTCAGTGAGTGGAGAGAGAATTAAAAACGTGTGAGGGTGTAATCCGAAAAAAAACATTACAAGGAACTTTTTGAAAGGAAACTTCAGAAATGTAGAGGTACATGACATGAATCCGGAATCAGCATCATTGCTTTACAATTATAAAATAACAATGTGAGAAGACTATGGGGATGTTATTTTTTTTTCTTTCTTCATTGGAGGCCCTTTTGTCAAACGGTGTTCTGAACAGAGGGACTATATTGATACGTCCAATGTCCCAGTGTTTTAAAGGCACATTTCTAGGGGATCGGAGGGGGCTCAGTTCTATAAAGATCAAGGCACCGATTATGGCCAGCCCGGAAAAGGGTGCTACATTTGTGACTCCGATATGGTCCAACGTTGCTATCCTCATACTGAGGGTACTCACTGAGATACTTTGGCATATTGTCATAAAAATAAAGTACCTTTATTTTTAGTATATCTGTGTATTGTGTTTTCTTATGATATTGTGCATATGACACTAGTGGTACTGTAGGAGCTTCACTCGTCTCCTAGTTCAGCCTAAGCTGCTCTGCTAAGCTACCTTTTCTATCAGCCTAAGTTGCTAGACACCCCTCTACACTAATAAGGGATGCCTGGTGCAAGGTGTAAGTACCCCTTGGTACCCACTACCCACTACAAGCCAGTCCAGCCTCCTACAAGTGGGTCATGATAAATAATAAAGGAAATTACGTTCCTAATTTGAAGAGTCTAAATACGGTTTATCACTATATGGCAGCGATGGAATTAGGTTTCTTTATTTGTATTGAAAAGGTAACTTCTAAATCGTGTTTTGTACTACTTAAAGGCCTAGTAGCGGGCGAATCAGTTCTGCGTCCTTCTTTTAGCGCTGATCGATTGCATCAGTGAAAAGTGGCGTGTTGCCTGGAAATAAAACACTATTTTCTAAAGGCAGGAACACTGTAACGAAGCAAACGCTGAAATAAATGCTTGGAATGAGTAAATTGCGTGGGTCAGCAACACCTGGCTTCCCAGTGGACCAGAACCAGACGTTCTTTTTCACTTAAGGTGTGACAGAGTTCACTCTGCCACCTGTTTTACAACGGATCTGGGTAGGGACTCAGCTCTTGAGCGTGGGACCTAAATTCTTCTACTTTAGGCAGAGGATTCTGGGAATGATTATAATCAAGAGAGACAGAAAGCGATGAAAAAGAGGGTTAGGTTTTGGTGTGAATGCTGGAGGAATTAGGCCTAAGAAGGTTCCAGCCACTGGCCAGTGTAAAGGAAAACAGTTGCACTCCTTTAGTTCCTCCTAATCTTCCTGGACCTGGAAGAAAATATTTGAAAAAAGAAAACATCTGAAGAAAGAAGAACCCTGACTGACCTGTTGTGAGAAACCTGAAAGACTTCTACTCTACACTTGCAACTAGGGTCTATTTACTGCTCTCTAAGAACCACCTGGCTACCCTCCTGTTGACTGACCAAGTGTCAAGTCTGGGTACTATAGTATCACAGGTGACAAACGTTTAGTCAGATGTCAGGGCCAGATTGGGAACAAAAAGCGAAAATGTTGAAACCAGCCTTCCCCACTTCCTCCTCCCTCTGTCATCTCTAACTCCTTCTCTCTCTCTGGTCTTTCACTTTCCTCTTTCTCTCTCTTCTCTGTCTTTCCTTTTTCTCTTCTCTCTCTCTTTCCACTCTCCCTCTCCTCAAGACCCCTGTGCCTTCTACCAGTTACCTGGATGAGCTGGAGAAAGTGACAGAGGGTCCAGCAGTTGCCCCTTGCACTAAAAACAAGCATTTGCAATGCAACGGGTCTCGCATTACATTGAGTAAGAGCTATTAGCATTGTAAACCCCTAACCAGCCTTTTCTTGGACCCATTAAATGAAAAAAAAAAAAAACGAGCGCGATCATAAAACATAGCGTGATCGTGTTGCAAAATAAAGAGAAAAATTAGTCCAGAAACATTACGGAAAACAAGGAGCCTCGTATGTTTCCAGTAGTTTACTGGTGCTCTTGAGAAGGGCTAAACACCGGAAAAGGCATGACGTATGCATGCCTTTCACGAATGAAAACAAGCAGATTTTAAAAGGCAAGACCATGAACCAATGAAAGTGACCTCCAATCTTTCGGGGAAATGTCCAGTAGAAAAAATAGTCCGTCCCAACCTGTCCGACATGTGGGTTGTGTAAATATACACTACAGCCCACATGTGCCGGTTAATGTCAGGACCACTGGTGATTTTTCTGTGACTACTTACCTGAAACTTGCTGAGATTTAAATAAACCAATTGTGCATAACCAATCTTACCTTATGGGAGAGAGAACATGCATTGCTCTACTGACTTACAATGTCACAGAAGACAGAATCAAAATACCACCACAAATTAGTCCATAAAATGGCAAAGCATCTGGGAAGACCTCACAGAAAATGTGGCATTGATAGAGCCACTTAACCTGTGTTTGAGATCCCTAGGTTGTGAGGGTCTGTCTATGCTCCCAGCCCGTGCTCACTCTGTAGTCTTCGCCTGTTTTAATTGTGTATAACTCTCTGGCACAGTTCTGAAACTCTGCATGCTACCTAGTAGCATATTGTCACGTATACCAAAGTGTTTTTAATTTAAAGCTAGAACTCGCTTGATGTGTTGTATGCAAAATGAAAATACTTGACAACTGTGTTCCTACTCAGTCGTATTTTGCCTGATCTGTGCATGGTTCCTATTTTGTCTGTAACCTTTGTTCAGAACTAAAAGCGTTTTATGCTGCATTTTCGGCCCAGCATTCCTCATTTTCTAGTATGTTTTGGCTTTAGAGCTAAAAGATGCAATATCACTTTCGTTGATGTGATTCCAGAATTTTTATGAATCGCTCTTTTCTGTCTGGCCATAAAGGATGTTTTCCAAATTCTTCCCTAGGCACTATTTGCTATTTTTCCATTGCCTCCAACTACCCCTTTACAAAATAATAAGTGCATGTACCCTTTTCAGCCCTGTTCAACTTGCTAAGATCTCAGAGGCAGACTGGAAAATGCGAACTGAAAGTAGCACTGGACTATATTGAACATGATACACCTTACTTCCCTAGCACCGTCTAATCCAATAAAAAAAAAAAGCACTTAATGATAGCAACAATTTGTTTTGTCACAACAATTGATTCAGCATGTTGGAGTTTCTAAGCCCTGTAAATAACAGGTGTCACTGTTAATCAGTTTAATGGCGTTCACGCTGTTGATTTGGGAAGCAGGGCACCCCGAGATGCGAACTAGTGACGATCACGTCAGACCGCAGAAGGAAACACTGATCTTCCTAGCCCACCATTGCTGGTATTTTCCTAATTATTCAGTCGTTGTTGTAATGACCATAACTGAAATAAATGCAATATATATTGCAGCCTGCACATATCAGGGAGTCAATACACAGTAGTTGCTCACACACCAATCTGGTGCTCAAGCAACTCATGTTCTCAGCGTCGTAGGTTGCTTCTGTAGTTTAGGTCTGGGGCAAGTTGTACAGGTGAAGGAAGTGAGGCCAGGGAAACTCTGAGAAAGCGCTACACCGAATCAGTCAAAGGGCACAAAGACAAGCGGCTGGAAATCAAGAGAAGCCCGGTGTCCAAATTAGAAGGAAATCTACAAGTTGTTAGGGTGGCATAGCTCCCGCAGAAACTAGCCCAGGAACGCCACAGGCAAGAATACAAAGAATTACAGACATTTGACACTCGTCCGCATTGTTTGTTGGGAGAACACACGCTGTGCAGAGTAGCGTTGTGATACCTGACGCACACCAAGGGCTGCCATGCATACGCAGTTACAAGCCACGCAAAGCAGCACATAGAAATAATACGGGACACAGCTAAGATATGGGGTAGATTGAAGGATTGTTAGATCTGTACCCACCTATTAAGGAGGGAAAGCCTAGCATATAAACCTTTTCGCCAATGTTAATATGAGCCACAGAACATCACTAGCCAGTCCTCCCAAAAATGCTGATAACAGCCTGCCCAAGATCCGAAAGCTCCAAGCCACTAACGAATTCGTTTAAGCTACTCTAAATAAACCCACGGTACATCACACAAAGAGTTCAGTACAATTAACACACCTTTTGGTTGTTCAAAAGTATTTTATGCCAAAGCAATCTGAGCTACTGAATTATAGCACGAGATAAAAAAAAACAGGTACAGCGCATTTTTTTGCGATTAGACATTGCACTTATTTTTTAATGAATTCTTTGTTTATATGTCGAGCTTTTTAGTGGAAAATGGTTTGAATTGTCAAAAATGATCCAGGCATTTTTGACAGCCTAAAAACAACTGTCAATTTATATGTACACCGACATGGGTGCACTTCCTTTTGGAAGAGATGGAACCAGGAGCCAGATCATAGCAGGTGCCGACATTAAGGAATCCAGCTCAAGCTCTGAAAGAGATGCTTTTGTAGAGAGAGTGGAAACATATTTGCAAAAGGTCCAACCATAACTTCTGGTCACAAGTCCAAGTAAGCTCACAAAAAATCCCAAATCATCAGAAGTTATATTAGTTTGTACTGTATGAGTGTCATTTACAAATTAATTTGATAATACCTCCCACACTATTTCTTTCCCAAATGCAATACTCATACTGAACTGTTGCATCAAAGTGTGGTTGATGTAAAAATGGATGAGTAGCACCTGAGGAAATTATTACGACTATTTCTCTCTATAACACAAAATGATGTTGCCCTGTTGCAGAATGTGCTGATAGCCTCCCAGTCTCCCATAGTTCACGGAAATTAATAGAATTAGGGCAAAATGTAGCTTACTTGTGCCGCAGGGGCCTCTGGTAGAAAACTGTGTGGCATTTGATAGTGTATGCCTATAGAGTGTTATTGTCAGTTTTCCAGAATTCAATCTGTTTTTGGAGAGGGTTTAATGTTCTGAGTTCATCATCACAGAGAGGAAGACATGATTGTTTCTCCTAGGTATGTTGAGCTGTACATGAATCTTTTTGCCTGAAAATCTATCCACTCTAAGTTACACTCCTTGTACACTATCAAAACAGACCCAAGAATTCGGAAGGAACTAAACAGGACAAGATTCTCATATTAGGGAAGTAGTGTTGGGACAGGAATGTCTCCTGCATGGTATTATAGGCGTGCAAATTTGACCTGAGTTATCCCAGCTGGAGGTTATCTGGTATACTGATATTTTTTGACTCAGTAAAACAATAATGCATGTAAAGTGAGGCCTAGGCTTTTCTTTATGATTCTAAGACACAGAGTAAAGCTCTCTAGATTGAATGGGCATACCAAGCATGCTCTCTAGCCGGTATAGAATTACTGTTCATGTGGTTGGTTATATACATTAAACTGTAGTGGCAGCACATCATTTTTCTGATTGATAGTGCCCACCAGGCCTTTTCTCTGTGCATGGTTAAGCTTGGTGCCTAGATATTGAATGTAATGCCCAGACCCTGCATACACATCCCAATGCACTCACCGTGTGTATGATGTATGATTGGTGGCTGGTAGTTGGGTGTGATTTAGAGTTCGACGGACGGCTTATTGTGCCACAAACGTGACAGATATCCCGCCTGCCGAATTACATGTGCCCTTGGATATAATTCACTTGTAATATTATGGACATGATATATATTGTTTTGCTAAAAACTTTTGTGCCGTTAGATGAATCTTTATGATACTTTAAAAAAATAAAAGTTTAAAGTTCCAAGTGTAGGCCAAGAAGAGAGAGGGTCCCAATCATTGATTTTCCATGTCATTTCCCATAGAAAAGTCTTATTTGAAAGCAGCTACAGAATGAACGGCTGTACAGAATTTACACCAAATTCGGCAAAAAGTTACAACTTTACTCAAAAAGCATGCTAATAATTATTTTGTGTTTATCCATTCAGCCGATTTTGAGAAATTTGAGATTAAAGAGGTGCTGGTCATGAAGGAGTTAAAAAGTAAGTGCTATATAGATGGTTACTCCTTAAAAAAACATTATTTCTAATGCTTTTGCACACATATTTACATTAATCTGCAGCACACATAAATATACACTGTGTGATATTCATTTTAGGTTGACCAATGTTAGTATACACCTCAATTTAGAATGGCTCACATTAAACTATCTTGTCTTTTGCAAGCGTGTATTTGTCCTCTTTCTTATTGCAGGGCAACGTTAGTTAAAATGTATTTTTCTTGTCTAAATTCCTATGTGAGTGCTTTTCTATATGTGTTCTTTGGTTAGTGAAATAATGGTCCAGCACTTGTAAGTGGGAACGACCTGTCCGAAAGGGTATCATCCTACTACAGATATCCTGCTGAAAGACTTGAACAGGAACTCCATTGTGTGGTAACTGCGGAGAAGACTTGCAACTTTTATTATCACAATTTGTTCGCTCCTGATTGGTACCGTCATGGGATTTATAGGATGTTGAAACTCTCGTGGAAGACATACTTCAATTATGCATTGTTGAATTAGTTCAGATACCCATTCCACTGTCAACATGAGAGACGTTTTCCTTGCCCGAAAGAATTAGACACTTTCTATCAGACTTCTCTATCTTAGCAAATTAGTGTATGTCCTTTCATGGAAAACTGTACCCTCTTTACTTAATTTATTACAATGTTAAACTGTTTGTATTTGTATTTGCGGTTTTGAATTGAGTAATGCATTCATGTACTGACCACCGATTTACGAATAATTTGAATTATTTGAGTTTGTAACTTTGCTAATCTAATTTGCTTATAAACCTTCATGGCCTGTAAATCTAACACCCTCCGTTGTTTTTGTGGGGCCAAGTGTGCATCATGATATTTAACTGTGATTGATTTGTTGTGTTATGACACACATTATGATGGTTAGCGTCATAAACAATGCGTTTTTTCAGCGAAATGAGATGACGCTGTTAACCCCTTCGCTGCCAGGCCTTTTCCCCCTCCTGTGTCAGGCCTTTTTTTGCCTATTTGGGGCAGTTCGCGCTTAGGCCCTCATAACTTTTTGTCCACATAAGCTAACCAAGCCAAATTTGCGTCCTTTTTTTCCAACATCCTAGGGATTCTAGAGGTACCCAGACTTTGTGGGTTCCCCTGAAGGAGGCCAAGAAATTAGCCAAAATACAGTGAAAATTTCGTTTATTTCAAAGAAATTGGAAAAAGTGGCTGCAGAAGAAGGCTTGTGGCTTTTCCCCTGAAATTGGCATCTACAAAGGGTTTGTGGTGCTAAACTCAGCAGCTTCCCAGCTTTCAGGAACAGGCAGACTTGAATCAGAAAACCCAATTTTTCAACTCAATTTTGGCATTTTACTGGGACATACCCCATTTTTGCAATTTTTTGTGCCTTCAGCCTCCTTCCAGTCAGTGAAAGAAATGGGCATGAAACCAATGCTGGATCCCAGTAAACTAAACATTTCTGAAAAGTAGATATAATTCTGAATTCAGCAAGGGGTCATTTGTGTAGATCCTACAAGGGTTTCCTACAGAAAATAACAACTGAAAAAGAAAAATATTGAAATTGAGGTGAAAATAAATACATTTTTCTCTACGTTTTACTCTGTAACTTTTCCCTGCAATGTCAGATTATCGAAAGCAATATACCGTTACGTCTGCTGGACTCCTTTGGTTGCGGGGATATATAGGGCTTGTAGGTTCATCAAGAACCCGAGGAACCCAGAGCCAATAAATGAGCTGCACCCTGCAGTGCGTTTTCATTCTATACCGGGTATACAGCAATTAATTTGCTGAAATATAAAGAGTAAAAAATTGCTATCAAGAAAACCTTTGTATTTCCAAAAAGGGCACAAGATAAGGTGTTGAGGAGCAGTGGTTATTTGCACATCTCTGAATTCGGGGGTGACCATACTAGCATGTGAATTACAGGGCATTTCTCAAATAGATGTCTTTTTTACACACTCTCCTATATTTGGAAGGAAAAAATGTAGAGAAAGACAAGGGGCAATAACACTTGTTTTGCTAATCTATGTTCCCCCAAGTCTCCCGATAAAAATGATACCTCACTTGTGTGGGTAGGCCTAGCGCCCGCGACAGGAAACGCCCCAAAACGCAACGTGGACACATCCATTTTTTTGAAAGAAAACAGAGGTGTTTTTTGCAAAGTGCCTACCTGTAGATTTTGGCCTCTAGCTCAGCCGGCACCTAAGGAAGCCTACCAAACCTGTGCATTTCGGAAAACTAGAGACCTAGGGGAATCCAAGATGGGGTGACTTGTGGGGCTCGGACCAGGTTCTGTTACCCAGAATCCTTTGCAAACCTCCAAATTTGGCTAAAAAAAACACATGTTCCTCACATTTCTGTGGCAGAAAGTTCTGGAATCTGAGAGGAGCCACAAATTTCCTTCCACCCAGCGTTCCCCCAAGTCTCCCGATAAAAATGATACCTCACTTGTGTGGGTAGGCCTAGCGCCCGCGACAGGAAACGCCCCAAAGCGCAACGTGGACACATCCAAATTTTTGAAAGAAAACAGAGGTGTTTTTTGCGAAGTGCCTACCTGTAGATTTTGGCTTCTAGCTCAGCCAGCACCTAGGGAAACCTACCAAACCTGTGCATTTCTGAAAACTAGAGTCCTAGGGGAATCCAAGATGGGGTGACTTGTGGGGCTCGGACCAGGTTCTGTTACCCAGAATCCTTTGCAAACCTCAAACTTTGGCAAAAAAACCACATGTTCCTCACTTTTCTGTGGCAGAAAGTTCTGGAATCTGAGAGGAGCCACAAATGTCCTTCCACCCAGCGTTCCCCCAAGTCTCCCGATAAAAATGATACCTCACTTGTGTGGGTAGGCCTAGCGCCCGTGACAGGAAACGCCCCAAAGTGCAACGTGAACACATCCAAATTTTTGAAAGAAAACAGAGGTGTTTTTTGCGAAGTGCCTAACTGTAGATTTTGGCCTCTAGCTCAGCCGGCACCTAGGGAAACCTACCAAACCTGTGCATTTCTGAAAACTAGAGTCCTAGGGGAATCCAAGATGGGGTGACTTGTGGGGCTCAGACCAGGTTCTGTTACCCAGAATCCTTTGCAAACCTCAAAATTTGGCTAAAAAAACACATGTTCCTCACATTTCTGTGGCAGAAAGTTCTGGAACCTGAGAGGAGCCACAAATTTCCTTCCACCCAGCGTTCCCCCAAGTCTCCCGATAAAAATGATGCCTCACTTGTGTGGGTAGGCCTAGCGCCCGCGACAGGAAACGCCCCAAAGCACAACGTGGACACATCCAAATTTTTGAAAGAAAACAGAGGTGTTTTTTGCGAAGTGCCTACCTGTAGATTTTGGCCTCTAGCTCAGCCGGCACCTAGGGAAACCTACCAAACCTGTGCATTTCTGAAAACTAGAGACCTAGGGGAATCCAAGATGGGGTGACTTGTGGGGCTCGGAACAGGTTCTGTTACTCAGAATCCATTGCAAACCTCAAAATTTGGTCAAAAAAACAGATGTTCCTCACATTTCTGTGGCATTTCTAATAATAGGCCGATCTGCCCCCGGGGGGGGCAGGAATGGCCTAAAATAAATTTGCCCCCCAACCCCCCCCGGGAGCGACCCTTGCCTACGGGGTCGCTGCCCCTGCGTGACATTGGCGCCCAAAAACAAATCCCAGGTGCCTAGTTGTTTCTGCCCCCTTGGGGGCAGATTGACCTAAAATCGCCCAATCTGCCCCCAAGGGGGGCAGAAATGGTCTAAATACAATTTGCTCCCCAGGGCAGCGACCCTTGCCTGATGGGTCGCTACCCATCTCTAAAAAAACAAACAAACAAAAAAAAAAACACCCCAAAAAATTTTGCCCTGGCGCCTAGAGGTTTTAATAGGCTGATCTGCTCCCGGGGGGGGGCAGAGATGGCCTAAAATAAATTTGCCCCCTCAACCCCCACCCCCCCTGGGAGCGACCCTTGCCTATGGGGTCGCTCCCCCTGCGTGACATTGGCGCCAAAAAACAAATCCCCGGTGCCTAGTGGTTTCTGCCCCCAAGGGGGCAGATTGACCTAAAATCGGCCAATTTGCCCCCCAGGGCAGCGACCCTTGCCTGATGGGTCGCTACCCATCTCTACGAAAACAAACAAACAAAAAAAAAAAACACACAAAAAAAATTTGCCCTGGCGCCTAGAGGTTTCTGCCCCGCCCCTGGGGGCCGATCGGCCTAATAATAGGCCGATCTGCCCCCAGGGGGGGCAGAAATGGCCTAAAATAAATTTGCCCCCCCAGCCTCCCCCCCCCCCCGGGAGCGACCCTTGCCTACGGGGTCTCTCCCCCTGCGTGACATTGGCGCCAAAAAACAAATCCCCGGTGCCTAGTGGTTTCTGCCCCCAAGGGGCCAGATTGACCTAAAATCGGCCAATCTGCCCCCAAGGGGGGCAGAAATGGCCTAAATACAATTTGCCCCCCAGGGGAGCGACCCTTGCCTGATGGGTCGCTCCCCATCTCTAAAAAAACAAACAAACAAAAAAAAAAACACAAAAAAAAATTTCCCCTGGCGCTTAGAGGTTTCCGCCCCCCCTGGGGGCAGAAATGGCCTAAAATAAATTTGCCCCCCCAACCCCCTCCCCCACCCCCGGGAGCGACCCTTGCCTACAGGGTCGCTCCCCCTGCGTGACATTGGCGCCAAAAAACAAATCCCCGGTGCCTAGTGGTTTCTGCCCCCTTGGGGGCAGATTGACCTAAAATCGGCCAATCTGCCCCCAAGGGGGGCAGAAATGGCCTAAATACAATTTGCCCCCCAGGGGAGCGACCCTTGCCTGATGGGTCGCTCCCCATCTCTAAAAAAAAAAAAAAAAAAAAAAAATTCCCCTGGCGCCTAGAGGTTTCT
This sequence comes from Pleurodeles waltl, assembly GCF_031143425.1. Classification (NCBI taxonomy): domain Eukaryota; kingdom Metazoa; phylum Chordata; class Amphibia; order Caudata; family Salamandridae; genus Pleurodeles; species Pleurodeles waltl. Next base: position 855,837,161 of record NC_090442.1, on the reverse strand, counting down.
CCCCCCCCCCGGGGGCAGAAATGGGCTAAAATACATTTGCCCCCCCAACCCCCACCCCCCCGGGAGCGACCCTTGCCTACGGGGTCGCTCCCCCTGCGTGACATTGGCGCCAAAAAACAAATCCCCGGTGCCTAGTGGTTTCTGCCCCCAAGGGGGCAGATTGACCTAAAATCGGCCAATCTGCCCCCAAGGGGGGCAGAAATGGCCTAAATACAATTTGCCCCCCAGGGGAGCGACCCTTGCCTGATGGGTCGCTCCCCATCTCTAAAAAAACAAACCCACAAAAAAAAAAATCCCCTGGCGCCTAGAGGTTTCTGCCCCCCCTGGGGGGGCGGAAATGGCCTAAAATAAATTTGCCCCCCCCAACCCCCTCCCCCACCCCGGGAGCGACCCTTGCCTACGGGGTCGCTCCCCCTGCGTGACAATGGCACGAAAAAAAAAAATCCCCGGTGCCTAGTGGTTTCTGCCCCCTTGGGGGCAGATTGACCTAAAATCGGCCAATCTGCCCCCAAGGGGGGCAGAAATGGCCTAAATACAATTTGCCCCCCTGGGGAGCGACCCTTGCCTGATGGGTCGCTCCCCATCTCTTAAAAAACAAACAAACAAAAAAAAAAATTCCCCTGGCGCACAGAGGTTTCTGCCCCCCCTGGGGGCAGATCAGCCTAATAATAGGCCTATCTGCCTCCAGGGGGGGCAGAAATGGCCTAAAATAAATTTGCCCCCCAACCCCCACCCCCACCCCCCGGGGAGCGACCCTTGCCTACGGGGTCGCTCCCCCTGCGTGACATTGGCACCAAAAAACAAATCCCTGGTGCCTAGTGGTTTCTACCCCCTTGGGGGCAGATTGACCTAAAATCAGCCAATCTGCCCCCAGGGGGGCAGAAATGGCCTAAATACAATTTTCCCCCAAGGGGAGCGACCCTTGCCTAAGGGGTCGCTCCCCACCTAAAAAAATAAAATAAAACATGATTTTTTTTTTTTTAGCCCTGGTGCCTAGAGGTTTCTGCCCCCCACCCGGGGGCAGATCAGCCTAATAATAGGCCGATCTGCCCCCGGGGGGGGGGCAGAAAAGGCCTTCCCGAAAAAATGCCCCCCCTGGAAGCGACCCTTGCCCAAGGGGTCGCTCCCTTATGTCAATATCACAAAAAAAAAAAAAAATCCCTAGTGTCTAGTGGGGTTTCAAAAGCCGGATTGCAAGCAATCCGGCTTTTGAAACCCTGGGAGAGACTTCAAAGGGAAGGAAATACATTTCCTTCCCTTTGAAGCCCCTCCGGGCCTCCCCCACGTGATTGAAAGAGAAATGCTTAGCATTTCTCTTTCAATGAGGGAGGCCCCTGTGACTAATCAGCGCGCGCTCGCGCGCTGATGTCACAGGGGGGGTGGGGGGAGGTCGGGGTGGAAGGGGAAGGTCTTCCCCTTCCATCCCCGCCTTGAGGGGGGAGGGGGGTGCACGGGGGGGCGTGCTAGCGCTCCCCAAGTTCCTCTGTGCCTTGGACGAGGTGATCTCGTCCAAGGCACAGGGGAACTGTAGCCTTGGACGAGATCATCTCGTCCAAGGCACAGAAGCGGTTAAACTGTTCCTCTGCACCACTGTGCACAATAAATGATAGGAGCTGCTGTTGGAGTGCCGTGCTCTTTTCCGGGAGTTCGGGGAGAGGAGAGGTGAGGCAATATAACTATAACAGGTGGAGGAGGAGTGGTGGGGCGCTTCTAAGTGCCAATGTCAGTTTGTCCGGCCGTCTGAGGCTGGCCAAACTGACATGTGTACTTAGAACTCTCCAACTGGCTGTGTTGCACAGCCGGGTGGAGACCAAGCACAGTGTCTCACTCCATCCCTGAGCGTCATTTCTGCCCTCTCAGAACAATTCCGGTGCTTCTCTCATGCTGGTAACAGCCTGAAAGAAGCGTTGGGATTGGGTGGGGAGAGAGGAAGATGAGAGGAATCAAGAAGGCTGGAGCAGCGGAACATGGAGGGGGCAGGTACGTTTTTGAATTTTTTTTATTGCCCTCTGTACTCCTCGCTCGGTGCGCTGCCCTCTGTGCCTCCTATTCCGTGCGCTGACTTATGCCTTCCCACCCCTTCCTGGCAGCAGCCACTACTGCTTGAGTTGCTGGATGGAATTACACCAAATTTGACAGAAAGATAGCTGTTGGTCTAGAAAGCGTTCTTTTTGTTATTTGGTGTAAATCCGTTGAGTAATTTTTGAGATATTAAAGAAAAAAGAAATTTGTACATATGGGTCGCAAAGACTCAGTGAACCCTCCTGACCTCGTGCTGAGATCTGATTGGCTGCCAACACTTCAATCAGGAATTGTTGGCAGCCATCTTGGGTCTCGGCTTTAGCTGAGTCCCAGAAAAAATATAAAAAAAAGAAAAGGTGCAGGGTAGGGTCACCCTGAGACCCTAGCCTTGGTCTAGGGTTCCCCACAGACCCTGCCAGGGATAAAAAAAAAATATATATATTTAAATCTCGATCACCGGTGCTTTTCCTTTTCTTTGCCCCTGGGTGGGCCAGGTCCTGGAGGTATTGGTGGGTGAAAAAATGAGGGTGTGCACAGGGTTACTCCTCGGGCTTGTCAAAGACCCGGGTTCAGCTACCTACCCAGGGCACTTAAATATAAGTATGCAGCCAGGCTCACCCGTTCCCTGGGGACTGCCACCTCCTGGGGCAAAACCTGAAATTAATGCGGGCACCCCCATGGCACCGGTGACTGCTACTTCCCCAGGGCAGTTCATTCAAATTAAGGGGGGTGCATGGTCAACCCTCAGCCCCAGGGACCACCACCTCCCGAGGCTAAATTAAATGTTGGAGGGGGGCCACATGGCCCCTCTTGTGGAGCCATACATGGCCCGGGGGTCCGCCACCCCCAGGGCCAGCTCCTGCTATGTCCTGGGGTAGGCACCCCTGGACATCCATAGCTGTTTGCTCTGACTTGGTGGAAGCTCTAACAGCTTCCACCAACTCAGAGCAAACATTGCCCTTCCAGCAGGCGACAGCTGTCAAAGTGCTCTTGCCCATACATGGCCTGGGGGACCGCTACCCCCAGGGCCAGCTCCTGCTATGTCCCGGGTTGTCTGCCCCGGGACATACATAGTTGTTTGCTCTGACTTGGTGGGAGCTTCCAGCAGGCGAGAGCTGTCAAAGTGCTCTTGCCTACCGGAAACAGAGGCTTCATCTCTTTCCCTGCGAGCGGACATGTGGGCAGTTAGAGAGAGGAAATGATTGCTCTTGCACACAGGGTGCTCCATGTTTAGCAGCTCCCTTTGTGCAATGGCAATGCTGGCTCTGGCAGGAGGCGGGTATCTGACTGGGACTGCAGGGGCCTTGAGGCTCCCCCACGGTCCCATAGAACACTGGGTGCCTGGCTGGTACCAGTGCACCCAGGAACACATGACCGGGCCCCAGGGGATGGGATCCCTGGGACTGAAATCAGCTCGTAGATGGGCTCGTGGGCCCCCTCTCCCATTGAATTGTGGTGGGTCTTGGGGAAAGGGGTCCAGGGGGACAAAATCGTCCCGTGGAGGGGGGCTGCATGGCCCCCCTCACCTATTGAGTGAAGGCTGAGCCCCGGGGGATGGACTCCTCTTCTATTTACTCAACGATTCCATACTGAAATCCTTTGTGGAGGTGATCTATTTGAGTGCAATATGTATGTGACTGGGATGAGTGGGCTCTTTCTTGACCATTCCTGGTGAAAGCAGAGACCATGGTTCTCCCTTTAAATTGCTACGAACATGCAAATGTGCAAAATGCCTGGAAACTCCACCCGCTTGGCCCCACACCGTCCACCTTAGTAGTTTCCAAAGGTCTTCCCTCCTTTTAGCAGGATGAAGGACAGTTTACCAAAGGGGCTCTCACTGTGCTTGCCGCCGATTTTGGTGGTGTATTCTTGGTGCCAAGTGATATCAGGACATCAACACAAAACAAAGAAGCACTTACGTCATATAGATAACTGGAAGGACCCTGGTTTGGTGGAGATTTAGATCTTTGTAATCTTGTTGGCCGCTCTATAGGAGATTCATGTTATCACATATTTCTAGATAAAGACGCACCAGGAACATTCATAATGTCAAAACGCACACAAGGTAAATGGTGACATTTCCTTGTGCTCCATTACGCAGCTGTAGTGTAGAATACACACTGGAGATTTAGCCAAGTAGACAGAAAGAACTCCACTTGGGTAGATATTTTGTGCAAAACTGTGGACTTGTTGGATAACAGGGCAGTTGAGGTTCCTTTGTGACTGAGTCACTTACACAGCTACTGACACACCCACACAGACACTCACACACACACTCACAGATGCACTCGGACACTCACTCAGACACTCATGCATCCACTCACAAACCCACTCAGACTCATGTACTCATTCAAAGACCCACTCAGACACTCACGCACCACTCACAGACCCACTTAGACACTCATGCATCCACTCACATTCCCACTCAGACATTCACGCACCCAATCACAGACCCTCTCAGACATTCATGCTCCCACTAATAGACCAACTCAAGCTCACACACCCACTCACAGACCCACCCAGAGACTCATGCACTCACTCACAGATCCACTCAGAAACTCATGCACTCACTCAGAGATGCACTCAGTAACTCATGTACCCACTCACAGACCTGTGACACGTGCCCACTCACAGACCCACTCAGACATTCATGCACTCACTCAGAGAACCACTCAGACCCTTACATACCCCCTCACAGACCCACTCAGACACCCATTCACAGACCCACTCAGAGACCCATGCACCCACTGACAGACCTACTGAGTTACTCATGCATACACCCACAGTCCCACGCAGAGACTTCTTCATGCTGGGTTGGGTAGTTAAAGGTGGTTGGCTGCAGGGCTTGGCCAAAGGCCGCATATTGTGCAGGGTTAGGTAGTTTTAGTGGGTTGGCTGCAAGGCCTGGCTACAGCCCAGGCCATGAGGCGAGGCCCCATTGCTCACAGCTGAAGGCCGAGCATGGTGGTGGATAGATTAACGTATAGTAATTAAAAGTTTATGTTAAAAAATATATAAATTCACTAAAAAAACAAAGGTTACAGGGAAGTTATAGTTAGGAAATAGAATTAAAAAGCATAGAAATTCACTTACTGTACTGCTAATTATCCCATATATTACATCACTCATGACATTTTTACATTTGTAACATTTGCAGTAAAATTGTTTAGGAGAAAACAGTGCATGGCGGGGGCGTTAGTTATGGTTACCTTAGGGCACAAGTTATAGTTACCTTAGGACACGAGTTATAGTTACTTGAGCTAACTATAACTATAACTGCTGAATTTCTATAGTTTTGTGTGAGTAAACTCAGATACTATACTAATTAACTACAACATCCCTGTAATCTTTGTTTTTTTACAGTGAAATATATATATATACATATACATCTATCTATCTATATATCTCTATATGTATATATATATATATATATATATATATATATATATATATATATATATATATATAGTTAGAAATTGGGTTTTTGGTTGGCAGTCAGGTTGCCCCCAATCTAAGCAAGGACCCTCACTCTAGTCAGGGCAAAGGAGAAGCACACTTGATTAACCCCCGCTCACCCCCTTGGTAGCTTGGCACGTGCAGAAAGACTAAAACCATAGACAATGTGTGAAGTATTTGTACCAACACACACAGTAATACAGTGAAAGCACTACAAAATGTCTCAACACCAGGCTAGACAAATAGCCAATATTTATCTGAGCAAAACAAGACCAAAATGACAAAAGTCCAACATATACAAGTCAAGTTATGATTTTTTAAAGAATAAATACAAAAATAGTGCTTAGAAACACAAATGCTTCAATTAGGTGATATCACAGCATTGTGACGGAGTCGTGTCCCAAAATCCGACGCCAATGGCGCTGGTCACAGAGACACATGGACCCCAGGTACAGTACCTTGTGAAAATGAGGAAACAAGTCGGTGCACGGAGTCGGGGATGGCGTCGTAGCTGGATCCGAGGCTGCGTCGGTTCCAGTACTGTAGGTGTTGCAAAGAGGTGTCGGGTCCTGGCTGCAGAGCGGTGGTGCGAAACATTGGATCCTCACACTTCCAGCGGAGTTGATGTCCAGCGGTCTCAACGTGGTGCAGCGACTTCCACGGAGCGTGGACTTCATCAAGGCTGCAGCGGTGTCAGGCCTGCCAGTCTTCGCACTCCAGCGAGGACCACAGCTTTAGTTGCAGAAGGGGTCTCGGGATTTGGCAGCGGCATCGGTCCGGAGTCATCTGAGGTAGGTTTACTTGGTTTTTCTTGATCTTCCACCAGCTCTTCCTCTTAAGGGACCATAGACTGGATTAGGCACCGCTTGGCAGGGCAGCAGTCCCAGCAGAGAGTCCAGGTGCTGGCAGAGGAAGTCTTTGATGACCCTGAGACTTCAGAACATGGTCAAGCTCAGTCCAAGCCCTTGGAGATTCTTCTCAAGCAGGAATATATCACAAAGTCCAGTCTTTGTCTTTGTCACAGGCAGAAGCAGCAACTGCAGGATAGCCCAACAAAGCACATTCACAGACAGGGGCAGCACTTCTCCTCAGCTCCTCTCCTTGGCATAGGTTCCTCTTGAATCCAAAAGTTATCTTAAGTTTGGGGTTTTGGGTCCACTGCTTATACCCCTTTCTGCCTTTGAAGTTTCCGAACTTCAAAGAAAAGTCTCTGTTGTTTACAGGACCCTGCCTTACCCAGGCCTGGCTCCAGACACACGCCATGGAGTTGGAGATTGCATTGTGTGAGGGCAGGCACAGCCCATTCCGGTGAAAGTGACCACTCCTCCCTCAAAGACCCCAAACTCCACATTTCTATCTGCTCTCAAAGGGGAAACTGCACTTTAAGGATATTTAAAGGCAGCCCCCCAAGTTAACCAATGAGTGACATAGGTCTTACAACAGTGAAAAACAAATTTGGCAGTATTTCACTGTTAGGACATGTCAAAACACACCACTGCATGTTCTACCTTTAACATACACTGCCCAGGGGGCTACCTAGGGCCTACCTTAGCAGTGCCTTACATGTATTAAAAGGGAAGGTTTGGAATTGGTAAGTGTGTACCCTTGCTGAGTTGAATTGGCAGTTTAAAACTTCACACACAGACACTGCAGTGTCAGGCCTGAGCCATGTTTACAGGGCTACTCATGTGGGTGGCACAATCAGTGCTGCAGGCCCACCAGTAGCATTTGAATTACAGGCCCTATCATGGAGAAGCCTATTACACATATGAGTTCACATAGGGGTCACTTGCACTCTAGCACTGGTCAGCAGTGGTAAAGTGCCCAGAGTAACACAAACAGCACAAACATAGTCCACCACACAGCAACAACCTAGGAAGTAGAGGCAAAAAGTTAGGGGACACCACGCCAAGGATGCCAGGACTGATACACATATATATATTCATTGAAAAACCCAAAGGTTACAGGGTTATAGTTAGGTCACCTTTTAAATGTAAAAACCTTAGAAATTTGCCAGTTATACTTAGAGTTATCTCAACTAACCATACCTCATGCCCTAAGGTAACTATATCTCACATTCCGGCCATGCACAGTTTTTTTGTCAAATATTTTACTGCAAATATTACATTGATATTATCAATGATGTTATCAAAGATGTCATGAGTGCCATAATTTGTGGGTAATTCTCAGTGCATGGCGAGGGCGTGAGTTATAGTTACCTTAGGGCACAAATTATAGTCAGTTGAGATAACTCTAACTAGAACTGGTGAATTTCTAAAGTTTTGTAAGGTTAAAATGTGAGCCTAACTATAACATCCCTATAACCTTTGTTTTTTCAGTGAATTTCTATGTTTAAAAAAAATTCTATTTCCTAACTATAACGTCCCTGTAGCCTCTGTTTTTTCAGTGAATTTCTATGTTTTTTTTAATTTCTAGTAATTTTCATTACTGTACATTAATCCAACCACTGCTGTACCTGGCCTTCAACCCCTCAAAGCACCCAACATTACACAGTGCACAGTCTTCACCCATGTGTACGGGATGTTGCCCTCAAGACCTGGCTGCTGCCAGACCCTGCGGCCAACCTCCCTAACCACCCAACCCCATGCTGCACATTGCCCTCTGGTCATACGCAGAGGGAGTTGTCTACAGCCTCTCTGGGTGTGAGAATAGGTGTGAGAGGGTATATCTGGGGGTGAGAGTGGCTGTCAGATTGTGTGGGTGTGAGAGTGCATACATTAGTGTTTTAGTGGGTGTGTCAGTGTGTGCGCGGGTTTGTGAATGGGTGCATGAGGATGTCAGGGGGTCATTAAGTGGTGTGTGTGACAGTATGAGTCAGTGTGTAACTGTCTGAGTGTGTCTGTCAGTTGGTGTGTGAGGGTCTGACTGGGGCTGTGAGTGAGTCCATGCGGGTATGAGTATGTCTGTGAGTGGGTGAGTGGCTGTGAGTGGGTCTGTGAGTGGGTGCATGAGTGTCTGAGTGGGTCTGGGAGTGGGTGAATAAGTGCCTGAGTGGGAATGTTAGGGGGAGAAACCGATTGAAAGAGAGAGAGAGAGAAAGAAAGTGGGAGGGAGAGATGGAATATTTTTAGGCTTTGATGTCTGATATACTTAGAATGAGACATGTGTGTACAATTTAAACTAAAACATGCATTTATTCTTTAAAAATATATAAGAATTTATTTTTATTTAAAAAAAAGGGAAATGAGTCTAGTTGGACTCAAACCCCCAATGCTCAGTGTGAGGGTCTGCAACCTTCACACTGAGCTATGTTTTTTTTCTGACCCTTTGTGTGCTATCTAGGACCACAAGTGAGTCCTCAAGGGCTCCCCTGCTGGACCTACTGATTCATTTTTTAAAATTATTTTTTATTTTATTTGTATTTCTGTTTTAAATAAAAGGCCTTTTACGGGCTATCTGGCACCGTGGGGGAATCCTTAAGGCTTCCCTGGCTGTGCCATTGCTTCAGCAAGATGGAGCTGCTTTGATAGCATTTCCATGCTTACTGAAGCATTTCAGATGAAAGTTCTGCTGACTGACAGCGGGACCTGCTTTAGAGGTCCCGCTGTCAAACAGCAGAGTGTTTGCTGTGGCTTGGCTGCAGAGCTGCAACCAAGCCTTAGAAAACAACTATGTCTCAGGGGTGGGCATCCCAAGACATAGAAGGAGCTGGCCCTGGGGGGTGGCGGTCCCCAGGGCCATCATTGGCTCCAAGAGAGGGGCTGTGCGCTTCCCCTTCAACAAGGACATAGCCTTGGGGAGGTGGTGGTCCCGGGGCTTTGGGGTCCTAAAGGGACTCCCTTTAGTTTTTTTAAATATTTGCCCCAGGGGTGTTGGTTCCCAGGGCAGCAGGGGGCATCCGCTGATAAATCAGTGTAGCTCCAAGGAGGTGGTGGTCCCCGGGGCTGTGGGGGAGGCCATCGGGCCTCTCCCACTTACTTAAAAAAAATTTGCCCCAGGGTGGTGGTCCCCAGGGCACGGGGGCCACGCTGCCCCCTTGCTGCCCTATCGCTCATATTTGTATATTCACCCCAGGGAGGTGGTGGTCCCCCCCCAGGGATGGCCTCCCCCACCTTAAAAAGTAGGGCCTCCCCACCTTAAAAAGCATTTTGCCCAATGTGTGGTGGTCCCCGGGGTGCATGTGGCCACGTTGCTTCCCCACACACATTAGCTCAATTGCCCCGGGGAGGTGGTGGTCCTCAGGGCTTATTAAAGCCCAAGGAGGGGGACTCCAGGTGCCCCCTCCTACATTAACCCCAAATGCCCCAGGAACCTTGCCCATGTGGGTGCAAATAAAAAAAAAAGTACTGGAGATCCCTGTGTGGATTTTTCAGATTTATTTTTCAATAAAAATGCTTTTTAGACCAGGGCTAAGGGGTCAGAGTGACTGTAACCTGGCCCCTTTTCTTTTTGTTTTTTTTGTCTTTTTTTTCCTGGAACACGGATGAAGGTGAGTCCCAAGATGGCTACCAACACTTCCTTGTTGAAGTGTTAGCAGCCAATCAGATATCAGCACGGGGACAGTTAGATCCGCGAAGGATCCGCTTACCTACATATCTATAGTTTTTGTCCCTAAATAACTCTAAAACTACTGAACGGATTCGCACCAAACCACAAAAAGCGTAATCTGCAGAACCGAATCTAGCTTTGTGCCAGATTTGATGTGCTTCCTTTCAGTGGGTCGAGCTGTAGGCGTGTCTAAATGCGTTTTGGGACCCCCCTTTTTTGTCACCCTCACTTGACAGATCACCCCAAAACTTTCAAGCCAGACGCTGAACTAAGCAAAGTATACGTTTTTAAAATTTCGTAAAAGATTTGTCAAGCTGCACCAAAGATAAAGGCAAAACAAAAAATGCACTTCCTATGGCAACTAGGTTCTAACGTCCTAACTATAACTACCGGTTCCCGCAGGAGGTGAGGGGCCGGCAGGGACCGCAAGGGTATTGAGGCTTCCCCGTCGGTACCCAGCAGAAAACTGTTGGAAAATTGACCACACGAGCATTTCTGCTATGGCAGATTTTTGTGTGAAGACGCTGGAGGAACAATCACTTTGTCAAAATTACTGACACACAAGGTCACTGGAGACATTACCTTAGGGTCCTTAACGCAGCTGTAGCTTAGAATATTTACTATACATTTTACCCAACATGGGAGCACTGACTAATTTGTCGGTAGAAAGTACTCCAGTTTGGAAGACATTTTGCACAAAACTGTGGCCTCTTCTAAGCAGGTCATGACCCATTGTGGCAGTGGCAGTGGCGCTCATTTCACAGAAATTAAACCTTAACGGGAAGCCCCTACAAATATAAACAAAGCAGGTGCCCCATTTGAAGCTCCGCTTCTGTAAAGTACAAAACATCCTACCTTCTTGCTCTTGGCCAAGGCAAAGCAAGTGTATTTTATCTGTAGTTCCACCATGAAAAATTATCTGAAATCCTTGATGGAGATTGTTGGAAATGGCCCTTTTTTCAGGGTCATCCCTAAACCTTTTGCCTCCTTCCTCCTATTTTTTCTGACCTGTTTTTGTTGGCTTTAGGACTCTGGACACTTTACCACTGCTAACCAGTGCTAAAGTGCATAAGCTCTCTGTGTAAATTGTATTAGTCATTGGTTTATCCATGATTGGCTTATCTGACTTACTAGTAAGTCCCTAGTAGTGTGCACTAGAGGTGCCTAGGGCCGTTAAATCAAATTCTACTAGTGAGCCTGCAGCACTGGTTGTGCCACCCACATGAGTACCCATGCAAACATGGCTCAGACCTGCCACTGCAGTGTCTGTGTGTGTGCAGTTTTAAACTGCCAATTAGACTTGGCAAGTGTACCCACTTGCCATGTCTAAACCTTCTCTTTTTTATACATGTAAGACACCCCTAAGGTAGGCCCTAGGTAGCCCCATGGGCAGGGTGCAGTGTTTGTTAAAGGTGTGACATGTACTGATGTGTGTTACGTGTCCTAACAGTGAAATACTGCTAAATTCAGTCTTCACTGTTGCAAGGCCTATCTTGCTCATAGGTTAACGTGGGGGCTGCCTTTAAATAACTTTAACGTGCAGATTCCCTTTGAGAGCAGATAGAAATGTGGAGTTTGCGGTCTCTGAACTCTCAATTTAAAAATACATCTTGTAGTGAAGTTTTTTTAGATTGTTAGTTTGAAAATGGCACTTTTAGAAAGTAGGCATTTTCTTGCTTAAACCATTCTGTGACTATGCCTGTTTGTGGATTCCCTGTGTGGGTTAGACTGACAGATGGGCTGTTTGTGAATCTCCTCTATACAGTGACACAAAGATGGCTGGGGTGTAGCCTGCATATCCTGATGAGCCATCTGCGCTAGAGTGGAGGGAGGAGTGGTCACTTACACCTGAATGGGCTGTGCCTGCCCTCCCGCAATGCAGTCCCCAACCTCCTGGTGTGTGTCTGGGGCCTGGCTTGGGTAAGGCAAGATCTTGTGAACAACAAAGACTTTTCTTTGAAGTTTGCCTACCTCAAAGGCAGAAAGGGGTATAAGTAGTGGACCCAAAGCCCCATACTTTAGATTTTCTTCAAGATCACTTCTGGAACCAAGAGGAACTTCTGCCAAGGAGAAGAGCTGAAGAGCTGAAGAGCTGAGGAGGAGTGCTTCCGCTGCCTGTGACTGCGCTTTGTTGCGCTATCCTGCAGTTGCTGCTTCTGCCTGTGAAAGGGGAAAAAGACTGGACTTTGTGGTATATTCAAAGAATTCCTCTGCTAACATCTGGACACTCTGCTGAGACCCCTGCCCTGTCAAGTGGTGGGTGTCCTATGTAGTCTCTAGGTCCTTGAAATGTAAAGTTGGCAGACAAGAGCTGAAAATCCATGCACAGAACACCGTGCAGGGAAATTTACGATGTACCATCTGCAACTCGGCTGATAAATGACGCGACGCCGGCCTCATGGCTGAAATCGACGCTCCACCTGCATGGAGGCTGGGAGATCGACACACACAAACCCACGCAGCTCAGTTTTCTCACACAGGATTTTCTACTCACGTCCCTAGGCGTCAAAGTCAACCCAACTCTGCGCAGATCCGAGGTGCCCCGTCTGAAAATTGCTGCATCGCTTTGTTGTGAGGGAGAAAAACGACACATCACCGACCCTACCGGAGAAGAAATGACACACATTGTTGCCTTTTCAGATGCACGCTCGCCCGTGCGGCTTTATTTTTTGACGCTAGCCAGGTACTTTGTGCAAAATCATTGTTTTCATTGTTATCTATGGAATACGTTATTAAAATTCATATTTTAACTTGTGTATGTTGGATTTTTGTTGTTTTGATCTTGTTTGATTTAGATAAATATTACCTACTTTTCTAAACCGGTGTGGTGTCCATTTTGTAGTGTACTCACTGTATTACCGTGTGCGTTGGCACAAATACTTTACACTTTGCTTCTGAGTTAAGCCTGCCTGCTCATGCCAAGCTCCCAAGGGGATGAGTGGGGGTTAACCAGGTATATTTCTCCTTTGCCCTGATTAGAGTGAGGGTCCTTGCTTGAACAGGGGGTACCCTGACTGCCAACCAAAAACCCAATTTCTAACAGAGGTAAATGCATCATAGCTGTTTCAGAGCGCAATAATCTCTGTAGTGACTGTAACAAATGGGATTTTTTTTGTCATCTTCTGTTGAGAATAGAGCACATCGGTCTCCCTTTTAACTACTATGAGTATGGAAATGCGCAAAATGACCTAGAAGACTTGTCCGTTTGGCCGAAGGCCCTGTGTGGCGAGGGGTTGGATGCTGTTAGAAATGGGGTTCCCGGTTGGCTATATTAGGCACCTAAGCCAGGCAGAAACCACCACTCTGTCAGGGCAAAGGAGCTACACACCTAAGATAACCCCTGCTCACCCCCTTGGTAGCTTTGGCCAGAGCAGTCAGGCTTATCCTAGAGGCAATGTGTAAAGCGTATGCACAACACACACAACCCAGTGACACAATAAATACACTACAAATGAGACTTCACGTCAGGTTATGCAAAATTAAACTGTATTGTACGTAAACTGTAGACCATAACAACATGAATCAGTAATACTTTGCCAAACAGGCAATTTTCAGACCATCATCATCATCATCAGAGCAAATGAGATGAGACATAAACATATTTTGCACGTCATAAAAAAACACACCCTTCTAATGCATACAAGCAGATTCAGAAAATAAGCATGTCACTCCAAGGTAAGAACGACATATAACACAACCTCAGGTCCTGAAAACGCAGTAGTTAGGTCAGGGTGAGAAAACACAAAATGTACCAAAGTAACACCATACCTAAATCATCCCCAGGGTGGTCACACATCATCTGCAATGTCTGAATTTGCACCAGCCCATAGATACAGTGCATCAGCATGCCTATTATAGGTTATGCTGTAATTAGGCATCCACCACGTAGAAAGCAGTGGCTTCTATGCCTCTATAACTGTAAATATGGTAGGGGATGGCCCAGCAGGGACGGGACCTCCATCAAGGATTCCCTTCCTGTCCTGCCGACCAAATTGCAAATGAACCCCAAACACAGGTATGGCCCCCATGCAAGGGTATAGCCCCAAGGAGGAATGGGACACACACACACCTTCTCCCTGCCTAGGTGAATGCACAAGGTCACTCGGACCACTGCAGGCTTCTGAGGTGGTGGGTAGACCTCCGTTGGTCTCCCTGCTTAGTGCAGAACAATAGGCAACCACCTGCATCCACACGGGCAGCTGCTAACCTTTGCGGCTTCCTCTCAAGCCGCTTCCACATTAACATCGCTTCCAGAGCCCTCCAGGGCCTCCTGTACCAACGTCTTTATTCTCCATGAGGCTGCTACTGCAAGCAGGCAGCATCATAGTTCCACCAGGGGTGGCCCGTCTCCTTTTACAGAGCCATCCGTAAAGAATTGTGCGGGGAGCCTTTAAGACGTTCGACTCACCACACACCTCCTTCTCCTTAGCCCCGCCTGGGACAGATAAATACTACACAAGAGGCAGAATTCTGAAGTGCTCAACAAACACTTCTCCTTTTGGTACAGCGCTTACTTTGTGTTCATTGTAAGCTTTTCCATCAGAAGAGGGAGCTTGGGAGGGTACATCCACACATCACGCCAGTCCTTGGAGAACAACTGGAGACCACAGGAGCAAGGAAGGGAGAGGGGGAAGCAGACCACCCACCCCTTGAGAGCACTGGAGCACCAGGGCAGAAAAATGAACAGGGGCTGGCACATCAGGCAGCAATACACAGTGGCAGTCCCCTCAGCCACCCAACAATCAGTTCAGTTCAACCAGGCAAGCAGTCTCAATGGTGCTTCCTCTGAGTATCTCTGTTCCTTCCAGCAGTATCTGTTGCAGGGCGACGCAGTGTCTAAAAACATGGGGTACAACCACGGTACTTCTACTTCAAAATGCCTTTGATCTAGGGGGGCACTTCAGAGAAGCTTTAGAAGTGCACTATACCCCCTCTTAACCACAGCCCTGGCTCCAGACATCAGTAAGGAGTAAACAAGCCCTTTGTGTGAGGGAAGAACACAGCCTATACAAATGTAAGTATGCCCCACCTCCCAATCTCCCAGCCCAGGAAGACCACTAATTGTGCAGATGTAATCCTGTTTCACCTCCACCCTCCCTTTGTAATGGCTGTCTGGAAAGTAAACACAAAGCCCAGCTGTCGATCTACCTCGGACAGGGATAGATTGGAGTCAGGTTGCACAGCACAAGAATCATAAGCACAGTGAAATGCCCACTTTCTAAAAGTGGTAGTTCCACAATAGTAATGAAAGATCCACCTACACCAATAAGCAGGATTTTTCATTACCATTTCAAACATACTAAACATGCCCACACTACTCCTCATAGATCAGAAATGGCCACTTAGACTTTTATAATGGAATTCCTAATGCAAACCTATGAGAGGGGCAGCACTCACTGCAGTGAGAAACCAATAAGGCTGTTTGTCATTACCAGAACAGGCAAAAGAGTGAGAGCACATGTCCTACCTTTTACCTTCACAGCACCCTGCCCATAGGGTTACCTAGGGCCAACCTTAGGGGTGATCTATGTGTAGCAAAATGGGAGGTTGAAGCCTGGCAAGTAATTTTAGATGCCAAACTAATGTGGCAATAAACCGCACACTCAAGCCTTACAGCAGTACCCCATAGTCCCCGTCTTTGCCTGAGAATGCCTGAAGCAAGCAAATGGTTTGGAATATATAGCTTAGGAGAAACAAATCTGTTAAAAAAAATCAGTTGATCTAATGTTGGAAATGAGGTCAATGTGTACACAGGCTATTGAGTGAAGCATCCCTGCTATCCTCTCAGAAAGACGCCTGCCACTGGAGGTATGACTTCTAGTCCCTACATGTGATGCACTGTCTAAGTGAGTGCACACTTGCATTTCCCATGTGACAGCTCAACTTCCCAATTGGAAAACAGAAGAAATGTATTTTGTTCCAATTTGAAATCTGTCTGTAATGACTGGAACTGATGACAGAATTAATTTATGTTTACAGACACTTGGAGGCATATTTACACTCCATTTGTGCCAAATTTGCGTCATTTGTTTTTAACACAAATTCAGCGCAAAACTAACTCCATATTTAGATTTTGACGTTAGACACGTCTAACGTCAAAATATTGCAGGTTGCACCATTTTTTATATTCGTGAACCACCTTGTGTCAATGAGATGCAAGGTAAGCGTCCCCATCTAAAAAAAGGTGCTAACCCCATAGCCCCATATTTATCACCCTTTGCTAAAATGACGCACGTGACGCACCATTATTTAATGCCTGGGTCAGACCAGGCGTTAGAGGACCTGTGGACAAATTTCCATAGTTAAACACATTGGAATGGGTCTACAGGTGCCCTTCTCAAGCCCCAGGAACACCCCCACCCACACCAGAGGGACCCCATCCCAGGTAATTAGAGTAAGTAGAGGTAAGTATTTTTTTTTTATTAAAGTGCCATCAGGGGCCCAACCTGGGGCCCCCTGCATGGCACAGGGTGCAATTGCCATGCCCAGGGGACACTGGTTCTCTGTGCTGGCCATTGGGGTGGTGGGCATGACTCCTGTCTTTTCTAAGACAGGGTCATATGGTATGGATGGTTTTGCATCAGAAAATGACGCTAGGATGGTTAGAGGTATTCTTTTTGGCTTAACGTCATTTTTTGGTGCAAACCCCCTTTCTCCCATACCACCACCCCCACCCGACTAGCAAATTCATTTATTTGTATGCTAGACCACCCTTTGCACCAGCTTGCGCCATTCCATAAATATGGCGCCCGGCTGCCGCTCAGGAATGGAGCAAGCCGGTGCTAAGCCTTTTGATCCAAAACTGCATTAGTGCACCATATTTATCCACCCGGGCAAAAAAGACGCACGGATGGAAGGGGGACCCAAAAAACGACGTTAACTCCGATTTGCATCAAATGTTCATGCCTGGGTCAGGGTGGGCCTTAAAATGAGGCAAACTCATCACTAGTTAAGGAAAACACACAGAAGCAACATTACCAACCAACAGGAGAAGATGGAGGTGCTACTGATTCAGCTTACGAGATGATGCAGAGGACAGCAACAACTACAGCAATCACCACCACCACAACGCAGCCCACAAAGGCAATGCAGAAGGCAGGAAAGGGTCTCCAGAACCAGGAAAACCCTTCCTTGGCCTCAGGGACTAGGACATCATAAGGACCTACAGACTGAACCGGCAAGTCATACTACACCTGCTGCACCACATTGAGCCACTAATCACAGCTAGCCTGCAGACCCCACAAAACATACCACCTGTAACAAAGCTGCTAGCTGTCCTGCACATGCTGGCAAGTGGCTCATTCCAAACAACGGGTGCCCTGGTTGCTGGTGTCTCACAGCCGCCATTCCTGCCAAAGGTGTTAAACGCTATGATCTCGCTGACACCCCACCCCATCAGCTTCCCCAACACCGAGCAAAAGCAGCAGGAGACAAAACAGGGGTTCTACCAAATCCATGGCTTCCCGCTTGTGCTCGGTGCAATTGACTGAACCCATGTCGGGCTCGTACCACCTGCAGCAACAGAGCACTTATACTGGAATCGCAAGCACACGCATTCCATTAATGTGCAGGCCATAGTGGAACACCAGGGACTAATCATAAACATTTTGGCCAAGTATCCTGGGCGTGTCCATGATGCCTTCATATGGATAAGTCAACAAACCTAGCAATATACACACAACACACCAACCCTGTAGGACACACAAGACATACACCACTACATTAACATATGGCTAGGGTAACACAGATGTGCAGGTAACAACACATATGCACCATGCTGTAGTACAACATAATCAGTGCACACCCCAAACACATACACCCCCATTTATGTAACACACCGACAACTTGACAGGCACACCATCTGAAGGACAGGTGCAGATATGTGCCTTTTGCTAGCAGAAGAACTTCATAGACCACTACAAGTGCCCACAGGTTGCCTACTACATACACTTCACACACAGGGCACCAAACAAAGAATAGCACAGTCATGTCAATAGCATACACCATGCTCATGTTAGGTAAGTCTCATATAGGCACAGATCCCTCAAATCATGCTGTGCAAGTCACTGCCAGAACAAACATCAAATGCCAGACAACTGCTGCCAATACCAACTACATCTTATCAACACATACCTGACTTACCTGTAGTGTGCCTCAACATCTGCCTGACGCATTAGCTCACACACATGGGAATGCAAAATCAATGCCCATCACATACCATGTGCCAGATTTGTGATAAGTGGGACCACACCTACTGTTGTACCACCTCACATGCACCACTTACTGACCCACAACACCATCATGTTGGTACCATAAACAATAAATGGCCCACCATTGGGCAGAGTCACTGTTAGACAGTGCAGATCATGGATGCCATAGTGGGACTTTGTAGGAGATCACAGGACATCACTGACCTCACATGCACTGTGCCAAGGGACACATTTGCTAAATAGCTGAGCGCCATCCCGTTGCCTGCAATGTGCATGTGTTGACAGTATAAATACTGAATCACATGTTGGAAGATAGGAAAGACACTCATAGTTATGCTGATCATACTGGAACAATGGGATACACACCATTGAACACCTGAATGCTGCCTCAAACATTAGCTGCCACTCAGGATCACCAGGGAACCTATGTAAAAAAAAAAACAGTGCCATTGTCATAGCCTGCACTGTATGTACAACTTGGCAGATGAACAATTGTTTGTGACTTGAAGCCACATTGTAAATCGGTCACCTTCCCATGCAGTATGTAGAGTGGAAGGGTCGTGCAATGTGTGTTGCTGCAGGTCAGTCACCACAAAATACATAGCATGATGATGCTGACTCCGATGTAGGTGTCACCAAAAACTTGAGGCAGTGCCAACATCAAACACCATCTCAGGGGTGCCATTTGCAGGTTGCAATAATGAAGTAGACTGTGCTTTGAACTTATATGAATGTGCCCCCAATGCATGCTGCATACTGCTGCACACACAGAAAGAGACAATTGTCCATCAAAACAGCATATTTATAGGGCGGTGTACCTTCCTGCATGGATACATCCACCTCCACAGGGCAGCTAGCCAAGTACCCTGTTGCAAGGTTGGTAGTGTAGGTGCACGGCTGCATATTAAGTACTGGTGCAGGGGACAACAAATGGTTACATCTCGCACATGGGGTATTCTTGCATAGTCAAAATGTTGCAGGACAGTGCTGCCAATCTTGGCGACGTGTTGTGCATTGTCACTCATTTCAATGGGCCTAAGTGTCGCACTTCATCTGTAATGACACATGTTAAAATGGATGGGATGTCCAGGCTCTGTAGTGCTACCATGTTGCCACAATATCTGACCCCATTGTGTTGTGAGGATGTGTCATGTCCCCTCTACTGATAGCACACTGATACAAAGGTGCACTACACAACGCATGGTACATACATACTGACCATCAGTTAGGAATCCAACCAATGTCCCAGGTCCTTGAGCCAACCTCAAGATTGTCATGTCCAACAATACAGTGTTCAGAAAACCTCACACAAGGCCAGGAACTCACACCATACCACAAACACATATGAGTCACAACCAACTCAAAATATCAACTTCCATGCCGCATGACAAATCTGTTACAAACAACCTACTCCATTAATCTTTTGCAGCGGATCAGGGTTATGGCATACAGCCATGTATTATGACCCCATTTGCCAACCCAAGCACAGCAGCAGAGCTTGCATATAATGAGGGACATCGGATGACACTGAATATTGTGGAGAGGATATTGGGCATCCTGAAGTCAAGATTCAGGTGCCTGCACCTCACAGGAGGCAGCCTCCTTTTTGCCTCACACATTGTCTCCAAGATCATAATGAAATGTGCTATCCTGCACAACATATGTGCGTGGATGAATGTCCCTTTGTATGAGAAGGTTGATGACCTGCCTGAGGAGGAGGATGGTGGTGAAGAAAATGATGGGGAACAGCACAACACAGCTGCTGGGATATGCTGCATAGTTGATAACTTCTTCACTTAAAAATCACTTAACTCACCTTGTACATTTTGTAAATAAACACCTCAATTATTCAAACAATCCTTCTTTGGTCTCTTCAATCTCCACAACATATACCTTAGGATTGTGAGTCTGACCTCAGGGAGCATGTTTCAAATACTGATCTGAAAAGTACTGTTGCAACATCACATGTGATGCTTAAGATTCCACTGCTACCATCACACACATCACAAATAGCCTCATTACTTGAATGTGACAACTGAAGGACACAATCTTTAGACCACAACGTATGAATTACATCCACGTTTCCAACTTGTTAATCAATAGCTCATCACACACAACTACAACAAGTCCAAATATGAGGTAAGCAAGGGTCCCACACATGAGGTAGTAGATGTAAAAAATTAGAAAGAAAGTAATGATGGAAAGGAACATTGTCACAACTCAGTGTCAGAGCTGCAATGGCTGCATGGAGCATGTGTGACAAAGGGGGAAACATCATTGGTAACAATGGTCATCATGATTCGCCCAGGCCTGACAAGCAATGGAAGAAGTTGGGCTTGCGCAGTACATCCATGGTAATCAGTCCTGCCCTGGGGCCCAATCCTGACACAGAGTACACATGACCTCACACTTTGCACGGACAGGTCTGTGGAATGTACATCATTATGGATGAGAACATATGCAGCTAGGGCTGAAGGTCCACCACACAAACCCAACAACCATTGCTAAATGTAATGAATGTAATCAAACCTTTGTGGTCAAAACATAATCTGGATGGAATGTAGGCTGAGTGTGCCATACACAGTATGTACCAAAGATGTACATGTGTCAGACATGTGAAGGCCACACATAAGTCACATAACCTCCAAATCTGCGTAGAGACAGTTGTCTGGAAACATTTACTAGGTAGCATTGTTCAGCCATCAACAACAATGCCTGAGATGTGTATGTTGTCTTAAATATTATGCTCTGTAAGACAACTTCACACATCACATAAGTAAACACAATTCACACTCACAAACTAGAACTATTGCATAGTACTGACTGCCATACATATGTAGATAAACTGTTGTCACACATGCATACATATGCACAATGTGCAACTATTTGCATGCTGTTGACTCTGTAACACACACATCGGTGTTACAGACCAATCACACCCTCATCACATTGTTGCATGGACTACCACATGTGGCCATACACAATACTGCAGCACAGCCCATGCCATTTGTATGTTGATACAGGGGACATCCATGGACAATGGAACAAAAACATGCAAACAGGAATAGAGTCAAATAAATTGACGCAAATGCATCTAAAACATCAGCAAACGCAAAGTATATGACACATGGACCTTTAGCGTGAATTCCATCTTTGCACTCTTTTCAATGCTGATTTTCAGTGAATTTGATGCATAAAGGTAACGCGTCAATAAAAACAACGCATGTACATCATGCGTCTAAAATACCCACGCAAATATCACGAGTCATGTAAATACACATATAACAGAAAATGTGATGCACAGGGACACGAAGTGGTGTAATAGGATATCCTGTTTACAAGCATGGTACAGTGGGTGTACTTTCACTTTCACTTTCCCTTTACAGTCTGTGCCTTTTTTGACTGTGTGGTTGTGTTCTGGAGTTGGTGGTGTGATTTTCCTGTGTATTGTATCTTGTGGTATCCCTCCTGTTGTGTTTTTCAAATTATTGTCTGTACTTTTTCCCAGTGTTTGCAAATTTGTGTGTTTTTTGTGTATAATTTTACTTGTACTATGGGGTGTCTGTCCGGGATAGTTGTTAAGTTGGGATAGTTGGGATTAATTATTGGGTTTAAGTTTCCTTTATATTCATTTTTTTTTTTACTTACATCCTTGTGGTCAACCTGTACTGTGATAATATGTCTGGTGGGGGAAGGTTAACCAGGATGGGAGAGGATGAGTTGTGTGGCTTTGTGTGGCAGGTAGCCCACTACCTGCTGTTGTGGCTGCGGTGGGGCAAGGTGCTCCACCACCTGAAGAGGGTGGTTCAGAGCACCAGTAATGAGCACCAGCTGAAGCCTCGTTGGGCAGATCTAGTGGCGAGGTAACAGGATCTGCTTGATCATCTTGGTGTGGAGATTGGTGGCCCTGTTGGTGAGTCTCCAATTGGCATACTATTTACTGTTCACCGCTCTTGAATGACAGTAGCAGATGTGTTGGAGTGCTGCATGCACTGCTTGTGGACAGGTTGCATGTAATCAGAATGAAGTGTAACTGGGTCAGTCTAGATATGGAGTCCTGCCATCATACCAATGCCGGTCAGATGTCTGGTGAGTCATACACAACCATCACTAAGTCACACATTTCAGGGGCCATGGTGACACATGTGCCCCAGCATAGTGTCATGTAGGATATGCCAAGTCACTGCCAGCCTACCATATGTACCTGGATTATGTCAACAAAGTAGGGCAATGCATGTATAGAGCTACATTGTCATAATTTCACATACCTGATACCTGCCATTATGTTGGCAAAAGGGGCTTACCCGCCTTAGGGGGCAATGTAAATGGGGCATTTGTTACCATCAGACAACTTTGCCAGATCAGTCATGGATAACTCAACGCATGATCACATATATATATATATATATATATGTATATATATATATATATATATATATATAAATATACCCAAAAAATATATATTTGTTTAGATATAGATAGTAGATATGAAGTTTAGGATATGTTGTCCTGCATGTGTCTTGTAACATAAGGGGGTGGGGGTCAATGTTTAGAGTGTGTTTTTAAATGTGTTGGGTAAGTTTAGCATAGGGTAGTTAGGATAGGTTAGGTTAGGTTAGGTTAGGATAGGTTTTCTTCATTCTTAATAGTTCAATTTCATTGTTATTAAACATCTTTGGGTATTCCCTTACTTCATGTGTCATATGCTTGTGTCTCAGCGTCTCCCTATGCGTGCCCTGTGAAAATTGTGTATTGGCCTAGGGATTCCGTCCTGCCTCCAAATCCCTCTCTTGACATGTTCATCACCTGTTTACAACTGAGCTGTCACATTGGCAGCTACAACACATCTACTTGTCTATGCATCTGCCATCCAGTGTACTGACCGCTCAAGGTGACTATGTTAACTTTGTATGGTACAGGTAGGTGTGGTAATTTAGCTGTCATTGTTAGGGCCCTGTGTAGGAATGTTGGGCACTGTGGCACATCTGACAACAGCCTACATTTAATATCTATCCTGCTAAACTGACCAGTGGCAATTACAGATGAGGTCAAGTATCTCTGTTTCCCACCAATGTGTTCTACTGGTACTCCCAGCTGACGATATTGCCCGAGACCTGCTACACAGCCATTCTTGCTGTATGCAGTGGGTTAAGCATACATGTGTTCTACATTTTACATACTCAGTGAATTGTTTGTAGGGGATGAGACCAGCATTGTCGTTCATCATGTATGACCCTTATCCGTAGATATGTGCCCCCATATTATTGCACTCTTGTACTGACATTCTGTGACTAAAGACATGTTGCACACATCATAATTCCTAAGCATAGTAGATGTGTCACAATACACAAATTCATGCTTGTTGTGTAGGTGGTGTTTATTTACAAGTGTCATAGTGCAATATTTACAATGTCCAGGTCTGTGACCCCATTAGTGAAATCCATACAATTGGGACACAACACAAGTCCAGGGATGAGGGACATGTCATGGAACATGCATGGGTAAAGTGTCGTTCAATGCAGGGGAACATGAATTGCCAATTGAAAAGTGAGAGACAATTGCAGTCCATAGCAGAAAGGTCAACAGTGTGTCGGTGAAGAGTGCATATCTCCAACTGTGCTAACACTGGCATGATATCAAGCACAGGACAAAGGAAAACACTGCCTATATGGCATGAGCTGGTGCTACCGGGAACTCCTACAGGTGACGATGATCTGTTCCACATCTTCATCCTCCGATGTGTGTGGTGTCTCCTCTGCCCTTGATGGTGGTAGTGGGGAGGTAGAGGGGGCCACACACACCACAGTGGTTGGAGATGTGGACTCCCAATTCCCGGCAGCTGCCATCTGTGGAACTACATATGGCATCACTGCAGCAAGGAGGAGCTGCTGATTTTTGAGGATAGCAGCAACATCCCTGTGGTATGCAGTCATGTCTGCCCTGAGGGAGGCCACCTCCCGGTGCACGGAGTCCAGCTTGTCCTCAATCCCGCTGCCAGTTTGGGAGGGTGGTTGTTGTGGCCTCTCCCTCATGGTAGCAGCTATGTCCCTCAGACACTGCTGGACTCCATGCATTGGGGAGTGTGTCCCTCGTTTGGCTGGAGTCTGTTCAGTGGCCATAACGATGCACATGCGCATACCCTCTAGTTTGCATAGTTTGCATCCCCACCCACACCTCCTTGGCCAGCTCCGGCTGGACTCCTACCACTGTCCTCTAAAAGCTGGTCCCTGGGTCCTCGGAGTCCTCAGCTGTGTTGGTGCTGGCAGGTCGTACTATTGGGGTGCTGGGTGGGGCCTCTGGGATGGCTGCTACATTAATACTCCTCCTTGTGACTGGAGGTGGTATCTGGAGGAATGCAAGGACTTTTTGGACAGTCTCTTGGCTGACGGTTGTCAGCTGGTCATCCAGGTTATCGGGGTACTCCAGGACAGGCAGATCAGCAGGAGAGCCATCATCCTCTGCAATGAGATTGTGTAAAATCAGTCTTTCTGTGTTGTGGCAGTTGATATGTCACGTCACTGACTTGCTATTGGAGGATCATTGTCATCTTAGTTCCCACACATTGTTACTGTACTTCATGGTTGCAGTCTATCAGCCCTATGCCCCACCTGCGTGTCACATGAAGGGAAGCCTAATTGGCGCAATTAGCTGGGTCATAACTTCTAGGTGTGATGTATATCCTTTTTGCGGCTTGACACCATCTTGTCATTGCCAACCATCCTTGTGCCTCCATTAGCATGGTGAGGCCTTGCAATGGGTGCTGCTGTGCTCATGTCACAGCATCACACATGGCAATTTTCCCTGTCCCAGTCTTACATGTTTCACAGACACCCATGCGGTGCTGAGACCTTGCACCACCCCAGGGATAGCATTGCCAGGACACTATGCTCCTGTTACCATTGATAGCTCCTCATGTTGATGTATGTGTATGTGTGCTACATTGCACAGCATTCATGGACCTAGCAGAGTTCAATTTAATCTTCTGTCTGTGCAGGTGGGTTTGCCTTCCTACACACCTATGTCCTCCCCATCAATGCAGCCAACCGTGCACTATGATACTTGAGATGCAGCATGGTGGCACTGCAGCTAATTTGACACAGGCACAGGGGTAGACTCAGGGATAGCCAGCATGGGTATAACATTTCTGCTGTGTACATCATTAT
Organism: Pleurodeles waltl; assembly: GCF_031143425.1. NCBI lineage: Eukaryota > Metazoa > Chordata > Amphibia > Caudata > Salamandridae > Pleurodeles > Pleurodeles waltl. The sequence goes on along the minus strand of NC_090442.1, from coordinate 855,811,801 downwards.
GTATGTGACAGTGCCTGACGGTAAATGAGTCTATTGACATAGCTAGTTAACAGGAGTTGAATTTAGGTCAGGGCCTGACGCTAGTTTGATGGTGATTCTACAGGTAGTCATACTGGTCCCTCATTTCACGTGCGTCAGTCCTATGGGTACCTGATTGCCATTGTCTAGTTGACCACCCCCAGCACAGGCGGTAGTAGCAACTGCTGTCAATGGGGAATGCCCCATGGGCCAATGGCCTGGCACTAGCAGGTTTCCAGCAGCTTACAGACTGGCAGTATCAGCTGTCCTGTGACACCAGACAAATATTACGTTCGATGCTACCCTCCAGGTCTGTTTTCGCATTTCCCCCAGCCTTTGCATGGCGGTGAAACCCCCAGGCAAAGGTAGGTGGTGATGTGGTGTAGTGTGCCCCTGGGTGCCCCTGCACAGCCCATGCACCTGGCATGGGCAGTGCAGGGGGTCCCATGCCCTGGCCCTTTGCTCTTTCCACTGCCTGATTTGCAGGGCTAAGTGCAGCATGTCCTGTTACACCCAATGCACCCCAAAACTGGCACTGACTCTATTTGATCCATCAACGATGTTGTGCTAAGTGCCCCACAGAGCTACCATGAGCAGACAGATTTCCACCTGTCATCTCAACGTGTGACTCATACTGCCAACCACAAAGGGTACACTACACTGGCAGTCTTACCAACACCAGACTTGCCCATGCACCATCCCCCGCCCGTCGATGTGGAATTATATGCCATCATGTTCACAGACATACCCCATGTGTTGTATGTGTGTGTTTATTTCCCCAGTCACATGTGGCTGACATGGTTATGTTGGAGTAGTTCTGGGCTCAGCCTGTGTCTGTTGTGACCTACTGTTTCCTATCTGTGGTACATATTTTCTGTAGTGGCACATTTCAGTTCAGCATCAAGATGTGTGGTTCAACACTACTGCAGTTTAGTTGGTCTGGGTACTGGCATGTTACCAATGATACAGGACCAGCCTGCTATTCCCCCAGCTCCTATTCAGATCATTGTTCCATGCACCCAGGGGTATCCTGACTGAATGATGGAGTGGTGGCTGCCTTATGTGGATATGTTGTCAATGTGCGGGGTGGTGGTGCTACTGGAATATGTCTGGGTACTGTTGGGACAGTTGCAATGACTTGTATGCTGTCAGATGCAGCACACGTGTGTTTGGGCAATGAGGCAAGGCAGTGGCAAGGTGTTACTGCAAGGGACACCATTGTGAAGTGACCCCAGGAATGGTATTGTCTGATTACCTAGTCTCTGAAGTCTTTGTCGTGTTGGTAGGGTTGAGTTGATATGACTTTATACAAGGGGTATTGTGATGACACAAGCAAAGGCACCGTGATTATACATGCCATCCATCTCATGTGCTGCATATGTACATGTAGGTATTTAGACCTAGTGATCCACATCTGTCCAGGTTGTGTATGTGTATTGGTGCAAGGCACTACCAAGGCGTAAGTACATATGTAGCTTCCGTCAGCATGGTGCAACTTGCTTTATGTGCAATGTGTCCCTCTGCGCTTCTTTGACATGCATTGTGTGAGTCCTATGTGCCCCCCTTTCTTGCACTTTACATTTTGGCATGAATTTCTCCCATGCAACTTACCCTGCATTTGTGGTGTTTCCTGGTAATCTGCACTGTCCTGTCCTGCAATTACTGTAACAAGTTCCTCCGAGATGACCGCTGCAACCATGTCCTCCAAGTCCTCTTCTGGTGCTGGACTCCAACCTCCAGTTTGCAGTGCTGCCTTTCTGTTCCTTGCCATTTTTAACTTTGTCCTTCACTTGCAGTCATGCCAGTATTTCTTGCACTCTGTTACAGTTCTCCTGACCTCTGCCACACTGTTAATCTTGTCTACAATCTGCTGTCAAATTGCCTCTCTCCTTCCAATTGGCAATTTGGAGGTGACGAAGAATTGATGTTGATGCTCCATCACCTCTCTCACCAGTTTTTCATGCATCTCCGCACTGAAACAACACTTTCTCTTTTTCTTCTCCCTCCCCTGGGTCTTGTCTGTGTCCTCCTGGCTGTTTCCTGGTTGATTGAGGTCTCCCTGGGGTCTCTCCTGGCTTCTCTGGCTCCATTTTGCCTCTCCTTTCCACTGTCTTCACCGTTAGCATCTGTATTTGACGCTATTGCAAACACAAATGGTGCATTTCCATTTTGCGACATGTTTATGTGTCGTAAAACGGGTTAGAGTCATTTTTCCGGCGTTAACGTCATTTTGCCTTACGACATGATGCAATGGTTAACATCGAGGAAAATTACTCTAAACTATTTTTAGCGCTACCCAGTGCCGTAGTATAAATATGACGTCTGGGTGGTGTTAAATAATGGCACTAGTCAGCACTAAATGTTTGGCGCAAAACTGGATTAGCACAGTTTTGCGGCAAAAAGTATAAATCAGGACCCTAGTCTTTAGTTACCACACACCTCCTTGGCCAGCTCCGGCTGGACTCCTACCACTGTCCTCTAAAAGCTGATCCCTGGGTCCTCGGAGTCCTCAGCTGTGTTGGTGCTGGCAGGTCGTACTATTGGGGTGCTGGGTGGGGCCTCTGGGATGGCTGCTACATTAATACTGCTCCTTGTGACTGGAGGTGGTGTCTGGAGGAATGCAAGGACTTTTTGGACAGTCTCTTGGCTGACGGTTGTCAGCTGGTCATCCAGGTTATCGGGGTACTCCAGGACAGGCAGATCAGCAGGAGAGCCATCATCCTCTGCAATGAGATTGTGTAAAATCAGTCTTTCTGTGTTGTGGCAGTTGATATGTCACGTCACTGACTTGCTATTGGAGGCTCATTGTCATCTTAGTTCCCACACATTGTTCCTGTACTTCATGGTTGCAGTCTATCAGCCCTATGCCCCACCTGCGTGTCACATGAAGGGAAGCCTAATTGGCGCAATTAGCTGGGTCATAACTTCTAGGTGTGATGTATATCCTTTTTGCGGCTTGACACCATCTTGTCATTGCCAACCATCCTTGTGCCTCCATTAGCATGGTGAGGCCTTGCAATGGGTGCTGCTGTGCTCATGTCACAGCATCACACATGGCAATTTTCCCTGTCCCAGTCTTACATGTTTCACAGACACCTATGCGGTGCTGAGACCTTGCACCACCCCAGGGATAGCATTGCCAGGACACTATGCTCCTGTTACCATTGATAGCTCCTCATGTTGATGTATGTGTATGTGTGCTACATTGCACAGCATTCATGGACCTAGTAGAGTTCAATTTAATCTTCTGTCTGTGCAGGTGGGTTTGCCTTCCTACACACCTATGTCCTCCCCATCAATGCAGCCAACCGTGCACTATGATACTTGAGATGCAGCATGGTGGCACTGCAGCTAATTTGACACAGGCACAGGGGTAGACTCAGGGATAGCCAGCATGGGTATAACATTTCTGCTGTGTACATCATTATGTATGTGACAGTGCCTGACGGTAAATGAGTCTATTGACATAGCTAGTTAACAGGAGTTGAATTTAGGTCAGGGCCTGACGCTAGTTTGATGGTGATTCTACAGGTAGTCATACTGGTCCCTCATTTCACGTGCGTCAGTCCTATGGGTACCTGATTGCCATTGTCTAGTTGACCACCCCCAGCACAGGCGGTAGTAGCAACTGCTGTCAATGGGGAATGCCCCATGGGCCAATGGCCTGGCACTAGCAGGTTTCCAGCAGCTTACAGACTGGCAGTATCAGCTGTCCTGTGACACCAGACAAATATTACGTTCGATGCTACCCTCCAGGTCTGTTTTCGCATTTCCCCCAGCCTTTGCATGGCGGTAAAAACCCCCAGGCAAAGGTAGGTGGTGATGTGGTGTAGTGTGCCCCTGGGTGCCCCTGCACAGCCCATGCACCTGGCATGGGCAGTGCAGGGGGTCCCATGCCCTGGCCCTTTGCTCTTTCCACTGCCTGATTTGCAGGGCTAAGTGCAGCATGTCCTGTTACACCCAATGCACCCCAAAACTGGCACTGACTCTATTTGATCCATCAACGATGTTGTGCTAAGTGCCCCACAGAGCTACCATGAGCAGACAGATTTCCACCTGTCATCTCAACGTGTGACTCATACTGCCAACCACAAAGGGTACACTACACTGGCAGTCTTACCAACACCAGACTTGCCCATGCACCATCCCCCGCCCGTCGATGTGGAATTATATGCCATCATGTTCACAGACATACCCCATGTGTTGTATGTGTGTGTTTATTTCCCCAGTCACATGTGGCTGACATGGTTATGTTGGAGTAGTTCTGGGCTCAGCCTGTGTCTGTTGTGACCTACTGTTTCCTATCTGTGGTACATATTTTCTGTAGTGGCACATTTCAGTTCAGCATCAAGATGTGTGGTTCAACACTACTGCAGTTTAGTTGGTCTGGGTACTGGCATGTTACCAATGATACAGGACCAGCCTGCTATTCCTCCAGCTCCTATTCAGATCATTGTTCCATGCACCCAGGGGTATCCTGACTGAATGATGGAGTGGTGGCTGCCTTATGTGGATGTGTTGTCAATGTGCGGGGTGGTGGTGCTACTGGAATATGTCTGGGTACTGTTGGGACAGTTGCAATGACTTGTATGCTGTCAGATGCAGCACACGTGTGTTTGGGCAATGAGGCAAGGCAGTAGCAAGGTGTTACTGCAAGGGACACCATTGTGAAGTGACCCCAGGAATGGTATTGTCTGACTACCTAGTCTCTGAAGTCTTTGTCGTGTTGGTAGGGTTGAGTTGATATGACTTTATACAAGGGGTATTGTGATGACACAAGCAAAGGCACCGTGATTATACATGCCATCCATCTCATGTGCTGCATATGTACATGTAGGTATTTAGACCTAGTGATCGACATCTGTCCAGGTTGTGTATGTGTTTTGGTGCATGGCACTACCAAGGCATAAGTACATATGTAGCTTCCGTCAGCATGGTGCAACTTGCTTTATGTGCAATGTGTCCCTCTGCGCTTCTTTGACATGCATTGTGTGAGTCCTATGTGCCCCCCTTTCTTGCACTTTACATTTTGGCATGAATTTCTCCCATGCAACTTACCCTGCATTTGTGGTGTTTCCTGGTAATCTGCACTGTCCTGTCCTGCAATTACTGTGACAAGTTCCTCCGAGATGACCGCTGCAACCATCTCCTCCAAGTCCTCTTCTGGTGCTGGACTCCAACCTCCAGTTTGCAGTGCTGCCTTTCGATTCCTTGCCATTTTTAACTTTGTCCTTCACTTGCAGTCATGCCAGTATTTCTTGCACTCTGTTACAGTTCTCCTGACCTCTGCCACACTGTTAATCTTGTCTACAATCTGCTGTCAAATTGCCTCTCTCCTTCCAATTGGCAATTTGGAGGTGACGAAGAATTGATGTTGATGCTCCATCACCTCTCGCACCAGTTTTTCATGCATCTCCGCACTGAAACAACACTTTCTCTTTTTCTTCTCCCTCCCCTGGGTCTTGTCTGTGTCCTCCTGGCTGTTTCCTGGTTGATTGAGGTCTCCCTGGGGTCTCTCCTGGCTTCTCTGGCTCCATTTTGCCTCTCCTTTCCACTGTCTTCACCGTTAGCATCTGTATTTGACGCTATTGCAAACAAAAATGGTGCATTTCCATTTTGCGACATGTTTATGTGTCGTAAAACGGGTTAGAGTCATTTTTCCGGCGTTAACGTCATTTTGCCTTACGACATGATGCAATGGTTAACATCGAGGAAAATTACTTTAAACTATTTTTAGCGCTACCCAGTGCCGTAGTATAAATATGACGTCTGGGTGGTGTTAAATAATGGCACTAGTCAGCACTAAATGTTTGGCGCAAAACTGGATTAGCACAGTTTTGCGGCAAAAAGTATAAATCAGGACCCTAGTCTTTAGTTACCTCACAGCGACCGGCTGTGGAATGGTGGATGCCATCTATTGATGGTTGCAGTTTTATATAGCGTGAACTTGACCCAAGTGCATGAGTGCTTTACATAAACACTGAATTACATTACACCAGGTCTGATTCATTCTTTTCTATACTTTGAAAAAAAAGTTTATCTTTACTTTTGAGACTTGGAGAGATAAAGCGATTTGCCCAGCATCACTGGATGATGAACTAACACCAAATACTCACCTGGTTCCCCTGTTCCAAAACCAGCAGCTCCGGCAATTAGGCAGCACCGTCTTATGCGAAGTCCTTGTCCCAGTTAGTGCCACAATAATAAATAAGTGTCATTGACCCCTCATTTTAACAGCTTGAGCTGGAGTGCCTGCCACTAAGTTCTGATTAATATCAAATCTTTTTTTTTGCAACTCTGGTTTTGCTTGGGTACTGTCGGGAGGCTCATTAATACCACTGTGAGAGGAGAGCATCATGGAGCTGTGAGGTGTTGCAAAAAACGAGAGAGGGCGTGAAAAGAAGGAAGGCAGGGGGCCTGAGAGAAGGATGGCTTGTTGGATGAATGGATAAGTGGATGATGGCGAAATGGAGCAGAAGATGAATAGATTGAATGAAGAGTGAATGGATGGAGAGAATGATGAATTCTTGGAGTGACAGATAGATGGCTAGATTTAAAGAAAGAAGGAAGTTGAGATGGCTTGGTCAATGGATAAATTGAACGAAGGAAGAAAGGAAGGCTTGATAAAGAAGACAGAAAGAAAGATAAAAAGGAAGGAATGATGGAAGGATGATTAACAGACAGAAAGAATGATGGAGAAAAGGGAGAAGGAAAGAAAGACAGAAAGATATCGGAATGAGTGAAGGAAACAAGACTGCAATAAGGATTATTGGGAAGGAATGGAATCTGTGGTACGATTCAAATTGAGGGGTATTTTATATTTCTGGCTACTCACCTTCTTATACCTGAAGCATACACCCTTACGATATAGTGTGTCACTGCAAAAAAATAGAGGCTCGACGCTGGAATAAGCCTGTTAAAAGACACATTCTGGCCGTGCCTTATTTTGAGTCCCAAGCTCAGCAGCAAAGCGGCTGCTTCTAACTGCAAGAGCTTGATAAAAAATGTCTGAAAACATATCTATTTCTTCTCTACTACGACTCCCGCTCTAAGTCATTTTGTGGAACCATGGTTGAAACATGTGCTCTAATTCAGTGCCAAGAGCCCTTTAGGTGCATGTTGTTACCAGTGCCTAATTTTTGGAACCGTCACTTATTTGACCACGAGTAAGAAAGGGAAAGACAAACAACGGGGAAAAAAGTAGGATGAGAAGGTACTGTGGCTAACACATCTAAGGGCTTGCGACCAGAAGGCGGGCACAGGACTACAGGCATGCGAAATCCCACTGGTGGGATTGGAGGGAGTCTTTAAAAAATGATCCAATGGCATGAAAGATGCACGACTGCCGGAAACCTAAAAAATGGGAGACTGGGGTCAAGGGTCACTCTCTGACTGTGAATGTTGGTTGCCTTCCTGCTGCCTTCTCTGCCTCCTGAGCCTCTGGAGCCATTGATGGCCAACAGCGGTGGAATGGGGGTCCCGTGGTGGCATCCAAAGGATGTCCCCCCCTGGAGCCCTTTAAGCAGGTTGCCACCAGGGAAACACATTGGTCAGTTTAGGCCCTGGGTGGAGATTAGTGTCAGTTAGTGTCCCTTGTCCCTTTGGGAGTGGCCCACTTAGCACACTAGTCTTGGAGGTAGGCTGCTTAGGAGTTTTTGTCCCCACCCACCATTCCCAGAGCTTTTACAAAATTGTCAGAGGAATGGCTAGTTTTGTTTTGGTAGGTAGGCAGTCTATTCATTAGTTGTCGCTTTAGGACAGGTAGCACAAAGGGAGGAGCTCAAGATAGGCCAGAAGGGTTGGGGGCGTTGCAGAGTTAGCATGTCAGAGGGAAGTCAGGAGAGCAAAGTTTGGGTTGAGTGTGAAGGACAGCGAATGAAAAAGAAAGGGAATGGCGAGGAATAAATATTTGAATTATGGATGGGGGCTGTTTATTGCTAGGGGCGAGGTTTATGGGTTTTATTCTAATAGTGTGTTGGGGTGTTTTGATAAATGTGTTGTAAATATAAAGTTCAAAGTCTGAATATCTCTCCTAGTAATCAGCTTTTTGCTCTCAGATTGGTCTGGTTACTTCACACCTTCCCGCCCGAAGTGACCTTTTCCACCCCACACAGAGCTGAGCACCTGAATACCTTAGCAGCCGAGAACGAAAGTGTGTGCATGATGCAGGTTAGTGTTGGTGCCTGTCTCGACCAACGCTCAAAGATTACCAGAACTTGTAAATACAGGGAAGCAGGTCCTAATCCAAGGCGGCCTAATAGCATCCAGTGTTCTGAAGCTAGTCCCAAGACTGTGAAAGTCAAATGGAGCGAGTGATTATGTCTCTCAGCGACCAGGATAGCTAGATGCGCATGTGCAAGGGAGTGGTATTACAACAGCAACAGTAGAAACTGGCCTGTTGTTGCCGAGACAAGGACAACTCAGAGGAGAAATGGCTAAGCATGGATCAATGGCCAAGGAGCACCAGGAGTTAACAAGGACAAGGGCAGGGCCAGCACCTGAGAAGTAGCAGCAGAGTATCCATTTGAGAGAAAGAGGAGCTGCAGCAGCTTATCAAAAGTGTGCCTGCAATAGCCTGCTTGGGTGACCAGGAGTGGTTTTGGGAGATCCCCCACATACTAACTGCAGCAGCAGCCCCTCATGGACCAACTGCAACAACTGGAGGGGCAAGCAGCAGGAGTCCCAGGGAAATGATGCCTGGCCACCAGGAGGAATGACAGAGCGAGAAGGGACTTGCGAAAGAGAATCCTGACCCCTGACTGGGCCTCTGGTGCCAGCACAGTGGTGCACTGGTGGAAACGGGAGGGGCAAGCACATCATCCAGCAGCAGCTAGAGTTCTGAAGGCTGAATGTAAGACAACCTGGGGGTGCATGAAGCCACAAGGGCTACACACATGAGAAGCAGCCCACCACACACACGGCAGCTGCAACTGCAACCGACTGATGAACATTCTAAAGTGGGGACAATAAAGGGAGGAGGTTCTGCTTGGTAGGGAGTGCAGCCAGAGGCACTCCGTGGGATGGGCTGTGGAGTTTCACAGGGCATTTACAGTTATGACACACAAGTGGGGGTGGAAAGCAGTGCCTCTGCCAGTCACCTAAGACCACAATATCCCCTGATGGAGGAGGTGCAGGGTAGCAACGCTTATGGGCAGCCTCTCTATCCAAACAGCTGGAGTTTCATGCAAGGGCAACCTGGTTAACTAAAGGGGGCAGGCATGCACGGAGGGCACTCAAGTGGAGCAAGGGTGCAACCTTCATACTTTGCTGCACAACAGGCTCCCCCGCCAATGCAGTGGCAAGGTCCTTATGGTCCCAAAGTACCAATCCATTTGACACTGTTTTTCCCCTTGCTTACGGGTAATCGGACCGGACAGACAGTGGTGCAGGGAAACCAGCCCACAGCGGGGCATCCTCGACAGGGCCTTGTTTGACAGTGACTAGTGGCTCAAGGGGACAAAGCCAATGCACACCTGGTGTTCAGAGCTGGATCACGAGGGGGGTGGGCAGAGGGGCACCTGTGGCCTAGTAATTGCATGCAGCAGAAGGCTCAGGCAAACACAGCAGGGTATGGTGCAGATATAGCCACTCAACAGCAGCAGGTGGCAGTTGGACACTCCACAGAATGGCTGCCCGGAGGCAGGTAAGCTGGGACAGTAAATGCTACAGCAGCCTGGCTTGGGAGGGTGCTACACTCACAGTAAGGGAGAGTTAAACTAGCCTGAGAGTATGCAAGGCTATACCTAGGTGATTCACCAGTGACAGCCAGGGAAACAAGGCTAGCCAGCCTTGTACCTCTCTCAGTCAAAAAGAGAATGTGGAAGAAATAATTCATCTATCTCTTTTCCCTACTGGGTATCAGGCAGGCGGGATTAGACCTGCTCCCACACGACAAAAAGAATGAGGACGTAAAAGATAGGCACATGGTCAGAACAGAATGATCTAGAGAGAATTGACTGTACACTTTCAGAACCATGGCATCCGTCATAGAAGAGAGGTTCTTACAATGCATTGTGGCATTATGGCTTTATGGCTTTACAAGCAAAATATTCATTAGGTGCAGCGTATGTACCAAGGCAAGATATGGTTGAGATATGACAACCACTTCAGGAAAATTTAGGAAACCTGGCCTTCAAACGAATGTGATCACCAGGACATGGCAGGATACATGCATTCGATGATAGCAGCAAGGGAGTGATTATTGAAAGGGCAAGGATCCATCCGAAATAAAGGGAACTGCAAAAGAAGCAGTAGCAAGGTTACATCCCTTCCCCTGAGAAGCACCAGTAAGTGGGGGATTGGAAGGTCAGAGTAGGATGCTGTGAGATGGAAATAGCAACACATAGGGTACCCACACCCATAAACATGACCAGGCTCAGGCAATGAATGGCTACCAAGGAAAGGACGAGGCACAACTGCTGGCAAAGGGATTTGAGGAAGGTTTCATTTTACTTTTTGGCAGCCTAAGGGGGTTGCCTCAATAGAAATTAGAAGTCAGTTGTGGAACACAAGGAGGTGGTGAGACAGAAGGTAGGAAAGTAACTGCATATGGGGTGCATCGCAGGCCCATTTTAAACTCATCCGTTTTAACACTTGGGGGTATACCCACTAGGGGTATTCCTGAAGAAGGGGGCTGAGCAATTGAAAGTTGATCCACCTTTTTCTCTATTCTAGGGATCCTCTGTCAATGATTGGTTACAGCAATAAAAGTGTCTCTGATGCAACATTCGATGACGCAATCCACCTGGTGTGGAATGCTGGCAAAGTGCATCTGATGGCTAAAGCCAACACAGAGTATGCCTTCCGGCTACTGCCAGTGCATCCCCAAAGCTTCCATCTGCTTGGATTCCAATTGGATGGGAAATACTAGTTTGATAAATGTCTGCCTATGGGTGATACTGTATCATGCAAATATTTAGAGGCCTTTAGCACATTCCTGTAATGGGAGCTGAATGTGTGCCACCCGGGGGGGGAGTGGAAAGCAGCACTACCTGGATGACTTCTTGTTTGTCAGCAAGTGAAATTCAGGACTAAGCTGGGCTTTGCTGGACCACTTTATTGGTCTAGCCCAGATGCTGGAAGAACCTCTAGCACATGATAAGACAGCTCGGCCCGCATCTAGGTTGATTTTCCAAGGTATCGAATTGGACTCAACAGGAAGGGTTTGCAGGTTGCCCAAAGAGACGGTTGCTGACCTGAGACTAACAATACAGAGCTTGCTAACCAAGAGAAAGGCTAATTGAGCTAGGTGCAGCAGCCGGTAGGCAAACTCAACTTTGTTGGTAGAGCAATCCCTGCTGGCAGTCCTCAAGAGGGCTGAGTTAAAAACATCACCTAACAGGCTGATAGCAAGAGTACAGCGTGCTTTTGAACAATGGCTAACCTCTCTAGCACACTTCAATGGAACATTAATTTGGAGAGAGCTATGGGTGACCTTACCAAAATTAGAACTGTTCATGGACATGGTGAGTAGAGAAGGGTTTGAGGCAATACTTGGCAAGGCTTGTTTTGTGGCACAATAGTACGACAAGAAAAAGAGTAGGGTCACGAGGAACATAATGCTCGTGGAGCTGTTCCTGATTGGGGTTGCATTCTCAGTGTGCAGAGAAAAGATAGTGAATAAATAGGTTACACTCTGGTCAGAAAACCATGCAGTAATGCAACTGGTAAATAATTGCTCGGCTGTGCGCCCCAGGGACTTAGGCCTTCTTCAACACCTGGTGAAGTGCCATCTGTGCACAAATGTGGTGATTAGAGTGAAACACATGCCAGGGTGCAACACTGCCATTGCTGATGCCCTCTCTCAATTCCAGTGGTCCAAGTTCAGGAACCAGGCACCCCAAGCAGACAGAGATAACATCATTCCCACCCCAGCTGTGGGACCTAGTAGTCCAGACTTAGGAATTCTGGTGAAAAAGGGCGTTGGCATCCAAGACGAGTACCAAGTATCATAAGTGCCTGTAAGTCTTCAAGCAAGTAAGAGGGGTATGGGGCCTTAGTGAAGAGTTGGTGTGTTGCTGTTGAAAGGCTCAACTGTTGGGATTTCACCAACAGGCAGAACAAAGTTTGGGTGCAGGTGAACTTGGCAGTGGTAACTTACTTTGCAAATCTATGGATAGGGAATGACCTAACAGTATCTACTGCAGGGTTGCTATAAAGGGATAGGGATGCCTTCAAGCAAATCTTGGAGATGACAGACTGCCTATTGACTTTGACAAACTATACTAATGCAAGGGTCCCTGCAAACAATGAACAGAGATTAATTTGAGGCTACCCTCTTTAAGGCAACTTTCATGATGGATTTCTTCGGGACATACAGGGTCAGCAAATTAGTGGCTCTGTCGAGGTCCGGGGCAGGCCAGGCTTGTCTGCATGTGTGCGACATACGCATTGGAGGGGGTGCATGCTACTGATGTTCAGCCGATCATAAACAGATTAGGAGGCAAAAGGTAGGCAGACGTGCATCAATTGCTTGCCAATGGCAGAATATTGCCCCGCCTGCCTGACATAGCAGTATCATTAAGCAATGACACAAATACCTAATGGTGGCCTGTAGGCTGAAGGAAGGGAAAGAGTTGCCAATACTGATTGTCCTTGGGATGCCTAATTTCAGAAACTCTGAGGGGCACCAGAAAGGGCCAAAGGGTATAGACGCAAAGCAGATAATAGCACTTGCAGCCAAGAACAGCCATAAGGGCCTCAGATGTCACACATGGGTAGCAAAGAAAGCTTAGAAGGTGCTGCTCGCAACCCGCAGGAGTCTTTACATACAGCCATAGACGAGAACATGTGACATATAGTGCTGTCAATGATTTATGGTGTTATTATTTTACCAACCTGGCTTAAGATTGGGATCAGTGTTTTATGACTGATGGAGTTATGGCTTACATTATAGCATGAGTTATGGTGCATGTCATTGATCAACAGCAGATCATAATGAATTACAACCCACCTTGTAATTTATGACTGACAGCTAATAAAACTGTGGCCTTTTATCTCCACCCAGGAAGTCTGTGGCTTATTGAGTGAGAAAGGTGGAGGGGAGGGCTGCAAGAGGCAGATGTGAGTTGGTTCTAGTTATCACCTTCATTCAATTTTCGGCTCAACATACACATAAGACTGAGAAAAAAGCTATAAGCCCCAGCTAAACACACAAGAAAATATGTTTGACTGGAATCTCCACCAAGGTCAATTACATCTGGTCAGGTATTTCAGAAATTAAAGTAAACCTCCGGGCCAAAGAGACCTTTATGGGGCAGAAGCGTGCAAGGGGTCTAGCCTGCTGTAATATCTCTGTGGGCTTTTAACCACGCCCACCGCACACCTATCAATTTTGTTGGTTCATGGGCTTGCCTTTTAAAAATCACTTGATTTTATTTGTGAAAGGCATACGTACGTCATGCCTTATCCGGTGTTTAGCCCGCCTTGAGCCCACTGGCCAACTACTGAAAACATACAAGGCTCCATGTTTTCCGCATGGATTCTGGACTATTTTTTCTTTTATTTCCTACGCAACGCGATCTCGCTGGGCAGTAGTTGAGCACTTTGCATGACATCGACCCTGTTACATGGATAATTGCATAACCGCTGATACGTTTGACTGCAAGCAAACTTCTGTTTCCTTTTGTGTGCTCCTTCATGCTCATGGCGTAGTGCTTTAAATCGGCTTGCTTATGTACAACTGTATTACTTTTCATTTTCAATTTATGTGGCTAGAAAAGTCCGGTTAGGACTTTCCAACGCTAATAGCTCTAAGTCGAGCAAATGCAATACCAGTTGCATTCTAAATGCTTGTTTTGATTGTCGACTTTTAATTGAGACGCAAAACATTCTCCTACCAGAAATGTTTTAAGGCATGAGCAAAGTGAGCATTTGCCCAGGGCCCCACCTTCCAAGGGCCCCCCTGAGAAGTGAACTGTCTGCCTCACATTTGTCCATTTCTCCAGCTCAATCATTAATGTAGTATTCAAAATTATTTGTCATCCTGGTGATTGAATTAGCAGAAAATGTGTAACAAAATGTACATCTGTTCCTTACTGAGGCCCCTGGGGTATGCCATGGACACAGCCCCCAAAATCCTCAGGATGACACTGACCCCCCGACCATTTTTATTTTTGGGTACTTCTGAATGTTTTGAATGGGATGTATCACGAGTGCATTTATTTCTGTCACGACAATCATGTACATGTTTGTTTCTTACAAAGGAATAACAGGGTTTAAAACGCATTAATCAGAATTTCTACAAACCAATGAAGACCACGGGTCTTTCTGAAGTAACATTGTTCAGATAATTAAACCGAAATCCATTAATAGGTATGACAATTCTACTACCTTCTTTCACAGAGCTGACTACCACATTTTTGCAGTTTCAATCAGCTACGCCTAACCCGTTAGTTATTCAAGTTAGTGCTATGCAATGTATCGACTTCAGGTGTATGCATGACTGAGTTGGCCCTGATTCTGTTTTAGTGCTTTGTCTATTTACCCAATTTGAGAAGGCACAGGGGAGGCCAGTGCACGCTATAAATGAACTTTCACATGCCAATAAGAAAAAATATCAAGAACAAAATTACCAGTGTCCCACTCATAGCACAAACTCCCTATGCACATTAATTCCACAAATAATACTCGGTAGTCTCTAATACTTCGTTTCGCTAAATAAGACCTCGTCTCTGATGGCTCAGCCGAAAATGACAGCACAGCACAATTTATAACATTTAGAGACATTTTTAGAGATTTTTCTGTTTCATTGAGGTGCTCTATAAAGTGCTGCTAAATGGCCTTTCTGCCTTCCCAGAGCACTATCTCGACATTTCGTAGTGCAATTCATAACAGATGGTACTGTTGGGTGTATGTGAAATTGAAGGGCAAAAACTAGGGAAATCATTTATGATGGCCTCTGTTCATCAAACTAGGTTCCTCTTACTTTTCACCTTTGAAGGGATTCACCAGAGTAAGAAATCCAACGTAGTGAAGTATGCTTGCCTCCAGTTGTGTTGCTCCTGTTTTCGTTTTCTCCCATTTTTTGGCAAATCGTTTTTAACTTGTTTTTAAAGCTCTAATTTTCCAAAATCACCTTTCTCGTTCACCCATCTTCCTCCTGTTTCCCTTCTGATGTGTATGTTCTTTCCTGATTGAAGTGGGTTACAGTGAAGTAAGGTAGAGTGTAGTTGTGTACAGTCAAATAGTGTAGAGTTGAGTGGTTTAAAGTGGAGTGGACATAGTGGAGTGGCAGAGAGTGGAATAGCGTAGAGTTTAGTGGCGTAGAGTGGAGCGGCACACAGTCGGGTAGCGTTAAGAGGAGTGGTGTAGAGTGGAATTCAGGCCCTAATTACGAGGCTTGCGGTATTAAGACCCCCAGCCTCGTAGTGGCAGTCAGACTGCCACATAAAGACCCTGGTGGTTAAACCGCCAGGGTACGGCCAGCACCGCCAGGATTCATGATCCCAGTGGTCAGGCAGTGGTGGAGATCCCAATCAGCCAGGGTAGCGCTGCATGCAGCGCCACCCGGCTGATTACGAACTTCTTCTTCAGCATGACAATTTTAGCACCATGAAAAGGCTGCCGGAGAACAGGTGCAAGGGGCCACAGGGATGCCCTACACTGCCTATGCACTTGGCATGGGCAGTGCAAGGGTCCCCCTGCCCAGCACCATCACAATGTTCACTGTCTGGTGTGCAGACAGTGAACATTGTTAAGGTTGTGGTGCACCCTGCGGTGGCAGCATTGTTGCCGGCTTGATTTGGAGCCGGAGACAATGCTGCCACCTGTTTGCCGCTAGGTTTGCGGGCGGAAACCCCAGTTTCTGTCCGACAGCCCAGCAGGAAACTCTTAATTGGTCCAGCTGGGAGGTAGTCAGTGTGACGGCAACCTCCCCGTTGGAAGTTTGACGGACGTGCAAACTGTCTGCTGAACTCCTCATGTGACCCTCAGTGTATTGGTGTACCGTGGAGTGACGTACAGTGGAGTGGCATACAGTGCAATGATGTAGAGTGGAGTAGCACACAGTGGAACACCAAACAGTGGAGTAGTGTAGAGTGAAGTGTAGACTGCAGTGTTGAACAGTGGAGTGGCGTACAGTGTACGAACCAAGAGTGGAATAACGTAGAGTGGAGGTACACTGCAGTAGGATAGAGTGTAGAGGTGTGCAGTATATTAATGTTTTGAATAATATCTGTGTTGTTAATATTGTCAATAATAACTGTTGTTAATATCATTTTTTAATAATCTAGTTGTAAAATTATTATTTTTTAATTACCTTTATATGTTTTAGTTATATTTTAATTGTACGTTTTATATTCTTTGTATAATTGTTGTAAATATTTATAAATATAGTTTGTAATTTTAATTTAGTTATAATTCTTTATTAATTTTTAACAGTAATTTATAGTGTTGTAGCGGGTTGAGAGGTTTCTAGGGGTGCGGGGGAAAGTTAATTAAGTAGAATACATTAATAATTAAATATTTATCATTAGTAATTTAAGTGACAACTAATTATGTAAACTGTACTATCATACTTTTTATGTTATATATTATTTGCGGTTTGTTGGGTTTGTAGGGGTATATAGTGGGAAGTTAATTAAGTAATAATAGAATATTAATGAATTAGTAATTAATTAATAATTATTTAATTAATCATTACATATGTAAATTGGGTAATTCATATAGTTAAAATTTCTATTTTAGATTGTACATTCTTGTGTTTATAGGGCTACAGGGTAGGTAGGTAATTAAGTAATACTTGATTATTAATTATTAATTAATTATTATTATTTAATTGGTAATTAAATATGTAAATTGTGTTATTGTTATATTTTTAAAATTATATTTTATGTGCAGGTTGTTGGATTTCTAGGGGATTACAAGGGGAAGTTAATTATGTAATTTTTTTAATATTTAATTATGTATTATTTATTCATTAGTTAATTGATAATTACATATGTAAATTGTGTAATTATTGTACTTTTTATTTTATATTTTAGTTGCAGATTGTTGTGTTTGCAGGGGTATAAGTTGGGAAGTTAAGTAATAATTAATTGTCAATTAATCGTTAATTTCAAATAAAATATTTAATTGAATTACAATTCTGTTAACTGTTAAATAATTATAGTTTAATGTTATATATGGTTGATACTTTTGTATTGTAATACAAAGTTGTTTAACTAATAATTATCAATTATCTATTTTTTTTTTATTACTTAATATGTGAATTGTGTTTTTTTTTATTTTAACTATATTGTAATCTGGGCTGCTTCATTTGTGGGAGTATCGTGTGGGAATTTATTTAAATAATCAATTAATAACTTTATTTTGTTTGTTATTAATTATCAAAAAATAATAATTTGGTAAAATGCATTATTAATACATATTTGCAACCCATTATTTGCATACTGACATTTTTATTTTGTCGTGAATTCATTTAGTTATTATTGTCTTATGTGTTTTAAGTGAATTACATTCCTTACTGCTGCACAGACTAGAGTGGGAATAATAAATGTTACCCCTTCCCAGTCCAACGCATTCCCTACTGTTGCACAGACTGGAGTGTGAATAGTAATATTAACCCCTCCAGAGTCCAACGCTCTTCCTACTGTTGCACAGACTGAAGTGGCAATAGTAAATTTTACCCCTCCAGAGTCCAATGCTTTCCTTAATTTTGGAGTGGGAATAGTATATTTTACCCCTCTGCAGTTCAGCGCTTTACCTACTGTTGCAGTGACTGGAGTGGGAATAGTAAATTGTACCCCTATGAAATGTATTGCTATTATTAATAGAATTTACGATATTTATTAATATTTGTACATTTAATGTTATATTATTTTTTTTTTAATGTACACACACACACACACACACACATATATATATATATATATATATATATAAATATATATATTATTTTTAGGAAATGTGTTCTTTTTATTTCAATTATTTTGATGTTATTTAATGTTTTATATTTTATTTTGTTGTATTTTTGATACTTTATATAATAATATATTAAAATTCATATATATCTTTTTATGGTAGGAAATTGAAAAAAAAACCAAAAAATAGTATAATGTAAAATATGTATTGTTAATAGTGGTATATTATATACAAATGCATAAGCATTTATGTCTTTATGTTTCTATAATAATATATTTATTTTTATTAATAAATGGTACTTGAATATTATTTAATATATATTATATTAACATTATGTATTAAAATATTTAAGATTTGCTATTTTAAACAGTGTATTTATGGAAAAACATTATTTTTGGCTTCACTTTTAGGAACTTAGTGTGAACGATATTTTTGTTTAGATATATTTGTACCTACCATTATCACTATAGGGAGACTATATTTGTCTCAACAATTGTTTTTACCCAATATTTCTGTATCACAATATTGTTGAACTTGATATTATGTCACTGAACCGGCACGGAGTGGAGTGGATTACAGCAAAATAGCTTATACTGGAGAATAATGGAGTGGAGTGCCAGAGAGTGTAGTGGCATACATTGGAATGGCATGTAGTGGAGTGGTGTAAAGTTGAGTGGTATGCAGTGGAATAGAGTAGTCTAGAGACATGCAG
Source organism: Pleurodeles waltl (assembly GCF_031143425.1). Lineage (NCBI taxonomy): Eukaryota > Metazoa > Chordata > Amphibia > Caudata > Salamandridae > Pleurodeles > Pleurodeles waltl. The sequence goes on along the minus strand of NC_090442.1, from coordinate 855,793,209 downwards.
TCATGTGGTGTACCATACAACAGTGGAGAGTGGAGTGGGGTAGAGTGGAGTCTTGTAACCTGGAGTGAGGTACAGTTTAGTAATGTACAGTGGCGTGCCATACAGTGCAACAGTATACAATAGATTGGTGTAGAGTGGAGTGGCATACAGTGGAATAACATTGGGTGGAGTGGTGTACAGTGTTGTGGTGTAGGTTGGAGTGTCATACAGTGGAATAGTGTAGAGTGGAGTAACGTAGAGTGGATTGTAGTAGAGTGAAATAGCGTGGAGTGGAGTGGCATAAACTGAAGTAGAATGCAGTGAAGTAGCATACAGTGGAGTGCCATATAGTGAAGTAACATGCAGCAGATTGACAAACTGTGGAGTGGCAAGCAGCAGAATAGTGTATAGTGGAGTGGCGTGCACTGTAATGGTGTGGAGTGCAGTGGCATAGAGTGGAATAGGGCACAGTGGAGTGCCGTAGAGTGCAGTGTACTAGAGTGGAATAGCGGATAGTGGAGTAATGTACAGTGTAGTGGTGTATTGTGCAGTAGCGTATAGTGATGTAACATACATTGAATGGCGTAGAGTGCAGTTTAGTAGAGTGGAGTGATGCACAGTGGAGTAGCATAAAGTGTAGTGACATAGAGTGTAGTTGAGTATAGTGGAAGAGCATATAGTGTAGAATGGTACAGACAGGAGTTGCATAGACTGGAGTGGAGTACAGTGGAATAGCAGGCAATAGGGTGGCTTGGAATGTAGTGGCATAGGCTGGAGTGAGGTACAATGGAGTGGCATAGAGTGGAATAGCATACAGTAGAGCAGTGTAGAGTTGAGTGTGGTAGAGTATAGTGGGATACAGTGGAATAGCTTATAGTGTTTTGGGATAGGCTGGAGTGGTGTAGAGTGGAGTTGGGTAGTGTGAAGTAGCGTACAGTAGAGTGGTGTAAAATAGAATGGCATACAGTTGAGCAGTGTGGTGTAAAGTGGAGTGAAGTACAGTGAACTGGTGTAGAGTGGAAATGCATACTGTGGAGTAGGGTAGAGTTAAGTGTAGTAAAATGAAGTGCCAGAAAGTGGAATAGCATGGAGTGTAATGTCGTTGAGTAGAAATACATATAGTGGTATAATGTAGAGTTGAGTAGCGTACAGTGGAGGGCCATACACAGGAATGGCATATAGTTGAGTGTTGTAGAATTGAGTGGTGTACTGTGGTGTACAGTTTAGTGTTATCGCCTAGAAAAGCACAGACTGTAGAAGCGTAGAGTAGAGCGCGATATAGTGGAGTGGCATTCAGTGGAGTAGCATACAGCAGATATGTCAACTACACCTGCAGCTATACAATTCATTTAAATATCAGAAATGCTTTATTTTCAATCACATCATCTAAATGCAAAGAAAAAAATAAATAAATAAATTAACCACCAATCGAGCAGGCAGTGTGAATCCCAAACATATTGATCCCTAGTGGGGATAGGTTACCAATGGAATTGCCTGTTCTTCAGTGGGAGAAAGTGTAACTCTGTCTTGAACCTCACTCTGCTCCCCACTATTATGCAATATGCTATGCTTGCATATGCTATGTAGTATTGTGAAGTATATTGCATTCAGTTCGTTGTACTATAGTCAGCCCCATAACGTTCCGTAGGCTATACCCCCTTAGAAAAAACGCATACATCACTAACTAACCAAAAGAATGGCTGCCGCAGCACCCCATCTTAACCCCTCGCCGGCCATGGACGTAATGATTACGTCCATGGCTGCGCCTCTCAGGCGACATGGACGTAACAATTACATCCGGTTACCGGCTCTCGGGGTAGCGCTAGCGCTCCCCCGAGGGCTGCCCCGACCCCCCTAGGTCAGGGCTAGAAGGGGAATCGCTTCCCCTTTCACCCCAACCCCCCCTATTCCCCCCAATGACGTCTGATGACATCAGCACTCAATCGCGTGCTGACCTCATCAGAGGTCACCTCCAGCGCAATGCAAAAGTATTTATCTTCCGCTCGGGAGGAGGGGGCTGGCAGAGGCATGAAAGGAAAGGAAAGGCCTTTCTTTTCCTTTCATGTCTCTGCAAGCATTTCTGCTGCCTGATCCCGATGCGATCGGGCAGCAGAAATGGCCACTAGACACCAGGGATTTTTTTTTAAATGGACAAGAGCCGCTCCCCAGGGGATCAAATCATTTTTAGGCCATTTCTGCCCCCCCCGGGGGCAGATTGGTCTAATAGAATTAGGCTGATCTCCCCCCGGGGGGTGGGGGGGGCAGAAAACCCCTAGACACCAGGGATAATTTTTTTTCTTTTTTTCCTTATATGTGTGGGGAGCGACCCCTTAGGCAAGGGTCGCTCCCTGAGGAGCCAGATTGTTTTTAGGACATTTCTGCCCCACTGGGGGGGGGGGGGAGGTCGACCCAATATAATCAGGCTGATCTGCCTCCAGGTGGGGCTGAAACCACTAGACAGTAGGGAGTTTTTTTTAATGATCCTTGTGCAAGGGCCGCTCCCCGGAGGGCCAAATAATTTTTAGGCCATGATTCCACCCCCCGGGGGCACATCGGCCTAATATAATTAGGCTGATCTGTCCCCGGGGGGGGGGGGCAGAAAACCCCTAGACACCAGGGATAATTCTTTTTTCTTTTTTTTTTTTATATATTTGGGGAGCGACCCCTTAGGCAAGGGTCACTCCCCGGGGGCCAAATTACTTTTAGGCCATTTCTACCCCCCGGGGGCAGATTGGCTTTATATAATTAAGCTGATCTGCCTTCAGGGGGGGCAGAAACCACTAGACACCAGGGATTTAAAAAAAAAAAAAAAATTATACTTACGCATAAGGGGAGCGACCCCTTTGGCAAGGGCCGCTCCCCGGGGGGGGGGGGGAATATTTTTAGACCATTTCTCCCTAAAACCCCTAGACACCAGGGATCATTTTTTTTTTTATACGTGGGGAGCGACCCCCTAGGCAAGAGTGGCTCCCCCGGGGGCAAAATTATTTTTAGGCCATTTCTGCCCCCCTGGGGGTAGATCGGCCTCATATACTTAGGCTGATCTGCCTCCGGGGGGCGGGGGGGTGCAGAAACCACTAAACACCAGGTATTTTTTTATTTTTTTTATACTTACGCATAAGGGGAGCGGGGGGCAAAATAATTTTAGGCCATTTCTGCCCCCCCGGGGCTGCTAATACCCACCTGAGGCCACTAAACACGGACCTAAGGGGGTCTGGGTGGAGTGTTCTTGCACAGCTAAGTTGAACACGATAATTAAAAATACAGAATAAAAACGATCTGAAAGCTAAAATACCACAAGTATGAAAAAGCACCTTGCAGCCTTATTCGAAAAGTCTGCTGCACGTCCGCTGCATCACACCTCTTTTATGGGGACTGAAAAGATATCTTCATGTGGGCATTTTAGATTTGTGACATTGTTAGGTATCTGATGCTGTTCTGACATAAAAAATGGGCATCGATTGTTCCAAGTAATGTAGGTTGCAAAGTTTGGATGTGTGAGACCTGTACCAAGACAGTTTGCATGGTGTTTGGGTGGAGGTACAGAAGTGGCCTTTGCACTTGTTTGATGTTTTGTGGTGGGCCTGATGCATCATGTGAGTCATCATGTGGTCATAAAATATATAGTCCAAGCTTTTGACCAAGCCATTTTAACTTTACATTGACTAACCACTCTTTTTGTATTTAGCTGTAGATGTGCTTCATCATTGCAGGCCACAGTGACTGTGCCACAACACTGACATATGTTTGTGTCATACCACCAGATGCATGGTAACTTGATTATGTTGGCCCTGTGATCAGGGACTGTTGTACTGCCACCTGTCTGTATCTTGGATTATTTGATGTTGGATTACTTTGGTGTAGTATGTGATAAGGCTCAAGCTGCTGATATCAACCACTTTATTGTTTGCCTATTGTACAGGAAAATGTCTGGCAAATCCCTCCCTTCCGTGGACTGAGGGTCTGTACCTGTAAATATGTTCATTTACTCAGTATGAGTCACTCATTCTTAATTTCCAATAGTCCAGACACATTGACAGCCTATTTACTGAACGCTGTAATTAAAATTTTGTTTTTTACCAGACAGTTGTACCAATTTGTTAGTGCATAATGTATGTAATCCTGAGCTGCACACTATGTACCTATAACATATCTCTGCTTGAACACGTAGCTTGTATCTTCATCGTAATGTTCACATGGTCTTACATCTCTACATAGCTAAATGTAAAATTTAAGACAGCAGACAACGAGTTTGTGATCGGTGAATTTATTACAATGCATATAAGAAAATACTTTTTGGATAGAAATAAACAAAATAGTAAAGTGAAGGGGTCCGTCATGGTGAAGGAAATTGTTGGAGTAGATGCCACATCATTGGGAGTCTAAAGTCCAGAGTACTCCTCCTATTGGAACTAGTAGGTGGTTCAGGACCAGTCCACAGAGTGAATGTTTGGCACACAAAAGAGGTCCTTTAGGAAGAGTTCACTTGCTGGCAGTGGTGGGTGTTTTGCCATTCGCACCTCCTAGATTTTTTGCTAGATGTCCCCGCTTGTGAGGGGGGATCTTCTGCTACAGAGGCAAGGTTGCCTATGTATGTCCTTCAGCACCCCTGTTAGGGAGGCCAAGTAAGTATGGTGGGCCTCCATGTGTTCCCACATGTCTCTATGCATGTCCCTCTGTAGCTCCTTGATTTTCTGGCCTTCGGTCAATATCTGGAACATCACCCCTTGGGACTCCTCATAGACCCCCAAGAAATGGCTGATGGTGTCCTGGCCAAGAGCATCCCCACTGGCCTCACCCGGCTGGCCCACATCATCCCTCCCAAACGCCCTACCCCCATGGGCATGTGCCTTTGCCACAGGGTGCCCCCTCCAACTTGATCCTGGACCCTCATTGTCCAAAGTGTTGTGCTGCAGCTGAGGATCCAGTACTGGGGGGCATGAGATGGCAGACACTGTGCTTGGTCGGGCAAATGGTTGCCTGTGATATTGAGGCAACCGGGCTAGGAGGTGAAGTTGTGGGCACAGTGAGACTCGCTGTTGCCGTCTGACCAAGTTGCCCAGGTGGGCCAGAATTGTACTCCACATCCAGAACTCCAGAAGTGTCTTCTTCACTGAGGGTTTCATTAAGGGGGGTTAGTGGCAGTCTGTTCTGTGGCCTTTGTGTGCACAGCGGCAGCTCCGCCTGTTTATGTAAAACATACTTTGTTACTGATTGTATTGTGACATCTACCTCCAATGGTTTAGAGTTACAGTAAGCAGTGACTTTGTACAAAGTTAAGTTGCAGTTAATCCTATTGTGCCAAGTAACCATGGTATTGGGTGCATTGACATAACATGTGTGAAGCTTGCCAATTCTTTTTGACTAAAGCAGCTGCTGAAATGTGCAGATCATTTGCACTTTGGAGGATGGCCTGAAAATGACGTCTTGCCACCAATGCAGACAAAACAGTGGCTAGGCAAGATATGGCTTTGCCCATTTGAAGGCCTAATTGAATTTGATGCAGGCAAACCCATGACTTTGTAGTATATGTGACTGGAATCATCATTTGCACAGTGTAGTGTGAACGTATCTGTTGCCAATACCAATCTGGTGAGGCATCTCGTGGCCTTATGAATACTTGTTATTCACATTGGGTAAGGTGTTATTCCTGTCCTCAAATATTTAATATTGGGTTAGCAAGTAAAGATGGAGCTGTGTTGACAGATACATCTCCAATTTGGACATGATCTGTCCTTGATCACTCCTAGGTTAGTATACTTCATTTGAAAGTTGACAAACAAGGGTATTTGGACAAGTGGCGACTATGCTGGTGGTTGGAGTGAGAGTAACAAGGCTGCCTGGGAGTTGCAGTCAGGTCAGCCCCTCTACTTCCCAACACTTAGCAAATGGTATCGTCCCAGGTGAATAGACCTCAATTGAAAGTTGAGGAACAGGGGTATTTTGGCAAGTGAACACTGGTCTCATGTTTGTAGTAACAGACACAGGGCCTTCTGGGAGTTGCAGTCGGTTCAGTCCCTATATTTCACACTGTTGACAAATAGTATTCTCCCAGGTGAGTACCCCTCAACTGAGACTTGAGGAAAAGGGGTATTTGGACAATTAAAGACTCAGCTGGTGGTTGGAATTACAGAAACAGAGCCTCCTGGCCTTGGCAGTTATGCCACTCTCTCTACTGCACACACTATAAAAATGTTATCCTCCCAGGGGACTACTCCTCATTAGGGAGTTCACAAACATAGGTATTTAAACAAGCGACCACTAGGCTGGTGGTTGGAGTTACTGGAACAGGGCCTATTATGCTTTGCATTCAGATCACTCTCTCTACTACACACACAATATAAATGGTATCCACGCAGGTGAGTACACTTCAAGTGAGAGTTCACAAACAGGAGTATTTGGACAGGTGACCACTGGGCTGGTGTTTGGAGTTACTGGAACAAGGACTATTGTGCTTTACATTTAGATCACTCTGTCTACTGCATACACTATACAAATGGTATCCCCGCAGGTGAGTACACTTCAAGTGAGAGTTCAGAAACGTGGTTATTCGAACAAGTGACCACTGGGTTGAGGTTTGGAGTTACTGGAACAGGGCCTATTGTGCTTTTCATTGAAATCACTCTCTCTACTACACACAATATACAAATGGTATCCTCCAACGTGAGTACACTTCATTTGGGAACTCACAAACAGGGGTATCTGGACAAGTGACACCTGGGTTGGTGATTGGAGTGAAAGAAACAGTGCCTTCTGGGCTATAAACACTATACACATGTTGGGTCTTACATATATGTATGCAGACTGCATTTAGGTTACATTTACCTGTTGAGACATACATGAGTCCTGAAATTATTGTTGTATATTGATTGAATTACAGGCTACATTTGTACCAGTGGTATGTGATGGGCCTTATTAGCTGTGATGTTGGGTCCAACAAAACAGATTGACAGTGTCAACACCCAGATACTCTGGGTATTGAATGTTGGTGGGGTACATGAACAAGACAGTGGGTAAAAGTAAGCTTTGAGCATGCATGACATGGCTTTTTTGTTCCATTGTTTGTGTTGTGACTCACCATACTCAACTCCCCCAGGTATTCTGGTCAAGCCCTCTGGATGCAGGATGGACAACACCTTCTCCTCCCATGGAAAGAGATGTAATGGGGCACTTGGAGGGCCACTGCTAGTATTCTTGGCCTGCAGCTGGTACCTGGAGACCAGGGAACGCACCTTGCCCTTGAGGTTGTTCCACCTCTTCCTGATGTCCTTCTTTGTTCGCAGGGTGGTGTCTACAGCATTCACTCTGTCAACTATCCTGTTACACATTTCCATTTTCCTACTGAAAGAGAAGAATACTGGTCTTGCGCTCCAAACAATTGTGGCTCTACTCTTATGATTTCATCCACCATGACTCTTAACTCATCTTCAGAAAAACGTGGATTTTCAGAACGTGACATGGTAGAAAAAAAAGAAAATGGGTGACAGTGACTTACTAAACAGGGGATGCGCAAAAGAGTGTGAATGGACAAAAGTCTGTAGAGAGTATTCTATGGGATGGTGAAAAAAGGGATGCCTGTAGCATGGAAAAATGGGAAAATTGTGGTCAGTGTTCTTCGTCGTGCATTGGAGATGCAAAGGATTGTGGTCTGTGAAGGGGTGTGTTTTATAGTATGCTTTGCAAGTGTGTTCACTGTAGCAATATGTGTCAGCTGTGTTGTTTTTTAAATCATCCAACGTGCAGTTGTCTGTTACTTTGCTGACTGCGAACCTCTGTGGTTCGGACCGCCTTTGGCTGACTGCCATGAAGAGACCGCCACAGTGACTATGTGCTTGTATTATGCTCTGTGGGTGGGCCCAGTGCTTACGGTGCTGGTGGTCTGCCTTTTTTGTTTGGCGGTCGGCGGTCCTGCCAGTGTAACTCGTAATAGGGCAGTCTGAAACACTGCCAGCATGGTGGTCTTTTCAGGACTGCCAACATGGCGGTCTGGTGATTTGACAGCCAAACGCATAATGAGGCCCTAAGTTTCCTGGGTCATTAAATCCATGACCCCAGGAGAGCTTATCATTTTTTTTTTTAAAACTCTTATCTGAAACTCAATGTTATTCAGCTGGAGTGCAGAGCCCCCTCATGGTTGCTTTCATGGCTACACTTTGTAGCTTGAAAACTGTTAAAACACTCAAAGCCATTTTGTTTTTTATAAAACTTTATGATTTTTTTTATGACAATTACTGTTACTAAACATTGCTCTGTGTGGATTAATGAAATATACATTTGATTATCAATATGGGTATTTTTACAAAGTCCAGAGGTGTGCTTTATACATGTTGATATAATTACCCCTTTATAAAGCTAATAGACCTGCATTTTATTGTCTATTGTTTATTGTTTATTTTGGTGTTCTGACCCTTTGAAAAAGTCAGCAGGTCTGCCTTACTTAAAATGACATCCTTTATATTGTATCATTACCTAGCCTGGAGGATTTGGGCGTCAGCCCTTGCACCTAACTCCCAACCAGTGGAGGGTTGGTCATAGGGCCTAGCCACAGACCAGGCCCTTTGGCTAATGGTTGGCTGCTGGCATGGGGTTGACTATAACTATAACTTGTGCCATAAAGTAACTATAACTCATGCCCAAAGTAGTTATAACTCGGGTCCTCACCATGCACTGCTAATTACCTCATCTATTACATCACTCATGACGTGTTCTATGACATCATTGATAACATTACTGCAACATCTGAAATGAGATAATTGAAGAGAAGACTGTGCATAGAGGGCATGAGTTATAATTAATTCAGGGAATTAGTTATAGTTACTTGAGATAACTATAGCTGGTGAATGAATTTCAGTGGTTTTGTTAATTTAAAATGGTATGCTTTAACTGACATTTTCACCTAACTATAACGTCCCTTTAACCTTTAGCCTTTGGCATTTATAGTGAATTTCTAATGTCTCTTTAATGCATAGTAAAATAATATTACTATACCTAACTATACTGTAGGTGTATTTTACATTCCAAAAATACAGAAAAGTTAAATCAACATTTCTTAAATTCGGTCAATTGGTTTACTCCATCCAGGTCTTGCCTAACTATCCCTCTTGTTCCCAACTTCCTAAGCCCCATACACCTCCATGCACCCCATTCTGCTCGCTCCACCTCTTCCCTTTTTTTCAACTTTATTTTCACTTTTTCTTGCTTTCTTTTTCATTTTTCACTCCCAATTTGTATACTTTTGGCTATCTTTCCCTTTTCTTTAGATTTTCCCATTTTCATCTGTGTCAGGTGCAAGCAGCACTGTTGTGTCTGTGTTTCAGATCCTTTGTGTCAATAGCAGTGAAAGGGGGTAATGCCATGCCACATTTTTAACAATGCAGAGGTGACAGCACTCTGTTTTTGGGCAGCACCTCCATCCCCTAATTCTGGAAGTATGTCGCAAGCCCAGCAAGGGCAACAGCTTGGTCAAGCACAAGCTGCAGTGAGGAATAGTGCAGCACAGCATGCGGTGCCACACCAGTGTCTCCCACATCTAGCTTCCGGTGACCACTGGGCTGACATCCTAGACTAGGAGCAGAACATGGTCATCCTGCTTGTTGTGGAAGTGGCAAAACTCGCACCCGAGTCATGTACAGTTTTCTGAATAATAATTTTATTGCAAATGTTGCAGTGATATTATCAATGATGTCATAGAAGATGTCATGAAGATGTCATGAATGATGTAACATGGGGTAATTAGCAGTGCTTGATAATGGCACGAGTTATAGTTAATTGAGATAACTGTAACTGGTGAATTTCAGAGGTTTTGTATGTTTAAAACAGCTAGTTTTAACTAACATTTTCACCTAATGAACACATCACTTTAACATTTTTTTTTTTTGCACAGAATTTAACATAAATTAATATTTTATTTCCATATGGAAAACCACCCCCATGCTATGCACAGCCAAAGGCCTTTTGTTTAACCCCCTCGCTAGCAGCCAAACCCATGGCATGCACAGCCTTTGGCCATGTGCGTTATGGTGTTGCCACAAGACTTGACCTGCAGCCAGACCCTGTATCCAACCACTTGCAAGCAGCCAACCCTACACCATGCACGGCCATTTGGCATGCGCAGGTCCTGGCTGCACTCAGGCAGACTTTTCAACTTTGCCAAAGAATCACCACACCAAAATACAAAAAGTGACCCATATTTTTAATTTAGTGTGCATTTCAGTAAATCACACAATGCAATGTTTAATAGTAGTGATTTTTATAAAAAGGTTTAAGAACCTTATATTAAAAAAATAAACCTCTGTGAGTCTTTTTTTATCAGCGTTGCTTTTATTGAATGAAAGTGATATACATCTCAGAACAAATCATCTGAAATTCATCTGACATCTTTTAGTAGCTAATTGTAACACCCAGCTTATATCATGGCAGAAGTGTTAGTTCCATGCACTCTTAGCATTAGTACTCTCAACATTTTAGTAGTGCAAAACACAAAGGAAAGAAATGTAACAACATTTAAACAAATCAATCAAGGGTTTTTAGAAGCAACTAGGATCATCTGTACGGTGGGGTTGGGCATTCAACGGGAGGGCAGCAATCGCACGACCCATGGCTCCACTACTCCTCTTGGAATTCTGTGGGAAGCTCGCCCCAAAGACAGCACTAGGCAAGATTTCTAGAATTGGAACAAGTGTAGGGCCCGGCTGAGTGTGGGGCAGGCGAATATTGGTAAGCCTATCAATAAGAAAGAAACCAACAGTACCCACGTATATTGAAAGTTCTTATACTAATCTACTAATATACTTGCCATTCTTTCCATTGTTAGTGCCTTCCAGAGGCAGGTGTGTTACTGGGTGATGGCTGGGGCTTCCTTCTTTTTCCATGCTCCCGCTAATGCAATTTTGGCAGCCCCAAGGCAGAGCCAGACAGTTACTCTATCGCTGTGTGTTTGGTGTCGGAGAGATTTGTCCCGCAGTACCGAGAGGGTGAAGCCTAATGTGTGGGGTATTGGGTATCCTAATATCTCTTTAATGTGAGCAAGGATTTTGTTCCAGAAGGGACGACTTATCGGACAGTCCCACCATATATGATGGAAGTCACCCAGCATACCACAACCCCTCCAACAAAGATCTGATGTGTCCGGAAATATTCTCTTCAGTTTGGTGGGGTACAGGTACCAGTCATACATTATCTTATTGTGAGCTTCCCTCAAAGAGATGCACCAATTGTATTTTAGAATGTCTTGACACAAGTTATCCCATTGAGTATCAGAAATGTCTTCTCTTAAAATTTGCTGTCAAAACTCACAGCTGTGTGACCTAATTGGTGTTAGCTTGGCATGTAGCAATGTGTAAAGGAACCTCGAGCGGTGCCTGCCCAGGAGACTAATTTTTCAATGGGGGTGAGTTCTCGTGTTGCCGCTAGTTGGTTGTCTGGTTGCAATGCCCAGTGTCTCAGTTAAATATAATGGTAACATTCCAAATGGGAGAGTTGAAAATGTTGTTTACAGTTGTCAAAGGTTAAATTTTCCTAGTTATAAAAGAGGTCAGACAGGGTGAGGCAGCCCCCTTCCTCCAAGGGTCAAAGGGACCTGGATGGAGAGCCAGGGGGAAAGCTCGGTTGAAGTGTATCGGTGTGTAGGGTTAGGGGGAGGCTGTCCACTCCTGTTTTTTAATGACTCCATCCCAGACCTTCAGAGTTGTACTCATTGGTGTTCTAAGATAGGCGTTCGGATGGCGGTCTGGCTTCGGCTTCCAGAGTAAGTCCCATATTAGAGTAGGGAGACCTAGAGTTTGTTGGTGTAGAGCATGTATCAATTCTTCTAGCAGCATCATATGGCCTTTTAGTTTCTCTGTCGATGCTTCCACCTCTATCACCGTTGCTTCAACTGAATCTATGTCTTTATGCATCTCAAACAATGTGGTGTTGAGATCAGTAAGAAGTGTCTCCAATGATGAAGTCATGTCAGCTTTCAACTCCTCTCTCAGTTCCTTTTGAAGGTTCTTAGTCAGGAGAGTAGCTCCTGGTGTGTCAGAGCCATGTTGGTAATTTCAGGGGTGCTTCTGCGGAAGTAAAATAGCTAGAGACCCTGTTGGGCTGTTGCATTTTGGGTGGCATGCGATGAAGTGGGAGCCGCCAAGCGAGAGTGCGCCAGATTAGTTGTCTCCTGTGCCCTTTATTCCAAAGGAATGTCTAGCGTGTGCTCAAAGAATCCAAATGTGGCATCCTGTGGAGGTGCTGCCCTACCTCAGCAAGATCCTTGGTTTCTCCCTTGTCTTGTGTATCATGGTCTGTCCTTTGACCATCCCTGGGACTTATGGATGGATGGGTGCGCTGCAGGGGTGATGATCAGATGTTCTCAGGTGGCGGCCAGTGGGTATCTCCGTAATCAGACTCCCCACGCTAGTAGGCCATTAACTTCTTGGCCCGAGTGGGTAGGCGCCATCTTGAGGTTAGACAGGCTACTCAGAATGGCAAGGCACTTGGGTTCTTTCCTCCACGCAGCCAATACACACTCCAAGCGACATTCTCAGTAAGTGTGCTGTTGAGCTTGCCTGCCTTGGTAAATAAGTGATCCGCACCTGAGGGGTCTCTTTAAATCTCTATTCGTTTTTGCTTTACCCTCAAGCCCGGCCTCTGTGACTTCTGCTTCAAGCCTCTTTCCATCTCCCAGGCGGACCTAGACATTGTCAAGGGCAGCTACAGGTCGCTGTCACTGCAGCATCAGTAGCAGTCAGTCCGTATGTTGCGATGCAGCTCTTTTCCACCCGGGTCTCTCGGCCTATGTTGCTCTCCTTGCTCCAGGACGTATCTTCCGATCCATGCAGCCACTTCCATCCGCCCCCAGGGAGCTTTGTAAATAGCCTAGAAGGGGTCTCCTGGCATTACTTCTTCAGCTCCTCTCAAAATGTGTAGATTTGTACTGCACTTATGGCCAATTTCCCGACTTTTGCATCTGCCAACAGCAGAGCCGAACGGGATTACGTCCGTTCGACCATCTTGGCAGGCCACACCCCAAGTCTTTCTTTTAACTGGTTCTGTGCCGAGGACGTAGTGGTTACGTCCTGCGGCACAGTGCTGCTGTGCCGAGGACGTAACCATTACGTCCTCGGCACACAGCTCAGAGGGAGCGCTCTCGCTCCCTCTGTGTGCTTCCCCCCACCCCCTCAAAGGCAGGGATATAAGGGGAAGCCCTTCCCCTTCCACCCCCGACTCCCCCCACCCTCGTGACATCAGCGCGCGCTGTTTGTCACAGAGCCTCACCCATCGCGCTGGAAGCTCAGCTTCCAGCGCGATCGGAAGAGAAATGCAAAGCATTTCTCTTCCGATCACGTGGGGGAGGCCGAGAGAGGCTTCAAAGGGAAGGAAATGTATTTCCTTCCCTTTGAAGTTTCTCTCTGCGTTTTGGCAGCTGGATTGAAAGCAATCTGGCTGTCAAAACGCCCACTAGACACCAGGGATGTCTTTTACAAAATGAAATTGGCATAAGGGAGCGACCCCTTGGGCAAGGGTCACTCCCAGGGGGGGGGCATTTTTTTAAAGGCCTTTTCTGCCCCCCCGGGGGCAGAAACCTCTAGGCACCAGGGATAAAAAAAATGTTTTTTTTTTTTTTTAGGTGTGGGGAGCGACCCCTTAGGCAAGGGTCGCTCCCATAGGGGGCAAATTATATTTAGGCCATTTCTGCCCCCCTTGGGGGCACATTGGCCTATTTTTATGGCCTATGGCAGAAACCACTAGATACCAGGGAGGTTTTTTTTTGTTCGTTTTTCACGTAAGGGGAGCGACCCCTTAGGCAAGGATCGTTCCCCGGGTTGGGGCAAATTTATTTTAGGCCGGGGGGGCAGAAACCTCTATGCACCAGGGATAAATATTTTTTGTTGGTTTTTGTTGTTTTGTTTTTAGTTTTAGGTGTGGGGAGCGACCCCTTAGGCAAGGGTCGCTCCCATTGGGGGCAAATTATATTTAGGCCATTTCTGCCCCCCTTGGGGGCACATTGGCCTATTTTTATGAGGCCAATCTGCCCCCAAGGGGGGCAGAAACCACTAGACACCAGGGAGTTTTTTTTTTGTTCGTTTTTCACGTAAGGGGAGCGACCCCTTAGGCAAGGATCATTCCAAGGGTGGGGCAAATTTATTTTAGGCCGGGGGGGCAGAAACCTCTATGCACCAGGGCTAAAAAAAAAAAAATCGTTTTTCACGTAAGGGGTGCCACCCCTTAGGCAAGGGTCGTTCCCGTGCGGGGCAAATTTATTTTAGGCCAATTCTTCCCCCCATGGGGGCAGATCAGCCTATTTTAATTAGGCTGATCTGCCCCCCAGGGGGGCAGAAACCACTAGGCACCGGGGATTTTTGTTGTTGTTGTTGTTTTACAGATATGGAGCGTCCCCTTAGGCAAGGGTCGCTCCCCTGGAGGGGCAAATTGTATTTAGGCCATTTCTGCCCGCTTTGGGGGCAGATCGGCCGATTTTAGGTCAATCTGCCCCCAAGGAGGGCAGAAACCACTAGGCACCAGGGATCTTTTTTTTGCGCCGTCACGCAAGGGGAGCGACCTTGTAGGCAAGGGTCGCTCCCCGGAGGGGGGGTGGGGTGGGGTGGGCAAATTTATTTTAGGCCATTTCTGCCCCCCCTGGGGGCAGCTATACCTATTGTTATTAGGCCGATCTGCCCCCAGGGTGGGCAGAAACCTCTAGGTGCCAGGGCAATTTTTTTTTTTTGTTTGTTTTTTTAGAGATGGGGAGTGACCCCTTAGGCAAGGGTCGCTCCCCTGGAGGGGCAAATTGTATTTATGCCATTTCTGCCCGCTTTGGGGGCAGATCGGCCGATTTTAGAGAAACCACTAGGAACCAGGGATCTTTTTTTTGCACCGTCACGCAAGGGGAGAGACCTTGTAGGCAAGGGTCGCTCCCCGAGGGATGGGGCAAATTTATTTTAGGCCATTTCTGCCCTCTTGTTATTAGGCCGATCTGCCCCCAGGGGTGGCAGAAACCTCTAGGCGCCAGGGCAAATTATTATTATTATTATTATTATTCTTTTTTTAGATGGGGAGCGACCTATTAGGCAAGGGTCGCTCCCCTGGAGGGGCAAATTGTATTTAGACCATTTCTGCCCGCTTTGGGGGCAGATCGGACGATTTTAGGTCAATCTGCCCCAATGGGGGCAGAAACCACTAGGCACCAGGGATCTTTTTTTTGCACCGTCACGCAAGGGGAGCGACCTTGTAGGCAAGGGTCGCTCCCCGGGAGGGTGGGGGGGGGTGGGGGAAATGTATTTTAGGCCATTTCTGCCCCCCCTGGGGCCGGCTGAGCTAGAGGCGAAAACACTCTGTTTTCTGTGAAAAAATGTGATGTGTCCACGTTGTATTTTGGGCCCTTTCCTTTCGTGGGCGCTAGGCCCACCCACACAAGTGAGGTACCATTTTTATCGGGAGAATTGGGGGAACGCTGGGTGGAAGGACATTTGTGGCTCCTCTCAGATTCCAGAACTTTCTGTCATCGAAATGAGAGGAAAAAGTTTTTTTTTGGCCAACTTTTGAGGTTTGCAAAGGATTCTGGGTAACAGAACCTGCACAGGGCCCTACAAGTCACCCCATCTTGGATTCCCCTAGTTGTCTAGTTTTCAGAAATGTGCTGATTTGCTAGGTTTCCCCAGGTGGCGGCTGAGCTAGAGGACAAAATCCACAGGTAGGCACTGTTTTCTGTGAAAAAATGTGTTGTGTCCATGTTGTGTTTTGGGCCATTTCCTTTCGTGGGCGCTAGGCCTACCCGCACAAGTAGGGTACCATTTTTATCGGGAGACTTGGGGGAAAGCTGGGTGGAAGGAAATTTGTGACTCCTCTCACATTCCAGAACTTTCTGTCACCGAAATGTGAGGAAAATTTGTTTTTTTTTGCCAAATTTTGAGGTTTGCAAAGAATTTTGGGTAACAGAACCTGGTCAGAGCCCCACAAGTCACCCCATCTTGGATTCCCCTACGTCTCTAGTTTTAAAAAATGCCCAGTTTGGTAGGTTTCCCTAGGTGCCGGCTGAGCTAGAAGCCAAAATCTACAGGTAGGCACTTTGCTAAAAACACCTCTGTTTTCGTTAAAAAAATTTGATGTGTCCACGTTGCATTTTGGGGCATTTCCTGTCGCGGGAGCTAGGCCTACCCACACAAGTGAGGTATCATTTTTATCAGGAGACTTGGGGGAACGCTGGGTGGAAGGAAATTTGTGGCTCCTCTCAGATTCCAGAACTTCCTGTCACCGAAATGTGAGGAAAATGTGTTTTTTTAGCCAAATTTTGAGGTTTGCAAAGGATTCTGGGTAACAGAACCTGGTCAGAGCCCCACAAGTCACCCCATCTTTGATTCCCCTAGGTCTCTAGTTTTAAAAAATGCACAGGTTTGGTAGGTTTCTCTAGGTGCCGGCTGAGCTAGAGGCCAAAATCTACAGGTAGGCACTTTGCAAAAAACACCTCAGTTTTCTTTCAAAAAATTTGATGTGTCCACGTTGCGTTTTGGGGCATTTCTTGTTGCGGGCGCTAGGCCTACCCACACAAGTGAGGTATCATTTTTATCGGGAGACTCGATGGAACGCTGGGTGGAAGGAAATTTGTGGCTCCTCTCAGATTCCAGAACTTTCTGTCACCGAAATGTGAGGAAAATTTGTTTTTTTAGCCAAATTTTGAGGTTTGCAAAGGATTCTGGGTAACAGAACCTAGGCAGAGCCCCACAAGTCACCCCATCTTGGATTCCCCTAGGTCTCTAGTTTTACAAAATGCACAGGTTTGGTAGGTTTCCCTAGGTGCCGGCTGAGCTAGAGGCCAAAATCTACAGGTAGGCACTTTGCAAAAAACACCTCTGTTTTCTTTAAAAAAATGTGATGTGTCCACGTTGCGTTTTGGGGCATTTCCTGTCGCGGGCGCTAGGCCTACCCACACAAGTGAGGTATCATTTATATCGGGAGACATGGGGGAACGCTGGGGTGGAAGGACATTTGTGGCTCCTCTCTGATTCCAGAACTTTCTGTCACCAAAATGTGAGGAAAATGTGTTTTTTTAGCCACATTTTGAGGTTTGCAAAGGATTCTGGGTAACAGAACCTGGTCAGAGCCCCACAAGTCACCCCATTTTGGGTTCCCCTAGGTCTCTAGTTTTCAGAAATGCACAGGTTGGGTAGGTTTCTCTAGGTGCCGGCTGAGCTAGGGGCCAAAATCTACAGGTAGGCACTTGGGAAAAAACACCTCTGTTTTCTGTCAAAAAATGGGATGTGTCCACGTTGTGTTTTGGGGCATTGTCTGTCGCGGGCGCTAGGCCTACCCACACAAGTGAGGTATCATTTTTATCGGGAGACTTGGGGGAACATAGAATAGCAAAACAAGTGTTATTGCCCCATGTCTTTCTCTACATTTTTTCCTTCCAAATATAAGAGAGTGTGTAAAAAAGACGTCTATTTGAGAAATGCCCTGTAATTCACCTGCTAGTATGGGCACCCCGGAATTCAGAGATGTGCAAATAACCACTGCTCCTCAACACCTTATCTTGTGCCCATTTTGGAAATACAAAGGTTTTCTTGATAGCTATTTTTTACTCTTTATATTTCAGAAAATTAATTGCTGTATACCCGGTATAGAATGAAAATCCACTGCAGGGTGCAGGTCATCTATTGGCTCTGGGTATCTAGAGTTCTTGATGAACCTACAAGCCCTATATATCCCCGCAACCAGAGGAGTCCAGCAGACGTAACGGTATATTGCTTTCAAAAATCTGACATTGCAGAAAAAAGTTACAGAGTAAAACGAAGAGATATATTGCAGATTTTTTCACCTCAATTTCAATATTTTCTTTTTTCAGTTGTTATTTTCTGTAGGAAACCCTTGTAGGATCCACACAAATGACCCCTTGCTGAATTCAGAATTTTGTCTACTTTTCAGAAATGTTGCGGTTCCAGGGATCCAGCATTGGTTTCATGCCCATTTCTGTCACTGACTGGAAGGAGGCTGAAAGCACAAAAAATCGTAAAAATGGGGTATGTCCCAGTAAAATGCCAAAATTGTGTTGAAAAATTGGGTTTTCTGATTTAAGTCTGCCTGTTCCTGAAAGCTGGGAAGCTGGTGATTTTAGCACCACAAACCCTTTGATAATGCCATTTTCAGGGGAAAAACCACAAGCCTTCTTCTGCAGCCCCTTTTCCCAATTTTTTGAAAAAAAACGACATTTTCACTGTATTTTGGCTGATTTCTTGGCCTCCTTCTGGGGAACCCACAAAGGCTGGGTACCTCTGGAATCCCTAGGATGTTGGAAAAAAAGGACACACATTTGGCGTGGGTAGCTTATGTGAACAAAAAGTTATGAGGGCCTAAGCGCGAACTGCCCCAAATAGCCAAAAAAAAGGCTCGGCACAGGAGGGGGAAAAGGCCTGGCAGCGAAGGGGTTAATGTAGTTTTTATTATTGCTATTTGTGGACTGAAAAATGTAAAAAGAAAACCTCAGACATAAAAGTGGGCCTATTGGCTTTATTAAGGGACAAGCATATCAACATATATAAAGCAGATTTATCATCTTTGTCAAAAATTCACCTATAACCATAATCAAATGCATATTTCAATAATTCACCCAATGTAATATTTAATAAAAGTGATTGTTTTGTGACTGTATGTACTAAAGTTTTATTACAAAAAGCCACATGTCCTCAAGTCTTAGTTTTAAGAATGTTTAGCCCACAAAATGCAATCATACCAACAATCTCAAATGGGTCTTCGACTCCAGCTGAAGAGCATAGAGCACCAGAGAGTGCTTTAAAAAAATATTGTAAACTCTTCTGGTGATATAATTTTAATGACACAGAAGACTTAGGGCCTCATTATGAGTCTGGCGGTTTAGGGACCGCCAGATTTGTGGTGGCGGTGGGACCACCGCACTTCAGGCGGTATGACCACCACATTACGAGCCTGGTGGGGAGACCCCCAGGGGACTGCCGTTACTGCCGGAAACAAGGTTCCTGATGGGCTGACGGCGGTCAGACTCATGGTCGGCCATGGAAAGGCTGGCGGAAACACAGTGCAGGGGGATACAGGATGGCCCCTGCACTGCCCATGCCTGTGGCACAGGCAGTGCAGGGGCCCCCCTGCCAAGCACCCTTGGTATGTGCACTGTCTGCTTTGCTATGCTCTTGTTTTTCAGACAGTGCGCATTCCGAGGGTACTGTATTGGCCTTGCCGAGATCAATACTGTAGCACTGTTCCCACTGGGCTGACTGGTGGGAACGTCGTAATACCATGTTCCTGCCGGTCAGCATGGCGGTAACATCATAATATAGTGGGGGGTGGGGCTGCTGGGTTGACGGCCACCTCATCCCTGAGAGTTTGGTGGTCGACTCGTCCGACCGCCAACCTTGTAATGAAGCCCTAAGGGCCTAATTTAGATCTTGGCAGAAGGGTTACTCAGTCACAAAACTGACAGATATCCCATCCGCTGAAATCTAAATACTATAGAAAACAATGGTATTCAGATTTCAGTGGACACTATGGCAGTCATTCTGAGACCGCGGATGCCATTCTGGCTTTCCCGCTGGGCCGGCGGGTGACCGCCAAAAGTCCGCCCGCCGGCCCAGCGGGAAAGCCCCTGCAACATAGAAGCCGGCTCCGAATGGAGCCGGCGGTGTTGCAGGGGTGCGACAGGTGCAGTAGCACCCGTCGCGATTTTCACTGTCTGCAAAGCAGACAGTGAAAATCTTCATGGGGCCCTGTTAGGGGGTCCCTGCACTGCCCATGCCAGTAGCATGGGCAGTGCAGGGGCCCCCAGGGGCCCCACGACACCCGTTCCCGCCATCCTGGTTCTGGCGGAGTAAACCGCCAGAAACAGGCTGTCGGGAAGGGGGTCGGAATCCCCATGGCGGCGCTGCAAGCAGCGCTGCCATGGAGGATTCCCTGGGCCAGGGGAAAACCGTCGGGAAACCGCCGGTTCCCCTTTTCTGACCGCGGCTTTACCGCCGCGGTCAGAATGGCCCTGGAAGCACCGCCAGCCCGTTGGCGGTGCTTCCGTGGTCCCCGGCCCTGGCGGTCATGGACCGCCAGGGTCGGAATGACCCCCAATATCCGTTATCGTTGTGATGGAGTAAACACTTAATTTGAGATCTAAATCAGGCCCCTAGTGTTTTTTTTTAAATGTTGATGGTGGGGGCTGCTTCACTTACTGCAGCCTCCAACAACAGTACAAAAATGCTCAGTGATGCCCTCTCCTATTCTAGAGGCACCACCAAGCTTAACAAATTTAACAAGAAACCCCTGTCATGGCATTATGGGGTGCTCCAGGCTGAAGCAGTGAATAATAAATGAGTGGCTCTTGCAGCTCATTTATTATTCACTTTGGTGTCCTGGTGCGCACCCAGGACTTCTGTTTTTGAAAAAAATATTAGGGAGCGGGGGTGCGCAGCCCCCCTTCCCTGAGCCTTTTTGGCCCAGTGGACCCCATCCCGTAGGGCCTTTCTTCTTATTTAAAGGAGGTTGGCACGCAGCCCTCTACCTGAGCCAGTTTTGGCCCAAAGAACCCTATCCCAGGGACCTTTATTTTTTTTAATAAGGGAAGATGGGAACAGAGTTCTACTCCCTGAGACTCATTGCACCCCAGGGGTCCCATCACTCAGGGCCTCAGGAGCGTGCCCTGGTGCCCACCCAGGTCACAGAAAAAACACTAAGGGGGTTATTACAACTTTGGAGGAGGTGTTAATCCGTCCCAAAAGTGACGGTAAAGTGCCGGATATACCACCAGCCGTATTACGAGTCCATTATATCCTATGGAACTCGTAATACGGCTGGTGGTATATCCGTCGCATTTGGGACGGATTAACACCTCCTCCAAAGTTGTGTTAACCCCCTAAGGGGGTCAGGCGGTAACCGCTGTGCGGCCGCACTCACGCGGCCCCCTTTATGACATTCCCGCCGGCCCAGCGGGGATGAGGCCGCAACATAGGAGCCGGCTCCTAATGGAGCCGGCGGTGTTGCGGCCGTGCGTCGGGTGCAGTTGCACCCATCGCGCTTTTCACTGTCTGCTATGCAGACAGTGAAATTCTGGCCGGGGCCCTGTTAGGGGGCCCCTGCACTGCCCATGCCAGCAGCATGGGCAGTGCAGGGGCCCCCAGGGGCCCCAGGACACCCCTTACCGCCAGCCTCTTCCTGGCGGTGCAAACCGCCAGAAACAGGCTGGCGGTAGGGGTGTCATAATCCCCAGGTCAGCGCTGCCCTGGTGGATTATCACTGCCGGGCTAAAACGGCGGGAAACCGTCGGCCCCGGCGGTGCAACCGCGGCGCTTCCGCCGCGCTCGTAATAGGGCTAGAAGCACCGCCAGCCTGTTGGCGGTGCTTCCGTCCTTTTAGCCCTGGCGGTCTCGGACCGCCAGGGTCAAAATGACCCCCTATATTGGGGATGCAGGGCTCAGCCCCAGGGTTCCAGCAGCAGCGCCGGCTCCCTGCATGCACTCACCCTGAGAGCATTTGGTGGTGGCTTAGCTCCCACCTGGAGGGAGCAACTGCCCTCTGGGAGGGAGCAGTTTTAGTTTTTCTGCCTTCAAAAGCACAAGCAGGGAAAAAGAAGTCTGCTGACACCCGGCAGGAGCATTTTCAAAGTACCCACCGGATGGGAGCAGACATCTGTTTCCCTGCTCGTGCTCTTGTGCCCAGAAAAAAACACTTTATCCCGGGGGTGGAATCTCCAGGACATAGTGTGGGAGCTGGCTCCACAAGAACGTTTAGTGAAGATTCGTCAAACGACATCAAAGTTATTAGGAAAATAATGCTTTTTCTATTGAAACATGGTCCTAGCTTTAACTAGAAAGGCAGATTAGCAGCACAGTCAATCATTACCTAAATGAATATTTTGTTCCTCATTTAAGTTGAGATCTGTAGGAAACTATGGGGCTGATTTAGATCTCGGCGGATAGAATACTCTGTCTCAAATGTGTCTTATATCCTATTTGCTGTATTACAATCTCCATAGGATATATTGGGATCATAATACGGTGGATGGGATATCTGTCACTTTTGTGACGGGGCATTCCCCTTCACTGAAATCTAAATCAGGCCCTTTGTCTCTAACACAATAATGTCCTAACATTCCATGTATCTTAAAATCAGTTCTCTATGGCCGACTCTAATGTTGGGGTTTCAGTGTATGAATCACAAAATACAAGAAGATTGGTGGCATTATTATATGTTCCCTGAAAGTATATAACCCGAGGGTAAGATTGATGCTTGTTTGTGATAGTTCTTACGTGTTCTAACACTCTTTTTTTAGCAGGGGGAATCATACTCCTTTAAGCATTTGAGATTGCATGAACACACCAGAACATAGATTGCATTGTTCGATTTGCATGTGAGAAATATTTTTGATTAGTAATTGATAAATTGTTCTATTATGACCAATTGCTTTGAAGGTGGAACAATATAAGCAGTTCCATTCAAACTGTGTTCGTATGCCTTACATGTACCATAAATATGGAAGCCCTCAATAGAGAGGTTTGGGCAAGACATAGACAGTGCAGACGCCCTCCTGTGGCCCCCGGCACTGTCTTTCTGCCAGCCTTTCAATGGTGGGGTCCCTGCCATGGAAAGGCTGGTGGGAAGCTGAGGTATAATCAGCCAGGCGGTGATGAGTTCAGCGCTGCCAAGGCTGAGTACAATTCAGACCACCGTCAGCCCGTCAGGAACCAAGTTCCCAGTGGTGACGGCAGTCCCCGACGGTCCGACCGCCATGGTTGTACTTTGGCGGTCAGACCGCCTGGCGTGCAGCAGTCCGACTGCCCCCGCTGGTTTGGCGGTCCTCGGACGGCCAAACTCGTAAAAGGGCCCATAATGAGGTTCTAAAAGAGTTAAATATACTATTCCCACTCCAATCTAATTTAACACAGGTAAGGTGCTGGACACTAAAGAGGCAACATTAATTAAAAGGATAAAATATACTACTCCTATATATAAATAATTCTCACTTGTAGTTTAAAGACATTTTGAATATATTTATATATATATATATATATATTTATATATATATATATATATATATATATATATATATATATATATATATATATAACATTTATTACATTTACATTAAAAATAGCAATATCTAAATATTAATAAAATATGTTTAACATCATATTTTAAAATAGTTGTATATTTTTCTACTTAAATATATTTTTGTAAAATGTAATCAACTTTTAAATGTTCTGTAACATTGTTTCCATTTTTACATTACATAGTAAATTTGTTATAAATGTAATGATATTTAAATTTTTGTTTAAAAACAATTCAATTTTAAAGTAATGTTTTCTCATAAAATATGACATTACACTATATATTTAATAAATAAATGATTTATTTTTTATATATAACAACAATTTATAAATGTTTTGATATTTGTTTTAAACATTTGTAATGTTTTACATAATATTACATTTATTTTAAAGTCTAAATTCTAAAGTATTCTATTTAAATACATTTTTTTTAAATCAACACACATCCATTATTAAATCTGTAGGAAAGTGCCCCTTTTGCCATGGTTGCCCCCCCCCCACACACACACACTTTTTGCTTGTTATTGATGCTAACTTAACTGAGTATGTGCTGGGATCCTGCTAACCACACCCCAGCACCAGTGTTCTTTCCCTAAACTGTACCATTGTTTCCACAATTGGCACACCTCTGGGACACAGCTAAGTCCCATGTAAAAGGTAACAGTGATATCAAGGGTTCTGTGGCCAGGGAGGGTCCCTAGGAGCTGCGGCATGTATTGTGCCACCCTAAGAGACCCCTCACCAAACACAGGCACACTGCCATTGCATATTGTGTGCGTTGGTCGGGAGAAAAAGGTAAAGTCGACATGCATCCTTCCCAGGGTGCTATGTCCACATACCACTGCCTGTGGCACAGGTAAATCACCCCTTACAGTCCTAAGGCAGTGTGCACTATACCACAGATGAGGACATAGCTGCCTGAGAAATATGCCTCTACAGTGTCTAAGTCCATTCGGATGTATTGTAAGTGCAGTGTGGCCATGTTAAGGACATGGACTGAGAGTTTGTCACTACAAACTCCACAGCTCCATGATGGCTTTACTAAAGACTGGAAAGTTTGGTATCAAACTTCTCAGCACAATAAACCCACACTGATGCCAGTTTTGTAGTTATTGTAAAATGCACATTGAGGGCACCTTAGAGACACCCCCTTGTATTTTACTCAACCCTCTAATGTGTGGCTGACTGGTCTCTGCCAGCCTGCCACTAACAGACAAGTTTCTGACCCTATGAGGTGAGAGCCTTTGTGCTCTCTGGGGTCAGGAACAAAGCCTGCTCTGGCTGGAGATGTGAAGCTTCACACCTTCCCTCTACAGGAAGTGCAACACTTGGCAGTGCACCTCAGAAGGCTCAGGCCTCCTGTTACAGTGCTCCAGGGCACTCCAGCTAGTAGAGATGCCTGCCCCCAGACCAAGCTCCACTTTTGTCGGCAGGTCTAGCGGGAAAATAAAGTAAAATGAGGAGTGACCACCTCAGCTAGGATCACCCATAAGGTGTCCACGGCTGAAGTGACCCCCTCCTTACAGAATCCCCCATTTTGTTTTGGAGGAGCAGGACCAATAAGGATAGGATTGTGCCCCCCCCCCAAAAGGAATGGGCACAGGAAGGGTGTAGCCATCCTCAGGGACGGCAGCCCCTGCCTACTGCCCTCTGACCCCTGTAACACCCCTAAATCTAGTATTTAGAAGCACCCCTGAACCTTGCTCACTAGATTCCTGGTGAGCTCAAGAAAGAAGAAAGAACAAGGACTGAAGAGCTGACCCCAGCAATGAAGATTGCACATAACAACTGACTTGGCCCCAGCCCTCCCCGCCTATTTGCAACTTCAACACTCCTGCTACAAAAAGGTGACACATCCTTCAGGACCATTGACCTACACAAACGCCCAGAAGACTGCCTGCTCAGCAGAGGACCAAGAACTCCCAAGGACAGCTGCGCTATCCAGAAGAAACCCTCCCAAAGGACTCCAGAACTTCCCGGATCCACGATCCCTGTCCACTCTGCACCCGCAATCCAGGTGGCCCACCCATCCATGGAAGGTCCTCAGGTGATTCCAACCTTGAGTTCACCCTGGTATGACCCCTCCTGGCCAACACAATAGCAGTGTAAATCTAGAGGACCCTCCTGACCGGGACCGGATCCGATGAAGATTCCCACTGCCCGAAGTCACACCTGCACATGCTGCCTCCTGGCCTTGGCGAATCTGACCGATGGTCCAGCAATGTCCAGCATGCACCTCTCCTCCTTGTCCAGCCATTGGCTTTCCAGAAGCAACTCCCTGGACCTAGCCTGTAGCATCTTTGTGACCCCTGGGTTTCCCCTGTTGAAAACCATTGGGTGTCCGATGCAGTGTTTGTACTCTACACCTGACTGCCCCTGTGCCGCTGAGGGTGTGTGTTTGGTGCTGACCTGTGCCCCCCCGGTGCTGACCCAAACCCCCTAGGCCTGTGTCCTGAAACCACGGGTACTTTCATGCAACCTTTGGTCTTCCGAGTACGCCCAGTCCTCATAGGATTCCATTGAAAACCCAGCCAGCCCTGTGTTGCTGGTGGTGCACTACCAGGATCAACTTGAACTTTAACCTGTGGACATCTTAACCCTCGAAAACTGGGATTGTATGTCAAGTACTTACCTGTTAACTGTGCTAACATTTTTCCTCATTGGTTTCTATGAGAAAATGTACTGTGACAACTTTTAAAATTGAAAAGTGTTACTCACTTGTAAACTGTTTTATCTGCAAAATCTAAACAAAGTACATTTGATACCTATGCTTCATACCTGCTTACAACTGTACTTACCTGCAACAAAGACCTTTTTGGTTCTAGCAATAAAGTTACAAAATATATTTTTGCTGTATAAAAACATTGGCCTGGAGTTAGCCATTGAGTGTGTGCCTCATTTCTTGACTGTGTGTACAACAAATGCTTTGCACTACCCTCTGATAAGCCTAACTGCTCAACCACATAACCACAAAAGAGAGCATTAGTATTATCTACTTTAGCCTCTGTTAAGCCTCTGGGGAACCCTGGACTCTGTGCACACTGTACCTTATTTTGGTATAGTATATACAGAGCCAGCTTCCTACAAAATCTACACCTCAATTCTAAATTCTTTTATATTTTAGGTATTATGAAGTATAATAAATACATATCCAAAAATGAACACTAATGCATATTTTTTTTTAATATTCCCACACTTATGCCCTATAAACCCAACATCTCGCTCCTAATATTTTTTTGCAATAAATTTAAAAATAAACATTACAATATATGCAATATTATGTTGTTTTCAAAATACTTCCCACCCTTATGCCATATAAACCCAACACCCTGCTTTTAAAAAATATAATTTTACTAAAAACAACGAAATTACAAAAAAAGTATACAAAGTTACTAAAAATGCAAACAATTACTATAAATAAATATAAAAACAAAAATATTGCACACTATTTATCACTGAAAAACGATATTACAAACAATGATATTAACAACATCGATATTCAATAAATACCTAAAATCAATATTTTTTACAATAATATTAAAGACAACAATGTTTATGTGCCAAGCTAGAATTCACACAATATTTATGTTACACAATATTTTTAATTCAATGTTTTATCCGAACACCTAAATATTGTCCACTTGTTCTTTTTCAAACCCCTCTGCACTACTGCAGTTTCTCTTAATGCATGGTAGCTCACTATAAGGAATGCTCCATTTTATTCTATCTGGGTGGGTGGCTGCTTTCTGCATGAAGGACACTATTTCCAGCTATGACTTTTCAAAATAGGTTTATACTGATCTCATGTTTTACAATACAAACTTTAAAAAACCAAACAATTATACCATGGTGTAACTGATGATGCATGTGAATTATGAATTCCAAATATTACTGTTCACTTTCTCCGTGAATTCCTCTGCCATACCTCTACCACCCTCCTAAATTATAAAAGGATTGTGAACATATCCTTCCCAGCAATTAATGTGTGAACTGTATTTTGCAATTACTTTTTTTGCAATCAGACCACTGGTCCTCCCACAGGCTCATAACAAAATTGGAATCGTAGAGGCAGTCCCCTTAGTTGAAGAAAGATGTTATTGTCAAAGAGAAAAAAGTTATTGTATAAGAAAAACAAAATCATGGTGATGAACATGTCCATATGTAATGAATAAGCCATAGGTCTGAGCTCTCAGAAAATGCGTACAAGCTTGCATCCTTAATTTATGTTCAATTCTAGTGTAAAAGGCCCACACATTGAGGACAATGAGTAGGTAGTTGGACTTCCAGGATATTTAATCAATTTGCGTTAGGAAATCACTAGCGTTCTTAATGTATGAGGGCAGTGTTTCCCCAAAAGGGTGCAAACAATAAATCTATATATTTAGAGGTACTTCCAAGGAAGCTACCCTTTAATAAAACAGTAGGTCTACGTGGGTGATTGGTAAGATCCTTGTGGATTTTAGGCAGTAGGTACAGAAGGGGGATTGTCGGATGTGCACACATTAGGAATCTATACTCATTTGTTTCAATTAGGCCTTGAAAACACCATTCAAGCAACAAATCAGAAAACATTCTACAGGCTTTGATATTATCATTTCTTGTACTTAAACTAAAGAATAACACTTATTGTCAGATAATTGATGTAAATTCTCATTGATATACAAATCTTTGAACATTACAGCAAAATTACCCCTCTTTTCAGAGTGTTATAAACAATGCCTCAATCTTGTTCTAATGACTATAATGGTTGCCATTAGTTCCAAATGAAATTTCTTTAGGAATCAAATGTATTCTGTGAAGTTTTTCAAGATTTCTGAGCAGCACTTCATGGAACAGACTCAGGCGGTATGAGGGAAAGAAAGTTGATTTTTAGTTTGATGCCAGTAGGAGTGCATTTATCCAACAAAATACCATGGGCAGATAGTTCAGTACCCCAAGAAAAAGGTGGGTCCTAAAACGCATTTTCAAAAATCCAAAATCATTTTTCTGTAGGAAAATTGAAGCGTGATACCCCAAACACTGCCAAATGGAATTACACCAAACTTGGCTGTAAGCTAGATCTTGGTCCTGAAAGTGTGCTTTTTGTGTTTTGGTGTAAATCTGTTCCGCTGTTTTTGAGAAATTAAGGCTCAAAGATTTGGGGACTGATTACAAGTTTGGCAAAAATGGCAGACTGCCAGCGGTGCAGGGGCCTGGAAATAGGTGGTCTGACCTTCAGCATTGTCAGCACCGCGGCCAACCACGAGCTCATTACAATCACACAGTCACCATGGCAGTTCCCTCATGGCAGTCAGCCAATGGCGGTCTCAACCACAGTGGTTTGCGGTCAACAAAGTAACAGACAACTGCACATTGGGTGGATTTAAAAACAACTCAGCTAACACACATTGGCACAGTGGACACACCTGCAAAGGACATTATAAAACACACCCCTTCACAGACCAAAATCCTTTGCATTTCCACTGTAAGACACAGAGGGCCTGATTCCGACTTTGGCGGGCGGCGGAGGCCGCCCGCCAAAGTCCCGCCGACAAATGACCGCACTGCGGTCAAAAGACCGCGGCGGCCATTCTTACATTTCCGCTGGGCCGGCGGGCGCTCTCCAAAAGAGCGCCCGCCGGGCCAGCGGAAATGCCCCTGCAACGAGGATGCCGGCTCCGAATGGAGCCGGCGGAGTTGCAGGCGTGCGACGGGTGCAGTGGCACCCGTCGCGTATTTCAGTGTCTGCATTGCAGACACTGAAATACTTTGTGGGGCCCTCTTACGGGGGCCCCTGCAGTGCCCATGCCATTGGCATGGGCACTGCAGGGGCCCCCAGGGGCCCCGCGACACCCCCTACCGCCATCCTGTTCCTGGCGGGAGACCCGCCAGGAACAGGATGGCGGTAGGGGGTGTCAGAATCCCCATCCGCCGCCATGGAGGATTCTGTAGGGCAGTGGTAAACCGGCGGGAGACCGCGGGTTTACCCTTTCTGGCCGCGGCTGAACCGCCGCGGTCAGAATGCCCTTGGGAGCACCGCCAGCCTGTTGGCGGTGCTCCCGTGGTCGGTGACCCTGGCGGTCACCGGCCGCCAGGGTCAGAATGACCCCCAGAATCCCGATAAAATTATTTTCCATAGAATTCATAGATTTGGCAGCCTTTTTTGTCACCATCCCGTAGAACACCCTGCACACGCATTTGTCCACTCACATTCTATTGCACTTCCTCTGTTAAGTAAGTACCTGTCACCCTTATTTTTTTCTACCACGTCATGTTAAAAAAATCCCAATTTTTCTGAAAATGAGTTAGGAGTCATGGTGGATGAAATCATTCCATGATTGTTTGGAACATAAGTTCAGCATACTTCTCTCAGTAGGAAAATGGAACTGTGGTACAGGATAATCGACAGAGTGAATGCTGTATGCTGTAGGCATTCACTCTGCACAAAGAAGGACATTAGGAAGATGTGGAATGACCTTAGGGGCAAAGCCCATTCTTGGGTCTCCAGGCACCAGCCGCAGGCCAAGAAGACTGGCGGCGGCCCTCCCAGTGCCCCATTACAACTCTTTCCGTGGGAGGAGAAGGTCTCGGCCATCCTGCAACCTGAAGGCTTAACAGGAATATCTGAGGGAGGGAAGTCTGGTAAGTCACAACACAATAAAAGTCACCAAAATGCAATGTCATGCATGCTTACAGCTCACCTTTACCCACTGTCTTGTTCATGTACCCCACCAACATTCAATAGCCAAGTATCTGAGTGTTAATACTGTCAATGTGTATTGTTGGATCCAACATCACAGCCAACAAAGGCCACCATATGCCATATGTCCACATGGTGCCTGTAAGTCTTTCAATATAAAAAAATCATACAATGAGTCATGGTATGTCTCAATACGTGAATGTATGCCCAAACCTAAATGCAGGTTGCATGTAGATATGTAATACCCAATACATGTATAGTGAGTGTAGTAGGGAGAGTTACCCGACTGCAACTTCCAGGAGGCACTGTTTCTACAACTCCATACACTAGCACAGTGTTCTCTTGCCCAAAGACTCCTGCTTGTCAACTCTCAATTGAAGTACACTCACTTGGGAGGATCCCATTTGTCAAGTGTTGGGAAGTATAGGAAGTGACAGGACTGCAAAGCCCAATAGGCCCTGTTTCAGTAACTCCAACCACCAGCCCAGTGTTCATTTGCTCCAATACATCTGTTTGGTAATGTCACGTAGGTTCTCATTATCCTAATGAGACTACGGGATTCAAGCAGCAGAATCATTTGTACTGCAGGGACTCAGTCTGAACCCGCACCATGTGACACCTGTCAGCCTAATCTAGGTTTGTTCCGGCTAACTAGCAGTGCCTCATCTCCACCCAAGAGCAGGGATGACTAGGACAACCAGGCGCATGATATGACTGACTCCTCAGGGGAATTGTGGTCACTCAGATCTCATTCGTTTCTCTGAGTTACATTAGTCTCACATATGCAAGGACAATCAGAGGCAGAGTAAAGTTCAATAAGGTTTTATTGAAGTAACTGCATCTTAGGTAATAAAGCATGTATTGCAATAACTAGGACAATGAAGCACAATAAGATTAAAATTGTGACAAGGAGAGTAAAACACAAGAATAATGATACCATATTGTCACTAGAGTTTATAAGGATGGTTCCTACCTTAGCTATGTTAGAGCACAGCATGTAAAGCTCTCATTCTGCCCTTCAGGTTCCCCCTGGGACAACATCATCCCTCATACCTGAGCAAGAGGCCGGAAGTCTACATAAGCAGCTGTAGTGAAGCAATCAGCAATCAGCATACAGCGGTGGTCATCTGGCTGGAATCTCCCTCTAATGTACATGGGTCAAAGTAGTGTTTTTATAATAAAACAACTGATGTTCCAAGAAAGGATCCCCACGTAAGAGTGTGTATGTTTCTGTGAATATTGGAGACAAAGCGTACCACTTTTGCCGGCAACCCATCTTACTGCAGCTTTGAGAAAAGCACAGAGTGAAAGAAATGTCTTCTTTAAGAACGCAGTGCTGACCTAGGTGAAGTACAGCTAGATAGAGAAAATAAAACAAGACCGCAAATGTGGTTAATGTTAAAATAATATAACGAAGCTGAATAAAATATATCTGGGTTAAAGTGCACAATGGCAAGTCTAGTTTGCTAAAATATTGAGCATAAAACTATAGCTAAAATGGCTTCACAACAGTAACTCCCAAATGACGTTTGCTCGCCTGGGAGGATACCATATGTCAAGTGCTATGAAGTAGAGGTAGTGACCTGAAAGCAACTCCCAGAAGGCCCTGTTTCTCTAACTCCAAATACCAGCACAGTGTCCACTTGTCCAAAGACCTCTGTTTGTCAACTCCCAGATGAAGTGTACTCAGCTGGGGGGATATCATTTGTATAGTGTGTGTAGTGCAGGAATTGACCTGACTGCAACTCCCAGGAGGCCCTGTTTCTCTGACTGCAAACACTAGCACAGCTCCCAGTTGGCCAAAGACCCCTGTTTGTAAAATCCCAAATGAGGTATACTCACCTTGGAGTGATCAAGCACAGATTATGCACAAATCAGAGACGTGTCTGTCGACATAGCTCCATCTGGACTTGCCAACCCAAGATGAAATTATTGAGGACAAGAATGGCACCTTACCTAGTGTGTGCAACATGTATTCCTAAGGCCTCAAGCTGCATCACTAGATTGGTACTGGCAGCAGACACATTGACACAGCTCTGTGCACATGATGACTCCACTCACAAATACAACAAACGTCTGGGTCTGCCTGCATCACAACCAACTAAGCCTCCAAATGGTCAAATCCATTTCTTGTCTTGCATTGTTTTGGCTGCACTGTTGGCAAGATGTCATTTTAGGCCATCCTCCCAAGTGCAACTAATCTGCACATCTAATGAGCTGCTTGAGTCAAAATTGGTTGGCATGGTTTACACATGTCATGTCAAACACCCAATACCATGGTTACTTGGTACAATTGGATTAACTACAACTTAATTTTCAACAAGGTCTCTGCTTACTGTAACACAAAACCGTTGGAAGTAGATGTCCCAATACAACCAGTAAAAATGTATGTTTTACATCAACATGTCGAGCTGCCACTGGGCACATAGAGGCCACGGAACAGAATGTCAGTAAGCCCTTAGTGAAGACAACACTCCTGGACTTGTGGATGTGGAGGACAGTTCTGGCCCATCTGGCCAACCTGGTCAGACGGCAACAGTGAGTCTCATTGTGACCACAACGTCACCTCCCAGCCCTGCTGCTTCAACATCACAGGCAACCATTTTCCCCAGCCTGTGTCCTGAGCACACTGTCTACCATCTCGTGCCCCCCCGTCCTGGATCCTGAGTTGCAGTGCAACACTTCGGACACTGAGGATCCAGGAACAAGTTGGAGAGGGCACCCTATGGCAAGTGCACAGGCCCATGAGAGTCGGGTGCGTGGGATAGATGCTGAGGGCTAGGGGTTGAGGCCATTGGGGCTCATCTTGGCCAGGACACCATCAGGCACGTCTTGGGGGTGTATCAGGAGACCCAAGGAATGATGGGCCAGGTGTTGACTGAACTCCGGGAAATATTGGAGGCCCACATTACCAACATGGCCTCCCTAACAGGGGTGCTGAGGGACATACACATCACCCTGAGCAGGGCTTTTCAACATCATCAATCTACCCCTTCCGTTGGCTCAGCAACAGAAGGTCCATCAGCATCAGTGCCAGACAGTGGAAGGGACCCCCTGCCAGAGGGACAGCAAGCACCAGAAACCCCTGCCTCTGTAGCTGCGGATCCCTACCCCATGCAAGCCGGGACATCCAGCAAATAATCCAGGAGGTGAGGATGGCAAGACACCCAACACTGCCAGTAATAAGCCTCTTCCTTAAAGACCTCCTTTCTGTGTTACACATTCACTCTGGACTGATCCTGAAACACCTACCATTTCCAGTGGGAGGATTACTCTGATTTCATTCACCATGACTGACCCTTTCACATTTGAATTTTTGTTGAGTCATGTTACGTATATTTTATTTTAGTCATAGCTGCACAATAAAATCACCCTTCCCTGACTTATTTTCTGCTGATTTTGATTCCATATTTAGCTATGTAGATATGTCAGACCATGTGAACCATACAATGATGATCCAAGCTACTTGTTCAAGATGGGATATCTTGCATGTACACAGTGTCCAGCCCATGATTACAACCTTCCCACACAAATACATACATACAAGTGTCTGGTCAAACCAAAATATTTATTACAGTGTTTAGCAGAAAGGCTGTCAATCTGTCTGAACTATTTGATATCAAGAATGATTGACTTATACTAAGTAAATGAACATATTGACAGGCACAGACCCCCACAGAAGGAAGGGATTTTTCAGACATTGTCCTGTAGAATAGGCAAACATTGAAGTGGTTGATGTCATTAGATTGAGCCTTATGACATACCACGCTAAAGTAATTCAACATCACATAATCCAAGATGCAGACAGATGGCAGTACAACTTTCCCTGACCAGAGGGCCATCATAATTCATGCATCTGGTGGTATGACACAAACATATGTCATTGTTCAGGCACAGGCACTGTGGCCTACAATGATGAAGCATATCTACAGTTACATACAGGTCATACAACAAGTGTCTAGCCAATGTGAAGAAAAAATTACTTGGTCGTAAGCTAGGATTACATATGTGATGGCCACATGATGACATACTTGATGCACCATGCCCACCACAGGACACAAAACAAGTGCAATGGGCATTTCAGAACACTGTGCAAACTGTCTTGGAACAGGTCTCCTACACCAAAACTCTGCGATCTACATTACCTGGAACAATCCATGTTTACTTTGTATGTCAGAACAGCATCACATACCTGCCAATGTCACAACTATGAAATACCCACATAAAGATGTCATGGTGAAAGTACCTCTACAAAGAAGAAAACAAGGAGTATGGGCTGGAAACCATACATGTGACACAAGTCACATAGCAAGCATCTGGAAAACAAGTTCTATTGCAGGGAAACTGACACAAACAAAGCAACATCATTACTTTGGGGATGTATCAAAGGTATCTTATCAAGCAGCCTTTGGCTGAATATTGCAGAGTATCAGCTCTCTAACAGATTTCAAAGCACTCAACTCCACACAATATCACAACTACAGTTCATTGTACAGTTGCAGTCAAGATATCAGATGACATGCTTACACTCATGAGACGTAGTTGTTGATGAGACATTCTCGCAAGTCAGCTCCCTCCTCTTCACCCCTTTCATCCTTAGTTGGCATTTCAGGATTCTCACCCGGTGGCACTGTAGGCTCCCCCTCCTCTGGGATGTGTAGGATATTCCTCTGCAGGGCAGTGTTGTGGAGCATGCAGCATGCCACAGTGATTTGACACACTTTCTGGGGTGCGTAGAGGAGGGCTCCACGAGTCACATCCAGACAGTGGAACCTGGCCTTCAGGAGCCCAAAAGCCTGCTCCATTGGCTGCCGTGTTCTTCTGTGGGCCTCATTGAAGCAGACTTCCTCTGGGGTGGTTGGATTCCCCAGCAGCGCTAACAGCGAAGGACGTTTGGATATGTTGAGTCTTCTGTTAGGGAATGGGACATAAGTGCAACAATGAGTCACTCACTTCATGATGGTAGCACCTGACATTGCCCACACACAATCAGGACAAACATGACTTATCGACTAGCCAGGCCCTCTCTGGGTGCAGTTGCGACATCAGCTGGGGTATGGTGCTGTTCTGCATTATGAAAGAATCATCGGCTGATCCAGGATAATGGGCACAGACGTGTAAGATGTAGAAATCCGCCAAACAGAAACCTGCACATTGATGGAATAGAAGTTCTTTCTGTTGCAAAAGACTTCTTTAGTGACCTGCGGTGGCACCAAGCCAACGTGTGTGCCATCAATGGCCTCACCACATGTGGGAGGTGTCAAAACCATAGAAGTCAGCCTTCACATTGGCTAAATCCTCATCTCAGAGGAACATGATATAGCTATCAATATGTTTCAACATTGCTGAGAGGAAATCCTTCAATACCAGTCTGAACATAGGTTGGGACATACCAAAAGATAGGGCCACTATATGTTGGAATGACCCTGTGGCCAGGACGTGGAATGCTGACATGACTTGTACAATTGGTGGTATGCAGCATGGTTTACTGTTAGCTGCCATCAGATCTGTCTCCAACTGACAGCGCAAGTCCACCATTGTTTGCTTATTCAGATGGTACAACTGAATGGTATGGCATTCTTCCATGGTCTGAATATCTGACAGTGGATGGCATCCTCCCTCTCTCAGAATACCTATGTGTGTCAAGACATGATTTTTTACAGTAGTCAGTGTGTCCATAGCAACATACATGATGCATGCCAACAATATCATGTCTGACTGGATAGACATGACACACAGTGCACCTCCCAGCTGGCAACTACCCAAGGATCACATGTGACCCCCATGGTTGTCCATAACATGGATTTGGGCGATACCCAACTATATGCTACAATATTGCCCATCGTAATTTGATTGCATTTTACGACTGCCAAAAACTACCATTGGCGGTGGTGGCCCGTGCAGTGCTGTCATATGCCATCTGTGCCCTGCAACACATTACACTGGTGGTTGGTTAGTAGGACCTACATAACAAAACAACATGAGGATGTTTGTGATGATCCTACACATATATTCCATGTGTGACGCAGTTTACACAGCCATACACAGTATTTTCACCTGCCAAAAGGGCGGATGCCTGACCTACCCCACTGGACATTAGGACCCTCCAGCGAACTCCTGCAGAATTCCTCCACATGGTAGGTGGTTCCAAATGTGGCATACACAGCCATAGACTAATGTTGTTGCCTGTGGTAGTCGCAGCCCACTGGCTTTGTCCATCGACAGTCATGACTGAGTACGTGGCAGATCTGACCGCCATGTTGTGCATAATCATTCACTTGACTCCTGACACTGCTGCCAGCAACACCTCTACTACTTGAGCTGTTGTGCGCTGCCTCTGGGAACAATCATGCCATGTCCTGCAGGTGATAGGGCCCCACCTTCTCTCCAAAGGAGCTGGAGAGACTTGTAAATGAGGTCCCTCCCCTGTATAGACAACTCTATAGAGGAGCTGCTCCATACCTCATGTGCACAATTGTTTAATACAATTCTTTCCCTTCTCATAGGCTACAATGTGGCCCTGTGTGTCAGTTGGACCTCATGTGTGGCTGTTGTGGCCGTCTGTGTGGCAATAATGGGATGTACATGGTGCAGATATTGGTGACTAGTACTATCTGGTGTGTTCATTCACATTGTCTTGTGTGATGTGTTTTTGGGGATCCTAGAGCCTCCTAATGTTGGATGCACATTACTAGGCAAGGAGACTTTGCTGCCATACAATGACATTTCTTTGTTTATGATGGTTCTAAATATTAGTCAACATGTATGTGCATTACAGCATGAGCTGTGTATGCATGTTGTCTGAGCCATTTGAGGATCTTGTAAGCAATGTGGATAGGGCCACAGAACTTTCAACCCACATCTGGCCTTACAATACTGTTGTCTGGAAGGCATATCATGACTCACTCTGCCCTTCAGCTAGCCACACAAAGTGCAAGCCACATTGCTGATGAGCCCATGATGTACTGTCATGCATGGAAGTGATGGAAATACAAGTGTCATGTAGCTTCTGTTTGATTAGCCTGCACAGACCAGGACCTGTCAAATATATCTCCAAGTATGGGACATAGTCCAGGCTGAGGGAGAGTCACTGTGGCTATGCGGCTGTGGCACTGTGCCCACTCCCTGAACACCAGTAGATCCTGTCATGTGGCTAATATGATGCTCCAGTGGCAAAACTTACCATTGATGTGGCATCATGAGGAAAAGTGCACTGCACATTTGTAGTGGGGAAGGTTTGTTACCTAACTTTTGGTATGCATCATGGAATGACTTGCAGTTATGTTGGAATCATATGTGGTTGGGTACAACCATTCATCCACAGTCATCTGGGTTTGCACGACCAAAATGGAGACAGTGATCTAGCTTCCCTTTAGCAAAACATATTGAGGGCCTTCTACAAGGCATCTCCTGCTAGACATCAATGGTGATTTCCTTGGAGCTTGCTAATTCATTGTGTTGAGGATTTTAAAGAGCTATCTCCCTGACATTTTGCACATTTCTTCTACAGTGTACATTTACATGCTAAATGTGTAGCATATCCGAGCAACATAGGAGGTAACTCCATGACTCCATTTGGACAAATTACACATGGTGAAGTATGCATTGTTGATATGTTTCAAGTGTGACATGAATATTTCCATGTCACTTTCTCCAGGGTCCTGTACTGTTGTCAGCAACATGGCAGGTTTTAGGAGCAACATTTCTTATTGTTGTGTTGTTGTGGACGTGACAAATAGATGTCTGCATTACCTTATGTGTGCTCTGTAGGAATTAAACTGGCATTGGCCTATGATTGCATGATAACAGGTAACTGAGGTATTCTCTGTGAGGCAAAGCATTGAAGGTGATATGGCCTCCTACTTGTTCAATGGTTACTGTGATTGCACCACTTCAGCCTGATTTTCCTGTGAGCAACTGTTGACATTTTAGATGGCATGCCTTTATACAGTATAGTATGGTACATGTAGGAGGGACTTTTGTAGTTTGTTGCTGGGCCCTACTTGACGTGATGGTAATGTTTACTAATCACATCTGTTCAAGTGTGATCAGGAACATGTGGTGAACGTTTTTCTCTTTGTATTTGCAGCATCAGCCCAGGCAAGTGAAGTCAACAGGGCACAACCAAGTGGGGAAGCATCTTGCCACTGTACCTCCGGTCATGAGACCACTGACACGGAGGGACCCAGTGGCCTGGAGGATGAGGGGAGTCCCACCGTGGAGACCGGATCTACATTCTCTTCATCGGATTCAACCTTTATTGACCACTCCCTAGTGGTGGTGGACCCATCAGGACCTACTCCTGTACCAGCTTTGCCCACCACTCCCAGTTCTTTTGCCACCCTCTCTGTTGCTCCCCACCCAGTTGGCTGTGCCCGCTAACCCCAGAGGGAGGGTGTCTCCTTTGCCACAGGTACCTCTGCCCCAGTCTGTTACCCCTGCTGCCCTGAAGATGCTATTGACCTCCAGAAGCGCATCTCTGTGGGGCAGACTGACCTTGTGAATGCCATCCAGCGGGTGACCAGTCAACTTCAGCAGACCAGTGCTTTCCTGGAAGGCATTTATAGTTCCATGTCTGGTCTACAGAGATCTTTTCAGGTTCTGGCCTCCTCACTGATGGCAGCCAGTCACCCCTCACATTCCTCCCCCTCCACCTCCCTCTTCCCAATCCAAATTCCCCATTCCACTACCCATCCCAAGCACACAGACACATCTGCATGCACCCACCTCAACACACACAAGCAGCACACATCAACACAAACCCACAAGACACACTGGCAAGCAGGCACTCAACATACACTCACACACACATCAGCCAGCACTTCACCAGACACCCCAACCACCCTCACCAACCCACACACCACATCCAGCATACCGATAGGCACCACCATAACAGCCACACTCACCATACTCGCAGACACCAGCACAACACACACAGACACATCTACCACATCCAGCATACCCGCAGACACCACCCCAATAGACACACAAACATCCACCTCATCCAGAATATCCACAAACACCACCCCAACCGAGACACACATCCACAACATCCAGCATGCCCACAGACACCACCCCAACAGACACACAGACATCCACCACTTCATCACCCAGCACCTCCACCTCCCAGCTACCCAAGACATGCAAATTCCCACACTCACACACACAACAGACACAAACCAAACAGAAGCAAACCTCACACATGCACACACCCAAGACATCTACACCGACATACAAGACAACCACTCCCTCAACCTCTAAATCCCCAACCCCTTCTGATGACCATCCCCGTGTTCTGAAGGAAAGCTTCCTTTTCAACCTTGTCCTTTCAACCGTTACCTCAAAAACACCTCCCAAACCCAAGAGGCCCAAACCCACATCCCAACCCATTTCTTCCACATCAAAGTCGTCCCCTGTCACACCTGCCTGCCCTGCAAGCACCCATACCCCTCCTCCCAAGAAGTAGCCCAACCCTACAAAGAAGCAGTCAACTCCTCACAAACCCAAACCTGACCATCCCAAATCCAACTCCACCCCACCCAAGGATGATCCCTGAAATGCCTGCCTGCCCACTTGATGCGCCTTCCTGTGGAGGTTCCCTTGCAGTGATTGAAGTCAAGTGTGGGCACAACCATGTGCATGGGCATTAACTGGACTGCCCAATGGCCTTTGTTCTGAAGATTGTGAAGTTAATAAACCCAAGCAGTTGATTTTATTCTGTACACTTTTATCCTGTAATATCATTTCTACCTTTGTATTGTTCCTGAGTAACTTGTGTTATAGGCCTACAGTTGTGTATGTTTCACCCTGATTGCTGATCCATTTGCTGTTGTTGGCAAAATCTGACTTTGTGGGCAGTGCTGGTATCTCCCAAGACAAAGGTAGATGTTCACTGTATGGATATGTGTTTGTTAATCCAATTGAGGTGTCATTGCATTGTGCCCTTTTTGGTATGGTAAGTATTTCATCTTGTGTTGTTCAGTGTCAGCATATATAGGGGGTCATTCTGACCCCGGCGGTCTCAGACCGCCGGGGCCAGGGTCGGCGGGAGCACCGCCGACAGACCGGCGGTGCCCCGCAGGGCATTCTGACCGCGGCGCTTTGGCCGCGGTCAGTGCAGGAAAACCGGCGGTCTCCCGCCGGTTTTCCGCTGCCCGTCAGAATCCTCCAAGGCGGCGCAGCATGCTGCGCCGCCTTGGGGATTCTGACACCCCCTACCGCCATCCTGTTCCTGGCGGTTCGCCCGCCAGGAACAGGATGGCGGTAGGGGGTGTCGCGGGGCCCCTGGGGGCCCCTGCAGTGCCCATGGCAATGGCATGGGCACTGCAGGGGCCCCCGTAAGAGGGCCCCGCTTGTATTTCACTGTCTGCATAGCAGACAGTGAAATACGCGACGGGTGCAGTAGCACCCGTCGCACCTTCCCACTCCGCCGGCTCGATTACGAGCCGGCTTCATGGTGGGAAGGTCGTTTTCCCCTGGGCTGGCGGGCGGCCTTTTGGAGGCCGCCCGCCAGCCCAGGGGAAAACTCAAAATACCCGCCGCGGTCTTCCGACCGCGGTACGGTATTTTGGCGGCTCCCGCCGGGCGCGCGGTGACCGCGCCCGGCGGGAGTCAGAATGACCCCCATAGTGTTAGACTGGTCCCTTTGATATGGATTCTACATTCATCTCATTTGTGGAAGCTAGAGTTTTGTTTGTATAGACATGGAGGGTGTTCAAATGTGCTATCTTCCTTTGCATTTGATGGTGCATGTGTCCATTTTGCTGTGTGTACCTTGCAGCTACCACATCTAGATATCTGGCCCATACTGTTGCAGTTGTATGTGCTTTCTTGACATGCATTTCTACATTCTGCAGATAGACATGTCACTTAGCTCTGTTTTTATTTGTCCCTTAGATACCTGAATGCTCACTTCCTGTGCAAATGTTGTATTAGGGGCATTTGCAAAGTGTAATGTGTCACCCTTCCCTGAGTGTTCCTAATGCCCTCATCCCTATTGTGCAGGTATTGTTCGTATAGTGAGCTTTGTATATTTGCCTCTCAAAATATTGTGCACCCATTGTCTTTCCATTGTGTTGCAACGTGGGTGATGTGTGGATCCATTGTAGGGCTGTTTCATGGGAGGGGTGTTTGTGTGAAATGACACATCCAAATATATGTGTGTTGAATCTGATGACAGTCCATGTCTCACCTCTGGGGTAAAATGTGAAATGTGAGGATGTCAGTTGTATTGGTAGATGTGATATTGCTGTGTTGTTGTTGTTGTGGGAAAAGAATGCTGTGTACACTTCACTGTCCCTGTGCCTGAAATGAGCAGATGTGTGTTTTTGTGTTGTGCTGCTGTGCAGTGTGAGTGACCTGCCCGAAGGGTGCATTTAATGACTGTGGATGTGTCATTCGTTGTGAATGACTCTGACTGTGTACTCAATGACACATGTACTTGGTGCCTGTAGCATGACTCCTATATCATGTGGACGACGGCGCAACGTGCTGCACACATGTTGCTGAGTTTAATGACACAGGCAGGTGTGTGTACTTACAATTGGTTGCGTCCGTGGTGGCGTGGATTTTGGGCTTCAACAATGAGCAGTGGCAGGACATGTGTGATGGACTCCATGGTGTCACTGTACATGTAACGCTGGCTGCGGGTGAGTTGCTCCCTTTATACTCTCTGTTTCCACCGGTTGGGATGTGGTGGTTTTACCGCCACAGTCACATTGGCACTGTGCAACATCATAATGAGTACGGAGGAAACACAAGCTCCACCGGCCTGGTTGTCCTCCTTCGTCACGGCGGCGGGGTGCTCTGCCTGGCAGTGCCGGCGGGACCGCGGCAGTCTTAGATCTCTACCCCCACCAACATCGTAGTACAGTGGTCCAACCACCAAGAATATGGCAGTCGGTCCACTGCCAGGGTGGTCCACGCACTGCCAAACTCAAAATCAGGACCTTTGTGTATTTCTTGCCATGGAGGATTAACGGTGCCAACAGATCTTGAGATACTATCTGATTGCCTGCCAACACATCAACAAAGATATGGTTGGAGCCATTTCAACCATTTCTAGGTCCTATGACAAAGTTTAATAAAAAAACAATAGGTGGCAGGCTAATGATGACCTGTTCCCCTTGGTCTGGTGGGGGGGGGAGACCCCACAAGGACCCCCACATGCCATAAATTGAATTTTGTTTAGTCTGGCACAAATTTAAAACCAAAGATGGCAGTTCCCCCATTTTTGCACTGGGAAGGGGTGTGTGCTCTCCCTCCCCAAGCCTTACTGATACCCCATTCCCAGAGGCTGGTAACTTTGTAATGGAGAGGGTTACATAGCCACCCCAAGCCTCAAAGTCCCCCTGAGGACCCCATTATTTGGGGCTGATATTTTTTAAAATGGGGAGGGAGACACACAGCCTTCCTGCTTGAGCCACCGAGGACCCAGCCCGTGGCAGCAGTTACAGTGTTCCATGGACCCCAACGCTTGGGATATTGTAGTTCCTTGCCCAGCAGAGTATGGGCATACCCTGTCCATGCTCACCTGGGTATAAAACAGAGCTTTGCTCCCACTGGGTGAAGTGGACAGTAAAATTGCAGCTCTCGCCCTGGCAGAGACAAAGGAGCCAGCACCAAGTATGGTGCTGGCTGAGGAGCCAGCAGGGGCTGTGGGAGACATGGATCTCCACCAACTGCCCTCAACGAGGGAATGGTTGAGGGAGCCCTGTGGGGGCCCATAAGTAAAGAGGCTGGCTCCCGCCACAAATGGAGAATGGTGCCCCCTGTGGGCACCAGGGCACTCCAGTTGTTGCTGGCTTCGCTCAGTCTATGGGGTTGCTTGCAGGGAGCCAGCTGGACTGTGGGGGCCCTTAGTTCCCCTGAAGCCCCAAACAAAAATTTAAAATGTGGGTGTCAGTAGTGAGCACTGGACACTGAAAAATAATTAAAAAAAGAGAATAACTGAATGGTAAATGAGCGGCAGGAGCCATTAATTTAGTGTTCACTGCTCCAGCATGGTGCCCCAATGTGCATTGCGAAAGCCTTTTAGTTTTATTTATTTTATCCAGGTGGTGCCCCTCCAAGGGATAGGGGCACCATCAAACATGTTTTTAATGTTGTGAGGAGCTGCAGGAAGTGCAGCAGCCCCCAGCAACTCTGCCTTCTTGCCAGCCTTTTTATGGCTGGGACCCTATCATGAAAAGGCTGACATAAAGGAAAGTCTTGATAGCACAGCGCTGCTGAACTTGGCTCCCCTGTGGCTGACCACGACTTTCCCCGCAACAAACGCATTGGGAACCCTGATACTAGAGGAGGCGTCAGTCCCTTGGCAGTATGACTGCAAGGATAGTAATCTGGCGGTCAGATCGCCAGGATTGCGGCAGTCAACTGCCACTACGAATTTGGCAGTCCTAGGACGCCAAAGTCGTAATCGGGCCCTAAGTCTTCGGGTTCAGTAAATCCATAACCCCAGAAAAGCGTACCTTATTTTTCTAAGGCACTCTTAGTGGGAGCTCAATGCTCTTCAACTGGAGTGCAGGGCCCTCTTTATGACTACATTTTGCGAGCTGAAGAAATTAGAAAAGAAAGATTTAAGAGATGTTGATTTAAAAAAAAAAGTTAATGACAATCGCATTTTATTAAATATTACATTGTGTGAATTATTGAAATAAACATTTGATTATAGTTATTGGTGATTTTTTCTACAGAGACAAGTCGGCTTTATATATGTTGATATGCTCACCACTTGATAAAGCCAATAGCCTAAGTTTATATTTTAGTGTTGTGAACCTTTTTGAGTTTGTCTTACTAAAAATAACACCCTTTATGTTGTAACATCACATTGGCAGCCTGCTGAGTTAGGTGCTGGGCCTAGCTGCAAGCCAAGCCCTGCTCCCAGCCCCACACAGCACACGGAAAAGGTCTGTGTAGCTTGGGGTGTAGAGCGCTTGCAAGGGGTTGTGCACGGGGCCTGGCTACAGGCCAGGCCCTGTGCCCAACCCAACACCTCTCACAGCAATTGACATTTACTTCATGTTAAAAAAATAGAAACTTACTGAAAAAAAACAAAGGCTAAAGGGATTTTATAGTTAGGAATTGTCATAATATGCTACTTTAAATTAAAAATAAACTTAGACATTTACTGAAACAAGGTTAAATGGACATTACCTGAAAATATCAGTTAAAACATACTGTTTTATACTAACAAAACCACTGAAATTCATCAGTTATAGTTATCTCAAGTAAATATAAATTGTGCACTTCAGTAACTATAACTCACGCCCTTGCCCTGCACTGCTAATGTACTCACATATTCCATCACTCATGACATCTTCTATGACATCATTTATAACAACAATGCACCATATGAAATGCTATCATTGATGTGTGCGCCTGGTGAGGGTGTGAGTTATGGTTAATTGAGATACCATTTACTGGTGAATTTCAGTGGTTATGTTAGTTAAAAAACTGATTTTTCAACTGGCATTTTCACTTAACTATAACACCCCTTAAACCTTTGTTTTTTCAATGAATTTCTAAGATTTATTTTAAATGTAAATTATTATATTACTACAATCACTAACAATAAGAACACTTTCACCTTTGTTTCTTTCAGTGATTACATACACATATACCACCTGATAAATGCCAAATGTATTAGGTATACATATCATGAATAACCAATAGCTTGGTGCAGTTTCTTCATGTGAAGTAATTCAAATTTCATATAAATAGGCAATTTCTATAAAGTCTTTGTCATTATCATTAATGTAAACATATCGCTCAAAGGTCATTATCCAACATGACTTGGTTCCTGAATACTCCTCTGTATTACAAACTATCCTCCAGAAATGTTTTGTGGATGTAACTGATCTGCAAACTGAGGGCCTCATTATGAGTCCGGTGGTCCATGGACCACCATTTCCGCGTTGGTGGTTGGACTGCCGCAACCTTGGCGGTTCGACCTCCACATTATGATGCTGGAGGTCAGACTGTCAACACACCACCGCCAGAGCCAGGATCAGAGATGTGCTGAGTACAACTTGTCTATCCTTCGGCCTTTCCATGGCGGGGACCCTGCCATGGAAAGGCCAGTGAAAAGGCAGGAACCGGGCAGCAGGGGGGCCTTGCACTGTCCATGGCATGGGCAGTGCAGGGGCCCACCTGTCAGCACCCTCGGAATGCTCACTATTTGCTATTGCAGACAGTGCGCATTCCGAGGGTGCTGGGGACACCG
Organism: Pleurodeles waltl; assembly: GCF_031143425.1. Taxonomy (NCBI): domain Eukaryota; kingdom Metazoa; phylum Chordata; class Amphibia; order Caudata; family Salamandridae; genus Pleurodeles; species Pleurodeles waltl. Next base: position 855,748,301 of record NC_090442.1, on the reverse strand, counting down.
TGTGTGTGAAGGCATTGACCTCAGCTCCCTGAGTGCCGAGGCCAATGCCGCCACACTGTTTCCGCCAGCCAACGCAGCGGAAACATCATAATATGGTGGTGGGGAGGCCACCGGCTTGGCAGCCATCTTCCCACCGCCGTATAGGAGTTCTGGTGGTTCGACCGCTAGACTCCTAATTAGGCCCTGAGTCACAAATCAAGATTCCAATGTTCTGGCTGCAACAATCAATTAATCAATCAATCAAAGAAATGTGTGGAGCGTGCTACTCACCCGTGAGGGTCTCAAGGCTCTAAGGGGGGATAGGGGGGCCAGGGAAGGTCACTGGTCGAACAGCCAAGTCTTGAGGTTCTTTCTGAAGACTAGTAGGTCTTTGGTTTTGCGAAGGTCGGTGGGGAGGGAGTTCCAGGTTTTGGGGGTGAGGTAGGAGAAAGACCTGCCTCCTGTGGAGGTGTGCAGGATGCCGGGGACTGTGGCTAGGGCGAGGTCAGCTGATCGGAGGTTGCATGTGAGAGTGTGGAAGTTTACTCTTTCATTGAGGTAGGTTGGGCCGGTGTTGTGGAGGGATTTGTGTGCGTGGATGAGGATCTTGAATGTGATTCTCTTGTCTATGGGGAGCCAGTGTAGGGATTTGAGGTGTGGTGCGATTCGTTCATGTCGGGGGAGGCCAAGGACGAGGCGCGCGGCTGTGTTCTGGATTCTTTGGAGTTTGCGTTTGAGTTTGAGTGTAGTGCCGGCGTAGAGGGCGTTGCCGTAGTCCAGTCTGCTGCTGATGAGTGCGTGGGTGACTGTCTTTCTGGTCTCTGGGGAGATCCATTTGAAGGATTTTTTTAGGGTGCGGAGTGTGTGGAAGCAGGAGGAGGTTAAAGCATTGATTTGCTGTGTCATGGAGAGGGCGGGGTCGAGGATGATGCCGAGGTTGCGTGCATGGGTTGCGGGGCCTAGGGCAGTGGGCCACCAGGAGGCGTCCCATGTGGTTTTGTTGGGGCCGAAGATGATGACTTCAGTTTTGTTTGAGTTGAGCTTGAGATGGTTAGTGGTCATCCAGTTGGCGGTGTCTAGGAGAGCGGCGTGTAGGTTGGTTTTGGCAGTGGTGGGGTTGCAGGTGAGGGATAGAATCAGTTGGGTGTCATCTGCATATGAGAGGATGGTGATTCCGTGTGCTCAGAGACTGTTGGCTAGGGGGATCATGTAGATGTTGAAGAGTGTGGGGCTGAGAGCAGACCCTTGGGGGACTCTGCAGGTGATCTTGGTAGTGTTGGAGTGGAATGGGAGGCGGACTTTCTGGGTTCGGTCGGTGAGGAAGGAGGAGAGACAGTCTAAGGCTTTGTGGCGGATTCCTATATTGTGGAGGCGTGTGCGGAGTGTGTGGTGGCCGACGGTGTCAAAAGCTGCGGAGAGGTCTAGGAGGATGAGTGCAATGGTCTTGCCTTTGTCGACTTTGGTCCTGATGTCGTCAGTGCATGCGATGAGGGCGGTTTCTGTGCTGTGGGTCTTGCGGAACCCAGATTGTGAGGGGTCAAGGGTGTTGGTTTCTTCGAGGAAGTGGGATAGGCAAGTGTTGACTAATTTCTCTGCAACCTTGGCAGGGAACGGGAGGAGGGAGATGGGGCGGTAGTTGGAGAGGATCTCTGGGTCGGCTTGTTTTTTTTTAGGAGAGCGGTCACTTCTGTATGCTTCCAGGGGTCTGGGTAGGTGGCGGAGTCAAAAGAGGAGTTGATTATGTTGTAGAGTATGGGGGCGATGGTAGGGCTAGCTTTGTTGTAGATGCGGTGTGGACAGGGGTCGGAGGGGGAACCGGAGTGGATGGAGTTCATGTTTTTTTCAGTTTCTTCGTATGTGGTAGGGGTCCATGTGGATAGTGTGATGGGGTCTTGATGGGTGGTTGAGTTGGGTGGGAGAGGGGTATGTGTGGTGGGTGTGTGTGATGTGAAGCTGTTGTGGATGTCTAGGATTTTGTGGAGGAAGTGGTTGGAAAGGGCGTCACATAGGGGCTGTGTGTGTGTGGGGTCTATATTGCTGGCTTTGGGTTTGGCAAGTTCGTTGATGATGGTGAAGAGTTCTTTGCTGTTTTGGGAGTTGTTGTCAAGGCGTGTCTTGTAGTGAACTCTTTTAGCGGTGCGTATGAGTTGGTGATGGGTGTGAATGTTGGTTTTGAGTGTGGAGAAGTTGGTTGAGGAGGGTTCTATTCTCCATATTTTCTCAGCTTGGCGGCATTTGCGCTTGGAATCTTGGAGTTCAGGGGTGAACCATGGGGCGTTCTTGATGTTGCGGGTGGTGATGTGTCTTCTGAGGGGTGCTAGTGTGTCTGCGCAGGTAGTGATCCATTTGGAGAGGTTGTGTGCTCCTGCGTTGGGGTTGTTGGTGTGGGGGGGTTATGGGCCAGTTGGGAGTTTAGACGTTCTGTGGGGATCTTGTCCCACATGCGGTAGGGTGTGGTGTGTTGATGGTAGTGTGTGGGGGGTTTGGTGAAGGAGAAGTAGACACAGCGGTGGTCTGTCCAGGGGAGTTCGGTGGTGTGGGTGAAGGCTATGTGTTGGCTTGAGGTGAAGATTGCGTCCAGCGTGTGTCCTGCTGAGTGGGTGGGTGTAGTGACTAGTTGTTTGAGTCCGAGGTTGTTGAGGTTGTCTATGAGGGAGGTAGTGTTGTGGTCTTGTGGGTTTTCTAAGTGAAAGTTGAAATCACCGAGGATGATGTAGTCTGTGGAGGTGAGGGCGTACGGGCTGATGCTGTCTGCGATGGTGTCGCAGAAGGCGGGGCGTGGTCCGGGTGGTCTGTAGACTAGTGTACCTCTGAGGGTGGAGTTGTTGTTGATGTGGATGAGGAAGTGCATGTGTTCAGTGTTGCCGATAGTGTCTCTGTGTAGGATGGCGATGCCTCCGCCTGGCTTGTTTAGGCGGTCTTTGCGTTGGAGTTTGTATCCCATGGGTGGCTATGGCTATGTTGGGTTCTGAGGAGAGGTTGGTCCAGAGTTCCGTGAGGAAGGCGATGTCAGATGAGTGTGTAGTGATGAGGTCCCAGAGTTCTATGGCATGTTTGTGAAGGAAGCGGATGTTGAGTAGCAGGCAGTTCAGATGGTTGTGGTGGGTGGTGTTGGTGTGGTGCGTGAGGGTGTTGTTGCGGGGTGTGTTCTGGTTGTGGGCTGGTGTGGTGCGGGGTTGGTTGGTGGGGGCAACATTGTAACACAATTGCTTAGTATTTATGCCCTGAAATACAAGGACACTTATATTGAATGATTCAAGTGCCTTCCGCCATCTCCAAACAGCATGCGAGCACAAGGAAAGTTGTTGCTGGGTGCTGTCTTGTAGTGCATTCCCCAGAAATGCGACGCTTTTCGCACAGCGGCAGTAACACTCTACTGACTACTCCCAGCTTTTCCAGTAAGCTTTATTGTCCAATGTAAATGTGTAAAATGTTATACTAGTGTGTAAGCGGACAGCTTGGGAAGTTAAAAAGCTCCTCAAAGGGAACAAGTTAACATCTCAGAAAAAATAAATTAGCAAAGCTGTGATTGTAAGGCACTATCCAGCTCCCCCTAGCTGTTACAGACCAGGAAACTCCTGATACCCTCTCTACGTCCTTTTATTCTCCACTCTTCACCTAGCCATACACTTTTCCCTCACTTTCTCATCTCTGTCCTTTACACTTCTTTTCCTACACTATCATTCATTCTCTCCTTCCTCTTCATTCACTCCATGTTTCCTCTCTACTATTTTCTCACCTTAGTCTTTTCTTCTTTCTTTTCTATTCTTCCTTCCTCTCTGTCTCTCAGCTACTGTCTCTCTCTCTCTCTTCTCCTCCTCTTTTGTCTCTCTTCTCTGCTCTTTCATATATATCCTTTTATATATCCCTTCCCCTTTTCTCTTTCATTCATTCGATTACACCCATTTTATTCCACTTTTATGTTTCGTTCTCCACCCCTCATACATCTTCCTCCTCCCTTTGTCTTTTTCTCTATACTCACACTTTTCTCTGTCATACCTTTTTTGTCAAACTTTCAACTCATCAAGCCTTTTTCACTCTTCCCTTTAGGCTCTTTCCTTCCCTTCAGCTCCCTCTTTCTTACATTCAAGCCTCTTTCTTACCCTCACCCCTCTTATTCATCTGTGAGGTTCTCTGTCTCTTACCTTCTCTCTCTTTTATTTCTGAGATTGTCTCTTTTTTCCCGCTTCACTTCCCCGTCTTCGTTTGTTGTTCTTTTCGGTAGTCTCCCTTCTCCCTTCTCCCTGCTCTGTCACTGTTAACATGGGTACAATAAAATCTAGACTATTTATTATTATTGGCCAAATAACGATATTCATTTGAGAACATAGGCCCTCGTCATGACATTGGCGGTAAATCCTGCTTACCGCCCTGGTGACTGCCACCAACATACAGCAACGGTGGTGGATATCCATTCGCCATATTATGACACACACACACCAATCCAACAGAATACTGCCACATAGAAAATCTGCCAGCCCAAAGGTCAGTACTAAAGTGGCAGTACCAACACCCATACCGTTACGCCAACACTCAATGGCGGTAAACTACTGCACACTGGCGAGCTCAGAATGGACAACCAAATACTAAACTACACAACATTGGCCAATACCAAATACACACACCTGACACTCATACACATACCAACACCCACCCACCCACAGCACTCTAAAGCACACACCCACATCACCCACAACCCTTTACGATTACAAATTATTGCCACCAGACTGACATCAAGACCACTGCGACAACTAGACACACACACTCATACATCCCTCACGCACCCCACTTTGCACACCCAACCACAGTACCCAACACCCACACACTTACACACACCACACAACACCCATGTCCCCACAAAGGCACCCCCATTTCACAGATGAGGAGTTGTGGGTCATGGTGGAGGAAATAGTCAGGGTAGAGCAACATCTGTTTGGAGCACAGTTACAGCACATATCCATTGCTAGAAAGATGGAGCTATGGCGGAGAATCATGGACTGGGTGAATGCCGTGGGACAGCATCCACGTACAAGGGACGACATCAGGAAGAGGTGGAATGACCTATGGGGGAAGGTACGTTCCGTGGCAGCAAGGCACCAGCTCGCCATCCAGAGGACTGTTGGTGGACACCCACATCCTTCCCCACAGCTCACAGCATGAGAGGAGCACGTCTTGGCATTACTGTTTCCTGAGGGATTCACTGGAGATGCCGGAGGACTGGACACTGGTGAGTCAACATTTACTACTGATTACCCCCATACCTGCATGCCATCTCACACCCTCACTCCCATCACTCCACTCCATCCCACACACTGCACCTACACATATGACTAACCCCAACGTCAAGCCCTGCATACTATACCAATGCATGGACAGCCCTCCCAGCCCTGCATGGACACCCATCACAATAGCATGCACAGCATAGGTGTAGGAAGTTGGCTCTGTATATACTATCTCAAAGTACAAGATAGTGTGCGGAGTCCAAGGGTTCCCCTTAGAGGTAAGATAGTGGCAAAATTAGATAATTCTAATGCTCTATTTTGTGGTAGTGTGGTTGAGAAGTAGGCTTATCAGAGGGTAGTGTTAAGCATTTGTTATACACACACAGGCTATAAATGAGGAACACACATTCAAAGACTTGACTCCAGGCCAATAGTTTTTAGATAGAAAAATATATTTTCTTAATTTATTTTAGAACCACAAGATTTAAGACATGAAGTAAATATATAAAATGCAAGGTACTCCACACAGATAATTTAGGAACTTTGAATTAGAGCAGTAACATACACAGAAATGTCAATAAGGTATTTTAAAAGTGGACACAGTGCAGTGCAAAAATCAACAGTTCCTGGGGGAGGTAAGTAATGGTTAGTTTTTCAGGTAAGTAAGGCACTTACAAGTTCAAGTTCCTGGGCATAGGCAGCCCACTGTTGGGGGTTCAAGGCAACCCCAAAGTCATCGCACCAGCAACACAGGGCTGGTCAGGTGCAGAGGTCAAAGGAGGGCCCAAAACACAGAGGCACCTATGGAGAACAGGGGTGCTCTGGTTCTAGTCTGCCAACAGGTAAGTACCTGCATCTTCGGAGGGCAGACCAGGGGGGTTTTGTAGAGCACTGGGGGGGGGGACAATTAGGCACAGAAAAACACACCCTCAGAGGCACAGGGGCGGCCGGGTGCAGTGTGCAAAGCAGGCGTCGGGTTTGCAATAGAAATCAATGGAGGGACCCGGGGGTCACTCTAGCGGTGCAGGCAAGGGACAGGGGGGCTGCTCGGGCCAGCCACCGACTGGGCTAGGCAGAGAGTCGCCTGAGGGGCACTCTTGCACTGGAGTTCGGTTCCTTCTGGTCCTGGGGGCTGCGGGTGCAGTGCTTGGTCCAGGCGTCGGGTTCCTTGTTACAGGCACTCGCGGTCAGGGGGAGCCTCTGGATTCTCTCTGCATGCGTCGCAGTAGGGGTCCAGGGGGGTCGTCTCGGGCTACTCACGAGGTCGCAGTTACCTGGGAGTCCTCCCTGTAGTGTTGGTTCTCTGGAGCTCGAGCCAGGGGCGTCAGGTGCAGAGGGTGAAGTCTCACGCTTCTGGCGGGAAGAGTGAAGTCTTTAAAAGTTGCAAGAAAGTTGTTAAGTTGTTGCTGAACAGGGCCGCTGTTCTCTGGAGTTTCTTTGTCCTTCGGGTTTCAGAGCAGTCCTCTGAGGCTTCAGAAGTTGCTGGTCCCTGTCGGATGCGTCGCTGTGCAGTTTTCTTTGAGTCTGGAGACAAGCCGGTAGGGCTGGGGCCAAAGCAGTTGTCGTCTTGGTCGTCTCTGCAGGGTTTTCAGGTCAGCAGTCCTTCTTTGTGGAGGTTGCAGGAATATGATTTCCTGGGTTCTGGGGTGCCCCTAAATACTGAATTTAGGGGTGTGTTTAGATCAGTAGGGCAGTAGCCAATGGCTACTGTCCTGGATGGTGGCTACTCCCTCTTTGTGCCTCCTCCCTGAGGGGAGGGGGCACATCCCTAATCCCACTGGGGGAATCCTCCAAACTTAAAATGGAGGATTTCTAAAGGCAGGAGTCATCTCAGCTCAGGACACCTTAGGGGCTGTCCTGACTGGTGGGTGACTCCACCTTGTTTTTCTCATTATCTCCTCCAGCCTTGCCGACAAAAGTGGGGGTAGTGGCCGGAGGGGCGGGCATCTCCAATGGCTGGGATGCCCTGTGGTACTGTGACAAAAGACATGAGTCTTTGAGGCTCATCGCCAGGTGTAGGAAAGTACCATCTTGCCTGGCGTGTTACTCCCATTTTTACATGTATGTACGTTTCTTTTTTCCTGTCTCACTGGGATCCTGCTAGCCAGGACCCCAGTGCTCATAGTTTGTGGCCTGAATGTGTGTACCTGTGTAGTGACTAACTGTGTCACTGAGGCTCTGCTAACCAGAACCTCAGTGCTTATGCTCTCTCTGCCTTTAAAATTGTCACCATAGGCTAGTGACCATTTTCATCAATTCTAATTGGCACACTGGAAGACCCTTATAATTCCATAGTATATGGTACCTAGGTACCCAGGGTATTGGGATTCCAGGAGATCCCTATGGGCTGCAGAATTTCTTTTGCCACCCATAGGGAGCTCCGACAAATCTTACACAGGATTTACCACTGTAGCCTGAGTGAAATAACGCACACGTTATTTCACAGCCATTTTACACTGCACTTAAGTAACTTATAAGTCACCTATATGTCTAACCTTCCCTTAGTGAAGGCTAGGTGCAAAGTTACTAAGTGTGAGGGCACCCTTGCACTAGCAAAGGTGCCCCCACATAGTTCAATTTCCCCAGACTTTGTGAGTGCGGGGACACCATTACACGCGTGCACTACATATAGGTCAATGCCTATATGTAGCTTCACAATGGTAACTCTTAATTTGGCCATGTAACATGTCTAAGATCATGGAATTGTCCCCCCATGCCAAATCTGGAATTGGGGTGCCAATCCCATGCATCCCCGCGGCTCCACTATGGACCCTGGGTACTGCCAAACCAGCTCTCTGGGGTTTTCTGCAGCTACTGCTCTTGCACCCCACAGACAAGGTTCTGCCCTCCTGGGGTTTGGGTAGCCTAGTCCCAGGAAGGCAGAACAAAGTATTTCCTCTGAGAGAGGGTGTTGCACCCTTTCCCTTTGGAAATAGGTGTTAAGGGCTGGGGAGGAGTAGTCTCTCCCAGCCTCTGGAAATGCTTTGAAGGGCACAGATGGTGACCTCCTTGCATAAGCCAGTCTACACCAGTTCAGGGAACCCCCAGTCCCAGCTCTGACGCAGAACTGGACAAAGGAAAGGGGAGTGACCACTAGCCTGTCCTTCACCACCCCAGGGGTGGTGCCCAGAGCTCCTCCAGTGTGTCGCAGACCTCTGCCATCTTGAATCCAGAGGTTTGAGGACACAATGGAGGCCTCTGAGTGGCCAGTGCCAGCAGGTGATGTCAGAGACCCCTCCTGATAGGTGCTTACCTCACTAGGTGGCCAGTCCTCCTCTGAGGGCTATTTAGGGTCTCTCCTGTGGGCTTTTCCTCAGATAACGACATGCAAGAATTCACCAGAGTTCCTCTGCACCTCTCTCTTTGACTTCTGCCAAGGATCGACTGCTGACTGCTCCAGGGCACCTGCAAAACTGCACCAAAGTAGCAAGAAGACTACCAGCAACATTGTAGCACCTAATTCTGCCGGCTTTCTCGACTGCTTCCTGGTGGTGCATGCTCTGAGGGCTGTCTGCCTTCACCCTGCACTGGAAGCCACAAATAAATCTCCTGTGGGTTGACTGAATCTTCCCCCTGCTCCAGCAGGCACCAAACTTCAGCGCACTGGTACTCTGGGACCCCTCTCATCCTGACGAGCATGGCCCCTGGAACACAGGTCATGGACCCAAGTGACCCATACTGTCCAGTGGTCCAACTGTCCAAATTTGGAGGAGGTAAGTCCTTGCCTCCCCTCTGCAGCCAGTAATCCTGTGCACCACATGAACTGCAGCTGCTAAGGCTTCTCTGCACTTTTGCAAGGAATACTTCATGCACAGCCTAGCCAAGGTCCCCAGCACTCCGTCCTGCATTGCTCAACTCGCTGAGTTGACCTTCGTGGGACCCTCTTTTGTAGTGTTGAGATGACTGCGGTGCTCAGTCTTCTTGAACCCATGTTCAAGGACTTCTACAGGTGCTGCCTTCTTGTGTGTGGGCTCTCTGTATTACTGAGGGCCCCCTCTGTCTCCTCTCCCAAGTGGCGATATCCTAGTTCTTCCTGGGCCCGGGAAGCACCCTTTTTCTTCAACTGCAACCTTTGCAGCTATCAAGGCTTGTTTGTGGTCTTTCTCCAAGGAAACAACTCTGCATCCTCTAGCACTCTGTGTGACATCTTCTGCACAAAGGAGATGTACCTAGCACCTTTCGTTGTTGCAGAATCTTCAGCTTCTTCCATCTGGAGGCAGCCATTTTGCACTTTCATCCGGGGTTTAGTTGGCTCCTGCCCCCCTGGAGACTTTCAAGACTCTTGGACTTGGTCTCCTTCCTTTTCAGGTCCTCAGGTCCAGGAATCCATCTTCAGTGCTTTGCAGTCTGTTGCGGTCTTTGCAGAATCTCCTATCACGAGTTTAGTGTGTTTCTGGGGAAGTAGTAGCACTTTACTCCTACTTTTCATGGTCTTGGGGTGGGGTATCTTGGACACCCATAGTGTTTTCTTACACTCCCTATGACCCTCTACACACTACACTAGCCTAGGGGTCCATTCGTGGTTCGCATTCCACTTTCTTAATATATGGTTTGTATTGCCCCTAGGCCTATTGCATCCTATTGTATTCTACAGTGATTGCACTACTTTCTGACTTCTTTATTTACCTGATTTTGGTTTGCGTGTATATTTTGTGTATTTTACTTACCTCCTAAGGGAGTATATCCTCTGAGATATTTTTGGCATATTGTCACTAAAATAAAGTACCTTTATTTTTAGTAACTCTGAGTATTGTGTTTCTTATGGTATAGTACCTACATGATATAAGTGGTATAGTAGGAGCTTTGCATGTCTCCTAGTTCAGCCTAAGCTGCTCTACTATAGCTACCTCTATCAGCCTAAGCTGCTAGAACACTACTAATCTACTAATAAGAGATAACTGGACCTGGCAGAAGGAGTATGTACCTTCAGGTACCCACTATGAGCCAGGCCAGCCTCCTACATTGGTGGTGCAGTGGTGGGATAAGTACTTGTAACTGCTTTACCACTTTGTCATTGGTGATTTTCATAAGAAAAACATATTCCAAATACTTAAAAGTATACACAGTTAACTTAAACAGTCTAACTCTCTTTCTAAAAACTTTCTAAAAATGTTCTAAAAGGTTTTGAAAAGTTTGAAAAAGTTTTTCTCTTTTCCAAACTTTTTTCCCTCGATCCTAAATTCTTTCTTGCAACTATGTCTGTAGTAGAGGCCACTCCCAAAGTTGTCCAGGCAACATATGGCAGTTTAAACTTTAAAAGTTTGAGGGGTCTCTGCATAGAAAGAAGTTTAAGTATTGGTAAGAACCCTACCAAAGATCTTCTCCTTAGCCTTCTCCTAGAAAGTGACCAGAACCTGTCTGGTACATCCCAGGAACAGGAGGTAGAGAAGGAGGTAAAAAATGTGCAATTACGACCGTGGCGGAAACCGCCAACAAAGACAGCCACTTTAACACTCTGACCGCCACGGCGGTACAAACAAACAGCGTGGCGGTCACCGCCAACAGACAGGCGGGAGACAATGTACCGCCCACACTATTATGACAGGCCAATCCGCCACCTTTCCGGGGCGGATTCACAGCGGATAAAAACACAGCAGAAACAGGAATCCCGAAGGGAAAATGCTCACCTATACACACCCCACGAGGAACGAGGACGCCATGGACCCGGAACTCCAAATTCTACCTGCAATAGTCTTCCTGCTCCTCTACCAGGAGCACGAACGCCGGCGGCGAAGACCACAGTGAGTACTGCACCTATGACACAGGGGAGGCAAAAAACAGGGACACACACACGCAACACCCCCACCCTCACCCACTACAACACACACACTAATGCATATCAATACATCACGGTTACACCCTGCAAGACCCCCCGGAAGAATGCAAAGACAATAGAAAATGAGTTTAACCATTGTAATATATTAAAAGCAAGTAGGCAGAAATATATATATATACACCATGTACATAATATATACCAAGCATAGTAGTCCAGGTAGTGCTCTAAGAAAGTCAGTGGAACACTGGGACCACACGGTATGGGCGAGGCCCACACAAGATCCCCGACCATGATGGAGAGAACACTGCAGGGGCATCATAGAGCAACTAAACAGGCCCCTCAGGGGGAGGGAAAGGGGGGGCTCCTTAGCCGGTTGAGTGCACAACGCCAAATCCACGAGGGGGCCACATGCCCACTGTTTCATCCTGGGAGTGTAAAGCCACAGTCTCTCAAGTCTCTACAGTGGGTTGGTTGCCCACTGTGCAATCCTGGGGAATGCAAAGCCACAGTCTCTCAAGTCTATACAGTGGGTGGGTTGCCCACTGCCATATCCTGGGGAGTGCAAAGCCACAGTCTCTCAAGTCTCTACAGTGGGTGGGTTGCCCACTGTTCAATCCTGGGGAGTGCAAAGCCACAGTCTCTCAAGTCTCTACAATGGGTGGGTTGCCCACTGTTCAATCCTGGGGAGTGCAAAGCCACAGTCTCTCAAGTCTCTACAGTGGGTGGGTTGCCCACTGCCATATCCTGGGGAGTGCAAAGCCACAGTCTCACAAGTGGATAACAGACTCCACTGGTTCTGGAGGGGGCATGGTGCCCAGAGTGCTTCATCCTGCTAAGGACAGAGTTAGTGGATGACAGTCTCCACTGGTTCTGGAGGGGGCATGGTGCCCAGAGTGCTTCATCCTGCTAAGGACAGAGGTAGTGGATACTTTTCTCCACTGGTTCTGGAGGGGGCATGGTGCCCAGAGTGCTTCATCCTGCCAAGGATTGGGGTAGTGGATGCTTTTCTCCACTGGTTCTGGAGGGGGCATGGTGCCCAGAGTGCTTCATCCTGCCAAGGATTGGGGGAGTGGATGCTTTTCTCCACTGGTTCTGGAGGGGGCATGGTGCCCAGAGTGCTTCATCCTGCCAAGGATTGGTGGAGTGGATGCTTTTCTCCACTGGTTCTGGAGGGGGCATGGTGCCCAGAGTGCATCATTCACCCCGTGACGGACTCAGTTGCGTCAGTGCCCTTGCCACTCATGGGTCAGCGGTGCTTGAGATGGCGGTGCCTTGTTCAGCGGTGCTTGAGATGGGGGTGCCCTGTTCAGCGGTGCTTGAGACGGCGGTGCCCTGTTCAGCGGTGCTTGAGATGGCGGTGTCCTGTGCAGCGGTGCTTGAGACGGCGGTGCCCTGTTCAGCGGTGCTTGAGATGGCGGTGCCCTGTGCAGCGGTGCTTGAGATGACGGTGCCCTGTTCAGCGGTGCTTGAAATGGCGGTGCCCTGTGCAGCGGTGCCCTGTTCAGCGGTGCTTGAGTTGGCGGTGCCCTGTTCAGCAGTGCTTGAGATGGCAGTGCCCTGTGCAGCTGTGCTTGAGACGGCTGTGCCCTGTGCAGCGGTGCCCTGTGCAGCGGTGCTTGAGTTGGTGGTGCCCTGTTCAGCGGTGCTTGAGACAGCGGTGCCCTGTTCAGCGGTGCTTGAGACGGCAGTGCCCTGTTCAGCGGTGCTTGAGACGGCGGTGCCCTGTTCAGCGGTGCTTGAGTTGGCGGTGCCCTGTTCAGCGGTGCTTGAGATGGCGGTCTCCATTGCAGGGTCTCAGCTTCTGGCGGTCCTTCATGGCCCATCGGGGCTTTTGCTGGCGGTCCTTCATGGCGCAGCTGGGCTTTTGCTGGTGGTCCTTCATGGCCCAGCGGGGCTTTTGCTGGCGGTCTTTCATGGCCCAGCGGGGCTAGTGCTGGCGGTGGCCTCCTGGGCAGGTGGGCTGGTGCTGGCAGTGGCCTCCTGGGCAGGTGGGCTGGTGCTGGCGGTGGCCTCCTGGGCAGCTGGGCTGGTGCTGGCGGTGGCCTCCTGGGCAGGTGGGCTGGTGCTGGCGGTGGACTCCTGGGCAGGTGGGCTGGTGCTGGTGGGCCCCTCCTGGACAGGTGGGCTAGTGCTGGCGGTCCTGTCCTGGGCAGCTGGGCTTGTGCTGGAGGTGGGCTCCTGGGCATCGGGGATGATGGCGGTCTTCTCCGGTGTGCTGCTCTTCCCAGACTTGCCTGGTTTCTTGTGGCCCTTCCCCACATTGGAAGGTGTCACAGCTGACTCCACACTCCCACCGGGACCCCTGGCAGCGGCTTTGGTGGCTGGATTCTTCCCCCTCTCCCGCCGGGCACTGGCCAACTTATGATGCTTCACAGGTGGGGTACTGTCTGTGCTGTGGCTCCGTGCCACACTGGCTGCCCTGGTGGCCGGTGCACTCCAGATTCCGGTGACTACAGGCACCACTGGTCCCGGAGATGTTGTGGCTGAGGTGCTAGTTCGGGACCTAGGAGACAGACGGGGTGGGGGAGGTGTGGGAAAGAGGTTAAGAGTGGACAGGAAGAGTTTTTTGGAGACACTGGGACGGGTAGCTGGAGGGGGTTTGGGAGTGGAGGAAGAGGTGGTGGTTGTAGGAGGTGTACGTTTGGTAACTTTGGGTGAAGGTGCATGCGCTGGAGGCTGTCGTGAGGTGGATGGCTGTTGGGTGGGTGTGTGCCTGCGTTTGTGTATCTTGGGAGGGGGCGTCACATACACACTGGAAGAGGACACATGGGACGTGTGAATGGTAGTGGGGGTGGTGACTGCACGTGAGCGGGGTGTGGTGGTGGGTGTGCTGGAGAGGAACGAAGTGGCTGTAGAGGTAGTGCATGCAGGTGTGAGTGTAGACGAGACTGGGAGGGAGGAGGGAGACGAGGAGGAGGGGGACACAGTGGAGGCAGTGGATGTTGGTGTGTCTGCATGTGTGTGATGCTTGCCTGAGTGCCTGTGGGATGTGTGGTGCTTATGTTTGCCAGAGCTTCCCTTGTGTGTTGACGTGTGTGCATGCTGGTCTGTAGGTGTGCTTGGGATAGGCTGAGGTACAGGGGATTGGGTCTGGGTGGAGGAAGTTGGAGGGGGGAGGCTAGAGACGGGGACAATGGCTGCCATCAGTGCTGAGGCCAGAGTCTGAAAAGCTCGCTGAAGGGCCGCCTGACCAGAATGAATGCCCTCCAGGAATGCATTTTTTTGTTGCAACTGCCTCTCTACACCCTGGCTGGCATTCAAAATGGTAGACTGCCCAACAGTGAGGGACCTGAGGATGTCAATGGCCTCCTCACTGAGGGCAGCAGGGGTGACTGGGGCAGGGCCTGAGGTGCCTGGGGCGAAGGTGATGCCCACCCTCCTGGGTGAGCGGGCACGGGGCAAAGGCTGAGGGGCTGCAGTTTAAGTATGGACAGGGTGACAAAGTGGGACAGTAGGATGACAATCAGGGTGGTCTCATTTCTTGGCGGGGGTCTTGGCATCGTGCTTTGTCTTTGTCCTGGATCTCAGGGACCGTTTGCGGGGTGGTTCTCCCTCTGCAGGGGGTGGGGTGCTGGTGTGGTGGTCCTGTGGCGGGGCATCCTGTCCACTTGCGCCAGCGGAGGTGATGGGCAGTTCATCGTCCATGCTAGTGTCAGGGGCCCATTTGTAGTGCCACAGTGTCCCTCCTGGTGTTGAGTACTTCCTTCAGCACCCCTACGATGGTGCCCGGGGTGGAGCTGATGGTTCTGAGTTCCTCCCTGAAGCCCATATACTGTTCCTCCTGCAGGCGCTGGGTCTCCTGAAACTTGGCCAGCACCGTTGCCATCGTCTCCTGGGAGTGGTGGTAGGCTCCCATGATGGAGGAGAGGGCCTCGTGGAGAGTGGGGTCCCTTGGCCTGTCTGCCCCCTGTCACACAGCAGCCCTCCCAATTCCCCTGTGTTCCTGGGCCTCCCTCCCCTGGACCGTGTGCCCACTGCCACTGCTCCCAGGTCCCTGTTGTTGTTGGGGTGGTGGGTTATCCTGGGTTCCCTGTAGTGGTGGACACACAGCTGATTGACGTGTCCTGGGGACGGAGGTATGGGCCCGCTGGGTGATTACTGTGCTGGTGTTTTCAGAGGGGGGAAGGTCTGTGGTGGCCTGTGACTGGGTGAGGGGAACCGACTGTCCCGAGGTCCCCGATGGGCCGAGCTGGTCATCTAGATCCAGTTGGACAGAGCTGCTGTCATCACTGTGGGCCACTTCTGTTGGTGGTGTGGACCCTCCTGTCCGGTAACATTGGGTAGGCATCCTACAGGGGTATAAAAGGATGTTTATTACACCTGTGTGTGTCATGGTGTGCAATGGGTGGGTGACCGTGTACCCCAGTGCTTGCATTCCTGTGTGGGACCTTGTCTGATGATGGTTTGGGGGTTGTATGGGTATGTGCAGTGGGCATGCTTTAGTGATGGGTGTCCATGCTTTGTTGTTGCATGCAGGGCTTGGTGTTGGGATGGGTGGTTTGTGATGTTGCGACATATGTGAGGGGTTGGGGTGCTGGGGGTGAGGGTGAGGGTATGTGCTGGCATGCAGGTAGGGTGGGAGATGTAATAATTAAGATTTGTCTTACCAGAGTCCATTCCTCCATCTACTCCTGCGAGGCCCTCAGGATGCAGAATCACCAAGACCTGCTCCTCCCATGTTGTTAGTTGTGGGGGAGGAAGTGGGGGTCCGCCGCCAGTCCGCTGAACCACCTGATGGTGTCTTGAGACCACGGAACGCACCTTCCCCTGTAGGTCGTTCCACCTCTTCCTGATGTCCTCCCGATTTCTTGGGTGCTGTCCCACTGCGTTGACCCTGTCCACTATTCTTCGCCATAGCTCCATCTTCCATGCTCTTGAGGTGTGCTGCACCTGTGATCCGAATAGCTGTGGCTCTACCCGGACGATTTCCTCCACCATGACCCTGAGCTCCTCCCCCGAGAACCTGGGGTGTCTTTGCCATGCCATGGGGTGGTATAGGTGATGTGTGGGGTGGAGTGTGTGGTGATAAGTGTGCTGATATGTAGTGGTGTGTTGTGTGAGGTGCGTGGAAGTTCTGTGGGTGATGGTGTTGTGTGCCTGTAGATGCTGTTGTTCTTGCTGGTGCTGTCTCTCTCTGGCCTTCTTTCATAATTTTTTGTCATAGGGGTTTGTGGGTGATGAGGGTGTGTGTTTTATATTGTAATGGATGTGTGGAAGTGGTGTGTGTATGTGTATCAGGTGTGTGTATTTGGAATTGTCCAGTGTGGCTGTGTTTTGTAAGAGTGTGTGCATTTTGAGTGCGGCGGTGTGTACTGCCAATGGAATACCGCGATTGAAAGACCGCCGCGTGGATTTGTGTGTCGTGATAGTGTGGGCGTTTTTCTGTTGGCGTGACGGTGGAGGTTTTGTTTTCGCCAGTTTATCACTGACCTTTGGTGTGGCGGACTTGTGTGGGTGTCTGAATTTTGGTGGATTCCGAAATGTGTGTCATAATAGCTGTGGCAGAATTCCGCAGCCGCCGCGGTGTGTTGGCGGTCTTCTACACGGCAGTAAGCGGCTTTTACCGCCAATGTTGTAATGAGGGCCAGAGTCTCTAGATGTAGAGAGGGAAAGCCAGAAGTTGGGGTTAGTTCTCCATGGTGGCAGCAGCAGTGTTCTTGATAGTCATCCTGTAAGAGAAACAGATTCAAGAAACCTGCACAATATTGTCCCCCATTACAAGGAGGGGGGTGACATAAACAAGTGGTTTGCTACACTTGAGAGGGCCTGTATGGTACAGTTGGTCCCTCAAATGGAGTGGGCTGCTATCTTGTGGCTATCTTTCACTGGCAAGGGTAGGGATAGGCTCCTTACTGTCAGAGAGAATGATGCCAACAACTACAAAGTTTTGAAAGATGCACTCATAGATGGATTTGGCTTAACCACTGAACAAAACAGGATAAAGTTCAGAGATACCAGAAAAGAGTCCTCTCAAGACTGGACAGACTTTGGTGGTCATTCTGACCTCGGCGGTAAAAGGCGCCTACCGCCGGTCAGAAATCCTCCATAATCCCGCCGCGGTCGCGGAAACCCGCCACGGTCATTCTGACCCGCAGAAGGCAAACCTCCGAAAATCCGACCGCCACAACAGACCGCCAGACCAGCGGTCGGCGGAAAGGTGGAGGTGACCAAACCTCCACCGCCACGCCAACAGAAATACGCCCATGCCATTACGACCCACGAATCCACGCGGCGGTCATTCAAACGCGGTATTCCATTGGCGGGACACACCGGCGCGGTCAGAATACACACAAACGAACAAAACTCACCCACATTGGACGATTTGAATCCCACACACCTGATACACATACACACACCACTCCCACACACACAATACAATATAAAACACCCACCCACATCACCCACAAACCCCTACGCTTAAAAATTCGTAAAGAAGACAAGAGCGAGACACCAGCATCCAAAACATAACAGCCACAGCCACTCAACACCATCACCCACACACTATCCACACACAAAACAACACACACCACCACACCCAACTCACTTAAATACACATACTCCACCCCACACATCATACACACCACCCCATGGCACCCCAAAGACAACCCCGCTTCACAGACGAAGAACTCAGGGTTATGGTGGAGGAAATCGTTCGTGTAGAGCCGCAGCTGTTCGGCACACAGATACAATACACCAGCATTGCCCGGAGGACGGAGCTATGGCAGAGGATTGTCGACAGGGTGAACGCAGTGGGACAGCACCCCAGAAATCGGGAAGACATCAGGAAGCGATGGAACGACCTACGGGGGAAGGTGCGTTCCATGGTATCCAGGCACAACATCGCCGTGCAGAAGACTGGCGGAGGACCCCCACCTCAACCCCCACAATTCTCATCATGGGAGGAGGAAGTCTTGAACATCCTGCATCCTGACGGCCTCGCAGGAGTCGGCGGAGGAATGGATACTGGTAAGTTGAAGCTTCAATACTGCTTCCCCCCCATCTGCATGCCAAATCAGACCCCAACCCTCACCCCCATCCTCGAACCCCACCCTCACCCCCACCCCCATCCTCACCCCCACCCTCACCCCCACCACCATCCTCACCCCACCACCATCCTCACCCCCACCACCATCCTCACCCCCACCCCCAGCACACCTATTCCCCGCCAATGTCTCACCATCACAACCCACACATCCCAAAACCTAGGCCTGCATGCGTCCACTAAGCATGGACACCCATCACCAAAGCATGCCCAATGCATATACACATCCCCCCCACAAGCCACCCTCACCAAAGCCCCCACACACGAATGCCAGCACTTGGGGACACGGGAACCCACAGATACACCCATATGCCACACATTGAAACTATAACCATACCTCTATACCCCTGCAGGACCCGACCGTCAACACACCGCGGCGGAGGGGCCAGAATTATCCACACCCCCCACCCAAGAGGCCGTCAGCGATGACAGCAGCTCTGTCGATCTGGACACCGATGACCAGCCCGGACCATCGGGGACCTCTGGACAGTCGGTTCCCCTCACACAGGCACAGGCCACTATAGACCCTAACCCCTCTGGGAACACCAGCACAGCTCCCACCCAGCGGGCCCATGCCTCTGTCTCCAGGGCGCGTCAATCTGCGGTGTGTCTACCACTACAGGGCACCCAGGATAACCCACCACCCCAACAACAACAGGGACCTGGGGGCAGTGGTAGTGGGCACACCGGCCAGGGGACAGAGGCCCAGGGAAACAGGGCAACTCGGCGGGCAGCTGTGCGACAGGGGGGGGAGGAGAGGCCCAGGGAACCCACTCTCCACGAGGTCCTCACCACCATCATGGGAGCATACAACCGCTCCCAGGAGACGATGGCGACGGTACTGGCCCGGTTCCAGGAGATCCAGGTGCTGCAGGAGGAACACTATCGGGGGTACAGGGAGGACATCAGAGCCATCAACACCACCCTGGTTACCATGGTAGGGCTGCTGCAGGACCTCGTAAACAGCAGGGCGGACACTGAACAACACCCAAGGGCCCCTGCCACTAGCCTGGACCAAGAACAGCCATCCACCTCCGCCGGCGCTAGTGGACAGGAGGCCCCCGCACAGCAGCAGCCCACCAGACCCCCACCTCCTGCAGGAGAAGAACCACCCCGCAAGAGGGCCCTGAGATCTCGCAAGACAGAGTAGGATGTCAAGACCCCCGCCAGCAATGGATACCACCTGATGTCATCCCACTGTCCCACATTGTCACCCTGTCCATCCTCGAACTGCCCATGCTCCATCTCTCCACAGGCCTCTGGACAATGCACCTGTGTGACTGTTACTCTGGACTCTGCCATGGACATTCCTTCACCATAGCCCCCACCCACTTGAAACCACCCATCCCATTTTGAGCACTTCAATAAACACCTATTTTGCACCAAAATATCAGGAGTCTGGCTGTGATTTCAATAGATTGTAATTGACATGACAGTGCAAATATGTCCTTGTACATGGTGAAGTCAACAAACAGCTGCCACAAAGCTGTAGTCCATGGGGAAACGAAGCACAGGACTCGTAGTGGGGACCCCAGATCTGAAATAGGGAGGGAAAAGCCAAAACTCAGTCATCATACACTGGGGCAAATAGACAGGCAGCAGAGATGCTGCAGAGTAGTTAACATTTACTAAATTATCTTTGAAATGTTACCTGTGTCCTATTGGAAGTACTGTTCAATGATTCTGTCCCTGTTGTCTGTTTCAGCCCCGTCGTCTTCCTCCTCGTCACTCTCCTCAGGTTCCACCGCTGCCACAACACCACCGTCTCGACCATCCTCCTGCAGGAAAGGCACCTGGCGGCGCAAAGCCAGGTTGTGAAGCATGCAGCAGGCCACGATGATGTGACACACCTTCTTAGGTGAGTACATTAGGGATCCACCGGTCATATGCAGGCAGCGAAACCTGGCCTTTAGGAGGCCAAAGGTGCGTTCGATCACCCTCCTAGTACGCCCATGGGCCTCATTGTACCGTTCCTCTGCCCTGGTCCGGGGATTCCTTACTGGGGTCAGTAGCCACGACAGGTTGGGGTACCCAGAGTCCCCCACTAGCCATACACGGTGTCTCTGTAGCTGTTCCATCACGTAAGGGATGCTGCTATTCCTCAGGATGTAGGCGTCATGCACTGACCCTGGGAATTTGGCATTTACATGCAAGATGTACTGGTCAGCCAAACACACCACCTGGATGTTCATTGAATGGTAACTTTTTCTGTTCCTGTACACCTGCTCCCTGTCTCTTGGGGGAACCAAAGCCACATGGGTCCCATCAATGGCACCAATTACGTTGGGAATATGTCCAAGGGCGTAGAAATCACCCTTCACTGTAGCCAATTCGCCCACCTCAGGGAAAATGATGTAGTTCCTCACGGATTTCATCAGGGCAGACAACACTCTGGATAACACCTTTGAAAACATGGGCTGAGACATCCCGGAAGCAATTCCCACGGTTGTCTGAAATGACCCACTTGCCAAGAAATGTAGTACTGACATGACCTGCACCAGAGGGGGAATCCCTGTGGGTTGGCGGATGGGGGACATCAGGTCGGGCTCCAGCCGGGCACACAGTTCATGGATAGTGGCACGGTTAAGACGGTAGGTCAGGATAATGTGGCGTTCTTCCATTGTCGACAGGTCCACCAGCGGTCGGTACACGGGAGGATTCATCCGTCTCCTCGCCCAACCCAGCGGACGGTGCCTAGGAAGGACAACATGGAGCACACAGTCAGGCAACCCACAGGTACGTACTCACAGCTAGCACAGTATACGATTCTCTATGCAGTGAATGGCGTGTCTGAGTGGCTATGCAAGGCCTAGGCCTGTGTGACGCAGTTGAAATTGAGCCATGTGGGCCCTGGAAATGGCGGCTGCCTGACCTGTGAAGTGTGACAATGGGATGTGAGGTCAATGCGCTGGCGTGGCACACCGCGGCGGGCGGCGGGCGAAGACCGCGGCGCGAAGCCGCATTGGTTAACATTGAAGCCTATGGGTTTCAGGAGCCAATGGCGAAGGGCGCCGGCGGTGGCGGGACGCACCGCCGCGGTACGCACCGCCGCGGACGTGACCGCCATTTTCTATCTACTTATCCACTTGCGACTTGAACTTTCACAGGAGAGGACCTATACTGCAAGTGTTGCTGTGACCTCGGTCTGGAAGGGACAATGGCTGCTGCGACTGGGGAAAGGGCCCCTGCCTTCACTGGAGAGGAGTTGGAGAAACTTGTGGATGGGGTCCTCCCCCAGTATGCGCTACTCTACGGTCCTCCAGACCAACAAGTGAGTTTAATTCAATCTGGATTTGGGGCCACTGGCTGGCTTGGGGGCCTGGCGGGGATGGGGGGCATGTTGGGGCTGGCGGGGGGCCTGGCGGGGATGGGGGGCATGTTGGGCCTGGCGGGGGGCCTGGCGGGGATGGGGGGCATGTTGGGCATGGCGGGGGGCCTGGCGGGGGGCCTGGCGGGGATGGGGGGCATGTTGGGCATGGCGGGGGGCCTGGCGGGGATGGGGGGCATGTTGGGCATGGCGGGGGGCCTGGCGGGGGGCCTGGCGGGGATGGGGGGCATGTTGGGCCTGGCAGGGGGCCTGGCGGGGATGGGGGGCATGTTGGGCATGGCGGGGGCCTGGCGGGGGGCCTGGCGGGGATGGGGGGCATGTTGGGCCTGGCGGGGGGCCTGGCGGGGATGGGGGGCATGTTGGGCATGGCGGGGGGCCTGGCGGGGGGCCTGGCGGGGATGGGGGGCATGTTGGGCATGGCGGGGGGCCTGGCGGGGGGCCTGGCGGGGATGGGGGGCATGTTGGGCATGGCGGGGGGCCTGGCGGGGGGCCTGGCGGGGATGGGGGGCGTTGGGCCACTGGAAAGGAAAATGCTGAGTAACTTGAACGTGGTATTTCTCCCTCCCTGTACGTGTCACATAGGTCCGCGCCCATGAGAAGATCGGGATTTGGCGTGCCATCGCCAAGGAAGTCCGGGCCCTGGGGGTCCACCATCGACGGGGCACCCACTGCCGCAAGAGGTGGGAGGACATCCGCCGCGGGACCAAGAAGACCGCCGAGTCTCTGCTGGGGATGGCCTCCCAACGTAGGCGGGGTGCCTGCCGTCAACTGAGCCCCCTGATGTTCCGGATCCTGGCGGTGGCCTACCCTGATTTGGATGGGCGCGTGAGGGCAGCACAGCAGACACAAGGGGGTGAGTCCAAGCATTATCTACTCTGTTGTCGCGCAGTGGAGGTGTCTGGGTGGGGGAGGAGGGCTGTGGGTCCCCCTAGGCCAGGGCGATATCTGTAGGCTGGGCACCCCCGTAAGCCCCTGTGTCCCCAGCCACCACCCTCAGTAGTTTGTCAGTACAGCCATCCCTGGGCCGTGTCATCCATGGGTGCAGTTGTCAACTCTAGGCGTGTAGGGCATGTTCCACGGAATGCGTAGCGGACCCCAAGTGCGCAACTTAGTGCAGGGGGCATCTGTGTCTGTCATGTCCGCTAACTGTACCGGAGATCCATGTAATCAATATCCCTTTATTTCTCTCTCCCCCCCCCTTTTTGTTTGTCTTTCTGTGCTTGTGTGCATCAGCATCATCAGGCGGAGGAGAAGTGGCATCGGGGCAGGAGGGAGCTGCATCTCACATGGCCCAGGAGGGCCATGCCACAGAGTCAGACTGGACCAGTGAGACGGAGGGCGAGGGGAGCTCCACGACGGGGACGACTGGAGCCTGCAGCGACACGGACACGTCCTCGGAAGGGGGCTCCCTTGCGGGGGTGGCACCATCCGTGCCCCCGCCATTACAGGTACAGCCGCCACCCAGCGCACCATCTCCGCACTCCCAGCAGCCCCTCCGCGTTCGCCCCGTGCCCGCTCTGCCAGGAAGCCGGGCATCTCCTTCGCCCCAGGCACCTCAGGCCCTGCCCCTGTTACCCCCGCTGCCCTCAGTGAGGAGGTCATTGACCTCCTCCGAACGCTCATTGTTGGGCAGACTACCCTTTTGAATGCCATCCAGGGGGTGGAGAGGGAGGTTCATCGCAGCAATGCGTACCTGGAGGGCATTCATTCGGGTCAGGCTGCCCATCAGCGATCGTTCCAGGCTCTGGCCTCAGCACTGACGGCAGCCATTGTCCCTGTCTCCTGCCTGCCTCTACTAACTCCCTCCTCCCAGTCTCCTGTTCCTCTGCCTGTCCCACCCACACCATCAGACCAGCCTGCACACACCTCAACACCCAAGAGAAGCTCATCCAAACATAAGCACCACAGATCACGCAGACATTCACACACGCAACATTCCGATGCAGACATGCCAACAGTCACTACCACCTCTGTGACCCCCACCTCCTCGTCTCCCTCCTCCCTCCCTGTGACGTCTACACTCACACCTCCATTCACCTCACCATCAGCCAGTGTTTCCATCACCAGCACACCCTCCACTCCAGTCCGCACACGTGCAGTCACCACCCCCACTGCCATTTACACGTCCCCTGTGTCCTCTCCCACTGTGTCTGTCACCCCCTCTTCCACACCACACAAACGCAGCCACCCACCCACCCAACAGCCATCCACCTCACGACAGCCTATCCCTCCTGCACCTGCACCCAAAGACAGCAAACGTGACTCACCTACAACCACATCCTCTCCCTCCACTCCCATTCCCACTGTACCTACCACTCTCCATTGTCCCAAGAAGCTCTTCCTCGCCACTACTAACTTCTTTCCTGACCCTGAGCCCCCCCCTCCTTCTCGTCGGGGTAAGAAGAGCACCTCAGCCACCACCAGCCCTGCAGCCCCCTTGACAAGGGTGCAGGGGTATTGGAGCCCGCCAGCCCGCATGTCTGGATCTTCGCCCAGCAGCAAGGGGACAGCCAGCCCACCCCCTGGGAAGAGGAGCAGAAGGCGGAAGGGGCGCCGCAGGAGCCCGCCTTCTACATCACCCCCGGACACCACCCAGAGACAGTCACCAGCCACAGCTCCAAAGGGAGGAAAGGGCCACAGTCCCACGACTAAGGAGGGCAAGGGCAGCAAGTTGGAGAGGTCAGGCAGCAGGCCTGCTGCCCAGGAGGAGCCCACAACCCCCATAGCCGCTGCCCCGGGAGGAACCGGCACAGCTGCCCCGGGAGAGCCCACCAGCCCCATAGCCGCTGCCCAGGGAGGACCCAGCCCAGCTGGCCAGGAGGGCCCCACCACCCACAGCCCAGGTGGGCAGTGAAGGAGCACCATCCCCGCTGCCCAGGAGGGCACCACCAGGCATTTAGCAGTTGGCCATAGACCGTCCGCCGTCTCAAGAACCGCTGAACTGGGCCCTTCAAGGCAAGAACCGCTGAACTGGGCCCCGCCGTCTCAAGAACCGCTGAACTGTGCCCTTCAAGGCAAGAACCGCTGAACTGGGCCCTTCAAGGCAAGAACCGCTGAACTGGGCCCCGCCGTCTCAAGAACCGCTGAACTGGGCCCTTCAAGGCAAGAACCGCTGAACTGGGCCCCGCCGTCTCAAGAACCGCTGAACTGGGCCCCGCCGTCTCAAGAACCGCTGAACTGGGCCCTTCAAGGCAAGAACCGCTGAACTGGGCCCCGCCGTCTCAAGAACCGCTGAACTGGGCCCTTCAAGGCAAGAACCGCTGAACTGGGCCCTTCAAGGCAAGAACCGCTGAACTGGGCCCCGCCGTCTCAAGAACCGCTGAACTGGGCCCTTCAAGGCAAGAACCGCTGAACTGGGCCCCGCCGTCTCAAGAACCGCTGAACTGGGCCCCGCCGTCTCAAGAACCGCTGAACTGGGCCCTTCAAGGCAAGAACCGCTGAACTGGGCCCCGCCGTCTCAAGAACCGCTGAACTGGGCCCTTCAAGGCAAGAACCGCTGAACTGGGCCCTTCAAGGCAAGAACCGCTGAACTGGGCCCCGCCGTCTCAAGAACCGCTGAACTGGGCCCTTCAAGGCAAGAACCGCTGAACTGGGCCCCGCCGTCTCAAGAACCGCTGAACTGGGCCCTTCAAGGCAAGAACCGCTGAACTGGGCCCTTCAAGGCAAGAACCGCTGAACTGGGCCCCGCCGTCTCAAGAACCGCTGAACTGGGCCCGCCGTCTCAAGAACCGCTGAACTGGGCCCTTCAAGGCAAGAACCGCTGAACTGGGCCCTTCAAGGCAAGAACCGCTGAACTAGGCCCCGCCGTCTCAAGAACCGCTGAACTGGGCCCTTCAAGGCAAGAACCGCTGAACTGGGCCCCGCCGTCTCAAGAACCGCTGAACTGGGCCCCGCCGTCTCAAGAACCGCTGAACTGGGCCCTTCAAGGCAAGAACCGCTGAACTGGGCCCCGCCGTCTCAAGAACCGCTGAACTGGGCCCTTCAAGGCAAGAACCGCTGAACTGGGCCCTTCAAGGCAAGAACCGCTGAACTGGGCCCCGCCGTCTCAAGAACCGCTGAACTGGGCCCTTCAAGGCAAGAACCGCTGAACTGGGCCCGCCGTCTCAAGAACCGCTGAACTGGGCCCCACCGTCTCAAGAACCGCTGAACTGGGCCCTTCAAGGCAAGAACCGCTGAACTGGGCCCCGCCGTCTCAAGAACCGCTGAACTGGGCCCCGCCGTCTCAAGAACCGCTGAACTGGGCCCTTCAAGGCAAGAACCGCTGAACTGGGCCCTTCAAGGCAAGAACCGCTGAACTGGGCCCTTCAAGGCAAGAACCGCTGAACTGGGCCCCGCCGTCTCAAGAACCGCTGAACTGGGCCCCGCCGTCTCAAGAACCGCTGAACTGGGCCCCGCCGTCTCAAGAACCGCTGAACTGGGCCCTTCAGGGCAAGAACCGCTGGCCCTTTGGCAGACGTGGCAGGGCAGGATCTATCTCGGGCAGGGCTGCAGGATGTCCTCTGGCCAACTTGCCTCCTCCAGTGGCAGTGGGGTCTGTTATGGACTGTATGGACTGTGGCTTTGCTCTCCCCAGGATGGCCCAGTGGGCAGGCCACCCACTGTATGGACTGTTTGGACTGTGGCTTTGCTCTCCCCAGGATGGCCCAGTGGGCAGGCCACCCACTGTATGGACTGTATGGACTGTGGCTTTGCTCTCCCCAGGATGGCCCAGTGGGCAGGCCACCCACTGTATGGACTGTATGGACTGTGGCTTTGCTCTCCCCAGGATGGCCCAGTGGGCAGGCCACCCACTGTATGGACTGTTTGGACTGTGGCTTTGCTCTCCCCAGGATGGCCCAGTGGGCAGGCCACCCACTGTATGGACTGTATGGACTGTGGCTTTGCTCTCCCCAGGATGGCCCAGTGGGCAGGCCACCCACTGTATGGACTGTATGGACTGTGGCTTTGCTCTCCCCAGGATGGCCCAGTGGGCAGGCCACCCACTGTATGGACTGTTTGGACTGTGGCTTTGCTCTCCCCAGGATGGCCCAGTGGGCAGGCCACCCACTGTATGGACTGTATGGACTGTGGCTTTGCTCTCCCCAGGATGGCCCAGTGGGCAGGCCACCCACTGTATGGACTGTATGGACTGTGGCTTTGCTCTCCCCAGGATGGCCCAGTGGGCAGGCCACCCACTGTATGGACTGTATGGACTGTGGCTTTGCTCTCCCCAGGATGGCCCAGTGGGCAGGCCACCCACTGTATGGACTGTATGGACTGTGGCTTTGCTCTCCCCAGGATGGCCCAGTGGTCATGGAGTCCCCTCGTGGATCTGGCGTCGTGTACTCAAGTGGCTGAGGTGCCCCCCCTTCCCTTCCCCCTGAGGTGCCTGTCCTATTTTCTTTCTGATGCCCCTGCAGTGTTCTCTCCGTGGAGTTCTTGTCGTGGGACTGGGCCTTGCCCCTTTGCACAGGACCCCTGTGATCCACGGACAGTGGTTGGACTACATTTAGTAGCTGTATATATTTTGTACATAGTTTATTTATTTATTGGGATTAATGGCGTACATATTTCAATATATCTGCCCGTTTATGATCTCTTCTTTTGGTCTTTGCATTATTTCGGAGGGGGGTGGTTTGTGGGTTGTGACAGTGATCTGTGGGAATGCATTGATGTGTGTGTTGTAGTGGGTGTGGGTGGGTGGGTGTGTGCCGGTAATCTTTTCCCTCCCCTGTGTCGTAGGTGCAGTACTCACCGATGTCTTCCACGCCGCCGGGCGTGCTCCTGGTATATGAGGAGGAATAGGAGTGCGGGGATGACCTGTAACTCTGGCTCCATACTGCCGGAATCTCGCGTGGAGTGCGTAGAGGTGAGCGTTTTCCCGTTCGTAGTCTGTTTCCGCCGTGTTCTTATCGGCGGTGCTCCCGCCCCGGAAAAGGTGGCAGATTGGTGGGTCGTAATAGGGTGGGCGGTACTTTGTCTGCCGCCGGGCTGTTGGCGGGAACCGCCGCGCTGTTTGTTTGTACCGCTGTGGCGGTCGGAGTGTTAAGTTGGCGGGCTGTGTTGGCGGTTCCCGCCAGGGTCAGAATTGCATATTTTAGACCGCCGGCCTGTTGGCGGCTTGGCCGCCGCTTTATCACCGACCGCCAGGGTCAGAATGAGGGCCTTTGTAGACTGTTCAGTGAAGGCCTTGGAGGGATGGTTACATGGCAGTAAGTTGACTGACTATGAAAGCCTATATAATCTTATTTTAAGAGAGCATTTTTTGAATAATTGAGGCCCTCATTACGACCCTGGCGGTTTGTAACCGCCAGGGCCGCGGCACGCGGGAGCACCGCCGACAGGCCGGCGGTGCCCCGCGGGGCATTCTGACCGCGGCGGCTTAGCCGCGGTCAGAGAAGGGAAACCGGCGGTCTCCCGCCGGTTTCCCGCTGCCCCCAAGGAATCCTCCAAGCCGGAGCAGCTTGCTGCGCCGGCTTGGGGATTCCGACTCCCCGTCCCGCCATCCAGTTCCTGGCGGTTCTCCCGCCGGGAACCGGATGGCGGGAGGGGGAGTCGCGGGGCCCCTGGGGGCCGCTGCAGTGCCCATGCCAACGGCATGGGCACTGCAGGGGCCCCCGTAAGAGGGCCCCAAAATGTATTTCACTGTCTGCCTTGCAGACAGTGAAATACGCGACGGGTGCAGTAGCACCCGTCGCACCTTCCCACTCCGCCGGCTCGATTACGAGCCGGCATCCTCGTGGGAAGGGAGTTTTTCCCTGGGCTGGCGGGCGGTCTTTTGGAGACCGCCCGCCATCCCAGGGAAAAACTCATAATACCCTCCGCGGTCTTCTGACCGCGGAGCGGTATTATGGAGGGCGGAATCCTGGCGGGCGGAATCCTGGCGGGCGGCCTCCGCCGCCCGCCAGGGTCGTAATGAGGGCCTGAGTGTCTGACTTGTTGCATCAGTACTTGGTAGACTCAGATCTGATCTCTCCCCAAGAACTAGGAAAGAAGGCAGAAAAATGGGCCAGAACGAGAGTGAGCAGAAAAGCTCACAAAAGTGGTGACAAGGATGGCAAGAAGAAGGATGGTAAGTCTTCTGACAAGGGTGGGGACAAGGATAAAAAGCATTCTGAGTCTTCATCAGGCCCACAAAAATCCTCTGGGGGAGGTGGGTCCAAATCCTCTTCTAACAATCAAAAGAAGCCATGGTGTTATTTATGCAAAAGTAAAAGCCATTGGTTAAGTGATTCCACTTGCCCAAAGAAAAACACCAAGGCGCCCACTACCACAACCCCAACTGCGTCCTCTAGTGCCCCCAGTAATAGCAGTGGTGGTGGGAAGACTACTACAAATAGCCAATCAAAGGGTGTAGCTGGGCTCACCATTGGTAATGTAGTTGGGGTTGGTCTTGTTAGGGAGACCACAGAGGCTGTTTTAGTCTCAGATGGTGGTATTGACTTTGCCACCTTGGTTGCTTGTCCCCTTAATATGGGTAAGTACAAGTAACTTCCCCTAATAAATGGTATTGAGGTTGAGGCCTACAGGGATACAGGAGCCAGTGTCACTATGGTGATTGAGAAACTGGTTCACCCTGATCAACACCTACTTGGTCAGCAGTACCAAGTGACTGATGCTCATAACAACACTCTTAGCCACCCCATGGCTGTTGTTAATCTCAACTGGGGGGGGGGGAAGTGACTGGTCCAAAGAAAGTTGTGGTAGCCACTGATTTATCTGTAGACTGCTTACTAGGCAATGATATGGAGACATCAGCTTGGGCTGAAGTGGAGTTGGAGAATCATGCAGCAATGCTAGGCATTCCAGGGCATATCTTTGCTCTCACAAGGGCTCAGACCCAGAAGCAAAGAGGACAGGGAAGCTTGGATCCTGGAACAATGGACCAAGTGCTCCCAAAAGCTAGGGTTAGAAAGGGTAAATCCTTGCCCACTATCCCTCCCTCTCCAGAAGATTCCCCTTTTGAGGAAGAGGAATCCTCTCCCTGTGCAGAACCTACACCAGATGAGCTGGCAGCAGACACTGCTGAGCTTTTGGGTGCAGGGGGGCCTGCTAGGGAAGAGCTGAGTGTGGCACAGCAGACCTGTCCCACACTAGAGGGTTTAAGACAGCAAGCTCTCAAACAGCAGATTGGGATATCACTGATAGCCATAAGGTCTATTGGGAAGATAACCTCCTCTACACTGAGTCATGGGACCCTACACCTGAAGCAGCCAGGAGATTGGTCATCCCTTTGCAGTATAGTAAGTTTCTTCTGACTTTGTCTCATGATATTCCTTTGGCTGGGCATTTGGGCCAGAGTAAAACTTGGGACAGACTTGTTCCATTGTTTCACTGGCCTCACATGTCAGAGGACACTAAGGAGTTTTGTCGTTCCTGTGTGACCTGCCAAGCCAGTGGAAAGACTGGTGGCACACCTAAGGCTCCCTTAATTCCACTCCCAGTGGTTGGGGTGCCCTTTAAGAGGGTAGTGGTTGACATAGTTGCCCCCCTTGACCCTCCATCAGCTTCAGGCAATAGGTTTATCCTTGTGGTAGTGGACCATGCTACTAGGTATCCTGAAGCTATACCCTTAAGGACCACTACAGCTCCTGCAGTGGCAAAAACCCTCCTAGGAATATTTCCAGAGTGGGTTTCCCTAAGAAAGTGGTGTTAGACAGAGGTGGTAACTTCATGTCTGCATACCTCAAAGCTATGTGGAAGGAGTGTGGTGTAACTGACAAGTTCACTACTCCTTATCATCCTCAGACAAATGGTCTGGTTGAGAGGTTTAATAAAACTCTCAAAGGTAGGATCATGGGACTCCCTGAAAAACTCAGGAGGAGATGGGATGTCCTGTTGCCATGCCTCCTTTTTGCTTATAGGTAGGTACCCCAAAAAGGAGTGGGCTTTAGCCCCTTTGAACGTCTCTTTGGGCACCCTGTAAAAGGTCCCCTTGCTCTTGTGGAGGAGGGTTGGGAACAACCTTTAAAAGCTCCCAAGCAAGACATTGTGGATTGTGTACTTGGCCTGAGATCTAGGATGGCTGAGTACATGAAAAAGGCCAGTACAAACCTTCAGGCTAGCCAAGAGCCCCAAAAGCAATGGCATGACCAGAAGGCTGTCCTGACCCAGTACCACCCAGGACATAAGGTGTGGGTATTGGAGCCTGTGGCCACAAGAGCATTCCAGGACAAATGGAGTAGACCCCATCTCATTGTTGAAAAGAAAGGTGAGGTCACCTACTTGGTAGACCTGGGCACTGCCAGGAGTCCCCTTAGGGTGCTCCATGTCAACCGCCTAAAACCTTATTATGACAGGGCTGACTTAACCCTGCTCATGGCAACTGATGAGGGGCAAGAAGAAGAGAGTGACCCTCTCCCTGACCTCTTCTCCACCACTGAAGCTGATGGCTTAGTGGAAGGAGTTGTGCTTGCAGATTGCCTTCCTGCTGAGGAGAAGGACAACTGCATAAATCTCTTAGATCAGTTTTCTGACCTCTTCTCACTGATCCCAGGTACAACTACCTGGTGTGAGCACACAATCGACACTGGAGACAGTTCACCTGTCAAAAGTAAGATTTATAGGTGGCCTGACCATGCCAGAGATTGCATAAAACAAGAGGTACCGAAAATGTTAGATTTGGGAGTGATTGAACCTTATGACAGCCCATGGGCTAGCCCAATGGAGCTTGTCCCCAAACCTCATGGTAAAGATGGTAAAAAGGAAATGAGGTTTTGTTTTGACTATAGAGGCCTCAATCAAGTAACAAAAACTGATGCTCACCCTATACCCAGAGCAGATGAGCTAATAGATACACTGGCTTCTGCCAAGTATCTAAGCACTTTTGACTTAACTGCAGGGTATTGGCAGATTAAGTTGTCAGAAGATGCTAAACCTATAACAGCATTTTCCACCATTGGAAGGCACTATCGGTTCACTGTTATGCCCTTTGGTTTGAAAAATGCCACTTTTCAGAGGTTGGTGAATACAGTCCTGCAAGGATTGGAAGCTTTTAGTGCAGCATATCTAGATGATATAGCTGTCTTTAGCTCCACCTGGGATGATCACCTGGTCCACCTACGGAAAGTTTTGGATGCCTTGCAAATGGCAGGCCCCACTATCAAGGATTCAAAGTGCCAGATAGGGCAGGGGAAAGTGGTTTATCTGGGCCACCTGGTAGGTGGGGAACAGATTGCACCACTGCAGGGGAAGATCCAGACCATTATGGAATGGGCTCCCCCTACAACTCAAACCCAGGTGAGAGCCTTCCTATGCCTCACAGGGTACTATAGGAGGTTCATTAAAACTATGGCTCCATTGCAGCCCCTCTTAATGACCTCACCAGCAAAAAGATGCCTAAAAAGGTATTGTGGACAGCTAGCTGTCAAAAGGCTTTTGATGAGCTCAAACAGGCCATGTGCTCTGCACCTGTCCTAAAAAGCCCTTGTTACTCCAAAAAATTCATAGTCCAGACTGATGCTTCTGAATTAGGGGTAGGGGCAGTTCTATCACAGCTTAACTCTGAGGGCCAGGATCAACCTGTTGCTTTTATCGGCAGGAGGTTGACCCCTAGAGAAAAGTGTTGGTCTGCCGTAGAGAGGGAGGCCTTTGCTGTGGTCTGGGCACTGAAAAAGTTGAGCCCATACCTGTTTGGTACCCACTTTATTGTTCAGACAGACCACAAACCTCTATTATGGCTTAAACAAATGAAAGGTGAAAACCCTAAATTGTTGAGGTGGTCTATCTCCCTACAGGGAATGGACTATACAGTGGAACATAGACCTGGGAGTACCCACTCCAATGCAGATGGACTCTCCAGATATTTCCACTTAGACAATGAAGAATCATCTGGGCAAGGTTAGCCTTATTGTCCCTCGTTTGGTGGGGGAGGTTGTGTAGGAAAGTACCATCTTGCCTGGCATGTTACCCCCATTTTTACATGTATGTAAGTTTGTTTTTGCCTGTCTCACTGGGATCCTGCTAGCCAGGACCCCAGTGCTCATAGTTTGTGGCCTGAATATGTGTACATGTGTAGTGACTAACTGTGTCACTGAGGCTCTGCTTACCAGAAACTCAGTGCTTATGCTCTCTCTGCCTTTAAAATTGTTACTATAGGCTAGTGACCATTTTAACCAATTCTAATTGGCACACTGGAACACCCTTATAATTCCTTAGTATATGGTACCTAGGCCCCAGGGTATTGGGGTTCCAGAGGATCCCTATGGGCTGCAGCATTTCTTTTGTCACCCATAGGGAGCTCCGACAAATCTTACACAGGACTGCCACTGCAGCCTGAGTGAAATAACGCACATGTTATTTCACAGCCATTTACACTGCGCTTAAGTAACTTATAAGTCACCTGTATGTCTAACCTTCACTTAGTGAAGGCTAGGTGCAAAGTTACTAAGTGTGAGGGCACCCTTGCACTGGCAAAGGTGCCCCCACATAGCTCAGGGCAATTTGCCCAGACTTTGTGAGTGCGGGGACACCATTACACACGTGCACCACATATAGGTCAATACCTATATGTAGCTTCACAATGGTAACTCCGAATATGGCCATGTAACATGTCTAAGATCATGGAATTGTCCCCCCATGCCAAATCTGATATTGGGGTGCCAATCCCATGCATCCCTGGGGCTCCACTATGGACCTCGGGTAATGCCAAACCAGCTCTCTGGGGTTTTCGCTGCAGTTACCTCTGCTGCCACCCCATAGACAGGGTTCTGCCCTCCTGGGGTCTGGGCAGCCCAGTCCCAGGAAGGCAGAACAAAGGATTTCCTCCGAGAGAGGGTGTTACACCCTCTCCCTTTGGAAATAGGTGTTAAGGGCTAGGGAGGATTAGCCTCTCCCAGCCTCTGGAAATGCTTTGAAGGGCACAGATGGTGCCCTCCTTGCATAAGCCAGTCTACACCGGTTCAGGGAACCCCCAGTCCCTGTTCTGGTGCGAAACTGGACAAAGGAAAGGGGAGTGACCACTCCCCTGTCCATCATCACCCCAAGGGTGGTGCCCAGAGCTCCTCCAGTGTGTCCCAGACCTATGCCATCTTGAATCCAGAGGTGTGAGGGCACAATGGAGGCCTCTGAGTTGCCAGTGCCAGCAGGTGACGTCAGAGACCCCTCCTAATAGGTGCTTACCTTACTAGGTGGCTAATCCTCCTTTGAGGGCTATTTAGGGTCTCTCCTGTGGGCTTTTCCTCAGATAACGACTTGCAAGAATTCACCAGTGTTCCTCGCACCTCTCTCTTCAACTTCTGCCAAGGACCGACTGCTGACTGCTCCAGGACACCTGCAAAACTACAACAAAGTAGCAAGAAGACTACCAGCGACATTGTAGTGCCTAATCCTGCTGTTTCCTGGTGGTGCATGCTCTGAGGGCTGTCTGCCTTCACCCTGCACTGGGAGACACGAAGAAATCTCTAGTGGGTTGACAGAATTTTCCCCCTGCTCCAGCAGGCACCAAACTTCAGCGTCACTGGTACTCTGGGACCCCTCTCATCCTGACGAGAGTGGCCCCTGGAACACAGGTCGTGGACCCAAGTGACCCAGACTGTCCAGTGGTCCAACTGTTCAAATTTGGAGGAGGTAAGGCCTTGCCTTCCCTCTCCAGACAGTAATCCTGTGCACCGCATGAACTGCAGCTGTTAGGGCTTCTCTGCACTTTTGCAAGGAATCCTTCATGCACAGCCTAGCCCAGGTCCCCAGCACTCCGTCCTACATTGCTCAACTCGCTGAGTAGACCTCTGGCTTAGTGGGACCCTCTTTTGTAGTGTTGAGACAACTACCATGCTCAGTCTTCTTGAACCCATGTTCAAGGACTTCTGCAGGTGCTGCCTTCTTGTGCATGGGATCTCTGTGTTGCTGAGGGCCCCCTCTGTCTCCTCTCGCAAGTGAAGACATCCTAGTCTTTCCTGGGCCTGGGCAGCACCCTTTATCTTTAATCGCAACCTTTGCATCTAGAAAGGCTTGTTTGTGGTCTTTCTCCAAAGAAACAACTATTCATCCTCCAGCACTCTGTGGGACATCGTCTGCAAAAAGGAGAAGTTCCTAGCACCTTTCGTTGTTGCAGAACCTTCAGCTTCTTCCATCTGGAGGCAGCCATTTTGCACCTTCATCTGGGGTTTAGTGGGCTCCTGCCCCCTCTGGACACTTTCCCGACTCTTGGACTTGGTCCCCTTCCTGTGCAGGTCCTCTGGTCCAGGAATCCATCTTCAGTGCTTTGCAGTCTGTTGTGGCCTTTGCAGAATCTCCTATCACCAGTTTAGTGTGTTTCTGGGGAAGTAGTATTACTTTACTCCTACTTTTCAGGGTCTTGGGGTGGGGTATCTTGGACACCCTTAGTGTTTTCTTACACTCCCAGTGACTCTCTACACACTACACTAGCCTCGGGGTCCATTCGTGGTTCGCATTCCACTTTCTTAGAATATGGTTTGTGTTGCTCCTAGGCCTATTGCATCCTTTGTATTCTACAGTGTTTGCACCACTTTCTGACTGCTTTACTTACCAGCCTCCTACACCAGGTTTTACAGTTCCTGCAGGGAGAGGTGAGAAGCACCTCCACCCAGTGCAGGCTTGTTTCTGTCCTCAGAGAGCACAAAGGCTCTCACCCCAGGGGGCAGAAACTCATCTCAGTGGCAGACTGGCACTGACCAGTCAGTCCTGCACTGAAGGATTGGGTAAATTACAAGGGGCATCTTCTAAGATGCCCTCTGTGTGCAGTTTGTAATAAATCCAACACTGGCATCAGTGTGGGTTTATTATTCTTAGAAGTTTGTTACCAAACTTCCTAGTATTCAGTGTAGCCAGTATGGAACTGTGGAGTTCGTTTTTGAGAAACTCCCAGACCACATACTTAATATGGCCACAGTGTACTTATAATGTCTAAGAATGGACTTAGACACTGTACGGGCATATTGCTCATGCAGCTATGCCCTCACCTGTGGTATAGTGCACCGTGCCTTAGGGCTGTAAGGTCTGCTAGAGCGGTGACTTACCTATGCCACAAGCAGTATTTGGTGGGCATGGGATCCTGAGGGGGATGCCATGTCGACTTTGCCTTTTTCTCCCCATCAACACACACAATCTGCTATGGCAGTGTGCATGTGTTAGGTGAGGGGTCCCTTAGGGTGGCACAACACATGCTGAACCCTTAGGGACCTTCCCGGGTCACGGGGCCCTTGGTACCACTGGTACCTTTTACAAGGGACTTATCTGTGTGCCAGGGATGTGCCAATTGTGGAACAA
Organism: Pleurodeles waltl; assembly: GCF_031143425.1. NCBI lineage: Eukaryota > Metazoa > Chordata > Amphibia > Caudata > Salamandridae > Pleurodeles > Pleurodeles waltl. The sequence continues at coordinate 855,712,749 of NC_090442.1, read as the reverse complement.
TGGTACATTTTTAAAGTGAAGGAACAATGGTGCTGGCCTGGTTAGCAGGGTTCCAGCACACCTCTCAGTCAAGTCAGCATCAATATCAGGCAAAAAAGTGGGGGGTAACTGCAACAGGGAACCATTTTCCTACAATAGGGGAACTAACAATCCCACAATACATCACCATACACAAACAAAGGGGGTAGGGCAACAACAACGATAGAGGGAATGCTAGGGATGTACAATATGTCACAGACATGAAGCATAATACATCACTTACATCCCCACAGGTGCCCCAGCCAATCTCAGCGGAGAGGAGGTGCCACGACTAACCAGTCCCCCAACAGAAGATGCCTCCAGTGATGACAGTAACTCTGGACTTCAGGATCTGGATGAACTACCTGGCCCATCAGGGACCACTGGTCAGTCGGTCATCTCAGCCCACTCCCAGTCCCCCATCAGTATCCAACACCACAGCACCCACCCAGCGTCCCCACACCTCTTTCCCCAGGACACATCAATCAGCAGTGTGCCCACCTGTTCAGCGACCCCAGTCCACACCTCACACCCAAGACAATCAGGGACCTGGGGTCAGTGGCAGTGGGCACACCATTCAAAGGACAGAGGCACAGGGCAACAGGGACACTGGGAGGACCACTGTGCGCCAGGGGGAGGACAGGCCCAGGGAACCAACTGTCCAGGAGGCACTCACCAATGTCCTGGGGGCCTACCAACAATCCCAGGACACGACGGGCCAGATCCTTAACAACATGCAGGAGAACAAGCGGCTGCAGGATGAACACTATCAGGAAATCAGGTAGGACTTGCAGGCTCTCAACACCACCATGATCTCCATAGCAGGGGTGCTGGCAGACATGGCCAACATCATGAGGGAATGGACAGCACACCAGCGGGCCCTACTGCTAACTAGTCTATTGACAAGCCCTCCACTTTCACTGCAGCTAGTGGGCAGTAGGCCCCGCCCCAGGACCAACAGGCCACCAGCACCCCTCCACCTGCAGAAGATGAACCACTCCGCAAATGTTCCCTGGACCCAGACAGATGCCAGAGACACTTGCCAAGACCACCGCCAGGAAATGAGACTTTCCTGGTTGTCCTATTTGTGCCCCACCCTGTCACCTTGTCCACTTTGAACTGCCTTTGCTCCCCTTCCTATGGCCCCTTGGATACTGGACCTGTGCTACAAACAGACTGGAACAATACCCTGGACTTTCCTCTACCATCACCCCATTGCACCTTGCCCTTGATTACTCGCACTACAATAAACACCCTTGAACACAATTTGAGTGACACCCTTATATGTGTTGAAAATGTGCATTTATGGGAACAGTCACATCTAGTGCAAATGTTCTGAACACTGTGATAGTATACAAATAATGAACCATAGCTGTCTGCAGTAAACACATCAGGACAATGTTGTCATGTCACCAACATCTGTAGAAGGACAAGTCATAGGTGACAGTAAGTTGAGATGCAAAGCTTTCATGCTACAGCCACACATAAAACATAAATAGAGTAATGGTCAGTTGCACTGTCTCACCTGTGTGTCATTGGAAGTATTGACGTATAACTGATGTTCTGTTATCCACATCCTCATCCTCTGCCTCACAGTCCTCAAGGTCCACTGCTGCTACCGGGGCATCTCCAGTCTCCTCCTCCTGCAGAAAAGGCACACGACTTCTGAGGGCCAGGATGTGCAACATGCAGCATGCCACTACTATCTGGCAGACCTTCTCGGGTGAGTAGCACAGGGATCCACCTGTCAGATGCAGGCATCTGTACCTGGCTTTCAGGAAGCCAAAGGTCCTCTCGATTATTCTCCTGATTAACCCATGTGCATCATTATAACAGTTCTCAGCCCCTGTCCTGGCATTCCTCACAGGGGTCAGGAGCCACAATCAGTTTGGGTAGCCAGAGTCACTTGCAAATAGTGAGGGACACAATTTAGCCATACAGAATCCCATGGGGATAACACTTGAAGGCATACACTGACATACAGTGGGTGGGGACTCTGGCTCACCTATTAGCCACACCCTGTGCCTCTGTAGTTGGACCATCACATTTGGGATGCTGCTATTCCTCAGAACGAAGGCGTCATGCACCGACCCAGGATACCTGGCAGTGACGTGGGAGATGTACTGGTCCGCCAGGCACACCATTTGCACATTCAGTGAGTAGAAACTCTTGTGATTCCTGAACACCTGTTCATTCCGGTGGGGTGGACAAACGCAATATGTGTACCGTCAGTCGTCCCAGTAATACTGGGTATATGTCCCATTGCATAGAATCCGGCCTTCACAGTGTCCAAATCTTCCACCTGTGGGACAGACATGTAGCTGCACATGTGTTTCACTAAGGCAGACAATACCTTTGCCAGCACGATTGAGAACATTGGCTATGACATTCCTGCTGCCAAGCCCTCTGTCACTTGGAAAGAACCAGTTGCCAGGAAATGGAGCACAGATAGAACCTGCACAAGAGGTGGGGTCCCAGTGGGATGACGGATAGCTGATATCAGGCCAGGCTCCAATTGTGCACACAGCTCTGTGATTGTGGCCGTGTCCAGTCCATAGGTGAGTATAATGTGCCTGTCCTCCAGTGTAGCCAAGTCCACAAGAAATTTGTACACGGGGTTTGTCTCCTCCTACTATTTATCTGTAGTGGTAGGTATCTAAGGGACACAAGAATGAGTAGGCCGTCAAAATTTGAACAATGGAACAACCACCTCAGTGTGCATACAGCATTATTGTGATGGGACAGTGGGAATGGCAATGTATGTGCAATTTTCGGCAATGACGCAGTTATGGAAGATCTGTATGTAGTCCACCACCATGAAATGGCGACTGCCTGTCCTGTACCTAGGGACAGGTGTAAGTGAGGTAACTCCACTGTCGTTGGGCGTCGTGGCAGAAGTCGGTCTTGCATCGCCGTGCAATTCCTCACTGGCTAATATGGGTCCCTACCGAGTACAGTGGCCAATGGGGATCAGCGGTGACGGTGTACACCTCCGCTGACGTGACCACAATTTTCTGTCTATAACCTCACTTGATTCCTGACTTTCCACAGGAGAACATCTACACTGCGTGTGCTGCTGTGACCTGTGTCTGGAACCTTCAATGGCCCGTGTGACTGGGGAAAGGGCCCCTGCCTTTACTTTGGAGGAGTTGGAGAGCTTGGCGGATGGGGTCCTACCCAAGTATGGACAGCTGTATGGGCCTCCAGACCAACAGGTGAGCACACCTTGGGCACGATGCATGTGGGAAGTTTGCATGGAGATGTGTGTGCAGGCATTGTTTCATTTGGAGGGGATGTCTGTAGGTAGTGTGCATGGTGAATGCTGGGTGATGTGTGTGCCAATGGATTTTGAAACAGGAATTGTAGGCCATATGTGTGACAGGCTGGATTGTATGTAATGGTGTCCTCCTGTCGGCATTCCCTCTGCAGGTCAGCGCTCACCAAAAGAAGGGATTGTGGCGTGCCATCGTCAAGGACGTGCGGACCCTGGGGGTCTACAGCAGGTGGAACACCCACTGCAGGAAACGGTGGGAGGACCTAAGACGCTGGGCTCGGAAGACCTTGGAGGCCCAGCTGGGGATGGCCTCCCAACAAGGAAGGGGTGCCCGTCGGACCCTGACCCCCCTGATGGCCCACATGCTGGCGGTGGCCTACCCAGAGCTGGATGGACGCTTGAGGGGATCACAGCAGCAACAAGGGGGTGAGTACAGTGGGCATTACTACTATAACTGGTAGGTGGCATGGGATCCGGGTGACGTGTGTGAGTTAGTGGGTGCCCCTTAATGCCAGGCCAGACATTGCAACGTGATCCAGCTCAAGGGTAATGGGTGTATGGCAAATGCAGGTAACCTAGCTTGTTTGCATTCCATGTCAAGTCAGGGCTTTTTGGGTCCCAGGAGGTGTGCAGTTGGCAGTGTTTGGCCCTCATTATGCTGTGGCATCTAGCCAAATCAATGCCAGTGCAATGCATAGTGCTCAATCCTGATTCCTGTGTGTGATGATGCTGTGTATGCCAACAGTGGTGTTGGTGCTGTAATTGATCCAGTGCCCCCTTTCTCCCCCTCCCGCTTTCTCCTTCTGTCATCCTGTCCATGTGTGCATTAGGATCATCTGGCAGAGGAGCAGGGACACCGGTGACAGAGGGAGCTGCATCCCACAGGACACAGGAGGCAGAGTCCACCGACGCTGAGGGAACCAGTGGGACAGAGGGCGAGGGGAGCACCACGGCGGGGACAAGAGGTGACAACACTGACTCAGATTCCTCCTCCCATGGAAGCTCCCTGGTGGTAGTGGCCACCTCTGTGACCACCCCAGCTGCAGGTATAGTCACCACCCCCCATACCAGCACCGCCCTCCCCGTAGTCCCTCAGCGAGTTGCCCGTGCCTGCTCACCCAGAAGGGTGGGCATCTCCATCGCCCCAGGCACCTCAGGCCCTGCCCCAGTGAGCCCTGCTGCCCTGAGTGAGGAGGCTATTGACCTCCTGAGATCCATCTCTGTAGGGCAGTCAACCATAGTGAATGCCATCCTGGTGCTGGCATCCCAGATGCAGCAATGCAATGCATTCCTAGAGGGCATCCACAGTGGATTGGCGGCCCAACAGAGATTGATTCATGCTCTGACCTCCTCTCTGATGGCAGCCATTGTCCCTGTTCCTACCATCCCCCCTCCAACTACCATTTCTCAGTCCCAGTTTCCTCAACCCCAACCCATCCGATGCACATGTACAGACGAGCATGCATACAAGATATCACACAAGAGTGGCACAGGCAAGCACACGCACCACACTTCAGTCCACAAGCACTCACACAAACAACAGACAGTTTCACACACATCCACATCTACTGTCTCCACTGTCTCTAGCTCCTCCTTCTCCAGCTCCCTCACAGTCATGTCCACACTCACACCTGCATGCACTGCTTCAACAGCCACCACCAGCATCCGCACACCAAGCAGCACACACCTCACTAGCAAACACCTCCACAACATCCATCCATGCATCCCCTGTGTCCTCTTTCACCCTGTCATTCCCCCCCTTCCTAAAGGACACAAACACAGACACTCAGACACCCAACAGCTATCCATCTCACAGCAGCACACTGCCCATGCACCTGCACCGAAGCCCAGCAGACGTACTCCTCCAACAACCACTCCCTCAACCTCTACTCCTATCACTCCTCCCTCATCCCATCCCACTGTCCCTAAGAATCTTTTCCTTGCCCACATTGACCTCTTCCCTCCCCCCATCCTGCCCGTAAGAGCAGGGTCCCAATGACCCAGCCCAGCTCTTCAGCCAAACAGTCCCCGGGGACAGTGGAGGAACCTCCTAGTCGTGGAGACAAGACAGTGAAGGATCCCACTCCAGTAGCCAGGAAAGGGAAGGATCCCACTCCACGAGCCAGGAAATGGAAGGATCCCACTCCACCAGCCAGGAAAGGGAAAGTTCCCACTCAACCACCAATGCAAGAAAAGGTTCCCACTCAACCACCAATGCAAGAAAAGCTTCCCACTCAACCACCAATGACAGGCAAGTAGCCCTCACCTTCAGCTGGGACACAGCAGCCCTCACCTCCAGCAGAGGCTGCCCAGGTGACACCTCCCCCAGCAGAGACAATGCAGCCTTTACCTCCAGCAGAGGCTGGCCAGGTGGCACCTCCACCAGCAGAGAAAATGCAGCCCTCTTCCCAACTGTGACACAGCAGCCCTCACCTCCAGCAGAGGGCATGCAGGCCACCAGCCAGGGACTGCTGTACAAGGACCTCCCTCTAGGATCAATGGGCAAGTTCCCCACCTCAGTGACTGTGACCTTGCACCCTCCAGCATTGGGAAATGGGCATGGATCCCCCTCCAGAACCACTGGGCAAATCCCTCACTTCTGCTGAGGTGCCCCCACCCCCTTCCCCCTGAGGTGCCTGTCCACTTCCGTGATGATGCCTCCACACAGTAATGTGCGTAGTTAGTCAGGATCAAGTTGGGGCTTGGACTGTGCCCTGTGGCCATGTGGGCCTTATGTACTTTGGACTGGGCATTGGCCCTTTCTGGACAATTGTTTATGCCTATACGTTCAAAATTGGTTCATATGGTGGCTTTTGCCTTGCAAATACGTTTTCAGTACTTCCGACCTCTAGTCCTTTTATTATTATGCCACGTGTAGTGTGCCATTAGTTTTTCTCTGCAGCTGGTTGTGTGTATGGTGTGTGTTATGCGTCTGTGTGTCAGTCTCCTTTTCCTCCCTTCCTCCCTTGTGTGCTAGGCGGCTGTGCTCACCGTCATCGTCTTCGTCAGGGTTGGTGTTCCAGGTGGAGCATGGCGTAGAACAGCATCAGGAAGACTTGATGTTCCGGTTCCATGGCAGTGCTAAGTTTCTCTGTGTCCCTGTTGGTGAGTCTTTGGTCTTCTGTGATGTGTTTCCGCCAGGCTTTTGATGGCATTGGTACCGCCCCGGAAATCGTGGTGGTGAGGTGTGTCATAAAATGGTGGGCGGTACTTTGTCTTCCACCTGGCTGTTGATGGCTACCGCCATGGTGCGTCTGACCACCCAATTACAACCCTGGTGGGCAGACCTGCGAGGGGACAACTGCCCCCCTGGGAACAAGGTTCCCTTGGGGACCCCTTCCCATGTGCAAGTGGGTTACCACCTACATCAAGGAGGTGGTGCATTATTAATATTTTGCGACCTTAATTCAGTTGAAAAACAATACATAGCACTGCATCTTGATATTTGAAGGGATGCCCTAAACATGCCCCTTCCAAATACCAAATCACACAACCAAATTGCGATTCAGAAACAAGTTATAGAATTGCAATTTGGTATTTGTACATTATAAAAAATTTTGTGGTTGCAAATTCTGCGCATTGGGCTCTTTGCGACTTCCAAAAGGTTTCTGTAGATTTCTCCCAATGTTCACTGTAGTGTTGTGTGAGTTATAAATGATGGACCCCTTTTTTGCTCCTGAAAGGCTCCATAGAACTAAGATGTAAGTGCTAGAACATAGTGAAGTGAATGGAGGTTTAGAACGTTGAATTTGCAGTTTCACGCAGACGAATATAGACATGTAAAATACAGCTCTGTGTGTGGTGTAGTCATTGGTGGGTACCCTGGCTGGAGAAGATGCTACAACTTCTGATGAGATAGGGGATAAGTTACTTGAAGATTGACAGTGCTCTCCCAGAGAGTTTACTGTGATCCAAGCACACTGCTTGTGCGTGCCACCTGTGCCTCCGTCGAAGTGCAGAGCCGACATTTGGCATATGTGAAGTCAAAGTGCAGCGATTAGAAGCACTGCGAATCAGATCTCAACCAGGTGTCAAAAGCACCAAAGGAAGCCAGAAAACACAGCAATCCAGATACAAGAAAAGGTCATATGCTTACCAGAACCAATTAAAGACAGTCAACATACTGCAGCACTGGGAAGTGGCCCAAGAAGATTTGCCCAGGGTTGTGCAGAACCATCCATACCTTAAGAGATGACTGGAAGGGTCAAAGGCTTTTCTTCCATTGGAAACCAAGAAAGAGGTCATGTTTCATGGAGCTATGAAAAATGACACAGAGGCCAGCACGTTGCAAGGCCTTAGAGGTGGTGTGCATGAATAAGTTCACCAAGACTGCCAAGGGGATTCCGAAGAACTTCATTTTCAACGTCAGCCAATCCAGTAAACAGTTATAAAGCTGCTGCCTTCTTGAAACCACAGCCACCATTTGATACCACCAAAAAGCAAAATATTGGTCCACAGATGGACTGCTTGCATAGAGACATTTGAGGATTTCCATTGATGCACTAGAAGAAACAGATAACAAGAAGATTATCAAATACCTCACCACTCTTGCTGGTAAAGGTGTAAAAGACATCATAGAAAAAAATGCAGCAAGCTGTCGAATTAAAGAAGCCCTGGATCACAAGTTCCGTTCAATACCGAATGTAGGTTATGAAAGGTACATTTTCAGTCAAGAACAACAGAGAGTTAATGAACCATAGCCAAATTTGTTGAGAGACTAGATAGACTTCTCAAAAAATTTAGCTTTAATGAATTTGATGATAGAGAAGCAATATGTCTTAGTCATTGAAGGATGCTTGCATAGTCATTCAGACAACAAATGCTGAGAGAAACTCATAGGGCCTCATTATGAGTTTGGTGGTCATGACACTGCCAAACTTGCTGTGGTGGTTGGATCGCTGCACTCCTGGAAGTTGGACCACCAGATTACAAAACTGGCAGTTGGACCACCAGGAGACCGCCCCCATCGCCAGAATCAGAGATCCCAACGGGTTGGCGGTGGTCGAAGTTGTGGTCAGGCACAGTGGCGCTGAGTTCAGCACTGCTGTGCTGATGACAACTTTCCTTTCTACCAATATTTTCCTGGCAGGCTCCCCACCATGAAAATGCTGGTGGAAAGGCAATTCTGGGGGCCACAGGGGAGCTCCTGCACTGCCCAAGACCATATAGGCAATGTCAGACAGTGAGCATTCTGAGGGTGCTAGGGGCATCCTCTGTGCAACAGCATTGGTCTTGGCTCCCTGAGTAGCTGAGGACAATGCCAATGGGCTGACCAGTGGAAGCCTCCTAATATAGAGGTTTCCATAAGTCAGCCCAGTAGAAACCTTGTAATAGGGCCGGAGGGAGACCTTCCGCGCTGCAACGATCTCCTCCCCAGGGGTCTGTTGGGCCAACGGATGGCCCTCCAAATTCATAATGAGGCCTTTAGTCTGGAACAAGTTTTCATGGCTGCTCAAGCTGAAGAGCGTGCCGATCGACAAGCTGCTGACATGGAGGCCAGAGGTGCCCAAAGTGAGTCAATCATAAACATGAAAAACTAGCAAAAACACAAAGCAGAAGGTCACAAGGTGCTGTGTTTCAGATGTGAATTGTCGTTTCAACAAAAGTAAATGTCCTGCCACTGGACAGATTTGCAAACCATTTTGTAAGGGCTTTTAGGGTGAAGGAAAAAGCATGCGTCATGGTGAGAAGAAAAACATTCCAGAAGCAACACTCAGCACACGCCCACAAGGCCAAGCAACAACACCAGTTGAGACAAATCAACACCAAACAAAGTAGATCATCATCTACATCATCATCAAAAAAATCTTCAGTATCAAATCAAGTGAAAGTGAAGAAGATGATTGTTCAAACTTGATGTTTACCTCAGAAAAATGTGCACATGTGGGGCTATCCACAAATGAAGAGAAATATAGGTCAAAGAAAAATTACATGAAAAAGCACCAATGTAATTCAAACACTGTCTGAAAATCTTACTGAAAGTAAACTGTTGCTCAATACCTTTCATTGACAGTGGTGAGTCGATAAACATTATGCCTGAAGGGAAATATACCTTTACAGCGACTGATGCCATTGAAAACTAAAATATACACATGGGCTGCATCTACACCATTGAAAAGTCAAGGTTCATTTGTAGCGATGATGAAACACAAAACAAAAGTGCAAGCGCCCATTCATATGCTTCAGGGTACAGCGTCAAGTGCTTATTTACTCAGTTTCAGCACAGCTGCTGATACAGGACTGATTTCAGTAAACTACAGCATGAACGCCCATCACAAAATAATAAGTCAGTTCCCTTCTTTGTTTCATGGGTTAGGAAACCTTGAGACTATGAAAGTACAATTGCATATTAAGGAGGATGTCCCTCCTGTTGCACAAAGACACAGAAGAATTGCATTTCATTTACAAGAGGCTGTTAGAAAGGAACTCAAGTCATTACTTAAACATGATATCATTCAGTGTTCTATTGGTACAATGCTATGAATTTCTCCCATATTGGTAGTACCCAAAAAGCACAGTGAAGGAGCTGTACACATCTGTGTGGATATGAGTCAAGCAGACAAGGAAACTGAATGAGAACGATATCCAGGTCTGCGCATTGCTGACATGATAACACAGTTGAATGGTGCAGAAGTCTTCTCTTGCCTTGAATTAAATATAGGATATCATTATTTGGACCTTGATGGGAATTGCAGGTACATTACAACCTTTTCCCACACATATTGGTCTATTTTGATATAATAGACCATGGGCCTGATTTAGAACTTGGCGAACGGGTCACTCTGTTCCAATAGTGATGGATATCCTGTCTGGCAAAATCTAAATCCCAATATGTTTTATGGGATTTAGATTTTGGCGGGCTGGACATCCATCACAATTGTGATGGAGAAACCCATCTGCTGAGTTCTAAATCAAGCATTGAGTTTTGGTGTATCCTCAGCTGCTGACATTTTCAAGAAGTTTTTGGAGCTACACAATAGGAGCACGATAAAGCTCTCAAGCAAGTCTGTTGTTTACTGGTTGATGAAGGCTTAACTTTGAATGCTGAGAAATGCGAATTCAATAACACAAAGCTACAGTTCTTTGGCCATATCTTTTCTGATGGGGTATAACACCTGCTAAAGTGCAAAAGTTGTCAACTGCAAGTCCCCAACAAGATGTTTCCATATTACATTCATTCCTTGACATAGCCAGTTACTGTTCCAGATACATATGAGACTTAGCCACTGCGAGTGTTCCATTGAGAGACTTGATGAAAAAGAATGTTTCTTTTCACTGATCACATGAATACAAGCAAGGCTTCAAGAGAATCAAATAAGCTATCCAGAATGCTACCAAAATAGCATATTTTGATCCAAAGCTCCATACAAAAGTTGTTGCTGATGCTCGCCCACTCGGGTTAGGCGCAATCCTTGCATAACAGTGGACACCCAAATACTCGAAGACATATCATGGCATATGCAGGCAAATGTTTTTCCCAAACCGAATGTGCATATTCACAACAAGAAAAATAATATTTAGTAGTGGTGTGGGCTTATGAACATTTCCACCTGTTCTTGTACCGAAATCCTTTTACGCTTGTGACACATCATCAAGCATTGTTGACCATCTTTGGCAATCAAAAGCCAAGATGCCTCCTCGCAGTGAACATTGCGGTCTAGGATTACAAGAGTACAACTACACAATTGTTCATTATCCAGGGAAAGATTAACTACTTCTACAGAGTGCCTCTACAGTGTTATGGTACCCCTTTTAAGACAGATGAAGCCTACATAAACTTCATTGTTAAATCAAACTCATCAGTGCCACATCATTGGAGCAAATCATCACTCTCATGAGTCAAGATAGTGACACGTTAAAACTGAAAGACATTATTACACATCTATTTTGGAACCAGCACACTTGACCTATTGCCAGTGACAGTGAATACCAGAAGTTCAAGGATGTCAAAAATGAACTGTCAGTGACTCAAGAATGCATTATTCTGAGCGCTCCGAGAATTGGTTTTCCGGAGATTGTGCTACAACAAATAATTCAAGTGGTTCATGAAGGAAGTTGTGAAATTGTTACTACAAAGTGAGCTCTCAAGACAGTGTTTGGTTTCCTTATCTAGATGAAAGAGTTGAAAGAGAGTTGAAGGCCTGGCATATATGCAGGAAAGACAGCAGTCATGCCCACCACCGCATCGGCCAGCACAGGGGACCAGGGTCCATTGCACCCAGTGCCATGGGGGGGCCCATTTCAGGGCCCCCAATGGCACTTAAAAAACATATATACTTACCTGTACTTACCTATACTTACCTGGGATGGGGTCCCCCATCCTCTGCTGTCCCTCTGGTGTGGGTGGGCTGTCCCTGGGGCCTGAGGAAGGCACCTGTGGGCTTATTCAATGGTGTTCCACCATGGAAGTAGGCCCACAGGTCCCCTAACGCCTGCCATGACCCAGGCGTTAAATAATGGTGCAAAGCAAGCTTTGCACCATTATTTGACCATTCCACCCCGTGCGTGATTTTAGCACAGGGGTAAATATGGCGCTAAGGCCATAGAGTCATTTTTTGCACGGGAACACCTACCTTGCATCTCATTGATGCAAGGTAAGTTTTCACATCCAAAAAATGACTTTAACTCCATAACTTTGCCACCAGACAGGTCTAACGCCAAAGTATAAATAAGGAGTTAGTTTTGCACCGAATTTGCATAACAAAATGATGCAAATTTGGTGCAAAACAAGTATAAATATGCCCCTAAGTATCAACAGTCTTGCCCACTAGCTGGTCCCTAGAAAAAAACGTACATTTTCTGCATACCAAACTCCTTTGTGTGGGAAATAGTTTTTCAACTCTTTTCACACCTTTGTCATATTCATCTAGCACTTCTCCTCTTCTGGTACCATCTCTGGGAGGTGAGCAATGGCCATTTGCCCTTCCATGCCAAGACAATATTATAAAAATATTTTTTCTACCGGTTCTAAAACAATCACCATCTACAGCCCCTACGTGACCATTAAAAGTGTGCTACCAACACACTTTCCAGTGTGTTGATGGTTCCAGGAAAGGAGAATGGTGCATTTTTTTTCTTAAAGTTTTGCTTAAAGTATTTTCAAACTATGAAATTAAAAAGTAACTTAAATAAAAATACTTGCCCATGTCTCAGCCTGCATAGAAATACATTGTATTGCAATTAGTATTCTAATGTAGTCAAAAGTTTGATGTACACAAGATAGTGAAATAGTGATGTGAACTCTGATGCAAAACTCCAGATCCTTGTTAGGATATGCACCAAAGTTTAAAACTATTCAGGTAGATAGCAAATGAAAGTCACTCATATACAACCAACACACTCCTTTAATGAGAAATACTTCAGGGTTGTATGTCAGTTTGCTCACCAAATCGTGTTACTTATGCACTGTCACTGATCTCCATTGATGGGAAATACTTCTGAAGATGTAAGTTTGACCAATAGATCGCGGATCTACCTTTCCCATGAACCTTTGGGAATACACACCGAGAATGCCCTGTTCAGTGAGGTCAACATCTGCTAAAGAAAGATGCTGCAGCGGCCCCTCCTTTTCAAGTCGGCAGGCCCAATAACTCAATGGAATTAGTGGTTAGTGGTATCTAATTACTCATTCTTTGGTCATTGCAGTAGACACACTTCCATTTATGTCAGATTCTCATAAGTAATCAGAGTTTCCTACCTCTTCCACACAGTTCTAACTGCACACATCATCCCTCTGATTATCGTGCTTCTTCTGGCCGCTTGGGTTGCTTGAGTCCAAAAACTGGTGGCCAGTATTACGAAGACTCAGGGCCGCATTACGAGTTTGGCAGTCTTGCGACTGCCAAACTTGGATTGGCAGTTGGACCGCCATAGTCCTGACTGTCCAACCGCAAAATTACGACCCTGGTGGTGAGACTGTCAGGGGACCGCCGCCACTGCCAGGATCATAGATCCCAAACGGATGGTGGCAGTCGAAGTCGTGGTCAGCCATGGTGGCGCTGAGTTCAGCACCGCCATGCTGATCACGACTTCCCTTTCCACCAGCTTTTTCATGGCAGGGTCCCTGCCATATAAAGGCTGGCGAAAAGGCAGTGCTGGGGGCCAAAGAGGGGCCCCTGCACTGCCCATGACCATGTTGTGGGCAGTGCAGAGGTCCCTCTGCCCAGCATCCTCGGAATGCGCACTGTCTGCTTTGGTTATGGCAGACAGTGAGCATTTTGAGGGCGCTGGGGCGCCCTCTTTGTGAAGCGAAGCCATTGGCCTTGGCACCCTGAAGAGCTGAGGCCAATGCAGCCACACTGTTTCTACTGGGATGACTGGTGAAAACCTCCTAACACGGAGGTTTCCGCCGGTCATTGCAGTGGAAACATCATTATTGGGCTGGGGGTGTGGAGACCACCAGCTCTGTGGTGGTCTCTTCCCCACAGGTATGGCGGGCCGACGGTCAGACCACCAAACTCGTAATGAGGCCCTTAGACTCTGAAAGTAAAGGTCGATCTTCATCTCTATTTAGGACTCATCAAATACAGCTGTTACTCTGCTGCCTTAAGAGTCCAACCTGACTGTTCTTTCTTGTTAGACCTAACAGCCTTATGGTGGTCTTCCCCCCAACTTTTTGCCTATCTCCTCCACTTCACTTACCTTGTTTTTGCTGGCTTTAGGACTCTGTGCACTTTACCAATGCTAATCAGTGCTAAAGTGCTGGTGCTCTCTCCCCTAAAAACACCTAGCTGCCAAATTTCCCAGATTCAAGAGTGATATGCTGCTCCAGTCCAGGTTTTTTCCTTTGAATTCTGGGGCGTATAGTCCTATTTAATGGAAAAAATAAAAATACAACTTCCAGAAATCAAAAGAATAATCTGGACTGGAGCAGCATATCACACACAGACCCGGGAAACTTGGCAGAGCTGTAAAAATGGTAACATTGGCTTATCCCCAATTGGCATATTTACTTTGCTTACAGGTCCCTAATAAAGTGCACTAAATATACCCAGGGCCTATTAAATGCTACTTGTGCACCTGCAGCACTGATTGTGCCACCCAATTAAGTAACTCTTTAACCACTTCCAAGGCCTGACATTGCAGAGCCTGTGTGTGCAGTTTTACACTGTCATGTCTACCTGGCAAAATAACCCTTTTGCCAGACCCAAATCTTCTCTTTTTATACATCTAACACACCCCTAAGGCCCTAGGCAACCCAGTGGGCAGGGTGCAATATTTAAAAAAGGCAGGACATATACCTTTTTATTTTTTCTCATCCTGGTAGTCGTTTTTCACTAGGATGAGACATTGGGATTTCCTTATTACATCTTATAAGAGTAATTCACAATCTGGAAGAGATACACTTTTCATGTTTGGTGTCTCTGGAATCACAGTTTAAAATCATGGTGAAGTCAAATTTCAAATCATAATTCTGAAAATGCCACTTTTAGAAATTCTGCATTTTCTAACTTTAGCCATTTGGTGCCTGCTGTCTGGGGTGGGTGACAGCTGGGCTTTGTGTATTTCCTCTAGACACCCACACACAATGGGAGCCTAAGTGTGACTTGATGGGCCGTCCTGGGAGGATTCGAGGGAAGAGCTGAGCCCAGCCTGACTTACACCTGAATAAGTTGTGCCCTCTCCCTACACAAAGGGCTGCATAACTTCATGTAGTGAGTCTGGGGCCAGGGAAGGAAGAACAGGACCTATGTGGACTTCAAAGGCCTATCCTTAAAGTCTCCCCCACTTCAAAGGCGCAATTAGGTATAAGTACTGGACCTCTGACACCATCAACTCAGTACACACCTAGACCTGTGACAATTCTGTCAGGAAGAAGGTCTTCTGTGCTACTGAAGGACTTCCACTAGGCTAGACTGCTACTTTGCTGGGCCCTTCCTTGTTGAGCTGCCCTGCTGTCAGCTGTTCCCCTGATTGGGTAAGAATGAATGGACTTGCATCACTTCACTCCAGAGTGACTCCAAAGGCTAGCCGACTGGTCTTGTAATCTGTAGTCTCAGAGACATAAAAGACTTTCAACCACCCTGCTCCTGCACCTAGTCTCTTCCATCTGTGAGTCTACCCTGCCAAGTGGCGCCACCCCATTCCTGGAAACTTGGAGGTGGGCCTAAAGTGTTGCTCCAGCAAAGGTAAACAGTTTCTATCTAACATACACAACTCTAAGAGGACATGACAAAGACCAGCCACGAGTACACTCACAAGACAAACACACAAAACCCAATGCAAACTTAGACAAAACACATACTGCTCGGTCACGAGCTCCTGAATTACTCTGATTGACTAAATCAAATTGTAAACTTGAATCTGTCAATATGATTGGCTAATTCGAAGACCAGATAATTTTCCTCTTGTTCTCTGATTTGCACCTGTCTATTGCGCAGGGCGCACTGATTTTAGAAGAAGCAAGTGAACTGTTCCACTTTAATTTAACATGTACATATTTGTACTTATTTGTTTGATATATAGCAGCCTTTTAAATCTTAAATGTTATGTCGGTTTTGTTAAGTGCCATATGTAGCATTTAGAGAGGTGACACACTGTACCATCCACGCCTATACAACACAGGCATACAATAATGTATTCTAATAACATAATAGCACGGTGGCTTCAGTCCAAAAACAGTGAGGGGAACGATCCCTGACCAAATATTGCCACATAAGATACTGTGAAAAGTGCTGCCAAGCTTTCTGAACGTAATTAAGGCTCCATAATTATCATCCTAAGACAACTGTTGGAAATTGGATTCTAAAAGGCTTGCTTTAACACCACCACATCCGCTGGCCTTCCTTATGAATACACCATGTTCCAGCTCCACCAACAAAAGGGCGGATTGTCTTTCTCTGTGTTTCCAGGAGCTGACATCTGCAGCCCCACAGCTTGTTCTTTCATAAAATTTGAATTTCTACCAAGGCTCAGAAACACTTTGCGATGATTGTGGTTAACCTTTGAGGAAAGAGGAAATGAATGAACAATGGCATTAGAAACTGATATAAAAGGTCGAGCTATCAATGCATCATGTGTGCATCACGGAGCAGTGCAGGCACCATGCACATCACTCGGACTCACCTGAATTTGAGCTCCTTTAGCAGCCAATGACGGTGACACATAACACGTCACAAGAGTACCGCCCCAAGTGTTGGAAGGGAAGCAGTGACCTCAATTAAATGTTGGCACAGCTAAGGTGGTCATCCTCTTTGATTACAAGTCATGATGTTCTCTCCAATCATATTACACTTTTCAATGCTGACATTAGAGAGGGAGATGGAGTGCAAACTGTGCCCCAACTAGGAGTGTTGCTGGACTTAAATCTCCTTTATTACCTCAAACAGAGACAGTGGCGTAGATCACCACTTCCCCTCCTGATGGTGAGGCCAATGGCAGACGTTTCCATAAAGTGAACGAAGGTCGTCAATAGGGCGCCACCTAGTGGTGTTGTCAAATTTCTGAAAGAACTTGACAATTACCTTTTTTCACTGTATGCGGAGATGCTACCTTTCTCTATTGCCCTAAGCACTGGAAAGCTCAACAATCTTCCTGGGTGTGCCACATCTGGCCCTTGCTGGTCTCGCAGTACACACAGCTGTGATTGGCAACTTGGTAAACATCGGTTTCCTAATTTCCTATCGTGAGTACCAAGGAGCAAGTTCATTTTCAAACACTAGAAGGTGTGCGCTTGGCAATGCAACTTTCAAATTGCTTGTATTTCAGAGGGCCTTTTATTTTAGAGAGTATAGTTATTCTTACTCGTTCTTTCACTGCTTATACAGAACAGTACAGTTAAGATCAATGGCGGTTCCAAAGTCCAGGTATGAATGTAGATATGGCCAGATTGTGTGTACTGCAATAGTCTGTCCTTATGATTCCCACTGCCTGTGTCTTAATTTAAAAACCAGCCCCGAGAGGTCAGTATACCTGTAGCAATAAGAGCGTCATTAAGCTGTGCATGACTGATAAAAATAAACATCCTATTTTTTCTCACACTTAAAGCACTGCCTAGATCGTAGTATATGAAGGCTTTGTTACTAAAAGCTAAGATCACGAGTCGGGGGGATATGGTTCCCCCTTCACCATGAAACAAGGGGGAATTACCTCAAAGCTGGGAAACTCCAAGCTCGTCATCCTCTCCACACACTTACTGCTGCCTGTATTTTGTTTTTGTAATCCCACTTCAGTCTCTATAAAGAGGGATGGAACCAGCTCTAAGGCATAGCACCCTCTGCTGCTAGGTCTATGCCTGGCTCCCCTGCATAGACTTCGGAAAAACTAGCTGAGGTATGCAGGGAGCAGTCAATGCCCTTGGGCAACTGCTACCCGTAAGCATTCACGGGTCAGTTGTTTGCACATATGTTTTTACGTATTCATTTTATAAAGCGCTATATTCACTTACCTTTCATACAAATTGTCTGACATTGACTTTTTCCAGGTTTCGGGAGTTGTGGGCACACATGGAGAGCTGGGAAAGCTGCAGTAGCTATTGTGCACCTATCAAAGCAGTGTCAGCCAACAGGCAAGATAAGGAAGCTAGGCTGTAGTGTCATCATACTTTCACATCAATGCACATGGCTGGGGAGGACTTGATAGCTCCCGGCCAGGGCTGAACAGTAGTATGGACAGCCATAGGTTCGCCAACCATTGTACATGGAGGGGACATAACTGGTTAGAGCATCATCACACTCTGACAACCTCAAGCAGAGCTGGTGACCACTAGAATGTCCTACCTCTGTGAGGTGAGCTGAGATGCCTGTTCAGGACAAGCTCTTTAGCGTTCACAGATCAGATTCTCAGCCCTGTTTGCTAACACCGTTTCTGGATTGAAAGACTAAACCAAAAACTTGTCCTAACATAACCTTTTATGCAATAATTCTCTTTTTCCCGCGAATGTACTTATTCTTTTCGAGGCAGGTGACCATTCCCTGGCAAAGGTTCTTCTCCTTGACTGGCTTCAACTCATGTCTGTAGAGGTGGCCATCTGAGGAAATAAGAACAAGCCATACAATTCGTAGACAAACTTAAATCAGCAGTTTGAAAATAGAGCGTGTTCTACTTAAACTCCATCCACTTAGTTGATTTATGATGGAGGACTGTGGCATTAGCGGTGGTAAGAGAGGCAGCACCCTTTCTACCTCTGTACATCTTCAAATATTGCAATCAATCAATCAATCAACCAATCAAACAACATTTGTAAAGTTCAACAATGTCACCTATAGAGGTATCTGGATGCTGTGACTCAGTCGAATAGCCAGGTTTGAGTCTCTTTCGGAAGTCTGCCATTGAGCGGGCTGTATGGAGCTGAAAGGGAAGTTCATTCCAAGTCTTGGCAGCAATGTAGGAGAAGGTGGGGCCACCCCTGTGGCTGAGATGGATGTGGGGGGAGTGTGTGAGGGCAAGAGAAGAGGACCTCAGGTGTCTGGAGTGTTGGTGGAAGTTCAGTTGATGATTGGTGTAGGCAGGTCCTAGGTCGTGGAGGGCTTTACAGGTGTGCGTAAGGATCTTGAACTGGCATCTCTTCTGGATGGGGAGCCAGTGGAGGTCTTTTAGGTTGGGGGTGATGTGGGTGCTCTTGGGGAGGTCTAGGATGAATCTGGCTGCAGTGTTCTGTATAGTCTGGAGTCTTCTGAGGCACTGGGTGGAGATGCCAACATGGAGGGCATTGCCACAGTTGAGGCGGCTGGTGAAAAGGGCCTGAATGACGGTCTTTCTGGTGTTGGTTGGGATCATCTGAGGATTCTGCGGAGCATGCAAAGTGTGTGGAAGCAGGAGGAGGCGACTGCATTGAATTGTCGTTTCATGGTCAGTTGGCTGTCGGCTATTATGTATAGGTTGCATGCATGTTCGGCAGGCGTCGGTGTAGGTCCAAGTTCTGCAGGCTACCAGCTGTGGTCCCATGAGGAGGTGTTCTTCCCAAAGATCAGTATTTCAGTTTTGTCAGGATTGAGTTGGAGATAGTTGTCTCTAATCCATGTGGCTAAGTTGATAATTGAGTCACAGAAGTTGGATTTGGCATTGGAGGGGTCCTCGGTCAGTGAGAGGAAGAGTTGAGTGACTTCTGCATAGGAGACTATGTTGAGTCCACAGGATCTGACAACATCTGAAAGGGGGGCCATGTAGATGTTGGAAAAGGTGGAGCTGAGGGAGGATCCTTGTGGTATGCCACATCTTATGTCTTTGGGTGCGGAGGTGAAGGGAGGCCGTCAGATGCTCTGTGTACATCCTGTAAGGAAGTAGGTGATCCACTTGAGAGCATACATGCCCATGTGGTAGGGTCTGTTGATGAGGTTGTTGTGGGAGACGGTGTCAAATGTTGAAAAGAGGTCGAGGAGGATCAAGGCAGCAGTTTCTTCATGGTCGAGGAATGTTCTGATGTCACCTGAGGTGGTGATCAGCGTGGTCTCAGTGCTGTGGTTTGTAGGGAATCCTGATTGTGAGGAGTCCAGTAGCTGTTTTTTTCAAGGAACCCGTGAGCTGCTGGTTGATGGCTTTCTCAAGTACTTAGGCTAGGCAGGGGAGTAGGAAGATTAGACGATAGCCTTTGGGAACGCTGGGGTCATTGGAAACTTTCTTTAGAATGGTTCTGACATCTGTGTGTTTCCATCCATGCGGGAACATTGCTGTTGAGATGGAGGTGTGCTGATGCTGGTGAGTTGTGTGCCGATTGGGTTCATTGTGAAGTTGTAGTAGTGGTGGGGACAGGGGTCGGTGGGTACCTGGGAATGGGTGGAAGACATGATGACTGAGTTAGTCAGGGAATTAGCAGAGGCCAGGTGGTAATGGTTTGGCTGATGTTCACTGACTGGTTGAGTTCATTGGGGTTGAGGGTGGTGGGTTTGAGGTTCAAATTGTTATAGATGTTGGTGATCTTGCTGTGGAAGTAGTCTGAGAGGGTGTTGCAGAGTTCTTGGGAGGGCTAGATGGTGTTCTCTATGGCAGTGGGTTTGGAGAATTGTTTGACTATTTTGAAGAATTCCTTTGTGTGGGTGGCTGCAGAGTCGATGCAGGTAGTGATGGCTGCTTTCTTGGCTTCTTTGATGTGCCGGTGATAGTTGCTGAGGGCTGTTTTGTGAGCTGCACTGTCTGCTGGGTTCTTGGTGGTATGCAATTGTTTCTCCAGTTGGTGGCAGTTGCGTTTGGTGATTCTGAGTTCTGGGGTGTACCAGCTGGCATGTTTGGAGATCTTGTATTTTGTAGGTTTCAGTGGGGTGACTCAGTCGGCGCTGTTGGTTATCCAGGTGGCAAAGTTCTGGGTGGCCTTGTAGAGGTCTGTTGAGGCCTCGGGTTTGGAGGTGGTGAGCAGTTTCTGTGACCTTGCTCCAAATGTGGTGGGAGGAGATCTGATGCCTGGTGAGGATGTGCTGAGTGTCTGGGCAATGAGATGTGCAAGGGTTCCTTTTATGCCGTCCCCTCTTCAAGACTGCACCAAAACTGAGTTGTCCAATCACTGATAATGCAATAATCAATCCAGGTCAATTAATCCTCATAGAGACTTTGGAGACATGTCCAAGTGAAGTGGTGAGGAATAACCAATAACCAATCAAAGCCTAGTTCTTGGTCTACTTTCCATTTCCCTGAGACTTCAGCAGTGAATTTGGCATGGCCTACATTTCGCTGGAGCCTGTCACCCAGAAGCTTTGTCAGTAGATTGTGAATCACTGGAAATTCACTGAAGCTCCTATCTTGAATGACATTTTAAGAATCTGGAGCTTGTTGTTTAGAATGGAGAATTGGATCCATGAGTGTATTGGATATAAATCATTCTGGTGTTTTGTGCAGTCCACTTACATTTGTTATTGATAACTGCAACATGCCTTACACAGGATTATCTTGCAATATTTTGTTTCTGCTTCACACAGTACACAATCAGCGAATCCTCCTGGACTCTGGTCTGGCAGATCATGCATGATGATGGACAAAGGGCTCTCATAGCACACAGTGAAATAATGGTAAGATGGAAGGAAATTAAAAAGGTTAACATGAAAAATAAAAAGATTGATAATATTGTAATGAATGTATTGACTGTTGCGTAACACAATTGCAAACGTTAATACTGTCCAATCGGAAAGTTTGCAAACCACAATATCACATTCTCATGGTCTCATAGAACTGATGGTAGGAATCTTCCCATCTGGAGACAATGCTGTTAGATTGCCCATGATTGGCACACCGTTTGGGATGCATTCATTGATGGCTTTCTTTTTTTTTAAAAGAGCTAACTATTGCCACCATTGCTTGTGGTCTGCTGAAAAAACCCATTTAAGAACATATAGCATTAAAAAATATGTATCGTCCTTTAAAACAGGAAGGACAGATGTTTGATCATTGTTGTTGGAATTAATTTTAACAATGCATTTCATTATCTCATGATGGGACCCCTGCCACTGATTTAAATGTAGACTGCATGAATTTCCATCTATTTGGATGATAGCACATTGGGGGGCATGGCCTAATGCCTAACATGACAGACGCAGCTCTCTAGAGCTCCATCAACCCACCCGTAAGCCCACCACTATCCTGCCATCCCCCCGCAGGGCCGCACACATCAAAAGTCGGGATACCCAAGTGAAGCCACCGGGACCCTGTGGGACTTCTAAGAGGAGGTGCCCTAGAGTTGTTCCCCTGTTGCAGGGGTGGTGGGCCGCAGAGCCTGCCAGCACCGATCGCATGGCCCCCTGTCAGAAAGTTTGTGGGGGCTCACCTGGGCAGAAGAGGCAGCGTCTGGCGGTGATTGGGTGGCGAGGCTCCCTGAATAGACAGAGGGGAGCTCAGCCTGGAATGCATGGTGACTGGGAGCGACGGCCATAGCTTGCAGGAGAACAAGGATGGGCCTTGATCTAGTTGGGTTGAGGGCCTGGAAGCTCCATCATGAGGTAGGCCTGCGGCCTAGTGTGCACAACGTGAACCAAGAACGCGAGCCATTCCAGTGATCAAGTGCACATCCGGATTCCTCCTGGAAATTGTTGCATTCCGTCAGACCTTCAAGGGTGGCCCTCCCCTGCCTCCATTGCACCTGGATGGGTGTATGACCTGTGTTGGCGACGGCTGAGGGTGGTCCCCTAACAATGGGCTGACTGGTGGTGCACAGCTGAGACACAGACATGGCTTTGGTCTAGAGGAGGTCAGCTGGCTTTGGGGTCCCCTTCTCACCCTATGGGCTGCCACCGTGTCAGTAACTGTGCCAGAGAGAGCATTAGTGCCAATCTCCCCACTCTCTCACGGCACGATGGGGACTAAAGCACAGGCAAGGAAACTTGGAAGAAAACTGTCAGACACCAGCTTAATGACAACAACTTGCAATTAATAGATCACCTTGCATCATACTTTGGCAGGGTGCTCACAGCATGACGATCTGCTCATGTTCCAGCCTCTACCCCTGTTCCCCTCATATAACACACACTGCACCCAGTACCATTGTACAGCACAAAGGATTGTCGCTATGGGGTGCACCAAGGTGGCATGCACTCTGTTATGGCATGAAGATGCGGTCCACCTGAAGACTTTACACTGTCATCCACAGAGGAGTGTGTTCCTCCCACCAATCTAAGTCCTCTTGTTGACAAGCTTGATCTAATCTTGACAGAAATAAGGGACTCGCACACTGCCATTGAACATTGTATAGACACTATTATCATGGGCTTGGCTGTTCTAAGGGATGATCACCATAAATTAGCTGAAAAGGTGCGAACAGCTGAAAGCAACCTCATGGAGTTAATTCCCCAGCAGACTCTGAACACGGAAGCTATCACAGATCTTCAAAGACAGCTCTAGACTCTCCATGATCAAGTGGAAGATGCAGAAGGTCAAGCATGACGCAACAATGTGTGGAATGTCTGTATGCTGGAGGGTGTGGAATGAGCCAACCCTACTCAGTTCATGGAAAAGTGGTTTTGGAAAACAGTAGCCCCTCAGGGCCTCATTGCCATATTTGTGGTGGAGAGGGCACAAAGGGTGCTATCAAGCTGCCCCCCACCAGGAGCAGTGCCCCACCCCTTGGTGGACGGAATTCTGAATTACAGAGATCACCTTATACAAATGGCCCAGAAGGCGGCACCTATTACAGTGAACAATGCTATGATTTCACTATTTCCTGACAATACACTTGAGGTACAAAAGCAGCAGGCAATCTGTCAAACCGTTAAAAAACAACTGCGCAATGAAGGTCCCAGTTTTGCTTTTCTATTCCCGGCCCGCCTGAATGTTATACATGAAGGTCAATATTTGTTTTTTCACTTTCCCAAAGCGGCATGGGACTGGCTGGAATGTCTATACCATGCAGCCCATCACTGCCTGCCCATGGTGCGCACCCCAAGGGACAACAACAAACAGGCAAGACAGCGAAAACTTCCACAAAGGGGAGTATCGGCTGCATTATCTTCACCAAAGCAGGCCTGAGAGGACGAGAGGCTGTGTTATTAACGGTGGCATCAATGGAGGCTCAGCTGATTCTGTCGCCCTCGTACTCTTGTACAGCATCCCACTCTGACTCATAATCAATTTCCAGTTTGCCGCTCTTTCTCATAATGATGCCGGAAATGGCAGACTCAGGTATTTGAGCAATGCACAAATGCGCCATATGTTTGCTTGGGTTAAATGTTACATGTTAATAATAATCCTTTAAGATGCATTGTCTTTAACTATTACGTTGCAGCCAGGTCTCCGATACGATTACCTGCTCCTCACATGGCAGTCTCAATTATTTAAGCAACACAAAAAGACCCCATATGTTTCATGTTGGACCCAATAGTTGAGGTTTAACTTTTGGTGCACCAATTGTCCTTAGTGACCCATTGGTCTACTGCGAGGATGGTGGGGTATACCAAAAACTACTCTCCTCCATAGCCAGGATCATGGTGACAGTATTAAAACAATATATGATGCTCACATGGAACATCAGAGGTCTGAGTTCCCCCTAAAAAAAGGCATAGAGTACTAGCACAACGACAGCGTCGGAAGGCCGCCATAATTGTTCTACAAGAAACACACCTCTTCGCACCTGAAACGGTCAAGTTAAAAACAAAAAGGAGGAGCCAATTCATTGCCACAACATATTCAGGATTTGCCTGGGGTGCGGCTATATGGATGCATGCTGGGGTCCCCTTTGAGGTACTGGACACCAAAATCAACACCCTGGGTGGATATGCCTTCGGACACTTAGATGGGACACACGTAGTCTTGGGCAGCATATAGAGCCCTAATACTGAACAGGACCTTTTCCTATGGCACCTGTCCATACTGCTGGCAGATTTGGCACATCTGCCATGGTTCAACGCAGTGATGGATCCTAACCTAGATCACTCCCATCTGCCTCTGTCACATATGAATGTGACTAGGCAGGCTCACGATCTCACAAACTGGATCTCTCACTGGAGCCTTGTGGCTACATGGAGAACACACAATACAGGGATGCAGGAATATTCCTTCTTTTCCCCTCCACACAGTCTCCATGCCCACCTAGACCACATCCTTTGCCCCACCCATATGTCAGGGCTCTTCACCGACACAACCTCTTTGACTAAGACCTTTTTGGATCACAATCCATTGAAAACAACACTACAGTTGAGTCGAGCCCTGCACCCATACCAGCATGGCGTGTGCAATCTTCCCTTCTGGAAGACGCAGTATATAGAAACACAATTGGCACTACCATTGATGACTACTTCTCTACTAATGAGGGTACAGCCTCATCACTGCTGATGGAATGGGAGGCTCTAAAAGTAGTAATTAGAGGGGTGTCAATAAATGTGGCGAAAGGGACCAGGTGCAAGCTCCAAAACGACCTCACTCATATAGAATATAGCATGGGAAAATTAGAACAAAAAGCAATTGATGATCCCAGTTACTTGATGAAATTGCAAGAGCTCAAGATACAACACACAGAAACACTGGAACATAACGGATCTATGACTTCACCACCTACACACCGCATAACGCCAAAAGGAGACAGGGTTGGTACACTTCTGGCACACATAATACAACCTCCCAGATCCCTCACCTTGATCCTCAATGTGCTCTATCACTCAGGCCAACAATGCTCCACACAGCTGACAGTGAACCAAGCATTCCAAGAATGCTACACTGCACTATACAAAGCTGACTCTCCACCTCCCCCTGAACGTAGCAAGGACTCCCTCAGGGACCTTCAACTCCCTCGATTGGATACAGAGGCCAGTATACGGCTGGTGGTGCCAATCAGAGAGGAAAAAATCCACACAGCTGTAAGGCAGATGCCCTGCAATAAGGTCCCTGCGGTGGATGGACTGCCCGTTGAGTTTTACATGACATTTGCTGCACGACTTACATCATGATTGGCAAAATTATATAAAACAGCATATGACGTGGGGACATTGCTAGTGGCAATCAGCCAGGCCCTCGTCACCTCCCTATTGAAACGAGGTTGTCCACCTGACACACTGTCCTCATATCAACCATTATTGATCTTAACCACAGACTACACAATCCTCAGTAGGGTCTTGGCACAGAGACTACTTCCCCTTCTTCCCCGGTTGATCAATGTGGACCAATGCAGATGAATTTCCCGTAGAAGCACATCTCTGATTATCAGATGGTTATATCAGGTCATGGAATCAGCCCACATTGCATTTCACAAGTGTTTGATTTGCTGGAATGGGAATGCCTGTTTTCAGCACTCAGGAAATTTCTCCTCCCAGCTGCATTTTATCAAATAGGCTAAAGTATTTAACGCTCACCCAATAGCCAGAAACCCAGAGGAAATATCTCACCACCCTACCCAATATCCCAAGACAGGTGTCAGGGCTTCCCTTGGTCCCCAGTGCTATTTGTTCTGGTGATGGAGCCACTGGTACAAAGGCTGAGGTAGGACGGAAAATCATGGGGCATAAGGGATGAACACCAATTATATACAAATGACATGCTCATCTACATGAAGGACATGAACATGAATCATATGTGGATAGGTGACACTATCCATTGATTTAGGCTAATCTCTGGGCTGTGAGAGAACCATACTAAATCACAAGCGTTCTCCTTCCAAGACACACTATCTCAGACTGATACGGTCTATTTGGGGACAAGTGAGAAGCCAGTCGCTCAAAACACTTTTAAATACTTAGGAATAAATATTTATCGATCCCACTCTGTTCTTACTAGATGGTAATTTACAGAAGGCAATAACATCCCTAAGAGTCCAAGTAAAATTCTGGATCACTCTCCCTTTGGCGTGGCTGGCTGTTTAGCATTGGCCAAAATGGTTATGTTACCAAGGTTGCTGTATTATTTCATAACTCTCCCCATACTCATACCACTAAGCGTCTTTCAAACATTGAACCCTCTACTGATAGAAATAATCTGGGCTACGGGTCGCCGTCGTATTGGCCTCCAAACAGTGCAGCTACCCGCAGATGAGGGTGGGATGGGAGCCCCAGACTTCCATGCCTATAGTCGGGCAGCGCCGTTACAATGGCTCTCCCATTGGCTGGCGGGCATCCACCTGTAGGAAATTAATTATACACAGGCTCGTCTAAACAGTGGGGAACTGCATGCATTACTTCTAACTGGGACACTCACCCGTCCACAGAAGTTACAGTTATTACTACATAATGAACTATGGTATTGGTGCGCAGCCATCTGTCAGATGAAAAACATGCCTCTGACTGCCCCGAACACACCCCTATTTGGCATCCCCACTCCATCTGGAACTTTGTCTAGATCCAGGCTATGCCAGTGGGAGGCCCATCGCATCCCCACCTTAGGAGCCTTGTTCAAGGAGGGTACGCTGCTCCCGCATCGTGAGTTCATGACCCGATTCTCACTACCTGCGACTTTTTTCCTAACTCTTGCTAACATACTGCAATATATATGTCAGCACTGGTACAAACACTCTACAACATGGGGTCGGTAGACACTTTGTAAGATGGTTATACAAAGCCCAGCGAATGCACTTACACATATCCCTGGCTCCACTTCAAGAAAAATGAAAATCAGATCTCTCTCGCCCACTCCGTGACAAAGAACGGAAATGTATCACAGAATGTGCAACCCAAATCCCCCGCAACTCACTTTTCAAGTTAATACAGTACACTATATTCCATAGAGCATAGTTAACCCCGTTAAAAGTGAGCACTGTCTTCCCTTCAACAACATCCACCTGCCACCGCTGCCACGTGGAAGATGCTGACCTCCTACACTTGTTGTGGGCATACCCCTCCTTGGACCCTTGTGGGAGAGTATCTGTGAAGCACTAAGGGCAGTAACGGAATAAACACATTGGGACTCAGCCTAACATTGAATATTATGAATATATCTGAGATCCAAGGGCTCCAGAGTGATGGTGAGATTCACAGATCTAGCCTTGGTACTATCTAAGCATCAGATAACAAGCTGATGAAAATCGGCAACCCCTCGAGCGGAATCATCATGGGAGGAAGATATGATCTGTTGGGCTAAAGCAGAAAGCGCTGCGCTATGCCATGAAGAATATAGAGGATGGATGAAACGCCCTATTTCCGCGGCCTGGGATTTGATGCAAGAGCAATACTGACAACGAGGCTCTGAGGCTGAATAGTTCAATAGTATAGTACATTCCTAGGATGACCCTCCTAATTGGGCAAGATGACCCAACCAGCCGTATAACTCAAGCAGCTTCTTTACTTCCTGAAACCAGTTACCGATCTGTGCACTGCACATTACCAAGGGTGCCTCGCCTCGACCTTTCTTCTTAATCCTAAAGTGCTGCAAGTGGACATGGTGCATGTTTGCGGGTCGAGGGTAAGGAGTTATTTAGTTTTATATGAGAACAGAAAGGTATTCACTGTAGAAACTTGGTACTCACAAGTGACAAGATACAGATCATTTATGAATCAGCAGTCTTGCAATTTGAACATATATTGTTCCTATTATAATATCATCGAATTCTGTTAATTCTGTTTGTACAGCCTGATATATTGTTTAATACTGTTTCGTGTCTTCTGTAAACATGTGCATCCATAAAATCTAATAATATCTGTTTAGAAAAATAAAAAGGAGATGATAGCACGTTTAGCTGTACTATACTTCTTTGTAGTCCTTAAACGTCGAGGGAGAGTCCACATTAAAAAATGGGCTATAGTGTAACTCTATAAGAGTAGCAAACAAAATTATAATCCCTTTCCTGGAACTGCAGGAGTGCATGTTTCCATATCTAAGCAGTATCAAATTGCTGGAAACGTAGACTGCACGTGAGGATTTTAAAGACCTAATACAAATCTGGGTGAGGAGGAGTAGAACTCAGAAGACTGCCCGGAAGTTATTGGGCATTATCAATTCAACCCACTTCCTCAAAACAATCTTTACTTCATGAGGAGATACCCGATAAACGCCATATCTTTGACAGACTTGCCTTGCCATTTGGAGACATGCCAAACACAAAGCATCATGAGCTGTGTATGCTAAGTGGCCCTAACAAACATCTCAGAAACTCAAATAACCATCTATAGAACAATAGAGTCAGCAAGTGTGGTATAGAAATTCTGCAACTAAAGCCATGATGTGGACCTAGAACCTTCTGGATCTATTTCAGGGATTCACCCAAGCCTGCATATAAACAATCACCTATGAGTAGCCCCCACTGTCACGAAGAGAGCCAGCAGGTGAACTGTGAATCTCTAACCAGGGGAAGTGATATCAAGAAAAAACATAGCTCACTTTACTGAGAGATGAAATCTTCCCCATCAAAGACACCTTGCTCCAGACACAAAAAAAGTCAGGGGAGTCAACCATTGTTAGACCTGACATCCTTGACATAGTATTTCCCCAAGCCTTTTGCCTTTACTCATCCTGCTTTGCTGAATGTGTTTTTGTTGGCATTTAGACTTTGTGCATATTACCACTGCTAAGCAGTGCTAAAGAGCACTTTCCTGACTCTGATGCTAAGGTAGTATAGGGAACTCTCCACTAGAAAGGCTCACATCAGGAATAAATATTGGATCTCCTGAGACACTTGTTAGTAGACACGTGGACATGTGGACATAACAGAAGAAGGACTGCCTTGCACACCCAGAAGACTGCCCTAATGTTACCAGAGGATTGCCCTGCTGCTTGAGGACTGCTTAGCTTTCTGAGAAGGAAGACTAGACCTGCTCACTAGATCCCAGGCTAACCTAAGTGATGCCAAGGGTTAGTTGGCAGAACTCCTGTCTGAGCTGCAATGACACAAAAAGCTCCAGGGACCTCCCTGCAACTGCCCAGCTGCCCTTCTGCACTGGGCTTGCCTGGACTTGCAACTAGACATGCCTGAGCTCTACTGGCCTCTGCCTGAGTGAGTTCCTGATCCCCAAATGGTGCCTCCGCAGGTCCTAGACCCATGGTTGCAATCAGCTGAACTTCTCCTGTGAAGAAAGGTGAAATACTGAAGTTTTGGGATCTTCACCTACCAAATGGGCTTGTTTGCACAGAGACTCTGCTGCTGTCGATGACAGCCAATGTGAAG
The DNA here is from genome assembly GCF_031143425.1 of Pleurodeles waltl. Lineage (NCBI taxonomy): Eukaryota > Metazoa > Chordata > Amphibia > Caudata > Salamandridae > Pleurodeles > Pleurodeles waltl. The sequence goes on along the minus strand of NC_090442.1, from coordinate 855,683,023 downwards.
CTACTGTGAACCTGACTTTTAGCGCTACAGTGACCACCGGTGATGACTGGTAATGCGAAATCTGAACTTTGCACTACAGCAGCGACAGCCTGCTGTGACCACCAGTGCTAAGCATCAGCAACGAGCATCCTCAATGCCTGACCGGCTCTTCGCACTACAGCAATGACAGCCAACACCGCCCGCCTTCTCTTTGTGCTATAGCAATGAGCATTTGCTAAACTCTCCCTGCTCCTCACTGCTTCCTCAACTGTGAACATAATGCATTGAGTCGGACTGTGAGAAGGTAACTTTTTCAGCTGGACCACCATTCCTGTGTCCGGCTTACACTCCATCGTGGTCGACCTGAACTTGTGACTTTCCACTAGTCTAGCACAACAAGGTAACTGCGAGTGGAGGATAGTAGTTTTTGGCACTATATTTACTTAAAACTTCAAAATTGCATCTCTGGTTCTACGAACTGGATTTTTGTTTTTCTGGTCTCATTTTATTTTTTGAAATTTACTCTATTTTTCTAAATTGATTTGAGATCTTGCTTGTATTGTGTTTTCACTTTATTGCTCTTTGTGTGCTGCACAAATAGTTTTCACATTGTGTCTAATTTAATCCTGATTGCTTTAGTGCTAAACTACCCGAGGGTCTCCCAGGTTAATTTAGTGACTTGTGTGGTTCACCCTGACAAGCACTGGGGTTGTTGCCTGAGTGGGGTTTCTATCCTTCTCAATGATTAACATGATTTCTTACAACCATGAATGCACTAACCCTACACTTAGTCAGTACTTTACAGAATTATAAGAAGCTGCCAAAATGTTCCTGTTTGACAGGTGACAGGTGAAATCTCTAGAACAGTTAGGCGTGTGATACTGAACACTGTATTGCATCCCAATGTGATCCATCCCGTTGTTGCTTACTACATCCATGCACTACCCTATAATTTCTCAGAGCTCTTTTGGCTGTTCTATAATGAAATGGGAGAGTTTCAGCGCTAGCCAACGAAGATGAAATTGTTCTCTCGCTTGTTCTGTTTACGTACCTGTATCTGCAACCACTAGTAACCACTTGCTCACTCTTTCTACCTACGCCATCTTTGTACAAAGAAACAAATGTTTTGGGTGTGGTTAAACTGTTGGGCCCATATTTATACTTTTTTTTGCTCTGCATTTGCATCACTTTTTGATGCAAAAGTGGCGCAAACTTACAAAATACAATTATATTTTGTAAGTCTGCACTGCTTTAGCATAAAAAAAATGCTGCAAATGCAGCGCAAAAAAGGTATAAATATGGGCCTTAGTGTGTAACTGTCTTATGTTAAGCTTAAAGTGCATCAGAAGAGGTTAGAACTCTTGCTGCTCAAAAGATTGTAAGCTTTCCATAATTGTAGACACTATTCTCTACAACTGAGTTCTGCTTGGAGGATAGTGCAATCGTCGTGGATGTGTCACCTAAAACTTAGCATTTAGTTTTGAGTGATTATGCTCTTTCTGAAATGCACACACTATTCATTTAGAAATAGCAGATGTTGTAAAATATTATTTGTATTGTATTATTTTCTTTTCCCCTTTCTTTAGTATGCTGCTCTTCCTACCCACTTTTTAGGGCTGGCATTAGTCAAGACCTTTTGAGTAAAATTATATATATAATATGCTTACTCATAAATGCTTTTACCCACACTCTTCATCCATTGGTCAGTTGTTATGTTATTCACCTTTTCTCCCCAACCAACAGCATATAGCATGGGGCTATAGGTCAACCTATGTCAGACATTGGCTAACTTCACTCTGTGACGACATACTGCTCTCTCACCAAAGTTACATCTGCACACAAAATAGATCCCTTTACTGCCTGGGGGTACTACAGTAATGCATGATTCTGGAAACCAAAAAATATTTTTACTTTAAACCACTATTCTTTAGGGTTGAGCCTGCGTCGCATGCGCTTGCGCATGCGTATTGCTCGCGAGACACTTCAGTACTTAGAAAAGGACTCGGAGCCCCATCCATGTTTCGTCAGTGTCTTTCATTGGTTCGTGGGCTTGCCTTTTAATTTCTGCTTGCTTTCATTAGTGGAAGGCATGCATACATCATGCCTTTTCCGGTGGTTAGCCCTCTTCGAGTGCAGCGACTAAGTACTGAAAACATGCGAGGTTCGCTGTTTTCCAGCCAGTTTGTGGACTACTTTTTATCTTTTTTCGCAGCCTGATCTCGCTTGGCAGAAATCAAGTGATTTGCATGACATCGACCCTGTTACATAGTTAATTGCACTTTTGCCGGTTACTTAGATAATTGCACTTTTGCCAATAGGTTTCACTACGAGTGAACTGTAGCAGAGTGATCACGCGCTTTTTTCCCATTTAATGTGGCAAGAAGAGTTTACAACTGCTAATAGCTCTAACTCGTTTTATGGTGCAATCTATGGGTGTCATAAATGCTTCGGTGGAAATTCATAGGGCACTGACATCCAACACAGGGTGTGCAAGTGCTGCAGTGTCATACTAACTGCCGATCGTGAGCCATTCGAATGCTAATTTTCCACAACTAAAAGAAACCAAATTGTATTGGGAAGCTGGACGTTGCCGCATATCAGGTTTTTCGCTCCTCAATTAAGGGCGTAGGGAGAAAAACATATCTGACAATATGTAAAGACAAAAACCAAGACTGGATGAAATCCCCACACCTGACGTTGGGAAACCTTTGATTTATGTTAAAATATTTTACATAAAAAGTTCGCCTTGCAGCAGTTGCTACGAGGAGTTGGACACATTGTTGACATTGCTTTTTTAACCAGTTGCCTGAAACAACGTCAGCGATTACTCGTGTGGATGTCACTGGTCGCTTGCAACATAGGGTGGTGGGGACAGATGATGGAAATCAAAGTGGGAAAAGTGTGTCCACGTGTTTAGCAAACTTGTGATTGGGGTTCATCAGTGGCAGCTCTCAACAATTTAAACAGGAGCAAAAGGAATGTGGGGAACGAGGTGCACACGGATTCAGTGCCTTAATGAGGAGTTTGGCAAGTGTATGCTTATTTTGAGCATACTTACGAGGTGAGAGCGCCACTCCAAATAATACTGACTTGAAGTAGGTTGTGGCTGCTCCACAACACGTGAAAAATGAGCACAAAGTCCAGCAGTCTGTAAAAGGCCCCAAAACTTTGTTCAGCTTTTCACAACCAAATGTGCTTATTTGTTCTTGATATCGATGTATTAAGTCTTATACTTGAACACTTTTTTTTTAATTCAGACTTTTTGTTCACCAGAGTCATTTTGAAAAAAGATAATTCATCATTTGCAACTAGTGATAAGGGTGCATAAGAAACACCGTTCCTGCCACATGTGACTGTTGTAATCTCTTTAGGCTTCTAACCACGCCCATGTCAAATCGGTCACTTTTATTGGTTCGTGGGCTTGCCTTTTAAAATCCGCTTGCTTGCATTAATGAAAGGCACGCATACATCATGCCTTTTCCAGTGTTTAGTCCTCCTTGAGCGCACCGACCAACTATTGAAAACGTACGAGGCTCGATGTTTTCTGTCAGATTTCTGGACTACTTTTTCTCTTTATTTCGCAGCGCGATCACACTAGGCAGTAGCCCAGCGCTTAGCATGACATCGATCCTGTTACATAGGTAATTACACATTTGCGGTTACATAGATAATTGCACTTTTGGCTTTTACATGGATAATTGCACTTTTGCCAATAGGTTTCACTGCAAGCGAACTTTTATTTCCCTTTGTGTGCTTTGTGCTGATGGCGGCCCTCGGCTCGCTTATGTGAAACTTTTACTTTTCAGTTTATATGGCAAGAACAGTCCAGTTAGTTATGTGAAACTGTTTTACTTTTCATTTTCAATTTATGTGACAATAAAAGCCCGGTTAGGAGTTTACAATGCTAATAGCTCTAACTCGAGCAAATGCGAGACCCATTGCATTGCAAAAGCTTGTTTTAATATTGGAGAGTGCCTGGCAACTCCTCCCGCAAAAAACGAATTTACAAAACCCGTGACAAAATAAAGCGAGCTTTGACAATTCCAAAAGGTTGACATCCAGCGCCAGTCCTATTGGCTTTGGCAATGCTGGCTCTCTTCCTCCTGTTCAATAAATGTTGATTGAGTTATTCGCTTTTTTGTGGGAATGAATGAATATAAAAGATTTTAGGCTATTTCTTGCTGGGGAAGGCTTGTTCATTTATATGGATTTGGTTTATGTTTAGTACAATCGTTTTCGTAACTTTATTTTTTGATGAGTTGAATAAAAAGGTAGCACGTTATACTAGAAATTGTTCTCAAATGTTTGATTAGATCGCTGTGCAGTTTCACCAAGAGCGCAGAGGTAAGGCAAGTAAGAACGTAATTAAATGCTCCACTTGACGCCCGAAGCAAAATACTCGCTGTCACACCATAAATCCCCGCTTTATTCACCTTTAATGGGCTACATTGTTTTTTTTATCTGTGCATCTTGTTATTTGTATTCGGTTTTTCAATAGGGAAAAGATTGCTGGCTCCCTCTGTGCTTGCCAGGAGCCCACGTCGGAAGTGCTGAAGTGAACTTGTTCTTTCAGAGAAATTGTTTCTTTGCCAATTCCCTGACATCCTTTTACTGTGTTTGTAGGTGACTTTTAAGGTTATGAGCGGCTGCTGGAATGGATGCGTGCGGGCCAGAAGAATACACTCATTTTAAACGAGGAATAATTATGTTTTTAATATGGAGCAATGGCCTTGTGGTCAGGGGTGTAGGAGACAACAAATTTCTGGGGGGGGCAGGGACAGCCTTAGGGACTTTCAATCAACCCTATACAAATCGCTCGTTGTTTACGAACTGCAGGCTCCGATAAATATACACAATCATATATATTGGAAGTGAAATAGGGAGAAAGGAAAGCATGTTTTCACAGTCTGAAAGTATCTTTTATTGTTATTTACATTCACAAAGAAATTAGCTCAAATGTGAAAATAACATGTTGATTAACCTTGCATCTTCATGCACCAAGCAAATCAAAGGAGGAGGGTAAAAAGGAAGCACATACCCTTTGCGCCCCACAACCATCATGCCCTTTGCCTCATGCCAATTGAAACCGCACTGGAGAGATCAAAAGCAATTAGGTACAATAGTTGTAAACTGTGCTCGGAAACCATAGTTCTAATAACACTTCTACTCCTGTGTGTGATCTTGGGAAGCTCATCTCCACATCAGTCATAACTAGAAGCATTTCAACTGAAGAAGCTCTTGGAGTTACAGGCTATATAAACATAGATTCTCTAATCTCTGTATAAACTGCAGTCACTAATTTCTTTAGAAACGGCTGTTTGTGATGCACCAAGTCACAGCGTGTAAAGAAAAGACATTCACTGATTATAAAGAAAAGACATCAGAAAATGACTCTGATAGGGTTATTACAGTCGAGTTCTGACATTACAATGCCTTCTGCCAGAGCTAGCAGCCAAGGTAAAAGGCAGATCAGGTCACAGAGCATAATTAATAAAGCTGTTTAAAGCAAAAAATGTAATGCTGCTTTTCTTTCTTCTGCTCTACTTTAATAGCTTGGGATGACAGAAGCTATGCACTAAGGTATTAAGTGGTTTGTGGGAAAGTTGGTGGTGTGACCATGTATTATATGGAGTAAAATACCCCCTGTGTACATAAGGATATTGCAAGTCACCTTAAAGTTCATACCTTATAAACAAGCATTGGCAAAGCCAATAAGTCTCCCCTATGCAAGTTCTATTGCCTTTGCCAACATTTTTTTTAACAATGCTGTACACTAGTGAGACTACTATTCAGCATGGCTCAAAGTTAATGGCCTAAAGGAGAATGATGTGTCATCGACTGGTGTGGCATAGTATCATGGAGTAAGTAGAGTGTCCTAGAATGGAGCAGTAAACTTAACTTTAAAGGAACAGGGGTCCCTTAAAAATAAATGCAACACCACTCCCATGAACAATGATATTAAAGAAGATCAAATGTAGTGGGAAACCATCAACAGGGGAAATCGAGAAAGACTGGTATTCGGGCATTACACAAGTTATCTGGATGACCCAATGTCGCCAATTACAAGAAAAATGTAAAAAGTAACCTATATAGTAGAGTGGTTTGGAGGAGGCTGGCCTGGTTTGTAGTGGGTACCTATGGTACTTACACCTTATACCACGTCCAGTTATCCCTTATTAGTGAAATGTAGGCAGTGTCTAGATGCCAGGCTCTCTAGGGGTTGCTGTAGCCAAGGCTTATCTAGAAGACATGCAAAGCTCATGCAATACCACTGTAGTCACCCAGTACTCACACACGAAAGAAAATACTCAGTGTTACAAAAATAAAGGTACTTTATTTTAGTGACACAAATGCCAAAAATACCATAGAGACTATACTCCCTTAGGAGGTAAGTAGTACACCAATTATATACACTAGTATGCAGCAATAGCAATAAAAACAGTTAGGAAACAGTGCAATCAGTGAAAATCACAATGGTTAGAAATGGGCCTAGGGGAAACACAAACTATGTACTAAGAAAGTGGAATACGAATATCGGTTTCCCACCTAGGCAAGTGTGGTGTGTAGAGGGGCGCTGGGAGTATTAGAAACACCAAAGGTAAGTAATAGAACCCTCCTCAGAGCCCAGGAAAGCAGGAGTAAATCACAGTAACTTTCCTAGAACACACAAGAACACGAGAAAGAAGATAATGCAAGAACCAGAAGATACTTCAAGACACAAAGGGTGGATTCCTGGACCTAAAGACCTGTGGAAGAATAGGACTAAGTCCTAGAACCTCAGAAGAGTCCAGGGAGGACAGGAGCCCCTGCTAACCCGAATCAAGGTGCAAAAGAAGAACCACTGGTGAAGAACAACAGTGAGTACTGCACCCAAGAAGATGGATGCGGGTTCGTGGTTGGTGCAGATGATATCCCACACCGGATGAATGATTGCAGTCTTGTTTGCATCGCTGGATTCCACCAACAAGCCTTGGCACAGGCAAAGCTCATGGTTAGCGGAAAATGGCACTGCCCGGGACCAGGAGGGACCTGGTGGACTCTACCCAGGAGGAGGAGTCAGAGGGGGCTCTCAGCAACTCAGAGAGCCCACAGAATACCTGCCAGCGCACACAGGAGTCCCCCAGCATGGGGACAAAGGAGTTGCAAAAGGAGGCCCACGCAGCAGAAAAACAAAGGATCCCACGCCGCCAGAGAACCACTCAGGAAGCTGTGCATCTCAGGAAGGAGTGCTGGGGGCCGGAGCTACATTGTGCACAAAGAATTTCATGGAAGGATGCCACACGCTTTGGCAACTGAAAAACACGTGGTACACGGGTACTGTCTTGCGTGAGAAGGCAAGCTCTTACCTCCACCAAAGTTGGACAGTAGGACGTCAGGACCATCAGGACCACTTCAGTCTACCATCCGTGATGCAGGATCCATGCAACTCGTCAGGAGAGGGAACCCATGCAGATGGTCATCGTTGCAGAGAGATGCCTGCTGAAGCAGGGGAGTGACTCCTTCACTCCAAGGGAGATTTGTTCATTCTTCTGGTGCAGACTGAAGACAGGCTGTCCTCTGAGGATGCACGACCGGGAAACAGCTGCAGTTGCTGGCAGGAGCTGAAGTTACAATGTTCTAGAAGTCGTCTTTGCTTCGTTGTTGCAGTTTGTGGAGTTCCTGGAGGGTCCAGATGCAGTTTCTTCGGTGAGAAGGTGAAGAGAAGGATGCAGAGGATTCCTGCTGGAGTCTTGTAATCTGAATTTGAAGAACCTCCCAAAGGAGAGACCCTAATTAGCCCTGAAAGGGGGATTGGTCAGCTAAACATGTAAGCACCTATCAGGGGACGGCTCTGACACCACCTGCTGGCACTGGCCACTCAGATGCTCCCAGAGTTCGCTGCCAAATTGGAATCCAAGATGGCAAAACCCAGGGACCCTCTGGAGGAGCTCTGAGCACCACACCTGGGGTGATGATGGACAGGGGAGTGGTCACTCCCCTTTCCTTTGTCCAGCTTCGTGCCAGAGCAGGGACTGGGGGTACCTGAACCGGTGTAGACTGGATTATGTAAGGAGGGCACCAAATGTGCCCTTCAAAGCATTTCCAGTGCCCTGGGGAAGGAGGCTACCCCTTACAAACCTATTTCCAAAGGGAGAGGGTGTAACACCCCTCCCCCAAAGGAAATCCTTTGTTCTGCCTTCCTGGGCTTGAGCTTCTCAAGCAACAGGAGGGCAGAAACCTGTCTGAGAGGTGGCAGCAGCTGGGGCTGCCTGGAAAACCTCAGAAGGCTGGAATGGCAATACTGGGGGTCCTCTAAGGAGCCCCCAGAGTGCATGAAATCATACAACCAATGCTTGCAAAAGCCTTGGGGTATGATTCCAACATGTTTGATGCCAAACATACCTATGTTCGGAGTTACCATCATGTAGCTGGGAATAGAGAGTGACCTATTTCCAGTACACGTGTAAAATGGCATCCCCACACTCCTGAAGTCTGGGAAAATGGTCCTGGAGGTCGTGGGGGCACCTCTGCTAGTGCAGGGGTGCCCTCACACACAGGTACTCTGCACCCTACCCTCAGGGCTAGAGGGCCTGCTATAGGGGTGACTTATAAGTGACCTGGTGCAGTGTAACTGGCAGTGAAAGGGTGCATGCACCTTTTCACGCAGGCTGCAATGGCAGTCCTGCAGAAGCCTTTGCATGGACTCCCTATGGGTGGCAAAAGAAATGCTGCAGCCCATAGGGATCTCCTGGAACCCCAATGCTCTGGGTACCCAAGTACTGTATAATAGGGACTTATAAGGGGGCACCAGTATGCCAATCTTGGGTGAAATATTGGGTTACCAGTATGCAACAACCATAATTTAAGGGAGAGAGCATAACTACTGGGGTCCTGATTAGCAGGATCCCAGTAGACACACTCAAACACACTGGCAAACAGGCCAAATGTGGGGGTAACCAAGCTAGAAAGAGGCTACTTTCCTACAAGGTTAGCATCCACAATAATGAGTTACAAGCTTTTATACACCCACTTTTACATCAATGACTCAAATAGTGAATCAAGAAGTCATTAGCTCATAGTACCTATGCTTATGCCAACTTATGTGCAATATCACAAATTCAAGTCAAGGTACTTTGGCCGACGATATTTCGATCCCCTAGACAAGTATCGGGATCATCCTAAGCCTTCGTTAAGCTTGAGTTAAAAGGGTTACAGAGTGCTTGTAACCAAAACGGCGAAGATAAATCTGACTCACGTCTCATATGAGTGACAAGGCAATCAATGGTTTCTGAATCTCTAATCAAGTGCCAATGCCATAAAGTAGTAGTAGAGTGGAGTAGTGTCACAGTGTAATAGAGTGTCAGAGAGTGGAGTGGCAGAGTGTCGTAGAGTGCAAAGGCATAAATAAGAGTGAACTGGAGTAGAGTGAAGTAAAGTAACGTGAACTAGCATAGAGAAAGTTGGGTTGAGTGTTGTTGAGCATAGTACATTGTTGTATAGTGGAGTGGCATAGAGGGTTGTGCAGTGGCGTTGAGTAGAGTATCGTAGATTGAAGTGGCATAGAGTGGTGTGGAGTGGCATGGAGTGGAGTAAAGTGGAATGGAGTGGCATACAGGGAGTTGTGTAGGGAGTTACAGAGTGGAGAAAGTGTTAGAGTTTAATGGAATAGAGTGTCAGAGTCTAGTATCATGGAGTATAATGTCAGAGTGAAGTGTCATAGAGTGGAGTTGGGTGGTCTAGAGTGAAGTGGCATAGAGTACAGTGGTGCAAAGTAGATTGGTGTAGAGTGTGGTGGTATAGAGTGCGTTGGTTTTGAGTAAAGTGATGTACAGTGCATTGACGAAGGCTGCACTGGTTTAGCGTACAGTGCAGTAGCGTAGAGTGGTGAACAGTAGAGGGGAGCAGAGTGGAGTGGCACAGAATAGATTGCAGTGGTTCAGAGTGATATGTCAGAGTGATGCGGTGCATGGTAGAGTGGAGTGGTGCAAGGTAGAGTAGACTGGTGTAGAGTGCAGTGGTGGAGTGCAGTGATGCAGAATAGAGTGGCATAGAGTGTAGTGGCATATAGTACATTGGTGTAGAGTGCAGTAGAGTGGCATATAGTTGAGCAGTGCAGAGTAGAGTGCTGTGGTGCAGAGTAGAGAGTAGTATAGTTCAGTGGCAGAGTGCAGTGCTGCAGATTAGAGTGTTATTAAGGGCAGTGGTGTAGAGTAGAGTGGCATAGAATGCATTGGTTTAGGGTGCAGTGATGTAGAGTGATGCAGAGGAGAGAAGAGTGGCTTAGAGTACAGTGGTGCAGAGTAGAATAGAGCTGCATAGAGTGCCGTGGCATAGAGTAGATTGCTGCAGAGTACAGTATAGTGGTGAAGAGTAGATTGTTGCAGAGTGGAGCATAGTGATGTAGAGTGCAGTAGCATAGAGCGGTGCAGAGCAGATTGGAGTGGCGCAGGGTACATTGGAGTGGTGCAGGGTAGATTAGACTAACATAGCATAGAGTGGAGTTGCGTAGATTGCAGTGGCATAGAGGAGATGATTTCAAAGTAGAGTGAAGTGCCTACAGTGGAGTGGTGTAGAGTAGATTAGAGTGCCATGGTACAGAAAAGAGTGCAGTGGGACCTAGAACAGTGACATTGAATGCAATGGTGAAGAGTAGAGTGGCGTGGAGTTCAGTGGCAGAGTGCAATGTTGCAGATTAGAGGGTCACAGAGTACAGTGGTGTATTGTCGAGTGGCATTGAAAGCAGTGGAATAGAGTGCTGTGGTGCAGAGTAGATTGGCATAGAGTGCAGTGGCATAGAGTGCATTGGTTTTGAGTAAAGTGGTGAAGAGTGCACTGGCAGAGTGCAGGGGTGTAGTGTACAATGGTTAGAGTAGAACAGCATAGATTGCAGTGGCGTAGTGTAGAGTGCTGCAGAGTAGAGTGATGTAAAGTGGAGTGGTACATTATAGATTGCAGTGGCGTAGAGTAGCACAGAGTGGAGAAAAGTGGTGTAGGGTGCAGTGGCATAGGGTAGATTGTTACAGAGTACAGTGAAGAAAAGATAGAGAAAAGATAATATACTTCAATATGTTGAAGTATGGAACGATAACAACATAAATAATAATGCTAGGCATAATGGCCCAAAATGAAATATGGCTTCTGCCTGTTAGCCATGCTATAATCAAGCCCTTCATTACCTAGATAACAAAACATTAAACACAAATCTTAGAAAAATATACCCTTCTAATAGCTAAATTGTTGTGTGAAAAGGTAAAATCTGGGCCCAATCTCAGCCTCACTGCTTCACCAACTGGTGTGATCTTAGTCAAATACAAATATTGTGTTTCACAGAGTCTCCTTTCTAGCCTGCAGGCACCAGGCTGAGTGGGACTCTGTTTCCTCTTTAGATCTTCCTCATTGTCCTGCAGCTCCTCTTAAAGGCCTCCTGCAGTGCTCCTCTTCAAGGCGGCAGCAGGTGATGCAGACAGTAATCACCCAAAACTCTTCTCCTCCTCGTGCCCTTTGTTCTTATGAGCACCCTTAATGCCCACAGCTGTGAACAGGACAAACAAAAGGGCAGAGGGTGCAGGGGGCCTCCTGACTCACCTTCATTCTGTACAGGGCTATTATAAGTAGCGCTTTTGTGCGCTAATGGCCCTCTGAATAATAGATGTAAAAGGGGAAATTATTTTGTCCCCTTGTCCCCCCCACCTTCGTCCCCCGTGTCCCCCACCCTCCAAAATCTGGGGGGGATACATCCCCCGCGTCCCCCACACTTCCTACGCCCATGCTTGTGGTTCAGTAACAGTGTTGTGACCCTTGCCATTTCAATAAACCTCACTGTTTCAAAAGTAAAGGCGTTTTAATGCACGGCGAACAGTTCCGTGTGAGAGGCAATCACTGCAAGTTGTTCTGGGCGATGATAATAGGTTAAATATATTTTGACCAATGCCATAACGTTTTGCTCTGACCTTTGCTCCAACTAGCCATTGTGAAATTGCCATTTGTGCCAACCAAATGGCATAAAAACGCAATTTCTGCACCAGTCTGTCAGTGCAAACGCTGTTTTTAGGTCGCAGCCTGGTTGGAAAAAGACTTCCTGTGAGCATTCTGAAAGCTTCCCTGGATGTGCATTCCGCCCATTGCTGACCATTGGTTTTGTGGTTTCGTAACTCTGGCTTTCTAATTATTGCTTTATGTTCTCCAGCACGTCTTCGTCCCTCCACTGGAGCAAAGTTTGTTCACCATCGCTGCGTGTATTCTTCCACAAGTCCTCCTTACTGTACGTTTTGTTCTTGTCATATTTTCTGTGTCATCAAAGACAGAGGTCAAATGCCAGACTCTGCCTTCCAAGAGCCTGGTGTTTACTTTTCTCTCTCTGACTTCAAAGTGAGAGGATTTATGTGACGATATTGCTCATACCCAGGGAAGGGAAAGGTTTTTTCTACCACATAACAAAATTTAAATAAAGGTCTGTGCGAATATTTCAAAATCTATCACAATTAGGAAGGCACAAATGAAGCAAATTTTTTGTCATTCAGATGTGTGGTGGAAATACATATTTTAGTACAATCAAAACAAATCAGAACACTAGGTGATGCTATTTCCACACGTTATTGTTTGTGTGCAATATCGTTATCATTAAAACTGTAGCTATCATCACACTTTTATTAAAATAATCTGTTAGTAACTCTTTCACTGGTTTAGTGCCCAATCTTTTGACAAATCTATGCAAACCTATGAATTATTTTTCAAATAGAGCAACACTATTTAATAGCATATATTTCCCCTGATATTTGTTGTCAAATAGGATTCCTAAATAAGAAAAATAGACAACCTCAAAAACCTTCGTATTGTTAATATAATAGAGCGTCTTTTAGCCGGTCTAGCCCTATCTATCACAGTAAAGGCTTTGCTCTCATTAACCCTTAAACCTAAATCATTCATAAAAGCTATAAAATCGTCAATTAAATCTTGGAGCCCTCTCCCCGTTCTGGTCACTAGGACCGCATCGTCTGCGTATAGTAGAATGGGGAGAGGTCGTGTCCCAATATAACGTATGTCCTTTGCTCTCAACATTAACACTTTTTCAATTCTATTAATAAATAAGGAAAATATAAAAGGGGCAAGGATGCATCCTTTCCTTAGTCCCCTTTTTATGTTACAGGTTAGTTAATTCACCATTCTTGCCAAAGCGAACACCCACATTGGTGTCCTTATAAAGTTGTCTGATAAAGGAAGTAATGCCCTCCTCCACTCCCCACTCATTTGTGATGGACCATAGTTTAGAGTGTGACACAAAGTCAAATGCTGCTGTGAGGTCCGTTAAGGATAGAAAGAGTCCTTTTTTAGCAGCATTATATTTGCCTATAACTAAAGTCAAATTAAGGCATTTGTCTACAGGTCCCAGGCCTTACTCAAAATCATATTGAGTATCAGTTATAATATAATTTGCAGCTGCCCAGTCCTCCAGCCTGTGCAACATGATTCACCCTGTGACCTTAAGTGTAGAATCTAAGGCCCATATTTATACTTTTTTAGCCCCGCATTTGCGTCACTTTTGTGATGCAAAAACAGCGCAAACTTGCAAAATATAATTGTATTTTGTAAGTTTGCGCCACTTTTGTGTCAAACAATTATGCAAATGCAGCACAAAAAAAGTATAAATATGGGCCTAAGAGCAATATAGGCTGGTAATTCTAAAGCTGGGTTTTGACTCCTTTTTTGTAAATGAATATTATTACTGAGCTATTCCATGTCGAAGGAGGACCTACTACAACAACAGCATTAAATACATTAGTGGGCAATGGGGCCCACAGATCCTCACAGTTATGTTTTGTCCCAGTAATGGGGCTTTCCAGTGCTACTCACCGAAACAAGTAGAACTACTCGCAAGAGGGGAGAGAGGATATCTGATCTCTAGTAGGTAAAGAGCCAGGTTTTGAGCTTTTTCCTAAAGTCAAGATGGCTCTGAGTAGTCTTAGCTCAAGGGGCAGACTGTTCCAGAGGGCTGGAGCTAGGACTCTAAAGGAGCAGCCACCAGCCCTTTTCCTCTGGAACTGTGGAATAGTCACCAGGTTGAGTTCAGCCAAGCAAAGTGCTGTCTTTGGAAAATAGGGCTGTAATAGATTGAACAGGATGGGAGCACCTGATGTGTTCATGATCTTATGAGCCATAGTCAGAACTTTAACTTGGATGTGTCTCTCAATAGAGAGCCAGTGGACTTTGTGAAGAATTCCCGAAGCAGGACAAAACATATGGAGAGAAAACAGCAATCTGGCTGCCGCATATTGGACCTACTGCAGTCTCTTTAAAACAGTTTTTTACTGCCTAGATATAAAATATTATAGTAGCCCAAGTGAGATAAAATGAGGGATTGAATAATCAGTTGACAAATATGAGGTTGAAATAGGTCAATAATGGGTTTCAATCCTCTCAACAGGCCAAAATAGGTACTCAGCAGAATAGTTACTTGCATCTCACGGTTGAGGGCGTCTTCCAACCAGATTTCCAGATTTTTTACAGTTGTTTTAGGTGAGGCAGGGGGCCTCAAACTGGCCAGCCACCAAGAATCTCCCCATGAGTGAGTGTGTTTACTGAACAGCAAAGTCTCTGTTTTACTAGAGTTCATCTTCAGACAATTGTCTGCCATCTATCCTGCCACTGATAGCATATAGCTTAAAAATTGGTGATGTCTTTCGAGGAGCTGGCAGAGAAAAGGAAGAAAAGTTGAGTATCGTCAGCATAAAAAACAATGGATACCCCAAAGTGCCTCATCAACTTGCCAGGGGACTAACATATATGTTAAGTAGAGTGAGGCTCATCAAGGTGCCCTTTGTGATCCCGTGCTCCAAGGGCCTGGGAGAGGAACAGAAAGGAAGAACCTGGAAGAAACAGTCGATAAGGAAGGAACTAAACCAAGCCAAGGCCTTACCACGAATCCCAATATCAGAGACACTGTAGCAGCACCTTATGAGACGATGGTGTAAAAGGTGGCACTCTGATCCAAAATAATAAAGGCAGCAGTACCATCTTCATCCGCCACTGTCCGCAGTGACTCAGTCACTGCCAAAAGAGCTTATTCAGAGCTGTGATGAGATCTAAATGCATTTTGGGAAATGTCAAAAGACTGTTTTGTTTCTAAGAACTCCGCCAGAAGCTTGTTAACATGTTTTTCTACCACTCTGGACAAAAATGGGAGAATTGAAATGGGACGGTAGTTGTGAGGGCAGGTAGAATCAAGAAATGGCTTTTTCAGGCGGGGAATCACTTTGGCCTGCTTCCAGGCCCAGGGAACAGTGGCCAAAGACAGTGAAAGATTAGCAATTTCTAAAAAACTAGAAAAGACAGCCTCTTGCAATTTTATAATTATATCAGAATTAAGGGGATTAAGAGCCAGATTTCACCCCCATGCATAAGGCAGAGAAGGAAGATATGTCCAGAAATGGCAGTTCATTAGGAACTGGGAGCATTGGCCCTTTGTCACAGTAATCAGGACTGGCCAAAGCAGCAGGTGTAACAATAGGCTGGATCTCAGCATAAATAGTGTTGATCTTATCCACAAAAGGTCTGCAATTTTACTGCAGTGAGTATTGGATAACTTCATAATCTTAATAGAGGCTGTATAAATTAAACTATTAACAAGAGAGAACACTTCTTTTGCAGGGCTCTTACTGTTTTTTAAAAAAAATAAACTCTTAATTGAATTTTCCCCAAACATGTGACTTTCCACCTCTGCCCCCCAAATTAACCCACCTAATCATGATCACATTTTGAAACAGCACATTGGTCAGATCCACCCTAGATCCCAACCACTGTAGATATATTTTTTTAAACCTTCTGTTTTTGGACTTATTTTCTGGGAGGTGGGCACCCCTACCATCTCCACTACATAAGGTGCTGACTCAGGTGGTAGATCCTGGTTATTCAAGGTAGAGGTAATGGGTACATCTGACTGTGACCCGGGGGGTGGGGTAATCAACCAATATTCTGTGTTGTCTGAGCCGCAGCCACCTGGGTATCAGTCAGGGCTCCTAAAAAAAAGTATTGTGATCATTGCACTTCTCACCACAATTGTCTGCCACTCCGCTGACCATATCCTTTGTTTGCACAGTAGGTGAAGCTAAGTAATTATGAGTTTTATGAGACTGCACCTTAGCTAAATGATCCAAAGTTCCAAGACAGGACTCTACAAGTGTCTAAACTGTTGTCAGTCTTGTAGTAATGGTAGTAAAGGTCCTCACTTCTCTGTCAACAATCTTGTACACCCCCATCTTAATGAAGAAGACATTGCCACTCAGCCACGCACAAGAACCACTGATGTTGTTTTGCATGGCTGAGATGCCAATGCCAACCTCACACCAGGCACATCAAACTGTACAGTCCTAAATGGGGTTACTAAGAAAATCCTGCTTGAATTAAAGGAAACCACTCTTTTTGAGGTTATCCTTAATATTAAAGCAATGAGTTTTGTGTATTTTGTAGGTGCTACCCTGCCCATCTGCTCTCATTGACAAATGACTGGGCGAACTTCAACAATCCAATTTGCAATTTGAAAATGCTTCTTTCATATGAGCTTCAAACAGATTAATCAAAGCAGACGAGACGTGGGTGATAGCAGCGGTAAGCTATGCACTATCGGGGTTGTGCATTTACCTTGAACAACAGGTGCCTATGTTCTGTAGTAAATACTTTTTACTGGACTTACTGTGCTTGAGCAAGAAGAAAGACACTTTGGACTTAAAGAAAAAAAAGTTTTTGCATTTTCTAAGAAAGAAGCACATTTAGATTCTTCTTTCACAGATCACAATGGCTGTGTCAGTGTGGCTAGTGGCAAAATGCTGATTTAAATTTCGGAAGCAGGCACTTTGTCAGCTAGGACACTTCATAACCCACGTGCTTACTCACGGGAATACCCTTGAAAAGTAAAAAATACTTGTTCAACTTGCCCATCCTTGGATTTGTCAAAAATTTGTCTTCCGACCAGTTTTTGTGTGCAATTTTAAGAGAAACAGGATATGCCCTCGGATATAAATTCAGGGAATAACCATATCTGCCCTTGCACTTAAAGCAGCAACTGCTCTCATACACAGTTGAACCATCTACTGTTACCATTTCTTCCAATATTCAAGACCTCGGCAAATGCTTTCTCTTAATGGTGTCAGTTCCACTTTTCCCCCATCTTCAGACCCAGAATAACAATGGTCTGAGCCGTACCACAGAATAAATACATGCTCGGCCCATTATAAAATATAGAGGAACACTGGATGTACTTAGTGGCAGACTAAGTCGATTTTTCAAAAGCCTATTTTCTGAGGTCATATAATGAGAGATGTTAGTGTACCCCTAATTCCAAAACCATATTTCAGAACCATACACAACTACTGTTGGGGTGGTTGCTAGACTTTTAACAACGGCGACAAAGCCCTTTTTTTGTTTTTTACATTTTGCAATGCAATAACAGGGCAAACGTTTTGGATTATTATGGGTACCTTGTCCCTCTTACGATTAGCACCCATTCTCCTTAAATAGTCATTGTCCATCTCCATCACCATTACCAATGGAGAATTGTCCAATCTCAAGATATCCCAGAACATGTGAGTTAAATGCGATGAACTCGATCTTATTGGTTTTTATAATGAGCCCATTCACCTCGTAGTAAGCAGAAAAATTGTTTAATAGGTTTTGCATTGCAAGTGAGGTTGAAAAAACAATTAAATTATTATCTGCAAACACTGTGTAAGTTTGTTGCCTGCCCCCCAAATTGGTGAAGCAATAATGCAGACTTAAAAACAAACCACTGTATGATTAATATAAAATGTAAACAGTGTAGGAACAACACAAACCCCTGTGGGATCCATTGTCTAATGGATCCCTTGGTTAACTGGAAAAGGGTTTGTGATTTCCCCGTTGGGTCCCCACCTCACTTTGATAAAGTTATGCTCATAATGATGGATTAGAACACTGAGCAGATCCAAGAAACCACCCATTGGTCCAAACATCTTCAATTTTGGGTGTCTTACTATATCTTCAAATACTAAGGGCCATATTTATACTTTTTGACGCAAAACTGCGCCAACGCAGTTTTGCGCCAAAAAAATTAGCGCCGGCTAACGCCATTCTGAAGCGCCATGCAGGCGCCGTATTTATTGAATGACGTTAGCCGGCGTTAGCCGCCGGCGCTGTCTGGTGTGCGTTAAAAAAAACGACGTACACCAGGCAGTGCCGGCGTAGGGGGAAAATGGAGTATGGGCGTCCACAAATGGTGCAAGTCAGGCTGAGGCAAAAAAATCGCCTCAACCCGATTTGCGCCATTTTTTTTACGACTCCCAACCCCCATTGAAATGACTCCTGTCTTAGCAAAGACAGGAGTCATGCCCCCTTGCCCAATGGCCATGCCCAGGGGACTTGTGTCCCCTGGGCATGGTCATTGGGCATAGTGGCATGTAGGGGGGCACAAATCAGGCCCCCCTATGCCACAAAAAAAATAAAAAAAAAATACTTATCTGAACTTACCTTAATGTCCCTGGGGTGGGTCCCTCCATCCTTGGGTGTCCTCCTGGGGTGGGCAAGGGTGGCAGGGGGTGTCCCTGGGGGCAGGGGAGGGCACCTCTGGGCTCATTCTGAGCCCACAGGTCCCTTAACGCCTGCCCTGACCCAGGCGCTAAAATCCGGCGCTAATGCGGGTTTTTTAGACCCGCCCACTCCCGTGCGTCATTTTTGCCCGGGAGTATAAATACGACGCATATGCATCGGAGTAATTTTTTAAGACGGGAACGCCTACCTTGCATATCATTAACGCAAGGAAGGTGTTCACGCAAAAAAATTACGCTAACTCCATGAACTTTGGCGCTAGACGGGTCTAACGCCAAAGTATAAATATGGAGTTAGTTTTGCGTTGAATTTGCGTCGAAAAAAACGACGCAAATTCGGCGCAAACGGAGTATAAATATGCCCCTAAATTTATGTCCACATTTACCAAGTATAAGGACTCTTTTCTCAGATTCACTTTTCATTTCACCAGCAGATGGAACCGAAATCCTGATCATTTTTCAAACCTGTCCGAGAATGGGAGAGCATGTTATTTGAGTTAGCCTAAGCCTCTATTATTGTCAGAAACATTCTCCCAAATATTTTTGGGCTGTTATTATTTAGGCGGATGAGGGATAATTCACAGGGTCATTGGAAACCCAGTGGTAAAAAAAAAAAGTAGGACAATTTCTGCACCATGACACTTAGATGGACTACTCCCTCTGGTATGATTACATTAGATATTAATAAAAAGTAGCTACCCCAAAATAATTTTGGAAATGTATTCAAAACTGTGAGCTTTTTATTAAGGCCTTAACATTCGTCTGTCTCGGGATAGCTTTGACAGCTTTGCCCAGTGCAGAAAAGGGGATTGTATGTGATGTATTTGGGGCAGATGCTCACCAACAGCGAATCTTTGACTTAAGGTTGCTGCCAGCATATAGAGTTAAGAAATATGAATACCACGAGTCTTCGACTATGTGAGAATTAGTTATATCTGTGGCTTCTTTGTACTCAGTGCAAACAGTTGCCAAAAGGTAGATCAATCATTGGCTTTGGGTGCTTCCAGTACCTGAAACCATTGGTGCTAAACCCAATTTAGGACCTCACAACGAGTGTGGCAGTCCGACCACCCAATTACAAGCCTGAACATGGTTCCCTACGGCATGATGGTGGTCGGGCTTGTAACCAGCAAGGGCTGATTACAACATCTCTTTCTGCCAGCCTTTTCATGGCGGGGACCCCACCATGAAAAGGTTGATGGAAAGCCAATGCAAGGGGTCACGGGGGCCCCTGCACTGCCAATGCCCACAGGCAGTGCAGGGGCCCCCTAGGCTAGCACTGTCGGAATGTGCACTGTCTGCTTTGCAGACAGCGCACATTCCGAGGCTGCTGGACTGGTATGATATTGGCCTCTGCTCATTTAAAGGAGCTGAGACCAATATCCTAACACTGTTCCCACAGGTCAGCCCGACAGGAAGGCGTATTACAATATTCCTGCTGGTCAGCCTGACGGGAACATTGTAATGTGCTCGGGGGGAATGTCGCTGGTATGGCGGTGGCATCCTCCCTGTGAGTTTGGTGGTCCTGTGGTGGGACTGACAAACTCATAATGAGGCCCTAAGTTTCTTGTATTTCAAGAATTTTTTGTACACCCTATCCAACACAATAACCTTCTGCATCGTACCAGGGCAGTGTTTTTTCAGATGGCATAGCTTTCTAACAAAGCGTATAATCGTATAAACCTCAGTTTATGACTATGATCTCCCAAACAACCCTACTAAATTCTCCTTCATTTATCTTTCTTTTGACTCATCCCAAACCCCATTTAACTACAATGATTTTTCTAATACCTTTCTACAGACTCTTATGTACACCACGTCTCCTTTACTCATTCCAAACCTCATCTTATTACTATGATCTCCCAATTAACACTTCTGGATTATTGACCCCTTTATCCCTCCATTATTCTATTCAAAACAACTAACAGACTCACAGAGTCAGAGGGACTGCCTGGCTGCCCAAAGGACTTATCTGGACTGCTTTGCTGAGAAGGACTGCTGCCCTGCTTATTTCCCTGCTGCCTGCTAGCCTCCGACTCTGATGGAAGGAATCTGCCTTCCCCACAAGTGCTCTCCAAGGGCTTGGATTGAGCTTGCCTCCTGTTCTGAAGTCTCAGAGCCTACAAAGACTTCACCTCAGAGAAGAAAATCCCTGTGTGTTGGAAAATCAACGCAGCACCTACCTCACGGCTGAAAATTTGCTGCATCACCTACTGGATTGACACAGTACCTGCTCTTCTTATCAGCACCTCAAGGATTTTCAGCGCATCATCCCTGGGTGTCAAAATATCCCTGCATCGCAGTTAGGAACCAAGGCTGCGCTCCTGGAAATCAACGCATCACCTTGCAGAGTGGAAAGAAATGACGTATTATCTATGCTGCACCAGAAAATCTGATGCAGCGCCTTCTTTTTCAATGCATTTCCTCCTCTGCTGCCCCTTTACATCTTTATTTTTGACACATCCCAGGTACTGTGTGTTACAAGGATATAAGCACTGATTCTTAGAATTGAGACTCATTTAAACCTTTAAAAAGTGATAATTTGTGCATATTGGATTTTTGTAATTTTGATTTTATGTTATTCAGATAATTAT
Organism: Pleurodeles waltl; assembly: GCF_031143425.1. NCBI lineage: Eukaryota > Metazoa > Chordata > Amphibia > Caudata > Salamandridae > Pleurodeles > Pleurodeles waltl. The sequence goes on along the minus strand of NC_090442.1, from coordinate 855,661,899 downwards.
TATCCATTTTTCTTGGTGTGGAGTACTTTTTGCGGCGTTTTCAGTGTGTTACTGTATGAATTATTGCACAATAATTTACACATTACCTTTTGAGTTTTAAGTTAAGCCTGCCTGCTCAGTGCCAAGCTACCAGAGTGTGAGTACAGGATAATTTGGATTATGTTGTGACTTACTCTGACTAGGATTGTGGTATATACTTGACAGGGTGCACACCTCTGTGAATTAGAGACACAATTTCTAACAGTTGACTAAAAGAGGTGGGAGTCAACAAAGACTCCTAAATTCTTCTCTGAGTTTTCAGGAGTAGGGTGAGTTCTTATAGAAGTAAGCCACATATTTCCATCCCCGACACAAGGTGAATCATGGATGATCAGAAACTCAGATTTCAAGGCTTTCAATGGAAGACAGGAACTGAAGTAGCCAAAGAAGTTCTGTTGGGACAGTAGGAGGTATGATTGGGCAGCAGAACAGATGTTAAAATAGTAGGAGGTAATACGTAAGTACAGAGAACAATGTGCTGAGGCAGGGTAAGGTATGCTGGAAGGGAGAAAGGCGTGCTTGAAAAAGATACATTGTCATAAGTATAGTTATGAAATAACAAAAGAGGGTTGTGGAAAGCAAAAGAGGTGGGTAGACAGGGAAATACAGCAATCACTAATTGTTTCTCTTCATATGGCAATTTGTAGGATGTTAAATCACAACTTGTGGTACAGTTTGTAATGGCAAGAGGGGCCATGTATGTGTTGAACAGTGTGGGACTGCTTAAAGGTCGAGGAGTATGAGTGCTGCAGGGTGGCAGCGGTCTAGGAGTGATCGGATGTCGTCGGTGGCTGCCAGGAGTGCTGTCTCCGTGCTGTGATTGTTATAAAAGCTGGTCTGGGAGCTGTCCAGGGAGTTGTTGGCCTCGATGAAATTCCGTAGTTGTGCGTTGATTGCATTCCCTAGTACTTTGGCGGGGTAGGGTAGCAGCGAGATGGGCCAGAAATTCTTTAGTTCTGATGGGCCGGCCAAAGGTTTCTTCAAGAGAGGGCATATTTTGGTGTTTCCAGTCCTCAGGGAAGGTCCCCGTGCTGAAAGAGCAGTTGATTGTGTTACGAAGCTCGGGGGCAATGGATGCGCTGGCTCTGGTGTATATGTGGTGCGGGCAAGGGTGTGAGGGGGCTCCGGAGTGGGTGCTGTTCATGATGTTGACTGTTTCCTCTGTGGTGAGCTGTGGTGAACGACTGTCAATCAAATGCCTCCTAGCACTCCTGAAATTCCTGCTACGCAATGGGATATGCAGAGGGGTCAGCAAGATGTATAACATAAACATAGCTTGTTTACCATGATCTGTTTTAGGGTTAATAAAATGAAAAGCAGACGCATGTTTCATTTTCTTAAAAGTTGTCATCAGGCTCACCGGTGTCTGAGTTGCGTTGTAAATCAATGTTTAAAGACTGGTAGCTTTTGTGCATATACTAGCACAGCGTAATAGGTCAGCGAGTAAAAAAAAAGTGCAACTAAAACGTTAGTGCTGTGGGCGGTGAGCTGTAAGTTTTTGAGAGAAACATTTCTTACCTCTGAGTGACAGCCGGCCTCACTTGCAGAAAAAACTTGTAATAGAAACATCACCCTCCTCCCTCCCACACATGCACAGCCAGCATAAACCGCCCCTATCACTGAAAGATGTTACTAAACAAAGTTTGATTTAATGGTATTTCCTCACCTGTCTTCATGGAGACTGTTACATTTTGAAGCAATTTAAAATATTTTCATTTTTGGAAAACACGCTGTTGCTTCATCAGTAATTTTCCCATTGAAACAGTTAAACGCAGGTATAACGTGCAGTATGTGGAAAAGGAGAGAATGTGGTGATATTCTGCTTGGTGTTTGGCCCCTGTGGTGGACATCCGTTGCTTTATGGATGTTTTAATGCAATTAACTAGCATTAGTGGATGCATTTGCTTTGAGGTGGTAATTCTGCATCAAAGGTTGTGTTGCATCCTCATGTTTCGATTTACAGCCATGCCTCCAGAGATAACCGGGATAGTGAGCTAGTGTAAAAATCCCTGCTGCCTCCTGAGAACCACAGGGGAGGGGCAGTGAAAGGAGGGGGCAGAGACAGAAGGGGAAGGAGGGCAGACGGGGAACCGCCACATTGAACAGCAGCTTTCCCAAAAATAATCGGCAGCAGCTACAATATAAGAACGTTTTGTGCTTATCGCCTCCCAATGCCGTCTGCAGTGGAAATAAAGACTTCAGAACTGGCATTCGAGCTTCCGTATAATGCAGCCTCGAGTTTCAATATTAAAGGGTACCGCGGTCTATTGTGACGTAAATCCCACTATCTCACAATCACAACACTGGTTGGCTGGCAGTAGTGAACAGTCAGAATACACATCAATAGGGAGGGGTGGGTGCTTGTTTAAAAACAAAAAAACGTACTGCTGGGGAGAGCTTAGGAGGGAGTTAACTGGAAAACACATGAACTTTCATGGAGTGTTGAACCAAAAAAAAACATGTACTTCCCTAAAAGTGAGGTGTGGAAGGATACAAGCCAACCAAAAGTTTGGTAAAGCTATTATACTCCAGAGTGGGGAAAAAACACGATGGACAAACTGGGACAGGGAAAGCCATCAAATAAGCAGCAAGCGCATATGAGAGTGGCAATAAAGTCACCTATTGGTAAGCGATGGATGGACCCAAATCCCTCGATGTTCTTGGTAAGCCCACAATACTAGGGACAGGGAAAGCCAACAAATAAGCAGCAAGCATATGAGAGTGGCAATAAAGTCACCTATTGGTAAGCGATGGATGGACCCAAATCCCTCGATGTTCTTGGTAAGCCCACAATATGCCTTTCACAACCAGAACGCTTGCAGTGTCTGGTAGGCTTGACGTTATAAGCACGGGGAAAAATAATGGCCAGGTAGAGGAAAGACAGATGGAGGAGGAAGGTTTTCAGGAAAGAAGGAAGAAAAGGTAAGATGGAAGAGTGAACGGAAAGGAACCTGATAGAAAATGAGCATTGAAATCTGAAGGGATGTGAAAGAGTTTATAAAATGAAAGGACAGAAGAATAGAAATATGGGTGAGAGGATGGAGGAATGATGTACAAAGCTTGTTTTGGGTCGCAAACGGCCCAATTTGCAGAAATGAGCCATTTGCGACTGGAAAAAAATCATTTTTAAATGTACAAGGGCCCTAACTGCATAACCTATTACCGAATTTCAAACTGGGTTTGTGAGTTGGTATTATGGATGGGTGTGTTTAGGTCTCCCTTCCTTATACTGAATCACAGTGGTATGTGTGAATGTTTGGCAACTGAAATGCGGTCGCAAAACATTTGTATTTTACCACGTATTTCAAGTAGGTGGTAACCCATTCGCAAATGGGAAGGGGTCTGTTAGACCTAACATCCTTGGCATGGTTTCCCCTAACTTTTTGCTCTCTGACCAGCCAATTTTTCTGACCTATTTGTTGCTGCTTTTACGGTTATGGACACTTTACCACTGTTGACCAGTGCTAAAGTGCATGTGCTCTGTACTCTAAAACATAGTGACATTGACCTATCCACAACTGGCATATTTAATTTACTTATAAGTCCCGAGTAAAGTGCACTATGTGTACTCTGGGCCTGTAAAGTAAATGCTACTAATGGGCCTGCAGCACTGATTGTGCCACTCATGACAGTAGTCTTACACACATGTCTCAGGCCTGCCATTGCAGAGCATGTGTGTGCAGTTTAAATAGCCATTGTGGCCTAGCGAGTGCAAACACCTGCCAGGCCCAAGACCTTCCTTTTTAATAAATATAAGCCACCTCCATGGTAGGCCCTGGTTAGCCCCAAGGGCAGGGTGCAGTGTAAATAAAAGCTGGACATGTACTTTTAAGTTTGACATATCCAGGCAGTGAAAACTGCTAAATTAGATTCTCACTACTGCAAGGCACAGCATATCCCTCCTGTAGGTTAACACCGGGTTACCTTGAAGCCTCCTTTAAGCGTAACTTTCAATTGGAAAAAGAAATATGGAGTTTGGTGTCTCTGGACTCACAAGTTAAAATCACAACTAATGATGAAGCTGGATTTTAAATTGTGAGTCTAAAAATGGCACTTTGACAAAGTTGGCATTTTCTCACTTTAACCATTCTGTGCCTTTGCCTGCCTCTGAATACACGCCTGGCATAGATGACAGTTAGGCCTTGTGCATTCTCTCCAGAAAGTCACACACAATGGGAGCTTGGGTGTGACATTTGCAGCCTGATGGCCCATCCAGGCTGGTAGATCTTCCTGGGCTAGATGGTAGGAAAGAGCTGACATTTACATTAGTGACATTAGAGGGCTGTGCCTCTCCTCACACAAAGGACTGCATACCCCTCTGTAAAATGTCTGGAGACAAGGAAGGAAGGAAAGGGACCTTGTGATCTTCAAAGGCCTTTTCTGAAGTCTCCTCCACTTCTAGGACACATTTTGGTTTAAGTATTAGACCCTAAACCCCACCAAATCAGTTCACATTTGGGTCCTGAGGAGACTCTGCCAAGAAGAGGAGCTGTGCTGCTGGGAGGGACTACCACTCTGCTAGTTTCTTTGCTGTGCTGGCCTGCGGCCTGCTGATTGCTGTGCTGCCATGAGGGACTACCACTGTTCATCTTGCTTTGCTATAGTTGGCCTGCTGCCTGCTACCTCTGGCAGTCAGGGAGGATTGAAACTGCGCTCTACAACCTTTTTGCTACCTGAGAACTCCAAGGGCTTATTGGCTTGCCCCCAGTTGTTGAAGTCTCGGAACCATCAAAGACTTCATTTTCACTAGGTCAACTACTACACTCTATAAAAAAGTACAGCGTTTGGTACTTGACCTCCAAGTGCAAACTACAGCGAACCACGCTCTGCCCCTATCGTAAATGGCCTGATCTGTGTGTGATTCGCCGCTGCAGAGCTGAGGAAAGCCTTCGTGTGCGGACCCCTCTGAAGGGTTCCCTTCGAGACGGAGTGTCTGCTGAAGCTGTCTCTGGAGAGTAGAGTCAGCAAGGAGCGAGATCACTACATTGAGACTCTGCGTCCCGTGGGCCACCTGGCCTGTCTGCCTTCAGTCTGCTAGCCTGCCGGGCCACCTTTCAGCTTGAAGAGATTGCCGTGAGGGCCTGCCTTACCCCCAGAGACGGACACTCTTGGATTGTATGGCTCTTTTTACCATTCAGTGTGTTACGGGCAGGTGGGAGGGCCTTTGAACCACTGTTTGCCTTTCTTACAATTTCCCTACTCGGACAGCCCTGCTTCAAATTCTCTGACAGATACTGATGTACTTACACTAGAATTACCATAATAACCATAAGAGAAGCACATGTTCTAAAGTAGCACAATTGCACACCTGCTTAAATCAAGTATTACTTGAGAACTATTGATTGGATTTTTGTTGTTTTGAGTCTGTCTTATCCAGTTAAAGATACTTTATTTTCTTACACTGGTGTGGAATATTTTTGTGATGTTCTCACTTAATCTCTGTAATCAAGTGTTTCACAAATACTTCACATATTGCCTCCTAAGTCAAGCCTGGCTGCTATGTAAAAAACTACCAGAGGAGGAGCACAGGTTAATTTAGGGTGTGTATCTGACTTACCCTGACTAGACTTATGGTCCCTTCTTGGACAGGGTGCATACCTCTTCCAACTAAAGACCCAATTTCTAACAAGTTCTCCAATGGGCACCTTCCCCTTTGAGAATGTTTGTAAAACATTTTTAAGAGCAGGCAGTAAACCCACAAACCAATGCCTACTCTTAAAAAATGGAAAGAAACCTTTTCATTTTAATTTTTGAAACACATCCCATGTTCCTTTAAGGAAAATGCGCTGCATTGAATAAAATGCAGACCACCATCCCTCTGTTTTTGTGATTCCCAGTGGGTCGAAAAACAAGACGTACCTCATGAATATTAATGAGGTAGGTCTTTTTGTCACCCAATGCGACTCGCACAATGAGTCAAAGACACATTGGTACATGGGTGTTTGCGATTACCAAACAGCGAATCACACAAATTCATCATTTGGTAATCGCAGACTTGAACCTATGCACATCTAGCCCGAAGAATGAAAGGATAGATGGATGGATGTAGTGATGGTTGCTGAATTGAGGCATGGCCAGATAGGTGTAAGAAGAAATGGAGGGGTGAATGGAACGGATGTACAGCCAGATGGAAGGAGGATGAAAGGGTGAAAGGAGCTATTCTAGGGAAGGTTGAATTTGTTCACTTCGCATTCTGTTCAGATTAACCAATTGTGTGTGCAGAATGATTTAAAGCCGGCCTTGCACATAGTGGGTGTGTGTTGAGGTTGGCTCCAATCTGTCCTAACACCTACCCAAAGAAGAAGTGCTGGCTCTCCCCCAGTGGGCCACCCCTTAGCCCATCAGTGATGGCAGCAGAAGCACTACTGCTGACATCCCTGCCCCCTCCCATGGCGATCTGATGAAGTTAGCACACTCACAGCACACCAACATCATCAGAGAAGGCTGGAGGCGCTGAAAGCCATTTGCTTCCAGAGCCAAGCAGAGAAGGAGGTGGCTTTTCCTCCTGACAGGGGTCAGGGAGTGCAAAGAGGCACCAGGGGAAAAGGAAAGAGTTTTCCCTTTCCACTGGTGTCTCTTTGCAGTGCATTTCTGGTGCATGACTGGGGACGTGCAACTGGAATTCACCCACTAGTGCTAGGGATTTTTGTTTTGGCTGCAATGCCTGTGTTTTTTAGTAGGGGAGTGGCCCCTTGAGCAAGGATCACTCCCAATAAAGTGGGCATTGACTTGGCCATTTTTGTCCCTTGTGGGGGCATATCAGCCATATTTTTAGGCCCATCCGGCCACCAAGGGGGTCAAAGCACCACTAGATAGCAGGGATTTTATTTAGTTAGAGGTTCGGGAGTGGCCCCTTTGGCAACGGTCACTCCCATTTTCAGGGGCAATATTTTGGCTGTTTTTTTACCCCGGGGGCAGAAAGGTCATTTTATAGGCCTATCTGCCCCTGTCTTGGGTTCATTTTGACATCTTGCTTAGTCACACTTATTTCATTGTCAGGCCTGTGCCTTTTTTACCTATTTCATTTCATGTATTACTTTGTAATTCTTTAGCGTCGATTCATTTGGTGGTTATGTTTTAATTTTATCAGTTGCCTTTTTACACATGCATTGTTATTGATTCTTTTGAAAGACATTTCATCTTGTGGACCTGCTCAAGAATGTAGATAATTATTTACCAAGTAATGCCCGTCTATGAGCAAGAAATCAACCTTACTCAGAAAGACGCATTATCACGTCAGGCCAGTTCTCAGAACACAACACGTTTTGTTATAAAAACACCACTCTGGCAAAATACAGTTAGAGGGGACTTTCCAGCAGTCCATCTTACGATGTACCATGTTGGCGTAGCTCTGCTGAACTTGGCCTCTTCGTTCCAGCCACTTGAGAGGACTGCCAGCACACCCCAGGCAAACCCCCTGCTTATTATTCAGGTATAGGGCAGTGGCTCCTTCCAGGGATCACTGCTATGCTCTCATGTAGATGCTAGAAGTGTAGGTAAGGATTTTAGTTTCACTAGCGTGCCAGGATGCTGGGATGTTTCATTTGTTTCACACTCATGGTCACAATTATAATTGTATTGTGTTTAATCTTCCTAATAATCACAGCTCATGCCTATTTACGTAGAGTGCAGTTGCTTCAATAAATTATATTGCAACCTGTCCTGCATTTCTCTATATGCCTCACATGTATGAGACCTTGTGCAAATGAGAGAAAGGGGTAAGATTTGTTCTACCATGACTTCCCTGGGGAATCAGAGTGTCATACGTCAGGCTGCCACAAATCACCTTTACTTTCTAGGTTTGGGTAAGGTGCTGCTGCTAGCCGAAAGGATTAGGCCGACAGTTTCCAGGTGGTGTGGAATTGACCAAGTCACCCAGTTACTGCCATTGGTAAGAGTCCGATGACATGGCGTGAGCAACGTTGGTTAGGCACTAACTTTATGGGTCTCCCAAGTATCTCAGTCTCTTTACATGCTATGGGCACCCTAATCACCTTATAAGGAGACGTCTGTGGTATTAGGATAATATCCTCTTCAGCTACATAAGTAGTACCTATTTTAGGCTTTAGGCTGTTCAAGCTTGAACCTTAAAAATGATTTCCCAAAATTGGTGTTTTTATCTCTGGACTGACTGTTTTAAAATATGGAGGACCCTAAATGGGTAGCAATTGCAGCAAGCATGAGACAATCCTTAATCCTGGGCACACAGATTAGGGCGAGCAAGTTGCATTCATGGTTGAGGCACACGATGTGTACAGAACTGAGATTTTCTATGCCTGGGTCACCTTTCCATCAGTAGATTGGAAGTCACATACATTCCACAATTACACTCTAGCAAATGCACTTTCACAATACAGACCATATGCATATTTAGAAATACCATTATCTTATCAAGCACACCAAAATTGACTTGATGGCACACTACCACATGTTCCACAAAACGTTAGATTAGGTCCTTTAAGTAATAAAGGTTCTACATCGCTAGAATTGGCCACATATACACCATATCCTAATGCAGGAAACTTGCCAGTTGCGGACGTATGCTGCTTATATAATAATTTAGTAGAAACATATAGACGCTTAATACAATTTGTAATGCAGACTTTAAATACCGCCCCAGCATGGGCTGCTCCAGTGCAACCACATCTGGTTACAGCAGGGATAAATCCCACGACTATGCATTGAATAATTGGTAAGGTACCTACCAAATGCAAAGAAATTTCATTTTGTTTGGTACAAAAACAAGCATGCTGGAAGCTTTGTTTTCCCATATGGTACCCCAAGATGAGGATGGAATTCTCACAATGTGTTTGCCATTTGGTATAATTCCCTCAGTGGACAACCGTGCCATTGGGATGCAGTTTTTGCTGCACTCTAAACTACTGCACATGGTACACCAACACTTGTGAATGTTCCAAAAGTGTTAAAGCAAATTCAACATGAATACGGGGCTGGCCCTATCCTCAACAGGAACAAGAACACATGCGGCTTGAGATTATCTCCGAAACCTGTGCTAGTGTAGGTCGGGATAGTCTGGGAGCCAGACCAGGTAAACCACAGTTACAAGGTAAATCCAAAAGGATTCTACCAAAGAATCACAAGAGGGTTCTAAAAATGTTTCGATAAAAAACAAAAGCCTAACAAAGATAACCAAAAACAAAGAGGAGAATCTCCGCATTCGGAGACCTCTGAAAAATGACACAACCTTAGAAATAGGGAAACTTTAAAAACTCCCAACAGATACAGGGCAGGGCACAGTACGGAGTACACCCTCATAGGAGTCACAGACCATCTCAGAAAGCTCCTGGACAAGGGTGGAACTGCTGCTCTTATTTTACTCAGTTTGAGCTCAGCATTCAATACTCTGTCCTATTCTATCCTGATTAAGAGACTGTCATCACTGGATCTTGAAGGAACTGCACAGGCTTAGTTAGCCTTATTCCTCCACAGTCAGACTTTTCAGGTGTTTTCAGCCAGTGCAGTGTCTGGTCGCCAGTGTTTAACATCTGGTGTCCCACAGGGATCAGTGCTCAACCAGCTGTTGTTCAACATCTATGTCTATGCGCTTGCACAAGTAGTGGAGAGCTTCAAATAATTTTTTCATTAACATTGGCTCAAGACCAGGGTTCCACCGATCTTAATTGAGGCTAATTGAAACTTGAATGAGGAACAACTCCCTCAAGTGATAAGACAGAGGTGATGACCTCCAGTAAGAATCCCTAACTTTGGGGCCCACAAAACCGGCCTGCTTCCATGGGGCCCTTTCTACTCCGTTTCCCAAAGTTGAGAACTTGGGCTTCCTACTGGATGAAAATCTTCGATACATCCTCAGGTGATGAAGGTGATGTACACATGTTTTGTTGTACTCAAGTGACTGAAGAAAATTATCTGGATTCTCCCTTCGTCTGCCCAAAAGACTATAATCCAAAATCTAATCCTGTCTTGATTAGATTATGGTAACATTCTCTATCTTGGCATTGACTAAGTATATATTCCCCACCTCCAGACTGTTCAGCATGCTGTGGCATGTCTTCTGTTCCACCTCCTAAAATTTTCCCTGACTGCCTAGCTTCTACAGGAGCTTCATTGGTTCACAATCTCAAAATAAATGCATTCAAATTAAGGCACTATGGTATGTCTTTAAAGCTAGAATGTCAATCAGCCCACGCTATATTCAGGAGTTAATATTACCTTATTCACATGCTTGCTTCTTAAGATCTCAGCACTTGGCATTATCTATGGTTCCCAGGTTCTGTTTGACCCGTATTGGTGGCTGTTCATTTTCAGTTTTGGGCTCCAAAACTTTGGAACTCCCTTCCAATGACCTTAAGAAACTATTCCACTCTTGAAGATGTGGCTTTTTTAATCTGGGAGTGGACTTTCACTGTCTCTATGTCTAGTGCCGGGAAGCCCCATTCGAGTAGCTGTGCACTTTTCAAAATCAAAGATACAAATATGCTAACACTTGCCAATCTCGTTCCTTCCAGGACTCTCCCAAAAAATGCAGTTAGAGAGGATGGCGGTCAGAACACCAAACCGAGTATGTGAAACTAAGAAAAGATTCACAACGCTCATCTGAAGTTTCAATCAAAAAGGAAGAGAAACTTTCACAACAAAAACCCCAATTAAAAAAATAAAAGGTTGCAGCCAATTTGGTGAAAAATGCCACACATATTAAGAACTTTTCGGAAGAACAGGACATGGGCAGTGACTCTGCTAGACAGTGTGGCAGAGGTCACAATAGTTCACCAGAATCCTCAAGAGCTTCTGTATGTGACAGCAACTAACACGAAGCCAAAACTGTGGACAGGCACGTCTCTTCACCCGACAGGGTTTCCAAAATAAAAATTCAAATTGAGGGAGACATAGAGCGCGTTATTTGAGTTATATTTTGCTGAAGATTAACACTTAGTTATGACATCCTCCTAGCAGAAAAAGATTGGCCACCTGAATTTGTCTGTTCCCTCCCACAAGGGGAAGATGTCATTTTGCCTTCCTTCTAAGTCCTCATTCCAGATGCACTAAAAGAAGCTTATGCTGCAGATTAGGGATTTGCACAGGCTGCACCGCAAAAAAATGAGGTGGGATAGGGAATGGCCTTAACAGGTTATACCAATTATATCAACTCCACATATGCAACCACAAGAGGCTAAAGCACCAGTGAGAGAAATACTCTCACAACTCATGTACCAGGAAGTAATTGAACCCTGCTTATCACCAACTAATAACCTTTGTTTCTCGTAGCTGAACCATTTCCATAGAATAGTCTCAAATAACAAACATCTTAACAGTCATACATGCATATTTACAATACAAAATGCACATAGCATAGCACTTATTAACAATATAGAGTGCACAAAATACAAGACAATCGTGGATATTCCCAATGTTTTTTTCTGCCAAAATCTAGTGCCTGAAAGGAGGGATTTAAGTGCCTCTACTGCGCTTTGCTCTGAAAGGAAATTTTGTCGCCTCCCTCAAGGACATAAGAGCAGTCAAAGATTGTTCCCAGACCGTGTAACATCAATATTTCATAATATTGATCCTGAGGGGTTGTCCTACATCGATGACATAAACCACACAGAGGACCACCTCAACACACATTTGGTCTAGGTGGATAGTATTGTTCTGGGATTTGCCACACAGGGCTACAAATTCAACTTCAAGTAAACAAAAATTGTTTTTCTTAGTTTCTATTCTTAGGATCCAAATTAACAGATGAGGGAAAGAGCCTAGTACTCCACTTTCTAGAAAAATGTGCACAATTACAATCTCCAAACACCATAAAAAAATAAAGCTAAAGCCATTACTGGGATTTTTTGACTTTAGCAGAACATACATTCCAAAATATGCACAACATATAAAACCTCTCTATGACTTAATACGTCCAGATTTCTCAAGTAAACACTGGACACCTGAACATGCACACATACTCAGAGCATTACAATTAGAAATGTTAGAAGCTAAACACTTACACACACATGACAACAAAACAAACTTAGTCAAAAGGGTAATTCCTGGTGCCCAATGAGGGTGAGACCGTACCCATAGCATACAAATCACATTGGTACTCCAACGCTGGATAGCGTTTTGCACCCACAGAAAAAATACTGACTGCTTTCCAGATAGAAACACATTATTGTCACTACCCAAATACCAACCGTTGAGGCTGTTAGCAAGGCTAGCGTCCCAAAGGCGAAAGCATCACATCCATGTTGGATCCATTGGGCAATGTCTCTGATGGCCATTGATGTTGCCTATGTTTTTGATCCAAAACTTCAGATCCAAGAATTTCTCCAACATGAACTGGAATACCCCATGATCACTAACATCCTGCCTCTTGAACAATATTGAGTCATCATTTATACTGATTGTTCAGCCTAACCAGCTGTAGGTACCAAACACTAATACTCTGCTACTGGTGCATTCGTTAGCATGGTAATGAGGGATGGTGAATTAATCCATCAACATACCTAGATGGGGAACCTAAAGGACTGCACAGCACAACTTGCAGAGCTTAAGGCTCTAATTTTGGCACTGAAGCACATGGATCCTGAACTTTCTTCTTTTGTTGTGTGTGATTTGTACTACTGCATCCAGTTCTTCAATGTATACGTGCACTACTGGCACTTACATGGTTTCAGAGATGCCAAAGGGAACACCATCAACACAAATTCTTGTAGGGGAGGGTAGTAGATCTTAAAGACAAGCCACCAAAGGCTCATGTAGTTCAGACATTGGGCCATCAAAGCGTTGGAATACATGTTGTAGGAAATACTTTGGCTGACAAAGCAGCCAAATCTGCAGTAACTACGCCTTCCTTTGCTGTGATTACTCATTCTCATGCCAAACTTGACAATGAAACATTGGCTTCTGTAAATGCTTTGGCTGACAGCAAGCCCTTAACTAAAGCATATCCTGCAAAATATTCATACCACTTAAGTGCCCAGAACATTGAATTGGCAAAATTACCTAGGGGTGGTGATCATGAGATGCCCAACCAAGACCAGAGATTCAATCTCATCAAAGCAGTGCATGAGGGGGTCGCCTCTACCAATGCTGGTGTGACGGCTATCATCTCACGATTGCAAAAACACTATTGGTGCTAGGTCTAGACAAACAGACCAAACAGTATGTGCTTTGCTGTGACATCTACCAACAAATTAAAGAGTCCACCATCAAATGCCCACTGCAGATACCCCTCTTAGTTTCCAACAAACTACTTCAATGTGTGTACCTGAGCCATTGTGGTCCCTTACAACCTGATGGTGCATACAATTTTATTTTAGTCGCTATTGATTTATGCTGTAGATTTCTATGGGCATGTCCACAATGATCGGCTGATGCTTGAACTGTTATTAAAGATTTGCAAGTCTTCTTTAGGACATATGTCTTTGCAGCATTCCATTCAGACCAGGGCCCTGCCTTTGCTTCCAGGGCATTCAGGGACACCATGGCAATGATGGGTGTTCAACTGCATTTCTCGTCTCCCTACCATCCCAAGAGAACTTCAGTTGTGGAGTGGGAAAAATGAGACTTAAGGTAATCCTTGACAGCTAAAGTATTAGGTACAGGTTGTAGTTGGCTGCACCACCTGTATGGAATCCAGACAGCACTAAACAATCTGCCCAGAAGGTGTTTGGGAGGACTTAGCCCATACAAAGTCTTGTTTGGGATACCTGTGTATGTCCCAGATCTTGATGGCTCTGGCATGGTGGTGGTAGAAACACCTTCTGACATGAATGAACGTGTCACTGTCTTGCAGGAATTACACTAGTTCAGTGAAAAAAACTCATCTGCACATGTCACCCCCTTTGGAAAGAGGGGTTTGCCAAAAATATGAACTGGCTGCATTTCTAAAAGTTGGGATGTAATGCATGAAATAATTGCTGTAAAGAGGAAGTTTGGCCCATTATATAGAACACTGGTTCCAGTCCTGGGAAGACACAGTACCAGAATTGTCATTTTACCTCCCCTGCCTGGTTCTACAGAAAAACGCTTCATTTCAATTGACAATGTCAAGTTACACCATGTGGCCAGACCTGTGCAGTAGAGCAAAAGGACTCCGGACAGTTCCCATACACCTCTTACTGCTATTCAGTATGTACCTTTACAAGCACTCAAAAATGATGAAGAAACTTCCTACAGCTATTCAAATTCAACACAAATGGATGAAGTTGTTTACTACGAACCACCAAGGGATACATCTGCCAATTCTCTTTCACCTGCACCGGCTCCAGTTTTTGCACAAGCTGCTTCTTGTTACTTTGCCGATATCAACAATTCATTTTCAGAGTCTTCAGCATCATCTGCAGCACCTGTATCAAAAGCATGTAAGCTCTATATGTGGCTTACAGATAACTATTTGATCTGTCCATTGCACTGTCTGTAGGTGCTGCTTATCTTTCTGCTTTGGATTGGTTTTGTGATCGTCTTTTTCTTGCTGATACATGGTCATTATCTTCCTGAACGATCTGCTATTGAACTGGTGGGTGAGGTTTTAAAACCTTACCTATCCTCACATAAGGTCCAAAGAGACTTGTCCCTTGTGAACATTTCAGCTGTACCAATTCCTGATGGGATTATTTGGGATAAAGTATGGTTCAATATCTTTGGCCCTATAGCAATGATTCAAATTTCATATATATATTCAAAGTGTCTGGGAAGGATATTATAACTCCAGGGTTTATTTCTGATGACTGAGATGTAACAACAGTTGGTTCTATGCTTTCTGAGCTTGTATATTATATTATATTTGAACTTGAAGATGTTTATATGACAACTGCGAATTATGGGGACATGTTTTGCTACAACCATTACAGACACCATTTTCTGCACAGAGCTAGTTCCCCGAGAATAGTTTATAATTACACACAATGGGAACATTGTCTACGCCACCAGTAGGGAGTTCAAAAACATATGTAGAAAAGTTCTCATATTTTAATGGGCATGATGTAAAAAATGCTGAGTCTTATTAATTTCAATTGCCACCTTCAAAAGTATGGAACGTTTTGTTAACTGCCACAAAATTTATTTATTCTGATTCCCAGTGAGCTGTGGAAGGCTAAGAATAATGGTTGAAGTCAATTGACTTAAAAAGTGTGTGGGTAACTTTAGACTGACAAATACAAGGTATGGAAGCTTTTTTTTAGAACACGCCTTATTCCTTTACAAATTATATTTCTCAATGAAGCTGTACAACAAACAAGTTGCTTAGGCCTGGCGAAAATGAAAGAATCAAATGCACCTAGTATTCCCTCACCAGCTAAATTTGACAAATGGCAAAAGATTTTAAATGTCACTGAAGAGCAGCTCAATAGATGGATTCAGTATGGCACCTTTAATGCAACATTTTCAGGTCTCAATGGGTGGTTATTGTGGTCAAATAACCCCAAATTGTTGTCATGCACATTTTGTCAACTCTACAAAGAGTTTTAGAGTGAGCAGACCTGAACCTTGTTACATCACCATAGAACACTCTGGTACTGTCACTACATATAGCATGGGCAAAGTATTTCAACAATAGTTAAACTCTTCCACACTAACAGCTGTTAAAGAACACTTTAGTCTCCTGTCAGAAGATATAGGGGTGCAAGATTGCTTGTTAGGTCCCAGGAAATCACGCACAAAATGTTTCTTCTATGCAATATGTAATGAAATTTGGATGGTTTTCCAAAAGGAAGCTGCAGCCGGTTGAGGCAGATAGACGAGGAAAATTAGCAGAAAGCTCTAGCTTTTGTCAATAATGGTATGAACACATTGTCCAACAACATTTACATACTCAATGGCATTGTGTCATCTACAATTGACACCATTCAAAATGATATATTACTTTTTCACCATGGACAGAGTCAACTTATGTCCATTGTACAGCTGAATTGAATATTACAAGTTATTAAAAGTGGCTGCATGCCCTGGCAGCACGTTAACTCTAAGGAGTTATTTGCCACATTTGAGTTGACCAGGAAGCAACAGATAATGGCTAAGAAAGAAGCAACTTACATCATGCTTAACATCCAAAAGTTCGAAAAGTTGCCTTTTACTGTGGCAGAAATTCCATCTGCAGCATGGTTAAACATGGAGCAATCAATCTGCCCATTTCAACTTTCCAGTTAAATTTGTGCTTAAAACACTTTCCAGTAGGCAGATATGAGTGGCTAGGAGACAGTTCCATTCATGCGGTCTGGGAGATACCATGTGATTACAAATGTTTCAATGGTATGAAAAGGGTCTTTCTTAGCAGCAGCGAATGCAAGACTTCTGTGAGCCATTTGGTGATTTGTAAACAGCTGTCATTGCTTGGAGCTTGTAATGCTTTGGAAACAAACTTAGCTTGTCATCTGCAGCGTATTCCCATCCCTTTGATTCGCTCAGTGTTCCAGATGCTCTCAAATGGGAGTTATGTGATGCTAAGTGATGAATGCTGCTGTGGTATGATGGTCAGCATCGCCTACATGGTATTGGTCTCTCAAATTGTGACTGGTTGTGGAAATTTGCTTTTTCCCCCCAAACAAAAGATAAAAGGAGCAGACACATGGCCTACTATTGTTACTTCTGATGTAAAGTTTGACAACCCGAGCAGACTGAAGGCTTTTTTGTTTCAAAAACATGTGGCACATCTGCTTGCAAGACCTATGACCTTCAAGTAGCAAGGTCACCCACAGAAATACAGTCCCTATTAAATACCAACTTTTCAAAGCATTTTGGTGAATTCGTTTGCCGCATCTTTAATGCATCCATCATCATTGGGATTGTGTACTTTTTCAAGGCTGTTGGTTCCGGTTTTGTTAGCACCTTTCAAATCGTGTTTGGAGTACCTTCAGCCATTCACTCACTATTTTTAAGTGTTTTTGGGGTATTCCCAATAACTTTGCCATTAATTGGCGGTATTCTGCTGTTGCTGTTTTTCATTTGCAATGGCTGCCCCATCACAACAATGAGGAATGATGGAGCTTCCACCAGCCCAACTGTGTCATGAATGCATGATGCAGTACTTTGGAGCATCACTCCTGGAAGAACTGGAGTCACACTGGTCACTGTCACTCAGATTGGTTCTCAGTTGCGTGCAGCCAGTTGGTGCCAATTCGAACGTGCACCAAAAGTGTGTCTTGCTCTGTAGCACATACCTTCTTTGGATGCAGGTCTGATTGTGTTCTCAATATGAGTTCATTGCCAGATGTGCACATTGAGACTGCTGTTGCTGTAGGATGTTTTCTATGAGCCGCCCTTCGTGGATCTAGTGTTTCCTGGTACTCTAACACGTGGCACTGCACAGAATGCTGTCTTCTTGGCTGGGCCTATGGCTGAGGCACTGGAACATGTGTGCTCCTTCTCTTCCTAACTGAGGAGCTGGTTAATTTATTGACTGCCGGAGTGGGATCTTTCCTAGATTCCATCACTATTGATGATATTGGTGAATTTCTGCAGGATCACGATTACTGTTGACTTTGACATTTGGTCTTAATTTGAGTTTATTTTTGTTCACATTCTAAATTGACCATTTTTAATTTGGTCTGTCTTCAGCATGTCCTGCTTGTCAACATGGACATTGTATCTCTTTCATGTACCTTTTAGTTTGCTTTTACATGGTGGTTTAGTAGTAGTGATTTTAGTATAGGCTCCTTTAGGTTGGACCCTGCAGTCTTGAACTGACAATGGGGAGGGTGTCGTGGGTTCATTATAGCACGTTGCTTGGGCACACTTATTTTAGTTTCAGGCCTGCGGCCTGTGCCCTTTTACCTAGTTCATTTCATGTAGTACTTTTTATAATTTTAGCAAGACTTCATTTTAGCAGTAATGTTTTATTATTCTTATCTGTTGCCTTTTTACTCTTGCATTGTTATTGATTCCTTTGCACAACATTTCATCTTGTGCCCCTGATCAAGGCTGTTCATGATTATTTACCTGGTATTGCCTGTCTAAGAGCATGAAGCCGAACTTCTAGAGAAAGTGGCATTATCGCATCACGCCAGTTCTCAGAACACAACACATGTTGTTATAAAAACACCACACTGGCAAAATAAGGTTAGAGGGGACAATCCAGCCATCCATCTTATGCTTTACCATGTAGTTGCAGCTCTGCTGAAGTTGGCCACTTCTCTCCAGCCATTTGAAAGGACTGCCACTAGACCCCTCTTGCTTATTGTTCAGATCTGGGTTATAGGGGTCCTTCCAGGTACTATTACGGGCAGAGAAGGGCTGTCACTGGTATCACTGCTATGCTCTCATGTAGATGCTAGAAGTGTAGGTAGGGATTTTAGATTCACTACTGTGCTAGAATGCTGGGACTTTTAATTTGTTTCAAGCTCATGGTCACAATAATATTTGTATTGTGTTTCATCTTCCTAATACTCGCAGCTTATGCCTTTTTACATAGTATGCAGTTGCTTCAATTAAATATATTGAAAACCTGAATTGCATTTCTCTGTCTTTCTTGCTTGTATGAGAGTTTCTGCAAATGAGAAAAAGGGGTAAAAACCTTTCTGCCACGACTTCCCTGGGGAGCCAGAGTATCAGGCATCAGGCTACCACAAATCACCTTTACTTTCTAGATTTGGGTGAGGCTCTACTAGCTAGCTGAAAGGATTAGGCCAACAGTTTTCAGATGGTGTGAGATCAACTCAATCACCCACATGCAGTGGTGCTGCTACCCAAAGCCATCAGTCCACAGGAAGAGCTCTACGACACCCCCAAGGGGGACAATTTTGGGGAGTGGCCCCTTGGCAAGGGTCTGTCCCCATGATAGGGGCAATATTTTGGCTGTTTTCTGCCCCCTTATCAGAGCTTTTTACCAATAGCGTGCACAGGAGCAGAATGAAGACTATTCTCAGTGCCCACTCAGAACACCACCTGTTCTCTCAATTGTTTTTTCAGACAACAGAGGCGCCCTAAGAGGGAAAGGGCATGGGGAGAAAAAGAAAATACAGTCTGCCAACACCTTGGTTTCTTCTCTTGAAAAGGTGTTCTCTTCTTCTACTGTGTTGGTATGATTGGTGTACAAACCTTTTCTTATGAAGGATGAGAAAATGTGCTCAGAGCAGAAGCATATGTTTAACTTCCTAACTATTCTTCATTTACCACTACTTGTTTATTTTTAATATAATACTGTCTCTTACCCAATCTGTCTAAGAATATTCCCCTCTTTTGTTCTTATGTGAAATGCTCTCTTGTAGATAATATTTATATCTATATATGTATTCTTTTCAAATCTTTCTTTCTTCATTTAAATTTTCTTTCTTATATTCAACTATCCGGTTTTTCCTTTTAATTTCAGTTTAAAAACAATATGAAATTTAATTTTTGTTAGACTTGGCATCCTTGGCGTGGTCTCCCTTAACTTTTTGCCTCTGCTTCCCAGGTTGTTGATATGTGCTGGGCTCTGTTTTTGCTGTTTGTGATACTCTGGGAACTTTACCACTGCGATCCAGTGCTAAAGTGCAAGTGCTCCTATGTAAAATGTATTTGTAATTGGCTTTCCATGATTGGTGTATTTGATTTAGTAGTAAGACCCTAGTACAGTGTATAAGAGGTGCCCAGGGCCGGTAAATCAAATGCTCCTAGTGGGCCTGCAGCACTGGTTGTGCCACCCACATTAGTGGCCCTGTAAACATGGCTCAGACTTGCCACTGCAGTGTCTGTATGTGCAGTTTTAAACTGCCAAATCAACTTGGTAAGTGCACCCACTTGCCAAGCTTAAACCTTCCCTTTTCTTACATGTAAGGCTCCCCTAAGGTAGGCCCTAGGTAGCCCCATTAGCGCGGTGCAATGTATGTTAAAGGCGGGACATGTACTTATGTGGTTTACATGTCCTGACAGTGAAATACTGCCAAATTTGTTTTTCACTGTTTTGAGGCCTACTTCTCTCATGAGTTAAGTGTTATTAAAGGCAGTCTCCATGTTAACCTATGAGATTAGCGCAGATTCCCTTTGGGAGCAGATAGACATGTGGAGTTTGGGGTCTCTGAACTCACAATTTAAAAATACATCTTTTAGTGAAGTTGGTTTTTAGACTGTGTGTTTGAAAATGCCACTTTTAGAAAGAAGGCATTTTCTTGCTTAAACTATTCTGTGACACTGCCTGTTTGTGGATTCCCTGTCTGGGTCAATTTGATAGTTGGGCTGTTTGCACCTCTCTCTAGACAGTGACACAAAGGGAGCTGGGGTGTAGCCTGCATATCCTGATGAGCCATTAGTGTTGGGAGAGAGGGGAGGAGTGGTCACTCACACCTGAAAGTGCTGTGCCTCCCGTCACACAATGCAGTCTCCAACCCCCTGGTGTGTGTCTGGGGCCTGGCCTGGGCAATGCAGGATCTTACAAACAAGAGAAACTTTCCTTTGAAGTTTGCCCACTTCAAAGGCAGAAAGGAGTATAAGAAGAGGACCCAAAACCCCTGAAAATTAGATCACTTCTGGATAAAGAAGAACCTCTTCCAAAGTGAAGAGCTGAGGAGCTGAGAAGTGCTGCCCCTGCCTTTGACTTTGCTTTGTTGGGCTATCCTGCAGTTGCTGCTTCTGCGTGTGAAAGGGGACAAAGACTGGACTTTGTTGTGCATTCCTGCTTGAAAAGAATTGCCAATTGCTTGATTTGAGCTTGCCTCCTGTTGTTGAAGTCTCAGGGCCATCAAAGACTTCCCCTGCCAGTACCTGGACGACTCTCTGCTGAGACTCCAGCCCTGCCAAGTGGTGCCCTATCCAGTTCCTGGTCCCCTAAAATGAGAAGAGCTGGCAGACAAAGACTGAAAATCCACGCACAGACCGCCGTGTGGGGAAATTTTCGACGCACCTTCCATGACGCGCCTGATGACGTGCCGCCGGCTTTGCTGCTGAAATCAACACTCCACCTGCATCGCGGCTGGAAGATCGGTGTAACAGAGCTGGAGAAACAACGTGCAACACCAGCTAAGGGAGGCTGATAACGACGCAAACCCCATGCAGCGAGGTTTTGAGATACCGCGCGACCGGATTTTCAGCGCAACACCACTGGGCCTGGAAAATCAACGAAAAGCCTGCGAGGACACGAGGTGCTTGTCCTGATCGCCGCATCGCTCTCTTGCAGGAAAGAAGAAACTACGCCCGCCGACCCGACCAGAGGAGAAATGACACACGGTCTCGCTTGCGAGTGAGAAATTGACGCATTGCTGGCCTTTTTCACCAGACACTCGCCGTGCGACGTTATTTTTACGCTACCCAGGTACTTTTGTGAAATAACAACATTCTCACTGTTTTCTAAGGATTAGGACTCTTATTCCTTGAAAATTCATAACTTGACTTGAGTATGTTGGATTTTTGTCGTTTTTGTCTTGTTTTGTTTAGATAAATATCTATTTTTCTAAACCTGTGTTGTGTCATTTTGTATTGTTTTCACTGACTTACTCTGTGTGTTGGTACAAATACTTTACACATTAGTTCTGAAGTTAAACCTGCCTGCTCGTGCCAAGCTACCAAGGGAGTAAGTGGGGGTTAACTGAAGGTGATTCTTCTTTACCCTGACTAGAGTGTGGGTCCTCGCTTGCACAGGAGGTAACCTGACTGCCAATCAAAGACCCCATTTCTAACAATTATGTCTTGGTTTTTCCTTCCAGAGGAAGTACTTGAATGTACTAGGATACGAGGAGGCAGTGGACAACAACACTTATTGAACACTCTGGTAAGTGACAGTCTTTTCTTACAGTATTCTTGTTTTTTCAATGACACTTTTATGTTTTTAAAATATTGTATAATTCTCAGAGTTTATTCGGGATTTAAAATTGAGAATAGATGCAGGAACACTACTCTCCACTACTATCTCCAACTAAGCCCTATTCATGCTTTCTCTGTATACAGGTAAGCCTTTTTCTTCAGAGCACACGCTCTCTTGAATTGACACTACCCTTTTTTTCTTGATTGGCTCCCAGCAGAGACACTCTGGTGAAGATGGTATTTCTTCTAAGGCACAGGCTTAGAGGAGAGATGCTATTCTTTAGAAGAGGGTGGACTCAGAATTTAGACACTTCATCCCAGACAGACTCCTTACCGCCACCTTGAAGTCCCAAACACTAAAATGAAGGTCTATGCGACACTACTACCCTGACTGAATTTGTGTGAAGGAAAGACTTGTAGAAGGCTGCTCTCTCAAGTATTTACCTCAATGAAGTGCCCATTCTTCAATCAGCACGCGCTCCACATTCCAATCATGTTTTAGAGAGAACAACTGGTGTGCTGCAGGAGAAACTGGGCTGGCAGCTCAGTTTCCAATTATTGTTTTTCTATTCTTTTTGTTTTAGCTTCCTGATTTCGATGTCACAATGCTGGCCACTATTGTTTTGGAGTAGGGAGCCTCTGTAGAATCCTGACACCCCTCTGGACCAGATTGCCATAATTTTAGGCCCATGTGCCCCTAAGGGAGGCAGAAAGCTACTAGACACCAGGGATTTTATTAAGTTATATGTTGGGAGCGACCCCTTGGGCAAGGGTTGCTCCCCATTATGGGGGGAATATTTTGGCCATGTTTTGCCTCCGCTAGGAGCAGTTCAGCCTTATTTTTAGGCCCAGACACCAGGGAAGGTTTCTGTGTGTGTGTGAACTGTAGTTCGGCTGACTGTGTGTACTGGGGGCTGGGTGGCTTTGTGTGTACTGGCATTTGGCTGGTGATGTTGGTGGACTGGCAATTGGCTGGCAATGTGTTTGGACTACCGCTTTGGTGGTAGTGTGTGTAGACTGCAGCTTGCTTGGCGGCGTGCGGACTGGCGCTTGGCTGGCAGTGTGTGTAGACTGGCGCTTGGCTAGATGTGTGTTTGAACTAGGGGTTTTGCTGGCAGTATGTGTCGACTGGCTACTGACTCATGGTGTGGGTTGACTGGTTTTTGGCTGGCAATGTGCGTGGGTTGCATTCGGATATTGATGGGCAGACTTCATTGTGTTTTATATGTTAACTGTTTTATTCCCTGTCATCATTTGAATTTGTGATTATAATGTTTTATTTCTCCTTTTTATTCAAGTGTAAAGCTTTTGATTTTCTTTGCTGTGACTCCGGTTGCTGTTTTGGCACTGGTAGATCTGCAGTTTGTGCAGCTGCACGTGTTTGGTAAGAAAACATTTTTTGTACTGTATACTCCAAATGAGTATCATTGTCCTGCATATATGCATTTTTTTATAAATGGTGTAATAATAGCAGCATATTTAGCTTCCATTTTATTGTGTGTGGAATGCTCCTTAGAGTTGTGCAAGATGTGCATTGTACTGCCGTGTGTGTAAATTTCTTTTTTTTTTCCTTTATAGTGGGATATTGTTGGTGCTTGCTGAGTCTCTGCAGAGTAGGTGCAGGTGATCCTGAGTCTAGTTGTCTGTGGCAAATGAGTAGTATCATTTTTGAGTATACAGGTCTTCGTGCGCTTTGTATTGACTGACTTTTCCTTCCATATTAATATATGCCAGTAGTTTTACTTTCTGTTTGATAAAGCCACACTTTTTTAGTACTTAATTTGCACAGTTTTGATTATTGTTGACATATTTATAGCGCTACTTTTACCAGTAAATATTATGGATAGCCTCATGATTATTGCTCAGCAGCTTGTTGGTTTGCATTTCAAATCTTCCTCGGAGCATGGTTCTGGGAATGACTCTGCATCTGAGGCACAAGAAGTCCAAGATTCTGGCACTGTCAGAGAGGAATCATGTGATGATGAAGCCACTCTCAGTTCAGAGGAAGTACCGCTTTTAGTGGGGGGACACTAGTGGGCTGAGGCACCTGAATTACAGCCTGTGACTGAAAGGCTTCCCATTGGAAGTGCTGAACTCTGGTTTGCCCCAAACATGGTGCACTCTGTGCTGCCTGTCCTCACTGGTGTTTCAGAGTGTGGAGTGAATACTGAAAACAGTTTGCCTATATATTTCTTCGAGTTGTTTATGTTTGAAGTATGTTTAAATGAGATTGTTGACCAGACTAATTTGTATGCTGAACAGTATTTGAAGGATAACAGGACCAGACTTAAGCCCCACTCTAGAGTTAGCTGTTGGACTCCCTCACACCTGGCTTAGTGGAAGAAGTTCTTGGTCTTAACTTTTTTGATGGACTTGATAAGGAAGCCATTGCTGTCTTCATATTTGTCTACTAGTCCCTTGATGGCAACTGCTATATTTCCTGCAACCATGAATTGTGATCTGAATCTGTAAAACAGAAATGCACCATTTTTGCCCGCAATAGCATCAAATACAGATGCTAACGGAGAAAACAGTGCAAAGGAGAGGCAAAATGGAGCCAGGAGAGACCCTAGGGAGAACCCATTCAACCAGGAACCAGACAGGAGGACACAGACAAGACCCAGGGGAGGGAGAAGAAAAAGAGAAAGGGACGTTTCAGCGCAGAGGAGCATGACATACTGGGGAAAGAGGTGACAGAGCATCAAAATCAACTCTTCATCACCTTCATTGCCAATTGGAAGGAGAGAGGCTATTTGGTGGATAAGTTTAACAATATGGCAGAGGTCAGGAAAACTATACCTCAATGCAAAAAACGCTGGCATGACTGCAAGCAAAGGACAAAGGAAAAAATGTCAAGGAACAGGAAGGCAGCACTGCAAACTGGAGGTGGGAGTCCAGCACGACAAGAGGACTTGGACGAGATGGAGGAGATGGTTGCAGCGGTCATCCCGGAGGACATTGTCACAGGAATTGCAGGACAGGACAGCGCAGACTACCAGTAAACACCACAAATGCAGGGTAAGTTGCATGGGGGACATTAATGCTAAAATGTCAAGTGGAAGAAGAGGGAGGCACATCGGACTCACGTAATGTATGTCAAAGGAGCTCACAGGGACACAATGCACATTAAGGGAGTTGTGCCATGCTGACGTAAGCTACACAGGTACCTAGGCCTTAGTAGTGCCATGCACCATAACACATTCACAACCTGGACATATGTTAAACACCAGGACTATATACCCACATGCAGCACATGGGATGTATGGCATGCATGATCACTGTGCCACTGGTTGTGTCATAACAGCATCGTTTGCATATAGTCATATCAACACTACCAACATGATCAAGACCTCTGAGACTAGGTAGTCAGTCAATACTATTCCTGGGGTTACGTCATAATGATGTCCATTGCAGTAACACCTTGCAACTGCCTTGCCTCATTGCCCAAATGCATGTGTGCTGCATCTCACAGCACAAAAGTCATTGCAACTGTCCCAATAGTACCCAGACATGTGTCGGTAGCACCACCACACCACACATTAACAACACATCCACATGAGGCAGCCACTACTCCATCATGCAGTCAGGGTGCCCCCTGGGTGCATGGAACAATGAACTGAACAGGTGCTTTGGGAATACCAGGCTGGTCCTGTATCATTGGTAACTTGCCACTACCAAGACCAACTAAACTGCAGTAGTGGTGAACCACAAATCTTGATGCTAAACTGAAATGTGCCACTACAGTCACAGGCTGCGCCCACAACTACTCCGACATAACCATGTCAAACACATGTGAATGGGGAAATAAACAGACACATACAACACATGGGGTATGACTGTGAACATGATGGCGTATAATTCCACATCGACAGGTGGGGGATGGTGCATGGGCAAGTCTGGTTTTGGTAAGACAGCCAGTGCAGTGTGCCCTTTGCGGTGCCAGTATGAGTCACATGTTGGGATGGCGGCAGGAAATCTGTCTGCTCATGGTAGCTCTGTGGGGCACTTAGTAAACATCCTTGATGGATCCAATAGACTCAGTGCCAGTTTTGGGGTGCATTGGGTGTGACAGGACACACTGCGCTCAGCCCTGCAAATCAGGCAGTGGAAAGGGCAAAGGGCCAGGGCATGATACCCCCTGCACTGCCCATGCCAAGTGCATGGGCTGTACAGGGGCACCCAGGGCCACACCACACCACATCATCAACAACCTTTGCATGGGGGTTTCACCGCCATGCAAAGGCTGGTGGAAATGCGGAAACAGTCCTGGACGATAGTGTTGAACGTAAATACTGGTCTGGTGTCACAGGACATCTGTCATTGCCAGTCCGTAAGCTGCTGGAAACCAGCCAGTGCCAGGCCATTGACCCATGGGGCATTCCACATTGACAACAGTTGCCGCTACCACCTGTGCTGTTGAGGGCGGTCAAACAGACAATGGCAGTCAGGTGCCCATAGGACTGACACACTTGAAATGAGGGACCAGTATGACTACCTGCAGAATCACCTCAAACTAGCTTCAGGCCCTGACATAAGTACAACTCCTGTTAACTGGTTATGTCCATAGACTCATTTACCATCATGCTGCACTCATGTATCATAGTGAAAGGAGGACTGCATTAGGGGGGGGGACAAAGGTGTGTAGGATGGCAAAGACACCTGTACAGACAGAATATCAAATTGAACTCTGACAGGTACATGAGTGCCATGCAATGTAGCACACATATACAAACAACAACAAGAGGAGCCATCAATGGTAACAAGAGCATAGTGTCCTGGCATTGCCATCCCTGGGGTGGTGCAAGGTCCCAGCACGGCCTGGGTGTATGTGAAACATGCAAGACTGTGACAGGTGAAATTTGCCATGTGTGGTGCTGTGGCATGAGCACAGCGACACCCATTGGAAAGCCTCACCATGCAAATGGATGCATAGGGAGGGTTGACAACGACAAGATGGTGTCAAGCCACAAAATGAATTGACATCACACCTAGAAGATATGATGCAGCCAATTGCGCCAACTGGGCTCCCCTTCATGTGACACGCAGGTGGGGCATAGAGCTATAGACTGCAGCCATGATGCACAGGAACAATGTTATGGAACTAAGGGGTGAATTCATAGGCCCCTGGCGCCACAGGAGCATCACTTTTAGTGACTCTCCTGTGGCGCTAAGCACTGCGCCATATTTACAAGGTGGGGTTAAGACACTTTTTGTGGCTTAATGTCACCTTGTAAATAAGCCCCTTCCCACGCAGCACTGTGTGGCTGTGGGCGTGCCACATCAATACCCATTGCATTTTGATGCTGCCTCAGATTAATGAAATTTAGTAAACCTGAGGCAGTGCCAAAATCTAATGCCACCCCCAGGGGTGGTGTTAGCAGGGCGCAACGAGGAGGAATACTTTTATTCCTCCTCATTTTTTGCTTTTCCTATGCGTGCTGCATTCTGCACCATGCATAGAAAGAGAAAAATGCCAGAGATTATTGTTTATGTGTGGAAAGGTTTCCCTTCCTTCATATAAACAATCATTTGAAAATTATGCTTTGGCACTTCTGTGTGTGCTGCATTCTACAGCTCACACAGAAGTGCCAAAGCACCATTAGTGATTGTTTATGTGCAGGAAGGGACACCTTCCCGCACATAAACAATCACACCTCTCAACACAGACATCCTTGCACAATAGTGCAAAGATACCTGCGTTGGCAGCAGAATTTAGTGCCAGTGCAGGGGACAACACAGGGGTGCACCGTATTCACTTAAATACTGTGCATCCCTGCGTTTCTAAAGTGACGCTGCACGGCACTGCCAATTTTGGCACAGCACCTCGATCCACCACTTTTCCATAAATCTGGCCCTAAGATGACAATGAGCCTCAACTGCCACAACACAAATAGACTGATTTTACACCATCTCATTGCAGAGGATGATGGCTCTCCTGCGGATCAGCCTGTCCTGGAGTACCCCGATGACCTGGATGACCAGCTGACAACCATCAGCCAAGAGACCCTCCAAGAGGTCTTTGTCAACCTCCAGACAACACCTCCAGTCACAAGGAGGAGCACTGATGTAGCAGACAAGCCACAGGTCCTACTTAGCACCCCAATAGTACGACCTGCCAGCACCGACACATCTGAGGACTACGAGGACCCAGGGGCCAGCTTTGAGAGGACAGTGGTCGGAGTCCAGCGGGAGCTGGCCAAGGAGGTGCTGTGGGGATGCAAACTATGGCAGCCAGCCTAGAGGGTATGCGCACGTGCATGGTTACAACTACTGAACAGACTACAGCCAACCAAGGCACACACTCCCCAATACATGGAGTCCAGGAGTGTCTGAGGGACATAGCTGCTGCCATGAGGGAGAGGGCACAACAGCTGCCCTCCCAAACCCTCATCAGCGTGCTTGAGGACAAGATGGACTCCATGCACCAGGAAATGCTCTTCCTTAGGGCAGACATGGCTGCCTACCACAGGGATGTTGCTGCTATACTAAGAAATCAGCAGTTCCTCCTTGCTGCGGTGATGCCATATGTAGTTCCACAGATGGCAGCTGTTGGGAATTGGGAGTCCATATCTCCGACCACTAAATTGTGTGTGCCCCCCACTACCACCATCAAGGGCAGAGGAGACACCACACACATTGGAGGATGGAGATGTGGAACAGATCATCTTCACTCGTAGGAGTTCCCGGTAGCACCTGCCCATGCCACATGGCCAGTGTTTTCCTTTGTCATGTGCTTGACTTCATGCCAGTGTTAGCACAGTTGGAGATATGTACTCTTCACCGACACACTGTTGACCTTTCTGCTATGAACTGCAATTGTCTCTCACTTTTCAATTGGCAATTTACTTCCCCTGCACTGAAAGAGACTTTACCCAAGCATGTCCCATGACATGTCCCTCAACCCTGGACTTGTGTCACAATTGGATGGATTTCACTAATGGGGTGACAGACTTGGACATTGTAAATATTGCACTTCTAAATAAACACCACCTACACAACCAGCATGTCTTTGTGTATTGTGACAAATATACTACACTTAGGAATTGTGATGTGTGTAACATGTCTTTAGCCACAGAGTGCCAGTACAAGAGTGCAGGAATAAGGGGGCACATACCTACACACAAGGTACCTACATGGAAGACCCTGAGACCCAAGCATATGACACATGATGTAAGGGAGTACCCAAATATTTTAATTAGAATTAAACTAAACTAAAAAGAATGAGGAACACCTTTCCTAACCTATCCTAATTATACATCACTAACAACTGACCCTAACTACCCTATTCTAAACTTACCTAACACATTTAACAACACACTCTAAACATTGGTCCCCCCACCCCCTCTTATCTTATGAGAAACATGTAGGACAACATATACTAAACTACACATATACTACTGATATCTAAACAAATATATATTGTTTGGTATTTTTGTTTTAATTTTTATATATATTTTTGGTATTATTTCTTATACAACACATAAATGGCCCAAAATCACCTCCTAAACAAAGTAACATATAAAATGTAGAAAACCCACCCCAAACCTACGTATCCTAACTAAACTACTAACCTAATCTAACCTGACACTAACCCTCTAAAACCCACTATAAAACATTAAAACAGACGAGGAAGGAGGGGTACTGAACTGGGGGTTACAGTCATTAAGTCAATTACAGATTTACCCTCTTGAGTTTCCTCTTGATAAACTTCAGTCTCTCCACCTCCTTCTCAAGGCTGTCCAACTTTTTGAGGACCAGTGTCACATCCCTCTGTAGGTCCTTTATTGCATTCATATTCATGGCAGCAGGTGGGGTAGGCCGTGGCACATATGTTGAGCGTGTAGCAGCTGGGGCTTTTGTGATGGTGGCAGCTGTGGCCCCCCTGCCACTGTGGGTCCCCCTTGGTTGAATGCCCGCCATTCCCTGGTGGATCACTCTGTGCGATAGCGGCATGCCATCCTCCTGGAACCCAGATTCCACTGCCAGGATGTGCCTATAGCGGACTACCCTCTTCTGAAAAGCCCGCTGTTCCTTATTGTTCATGTTGGCAGCTGTTAAATAGAGACAGGCAACCATCAGTGTCAGCATTGTGTGGAGTATGTACAGATTATTAGTTTACACTTTACATCAAATTGCACATGCACTCCAACTCACATTTCGGATAAAACAATGGCCCTGATGAATGAAACACCAATGCAGCCTTAGCAGCATTTCATTGACACCAAAGCGATGCACAACAAGATTAGGAACCAAACCAAATTAGGTGTACATTGATTTTGTGCCATGTGTAATAATGCAAAGGCACCGTCAACTTCACAAAGATCAGGGCCACTATTCCTCATCATCTGTATCAATTTTCAACCATACATCACCAGTAACTTTAATCTGTTATTGGGAGTATGGGATGCAGTTGGTAACAATAAGGGGTCAGTATTGATAGGTACACATGCAAGCCTGATAAAATGACGTACACTGTGAGCATCACATCTTCCTACAAATTTGTTTTTCCTCACCCCCTGTTCTTCAGGAGGGATGGCAATGCAATCCTTCATCTCAACTGTCCAGGTCATCTACCAAGGCATGCCCACTCATACATGGAGTCAGGAAGTGGACCATATGTCAGGAGGGCTTCCAACTAGGAAGCTCGTATCCATAGGTCTATCACATTCATATTCATGTGTCCAGGTATAGACACCCATCTTTACCTGATCTGCCAATACTATTCCTTACACACCCATATCCATGCCAGCCCATGTCTGGCCTTGACCTGCATGCACGCCTATTACATTACACATAAGTGTCACGTAAATGGAGTACAAAATATGGGGCACCATGCTGGAGGACAATTGCCCACCCAGTCCTATACATACATTACAATACAGGGATGCACCAATTTGTGTTAAAAATGGTGCATCATTGTGCTGTGAGAATGATGGTGTGTCCCAGTGCCAATATTTTCACAGAGGTGCACTTCGAAGTCACATAAGGGCCTACATGTGGCTTGTCATCACCTTGTGTACACGATGCTGCCCATTGAGCACCACAAGCTTCGATATGAATCTCTGCTCGTGCATGGGGAACCCTTAAATGGACACAATGTCACCATCCAGCCTACTTTGATATCTGATCATTTGACAGCTCATTACTTCTATCATTGTGTGCAACACACGTGATAGAAACACAGGCTGGGAGGTGGGAGGGAGTGTCCAATGGGGGTGCGAGGGGGGCGGGGCCACATGGGACGCAGCAGCTGGGTTTTACAGGAACCGGCGACTCACACACACAAAGACCTCAATAACTACACACGACAGACATTATTACACTTACTGGATACATCTGGGTCCTCAAATCTTGCCACTTTGCAGGTCCGTCTGTAAGATATGGATGGAAAACCATGCTTAGTGTCATATCACTGTCACTACTACTGGATAACATATTACATTGTGTACTATTTTAGAGGAGTGAGCTAATTATCCTGGTTGAAGACACACCACTGCAAACTCATGATGACACCGACACTCAGGTGTGTGATAGCCACACATCTGCACACTTACACTGGGCCTAAGACTCATGTAGTGCTACACCCTGCAACAACCATATGCGGGTAATCTATTGAAGATGGAACTCCATGGTATGAGGGGGATTTGGCTGACAAATACATGAAACTACCCTGGTGCGCTGCAAGACAACTGACTCAGGTATGCTGGCTTGTCCTGCAAGGCACACAGAGACACTTTGTGATGGACAAACGGCTCAATTTGTAGTCTGCAATGATCATGCATTGAGTAATCCATGATTGATGTGTCAAAGGTGTCTGATACTATCAAATGCCCCATTACCAGTGCCCTCTAAGGCCGGAATGCCCCCTTTGCCAACATAATGGCAGGGATCATATGTGTGAAATGATGACAATGTATCGCTATACATGGATTGCCCTACTTTGTTGTTATTTTCCAGTTAAATATGGTATGTTGGCAGTGTCTTGGCTTATCATACATGACACTATGCGGGGGCATAGGTGTTGTCATGACCCATGAAATGTGTGACTTAGTGATGGTTGTGTATGACTCACCAAACATCTGACATGCATTGGTAAAATGGTATGACATGTGAACTCCATGTCTAGACTGGCGCAGTTACACTTCATTCTGGTTGCATGCAACCTGTCCACAAGCATTGCATGTAGCACGCCAACACATCTGGTACTGTCATTCAAGAGTGGTGAACAGTAAAGAGTATGCCAATGGGAGATTCACCAACAGAGCGACCAATCACCACACCAAGATGGTCAAGCAGATCCTGCTCCCTGGCCACCAGATCTGCCCAGTGATGCCTCAGCTGGTACTGCTATGGAACACCCTCTTCAGGTAGTGGAGCACCTTGCCCCACCGCAGCCGCCTCGCCTCCGTCCGGTAGCCCTGGATCACACGGCTCCCCATCTCCATCATTAATAGCAGGTAGTGGGCTACCAGCCACACAAAGCCTCCCAGCTCCTCCTCCCCCATCCTTGCCAACCTCCCCTTACCAGACATAGCTATCAGGTGCAGGTTGACAACAATAATGAATATGAATAAAATGAAAATAAAGGAAACTTAAGGCCCAAAAAAATAATCCCAACTAACCCAACTTAACAGCTATCCCGGACAGACACCCCACAGTACAAGTACAATGATAGATACAAAAACACACACAAATTTACAAACACTGGGACAAAGTAGTCAAAAATACAGAAAACACAACAGGCGAGACACCACAAGATACAATACAGAGCAAGAACATACCACTAACTCCAGGACACCACCACACAGTCAAAAGATGCACAGACTGTAAAGAGAAAGTGAAAGTACACCCACTGTACCATGCCGGTAAACAGGATTTCCTATTACATCACTTCCTGTCCCCATGCGTCACGTTTTCTGTTATGCGTGTATTTATTTGACGCATGAGATATTTGAGTGAGCATTTCAGACGCATGGCCTATGTGCATCTTTTATCTTGACGCATCACCTTTATGCGTTGAATTAATGGAAAATCAGCATTGAGATGAGTGCGAAGGTGGAATTCATGCTAAGGGCCCATGTGTCATATGCTTTGCGTTTGCGGATGTATTCAACACTATTCCTAATTGTGTGATTTTGTTCCATTGTCTATGAATGTACCCTGTATCAGCATACAAATGGAATGGGCTGGGCTGGGCTGCAGGTTGGCATTTTGTGTATGGCCACACTGTGGTAGTCCATGCAACAATGTGATTTGGGTGTGATTGGTCTGTTACACCGATGTGTGTGTTACAGAATCGACAGCATGCAAATATTTGCACGTCATGAATATGTATGCATGTGTGACAACAGTGTATCCACACATGTATGGCAGTCAGTACTATGCAATCAATAAAATCAATCAATCAAATAATTTCTTAAGCGCACTACTCACCCGGTAGGGTCTCAAGGCGCTGGGAGGGGGGGCGGTTACTACTCGAAAAGCCATGTTTTCAGGTGCTTTCTAAAGGTTAGGAGGTCCTGGGTCTTTTGTAGGTTGGTGGGGAGGGAGTTCCAGGTCTTGGCGGCGAGGTGGGATAAGGATCTGCCACCGGAGGTGGTGCGTAGGATGCGGGTGACTGTAGCGAAGGCGAGGTCGGTGATGCGGAGCTGGCGAGTTGGTATGTGGAAGTTTACTCGTTCATTGAGGTAGGCTGGTCCAGTGTCATGGAGGGCTTTGTGAGCATGGACCAGGACTTTGAAATTGATCCTTTTGTTGATGGGCAACCAGTGTAGGGATCTGAGGTGGGTGGATATGTGTTCATGGCGAGGGAGGTTGAGGATGAGAAGTGCCGCTGCGTTCTGGATTCGCTGGAGTTTTCTTTGAAGCTTGGCTGTGGTCCCTGCGTAGAGGGCGTTGCCGTAGTCCAGTCTACTGCTAATGAGGGTGTGGGTTCTTGTTTCTAAAGATATCCATTTGAAAGTCCTGCATAGCATGCAAAGGGTGTTGAAGCAGGAGTGTGGAATGGCGTTGATTTGCTGGGTCATGGAGAGGGATGAGTCCAGTATGATGCCAAGGTTGCGTGCGTGGGTGGTGGGTGTTGGGGGTGGTCCGAGGGTGGTGGGCCATCAGGAGTCGTTCCATGCTGTCTTGTTGGGGCCGAAGATGATGATCTCTGTTTTGTTTGAGTTCAATTTGTGGTGGCTTGTTGTCATCCATTTGGCGATGTCGAGGAGTCCGGCGTGCAGGTTAATCTTGGTGGTGGCTGGGTTTCTGGTGAGGGAGATGATGAGCTGGGTGTCGTCAGCATATGAAATGATGGGGATGCCATTGGGGCGGAGGATGTTGGCGAGAGGAGCCATGTAGATGTTGAAGAGGGTGGGGCTGAGGGAGGATCCTTGGGGGACCCCACAGATGATCTTAGTGGCTGTAGACTGGAAAGGAGGGAGGCAAACTCTTTGGGTTCTTTCAGAGAGGAAGGAGGTGAGCCAGTCCAGGGACTTGTGGTGAATCCCGGCATTAAAAAGGCGTGCGCTGAGGGTTTGGTGGCATACCGTGTCAAAAGCTGCAGAGAGGTCTAGGAGGATGAGGGCAACGGTCTCGCCCTTGTCCACTCTGGTCCTGATGTTGTCTGTGCAGGTGATGAGGACGGTCTGTGGTTCTTGCGGAATCCATACTGGGAGGCGTCGAGGATGTTGTTTTCTTCTAGGAAGCGAGACAGTTGTGTGTTAATTATCTTCTCAGCGACCTTTGCGGGGAACGGGAGAAGAGAAATGGGTCAGTAGTTTGTAAGGCCTTCCGGGTCTGCTTTGGGTTTTTTGAGAAGAGTGTTGACTTCAGCGTGCTTCCAAATATCTGGAAAGGTTGCGGTGTCGAAGGAACTGTTGATGACGGCACAGAGCTGGGAGCGATGCTTTGGCTTGCTTTGTTGAAAATGTGGTGGGGGCATGGGTCTGTTGGGGAGCCTGAGTGGATGGAGTTCATTGTTTTGCCGATTTCTTCGTCGTTGGTGGGGGTCCAGGTCTTCAGTCCGTTGGTGCAGTAGGGTGTTGTAGTGTTGGTTGTGTCGGTGGTGGTGGGTGCTGATGATGTGAAGCTGTTGTGTATGTCTGCGATTTTGCGGTGGAAGCAGTTGGAGAGGGAGTTGCAGAGGTCTTGGGAGTGTGGAGGGTCAATGGTGCACGATTTGGGTTTGGTGAGTTCTTTAATGATGGCAAAGAGTTCCTTGCTGTTGTTGTCTATGCATTCTTTGTAGAAGGACCGTTTGGTGGTCCGGATGAGTTGGTGGTGTTTGCCTGTGGCTGTTTTGAGGGCGGAGAAGTTGCTCATTGAGGGTTCTTGGGGCCAGGTTTTCTCAATTTTTGGGCATTCTCGTTTGGAAGATTTAAGTTTTATGGTGAACCAGGGGCCGGTCTTGATGGTGCGGGTGTTGTTGTTTGCTTTCAAAGGGGCAAGGGGGTCTGCGCTGGTTTCTAGCCATCATGTGAGGTTGTGGGCGGCGGTGTTGGGGTCGTTGGTGATGGGAGGTAGAGCTCGTGCAAGGTTGGAGATCAGGTGTTCCTTGGAGATCTTGTTCCATTTGCGGTAGGGTGTAGTGTGTTGTTGGTGGTGGGTGGTGGGTTTCATGAAGGAGAAGTGGACGCAGTGGTGGTCCGTCCAGTGGAGTTCGGTAGTGTGAGTGAAGGTGATGTGGCTGCTGGAGGTGAAGATGGCGTCTAGCATGTGTCCCGCTGAGTGGGTGGGTGAGGTGACCAGTTGCTTGAGGCCGAGGTTTGTAAGGTTGTCCAGCAGGGCTGTGGTGTTGCAGTTGTGGGTGCTTTCCAGGTGAAAGTTGAGGTCACCAAGGAGTATGTAGTCTGTGGAGGTGAGGGCGTAGGAGGTGATGGTATTGGCGATGGTGTCACAGAATGGGGAGCGTGGTCCTGGTGGTCTGTAGATGAGGGTTCCTTTAAGGGTGGTGTTGGTGTTGATGTGTATTTGAAAGTGTAGGTTTTCAGCGTTGTCTAGGGTGTCGTTGGTGGAGATTTTGATGGAGTTTTTGTGTATTATGGCAATACCTCCTCCTGGTTTGTTGATGCGGTCTCTACAGGTGATTTTGTAACCCTCTGGGATGGTTATGGCGATGTCGGGTTCTGATGAGGAGTTCATCCATGTTTCAGTGAGGAAGGCGATGTCAGGGGATTTTGTGGTGAGCAGGTCCCAAAGCTCAATGGCATGCTTGTGGACGGAGCTGGTGTTAAGGAGGATGCAGTTGAGGTGATTGTGGGGTTTGGTGTTGTTGCGGTGCTTGTTGGTGTTGCTGGTGTTGGTGTGAGTGCAGGAGAAATGGCATGAGTGGCATGTGAAAGGTCCGTGTGTGTGTTTAGGGTTGGCCTGGGCATAAGCAGGATGCGGCCCTGGGTTGAGAGCAAGGAGTTCTGTGGAGGAGTAGTGGTGCTTCGGGGGGGTTGGAGGAGCGTGAACCAGGGGCATGGGTGCTGGGCGCGGTCCAGGCGCGGACGGGCTTGCCTCTGGCGCGCCTCCGGTGCAGTGGCCGCCATTAAGAAGCGGAGGTGGGAGAGAGAAACAGCTGGGAGGCGGGAGGGAGTGTCCAATGGGGTCAGATGTGGTGGCAACATGGTGTCACTATAGAACCTGGATATCCCATCCATTTTGACATGTGTCACTTAGGCCCTTTGAAATTGGTAAGTGACAAAGCACAACATGTACCCAAAATTGCCTGCCCTGTCCTTCAACATTTAGACTATGCAAGAATGCCCTATGTGTGGCATGTTACCAGGCAACCCTTTGTTGTCCCCTGCACCAGTTGTTCATATGCAGCCTTGCACCTACACTACCTACCTTGCACCAGGGTTCTTGGCTAGCTGCCTTGTGGAGGTGGATGTATCTGTGCAGGAAGGGACACCACCCTGTACATATGCTGTTTTGATGGCCAATTGGATCTTTCTGTGTGTGCAGCAGCATGCAGCATGCATTGGTGGCACAATCATCTAAGTTCAAAGCACAGTCTACTTCCTTATTGCAACCTCCATACAGCACCCCTGGGGTGATATTTGTTCTTTGCACTTCCTCAACTTTTAAGTGACAGCTACATCTGAGTCAGCATCATCATGCTATGTATCTTGTGGTGATAATCCTGTGGCAACACACAGTGCATACCCCTTCCACACTACATACAGCCTGGGAGGGTGGCCGATTTACAATGTGGCTTCAAGTCATTATGAAATGGTCATCTGCCAAGTTGTACATACAGTGCAGACTGAAGTACTGGGTTTTTCAGAACCCAGTGGTGCCAGGGAACACACCCTAAGACTTCGAGTCCTTCCTGTTTCAGACTACAGAAACACAGAGTCTTCTTGGTGAAGTCAAAGATCTTGTTTATTGGCTGCAGCCAGTAACAGGTATCCTAGAAGTACAACACTGTGTATATTCTCAGGAGACTGCTCCCTTTGCAAAGCTAACCTTCTCTTTTATACAAAATATTATGCTTTAGGCAAACATTCCTTATTTTACAGTTGACCATTCACATATTTTCACTACAAAGAAATAGCAGGTTTATGATGACAAGCCCATATTTCAGTTTGTCCAGCCCTCAATCAATTACCCGGCAAGGCTTAGTACTTTCATCAGATATCGACGGACCCCCAATATAAACGGGCACCTCCTCCTTGTAAAGCAAGTCATAAAGAAAGAAACAGGGACAGGTGTGTGTAAGATTAGGCATGGTTTGTGTGTGATGAAAAGGTTTTATGATGTGTTGTGCCTTGATACTAATCTCATTCGGCCACTGGGAAAGAAACTGGCCGAACAGGTTTGGCTTCAGGCAGTGGAGTCAGCTTGCCCAGGTCACAGAGGAGTCAGCAAAGGTGTACGTGTCCTTCAGACTCGTTTTCAGCATTAGACATTGGCCTATGTGAGGGCAATCACAAAATGGCTGTCGTTTAAATGGAACACGAGGGTTCAGGACGGAAACTCTGATATTCGGGTGATTTTGTTACCCGAATATGAATACAATTCTAATCATTCCCGGTCTGCTGATACCAAAATCGTTGTGATACGACGACGTTTATAACACGGGTCCAGAATTTTCAGTACCACAAGACCATGACAATGGCACTGTGGGCTTTTACAGAGGTCCCCTGGTGATCTAGAGTGACAACTAATATTTGTGGCAGCCATAAGGTGTCCAAGGGTGTTGTCCCATTGTTACAGGTTGATCAACATACCTACCAGTGTCCCGCCTATCTTTCAACACATGAATCAGCATTTATACCGTCGACACATGCAGAGTGCAGGCTATGGAATGCAGCTCAGCTACTTAGAAAGTGTGTTCCTTGGCACACTGCATGTGAGGTCAGTGAGGTCCTGTTTTCTCCTACAGGGTCTCACTATGGCATTCATGATCTGCACTGTCTGACAGTGACTCTGCCCCATGGTGGGCCATTTATTGTATCTGGTACAGACATGATGGTGTTGTGAGTCAGTAAGTGTTGCATGTGAGGTGGCACTACAGTAGATGTGGTACCACTTATCACACATCTGTCACATGGTACGTGAGGGGCATTGATCTTGTATTCTTATATGTGTGACCCAATGAGTCAGGCAGATGTCTCTGCGCACTACAGGTAAGTCAGGTATGTGTTGATGATATGTAGTTGGCATAGGCATCAGTTGTCTGGTATTTGATGTTTGTTTGGGCAGTGATTTGCATGGCATGACTTGAGGGATCTGTGCCTATAAGGAACTTATATGATGTAGGAGGCTGGCCTGGCTTGTAGTGGGTACCAGAGGTACTTTCACCTTGTGCCAGGTCCAGCTATCCCTTATTAGTGTAGAAGAGGTGTTCCTAGCAGCTTAGGCTGATAGAAGATAGCTATGGCAAAGCAGCTAAGGCTGAACTGGGAGACATGTAAAGTTCCTAATATATCACTGGTGTCATATGCACAATATCATAAGAAAACATAATACACAGAAGTACTAAAAATAAAGGTACTTTATTTTTATGACAATATGCCAAAAGTATCTCAGTGAGTACCCTCACTATGAGGATAAGATATATACACAAGATTTATGTACACAAACCAAAATTATGCAGGTAATAGTAAGAAAAGTAATGCAAGCAGTGTAAAGTTACAGTAGATTGCAATAGGAGCATATAGGTATCGGGGCAACACAAACCATATACTCCAAAAGTGGAATGCGAACCACGAATGAACCCCAAACCTATGTGAGCTTGGAGAGGGTCGCTGGGACTGTAAGAAAACAGTGAGGGTTAGAAAAATAGCCCACCCCAAGACCCTGAAAGGTAGGTGTAAAGTGCACCTACTACCCCCAGAGAGCACAGAAGTCGTGATAGGGGGATTCTGCAGGAAGAACAAACAACAACAATGCAACAACAGTGGATTTCCGGACCTGAGTACCTGTAAGACAAGGGGACCAAGTCCAACAGGTGTGACAGTGTCGAGAGTGGGCAGGAGCCCAGGAAATGCCAGCTGAGGGTGCATGGAAGCTGCCACCTGTTGGAAAAAGCTTGGAGTTTTGCAAGAAAGAAGAAGACTAGGAACTTCTCCTTTGGAGGATGGATGTCCGACGTCGAGATGAAGCTTGCAGAGGTGTTCCCACGCAGAAAGACCACAAACAAGCCTTGCTAGCTGCAAGGGTCGTGGTAGAGGTTTTTGGGTGCTGCTGTGGCCCAGGAAGGACCAGAATGTCACCACTTGGAAGAGGAGACAGAGGGGGTGCCCCGCACTCAGGGAGCCCTCACAGAAGGAGGCAGCATCCGCAGAAGTACTTGAACAGGCACTTGGAAGAAAAGTCAACCAGAGTCCACCCGAAGTCACAAAAGGGAGTCCCACGATGCCGGAGGACAACTCAGAAGGTTGTACACTGCAGGAAGGAGTGTCGGGGACCCAGGCTTGGCTGTGCATGAAGGAAATCCTGAAAGAGTGCACATGAGCCGGAGCAGCTGCAAATCACACGGTACCCAGCAATGCAGTCTAGCATGGGGAGGCAAGGACTTACCTCCACCAAACTTGGACTGAAGAGTCACTGGACTGCGGGAGTCACTTGGACAGAGTTGCTGAGTTCCAGGGACCATGCTCGTCTTGCTGAGAGGGGACCCAGAGGACTAGTGATGCAGTCTTTTAGTGCCTGCGGTTGCAGGGGGAAGATTTCGTTGACCCACAGGAGATTTCTTCAGAGCTCCTGGTGCAGAGAGGAGGCAGGCTACCCCCAGAGCATTCACCACCTGGAAACAGTCGAGAAAGCCGGCAGGATGAAGCAATACAAGGTTGCTAGAAGTCATCTTGCTACTTTGTTGCGGTTTTGCAGGCGTCCCGAGCAGTCAGCGGTCGATCCTTTGTTAGAAGGTGAAGAGGGAGATGCAGAGGAACTCTGATGAGCTCTTGCATTCATTATCTGGTGAGATCCCCAAAGCAGAGACCCTAAATAGCCAGAAAAGGAGGTTTGGCTACCTAGGAAGGAGGATTGGCTACCAAGAGAGGTAAGAGCCTATCAGAAGGAGCCTCTGACGTCACCTGCTGGCACTGGCCACTCAGAGCAGTCCAGTGTGCCACAGACACCTCTGTTTCCAAGATGGCAGAGGTCTGGGACACAATGGAGGAGCTCTGGGCACCTCCCGTGGGAGGCGCAGGTCAGGGGAGTGGTCACTCCCCTTTCCTTTGTCCAGTTTTGCACCAGAGCAGGGCTGGGGGATCCCTGAACCGGTGTAGACTGGCTTATGCAGAGATGGGCACCATCAGTGCCCATCAAAGCATTTCCAGAGGCTGGGGGAGGCTACTCCTCCCCAGCCTACACACCTATTTCCAAAGGGAGAGGGTGTTACACCCTCTCTCAGAGGAAATCCTTTATTCTGCCTTCCTGGGCCAGGGCTGCCTGGACCCCAGGAGGGCAGAAACCTGTCTGAGGGGTTAGCAGCAGCTGCAGTGGAGACCCCGTAAAGGCAGTTTGGCAGTACCCGGGTTCTGTGCTAGAGGCCCGGGGGATCATGGAATTGTCCCCCCAATGCCAGAATGGCATTGGGGTGACAATTCCATGATCTAGGACATGTTACATGGCCATGTTCGGAGTTACCATTGTGACGCTACACATAGGTAGTGACCTATGTACAGTGCACGCGTGTAATGGTGTCCCCGCACTCACAAAGTCTGGGGAATTTGCCCTGAACGGTGTGGGGGCACCTTGGCTAGTGCCAGGGTGCCCACACACTAAGTAACTTTGCACCTAACCTTCACCAGGTGAAGGTTAGACATATAAGTGACTTATAAGTTACTTAAGTGCAGCAGTAAATGGCTGTGAAATAACATGGACGTTATTTCACGCAGGCTGCAGTGGCAGGCCTGTGTAAGAATTGTCAGAGCTCCCTATGGGTGGCAAAAGAAATGCTGCAGCCCATAGGGATCTCCTGGAACCCCAATACCCTGGGTACCTCAGTACCATATACTAGGGAATTATATGGGTGTACCAGTATGCCAAGGTGAATTGGTGAATTTAGTCACTAGCCTGTTAGTGACAAATTTGAAAAGCAGAGAAAGCATAACCACTGAGGTTCTGGTTAGCAGAGCCTCAGTGAGACAGTTAGGCATCACACAGGGAACACATACAGGGCACATACTTATGAGCACTGGGGCCCTGCCTGGCAGGGTCCCAGTGACACATAGACTAAAACAACATATATACAGTGAAATATGGGGGTAACATGCCAGGCAAGATGGTACTTTCCTACACATGACATAGGGGGTCATTACAACATTGGCGGTAAAAGCCACTTACTGCCGTGCAGAAGACCTCCAACACAGCGCCGCGGCCGTGGAATTCCACCACGGTCATCACAGCTTGGAATCCACCAAAATCCAGACACCCACACAAGTCCGCCACACCAAAGGTCAGTGATAAACTGGCGATAACAAAACCTCCACCGTCACGCCAACAGGAATACGCCCACACTATCACGACCCATGAATCCACGCAGCCGTCTTTCAACCGCGGTATTCCAATAGCGGTACACACCACCGCGCTCAAAATACACACACATTTACAAAACACTACCACATTGGACAATTCCAAATACACACACCTGATACACATACACACACCACTCCCACACACCCAATACAATATAAAACACCCACCCACATCACCCACAAACCCTTATGTCACCATCGCTCACACAATATCCACACACCTCACACAACACACCTCTAAATATTATCCCACACATCACAACACACACCACCCCACACATCACCCACACCACCCCATGGCCCCGCAAAGACACCCCAGGTTCTCTGAGGAGGAGCTCAGGGTAATGGTGGAGGAAATCATCCGGGTAGGACCACAGCTATTCCGATCACAGGTGCAGCACACCACCATAGCTAGGAAGATGGAGCTATAGCGAAGAATTGTGGACAGGGTCAACGCAGTGGGACAGCACCCAAGAACACGGGATGACATCAAGAAGAGGTGAAACGACCTTGTGGGGAAAGGTGCGTTCCGTGGTCTCAAGACACCACCTTGCGGTTCAGAGGACTGGCGGCGGACCCCCACCTCCTCCCCCAGAACTCACTACATGGGAGGAGCAGGTCTTGCCTATACTGCATCCTGAGGGCCTGGCAGGAGTAGCAGGAGGAATGGACTCTGGTAAGTCAAACCTTTAACTACTTCATCCCCCACCCACCTGCATGCTATCACATACCCCCACCCTTGCCCTCACCCCATCCAACTCCTCACATATGTCCCAATATCACAACCACACATCCCAATCCCAAGCCCTGCATGTCACACCAAAGCATGGACACCCATCACCAAAGCATGGCCACTGCCCATACCCATACACCCCCCTAAACCATTATCACACAAGGTCCTACACAGGAATGCAAGCACTGGGGTACACGGTCTCCCACCCATTGCACACCATGGCACACACAGATGCAATAATCATGCCTTTACACCCCTGCAGGACCCCTACCCAACGTCACCGGACAGGAGGGGCCAGATATGTCCACTCCACCCACAGAAGAGGCCCACAGTGATGACAGCAGCTCTGTCCAACTGGATCAAGATGACCAGCCCGGCCCATCTGGGACCTCGGACAGTCGGTTCCCCTCACACTGACACAGGCCACTACAGAGCTTCCCCCTTCTGGCAACACCTGCACAGCACCCACCCAGCGGCTCATACCTCTGTCCCCAGGACATGTCAATCAGCAGTGTGTCCACCACTACAGGGAACCCAGGCTAACCCACCACCCCAACAACACCAGGGACCTGGGGGCAGTGGTAGTGGGCACACGGTTCAAGGGACAGAGGCCCAGGAACACAGGGGAAATGGGAAGGCTGCTGTGTAACAGGGGGAGGACAGGCCCAGGGAACCCACTCTCCACGAGGCCCTCTCCAACATCATGGGAACCTACCACCATTCCCAGGAGGCAATGGCAATGGTACTGGCCAAGTTTCAGGAGACCCAGCGGCTGCAGGAGGAACAGTATTTGGGGTTCAGGGAGGAACTCAAATCCATCAATTCCACCCTGGGCACCATTGTATGGGTCCTGAAGGAACTCGTGAACACCAGGAGGGACACTGCGGTACAACAGGGGGCCCCCGACACTAGCCCGGACGATGAACTGCCCACCACCTCCACCGGCGCTAGTGGACAGGAAGCACCGCCACAGGACCACCACACCAGCACCCCACCCCCTGCAGATGGAGAACCACCCCGCAAGCGGTCCCTGAGATCCAGGACAAAGACAGAGAACAATGCCAAGACCCCCGCCAAGAAATTAGACCACCATGA
This sequence comes from Pleurodeles waltl, assembly GCF_031143425.1. Lineage (NCBI taxonomy): Eukaryota > Metazoa > Chordata > Amphibia > Caudata > Salamandridae > Pleurodeles > Pleurodeles waltl. The sequence goes on along the minus strand of NC_090442.1, from coordinate 855,618,393 downwards.
TTGTCATTCTTCTGTCCCACTTTGTCACCCTGTCCATACTTAAACTGCCCTAGCTCGACTTCCTATGCCCCTTTGGACAATGCACCTGTGAGACTAATAGACTGGACTCTGCCATGGACATTTCTCCACCATCACCCTGACCATTTTACAACCCCTCCACTATTGAGCACTTAAATAAACACCCTTAAATCACAAAACAATCAGGAGTCTGTCTGTGCTTTCGAAAATGTTTATTAGCAATAACAGTGGCAAAATGCTATATCAAATGTAATGTCAACATACCTATGTCACACAGCTCTAGTCCATGCGGAAAGAAAGCAGATGTCACACAATGCGACCCACATCTGTGAAATCGTAAGGGAAAGTGACAACTCAGTGACCATACACTGGGTGAAAATGACAGACAGATGAGAGGTAGTAGAATTAAATCAGATGTAGCAGGCAGTGTTGTCTTCTTACCTGTGTCTCACTGGAAGTATTGCAGGATCACGTGTTGCTGAGCACTTAAATAAACATCCTTGAATCACAAAACAATCAGGAGTCCGTCTGTGCTTTCGAAAATGTTTATTAGCAATAACAGTGGCAAAATGCTATATCAAATGTAATGTCAACATACCTACGTCACACAGCTCTAGTCCATGCGGAAAGAAAGCAGATGTCACACAGTGGACCCACATCTGTGAAATCGTAAGGGAAAGTGACAACTCAGTGACCATACACTGGGTGAAAATGACAGACAGATGAGAGGTAGTAGAATTAAATCAGATGTAGCAGGCAGTGTTGTCTTCTTACCTGTGTCTCACTGGAAGTATTGCAGAAACACGTGTTGCTGTTGTCTATGTCCTCTTCTTCTGCTTCCTCGTCTTCACTGTCCACAGGCTCCACAGCTGCCACAACACCTCCGTCTGGACCATCCTCCTGCAGAAAAGGCACCTGTCATCACAAAGCCAAGTTGTGAAGCATACAGCAGGCCACGATGACCTGGCACACCTTCTTTGGTGAGTAGAATAGGGAACCACCTGTCATATGGAGGCACCGGAACCTGGCCCTCAGGAGGCCGAAGGTCCGCTCTATAACCCTCCTAGTTCACCCATGGGCCTCATTGTAGCGTTCCTCTGCCCTAGTCCTGGGATTCCTCACTGGGGTCAGTAGCCATGACAGGTTGGGGTAACCAGAGTCACCTGCAAATGGCGAGGGCCAACTGTTAGACACACACTAACTCATAGGGACATCCCCAGACACATAGTCACACTGTATTGGGTCCATGTCGTCACCTAATAGCCACACACAGTGCCTCTGGAGTTGCCCCATAACATAAGGGATAAGGGATGCTGCTATTCCGTAGAATATGTGTCATGCACTGAGCCAGGAAATTTGGCATTCACATGGGAGATGTACTGGTCTGCCAAACACACCATCTGCACATTCATCGAATGGTAACTCTTCTGGTTTCTGTACACCTGTTCACTCCTGCTGGGGGGACCAAGGCCACATGTGTCCCATCAAAGGCACCTATGATGTTGGGGAAATGTCCCAGGGCACAGAAATCACCTTTCACTGTAGGCAAATCCTCCACCTGAGGGAAAACGCATGTGTTTCAGCAGGGCAGACAACACTCTGGACAACACGTTGGAAAACATAGACTGGGACATCCCTGATGCTATGGCCACTGTAGTTTGAAAAGACCCACTTGCTAGGAAATGGAGTACTGGCAGCACCTGCACTTGAGGGGGGATTCCTGTGGGATGGCAGATAGCTGACATCAGGTCTGGCTCGAACTGGGCACACAGTTCCAGGATTGTGGTACGATCAAGTCTGTAGGTTATGATCACATGTCGCTCCTCCATTGTAGACAGGTCCACCAGTGGTCTGTACACCGGAGGATGCCGCCATCTCCTCACATGCCCCAGCGGACGGTGCCTATGGATCAGAACAGCGAGCAGAGAGTCAACCAACTCTGAGGTACGTAAACACAGCTTCATCGGAAAATATTAGCAAATCGACATATGCCTGTATTAGTGTTTAAGCAAGGCCTATATATGTGTGACTCAGTCCAAAATAATGCCATTTGGGGCCATGAAATGGTGGCTGCCTGACCTGTAAAGTGGGACACGGGGATATGAGGTAACTGTGCTGGCATTGTACACCACCGCGGTAGGCGGTCGAAGACTGCGGCGCTATCCTGCATTGGTTAACATTGGACCCTATGGGTCCCAGGAGCCAATGACGATGTACGCTGGCGGTGACGGTACGCACCGCCGCGGACGTGACCGCCATTTTCTCTCTGTTGAATCACTTGATACCTGATCTTCGACAGGAGAGGACCTACACTGCAAGTGCTGCTGTGACCTCAGTCTGGAAGAGACAATGGCTCGTGTGTCTGGGGAAAGGGCCCCTGCCTTCAGCACGGAGGAGTTGGAGAAACTAGTGGGTCCTCCCCCAGTACACGCTACTCTACGGTCCTCCAGACAAACAGGTAAGTACACTGTGAGCATGCTGTATGGGCAATGCCTGTGTGGAGTGGTGTGGATGAAAGATAGGGGGGTTGAGAATGAGGCGTGCATCAAACGACGGTGAGTGCATGTGCGTCATTGCAAGGGTAGGGATGCAGGCCAATGACTGTGACGCTGCGGACGGGAATATCTTCTCCTTTTCCCCTGTACTATTCCTGTAGGTCAGCACCCACCAGAAGAAGGAAATTTGGCGTGCCATCGCCAAGGAAGTCCGGACCCTGGGGGTCTACCACAAATGGAGCACTCACTGATGGAAAACATGGGAGACATTCGCCGCTGGAGCAAGAAGACGGCGGAGGCCCAGCTGGGGATTGCTTCCCAAAGTGGGAGGGGTGCCCGTCGCACCATGACCCACCTGATGTTCAGGATCCTGGTGGTGGCGTACCCGGAGTTGGATGGGCTCTTGAGGGCATCACAGCAGCCACAAGGGGGTGAGTACACTCTCATTCTGCTGATTCAGCGCGCATTGGAGGTGTCTGGGTGGGGGAGGTGGGCTGTGGGTTCCCCTAGGCCAGGGCGAGTTTAGTAGGAAAGGTCCCTTCTTAAGGCAGGCCCTGTGGCACCCCACCCCACCTGTGTACAGTGCCAACTACACCTAGTCAGGCTCCTGTGACATCCATGTGTGCAGCAATCGGGCATAGCCTTGTAACCCATGTCCCTGGGATTGATTAGGGAACTCCAAGTGCAAGGCGTAGTGCAGGGGGCTTCTGTGTCTGTAGTGTCCGCCAACGGTAGTGGTATTGCATGCACTGAACATGTCTTTCTTCTGTCTCCCCCCCGTTTTTGTGGTCTCCCTGTTCTTGTGTGCATTAGCATCATCAGGCGGAGGAGCAGTGGCACCGGACCATCCCACACGGCCCTAGAGGGCGACACAACAGAGTCTGAATTCACCAGTGGGACGGAGGGCGAGGGGAATAACACTGCGGGGACAGGAGCTGAGACCAGCGATACGGACCCCTCCTCCCTTGCGGTGGCAGGCCCATCTGTGTCCCCCGCATCTACAGGTACAGCCGCCACCCCCCCTACCAGCACCGCCCTCCCAGCAGCCCCTCAGCGTGTGTCCTGTGCCCGCTCACCCAGGAGGGTGGGCATCTCCTTCGCCCCAGGCACCTCAGCCCCTGCCCCTGTCACCCCTGCTGCTCTCAGTGAGGAGGCCATTGACCTCCTCAGGTCCCTCACTGTTGGGCAGTCTACCATTTTGAATGCCATCCAGGGAGTAGAGAGGCAGTTGCAACAAACCAATGCATACCTGGAGGGTATTCATTCTGGCCAGGCAGCCCATCAGCGAGCTTTTCAGACTCTGGCCTCAGCACTGTCCCTGTCTCTAGGCTCCCCCCTCCAACTTCCTCCACCCAGACCCAAACCCCTGTACCTCAGCCTATCCCAAGCACACCATCAGATCAGCATGCACACACCTCAACACACAAGGGAAGCTCTGGCAAACCTAAGCACCACACATCCCACAGGCACTCACGCAAGCATCATACAGATGCAGACACACCAACATCCACTGCCTCCACTGTGTCCCCTCCTCCTCGTCTCCCTCCTCCCTCCCTGTCTCGTCTCCACTCACACCTGCATGCACTACATCCTCAGCCACTATGTCCATCACCAGCACACCCACCAGCACACCCCGCTCACCTGCAGTCACCACCTCCACTACCATTCACACATCCTCTGTGTCCTCTCCCAGTGTGTCTGTGAGCCCACCTCCCAAGGTACACAAACGCAGCCACACACCCACCCAGCAGCCATCCACCTCACGACAGCCTCCAGCCCATGCACCTTCACCCAAACTCACCAAACGTACACCTCCTACAACCACTACCTCTTCCTCCACTCCCAAACCCCCTCCATCTACCCGTCCCAGTGTTCCCCCCCAAAAACTTTTCCTGTCCAACCTTGACCTCTTCCCCTCACCTACCCACCCCTTCAGTCTCCTAGGGCCCGCCTCTCCAGGTCCCAACCCAGTACCTCAGCCACAACATCTGTGGGACCAGTGGTGCCAGTAGTAACCGGCTTCTGGAGTGCACCAGGCAGCAGGGCAGCCAGTGTGGCAAGGAGCCAGAGCACGGACAGTCTGTCACCTGTAAAGCACAAAAAGTTGGCCAGTGCCCGGCAGGAGAAAGGTAAGAAATCAGCCACCAAAGCCGCTCCCAGGGGTACAGTTGGGAGTGTGGAGACAGCTGCGCCACCATCCAAGGTGGGGAAGGGGCACAGTAAAACCGGCAAGTCTGGGAAAATCTGCACTGCGGATAAGACCGCCACCAGCCCCGCTGCCCAGGACATCGCCGCCACCAGCCCAGCTGCCCAGGACATCACTGCCACCAGCCCCGCTGCCCAGGACACCACCACCACCAGCACCTCTGCCTAGTACACTGCTGCCACCAGCACCGCTGCCCAGGACACCACTGTTACCAGCACCGCTGCCTAGGACACCGCTGCAACAAGCACCGCAGGCCAGTGAGCACCAAAGATTCCGACGCTACTGAGGCCGCCACGAGCAGGATGAAGCACTCTGGGCACAAAGCCCCCTCCAGAACCAGTGGAGAAAGGCATCCACTACCTCTGTCCTTGGCAGGATGAAGCACTCTGGGCACAAAGCCCCCTCCAGAACCAGTGGAGAATATTATCCACTTGAGAAACTGTGGCTTTGCACTCCCCAGGATTGAACAGTGGGCAAACCACCCACTGTAGAGACTTGAGAGACTGTGGCTTTGCACTCCCCAGGATTGAACAGTGGGCATGGAGCCCCCTCGTGGATCTGGCATCGTACACTCATCTGGCTGAGGTGCCCCCCCCTACCCTTCCCCCTGAGGTGCCTGTTTTTTTTCTATCTGATGCCCCAGCAATGTTCTCTCCGTCTTGTTCGGGTATCTTGTGTGGACCTCGCCCATGCCTTTTGGGCCCAGTGGTCCACGGACTATGATAGTGGAATACCTTGGACTTGTATTCTTGGTGTATATATTTGTTTATAGTGTACATATCTTTATATATGTATATATTTTTGATTACTGTATTTGAATATATTACAATCATTCGACTCATTTCCTTTTGTCCTTGCATTCTTCCAGGAGGGTTTGGGGGGTGTAACTGTAATGCATCATGATGTATTATTGTGTGTGTTGTCATGGGTGAGGGTGGGGGGTTTGAGTGTTGCGTGGGTGTGTCACTGTTTTTTCCCTCCCTCCTCCCCTGTGTCGTAGGTGCAGTACTCACCGTGGTCTTCGCCGCTGGCGTTCCTGCCCCTGGTAGAGGAGCAGGAAGATAAAGGCTGGAAGAATCTGGAGCTCGGGTTCCATGGCGTCCTGGTTCCTCATGGGGTGTGTAGAGGTGAGCGTTTCACCTTCCAAGTCCTGTTTCCGCCGTGTTTTTGTTCGCGGTGAATCCGCCCCGGAAAAGGTGGCGAATTGGACTGTTGTAATTCTGTGGGTGGTACATTGTCCTCCGCCTGTCTGTTGGCGGTTACCGCCACGGTGTTTGTTTGTACCACCTTGGTGGTCGGAGTGTTAAAGTGGCTGTCTATGTTGGTGGTTTCTGCCATGGTCGAAATTCAATTTTTTTTTACGCCGGCCTGTTGGCGGTTTTACCTCCGCTTTAACACCGACCGCCAGGATTGTAATGACCACCAAAGTTTATACCTTTGAAATGTCTGTGCTATTCTTTGCTTGGTGTACTGTGTGTGAAGTGTATGTAGTAGGCAACCTATGGGCACATGTAGTGGTCTGTGTAGTTCTTCTGTTATCAAAGGGTACATGTCTGCACCTGTCTTTCACGTGGTATGCCTGTCAAGCTGTGAGTGTGTTACATACATGTGGGTGTATGTGTTTGTTGTGTGCACTGATTGTGCTGTACTGCAGCATGGTGTATATGTGTTGTTATCTGCACATCTGTGTTACCCTGGCCATGTGTTAATGTAGGAGTGTGTGTATTGTGTGTCCTACAGGGTTGGTGTGTTGTGTGTATATTGCTAGGTTTGTTGACTTACCACAAGGAGGCCATTTCCATATTGTCCATCCTGGAATTGTTCATTGATCCTGCTGTGCTGGAATATGAAGGCATCATGAACACTCCCAGGATACGTGGCCAAAATGTTTATGAATAGTTCCCGGTGGTCCACTATGGACTGCACAGTAATGGAATGCGTGTGCTTGCGATTCCGCTATATGTACTAGATTGCTGCAGGTGGTACAAGCCAGTCATGGGTGCAGTCAAGTGCACCGATCACATGCAGGAAGCCATGGATTTGATAGAACCCCTGTTTGTTCTCCTGCTGCTTTTGCTGGGTGTTGGGGAAGCTGATGTGGCCGGGTGTCAGGGAGATAATTGCATCTCACATCTTTGGCAGGAATGCAGAAAACGACGGCTGTGAGACACCAGCAACCAGGGCACCGTTGTTTGGAATGATCCACTTGCCAGCATGTGCAGGACAGCTACCAGCTTTGTCACAGGTGGTATGTTGTGTGGGGTCTGCAGGCTAGCTGTGATTTGTGCCTCAATGTGGTGCAGCAGGTATAGTATGGCTTGCCGGTTCAGTCTGTAGGTCCTAATAATGTCCTGGTCCCTGAGGCCAAGGAGGGTTGTCCTGGTTCTGAAGACCCTCTTCTGCCTTCTGCGTTGCCTTTGTGGGTTGTGTTGTAGTGGTGGTGATTGCTGTAGTTGTTGCTGTCCTCTATGTCGTCTTGCAAGCTGGATCAGTATCACATCCATCTTCTCCAGTGGGTTGATAATGTTTCTTCTGTGTGTTCTCCTTAAGTAGTGATGACTTTGCCTCATTTTAATGCCTGCCCTGACCCAGGCATTAAATTTTGATGCAAAACGGTGTTAACGTCATTTTTTGGGTCTGCCTCCCACCTGAGCGTCATTTTTGCTCAGTGGATAAATATGACATTAGGGGGTTTGAGTAATTTTTTGGACGGGAATGCCTACCTTGCCTCTCATTGGCGCAAGGAGGTTTCACGCATCCGAAACATTACATTAACACCAATATTTTGATGCTAGACGGGTCTAGCGTCAAATTATAAGTATGGCATTGAGTTTGCACTGTATTATAAAAAACAAATTATGCAAATTTAGCGCACACAGAGTATAAATATGCCCCAGAGTCTGAAGAGGCGAGCTACCCAGCATTTCCACACTTGTCCCCATAAAAATGTTGTTCCACTTTTGTGGCTGGTCCTAGTGCCTGCAACAGGATTGGTTCAAACTATCTTCAATGTGATTCGTCGTAAAGAGACCCTCAATAACTTTGTTTTAGGTGAGGTACCATTTTTATCAGAAGACTTGAGGGAAAGCTTGGTGGAGGGACTTTTGTGGCTCCCCGCAGATTCCAGAACTTTCCATCACAGAAATGTGATGAAAAAATGCATTTGTAGTCAAGTTTTGAGGTTTGCAAATAATTCTGGGTAACACAAGTCAGTGAGAGTAACACAAGTAATTCCATCCTAAATTCCTCTAGGTGTAAAATTTTCAAAAGTGTATAGGTTTGCTAGGTATTTCTTGGTGCCAGCTGAGTTAGCACCCAAAATCTATAACTTGAAGCATTGCAAGAAAGTGCCAGTTTTCAGTGGAAAAATGTGATGTGTCCATGTTGTGTTTTGGGCTGTTTCGTGTTGCGGGCACTAAGTCTACCCACACAAGTAAGGTACAGTTTTTATCAGAAGACGTAGAGGAATGCTGGATGGAAGGAAGCTTGTGACACCCCTGCAGATTCCAGAGCTCTCCATCACAGAAATGTGAGGAAAATGTCAAAGTTTGAGATTTGCAAAGGATTCTGGGTAACACAGCCTAGTGAGAGCCACAGAAGTCACTCCATCCTAGATTCCCATCGGTATATAGTTTTAAAAAATGTATAGATTTGCAAGGTTTCCCTAGATGCTGCCTGAGCTTGGACCTAAAATCCACAGGTAGGCTAATTGTAGAAAAAGGTCAGTTTTCAGTGGCATAATGTGATGCGTCCATGTTGGGTTTTGGGCGTTACCTGTTGCAGGCACTAAGACTACTTGCACAACTGAGAATTTTTTTTTATCAGAATACTTGGGAGAATGCTCAGTGGAGGTAAGTTTGTGGCTCCCCACAGAGTTCAGAACTTTCGATCACAGACATGTGAGGAAAATGTGTTTTGTTAATCAAAGTTTGAGGTTTGCAAAGGATTCAGGGCAATACAGCCTAGTGTGAGCCACACTAGTCATCCCATCCAGGATTCTTCTAGGTGTCTAGTCTTCAAAAATGTATACGTTGACTAGGTTTCCCTGGGTACCAACTGAGCTAGGGCCCAAAATTCACAGCTAGGCACATTGCAAAAAAGGCGGTTTTCAGTGGAAAAATGTGATGTGTTAATGTTGTGTTTTGGGCTGGTTCTTGCCATGTGCACTAGGCCTACTCACACAAGTGAGCTACCATTTTTATCAGGAGACTTAAGGGAACACAAAATAGTAGAACAAGTGTTATTACCAATAGTATTTCTCTGCATGTGCGCCTTGTGTCTGTTTTAAGTGTACAATTGTGATGTGTCCACATTGTGTTTTGGTGATGTACCATTTTTATCAGAAGACTATGGGGAACGCTGAGTGGAAGGATGTTTGTGGCTGCCCACAGATGCCAGAACGTGTCATCATAGGCATGTGAGGAAAATGAGTTTTTTTCAGTCAAATTGCTAGGTGTGCAAGGGAATCTGGGTAACACAACCTGGAGAGAGTCACACAAGTCACCCCATCCTGGAATTCCCTTGGTGCCTAGTTGTTTAAGAAGTACAGGTTTGCTAGGTTTCTCAAACTAGGGCCCAAAATCCACAGCTAGGCACATTGCAAAAAGGAAGCAGTTTTCAGTGGAAAAATGTCATGTGTTAATGTTGTGTTTTGGGCTGTTTCCTGCCATGTGCACTAGGCCTACTCACACAAGTGAGGTTCCATTTTTATCACAAAATAGTAGAACAAGTGTTATTACCAATAGTATTTCTCTGCATTTGCACATTCCAAATGTAGAAAAATGCCCTTTAATTCACATTAGTATGGATATCCACAAATTCAGAAATGTGCACATAACCACTGCTTCTAAACTCAATATCATGTGCCCATTTTGGAAATACATAGGTTTTCTTGATACTTATTTTTCGTTATTTACATTTTTCCATATGAATTACTAAATACACAGTACACAATGAAAAGCCATTGCAAGGTGCTGCTCAGTTATTGGCTCTGGGTACTCGAGTTCTTGGAAAACCCACAAACCCTATATATCCCCGCAAGCACAAGGATCTAGCAGATGTAAAGGCATATTGGTTTTGTATATTGGCTATTGTGGGAAAAAAAAATGCAAATAAAACATTGTCACAAATGGTCATTTTGTCCTACAAACTTTTTAGATTTTTTTAGTTCAACGCTTATTTTCTTTAGGAAAACCTTGATGAATCTACACAAATGATCTCTTGCAGAATTCAGACTTTTGGCTAGTTTTTAATAATGCATAGCTTTCTGGGATCCATCATGAATTTTACACCTATTTCTACCACAAACTGGAAGGAGGTCAAAAGCACAAGATTTAGAACAAATGGGCTATTCCCTAGTAGAATGCCAAAACTTTGGCAAAATAATTTTTTTTCTGAATCAAGTCTGTCTGTTACCAGATAGCTGGGAATATGGTGTTTTGAGCACTGCAAACCTTTTGTTGAAGTCATTTGTAGCCAAAAAAAACATACACTTTCTTCAACAGCACTATTTCCCCATTTTCCCCCCAAAAAATGAAATGTACCTATATTTTGTCTAATTTATCTAGCCCTTCCAGGGTAATCCACAAACCCTGGGAGCCTGTAGAATTTCCAGTAGAATTCACATTTGGCATGGATAGCTTCTGTGGACAAAGCCTTATGGAGGCCTAAGCGGAAACTACCCCAAATAGTTAAAAAAGGATTAGCACTGGAGACGGGGGAGACCGAGCAGCAAAGGAGTTAAAGGAATGGCTTAAGTAAGGTCATATTTTCATTTTCTGCCTTTTCCCTTGCAATTGATCCACAAAGTCCAAGGTTGGCCTCTCCTGACCGAGGCACTCAGACTTTAGCTTCCTTGCTTCTTTTCTTGCTACTCCTACTGGATGCAGTCTAATGTCTGGATTACTTACTGGTAATCTTCAGTAACCACAGTTATGTACTAAAGAAGGTGAGATAGGGGTATTGGTTGAGTTTCGGCACAGGTACAGTTAAAAAATTAGAATGACAGAGACAAGGGATATGGCACAGACATGTATTGTGCAGCCCAGCCTCTTTCGGCATCTGTGAGGGGATACAATGATAGGCAGAGGAAAAATCTGTGGATTGGCAGCAAACCACAGCCAGCAAATGTTAAATTGCAGCACACAGAAAGCAACGTAACTCAGCTCCCTTTCCATACTGCTAGTTCCAATCCAAGCTGAAATAAGTGGCGAAAGTCAGGGAGGGGGGGCTTGAGAGGGTCAGTTGTCTGCTGTGTTCTGGTACTCAAAATCGTGCAATAGGCCCCTGCAGTACAGGACCACTCCTGACCCAACTTTAATGGATTAAACAAAAGGTAAGCAGGTGAGGGGGAGGAGATAAGAAAACAGAAACAAACAAACACAAGGCCTCTATGTTGAAGAAAGCAGCACTCCCCCTAGATGACTGAGACATACACAGCTGAAGTTAATTGAACAATGTCTTTGCGGGTTTGCTTGTCTGGGTGTTGGTCTATGCATGTTTCTCAGATGCTTGGAGTACAAGAAGCACATCTTTGGCAGAGGAGATGTATTACCCTTATTCTTATAGCTGTCTAAGGCCCTCCTTATGACATTGGTGGTAAATCCCACTTACCGCCATGCTGACTGTCGCAAACATACCACAGTGGCGGCGGATATCCGTTCACCATATTATGACACACACACACCAATCTGTAACTATACAGCCACAGACACAACTCCGCCACACCAAAGGTCAGTGATAAACTGGCGGTATCAAAACCCACACCGTTATGCCAACAGAACTACGCCCACCACATCATGACCCACGAATCACCACAGCAGACATTCAATGGCGGTAAACCATTGGTGGTACATACTGCCGAGCTCAAAACACACACACTCAAACAAAACAACACCACATTGGACAATTCAAACTACACACACCTGACACCCATACACACACCACACCCAAACAACTACACCACTATAAAACACACACCCACATTACCCACAACTGTTTACCATTACAAATTATTGTCACGAGACAGATACCACAACCACAGACAAGACCAGAGCCACACACCACCATCACCTATACAGAACCTATGTACCTCACAACACACACCCCAACACATCACCCTACACACCCTCACCCATGCTACTCACACAACACCCATGGCACCACAACAACACCCCTGATTCTATGAGGAGGAGCTAAGGGTCATAGTGGAGATAATCATCCAGGTAGAGCCACAGCTATTTTGAGCATAGGTGCAGCAGATATCCATTGCTAGGAAGATGGAACTATGGCGGAGTATCGTGGACAGGGTCAACGCCATGGGACAGCACCCCAGAACAAGGGATGACATCAGGACGAGGTGGAACAACCTACGGGGGAAGGTGCGTTCCATTGCAGCAAGACACCAACTATCTGTACAGAGGACTGGCGGAGGACCCCCACCTCCTCCCCCACAACTAACAACATAGGAGGAGCAAGTCTTGGCAATCATGCATCCTGAGGGCCTGGCAGGAGTAGAAGGAGGACTGGACTCTGGTAAGTCAACTCTTTACTACTATCACCCCCCTACCTGCATGCCATCACATACCCCTACCCTCACTCCACTTCATCCCACACACCCCACCATCACAACACACTCATCCCAATGCCAAGCCCTGCATGCACCACCAATGCATGGACACCACTCACAGCCCTGCATGGACAGCTATCACTAAAGCATGCACACTAAAAATAATCAGCTAGCCCACCACATACCAATTCACACAAGTTAAAGCTGCCAGGGCAAATATAAACAAAGAGGGCAACCTACCCATGCAGGGCTGTTCACTGTGTGTGAGGGTGCTGTGTACGCCAACGGTGATGTTGGTGCAGCCATTGACCAAGTGTTTCCTTTGTCTCTCCCCCCCTTTTTGTTTTGTCATCCTGTCCTTATGTGCATTAGCATCATCTAGCGGAGGAGCAGAGGCACCGGCGACGGAGGGAACTGCATCCCACAGGACCCAAAAGGCAGAGTCCACCGACGGTGAGGGCACCAGTGGTACGGAGGGCAAGGGTAGCACCACAGCGGAGACTGGAGGGGACTGTTTGGACACAGATACCTCCTCCCATGGAAGCTCCCTGGTAGTGGCAGACACCTCTGTGCCCACCCCAGCTATAGGTACAGCCACAACCCCGTACCAGCACCGCCCTCCCAGCAGCCCCTCAGCGAGTTGCCTGTGCACGCTCACCCAGAAGGGTGGGCATCTCCTTCGCCCCAGGCAACTCAGGCCCTGCCCCAGTTAGCCCTGCTCCCCTGAGTGAGGAGGCTATTGACCTCCTGAGATCCATCTCTGTTGGGAAGTCAACCGTTGGGAATGCCATCCAGGAGCTGGCAGCCCAAATGCAACAAACCAATGCATTTCTGGAGGGCATTCACACTGGCTTGGCGGCCCAACAGAGATCAATTCAGACTCTGCCCTCCTCTCTGATGGCAGAAATTGTCCCTGTTTCCGCCCTCCCCCTCCAACTTCCTCTTCCCAAACCCATTCCTCTCAACCCCAACCTATCCCAAGCACACAGCCAGACCAGCATGCACAGAAGACAACACACAAGAGAGGTTCAGGAAAACACAAGCACAACACTTCATCCCATGGGCACTCACACAAACACCATCCAGATGCAGACATACCAACATCCACTGCCTCCACTGTGTCCCCCTCCTCCTCCACCTCCCTCCCAGTTGCACCTACACTCACACCTGCATGCACCACATCCTCATCCACTACCGCCATCACCAGCACACCTATCAGAACACACACCTCACTGGCAGACACCACCCCAACAGCTATGCACACGTCCCCTGTGTCCTCTACCACTGTGTCTGTGCCCCCTCTCCCAAGGTACACAAACGCAAGCACTCAGACACCCAACAGCCATCTACCTCACAACAGCCTCCAGCCCATGCACCTGCACCCAAACACAGCAGACAGACACCTCCTACAACCACTCCCTCTTCCTCCACTCCCAAACCTTCTCCCTCTTGCCACCCCAATGTTCCTAAGACGTTATTCCTCTCCACCATTCACCTCTTCCCTACCTCTACCCTGTACCCTGTCCTTCACGTCTGGCCACGGTGGGTAAAACCCAGGCAAGCACCTCAGCCACCCAGTCCACAAGCCCAGTAGTGTCCACAGCAACTCGTGGTGGTAAAGGATCCAGGGCACCAGACAGCCTCACGGAAAGGGTGCCTGCCCCAATTCCTGCCTGGGAGGGCAAGGAGCCATCCCCAGCTGCTGCCAAGAAGAGCAAGGAGCCATCCCCAGATGCTGCCAGGAAGGGCAAGGAGCCACCCCCAGCTGCTGCCAGGAAGGGCAAGGAGCCATCCCCAGCTGCTGCCAGGAAGGGCAAGGGCCTGCACCAGCTGCTGCCCTGAAGAGCAAGGAGCCATCCTCAGCTGCAACCAGGAAGAGCAACGGGCCTGGTGCAGGGACTCAGTCGAAGCCCCCACCACCAATCATGGTTGTGCAGCCATCCAAGGCTGCAGGGGAAGGGCTAGAGCTTCCCCCCACCACCACCACCAGCAGCAGCACCAGTGGGCAGCCGTCCAAGGCTGTAGGGGATGGGCTGAAGCTTCCCCCCACAACCACCACCAGCAGCAGCACCACTGAAACCACTGAGCAGCCGTCACCACCGGCAGACATTCTGTAGACCTGCCTCCATGGGCTGTTGTGCGGCCTGCCCCCAGTCCTGTGGGTATGACACCCAGCTGAGAGACTGTGACCTTGCACTCCCCAGGATCAGAAGCACAGGCACGTTGCCCCTGCCAGAACCAGAAAGTATGACACCGACTCACCACATCCTCCCCAGGGTGAAGATCACAGGGCACCATGTCCCCGCCAGAACCAGTAGCGAAGCCACCCACTCACCCCAGCCTCCCCAGGATGAAGATCACCGGGCATGATGCACCCTCCAGAACCAGTGGGGAAGCCACCCACTCAACCCATCCTCCCCAAGATCAAGATCACAGGGCATGTTGCCCTTCCAGAGCATGTGGGCATGTCACCCATTTGAGAGACTGTGGCCTTACACTCCCCAGGACCAACCACAGGACATGGTGCCCCCTTCAGAGCATGTGGGCAAGTCACCCACTTGAGGGACTGTGGCCTTGCACTCCCCAGGACCAAGCACAGAGTATGTTGCCCCCTCCAGAGCATGTGGGTAAGTCACCCACTTCGGAGACTGTGGCCTTGCACTCCCCAGGACTAAGCTCAGGGCATGTTTCCCATTCCATGACCAGTGGTGTTGGTCCATCTGCCGGCTGAGGTGCCCCCCATTTCTTGTCTCCTGAGGTGCCTGCCTATTTTCGAACTGATGCCCCTACAGTGTTCTCTCTGTGTTGTTGCAGGAGACAAGTAGGGCCTTGGACTTTGTTATGTGGCCCTGTGGTCCACGCACATTGAGGACTGGGCAGTGTCCCTTGATTTGTACATATGTATATACTTTTAGATAGGATGTACGTATTTTTGATGTATTTAAATTATTACACTCACTTTCATCTGTTCGTGTTGTCCTTGCATTATTCCTGAGGGGTACGAGGTATATATTTTTTCTTACTGCATCTGATTGTATGTATGGTGCTGGGGATGGGGGGGTGTGATGTGTGTGAGTCACTCTCGTTTTCCTCCCTCCTTCCCCTGTGTGCTAGGTGGCTGTACTCATCGTGGTCGTCTTAGCCAGCGTTGGTGTTCGTGGTGGAGAAGGACGTAGAAGATCACTGGAAAAATCTGCAGCTCGGGTTCCATGGTGGCGTGGTTGTTCCCTGTGTCTCCAAAGGTGAGCCGTTTCCCTTCTGTGTAGTGTTTCTGTCAGGCTTTTGATGTCATTGGTACCGCCCCGTTAAAGGTAGCGTATTGGATTGTCATTATACGGTGGGCGGAACATTGTCTTCCGCCTGGCTGTAGGCAGCTACCGCAGTGGTGGCTGTTGTTTCCACCCTAGTGGTTGGTGTGGTAAAGTGTCTGTCTCTCTGAGCTCTTTCCACCATGGTCACAATTTGGCGGTATTTACCTCCAGCCTGTTTGCGGTATTACCGTCACTTTATCACCAACCGCCAGGGTTGTAATGAGGGCCTAAGTGTGCACAATGTCTACCATTTAGATCTTACATTTTCATGGCTAATAGTTTCAGCAGGTTCTGGACAGCCTTTTAAACATCTGTGAAAAATGCATACTCCCTATCTAAAGCTGTAAAAGACTGGCATGGCACCTTCCTGTTCAGATATGTGCTTAGCCATGCTTTTTACCCCAGGACAGAAAAGAAGGGCTTTTTTGCAGTGACTGTTCATATATGACCACAAAAAATACACACGGTTCCAAAGCTATCAATTGACTATATGCTGTGTCAGCTGCTGGCTGATGACTCCTTACATGGAGTCTTCAGTTCCAATATTTCATAGAAGACGGTTGAGGCTTCCCAGCTCCTTTTCAGAGGCAATGAGCAGGAGCGAACCTCATTGGCAGCATCCGAGATGGCATCCATTGCATGTCGGATCAATAAACAAGCAACTGCCAGACTGCAGTGAAATTAGGAGTGCCCACCACTACGGGCGTGTCTCCAGACTCTGCATAGTCTGTTAGCGCAGTGCATCATCAGATTAAGGCCAGTAGTTATTCATTAATTAAATAAATTGCTGCATGTGCGACAGGAAGTGTCACGGCTACCATTTTGAAGTCAGGTGGAAATCACAACACAAATAGAATTGAAATGAGGCTGCCATTTTGAAGTCAGATGGAGCCAGGACAGTGGTGTAATTTGAATAAGGCAGCCATTTTGGAGTCAGGCATTGGAGGAATATTGGAATTTGAAATCCGTTTTTAGCGACTAGGTCACCACAGAGCACTTAATTAATTGTTCATGCATTAAAGCTGTATCTAATGTAAGGACAGAAAAGAAGGGCTTTTTTGCAGTGACTGTTCATATATGACCACAAAAAATACACACGGTTCCAAAGCTATCAATTGACTATATGCTGTGTCAGCTGCTGGCGGATGACTCCTTACATGGAGTCTTCAGTTCCAATATTCCATAGAAGACGGTTGAGGCTTCCCAGCTCCTTTTCAGAGGCAATGAGCAGGAGCGAACCTCATTGGCAGCATCCGAGATGGCATCCATTGCATGTCGGATCAATAAACAAGCAACTGCCAGACTGCAGTGAAATTTGGAGTGCCCACCACTACGGGCGTGTCTCCAGACTCTGCATAGTCTGTTAGCGCAGTGCATCATCAGATTAAGGCCAGTAGTTATTCATTAATTAAATAAATTGCTGCATGTGCGACAGGAAGTGTCACGGCTACCATTTTGAAGTCAGGTGGAAATCACAACACAAATAGAATTGAAAAGAGGCTGCCATTTTGAAGTCAGATGGAGCCAGGACAGTGGTGTAATTTGAATAAGGCAGCCATTTTGGAGTCAGGCATTGGAGGAATATTGGAATTTTAAATCCGTTTTTAGTGACTAGGTCACCACAGAGCACTTAATTAATTGTTCATGCATTAAAGCTGTATCTAATGTAAGAAAACATCACTCTATGTGAAGTAACATGGAAGGTATTTCTCCATCACTGTTTTTGACGACACCTAACAAACCAGCTTTGGAGTGGACATAATGTAAAGAATCATTTGAGGTATACTTGGATGTAGTGGATAGTGAGACATTCAACAATAAAAAAGAAAGCCCTATTGATACACAATGTAGGCTCTGAGGGCAGAACAATTTTTAAAATGCTACCTTTATTTGAGGTAAGGGTACAATCTCACATAAGTGAAGCTGGCAAACAAGCTGCAGTGGATGTCATTGATGAATATGCAACCATAAGACAAGCTTCAGACAAGCAATGTTTGCCAAGCAGGAATGTAGTGTTAGAAAGGTACAGGTTCCTGCAGAGGTCACAAATGCATGGTGAACCAGTGGATGACTTTGTGTCCACATTCAAAACCTTAGCACTCACGTGATTATTGCAATATGCGTGATGAAATTATCTGTGACCAGTTAATAGAAAAAATATGCAGTAGAAAGATACAAGAACAATTACTGTATACACACAATCCTGATTTAGAATCTATTATTAAGATTGCCAATGTTGTTGAAGATTCTGATGCCTACTTCAAGGGCATATCAGCTCCCAGTAACCAGGTAGTGTGCAAGAAAGTCACAAACCATCTATTAATTCTAGTGATTCCAAGACTTCTAATCAACACAGGTGAAAAGGAAGTCAGAATGCAGACAATATTGATCAAAAAGCTAAAAGCACTATAGTGTGTTTCAGGTGTGGTTGCAAAAATCACACATTTGGAGCTAAGAACTGTCCAGCCTCATTCTAAACGTGATTATGATGCAATAAGATAGGTCATTTTTCCAGAGTGTGTTATATATAACACAATTCCTTGGTATCGAACATTGATGAAGAAGAGGCTCAAATTTGGATGTAAATGTTGTTGTCCTCAGTGTGAATAGCCAAGAAGGGCATGAAGCAATACTACAAGAAAGATCCCACAAGAATTTAGTTGTCAACATAACGAGGAAACCTCCTGCCTACATGGAACAGTAACACAAATGAGGGCAGATTCAGGTTCTCATTTCACCATCATGGGTTTGGAGGTGTTTAAGAATGCACAGTTCCCTGAACTGAGACCCTCTAATGTAAAACTGTTTGCTTATGGGGGAACGAAGATTGAAGTCAACAAGAATTTGAAAAGAAAATAATTAATGCAGACATTTATGTGGCCAAGGGTGGATCAAATTTGTTAGGCTGAAATGATGATGGTGAAATAATTTAGTAACAAATTGGGAAATTTACGTGGCTTTCAGCCCCAAGGTGGTGTTTACAATCAAGTGCCACACCTTTGATTCATAACATTTGCAAAGTACCACTGAGCATAAGAGAGGATCTTAAAAGAGAATTAAACAGTTTGTGTGTACTTGAGATCATTGAGCTTGTTGAATGCTCAGAGTGGTTGGTACTAATTGTGTTATCATACACACCTTATCGTACATGACGATTGTGTTTGGATTTGCGTGATTTAATCACAGTATGTGGATCAATCACAAACCTCTTCCTCTGCACATAGAAAGGGGGGGGTAAAGTGTTTACTACCCTTGACATGTCTGCAGCACATCATCAGACAGTCCTGACTGAGGATTGCAAGCAAACACCTCACATCGTTCATTACCCCTGAGGGGACCTTTCATTATAAACAAATGCCTTTCAGCCTGGCGTCAGCCTCCTCAGTTTTTCAAAGGCTCATTTGATTAACGTTTCAAAGGCAAGTGGGTGTATTATATTTCCAAGATGGTACATACTAGTGTTTGATGAAAACAAGGAGGATGAAAGATTGTGAAAAGTGTTATTGGTATTGAAATAAAAAGGTTTAACATTACGTGTGAACAAAAATGCACGTTTGAAGCCAGTGATGTTGACTATCTTGGCCATCACATTAGTGTTAAAGGCATACAACCTAAGGAAAAGATTATCATAGCTATTGAAAGTGCACCTGCCATTGCAAGCAAGGAACAGTTGAAGTCATACTTGGGATTAGTAGAGCACTATTCTAAATATGTTCCACATTTTGTGCAAAAAACTGCACTGTTGAGCCAATTGTTGAGGAAAGGATGTGCATTTATATGGAGTGAAGAGTGACATCATAGTCTGTAAATAATTAAAACATATATAGTGAACACTAGGCCTTTGAAATCATTTGATTCCAATGATCTTAATATGTAGTAATGATGGTGGTAGGGCTGTGTTACTTCAGAAGAGGAAAGATGGGAGAGACAAAATAATTGCATTTGTCTAAGACTTTGTGACAGTTAGAATTGTCATACTCCACGGTAGAGAAGGAAGCAATGGCTTTGTGATAGGGTAGTCCCATTATTTGGCATTCATATCATAAACCATTGGTAGATTTGTTCACTACAAAGGGGGGAGGTAGGGCCAAAGGCAGAACTGAAAATGTCATTATTGGTTATAGGAATAGATAGAGTATGTTCCAGGGAGGAAAAATGTTGTTGCAGATTTTTCATCCAGATTGCCTTTGGATGTGGATGATGAAGAGATTGGTGATGAGGTGGTGGTGTATACTACGGTTAAAGTGATGGTGCTATCCATTTGTGAAATTTCAGAGCTAGACTGTAGGACTGCCTTGGATCAAGATGCCTTTTTGTCCCAGGTCAGGATATGGATTGAAAAGGGCTGGCCTAAGTCTACAAACATAGGAATGGGATTTACTTCGTATATTGTCAGGGATTTGGAGATGACAAATGATGAAAGGTTGGAAAGAAGGATTGAACAGTTGATTGTGCTAGCCATTTTGAGAAAGAAGGTACTTGAAATTGCAAATGAGGGCCATTAAGGCATAGGTGTGATGAAACGTAGGGAATGGCTCCAAATACGCTGTTGTGATGTTTGAATATGTGCCTAAATGGCTGAAGTTGCATTTGTAAACAATTTTGAGACCTACACCATTATTGATTTTTTGCAAAATGTTTTAGACAGAGAAGGGTATTCCACTGAGATAGTTACGATAATGGGACTCAATTGGTTTCAGAGGAGATGAAGACATTTTTGGATGAGTATGGCATACTTCATACTCGTATGTCATTATATTATCCCAAAAGCCATGGTTGGTCAAACAATTTAATCGCACTCCAAAGGATCAAATGCAATTGGCAATAGTCAATTAATTAGATTGAAATCGGACAATAAGTGAAATGTCATGGAGTACACATCTTAAACCCAATGGGAGCACTGATGTTTCTCCTTTCAACTTACTTAGGGAATGTGTTCCAGGATCTAAGTTAAACAGAGAATGGACGGGTCATGTTAATTTTGATTCACTAAAGTTAAGGAGGGTAGAAGATGTCAGAGAAAAAGTCCTGGACAGGTACTGTGGCACACCCAAGGATGTGTTGGAAGTGACTGTGCGTAGCTGTCCAAAGGTGGGTCTAGGTACTTTTCCCCAGTGCATGTGATGCTTGCGTGGCCACATGCTGTACGTACTAGCGATGGACGTATATGGAACAAGGACAAGCTGCTTGTTATTCCAGATGACAAGGTGGATGTGGTGTGAAGACGTTTGGAGGGGGTTGATAAAGAAGTGTGTAAAGGTTCATTTATTTTTCGTCCTAAGTGGTCCTTTGATGCTAAGCACTTGTGTAGTCGATATGATGACTAGTTAATTATCGCATCATTGCATTGTAAATTTTCAATGTCGGCGTGAGTTAGTGATTGAAAGTGTTTTTGCAACGTTTTGTACTGTTAGTGTTCTAGTTATGTAGATTTATTATTTTTTGTAGTTGTTACCGTAGTACAATGCTTTTCATTTTGTTCTTTGTATTTTAAGTTGTTACCATACTGTATTGTTTTCATTATTGTTCTTTATAAAGGGCTGGGATATTCTGTGTTGCCTACCTGCTGCTGGCTGCTTCCCTGGAATCCTCAGTTCCAAGATTCCATTGGAGGTAGTTGAGGAGGCAGCAGACTGAGTACGCAGAGACTGAAACAAAAAGAATAAAAATATTTACTTACCTGATCCGATTACTAGCTGGACATGAGGACTGAAACAAAAAAAATAAAGACATTTACCTACCTGATCTGCTTCCTGGCTCCTTTTCATTATAGTATACTTCCCAGCTCTCGCATTGATACTGTGCATGTTCAGCTAATTAAGAACTGTCATTTTGTTAAATCCTTTTGTTCAAATGTTCCTCAAAAGACAAAGCACTCCTTTCAGCAATGAAGAATATTAGTGTAAGTTGCTGTGGAATGGAGAGATGTTTCTGTGTCTATTTGAGAATATATAGAAATGCCTATGTTCATGTATTTGAAAGATAGTAGATCCTTGTGTTTAAGTTCCTGTGTGTGTTTGTGTGTTGATGAGAAAGTGATACTTTGTTTTGTGTGTGTATGTTCCTGCATGTCCACATGATGCTTTGAAGCACAATCATACCTGCAAATTGCATATCCTTGGCCCAGACCTTGTGGCTTTGCCAATGCTTGTCTTTATGACATTGAATGAGTCTGAATGGATGAGAAAATTAGTTACCCTAAACTTGGACCTCTTTGTATCTGAGGTAGTTAATTTTCTGTCTGTATTAGAACATTATAAAGAATCAGTGGTTGGTTATCCCCCAGATGCAGAATTAGGCAGTGTATCCAAAAACTCTCCATACTTTTTGAGTCATTTATTCTGCCTGTCATAGTCCTTTCTTACCTTAGTCTAATAAAACCTTTTTACTGTGTCTTCCAACTCTTTTTTTGGGGGCGTGGTTTGGCACTGCAAGATGGCGGGCAGACAGATTCTGAGCGAGCTCCCGCTGCCTCACCCTTGATCAAGCAAAATATGCCACTCTCCGGTTGTTATATTCGAGCAGAGCAGAGGGACTGTGTGGCTTGGAGGCAGAGTTACCCGGAGAACCCGAGGGGAGCAGTACCGCTTCCCTGAGCACTGAGCTAGCTGCGGTGGATCGACTGGAACTCGCGCAACAGAGGTGGCCTGGACGCAGGCGGAGGTCCTGACTTGCGGTGAGGAACAGGGATCACATGGGGCTGAAGATGGAAAGAGTGCCCCCGCCTTTCCATTCTCCCTCCTCCTCCCCTCCAACCCCAATAAGGAGGACGTAATGCGGTGGGCCCCTGGGCAAGAGAATGGTGATTGCTTGGCGAGGACCCCTGCTGGATTTGACCTGCGAGGAGAGGGGGAGGGGCGAAGCGGACCAAACACCGAGGCACCCGGAGGATCTGGGGGAGACCGAGCTCATTCCCCACACGCTGTGTTGGATGTGGTAGCTCGAGGGGTCCTAGCCACATGGCATAAGATGGAGGCGGAGAGTGAGCCCAACCGTGGCAAGAAGGCGTTAGTTGTGGGGGAAGCGAAGGCCATGGAGAGGACTGGCGGCGGCGCACGGGGCCCCCCATTCTCCTTGTTTCACTTCTCCCCGGATGCAGATTCCCATGAATGCACAGAGGACGGAAGTGTGCTGTCGCTGACTGAGGCTAAGGCAGCCTGACATAGAGGTGGAAACGGTGGAAGGGGGCCCCAAGTGAGAGGAGGGTGACCGCCAGACGGGTCCTTCTGCGGGGCCTGGATTGCAGGTGAGATGATTGGTGGTGAGCTCTCTGGCAGCATACTGGCAATGAGGTGGGGGACCTTTCTGAACATGTAGAGAATCACATAAATAAGGAACAGTGGAGGAGTGCCTTTGCTCCCCCCGGCCCCTGGGGATGGAGCTCTTCACCTGACATCTGCTCCCTGCGGCCCGACATTGGCTCAGATGGACATTGCATTGTTGCCATACCTGTTAACTTGTCACAGGACACAGATTGGGGGTAATCGAGTCCCCTGGCTGTGGCGCTATGGGGAGGATGGGGGATCCAGCTCTGGCCCACTGGATCGGCGGGTGACTGTCTCTCCGGTTCCCTTAGGGACACAGAGCCAGGTGGCAGCCCCAGCTACCACCCTCCATGATGAAAAAACTGGACAAAATCCTGGAAGCCATTGCGGCCACTGGGAAGGACTTTAGTAACAGAGTGAATGCGGTGGCTGTGGAGGTCAGCCTACTCTGCGAGGACCAGGCAAAACTGTCTGCAAGAGTGACAAGTACAGCGTGACCTCAGACACTTGCAGCCATCACTAGCGGAGATGGAGGAGACAGTTAGGTCCCTCACTGACAAGGTCAGGTAGTTGAAGCACAGAGCAGAAGATCCAGAGGGCCAGTCCCGAAGGAATAATATCTGCATAGTGGGGTTCCTGGAGGGGGCAGAAGGGTCAGACCCCATCCAATTCTTTGAGACTTGGCTGGCCCAAACTGTGGGAGTGATGGCCTTAGCCCCACATTACATCGTGGAACGCACGTACAGAGTGCCGGCTCGCTGTACACCGGTTGGAACGCCACCCAGACCAGTACAGATTTGCCTCCCTATTTACAGAGACAAAGAAATAATATTGTAGAAAATACATGCGGTGAAGCCACTCCAGTATTAAAGCTCCTGCATCTACTTGTTTCTGGACTACACAGCCACGGTTCAGCATTAACGGGCCTCCTTTGTGAGGGTCAAGAAATGCTTACGCCAAGCCGGCCTCACATAGTCCCTGCTATTTTCACCCAGACTTGAAGTAATAGCTAATTGCACCAGCTTCTTCATTACTGAACCCATGGATGCCTGGAACTGGGTGGAGCAACACAGATATGCGGTCCCTGCATCATCATCACTAAATGCACACCCTAGATAGTCCAAAAGAAACAAGCGCAGTAAGAAATCCCTGCAAGACACTGGCACAGATAGAATGAAAGGTGCTCCCACGCTGGTCCAGGCACATCTGGAATGAAGACAGGCACTGTCAGCTGCAACTGCGCTATGAAAGGACGAGGGACCAACCACGTCGCAGATCAGTAATGGACGATATACTGACTCTGTCAGTGAGACTTTCTCTGACACCCTACCCATGGTAAAGCCACAGTCAGCAGACATGCTAATTTAGGAAGGAACTGGTAATTAGTGTGAATGTTATTGCTTTCCACACTTCCCTGCCCACCGGGCAAGTGTCCTGCTGAGTAAGACTAATGTAACTAAGGTGCATATGTAAGAGCCCCTAGCACCTCCTTGTGCCTCATTTGCGTAATTTTTTTATGCAAATGGGCTCCAACGAGGCCAAAAACGCTTGGCCGTATTTACAAAGTGGCGCAATGCTTGTAACCACTTGCACCACATTATGCCTGCGCCAGGCATATGCAAGGTAAAGTTCCAGCGCTAGGGGGGTGTAAAAAGTGGGGCAAATGAATCTATGAAATTCCTTTGCACCATTTTTACCAGCATTTTTTAACGCCTTCTAAGTGCAGGAATTAAACAGAGCCTCCCATTGAATACAATGGGCCTCTGGGTGCTTTGCAGGATTCGCATCATCATTTTTATGCTAATCCTGCAAAGCGCTTGGCTAGCGTAAAACATTATGATGCTAGTCACCCTAACTACTGTCATGGTATTTTAAATAGGGCGCTAACATGTTGGTATTAGGGGGCACCAAGAGGCTCAAGAAAAGTGGCGCTGCACTATGTGCAGTGCCACATTTCACAAATCTGCCCATAGGTGTTTGAAGTGAGATGTGGCATACAGGAACATATCATGATCTATGAGTCAGGCGGCGCGTACACTGGGAAATGTACAAGTGCTACACTACAGGCCAACCAGCCCCCCACCCTACTCCTAGGTGCCCACAGGCAACACTGTAGAGCGAAATGGAGACCCCATTATTTAAGATTATGTTTTCATGGTTTGAGTCTATCACATTGTTCAGGGCCACCCTGGGAGGGGAGTTTTGGGTATCAATTATAGTTATAATCAAGTTCAAGGAAGATGCATGAAAGGCACAAGCGCAGGAATGAATCTGGCCCAGCAGCAGGGAATGGTTATCCTTCCTGTTACCCTCTACATAATTACGATTAATGGGCGTTACCCGTAAGAGACATGTAATGCAAAAGTATATAAGGCGACGTGGGGCATAGATAGCGCTGCTGCATGAGACACATATAACTAGGGGTGAGGAAGTAAGGCTGAGGCATAGATGGTGAGGACAATGCTTCTGCACCACGTATTGGGGGTACGCGTGCGGAGCTATGGTTTGGGTTTGTGTGGGTATCCCATTTCAATCCATTGACACAGAAATAGATCCAGATGTTTTTTGTGGAAGGGTCCCTGGACGGCAGACCTGTGTTACTAGGAAGTGCCTATCAATTTGCATTTTTGCGTGTCTATCAGCTGTATTGGTTAAATTGGCACATCTCTCATGGATTGTAGCTGGGGACTTTAACAGTGTACTCAACATAGACCAAGATCGCTCTTATCCTCTGCTACCAGCATCACCTGCAGTGTCGCGGGCCACACACTTCTAGTGGCAGCAGCAGTGGGCGTTGCATGACGGTTGGCATGCTACATCCTGATGCTAGGGAGTTCTCACACTATTCTATACCACATGACTACATGCCAGGTTAGATTATATGCTATGTCAGACCACCTACCTTTGCTGGTTATTGCAGCAGAGTACCTTGGGAAAGCCTTCTCTGAGCATAATCCATTAGTAGTAAGTTTCTAATGGGGGTAGCTGTGACCACCGATCCCTACATGGAAGTTGCAGTCTGTAACACTGGAAGACCAAGGGTTTCTGGAAGCCATATGAGATGCCCTAGGGCACTACCTGACTGACAATTGGGGCACAGCCACCACACACGATTGACTGGGAGGCGCTGAAGGTAGTGTTAAGGGGATACTGTATTCACACAAAAATGGGGGTTCTAGCAACGATACACAGGGAATTCCTGTGCTTAGAAACTAAACTTGGGGAGATAGAATTGCAGTCCTAGGACTCCCTAGAAGGAAAGCGCCAATTACTTACTGCCACAGAGATGCACTCCTGCCTCATAGAGCAACTCTACTATCTGACTTTAAAGCATATCAGGTGAGGATGGATGCTGAGGGGGACAAATCAGGGCACCTGCTGACCTGGTTGTTGTGTGGTTCAGCCCCCACATCACCGACCATGACAATCAGGCTATCTCCCACGCACTTCTCACCACTCAAGTGGACATTCATGATGCTTTCATTACGTACTACATACTACTGAGACCTGTATAATCCCCCGCAAACAAATAGAACCCAGAGGATATGGGCCTTCTACAGGGAGTGACCTTATCAGTACTGCAGCCTGCCAGCGTAGAAACCCTGAATGTGCTTTTAACGGCCTAAGACATAGGTGAGGCAGTGTGAAATGTCAGGTACCGGAAAGACCCTGGGGATGGATGGATACCCTTTTGAGTTTTATAAAACCTACCTACCGCTGCTAGCACCTAAACTGTTGGAAGTTTACCAGGTGGCGTTGCGGGAGTGTCAGTCCCTGCAAGAATCCTTGCTCATATCGCTTCCCACAAGAGCTGGCATCCTACTGCCCCCTGTCAATGCTTGGGTCAGGTTATAAAACATTGAGCCAACTTATAGCCTCTAGGCTACTAGTTCAGATGCCTCAGCTAATACACACAGACCAGAACGGATTTATGCCTGGAAGATCCACAACACTTAATAAACGTAGGTTGTATAGAATATTGGAAAAGGCCCCAGCACAATGGCCATATGCTGCATGTCTAGTTCTAGACCTTGAAAAAGCATTTGATATGCTAGACTGTAGCTATATGTTCTCCACCACACCAGCCTTTGGCATAACCAGTAGCCTGAATAATCTTATACAACTTTTAAACATGGTGTCTCTGGGTTGAGTAAAGATTGGACAGTGCATTTCCCCCTCTTTCCCGGTGACCAGAGGCACACACCAGGACTGCCCCATATCTCCACTATTGTTTGCCTTGGCTATGGAGCCTCTGGCCAAGAGGCTTCATCAGCAGGACGCAGAATGGGGGATTCCATTGGATGGAATCATGCATGTAGCTTCCTTGTATGTGGATGACATACTGATTTATATCTGTGATATAATGAATGGCATAAGTGTCATAACTAAGATATTATCTGACTTCAGTGCGGTGTCTGGTCTACGGGCAAACTCGTCTAAGTCCTGGCTATTCCCTTTGCACCTCTGCTGCCCTATGCAACACCTCTAAGTGGAAACTTGAGACATATGCTGAGAGTATACTACCTTTCACTATTTAGGCATAAATATGTACCAACGCAAGATCTGCTGGATTGTAACCTCCGAAGAGCTATTACAACTATACACTCTCAAATGACCTTCTGGAGCACTCTGCCGCTTACTGTGCAAGGCAGGATCGCATTATTGAAAATGGTTGTACTCCTGCGCCTTTTGTATTTTTTTCATAATCTCCCTCTAATTATCCCCAGAAAGGTCTTCCATATGCTGTATGCTGTATTAGATGCCTTTCTTTGGAACAAAGGCAGACGTCAGGTGGCGCTCCATAAATTGCAAATTCCAATCGGGGGGGTTAGGAGCCCTCAATTTTGAATACTGTTATTTGGCAGCGCAACTAAAGTGGCTGGCCCAGAAGTTAGCATGCTGCCTGTTTGAAGAACTGGGACAGCGTACCAGTGGAGAAGCACAACGCTTGGTTCGGGAAACCTTTCTCCCTTCTGCGCCACCACCTCCACATTGTATTGGCCCATACCAGCTATAAGCGCAGTATTAGAATAATGCCTCCACTCCTGAGGTATTGCCGCAAAATTAGGCTTGCAGTGTTTAGACCATTTTGGACAATGCTTGGCCAGGCAGGACTACAACAATTTGAAGCAGTAGGATTCGACACAGTGGGAGCTGTATTCCGCAATAAGGTACTTAAGTCCTTTGACCGCTTACACAGTGAGGGGTGCTTCCCAAGATGACATTCTATAATACACGCTCGATTAACTGCCATACTAGCTGAGCAGTGGCAAATAACCGACTTGGAACCAGATTCTCATCCGTTAGTTCATGCCCTCCGCATCTTGGGCAGTGGGAAGAGCTTAATCACTTGGTTTACCCGGACGTTGGTGCACACGACCCAAGACCCTCTACAGGTACTGTGTGGGAAATGGGAACAGGATTTGGGTAGTGAACTTCAGGATAAAGAATGGAACAGGGTACTGATCTACCACAAAAAAGTGTCTAGAAATGCTACGTTCCAATATATACAGTACAATATATTACACAGGGCATACCTTACACCAGATTCACTTAATAAAATGTTTGGGTCCTAATCAGCATGCCCCCGTTGTCATCTTCCTGTTGCCAATATGCTACATATGTTATGGTCTTGTCCAGATTTGGGTCATTTTTTGCAACAAATAACGGAGACTCTTGCAGAATTGACTCAGAGTACGGACATACATACAAGAGAAAGCGCCCTATTGGGTCTCTTCCGCCGCTCCAAGTGAGAGGTTGTAAGTAGTAGCTTTATTGACCTAGCGCTGAGCCTAAATTTGGGTTCCAATGCCATTACTTGTGCAATCAGCATACCCTTTATGGATGTTAGCAGTGGGTTCAGTGAATATTTCAAATATCTTTTTGTGGATTAAGAATTCTTTGATTTATATCTGCTAACAGAATCTTCCCACACGTACAAATCAAAATGAACTAGCTTTGGCAAAGCCAATGGGTCTCACTATTTTTAAAGAAGCAGTGGCCTTCACATTTTAATGTCCTTCACAAAGTTGCAATCTACACTTTCCAGATGTAGGCTGCAGAACCTGCAGCTATTACTAGAGTCTCCTCCAGTTGGACACAAGTGCTTTTTGTAGCAGACTGCAGTGACTTAATCTATTACTACAGGCCCGAGGCTTAGTTTGCCCCCTTTAAAAAAAAAGAAAAATAGTTGCAACAAGGCTGGTGGAAGATATATGCACTGAAGTGATTGAGGCCAGTTTGATATGGTGAGTTAAATATGGTAGGTTATGTGTGATAGGTAGGAAGATATGGTAGGTTTTGTATGGTAGTTATGTATTGTAGGTATATTCGGTTAGGTATGTAAACTACGGTAATCATTGTAGGTAGATATGGCATTATTGGTAAGTTAGATATGGAATTGTAAGTAGACATGGTGGGTAAATAGGTATGGTAGGTATGATAGATTATGTATGTTATGGTAACTATTTTATAGGTATGGTAGGTGTGTATGATAGGTAGGATTGGAGGGTATGCTTTGGAAAGAGAAGTAGCTATGGTAGGTTGGTTAGGTATGGTATATAGGTTTGGCGGACTGGCATTGTTAGCTATTATAGATTGGAATGGTAGGTGGTAGTGTCGCATAGGTTCTCATTATCCTAATAATGGCCTGGTGCTGGGACTTAGTCAGAGCCCCCACCACCAACTAGCAGCAGCACCACCACCACCAGTGGGCATGTATATACTTTTAGATTGAATTTTTGTATTTCTACTATATTTATATTATTACACTCACTTTCATGTATTCCTGTGGTCCTTGAATTATTCCTGAAGGGTACGGGGTCAATATGTTGTCTTACTCCTGCTGTATGTGTATATGGTGTTGGGGATGGGGTTGTGTGTTGTGCGTGTGTGTGGCACTCTCTTTTTCCTCCCCCCTTCCCTGTGTGCTAGGTGGCTGTACTCACTGTGGTCGTCTTTACCGTCGTTGGTGTTTGTGGTGGAGCAGGACGTAGAATAGCATTGGGAAGATCTGCAGTTCGGACTCAATGGTGGCGTGGTTCTTCCCTGAGTCTCCAATGGTGAGTCGTTTCCCTTCTTTGCAATGTTTCTGGCAAGCTTTTGATGTTGTTGGTACCGCCCCGGAAAAGGTGGCGGATTGGCTTGTCATAATACAGTGGGTGGAACATTGGCTTCCGTCTGGCTATTGGCGGCTACCACAGTGGTGGCTGTTGATTCTGCCCTGGCGGTCGGTGTGGTAAAGTGGCTGTCTGTCTGAGCTCTTTCCACCATGGTCAGAATTTGGCGGAAGTTAACACCGGCCTGTTGGTGGTATTACCGCCACTTTATCACCGACCGCCAGGGTTGTAATGAGGGCCAAAGTGTACCACTTTTGCCTTCAACCTATCTTACTGCAGCCTTGAGAAAAGCACAGAGTTTAAGAAATGTCTTGTTTCAGAACGCAGTACTGGCCTAGGCAAAGAACAGCTAGATAGAGAAAATAAAACAAGACCACAAATGTGGCTATTGTTAAAATAATATGAATAAAACATATCAAGGTTAAATTGCACAGTAGCAGGCCTAGTTTGCTAAAATAACGGGTATAAAACTATAGCTAAAATGGCGACACAATAGTAGTTTGGTATTGTATGACAACATTTTTGTCTTATATGGAAAACATTGTACTAGAAAAGTATTTTCTAAACTTCTTGCTTACAACCGGAACCGTTGTTTTTGAGAGGCACAAAAATGTATTGTGTTTAATAAATTACTTTTTATACTTCTAGATGAGTGGTTTATTGTGTTTGATGCTGTACATTGTTTATGCTTGTTGCTTCTAATTATGTTTCACGACGTTAAATGTAAAAAGCCTTGAAGGAGACGAAAAAGAATGGTTTATTGATACAATCACATGTAGTTGGTTGTCTTTTATCAGAAGTGTAGTGCCAGCCAACTCTGCGCCCAATTCCTGGAGCTCCCTACATACTTAGAATAATTAAAAGTCAGTGGTGAAATCTATATGTCTCCAGTTTGACTTTTGATGATGTTGATTTCGTGGGTAAAAAGCTCACTAATTGTTGTGGGGTATCATTTGTATTAGGAGAAGTGTAGGAATGTTGGATGGTAGAACTTTGTCAATTGCAAGGGATTCTGGAGCTTTCCCTATAAAAAATCCAAGGGAAATCTGTTATTTTACCTAAAGTTTAATATTTGCATGGCATTCTAAGAAAGAAAAAGTGTCAGGATCCATGCATGTCCCACCACTGTGACCTCCTCTGGGTGTCTGGTTTTCAGAGACATCTAGGGGCATATTTATACTCCATTTGCGCCGAATTTGCGTCGTTTTTTTCGACGCAAATTAGACGCAAAACTAACTCCATATTTATACTTTGGCGTTAGACGCGTCTAGCACCAAAGTTCATGGAGTTAGCGTCATTTTTTTGCATGAACACCTTCCTTGCATTAATGAGATGCAAGGTAGGCGTTCCCGTCTTAAAAAATGACTCCCAGGCATGTGCGTGGTATTTATACTCCCGGGCAAAAATGACGCCCGGGAGTGGGCGGGGCAAAAAACCCCGCATTTGCGCCTCTTTTTAACGCCTGGGTCAGGGCAGGCGTTAAGGGACCTGTGGGCTCAGAATGAGCCCAGAGGTGCCCTCCCCTGCCCCCAGGGACACCCCCTGCCACCCTTGCCCACCCCAGGAGGACACCCAAGGATGGAGGGACCCATCCCAGGGAAGAAAAGGTAAGTTGTGGTAAGTATTTTTGTAAAAAAATGTTTGTGGCATAGGGGGGCCTGATTTGTGCCCCCCTACATGCCACTATGCCCAATGACCATGCCCAGGGGACATAAGTCACCTGGGCATGGCCATTGGGCAAGGGGGCATGACTCCTGTCTTTGCTAAGACAGGAGTCATGTTAATGGCGTCTGGGCGCCCAAAAAAATGGCGGAAATCGGGTTAAGACGATTTTTTTACCTCAGCCTGACTTGCCCCATTTTGGGACGGCCAAACGCCATTTTTCCCTACGCCGGCGCTGCCTGGTGTACGTCGTTTTTTTTCACGCACACCTGGCAGCGCCGGTCGGCTAACGCCGGCTAACGCTATTCAATAAATACGGCGCCCGCATGGCGTTTCAGAATGGCGTTAGCCGGCGCTAATTTTTTCGGCGCAAAACTGCGTTAGCGCAGTTTTGCGTCAAAAAGTATAAATATGGCCCCAAGTGTCGGTTGGTTTTCCTGGGTGTTGACTGACCCTGGGCCGAAATACTGCAGCTACCCACATCCACAGAAAGATTTACAAGGAGAAGCCTTGATATCTCCACTGTGCCTTGGGGTCTTACTTATTATGGGTGATAGAGCCACCTACACATTGGGGTAGCCTTTTATTGAGAGAAGTGTTTGAATGCAGAATGGTAGACAATGTATTGCAATCTACTGAATTTCTCTGAATTTTTGCTTCTAAATGTATGTAGGTCAGTGTGCAAGAAAAACACATTCTGCAAAACACCCTTTGATTCAAATGATAACTCCAAACTCAGTTGTATGTAACCACGATTACTAATATTACATTCTTGGGCACATTTAAAAAAAAGGTTAATTTAACTTTATACCATTTTTCCGTTGTTAAAATGTGCAATATGAATTGATGCATGGCAGGCACACAATGAACAATTGTTATAAACTGAAGCTTGGTTGATTGCTCATGGTATTATGGTGGTCATTACAACCCTGGCGGACGGTGTTAAAGCTGCGGAAATACCGCAAACAGGCCAGTGGACAAAAAAAGGGAATTATGACCCTGGCGGAAACCGCCAACTAAGACAGCCACTTTAACACACCGCCCGCCATGGCGGTACAGACAAGCAGCGTGGGGGTTACCGCCAACAGACAGGCGGGAGACAATGTACCGCCCACACTATTACAACCCGCCAATCCGCCACCTTTTCCGGGCGGATTCACCGTGGATAAAAACACGGTGGAAACAGCTTTTGCTATGGGAAAACGCTCACCTGAACACATCCCATGAGGAACGAGGACACCATGGAGCCAGAACTCCAAATACTCCCTGCCCTTGTCTTTCTGCTCCTCTACGACCAACAGCTACGTAGGCGCAGAAGATACCAGTGAGTACTGCACCTACGACACGGGGGAGGGGAGGCAAAAGTTAGGGGGACACCCACCAAACACCCCCACCCTCGCATATTACAACATACACACCAATGCAGTCACAAAAATCACAGTAACAACCCACAATCCCCCCGGAAGAATGCAAAGACAATGCGAAATTCGGTCAAACATTGTAATGTGCCAATATACATGTCATACAAAAATATACAGATATATATTTCAATTCACTCATAATTATATATACAATCCGAGAAGTAGTGCAGATATGTACACAACAATGTCCGTGCACCAACAGTCCAAAAACGCATGGGCGAGGCCCACAAACGATACCTGAGCACAATCGGAGAGAACACTGCCGGGGCACCAGATCGAAATACTACAGGCACCTCAGGGGGAAGTGAAGGGGGGGCACCTCAGCCAGATGAATGCGCAGCCAGATCCACGACGGGGCTCCATGCCCATTGATGTATCCTGGGGAGTGCAAAGCCACAGTCTCTCAAGTCTCTACAGTGGGTGGCTTGCCCACTGTGCCATCCTGGGGAGTGCAAAGCCCCAGTCTCTCAAGTCTCTACAGTGGGTGGTTTGCCCACTGTGCCATCCTGGGGAGTGCAAAGCCAGAGTCTCTCAAGTCTCTACAGTGGGTGGGTTGCCCACTGTGCCATCCTGGGGAGTGCAAAGCCACAGTCTCTCAAGTCTCTACAGTGGGTGGTTTGCCCACTGTGCCATCCTGGGGAGTGCAAAGCCACAGTCTCTCAAGTAGATGCAGTTCTCTACTGGTACTGGGTGGGACTGGTGCCCAGACTGGATGAGTCACCCCGTGAAAGTTCATGTCCTGTCAAGGTCCCAGCTGCACATGGGATAAGGATGCCTGATGTGGCGGCCTTTACATTCCTACACGGTCTTTGCCCTGTTCAGCGGTCTTCACCATGGCGGTCTTTGCCCTGTTCAGCGGTGCTTTGCCAATGGCGGTACTGGACTGTTCAGCGGTGCTTTGCCATGGCGGTCTTTGCCCTGTTCAGCAGTGCTTTGACATGGCGGTCTTTGCCCTGTTCAGCGGTGCTTTGCCATGGCGGTACTGGACTGTTCAGCGGTGCTTTGCCATGGCGGTCTTTGCCCTGTTTAGCAGTGCTTTGACATGGTGGTCTTTGCCCTGTTCAGTGGTGCTTTGCCATGGCGGTCTTTGCCCTGTTCAGAGGTGATTTGACATGGCGGTCTTTGCCCTGTTCAGCAGTGCTTTGCCATGGTGGTACTGGACTGTTCAGCAGTGCTTTGCCATGGCGGTCTTTGCCCTGTTCAGCGGTGCTTTGACATGGCGGTCTTTGCCCTGTTCAGCGGTGCTTTGACATGGAGGTCTTTGCCCTGTTCAGCGGTGCTTTGACATGGCGGTCTTTGCCCTGTTCAGCGGTGCTTTGCCATGGCGGTTCTGATACGGACATTGGTGTGTGGCATGACGATCTCTACACTGGGCATTGGTGTGTGGCATGACGATCTCTACACTGGGCATTGGTGTGTGGCATGACGTTCTCTACACTGGGCATTGGTGTGAGGCATGACGTCCCATCATTGCCCAGCGGGGCTGTGGCAGCCGGGGCCCTCCTGGGCTGTGACTCCGGCGGTGGTCTCTGGACCAGTGACGATACTTGTGCCCTCCTGGGCTATGACTCCGGCGGTGGTCTCCTGACCAGTGACGATACTTGGGCCCTTCTGGGCTATGACTCCGGCGGTGGTCTCCTGACCAGTGACGATACTTTGGCCCTCCTGGGCTGTGACTCCGGCGGTGGTCTCTGGACCAGTGACAATACTTGGGCCCTCCTGGGCTGTGATTTTGGCGGTGGTCTCCTGACCAGTGACGATACTTGGGCCCTCCTGGGCTATGACTCCGGCGGTGGTCTCCTGACCAGTGACGATACTTGGGCCCTCCTGGGCTGTGACTCCGGCGGTGGTCTCTGGACCAGTGATGATACTTGGGCCCTCCTGGGCTGTGACTCTGGCGGTGGTCTCCTGACCAGTGACGATACTTGGGCCCTCCTGGGCTGTGACTCCGGCAGTGGTCTCCTCACCAGTGACGATACTTGGGCCCTCCTGGGCTGTGACTCTGGCGGTGGTCTCCGGACCAGTGACGACGGTGCTGGCGGTTGTGTCTGGACCGCCCGAAATGATGGCGCACTTCTCCGCCGTGACACTCACAACAGGCTGGGCAGACTTCCTCTGGACCTTCCCCACCTTTGTTGGAGTCACAGCTGACTCTCCAATCCCCTTGGAACCCATGTCAGTTGTTTTCCCACCAGGAGTCTTAACACGGTCCCTTCGTCCACTCTCCAATTTTAGAGCCTTTACAGGGGGTGGGCTGCCAGTGCCTTGGCTCCGGGTCCTACTGCCTGCCCTAGTGGTCGGTGGACTCCACAAGCCTTGAACACGCACCACTGGTATTGGAGGCTTTTTGGCTGAGGCGCTACGACGGGACTGAGGAGGGGGTCTGGGAGTGGAGGAAGAGGAGGTGGTTGTTGGAGGTGTCACTTTAGGGGTTTTGGGTGCAGGTGCAGGTACTGGAGGCTGTCATGAGGTGGATGGATGTTGGGTGAGTGATTGCCGGCGTTTGTGTACTTTGGGAGGGGGCGTCACAGACACACTGGGAGAGGACACAGGGGACGTGTAAATGGCAGTGGAGGTGGTGAGTGCAGGTGAGCGGCATGGGGTGCTGGGTCTCCTTGTGCGACTCATGGTGCCTGTAGATGTGGTGCATGCAGGTGTGTGTGTAGACGAGACTGGGAGGGAGGAGGGAGAAGAGGAGGAGGGGGACACAGTGGAGACAGTGGATGTTGCTGTGTCTGTATGGGTGTGATGCTTGTGTGAGTGCCTGTAGGATGTGTGGTGCCTATGTTTGCTTGAGCTACTTTTGGGTGTTGATTTGTGTGCATGCTGGTCTGTAGGTGTGCTTGGGATGGGTTGGGGTACAGGGGATTGGGTCTGGGTGGAGGAAGTTGGAGGGGGGAGGCTGGACACAGGGACAATGGCTGCCATCAGTGCTGAGGCCAGAGATTGCAGGGTTTGCTGAAGGACAGCCTGACCAGAATGAATGCCCTCCAGGAATGCATTACCGTGTTGCAACTCTCGTTCTACACCCTGGATGGCATTCACAATGGTAGACTGCCCAACAGTGAGTGAATTGATGAGACCAATGGCCTCCTCACTGAGGGCAGCAGGGGTGACTGGGGCAGGGCCTGAGGTGCCTGGGGCGAAGGTAATGCCCACCCTCCTGGGTGAGCGGGCACGGGGCAAACGCTGAGGGGCTGCTGGGAGGGCGGTGCTGGTAGGGGAGGTGGCGGCTGTACCTGTTGAAGTGGGGGCCACAGATGGTGTCGCCACCACAGGGGAGCTCCCATCGGCCGTGGTGTGGCCCTCCATGGCCATGTGGGATGCAGCTCCCTCGTGCTCCGGTGCCACTGTACCTCCGCCTGATGATGCTGATGTACAAAAGGACAGGGAGAGCAGGAAAAGGGGGGAGACAGAAGAAAGAGAGTTTTAGTGTATGGCATTCCGCTACCGTTGGCGGACAAGACAAACGCAGCAGCCCCCTGCATAACGCCGTGCTCCTGCACTCTGCACACGCAATTTCTGGCTTATGGCCTACATGGCAATGGTAGACATCTGAGCACATGGATGCCACAGGGGTAACTATACCGCGACTTGGCACTCTGCTGAGGTGGGGTAGAGTGCCACATGGCCTATATTATGGAGGGGCCTTGCCTACCTAACTCGCCCTGGCCTAGGGACACCCACAGCCCACCTCCCCAACCAGACACCTCCACTGCACGCAAAGTCCGCCGAATGAGGTTGTACTCACCCCCTTGTGTCTGCTGTGATGTCGTCAAGCGCCCATCCAACTCCGGGTAGGCCACCGCCAGGATCCGGAACATCAGGGGGGTCATGGTGCGATGGGCACCCCTCCCACATTGGGAGGCCATCCCCAGCTGAGCCTCTGCCGTCTTCTTGCTGCAGCGGCGAATGTCCTCCCATCTCTTACACCAGTGGGTGCCCCGTCTCTGGTGGGCCCCCAGGGTCCGGACCTCCTTGGCGATGGCACGCCAAATATCCCTCTTCTGGTGGGCGCTGACCTACATGACATGCACAAGGGAAGAGGAACAGTCATTACCAACTACACCATCAATGTGAGTGGCCCCCTCCCTACTCTGGCCATGTGGCCCATTCATTCCCATGCATTAATGTTCTATGAACTCTGCCCCCTTCCCTCTTCCAACCAGCCCTCTCCACCCAGGCCTAGCCCATACAACGTGCTCCCTGTGTACTAACCTGTTGGTCTGGAGGACCGTAGAGTAGCGTGTACTGGGGGAGGACCCCATCCACAAGTTTCTCCAACTCCTGTGCAGTGAAGGCAGGGGCCCTTTCCCCAGACGCAGTAGCCATCGTCGCTTCCAGACTGAGGTCACAGCAGCACTAGCAGTGTACGTCCTCTCCTGTCGAAGGTCAGGTATCTAGTGATTGAACAGATAGAAAATGGCGGTGACGTACGCGGCGGTGCGCATCATCACCTCCGGCGCACCTGTTCATTGGCTCCTGGGACCCATAGGGTCCAATGTTAACCAATGCAGCATTGCGCCGCGGACTATGACTGCCTACTGCAACGGTGTGCAACTCCAGCGCAGTTACCCCACAAACCCATTGTCCAAGTTTAGAGGTCAGGCAGCCGCCATTTCAGGGGCCCACATGGCTTCATTTACTACTGCGTCACATGTAGCTAGGCCTGCACTCAACACACATACAGGAAGGGTTTTGTGTCTGGTGTAGTCTTGTGTGTAACTGTGGGTACATACCTGGAGGAATAGTGACTGGTTCTTCGCTGTTGTCCTTCGTAGGCACCGTCAGCTGGGACATATGAGAAGATGGCAGAATCCTCCGGTGTACCGACCGCTGGTGGACCTGTTGACAATGGAAGAAAGACATGTCATCGTCACCTACCGGTTTGACCGTGCCACTATCCAGGAACTATGTACCCAATTGGAGCCAGACCTGATGTCACCGATCCGCCATCCGACTGGAATCCCCCCTGACGTGCAGGTGCTGTCAGTGCTCCATTTCCTTGCAAGTTGGTCATTTCAGACTACTGTGGCCATAGCATCAGGAATGTCCCAGCCTATGTTTTCCAACGTGTTGTCCAGAGTGTTGTCTGCCCTGCTGAAACACGTAAGGAGATACATCATTTTCCCTCAGGTGGAGGATTTGCCTACAGTGAAAGGTGACTTCTATTCCCTTGGACATATCCCCAACGTCATAGGTGTCATTGATGGGACCCATGTAGCTCTGGTCCCCCCCCACAGGAGTGAACAGGTGTACAGGAACAGGAAGAGTTATCATTCCATGAATGTCCAGATGGTCTGTTTGGCAGACCAGTACATCTCGCAGGTAAATGCTATGTTCCCTGGCTCTGTGCATGACGCCTACATCCTGCGGAATAGCAGCATCCCTGATATGATGGGTCAACTCCAGAGGCGCCGTGTATGGCTATTGGGGGACTCTGGTTACCCCAAACTTTCATCCCAGGACCAGGGCAGAGGAACGCTACAATGATGCCCATGGGCGGACTAGGAGGGTGATCGAACGCACCTTCGCCCTCCTGAAGGCAGGGTTCAGGTGCCTCCATATGACAGGTGGATCCCTATTCTACTCACCGAAGAAGGTGTGCGACATCATCGTCGCCTGCTCCATGCTCCATAATTTGGCATTGCGATGCCAGGTGCCTTTCCTGCAGGAGGATGATCCAGATGACGGTGTTGTAGCAGCTGTGGAGTCCGTGGAGCCTGTGGACAGTGATGAGGATGAAGCTGAGGAAGAAGAAAACGACAACAGGGAGTCAGTCATACAGCAATATTTCCAGTGAGACACAGGTGAGAACATTTTCTGGTTTAACATTACATTAACTTTCACACGTCTACCTCTATCCTGTTCCTCCATTTCAATCACTATTTGTTAATTGAGTTGTACCCTTCCATTTTAGTTTCACAAGTGTGGTAACCTACGTGTCAACTGCTTGCATCCTTCAAGGGCTTGTGATGTGTGACATAGGTATGTTAGCCTTACAATGGGTAACCCATTATGACACTGTAATTGATAATACAAAGTACCAAATCATAGACTGACTCCAGATTTTTTGTGTTTCAAGGGTGTTTATTTAAGTGCTCAAAAAATGAAGGGGGGTTGTAAATTGGTGATGGGGGATGGTGGAGGAATGTCCATGGCAGAGTCCAGTTCTTAGTCTCACAGGTGCAATGCCCATCTGGGCATAGGAAGTGGAGCTGGGGCAGTTCGACTATGGACAGGGTAACAAAGTGGGACAGTGGGAGGACAATAGGGTGGTCTTATTTCCTGGCGGGGGTCTTGCCATTTTGCTCTGTCCTGTTCTTGGATCTCAGGGACCGCTTGCGTGGTGGTTGTCCGTCTGCAGGGGGTGGGGTGCTGGTGTGGTGGGGCGTCCTGTCCACTAGCTCCGGCAGAGGTGGTGGGCAGTTCATCATCCTGGCTAGTGTCAGGGGCCCCTTGGAGTGCCAGGGTGTCCCTCAAGGTCTGCTGTATGTCCTTCAGCACCCCTACGATGGTGCCCAGGGCGGAGCCGATGGTCCTGAGCTCCTCCCTGAACCCCAAATACTGCTCCTCCTGCAGACGCAGGGTCTCCTGCAACTTGTCCAGGACCGTCGCCATCGTCTCCTGGGAGTGGTGGTATGCTCCCATGATGGAGGAGAGGGCCTCGTGGAGAGTTGGTTCCCTTGGCCTGTCCTCCCTCTGTCGCACAGCAGCCCTCCCAGTTCCCCTATGTTCCTGTGCCTCTGTCCCCTGGACCGTGTGCCCACTACCACTGCCCCCAGGTCCCTGTTGTTGTTGGGGTGGTAGGTTACCCTGGGTGCCCTGTAGTGGTGGACACACAGCTGATTGACCTGTCCTGGGTAGGGAGGTTTGGGCCCGCTGGGTGGGTGCTGTGCTGGTGTTACCAGAGGGTGGAAGGTCGGTGTTGGGCTGTGCCTGTGCAAGGGGAACTGACTGTCCTGAGGCCCACGATGGTCCGGGCTAGTCATCAAGATCCAGTAGGGCAGAGCTGCTCTCGTCACTGTGGGCCTCTTCTGGGGGTGGAGTGGTGTTGTCTGGACACTCTGGTGTGGTGACGGTCCTTCGGGTTCCTGCAGGGACAAAAGAACATGATTATTGCATGTGTGTGTGTAATGGTGTGCAATGGGTGGGTGACCGTGTACCCCAGTGCTAGCATTCCTGTGTGGGGGCTTGTGTGATGATGGTTGGGGGGGTGTTCTGGGTATGTGCAGTGAGTATGCTTTAGTGAGGGGTGACCATGCTTAGTTGTGTCATGCAGGGCTTGGTGTTGGGATGGGTGGTTTGTGCTATGGGTACATCAGTGAGGATTTGGAGTGATAGGGGAGGGTGTGAGGGTGGGGGTGTGTGATAGCATGCAGGTAGGGTGGGGGATATGATAGTTAAGATTTGACTTACCAGTGTCCCATCCTCCCCCGACTCCTCGAGGCCCTCAGAATGCAAGATGGTCAAGACTTGCTCCTCCCATGTTGTTAGTTGTGGGGGAGGAGGTGGGGGTCCGCCGCCAGTCCGCTGCACCGCGATGTTGTGCCTGGAGACCGTGGAACGCACCTTCCCCCGTAGGTCGTTCCACCTCTTCCTGATGTCCTCCCTATTTCTTGGGTGCTGTCCCATGGCGTTCACCCTGTCCACTATTCTGCGCCATAACTCCATCTTCCTCGCTATTGATGTGTGCTGTACCTGTGAGCCAAATACCTGTGGCTCTACCTGTACGATTTCCTCCACCATGACCCTGAGCTCCTCCTCGGAGAAGCGGGGGTGTCTTTGGCATGACATGGGGTGGTGTGGGTGAGGTGTGGGGTGGTGTATGTGGTGATGAGTGAGGTGAGTGTAGTGGTGTGTGGTGTTTTGTGCGTGGATGTTGTGTGGGTGATGGTGTTGTGTGCCTCTGTGTGATGGGGTTGTCAATTGCTGTGCTGTCTCTCTGGCCTTCTCTCAGAATTTCTGGTCGTAGGGGTTTGTGGGTGATGTGGGTGTGTATTTTATATTGTGTTGGGTGTGTGGGACTGGTGTGTGTATGTGTATCAGGTGTGAGTAATTCGATTTGTCCAATGTGGCGGTGTTTTGTGGAAGAGTGTGTATTTTGAGCGCGGCGGTGTGTACCGCCAATGGAATACCGCAGTTGAAAGATCACCGCGTGGATTCGTGGAACGTAATAGCATGGGCGTGTTTCTGTTGGCGTGGAGGTGGAGGATTTGTTTCCCCATGTTTATCGCTGACCTTTGGTGTGGCGGAGTTGTGTGGGTGTCTGAATTTCGGCGGATTCCGTGATGTGTGTCATAATAGCTGTGGCGGTCTACCGCGGCCGCGGCGGTGTATTGGCGGTCTTCTGCACGGCGGTATGCACCTTATACCGCCAATGTTGTAATGACCCCCCATGTGTCTTTGAACAACCCTCAAACAGTAGGGGCCTCATTTACAAGGCCTGTAGAGCAAGGCGGCTCAGTCCCTTGCTGCGCCGCTCTCCGCTACCATGAAAGGGCAGAAATGCACCATATCTACAAGATACAGCACATTTTTGTCCTCTCCCCCTGAGCTAGTGCACAAATTGCTGCCTAGCGCCAATGAAGGCACCCTTGCACCATGGTGCAAGGGTGTCTGCATTGTGGGGATGATTGTTTATGTGCAGGAAGGGATACCTTCCTGCACATAAACAAACACAAGATCACAATCACAATCACAATGCAGCACAAATAGAAAGAGACAAAAACAGGGAGAAATGAAGATATTTCTTCCTGTTGCGTAACTCTTGCACCACCCCTTAGGTGGCATAGGAATCTGATGCATTCCCAGACTTGTAAATCTGGGAATACAACAGATTCCTTCGGGATCCATGGGGAAAATCGCAAGCAACATCCACGGAACACCCCTTTCACGCATTGATATGCATGAAAGTGGCCCATATTTACAAGATCTCGCAGGTAAATGCTATGTTCCCTGGCTCTGTGCATGACGCCTACATCCTGCGGAATAGCAGCATCCCTGATATGATGGGTCAACTCCAGAGGCGCCGTGTATGGCTATTGGGGGACTCTGGTTACCCCAACCTTTCATCCCAGGACCAGGGCAGAGGAACGCTACAATGATGCCCATGGGCGGACTAGGAGGGTGATCGAACGCACCTTCGCCCTCCTGAAGGCAGGGTTCAGGTGCCTCCATATGACAGGTGGATCCCTATTCTACTCACCGAAGAAGGTGTGCGACATCATCGTCGCCTGCTCCATGCTCCATAATTTGTCATTGCGACGCCAGGTGCCTTTCCTGCAGGAGGATGATCCAGATGACGGTGTTGTAGCAGCTGTGGAGTCCGTGGAGCCTGTGGACAGTGATGAGGATGAAGCTGAGGAAGAAGAAAACGACAACAGGGAGTCAGTCATACAGCAATATTTCCAGTGAGACACAGGTGAGAACATTTTCTGGTTTAACATTACATTAACTTTCACACGTCTACCTCTATCCTGTTCCTCCATTTCAATCACTATTTGTTAATTGAGTTGTACCCTTCCATTTCAGTTTCACAAG
Source organism: Pleurodeles waltl (assembly GCF_031143425.1). NCBI lineage: Eukaryota > Metazoa > Chordata > Amphibia > Caudata > Salamandridae > Pleurodeles > Pleurodeles waltl. The sequence continues at coordinate 855,575,787 of NC_090442.1, read as the reverse complement.
TGTGGTAACCTACGTGTCAACTGCTTGCATCCTTCAAGGGCTTGTGATGTGTGACATAGGTATTTTAGCCTTACAATGGGTAACCCATTATGACACTGTAATTGATAATACAAAGTACCAAATCATAGACTGACTCCAGATTTTTTGTGTTTCAAGGGTGTTTATTTAAGTGCTCAAAAAATGAATGGGGGTTGTAAATTGGTGATGGGGGATGGTGGAGGAATGTCCATGGCAGAGTCCAGTCTATTAGTCTCACAGGTGCAATGCCCATCTGGGCATAGGAAGTGGAGCTGGGGCAGTTCGACTATGGACAAGGTAACAAAGTGGGACAGTGGGAGGACAATAGGGTGGTCTTATTTCCTGGCGGGGGTCTTGCCATTTTGCTCTGTCCTGTTCTTGGATCTCAGGGACCGCTTGCGTGGTGGTTGTCCATCTGCAGGGGGTGGGGTGCTGGTGTGGTGGGGCGTCCTGTCCACTAGCTCCGGCAGAGGTGGTGGGCAGTTCATCATCCTGGCTAGTGTCAGGGGCCCCTTGGAGTGCCAGGGTGTCCCTCAAGGTCTGCTGTATGTCCTTCAGCACCCCTACGATGGTGCCCAGGGCGGAGCCGATGGTCCTGAGCTCCTCCCTGAACCCCAAATACTGCTCCTCCTGCAGACGCAGGGTCTCCTGCAACTTGTCCAGGACCGTCGCCATCGCCTCCTGGGAGTGGTGGTATGCTCCCATGATGGAGGAGAGGGCCTCGTGGAGAGTTGGTTCCCTTGGCCTGTCCTCCCTCTGTCGCACAGCAGCCCTCCTAGTTCCCCTATGTTCCTGTGCCTCTGTCCCCTGGACCGTGTGCCCACTACCACTGCCCCCAGGTCCCTGTTGTTGTTGGGGTGGTAGGTTACCCTGGGTGCCCTGTAGTGGTGGACACACAGCTGATTGACCTGTCCTGGGTAGGGAGGTTTGGGCCCGCTGGGTGGGTGCTGTGCTGGTGTTACCAGAGGGTGGAAGGTCGGTGTTGGGCTGTGCCTGTGCAAGGGGAACCGACTGTCCTGAGGCCCATGATGGTCCGGGCTAGTCATCAAGATCCAGTAGGGCAGAGCTGCTCTCGTCACTGTGGGCCTCTTCTGGGGGTGGAGTGGTGTTGTCTGGACCCTCTTGTGTGGTGACGGTCCTTCGGGTTCCTGCAGGGACAAAAGAACATGATTATTGCATGTGTGTGTGTAATGGTGTGCAATGGGTGGGTGACCGTGTACCCCAGTGCTAGCATTCCTGTGTGGGGGCTTGTGTGATGATGGTTGGGGGGGTGTTCTGGGTATGTGCAGTGAGTATGCTTTAGTGAGGGGTGACCATGCTTAGTTGTGTCATGCAGGGCTTGGTGTTGGGATGGGTGGTTTGTGCTATGGGTACATCAGTGAGGATTTGGAGTGATAGGGGAGGGTGTGAGGGTGGGGGTGTGTGATAGCATGCAGGTAGGGTGGGGGATATGATAGTTAAGATTTGACTTACCAGTGTCCCATCCTCCACCGACTCCTCGAGGCCCTCAGAATGCAAGATGGTCAAGACTTGCTCCTCCCATGTTGTTAGTTGTGGGGGAGGAGGTGGGGGTCCGCCGCCAGTCCGCTGCACCGCGATGTTGTGCCTGGAGACCGTGGAACACACCTTCCCCCGTAGGTCGTTCCACCTCTTCCTGATGTCCTCCCTATTTCTTGGGTGCTGTCCCACGGCGTTCACCCTGTCCACTATTCTGCGCCATAACTCCATCTTCCTCGCTATTGATGTGTGCTGTACCTGTGAGCCAAATACCTGTGGCTCTACCTGTACGATTTTTTCCACCATGACCCTGAGCTCCTCCTCGGAGAAGCGGGGGTGTCTTTGGCATGACATGGGGTGGTGTGGGTGAGGTGTGGGGTGGTGTATGTGGTGATGAGTGAGGTGAGTGTAGTGGTGTGTGGTGTTTTGTGCGTGGATGTTGTGTGGGTGATGGTGTTGTGTGCCTCTGTGTGATGGGGTTGTCAATTGCTGTGCTGTCTCTCTGGCCTTCTCTCAGAATTTCTGGTCGTAGGGGTTTGTGGGTGATGTGGGTGTGTATTTTATATTGTGTTGGGTGTGTGGGACTGGTGTGTGTATGTGTATCAGGTGTGAGTAATTCGATTTGTCCAATGTGGAGGTGTTTTGTGGAAGAGTGTGTATTTTGAGCGCGGCGGTGTGTACCGCCAATGGAATACCGCAGTTGAAAGATCGCCGCGTGGATTCGTGGATCGTAATAGCATGGGCGTGTTTCTGTTGGCGTGGAGGTAGAGGATTTGTTTCCCCATGTTTATCGCTGACCTTTGGTGTGGCGGAGTTGTGTGGGTGTCTGAATTTCGGCGGATTCCGTGATGTGTGTCATAATAGCTGTGGCGGTCTACCGCGGCCGCGGCGGTGTATTGGCGGTCTTCTGCACGGTGTTATGCGCCTTATACCGCCAATGTTGTAATGACCCCCCATGTGTCTTTGAACAACCCTCAAACACTAGGGGCCTCATTTACAAGGCCTGTAGAGCAAGGCGGCTCAGTCCCTTGCTGCGCCGCTCTCCGCTACCATGAAAGGGCAGAAATGCACCATATCTACAAGATACGGCACATTTTTGTCCTCTCCCCCTGAGCTAGTGCACAAATTGCTGCCTAGCGCCAATGAAGGCACCCTTGCACCATGGTGCAAGGGTGTCTGCATTGTGGGGATGATTGTTTATGTGCAGGAAGGGATACCTTCCTGCACAAAAACAATCACAAGATCACAATCACAATCACAATGCAGCACAAATAGAAAGAGACAAAAACAGGGAGAAATGAAGATATTTCTTTCTGTTGCGTAACTCTTGCACCACCCCTTAGGTGGCATAGGAATCTGATGCATTCCCAGACTTGTAAATCTGGGAATACAACAGATTCCTTCGGGATCCATGGGGAAAACCGCAAGCAACATCCACGGAACACCCCTTTCACGCATTGATATGCATGAAAGTGGCCCATATTTACAAGACCGTAAAAAGTCATGCAAGGTGGATATGCATGGCCATGTAAAGATGGGCTAGCACACTGCACCACCGGAGCAAGCATAAAAAAAATGACGCTCCGGATGTCTAGTGTGCCACTAGGGCCTCGTAAATGAGGCCCAAGATATCCTTATGACTGGAAGAGTATGTTGGGCATAATGGTAAGTCACTTATGTAATTGTAAGAATTACAGATAAAGCATTGGGCTTTATTTAGAAGTTGGTAGGCAGCCAGCGTCTGCTGGGGGATGGAGGTAGGATTCTCTGCTGTCCTGGCACCCTACCACCCTCCATATTTAGAGATCTGCACTTCTTGACAAAACGCCTGAGGTACTTAAACCAATGGCCACAAATTTTTTGTTGGAATGTGACAGTCTCCCTGACTCAAAATACAGACATAGGGCAGTCAGTCTGGCATAGCGGGTATTCTGCCACATTTGTGGCTGAGTACCCTGTCCGCCAAACTATAAATGAGGCCGATTGCCACTTAGTTTTATTTTTCCCTGCATATCTTCATTAGTTTTTTTATTTCTACAATTAGTTTCTTTGAGAAATCCAAGAGCGATCTATACCAATGATCCCGTTGCTCAATTCAGAATTGTGTCTACTTTTCAAAGAAAGCACAGTGTTCCGGATTCCCCGATGGGTTTTGCACTTTTTCCCCAATGAACTACAAGTAGAAGAAACTGCAAAAAGTAGAAAATATTGAAAAACAATGGTAAAAAATGATTAGTTTTACAACTATGCTTGTTCATGACAAAATACACATTTTCCTGCACAACTCTGTTGTAATGGGGAATGTGGAATGTAGAGTGTTGGTGTGCGCGGTGTTCCTTGACAAGGCAGTTGCTCGACTGGCTGGTGAAGGGAAAGCCACACGATTCTGTACCTCTTTGAATAAACCGTATTCTACACAAATTTATGCCGTGTGAGTCGCTCAGTAGTCATTGCTTAAATCTGGCGACGAGGATGGGATACACATCCAAGATGTGTTCCTTGATGCTAAACTCAGACTAAAAAAAAGGTTTTCAAAAGAAAATGGTTGAGACAGTTGTCCGCTAAATGTCAGTTTGGAAGCATTTCTGATGAGATGATAAGAGCCCAACTTATAGTCCAGTGCAAAAGCAAGAAAATACAAGAACGTTTGTGGGCAATGAAGAATCCTTCTCTTAGAGATGCAATTGAGGTTGCTAAGGTAGTCAAGCAATCTGAGTATTATATGAAAGAAATGGCGAAGAAAGACGTGGTTAACAGCGATGTCTCCGTTATCAAAAAAGAAAACAAATCACTTGAGGAAAGTCACCCTAGTAGTCGTGACAAATTAGTGCGTGATCACAAGTCCCACTCTAAGATGGGTTTCAGGTGTGGTAGCACTGCGCACAGTGCTGACTTCAAGGGTTGTAGTGCTTGGGGAAAGGAGTGCAGGAAGTGTGGAAGAAAAGGCAATTTTTCTAAAGTTTGTAGAGCGTTTTCAAGCAAAGTAGCAATGGTGCAAGATCATTTAAATCCGGATACTCATGAAGAATCTGAAGACAGGATTTTGTGCGTACAAAATGCTGTTGTGGGGAGATGTACTCGACCAAAAGCGAACTTCTTAATTGAGGATAAAATGGTCCAACTTATGGTGGATTCAGGATCTTTGTATACCATCATACCTAAAAGCATGGTGGATCGTGAATGGCCAGGTGTTTCTTTACTACCTAAGGACATAAATCCAGGTGGTAACCAAGGAAAGTAAATTGACATTATTGGTTATATGCTGGCGAACATAACATTTAAAGACAGATCAGTGGAAGGCAAAGTGTATGTAGCCGAGTCTGGGCCACCCATTTTGTGGTGACAACATCAGCATGATCTTCACATTGTGATCAACCCGAGAACCCCATCTCAAGTTATGGTGGTGGAGGATATATCCACTGATGACATTATCGAAGGGGCGAGTGAAGTTTTTTCGGAAAATATGGAACATTGAAAGGTTATGTGCACAAAATTGTGTTAAAAGAGAATGCAGTACCAGTGCAACATGAATTATGGAAAATTCCCATAACAGTTAGAGGGGAGGTAAAGAAACCCATGATTTCCAAAGGCATTATTGAGCCCTTAGAAAGCTCTGAGTGGATTTCTCCAGCGGTTATTACAAAGAAAACAGATGGAAGTCTGAGAATTTGTGTGGACTTACGCCGTGTAAACCACAACATCGTAGTGGACACCTTTCCTCTACCAAATATCAATGAAATTTTGTTATTGTTGAAGGGGGGTGTTTTTTCAGCAAACTTGATCTCAAGAGTGCATTTCATCAAATTAAGTTACATCAGGATTCTAAAAAAATTACAACCTTTATAACATTGGAGGGGACTTTCCAATTTAGCAGGAAGACTTTTGGATTGTCCTCGGCTGCAAGTGTATTCCAGAGGATCATGTCAGTTGTTTTTCAAGTAGTGGAAAATGTTATATTCTTTCAAGATGACATTCTTGTTTTTGGAGAAACGATTTGTAACCATAATTTTGCATTGAAGTTTGTCTTCAATAAACTTAAATCTGCAGGATTAACCCTCAAGAAAGAGAAGTGTAAGTTTTTGGGGGAAGAGGTTCAATATTTGGGACATACTCTCTCGAAGAAGGGTGTGAAACCAAATAAAGATTTATTAAGATCTAACAGAGATGCTCCTCCACCAAATAACAAAGATCAGTTGAGGTCATTTATGGGCCTTATAGAGTACTATTTAAAACTCATTCAGAATTTTGCAGACAAAACTGATGCTTTGAGGAACTTACTTAAGAAAAAACATGAGTTTCCTTTGGGGTGTTAAACAAGATAGGTGTTTCAATTCTATCAAAGAAGAATTGCACAATGCTGGTGTCTTGGTACCGTATGATGTAAATCGTAGGTCTATTATCACAGTGGATGCGAGTGCTGTGGGTGTAGGTGCTGTACTATCCCAGCATCATGCTGATGGAGAAAAGACAGGAGCGTTTGCTTCCAGAACGTTGTCTCCCAGTGAAAGGAATTATTCTATTATTGAGAGAAAGGCCTTGGCAACTGCTTGGGCGTTGGAGTACTTTCGCACCTTTATTTGGGGAGCAACAACTGTGCTATGCACAGATCATAAACCATTAGTTAAGGTGTTAGCACCTGGTGGTGCGGGAAAAGGTTCATCTAGGTTAGCCAGATTGGCCTCAAGGTTGCAGGAATACATGTATGTGGTGGAACATATTTCTGGTTGGCGTAATGTGCAAGCTGATTGTTTGTCTCGGTTGCCAGTTCAGGATTGGAGTGAAACTGATTTGGAGAGTGATGGAGATATTGTTGTTGCAAGTGTTGAGGATGTTTTTGAGAGCATGCATGGGGCCATTTCTAAGGATAAGTGGTTGATGAGTCCGAAGGATGATGTTATTTTGGGTGAGGTGGTTGGTTTAGTGAAGTGCGGTGTCAAAAGAGAGAGTTGTGTGAGCACATCTACGTGGCCATATTTGAAGGTTTTGGATGAGCTAACTTTTGTGTGAAAATGAGGTATTAATGAGAGATGATAAATGTATTCCTCCGTCGTGCTTGTGTTTTGACTTGTTCAAGTTGACGCATGTGGGGCATTTGGGTCAGACATTAACTGAGAAAAGGTTGAGAGAAATTTTTTGATCGCCAGGCATGGATAGTGACGTTGAAGTGTGGGTGGAGAAGCGCAGTGTGTGTAAGGATAGCGAGAAAAGGTTGAAGGTTGTTAGTCAATACTTTGGTGGTGTCATTGAGAATCCTGGTATGGTGTGGCATAGTGTGTGTGTGTGTATTTTATAGGACCGTTAGCACAAGTTGGTGGTCTGTTGAGATTTGCTATGGTATTGGTGGATGTTCATTCCAAGTGGTTGGTGGCAAAATTTATGAAGGAGATTACCACAAGGTCTACCATCAAAGTTTTAGAAACAATTTTTAGGGAAGAGGGATATCCCAACAAGATTATCACAGATAATGGTACCCAGTTGGTTTCAACTGAAATGAAAGATTACTTGTTGAGGGCAGGAATCAAGCACTCTCGCATGAGTCTGTACAATCCCCGTGCCAGTGGCATTGTAGAAAGGGCTAATCGCCTGGTGAAGGGGGCTATCCAAATGGCTTTGGTTAGCGGCAACAACGTTGAATCAATGGTATCGGACATGGTTTGGGCATATCACACCACAAGGAACAGTGTGACGGGTGAGGTCCCGTTTGAGTTGATGAGAGGTAGAAGAGCGGGGACAAGAGTGTTTCCGGCATGGATGAGAACTATGTTGGATAATTGTCTACTTGGTGGAACGGATGGTGTTAAGAATTGGGATATAGAAGAAAAGTATAACGAACACAACAATGCGTGGTCTGATGTGAGTGGTCCTAACGGGATCCGTAAAGGTGATTGGGTGAAAATTAAGGTCAAAGTAGGTATGTGAAAGAAGTTCCGCGGCCCATTCAAAGTGAGAGAATGGTAAAAGGTGGAATTTGAGGAAAGTAGCTAAGTATGGTGAGGCAAATTTTCTACAGATGGGAGAGGAAGAACATTTTGCAAAGGTGCAGAGCAGTAGTGGGGAGAATGGTTGTAGTAGTTATACGTTGATGGATGATGATTCTTTGATTCATAATCATGTGGATAGTAGTGCTGGTGAAGGGAGTGCTTGTCGTGTAAGAGAGAGAGAAGATGAAAACCATACGTTATTACGAAGAACTCAAAGGAATCACAGAACTCCTACTTATTTAAAGGACTATGTAAGATAATGTTTCTCTTTATAGTGGGTTTTGGTCTTTATTAGTGCTACGAAGAACTTAAAGGAATCACAGAGTTCCTGCTTACATAAAGGACTATGTAAGACGTAAAATGTTGTTTCTCTATATATTGTATCAGTCTTTATTAGTGTTAAGTTCCTAATGTTCATCTCATGTTTTTTAGTTTTCTCTTTGTTGTTTTTTTTTTCTTCTTTTGGGTGGTGATGTATTATTTTTTTTTCTCTTTGCTGTTTAAAGGGGAAAGATGTGTTGTAATGGGGAATGTTGAATGTAGAGTGTTGGTGTGCGCGGTGTTCCTTGTCAAGGCAGTTGCTCGACTGGCTGGTGAAGGGAAAGCTGAACGATGCTGTACCTCTTTGAATAAACCGTATTCTACACAAATTTATGCCGTGTGAGTCGCTCAGTATTCACAGCAAACTCTTTTTTCATTTTTCAAAACAGCCCTCATAATGTTGCTAATTTGGTTGTTTTTTCGTTTCCCTAAAGGGAAAACTGCACACTCAGGGTAGCTTTAGAAACTCAAACAGGTGTGTAAAAAGGGAGTATATTTGACCTGGGTGCCTTTTGTGGAAAAAAACTGCTTCAAACATCTAAAATGGCATTGGCATTGGATGAGGGGGGGTTGGCTGAGAGGGAGGAAACTTAAACATTTAAGGGGTTATCCTGTCCTACTCTTTTACTGATTCTGTGTGGTGTGTTTATCAATAATTTGATGGCTCATAAGAAAATTTGTTGCTGAAATATCTTTTATAATTTCAAAAGAATGTATCATCTAAAATCACAAATAGTGCAAACATATACCACAAGACTAAGATCTTGTCATCAAAGTCCCAGTCAAAAAAGAGAGTTAGGCTTACAACCATTACATCACAAACAATATCCAAGGAAAGTAACAAGTCTTTCATACAACAGGACAAAGTCTGCAAACCAGTAGTTGATAGACGGATCCAAAAGAACAGAACAGTGAACAATAAAGTCATTCAGTATCTTCACATGGTAGCTTGACATGCTGATTTACACTTTTTGGTGCAAAACTGCACCAACGCAGTTTTGCACCAAAAAGTCTAGCACCGGCTTACACCATTTCTGTGCACCAGCCAGGCACCATATTTATGGAATAGTGCAAGCCGGTGCAAAGGGTAGGCTAGCATAAAAAAAATGACATTAGTCGGTGGGGCTGGAGGTATGGAAGAAAGGGGGTTTTGCACCACAAAATGACGTTAGGCAGATTAGAGTAAAATAAATGACTCTAACGTGCCTAGAGGCATTTTCTGACACAAAACCCTCCATACCACATGACTCCTGTCTTAGAAAAGACAGGAGTCATGCCCACCACCCCAATGGCCAGCACAGGGGACCAGGGTCTCCTGGGCATGGCCATTGCACCCAGTGGCATGTTAGGGGGCCCATATCAGGACCCCCAATTACACTTTAAAGAAATAAATACTTACCTGTACTTACCCATACTTACCTGGGATGGGGTCCCCCATCCTCTGCTGTCCCTCTGGTGTGGGTTGGGGTGTCACTGGGGCGGGCACCCATGGGCTTATTCCATGGTGTTCCACCATGGAAATAGGCCCACAGGTCCCCTAACACCTGCCCTGACCCAGTCATTAAAAAATGGTGCAAACTGAAACTTTGCACCATTTATGACCCCTCCTCCCTCCTGTGCGTGATTTTAGCACTGGGGATAAATATGGCGCTAAGGCCATAGAGTCATTTTTGCACGGGAACACCTACTTTGCATTTCATTGACGCAAAGTAGGTTTCCACGTCCCAAAAATGACTTTAACTCCATAAATTTGGCGCTAGACTGGTGTAGTGCCAAAGTATAAATATGGAGTTCGTTTTGTACTGAATTGTTGTAAAAGAAAATGACGCAAATTCAGCGCAAAACAAGTACAAATATGCCCCAACATTTTCTGAACAACATAATTAAGACAGATGTTAAGCCCACTTCTCAAATGTAGGAGAGATATGGATATTGAATATTCCTGTTTGAAGTGGGTTTCAGAGCACATAGACTTGTCATGCGGCTGGAGCATTGTCCCATCTCATCTCTTTTGGTCTTCACTCCTTGAAAAACAAGGCAGTTATCAGACAGAGTTCATCAGAACCTAAGGTGTAAGGAAAATGTATTTAAAATGTGGGGCTCCTTGGTATGATAACTGCAAGATGATGACTATTTCTCTTTAACAAACTTGTACCCTTCTTGTGATGAATAAAGGATAAGGATGCACAGCATCATTTGGAATGGGTGCTTTTATGCTGACTCCTCTACTTCACCCCTTTGTACTTCTGAAACTACACTTTTATGTGTGTCTTTTAGTGCTTGTGGCGGAAAATGCTTTATTAATACGGGACAACAAACATTCCCTTGTACTGCATTGGCAAGAATATGTTGCTGTTTTCCTCCAGCTGGTCTCTCCCAATCTCTGGTGTGACCTTCAGGTGGTAACATGTCCCTTAGAGGTCTTCCTGTGAAGTTGACCAGATTAGCACTTGGCTTCCACCTCTGAAGGTCTGTGGTTTTCTTCAGCTCCCTGCTGCCTGACTTCTCTCTTTCTAGTTGGTGTCAGCAGGGGGCATCTTCTTGCTTCTATCTTAACGTTGCTGTAGCTGTTATCCCCTCCCATCCTTTCGGTGGTATTCTGCCACACTCCTCTGACCATCCTCCCAATGTCCTGTGACACTTTTTGAAAATACATCTGTCTTGTTTCCTCTGAGGTCACATTATAAGTGTTGAAGAGATAGCACCCTCTCAATCTGCTTCATGGACATGCAATGTCCTGCTTTTCAAATAGCACTAGCCAGAATAAGCTAGGTGTACCTCTGCTGGTTACCCTCACAGTGATTGGATTCTACCCTGTTTTTTCACAGTGTGACTTGTTTTTTTTAAACAAAATTTATTGGGTTTTACAAAGCTTATTCCATATTCATACTGGGCACCTGAGTGAATCATAGTCAAGCAACTGTTGTAACATTTTGCAAAACAGTCATATAGAATAAAACACTCCAACAACAGTGAGCTCAATCTCCTACCACCGAAAGAGTTGCAGTTAAAATATCTTCATATGGGTTGCGAAAGGCTATGCTCTAATGCTTCTAAATCAGTATGAAGGCCCGTGGAGTTTACATTATCCTTGTGATGAAATGGTGGATCGGGAACCTGGGACGACAGGGGTTCGGGGAGAGCGGTTCAGATGATGGCCTGCTTGGGGGCTTACTCTTGTGATGCTACTATTGGGTTAATATCTGGGTCCCTAAGGCGGTCCACTAAAGCCTCTCGGGTGAAGGACAAATCCAGGGTGCCAATCCCTTCCCTACCTTCTTTTAGCAATACTTTCCCTTCACACCCCACCCACTTCTCTAACTCTCTACACTGTGTGGGGGCCTCTGGGGAACTTCCTATTAGTCGTGATTTCCAGCTAGTAGCTTTAGTTTTGGAGGTGTGGGGGAACCAGCTTAGGAGACAGTGACCCGGAGCACAGATAACCTCTTTTTGCTAGGGTTGTTGACAGTTTCCTCGTAATCCCTTCCCAGTACGCATGCAACATATAACAACACCAAATCATATAAAGAGGAACTACCCGCACCTCCCCACATCTTGGGTAGGCCGCATCAGCCACCTGGAAGTACATGTGTATGTGTCCTAGTTTGTAGTATGCCCTGTGTAGGATGTAAAAGTTGATTAGTTTGAAATGAGCATTTCTTGATTCTTTGGAATTCCATCTTATATGATATCCCAATCTTTCTCAGTGATTGGGACCCCCAGATCCTCCTCCCAACTACCCCTCAGCCACACCAATTGGCAGTGTATATCATCCCCCAGGGCTCTATACAGACATGCTACGGCCTCAAAGGTGCTGGATGAGAGAACCATATAACGGCAACTGTTATGTGTCTGTGGTTCAGTGGTACCAGACTACCAGTGTTTCTGTAGCATTGATGTTAATGGCCTGTGAAGTAAAAAATGGCCCTGTGAGAGCTCAAATTCTGTGCAGAAGTCATCGAGGGGGAGCAGTTCTGTCATCCTGTAGAGACGCTGATGGTGGTCACTCCTGCAGCCACCCACTGTCCCAGACCCCTCCAATCTTTCCCATGTGGAAGCTCCACCAACATAGTAAGAGGTAAGTCCAGGGTGTATGGGATCCTGATGTGTCTTTTACAGGGGCACCAGCCCCAACACTTGGAGACCACTCAAAATCCCACAGAATCCACGGCCGGGGTTCGTCTCGTTCTTACCAGCACTCACGTAAGGTCCAGGACCCCTGGCAAAAAAGGGCCTAGGGCTCTACCTGGGATCTGCCTGCCAGCCAGAGTGAAAACCATTGGAGCTGGGCTGCGATGTAGTATGCCTCAAAGTCAGGTGTCGGTTGGCCCCCTCCGATGTCGGGTGCTCCATCGTGGAGTGGGCAATCCTCCTGCAGATCAATCCAGAGATAAAAGCAGTAATCATCAAGGTCCTGAAAAACTGCCTTGGGAATCCAAATGGGGAGCGACCCAAAAACGTACAGAAGGTGATGCAGGGCTATCATTTTCAGTAATAAGGCTATTCTGCCCATTACCGACAGTGGTAACATTTTCCACACTCCCATACATGCTCTGACAGACCTGATTGCTGATCCCACATTCCCTTCCAGGATATCGGACTGGTTATGGTAAATTTTGACTGCCAGGGAGGACAGGCACCTGGGATCCCACTGCAAAGGATTCAACCCTTCTGGGGTAGCCACCCATGGCAGTCGGAAATAATCAAGATTTTCTGCCAATTCACCCATAGGCTTGATAGGGAGCCAAACTGTTCCAGCATGGTCTTGGCTCCATTTAGATCCTGCATGTCTCAGAGGAAGACCAAGTCATTCACCTTCAGGGCTATCCTATGCCAGTGCCTGCCAAGGTGCAGCCCCTGAAAGGTTTTCCCTGCTTGTGCACAGGTGGCCAGAGGTTCTATAGCTAGGGCAAAGAGAAGGGGCAACAAGGGGCATCCCTGGCGTGTTCCCCGCATCACCCTGTAGCTACATGAAATGGTTCTGCCTATTTGGACTCAAGCAATTGGGTCCGTGTAGAACAGTTTTATCCACGCCAAAAAATGCTGTCCGATCTGCATATGGGACATCACTCTGTTGCAATATCCCCATTCTAGGTAGTCAAAAGCCTATTCGTTATCAACAGTGAAGGCCGCTGCTGCCGCAGCATCATAATTTTCTGCCTCCATGATGGACAACAAATGCCTGATGTTAAGTGCAGTATTGCAGCCGGGGATAAAGACCGCCTGGTCAGACTGGATGAACTTAGTGATGTATGGAATGAGCCTGGTCCCCAGTATTTTGCTTAAGTTCTTGTAGTCAACATTTATCATCGAAAGTGGCCTATACGCTCTGCGGTCATAGGCTGGCTTCCCGGTTTTAGTAAAGGTGTGCAGCAGGCAGGCCACATTATATAGAGCTTCCAACTTGGGCACCAGCACATCAGAGTAGGTGGCATAAAATTCAGCTGGGAAACCATCCCCCCCTGGTGTCTTGCCACATGCCAGGGATTTGATAGCTAACTTTATCATGTGAGGCAAAGTAATGGCAACTGGGCAAGGTAAGCCATACCCTTTTCCCCATCATGCGGTATGGTGCTTTCGCATAGTTCTGAGTAATATTGGTGAAAGCTATCATTAATTCCCTCCTGACTATATACCCGGCCACCCTCATCCATCTCTAACTCCAGTATGGGCGATCCTTGCTTCGCAGGGTTAGCCAACCAGGCTAGTAATATGCCAGTTTGGTCCCGCCCCATGTGTGTGCACCTCATATAACCCCAATTATCAAAACAATGCAATCTCTAAACCTGGGCTGCTAAGTCTTCCCTCTTATCCAGGAGACTCTGATGTAGGTCTAGGTGGTCAGGCCGTTGCACTCCTAATTCGCAAAGTTTACCCTTGGCATCTAATACCTCCCTCATTAAGGTGCCCTTGATGCCTGAGGAAGTCACCATACATTGCCCTCTGACCACTGTCTTAAAAGCATCCCACTTAAGCTGGAGAGAGAAGGCTGTCCCATTGTTTTCATCAAAGTATTGCACTATCTATGCTGGGTTGTCCTCCCGGAAAACCTGGTCCACAAGTGATTCAGGTTTTATTTGACATGTGGGAATACGGGCCTGAGGGTGTGCCCAGTTCAGGTGTAAGAGGACAGGGTTGTGGTCATAGATGGTGCGGGTCGAGTACTCTGTATTGGAAACTAGACTATGCATGTCAGGGTGGAATGGAATGCATCAGGGTAAACATATAGCTCATGGAGCCCAGAAAAAAAAGAATACTCATAGATTTGTGGGTGAGTTTGCATCCTGAGATCCACTAGTCCTCCTCTTGTCTGCCACACCATGAAGGCACAAGCCACCCTAAACGTCTGTGAGTCTGGTAATGGGGGGGTGTGACCTATGAATGTGTGGATCTGCTATGCAGTTGAAGTTCCTTCCTATTATTGCTGGTTGTGTGAGGTATGGGGCCAAAGGACATGATAAGCTCAAAAAAAATGGCCCTTGATCTGAGTTGGGTGCAGATATGTTAACTATGGCTATGTCTTGACTCTCTAACTTGCCCGCAGCATAACAAAGCGGACTTCTGGGTTGATCAGATGTCTAGTAGGTCGAAATGGCACTCTGGCCCTAATTCATATCAGGATGCCCATGGTAAAGGCTGAATAGGTAGGATAGTGCCACTCGAATGCCCGTCTGTTTAAGTATGATAGTACTTTATATCTTTTAGACATTGTGTGCATTCTCTGAATGTTCCAGGAAATGAAATTATAGGTTGTAGGGGCAGTCATTAATAATAATTGGTGCCTGTCCCCTGCACCCCATCTCCACCCATCTTCATCCTGTGCACCTAAGAAGTCTGCATGTCTGAGATTCAGAATATCACAACATATAAACTCATAGCCCTCAACCCAATTCCCATTCCCCAGGTCAAGCAGGGCAATACCCCCTATATCAACAAATCAACATGACTAACGTTATTTGTGGGTGCACCCAGAAGTAATGCAATGAGTGGGTGGAGTCAGGCATAAGCACCCATGCCCAGATCCCCCACCCAGCACCCTCAAATATCAAGGAACCCCATCACCCAAGGGAGCAAAACTATGCTCTTAGCTCTCTCCTCCCCATAGTGGCAGAGATATTTAAATCTGCTATCTGAAATGACTCAAATCAGATTTACTGAGATGTCCAGTAATTTATATGATGCTGCCTGATGTTCCAAGCATAATGTGTGGCATCTGTATACAGAAAGCACCTGAGTCGCTGGAAGCACAGTCGGTCTGAGAGACTTCCGCAACCCAGTCAGTCACCTGTGATGGGGTCCTTACACCAGAGCCGCTCACGGAGGCCACTGCCACTATCTCCCATCCTCTTTCTAGCTGACTCTCATCTTGAGTTGGGGCAACAGAGCTGCGGGGACAGCCTTTAAGACCTCTTCTAGCCCAGTGGAGTCGCTTAGGTTCAGGGCCTGGCCGAGGGTGATGATCAAGCCAGTCACACAGTTCTTACAGAGAGTAGAAGAATCCAATGGCATCAGTAATGGCTACCTTGAGCCTCACCAGGCATATCATTCCATACTGAAGGCCCCATTGTCTGAGCTTCTTCTTGGCCTCCAGGAATATGGCGCGTCATTTCTGCACTTCTCGGGAGATGTTTGTGAAGATCTGCACTTTACTGTTGTCCATTAGGATCACAGCGCCCCCAATCCCCTGCCCCCTTCCCCGCAAACATGCACACACACCCACACGCACCACGTATACACCCATGCACCACCACTTCCATACACACATTCACTCACACATAGGGCCAGATGTAAAAAGGGTTTTGCGACTCGCAAACGGCGAAAAACGCCGTTTGCGAGGCGCAAAAGCCTCTCCGGTATGCAGAAATGCATTTTGCGAGTCGGATCCGACTCGCAAAATGCATTTCCGACTCGCAAATAGGAAGGGGTGTTCCCTTCCTATTTGCGACTCGCAATGCTATGCAATTTCATTTGTGACCGCGAAAGTGGTCGCAAATGAAATCGCAGTTACCATCCACTTGAAGTGGATGGTAACCCAGTCGCAATCGGGAAGGGATCGCCATGGGACCCCTTCCCCTTTGTGAATGGAAAAAAATATATTTTTTCAGAGCAGGCAGTGGCCCAATGGACCACTGCCTGCTCTGAAAAAAAAACGAAACTAAAGGTTTCGGTATTTTTTTCCAAGTGCAGCTCATTTTCCTTTAAGGAAAACGGGCTGCAGATGGAAAAAAAAAAACTGCTTTATTAAAAAGCAGTCACGGACATGATGGTCTGCTGTCTCCAGCAGGCCACCATCCCTGTGAGTGCCCATACCCGCAATGGGGTCGCAAACTGCGACCCACCTCATTAATATTAATGAGGTGGGTCTTTGCGACCCCATTGCGAGTTGCAGAAGGTGTCTGAGACACCTTTCTGCATAGCAAATTGCGACTTGCAATTTGCGAGTCGCACGGACTTGCAAATTGCAAGTCACAATTTGCTTTTTTGCTACATCTGGCCCATAGTCACATGCATTCACTCACACATACTCACATGTATTCCCTCACACGCATACACACTGACAGACACCCACTCACTGCAACATACATACAGGCATTCACTCACATGCATACAACCATGCATACACCTCAACACTCACAGATGCATGCACACACACACTTATACACCACACACTCACACACAACACCCCCATCCCATTCTTGTCGGCCGCCCGACTTACCTTGTCCATTGAGGAGGTTGTCTGGCAGGGAACGTGAAGGGGGGCTGCTACCGCCAACAGCATTTGGTCAAAATACGGCTGGCTGTGTCCTACTTGCGGGGCGGTGCAGGTGGTAGCACCACCCAGACGCCTCATCCGCCAGCATGGCCACTGCCTGATATCCACCCTAAATGTGGCGGGAATCCATCAGTAACCATATTATGGTGGGCGGAAGGCCGCCAGTACTGACGGTCTTCTGGTGCCCATGGCTTTGGCGGTCTCGGTTTGAGACCGCCAAAGTCATAATGAGGGCCATAGTCTCAATCCTTACAAAACAGCAGTTTTGCCACCACCGCCCGTGACTGTACCCCCAGAATGCATACTTTCGTAGGCACCCTGTGAGCTTTCTGTAGGACCAAAAATGGAGCTAGACCCTCATGCGGCAGTTCTGTATGTATCAGTTTCTTCAGATAATCCAACATGCTTTTCCCTTCGATCAGTTCTGGTATCCCCACCACCCAGATATTGTTGCGGTGTGACTGATTTTCATCATCTTTGGCCTGGAGCTCGAGTGCAAGGACTTTGGACTCCATCGCAGTGAATCTTTTGTTCATTGGGGACATAGCAGGAGACATGTCAGGAAGTTCTTGTTCTTTTGTGGTGACCCTCTCCTTAAGGTGGCGATGATTATCTCTAAGAAGGTCCGACTCTGCCCCAGGGTGTCGATTTTGGTTTCCAATACCTCACAGGAGGCCGTAATGGCCTGCAGTATGTCCTGGAGCATGGGATTTGCCAGCTGTCCGGGGCGAGCAGTTAGGGTGCCATATTTAATCAGGAAGCCTCCAGGGTCACCCACTGTCTGCTCTGCTGTCTCCCGCTCACAACACTTCACTGCCTTGCCCATGACGATTGGCACCACAGGATATGTAGCCAATGCAGGAACTGGAACAGTCAGTTTAGATCAAACTCCCACCAGGCTATATCCTCAGAGGGACCATCCAATGTTTACTTGACCCCCCCATTCCGAAATGTTGAGTCGGTTACAAGGAATGTTCAGTGAGCAGTGGGGAGGCAGGATGCGAGTGGGCCCCCTCTATTCTTAGCAGTCCTAGCAAGTAGTTGTCAATGTGATTGTACTATCATATGTATTTTCTCTTGGGGCTCCTAAGTTACAGCTGCACTACTAGCTCACCCCCAGTATACCATTTAGGGGGAGTTGGACCTCCTCTCTTCTACGCATACTCCTCGTAGGGCCACTCCAGCAACTGTGGGGACCAACAGACAGTGTCCTACAGTCCTCGCACCATGGTACACCACCAGACTCCTTGGAGAGCACCTATGATAAGCCCTGGGCCTCCAGCTGGTTCCAGCACACCTAAGGCACATTGCAATCGATGCAGTCCATTAGCCAAGGCCACCATTGTGCCCACTCCGGATCCCAGCTCCTCTTCAATAAATTCAAATGAGGCCCAATCTCAAATTATGGATAGGATCCCAAAAGATATTCTCTTCAGTAGCGGCCAGCCTGCTCTGTGTCCCAGTCTGACTCTCACCTTGTTCTCCTTAAAGCAATGCTTGTCAACAGGGCCTCGCCTGTCGTGGGCCTGAGGTCACATCCACCTCCACTGTGTGTTCAGTTCGGCAGGCCAGTGTACGATCAGGGGGCCAAAGCAAGTCTGTTCCAGTGGGGGTGGCACAGACTCACCAGGTTTTCACAGTCGGGCGCTCCCCAACAGCCGGTGTCATTGCTGTCCCAAAGCTGGTTGCGACCCAGAATAACCCCACTAGGTGGCTTAAACCAGGGACGTCTCCTCCACCCTAACAATGCCTCCACCAGTTGTTGCTAGGGTCCTCCACTTGTTACAGGCCAGGCAGAGTCTTTGAGCCTTGGGTCAGCCACTCCGAGACCCTCAGGAGCACAACATGCCTCTCCATCTTACTGCCACTTCCTCCGTCAGCTGCTTGTGTTGGGCAGCTCTTCGGGCCCCAGTATTGGTGAGGGCTTCCCTCAAGCACAACAGTTGGGCTCCTTCAGTTTCCTCTGTGGGCTCCGCAGGTTCAGGCAACTCCCTGTCTCTGCCCGGCTACCTTATCATGCCGCTATTTTGGGCCGCTGCCCTGCAACTCCATTGTGGGCAGGTTAATGCAGTTTTCCTTGCTCCGTGCCCCCTTTCAGTCGCCTCGCTGGGTGCCCACATCCATGGCTACTCCATAATGCCCCTTGGTAAAACTGGGGGGGTCAGGATGGGACTGGATGAGGCCTGAGCGAGCAGAGCACCGTTTGTAAGTGCCTACTCCATCAGCTGCAGGCCATGCTCCCTCACCTCACAGTGTGACATATACTACCAAAGCCATGATATTGAAATGAAAGGTTAGTGCGCTGATTCACAACTGTAAAGAATACATTACATGTGCACTTTATGCAGAATAAAAATCAGGGCCATAAACGTGTCTAATTTTACAAGGCTTTGGTTACCTCAATAAATTCTCCTGTATCAGATATGTTGTAATGCATGTATTAAGATATGCTCCATTCAACCATTCAAGTGACTTAGACTAATTTTTTTAATTCTATTTGTGCACATTCCATGCAGCATTTTGAATATATTTGAATCTGAATTTTGGATTCATTCACTTGGATACAATTCACACATGCAACGCTCATTTTTACATGTATCCTGTTTTGATTCCTTCAATTTTCTCTGCTGTTTATTCAATCTTTTTGTGCTCGACTCTGAAGATGAGGTAGGTTTTCACGTAACCTTAAAGAGAAATGTATATAACGAGCCCAAAACTGCTGCTTTGTGACAGGGACAGGTAACCAAATCTGCTTAGCATGTCTCTTGCTACCGATCTGCCACTCTTAAGGGCATGCTAACATTTCGTATCCTTTTTCAGAACTTAAGTGCGTACATGGCTCACATATATTATGTGTTGGGAAAGGAATGCGCACTGCATGTCATAGAGTCGTGTCCCCTGCCCTGAGGACCTGTCTGTTAGTATCTGGTATCCTGATTTTTATTTGCCACCCCAGTTTGATGCCAATCTGCGAGTATGCAGAGTCCTGGGCCTGTCCAGGACATGGGTACAGTCCTGGACTTGCAAAGGTGCATCAAGTATGCCCTTCGTAGTGGCAGTGGGTTACTGTCCCTGTCGCATGTTCTAGCATGTAGAGTGGTAGTGACAGTATACTGCATTTTAGTAATCCTAGTGTGGCCAGAACTTTCTATCTGTGTCATTGAAGTGGCAGTTCATTAGTGTAAAGTTCCTCTGCTACAAGGGAACTGGGATCCCATACACAGACAGTCGTGTTGTATTGCTGACATTACTGAGACTGGACAATGGGCATCTAGACAATGAAATGGAAAAAGATGATACAGGCGTCCCTTACAAATTCAATAAAGTAATTGTGCAGCAGTGGGCTGCTGATTAGTCTCCCTCAGTGCTGCCATTTGGTAGTGAGATTGCAGTCTTTGTTGCTCAGAGTATGAATGCTCCTTTAGACAAGGTCAGCCTTTAATATCTCATTATGATTACTGTACGGTGTGGCTACTGATAGCAAGGTGGAGACTGCTCACACCTCTTTGTGCCTTTGTTGTAGGTGCTCAAGCTGGAGATGACCCTGCTGTGTGCAAAATCACTCTAGACAAAGACTGAGGGGGTCATTCCAACCTTGGCGGTCGGTGTTAAAGCGGCGGCTAACCCGCCAACAGGCTGGCGGTAAAAAAAATGGAATTCTGACCCTGGCGGAAACCGCCAACAGATACCGCCACTTTAACACTCTGACCGCCACGGCGGGACAAACAAACAGCGCGGCGGTCACCGCCAACAGACAGGCGGAAGTCAATGTACTGCCCACCCTATCACAACCCACCAATCCGACACCTTTTCCGGGGCGATAGCCCCGCCGATAAAAACACGGTGGAAACAGATATTTCGAACGGAAAATGCTCACCTCCATACACCCCACGAGGAATCTGGACAGCATGGAACCCGAACTACACATCCTCCCAGCTATTGTATTCCTGCTTCTCTACCAGGAGCACGAACGCCGGCGCAGAAGACAACGGTGAGTACTGCACCTACGACACAGGGAAGGCAAAAAATTACGGAGACACACATACGCGACACACCCACCCCCACCCTCACCCACTACAACACACACATCAATGCATAGCAACAACTCAGAGTTACACCCCCAAACCCCCCGGAAGAATGCAAATACAAAAGGAAATGATTATGAAATTTGGATTATATTGTAAGGCTGAGTATAAAATATATCAAACATCTATAACTATATATAGATATGAAATGTCCTGTCCAATATGTGTATCAGCCATTGTTCGTGGGCCACTGGGCCAAAACACATGGGCAAAGCCCACACAGGATACCTGACTCCAATGGAGAGAACACTGCAGGGGCATCAGATAGGAAAACTACAGGCACCTCAGGGGGAAGGGAAGGGGTGGCACCTCAGCCAGATAAGTCCACGACGCCAGATCCACGAGGGGCCTCCATGGCCACTGTTCAATCCTGGGGAGTGCAAAGCCACAGTCTCTCAAGTCTCTACAGTGGGTGGGTTGCCCACTGTGCCATCCTGGGGAGTGCAAAGCCACAGTCTCTCAAGTCTCTACAGTGGGTGGCTTGCCCACTGTGCCATCCTGGGGAGTGCAAAGCCACAGTCTCTCAAGTCTCTACAGTGGGTGGCTTGCCCACTGTGCCATCCTGGGGAGTGCAAAGCCACAGTCTCACAAGTGGATGACAGACTCCACTGGTTCTGGAGAGGGACTAGTGCCCAGAGTCCTTCGTGCAGCCCTGCCCGACACAGATGCGGGCCTGCCCCTTCCGCCAATGGGCCAGCGGTTCATGAGATGAAGGGCCCAGTTCAGCGGTGCTTGAGACGGCGGTGCCCAGCGGAGCGGTGCTTGAGATGAAGGGCCCAGCGGAGTGGTGCTTGAGATGAAGGACCCAGCGGAGTGGTGCTTGAGATGAAGGGCCCAGCGGAGCGGTGCTTGAGATGAAGGGCCCAGTGAAGCGGTGCTTGAGATGAAGGGCCCAGCGGAGCGGTGCTTGAGATGAAGGGCACAGCGGATAGTGGAGCGGTGCTTGAGACGGCGGTGCCCAGCGGAGCGGTGCTTGAGATGAAGGGCCCAGCGGAGCGGTGCTTGAGACGGCGGTGCCCAGCGGAGCGGTGCTTGTGATGAAGGGCCCAGCAGAGTGGTGCTTGAGATGAAGGGCCCAGCGGAGCGGTGCTTGAGACGGCGGTGCCCAGCGGAGCGGTGTTTGAGATGAAGGGCCCAGCAGAGCGGTGCTTGAGACGGCGGTGCCCAGCGGAGCGGTGCTTGAGATGAAGGGCCCAGCGGAACGGTGCTTGCCTTGAAGGGCCCTGTTCAGCGGTGCTTGACTTGAAGGGCCCTGTTCAGCGGTGCTTGCCTTGAAGGGCCCTGTTCAGTGGTTCTAGACTTGAAGGGCCCTGTTCAGCGGTGCTTGACTTGAAGGGCCCTGTTCAACGGTGCTTGAGACGGCGGTGCCCTGTTCAGCGGTTCTTGACTTGAAGGGCCCTGTTAAGTGGTTCTTGACTTGAAGGGCCCTGTTCAGCGGTGCTTGAGACGGCGGTGCCCTGTTCAGCGGTTCTTGACTTGAAGGGACCTGTTCAGCGGTGCTTGCCTTGAAGGGCCCTGTTCAGCGGTGCTTGACTTGAAGGGCCCTGTTCACTGGTTCTTGACTTGAAGGGCCCTGTTCAGCGGTGCTTGACTTGAAGGGCCCTGTTCAGCGGTGCTTGAGACGGCGGTGCCCTGTTCAGCGGTTCTTGACTTGAAGGGCCCTGTTCAGCGGTGCTTGCCTTGAAGGGCCCTGTTCAGCGGTGCTTGACTTGAAGGGCCCTGTTCGGCGGTGCTTGAGATGAGTGTCCAGGTCAGCAGATCCGGCCATGGCATGGATGTCACTCGCCACCTGACATGTGGCTGGCGGGGCCTTCCTGCCCATCTGTCTTTTCGCTTGCGGGCCCTCCTGTGATGCAGTACCGGGCCTGTGGGTGTCCTCCTGCACACCTGGAATGGGGCTGGTGGGGCCCTCCTGGGCAGCTGGCCTGCTGCCGGACTTGTCAGGCGTGCTGCCCTTGCCACCCTTCCCTGCTCGTCTTTGGCCCTTTCCTCCCTTTGGCGGTGTGCCAGGTGGCACCCCACTTCCTGACGGAGCCAGGGTAGGGATTTTGGAGCCTGCTGTCCTTGGCCTCTCGCGCCGGGCACTGGCAATCTTTGCTTGCTTTTCCGGGGGTGGGCTGGCCGTGTCTTGGCTCCTAGCCGAACTAGCTGGCCTTGAGGGTGGGGGACTCCAAAGTCCTTGGACAATTGTCTTTGTAGGTCCCGGTTTTGTGGTGGCTGAGGTGCTGATTGGAGTCTTATGAGATGGACGGGTTGGGGGAGTTGTTGGAAAGAGGTCAAGTTTGGAAAGGAAAATCAATTTAGAAAGAGAGGGACGGGTAGGTGTAGTGGGTATGGGAGTGGAGGAAGAGGATGTGGTTGTAGGAGAGTGAATTCTGGTGTCTTTGGGTGCAGGTGCTGGTGCTGGAGGCTGTCGTGAGGTGGATGGCTGTTGGGTGGGTGGCTGCCTCGCATGTCCCAGGGGATGTGTAAATGGTAGTGGGGGTGGTGACTGCACGTGTGCGGAGTGTTCTGGTGGGTGTGCTGGTGATGGACGTAGTGGCTGATGATGTTGTGCATGCAAGTGTGAGTGGAGACGTCACAGGGAGGGAGGAGGGAGACGAGGAGGAGGGGGACACAGAGGAGGCAGTGGCTGTTGGTATGTCTGCATGTGGATGTTGCTTGTGTGAATGCTTGTGTGATTTGTGGTGCTTCTGTCTGGATGAGCTTCCCTTGGGTGTTGAGGTGTGTGCAGGCTGGTCTGATGGGGTGTCTGGGATAGGCAGAGGTACAGGGGTTTGGGTCTGGGTGGAGGAAGTTGGAGGGGGGAGGCTAGACACAGGGACAATGGCTGCCGTCAGTGCTGAGGCCGGAGCGTTGAACGATCGCTGATGGGCAGCCTGACCAGAATGAATGCCCTCCAGGTATGCATTACTCCCGTGCACCTCCCTTTCTACACCCTGGATGGCATTCAAAAGGGTAGACTGACCACCAATGATGGTCCTCAGGAGGTCAATGACCTCCTCACTGAGGGCAGCAGGGGTGACAGGGGCAGGGCCTGAGGTGCCTGGGGCGAAGGAGATGCCCACCTTCCTGGGTGAGCGGGCACGGGGCGAACGCTGAGGGGCTGCTGGGAGGGCGGTGCAGGTGCGCTGGGTGGCGGCTGTACCTGTTGTTGCGGGGGGCACGGATGTTGCCGCCACCACAAGGGAGCTCCCTTCAGAGGACGAGTCCGTGTCGCTGGTGTCAGCACGTGTCCCGCTGTGGAGCTCCCCTCGCCCTCCGTCCCACTGGTGTACTCAGAGTCTGTTGTCCAGGGCCATGTGGGATGCAGCTCCCTCGTGCTCCGATGCCACTTCTCCTCCGCCTGATGATGCTAATGCACACATGAACAGGAAGACCACAAAAAAAGGGTGGGGGGAAATAAAGACATGTTGAGTGCATGCATGGGCGACACCGTTGGCGGAGAGGACAGACACAGAAGCCCCCTGCACTACGCCGCGCACTTGGGGTACACTACTCAATCAGTGGGACATGGCCTACAAGCCTATGGACGACAACTGCACACATAGATGACACAGGGCCATGAATAGCTGTACTAGGCACCCTACAGAGGTGGGGGGCGGGGGCACAGGGCCATGCCTTACGGAGGGGCCTAGCCTACTGAAATCGCCCTGGCCTTGGGATACCCACAGCCCTCCTCCCACACCCAGACACCTCCACTGCGCGCAAAGATAGCAGAATGTGCTTGTACTCACCCCCTTGTGTCTGCTGTGATGTCCTCACGCGCCCATCCAAATCGGGGTAGGCCACCGCCAGGATCCGGGACATCAGGGGGGTCAAAGTACGACTGGCACCCCTCCTACGTTGGGAGGCCATCCCCAGCTGAGCCTCCGCCATCTTCCTGCTCCAGCGTCGGATGTCCTCCCACCTCTTCCGGCAGTGGGTGCCCCGTCTGTTGTGGACCCCCAGGGTCCGGACGTCCTTGGCGATGGCACGCCAAATAGCGACATTCTGGTGGGCGCTGACCTATGTGACATGTACAGGGGGAGAAAAAAAATCATCACCTTCTGCATGCTCGATGTGAGTGGCCCCCCATCCCCACTCTTGCCATGTGGCACATGCTCTCATCTGTCGTTTGATGCATGCCTCAATCGCTCCCCTCCCACCATCTTTCAATCACCCCACTCAACACAGGCATTGGCCACAAAGCATGCTCCCAGTGTACTTACCTGTTGGTCTGGAGGACCGTAGAGTAGCGCATACTGGGGGAGGACCCCATCCACGAGTTTCTCCAATTCTTCAGAAGTGAAGGCAGGGGCCCTTTCCCCAGTCGCAGCAGCCATTGTCCCTTCCAGACGAGGTCACAGCAGCACTTGCAGTATAGGTCCTCTCCTGTGGAAGATCAGGTATCGAGTGATTAAGCAGATAGAAAATAGCGGTGCGTACCGCGGCGGTGCGTACCGCGACCGCCGGCGCATATCGTCATTGGCTCCTGAAACCCATAGGGTTCAATGTTAACCAATGCGGCTTTGCGCCGCGGTCTTCGACCACCTACCGCCACGGTGTGCCACGCCAGCGCATTGACCTCACATACCACTGTCGCACTTCACAGGTCAGGCAGCCGCCATGTCAAGGGCCCACATGGCTTAATTTCTACTGCGTCACACATACCTAGGCCTTGCATCAACACTCATACAAGCCATTCAATGTATTGAGAATCTTGTTCTGTGCAAGCTGTGGGAACATACCTGTGGGTTGATTGACTCTGTGCTCAATGTTGTCCTTCATAGGCACCGTCCGCTGGGACATGCGAGGAGATGGAGGAATCTTCCTGTGTACAGACCGCTGGTGGACCTGTCGAGAATGGAGGAACGACATGTCATGCTGACATACAGGCTTGACCGAGCCACTATACAGGAACTGTGTGCACAGCTGGAGCCAGACCTGATGTCACCCATCCGCCAACCCACAGGGATCCCCCCTCTAGTGCAGGTGCTGTCAGTGCTCCATTTCCTAGCAAGTGGGTCATTTCAAACAACAGTGGCCATATCATCAGGGATGTCCCAGCCCATGTTTTCAAAGGTGTTGTCCAGAGTGTTGTCTGCCCTGCTCAAACACATGCGGAGCTACATCGTTTTCCCTGAGGTGGGGGATTTGCCTACCGTGAAGGGTGATTTCTATGCCCTTGGACATATTCCCAACATCATCGGTGCCATTGATGGGACACATGTTGCTTTGGTCCCCCCCAACAGGAGTGAACAGGTGTACAGGAACAGGAAGAGTTATTATTCCATGAATATCCAGGTGGTCTGTTTGGCAGACCAGTACATCTCCCATGTTAATGCCAAGTTCCCTGGGTCAGTGCATGACGCCTACATCCTGCGGAATAGCAGCATCCCGTATGTGATGGGTCAACTCCAGAGGCACCGGGTGTGGCTATTAGGGGACTCTGGTTACCCCAATCTTTCCTGGCTATTGAC
The DNA here is from genome assembly GCF_031143425.1 of Pleurodeles waltl. Lineage (NCBI taxonomy): Eukaryota > Metazoa > Chordata > Amphibia > Caudata > Salamandridae > Pleurodeles > Pleurodeles waltl. Next base: position 855,549,650 of record NC_090442.1, on the reverse strand, counting down.
CCCAGTGAGGAATCCCAGGACCAGGGCAGAGGAACGGTACAATGAGGCCCATGGGAGAACTAGGAGGGTGATCGAGCGAACCTTTGGCCTCCTGAAGGCCAGGTTTAGGTGCCTCCATATGACAGGTGGATCCCTAATGTACTCACCAAAGAAGGTGTGCCAGATCATCGTGGCCTGCTGTATGCTTCACAACCTGGCTTTGCAACGCCAGGTGCCTTTTCTGCAGGAGGATGGTCCAGATGGTGGTGTTGTAGCAGCTGTGGAGCCTGTGGAGAGTGAAGAGGAGGAAGGCAAAGAGGACGACATAGAGAACAGGAACACAGTAATACAGCAGTATTTTCAATGACACACAGGTAATAGTACACACCGGCATATTACATTTACTTAAAGACTCCTACCTCTCTACTGTCTGACTTTTTCCCCCAGTGTATGGTAACTGTGTTGTGACTTTCCCTTCCGTTTTCAGATATGTGGGCCCCACTGCGTGACATCTGCTTTGTTTCCCCATGGACTACAGCTGTGTGACAGCGGTTTGTTGGCATCACAATGTGAATGAACATTTTGGCACGGTCATGTCTAATACATTTGTTCAAAATCACAGCCAGACTCCAGATTGTTTTGTGCAATAAGTGTGTTTATTCAAGTGCTCTTAATTGGATGGGTGGTTACAAATCGGTGAGGGGTGATGGTGGAGGATTGTCCATGGCAGAGTCCAGACTATCAGTATCACAGGTGCATTGTCCAAATGGCTGTGGGAAGTGGAGCAGGGGCAGTTTAAAGTTGGACAGGGTGACAATGTGGGACAGTGGGATGACAATCAGGGCGGTATCCTTTGCTGGCGGGGGTCTTGACATCTTACTCTGTCTTCTTCCTGGATCTCAGGGCCCGCTTGCGGGGTGGTTCTCCTTCTGTAGGGGGTGGGGTTCTGGTGGCCTGTTGGTCTTGTGTCGGGGCCTCCTGTCCACTAGCGCCGGTGGAGGTGGTAGGCAGTTCTTGGTCCATGCTAGTGTCAGGGGCCCTTTGAGGTGCCACAGTGTCCCGCAATGTGGTGACTACCTGATTCAGGGCCACTACGATGGTACCCATGGCGGAACTGATGTTTCTTAGTTCCTCCCTGAACCCCATATACTGTTACTCCTGCAGAAGCTGGATCTCCTGAAACCTGGCCAGAACCGTCGCCATCGTCTCCTGGGAGTGGTGGTATGCTCCCATGATGGAGTAGAGGGCCTCGTGGAGAGTGGGTTCCCTGGGCCTGTCTCCCCCCATGTCGCACAGCAGCCCTCCCAGTTCCCCTGTTTCCCTGGGCCTCTGTCCCCTGGACCGTGTGCCCACTACCACTGCCCCCAGGTCCCTGTTGTTGTTGGGGTGGTGGGTTAGCCTGGGTTCCCTGTAGTGGTGGACACACCGCTGATTGACGTGTCCTGGGGACAGAGGTATGGGCCCGCTGGGTGGGTGCTGTGCTGGTGTTCCCAGAGGGGGGAAGGTCTGCTGTGGCCTGTGGCTGTCTGAGGGGAACCGACTGTCCCGAGGTCCCCGATGGACCGGGCTGGTCATCTAGATCCAGGGAGACAGAGCTGCTGTCCTCACTGTGGGCCTCTTCTGGGGGTGGAGTGGACATTTGTGGACCCTCCTGCGCGGTGACCTGGCGTTCGGGTCCTGCAGGGGTACAAAAGTATGGTTATTGCTTCTGTGTGTGCCATGGCGTGCAATGGGTGGGTGCCCGTGTACCCCAGGGCTGGCATTCCTTTGTGGGGGCTGTTGTGACGGTAGTTTGGGGGGGGGATGGGTATGTGCAGTGGGCATGCTTTGGTGATGGGTGTCCATGCTTTGTGGTCGCATGCAGGGCCAGGTTTTGGGATGGGTGGGTTGTGATGGTGAGACATTTGCAAGGAGTAGGTGTGATGGGGGTGGGGGTGAGGGTGGGGGTATGAGTTGGCATGCTGGTGGGGTGGGGGGGATGAAGTAGTGAAGATTTGACTTACCAGAGTCCATTCCTCCAGCTACTCCTGCGAGGCCCTCAGGATGCAGGATGTTCAAGACCTGCTCCTCCCATGCTGTAAATTCTGGGGGAGTAGGTGGGGGTCCGCCGCCAGTCCGCTGTACCGCGATGTTGTGCCTGGATACCATGGAACGCACCTTCGCCCGTAGGTCTTTCCACCTCTTCCTGATGTCGTCCCTATTTCTTGGGTGCTGTCCCACAGCGTTGACCCTGTCGACTATTCTGCTCCATAGCTCCATCTTCCTGGCAATGGTGGTGTGCTGCACCTGTGTCCCGAACAGCTGTGGCTCTACTCGTACAATTTCCTCCACCATGACCCTGAGTTCATCATCTGAGAACCTGGGGTGTCTTTGAGGTGCCATGGGGTGGTGTGGGTGATGTGTGGGGTGGTGTGTGTGGTGATAAGTGTGGTGATATGTAGTGGTGTGTGGTGTTTTGTGCGTGGAAGTTGTGTGGGTAATGGTGTTGTGTGCCTGTGGCTGCTAGTTTGTTGATGGTGGTGTCTCTCTCTCTGGCCTTCTCCCTGTATTTTTGGTCGTAGGGGTTTGTGGGTGATGTGGGTGTGTGTTTTATATTGTATTGGGTGTGTGGGTGTGGTGTGTGTATGTGTATCAGGTGTGTGTATATTGAATTGTCCAATGTGGCTGTGTTTTGTAAATGTGTGTGTATTTCGAGCGCGGCGGTGTGTACCGCCAATGAAATACCGCAGTTGAAAGACCACCGCGTGGATTCGTGTGTCGTGATAGTGTGGGCGTATTTCGGTTGGCGTGACGGTGGAGGTTTGGTCATCGCCAGTTTCTCGCTGCCCTTTGGTGTGGCGGACTTTTGTGGATGTAGGGATTTTGGTGGTTTGCCTGTTGTGGGTCAGAATGACCGTGGCGGTTTACCGCGACCGCGGCGGTGTTATGGCGGTCTTCTGTCTGGCGGTAAGCGCCTTTTACCGCTGAGGTTGGAATGACCCCCTGAGTCTTGAAAACAGCCTGAGAAGGAAGGACGAAATGGAACTGTCACAACCCAGTTCTCAAGGTGCAGACAGAGAATATGCATCCTCTGTCTGCTGTACTTGTAAGAGCGGGAGCTGTTGACCCACTTGTTGTTCCAGTCCAACTTTGAACATGGATAGGTGCTTTACAGAGTAACCAGAGAACTATTGCACAACCAGTGCTGGTGTCGGCCTGACAGCCAGCTTCCTAGTGAACATCACCTGATTTGGAGAAAGAGCTGACTTCCCGCTTTAGAACACCTGAAGAATCCTACCCAGAAGATAGAATGAGAGAGCCAATCCATCTAGGTGTATGGCATGAGCAGTAGACACTATTGCTGTGGGTCCATCTAATATAGACTTCTGAGCTTGTGACTGGCACGATTCTATCTCGGAGCAGGTCACCATCACTGAAGCGGAGGATCCACAGCACTGTAAAAGTGTGCAGCAGCAGATGGTCCCACCGAGACCTGCTGTCCCTGTCTGTGGCACTTGCCTAAGTGTGCCCAAATAGATTCTGTCATTGCAACCTGTGGCACTTGCCCCATGTGTGACTGTCACGTCACGTTATTGAAAAAGAGACTAGCTCCATAACATCGTCTCTGCCTGAGTGTGGCTTTCCGGATTTTGTACTGACTAGCTCCACTGCACTTGCGCAATGTGTGCCTGAGCAACCTACACCACTACATGTGAAGCTACTGTCTTGAGGCACTAAGCCTCTGTGTGCCTTAGTGATTGTGTACTTGGCTGAGATGCAGAATGGAAGTACGCCATATTGAGCTACCCTATCGCCAATGAACTTTGAAGTGCCTTGAAGCAGCTCAACTGTTTCCATGTGGACATGAGACCAAAAGCAGACTGCATCACTGCCTCGACCCCTGAATGTCTATCAAGCAGAGCTGCTGACTCTCGAAGTTGTCTTCGTGGAGGAGGTTCTGCCCTGCATGGGTCTCAGTCTAAAACCGATGTTGAGTTCCCAGAAGTGGGCCAACCGAAGACATCTGCATTCCTGCCACTGCCTCCAAACTCTGCCACGCATCCCCATGTTTGCTCCTAAGACATGGAGCAGTGGGCTAACGCACCTGTGGTCAGTGCAACATCCATCCAGAGAGAAGACCTGGACTTAAGTGGGTAGGCCAGATCGAGACCTTCTGCGGTTTGTATTTGGTGAGCTATCAAACTGAGTGCTCAATACTGCCATAAAGGTGGCCAGCACTGCTTGTGTGCCTTCGACCCACACCAGGGTACCCTAATACTAAAATATTTGGAGGGGGGATTAGATGGGGAATCCTCAGAGAAGGACTGGAGCCATGTAGCAGAGACTCTGTTTGCCTGAACTTTTGTGGTGTGTCGCATTGACTTTAATTATGTATTAAAGTTCCTCTCTCTATAATGATAAATACTGGGCTGAACAATCAAGTTATGCTGTTGGGGTGTCTTTTGAGTGCTGAGCTTGCTGTACTCTGAGAAGGCTTGCATTGCTCGTCATCGCTAACACTGAGATTCAAGTGCTGAAGGGGTTGTACCTGACACAATTTGCAGAGCCATTGTAGGACAGACTTCGGAACGTCAAAGTCTTATTACACAGCCCCCACTGCCGTGACCCAGTAGCCCTTGCTTGCTCAGTGGCTCCTTGAGCGTGTTCAGACATTCTGTGCTGTGTGCAGGTAACCGAAAGCACAAATAAATAACAAGTGTCTTATCCTACACAATTACTTGGTATGAGAACAAGTCAGGTAGTAAAATCATTTATAAACCTTGAGCTCACTGATGTGGACACTAATATGCAGCTGATTAATTTATGGACTGAGCAGTGCCAGATTTGGTGATATAATGCTCTGTAGGAATGTTGCAGGGAATTTCATCATTCTGGGCAAAATAAGATTTTGTCCAATGACACATCCTCCTTTTCACAGAAGAAAAGTGATTTTCTGGGCATTTTGCAGTAATTTGAAATTACAATAAGGGGGTACACCAAGACTGCAGTCTTATCCCTGTTTCTTCCTGGCAATAGTAGTTAAAGGAGCTTTTATCCCCAGAACAGGTCACAAATTGTGTAATTGAATGGTCAATTTTTATTTTTACAACTAAAACATAAGCTTTTTACAGTGGAAAGTGGTTTGGGAAATGCCATCTTAACCCTTCATTATAAACCTTCATAATTCCGAAAAATATGGAATGCTCAGGAAAGGTCAGGTGTTCTGTCATGTTAGCAAAGAATTGTCTGAGCATTTCTGAACTCAAGGATGCACATCTTGATGAGCTTCCTGACTAGTGGGCCTGAAAAACATTGGCGTTATTTGAAATTCACCAGTTCTACCACTTGCTGGCTATAGGTCTAGTCAGAACTAGCATTAGGTGAGATAGACCAGTGCGCAAACTAAAATGGCCACCTCCCACTGAGCTCCAACGCGCCCTAACAACAATTTTGTTTAGAAGGACGAAGGCCAGTAAATGTCTTTCAAGAACGCTACACTTACTCAGTCCTTGTGAGCAACCTGCTGTCATTTTCTTTGGACCGTGGGAGCACGGGTCTTGAGACATATCTTTGGCCCTGTTTGCCAGCATCTCCTTCTGCTCTCTAACCCAATCTTTAGTCGTAGGAGACAGAGGGCCTCATTATGACCCTGGCGGCCGGCGGTAAGCTGACGGTAACACCGCCAACAGGCTGACGTGTTCCGCCAGCTATTATGACCATGGTGCTATAGCCACGGCCATACCGCCGGCCCCTCCACAATAAACCCCAGCGCAGCGGTGCAAGCACCGCTGCCCTGGGGATTATGAGTCCCCGACCGCCAGCCTGGCCACGATGGTAAACACTGCCATGGAAAGGCAGGTGGTAAGGGGGATTTGGGGTGCCCCTTTGGCCCCTGCTCTGCCCATGCACATGGCATGGGCAGTGCAGGGGCCCCCAGGCATAGCCCCGTCGAACATTTCACTGCCCGAAGGTGCTACTGCACCAGCTGCATATCAGCATTGTCGCCGTCTCTATTACGAGCTGGCAACAATGTTGATGTGACTTTTCCGCTGGGCCAGCGGATGGTAACACTGTTACCGTCTGCTGGCCCAGCGGAGAAGTCGTAATAGGGAGCCAGAAATACCGCTGGCACTGGCGGTATTCTGGCTCCCACAGCCTCGGCGGTCTTTTGAAAAGACCGCTGAGGTTGTAATGAGGGCCAGAGTCCTTTAAACAAAAAGGCAAGACTTGGGACTAAGGTCCTCACTATGAACGTTTTAGATTGTTGCATCGATGCAAACAAGCTGGTTTGGTTCTCATGATTCTTCATCTCTCTGTATTTTCTACTGTGCTTTTGCTGATCTCCTTTGGTTCCAGTACTGTATAAAATCCTTTGCACATTAATTTAAGTAAATATTTGTTGTAATTTTTAACGCCTCAAATATATCTCATACGTTTTGTACAGTCAATACCTTCAAATGTTAATAACCACGAATTCCAAAAATATGTATAACCATGCTAACGCCATGCCCCACAAGGCTGTTGCAGAATAGCATTTAGAAAAAATTCAGGATATGCAATCTAACTTTAATAATATATCTGTGGGGATTAAAATATTCAGAGAGATTTGGCTAGTTTGTCAATTAAAGTTTCTGGTAATGAAATCTAAATCAGAGACATTAAAGCTTTGCCAGTCTAAAACTTCTTCCTATCAACACGTTGCTCCTGGATTTGTAAAACTGAAATAGACAAAATATTTAAGATTTTTTAATTTTCCGTTACACATAGATAGTACCTATTGCATCTGATAGCTTGGTACCTAATCTGCTGAATTTGAAAGTAAATGACAAATTTGAGATTGTCAAGGCTCATCTCATCCCTTCATGATGGTATGAGCCGCGGGACCGGAGATATCAATCTCGGACCCTGCTGCCCACAGAATACTGCCGGCGGCATTATGAGCCTGCCTACCACCATTGTTTCCGTGGCGTTAGCAATGCCATAAAAACCATGGTGGAAGGCCCTATCGGAGACAGTGAATTTCTTCCCTGTTACAGGTAGCCGGCTCCCCTACCCCCCAACACACACCTAACACCTCCAACCCCCTCCATTCAAACACCCATACCCATCTCCGATTACACCCTCCACCCCCTCCGATACACACATTCACCCCCCACCCACCTAAACCCACACACACCCACCACACACCTGCCCTCAGCCCCCACTGCCACACATGCATTCACTCATTCAATGGCATACACACATTCGTCCAGACATACACAGTTAGGCCCGTATTTATATATTTTTTGCACCGCATTTTCATCATTTTGTGACGCAAAAGCGGTGCAAACTTACAAAATACAATTATATTTTGTAGATTTGTGCCGCTTTTGCATAAAAAAAGTATTCAATTGTAGCGCAAAAAAAAGTATAAATATGGGCCTTAGTTCCAGGGTTGCGCAGTGAGAACATGATGCCCTTGTTTTATTTCATTCCTCATCTGAGACAACTCTTTTATTCAAGGAAAATCAAAAAAGGTGCTCACCTCTACCACAGTGTGATAAGGACAGTGTTTTATTATATAATCAACATCCATGCTACACTCTGTGCACTTCATGCTTCGGTTTTCATGGAACCATTGTAAACTGTGACTGAGATGCAGACTGTGACATTCATCCTGTGAAGGAAGATAGCCTGCACAATTAGACTGGCTTCCTGACACATAATACCAAGGTATGAGGGTGAGCTCATCCCAAACAAGTCTGGCAGAGGGTACTCTCACTATCGTCTGTTTAGTGTAGCTATTAATGACAGATAGGAGTAGAGTAATATTCAGTGGCAGCTGCTGATCTATGAAAGTGGTGGTGTGTAATACCAGACCTGAGCATCAATGAGTAAGGAAGTGAAGAATGTGAGCTCAATTCTTTGAATGTTGGTGTAGCGGCATTCTCCTGCAACCTGGAGTCAGACGGTGCATTTTGTAGCACATTTTCCTTGCATGGCCTGTTCCAGAAATATTATCTACGGTTCTTAGGGTCCTCTCTAACACTTGCTCTGTAATTTCATCTTGGGATCTTGTGTCTGGTAAGTGTACTACTAGTCCTCACCTGTGTATAAGTGCTTTCCTTTGTTCAAGGGTTAGCTTCTGGTTTCCAGGAGGCAATCCCTGCCCCATCCTTTGTCTTTGTGCTGTATGTAGTCCTAAGTGCTTTATCAGTGACAGTGTGCCATTGCTGTTTTCCTGGAATTTCCACTGTGTCTCTAGCTGGAGCCACAAGGGCTTATCTCCTCTATGTAAGTACATTCCTTGTTTGTGCCCTAGGGGTTCAGAGGCAGAATCGCTTCTGCTGCCTCCTTTCTATGGGGCTTGCGGTGATTATCTGAAAGAGTAATCTGCAGAGAGGCATTGACATTCCCTGTTACTGTGGGGAGTTCTGAGCCTTACCTGTTTACAACCGTAGTGGTAACCAGTGTGTTGTCCATTATTGGTTCATTCTATGTTTGTTCACTGTAAGGTTTCTCTGTGTTCACTATCCTGTTCCCTCGCTCAACCTATGGCTCGTGTATGCCTTTCTCTGCTCCTCTGCTTTGGTACCGTACATCCTTCGGGAGATATTACATGACCTCGAGGTGTGCTCTGCCTGGAGTCCTTCTGTGACAGCCTTGAGATTTCCAGTAAACACACAAAAACATCCAACTGTATTCAATATGAACTTAGTCTTATATAGTGCTTCCTGCCACTTTTTGTCTTTTCTGTGGGCTAAAAATAAAAAACACTAATTCCAAATTAAGTTGTTCAGTGTTTTTTCAACTTTGGTGAAAGGCTCATTTGCCCTCGTAGGGAATTCAGCTTTTGACCTACAGATCACACCAGCTCACTGCAGTAAACATTTAACTCATTAAGGCATCACCCTTAACATTTTCTACAAAAAGAAAATTGATAATTTTGACTTTTTTTTTACTATGAACACAAATATATGCTATCCACATCATCCATACAGATATTTGTTGTATTTCAGGGAGGGCACAGGAAGTCAAGTGCAGTGCTTAATTTGTAAATAAAAAGGTGCCGGTGCTCAAAGCCCTCCTCTTAAACACGCGGCTGCTGCAATTAAATGTGCGAACACGGAGTACTGAAGCAGCTTAATCCTGATGCCATCTCTGACCTCTTCAATCCATTTAAAGCCACTCCCTGCCCCTTCAGCTCACACCTGCAGCTTTCTGCTTTCTCTCATCGTGACGCTTTTCGTTTTTCTCTTCCTCCGTCTTTCCCAAATGTGTCTTTTGCTAGCAGCAAATGCTTGAGGCAGAAGACTAAGTGCTGGCCCTCAAAAATAAGTGCCGGTGCCCAGCACCGGAAACAACAAACACAAATTAAGCACTTGTCTAGTGGCTAACATGAGAGCAAAATCTATAATACGCGGTCATGGCATGTGTGAGTGTTTACTAAAGAATTTATGGCAGATGTAGCATTTCACATGAGGCAGCATTTACTCTAGTGTGCTTAACATCTCCTCTCTGCTGTTCCTAACAAGACGTTAATATGTCTGAAGAGGGACTGGCGAGGCTGCTTTTAATCAATGTGACGTGCTAAAATCTAACACTCTTACTGTCATATGCATATGATTAGGTTTCATATCTAAATATGCGTAAGAACGTGAGCGAGAATCATTGTGCATTCCTATGTAGATGTTTTCATTACTCCTACATTGTTTGTGATGAAACATTTGGGGCAACAGACCAACAAGATATCAGAGAGTATTAACTGCAGTCAGAACTCTGTGGGAAGCAGGGAAAAAAATTAAGATCGAAACTCAAGGTCTGACTTTTGAAACATGTCACTAGTGCTTTTATGATCCACCGGCAGGAAATATACCAAAATCCTTACCTGTGACAGTTCTGTCCATTTGCAGCATGTCAGTAAACAGCTCGCCAATCAATCAATCAATCAATCAGTAATTTTTTAAGTGCGCTACTCACCTGGTACGGTTTCAAGGATCTGGAAAGGCATGCACAAATCTTGACCTGCTGCTGTAAAACAAACTCACTGAGCCTTTCTCAGAGTAAACATTGAAGACGGACAGCTGTAAAGTGGAATGCCCTGTACAAAATCTTCCAATCAGGTGAGTGTGAAAAGGGCAGAGTAAAAGCCCTTGAAGGGCGTAGGGTTGAGCATTCAGGACTTCAGCGTGCAACGCCAGACCATGCTTGTTTTTATCAGTGCCTTACACACTACAGCACCATATCTCCTCATGAGATTTAAGGGCTGTTAAAAGGTAAGCCCTACGTAATGACATCAGCACAATGCTGATTTGGGTTCTTATGCACCCAGTGCCTGGCTGCCTGGTCCGTAATTGTACCTCAAATTAGACAGCCAGGTGCTAATATATTTTTACAGTTAATATTTTGAGCAGCGAAATAAAAATATTTAATTAGTCCTGCACATCAGAGGGGCAGAGCTCCGGAGTCCTCATGGAAAAACTGCCACTAGTAACATTAGTAGCAATTAACATGGTTGAATTGTTTGTATTTTTCACCACTCTAAAAATGCTTTTTACAACTATGGCCCTCATTCTGACCTTGGCGGGCGGCGGAGGCCGCCCGCCAAAGTCCCGCCGTCAGGTTACCGTTCCGCGGTCGAAAGACCGCGGCGGTAATTCTGACTTTCCCGCTGGGCTGGCGGGCGGTCTCCTTCAGACCGCCAGCCAGCCCAGCGGGAAAGAGGCTTCCACGATGAAGCCGGCTCGGAATCGAGCCGGCGGAGTGGAAGCTGTGCGACGGGTGCAGTTGCACCCGTCGCGTATTTCACTGTCTGCGCAGCAGACAGTGAAATACATGTAGGGGCCCTCTTACGGGGGCCCCTGCAATGCCCATGCCAGTGGCATGGGCACTGCAGGGGCCCCCAGGGGCCCCGCGACCCCCCCTACCGCCATCCGGATCTCGGCGGTCCGACCGCCGGGATCTGGATGGCGGTAGGGGGGGTCAGAATCCCCGCGGCGGTGCAGCAAGCTGCGCCGCCGCGGAGGATTCAATGGGGCCGCGGTACACTGGCGGGACCCCGCCAGTGGTGCCGGTCCGACCGCGGCTTTACCGCCGCGGTCGGAATCCCCATTGGAGCACCGCCGGCTTGTCGGCGGTGCTCCCGCGGTCCTCCGCCCTGGCGGTCAAAGACCGCCAGGGTCAGAATGAGGGCCTATGTGTCTCATCTGCTTAATCTTCACATCTCACTTTTTTTTCACAAGAATATGATCATTTCTACAAATGCTTTGAAAATGTATCTTCATATCTTTTTTGTTTATACCTTGGGCATGCAAAACTAACTAACAAAATGGTTAGATCTGTTTCCACAAATTCCTTGGGAATCAGAGTGTTCATGTTTGAGGTTACCACTAACATCTACTATGCCACTTCAGGGGTTTAGATGTGATACTGTGAGGTAGCCAAAACAAACCAACATTTACTGATGATATAAGAAGACTAAGGACCCGATTAAAATGTCATATGGGATTTAGATTTTGGCAGACGGGATATCCATCACCGTTGTGACTGAGTAACCCGACTGCCAACATCTGAATCAGGCCCAAAGTTTTTATATTGTAAAGTTCCTGTTGATATGATACACAGTCCTACTAAACTCACAGGAACCGTATAACACTAGCCAGGGATATCCTTTGCTGCATCTAATCTTACATAGCCCTTTAGAATATTGCTGTTTAGAACAGCATCTGGTTTTGTGCAACTAGAATGCCGTAATGATAATGGTGCCAGAGCTAAGCCATCCTCTATAAAAGGCACACCTAAGTCCTGAGGGCAAATAGTGGAGGAGCAGCTTGAAGGAACTTCAAATGGACTTTTATGACAATGATTTTCTAAAGTCTGTAAAGTGCTTGCACTTACATGACCCCAGAGGCCCTCACCATAAATTGCAACTGAATTCCATTTGGCTGCATCGATATACAGCAACTCTTTTGCCAGTTTCCGACCAAACTTTTGCTGCAAAAGCCTTCTTGGCCTTGGTTTCTCAAAGTATAATTTGTAATGTTCCTAAGGTGTCCCTAGGTATTCTAGCCATTAAAAGATAAGTCTAAATAAGAATAAGTGTCCATTGTATCAATCTTTCTTCCATTAAGAAATTAGGAGCAAGATTTCTTCTTCGTTGGCCCTAAATCTAGAATGTAAGTTTTGCCAATATTAACACAGAAGTCTAGGTTCTGCCTAAATATCACAAATTTGTAATCCATTTCCTATTCATGCCATGAGTACTGCATCATCCGCATAAAGCAAGGTGGGTAGGGGTCTTTTGAGGGTCTTATAGGCTGAGAACATGCACTATCGAACCATCCCTTATACCATATTTGTCAATGGGAAAGTCTCCTTATAAAGGTTAAAGACATTTTCTTAGGTACAAGCCCAATTAAATACATGATCCTCTTCAGGATAGGCAATCTTTTACCAACTTTAGACCCCCTGAATCTCTTCAATCCTTTAAAAGATTTTTACAATTTCAAACTTTATTTGGGGGATTCATTCTCCAACCCATAAAAACTCTCCTTTCTTCTCTAACCCTCATAACACATATTCTCAAATTATTATCTGTTATCATCAATAAATGTGTGTCATTTAATTTCTAACCCTGAAATAGGAAATATTGATATTTCAGGTCTTACTCATGCATTTAAAATGAGATGATTTTCTGTTTTTAAATCTAGTTGGCAAATGATTATTGACTTAGCTCTTGAAGATAACGAAGTTAAAATGATGAATATGTGACAGAACAACTAGGTCCTAAATAACTATAGCCTAAACCACTACTGCTAACCAACTAAAAAGTCTCTACCACTATATAAATTCTAAACAACACACACATATATATATATATATATATATATATATATATATATATATATTCTAAACAACTAATAAACCATAAAAAAAGAAAATCTTACCTTAAAATGTGTTGTTCAGGCAATCGTTATTCAGGCAAAATCGTTGTTTAGACAGTAGTTGTTCAGTACTTCGTTGTAGAGACTTTTTAGTTGTTTAGCTGTAGTGGTTCAGGCAAGTAGAGGTTTAGACCTCGTTGTTCAGGATGTTTCCCTGAAATGATGCCTGTCTTTCTTTGTTTCTCCTAATATGGATGATTTGACATTTAGAAGTATATGTTGAGATGTTTTTAAATTATAAATTAGAGGCATAAGAATTTTCAAGTTGACTCATGAAAACAAACAATCTCACTCTAAAATATTTGATTTAGAAAAATAAACTGCTAAGTTTGAATGTCAGTGTATTTCCTGTAATAAAACTGTACACAAGCTTAAATTGCAAAAACGCCATTACTTAGTAAAATAGCTGGATTGCAATATCAAATGAGAAAGCAACATTTTATTTTATTGCAAAGAGATCTGGGAATTTATCATCTACCTTTCTTTTTAATAGAATCCACACTATAGAACTCACTTTCATGCTACTTGTGGGCAAGATGTTAAACTAGCATTATGTACTTCAGAAATTATTAATGAATTTCTAGAATTGTATTCCTCATTATATAGTGAATGAGAATAAACTGATATATTATAGATTATTTTAAACCTTTTGCAACCTCCTTCTCATTTTGCAAACTGATAAATTTAACCTTCATTCACCTTTAACCACTGGGAAAATTAGTACAGCTTTTAACTTCCTGATGCCAAGAACCCCTCCTGGTCCTGAAGTTATGATTGTTGAAATGTTAAAAATCTTTTCTATTCTCATTACACTGTGCATATTTAAATAAGTTACTGAAACTGGTAATACTGGTATTGTATCAGGGTCATTTACAAAACCATGGACAATTTTACTACCAAAACTTAGTAAAGACCATAATGCAGTATCCAATTATTCTTCAATTTCACTAATAAGTCAAGACTGTAAAAATTATGCAAACATTTTAGACACAAGAATATCTACAATTTTGAATGATATTATTTGTATAGTCCAAACTGGATTTATGAAAAGTAGATAACTTTAGTAATAATACCAGACTTCTGTTTCATGCAATATAAGCTATTCCCTCATTACCTTTCTCTTCTGGCCTTCCAATGCTAGAAAGCTTTTGACAAAGTTCACTGACAATTTTTACTCCCAGAATTGTCGGATTTAGATATTGATAAATCTTTTTTTGCAATTATTTTCTTTGTATTCATTTTAAATGTTACAACCTCTGACCTATATATATATATATATATATATATATATATATATATATATATATATATATATATACATAGCAGATAAGAAACAGAGGGGGTCATTCTGACCCCGGCCGGCGGCGGAAGCCGCCGGCCTGGCTGGGACCGCCAGAATACCGCTGCGCGGTCAAAAGACCGCCGCGGGTATTCTGGGTTTCCCGCTGGGCTGGCGGGCGACCGCCAGAAGGCCGCCCGCCAGCCCAGCGGGAAACACCCTTCCATGAGGATGCCAGCTCCGAATGGAGCCGGCGGAGTGGAAGGGGTGCGACGGGTGCAGTTGCACCCGTCGCGATTTTCAGTGTCTGCATGGCAGACACTGAAAATCATGGTGGGGCCCTGTTACGGGGGCCCCTGCAGTGCCCATGCCATTGGCATGGGCACTGCAGGGGCCCCCAGGGGCCCCACGACACCCCTTACAGCCATCCGGTTCCTGGCGGCCACGACCGCCAGGAACAGGATGGCGGTAATGGGGGTCGGAATCCCCATGGTTGCGCGGCAAGCTGCGCCGCCATGAGGATTCCCCAGGGCAGCGGAAAACCGGCGGTACACCGCCGGTTTTCCGTTTCTGACCGCGGCTGTACCGCCGCGGTCAGAATGCCCATGGGAGCACCACCAGCCTGTTGGCGGTGCTGACCCCCAGAATCTCCACATTCCGGGGATCAAATTTTAAACAATTTATGCTTGACAAAACAGCTCCTCTGATGTGTTTCAATCTTCGCGGTTTTTGTTTCTATGGTGAACACTTTTTCTAGTTCAAATGTATGCAACTTCAGTATGGCATTCTAGGACATGTAGTTACAACTATGCACAGATTGTAAACAAAGCACTATCATACAGGTCTTTTTGCAACAAAAACAGCATCAAATTGTCGCAGTTCACGTGTCCATGTCTAAAGCATTCATAATTTACTGAAGGTTATTGAAATAAAATGTAATGTTCAAAACAAAGTAACTGACCGACAATGTGTAAAATTCCTATTAATTTAGTCCTGTTGCAGGCATTAATTAATCATAGGTATTCATCATTAATGGCCTTTTTGGCCGAATCAAATGTAATCCATCCCATCATTATGTCGATGTCCCTAATTTATGCTGGACAAAAACCAATATTTGATAGAGACCATACAATCACAGCTTCAGTGGCCTAGTTTCACATTAGTGAGTCACACATGATAAGGGTTATTTTTTGTTTATTTTACCACCAATGATGACGCATTGGATTTATGAGTCACTTGCATAGCTTATCGTCCCGTTGCCACTCCAGCATGATAGTTCTAAATGTAGTGGTAAATTATTATTACACATCTGTGTGCACTGTTGGGGGCCCTTCCAAAGAAAATTATAAATGTAGGTCCATGTCTTCATTGTTGTTTATTCCCATCAATTTAAACTGATGATGTCTCTGTATTCAAGTTGTCTCAGTGGTTTAGTTCTGTCACCAGCCCATTCATGTTTTGTCACTGCAGCTGTACCCTAATATGATAGAGCCCACCAGTTGTTCTCGTGATTTTTCAGTTGATGTGAAGGTATGGCATAGCTGGCGTCTTTCGTTTGTACCACTATTATGTGTTTCAAAATGTGTTTATTAAGTACACAATTGATGTTGCCAATATACTTAAGACCACATTCACATTCGATAATAAATATATGTCAAACCGAGATTTGCACCTCATTTGTTGTATGATGATTATGGATCGATTAATGCCATCTACAATTTATCTCATATTATTCCCAATCTTGCATGTTTTGCAACTGTAGCATTTCACAAAACCAATTTTGCGACTTATCCTACCAAGTTTTCTTTAGTTCAATTGGGAAATGGCTTTTTACTAATCGATTTTTCCTGTAAACCTTGGTATGTTTTCCACTGTATCTCTTATATTAGGATCATTGCAGTCAGATCTTGAAAATCCTATTTTAGCAGAGTAAATAACAGGCTCTGCAATCCAAATCAGCCCCTATGTCTTCTGATCCTCCAAGTGCATTATGGTTGAAATTCAAAGAAAGAAGAACCATACCAGCACATATGTGGATGGTGTTTTCATAATATGTGCAGTTAAATTTTCCAGGCAGCTAAATGCTACTTACAATGTATGGATGCAAATGCCTGGGGCTGTATTATTCATTGTGCCCTGGGTGCGCACCGAGCATTTGCACCTTCCTTATGCACCTCCAGGGCGCAGTGGTTTTACTCAAGGGGCGTCAGACACTTGCGCGTCCCCTTCCATAATAATGATAACGATGTTGCACAAGTAGCGGCAGAGCTCTCATGAGCGGGTGTTCCCTCATTTGTGTTGGGGGCATGACCCCATGCAAATGAGGGAATCACTTTGCCTCTTTGTCTGCGCCATATTATAGTCGTGGGAGCAGAGGCAAACATTCCCTTAGGACAGAGGTCTTCAAACTTTTTGATGCCGGGACCCCCTCTCAAAGATTTGTAGGTCTAAGGACCCCCTCCTGACAAAAATTTCTAGAACCTGGTACTCCTCATCATAGTCAATAATAAATGTCCCCATTTCCCACAGCAAATAATTTTTATGGTGAGGAAATAATATTAATATTAAACATTGTTTAGCAAAACAAAGGTCAGTGAGTGTGGGTGCGTGGCCAAAGGAGTAGCTAAAAACAAAGGTCCTCATTTATGAGGATTTGGTGTAGGACAGTGCCACAGGTCTTCTTGCTACACTGCCCTACACCAATACAAAAGTGCAGGAATGGACCGTATTTATGAAATACAATGCATTTCTGTCCTTTCCTCCTGCGCTGGCGCACAAATTGCTGCCTAGCACCAACGTAGCCAGGATTGTTTTTGTGCCGGAAGGGGCACCTTGCTGCACAAAAACAATCCAGAGAGGCATTGTACCTCTTTCTATATGTGCGGCAGATAGCAACACACACGGAAAGAGGAAAAACAACGAGAAATTAAAACATTTCTCCTCATTATGCCTGCTCTGGGGAGGCCTAAGGTTTTGGCACTGCTCCAGTTGACGTCATTTTGTAAATCTGGGGCAGCGTCAAAATCCATGGGTGTTGCATGGGAACACCCACCACAAAGCCCACGGAACCTCTCCTTGACGCAAAGTAAGGCAATGCACTGGCTTGCACTGCTTTGCCTTACTCCATATCTATGAGGCCATTCAAAGCCACGTAGGGTGGCTTTGTGTCACCTCATACGTATGATTGAGAGGCTTGTGCCGCTGGTATGTCAAAAAAGTGATGCGCCAGCAGCTCAAGCCTCTCATACATAAACCCCAAAATATTCGAAGTTGTTTTTAATTCTTTCACCGTCAGGTAGCTACATATAGAATAACAGCCAGCTTTAATGAAAAATAAATAAAATAAAGTTGTTACATATTGGGAAATGCACTGTAGTGCATTAGGAAACTTCTATTAGTTAATGCACACGCAGTATAAGATAGGCCACTACAAAGAGGTTTAAGATAAAACTGTGCTTCCTATATGTAGATCTAAGTAATACCAGAGCATATGCTATACCTTTTTTTTTAAATAGCTGTCCCTTCAACACCTCCAGGTGAAGTAAGCGCTGTGTAACTACAATTAAAAGCACACACAATTCTTAACTCTTTGCACTACCCCTAAAAAAAAAGAATAAATGTTTGTCATCACATAGCTGTGAGTGATTTGATCAGCTCGCCAGCATCCTTTATAGTTGCAGATTACCCTTTACATTTGCAGATCAGCTCGTAGAGCACATTTGCATTTCATTCAGGAAGCAGGTGCCTGGTGTGAAGGCCTCCTTAGCTGTCTGTGGCTTTCACAGCACAGGAGACTCAATACATCAAAGTTCACGTGAGGTATTTTAACAATCAGTTGGGGGAATGCAGGACTCCCTTTCCAGGACTCCACGGCCCCCCTGGGGGTCGCGACCCCCAGACTGAAGACCTCTGCCTTAGGAGGTACACTTTCAGTGCGCCTCTGAAGAGGAGAAAGGGGGTCTCATGGACCCCCCCTGAGGCCCCCTTTCAGGCGGATACAGTCACTCACTGCACCCGTCTGCAAGGGGATCTCTCTCTCACCTCTTGCCGCCCGTACTGTGAAACATAGAGCTGCTTTGAAGCAGCAGCTCCGTATTTCACTTGAATATGCTGCCCCAAGAGCAGTGTAAGTTTACAGTTGCCCTGTGGGCAGTGTATTCTTTGTAACGCAGCCCATTGTACCTGTTTGCACCCTGCGCACCTTTTGAAAGATACACCATGGTGCAAACGATGATGCTCTGCATATATAATGCCACCCTTGAATTAATTGAACAGGTTGCCAAATTGATTTTTTTTTTCAAATTAAACCTTCAGGCGAAAAAGGAGATCACCCGTTTGTATATGCATGGAAGCCGGGTGCCTTTGCCATAGAAATTATGAA
The DNA here is from genome assembly GCF_031143425.1 of Pleurodeles waltl. Lineage (NCBI taxonomy): Eukaryota > Metazoa > Chordata > Amphibia > Caudata > Salamandridae > Pleurodeles > Pleurodeles waltl. The sequence continues at coordinate 855,531,109 of NC_090442.1, read as the reverse complement.
TTAATTGTGAAGAAAGCAGATACATACATTAAACAGAAAGAATTGTAACCTATGCGTTATGATGTTGAGGAGGGTCAGACACGGACAGTACATAACATAGTATTTTACACTGTACTCTTGCGTAGAAACATTGACAGAGATTGCCAGTTTTTGCAGGGGAGAGGGGAGTCAGGGAATCGGTTGGCAGTAAAAGAGTATAGATTGCCATGTATCTCGGTTTTCGGGTGCATAGGTGTTGATTTTGAGCTTTAGTTAAATCGCCAAGAAGTGGGTGGATTTGAACTGGTTAACAAGAATGTTTTTGCAGAGAAGAGGCATGACATCCTAATGGGTGCACTGGAATGCAGAATGTATTGCTAGGAGTGTTCTGCCTGTTTACTCTTGATGTGTGGAATGTTAAAGGGTCAGTTGAAGCGTGCTCTTGGTAGGAAATGGAGCCATGGATGTGGGTGGAGTCTGCTTCATGGAATAAACCCATTTGTTCAACCTATACTTTGAATTTGTGCCTTCTTGGAATACATTAAAAGGCCTGGGCAGCTCAAAGGACCTGAGCCTTGATAGGACACACTAGTGTCTGATATTGAGATTGGATGAACACAGGGTACTGTGTTAGCTGTGGTGTCTAATTAGCTGAGAAATGTTATGAGGCCATCGGCAGAGTAACCTGTACTATAACCTATATTTGGCAGATCCCTAACCTGTTTGATGCCAGTCAGGGGAAGAAGGGGAATATTTGGGAATGCTAACTACCGTTTATGTCAGACGACAAATGACTTTTAATACTGTAAATGTTTTCTGCTGCAGATTTTTCCGCCACGAATGTAGAAAAATCTGCAACAATAAATCTGATAGAACGGGTAGGTAGTGGGAGGAACAAGGTGTAGTTCGCCTTTTGGTCTTGTGAATGGCCACAAATGTACATTTATGAGCATTCACAAACTAAAATCGCTCCACTCTCCACAGGAGTGGTGAAAACTTTACTTCAGCCAAGTGCTGAAGTAACTCATTTTCCAGGACAGGTAAGGGAAAGGGTCAACTACAGATTTAGTGGGGATGTAGAGGATGGAAACAAAGAACAAGCATTTCCAATGCAAGGGGCCTCACATTTGCTCGAGTTAAAGCTATTAGCGGTGCAAAAAACAAAACAAAGGCAGCGCGATCGCACTATGTAAAATGCAGCACGATGGCGCTGCGTGGAAAACAAACAGATAAAGTAGTCCGGACCCCAGGCTCAAAACATCGAGCCTCGTATGTTTCTAATTGTTTACCGGTGCTGTGTAGGTGGGCTAAACACCGGAAAAGGCATGACGTATGCATGCCTTTCACAAATGAAAGCACACGGATTTTAAGAGGCAAGCCTAGGAACCAATGTAAGTGACTGACGTGACATGGGCATGGTTTGAAGCCCAAAGAGAGATTACTGAATGGACTGAGTGCTTTGCGCTCACCCATAAAAAAGGTCCCTGCTTGGGACCTGGGATTGGAAGACCGGTGGGTAACACCTGAGGCTTGTGCCTATTGGCAGCTGGAACATAGGGAGTCACTGGGCAAAAGCAGAAGCACCTTGACCTTTAAATTGTTGGAGTTCAAGTCGTCCTCCAGCTATGAGGCTGCAATTGATGAGATTACTCTCCCCCTGGCTAGGAAATTGTTTTCACAATTTAGATATCAGACCTTACCAATTAGGTCTTTCTGTGCTATGTGGGTAAATATGTATCAACAGTGCTCTGAGTGCCAAGATTGTGACGGACCTAGAGAAGACTTACCTAAATTCTTGCCTTTTTTGCCAAGCATACTATGTTCAGAGGAGAAAATGGTTACTACCCTTAGGTATATCATTGGCTGTTAGGAGTTAACTGGCTGCCAATAGAATTTTAAGATCTAATACCTCCAGACTGGTGGTGTTTGCGGTTGCTAGATACCTTCAGGCAGCATGCATCTGGCGGTCTAAGTGCATCCATGCTAATGAGACATAGAGTACCCCTCATTCCCCCACAGGAAGGAATGCCTCGCACCTGGCTTTTATTTTGTTTTAACCTATCTATGTGTTGTTCCAAAATTGGATTTTAAGGCTTTTTATCTGCATTTGTCAACCAAATCTTATTTTTTTCAGTGTGGTTTATATGTATAATGCACTTTATCCCTCTCGAGAGAGACTGAGCACCAGAAGCACCTCCTATGGCATTTCTCGTGCCAGTTGGCATGTTGCATACATTTGGAGTTTGATTTAGGCTTTCCTTTAGGTTTCTTGCTTTTAGTTGTATTTTTGTATTTATTAATTATTATTAGATTAATTGATTGTATTGCACAAAACTAAGGTCCTGATTATGACGTTGGCAGATGGGATGCTCCGTTACAAACATGATGGATATCCCGCCTGCTATTTTACAAGTTCCATAAGATATGTAATGGAACTTGTAACATGGGGGACGGGATCCGTCATCTTTATGACAGAGTATCTCATCCGCCCAAGTTGTAATCAGGCCGTAAGTACTGCACTTACTGTTCTATGCAATGTATGTTTGCTTTACTGTACTTTTATGGTGCTTTGAACCGAAATAAAGCTGAAATGATGACGATGACAACAAAGACATTTTTTTACTTTTTAAGAATGATTTGTTCCTTTCACTGTGGAAAATTGAATGTTCTGTACAACTCCGCATATGGGGATTAAGCTGCCTAAAAAGATTTTTGTAACGTGCAACAGTACGTCTGGAAACTTGCCGCGGGCATGAAGTACCAGACATAGTATTACATCTGTAATACATCTGTGTTTTTTTTTATTTATAAAAAAAACTAGTAAAAGTGCATTCAGGCAGATGCATAGAAACTTGTCATTGGTTTTGCACTTTCATTAGTGAATTGGTGTCCCTGTGCTTGGTAGACTCTTGGTGGGTAGAAGTAAACCTCTTTCAGTGTCATGAGGTTTAGGAAATGACCCATGGGAAGTTTTTTACAGATTCAGTAGGCTTTAGCGTTACCAAGGCACTTCAGCCGATTGGATGTCCCAAATAAAAGTACTGGATATAAAAAAGACACAAGCTGCAAAAACATGTGTTTTTCTTTTTTATAAACGGTTTGGCATCAGTCAGCCATTAAAGGCTGTCTTTGCTGCTATTCTATAATTTAACTTTGGCATTTTGCAGCTAGATGCTGCCTCTGTTCTCATTCGTAAGGAATTGTAGGTTCATTAGAAGTATAAGTAGACTGGGCGTTGCACGCTCTGGAACTTGCCAATAAATATTTACCTAAACCTGTCTCAGTGGGTCTTAATTGTTCTCACAACTCTAACTCAGAGGACATGTGCGGAAACACGTAGCAATTATTACATAGGTCTTCTGGAGGCCTAGGCCAGAACATGATACCAACGCAGCAATCAGAGTCTTTTGCCTTTCATTGTTTGCAGCAGCAACAAAACCCCAGCAGCTTAACTTGTGGTTCAGGCCCTCTCCACCCTCCTTTAGCTATGTACCTCACACTTTTCCTCACTCTCTCTCTTCTCTCACTTTCTCCAAGGACCCCAGTTCTTCTACAATTTGCATGGACAACCTCTCAACTGGAACAGCAGTTTTTCTGCCCCATACACACATTCATGCCTTCCTCACACTCCTGTATGGTAGGCAGAATTAACAACCCACCAGGATATCTCTATGAGCCACCATCATGCAAGGTTGCAAAATAATAGGAGAAAGCGGTCCAGAGTTTCTTTTCTCCAGATGCCTAGTGAGACCAGTTGGGGTGTGAGCCTCACTTCGTAATCTAAAACGTTTGGTATTCTGTCACTAACCCGTTTCAATTAGGGCCCAATTTTCGGGCATTACCACAATGTATGCATCCGGGTGTCCTTCCTTCAACAGCTCCTCAGGCAGTATTCTCTGTTGCTCGACCTAATTGGAACAGGCTGGTCTGAGTGTAGTATACCGTATTGGAATCCCATCCGCATCATGACCTCTCTGGGATACCCACGCACCTGCCCCCAGTCATCATCCTCCAATCTACCCAGAAGCCTTTCCCATCTCTATCTTAAAGGTTCAAGTGATGGAAGGCTGTTGCTCAAAATCGTAGTGTAGAGTTGTGACACAGCATGCTCTGTTAGAGGGGCACCCAATAACCTGAATTCTAGTGGAGACTCCTACTCCAACTTCCCTGTGCAGGGCCTTACACTTGCCCCATATGAATCACATTTGTTGGTATCTCAGACATTGACTCCCTGACAATTCTTATTCAGATTGCAAATCAGTAAACAGGATCACTGCACCTTCCTTCCATACAACACCCAGTTTGGAGATCCCCAATAGGTCCCATTTTTGAGGTCTCTCTAGAAGTTACACTCTTGTATTATAGTATCAACATCCAAATTACACTTTTGAGTTTCCAAAGTTGATTGAGCATTGTCTCCTGGTGATAATATTAAGTTGTCGATAAAACAACATCTGTTCGTTCTTTGAAGCTTCCCATATGTAAAAAATATAATTTATTGATCTGATCCAATATTTTAGTTTAGATTGCAACTTTGCATTATTCAAAATATGTTCAATTTCAAATTGGAATATACTGGTGTTTGAATAGTATGGGCCCATTTCAACCTCATCGCAGTGATTTAGATCTGAAGATAATATTTACAAGGATATCTAAAAAACGCTAATTCAACATGTAGTATAGGAATTTTAACAAAAAAAGGTTATGGGGCCCAATTTAGTCATCTTTTAAAAGTAGCCATTCTACAGCTTGGAGGCCTTTCTCATAGGCCGTTGGATGTATATAAACGTATAACCTCTACTGCAAAAGAGTATCCTTTGTATACTGTCCATCTGTAGTGAATACTTTGACACGGGCTTTTGTGAGACTATTTATTTCAGTCATAATTGGCTTACCTCTTGATTCTTTAAAGTCTAGATGCAATTTCAGTAAAAAAATGGAATTGCTAGATTTTTATTTAAAACATGATATTGCGTTATCTATTAGTCTTTCTAACACCTTTGAAAACTCCTAAGGATTAAATTATAGTTTTTAATATGTACTTGTACCATAGCGCCCACATGTATGCACCTCTTAAATTTTTATATTTAGATTTTGTGCCAACTCTGAAAATAATTGCATTACTTTGTTGACGATATTTTGGGCTTTTATTTGAAATGTATAAAATATCTCTAATGATTTGGAGTTCCATGTGATCCATTATTGGGTTTCATACATGCTCATAAAACAGCATGAAGGTATGAGTGCATTGTATTCAGATTGTTTCATAGTAATGTTTTGCAGGATTGGTTAAAAGAATGCGTTTAGACTAAGTATCACATAAGCCTGATAAAAGCCACTGTTAATTCAGATTATGTGGTTAAAGTCACTGGCATGAAGGCAATCCTTTGTGGGATTCTATACTCCTCCTGGGACTTTTCATTAATTACCACCAGCTGCATGTTTGACTCCACATCTGACCTTGATGTGCTTGTATTTTCTCCTTTCTCCTTTTGGTTTGCTCTACTACATGGGTGATCTCTTATCTATATGAGGACTTTCAGGTAATCATAAGAATCTACACTATATTTCCTCATTTTCTCTCTTGTTTACATCTGTCAGAGTTTTTATTGGTAGCTCTCAGTCTGGTTTGCTGGTCAAAGTCCTCTGTTGATGTGTTCAAGAGTATTTTGGTAATTTCTATTGCCTTCTCCAGTTTTATTTGGTCACTCAATTGCTCTCGATCCTGGTCACAACAAATTACCTACTATGGATTTAGGGCCAGATGTACGATGCGATTTTGTGGTCGCAAATTGCAAAAATGGACCTTTGCAACTGCAAAATGGCCTTGTCGGATGTTCTAGCCCTATTTGTGAGTCAGTATCTGGCTACTGACTCACAAAATATGGATTGCGACTCGCAATTTGGAAGGGGCATTCCCAGGGCACCCCTTCCAAATTGGGACTCACTGGCCCATAAATAATAGTTCTTTGACCCAGAATGCTGCTGCAAAACAATCACAGTTAGCACCAATTTCAAATTGGTAGTAACCATTCACAAACAGGAATGGGCCTCCCAAGGGACCCCTACCACTTTGTGAATGTGGGGACCAACATTTTTTCAGAGCAGGCAGTGGTCCCAATGACCACTGCCTACTGTGAAAAAATTAAAAGGTAACTTTTCACTTTTGCTTTTTAAATGCATCCAGTTTTCTTTTTTTTTACGGAAAGGAGGCTGTATTTAAAAAACCAATTGCTTTGTTGACAATGCAATCACAGAAATGGTGGTCTGCTGACACCAGCAGGCCACCATCCCTGTAATTGTTGCCATTAACAAATTGGTCGCAATTTGCGACCTGCCTCATGAATATTGATGCAGCAGGTCCCTTGCGACCCATTTGCAAACAGTGTGGTTGACACTATTGTGCATTTTGTTTTGCGACTCGCAATTTGTGATTTGCAAAAAATCAAAAATTTCGAGTCACAAAACAAAATAGTCGCACATCTGGCCCTCAGACAGAACAGAACTCAGGACAACTGAGAACCAGACTGACAGTGGTGACAGTCCTAAAAAATAACCTCCAATTTGAACTTTCCGGGGCTGGGTGGAGAGCCCTTTCATGAAGTATGCCACACTCTGTGGTTGACAGCTGACATTCCTTTTTTTGGCCACTCAAAACACAGACAAGGATGTCGAACCACATGCCTAAGGTACACATGAACTCATTAATAAAGCGTTTTCAGCCATCCCAATTACTACATTCTTTTTTAGCTTTCATAGTTGCCTTGTTGTTGCACAGCAGGGTTAGTATCGGAGATAAAGCCGCTCTATATTATCAAATAGATTTTAATGTAGATGGACGAGGAATGCTTATTTGCAGGTAATTAGATTCAACTAACTACGTTATTCTATTGGGGAACATTTCCACACTGGCACAACTGGTTCGATAAATTGCAGGTATTGTAAGTAGACAAAGACTGAAAAATAATAGAAAAAGAACAGATGAGAGCGATTAAATTTGACTCTACATTGAATTGATCTTTTACTGGCAAAGATCCCTAAACTATCCCTGTACATAAAGAAATAAGAGATCTGTGCTCCTCCCCCCATTTCAGTTTAGAGTTTGGAGCTGTCAGGGTAAGGCACGCCAAGCCTGCTCCTGTGGAGGTCTACAGACTAGTTACAGATAAAAGGTCCATCCTCATTTCCTCGCCAAAGAGCATGCTCTTGGCCCGACTCAACTGAGAAGTAACGTGGGTCAAAAAATAAAATATAGGAAACGTTTTTGTACAAAGTGTTTGTTCCTCCACAGCATATTTCGAAATGAAAAACAAGAGTGGGATATTAACCCCAATCAAGTTTAAAACACATAGGGTCTCAATTTGGAGTCAAACTTTTCTTGGCAGTTTATGCAGCAAAATGATGAGATGAAAAACTAATAAACGCATGCCACCCTGTCTCAGAAGGATTTCGGGGATTCTGTTCAGATTTCCTTAAAGAAAAGGCCCATGCCATAAACAACAGAACACCAACTCCCCATTATATGTTTGAGAAACTGCCCAGGAGTATCCTTGTGTGCTTGACACCCCCTCTACATCCTTCTTTGAGTTGGTAAAAAATATGCTTTTCCAGTCTTCCTATTTGTGTGGAAGATAGAATAATCGTAATAAGTCGGATGGGATATCCATCACGTTTGTGATGGAGTAACCCCTCTGCCAAACTCTAAATCAAGACAATACTACTTGTTTTCTACAATCTCCCATTAAATCTCTAATTCTTAACCAATAGAGCCTCCTTTCAGTTCCGCCCATTGTACAACTGAGATTCGGTTGTAGTACACTGCTTTCTGAGGCTGTGAGTCTCTTCCATTTCATTCTCACTTTTAGCTGTGACCCCTACCGAGTCTACTCAAATTTTAAGTACCTCTTCCAATTCTTTAATTTTGAATGATTGCAATGTTCATTCAATCGTCTTCATTTGGTGCATTGAACACGCACACTCTCTCCGTCACATGCATACAGTTTGCTGCCTAGGAATTTCTTACAATAAGCAAGCAAAGTGAGCCCAAGTTTAATAAGGTATTTCAGAAATATTGTATTCTTTTATTGGTATTGTTTCATTGAATTGTATAAGTGCCCTGGATTGTTTCTTTGTGCATTTAAAAGACTAAGGTCTTCATTACAAGGTTGGCGGGCTGACTGTCGGCCAGCCAACCCCGTGGAGAGGAGACCGCCGTGGAGCTGGCGGTCATCCCCAGGCCAATTACAAGGTTTACAATGGGCTGACCGGCAGAAACTTCTGAAATTGGCGGTTTCTACCGGTCGGGTCAGCCAGTGGAAACACTGCTGTGGCATTGGACTTGGCTTCTTATGGAGTGGAGGCCAATGCTGTTGCACAGAGAGTGCTCCCAGCACCCTTGGAATGCACACTGCCTGCTGTAGCAGGCAGTGTGCATTCCGAGGTTGCTGGGTAGGGGGGCCCTGCATTGCCCCCAACATGGTCACCGCCATGAAAAGGCTGGAGGAAGGAGGACTCATGATCAGCACTGTGTAGGAGGCTGGCGTGGTTTGTAGTGGGTACCAAAGGTACTTACACCTTATACGACGTCCATTTATACCTTATTAGTGAAATGTAGGCAGTGTCTGGAAGCCAGGCTGTCTGGCTTATCTAGGAGACATGCAAAGCTCATGCAGTGCCACTGTAGTCACACAGTACTTACACACATGAAAGAAAATACTTAGTGTTAAAAAAATAAAGGTACTTTATTTTGGTGACACAAATGCCAGAAATACCTTAGAGACTATACTCCCTTAGGAGGTACGTAATATACACAGTATATCCACTAGAATGCAGTAATAGCTGTAAAAACAGTAAGAAAACAGTGCAAATAGTGAAAGAAATCACAATAGTTAGCAATGGGCCAAGGGGGAACACAAACCATATACTAAAATAGTGGAATGTGAAAGTCAGTTTCCCACCTAGGCAAGTGTAATGTGTAGAGGGGCTCTGGGAGTGTAAGAAAACACCAAAGATAAGTAATAGAACCCACCCCAGAGCCCAGGAAAGCAGGAGTAAATCACAGTAAGTTTCCTAAAATACACAAGAACACATGATAGAAGATAATACAAGAACCAGAAGAGACTGCAAGACTCCAATGATGGATTCCTGGACCTGAAGACCTGTGTAAGAAGGGGACCACGCCCAAGAAGCATTGAACAGTCCCTGCTAACCCGGATGAAGGTGCAAAAAAGAACCACTGGTGAAAAAGAACAGTCAGTACTGCACCCAAAAAAATGGATGCGGGTTCCTGGTTGGTGCAGATGATGTCCCACGCTGAATGGATGAATGCAGTCTGGTTTGCGTTGCTGGATTCTGCCAACAAGCCTTGGCACACCCGCGGTAACACTCGCGGTTAGTGGAAAATGGCGCTGCCTGGTACCAGGAGGGACCTGGTGGCCTCTACCCAGAAGGGGGAGGCAGAGGGGGCTGTCAGCAACTCAGAGAGCCCTCAAAAGACCAGGCGTCGTGCACAGGAGTCCCACAGCATGAGGACAAAGGAGGTGCAAATGGAGGTTAATGCAGCACCACACAAAGGGATCCTACAGAACCGTAGAACCACTCAGGAAGCTGTGCATTGCAGGGAGGAGTGCTGGGGGCTGGAGCTGTGCTGTGCACAAAGAACTTTGAGGTTGCACACAAGCCTTGGCAACTGCAAAACATGCAGTGCACATGGGTACTGTCTTGCGTGGATAGGCAATCTATTACCTCCACCAAAGTTGGACAGCTGGACCTTAGGACCGTTGGGACCACTTCACTCCACCATCCGTGTTGCTGGATCTACGCACTTTGTCAGGAGACAGGACCCACGCCACTGGTCGTCGCTGCAGAGGGGTGCTGCTGAAGCAGGGAAGTGATTCCTTCACTTCAAGGGAGACTCCTTCCTTCTCCTGTGCAGGCTTAAGATAGGCAGCCCTCGGAGGATGCACAACCTAGAAACAGTTGCAGTTGTGGGCAGGAGCTGAAGATACAATGTTGCAGAAGTCATCTTTGCTTCTTTGTTGCAGTTTGTAGAGTTCCTGGAGGGTCCAGATGCAGTTTCGTCAGTAGAAGGTGAAGTAAAGGATGCAGAGGATTCCTGCTGGAGTCTTGCAATCCGAATCTGAGGAAACACCCAGAGGCGAGACCCTAAATAACCATGAAACAGGGATTGGTCAGCTACACAGGTAAGCACCTATCAGGGGAGGGCTCTGACGTCACCTGCTGGCATTGGCCAATCAGATGCTCCCAGAGTGCCCCACCACCTCGGAATCTAAGATGCCAAAATCCAGGGACACTCTGGAGGAGCTTTGTTCTGCCTTCCTGGGCTCAAACTGATTGAGCAACAGGAGGGCAGAAACCTGCCTGTGAGGTGGCAGCAGCTGGGGCTGCCTGGAAAACCTCAGAAGGCTGATATGGCAGTACTGGGGGTCCACTGTGGAGCCCCCAGAGTGCATTGAATTATACAACCAATGTAAGAATCAGCATTGGGGTATAATTCCAGGATGTTAGACACCTTACATGGCCATATTGGGAGTTACCATTGTGAAGTTGGGCATAGGTATTGACCTATGTCCAGTGCATGCGTAGAATGGCATCCCCACACTCATGAAGTCCTGGAAAATGGTTCTCAATGACACAGGGGCACCTCTGCTAGTGCAGGGGTGCCCTCACACAGAGATACTTTGCACCTAGCCTTCAGAGTTGAAAGGTCTGACATATAGGTGACTTGTTAGTGACCTGGTGCAGTGTAAATGGCAGTGAAAGGGTGCATGCACCATTTCATGCAGGCTGCAATGTCAGTCGTGCAGAAGCCTTTGCATGGGCTCCCTGTGGGTCACAAAAGTAATACTGCAGCCCATAGGGATCCCCTGGAACCCCCAATACCCTGGGTATCTAAGTACCATACACTAGAGACTTATAAGGGGTGACCAGTATGCAAATGTGGAATGAAATACTGGGTTACCAGTATGCAGTCACAAAATTGAGAAGAGCGAGAGCATAAGCACTGGGTTCCTGGTTAGCAGGATCCCAGTGACACGTCAAACACACTGATATCATGCAGAAATTGGGGGTAACATGACAAAAAGAGGGTACTTTCTTACACACTGCTGCGCCAAACTCAGAGCCGCAGTGGCTGACCACAATTCCGACCGCCGCCACCCTCTCAGGAACCATGTACCTGTCAGTGGTCCCCTGGCAGTGCAACCACCAGAGTGGTAATTTGGCACTTGTACTGCCAGGAGTGTGGCGGTCTGAATGCCACCGCGAGTCTGGCAGTGTTAAAACCGCTAAACTCAAAATGAGGCCCTAAGTGCCAGATTTACAAAATAATGCAATACAAATAACACACAGACATACGCACATACATTTTCAGGTTCATAATCAAATCAATAAAATTAATTTGCTACATAGGCAAATTACCCAAATTGCCCCTGTAAGTGATACAGCACATGGAGAAGGTGGGCATGTTAAAGTCATGGCACCCTCACCTTTTGTAAAAGATAGCCCAGATGTGATGCTGGCACCACTCAACCAATGTTAATCCTGGAGCACCAGAGGTAGCTGCCTTTGGCATAGTGACATCCACGCACCCCCTACACAGACAGGAAACAGCTAGTGTAGCACAAAAGTTGATATCCAAAGCTTTTTGGACATCCTTGAACTCTGGCCATGCAACACTGTTAATTTACTACACTTTCTTCTGGTAATTATCTGCTTTGTCGTGTGTGTATAAACCGATGCGTTGCTTAAATGCTTAGGGCCCTATTAAAAAAGGCAAATGTGGTCATAAACCTATGTTTACAACCTAATATACTTTTCTTCAGCTGCCAGGAATTCACAAAGGGATTCCTGGTAGGCAAACACCCATCTCAAGGACAGAAATCTCCACTATGAACGTGAAGGTCTCTGTTGCTGTAAATCCCCTTAATGGGTGGGAAAATGGGCACTTCATGGTGTGGTTTGCTTTGGAAGTTTTGGAATGCCAACAAACACAGAGGTTTGGTCACATTTTCAAACTATGACCTGACTCATTATCCCCGGGAAATGGTAGGAGATGTACTCCTGCACAGACATAGCTCTCCTTTCAGGGTGGGAAGGAAATTGGATGGCCCCCATATTTGGTGGGGGTGTAGAGGAAAGTCTGTATTCATGGGGAAAATTAATTTTTTCAGCAAAAAGTAATAAAAAAGAAAGCATTTGGACAAGGGAATCAAATACCTACTACAGTGAGCAAAAATGTGCCTAAACTTCAAAATTGTATAAAACAATCTAAACATTATTAAAAATACATATAAATAATAGCATATTCAAAACTATTGTAACTACATATTAAACATTATAAATAAAACATAAATTAGTGTATACCACAGAAGGACATAACTGATAAAAAAAAAATCTAACTAAAACCAAACTAACCAATAAAATCAAACTATAAACAACTGTAAGGAGCTGAGCTCAGGTTGTAGTACTCCTCTTTTTGCCTGGCTTTTAGGTGTAACTTTGGCTGAAGTGCACTGGGTTCCTGCTAACCAAGTCCCCAGTGCCAGTGTTCCTCCCCTTAAACAAGACACTTGGGTGGTCATTATGACCTTGGAGGTCCTGCCCCGCCCCGCCGGCAGTGGCAGTCAGACCGTTGACAGCATGGCAGGGCAGGACCACCAAATTATGAGCACGACAGTGAACTGGCTGCCTCACAGCCAGTTCACCGCCTGTACCGCCAAGGCGGTGGGACCACCTGGCCGAAGGTTGACCACCTTCGACCCGTCAGTCCACCTAACACCTCCCATGGTATTATGAGTATCCTTTCTGCCAGGGATTCTGTGGCGGCAGCCCCACCACTAAATCCCTGGCGGAAAGGAAACTGGCGACAGGAATACTAATTCCTGACACCACAACAGGACTCCCAAACACCCCTCCATGTAGGAGGCCCCCCACTCCCTGACCCAATCAGAAGCCCCTACCCCCCAAGCTGCGAAGTCTCCCTCCCCCATTACCCGTACTGACCCCCATGCCCCCGATTCCCATACTTACCCCCGATCCCCATACTTTCACCTCCACCCTGATCCATGCACGCACACACCACACTTACATACATACACGCACACATCCATGCTCACTCATTCACACACACACACATACACACACGGCCACGACACCCCGCACCCACCACATATAGGCATTCACACAAGCACACAGACACTTGCACACACATGCACACAAACACACTGAAAAAAAAAACACAACCCCCTCCCCTGTCGGACGATCACCTTACCTGGTGGTCGCAGTGGTCATCCGGGAAAGAACGGGGTTCATGGCGCTTGCTCTGCAGCCAGTGCCCGCCAACACAACACCGCCATGCCGTTTACAATGTAATACGGCCGGCAGTGTTGTGGTGACATGACGTGACGGCGGAGCAAGTTCCACTAGACCGCCGACCGCCAGTATGGCTGCTGATGGCTTCCCCGCCAAATAGTGGTGGAGAGCACCCAGCAGTCATAATATGGCAGGTCCCCAAATGGCCAGGCCCTTCAGCCTCCCTAAGCCCCTAGTAAATGGTACCCTGGTACCTAGGCCATGGGTACTGAATAGTGCCCCTCAGAGCTGCAGCACAATTTGTGCCACTCTGAGGAACCCACCACCAACCTTATGCAGACTGCTATTGCAGGCTGTGTCACAAGGTGCTCCCAAAATTGAAAATACGACATGACGCACACATGTCTGCCATGTCTCGTAAATCACTGCTTATAATATCTGTAAGTCACCCCCACAGCAGGCCTTCAACCCTAGGGCAGGATGCATTATATTACAAGTGAGGGCATCTATGCATGCAAAAATATGTCCCTACTATGACTTTGTCGATTCTTAGACATAGTAAGTGTGGCTTCTCTGAACCTAGGGATGTTTGGTATCAAACAACTTGTATTAATAAACCCTAACTGATTCCGGTGAAGGATGTATTAATGGATGCACCCAGGGAGCACCTTGGAGGTGCCCCCTGAAAAAACTACCAACTGCAGGTGAGCTCACTGATGGGTTCTGGCCAGCCTGCCACCAACAGATGAGAATCTGACCTCCCAGGGGGAAAGCCTCCACTTTCGAGAAGTCAGAAACAAAAGCCTGTCTGGGCTTGGGTGTTACCCACCCTTCCCCACAGGATTACCTGCATTTCAAGGCAGGAGCTTCAAAGAAACCCACCACCTTTGATATACAGAACTGGCCTTCCTCATAGGACAATGCCAACCCCCCCTCCTCAGGGCCCATGTGCCACCTGGACGGGTGGGAAAATTAGCTCTGCTGGCGGTGTCACACTTCTCGATCTAGGGTGAGCAGCCTGAAATGGACACAACTTAAGAAAACTCTGCCATCTTGCATGTGGTTGAATTTAGTGACTCTGGACAGGGTGATGCCCACCCTTCACACGAAGTGGTCATCTAGGGGGTGTAGTGGCCCCAGGGATAATTAGTCCATTGGCTACTACCGTTCACTCACCTAACGTTCCCTAAATTGAGTACCTAGGGGACTCCCTGATGCCAGATCCTCAGAACTTCACTCCATACAAAAGGAGAAGTGGATGAGAAGCCTGCTGTACCCAAGAACTGAGGAGCATGATTGACTTGGTGTCAAACCTGCTGGCCTGTCTGCTGTCCCCGACCTTCGAGGAACAACTGACCTGTCCTGCCGCTTCACCCTTCAAGAAACTGAGAGAGATGCCAGTGCTCTGCCAACTGTCATGAAGAATTCCCTTGGAGTGCAGGAGCTGCTCCTGTGCATCTGTGGGCACTCAAGAAAGAACTATTAGGGCAGGAATTCCAGAAACCCAACACCGGACATCACCACAGCACCTGAGCTACCTAGCCCGAGCTGAAGTGGGCCAACGGTGTCAGTGTGGTCTTCAGGTCTTCCAGAGATGAAACCTTCCCTGAGCTTGCCCTCTGTGGACTTCCTGACGGGGTCTGCAGCTTAGTTCTCCAGAACCCTTCACCGCGACCGCCTCTAGTGATGGTAAACCCTCCATCCAAACCACCTTTTGCATCCGGGTGCCCTGGACCAAGCAGAAGAGGACCACTGGTGCCTCTACATCCCCCAGGCTCCTGAGACCCAAGCCCACCTGTTGTTCCAGATGGACTGGCCCTCCAGTCCATACCTGCAGCCTATTTGTGTGAGCCCCCTGCACCATGACTGCCTCTGGTGACTGTAAACCGGATGGTCCAAACCGCCTCTGCACCTGGATATCCGGGACTGAGGAGAACAGGACCCCTGGTGTCCCTACATCCCCAAGCATGGCAAGAACTGAACCCCCTTGGTGGTTCACCCGGACGTGACTCCCAGTCTACCCCTGCAGCAACTTTGTGACCAGACCAGTCTCCGTAGGCTTACACTGGGCACCCGACACTGAACTGCACCACTGCACCCGGCCACCCCTGTGCTGCCAAAAGTGACCTGTTTGTGTGGCCTGGGACCTTGCCCCATACTGAAAGTAAGTACTGGAGATTGGTCCCATAAGTCACTGTACCATACCTATATGCAGTGCTTGTTCTTGCTCCATAGAATAACATTTCAGGATCTTAAAAATGCACTTTTGAAAAACTATAAAAATGAATAGCTCAAAAATTGCTTCCCTGATTCCCATGATCTTGGTATCTAAATTTATATAAGAGTATGCGTTATTTTAATAAATTGGTTTTGGATTTCTTTATTGAGTGTGTGTCTCACTTACTGCATGAGTATGTGCCTTATATGCTTAGTACTACCCTCTGATATACCTAACTACTTGACACACTACCCAAAAAGAGAACATTTGGGATGTCATTTGTGCATCTGCGATACCTCTGGGGATTGCTTGGTCTCTTTGCACAGTGTACCTCATTTTGGTCCACTATATAAAGAGCCAGCTTCCGACAACAACTAAATATACAAAACACCCACAAACCACACTATAACTAACCTCTCGACCAAACCCTAATATACCTCCTACCCTAAAAAATCCTAAAAAAAACCTTTTAAAAGGACTTACCTGTTCTGACGGACAGCAGTACTTCAGAAAAAAGACTAAAATGAGACAAATAGACTACAAAATAGAAGGTAGCGGAAATAAACTGTCAGCTAGATGATGCTAAAACACACTATCTCCCCCTAGAAATGAAAGGGGTAACAAATAAAAAAACTGAATAGACGTATTAATGTTAACCCCTTCTGTGCCTTGGACGAGGTGACCTCGTCCAAGGCTACAGTTCCCCTGATCCTTGGACGAGGTCACCTCGTCCAAGGCACAGGGGAACTTGGGGGAGTGCTAGCGCGCCCCCCGTGCACCCCCCTTCCCCCCCAAGGCGGGAATGGAAGGGGAAGACCTTCCCCTTCCACCTCCGACCCCCCCCCGGCAATCCGATGAAGTCAGCGCGCGCACAGTGCGCCGACGTCATCAGGTGTTGCCGGACATGCTGGAAGCCATTTGCTTCCAGCGCGTCGAGGAGGAAAGGACACAAAAGGTGAGTCCTTTCCGTTTTGGGGGGGAGGAAACAGACACGGGGGGAAAAGAAAGGCTTTTTCCTTTCCCCCTGTGCCTGTTTTCACAAGATTCCTGCTCCACTATACACCAGGGATTTTCTTGGGTATGTTTATTTTGGGGGCAGATCCGCTGATTTTTCGGCAGATCTGCCCCCGGGGGGGGGGGGGCGAAATCCACTAGACACCAGGGATTTTGTTTTGTTTTTTTATTTTAGGGGTGACCCCTTTTGGCGGATCTGCCCCCGGGGGGGGGGCGAAATCCATTAGACTCCAGGGATTTATTTTTAGTGTAAAGTTTCTTTTGGGGGCGACCCCATGGGCAAGGGTTGCCCCACTGGGGCGCTATTTTTTTTAGTATTTCGCCCCTCCCTGGAGGCAGATCGCCGATTTTTCGGCGGATCTGCTCCCGGGGTGGGGAGCGAAATCCACTAGACACCAGGGATTTTCTTTTTATTGTGTTTTTGGGGGGCAACCCCTTGGGCAAGGTTCGCTCCCCTGGGGGGCTGTTTTTTTTTCCTGTTTAGGCCCCCCCCCCGGATGATAGACCAGCCATTTTTTTGGACGATCTGGCCCCCGGGGGTGGAAGCACACTAGGCGCCAGGGATTGTGTGGTGTGTGTGTGGTGTGTGTTTGGGGGCACCCCTTGGGCAACGGTTGCCCCCCTAAAGTGGGGAATGTTCGTATTGGCCATCTCTTCCCCCTTTGGGGGCAGATGGGCCTATTTTTGTAGGCCCATCTGCCCCCAAGGAGGGCAGAAACCACCAATACGCCAGGGATTTAAAAAAAAAAAAAATTGTGTGCTGGGGGTGCCCCCTTTGGGAAGGGTCGCCCCCTAAAGGGGGCACAGAGGTGTCGCCCATTTCTGCCCCCCTTGGGGTTTGCATAGTTGCATGTTTTAGGTAAGTGAAAGCAATTTACTCCAAAGGAGTATTGTTGACATGCATGAATGACATGTTTGTAGGTGGTGTACTAAATGCAGTATTGTGTGTTTGACATTGTCCTTAGATTTGAGCGCAGTGATCTTTGTGTTGTCATATGTCTAATTTGCTTTTTTCTTTTTAGTGGGATATCATTGGTGATTGCTGTGTCTGTGCAGAGTAGTTGCTTGGTGAGTAGCTTTTTCAGGCAAGTGAGTGGTATAGTTTTTTGTAGTACATAACTCTTTGTGATAAAGCTACACTTTGTTTATTACTTATTTTAGTGCTAGTTGTTGTTGGCAATCCATTTGTTGTTAGTGAGGATCATGGCTAGCCGCAAAGTGACCGCTCAGCAGGTTGTTCGCATGCTCTTTGAGTCGTCTTCAGACCATGATTACGACACTGACTCTGCATCTGAGGCAGAGGAGGAAGCAGGAGATTCTGGAAGTGAGTTTTCTGTCCGAGAGTATTCTTCTGATGAGGAAGCTACTCTCAGTGCAGATGAAGGGCCTGTGTTAGAGGAGGACATTGATGTGCCAAGACTGCAGCAGCCTGGGGTTTCCCATTAGAAGACCTGACACCTGGATTGCCCCAAACATGGAGCAGCCACAGTTACCTGCATTTACTGGTCTCCCAGGGTGTAGAGTTAATGCGGAAAACTTTTTGCCTGTCCATTTCTTTCACTTGTTTATGGACGATGTATTTTTGGAAGAGATTGTGGAGCAGACAAATGTGTATGCAGAGCAATATTTGCGGGACAACGCTGCCAGACTTAAGCCTCAGTCTAGAGCTACTCAGTGGGTTCCCACATATCTGGAAGAGATGAAAAGGTTTTTAGGTTTGTCTTTTTTGATGGGGTTGATCAGGAAGCCGTCACTGGCTTCTTATTGGTCTACTAGTCCCTTGATGGCAACTGCTATATTTCCTGCAACTATGACACGTAATCGGTATTTGCTTCTTCTTCGTATGCTGCATTTTGTAGACAATGCTTTAGCCTTGCCACAAGATCACCCTGATTGTGACCATCTTTTTAAGATTAGGCCTGTCCTTGATCATTTTGTGGATCGGTTTTCAGAAGTCTATGTTCCAGGCAAAGAGATAAGTGTGGACGAGTCTTTGGTCCTTTTCAAGGGGCGTTTAGTTTTTAAGCAGTACATTCCTAGTAAGAGGGCACGGTATGGGATTAAATTGTATCTGCTGTCAGAAAGCAGTACATGATATGTGTATAATTTCCGGGTCTACACTGGTAGGGATTCCAGTATTGACCCTCCTGGTTGTCCGGCCACTTTTGGAGTTAGCGAAAAAATTGTGTGGGAACTTGCTAGACGGCTGTTTAACAAAGGTCACCATTTGTACGTAGATAATTTCTACACTGGAGTGCAGTTGTTCAAGGAGTTGTTTAGAGTGGACACTGTTGCTTGTGGCACAATCCGTTCTAACTGGAAAGGCTATCCAAGGGAGCTTGTCTGTAAGAAACTTGTGAGGGGACAGTGCAGTGCCTTGCGGAATAATGAGCTGCTAGCTATGAAATTTTCAGACAGGAGGGATGTGTACATGCTATCGACCATCCATGATGATAGTACTTCTCCTGTGGCTGTTTGGGGTCAGGTTGCGGAAGTGCGCAAACCTGCGTGCATTTTGGACAACAATAGGCACATGAGTGGTGTTGATAGAGTAGATCAGAGGTTGGAACCTTACACTGCTCTTTGTAAGTCTTATGTGTGGTATAAAAAGTTGGCCCTACATTTATTTCATTTGGCAACTTTGAATGCCTTTATTGCATACAAGGATTGTTCACCTGAGTCAAGGATGACATTTGTTAAATTTCAGGAGTCGGTGATAGAAAGCCTTATTGTGGTGGAACCGGCAAGAGTTCCTAGAGTAGAAGTGGTGGAGGATGTGGCTAGATTGAAAGATCGGCACTTTCCAGATCACATTCCTCCCACTCCCAAAAAAGACTTGCCCACAAAGAAATGTAGAGTATGTGCCTGGAGATTAATCCGGAGGGAGAGCCGGATGTACTGCCCCGAATGCCCTTCAAAGCCTGGGCTGTGTGTGCCCAGCTGTTATAGAAGTTACCATACCCCAAAAAAAATCTGGGAAATACCGTGAGCGTAAGCTGTCTGTTTTATATTTTCATATGTTTCACGGTTGGCATCTCTGTCGTATTTAGTTAGAGCTTTTGTGTTTGTAGTTTTGTGCTTATTTTATAATTAGTGGTTTCTTTGTTGTTTATAAACAAAAAAAGTGATGGCGGTGTGCGTGGGGTGGCGCTTGGCTGGCGGTGTGCGTGGGGTGGCGCTTGGCTGGCGGTGTGCGTGGGGTGGGGCTTGGCTGGCGGTGTGCTTGGGGTGGCGCTTGGCTGGCGGTGTGCTTGGGGTGGCGCTTGGCTGGCGGTGTGCTTGGGGTTGCGCTTGGCTGGCGGAGTGCGTGGGGTGGGGCTTGGAAGGCGGTGTGCTTGGGGTGGTGCTTGGCTGGCGGTGTGCTTGGGGTGGCGCTTGGCTGGCGGTGCCAGCCAAACGCCAGTCCACACTTCCATCAGCTGGTGTGATTCTTGTATCAGGCATGTGGGCGTATGTAAGTGATGGGCCCTTGAGTGGCGCGGTCTGTCGATGTGAGTGTTGTAATGTGCTGGGTCCGTGGCTGGCGGTGTGAATGGTCTTGTGCGTGTCATGTATGAAAGGTGTGTGAATGGACTGTAAAGCGGTTGGTGCCTTGTCGCGGCTTTACAGCTCACGAGCTGTGAGTCATTGGTTCAGTTTTTTGCCTTTCAGTTATTAACAGTGGATTTCATTTTTGTGAAATCTCTTGTTAATAAAATTTGATCCACTGAACCATCACTCACCCTCGTGCCAAATCCAACCAGTATGTGTGGTAAAAATGACAAAACCTGCTCCGCTGTAATCAGGCGTCGCAGCACACCTGTAACACGCTAGGTGCCTCGGGTGGGACCCCGATGATGAAGCATGCCACCAACTTGGTTGGTGGGTGAGGGGTCTTCTTCACATAACCTAAGTGTGTTTCTTTTCACAATTTTAGTGTTTGGCACATCACGGACGTATGTGCACACATCAAAATGATATATTACAAAAATACCTGTGTTTGGGGGGGAGGGCCCACCTATGTTTTTGGTCCTGGGTGTAGCCTTCATCTAGGGAAACCTACAAAACCCAGATATTTTTTAAAACTAGACACTCCAAGGAGTCCAGGGAGGTGTGGCTTGCGTGGCTCCCCCAACATTTTCTTACCCAGACTCCTCTGTAAGCCTCTAAATTTGCATAAAAAAGCATATTTTCCTGACTTTTCTTAGTAGGATCACTGCTCCAGCACAAAATTCCTACTCCCCAGTTTTCCCCTCAGTCTCCCAAGTAAAATGACACCTCACTTATGTGGGTCCCCAAAACAGAGTCCGTCTAAAGATGTATAAAAGAATATGCCCTTATAAACTCGCTGTGCTATCCCTCTATCTCTACAAGTTTTGGGCCTTATTCTGTTGCAGGCACCTGGCCCACCCACACAAGTGAGGTATCATTTTTATCAGGAGACTTGGGGGAACGCTGGGTGGAAGGAAATTTGTGGCTCCTCTCAGATTCCAGAACTTTCTGTCACCGAAATGAGAGGAAAAGGTGTTTTTTTAGCCACATTTTGAGGTTTGCAAAGGATTCTGGGTAACAGAACCTGGTCAGAGCCCCACAAGTCACCCCATCTTGGATTCCCCTAGGTCTCTAGTTTTCAAAAATGCACAGGGTTGGTCGGTTTCCCTAGGTGCCGGCTGAGCTACAGGCCAAAATCCACAGGTAGGCACTGTTTTCTTTCAAAAAATGGGATGTCTCCACGTTGCGCTTTGGGGCATTTCCTGTCGCGGGCGCTAGGCCTACCCACATAAGTGAGGTATCATTTTTATCTGGAGACTTGGGGGAACGCTGGGTGGAAGGAAATTTGTGGCTCCTCTCAGATTCCAGAACTTTCTGCCACAGAAATGTGAGGAACATGTGTTTTTTTAGACAAATTTTGAGGTTTGCAAAGGATTCTGGGTAACAGAGCCTGGTCAGAGCCCCACAAGTCACCCCATCTTGGATTCCCCTAGGTCTCTAGTTTTCAAAAATGCACAGGTTTGGTAGGTTTCCCTAGGTGCCGGCTGAGCTAGAGGCCTAAATCTACAAGTAGGCACTTCGCAAAAAACACCACTGTTTTCTTTAAAAAAATTGGATGTGTTCACGTTGCGCTTTGGGGCATTTCCTGTTGCGGGCGCTAGGCCTGCCCAAACAAGTGAGGTATCATTTTTATCTGGAGACTTGGGGGAACGCTGGGTGGAAGGACATTTGTGGCTCCTCTCAGATTCCAGAACTTTCTGCCACAGAAATGTGAGGAACATGTGTTTTTTTAGCCGAATTTTGAGGTTTGCAAAGGATTCTGGGTAACAGAACCTGGTCAGAGCCCCACAATTCACCCCATCTTGGATTCCCCTAGGTCTCTAGTTTTCAGAAATGCACAGGTTTGGTAGGTTTCCCTAAGTGCCGGCTGAGCTAGAGGCCAAAATCTAGAAGTAGGCACTTTGCAAAAAACACCTCTTTTTTCTTTCAAAAAATTGGATGTGTCCACGTTGCGCTTTGGGGCATTTCCTGTCGTGGGCAGCTGCTGGGAAGCTGCTGAGTTTAGCACCGCTAACCCTTTGTTGATGCCATTTTCAGGGGAAAAACCACAAGCCTTCTTCTGCAGCCACTTTTTCCCATTTTTTTGAAAAAAAGAAATTTTCACTGTATTTTGGCTAATTTCTTGGCCTCCTTCAGGGGAACCCACAAAGTCTGGGTACCTCTAGAATCCCTAGGATGTTGGAAAAAAAGGATGCAAATTTGGCTTGGTTAGCTTATGTGGACAAAAAGTTATGAGGGCCTAAGCGCAAACTGCCCCAAATAGGCAAAAAAAGGCCTGGCACAGGAGGGGGAAAAGGCCTGGCAGCGAAGGGGTTAAACATTTTAAAAAATTTAATTTTTTTTTTAAAGTATTGTATAATAGTGTAAAAATATAAAATAATTTAATATATACTGGGAAAAAGTTATGTTCAAATTGTGTTTAGAATATGTGTATGAAACAGTTTAATAAATGTTAAAAAAAAGTTAAACAATGGAAAAAACCTGGAGAATGTACTATATACAATACTGTTAAAATATGATTTAAACTAATTTTTTTAATAAAATGATTGTTTTGAAAATCGTTTTATTTCTCAACATATAAATGGTTGAAATTACAAATATATATATATATATTTGAAAATGTAAAAATATTCATTAAAGACACTGAAAAAATAGATAAAAAGTGAAAAATGTGTTCACGTCTTTATTCTATCTACATAGAATTGTTATTTATTGCAAACATACAACTAACATATTTTTTAATTATCCTTGTAAACACCAACAATACTAATTAAATGACATAAACTCTACTCCTAGTACATAAAAACACAATTTAACAAAGATATTTCACACTAAAATGGTTAAATTAATAATTTGCATTCCATCATACACTATTTTGAAGTGTTAACACTAAAGGGGTGACATTTACTATTCCCACTCCTATCCAAACCAATTTAGGGAACTTGTGGGACACTGAAGGGGTGACATTTACTATTCCCATTCCAACCTAAACCAATTTGAGAAGGTATCGGACACTAAAAGGGTAATATTTACTATTCCCAGTCAAATCTAAACCAAATTGTGAAGATGTTGGACTATAAAGGGGTGACACTTACTATTCCCACTCCAATCTATACCAATTTTGGGACGGTGTTGAACAATAAAAGGATGACATTTACTAGTCCCACATCAATCTAAACCAATCTGGGGGCATTTATTGGCCTCTAAAGGGGTAACATTTACTATTCCCATTCCAATCTAAACCAATCTGGGAAGGTGTTGGACACTAAATGGGTGACGTACTATTCCCACGCCAACTTAAACCAATTTGGGGAAGAAGTTGGGCACGAAAGAGGTGACATTTATTATTTGCAGTCAAATCTATAACAATTTAGGGAAGGTGTTGGACACTAAAGGGGTGACATTTACCATTCCCACTCCAATCTAAAGCATTTTAGGCATGGTGCTAGGCACTAGAAATTTCATAAACAATACTCCTTATTCAAACATAATTGTTGATCTATAAAATGTAATAAAATTATATAAAAGACACAATAACACAAACTAAAAGCCTATGCATTTTCATTTAAACACTAACATTAAAATATGTTTATCAACATTAAAATGAATACATTTATTAATATTTGTTAATATTTCTAAACTTTGAAACATAACACAAGAAAAACAATAATCAGAAAATGAAAATCGATAATTTAAAATATGAAACTACACAAATATTCTTTATTGCATTGAAATTACGGTGTTTCAGAACATATATTCAACATAACAGAACTGATTCCAATTTTAAACATAATGAAACTGTCATTGATAAAATATTGTATAATACACTTTTAATCAATAAACCTATACCATATAAATATACACCAAATAATTGATACATTATAAATAATACATATTAGTTATTTTTTCATAACTGAATTATAAAACATTTCAAAAATGTTTTAAATAAATGTAAATATAAAAAAATGATGTTTTTCCAAAATATCTTCATGATTACATTATTATTTTCAACATTTAACAACAATCTGTAAAACGTTTTAAAATTACAAATTACTTTAAAATATTAAATATAACATTTTATCAAGCTACATTCACAAATTTGTTACATTATTAATTTTTTTTTTTAAAGTCTATAATTTAAATGACTATTTCAATATTTAGCATGAAATATTTTTTACATTTAATATCATTCATATAAACATTCAAAATAATTATAAAATATTATTTAGGAAGTTATTAATGTAACAATATACACTTATACATTATTAATTTGCATACCATAAAAATAATTAACATTCTGTATAAATCAAAATCTTCACTTTTGATAAATCTCCCCACCTTTGGCCCTAAACACCCAAAATCATGTTATTAAAAAAATGATATATTCATTTTTTAGACTAATACAACTAAAAATACAAATTTCAAATATTTCATAATTAATAAATTATATTACTAAATAAGCAAAAAATATTAAACATATAAAATGAAACACACTACAATCAAAAACGTTAAAAAAAGAACATGATATTATATGTAACAATATTTTCATAACGCTTGATACTCATGTTGACAATATTTTTGACATCCTGATATTCTTGACACAATGGCCCTCATTACGACATTGGCGGGCGGCTGAAGCCACCCGCCAAGATCGGACCGCCGGGCGGCCGAAAATGCGGCACCAATGCGGGCGCACCCCGGCCCCGGCCATTTGGAGATCCCCGCTGGGCCGGCGGGCTGAAATCTAGTTTCCGCCCGCCGGCCCAGCGAGGATCTCGACTGCAACACTGGAGCGGTGTTGCGGCCGTGCGACGGGTGCAGTTGCACCCGTCATGCTTTTCACTATCTGCATAGCAGACAGTGAAAAGCTGCACGGGGCCCTGTCAGGGGGCCCGCGACTCCCCGTACCGCCAGCCTTTTCCTGGCGGTTCAAACCGCCAGGAAAAGGCTGGCGGTAGGGGGGCTCGTAATCCCCTGGGCAGCGCTGCCCTGGCGGATTACTATCGCCGGGGCCATTGTGGCGGGAAACCGCCGGCCCCGGCGGTGCGACCCCGGCGCGTCCGCCACGGTCGTAATGACCTGGGAAGCACCACCAGCCTGTTAGCAGTGCTTCCGTCATAACAGCCCTGGCGGTCTTGGACCGCCAGGGTTGTAATGACCCCCAATATTTTTTATCATGATATTTTTTACTCAATATTTTGTCTAAACATCTTCAGTACAGAGAGAAAGAAAACAAAAGTTTGGAATCATGTGACTTCTACTAGAATACTCATGTAAATCTGCACATGTGCAGCTTTACATACTGATTCAAATTACAACCTGTGAATTCCAAAAAGTAGTAAATCTTCATCAGTATATTAAAGTGAATCTACCGGTACATACACACTTTAATTCCATTCGGAGTCAAATGTATTATCCCAGAAGTTCCCAAGACACTTCTTGTTTTCCCTGTTTGTCACATTTGTACGTGTAGATTCAAATACCTATGTATAGTTAATTTTTTTCCCTTTTCAGTCTGAAGAACTGACAGGACACCAACTTTATTATCTCTACTATTTGTTATACTGTATTCCTTCTTAGACACTCTGATATGAAGTTACACTTTTCTTTCGCCGGTGTAATGCCCACAATTGGTTCATGAGATCCTCCATTTCGCATGAGTGGATAATTAGTGTGCATGATGTTTAAAGAACAGTGTGTCGTTTCTAAATGATTATGTTTTCTTGTGGTTGAAGGGACCCCACATTAGTGCAACCATTCAGCGGATTTTTGCAGCAATCAACAATTGTGGCAGAGGAGGAGCCAAGATGGCGCCGTAGTCGGACGCGTCTTGCAGAGCTCCGAGACGGCCTCCAGAAAAAGAGATCCTACATGCAGTAATCGCCCTCCGGAGACCGCCAACTGAGAAAAGAAAAATCCCTGTACTCCCCAGTCACCACAGATCCTGAGAGAACGGCCACGAAATGGAAAACGGCCCTCGAAAAGAATCAAAGGAAATGCGGACTAGGCCGGACAGGGCCTGAATGAAAGCGGTGCGTAGAGGGAAGCAATAGCGGAGCGGAGAAAGCAGTGAGAAGGGGTGATAAGATCCCGAGGTCCCCCTCGGAGACGCCACCACCCAGAAAGAGATTTGAAAACGGCACGAAGACCGCTGAATGATTGGAGGCGGCCTGAAGGTGAGATCCGAAAGCAGCGCTACGCGGGGAGCGGACGCCGGCACGGACGACGGGGGTAACAGAAGCAAAACTGACGGGAGATCCAAGCCCCCTGAGATGCCTCAAAATGGGAAAGGGTCTGACAGGGGGCACTAAGGCCCTGAGTGCCCCACAAACGGCCTGAAGGTGAGTTCGCCAAGGCATGCCCGGGCAAGATGCAGATATCGGCATCGGTAATAGGGAGGAGCCCTAGAATCAAAGAGGAACCCGGGAAGATGGAATAAACGAGAAGCCCCCGGGGCGGTGAAGTCCCCCCCCTCTACTGCATAGATAGAAGACTGGCTGGCACCATGACGGGGCCCCAGTGATCAACCGCGGTTGCAGACCCCTTAAACAGCAGACCAGATCCTACGACACCCGGAGCTCAGGTGAAAAATTCAGACAGGAGACCTTGGAGGGGGGAAAGGCCGGGAAAATATTTGATATGAGCTGAAGTGCCCCAGAAAAGGAGTAAGAAGCGACTATCAGAGCTGGGAATTGGCAGTTCTGCAGATGAATGTAAAAGGCCCCCAGGGGAGTATACGACTGACTGAGGTGGGATCGGTAGAGGACTCCCTCCCCCTCTGATTCGGCCCGAAGTGACCAAAAGATCTGAATATAACGGAATAGAGAGAGAAAGAGAGACGCGGCATCGGGAGAGGTACTATCTTTATGAGGAAATAAGATCTGAACAAATAAACCCACAAGAATAAAAGGGAGGAACGAGAACCAGGTTCGGCCAAAGTTCTAGAGGCCTGGTATCCTCAGTTGGAACGGACCCACTACGGCTTTAGATAGACAGTGCCTTAGGTAAGAGATAGTACAGGACTTAGGGCCTGTGGCCGGAAACTTATTGGCCAAGGCGGAGGCGGAAACTGGATGGCAAGAGACAAAAACACCAAAACACCCTGCCAGGGCAAAATGGACAGATACACAAAAGTGATAACCCCGCCGGTCCCGATCGCCGATGCAACTCCTGCTCCAGACAACAATGCGCTTTTGGTGGCAATACAGGCCTCCAGGGGTGCCTTGGAGGAACGAATGGGTGAGGTGCACTCGGAGGTAACACTGCTAAGACAGGACTTGTGGAAAATAGCTGAGAGGGTCACAACAGCGGAGGCGCGCATATCAGAAATAGAAGATACTATAAGGAGCCTAAGGAAGGATATATCAGAGCTCAAAGTAATTAACAAGGATGTAGTGTGGCACCTTGAAGACTCGGAAAACAGAGCACGCCGTAACAACCTCTGTTTTGTGGGTTTTACTGAAGGAATAGAAGGAACGGACATGAACGGTTTCCTTGTGAAATGGCTGAAGAAAATACTGCCACCAGATAAGTTGTCGACATGTTTCATATTAGAGAGAGCCCACAGAGCATTGGGTGGCCCTCCCCTCCCAGGAGCCCCCCCCAGACCAGTGATAGCCCGTTTTCTCAATTACCAAGACAGAGACACAATTTTAATGGAGGCCAGAAAGCTGGGAAAAGTAAGGCACGAAAACTCGAAGATACTAGTTTTCCCAGACTATACTAGAGAAGTACAAAGACAAAGACGTGCCTTTGACGTGGTCAAAGCCAGGCTACGTGGCCTCCAGCTTAGATATATGCTCCCCTTCCCGGCAAAACTAAAGGTCATGTTCCAAGGGAAAACCTTCTTTTTTCAGTCCCCAGAAGAAGCCTGGGACTGGATTGAGGAACGACCCAGGCTAAGGAAAGAAGAAACTGCCGAATCTAACAGGACACCTAAAGGAACTGAGGGAGCGACACCAAAGGATTAGTCCCTCCTGGTGCGCAAAGGCAGAAGAAGACAGAGGACAAGTAGAAACACGCCCTGGAGAAATCCAAGGAGAGCTGAGGGAAGAGCAGACACTACTGACTCAGAGGGAAATTATGAAAAGAGGAACTGGTCACAAAACAAGCAGCATGACAAAGATCAGCAAACCCCAAACGAAAGATCCGGACTGAGAGAGAGTTCCCCGCACCCATTAACCTCTTCGCTGCCAGGCCTATTCCCCCTCCTGTGCCAGGCCTTTTTTTGCCTATTTGGGGCAGTTCGCGCTTAGGCCCTCATAACTTTTTGTCCACATAAGCTAACCGAGCGAAATTTGCGTCCTTTTTTTCCAACATCCTAGGGATTCTAGAGGTACCCAGACTTTGTGGGTTCCCCTGAAGGAGGCCAAGAAATTGGCCAAAATAGAGGAAAATTTCGTTTTTTTCAAACAAAATTTGAAAAAGTGGCTGCAGAAGAAGGCTTGTGGTTTTTCCCCTGAAAATGGCATCAACAAAGGGTTTGCGGTGCTAAACTCAGCAGCTTCCCAGCTTTCAGGAACAGGCAGACTTGAATCAGAAAACCCAATTTTTCAACACAATTTTGGCATTTTACTGGGACATACCCCATTTTTGCAATTTTTGGTGCTTTCAGCCTCCTTCCAGTCAGTGACAGAAATGGGCATGAAACCAATGCTGGATCCCAGAAACCTAAACATTTCTGAAATTCAGCAAGGGGTCATTTGTTTAGATTCTACAAGGGTTTCATACAGAAAATAACAACTGAAAAAGAAACATATTGAAATTGAGGTGAAAAAAACATAAATGTTTCTCTACGTTTTACTCTGTAACTTTTCCCTGCAATGTCAGATTATCGAAAGCAATATACTGTTACGTCTGATCGACTCCTCTGGTTGTGGGGATATATAGGGCTTGCAGGTTCATCAAGAACCCAAGGAACCCAGAGCCAATAAATGAGCTGCACCCTGCAGTGCATTTTCATTCTATACCGGGTATACAGCAATTCATTTGCTGAAATATAAAGAGTAAAAAATTGCTATCAAGAAAACCTTTGTATTTCCAAGAAGGGCACAAGATAAGGTGTTGAGGAGCAGTGGTTATTTGCACATCTCTGAATTCCGGGGTGACCATACTAGCATGTGAGATACAGGGCATTTCTCAAATAGATGTCTTTTTTACACACTCTCCTATATTTCGAAGGAAAAAATGTAGAGAAAGACAAGGGGCAATAACACTTGTTTTGCTAATCTATGTTCCCCCAAGTCTCCCGATAAAAATGATACCTCACTTGTGTGGGTAGGCCTAGCACCCGCGACAGGAAACGCCCCAAAGCGCAACATGGACACATCCAAATTTTTGAAAGAAAACAGAGGTGTTTTTTGCGAAGTGCCTACCTGTAGATTTTGGCCTCTAGCTCAGCCGGCACCTAGGGAAACCTACCAAACCTGTGCATTTATGAAAACTAGAGACCTAAGGGAATCCGAGGAGGGGTGACTTGCGGGGCTCGGACCAGGTTCTGTTACCCAGAATCCTTTGCAAACCTCAAAATTTGGCTACAAAAACACATGTTCCTCACATTTCTGTGGCAGAAAGTTCTGGAATCTGAGAGGAGCCACAAATTTTCTTCCACCCAGCGTTCCCCCAAGTCTCCCGATAAAAATGATACCTCACTTGTGTGGGTAGGCCTAGCACCCGCGACAGGAAACGCCCCACAGCGCAACGTCGACACATCCAATTTTTTTAAAGAAAACAGAGGTGTTTTTTGCGAAGTGCCTACCTGTAGATTTTGGCCTGTAGCTCAGCCGGCACCTAGGGAAACCTACCAAACCTGTGCATTTCTGAAAACTAGAGACCTAGGGGAATCCAAGGAGGGGTGACTTGCGGGGCTCGGACCAGGTTCTGTTACCCAGAATCCTTTGCAAACCTCAAAATTTGGCTAAAAAAACACATGTTCCTCACATTTCTGTGGCAGAAAGTTCTGAAATCTGAGAGGAGCCACAAATTTCCTTCCACCCAGCGTTCCCCCAAGTCTCCCGATAAAAATGATACCTCACTTGTGTGGGTAGGCCTAGCGCCCGCGACAGGAAACGCCCCAAAGCGCAACGTGGACACATCCACATTTTTGAAAGAAAACAAAGGTGTTTTTTGCGAAGTGCCTACCTGTAGATTTTGGCCTCTAGCTCAGCCGGCACCTAGGGAAACCTACCAAACCTGTGCATTTCTGAAAACTAGAGACCTAGGGGAATCCAAGATGGGGTGACTTGCGGGGCTCGGACCAGGTTCTGTTACCCAGAATCCTTTGCAAACCTCAAAATTTGGCTAAAAAAACACATGTTCCTCACATTTCTGTGGCAGAAAGTTCTGGAATCTGAGAGGAGCCACAAATTTCCTTCCACCCAGCGTTCCCCCAAGTCTCCCGATAAAAATGATACCTCACTTGTGTGGGTAGGCCTAGTGCCCGCGACAGGAAACGCCCCAAAGCGCAACGTGGACACATCCACATTTTAGAAAGAAAACAGAGGTGTTTTTTGCGAAGTGCCTACCTGTAGATTTTGGCCTCTAGCTCAGCCGGCACCTAGGGAAACCTACCAAACCTGTGCATTTCTGAAAACTAGAGACCTAGGGGAATCCAAGATGGGGTGACTTGTGGGGCTCGGAACAGGTTCTGTTACCCAGAATCCTTTGCAAACCTCAAAATTTGGCTAAAAAAACACATGTTCCTCACATTTCTTTGGCAGAAAGTTCTGGAATCTGAGAGGAGCCACAAATTTCCTTCCACCCAGCGTTCCCCCAAGTCTCCCGATAAAAATGATACTTCACTTGTGTGGGTAGGCCTAGTGCCCGCGACAGGAAACGCCCCAAAGCGCAACATGGACACATCCCATTTTTTAAAAGAAAACAGTGCCTACCTGTGGATTTTGGCCTGTAGCTCAGCCGGCACCTAGGGAAACCTACCAACCCTGTGCATTTTTGAAAACTAGAGACCTAGGGGAATCCAAGATGGGGTGACTTGTGGGGCTCGGACCAGGTTCTGTTACCCAGAATCCTTTGCAAACCTCAAAATTTGGCTAAAAAAACACATGTTCCTCACATTTCTGTGGCAGAAAGTTCTGGAATCTGAGAGGAGCCACAAATTTCCTTCCACCCAGCGTTCCCCTATGTCTCTCAATAAAAATGGTACCTCACTTCTGTGGGTAGGCCTAGCGCCCACGAAAGGAAATGGCCCAAAACACAACGGGACACAACATATTTTTTCGCAGAAAACAGAGGTGTTTTTTGCAAAGTGCCTACCTGTGGAGTTTGGCCTATAGCTCAGCCGGCCCCGGGAGGGGGGGGGGCAGAAATGCCCTAAAATAAATTTGACCCCCCCCAAACCCTCCCTGTCCGGGAACGACCCTTGCCTACGGGGTCGCTCTCCCTGCGTGACATTGGCGCCAAAAAACAAATCCCCGGTGCCTAGTGGTTTCTGCCCCCTTGGGGGCAGATTGACCTAAAATCGGCCAATCTGCCCCCAAGGGGGGCAGAAATGGCCCAAATACAATTTGCCCACCAGGGGAGCGACCCTTGCCTGATGGGTCGCTCCCCATCTCTAAAAAAACAAACAAACAAAAAAAAAAACAATTTTTTTTTTTTACCCTGGCACCTAGAGGGTTCTGCCCCCCCTGGGGACAGATCGGCCTAATAATAGGCCGATCTGCCCCCGGGGGGGCAGAAATGGCCTAAAATATATTTGCCCCCCCAACACCCACCCCCTCCGGGAGCGACCCTTGCCTACGGGGTCGCTCCCCCTGCGTGACATTGGCGCCAAAAAACAAATCCCAGGTGCCTAGTGGTTTCTGCCCCCTTGGGGGCAGATTGACCTAAAATCGGCCTATCTGCCCCCAAGGGGGGCAGAAATGGCTTAAATACAATTTGCATCCCAGGGGAGCGACCCTTGCCTGATGGGTCGCTCCCCATCTCTAAAAAGACAACAACAAAAACAAAAAAAAAAAAATTCCCTGGCGCCTAGAGGTTTCTGCCCCCCCTGGGGGCAGATCGGCCTAAAATAAATTGCCCCCCCCCAGGAAGCGACCCTTGCCTAAGGGGTCGCTCCCCTTGCGTGAAATTCACGCAAAGAAAAAACTGGGGGGCAGAAAAGGCCTTCCCGAAAACATGCCCCCCCTGGGAGCGACCCTTGCCCAAGGGGTTGCTCCCTTATCACAATTTCACACAAAAAAAAAAAAAAACCTTGGTGTCTAGTGGGGTTTCAAAAGCCGGATTGCAAGCAATCCGGCTTTTGAAACCCTCAGAGAGACTTCAAAGGGAAGGAAATACATTTCCTTCCCTTTGAAGCCCCTCCGGACCTCCCCCACGTGATTGAAAGAGAAATGCTTAGCATTTCTCTTTCAATCGCGCTGGAAGCAGATGGGGGAGGCCCCTGTGACTAATCAGCGCGCTGACGTCACAGGCGGCGGTGGGGGGGGTCGGGGTGGAACGGGAAGGTCTTCCCCTTCCATCCCCGGCTTGGGGGGGGATGGGGGTGCACGGGGGGGCTCTCCCTCAAGTTCCCCTGTGCCATGGACGAGATGATCTCGTCGAAGGCACAGGGGAACTGTAGCCTTGGACGAGATCATCTCGTCGAAGGCACAGAACAGGTTAATGGAGGCCATAGACAGGATGGAAGTTGAAAAAGACCCACAGACAATCGGAGACCCGGAGGGACAACTGCAAGATCCAAGAAGTTAAGGAAGGGAGCAGCCGTCTCTGCCCTCCTCCGAATCCAACAAAACACAACCCTATAAATAGGGGTGGTTCGAACAATTTTCTTAGTCATACATAGTAAGGGATAACAAGGGGTGAAAGGGAGGGCCACAGACCTCCGGACTCGAGTGGGATTGGGACATGGGAAAACAAGCTCACAGGGACCTCTGGGAGGTAGGGTGGGGGGAGGGAGGGGTATCTAGTTTTCAACGGTTGTTTAATATACTGATTAGGTTAAGTTTCTTAATTAGCTCAAACATGCAGGCAGTGATAGCACCATTTCAAAACAAAAGAGGGATTCCCTATAGAACACAGAAGGGGGACACCGGAGATCATACTGGGTTACACACCCCAAATGGGAAAATTCATAAAGCAAGATGACCCCAAGACATAGAAATAGAGTGTCGCTCCCAGAGAGTGAAAGAGGATTCTCCGTCCTCACATGGAACGTTAATGGACTAGGGGATAAAGTTAAAAGAGGTTTGGTCTCCCAATACATCAAGCGACAAAAGCCAGATATAGTACTCCTACAGGAAACTCACCTGAAAGGTACAAGATGTGGTTTTCTGGCAAGGGGCCCCTATGAGGTACTAGCGCATGCCGGCTACAAATCCGGTTCTAGGGGGGTTGCAATACTGATCCGTAGGACCCCTCCTTTCAGGATCACTCGTAAATGGGAAGATGCAGATGGGCGATTTGTGGGAGTGGAGGGGTGTGGGGACGACGTGAAGTCATGCTCATGAGCACATATGCTCCCCCGAGACTGCAAGCCCCTCTCCTGGAAAAGATTGCAAAGATATTACTGCAGTCTTCTGCCTCCCTGCATGTCCTGGGAGGAGATTTTAATGATGTAATGGACCTCACACTAGACAGAACAGGGGGAAAACAAACAGCAGGTCGGGGCACCCCATTGCATGATTTTACAGTCGCCCTGGGACTAACAGATATATGGAGATGGAGACACCCGAGGGAGAGGAAATACTCGTATTTCTCAGGAGACCATAGGGTATTCTCTCGCCTGGTCTATATCTTTGCACCAGCAGGGGAAATAGGCAAGATACAAGGAGCGGAATACCTCGCTAGAGGCTTGTCAGATCATTCCCCCCTGATGGTCACTGTAGGAGGGAAATCGGAGAAAGGAAGGAGCTGGAGATTTAATCCATGGGACATGCGAAACGGGGAAGTGGCAAGAGGTTTAAGACTAGACACTGACCTCTACTTTAAAGAAAATTAAGGGTCGGTGGAATCAGCAGTGATTTTATGGGAGGCATATAAGACAGTGCATAGAGATAGTGCGCAAAGCCTGGTTGCCCAAAAGAAACGGAGAGATAATTAACAAATAGGCGAAGTAGAGGCCAAACTTCTAGAGATTGAAAAAAAGGCGACGCATATGCCCTCAGGCTCATTGCTGAGACAACTAGAACTAGCAAAATTTGAATACAGGGAACTAGCAGAAAAAGAGGCAGAGGCCCACCTGAGAGCAACGCAATGTAGACTGTATGAAACAGGAGACAAAGCTGGGAAGCTACTGGCATGGCTGGGGAAAAAGGAAAGGGAAGCGCGATGGGTCCAAGAAATAGAGACACAAAATGGAACCAGGGCTAC
The DNA here is from genome assembly GCF_031143425.1 of Pleurodeles waltl. Lineage (NCBI taxonomy): Eukaryota > Metazoa > Chordata > Amphibia > Caudata > Salamandridae > Pleurodeles > Pleurodeles waltl. The sequence goes on along the minus strand of NC_090442.1, from coordinate 855,496,710 downwards.
TGAAGATAGCAACATAGCCGAAACATTCGCAGGCTATTATAAAGAATTTTATAAAGCTAGACCATTGGCAGAAATGGACTCCATTACTACATACTTAAATGAGATAGCCCTGCTGAGACTAGACGTGGCAGACCGAGAGGACCTAGAGGAAGATATCACAGTAGAGGAGATTTCTGCCGCACTAGCGAAACTAAGGCCGGGTAAGGCGCCGGGCCCGAATGGATTCCCGGCCTAAATCTTTAAAAGATTTAGGGAAATATTGGCCCCACACTTATTAGATATGTACCTAGAGGCCCGAGAACAAGGGGTGCTCCCCCAGACCTACAAAGGGCTGAAATAGCAGTAATAAATAAAGAAGGTAGACCTAAAGATAAATGTTCCTCTTATAGGCCGATATCCCTGCTAAACATGGAAGTAAAGGCCCTAGCGAGTGTGCTGGCAACCAGGATCATCAAAAACATCCCCTCACTAATACACATGGACCAGACCGGTTTTATACCGGGACGATCCACAAGACATAATTTAAGAAGGGTACACAAGTGGCTCGCTACGGTGTTGAACCGCTCAGAGCCCCACCTGTTCCTGGCATTAGATGCGGAAAAGGCTTTCGATGCAGTACACTGGCCATTTCTGATGGAGACCCTAAGAAGATTCGGCTTCGGCCCTAAATATATTCAATGGGTAAAGTTGCTATACACAGGACCGGTAGCGGTAGTTAGGGTAAATGGAGTTATCTCCTCACAATTCCCCATTGAGAGAGGAACGAGACAGGGATGTCCCCTCTCCCCCCTGCTATTCGCCCTCACACTGGAATCCCTAGCGTGCAAGATTAGACTCTCCAGCGACATAACTGGTTTTAGACTGAGACCAGAAAGGGAAGAAGATGAACGCATCTCGCTATATGCGGATGATGTTCTCCTATATATCACGCGCCCAGAGGTAACAATCCCGAGGTTGTTCCTCCTGATAGAGGAATATGGCAGGCATTCAGGTTATTGTATCAATTGGCACAAATCGGTACTATATATACCACAGCAGGAGACATCCCTCCCACCTCTGCCGATGCAACTACAAAAAACGAAGGAAGGATTTCAATATCTAGGGATATATGTAACCCATGAAGATAATAGAGGCCTCGAACGTAACATAGGGAGGGTAGCGAGAGAATGTAGTAACGATTTTAATAGATGGAAAACGCTTCCCCTGACGCTAATGGGCCGAGTGACAATGATAAAAATGGTCGCGCTTCCAAAGTTACTGTACATGCTGCAAAACACATACTACCAAATCCCCAACTGCCAATTCAAGAACATAGACAGGGATATTAGATTCTTCTTATGGGAGGGGAAACACCCGAGAGTTGCCTTAAACACACTACAGCGTAAACAATACGCGGGTGGTTTGTCTATGCCGGACATTGAGGCTTACTACTGGGCGACTCACCTAGCCAATGTCAATGATTGGATGTTCGCTGTAGATGAACATCCCACCTTTCCATTGGAGAGGCTGCAATGGGAAGGAAGATCCTGTAAACAATTCTTATATGAAGGAAAGGGAACCAGTCATCTAGCCCCTGCCACGGAGGTGACCCTGCACGCATGGAAAAAGGCTAATAAAAAGTTAGGATGGTACAGACACCCTACCATGGAGACCCCGTTATGGGAGGGAAACTGGCTACAGGAAATCAAGAAGCTTAGGGGCTTCAGGGGCTGGGACATGATTGGGATCTCCAAGATTGGAGACCTGATGTTAAACGGTGGACTCAAGCCCTTTGAGTCACTACAACAAGAATATGCACTGAACGAGACACAATATTTCCAATACATAAGGCTCAAACATGCGTGGGGGAAGGAGGGGCTAACAGGACAAGAAATTGTGGAATACTCCCCCCTTGAGAGTCGCCTGTTAATAAATGAAATAATGGAGAAATCAGTATCACTAATATATAAAACCATTAACAACAACATGCCAAATACACTAACAAACCTTCGTAGCAAATGGGAGAAAGATATAGGGCAATTGGAAGAAATAGACTATGAGGCTGCATTGATGTTTCCGAGAGAGGTGGCATTAAGGGCAAGACTTCGCTTGATCCAATTCAAAATTCTGCACAGAGTGTATTATGACCCAAACAGACTACACAAAATGGAAAAGATCAGACACCCACAATGTGTTAGATGTCAAGGTGAATCTGGTACCTTCATACACGTAATATGGGAATGTCTGCTGATAAGAGAGTTCTGGGAAGGTGTACTGGGAGAACTCTCGGGGGTGTTGAGCGAGACGATCCCCCATGAAACCAAATACATACTCTTGGGCATCCCCAACGACATAGATCTACCCAGAAGGAAACTTATGCTATGCGGACTCGGACTGATGGTCGCGAAAAGAGACATAGCCAGGCATTGGGGATCCCAGGCCCGGCCAAAACTGAATACCTGGAGAAGAGGGATGGATGGATTTATGATGGGAGAAAAAATTACATACATAAACAGGGGATGCCCGCAGAAATTTCAAAAGATATGGGGAGACTGGATAACATACTACTCTATGGAAGTATAGCCAGGATCATCCAGAGTACAGGGGACATGCGGGGTGGTCAGAGACACTTCATGCACACCCACACCAAAATAGAATAGGGAGACTTGGGAAGACACTGCAAGAAGGTACACTTTTGGAAGGATTGTGTTTTGAAATTGTTGAGAGGAGGTGGGAATTGGGGAAGCCTCTTTCTGTGTTTGTAACAAAAATTTTAATCATGTATCTGATTGCTAGTAACTGCCTGAGCTATATTATTTTTCCGGACTCGTTGTGTCCGGGTTTAAAAGCAAATAATTTTTTTTATTTTTAAAAAAAACAATTGTGGCAGAAGCAGAAGATTCTTTGTGCATGCGCATTCTTCATGGTTGATGCCCTGGCTCTCTGCTTGGTATTGCTCTGTCAAGTTAAAAAATTAGGAACTGCTATCCTCCTTCATGTTTAAAATTAATTCTTCCATTGGTAAAGAGCGCTGCCTCGAAAGTCCCCAAAATGTTAAGAAAAGTGTGAATTGCTTTTCCTCAGTGATGTCAGTGAGATTCTAACAGGGTCGGACTGTCCTACAGAAGGATCAGACAGTATCTGGTGGGCTGGTCTAGTAGGTCATTATGTGGGTTGGTTTTTTACAGTTAACAAGCCTGTTTTCGGTTTGCTGATTCGGTTTTTACTGGTGATTTCCCTCATATAAAAAACAAACACAGCCTGCAGCAAACTCAAATCCATGCAGTCTTCCATACCTTACAAAACACACATACGGACACTAGCCAAATTGCAAATGCGGGAGGCCTTGACTCCAACGGACTACATCTCCCGGCGGCCTGGTCAGGAGGCCAGGGACGCTAAAGTGGATGGTCGGTAATCCATAGCTCTGGACGCGCACTAGCAGTATTGCACATGGGGGAAGCCTTGACTCCAACGGACTACATCTCCCAACGTCTCTGTCAGGAGGCCGGGGATGCTAATTTGAAGGGTCAGTAGTCTGCGGCTCAGGATGCACCCGGGTGCGGCCAAGACCAGGCCAAGAGCGGACCCGTCTGCGCCCATACATGGCTGGCCAAGGCTGCCCCCACCCCACAAAGCTGTATTTTTCATAGTCTTGGACAGTGGGGTGAGTGATGCCCCTTTTTATCTTTATGTTCTGAGTTGGAGACTGGCTGTGGGAATGTTTCCAGAGCACAAGCAATTGGATTCCTTTTGTCTGGGGAGGAGTTTGGGGTGGTCTTGAAATGGGAAGGAAAAGGGCATTATGCAGTGGAGACCAACTAGTGTGTGAAAGAAAGGCAATCAGCTCTACGCTTGACTCTTTTTTGGACCGTGTTGTGAGGGCTGGTATCTAAGGAAATAGTCTTGGCAAAGATACACCTTTCCCTGGAATTGAATGATCAGCAACGAGAATCTGCACACGCAGATGATTCTGTGATTTGTGACACAGAGGACAGCACTTTAGCGGTGCAAATGGTCAATTTGCTTAGGCCCCCATTGACAGAAGCAATTAACAGTGTGTCTGGGGAAGCCTCTGTCTGTGGTAGTGGGAATAGGTCTAAATCTTTAGTCTTGATCCCTTGCTGCAGCAACTCGCCTAATAAAAAGAAAAAAAGCACTGAAGAAAACTGGGAAAAAAACTGTTAAACCCCCCCCCCCCACCACAAATCCGGTGGCCTCTTCCTGCTCCCGGGTTTTTTTTGTTCTGGGCAGGATCAAGTTCTCTGTGTAGACAAGCTATTGGGCCAAATCAAAGAACTGGTTGAAGCCTGCCAGGTGCCTCCAAAGGACTAATTGTATGCACTTGAATCAGCGGTTTCTCTGTTGTTTTCTAGAGTAGGGGTCCGTTTGGTCCAATCTTGTGATCCTATGGGGCCTGATTCTTATGACCCTGTGGGCCCCATTCCAACTAAGGAAGCCCTTCTGGTGGTTACCCCCTTCCTGTCAGGAGGGATTGAGTAGGCAGTCTTCCCGACAGACTCAGATCAATGCAGGGAACTTTGGTAATTGAATCCACTGCCAAGCGGTGGCTGTGCTTGCAATACCTGAGAGGGAGCCAGGTCAGAGACAGTCCTGTGCGCAGACACTCCAGCAGGGCTTTTCCAGAGGCTGTGCCTGTACCAGAGAACGATGGGGGGCTGAATTCTACTTGAGCTTTGTGTGCTTCTTATTCTCACCTGGAGCTACCAACGGATTGTGCTCCCTATGTGGCAATTCTCACAAATGTACCTCTGTTACCTTTGGATTCATGAGAATCTACCTAGAAGTTGAAAAATAAGGTTGGACATCGGTTGGGCAAAAACTGTTATTTTAAATGTAGAGATCTTGAGGATATTTTGTTTGTCAGGCGGATTGGGTCGGTGGGCCGTGGGCCCACTGGAGAAGACTGGGCCAGGGAATTGCATTATAGTGAATTGCAGATATCCAGGGCTGGCACGTCGCCTGATTTTTTCTTGTCACACAGATTCCTACGCTTGTGAGGCAATTGAGCTAGTGCCCCATGGCTTCTTTTATAGGCATACACAACATCCAGAAGTTTCCCGTGCCTGAGGAGTATCTAGTTTGCATGGTGCCCAGCCTGTGATTAGCCTGAATAACAGATTTTTTTGTCCTCTCAGATTTAGAGTGCCCTGATTGACCGTTAAGCCTGGTTAGTTGTTCCAGCATTTCCAGGGCGTTGTCTTATTTAATCCCTGTGACAGGTAAGTAATAGGTCAGGATACTAGTTAAGGGTCTTTTGGTATTTGTCTTTATTTCTTTCACTATATCGTTTATCGTTCTTTCCTTATCCCTACATGTCAGAACTTTCTCCAGTCTTTATTTCTGTCCTTAGGGTATTCCTTTTCTTCTAGTAAGTCTCTCACGGATCTTCCTTTGGTTCTTCTTCCCGGTACTGTTGTTCCAAGGCTCCGAGACATCTTCCAGACAAAGAGAGGGAGAGAGAAAAGAAAATAAGAGGCGTTTAGTAGGTAAGTACAGGGATATTTGCTACTTCCTTTATACTTGTCGTTTCCATAAAGGATTTATTTTATCCTTTTTTTTTGCCTTTGGGTGAGTTGTGCACTGGTTAATTCCTTTATTTTCTTGATATTCTCTATGTTAGTAAGTTATGGTGAATTATTTATTATTCTTTCTTTTATTTGTTTTCTTTTCACACATGTGCATCTTCAGTCACCTTGTGCCCTTGTGCTCTTATCCTTTTCTTTAGTTCATTAGTGCCCAGTGCGTTCCCCATCCACCCCCTCCCAGGTCTCCTTCACCCTCCCTTCCAATAATAAAACCTCCTTCCCCTGCCCGTCCTCGTACCTGGATAAACCACGCTCCTCCAGGAACGTGGCTGGCTTCCTTGTCCGCAACTCTCCCTCTTGGCCTCCTCTAGACAAATGCACTCTGCTCTGTGTGGCGTCCTCCTTCCGTTGCTTCCTCTTTCTGCTCGCCTTCCATCCTCTCCGGCCCGACTGCACCATGCTGCGTCTCGTCCCGTTCCTCCAAGACGCGCGTCCTTCTCCTCGCTCTCCCTTCACTGGCTTCCCTCCGTCCGGGTCTGGGCGTGTCTCCTCCTAGCACCTCGCTCCCATCAGGCCGTGCTGGATGTAAACGAGGTCCTGCGTTATGAGGAGTGCCCCAGGGGTACATAACATCCAGCCCCGTTACCTGTCACATTCGCTCTCCCTTGCGAGTGGCTGTGGGGGCCACAAATCGGTAGAGTATCGGGATAAGAAATCCGCGTTGGAAAGTAAGGATCCTGGGGAATGCTTCACCTGAAACATAAAAGGTTGCAATGATAAGAACCACCGTAGCACCCGGGCGTTCGTGTCCTTATGTCTTCATAACCAGGTCAGAGGGGCATGATCAGTGAGGAGTGTAAAGGATCTCCCTTAGAGGTAATATTGAAGGGATTTGATGGTCCATTTTATAGCTAGACATTCCTTCTCCACCGTAGGAGAGTGTCTCTCTCTGGGTAGAACTTTCCTACTGATGTATAAAATCGGATGGAAATGTGCATCTTCCCCTTCCTGGGATAACACAGCCCCCTGTCCCTGATCTGAAGCATCTGTCTGCAACTGAAAGGGCTTCTGAAAGTCAGGACAGTGCAAGATCGGTTCCGTGGTAAGTAGTTATTTAAGAGACATAAATAGTTGATATTCCAGCTCAGATAGTTTGACTATGTGGTTTGCCTGTCCTTTTTCTAGTAAAGCCGTGAGAGGAGAAGCTATGGCAGAAAAATGGGTAGTAAACCGTCTATAGTAACCAACCATTCCTAGGAAGGCCCTTACATCTTTCTTATTCTTTGGGTTGTGAATCTGTTTAATGGCCTCCACTTTCTCCATTTGTGATTTGATTATTCCTTTCTCCATCACATAACCCAGGTATTTTAATCAAGTTCTTCGCTATGTTATATTTTTCTGGGTTAGCGGTTAGTCCAGCTTTTTGGAGGGCCTGAAGGACTTCTGAAAAGTGTTCTAGATGTTTCTCTCAGGTCGGACTGTACATCACAATATCATCCAGGTATGCCGCTACATATTCCTGATGAGGGCGTAACATGATATCTATTAACCTCTGAAAGGTAGCAGGGGCCCGTGTTACCCGGAGGGTAAGACCGTGAATTGATACAGCCCTGAGGGGGGGGGGGTGAAAATGCAATTTTTTCCCTGTCTGATTCCTGTAGCGGAATCTGCCCATATCTCTTTGTCAAATCCAATGTGATGAGGTATCGGGCTTGCCATAGTCGTTCAATTAGGTCATGTATGCGAGGCATAGGATAGGTATCAAAATGTGATAAGGAATTGAGTTGTCGAAAGTCTATACAAAAACGAATAGATCCATTGGGTTTGGGAACCAACACTACAGGAGAACACCAGGGACTGGAAGACGGTTCAATGATGCCTGCTTTTAACATTTCTGTGACTTCTTTCTCTACTATTTGTTTTCTAGCTTCAGGTATACGATATGGTAGTTGTCGGGCCACCTTTCCATCTATGGTGCGTATGTGGTGTCTTATGAGGTGTGTTCTACCAGGATGTCTAGAAAATACTTCCCAATGAGTCTGTACTAACCCTTCTATATGTTTTCGTTGGGATGTTGTTAGTTCACTGCCATAATGAGGTTCCACTACTTGGTCTGGTTTGATACGAATAGGGAATATCTAGGTTTTGGGTTGTAGTAATACATAGATTCAAGCCATTGTCCCTATTAATGTCCTCATTCTCATGCCATGTTTTCAACAAATTAATATGGTCAATCTGACTCTTATTGGATCCTGCGGGAATTTCGATCCAGTATGTTACCGGGGTCACCTTCTCTATGACCGTATAGGGCCCCTGCCATCTGGCTAGTAATTTGTTCTCAGTCGTGGGTAGTAGTATTAATACCTTTTTACCTATGGGTAGGTCACGTATCTTGGTTCCCACGTCATAATGGGCCTTCTGTGTCTTTTGGACCTCTTCCAGTTGAGAGTGTATGTCCTCCCACACTGAATGTAAAGCCTCTTTCAATTCCCTAGTGTAGGTAAGAATGTATTTTGTCTCTTCCTCCGTTTCTTCCCACTATTCAGCTGTCATGTCAAAAATGGTTCTATGTTTTCTTCCAAACAGTAGCTCAAAAGAACTGTGTCCAGTGGACGATTGTATATGTGTTCATATAGTATACAACACCAAGAGCAACTTTTTATCCTAGTCCCTCCCGGTGTCATTTATGGCTTTCCGTAATAAGTTCTTAATTGTTTTGTTGTAGCGTTCTATGAGCCCATCTGTTTGTGGATGATAAACTGACATCCGGATTTGCTAGACACCCAAGCTCTGACATATTTCAGTCATTAAACGCGACATAAAAGGAGTTCCCTGATCTGTCAGGATTTCTTTTGGAAATCAGACACAGGAGAAAAAACCTATCGCCGCTTGAGGCACACTTTTAGTTGTCATGCTAGACAGAGGTGTAGCTTCAGGATATTGGGTAGCGTAATCAACCAGGACTAAGATATATTTGTGACCTTTGAGGATTCTATTAGAGGGCCCACCAAATCCATTCCTACTCTTGAGAACGGGGTCTCTATAATGGGTAAAGGAAGAAGAGGAACCTTGGGTTCTGTTGAAGGGTAGAACAATTGACATTTGGGACACTGTTGGCAATGTTTTCGAATGTTCCCATATACCCCTGGCCAATAAAACCGCCTCAATATGTATTCTTCAGCCTTTTCCCTTCCTAGGTGCCCTTCCCCGGTCTCCCCATGTGCTAAGTTTAAAACCTGGGCTAGAAAGTCCTTCGAGATTTACATATGTGTTTTCTTACTTTCTTGTTGGGTGATAACTCGGTATAACAAATTGTTTCTGATTAGGAAATATGGACCTAACGTATGACTGGTATCCTTGAGGGCAGTAAGCCATGCCTGTTTAAGGGTGGGGTCATCCCGTTGCCACTGTCTGAACTCTCCCGCGACGGATAGTACTTTCTTCATTAGGTTAGTGATCCTTCCCTCTTTATCACCATGCTCCATTTGATATGTTTTCTTCTGTGATCGCTTCTGGGCCTTGGTCAATCGTTTCCTAGATGTATTCTGTTCTATTTTTTCCATAGAGATGGGAGCTTCGGTCCACCAGGATTCTAAATTGTTATTAAGTTTTATGCTGTTTAGAAGATCCTGAAATGCCACGTAATCAGTCCCTCTGATGAGCTCCTCTACTAGATTTGGTATAACCCCCACAACAACTTGCTCTTCTTCTCCCATCCACCTCACCTGTATGACAGCCACTGGATAGGTTTTGCTATCACTGTGTACACACGTGATGACTACATACTCTCCCTTCAACCACTGCTCTGGGTGTGCATATTTTTGGTTTCTTACACTTTGACTACAGCATGAGTCTACCAAGGTCCGCCTTACTTGTTGGTTTACGAGTACGTACATGGTATACCATGTATTGGTATTACCCAACCACAGAACCCTTCCTTTGGCAATCCCTATTTCCGTTGGTTCTACCTGGTTCCATTTCTTTGGGCAATACCGTGCAATATGTCCCCACTCTGCACAGCGATAACATTTGGGTGTGGTCATGGGTTCCTTCAGTGGCAGTCAGAAAGGAGAGCTTTTGTCCGTGTTTGGTCCTGTCATGTGTTTTCCAGCGGATGGTTGAGGAGGTGGTTTAGGGAGTGGTGGGACTGTTCTTGTCATGGGACCCCTAAATTCTGGAGCCCTGTGATAAGCACAGGCTAATTCAATAGCCGATGAGTTGTCCAAGCCGGGGTGTTGTCTAATCCAATTATGAGAATCTGCCGGTTGGGCTTCTAAGTATTGTTCAAGCACTATGGCTTGGAACATCTCATCTTTGGTGGTTTTTGTAGGAGTCAGCCATTTACATGATTCATGTTGAACCTGATAATAGAGAGTCTGGGGGTTCTCAGTGCTTATCCAATGAATGTGTCGAAACCACCCTATAGCTTTCCTTATCTAGTCCTACCCATTCTAAGATAGCATTTTTAATGTCAATATATGGGGTTATCCCACCGGGTTTACCGCTTGATAAGCTGCCTGAAAGGGACCAGTAAGTAGAGGGGCAACATATTGGCCCCAGCGCTCCTGTGGCCAGTTAGTCTAACTCGCCACCCTCTCAAAGTTTATAAAAAACGCATCTGGGTCCTCTCCCTATTGATACTTTTGTAATACAGTGCTAGGGGCAGCAGGGTGGACTCTGGTGGTAGCGATTGTCTCCGTGAGTTTTCCTAGTGCAGTTTTGTGTACAAGCTGATTGTTTGCTATAATCGTAGCCTGGCTTTTTAATGCAGTCTGTAGAGCCTCCTGATCTTCTCTTGCCTCTTTTATCTGTTCTTCCCATATTAGTTGTTGGTGCCTCTGGCCCTCCGCCAATTGAGCTATCATGTCCGCTAAACTTGGTTTGTCCTCCACATTACTTTCCTGTCTTGGATGATTATTGTATCCCACTTCTGACACCACTGTGACAGGTAAGTAATAAGTCAGGATTCTAGCTAAGGGTCTTTTGGTATTTGTCTTTATTTCTTTCTCTATATCGTTTATCGTTCTTTCCTTATCCCTGTAGGTCAGAACATTTTCCAGTCTTTATATATGTCCTTAGGGTATTCCTTTTCTTCTAGTAAGTCCCTCATGTACCTTCCTTTGGTTCTTCTTCCCGGGACTGTTGTTCCAAGGTTCCGAAATGTCATCCAGACCAAGAGAGGGAGAGAGAAAAGAAAATACGAGGTGTTTAATAGGTAAGTACAGGGCTATTTTCTACTTTTTTTATACTTGTTGTTCCCCAAAGGATTTCTTTTATCCTTTTTTGTGCCTTTGGGTGAGTTGTGCACTCGTTAATTCCTTTATTTTCTTGATATTCTCTAAGTTAGTAATATATGGTGAATTGTTTATTATTCTTTCTTTTCTTTTTTTTCTTTTCACACATGTGTATCACCTTTTTTCCGTCACATTGTGCCCTTGTGCCCTTGTGCCCTTATCCTTTTCTTTAGTTAATTAGTGCCCAGTGGGTTCCCCACCTCATCCCGGTCTCCTTCTCCCTCCCTTCCGATAATTATACCTCCTTCCCCTGCCTATCCTTGTACCTGGATAAGCCACGCTCCTCCAGGAACGTAGCTGGCTTCCTCATACGCAACTCTCTCTCTCGGCCTCCTCTCGACAAACGCACTCTGCTCTGTGTGGCATCCTCCTTCCGTTGCTTCCTTGTTCTGCTCACCTTTCGTCCTCTCCTGCCCGACTGCACCACACTGTGTCTCGTCCCGTTCCTCCAGGACGTGCGTCCTCCTCCTCGCTCTCCCTTCACTGGCTTTGCTCCTTCCGGGTCTGGGTGTGTCATCTCCCAGTCAGTAGACCTTGCTCCCGTCGGGCCGTGCTGGATGTAAACAAGGTCCACCATTAAGTGGAGTGCCCCATGGGTACTTTACGTCTGCCCCTGTTACCTGTCCCCTGTCACAATCCCAGAGGAGGCTGGCGTGAGAGATATGTCATCCCTGTCTTCCTTAATTTCTTGGAATGTGGCAGGGTATGACACCAAGCTACAGGATACCCTATGGGTAGGATATATCTCTAGTTCTGACTTCATCCTGCTCTAAGAGACATGGTCAGAGGAACAAGCTGAATGAGATGGGTTTCCAAGGTTTGCTGTTCCTGCTGTTTGGGTGCCTGGCCATTGCTCTGGGGGGGAGGGGGGTTAGTGACCCTGGTTCATATTTCTAAGATTTCTAGAGCGTACCACATTAGATGTCATCATCAGCGAATTCTAATTACTTGGGTGGTTTTTCCAAACAAATAAAATGTTCTACTTGTTAATTTTTTACAATGCCGTGTGGGAGTCACCTTCTCCCCCCAACTTTCACATCATGGAAGGAGAAGGTCTTGGACATTCTGCATCCTGAGGGCCTGGCAAGAATAACTGGGGGAGTGGAGTCTGGTAAGTCACAATGCAAAAACTGTCACCAAACTGCACTGTTCTGCATGCTCACTGACCACCTTTTGCCACCTTAACAGCCAACCCACTCACCACTCCTGTGTCCAGCAGTTTAAATACCCCTCTCTGGCATCCCACATGTTGTCAACACCAGAGCAGTACGTGCTCTATTGGCGACAAAAATGCAAAAACCCAGCACTCTCAAAACAAAGTAATTTATGCATTGTGCTGATATGTTGTGGTTTAACCTTTTGCATTGCAGAGTTCAATCCTGAAAACTTATTTTTAATATGCTTACAAATACTGTTCCTTTGCAATGTATTGCTGCAGGTTTTCAGAGTGTGTTAGGGTGTGGCCCCTTTCCAGGGCCTTCCAGAGACTTTCCATGCAACATGCCTGGGCGTGGTTCTGGGCTGGGCCAAGACTCTATAAAAGAGAGCCAGCCCAACTCCCAGTGCTCACTATTCAGAGGTCCCGGTGCAGAGCAGCAGCTTCTTCCTGAGCTCCTGTTCTGACGGCCTATTTGGATTTTCCAGTCTTCTACCCTTCATCCTTCATTGGTGATCATTGTTCCAGGCGGTAAGATGGTGGTTGGACTGTCCTGACACCGTTATTGAGAATTTTCATATTCTTGGTTTAATTCTTAAAATGAGTAACAGATTACTTGCGCGCTACCATTTCTCGACATTTATATGGTAGTTTACAAATAGGCAAGACGCGCAATTGGTTTCATAAAGGTTTGACTTTGTTATTCATTGCGTGCTACCATTTCTTGACATTGGCATGGTGGCTTAAGAATCGGCAAGACGCGCAATTCGTTTTATGGTGTTTAAACATTGTTGTCCATTGCGCGCTACTATTTCTTGACATTTACATGATGTTTTACGAATTGACAAGACGCGCAACTCGTTTCATGAGGATTTAACTTTGTTGTTCATTGCGCGCTACCATTTCCTGACATTTACATGGTGGCTTAAGAACTGGCAAAAGAAGCGCGATTCGTTTCATTGTGCTTTGATCTTGTTATTTATTGTGAGCTGTTATTTCTTGACATTTACATCGTGTTTTACGAATCGGCAAGACGTGCGTTTTCTTAATGATGATTTGACCTTGATATTCATTGCGTGTTACCATTTCTTGGTATTTTGCATGGTGACACTCGAATTGGCAAGACGCACGATTCTCTCCTCAAGTTTATTTCATGTTGTTTATTGTATGCCACTATTCTAAGATATTTATTAGGTAATATTCGAGTTGACAAGTTATGTGATTTATTTCCTGAATCCATAGCGTGTTATTCATGGTGCACAATCCTTTTATGGTGTTTACTATATATATATACTGTATATCTGCAATATGCACAATTTGTGTTGAAACATTTTAAGAGTACACAGAAGGCCAGAGTTTCTAGATGCAATATTGTATGGTCCTAGTATACATTCTCAAAACAGGATTTATATGACTGGTTTAAAATTAAGTCAGAATGTTGTTCTGATTCTCATGTAAAGGAAAGTACTTGAATAAGAAAGTTTTCATTTAATTCATCTTGATTCCCCTACAGGTATCCGGCCATCTTGAAACGTAATCATTTTAAACTTAACTCTTAGATTGTTCATGTTTTCAGAGTGACTAGGCTTAGAATCATAGTCTAGTATTGATTTCAGGAGATATAATTTTCATATTGTGTGTTCTAACCTTTTTCTTACTCCAGGTCTCCTTCCCAGCTGTTCCCTTCCTAATCCCCTCTTCCCCTCTTGAACTCTCGCAATCTCTGTGATTTATCTATCAGAGTCTTGGAGCTGTTCAGTGGTGGACATGTTGGGAACGTGCACAGACCCCGAGGATCTGGTGACTCTGACAGAATAGTGAGCCCACTAATTATTATCCTCCTGGCTTGTGTATGTTCTCAGCATGGGCACGCTAGACGAGTTAGTCAAGGCTATCACCCAGCTTCAAGCAGAGGTGGTATCATCCAAAGAATTGACAACTAGCTTAGCAGAGAGAGTGAGTCAGTTGCAAGATAAGGTAGAGAAGAAGGAACAAAGTCCCAAAGGAATGTCTTGGCCAGGTACTTCTTCTCAGGCTTCTGGAAGTAATCCGATTTCCCTAAATGATCCTTCTGCAATTCCTTTAGCTCCCCCAGAACGTTTCTCAGGTGACCCTTTGAAAGCGCAATCTTTCCTGGTTCAAGTGGAACTACACTTCACCTGCAGACCAAATACTTTCCCCGATGCCCAGTCCAAAGTAGCTTTCTTGTTCTCACATCTGTCTGGGGATGCAGCTACTTGGGCAATTCCTCTTGTGCGTAAAAGTAGTCCCTTGTTGTACAACTGGAGAAATTTTGTTCGTGAATTTGAGAGAGTTTTTGATCGTAGAACTGTAACACAGTCAGCAGATCGTGAATTATTAGATTTACGCCAAGGGAATCAAGACCTAGTGTCGTATTTAGCCAACTTTAACCAGCTGGTTGCCGAGACATCCTGGCCTGAAGAAAAACAAGCGGTCTTGTTTTACAAGGGACTCAAAGAGGAACTAAAAGATATCTTAGCGCAAATCGATCCACAACCTACAGACTGTCAAGAATTAATAAATCTTGTCTTGCGACTTGATCATCGTTTAGCAGAACGTAAATCAACGCGCAAAAAGATTGAAAAATATTCATGGTGCGTTCATGATAACAGGGACTCAAGAAGTCAGAAAGAAAGAACGCTGGAACCGATGGAAATTGGAACCATCAGAAGACCTTTGACCAAAGATTAAAAGGACCTATGCAGAAAAAATGGACAATGTCTTTATTGTGGGCGAAAAGGTCATTTTGCCAAAGATTGTCCAATCAAACCAAAGAACAAGCAAGGTCCAGTTCAGAAGGTCGCAGCCAATGCACCAGTCGAGTTGGAAAACGAAAACACCCAAAATGCAGAGAAGGGTTGCTCTTGGGTGTCACTGCGGACCCTTCACAATCTAGACATCTTAAACTGAAATAAGAGTTCAGGTCAAGAAAAAGATCTATTTAAAAAAAGCTCTAGTCGATTCTGGGGCTACTGGAAACTTTGTTGATGTCCAATTGGTTTGTGCATGGGGATCCCATGTATTGAAAAGAAGACCCCAGAAATCATCCAGGCAGTCAATGGGAAACTCTTGACTGGAGGTCCTGTAACTCTTCAGACTATCCCCTTGTCGATGATTTGTGAAGATAAGACTCAAAGAAAGAAACATAAAGAGAAAATCATCCTTGACGTGATCCATGCTCCCCAATATGGGATTTTCCTCGGCTTGCCATGGTTAACTCATCACAATCCGGAGATCAATGGGGCAGAACGAAAAATCGTGTTCTCATCTGCGCTATGTAACGAACAATGTCTCCAAAAGATTCAAGTACCAAAAGTTTGCAACTCTTACATAGCTACTGTCACGGAGAAAGAAATTCAGCTGCCCAAACAGTATTTATCTTACAAAGATGTATTTGATGAGAAAGGAGCAGAGACTCTACCTCCTCATAGATCTTATGACTGTCAAATTGATCTAGCCCCAGGTGCGATACTTCCCAACTGTCGTGTATATACCCTGTCAGAACATGAAAATCAACATTTACGAAAATACCTAGATCAATTTTTGGAGAATGGCTTCATTCGCCCCTCTAAGTCTCCTGCAGCTTCGCCTTTGTTTTTTGTTTCAAAAGCTAGTGGAGAACTTCGAACTTGCATAGACTATAGGGGTTTGAACAAAGTCACCATCAAGAATAAATATCCTTTGCCCCTAATTCCGGTCTTATTGGAAAAAGTAAAGAAAGCAAAAATCTACACGAAGCTTGACCTTCGAGGTGCTTATCATTTGGTCAGAATGAGAGATGGTGAAGAATGGAAAACAGCGTTCAAGACAAGATATTGGCCTTTTTTAATACACCGTCATGCCTTTTGGTCTGTGTAATGCTCCAGCAGCATTTCAATTTTTCTTGAATGACGTTCTTAGAGAGTACCTCGACATATTTGCCATAGTCTACATCAATGGCATTTTGATCTACTCAGACAATGAAAACGAACATGTCCAACATGTCAAGAAAATTCTTGCAGCCCTTCAAAAACACCATTTATATTGCAAACTAACCAAGTGTGAGCTTCATGTTACCACAGTTGAGTTTTTAGGGATTATTCTTACCCTTCAAGGTATGGTGATGGCAGAAAAGAAAGTAAAAGCCGTATCTGATTGGCCCACCCCAAAAACTGTTCGTGATGTACTATGTTTCCTGGGGTTTGCAAATTTTTACCGGAGGTTCATAAATCATTTCTCCCAGACAGTGGCTCCAATCACTAAGCTTTTAAGAAAGAAAGAAAAGTTTGTATGGTCCCCAGAAGCTGATCAAGCCTTCTCGACTTTGAAGGAAGCTTTCTCCACTGCCCCAGTCTTGACTCATCCTGATGCGAATCAACCTTTCATAGTGGAAGCTGATGCTTCAGATGTAGCAATAGGAGCTGTCTTATCACAACGAAATAAAGACACTGGTCAACTTCATCCTGGAGCTTATATGTCTCGGAAGTTGAACGAAGCCGAACAGAACTATGTCATTGCAGAAAAAGAGCTTCTGGCGATTCGTGTCGCCTTTAAAGAATGGAGACATAATTTGTTGGGTGCTAAATACACTGTCACAGTATATACTGATCATCGTAATCTTCAATTCATGAGTTCCGCCAGACTTTTGACCCCTCGGCAATTACGCTGGATGTTTTTTTTTGCCGAATTTGATTTTGTAGTAACCTTTCGGCCTGGTAAAGATAATCACAAAGCTGACGCCTTGTCCCGTCAAGAGTCTACCACGTTGCCTGCATTTCAAGCCTCCAGAGCTATCATTGCTCCTGACAAGGTTCAATGTATCATAAAAACTGAAGATTTCTTTGAAGAAATTCGCAACTCTTTCACTGTTGAAATATGGCAAACATGGGCCCAAGCAGATCCCAAAAGGTCAACCAAGCAAGGTTTACCCTTTTATGACGCTTGTTTGTTCGTACCCACTACCACACTTCGCAAGATAGTGTTTCATTGGTTACATCTTATACCTATGGCAGGTCACCCAGGTACTCCTAAAACTCTTGAACTGATCCAACGCTATTTTTGGTGGCCTACCCTAACAAAAGATGTAAAAGCAATGGTAAACAACTGTGAAGTTTGTGCTCGCATTATAACAAGTCATTCAAAACCAAAAGGGTTGTTACATCCACTTCCAACCCCAAGTTGTCCCTGGGAGCACATTTCCTTAGACTTTATTACCGGTCTGCCAGTGGTTCAACAGCATTCAGTAATTCTGGTGGTAGTAGATTGTCTTATGAAATATGGACATTTCATAGCCTGTAAAAAATTGCCCACTTCTAGTGAATTGGCAACTATTTTACTGAACAGAGTGGTTCATTATCATGGACTGCCAAAGGTTATCCTCTCCAATCGGGGTCACAATTTTCCTCCAATGTCTGGAAGACATGGTGTAAAACACTCCAAGTGACATTTACGCTATCTACTAGTCACCATCCTCAAACAGATGGTCAAAAGGAGAGACTAAGGGGGTCATTACAACATTGGCGGTATAAGGCGCTTACCGCCGTGCAGAAGACCGCCAATACACCGCCGCGGCCGCGGTAGACCGCCACAGCTATTATGACACACATCTCGGAATCCGCCGAAATTCAGACACCCACACAACACCGCCACACCAAAGGTCAGCGATAAACATGTGGAAACAAATCCTCCACTTCCACGCCAACAGAAACACGCCCATGCTATTACGACTCACTAATCCACGCGGCAGTCTTCCAACCGCGGTATTCCATTGGCAGTACACACCGCCGCACTCAAAATACACACACTTCTACAAAACACCGCCACATTGGACATTTCAAAATACACACACCTGATACACATACACACACACTCCCACACACCCAATACGATATAAAACACACACCCACATCACCCACAAACCCCTACGACCACAATTTCTGAGAGAAGGCCAGAGAGACACAGCACAGAATAGAGAACCCCATCACACAGAGGCACACTACACCATCACCCACACAACACCCACGCACAAAACACCACATACCACAACACTCACCACACTCATCAACACATACACCACCCCACACATCACACACACCACCCCATGACACGCCAAAGACACCCCCGCTTCTCCGAGGAGGAGCTCAGGGTCATGGTCGAAGAAATCCTACGGGTAGAGCCACAGCTCTTTGGCTCACAGGTACAGCACACATCCATAGCCAGGAAGATGGAGCTATGGCAAAGAATAGTCGACAGGGTCAACGCTGTGGGACAGCATCCAAGAAATAGGGAAGACATCAGGAAGAGGTGGAACGACCTACGGGGGAAGGTGCGTTCCACGGTATCCAGGCACCCCATCGCGGTACAGCGGACTGGCGGCGGACCCCCACCTCCTCCCCCACAACTAACAACATGGGAGGAGCAAGTCTTGTCCATCTTGCATCCTGAGGGCCTCGCAGGAGTCGTTGGAGGAACGGACACTGGTAAGTCAAATTTCAACTATCATATCCCCCACCCTACCTGCATGCTATCACACCCCCCCACCCTCACACCCTCCCCTATCACTCCAAATCCTCACCTATCTACCCATGACACCAACCACCCATCCCAACCCCAAAACCTGCATGACCTAACTAAGCATGGATACCCATCACTAAAGCATGCCCACTGCACAGACCCACAACACCCCCCAACTATCACCACACAAGCCCCCACACAGGAATGCCTGCACTGGGGTACACGCATACCCAAACATTGCACATCATGAAACACACACATGCAATAATCATGTACTCATACCCCCGCAGGAACCCAAAGGAACGTCACCACACCAGAGGGTCTAGACAACACCACTCCACCCCCAGAGGAGGCCCACAGTGACAACAGCAGCTCTGCCCCACTGGATCTTGATGGCCAGCCCGGACCATCGTGGGCCTCAGGACAGTCGGTTCCCCTTGCCCAGCCACAGCCCAACTCCGAACTGTCACAATCTGGGAACACCAGCACAGCACCCACCCAGCGGGCCCAAACCTCCTTACCCAGGACAGGTCAATCAGCGGTGTGTCCACCACTACAGGGCACCCAGGGTAACCCACCACCCCAACAACAACAGGGACCTGGGGGCAGTGGTAGTGGGCACACGGTCCAGGGGACGGAGGCACAGGAACACAGGGGAACTGGGCGGGCTGCTGTGCGACAGAGGGAGGACAGGCCAAGGGAACCTACTCTCAACGAGGCCCTCTCCTCCATCATGGGAGCATACCATCACTCCCAGGAGACGATGGCAACGGTACTGGAAAAGTTGCAGGAGACTCTGCGTCTGCAGGAGGAGCAGTATTTGGGGTTCAGGGAGGAGCTCAGGACCATCGGCTCCGCCCTGGGCACCATTGTAGGGGTGCTGACGGACATTCAAAAGACCTTGAGGGACACCGTGGCACTCCAAGGGGCCCCTGACACTAGCCACGACGATGAAATGCCCACCACCTCCGCCGGCGCTAGTGGACAGGAGGCACCGCCACAGGACCAACACACCAGCACCCCACCCCCTGCAGACGGACCACCACCACGCAAGTGGGCCCTGAGATCCAGGAACAGGACAGAGCAAGATGGCAAGACCCCCGCCAGGAAATAAGACCACCCTGTTTGCCCCCCCACTGTCCCACTTTGTTACCCTATCCAAGTCGGAACTGCCCCAGCTCCACTTCCAATGGCCAGATGTGCAATGTACCTGTGAGACTAATAGACTGGACTCTGCCATGGACATTCCTCCACCATCACCCATCCCCATTTCACAACCTCCCTTCATTGTTATGCACTTAAATAAACACCCTTGAAACACTAATAAAACTGGAGTCAGTCAATGATTGTGAATTTTGTATTGTCAATTACAGTGTTAAAAAAGGTTACCCATTGGAAGGCCAACATACCAATGTCACACATCACAAGCCTTTCAAGGGTGCAAGCTGTTGACACGTAGGTTACCACATTAGTGAAACTGAAATGGAAGGGGACAACTCAGTTAACAAATAGGGAGTGAAATGTAGGTACAGGATAGAGGTAGACGTGTGAAAGTTAATAACATGTGAAACATGAAAATGTACTCACCTGTGTCTCACTGAAAATATTGCTGTATGACTGACTCCCTGTTGTCGTTTTCATCTTCATCAGCTTCCTCCTCATCACTGTCCACAGGCTCCCCCGCTGCAACAACACTGTCATCTGGATCATCCTCCTGCAGAAAAGGCACCTGGCGTCGCAATGCCAAGTTATGGAGCATGCGATGATGATGTCGCACACCTTCTTCGGTGAGTAGAATAGGGATCCACCAGTCATATGGAGGCACCTGAACCTGGCCTTCAGGAGGCCGAAGGTCCGCTCGATCACCCTCCTAGTCCGCCCATGGGCCTCATTGTACCGTTCCTCTGCCCTGTTCCTGGGATTCCTCACTGGGGTCAATAGCCATGACAGGTTGGGGTAACCAGAGTCCCCCAATAGCCATACACGGTGCCTCTGGAGTTGACCCATCATATCAGGGATGCTGCTATTCCGCAGGATGTAGGTGTCATGTACTTAGCCAGGGAACATAGCATTTACCTGCGAGATGTACTGGTCTGTCAAACAGACCATCTGGACATTCATGGAATGATAACTCTTCCTGTTCCTGTACACCTGTTCATTCCTGGGGGGGGACCAGTGCTACATGGGTCCCATCAATGGCACCTATGACGTTGGGGATATGTCCAAGGACATGAAATCACCTTTCACTGTAGGCAAATCCTCCACCTCAGGGAAAATGATGTATCTCCTTACGTGTTTCAGCAGTGCAGACAACACTCTGGACAAGACGTTGGAAAACATAGGCTGGGACACCCCTGATGCCATGGCCACTGTTGTCTGAAAAGACCCACTTGAAAGGAAATGCAGCACTGACAGCACCTGCACGTCAGGAGGGATTCCAGTCGGATGGCGGATTGGTGACATCAGGTCTGGCTCCAACTGGGTACATAGTTCCTGGATTGTGGCACGGTCAAACCGGTAGGTCACGATGACATGTCGCTCTTCCATTGTCAACAGGTCCACCAGCAGTCGGTACACCAGCGGATTCTGCCATCTTCCAATATGTCCCAACTGACGTTGCCTAAGAAGGAGAACAGAGAAGAAACTGTCAGCATTCCTCCAGGTATGTACCCACAGTCACACACAAG
The DNA here is from genome assembly GCF_031143425.1 of Pleurodeles waltl. Classification (NCBI taxonomy): domain Eukaryota; kingdom Metazoa; phylum Chordata; class Amphibia; order Caudata; family Salamandridae; genus Pleurodeles; species Pleurodeles waltl. The sequence goes on along the minus strand of NC_090442.1, from coordinate 855,475,532 downwards.
ACTACAACAGACAATTAACCCATCCTGGAAAGGTTTTGAGTGTAGGCCTCGGTATGTGTGACGCAGTAGTAATTGAAGCCATGTGGGCCCCTGAAATGGCGGCTGCCTGACCTCTAAACTGGGACACTGGAATTGTGGGGTAACTGCGCTGGCGTTGGACCCCGTCGCGGTAGGCGGTCGTAGAGCGCGGCGCAATGCTGCATTGGTTAACATTGGACCCTATGGGTCCCAGGAGCCAATGAACAGGTGCGCTGGCGGTGATGATGCGCCCCGCCGCGGACGTCACCGCCGCGGACATCACCACCATTTTCTATCTCTTCAATCACTAGATACCTGACCTTCGACAGGAGAGGACCTACACTGCTAGTGCTGCTGTGACCTCAGTCTGGAAGCGACGATGGCTGCTGTGTCTGGGGAAAGGGCCCCTGCCTTCACTGCACAGGAGTTGGAGAAACTTGTGGATGGGGTCCTCCCCCAGTACACGCTACTCTACGGTCCTCCAGACCAACACGTTGTAGGGGCTAGGCTTGGGTGGAGAGGGCTGGGTGGATGAGGGAAGGGGGCAGAGTACATAGAACAGTTATGCATGGGGATGAATGGGCCACAGGGATAGAGTTGGGAGGGGGCCAATCACAACAACGGTGCAGTAGGTAATGACTGTCCTCTTTCCTTGTGCATGTCATGTAGGTCAGTGCCCACCAGAAGAGGGACATTTGGCGTGCCATCGCCAAGGAAGTGAGGACCCTGGGGGCCCACCAGAGGCGGGGCACCCACTGCCGTAAGAGATGGGAGGACATTCGCCGCTGCAGCAAGAAGACGGCGGATGCTCAGTTGGGGATGGCCTCCCAACGTGGGAGGGGTGCCCGTCGCACCATGACCCCCCTGATGTTCCGGATCCTGGTGGTGGCCTACCCGGAGTTGGATGGGCGCTTAAGGACATCACAACAGACACAAGGGGGTGAGTACTACCTCAGCATATGGACTTTGCGTGCAGTGGAGGTGTCTGGGTGGGGGTGGTGGGTTGTGGGTGTCCCTGGGCCAGGGCGAGTTAGGTAGGCAAGGCCCCTCCGTTATGTAGGCCATGTGGCACTCTACCCCAGCTCAAAACAGAGGGAAGTTGATGTATAGTTGCCCCTTTGCCATCCATGTGGGCAGATTACTACCATTGCCATGTAGGCCATATCCCAGAAATAGCATGTGCAGAGGTCAGGAGCACGACGTAATGCATGGGGCTGCTGCGTCTGTCTTGTCCGCCAACGGTCGCGGTATGCCATACACTAAAACTCTCTTTCTTCTGTCTCCCCCCTTTTCCTGCTCTCCCTGTCCTTTTGTACATCAGCATCAACAGGCGGAGGTACAGTGGCAGCGGAGCACGAGGGAGCTGCATCCCACATGGCCATGGAGGGCCACACCACAGACTCTGAATTCACCAGTGGGACGGAGGGCGAGGGGAGCTTCACGTCGGCCACCAGATCACCTACCAGCGACACGGACTCGTCCACCGATGGGAGCTCCCCTGTGGTGGCGGCAGCATCTGTGCGCCCCACTTCTACAGGTACAGCCGCCACCTCCCCTACCAGCACCGCCCTCCCAGCAGCCCCTCAGCGTGTGTCCCGTGCCCGCTCACCCAGGAAGGTGGGCATCACTTTCGCCCCAGGCACCTCAGGCCCTGCCCCAGTCACCCCTGCTGCCCTCAGTGAGGAGGCCATTGTCCTCCTCAGGTCACTCACTGTTGGGCAGTCTACCATTGTGAATGCCATCCAGGGTGTAGAACGAGAGTTGAAACACGGTAATGCATTCCTGGAAGGCATTCATTCTGGTCAGGCTGTCCTTCAGCGAACCCTGCAATCTCTGGCTTCAGCACTGATGGCAGCCATTGTCCCTGTGTCCAGCCTCCCCCCTCCAACTTCCTCCACCCAGACCCAATCCCCTGTACCCCAGCCCATCCCAAGCACACCTAAAGACCAGCAGGCACACAAGTCAACACCCAAAAGTAGCTCAAGCAAACATAGGCACCACACACACCACAGGCACTCACACAAGCATCACACCCATACAGACACAGCAACATCCACTGTCTCCATTGTGTCCCCCTCCTCCTCTTCTCCCTCCTCCCTCCCAGTGTAGTCTACACACACACACCTGCATGCACCACATCTACAGGCACTAGGACTCGCACCAGACCACCCAGCACCACAAGCCGCTCACCTGCACTCACCACCTCCACTGCCATTTACACGTCCCCTGTGTCCTCTCCCAGTGTGTCTGTGACGCCTCCTCCCAAAGTACACAAACGCCGGCAATCACTCACCCAACATCCATCCACCTCACAACAGCCTCCAGTACCTGCACCTGCACCCAAAACACCTAAAGTGACACCTCCTACAATCACCTCCTCTACCTCCACTCCCAGACCCCCTCCAACTACCCATCCCAGTGTCCGTCAGAAACTGTCCCTCTGTCAAATTGACCTGTTTGCCCCCACCCCCCCCTCCAGTTCATCAGTCCCGTCGTAGCGCCTCAGCCAAAAAGCCTCCAGTACCAGTGGTGCGTGTTCCAGGTTTTTGGAGTGCGCCGTCCACCAGGGCAGGCAGTAGGACCCGGAGCCAAGGCACTGTCAGCCCACCCCCTGTAAAGGCACCGAAATTGGAGAGTGGACGTGGGGACCGTGTCAAGACTCATGGTGGGACAACAAGTGAAATGGGATCGAAGGCGATTGGTGAGTCAGCTGTAACTCCAAAGAAGGTGGGGAAGGTTCCAAGGAAGTCTGCCCAGCCTGTTGTGAGTGTCACGGCGGAGAAGTGCGCCATCATTTCCGGCGGTCCAGACACAACCGCCAGCACCGTTGTTACTGGTCCAGAGACTACCGCCAGAGTCAATGCCCAGGAGGGCCCAAGTCTTGTTACTGGTCAGGAGACCACCGCCAGAGTCAGTGCCCAGGAGGGCCCAAGTATCGTTACTGGTCAGGAGACCACCGCCAGAGTCAGTGCCCAGGAGGGCCCAAGTATCGTTACTGGTCAGGAGACCACCGCCAGAGACAGTGCCCAGGAGGGACCAGGACCGCACAGCCCCGCTGGGCGATGATGGAACGTCAAGCCACACCCCAATGTCCAGTGTGGAGTTCGTCATGCCACACCCCAATGTCCAGTGTGGAGTTCGTCATGCCACACCCCAATGTCCAGTGTGGAGTTCGTCATGCTACACCCCAATGTCCAGTGTGGAGTTCGTCATTGTAGGAAAGTACCATCTTGCCTGGCATGTTACCCCCATATTTCACTGTATATATGTTGTTTTAGTTGTATGTGTCACTGGGACCCTGCCAGCCAGGGCCCCAGTGCTCATAAGTGTGCCCTGTATGTGTTACCTGTGTTATGACTAACTGTCTCACTGAGGCTCTGCTGATCAGAACCTCAGTGGTTATGCTCTCTCATTTCTTTCCAAATTGTCACTAACAGGCTAGTGACCAATTTTACCAATTTACATTGGCATACTGGAACACCCTTATAATTCCCTAGTATATGGTACTGAGGTACCCAGGGTATTGGGGTTCCAGGAGATCCCTATGGGCTGCAGCATTTCTTTTGCCACCCATAGGGAGCTCTGACAATTCTTACACAGGCCTGCCACTGCAGCCTGAGTGAAATAACGTCCACGTTATTTCACAGCCATTTTACACTGCACTTAAGTAACTTATAAGTCACCTATATGTCTAACCTTTACCTGGTAAAGGTTGGGTGCTAATTTACTTAGTGTGTGGGCACCCTGGCACTAGCCAGGGTGCCCCCACATTGTTCAGGGCCAATTCCCCGGACTTTGTGAGTGCGGGGACACCATTACACGCGTGCACTATACATAGGTCACTACCTATGTATAGCTTCACAATGGTAACTCCGAATATGGCCATGTAACATGTCTAAGATCATGGAATTGCCCCCCCAATGCCATCCTGGCATTGGTGAGACAATCCCATGATCCCACAGGTCTCACAGCAACAAAGTAGCAAAGACGACTACTGCGACCTTGTAACGCTGATCCTGCCGCCTTCTCGACTGTTTTCCTGGTGGTGCATGCTGTGGGGGTAGTCTGCCTCCTCTCTGCACTAGAAGCTCCGAAGAAATCTCCTGTGGGTCGACGGAATCTTCCCCCTGCAACCGCAGGCACCAAAGAACTGCATCACCAGTCCTCTGGGTCTCCTCTCAGCACAACGAGCGAGGTCCCTTGAACTCAGCAACTCTGTCCAAGTGACTCCCACAGTCCAGTGACTCTTCAGTCCAAGTTTGGTGGAGGTAAGTCCTTGCCTCCCCACGCTAGACTGCATTGCTGGGAACCACGTGTTTTGCAGCTACTCCGGCTCCTGTACACTCACCGAGGATTTCCTTTGTGCACAGCCAAGCCTGGGTCCCCGGCACGCTAACCTGCATTGCACGACCTCCTGAGTTGTCCTCCGGCTTCGTGGGACCCTCTTGTGCAACTTCGGGTGAGCTCTGGTTCACTCCACTTCGTAGTGCCTGTTCCGGCACTTCTGTGGGTGCTGCTTGCTTTTGAGTGGGCTCTTTGTCTTGCTGGATGCCCCCTATGTCCCCTCACGCAATTGGTGACATTCTGGTCCCTCCTGGGCCACAGCAGCATCCAAAAACCCTAACCGCAACCCTTGCAGCTAACAAGGCTTGTTTGTGGTCTTTCTGCGGGAAAACACTTCTGCACAACTCTTCACGACGTGGGACATCCATCCTCCAAAGGGGAAGTTTCTAGCCCTTGTCGTTCTTGCAGAATCCTCAGCTTCTACCATCCAGTGGCAGCTTCTTTGCACCCACAGCTGGTATTTCCTGGGCATCTGCCCACTCCCGACTCGATTGTGACTTTTGGACTTGGTCCCCTTGTTCCACAGGTACTCTCATCTGGAAATCCATCATTTTTGCATTGCTGGTGTTGGTCTTTCCTGCAGAATTCCCCTATCACGACTTCTGTGCTCTTTGGGGAACTTAGGTGCACTTTGCACCCACTTTTCAGGGTCTTGGGGTCGGCTGTTTTTCTAACCCTCACTGTTTTCTTACAGTCCCAGCGACCCTCTATGAGCTCACATAGGTTTGGGGTCCATTTGTGGTTCGCATTCCACTTCTAGAGTATATGGTTTGTGTTGCCCCTATCCCTATGTGCTCCCATTGCATTCTATTGTGACTATACATTGTTTGCACTGTTTTCTATTGCTATTACTGCACATTTTGGTATTGTGTACATATATCTTGTGTATATTTGCTATCCTCATACTGAGGGTACTCACTGAGATACTTTGGCATATTGTCATAAAAATAAAGTACCTTTATTTTTAGTATATCTGTGTATTGTGTTTTCTTATGATATTGTGCATATGACACTAGTGGTACTGTAGGAGCTTCACTCGTCTCCTAGTTCAGCCTAAGCTGCTCTGCTAAGCTACCTTTTCTATCAGCCTAAGCTGCTAGACACCCCTCTACACTAATAAGGGATACCTGGGCCTGGTGCAAGGTGTAAGTACCCCTTGGTACCCACTACAAGCCAGTCCAGCCTCCTACAGTCATGCCACACACCAATGTCAGTATCTGAACCGCCATCTCAGGCTACCGCTGAACAGTCCATAGCCAGCCATGGCAAAGCACCGCTGAACAGTCCATAGCCACCCATGGCAAAGCACCGCTGAACAGTCCATAGCCAGCCATGGCAGAGCACCGATGAACAAGGCCAAGACCGCCATGGTGAAGACCGCTGAACAAGGCCAAGACCGCCATGGCAAAGCACCGCTGAACAGTCCATAGCCAGCCATGGCAAAGCACCGCTGAACAAGGCCAAGACCGCCATGGTGAAGACCGCTGAACAAGGCCAAGACCGCCATGGTGAAGACCGCTGATCAGGGCAAACACTGTGTGGGTATGAATAGGCCGCCACCTCAGGCATCCTTCTCCCATGTGCAGCTGGGACAGTGACAGGACAGGAACTTTCACGGGGAGACTCATCCAGTCTGGCCACCAGTCCCACCCAGTACCAGTTGAGAACTGCATCTACTTGCGTCAATGTGGCTGTGCACTCCCCAGGATGGTCCAGTGGGCAACCCACCCACTGTAAAGACTTGAGAGACTGTGGCTTTGCACGCTCCAGGATGGCACAGTGGGCAAGCCACCCACTGTAGAGACTTGAGAGACTGTGGCTTTGCACTCCCCAGGATGGTCCAGTGGGCAAGCCACCCACTGTAAAGACTTGAGAGACTGTGGCTTTGCACGCCCCAGGATGGTCCAGTGGGCAAGCCACCCACTGTATAGACTTGAGAGACTGTGGCTTTGCACTCCCCAGGATGGCATAAATGGGCATGGAGCCCCGTCGTGGATCTGACTTTGCATTCATCCGGCTGAGGTGCCCCCCCTTCTCTTCCCCCTGAGGTGCCTGTAGTATTTCAATCTGATGCCCCAGCAGTGTTCTCTCGGATTTTGGTCAGGTATCTATTGTGGGCCTTCGCCCATGCATTTTTGGACTGTTGGTGCACGGACATTGTTGTGTACATATCTGCACTACTTCTTGTATTGTATATATAGATATGACAGATTTCGAGGTATGATTCAGTATATTTTTATATGACATTTATATTGGCACATTACAATATTTGAACGGATCTCGCTTTGTCTTTGCATTCTTCCGGGGGGATTGTGGGTTGTTCATGTGATATTTTTGACTGCATGTGTGTGTATGTTGTAATATGCGAGGGTGGGGGTGTTTGGTGGGTGTCCCCCTAACTTTTGCCTCCCCCTCCCCGTGTCATAGATGCAGTACTCACCGGTATGTTCTGCGCCTACGTCGCTGTTGTTCGTAGAGGAGCAGAAAGACAAGGGCAGGTAGTATTTGGAGCTCCGGCTCCATGGAGTCGTCGTTCCTCGTGGAGTGTGTTGAGGTGAGCGTTTTCCCATAGCAAAAGCTGTTTCCACCGTGTTTTTATCCACGGTGAATCCGCCCCGGAAAAGGTGGCGGATTGGTGTGTTGTAATAGTGTGGGCGGTACATTGTCTCCCGCCTGTCTGTTGGCGGTGACCGCGACGCTGTTTGTCTGTACCGCCGTGGCAGGTGAAGTGTTAAAGTGGCTGTCTTTGTTGGTGGTTACCGCCAGGGTTGTAATTCCCTTTTTTCATCTGCCGTCCTGTTTGCGGTATTTCCGCAGCTTTACCACTGTCCACCAGGGTCGTAATGACCACCTAAATCAGACTTTGAAACAATACCTACGTGCCTACGCTGAAAAGGCACTTCATTCTTGGACATCTATGCTCTGGTTAGCTGAGTTAGCTTACAATAACTAATTCCACACTTCTATTGGCGTTACACCCTTTTTTGGTTTATTTGGCTACCATCCTGACACCTTGCACATCACAATTCCTCAAGAAAGTTCTCTTACTCCAGCTGTGTCAGAAACCATTCAGCATTTACATCAAACCCAGAAACTGTATCAACAGCATTTAGAAAAAGCCAAACAAAAATATAAAAGGCATTATGACAAGAAACATTGTGAGGGACCGCACTATCAACCAGGTGACAAAGTGTGGCTTTCCACAAAACATATAGGCCCTCATTCTGACCTTGGCGGGCGGCGGAGGCCGCCCGCCAAAGTCCCGCCGTCAGGTTACCGTTCCGCGGTCGAAAGACCGCGGCGGTAATTCTGACTTTCCCGCTGGGCTGGCGGGCGGTCGCCTTCAGACCGCCAGCCAGCCCAGCGGGAAAGAGGCTTCCACGATGAAGCCGGCTCGGAATTGAGCCGGCGGAGTGGAAGCTGTGCGACGGGTGCAGTTGCACCCGTCGCGTATTTCACTGTCTGCGCAGCAGACATTGAAATACATGTAGGGGCCCTCTTACGGGGGCCCCTGCAATGCCCATGCCAGTGGCATGGGCACTGCAGGGGCCCCCAGGGGCCCCGCGACCCCCCCTACCGCCATCCGGATCTCGGCGGTCCGACCGCCGGGATCTGGATGGCGGTAGGGGGGGTCGGAATCTCCGCGGCGGTGCAGCAAGCTGCGCCGCCGCGGAGGATTCAATGGGGCCGCGGTACACTGGCGGGACCCCGCCAGTGGTGCCGGTCCGACCGCGGCTTTACCGCCGCGGTCGGAATCCCCATTGGAGCACCGCCGGCCTGTCGGCGGTGCTCCCGCGGTCCTCCGCCCTGGCGGTCAAAGACCGCCAGGGTCAGAATGACCCCCATAGACTTCAAGAAGAAGCACATGTTTAACCCTAAATTCATAGGTCCTTATACTGTCCTTCAGCAAATCAATCCGGTGACCTATAAACTACAATTGCCCAGATCCTTACGGATTCATCCAGTGTTCCACACTTCCCTCTTGAAAAAGGCAGTCCAAAAGGTCCACCCTCATCCAGCTCCTGTTCTAGTACAAGGGGAAGAAGAATACGAAGTCAAGAAAGTGTTGGATTCTAAACTGAGAGGGCTTAATCTATGGTACTTAATCTCATGGAAAGGTTATGGTCCTGAAAGTAACTCATGGGTTTCCGCATCTGATGTTCATGCTCCAGTACTTGTGAGACGCTTTCATCATCTTAATCCAAGCAAACCAGGCCCTAGAGTGCGTCTGGGAGAGGGGAGTACTGTCAACACCAGAGCAGTACGCGCTCTATTGGTGACAAAAATGCAAAAACCCAGCACTCTCAAAACAAAGTAATTTATGCATTGTGCTGATATGTTGTGGTTTAACTTTTTGTATTGCAGAGTTCAATCCTGAAAACATATTTTTAATATGCTTACAAATACTGTTCCTTCGCAATGTATTGCTGCAGGTTTTCAGAGTGTGTTAGGGTGTGGCCCCTTTCCAGGGCCTTCCAGAGACTTTCCCTGCAACATGCCTGGGCGTGTTTCTGGGCTGGGCCAAGACTCTATAAAAGAGAGCCAGCCCAACTCCCAGTGCTCACTGTTCAGAGGTCCCGGTGCAGAGCAGCAGCTTCTTCCTGAGCTCCTGTTCTGGCGGCCTATTTGGATTTTCCAGTCTTCTGCCCTTTATCCTTCATTGGTGATCATTGTTCCAGGCGGTAAGACGGTGGTTGGACTGTCCCGACACCGTTATTGAGAATTTTCATATTCTTGGTTTAATTCTTAAATGAGTAACAGATTACTTGCGCACTACCATTTCTTGACATTTATATGGTAGTTTACAAATAGGCAAGACGCGCGATTGGTTTCATTAAGGTTTGACTTTGTTATTCATTGCGTGCTACCATTTCTTGACATTGGCATGGTGGCTTAAGAATCGGAAAGACACGCAATTCGTTTTATGGTGTTTAAACATTGTTGTCCATTGCGCGCTACTATTTCTTGACATTTACATGATGTTTTACGAATTGACAAGACGCGCAACTCGTTTCATGAGGATTTAACTTTGTTGTTCATTGCGCGCTACCATTTCTTGACATTTACATGGTGGCTTAAGAATCGGCAAAAGAAGCGCGATTCGTTTCATTGTACTTTGATCTTGTTATTTATTGTGAGCTGTTATTTCTTGACATTTACATCGTGTTTTACGAATCGGCAAGACACGCGATTCGATTAATGATGATTTGACCTTGATATTCATTGCGTGTTACCCTTTCTTGGTATTTTACATGGTGACACTCAAATCGGCAAGACACACGATTCTCTCCTCAAGTTTATATCATGTTGTTTATTGTATGCCACTATTCTAAGATATTTATTAGGTAATATTCGAGTTGACAAGTTATGTGATTTGTTTCGTGAATCCATATTGTGTTATTCATGGTGCACAATCCTTTTATGGTGTTTACTACATATATATATATATAAATGGTAACTCCCATGCTTTTTTCCAGCTCTGTCACCATTGTGCATTGTCCAGCTGTTAGTTGAATCAATTATGCCAAACACCTTACTAAGAGAGAAATGCACAATTTAATGACTTTACTCAGACAAGAAATGAGAGTATCAGCCTTCATCTAAACACCAGCGTACTCAAAGAGCTTGGAGCATCATGTATTCAATAGTAAATCTCAGTGTCTCACATTGCTCAAACCCAGATTTGGAAGCAGCTGAGCTGTCATATCAGGGGATGATGTAAAGGCAGTGTGTGCATGTCACATAGCATGTCTAGTTGTCAAAGTTCAACATCACTTGTTGCATCACTTACAACAACTGTGTGTTCCACTTCTCATACAGGTAACCTTGCCATTCTCAACATGGAGAGGACACCAGAAACTGACACTACCCCTCGGGATGAAGGCCCCAGTGAGGAAAACACCCCTATATGTCTGGGCATTGAGGACAAAGCTGGCCCATCAGGTTACAACTGTTAGACTCACCCTTACCACATTGACTGCTCCCAGCCCTGTTGCATCCACATCACAGGCAACCATTCGCCCCAAACCTGTGTCCCAAGGACAATGTCTTCTATTGTGTGCCCCCCAGTACAGGTACCTGAGTCTCCTGTTGTCACCCCTGACAATGATGGTCCTGCCACCAGTGGGAGTGGGCACACAGTGCCAGGGGCACAGGTACGTGGGGGTCGGGTGCCCGGGAGAGATGGTGTGGGCCAGAGGATGGGGGCTCCAAGGGACATAACTGATCAGGACACTATCTCCCAAGTCTTGGGAGCCTACTAACATTCCAAAGGCCTGATGGGCCAGGTGCTGACCATGATGGGGGAGATCAGACAGTTGCAGAGAGACAACTACCAGGAAGCTATGCAGCAGTGGCAGACCCAAAATGCCATCCTGGCTTCCTTTGCTGGTGTGCTGAGAGACATGAATACCACCCTGAGTAGATTTTGTACCCACCATCAGGCCTCTTCCACTAGCAATGTAACATCATGCCCTTCTACATCTGTGGCTGATAATGGAATGGAGGCCCTGCCAGGGGAAGGAAATGTCTCAGACACCCCACCCTCTGTAGCAGAAGAACCCCTTCAAACATGAATATCCACCCAGACATCCAGGAGGAGTAGATGCCAGAACCATAAACCCAGTGCCAGGAAGGTAACCTCTTCTGATTGGTTCCCCTTGTGTGGCACATATACACCCTGTTGCTTGTTCTGAAACCTATCTCCATTTTCCTTTGGTACATGGACACTGGACTTGAGTTTCCAAATGGAGTAGCAGCTACCATGATGATATCATCAACCATGACTGAACACTTCACTGTTTACTTTGAGCCATTTTTTATTCTTATCTCTCATTTTGCTGTGCACTCCCCAATAAATAGCACTTAACCACAGATTATGTCTTTGTGTGATTTATCAACCATATACAACTGTCATATATGACAACTCTTGTACCAAAATGTTCCTCTCCAATGTAAAACCTTTGTCATGGTCATTACAAATACACTGTATAACCAGGATACATAGTGCATTGGAAATGTGACATATACATGACAAAAATCACTTGTATTGTACATTCCCACATATTTATTTGGAGAATGCAAATTACCACATAGAGAAGTATTGCTGCTAACTTCAGTGTTTCAGCATAGGTGCCACACACTACAAACACACAGACTTCTGAAGTTATTGACATGTCATTCTTTCACTATTGCAGGAGACAAACAGATTGCTTCAATGTATCATCAGCTAAAGCTTTATCACATACCCATACCATAGCTCCCACAGGATCATACCACATGAAAAAACGAAGGTCAGTACTCATGTCCCTAGTCATGGAACTTTCCACTTACCATGGTCAGGTATCTGTAAGCTTACCACTCACCTATATCAGTCTTCAGCACATGCAAATTGGTCTGCAAAGTGGAAACACACTAACAGCTATGTACAAGTTAGTTTACATACAACACAAACCATTATTGTAATTGTAATTGTAATAGTATTTATATAGCGCTTACTACCCCTGACAAGGCGTCAAAGTGCTTTTTGGCAAGTAGCACGCTACTCCGGAGCCCAAGAGGAATTAGTGGTGGATTAGTGTAGGGAAATATGAGTTCAGTATTAGTATTTTCATGAGTTCATTTGCGCAGAGGATATGTGAGTTTATTAGTTGGATTGACTAGAGTAATGGAGGAATAGAGGAGGGAGGAATCCAGAAGTGGTTTATAGTAATAGAATGAGGCTTGGGAAGAGTAAAGAGAGATGGAGGAGTCTGTGGAAAGGGTTAGGGAGATCATAGTAGCAGGAGGGGTTTTGGATGAGTCAAGGTGAGATAAATGAGGGAGAATTTATTAGGGGGGTTGTTTGGGAGATCATGGCAATAAAGTGAGGTTTGGCTGAGCTAGATGTGGAAGAGGAGAGAAGAGCTTAGGCAGGGTTATTTTGGAGGTGAAAGTAGTAGAATGGGTTTGGGATGAGTCAGAATGGTGATGGAGGATAGATTGATAGAGGCATGATATATGGTGATGGGAAGACACAGTAAAGCTTACAAGAGAGTACATTTATATTATGTATTATGATGTTAAAGGGTCTGGATACCACATTATGACATGTGTCAGATACATATGAACACACACATGGCTCCAAACAGGTCTTAAGTGTGGAAAAGGACACTACCATCCCACTGTCCTGACAGTCTGGGCATTGACCTCACACACCACAAATCTCATGCCCGGGAGCACCTTGTTTAATCCGCATCAACTTCACATATCAGTCTGCAAATCCCATCTGCCTGTGAAACTGTCTGATATTGCCACATGAGGATGAGCCAAACTGACAATATGGAATCTGTAAGTGACAAACATAAGGTATAGTGCAAATCGATAAGTGAACATTACACTGCCCAACCATATGTATAATTGTGACTTTGATTGTGCAATTTGAAAACATTAGACTATGCTGTTCTGTCCACAACTCCAAGTTACAATCTGCATGCATATCTGAGTCTTGGGCTTTGGAGCCACTTATTACCTATTTAAGGGCTATAATAAGAACCTTATCTGGCATTCCTAACCTCACCAATACCCCACAGAATCACTTTTGTTACATCACATACCTTGAGTCAGTTGAAGTACTGATTAATGAGATAAGCCCTGATGTCTCCAGTTTCATCCTCATCATGCTCCTCCTCGCTTGGCAAATCTGCATTTCCACTCATAGGATCTGCTGGCTCCCCCTCATCTGGTATGAATGGTATCTGATGTCTCAGGGCAAGGTTGTGGAGCATGCATCAGGCAAGAATCATTTGACAAACCTTGTGGGGTGATTAGAGGAGTGCTCCTCCAGACTTGTCAATGCTGTGAAATCTTGTCTTCAGGAGCCCAAAGGTCTGCTCTATGACACACCTTGTACTTCTATGGGCCTCATTGAAGCAGACTTCCCCTGGCGTAGTTGGGTACCTCACTGGTGTCAATAACCAAGGATGGTTTGGTTAGCCAGAGTCCCCTGTTAGGTACTGTTACACCAATACAAACAGTGATCTTGGATATCCACATAAATGATAGCAGAAAAAAGGTACAGACACACCTGACATATATGACTTACAAACCAGCCAGGCCCTCTCTATGTACTGTTGTGTCATCAGCAGTGGGATATTGCTGTTCCGCAGGATGAAGGAATCATGGACTGACCCAGGATATTTTGCACAAACTTATGAAATGTAGAGTTCAGCCAAACAGATCACTTGGACATTGATGGAGTGGAAGTTTTTCCTGTTCCTATATATGTGTTCATTGGCACTTGGGGGAACCAAGGCTACATGAGTGCCGTCTATGGCTCCTAGCACATGTGGAATGTGTCCCAAAGCATAAACACCAGCCTTCACATGAGCCAAATCCTCACGTTGGGGAGATCTGATGTAGCTGTCCAGGGTGTTTCAACAATGCACACAGTACAGCCTTCAAAACCAGACTGAACATGGGCTGAGACATCCCTGTATTTTGAAAGGACCCAGTGGCCAGGAAGTGTAGCACTGACATGTCTTGGACAATGGTAAGTATTGGGATTGCGAATGGCAGACATCAGATCTGGCTCCAACTGAAGACAGAGATCCATGATTGTCTGCCTATCCAGGTGGTATATTTGGATAACACTTCATTCCTCCATGGTGTGCAGGTCTGCTACTGGACGGTACACTGGAGTTTGTCTTGCTCTTCTCATGCACAGTAACTGTGTGGGACAATACCAGAATGTATGTGAATGACTCAATCTACACATCATAATTATAATGACACCAGTGTAACACATAAATCTACATTATGGGGATCATTATGAGTTTGGCTATACCAAGACCGCCATGTTAGCATCGGCAGCCGCACCACTGATGGCCCAGCGGAGAAGACTGCCAAATTATGACCATGGTGGTCTTCCCAACAGAAGGCAGCCAAATCACCGCCTGTACTGCCAGTGCGGTCAAATTGCCACGGGGGCAGTAGCCACCTTCAGGCCATGTTCCTGTCGGACATATTACAAGGCTGCACACCACCAAGGTTTCTACCACAGTCATACCACCACAAAAACCCATTTGTAGAGTTGTCAGAAACCAACTCTATAAAAAGCGAAACTCGTCCTGAACTGCATGTCCTCCCACTGCTCGCACAACAACTTCGGAACCAGCAACGATGACACCAACCGTGAGTACACACACTTATCTGACAGTGGAAGGAAAACCCAAGGTACACATGTACACACAACATACACATCCAGGATGGCAGGCAACGGTGACACACACATGTAACACTCACCCATACACACACACACACACACACACACACACACACATACACACATCCATATACGCATACGCACACCCATAATACACACACCATGACCTAAAAAACACACGTGCAATACACAAATCAGCCCGCACACACAGCACTGGCACAGTCCATCACAACAATACACAACACCACAATTCACACAAATAAATCACAACCGCAACAACACAAACGCTATGGCAAGCTAACGCATTACATAGCACAACATGACCCTACACACATACAACAACATGTTACAACACCTGACAACCAATATACACAATAACACAGCCATACAACAAGGCATACAACATACTATGCTAACACCACACACAAAGCTTCTGACATACCCATCACAACAAACATGCATGCACACATAACAACCACACAAGGGCACACAACACCACCAGTACACATGTCAACACCCACAATACACAATTTATCAAATACATGCATGTTCCAAACACAAACATACACACAACACACAGCCACCACAGCGGGATACATGGCAGGACAACACCCACACATGCAGCCCAGACACAACAACTAACACAACCAACACACACAAACCAAAGAAGGCAAGACCAAAACAGCCATGTAGAAAGAAAGGCAGGACAAGTATGTTACCATCAAATCAACAACTGGTTGGCATGTATAAATATAAGGCCATTCGCCATTCCAAAGACCAAAGTTCACAAGGCACAGATGGCACTTCTGTGTGCCCGTCCATGACTCCTGACTGCTAGATGACCTCCACAGGGTAGGGGCATCAAGGAGGCAGGAAGGCACCTCAGGGATTGGGGGGGCATAGTGGGGGGTTGGGCTTGGGTTTTGGAAGGGGGGTCTCTGGGCTTGGCCTTGGGCTTGGGGGGGGTCTTTGGGCTTGGAAGCAGTCACCATCTTGGCAGAGGGAGGGGCTTGGGTAATGGCAGGGGGCAGGGGAAGGCCTGGATATGGAAGGGTTGGGCTTGGGGAGAGGGACTGACCATTTGGAGTTGTCAATGGGTGGGAGAGGAGTAGGGAACAGGAAAAACTCTGAGAGGAACACATTTTTAGACACACCTGGGCAGTCATCACAAAAAAGTTTGGGAGTGGAGGTAGAGAGAGTGGTTGTAGGATGTGTCTTGGTGGATGTCTTGGGTGAATGTGCATGCGAAGAATGCTTGTGGGTGCTGGGTGTCTGTTGGGTGGGTGAGTGTGGGCTTTTATGTGTCTTGGGAATAGGGGGAAGGAGGTGCTGGGAGATGCCCTGCTGAATGGGTGCTGTCTGTTGGGGTGGTGTCTGCAGGTAAAGAAGATGTGCTGCATGTGGGGGTGTTGCTAGTTGTGGTGTCTGTGGATGTTTTGACTGGGATGGATGTCTGTGGGTCTGATATTGTGCTGACTGTGGGTAAGACAGGAGTTGTGGCTGGATCAGTGAATTTCGTTGTGGTGGCTGCAGGTATGTCTGGTGCAGAGTCTGTGAAGGTGGGTGAGTCTGTGTAGGTAGTGAGTGTTGGTGTGTCTGCAGGTTGGTGTTGTTTGTGTGCATGTTGGTGGCGGGTCTTGTGGTGCTTGTGTTTGTCTGCACTACCCTTGGATGTTGAGGTGGATGCATGCTTGTATGTCTGTGTGCTTTGGCTAGGTTTCGAAAGAGGGGTTTGGGATTGGGAAGAGGTAGGTGGAGGGGGAAGTAGACAAAGAGTAGCTGGCTGCCATCAATGAGGAGGCCAGAGCCTGAAAGGATCTCTGTAAGCCAGCCAGTGCACTGTGAATGCCCTCCAGGACCACCTTGCTCTGCTGGACTTGAGCTGCCAGTCCCTGGATGGCGTTCACAATGGTCGACTGACCCACAAAGGTTGACCTCAGGAGGTCACTAGCCTCCTCACTGAGGGCAGCATGGCTGACTGGGACAGGGGCAAAGGTGCCTGCGGTGAAGGAGATGCCCACACTATTCAGTGAGCTGGCACGGGCAACTGGGCAGTGAGCTACATGGAAAGCAGTGGTAGTAAGGGGAGTGGCAGACAAAGATGGCGCTGGGGTGGTCCCAGATGTGTCTGCCACCACCAGGGAGTGTCCACTGGAGGAGTATTCCGAAGATGACATGGAAGATCCGGTCTCCCCCGTGGCACTCCCCTCGCCCTCTGTGCCACTGAGTCCCACGCTGTTGCTGGTAGCAGCACCCTGGGTCCCGTGCCTGCAGCATCCCCACTCGCCTGTGCCCCTTCTCCTTCACCTGCTGATTCTGATACACACAAATAGAGAGAGAGGGAGAGAGAGAGAGAAAGGGAGAGAGAGGGTTACCATACAACTCACATAAACACATATAAACATGCACGTATGTGGGACTACACATCCTGGCTAAGCTATCTCAGTTTGTAATACACATTTCCTACATCATGTCACAATATGTCACTACTACCCACCCCTGTATGCCAACCCTCATACCTACATCTATATCCAAGTAGGTCAGCACGACTGGAGTCATCCACATGATCACCACCAAAGCCATGTTTGCATGTACCTATGCCGTCCGTGAAGTACAGATTACTCCCTGATTTCACATCGTACCTCTCCAGACCCATATCACCCATTGGAAGTACAGCTGACTGAACGAAGTACATCAGGCCTCTACAGTTAAAACAGCTGATCAGTCCATGTCCTCTGGTAAATGTCCATGACAGCGTAGACTACTCCACTCACACACCACACAGCATCTGCCTCTCATATTACATGGCAGACATAACACTCTCTACAGTAATGCCAATACAGATCTAATAACTGATTTAGCCAGTACAAGTTAGACACCCACGCAGGTGACATCTGATGTGCACAATACAAGTCCGGGGCATAGCCATGTGATTAGTCTGAACCAATCACAGAGGAAGATCTGCAAACACCGAACACATATGTCACAATTGAGTATACATCTCACTACATCTACAATGGCCCATATTGCACATATTACACATCCATACTCAATCACTGAGTGCAGTGTCAAAACTGATGAACTTCAGTAACACACATATGACAACATGATCCATATACAATACCACCACACATGCAGTGACACCAGTAGGACTTCACAACATGAGAGCACCACCCTCACACACACCATTCCAGATATGTGAATGTCTGTACCTAAGTCCATACAACACACATCTCAGACTGTAAATGCTTTAAATATCATGCACACATAAACCAATATCACCGCCTTTGCCCTGACAACACATCCCACTACTACAGAGGGCAGTCTTAGGAGAGAAAATACAAATGTGACTCACATCTTTATCACATAAGTCATGCAATTCCCAATCCTCTCCTAATCTGTCACATCAGCTAGGCCAAGGGTAGCAGAAATGGTCCACTCAGTCAGATGTGCTCCCAAGTAACCA
This sequence comes from Pleurodeles waltl, assembly GCF_031143425.1. Classification (NCBI taxonomy): domain Eukaryota; kingdom Metazoa; phylum Chordata; class Amphibia; order Caudata; family Salamandridae; genus Pleurodeles; species Pleurodeles waltl. The sequence goes on along the minus strand of NC_090442.1, from coordinate 855,457,503 downwards.
TTGTGACATGATGTAGGCAGTAACTAAGCTATGTTGCACTGTAATTGCTAGGGCATTGGCATACATGGCATATACATAACATATTGAAAATGACTAGGTCTGCCTAGGCACTTACCACCTCTACTACTATCCCATTGGCTTCAAGGTTTTATCCCCATCAGTCTAGCACTTTGAAATGCATGATGATTGCAATCAGAGCTCATCAAATATACATGTAAAAGTATCCTACTTAGGCAACCTTCACATTCCCTATAGTTAGCAGATGACCAATTTATGGCAATACAACAATCAAGCCATTAGTCCAGTACTCTACAGGCCATATCTGTGGGGGAAATGTAACGTCTGCCTCACATTCAGTGAATACCATTACCAGTACTTGATGTATATAGTCCCTATGAAAAAACGAGAGTCACACAGTTGTCTGTACATGTATGATATACAGATGGGAGTGGACTGACACCTTAGAGCCACAAATGCAGATAGAGGGAGCTGGTCAATCTCAATGGTTAGGCTGATACACAAGCTTACATCCATAGTATAGGCAGGATGGAGTCACACATGTGCCAATGTCATTTGACCATCTCCACAACCCAGACATAGAGAATTCTTGATATGGAAGATGTACGTCCACTGACAGTAAAATATCATAGATACACCTACAACTTATACTCAGCCCGGGTGGTTACTACTGTGAGAAAGTAGCCTCTTTCTTGCATGGTTACCCCCATTTGTGGCCTGTTTGTCAGTGTTTGTCAGTGTGTTTTTACTGTCTAGCTGGGATACTGCTAGCCAGGACCCCAGTGCTCACAATTTGAGACCTATTTGTCAGTGTGTTTTTACTGTCTCACTGGGATCCTGCTAGCCAGGACCCCTGTTCTCATAGTTTGTGGCCTACATGTGTTGTCAGTATGCTTGACTGTGTCACTGGAGTTCAGCTAACCAGAACTCCAGGGCTTATGCTCTCTCTGTTTACATAATTTGTCACTATAGTTTAGTGGCTCCATATACCAATTCTAATTGGCACACTGGACCCCCCTTATAAGTCCCTAGTATATGGTACCTAAGTACCCAGTTGATTGGGGTCCCAGAAGATCCTTGTGGGCTGCAGCATTTCTTTTGCCACCCATAAGGACCTCATACAAACACTCCTTCAAGACTGCCACTGCAGCCTGAGTGAAATAGTGCACACACTATTTCACAGCCATTTTCCACTGCAATAAGTAACTTATAAGTCACCTATATGTCTCACCTTCAGTTACTGAAGACTACGTGCAAAGTTACTGTGTGTGAGGGCACCCTTTCACTAGCAATGGTGCCCCCATGTTGTCCAGGGCCAATTTTCCGGACTTTGTCAGTGCGGGGATACCATTATAAGCTTTCACTACATATATTTCAATACATATATGGAGCTTCACAATGGTAACTCCGAATATGGCCATGTGAGGTGTCTAAGATTGTGAAATTCAACCCCCAATCCAAATCTGGTATTAGGGGGTCCAATTCCATGCACCCTGGCAGCTCCACCATGGAACCCCAGTACTTCTGAACCAGCTCTTTGAGGTTTCTACTGCAGCCCCAGCTGCTGCCACCTCACAGACAGGTTTCTGCCCTCCTGGGGATTAGGCAACTCAATCCCAGAAAGGCAGAACAATGCATTTCCTTTAGGAGAGGGGTGTCACACCCTTTCCTATTGGAAATAGGTGTACAGGCATGGGAGGAGTATCCTCCCAGGGCCTCTGGAAAGGCTTTGAAGGGCACATACGGATCCCCAGTCCCTGCTGTGGCATGAAACTGGACAAAGGAAAGGGGAGTGACCACTCCCCTGTCCATCACCACCCCAGGGGTGGAGCCCAGAGCTCCTTCAAAGTGTCCCTGCCGTTAGCCATCTTAGATTCCAAGGTGTGGGGACCCTCTGGGAGCATCTGAGTGGCCAGTGCCAGCTGGTGACGTCAAAGACCACTCCTGATAGGTGCATACCTGGGTAGGTAGCCAGTCCCCCTATCAGGGCTATTTAGGGTCTCTCCTCTGGGAGTTTCCTCAGATTCGGTTTGCAAGACTCCACCAGGACTCCTCTGCATCCTCTGCTTCAGCTTCTGACCGTCGCATCAACTGCAGACTGCCCCAGGAACCGATGTAACTGCAACAAAGTATCCAGGAAGGCTACTGTGACCTGCAACTTCAGTTCCAGCGAGCAACTGCAACAGTTTCCAGGTTGGGCATGCTCTAGGGACTGCCTGTCTTCACCCTGCCCCAGAAGAACCAAAAGAATCTCTGGTGGAGTGACAGAGTCACTTCCCTGTTTCAGCAGGCACCTCTCTGAAATGACGACCAGTACTCTGGGACTCCTCTCCTGTCAACGAGCATGATCCCTGGAACACAGGTAGTAGACCAAAGTGATCCTGACTGTCCAAAGGTCCAGCTGTCCACGTTTGGTGGAAGTAAGAGCTTGCCTTCTCGTGCCATACAGTATCCCTGTGCATCAAGTCTTCTGCAGCTTCTCTGGCTTCTGTGCACTTCTTCCAAAAGTTCTTCATGCACAGTGTAGCCCAGGTCCCCAGCACTCTATCCGGTAACAAACAGCTCCCTGAGTTGTTCTCCGACGGTGTGGAATCCTTCTGTGTAGTGCTGCAATGTCAACATCAGGACAGTGCGCGCTCTACGGGCGACGAAAATGCAAAAACCCAGCCTTTATGCAAGAGCATAATTCATGCATTGTGTTTATATGCAGTTTGTCAACTTTTTGCATTGCAGACTTTAACCCTGAAAAACACTATTAATGATGTTTGCAATAACTGTTCAATTGCAAGGTATTGGTGCAGACTTATTGAGTGTGTTAGGGTGTGGTCCCTTTCTAGGACCTTCTAGAAGTTTTCTCTGCAGCATGACTGGGTGTGGTCTGTGGGCTGGGCCAGACTCTATATAAGGGAGCCAGCCCAGCTCCACGTGCTCACTATTCAGAGGTCCCAGTACAGAGCAGCAGCAATTTCCTGAGCTCCTGTTCCGGAGGCCTACCTTGAAGTTCCAGGCTTGCACGGCATTATCTTGGTGATCCTAGAGCAGGGTGGGAAGACGGTGGTCGGGCTGGGCCCCCAACCCTGCCCAAAAAGACTCTTGAATTTTTGGGCCTATTCTTAAAAACTTTCAGAGTACACGAAGCATTGCTTTGATGTTAATCTTGGTGTTCAGATCGGCAAAGGTTTGCGCGATCATTTAATGGCATTTACATACTTTGTTAGAATCGGCTGTGCGCGTGATTCATTTCTTGCATGACAACCCTGGTGTTCGGATCGGCAAAGGTTTGCTCGATCGTTTCATGGCATTTGCATACTTTGTTAGAATCAGCTTTGCGCACAATTAATTTCTTGCATGACAACTCTGGTGTTCGGATCAGCAAAGGCTTGCGCGATCATTTCATGGCAATTCCATATTCTGGTTAGAATCGGATGTGTGCGTGATTCATTTCTTGCATGACAAACTTGGTGTTCAGATCGGCAAAGGATTGCGCGATCATTTCATGGCAGTTACATATTCCTGTTGGAATTGATAGTGCGCGTGATTCATTTCCCACATGTTAGACTTGATGTTTAGATCGGCAAAGGCTTGCACGATCATTTCAAGAGATTTACATATTCCTGTTGGAATCGGCAGAGTGTACGATTCGTTTCCCTCATGTAAAACTTGATTCCCAGTTCGGAAACAGTGTGTGCAATCATTTCATGGCCATACAAAAAAACTCTGAAGTGTAATGTTATTTAATGTGCACACATTTCGTTTGTGAAGATGAAAAATCCTAAATGTGACATTCTTGTGCATATTAAGTTCCTAGCAAAATTCCAATTGTTTTCCAGGGATGGTTTTCAGACAGCCTTTAGTCCTCATGTTAAAAAATGCAGTCTTTTGTTCCGAAACAGTATTCTAGAAGGTTCTTGTATTTATAGACATTATGTGACATGTTATGAAAGGCTCATATGAAACATTGCATTAACCATTTTTGATTCTTTTCCAGGTACCTAGATTTCTTGAGGCCTAGTTAAAGTCTAATGCTAGGCCATTCATGTTCTTTCAATCTAAGTGTTATTTCATGTTCTGAGTATCACAGAACTCTAGATTCAACAGAGTATTACTTAATGTTCCGAGTATCATTGAACTCTAGACTCAACAGAGTGCTATTTCATGGTCTGCATATCACAGAACTCTAGATTCAACAGAGTATTACTTCATTTTCCGAGTATCATTGAACTCTAGACTCAACAGAGTTTTATTTCATGTTCCAAGTACCATAAAACTCTAGATTCAACAGAGTGTTACTTCATGTTCCGAGTATCATTGAACTCTAGTCTCAACAGAGTGTTATTTCGTGTTCCGAGTACCATAGAACTCTAGACTCAACAGAGTGTTACTTCATGTTCTGAGTATCATTGAACTCTAGTCTCAACAGAGTGTTATTTCGTGTTCCGAGTACCATAGAACTCTAGACTCAACAGAGTGTTACTTCATGTTCCGAGTATCATTGAACTCTAGTCTCAACAGAGTGTTATTTCGTGTTCCGAGTATCATAGAACTCTAGATTCAACAGAGTGTTACTTCATGTTCGAGTCTCATTGAACTCTAGACTCAACAGAGTGTTATTTCGTGTTCTGAGTATCATAGAACTCTAGATTCAACAGAGTTCTACTTCATGTTCTGAGTGTCATTGAACCTAGATTCAGCAGAGCGTTATTTCGTGTTCTGAGTATCATTGAACCATAGATTCAACAGAGAGGTTTTAGGAACCTAAATGTGATTTTATTCTGATGTTGTGTTGTTTAACCTTTTGCTTCCTACAGGTTTCCTTCACAGCTGTTCCCTACCTAATCCATTTCCCCCCACTTGGACTCTCTTAGACTCTGTGACATTCTAATCAGAGTATTGGAGCTGTCTTGTGGTGGACATGTTGGGAACGTGCGCAGACCCCGAGGATCTGGTGACTCTGACATGCAATGACCGTACTTTGCAACTCCTTTGTCTCCCTGTCCTGGGGCTCCCGTGGGTGCTGCCTGGTGTTCTGAGGGCTCTCTGAAGTGCTGAGAGCCCCCTCTGTTTCCTCAGTCTGAGTTGAGACCCCCGGTCCCTCCTGGGTCTGGGCAGCTCCTCTTTGATGCGAAACACGTTCTTGTATGAACCAAGGCTTGTTGGAGGAATCCAGCGATGCAAACAGCTTGCATCCATTGACTCGATGTGGGACATCTCCTGCACCAAGCAGGAAACCGCAGCTATCTTCTTTGGTGCATTTCTGTACTTTTCTTCCAACCGGAGAATCCACTTTTGCACCTTCTTCCAGGTGGGCAGGGGCTCCTGTTCTTCCTGGACTCTTCATCAACTTCTGGACTTGGTCTCCTCTCTCCACAGGTCTTCAGGTCCAGGAATCTATCATTTGTTGCTTGCAGTCTTGCTTGGTTCTTCCATTATCCTTCACTATGACTTGTAGTGTGTTCTGAGGAAACGTGCTGTGCTTTACTCCTGTTTTCCTGGGCTCTGGGGTGGGGTACTTTACTTACCTTTGGTGTTTTCTTACACTCCCAGTGCCCCTCTACACACTACACTTGCCTAGGGGGGAATCCGACTTTCGCATTCCACTATTTCAGTATATGGTTTGTGTTGCCCCTCGGCTCATTGAAATCTATTGTGTTTTTCACTGTTTGCTCTATTCGATGACTGTTTACTTACCTGATTTTGGTTACTAGTGTATATATTGTGTATAATACTTATCTCCAGAAGGAGTATTGTCTCTGACATATTTTTGGCTTTGTGTCACTAAAATAAAGTACCTTTATTTTTGGTAACACTGAGTATTGTCTTTTATTGTGTATAAGTACAGTATGACTATAGTGGTACTGCAAGAGCTTTGCATGTCTCTTAGTTCAGCCTTGGTTGCTCTGCTACAGCTACCCCTAGACAGCCTAAGCTGCTAGACACTGCCTACATTTCACTAATAAGGGATAACTGGACCCGGTATAAGGTGTAAGTATGGTAGGTACCCACTACAAACCAGGCCAGCCTCTTACAAATACCCATTCCCACTAGTCTACATACATGTTGCATTGACTACATAGTCACATAAGCTACAGTGAGGCAGCTAATCCCATTCAACCAGTGCAAAGTCCCAGGATACAGTCAGTACTCACTCCCTTGTGGCTGCTGTGCTTCCCTCAAATACCCATCCACCTCAGAGTAGGTCACTGCCAAAATGTGGGCCATTAGCGGGGTCAGGGTCCAAAAGGCACCCCGCCCTCGATGGGAGGACTTCCCCAGCTGGGCCTCCGCAATCTTCCGGGCCCAGCGTCTCAGGTCCTCCCACCTCTTGTGACAATGTGTCCTCTGTCGGCTGTGGACCCCCAGGGTCTGCACTTCATTGGTGATGGCATGCCAGATCCCTTTCTTCTGATGGGCGTTTACCTGCATAGATGACACAGACAAAAGGAGAAAGACATTTATACTGGCACCATACCAACAGCAGTGGCCTGTACACATCTGACTTTCCAAGAGCCCACACATACCCATCCTCTCAGCTCACACAACTTCACTTTATGCCCTCTGCATGCATGTACTCCCTCACTGGTACACTTACCCCATTCACCGTCACACGCACCCCTTTCACACATGATTATGGCATTGGCTCACCTGCTCCTCTGATCCCCCATACAGCTGTTCATGCATGGGTAGGATACCTTCCACAAGCTTCTCCAGCTCTTCCGGGGTGAAGGCTGGGGCCCTATCACCTATAGGATGTGGCATGATGGCTCCCAGAGACAGTACACAGCAGCTCAGGTCATGGAGGTCTTGCTAGCAACAATGTCAGGAGTCAAGTGAGCAAGGCTGCAGAAAATGGCGGTCCTGGTTGCCACATACAGAACCGTCACCGCTGGCAGTCAATGCCATTGGCCCCTACCTCCATAGGCAGCATAGTTATCCAATGACAAATTGTACGGCTGTTGCGACCGCCTACTGCCATGATGACATATGCCGGCAAACTTAAGTCTCTTCCAACTGTCCAATGCAGCAACACACGCTGCTGCCATTTTGTGAATATATCATGCTTTGATGTGCCTAAATAAGTGTGCCATACACATATTCGCTCAAATGGCGGAATAAGCCTATGTTGAGCCATTATGGTAGTGCGACACAGTGATGTGATGTGGCAGCATATCTGAGGATGGGCATGTTTAAATACTGAAAGGCACATAGTCGGTGGAACATCCCATTCCAATTCATTTGATCAGTGCAGGACAGCTCAGTGTGCGCATATGGTACATTTCACATGTGAAAAATATCCAAATTACAGGTTCAACAATGTGCTGCAAGGATGGTATACAAAGGGATTCAGGGTGCCCAGATAGTATGCCCGGATACTATGTGCCAGCAGTGAAACGCATGTCCTACAGTGTTCGATGTGTGCAATATTTACATGTTCTGTTTACATGTGTCAAGTGCCTTTGTCAATGTACATTCTTTCCTCTCTACCTGGATATCCTGTCATGAGCAGATTTAGACAACCACCAGTGTACCGTCCACTCATTGACCTTGCAACCCTGGAGGACAGGCATATCATCCAGACCTATTGTCTGAATCATCAGACCATCAGGGATCTATGTCCACAGTTGCAGCCTGATCTCTTACCAGCCATATACAATCCCTATAACATTCCTCCCACAGTACAAGTCCTGTCAGTGCTACACTTTCTTGCCACAGGCTTCATTCAGAATACAGTGGGCTTAGCTGCAGGGATGTCACAGCCCATGTTAACTCTCGTGCTGAAGGATGTACTTTGTGCATTGTTAAAACACCTGGACAGCTAAATCAGGTTCCCCCAATGTGTGGATTTGGGCTATGTAAAGGCAGAATTTTGTGCTATGGGACACATACCTCATGTGATAGGGGCCATTGATGGCACCCATATAGCCCTGGTCCCTCCCAGTGCCAATGAACAGGTGTATAGGAACAAGAAGAACTACCACTAAATAAATGTTCAGGTGGTGTGTCTGGCAGACCAGTACATCACACAAGTCACAGCAAAGTTTCCTGGATCTGTGCATGACTCCCACATTTTGAGGATCAGAAAAGTACCACACATGATGGAACAATTACTCACAGAGTAGTCCTTGGTAACCCTTCACATTCTTCCCTGTCACTGTACCTGTATGTTCACTGGCCCTACATTTTGTAACATAGGTGACTCTGGCTATCCTAACCTTCCCTGGCTGTTGACACTAGTGAGGTACCATGCCATGGATGGGGAACTCTGTTTCAGTGAGGCCCACCGGAGGATGAGGCGTGTAATGAAAAGGACCTTTGGCCTCCTGAAGGCCAGATTCAGGTCGTGGATCTATCTGGAGGTGCCCTCTTCTACTCGCCCCAAAAAGTACGCCAGATAATATTAGCTTGCTGCATGCTTCACAATCTAGCACTGAGACGTTGGATACCATTGCTAGCTGATAAGGGTGAGGCAGATGGACCAGTGGCAGGTAATGCTGACATGGCAAGTGATGAGGAGACAGAGGAGGAAGGTGCAACTGACTCTAGGACTGAGCTCATTAATCAGTACTTCCAGTGACATACAGGTATGGTTGTTGCATAGGCTCTCATTATTCTAATGAGGCTACTGGATGTGAGCGGCAGAACCACCTGTGATGTAGAAGACTGAGCCTTAACCCACTACAGGTGACACCTGCCGCCCCAATCTGGGTTTTGCTCCGGCCAACTAGCAGTGCCTCATCTCTACCCAAGAGCAGAGATGATTGGGCAGCCAAGCGCATGACACAATTGACTCCTCAGGGAAATCGTGGTCACTCAGATCTCATCCGTTTCTCTCAGTTACATTGGTCTCACATATACAAGGACAAGCAGAGGCAGTATATGTTTCAATAAGGTTTTAATGAAGCAACTGCATCTTAAACAATAGAGCATGTATTGCAATAACCAGGACGATAAAGCTTGAGGATTAAAATTGTGACAAGGAGGGTGAAGCATAGAAATAACGCTCCCATGTTGTCACTAGAGTCAAAAGACTAATTCCTACCTAGGCTATATTAGAGCACAGCATGTTAAGCTCTAGATCTGCCCTTCAGGTTCCCCTGGGAAGGCATCATCCCCAATATCTGAGCAAAGCCTGAAGTCTGCATAAGCAGCTGTAGCGAAGCGTTCCGCAATCAGCATACAGTCGTGGTCATCTGGCTGGAATCTCCCTTTAACGTGTATGAGACAGGGAAGTGTTTTTATAATAAAACAACTGATGTTCTGAGAAAATGTCCCTACGTACGGATGTGTATGTTTCTATGAATACCAGAGACAAAGCGTTACCACATTTTACCGGCAACCTATCTTATTGCTGCCTTGAGAGAAGCACAGAGTGAAAGAAACATCTTGCTTAAGAACACAGTGCTGGCCTAGGCAAAGGACAGCTAGATGAGAGAAATAAACAAGACCACAAATGTGGCTATTGCTCAAATAATAAACAAAGCTGAATAAAATATATCTAGGTTATAGTGCACAGTGGCAGGCCTAGTGTGCTAAACTAACATGCATGGAGCTATAACTAAAATTGCTACACAACATGGTGAATGTGGGTGTTCAAGTCATGTATATCCATGTGAATTGCTGTGAATAATCCTCCTGAATTGACTCATCAGTGGGGGTGTTAGATGGCCCTATCCCTATGTGTGTGTTGGGGGAGCTGACTGATTGTATGTAAGTTGCACTGTAAACGTTTTTCAGCTCTTACAACTGCAGTTTCCTACATTCACTTTTCCACTGTACAGGCCACTATTGAGTCATGTTTGCTGCAACACCCATTCTCATTTTATTCCACCCACTGACTGTTGTTTCGAAATATGTGCCTCCGCTACCTATGGCTTGAGGCATTCATAGTCATTAGTCATTGCTACATGAACTCAGGATTGAGGGTTGTACATGACAGATGGCAGCTAAAGTAAAGTTTGAAGAACATCCTGTCACTGGGGATGTATAGATAATCTCGTGGAGCCCCTGTTAAGGAGGGATTCTACACTGGGCACGACATCTATGAGCTGCATATGTGCTTTGTGTGGCTCCATGTCTTCCATCCTGACGTTACTATCTGCCATTGTCTTTTTGCCGGTTGGAATACTGACTTTACTCTTGTGTGGCCCTGGATTTTTGACTCTCTGATGTCTGTACTGCAAGTTTCTGTTGTACTGTTTTGTACTGTGTTGCACCATTTTTGACCCCTGCTAAAATCACGCACGGGGATAAATATGGCGCTAAGGCCATAGAGTCATGTTTTGCACGGGAATGCCCACTTTGCATCTCATTGATGCAAAGTAGCTTTCCATGTCCAAAAATGTACTTTAACTCCATAAATTTTGTGCTAGATGGGTGTAGAGCCAAAGTATAAATATGGAGTTAGTTTTGCACCAAATTTGCGTAAAAAACCAAATCACGCAAATTCGGCACAAAGCAAGTATAAATATGCCCCCTAGTTGGTATAGCTAGTACAATTGTCATACCTGCCCAGAGGGTGAGGGGAATGCCACGGGGGGACAGGATCGAGTTCATCATCTTCAGAATCCTCCTCCAATGGACACTCCCTGGTGGTGGCAGACCCATCTGAAACCACCCCAACACCATCTCTGTCTGCCACCCCCCTTTCTACCACCACCCTCCCTGTAGCTCCCCACCTAGTTGGCCATGCCCGTTCACCAAAGAGGGTGGGAGTCTCCTTTGCCGCAGGAACCTCTTGCCCAGCCCCTATTAGCCCTGCTGCCCTAAGTGAGGAGGCTATTGACCTCCTGAGGTCCATCTCTGTGGGTCAGTCGTCCATCGTGAATGCCATCCAGGGACTGGCAACTCAGATACAACAGAGTAATGCATTTCTGGAGGTCATTGACAGTGCACTGGCTTACCTACAGAGATCCTTTCAGGCTCTGGCCTCCACACTGGTGGCAGCCAGTCACCCTTTGTCTACCGTCCCCCCTCCTCCTTCCTCTTCCCAACCACAAACCCCTCTTACCTGAACCAGCCAAAGCACGCAAACAGACAGGCATGCATCCACCTCAACATCCAAGGGTAACTCAGACAGACATAAGCACCACAGGACACACCACCGGCATGCACACAGGCAACATACAAACGCACACACAGCAACAGTCACAACCTGCCCTGACACCCCAACATCACAGAAGGCACATCTGACACACCTGCTGACACCACACCAACATTCACCGATCCAGCCACTACCCCTATCTTACCTACAGACAGCACCACAGCAGACCCTCAGACAACCACACCCGCAGACATCACAACCACTGACACTCCTATATGCAGCACATCCACCATACCTGCAGTCACAACTCGAAAAGACAGCCATGCACCCACCACAGCATCCCCCAGCATGCCCACCCTCCGCAGCCCAAAACACATAATCGCCCTCACTCACCCACCCAGCCGACACCCACCACCCACAAGCATACATCCCAAAAACATGCACCCCTGACATCTACACCAACAACTCTTACAACCACTCCCTCTTCCTCCACACTCAAACCCTTTTGCTATGACCGTCCCTGTGTGTATAAAAAAATGTTTCTTACTGAGTTTGCCCTTTTCCCTACTCCTCTCCCACCAGTGAAACCTCTAAACATGCTGTGTCCCTCGCCAAGTCCATCCCTTTCACCTCAAAGGCCTCCCCTATCCCCCCTGCAAGTACCTATGCCCCTTCCCCGCCAAGAAGTCTACCCCTCCCAAGAAGAGCCAGCCCTCCCCAAGCCTAAATCTAAACCTCCCCAAGACAAATCCCTAACCCCCTTCCAAACCTAAGCCCAAACCACCTCTGACCTCCCCCCAAATAATCCCTGAGGTATCTGTCTGCCCCTTGGAGCCCCTACCTGTGGAGGTTACACGGCAGTCAGGAGTCACGTTCGGGGCACCAATATGTGCCTTTGGTGCACACTGCATTGACTGTGGACTGGTCTATGGCCTTTGACATATATCTCAGTTTTGTGAGAAATATTTTTGGACTAACCAGTTGCTGGTTTCCTGATTACATCTTTGTCCTGCATTTCTTTTCCTAGGTTACAGTTGTACCTGGATGACATTGGTTGTGCGTCAGTACGTGTGTGTGTGAGTGTGTGTGTGTGGTGCTTGATTTACCTGTATTGTATGGCCAGAATGTGTGGGTGTGTGCAGTGCTTTTGTTCCCCAGGTATAGTGTGTGTGTGTGTGTTGTGCGATGGGCATATGTATGTTGCAAACATGTTATTATCATGCTGTTGAGTGGTGTTTGTATTGACATGTGTTTGTTGTGTTGTATGGCTTTGTGTGCTTTGACTGTGTGAGTATGTGTGTTTTGTGCAAGGTATGTTAGGTACGATGTGCTGTGTATGTGATGTATGTGTCGATTGGTATATTGTATGATTGTGTGATTGTGTGTGTTTCTTTCCTGTGTGTTGTAGTTTGTGTTGTGTATGTGATGGGTCCCTGGGTAGTGTCTATTGTGAGTGATTGCCAATGGGTTGACGATGGTGCAGTTGTGGTGTTGTTGTGACATGTTGTGGTGTTGTGTGGTATTGTGTGAGACTGGGCCAGTGCTGTGTTTCCGTTCGTAAGTGTGCATTTTTGACATGTATGTGTCTGTGTATGTGTGTGGTGGCTGTAGTGTGTGTACTGCTAATGTGCAGTTATGTGTTATGTGTGTGGCTGTATATGAGTGTGCATGTCAGTGTACAGTTACATGTGAGTGTCGCCCTCGCACCCCCTTCCTGATGGTATGTTGTGTAAGTGTACAAAATGTTGCTAAGTTCAACAGTCACAGATAAGTGTGTGCACTTACGGTTGCTGTTGTTGTCGTTGGTGAAGATTCCGAAGTCTTTCAGCGACCAGGAACGGCGGGGTGATATCTACTTCTAGTTCCATGGCAGCTCCGGACGAGTATGGCTTCCTGAAGGTGAGTGTCTCCTTTTATGAAGTTAGTTTCCACCTGGCTTTCTGTAGAGGTGCGACCGTGGTGAAAAATCTTGGCGGTGTACAGCATTGTAACATGTCTGGCGGAAACATGGTCTCCGCTGGCCTGCAGGTACCTTCCGTCTGACCGCAGTAGTGGTGCTGGCAGTGCTTTGGCTGTATTCCGTAGGGGACACTGCTAAAGTCATAATTTGGTGATCTTCTCCACCAGCCTGTTGGCGATATGACTGCCACCGCCAACATGGCGGTCCTGAGACTGACAAGCTCGTAATGAGGCCACAGGTGTGGAATGAGCTGGTATTTGCATGTCCCACTAAGAATGCAGGTCTGTTTTGGAAGATTGTGAATAGGGGCACCCTCGTGACAGAAACAACTGGGGGGATGGGCTCTAATATTCCACCCAATATTTGTGTTAATCACTTTTGCAGTATTTATTCATCTGAGCCCCTTGGGGAAGAGGTGGCTGACTTGGATGACTCTGACCAGAGCCTGTCTATTAAGTTCACCCTGGAGTAGGTGGTTGTAGCCCTAGATGAGAGTCCGACGCATAAAGCGCATGGGCCTATTGCGATTCCTATGGATTTGTATAAGTGTAGCACCCAGCTGTGGGGTCCTATTATTGTAAATGTCTTAAATGTATCGATGAGTGCAGAGATTACTCCCTCATGTAAATCCACCTGTATTGTTCTAGTGTTTAAATAAGAAAATCATAGCAACCCTAAGCACCCTATCTCACTTCTAGACTCTTTGGTGAACATTTTGGGCTGCATTGTCTTACAGCGCATTGAGACTTGGGTGGTAGAACATGATCTAATGAGTAGGGTGCCGTAAGGGTTCAGGGAAGGGCGCAGGACCCAGGAACAGTGTCTAAATTTACTTTTGCTGCTTGGCAAGTATACAGTGCGGAGAGGGGCACCCTCTACCTACTTTTACTGATCTGAGCTGTGCTTTTGACAGGGTAAATTGCAGTAAGCTGTGGGACTTGTTATCCAAGATGGAGCTGGTGAGCCCAATTGTTGAGCTTGTGCGAAAAATTCACTCTGGTACAAATGCTTCTGTGAGATGTGTGGTAAAGGGTAAATGCACACATCCTTTTAATCTAAATAGAGGAGTGAGGCAGGGTTGTATTCTTGCCCAGTAGATGTTTCTCCTTTATACCAATGGCTGGCATTCATTTTTAGCAGGCAAATGCAAGGATATTGCCAAAATGCGTACGGGGCCTCAATTTGGGGTTACTCTGGTACTATCGTGCCCCAAAATGAGGAGAATCACTTCTGTAGAAGTCTACTAGGATCTGAGCTCAATACACCTGGGTTTGGTCTGTATGAGGAATTGGATTTAGAGTTCATTGGCTATAGCATCAAGATTGTGCCCCTTCTTCTCTGGATTTTTGTGTGGACAAATGTGCCTCCCTGAATAGGGGGGTGATCCAAGACTGCTTGGCCTGTGATCTCGGTCTAGCTATTCCCTGGTTACATTGTATCAAACAAACTGCCACACTTCTGGGTTGTCTGGAGATTTGTAATGCCCAGTGATGTTTAAGATGATCCGATAAGCATTGGGTGAAGGAGAATTTTAAGAAAATTATGAGAGGTAACAGGGAAGCGGTGGAACTAATGAAACTGCCTGTGAGGGATTTTATAATGCTAAAGATGCAGGTGGGCCTTGAGTTTTATCTTTTGGCGGTCAACAATGTATGGGAAAGAGCACTTATTACTTGTTTTTGCCTCGGTACAATAAGATTTATTTTCTGCTTTCCGCTCAGTCAGTATGACCCAAAAACTATCCTTAATTGCCTGTGTGATGGAATTTCTCAACAGAAAATTTGTGAATTTTATGTTCCCTTTAGACAGAGGTTTTTATTGCCGATATTGAAGAGCAAGGGTTTTGTTCAATGTTGCTCAGCTTATCTTTTTCTGTGCATGGTGCCTAACGATGAAGTTTGCAGGGGTGTAGTTTCCTTTCTTAAATATGCCATAGCTGGTGTAATTGCATCAATTTTTTATCTTTTTAGTATTTTTTCTATTTAAGCTTTTAGAGGATTTGTATTTTGTCCTTTTCAAACATGTTTAATTGATTTCTTATGTGTTTTATGATTGTATTGTTATAACCGAATAAAGATGAACTGAACTGCACGTACAGCATGTATTTACTAGTTGAAATCTGTCGCAGATTACGAACATGGGCCATTTCTTAGATTTTACTAATGGAGGCTATTTTCTGTCCCAGTCCGACCCTGGTTTTTAATGATTGATTTTTTAAATGTAACATCCCTCAGAGGCAATCTGTTATCTGACTGAGGCAGTATGCTAGCTTACAGAAACCCCTATATTAAGTACTACGGGGCATATTTATACTCTGGTTGTGCCAAATTTGCGGCAACATTTTTGATGCAAATTCTGCGCAAACCCAGCACCATATTTATACTGTGACGCCTGACCCCGCGAAAGTAAAAATTCCTCTGTGTGAGTCATTTTCTGGATGCGGGAAACCGCCTTGCGTTAATGACATGCAAGGTAGGCGTTCCCGTCCCAAAAATGACTTTAAGGCCTGTGCGCCTTATTTATACTCCGGTGTCATTTTGACGCACAGGAGGGGGTGGCCCTTAAAAAATGGTGCACAGCCTGATGTGCGCCGTTTTTTAACACCTGGGAGAGGGCAGGCGTTAAGGGACCTGTGGGCTCATTTCCATGGTCTCTGACCATGGAAGGAGTCCACAGGTGCCCTTCCCTGCACCCAGGGACACCCCCTGTCACCCTTGCCCACCCCCGGAGGACACCCATGGATGGGGGGGTACCCATCCCAGGTAAGTACAGGTAAGTTGAGGTAAGTATAATTTTTAAAAAAAATTCAAGTGGCATGGGGGGCCTAACGTGGGCCCTCCTACATGCCACTGTGCCCAATGGCCCCCTGGGCATGGCCATTGGGCAAGGGGGCATGACTCCTGTCTTTGCTAAGACAGGAGTCATTTCAATGGTGGTTGTGCGTCAAAAAATGGTGCAAGTCTGGTTAGAGCCTTGATTTTTTTGCAGGTTGTACTAATTCTATGACAGGACCGGAGGCTTTGGATTATGCTTTCTCTTTCATTTACTGACAACACAGCAGCCACTGAAAACATTCCAAACTTTAAACTACAAATCCAATGAACACTAGCCATCCAATCATGGCTCTTCACTGATAATATAAGTAGCATAAACACTATAGTCCTTCCTCTTTCTTTGCTGCTGCAGCAGCCAGTTAAGTGTTTTGCACCTAGTACAGTATGATTTCTAGTTTGTTCTTTATTTGTTGTTTAAGATGTATATTTTTCTGTTATAATGCGTGCGCTCTCTCCTTTCCTCTGCTCTCTTGCGTTAATGTTATTTTTAATAGGGATCTATGATCCCTTTCTTGTTGGCCGGCATGGAGCGGGAGCAGGGCCGTAGGAGAGACACGCTCCATCTCTCTCTTCAGAGGACAAAGTCCTCTTTCTATTTCTCATGTGGCGCATGAGTGTTGAGCCGGATCAGAGTTTTCTTTCTGATCGGCTTAACGCTTGTGTGTCCAGAGAAGCATATTTTTCCCCAAAGGACATTCTGCTTCACAATCGCCCGACGGGGCTGCAACAATACGAAGTGGGCCTGGCTCTGAGGGATTATTTGAGATTGTAATTAAATTTACAAATTACTGTAGCAGTACTTAATAATTTTACGAACTGGTGGCTCCCTCCACAAACAGTACTTGCTGGCCAAGCAGCTTCTACCTGTTATTCTATAACTTTGTGCACCTGCTTAAGGGTTCCCCTCCCCCTTTTAACTTCTCCATACCTCCCAACCAATATCGTGGTGTACTATGCCGATGAGGAGGAGCAGTATCAGGAACTGCAAGAAGTGCCTGTAGAGCACCAGATGGAGGAAAGACTCGTGGAGGCACTTGGGCATCATGTGCAGGACTCTGTGAATAGGGCCCTGATTCAGGCCTTAAAGCCTTTCACTCAACCTTTGACCAACTTTGGCAGGAGAGAGTTTTTGGGTGAAGGCAGTCAGAAAACTCGCTTACCAGCTGGGGAGTCTATGGAGGTGTCTGGCCTCTCTTTGCAACAGTCTGGAGGTTCTTCCTTTGAAGAAATACTGGCTCAGATGGCAGCTCCAGTGCTGCGTAATCACATATATGGGAGTTTCCTTCCACAAGAATCACCAAATACTTTTCTCAAGGCCTCTCTCTCCCAAGCAGGCTTGCAAGAGCAATCGTCATCTAAGTCAGAGTCAGATGACTCACATGCAGCTCCTGTTCCGTGCAAAAAGAAGCACAAGTCACATGATGTTATTCCTGAAGCACCGACCCCGGCTGGTAGGAATCTTTTATTCTCTGCTGAGGATATAGTCCATCCACATTCTACCGAGTGGGTTCCCACTGCGGAAGTGGCTCATTATGTGCAGGATAGGCTACACAAAAGTTTTGAAAAGGAAGTGGGCAACACTCTCGGATCTGAATGCCCGCAGCCTTCCTCAATCGGCAAAGTAGCGGATACTCCAGAGTTGGATCCCAGTATGGCAACGTTTCTGAGAAAATTTGCAAAGGATCCCAAAAAAGGTCTAGATCGCGCTTGGTATGGTTGCCAAGGCAAACTGCTAGATTTGTCAGGTCCATTGATGAAAATCCTGGACCTAGCTATCCAATTTAAAGAAACTAATTCCCCTCTGGATCCAGAAGACGTGCTGGAATGGGAGCAACGGGCTATCTGTCTTTTGGGAAACGCAGGCGCTCCTTCTTAATATGCCTAGATCCCAGATTGGCAGAGTTAGCAACTAATGAGGTTGGTTCCTTAGCCAATGGTATGCTGTTTGGCAACAAGTTTGTCAAGGATTTGGGCAAATAAGTTGTGACTTTTACAGCTTTGGATAAAGCTCAGTCCAATGTCAAGAAAGTATTCAACAATGTTTTTTGGGCCCCGGCCAGGTGCTTCAGAGACCGAGCACCAGGCTGTAGATTCCAGGCTTCCAGATTTGCTTCTCAAAGGAGCAGAGGTGGTTCCTCTGATTATCAGACCTTCTACCCCAATCGTTATGGAGGACATGGCCGTTCCTCCAGAGGGTATCGTGGAGGTGGTTCCACTCAAGACAGCAATACCCCAGGTAAGGAGAATTCCTTTCTCTGAAGTAATTTTGGTGGCCAGGGTGCAACAGTTTTACAAACAGTTCAGGATTTTCACCTAGAGTTTTACGCTTCTCCGGTTCAGAGGGTTCTCCCCCCACTTCTTTTTTCCCTCGCAGACTGCACAACTATCGAAAAGGAGATTTTTGCACTTATACAGAAAGGGGCAGTGGTGCAGACTACGCCTCATCCTTGCAGGTTCGTCGGCACGATTTTCTTAGTGCAAAAGAAGGGAGGCGGTTCCCTCTTAATACTAAATCTCAAGCATTTCAATTCTTGGGTAGTATACTGCCATTTCAAGATGGAGGGAATACATCTTCTCCAAGATATGTTAAGAGACGGAGATTGGATGGTACAGTTGGACCTCAAAGATGCGTATCTTCAGTACCGATTTTCGCTCCCCACAGACGTTTTCTTCAATTCCAATGGGGGTCCCATTGGTTTGAATTCAACGCTCTTCCCTTTGGGCTATCCTCAGCTCCTTGGTGTTTTACCAGACGTTTCGACCCTTGGTCCAATTCTTGAGGGAAAGAGGAGTGAGACTTACCATACGCCTCGACGACATTCTAATTATGGCTCAGGACATGGACACGATCCTTTGTCATCTCAAATGGACAGTCCAATTGTTACAAGACCTCGGGTTCATCATCAATTCCCAGAAATCCAGCATGGTGCCAACACAGACCAGTGCTTAATTTGTGCTTATTGTTTCTGGTGCTGAACACCAGCACTTTTATTTGAGGGCCGGCGCTTATTCTTCTGCCCCAAGCATTTGCTGCGAGCAAAAGACACATATGGTAAAGACAGAGGAAGAAACAAATGAAAAAGCGTCAAAATGAGAGAAAGCAAAAAACTGCAAGAGTGAGCTGAAGGGACAGGGAGTGGCTTTAAATCGATTGAAAAGGCCCAAGATGGCTTCAGGATTATGCTGCATCAGTATTCCAAGTTCCCACATTTAATAGCAGCAGCCGCGTGTTTAAGAGGAGGGCTTTAAGAACCAGCACATTTTTTATTACTAATTAAGCACTGGCACAGAATACTGAGTTCTTAGATTTTCAGGTAGACTCTGTCAAGGCCCTGTTACTTAGCGGGGGGGTTTGCAATCAGATCACTTTTCCCTCACAGAGTCCATTGTTGCATCCTCCTTCGGATGAACAATGGGTCTGCGGTCAGCTATATCAATTGACTAGCAGGGACCAGATCTTGTGTGTTAGCAGAGATCATGAAGGATTTTTGGCATTATTGTCTGCATCACCAGATTTAGGTGATAGCGGAGAACATTCCAGGTTGTTCCAATACGACGGCTGATTGGAATTTGCGTTTCCTGCGGGATGGCAGCAACTGCAACCCCAAACCGCAGGTTTTCCATGCTCTTCAACTGCGGTGGGGGATTTGTCAGATAGATTTGTTTGCTTCCCAGTTGAACAACCAAGTTCCGTGTTACTTCAGCTGGAGACCAGATCCTCAGTAGATGGGGACGGATGCTTTCCTTCAACCGTGGATAGGGGATCCGCTTTATGCGTTTCCCCCCTTTGCTATGATTCCGCGTATCCTGGCCCAAGTTTGGCGAGATCATGTGGAAGTTATCTCGGTGACTCCGTTTTTGAGACCACAGCCTTGGTTCCCATCTGCAATGGCCCTCTCATGCAACTTCCCAGTAATGTTACCAGTATGCGAGTATCTTCTCAAGGATCCATTAGACAGCTCGCATCCTCTGATTCTGCAGGGCCTTTTGCCCCTCATGGCTTGTAGACTTTCAGGAGACGATGGCAAGTGCCTGGAGTTTCGGAATCTGCACTGTTTTTCTTATCCTAGTCTTGGGCTCCCTCCACTCATAAAAGATATGAGCAGGCCTGGAGGAAGTGGTTGTGTTGGTGCAGTAAAAGGAGTTTGGATCCCGTGGGGTCTGAGATTCATATAATAGCTCATTTTCTGGCCGACTTGGCTTCTCAACGTTTGGCTTACAGGACAATTAATAATTGTCATTACGCTCTTTTGGATGGTCATCGTCATATTCAGGAAAAACTGGTGGGGGAACACCATTTAATTTGTAAAATTCTTAGGGGCATTCGTATTGTTAAACCCCCTCAGTCAAAATATACATCTTTATGGGATGTTAATATTGTTGTTTGTTTTCTTACAGATTGGCCTTCTAATGAGGACCTGTCTCGTAAGCAGTTGTCAGCGAAGCTGACAATGTCACTATGTTTACTCTCTTGTAGAAGAGTTTCTGATGTCAAAGCTCTGGACTTATGAGGTAGAGTTTTTACTCCTGAAGGAGTATCTTTTTCCATTATCAGACGCACTAAGACTGATTGTACATGCAAATTTGGACAGGATGTTTCTGGTCAATTGTTAATTTCCTTGCAGAAACCTTTTCGTTCAGTCACTGCAGCAACTTTGGCTCCTTGGGTCAACTGGGGTTTGGCAGAAGCAGGTGTAGATGTAAACATCTTTGGAGCTCATTATGTCAGAGGAGCTATGGCCTCTAAAGCTTTTTCAACAGGAGCTAGACTAGAGGATATTATGGCAGCAGCAGACTGGTCAAATGATTCTACTTTCAAAGTATTTGATCACAAACCTACTGTTGATGTTGTATCTGATGTAGTAAATAGACTTTAAACTAGCATATTCCTAAGCCTCTGGTCCTGCCATAGAATTAAAAAAAGTCTAGTTGGAGTGTCAAGAATTTTTGATTCTATTAAGTACATAGAGGCGAGGATTATCCCACCCGTTGTAAATATATGTTATACCTGCTCTGTATATATATATCTGTTATTTATCGAATATGAATGTTAATAGTTAATGAAAGTACCCACCTGATGTGTATGTGTGGATATTAGTTTTTGCTTGTCTGCTTCTGCAGGGATGAATAATACTGCTTCTCGAAGTCTTCGGTTATGTTGTTGGATCAAGTGGTCATTTTGCTCTTGGATGAAGTAGCCGGAAAGAAAAGTTGGGACGGTTTTCCACGTTCCAGAAGGGACTTCAGTGGACCAGTGTTCTGCAAGTTCTTTATTGACTCTTTAAGTTTGTTGATCTTCGCAAAGAAAGAGGAAGGACTACATTCTTTATGCTATTTATGGCAAGTGTTCATGGGATTTGTAGTTTAAGATTTGTAATGCTTTCATTGGCTGCTGTGTTGTCAGTAAATGAAAGAGAAAGCATAATCCTCGCCTCCGTGTCCTTAATAGAATCTAAAATTCTTGACGCGCTAGCTAGAAACTTTTTAATTCACAATCCCCTTCTATTAGGCTATTTCAACTACCAACTGACATGTTAGAGATGGTGGTAAATAAATGCTTTCTTGAAAAAAATGTGATGAGTTTTCTGACTCCATAAATTATAGGAAGCAAAAATTGTGCAGTTAAAGAGATTTAAATAACTTCTGTTCAGTCGTCCAGTCACAGTGCATGTTTTCATGCATTCTGGCCGGATTTCTTGGGAAGACTTCACCTACCTTTTACCATCCATGCGAACATGGATGTAGTACAGTTTGTTAATTATTGCACCTAAGGACCAGTAAACCTGGTATGCCAAGTAAAGGCTTCACAGTTATTGTATGTGTTCATGTTACAGAAACTAGAAAGAAGCATGGCATTTGACCCTGTGTGTGTCTAGGGTAGCTTTTAAGTGATGAGCCTTTCATAGTAGTCAACAAATGTCGGTTTCATTGCGATCTACTCTTTAGATATTGCGTTGACCAAAAAAGTGTCCAAGCCATCTGCAAGAAAGTATGTGATATTCTTGTGCTTCCAGACTTTCATTTATGTCTGAATCTCTTCAAGGACTTAGATGTTAATACCCTTCAAGCATAAAAGCAGACCCCTCCCTCCAAACCACTTTTTGGCTTAGACTGTAAGAGCTTGATCGAGACAAAACTCTAATTAGCAAGTTAATGCTTTCAAAGACACCTTTCCTTAAGATACCTGATGGCTCGAGAGCTGATGCAAAGCAAAAGCAGCTAAGACATTTACATTTATATTCACACAGACCAAGAAGAGATTTGAGCAATTTTAAATTATTTTTTTGAACAGATGTATTAAATTAAACTGCCAATAATCCTGGTGGACGCTGGTGGCTCAGTCTCATTGGAGTAATGCATCTTTTGAAGGAACCTGTGTTTGACTTTATGGGTGAAGGTTTAAATCCTGGCAGGTCCACTCAGCCTTTCATCCTTATGATGTCATGATGTTTTAGGGCAGCGACCCCTTGGGCAAGGGTACCTGCCCTGGGGGCAAGATTTATTTGTATGTTTTGACTCCCCCCTTTGGCAAGGGTCACCCCCCAAAGGGGGCACATTACTGATGGCCATTTCTGCCCCCCCTTGGGGGAAAATCGGCCTATTTGTTTTAGGCCTATCTGAAAGCCACCAAGATGCCAGGGATTTTGTTTTCTTTGTTTTTTTTTGTGTTAGGGTGCGCCCATTTTGTCAAGGGTTGCCGCACCAAAGTGGGCACAGAACTGTTGGCCAATTCTCTGCTCCCAAGGGGCACAGAATCCACTTAGGCACCAGGGATCTTGTGTGTGTGTGTGTTTTGTGTGAGGGGACGGCCCCTTTGGCAATGGTTGCCCCCCAAAGGGGGCATATTACTGATGGCCATTTCTGCACCCCTTGGGGGCAGATCGGCCTATTTTATTTAAGCCCATCTGCCCCCAAGGGGGGCAGAATCCACTTAGGCACCAGGTATCTTGTGTGTGTTTTGTGTGGGGGCACATTACTGATGGCCATTTCCGGTCCCCTTTGGGGCAGATTGGCCTATTTTTTTAGGCCCACAGAAGCCACCAAGACACCAGAGTTTTTTAAAAGTTTTTTTTTGTGTTGGGGGGTGGCAAGGGTCCCCCTCCCAAGGAGGGCATACAACTATTGGCCATTTCAGCCCCCTTTGGGGGCAGATCGGCCTATTTTTTGTAGGCCCATCGGCCCCCAGAGGGGGGCAGAATCCACTGAGGCACCAGGGAAAATTTCTAAATGCTTAGTGACGGGTGTTTGTCAACTGGCGAAGTATTTGCATTTGTCATTATAACAGTTTATTTCTACTTGGGGGGCGTGGCCACGAAGCCAAAGATGGCGCACACTTGATCCGTCTGCTCCGTAGGGGCCTAAACTTCTCCTGTTATCCTGGGCCTCCCCCTGGGGCAAATTGACGGGGAGCGAGTGCGGGGACCCGTGTGGGCGACCCGAGCACCGGTGGAGCCCAGAGCGAGCCTGGCGGAGCCCGTCGGAGGCGGCCGGCGAGCCCCTCGGCCTTGGGCCTGTCGCCGCGTTAATGTCGGGAGCCGGACTGAGCGAGTGAGCGGATACGCGGCTGGGCGTGGGACCGCGCGCCGTTTGAGGGGGAGCCAGCCGACCGCGGCTGGGGAGACGGGGCGGCCCCCCTCCTGCCTGGGGGTTGCTGCAGGGCTGCTCGTGGAAGGCCTTGTGTTCCCGAGACCGCGGAGGACGGTGTGACGGCGACCAGGGGTGCGTGCGGGCCCTCCGGCCCCACCCTCGCAAGTAAGGAGAAACGACCGGAGCCCCTGGGCCTGGCGGGGGTCCCGGCTGCCGGGAGCCTTGCTGTGGCGCCGACCCTGCGTGCGGCACGCTGTGTCTGGCGGAGGGGGCCTCTGGTGTAGCGGACACCCACTTTGAGCACCGGCACACTCCTGCGAAACGGGCCTGCCTGACCGGACCGGTCCGGCCCCTGAAGTGGCGACTACTGTGATCGAACTGGTGTGGTGCCTCGTGTCCTGATGCAACGCGCCCCGAGTTCACGGAGATCCTGAGCGAGAAAGCACGGGTCTCTGGTGCTGATGGGATTCTACCTGGCGGCCCCTGCGGGCCTTGAACTGCGCTTGAGACGGAAGTCCTAGATGGGGGATCCCCTGAGCTAACGCACCGTGGTCGGATTCGCCACTGGGGGGGGACGATCTCCTACGTAATCGATGTCCCCTAAGAACCGCCACAGGGCTAAAGTCATGGACGGCACAGCGACCCCCGGGCGCGGGTGGGGGGACGTGCGGGGTCCATTGCAGGTCGATGTACAGGACACCCTGGACAAAATATTGGGTGCGATAGAAGACACTAAGTTAACACTGCAACACGACATCAATCAGGTCGCGGTTGAACTGGGCCTCTTGAGGGCTGACCATCACAAATTATCGGACAGAGTCAAAGAGACAGAAACCACACTGGCCGACATCGCACCAAAACAAAAAGACCTGCAGGCCGAAATGTCGCATCTCAGAGATAGAGTGATGCGACTAGAGCGAAGAGCTGAGGACGCAGAGGGGAGAAGCCTGTGGAATAACGTGCGAGTGGTGGGCCTCCCGGAGGGGGCAGAAGGATCAAATATGGTAGAATTCCTGGAAAAATGGTTGAGCACAGTGGTGGCACCGGGCCGGCTGACTTCATTCTACACTCTGGAAAGAGCGCACTGCGTGCCTGCGGGGCCCCTGGCGCCGGGCAGGCCCCCCCGAGTGGCGATCGCAAGATTACTACACTATAGAGACAGGGACATCTTGCTACAAAGGGCACGAGAAGAGGGCCCATTTAAGGTAGCAAATGGCGAAGTCACGCTGTTCCCGGACTTTACAGTAGAGGTACAGAGTAAGCGTGCCTCATACATGGCAGTCAAAAGGGCCCTAAGGGACGAAGGTATACAATATTCGTTGCTGTACCCGGCTAAGCTGAAAGTAATGCTTGACGGTAAAACAACATTTCTTCAATCCCCGGAGGAGGCATGGGAATGGCTGGAAACTTATGGGACCCAGACAGAGCGGCTCGGGAGGGGGGGGCCCGACCGGGGGTGGACCGCGCCGGCCCCCTAGGGAAAGACGGACCCGAAGTCGCCCACGCTTGGCACCATCCCGGAACCAAAAAGAAAGTGGCAGAAGAGCAGCACTGGAGGCAGCGGCCCGTGTGAACGGAGAGGGGACCCCCCGGGAGGACTCTGGCGGTGAATCTGACGAGACTGTGATGTCATCGGCGGGGGGCTCGAGCAGCTCGGTGCAGGCCCCGGTAGTGACCCCACAAACTGCAGATGACCTCTGAGGCCCAGAGGCTTACCGGATACCCCGGGGCGGGCGCAAATGGTGCAATAATGGCCCCTCTGTGCAGGGCCACCCCCCTACTGGAATCTCGCCTGTACAGGTGGACTGGCGAGAACTGCAACTAAAAGATGAAACATGCTGCACTGTTGCACGGGTGTTTTATCTGTTTTTGGGCAGCCTACTGTTTGAGAGGTGCCCTGGGGAGGGGGAGTTGGGATAAGCAGTTACTAGTTAGGATGGCAAGGGGTGGTGAATGGTTGCGTAACAACAGTGCTTCACTAAGGATCAGGGGACAGCAGATGGTAAAAGTAGCAAAGAGTAGCCAATGTAAATTTAAAAATCACCAACATGGCAGAATACAATTTCTTAACGTGGAACGTTAGAGGGATGGGGTCACCGGCCAAGCGACACAAAATACTGGCTTATTTAAAAAGGAGGAATATACAGGTAGCAATGCTACAGGAGACCCACCTGGCGGCTGGTGAACCTGAGAGATTGAGACGTAGGTGGAGGGGGCGGGTGTTCGCAACAGAGTACTCAGCGTACGCAAGGGGAGTAATGATATGGATCCGTGCAGGGGTTCCCCTAGAGATAGAAGCTTCCAACATAGATCGTGAGGGGAGGTTCGTGGTTCTGGAGGGACAGCTATGCGGCACACCGATTGTCCTGTGCTGCGTGTATGCCCCAAATCAGGACCAGATCCCCTTTTTGACGAGATTATCGAGCCACCTCACCCGCCAGAGGAGAGGAGAGCTTTTGGTTGGAGGGGACTTCAATAGTATATTAGATGTAGACTTGGATAGATCCTCCCCCCCACTACAGGGTGCAATGTCAAGTAAGATAGCTGGGAAACTTAGTGAATGGATGAGCTACTGGGGGCTAGTGGATATATGGCGGGAACAACACTTACACGACAGGGATTACTCATATTATTCGGGCCTTCACCGACTCCACACCAGAATCGACAGGGTGGCGTGTACGGCAGACCTTGCACGTGGGATGGTTCACTCAGAATATCTGGGCCGTACACTGTCCGACCACAGCCCCCTATTGGTAACATGGAGGGCAGCAGAGATTAGGCCCCCCATTCCGACCTGGAGATTGTCCCCTACAGCACTTGAGGACCCAGCATATAGAGACGCCCTGAGACAGCATCTGACTGACCATATTCAATTTAACAGTGGATCCACCACCTCTAGGTCTACGGAATGGGAGGCCCTCAAGGTGGTGACAAGGGGTTTTTGTCTTGGACAATCGGCCGGAGTGAGACGCACACTTGAAAGGGAGCTGACTACGCTAGAGAAGATAATACATGAGGGAGAACTTATTCATGGGACTGGCACACTAGTAAATGAGAAATATACTCAGGCAAAGAGAGACCATTCCCAGATCGAAGAACAACTTAGATGCCACAGCACACAAAAATACTTTGCCTCCCTACAATCTGAAGAGGGTAGGTCTGGGAAAATGTTAGCCTGGTTGGTGAAGCCGGGTGGAGATGCTGAGCCCATCACAAATGTGCTGGATAAGGAAGGGTCATGCAGAAGTAGACCAGGCCCTGTAAATGATGCATTCAAGGAATATTACACCTTTTTATATGGAAAACCGGCTGAAATCAGTACGGAGGTCTTTGATAATTACCTACAACATATACCTATAACGAGCCTGATGGCCGGAGACAGGGATAGGCTGGGGGGCCCAGTGACGGTGGCGGAGGTCAGTGAAGCTATAGCTCAATTAGCCTCAGGGAAGACCCCGGGAACAGACGGCCTCCCCATGGACTTTTATAAAAAATTCGAGAAGCAACTGACCCCCCAGTTGGTAGAGATGTATACAGAATCGCTACAGAATGGGATAATGCCGTGCACCATGAGAGAGGCAATGGTAGTCCCACTCCCTAAGACAAAATCTAGGCAACCCTCGGTGACTGACTTCCGCCCCCTGTCAATGCTAAACAGTGATTTTAAAATACTAAGCAAGATCTTGGCCAACCGTTTACTCCCTCTTGTACCAACTCTGGTACATGTAGACCAGAATGGTTTTGTCCCGAATCGCAGCACCTCCTTAAACCTGAGACGTCTCTTTGCGGTCCTGAATATGCCTAGCGACATGAAACCTGCAGCAGGGGTGTTGCTCGCGGTGGATTTTGAGAAGGCATTTGACTCGATCAGATGGGACTACTTGAGAGCAGTGATGCTCCGTATGGGAATGGGTGAAGCCTTGCTGTGGCGCCGACCCTGCGTGCGGCACGCTGTGTCTGGCGGAGGGGGCCTCTGGTGTAGCGGACACCCACTTTGAGCACCGGCACACTCCTGCAAAACGGGCCTGCCTGACCGGACCGGTCCGGCCCCTGAAGTGGCGACTACTGTGATCGAACTGGTGTGGTGCCTCGTGTCCTGATGCAACGCGCCCCGAGTCCACGGAGATCCTGAGCGAGAAAGCACGGGTCTCTGGTGCTGATGGGATTCTACCTGGCGGCCCCTGCGGGCCTTGAACTGCGCTTGAGACGGAAGTCCTAGATGGGGGATCCCCTGAGCTAACGCACCGTGGTCGGATTCGCCACTGGGGGGGGACGATCTCCTACGTAATCGATGTCCCCTAAGAACCGCCACAGGGCTAAAGTCATGGACGGCACAGCGACCCCCGGGCGCGGGTGGGGGGACGTGCGGGGTCCATTGCAGGTCGATGTACAGGACACCCTGGACAAAATATTGGGTGCGATAGAAGACACTAAGTTAACACTGCAACACAACATCAATCAGGTCGCGGTTGAACTGGGCCTCTTGAGGGCTGACCATCACAAATTATCGGACAGAGTCAAAGAGACAGAAACCACACTGGCTGACATCGCACCAAAACAAAAAGACCTGCAGGCCGAAATGTCGCATCTCAGAGATAGAGTGATGCGACTAGAGCGAAGAGCTGAGGACGCAGAGGGGAGAAGCCGGTGGAATAACGTGCGAGTGGTGGGCCTCCCGGAGGGGGCAGAAGGATCAAATATGGTAGAATTCCTGGAAAAATGGTTGAGCACAGTGGTGGCACCGGGCCGGCTGACTTCATTCTACACTCTGGAAAGAGCGCACTGCGTGCCTGCGGGGCCCCTGGCGCCGGGCAGGCCCCCCCGAGTGGCGATCGCAAGATTACTACACTATAGAGACAGGGACATCTTGCTACAAAGGGCACGAGAAGAGGGCCCATTTAAGGTAGCAAATGGCGAAGTCACGCTGTTCCCGGACTTTACAGTAGAGGTACAGAGTAAGCGTGCCTCATACATGGCAGTCAAAAGGGCCCTAAGGGACGAAGGTATACAATATTCGTTGCTGTACCCGGCTAAGCTGAAAGTAATGCTTGACGGTAAAACAACATTTCTTCAATCCCCGGAGGAGGCATGGGAATGGCTGGAAACTTATGGGACCCAGACAGAGCGGCTCGGGAGGGGGGGCCCGACCGGGGGTGGACCGCGCCGGCCCCCTAGGGAAAGACGGACCCGAAGTCGCCCACGCTTGGCACCATCCCGGAACCAAAAAGAAAGTGGCAGAAGAGCAGCACTGGAGGCAGCGGCCCGTGTGAACGGAGAGGGGACCCCCCGGGAGGACTCTGGCGGTGAATCTGACGAGACTGTGATGTCATCGGCGGGGGGCTCGAGCAGCTCGGTGCAGGCCCCGGTAGTGACCCCACAAACTGCAGATGACCTCTGAGGCCCAGAGGCTTACCGGATACCCCGGGGCGGGCGCAAATGGTGCAATAATGGCCCCTCTGTGCAGGGCCACCCCCCTACTGGAATCTCGCCTGTACAGGTGGACTGGCGAGAACTGCAACTAAAAGATGAAACATGCTGCACTGTTGCACGGGTGTTTTATCTGTTTTTGGGCAGCCTACTGTTTGAGAGGTGCCCTGGGGAGGGGGAGTTGGGATAAGCAGTTACTAGTTAGGATGGCAAGGGGTGGTGAATGGTTGCGTAACAACAGTGCTTCACTAAGGATCAGGGGACAGCAGATGGTAAAAGTAACAATGAGTAGCCAATGTAAATTTAAAAATCACCAACATGGCAGAATTCAATTTCTTAACGTGGAACGTTAGAGGGATGGGGTCACCGGCCAAGCGACACAAAATACTGGCTTATTTAAAAAGGAGGAATATACAGGTAGCATGCTACAGGAGACCCACCTGGCGGCTGGTGAACCTGAGAGATTGAGACGTAGGTGGAGGGGGCGGGTGTTCGCAACAGAGTACTCAGCGTACGCAAGGGGAGTAATGATCTGGATCCGTGCAGGGGTTCCCCTAGAGATAGAAGCTTCCAACATAGATCGTGAGGGGAGGTTCGTGGTTCTGGAGGGACAGCTATGCGGCACACCGATTGTCCTGTGCTGCGTGTATGCCCCAAATCAGGACCAGATCCCCTTTTTGACGAGATTATCGAGCCACCTCACCCGCCAGAGGAGAGGAGAGCTTTTGGTTGGAGGGGACTTCAATAGTATATTAGATGTAGACTTGGATAGATCCTCCCCCCCACTACAGGGTGCAATGTCAAGTAAGATAGCTGGGAAACTTAGTGAATGGATGAGCTACTGGGGGCTAGTGGATATATGGCGGGAACAACACTTACACGACAGGGATTACTCATATTATTCGGGCCTTCACCGACTCCACACCAGAATCGACAGGGTGGCGTGTACGGCAGACCTTGCACGTGGGATGGTTCACTCAGAATATCTGGGCCGTACACTGTCCGACCACAGCCCCCTATTGGTAACATGGAGGGCAGCAGAGATTAGGCCCCCCATTCCGACCTGGAGATTGTCCCCTACAGCACTTGAGGACCCAGCATATAGAGACGCCCTGAGACAGCATCTGACTGACCATATTCAATTTAACAGTGGATCCACCACCTCTAGGTCTACGGAATGGGAGGCCCTCAAGGTGGTGACAAGGGGTTTTTGTCTTGGACAATCGGCCGGAGTGAGACGCACACTTGAAAGGGAGCTGACTACGCTAGAGAAGATAATACATGAGGGAGAACTTACTCATGGGACTGGCACACTAGTAAATGAGAAATATACTCAGGCAAAGAGAGACCATTCCCAGATCGAAGAACAACTTAGATGCCACAGCACACAAAAATACTTTGCCTCCCTACAATCTGAAGAGGGTAGGTCTGGGAAAATGTTAGCCTGGTTGGTGAAGCCGGGTGGAGATGCTGAGCCCATCACAAATGTGCTGGATAAGGAAGGGTCATGCAGAAGTAGACCAGGCCCTGTAAATGATGCATTCAAGGAATATTACACCTTTTTATATGGAAAACCGGCTGAAATCAGTACGGAGGTTTTTGATAATTACCTACAACATATACCTATAACGAGCCTGATGGCCGGAGACAGGGATAGGCTGGGGGGCCCAGTGACGGTGGCGGAGGTCAGTGAAGCTATAGCTCAATTAGCCTCAGGGAAGACCCCGGGAACAGACGGCCTCCCCATGGACTTTTATAAAAAATTTGAGAAGCAACTGACCCCCCAGTTGTAGAGATGTATACAGAATCGCTACAGAATGGGATAATGCCGTGCACCATGAGAGAGGCAATGGTAGTCCCACTCCCTAAGGCAAAATCTAGGCAACCCTCGGTGACTGACTTCCGCCCCCTGTCAATGCTAAACAGTGATTTTAAAATACTAAGCAAGATCTTGGCCAACCGTTTACTCCCTCTTGTACCAACTCTGGTACATGTAGACCAGAATGGTTTTGTCCCGAATCGCAGCACCTCCTTAAACCTGAGACGTCTCTTTGCGGTCCTGAATATGCCTAGCGACATGAAACCTGCAGCAGGGGTGTTGCTCGCGGTGGATTTTGAGAAGGCATTTGACTCGATCAGATGGGACTACTTGAGAGCAGTGATGCTCCGTATGGGAATGGGTGAAGATTGGGTCAAATGGGTGGACTTGTTGTACACGTCACCGCTGGCAAGAGTGAGAACAGGTAAAACAGTATCCGGAACTTACCCAATTCACAGGGGAACCAGACAAGGTTGCCCATTGTCCCCACTGTTATTCGCCCTGGCCATCGAGCCGCTGGCGTCCCAGATGCGGCGGGAGGGCGTGGGTAGAGGAGTGGAATGGGGACACCAAGAACATATCATCTCGCTATATGCTGACGATATACTTGTCTTCCTTAGGGACGGAGAGAAGGATCTCCCATGGGCGCTGGGAGTGCTGGAGAACTATGGGAACATATCTGGACTTTGCCTCAACCGTAGCAAGACATGCGTGTTCCCTATGGCTCCGGGCGGCGAACGCCCGACCACATGCCCTGGGGATATGATTTGGGCCCCTCGAACCTTTAAGTACTTGGGCATACAGGTGTTTCACGACAGGGCAGACTTGCGCGAAGGTAACCTGGGCAGAGCTCTACGATCTCTGAAGTCCTCGGTGGGGTTCTGGCGATCGCTGAAATTGACGATAATGGCCAGAGTAGCATTGTCCAAAATGGTAATGCTGCCCCGGCTTCTATACTACTTCGCTAACCTGCCCCTTCTGATTCCAACAGCGTGGTTTCGTGAACTAAACACCCTACTCAGGGAACTTATATGGGATGATGGCCGTAGACGCACCTCGCTCCAGATACTATGCAGGCCAACTAACAAGGGGGGTCTAGGAGCACCAGATTTTGAAGCCTACTACCTGGCATCCCAGCTGCAATGGGTTGCCGGGTGGCTCACAGGTAAGGGTCACCTGGAGAGGTACGCCGACCAAGTAGTGGAGGACATAAATCAGTTCATTGCTCGAATGACAAATAGGAAGCTTAATTCCCACATGCACAGCCCGATGACAAAAGTGGCGTCAGCATGTTGGAAGAGGTGCGTGAAAAGGGATGGCACTGTCCCCCCGTACTCTCCGGCCCTACCCCTGGCGGTACTTGCGATCGAGGCTGGTGAGAGGAACCTGGGAGGCATGAGCCTCGGAACCTGGAGGAGAGCAGGAATAGAAACGGTGGGAGACCTGTTTCAGGAGGGAGTGTTGAGGTCCTTTACTAATCTTGTTGACAGTGGAGTCTCCCCGGGTCAGTTCCTTATGTATCATAAACTGATACATGTGCTGAAAACGCACTGGATCACGGTCAACGCGGACCCAGCCACCCACAGGGTGCTGCATCTCCTATTGACATCAGGAGATGAGTCCCATCTGATATCTAAATTATACCGAGTTCAAGTTGAGGATGCACTAGATTCCCTGCGGCCACTGAGAGAGAGATGGGGGAGGACAGTCGGTAGGGAACCGTCAGATGCGGAATGGAACAGAGCTTTGGCTTACCCGCGGTCCGTCGCTCGCAGCACGCGCCTGAGATATATACAATATAATTACCTCCACAGAACGTACCTCACCCCACATCGGCTAACAGTAATCTATGGGGGAGTTCCTAGGGTGTGCCCCAGATGTAAAAATGTAGACGCAAATTTTGACCACATGGTATGGACCTGTCCAGAGATCCAACTGGGGTGGGAAGAGGTGATGTCCGACCTATCGAGACTCCTTAATATGAACCTGACTCCGACCCCTGACAGATGTTTGATGGGCTTTGGGAATGGGTTGCCGCGGGGAAGAGTGGAGACCCGATTTCTGAATCTGGCACTGGTATTATATAGGAGACAGATCACAAAGAACTGGAAGGCACAGTTTCGGCCCCCCCGGGTTGGGTGGAGACAAGACGTTACAACATGGGCTAGAGCCGAACTCCAGGTCCTGAAGAGCGAGGAGGGGAGGGGACTGCGTCGCCACCCTATAGCACAGAAATGGGAAGTAGCAATGACAAGCTGGGACAATATATTGAGAACAGCGGACGCAGACACTCCAACAGGAGTGGAGACTGGATAAACATAGG
The DNA here is from genome assembly GCF_031143425.1 of Pleurodeles waltl. Classification (NCBI taxonomy): domain Eukaryota; kingdom Metazoa; phylum Chordata; class Amphibia; order Caudata; family Salamandridae; genus Pleurodeles; species Pleurodeles waltl. The sequence continues at coordinate 855,424,497 of NC_090442.1, read as the reverse complement.
AAGGGAGGAAATGTTGCCTCGCCCTCTAGGACATGATAAGGGAAGACACGATAAGGCCGAGATTAAACAAAAGGCGGACAACAGGGGACAGAGCCCATGACATTGATTAACAGACAGGCTGGACCCGGTAGACGCCCCACCCACCTGAAACCAGACTAGTCTATGAGTAATGACACCATACTTACTGGAAAAGCCAAGAAATGGCATCCCCCTGCATTAGCAGCCTCCACCCACTACTTTGCCATCGGGTTTAAGTTTAAGTTAATTAATGTTTGAAACGAGTTAAAGGTGTTGTATAATAGCTAGAAAAACATGACTCTGCTACACTAGGCCAATTGGGCAACCCATACGAGAAGAAGCGCCACTGATGTTCTACTCTTGCATACGTTTAAAGTATAAAGGTTATCGAATAATTAATGAAGTAGAACATTCAAACAATGTAGACAGTAGTGATATTAACACTGTTATGCACTAACACGAAGCAAACAAGATGGTGCTGTAAACATAATACTGTTTATTGAATGATAAAATGTTAATAAAAAATATTTTTAAAAAAACCAGTTTATTTCTACTTTTTGTTCTAGTTCCAAACTTTTGCTTCCTTTGCTGTGGCTCCTTGCGGTTTTGGCTGTCCGGGTAAGAAAACGTTGGGGGATCCACGCAAGCCTCACCTCCCTGGACTCCACCCGGTGTCTAGTTTAAAAAATGTCTGGGTTTGGTAGGTTTCCCTAGATGACCGCCGCCCTCTGGACCAAAAACCCAGGTGCCCCCCCCCCCCTGCAAAAACAGGTAGTTTTGTAATAGATCATTTTGATGTGTCCACATTGTGTTTTGGTTAATTTCCTAACGCAGGCACTGGGTCTACCCACACAAGTGAGGTACCAATTTTATTGGGAGACTTAGGGGAATGCTGGATGGAAGGAAATGTGTGGCTTCTCTTAGACTTCAGAACTTTCTGTCACTGAAATGTGAGGAAAAAGTGTTTTTTTGGCCAAATTTTTAGGTTTGAAAAGGATTCTGGGTAACAGAACCTAGTGAGAGCCCCACAAGTCACCCAATTCAGAATTTCCCTAGTTGCCTAGTTTTCAGAAATGTCCAGGTTTGCTAGGTTTTCTTAGGTGCCGGCTGAGCTAGAGGCCAAAATCCACAGCTAGGCATTTTGCAAAAAACAGGGCAGTTTTCTTTGGGAAAATGTGGTGTGTCCATGTTGTGTTTTGGGGCATTTCCTGTCACAGGCACTAGGCCTACCCACACAAGTGAGGTATCATTTTTATCGGAAGACTTGGGGGAATGCTGGGTGGAAGGACATTTGTGGCTCCTCTTAGTTACCAGATCTTTCCAGCACCAAAATATGAGAAAAAAATGTTTTTTTGCCAAACTTTGAGGTTTGCAAAGGATTCTGGGTAACATAACAAGGTGAGAGCCCCACAAGTCACCCTATCCTGGATTCCCCTAGATGTCTAGTGACAGGTTTGGTAGGTTTCCCTTGGTGTCGGCTGAGCTAGAGGCCAAAATCCACAGCTAGGCACTTTCCAAAAAACATGTCTGATTTCAATGTAAAAATGGGATGTGTCCACGTTGCATTTCCTGTCACGGGCATTAGGCCTACCCACACAAGTGAGGTACCATTTGTATCGGAGGACCTGGGGAACACAGAATAGAAGAACAAGTGTTATTGCCCCTTGTCTTTCTCTACATTTGTTCCTTCCAAATGTAAAACAGTGTGTAAAAAAGACATCTGTTTGAGAAATGCCATGTCATTCACATGCTAGTATGGTGACCCAGGAATTCAGAGATATGCAAATAACCACTGCTTCTCAACACCTTATCTTGTGCCCATTTTGGAAATACAAAGGTTTCTTGGATACCTATTTTTGACTCTTTATATTTTACCACATAAATTGCTGTATACCCAGTATACAATGAAAACCCATTGCAAGGTACACCTCATTTATTGGCTCTGGGTACCTAGGGTTTTGATGAACCTACAAGCTCTTTATATCTGTGCAACCGGAATAGTCTAGCAGACGTAACGGTATATTGCTTTTGAAAATCTGACATTGCAAGAAAAAGTTAGAGTAAAACGGGGAGAGAAATTGCTGTTTTTTTTACCCCAATGTCAATATTTTTTTAATTTCAGCTATTTTCTGTAGGAAAACCTTGTAGGATCTACACAAATGACCTCTTGCTAAATTCAGAATTTTGCATACTTTTCAGAAATGTGTAGCTGTCTAGGTTCCAGCATTGGTTTCACACCCATCTCTGTCACTAACTGAAAGGAGGCTGAAACCACAAAAAATAGTAAAAATGGGGTATGTTCCAGTAAAATACCAAAATTTTGATAGAAAATGTGGTTTTCTGATTCAAGTCTGCTTGTTCCTGAAAGGTGGGAAGATGGTGTTTTTAGCACCGCAAACCCTTTGTTGATGCCATTTTTTTAGGGAAAAAACCACATGCTTTCTTCTGCAGCCCTTTTTCCCCATTTTCCTTTTTTTAAACAACATTTTCACTGTATTTTGGCTAATTTCTTGTACTCCTTCTGGAGATCCCACAAACTCTGGGTATCTCTAGAATCCCTAGGATGTTGGGAAAAAAGAACGCATATTTGGCGTGGGTAGCTTATGTGGACAAAACGTTATGAGGGCCTAAGCGCGAACTGCCCCAAATAGCCAAAAAAAGGCCTGCCACCTGAAGGGCAAAAGGCCTGGAAGTGAAGGGGTTAAAAATGTGTTCATTGTTTCAACACAAAGTATGTTTTTAGATGTCACGGCTATTTTTAATTGTAACTCAATGCTGCTATTACCACCTCTGCACACGCACTTTATTGTTGTCAATTAAAAATGGCAGCTGACTGCTTTGCAATTATGTGATAGTTTCCATTACTTCAGCAAGGTATAACTTGGAGAACGTGACTTGTTTTGGAATGATAGTTCACACTGTTAGAATATTGCACATGCACTTTATAGCTGTTAACTTACATACCACACTTGAACGTTGTTGCAATAAAATGCCTGTATTTTTTTTACCTTTTCAATGCGCATTGGAGAAAGCATCATGTTTCACTTTGAGATTTTTTAACCGTTAGTCTGTTTTCTATTGTTTTTTCCATTGTAATGGTTTTGATTAACTGTATACAATAAAGATATATATTATGAGATCGATATAATGAGTACCATTGAGTGTGGTATCAATAAGCAACTGTTATTTAGTGCTATTATACTATTTGACCGTTGTAAATATTGTGCAATTGGTGACAATGGGAACTTCCCTGTTAAAGCCATATGCTACTAGCTAACGAGTAAACTCTTGATGAATTGTTCTTGCAAAAAAATCACACAAATCAATTAATTTCCCAATGTGTTGTATTACAGACAACACATTGGGAAATTCATTGATCTGTGCGATTTTTTTGCAAGAACAATTCAACAAGAGTTTCCTCGTTAGCTAGTAGCATATGGTTCTACGTGTGCGTTTTTCTGGCTGCAATTTAAATCTTCTAGTACCTAAAGCGGATGTATCTTCTTAAATAGTTAGAGGGTAAATTAAACAAATACAAATTCCCACTGGTCCAAAGCAAAGAGTGATTGGAGCCAACTGGCCTCCTACATGTTTGTGAAATTAAGGGCTATGGCACCGTGCTTAGATACTAAAAAAGAACAGCACTCCAGGCAAAACACGACAAAGGGAATTTTCCCTCCTGAGTGCAAGCCAGCAGTAAGCCCAGTTTCAAAGACCTTGGTGCCTCTTGATCTTTTAATTAAAATATACAAAAAGAAGTGTGGTCGTGTAGGAAGAAACGTTAGTGTGTATTACTTAACAGTGGAGTTTCTAAAAGTGGTTTTTGAGAGAGGGCACACAAGGGGCCATGTAAATCATAACTAACACAATACATTCAATGCTCAAGATCTTATCCTTGATGTGACGGATGCAATTAGAAACAAGCATTGGCAAAGCCTATAGGTCTCGCCCATGCAAGAGCTATTGGCTTTGAGAATGTGTTTTAGCCATGTTGTATTTCAGCGTGGCTGCTGCTCAGCATGGCTAAATGTTTGCAGCATAGAGGAGACTGGCATGGAGTGGAGTGTCACAAAGAGGAGTGGCATAGAGTGGAGAACAGTGTTGTAGAGTGGAGTGTCATATAAATGAGTGGCGTAGAGTGTCATGGAGTGGCATTGAGTGAAGGAGTGTCATGCAGTGTGGTAGAATGGAGTGTCATAGAATGGAGTATCATGGAGTAGAGTAGAGTGCTGGGGTGTAGAGTGGTGTAGAGTAGAGTGGAGTGCTCTAAAGTAAGGTAGAGTGGAGTGGTGTAGAGTAGAGTAGAGTAGTGTTGCATGGTGTAGAGTAGTGTAGATTGGAAGGGAGTAGAGTGGAGTAGAGTGGCATAGTGTTTTGTAGACTGTGGTGGGATAGAGTGGCGTGGAGTGGTGTTCCGTGGAGTAATGGAGTACAGTAGTGTGTCATAGAGTAGAGTGGAGGGAGTTGTGTAGATTGGAGTAGAGTGTGGTAGAGAAGAATGGCATAGAGTGGAGTATGCATGGTGTTGCAGTCCACTGCCACAGAGTGGATTAGAGGGTCAGGAGTAGCATAGAGTGGAGTAGAGTTTTATAGAGTGAAATGATATAGAGTGTTGTGTAGTGTGGTAGGTGGAGTGTCATAGAGTGCAGTGTTGTAGGGTGGTGTTGAGTGGAGTGGCATAAAGTGGAGTAGCATAGAGTGGAGTAAGGTGGAGTAAAGTCTTGTCGAGTACAGTAGAGTGGAGTCGCATAGAGTGTCATTGAGTGTCATAGAGTGGCGCAGAGGGAATTGGCATAGAATGTCATAGAGTGGAGTGGCATTGAGTGGCGTGGAGTGATGTGAAGTGGAGTGGGTTTCGTAGCATAGACTGGAGTAGAGTGGAGTGGCGTAGAGTGTTGTGTAGTGTTGTAGGGTGGTGTAGAATGACATAGAGTCGAGTGGCATGAAGTGACGTAGAGTGTTGTGGAATATCATGGAGTGTCCTAGAGTGGTGTGGAGCAGCGTAGAGTGGTATAGAGTAGAGTGGCATAGAGTGTAGTAGATTGGTGTAGATTGGAGTGTCACGGCATGGCATGGAGTGTCACAGAGTGGTGTAGAGTGGAGAGTAATAGAGTGGAGGGGTGTATTGTGGAGTGGAGTAAACTGGTATAGAGTAGGGGGTGTAGAGTGCCATAGAATGTAATAGTGTTGTAGAGTGGAGTGTTGAAGAGTGCAGTGTCCCAGAGTGGAGTGTTGTCACAAAATGGAGGGGTGTAGTGGAGTGTCGTAGAGCTGAGGGGTGTAGAGTGGAATAAGGTATCATAGAGTAGAGTGGCATAGTGAAGAGTGGTGTAAAGTGTTGTAGAGTGAAGTAGAGAGGAGTGATGTGGCGTGGTAGGGAACAGCATAGAGTGTCATAGAGTGGAGTACCATAGGGTGGTGTGGTGTGGTGTGGAATAGCATGACGTAGAGTTAAGTGGCATAGAGTGGCATAGAGTGGAGTGTCATAAAATTGAGTAGAATAGAGTGTAGTAGAGTGTCAGAGGGTGGAGTGAAGTTAAGTGAAGTGGCAAAGTGTGGAGGGGTGTAAAGTTGCATATCGTAGAGTGAAGGGAAGTGTCTTAGAGTGGAATAAAGTGTTGTAGGGTGGAGAGGAGTAGAGTGGAGTGGCGTAGAATGGAGTGCAGTAGACGGGAGTAAAATGTCAGAGTAGAGTGGCATAGCATGGTGTTTTGTATATTGGAGTAAAGTGGCACTGAATGTAGTAGAGTCGAGTGACATTGAGTGGCATACAGTGCTGTAGAGTGGTATAGAGTGGATGTCATAGTAGAGAATGTCATTGAGTGGAGTAGAATGGCCTTAGAGGGAAGTGGTGTAGAGTGTCATATAGTACAGTGATGTAGACTGGGGTGGCATGGAATGGCATGAAGTTGAGTGTCATAGTATGAAGTGGTATAGAGTGGAGTAGAGTGCCATATGGTGTCATGGAGTTGAGTGGGATAGAGTGGAAAGTGTCGTATGTTGAAGGGAAATGGCCTAGAGTGGTGTAGTGTGCCATGGAGTAGAGTGGAGTAGAGCACTGTGGCATGGAGTGTTGTAGAATGGAGTAGAGTGGCATGATGTGAAGTAGAGTGGCATAAAATCGAGTCAAACAGAGGGTCACAGAGTGGAGTGCCATAGATTGGTGTAGAGCGGAGGGGCATAGAGTCACATAGAGTGTTGTAGAGTGAGGTGGTGTAGGCTGGAATATGAATGCTGTGGTAGTGCACTGCCATTACAGGCAACATATTTTCTATTGAAATGTCCATCACATTTGCACAGACATACTGTTTTACTGATAAAACTATACAGACCCCATCGATAATATGTGGAAATGACGTCACCTAGTGTACTGACTTGTTTTGATCAAATTTAAATATTTGTTTCCAGCAAATTTCTGAATTACAAACAATGTGCTTCATTAGTGCATTCCTAATTCTAATATGTTCTGAAATATTTGCACAGTTCGTTTACATTTACATTTTGTTGTGTGCTAGAAAAATCCCTTTCGTAAGTAAGTAAAACAAATTGTAGAGTGCACAGTACTAAGAGATTTCACGGCGCTAGCAAAACCCAGTAGCTGTGACAGAGGCAGGGAGAGAAAATGAAAAAGATGTGAAAACCCTACACAGAATCTAAGCAACTCCTTTTACTGCCCCTAGATAGCCAGAAAAAGCCTCTCACCTTGAAGTCAGAGAAAGGGAAGTAAAGACCAAGCTCCATCTGAAGTCAGCGTCTGCCATTTGACAACTGTCTTTGAATGCACAGCAAATGTGTTAAGATAAGTGCAAAATTCAAAAACCTATTTACAGAAATCAATTACTTGTGGAAGAATACAAGGAGTGATGGTAAAAAAGGTTATACTCCACGCGAAGGCCAAAGATATGGTGGGCAGCCTAAAACAAATAAAGCCAGCAAATAGGATGGAACCAAATGTGAGTTTCAAACCACAAAGTCAATAGTGAGCAACGGGTGCAATGCATTTGTGGGTCAGTTTTCCGGATGCCCCCAAGATGTCTTTAGCAAAACAGACAGCTGGGCTGTCTGTTAGGCTTTGACATAATGAAATAAATGATCTTAGTTGAGATCACATTTCACATTACCATGAACAATATAAATGTGTTAATTATGACTTTTTAATATTTATTGGTTAGAGTATCTGTTGCTATTTAATGGCACTTTGCTTCCAGGTGTTGTTATTTATTGTTAATATTTTCAGGTCATCTGGATTGTATTTGATGTGTGAGTAATGGTTTACAAGGCTGTGATGTAAGTTATGGATTGTGGAATTAACCATAACTGGCAAAAATCAGTGGATTCTAGGTATTGTTTTGTAATCATATCTTCAGTTTAACTGTCTTTTTAACTGAATTTCAGGCTTATTTTCAAGCATACCTTAATGTTTCATAACCAGTCCTAACCATAACTTCACTTTAACTACAGGGCTTTTTTGAATAAATGTCACATCCAGCTTCCACTAGCCACACCATTGTGTATGGCCTTTGATCGTGTGCAACGACGATTGGCCAAAACGTTTGGCCTTCATGTAAGGGTTGGTGACAGAACTCTGCCCATGGCCTAGCCTTAGGTCCAACCCCACAGTGGCAGTCACCCACAGCTGCACATGGCCTTCGGATGGACAAGGTGGGCTCACCACAGGGGCTGGTCTTTTGCCAGGATCTCCACTCAGCCTGCTATAGGCTTCAAACCCCAGCTGTGCAGGGAATATGGGCATCTAAACGGGAAATGTTCACTTTTATTGTCTTTCATTTTATTAATTTAAAGTGGTGCATGAAGAGGATCTCAGTGTGTAAAAAGATATGAGTTTCTAAGCAAAAAAGAGTTAAATGAAAGTTTGAAAGTGTTTTGGAAGATTAGACATAAATAATCAGTGGAGAGTAGCCAATTACTGAACAAAGGAAAAGTGGTTCCACATGTGTATTTTAAAGGGAGAGTATTGAAATTGTGTCATGAAGGATATCTGGGAGTGGGAAAAAAACAAGAGAAGGATGAGGGAATCATATGGTGGCCTGTTATGGATAGAGAGTAAATTGAGAGAGTGAGTGGAGTGTGATAAAGCTTACAAAACCTAGGTAACACTTAAGCCACTTTTAAGTCTAATAGAGTGTCCCATTATACTGTGAGAAACTTTAGGACTTGACATTATGGAGATAATGGCAAGATCAAGTATGTTATAGTTTTCCAAGTGGTCTGAAGTAGAAATTGTTGCAAAGGCAAGCATGGGTGCACAGTTAAAACTCTTACACTGATTCTAGAGGGAAGGATTGCTAAGAAGGTTTATCAGTGAAAATGGTGCACAGTTGAAATCAAGTTAAACTGGGGATTTTCTAAGATTGAGTGTTGTGATACATAATACTTCTGTGTGCAAGCCGGGGGTAACAGATTTGTAGAAATATTTATTGAAGTTATTAAAGACGGAATACTATTGGCCAGGAGTTCAAAGAAGACTTTGGAGAAAGAAGTCATGAAAATAGAATGGGCGTATTGCATTGTGCCCAGATTTTCTGATGCATGTTCCTAAACCCAGATTTCTCACCTTAGACTACATCCCAGGTGTCAGGCTATACTCAGAAAATTTTACTCCAATCAGGCTTTCCAACGCCACTAGGTGGAACTGTGATGATCCATTCTGTCCTGACACTAACTCAGAAGTGGAAGAGCGGGGCTGCATATAAGCTCCACCCCTGCATGTTGATGCCAGTTAATTTCTTTAAACACCTTCTTATGAAGATTCGGAGCTCCACTTCCAACTTTACAACAGTTTTTACAAGGTCTAAATGATTTCACTAGTGTGTTTGGGAACAATGTCCTCATCCACAGTGACAGATTTCAAGCCATGTTGCAACTGCAGACAGGAAGCTGATATTGGTCATGGACCTGCATGAGGTGTGCCTTTGGTGTCTGAGCTTAGGCCACAACTCTAAATCATGCAATGGGTGTGCCTTTGTGTACCCAAAGGCGATTCAAGCCCCAGAGGTTCAGCTGTATGTCAATGAATGCAACAAGAAGTCACTGCCTTTGTGTAGGTCCTGCTCCCGATCCAAGTTGCAGGTGTGGACCTGCTCCTGAATCAGTTCATGTGGCTTCTCAACTTTGTGCTTAAAGCTGCCTGGTAAATCCAAGTAAAGCAAAAGAAAGCAAAGTGTGACTCAATCCCATCCCGCCATCCTGATTCCAAGGAGAAAGTGCACAGGTGCTAGTCGCACCTTTTTGAGGTCTCCAACCACCAAGCAGATTCCTCAGCTTCTCTCAACATGCTCTGATTTTCCCAGGCTGTGGTTCACCCTGCAGCAGATCAAGGCAATTAAGGAGGCCATGCCTCAAATATTCGGTGTGCTTCCTAACCCCTTTGACGTGCAGTTCGGGTCCCACAAAACTGCAGAGGTCACAGTCAGGTTACTACCAGGGGTCCATCCCCAGTGCCATGTGCACCCCTGGAACTCATTACTGTGGCCCATATGGACTTCAGCACAGACTTCTCCTCCAACTCTGAGATCCACACCAGTCCCTGCTACTTCGGTGCAGGTGTTCATACCACTGGTGGCAGTGTTAGATGCCAATGTTGAACCTCAAACTGACTTTGGCTTGAGCTTGACTGATGTTGTGCCATGAAATTCCAAAAGCTCAACCGGCCTTCATCCAAGCTGACTCTAACTTGGTGCCATGTCGCAATCAGTATAGCAGCCATTGTCTTTTTGGTTCTGATCCTGTGCCAGAGTGGAAGGCATGTCAGGACACTGAAGATGATAATTGCGATAGGGATGGCTTCTCCCCCTCACTATGCTCATGATCCCTTATACAGTGAGCATGCAAATTAGCTTGACATCTTGCCTGAGATTGATCTTGATTCAAGCTAGCCTAGCTGATGAAGGGTGATACCCTGAAACCGGTCCTATGATGCTTGTTTCCGATCCAGGGAGGAGCTGGCTTGGCAGTTTGGGCTGGACTGTTCCCATGAGGGACAGGGTCAAGACTGATTTGCATATAGCTGGGTCCAAACTGGGGTAGCGTGATGGCAAACAAATGATGGATTAAACCCAGATCTTTGTGACTGGGGGTGAATGTTTGATTTGCTCTGCATTCCGTCCATCATTTGTTCTTTTTGAGATTGATCTTGATTCACAACTTTGGCCGCCAATGGAAGAGAGTGTCTTGTTTGTGGTCATGGTCCTGAGGGCAGAAGAGGCACTAGAATTACTGTTATGCTACACTGAGACCAAAAGGAATGTTCTTACAGGGTTCTTACAGCTAGATCCAGATACGTCCGAGCCCTTGCTTTCCTTTAACTATATCCTCACTGATGCTTTGGAGAGCCTATTTTGTCGAAGCTTTGTTCTTGCCCAACTGTGAATAGGCAATGTCACAGACCATGGCCTTTTCTCATAAAGCACCCCCCCCAGAAAACCTTATCATGAAGGCCTCATCCAGTAAGATGAATCATAACTCATTTCCAACCACTCCTCTAAATAAAGAATTGTGGCTTTAACAAGTGCACATTTTCTTCCACCAGTCTGGCATAATGATCTTTGAATGCTTTTTTTTGCTTCTTCATTACACACTTGCCATGTGGGAGATAGCCAGCTGGATCTTGCTGGCAGTCTATGAGGAACATAAGGCCTCTTTGGCTCAGACAATTAATTATGCATAAGACACGGCCACCACTGTTAGCCACACAGCTCTGGGTACCACGGACTGCCTGGGAAGGACAATAGGTGCTAGTGTTGTATATTGTCGACACACATGATTGTGTTCCACAGGATTCTCTGTCAATGTACAATCCTCCCTAAAGGATATGACTTTTCATGGGTCCGGTCTTTTCAGTGAGAAAGAAGTCTCTGTGTTAGATTGCTTTGAGAACAGTAGTGCTACGGCACTCTCCTTTGGTTGCTGTTGACCCTTCTAAAGAGTTACTGCATCAATTCAGAAAGTTTAATGGTTATCCCAGAGGGCCGGCTTATAGACAGAACCAGCCTTCTCAACCAATGCAGTAGGCACTCTTGTACTTCCTGGGCCATCGACGTGGGCCAGGCAGGCAGTGTGAGAGCCATGGGGACATCAGTCCTACAATTCCTCTTCTCCTGCTACAACAGTCACTAAAGCGTTCAGTTTGCCCGTAGTGGGACATGCCTAAACAGTAGGTATAAGAATTCAACACTTCCTCCCAGATTGGCAATCTATCACGTCAGACAGATGGGTCTTGAAAATAGTCCAAAATGGCTATTCCATAACGCTTTCTTCTGCCCCACCCACTATTCCTACTGTGCCAGGGTGTATTTCTAACACACACTTGCAAATTCTATTTCAAGAGTTACTGGAATTCCTCTTCAAAGGTGCTTGTGAGAGGGTAATGGAATGGGTAAGAGGAGGAGTTCTTACTTTTGCTAATTACTCTTTCTGAAGAAGAGTGGGGGCTTCAGGCTTACTTTGTATTTCCAGGCTCTGAATGCCTTCCTGCAAGAAGAAAAAAATGTTAAATGCTCATGCTTTAATAGGTTTTACCTTCTCTGGTGACTGGATGATGTGCTTGGACCTGCAGAATACATGTTTTTATAGACCCATCCTGTGGACCCACACATTATATCTGCAGTTCAAGGTAGGCCAAGATCATTTTCAGTTTCCTGTGCGCCCTACTGGCTTAAACAGCACTGTTTACAAAAGTGATGCCAGTAGTTGTGGACTTTGGAGTTCGGGGATATCAGTATGCCCATATCCTTGATGACTGGCTGTTGAAGGTGGGCTTACCTCAGTGAGTTTTTGACCACTTCCTGATGACAGAGAATTTCTTGACACCATTCAGGTTCCCTGTCAATGAGCTAAAGTTGACCCTGGCTACTTCACAGAGGCTATCATTCATTGGAATAACCTGGAAAATAGTTGGGCTCTTCCTCTGCCACAATGAGTCCATGGCTCATGATGAGCTCTAAGGTGTTTTGGCCTCTTGCCTTCTGCATCCTCCTCATCAGCTATGCCAGGTGGCACACCCATCCTCTGCAATGGAATTTGAACATACAGTGAGCTCAGCACCAACGTAATCTGGCTGGTGCCACCAAGGTTTCAGAGAAGAAGCCCTAGATTTGCAGTTGTAGCTGCTCAAACGCAAATGGACCAGGGGCAGCTCCTTCTCCCTTCCTCATCTAGAGTTGATAGTGGTGTTGGACCCATCTCTACAGGCCCAGGAGATCATCTGCGGTATAGTTTAGGAAACGTTGGTCTCCGCCTGAAGGCCAGCTCCACATCAATTTGTTGGCGTTATGAGCCATTCACCTGTCTCTGAAAGCCTTCCTGCCGTCCATCACGGGGAGGTACAGGTTCTGTTGCACAAAACGTCTGCCATGTGATACTGCAACGAGCAGAGCAGAGTGGGATTCTGGATCTTGGGTCAAGAGGCTCTATACCTCTGGAGGTGGTTGGAGTTCCAGAGTATTCTCCTGATTACAATCCACCTAGCAGGGTTTCTGAATGTCAGGGTGGACAAACTGATCAAGCAGCGTCTGGCAGATGAAATCTACATCCTGAGAAGAGGCAGAGCATATTAGGGGGGTGAGCACAGTCTAGTTTGTTTTGCCATCAGCGAGAACACCCAGTGTTGACAGTTTTGTGTGCAAAGGTGTTTCCTCATGAATACTTGTTAGGAGATACATTCTGGAATGCCCAGGCCTTCTGTTCATGAGCATCTGTCCTTCTGTTTGGCTATGACTTTGTGAGGACCTCCTGTCTCAGTAACAGAGCAGGGTCCTCCACCTAAATTTGCACAATCTTCACCAGTAAACGGTGGCAACTGACTGTGTTTGATATGACAACTGACATGGTAAATGCCATACTTACTACCATTCACCCTTCCATGAAATCCATTTAGTGCTGAGCTCTAGTGCACATTTGCAGCCTTGTGTGGCATTTCCCTTGCAGGCAAAGCTGTTCGAGGTCCTTTTGTTTGTTTTGTTTTTGGTCCAGGAAGGCCTTGCAGTGAGCACTATTAAAGGTTATTTGTTGGCTTTTTTGGCATTTCTATGTTTGCTGGACAACTGTCCTTGTTGAAATCATATGTTGAGGTGAGACTTAGTAATGGCTTGATACACCCGTTGAGCCGCTGCATAGCTGCTCACAGCATTTCCTGACTTTAAAGACTGTTTTCCACATTATATTTATATCTGCTTGTTCCACAAGTGATCTGCGGACACTTTTTAGTGAGTCTGCGCTACACCATTTCTTACCCAGACAAGATGGAGTTGAGGACAGGGCATGCATTCCTGCCAAAAGTCATGACTACTTTCCACATTGGACAATCCATCACTCTGCCTGCAATCTTTGCTCCCACTCATCCCTCTAAAGAGGAGGAGAGTCCCCACCAGCTGGATCCCAAAAGGGCTATAACTAAGCTTTTAAATTGACAGTACCAAAGATCATAGAGTAGGTGATCAACTTTCTGTTGGGTTCTCTAGAGCAAAGAAAGGGAAGACTGCAGAAGAGGTGCAAAAGAGGACTCTGTTGAGGTGACTAGTCCTCTGCATTAAGATCTTTTATGCACTGGCCACATGGCAGCCTCCAAAATGTCTGTGAGGTCATGCCATCTGTGTTGAGGTTTCTACCCCTGAGTTTGTACATGGAGTGACTATCCTTGACATCGGCCAGACTGTGATGTTGACATCAGTGCATATATTCATGAAGCCGTGCTGCCTTGACAGCCAGGTTCAGCGGAAAGGACAATTTGCATTCTTGATCCTGCAAGACTTTCTGACTACACTCTACAAACCCTCCACCTGAGGTGATACTGCATTGGTACCTATTCTAAGGTGAGGATTTTGTAATTAGTAGTATTCAGCAGAAGAAAAGTTACTTACCTTCAGTAACACTTTTCTGGTGCATAATCTCCCTACCCGCAGATTCCTCACTGCTCTCCCACCTCTCCATTTTGTGGAATGATCTCTTTTTTGACATCTAAAAAGGTGCAGATTTAGTACTAAGCACACTGATACCAACAAGTAGTCACTCTATGCATCTGATGGCTCAGAAAAGTAAAAGACAAGAAACTGATATCAGCGTACAGGGGTGGCACTTATTGTAGGCTTCCTTCCATCAATTCTGGGATGGTGTGGGGTCACAGCAGACCCACATGGCACTGCCGACTGGCACACAGGAGCTGTGCTTGGAGAAAGATTTTCTGGATTCAGCTGGCACCTGGGGAGTATTATAAGGGAAGGAATCTGCAATTAGATAGAGTATCCACCAAAAAGATTGTTACTGAAGATAAGTACCATGTTCAATAAGTTATACTCATTTCACCGTTATAAAGGGAAGGATTTCCTGCATTTCTTGCACCAAGGACAATGTAGGATGGATGTCAGAAGCTAATCAGACTCAATGATTTCCTGAGTTTGTTACAGATAATGGGACGAGTCTGTTTACAAGCAGTATTATGATGACAAGGAATTAACCTTGTGTGAAAGAGAGTGGGTGCATTTTTAAAAAGTAGAGAAAGGAGATAGGTTTTCTCTAAGTTGTTGAAGATGATTTAAGTTTTGACTAATTCTGCCATACTGAGTGATAGTAGAGTATGCTACTGGAGCTGCGTAACCAGATATAAAAACTTTGAAGCTAATGAAAATGGAGAACAGAAGACATCAAAAGATTGGTGGTGAACAGATAAAAAGGTGTGCAAGGATAGGAAATTAACATTTATGGTGAGAGAGCGTAGTTTAAATATCATATATTATAGACGTGAAACGCTTACATTTGACTAAAACACTGTTAATAATTAAAATGTATTAAACGCAAAGATTTGCTCATTTATGGACACTAATGCTGAATTAATAATAATTTTTCAGTTATATGTATTATTACGATCAAAAATAGTATTCCTTAGAACTCGTATGTCTTAAGTTAGCATGAGTCGCGAACTAGCTGTGTGTCTCTCACTTAAAACCATATTTTTCTGTTTCTCCAGTGTACGGACTTACAAGTAACCATGACCCAGCTATTGTCCTTTCTGTACTAGTTTGTAACATGAAGGAATTTTCTCATCCGCATGCTAGCAGCTTTTAGTATAAGATTATGTGCTTCGAAACATTAATGGACACTTACAAGGACAACGAGACGAGGGGAAGAGAACTTTTAACCTGAGACGTGTGCCAAGATGGTGAAGTAACCCCGGACGTACCACCTACGAAAATGCTGATTATGAAGACCAATTGGGAGGCAATTCAATATCAAGAAATGACTAATGCATTACTTAATGTATAATTTGATTGGTTACCAATTGTGGGGTATAGTTACTAACCAATAGAATTTTGGGGGAATGTATCACGGAAAAGGGGATAAAAACTCATGACACGAGAGACGAGACACATTAGGTAGGGAATGATATCGATTGCATCCAGAAACTCTGTCACTCCTTTTGGTGATCTGAGACTTAGAAAATTATCCTATCCCCTAGATTGCCCTTTACACTTTCCTCCTAAGAGGGGAGTGTTCCTTGCTTCTAATTTAGATAGATTGACGGTGAACTAACTGATGTCCTGAAGACGAAGACTGATCTTGTATGCTGACCTATCCCGAGGAGGGTAATTATTGATGCTAACGGAATCTATTTGCCTTTTCTTTCTAGGTACCAACTGCTGTGTATGTTTAATTAGGTATTTTAGCTAGATGTTTTTCCAAATTGATGTTCTAAATTGTTTTGCATGAGGCCCAACATGCTAATGCTGATTTGAGGTTAGATGAGGTATTCATTTGACGGACGGAACTGACGTGACTGACATGTAGCTATGCTGAACTGATATTCTATGGTATATCATGCACTATGATCTATTCTCTGCTAACGTATCTATTCTATGATCCTGATCATCGCATTGTTGAAAGTTTAACGTAGTTGCCACTTTGTGATTATGCTCTTATGCTTCTTGGTATTGAGATTCATACGTTTATTATTAGATTGTAATCAATAGGGAATAAATTCCCAAAATCTTCCTTCAAGGTGTGGTTATTTGAGTCTGAGAACTAATGCATGCGCCGAAGGTTCATTTATGGTTTTTGTGAAGTATATTTGATGTTTGGTAATCTCGTCTTACGGAGACTCACCACTGGGTCAAAAGGTTCATCGACCTAAAACGAGTCCTGATGTGTATAAATTGACATAGACGGACGCGTTAGCAGTTCTGGTAGCAGAGCGACGGTTTGGCCCTTGGGGGCCCTAGGACAGAGTTTTCATTTTAATTTAGTTTTCTGTGATAATGAAATTTGGCAAAACGATGAGTGGCTAGGTTCGCCATGGGCTTTCCCGGGATCTCGGAGCCTGTCTAGATGAGTTGGGAATGTTCTTGGCGCCATAGTATGTGTGATTAGGGCCTTGCGCTTGCTTAAAAGCTTATGCATCTTGCAGGAGATTGTGAAGATTGTGTGTATTTAGGCCAAAATTAAGTGTTGTTTAGCAGGAGTGGGCGTACTCCACAGTATGAGAGTAGGGAAGTCGGCGTACTTCATGTGAATGCAGCGCTTATTGTTCAAAATGATCCACGTAGTTGGTCAAGGTATACGGATCTATTGAGGTCTAAGACTCCGGAGTATGATGTTAAATTGGTGTATGTCGTAATCTGTGCGGTTTAATAGGTCAATCGGACGTGGTTGACAAGTCAAGTTTGAGTCACAACGTACGTATGAAACCTTCAATGGAGATTTGACAAGCTCTAAAGTGCACTAGAGGGAGGCATTGACAAGTCGAGAGTAGGATTTGTGGGTCAAATTCTGCTTGCACATGTGGGATCTGAGAAAGAGAGAGTAGCGGCCGAGGCTTCAAGTGAAATCTCTGTAAAGTTCTGAAGCGAATGTGTTACCCTTCCTGTAGTAAACCAGCAGATTTGTATTGTCAATTTAAAGCGTCTGCAATAAATCGCATTAGTTTGTATGAGTTGTAAGAATTTAGCAAGGTGTGGACAAGCCGCAAGACTTTGTCAGCTGCAGTGTGTGTGGGTGTGACGTCAGTGGTGCCGCGCTGGGATAGGCCAGATGTCGAGAGGGGTCGCGCACGGATTGGCTGCCGTCCGTGAGAGGCAATAGGGTGAGCAAAGGGCAGGTGAAGAGTGTCCTGGGAACTAAGCCGTTTTCTGATTAAATATAAAATAAAATGAATTTTGTTAAGGCATTCAAAAGCGCTTTGAGGGGAGATGTGTACATTGTCGCAACCGACGGGGAACCTACACCACCCGAGGGTACTCCAGCCTATACAGTTATGGAGGAAAAGGGTGTTGCACCTTGTTTATGGATAAAACAATGGCGCAAATTGACAGAAAAAGAAGGGTGTCTAGCGTTTCCGTAACATGGGACATTTAATCAAAAAGTATTAGAGAACTTGAGGTGGATGTTAAGTACGCAGAAACCACCTCCGAGACCAGCACAGTACGAGGCTCTAGCGATCTGGGACCTGATGGCTCTTAAACATAGGCAGGAAAGGTTTCACCGGAGGTTGACAAGGGCAGAAAAATCATATGCAGAAGCAAAATGGGACAACGAGAATAAGATGTGGAGACGGGGAATAGTGGATGGGTTAAAGCTGTTTCCAGTGATAACACAGGGAGAAGAGACACAGGGAAAGAAAGCTTCTTGCAAAACTAACAAAGACTCAGGCAAAGATAAAGAACAAAAAAGGTCTTGGGAAGAAGAGGATGATTCAGAGGATGAGGAGTTTATGGATAGATTGCTGCATGATCGACCACCACCTTATGCGGTGAGTGACGATGTTCGAGCACTAGCTTGGATCCTGGGAACCAGACGCAGGAAAAGGGAGCTACTGATACGGTACAGACTAGCAATACAGCTTTGATACAGAATGGTGACAGTTTACCTACTGCACCAGATGTACCGATACAGTTACAACCTCCACCACAGATAAAAAGAATTTACCCCGATGTTCCAGTACTTGAGACTACTACGAACTTGGTGGTGCCGCCAGACCCGACATATACAAAGCCAAGGCTGATACAGATTGAGTCAACCCCACAGTTAGTGTCACAACCACCACGACCGATACCGGGGTATAACCCAGTAGCGGGTCCTTTGAAAGAACCTGCACCAGGTTTATTAGAGCAGACTTACGGTGTTGCAGCTCCTAGAAGCCTGGGATCAGGTCAGACACCTGCCGCTATATCATTACCTATCACTGTTGGTCCCCCAGTACCATTATATGCGCAGGAGAAAACAGGGACATGCGAACAGGGAGTTATGGCTAATGAAATGATAAGAGGAGGGCCTAGTAGAACTCCACAAATAATGGCCCAGGCAGGACAAGTCTGCGAACAATCAAGACCCTTAATGGACCTCAGTCCAATAGGGGCGCCTCTTGAGGCAATGCGACAAGCAGGGTTGGGAGTCCTGACTCCCCAAACTATGAGTACTAATACCTCATATACTCCAATGATTTCACTGCAAGGGTTTACAGTACAACAGTTAAATGAGTGGTTAGAGAAAACTTGCACATCACAAAAGACTACAGCGACTACAGTAACCGAAGTCAATCCTGAAAAGGAAAAACAAGATGAATATCTTAATCTTGTAAGGCTAGGAGCAGAAGCTGCTGAATTGGTGGAAGGAACAATGGGGGTGAATAGGTTGGAATCCTACACTGAGGCAGAACTGAGATACTTATGCCCTAAGATTACCAAAGAAGTAGGGAAAATACACCAAAAATTTGCAAATTTGGCAGACAAATACAATATCGAGATTAGGAACACAAAACATTTGAAACGAAGTTACAGATTAGATTTTGACACGAAAGATTTTGAACACATGAGATCCGCAGGTATGAAGACACACCTGAAAGAATTGCTGCAGAGTGCGCAAATCTGGGGAGCATTAGAAAAATGGGAAAACCGATGGGCAAAGAAAAGAGACAAAGGGAAGAGGGATAGCCCAGGATCTACTGAAGCAACAACCACACCCAATCTGGATTCAGTAAAAATCCTGCCCATGAGAGAAACAGCTGGTGGTGTTTTAGTCCATGTGCCTTGGTCCAGGGGAGATATTTTGTCCTTTACGAATGATTACCCAAGGTTGAGAGAAAAACCGATCGAGTGGTATCAACAGACAGATAGATTTGTGAAGCTTGCAAAATGTCTTTGGGAGGACTTAAATACTTTGTTTGAGATTATTGTTCCACCGGATTTGTGGCTTGAGTGCAAGAGAGGGGTAGATTGGCCCACAAAGGAACCGGCAAGGGATAAGGTGACTGGAGCACCTTCTGAAGGGGTGATGAAATATTATCATAAAGTCATTGAATTTTTGAAACAAAAGGTGTCACCGAAGGTGACCGATTGGCAGAAAATCGACCGGACTTCGCAAGAGGTTAAGGAATCAATACATGCCTATTATGAGAGATTGTTAAAAGCATTCAAACATTACAGTGGTACTGAGACGATCGAGCTTAAAGACATGAATCATCTTGTGTTCAGATTTGTTGAAGGATTGAGACCAGAGGTTGGTCAGATGATTAAGAATCATTTGATTTGTTGGCAAGCTAACCCAATTGATGAGGTGTTGCAGTATGTGAAATACTGTAGTGATGAAATTGAGTTAAAGCAGAAAAAGCTGAAAGAGAAAGTGATGGTGATGCAGATAAGAGCTGCACAAGCTGGAATCCAGGGAAATGGTGTTCAGCAGATGATGCATCAGCAACCGCAGATGAACGGCGGGTTTCAGGTACAGCCGAGAGGTAGAGGTCGAGGTTTTGTGAATCGTGGTTTGGACATGAATAATGTTGTCGTTCAAAATGACGGGCAAGTAGTGAAGAGGATGTCACCATGTCATGCATGCTGGGGCATGGGACATTGGAAGCGGGATTGTCCAAATATGGTGCATGATGGTACAGTTCAGCAGGGCACGAGTGTCAGTGCACAGCAGAATCCGCGAGGTCCAAGAATGAGACAACAGAATCAGAACTATCAGAATAATTTGGTGCAAATGTCAGGGGTGCAACCCATGCAGCAAATGCAAATGCCATGTTTCCAAACTGTGTCAGTACAACCAATGCAACAGCAGATTCCTATGGTGCCTAGACAGCAAATGCAGTTACCCCTAGCCCCGATGGGTCAGCAACAGGCGATGCTTCCTCAGCAGGTCACAGGTCAGGTAACGAGTCAAAACAATACTGTGCAACAATTCCCATTACGAGGTGAAAATGAAATAAATGAAGAATGGTCCGATGACAGTTCAGACAGTGAAGAGTGCAGGCTTGCAGCCTCATTAGAAGTAGATCAGAGAGGCCCATATGTAGAGGGAAAAGTAATGGGCTATAAAGTTTCATTTTTGGTTGACACTGGAGCTACACGCTCTACAGTCCGCAGTGTGGAAGTACCGAGATTACCCTTATCGGGACGCACTATACGAGTGGTTGGGGTGGCTAATCAGTATTTGACAAATCCAATTACTGACCCAGTACAGGTTGAAATTGGAAATTTCCAAGGCCTGCATAGGTTTGTCGTATGCGATTCAAGTCCAGTATCCCTACTGGGAAGGGACTTATTATGTAAAACTAAATGTTCAATTACCTGTTCCAACGATGGAATAGAAGTTCAGACAAACAGTGATGATGAAGGAGATGAGGGCCAGCTCATAGAGGGAGGAGAAATGAGCGAAGACTACCCTCTAATTACTTTATTCCCAGTGTTCACTCTAATTGACTTACCTGCTGACCTACAAGGGTCCGTAACAGAGAGAGTGTGGGACTTGACAGGAAAAGAGGTTGGATTAATTAAAGGAGTCAAACCAGTCAAGGTGCAGATAAGACCAAATGCAGTATTCCCACAAGTACCACAATATCACATGACTCAAGACGTACTCATTGAAGTGACACAGATAATTGCAGATTTTCTCAGGCAAGGAGTTTTGAAAGAAGTTTTGAGCAGTCCGTGTAACTCACCTATTATGGGTTTGAGAAAGCCTTGTGGGAAAGTTCGAATTGTGCAGGATTTGAGAAAAATAAATGAAATCGTAATAAAATGCTGCCCTGTGGTTCCTAACCCAGCGGTAATAATGTTCCAAGTTCCTTGTGATGCTGAATGGTTTACCGTAGTAGACCTATCACAAGCATTTTTCTCAATACCGCTGCATGATGACAGCCAATGTTTGTTCAGTTTCAAATTCCTGGATAAGGTGTACAGTTGATGCAAAATCCCTCAAGGGTTTTCTGAGTCACCATCCATCTTTAATCAGATATTAAAGAAGGATTTGGAACCCCTTGTGCTGCCTTTCAATTCAACTCTTGTGCAGTACATTGATGACCTGTTGATTGCATCCAAGACCAGAGACAGTTGTAAATATGACACTATTGCTTTGTTAAACCATTTGGGAAGAAACTGGCATAAGGTGTCACCTAAGAAACTGCAATACTGCCAGAAAGAAGTAAAATATTTGGGGCATCTAATTGAGAAAGGATCCCGAAGGATATCAAAGGAGAGAATAACAGCTGTCATACAAATGAATCCCCCAACAACAAAAAAAGATGTCAGGATGTTTTTGGGAATGGTGGGTTATTGCCGTCAATGGATACCCAATTTCTCAATCATTGCAAAGTCCCTAATAAAATTGACAGGGAAAGATGTCAAAGATGAACCATACACAATCACTTTGACAAAAGAAGAACTTGAGTCATTCTTAGAGCTGAAGGAATGCATATGCAGGGCCCCAGCATTAGGAATGCCTGATTACGAGAAACCCTTTCTGTTGTTTTGTCATGAACGTGATGCTTGTTCTTTGTCTGTTTTAACACAGGTCCACGGAGATGCAAATCGCCCTGTAGCATATTTTTCAGCTACCTTGGACCCTGTCGCAGCAGCCCTACCGGGTTGTTTGCGAGCAGTTGCAGCAGTTGGTCAAAGCCTTTCCCAATGTGAGGGCATAGTCATGGGATCCCCTTTGACAGTTTTGGTTCCACAGTCTGTTGAAATCCTGTTGACAAGAACGAAAACACAACACATGACAAATGCACGACTTACTAAATATGAGACGATTATTTTGGGGTCACCAAATGTTACACTGAAAAGATGCACAGTACTGAACCCGGCAAAGAACTTGAGCATGATTGTCTTGAGGTGACTGACCTCTGTACCAATCCTCGTCCAGACATACAGGACACCCAATTGAAAGAAAATGATTGTATTATGTTTGTGGATGGGTCCTGTTTAAGAGATTCAACAGGGACATTGAGAGCCGGCTATGCGGTATGTACAATATCTGGCATAGTTGAGGCCTCTTGGCTTGAAAAGGTATTCTCTGCACAAGTGGCAGAATTAATAGCTCTTACAAAGGCCTGCCATGCTGCTGTGAATTTGAAAGTTACCATCTATACTGACAGCAGGTACGGATTTGGAATTGTACATGATTTTGGTCTAGATCTGGTCACAAAGGGGTTTTATGACTTCCTCCGGATCACCAGTGAAAAATGGAGAACAAATAAGAGATTTGTTACATGCAATTCAGTTACCTCTTGAAATTGCCGTGGTAAAGTGCAGTGCTCACACCAGATCACAAGACTTTGGGGGTTATTCCAACTTTGGAGGAGTGTTAATCCGTCCCAAAAGTGACGGTAAAGTGACGGATATACCACCAGCCGTATTACGAGTTCCATAGGATATAATGGACTCGTAATACGGCTGGTGGTAAATCCGTCACTTTTCCGTCACTTTTGGGACGGATTAACACCTCCTCCAAAGTTGGAATAACCCCCTTTGTGTCAATGGGGAATGGTTATGCAGATCAGGTTGCAAGATTTTGTGCATTGAATTGTATATCATTTAAAGAGCAGTGGGAATTGCTACCTCAACCTGAAAATGATACAACTTTGAATCTAGCATTACAAGTGGTTGATACCTTAGATGAGTTAAAGACACTACAAAACCGTGCTAACAAAGAAGAAAAACGTTCCTGGCAGAAAATGCAATGTGTACAAAGAGCAGATGATATATGGGTCTCAGGTGATGGG
The DNA here is from genome assembly GCF_031143425.1 of Pleurodeles waltl. NCBI lineage: Eukaryota > Metazoa > Chordata > Amphibia > Caudata > Salamandridae > Pleurodeles > Pleurodeles waltl. The sequence goes on along the minus strand of NC_090442.1, from coordinate 855,401,477 downwards.
AAGTTGGTCTTACCTAATAGTCTTCTGTCACAATTTGCCCGATTATATCATGGGCAAGCACATTTAGGAAGAGACGCCATGATCAGATCTTTTAAAATTGATTGGTTTAATCCAAAATTCAGACATGCCGCAGAAATCACCTGCCACAGGTGCATCATCTGTCAACAGATGAATGCTGGAAAAGGAACAGTGGTAAATTTGAGCCACATTGGAAGAGCTGGAGGTCCATTTAATAGAATACAAATGGATTTAATTGAAATGCCTGTTTGTGGAGGATTGAAGTACGTGTTGGTGATTGTGTGTGTTTTCAGTCATTGGATTGAGGCATACCCTACACGTAGAAATGACAGTCTCACAGTTGCAAAACTATTACTGAGGGAACTAATACCACGATTCGGGTTCCCATTTCTATAGAATCAGATAGGGGAAGACACTTCGACAATGAGGTGATCAAGCTTCTGTGTGCAGCACTCAACATCGAGCAGAAGTTACACTGTAGCTATCGCCCTGAAGCATCAGGACTAGTTGAACAGATGAATGGTACCTTAAAATCAAGAATAGCGAAAATGTGTGCAGCAACAAACATGAAGTGGCCAGATGCATTACCGTTAGTATTGATGTCCATGAGAAACACACCAGATAAGAAAACAGGACTGTCCCCCCATGAAATCCTCATGGGTAGAGCAATGAGGTTGCCAGTGGTACCTGCAAATGCCCTAGTGAATATTACAGATGATATGGTGTTGGATTACTGCAAAAGTTTAGCTGACGTGATACGCTCTTTCTCTCACCAGGTGGAAGCTAAAACGTTACCACCAATTGGCGAACCAGGACACTCTCTGCAAGCTGGAGATTGGGTGGTTGTCAAGAAGCACGTAAGAAAATCGTGTCTTGAGCCGCGTTGGAAAGGACCATATCAAGTGATATTGACGACCACTACTGCTGTGAAGTGTGCCGGGGTTCCCAACTGGATACATGCCAGCCATACAAAAAAGGTAACGTGTCCTGTTGAAGAGGAACTTGAAAATTCCGGTACAGCAACTTCAAGAGGAGAAGTCTCAGAGTCAGAGATCAGTCAAGAAAGATCTGAGACCACAGGAGAGCCCGCTGAGAACAGCTGCGTCCCTCACACTATCAGAGAGTTCGAGAGAGGTGACGGAGTGCCAATCTCAGTGGAGGCAGCAGGAGAACAAGGGCAAGAAGAGGTTCTCCCAGAAGCAGACGAATACAATTCAGAGCCTGAATACAGTATCGAACAGGAAGAAGAGAGAGACGGAGAAGTGGTAAACCTAGATCAGAACGAATCAGAATCTTCTGATCAAGTTCCAAGCTTATCAGGAGAAAACACCATATCACAAGAGGAGGGTGCTGTCCAGCGTCCTGAAAGAAAATGCCGAAATAGGACACATAGAGGTGATACATGGCCGGAAAAGTCACCTTTTAGAATAAGAGAAATAACAAACGAGACAATAATAGAAGAAAGCGATACCTCACAGAGGGATGATCTGCGCGAAGGAGAACAGCAGGGTGAACGAAGGTTAAAAAGAAAGAGAATAGCAAACCGAAGATATACAGGTCCTGAATGGGCATACGCTACAACCTCTGAATGGCAACAAGAATTCTTGCCATTTTGTTTTGATCGAGAAGTGCCAGGCCAATACTACGGTACCTGAAGGAAACCAACAACAGAAAATCTTGGAAAATATATTAAAAGGAAAGAGACTTTATAAACCTACCGGAAAGAGACAATTAAACCTGAATTTGACTTACAGAAACCTGATTGCGACAAGCTGCTAACCTGAACTGACAAAAAGGGTCCTAGAGTGAGAGAAGACGCTGTAAATACACAGAAAGAGTTTGCCATCTTAAGTTGATTGTTGATCTACTATTCTGATTCTATACAAACATGGCTTATAGTAACAAAGGAAGTAAGGTGTGTGGTTGGTTAGGACTTATGATAGGTGTTGTATGCGCAATAATGATTGTGGGACTGATTGTGGGAATGCCATGGAGAGAGAGTGAAACTATTAATGCAACTTTAAAACCTGAGACTACCACTACAACTAATAAACTATCACCATGGGAGAAATTTGAACAGGATGCTAGACATCTTCATGAGGGAACTGATACAAAAGGGGAACTTTCTACAAATGTTTTCTATCGCTTATTGAATGAGTATGTGGAAACTATGGATACGAAAGATTGTTATGTGTGTACTAAAATTCCTTCATCTGTGCAGGAGGGGGTTACTTATCATAGCCTCCCTCTTACTTATGGGATTAGCTGCAGCCTGCTACTAACAAGATTTTATAATCAAGAGCATGTACAATACTTTTACTCAAATTTGGATGTTGTGTTTTCTTTTGTGCCTGTAATTGAATTCGTAAATAAGCTAGCTAAAGAGCATGATATAAAATTAGTTCGAGGATTCTTTGAGCGAACACTAACATTTGGAACTGCTTATGCACACCGCAACAATCTAACATGCTTATTGTCTCCTGTGGAAAAAAGCTTTTTAGATCATACAGATGATAGACGCAAAGCATTAAAGGAAAAGTTAGAAAAAGGTTTAGAAAAACGCACTTATGCAAATGATTATGCTTATACTGCAATTAAAACACAAGGCAAATTAGCTATATATGCATTACACATAGGTAGACTATGTATATACAGACCAAAATCTGATCAAGACAGTTTGTTTGTGGGTACGAGTGAATGTAGACATGTGTTTTTGTTTCAGAGTAAATGGACCTTCATGTTAAATGGACAAGACCCAGCCATTCCTGGAATCTATTACATCTGTGGGTTAAATGCATATTACCGTCTCCCAAAGGGATGGTATGGGACATGTTATTTGGGAATAGTTTTCCCAAAAATATACCAGATTGATGACTTAAAACAAATACCTAAATCTTCTGAAATACAACATTCTAGACAGAAACGAGAATCAGTGGCTGCTGTCATTGGTGACATATTTGGAGCAATAATCCCATCAGTTGGGGTTATCTTAAATTCTATGAAAATTCAAAAGTTGTCTACTATTGTGGATAACATGCTGACAAATTTTACAGGAGCAATATTATTGATGGATACTGAACTTGCTGCAGAAAGAGCTATGACTCGTCAAAATCGGCTTGCTATAGACATTCTTTTAGCAAAGAATGGAGGTGTGTGCAAAATGCTTAATGAACGGCACTGCTGTTCTTATATACCTGATACCAGTAAGAAAATTAGAAGCATGCTTACTAACCTGACTAGAGATAGTACAGATTTGAAGGATCTAAAAGAACCTGGAGTTTGGGAAAAATTTGGAAAAGGAATTGCCCGGGTAGGAAAGTGGTTTACCAACATTTGGAATGGAGTTCTTGCGAAAATCATGTTAGGCCTACTAATTGTTTTGATTTGCCTATTAGGATTATGGGGAGCATGCAAAATTAATGATAACATTAAAAGAAACCTGTCCAAAAGAGCCAGACAGAATGAAGAAAGTGAAAGAGAGAAAATGTTCAATGAAATATGGGAAAGTTCACATAAATGGCAAGATGTTGAAATGCGCATTATGCGCAAGGTGAAAAATTGAAGATCAAGAATTGTGTGATGACGTTCGTCATCAGAGGAGGGACTGAGAGAGCGTAGTTTAAATATCATATATTATAAACGTGAAACGCTTACATTTGACTAAAACACTGTTAATAATTAAAATGTATTAAACGCAAATATTTGCTCATTTATGGACACTAATGCTGAATCAATAATAATTTTTCAGTTATATGTATTATTACGATCAAAAATAGTATTCCTTAGAACTCGTATGTCTTAAGTTAGCATGAGTCGCGAACTAGCTGTGTGTCTCTCACTTAAAACCATTTTTTTCTGTTTCTCCAGTGTACGGACTTACAAGTAACCATGACCCAGCTATTGTCCTTTCTGTACTAGTTTGTAACATGAAGGAATTTTCTCATCCGCATGCTAGCAGCTTTTAGTATAAGATTATGTGCTTCGAAACATTAATGGACACTTGCAAGGACAACGAGACGAGGGAAAGAGAACTTTTAACCTGAGACGTGTGCCAAGATGGTGAAGTAACCCCGGACGTACCACCTACGAAAATGCTGATTATGAAGACCAATTGGGAGGCAATTCAATATCAAGAAATGACTAATGCATTACTTAATGTATAATTTGATTGGTTACCAATTGTGGGGTATAGTTACTACCCAATAGAATTTTGGGGGAATGTATCACGGAAAAGGGGATAAAAACTCATGACACGAGAGACGAGACACATTAGGTAGGGAATGATATCGATTGCATCCAGAAACTCTGTCACTCCTTTTGGTGATCTGAGACTTAGAAAATTATCCTATCCCCTAGATTGCCCTTTACACTTTCCTCCTAAGAGGGGAGTGTTCCTTGCTTCTAATTTAGATAGATTGACGGTGAGCTAACTGATGTCCTGAAGACGAAGACTGATCTTGTATGCTGACCTATCTCGAGGAGGGTAATTATTGATGCTAACGGAATCTATTTGCCTTTTCTTTCTAGGTACCAACTGCTGTGTATGTTTAATTAGGTATTTTAGCTAGATGTTTTTCCAAATTGATGTTCTAAATTGTTTTGCATGATGCCCAACATGCTAATGCTGATTTGAGGTTAGATGAGGTATTCATTTGACGGACGGAACTGACGTGACTGACATGTAGCTATGCTGAACTGATATTCTATGGTATATCATGCACTATGATCTATTCTCTGCTAACGTATCTATTCTATGATCCTGATCATCGCATTGTTGAAAGTTTAACGTAGTTGCCACTTTGTGATTATGCTCTTATGCTTCTTGGTATTGAGATTCATACGTTTATTATTAGATTGTAATCAATAGGGAATAAATTCCCAAAATCTTCCTTCAAGGTGTGGTTATTTGAGTCTGAGAACTAATGCATGCGCCGAAGGTTCATTTATGGTTTTTGTGAAGTATATTTGATGTTTGGTAATCTCGTCTTACGGAGACTCACCACTGGGTCAAAAGGTTCATCGACCTAAAACGAGTCCTGATGTGTATAAATTGACATAGACGGACGCGTTAGCAGTTCTGGTAGCAGAGCGACGGTTTGGCCCTTGGGGGCCCTAGGACAGAGTTTTCATTTTAATTTAGTTTTCTGTGATAATGAAATTTGGCAAAACGATGAGTGGCTAGGTTCGCCATGGGCTTTCCCGGGATCTCGGAGCCTGTCTAGATGAGTTGGGAATGTTCTTGGCGCCATAGTATGTGTGATTAGGGCCTTGCGCTTGCTTAAAAGCTTATGCATCTTGCAGGAGATTGTGAAGATTGTGTGTATTTAGGCCAAAATTAAGTGTTGTTTAGCAGGAGTGGGCGTACTCCACAGTATGAGAGTAGGGAAGTCGGCGTACTTCATGTGAATGCAGCGCTTATTGTTCAAAATGATCCACGTAGTTGGTCAAGGTATACGGATCTATTGAGGTCTAAGACTCCGGAGTATGATGTTAAATTGGTGTATGTCGTAATCTGTGCGGTTTAATAGGTCAATCGGACGTGGTTGACAAGTCAAGTTTGAGTCACAACGTACGTATGAAACCTTCGATGGAGATTTGACAAGCTCTAAAGTGCACTAGAGGGAGGCATTGACAAGTCGAGAGTAGGATTTGTGGGTCGAATTCTGCTTGCACATGTGGGATCTGAGAAAGAGAGAGTAGCGGCCGAGGCTTCAAGTGAAATCTCTGTAAAGTTCTGAAGCGAATGTGTTACCCTTCCTGTAGTAAACCAGCAGATTTGTATTGTCAATTTAAAGCGTCTGCAATAAATCGCATTAGTTTGTATGAGTTGTAAGAATTTAGCAAGGTGTGGACAAGCCGCAAGACTTTGTCAGCTGCAGTGTGTGTGGGTGTGACGTCAGTGGTGCCGCGCTGGGATAGGCCAGATGTCGAGAGGGGTCGCGCACGGATTGGCTGCCGTCCGTGAGAGGCAATAGGGTGAGCAAAGGGCAGGTGAAGAGTGTCCTGGGAACTAAGCCGTTTTCTGATTAAATATAAAATAAAATGAATTTTGTTAAGGCATTCAAAAGCGCTTTGAGGGGAGATGTGTACATTGTCGCAACCGACGGGGAACCTACACCACCCGAGGGTACTCCAGCCTATACAGTTATGGAGGAAAAGGGTGTTGCACCTTGTTTATGGATAAAACAATGGCGCAAATTGACAGAAAAAGAAGGGTGTCTAGCGTTTCCGTAACATGGGACATTTAATCAAAAAGTATTAGAGAACTTGAGGTGGATGTTAAGTACGCAGAAACCACCTCCGAGACCAGCACAGTACGAGGCTCTAGCGATCTGGGACCTGATGGCTCTTAAACATAGGCAGGAAAGGTTTCACCGGAGGTTGACAAGGGCAGAAAAATCATATGCAGAAGCAAGATGGGACAACGAGAATAAGATGTGGAGACGGGGAATAGTAGATGGGTTAAAGCTGTTTCCAGTGATAACACAGGGAGAAGAGACACAGGGAAAGAAAGCTTCTTGCAAAACTAACAAAGACTCAGGCAAAGATAAAGAACAAAAAAGGTCTTGGGAAGAAGAGGATGATTCAGAGGATGAGGAGTTTATGGATAGATTGCTGCATGATCGACCACCACCTTATGCGGTGAGTGACGATGTTCGAGCACTAGCTTGGATCCTGGGAACCAGACGCAGGAAAAGGGAGCTACTGATACGGTACAGACTAGCAATACAGCTTTGATACAGAATGCTGACAGTTTACCTACTGCACCAGATGTACCGATACAGTTACAACCTCCACCACAGATAAAAAGAATTTACCCCGATGTTCCAGTACTTGAGACTACTACGAACTTGGTGGTGCCGCCAGACCCGACATATACAAAGCCAAGGCTGATACAGATTGAGTCAACCCCACAGTTAGTGTCACAACCACCACAACCGATACCGGGGTATAACCCAGTAGCGGGTCCTTTGAAAGAACCTGCACCAGGTTTATTAGAGCAGACTTACGGTGTTGCAGCTCCTAGAAGCCTGGGATCAGGTCAGACACCTGCCGCTATATCATTACCTATCACTGTTGGTCCCCCAGTACCATTATATGCGCAGGAGAAAACAGGGACATGCGAACAGGGAGTTATGGCTAATGAAATGATAAGAGGAGGGCCTAGTAGAACTCCACAAATAATGGCCCAGGCAGGACAAGTCTGCGAACAATCAAGACCCTTAATGGACCTCAGTCCAATAGGGGCGCCTCTTGAGGCAATGCGACAAGCAGGGTTGGGAGTCCTGACTCCCCAAACTATGAGTACTAATACCTCATATACTCCAATGATTTCACTGCAAGGGTTTACAGTACAACAGTTAAATGAGTGGTTAGAGAAAACTTGCACATCACAAAAGACTACAGCGACTACAGTAACCGAAGTCAATCCTGAAAAGGAAAAACAAGATGAATATCTTAATCTTGTAAGGCTAGGAGCAGAAGCTGCTGAATTGGTGGAAGGAACAATGGGGGTGAATAGGTTGGAATCCTACACTGAGGCAGAACTGAGATACTTATGCCCTAAGATTACCAAAGAAGTAGGGAAAATACACCAAAAATTTGCAAATTTGGCAGACAAATACAATATCGAGATTAGGAACACAAAACATTTGAAACGAAGTTACAGATTAGATTTTGACACGAAAGATTTTGAACACATGAGATCCGCAGGTATGAAGACACACCTGAAAGAATTGCTGCAGAGTGCGCAAATCTGGGGAGCATTAGAAAAATGGGAAAACCGATGGGCAAAGAAAAGAGACAAAGGGAAGAGGGATAGCCCAGGATCTACTGAAGCAACAACCACACCCAATCTGGATTCAGTAAAAATCCTGCCCATGAGAGAAACAGCTGGTGGTGTTTTAGTCCATGTGCCTTGGTCCAGGGGAGATATTTTGTCCTTTACGAATGATTACCCAAGGTTGAGAGAAAAACCGATCGAGTGGTATCAACAGACAGATAGATTTGTGAAGCTTGCAAAATGTCTTTGGGAGGACTTAAATACTTTGTTTGAGATTATTGTTCCACCGGATTTGTGGCTTGAGTGCAAGAGAGGGGTAGATTGGCCCACAAAGGAACCGACAAGGGATAAGGTGACTGGAGCACCTTCTGAAGGGGTGATGAAATATTATCATAAAGTCATTGAATTTTTGAAACAAAAGGTGTCACCGAAGGTGACCGATTGGCAGAAAATCGACCGGACTTCGCAAGAGGTTAAGGAATCAATACATGCCTATTATGAGAGATTGTTAAAAGCATTCAAACATTACAGTGGTACTGAGACGATCGAGCTTAAAGACATGAATCATCTTGTGTTCAGATTTGTTGAAGGATTGAGACCAGAGGTTGGTCAGATGATTAAGAATCATTTGATTTGTTGGCAAGCTAACCCAATTGATGAGGTGTTGCAGTATGTGAAATACTGTAGTGATGAAATTGAGTTAAAGCAGAAAAAGCTGAAAGAGAAAGTGATGGTGATGCAGATAAGAGCTGCACAAGCTGGAATCCAGGGAAATGGTGTTCAGCAGATGATGCATCAGCAACCGCAGATGAACGGCGGGTTTCAGGTACAGCCGAGAGGTAGAGGTCGAGGTTTTGTGAATCGTGGTTTGGACATGAATAATGTTGTCGTTCAAAATGACGGGCAAGTAGTGAAGAGGATGTCACCATGTCATGCATGCTGGGGCATGGGACATTGGAAGCGGGATTGTCCAAATATGGTGCATGATGGTACAGTTCAGCAGGGCACGAGTGTCAGTGCACAGCAGAATCCGCGAGGTCCAAGAATGAGACAACAGAATCAGAACTATCAGAATAATTTGGTGCAAATGTCAGGGGTGCAACCCATGCAGCAAATGCAAATGCCATGTTTCCAAACTGTGTCAGTACAACCAATGCAACAGCAGATTCCTATGGTGCCTAGACAGCAAATGCAGTTACCCTAGCCCCGATGGGTCAGCAACAGGCGATGCTTCCTCAGCAGGTCACAGGTCAGGTAACGAGTCAAAACAATACTGTGCAACAATTCCCATTACGAGGTGAAAATGAAATAAATGAAGAATGGTCCGATGACAGTTCAGACAGTGAAGAGTGCAGGCTTGCAGCCTCATTAGAAGTAGATCAGAGAGGCCCATATGTAGAGGGAAAAGTAATGGGCTATAAAGTTTCATTTTTGGTTGACACTGGAGCTACACGCTCTACAGTCCGCAGTGTGGAAGTACCGAGATTACCCTTATCGGGACGCACTATACGAGTGGTTGGGGTGGCTAATCAGTATTTGACAAATCCAATTACTGACCCAGTACAGGTTGAAATTGGAAATTTCCAAGGCCTGCATAGGTTTGTCGTATGCGATTCAAGTCCAGTATCCCTACTGGGAAGGGACTTATTATGTAAAACTAAATGTTCAATTACCTGTTCCAACGATGGAATAGAAGTTCAGACAAACAGTGATGATGAAGGAGATGAGGGCCAGCTCATAGAGGGAGGAGAAATGAGCGAAGACTACCCTCTAATTACTTTATTCCCAGTGTTCACTCTAATTGACTTACCTGCTGACCTACAAGGGTCCGTAACAGAGAGAGTGTGGGACTTGACAGGAAAAGAGGTTGGATTAATTAAAGGAGTCAAACCAGTCAAGGTGCAGATAAGACCAAATGCAGTATTCCCACAAGTACCACAATATCACATGACTCAAGACGTACTCATTGAAGTGACACAGATAATTGCAGATTTTCTCAGGCAAGGAGTTTTGAAAGAAGTTTTGAGCAGTCCGTGTAACTCACCTATTATGGGTTTGAGAAAGCCTTGTGGGAAAGTTCGAATTGTGCAGGATTTGAGAAAAATAAATGAAATCGTAATAAAATGCTGCCCTGTGGTTCCTAACCCAGCGGTAATAATGTTCCAAGTTCCTTGTGATGCTGAATGGTTTACCGTAGTAGACCTATCACAAGCATTTTTCTCAATACCGCTGCATGATGACAGCCAATGTTTGTTCAGTTTCAAATTCCTGGATAAGGTGTACAGTTGATGCAAAATCCCTCAAGGGTTTTCTGAGTCACCATCCATCTTTAATCAGATATTAAAGAAGGATTTGGAACCCCTTGTGCTGCCTTTCAATTCAACTCTTGTGCAGTACATTGATGACCTGTTGATTGCATCCAAGACCAGAGACAGTTGTAAATATGACACTATTGCTTTGTTAAACCATTTGGGAAGAAACTGGCATAAGGTGTCACCTAAGAAACTGCAATACTGCCAGAAAGAAGTAAAATATTTGGGGCATCTAATTGAGAAAGGATCCCGAAGGATATCAAAGGAGAGAATAACAGCTGTCATACAAATGAATCCCCCAACAACAAAAAGAGATGTCAGGATGTTTTTGGGAATGGTGGGTTATTGCCGTCAATGGATACCCAATTTCTCAATCATTGCAAAGCCCCTAATAAAATTGACAGGGAAAGATGTCAAAGATGAACCATACACAATCACTTTGACAAAAGAAGAACTTGAGTCATTCTTAGAGCTGAAGGAATGCATATGCAGGGCCCCAGCATTAGGAATGCCTGATTACGAGAAACCCTTTCTGTTGTTTTGTCATGAACGTGATGCTTGTTCTTTGTCTGTTTTAACACAGGTCCACGGAGATGCAAATCGCCCTGTAGCATATTTTTCAGCTACCTTGGACCCTGTCGCAGCAGCCCTACCGGGTTGTTTGCGAGCAGTTGCAGCAGTTGGTCAAAGCCTTTCCCAATGTGAGGGCATAGTCATGGGATCCCCTTTGACAGTTTTGGTTCCACAGTCTGTTGAAATCCTGTTGACAAGAACGAAAACACAACACATGACAAATGCACGACTTACTAAATATGAGACGATTATTTTGGGGTCACCAAATGTTACACTGAAAAGATGCACAGTACTGAACCCGGCAAAGAACTTGAGCATGATTGTCTTGAGGTGACTGACCTCTGTACCAATCCTCGTCCAGACATACAGGACACCCAATTGAAAGAAAATGATTGTATTATGTTTGTGGATGGGTCCTGTTTAAGAGATTCAACAGGGACATTGAGAGCCGGCTATGCGGTATGTACAATATCTGGCATAGTTGAGGCCTCTTGGCTTGAAAAGGTATTCTCTGCACAAGTGGCAGAATTAATAGCTCTTACAAAGGCCTGCCATGCTGCTGTGAATTTGAAAGTTACCATCTATACTGACAGCAGGTACGGATTTGGAATTGTACATGATTTTGGTCTAGATCTGGTCACAAAGGGGTTTTATGACTTCCTCCGGATCACCAGTGAAAAATGGAGAACAAATAAGAGATTTGTTACATGCAATTCAGTTACCTCTTGAAATTGCCGTGGTAAAGTGCAGTGCTCACACCAGATCACAAGACTTTGGGGGTTATTCCAACTTTGGAGGAGTGTTAATCCGTCCCAAAAGTGACGGTAAAGTGACGGATATACCACCAGCCGTATTACGAGTTCCATAGGATATAATGGACTCGTAATACGGCTGGTGGTAAATCCGTCACTTTTCCATCACTTTTGGGACGGATTAACACCTCCTCCAAAGTTGGAATAACCCCCTTTGTGTCAATGGGGAATGGTTATGCAGATCAGGTTGCAAGATTTTGTGCATTGAATTGTATATCATTTAAAGAGCAGTGGGAATTGCTACCTCAACCTGAAAATGATACAACTTTGAATCTAGCATTACAAGTGGTTGATACCTTAGATGAGTTAAAGACACTACAAAACCATGCTAACAAAGAAGAAAAACGTTCCTGGCAGAAAATGCAATGTGTACAAAGAGCAGATGATATATGGGTCTCAGGTGATGGGAAGTTGGTCTTACCTAATAGTCTTCTGTCACAATTTGCCCGATTATATCATGGGCAAGCACATTTAGGAAGAGACGCATGATCAGATCTTTTAAAATTGATTGGTTTAATCCAAAATTCAGACATGCCGCAGAAATCACCTGCCACAGGTGCATCATCTGTCAACAGATGAATGCTGGAAAAGGAACAGTGGTAAATTTGAGCCACATTGGAAGAGCTGGAGGTCCATTTAATAGAATACAAATGGATTTAATTGAAATACCTGTTTGTGGAGGATTGAAGTACGTGTTGGTGATTGTGTGTGTTTTCAGTCATTGGATTGAGGCATACCCTACACGTAGAAATGACAGTCTCACAGTTGCAAAACTATTACTGAGGGAACTAATACCACGATTCGGGTTCCCATTTCTATAGAATCAGATAGGGGAAGACACTTCGACAATGAGGTGATCAAGCTTCTGTGTGCAGCACTCAACATCGAGCAGAAGTTACACTGTAGCTATCGCCCTGAAGCATCAGGACTAGTTGAACAGATGAATGGTACCTTAAAATCAAGAATAGCGAAAATGTGTGCAGCAACAAACATGAAGTGGCCAGATGCATTACCGTTAGTATTGATGTCCATGAGAAACACACCAGATAAGAAAACAGGACTGTCCCCCCATGAAATCCTCATGGGTAGAGCAATGAGGTTGCCAGTGGTACCTGCAAATGCCCTAGTGAATATTACAGATGATATGGTGTTGGATTACTGCAAAAGTTTAGCTGACGTGATACGCTCTTTCTCTCACCAGGTGGAAGCTAAAACGTTACCACCAATTGGCGAACCAGGACACTCTCTGCAAGCTGGAGATTGGGTGGTTGTCAAGAAGCACGTAAGAAAATCGTGTCTTGAGCCGTGTTGGAAAGGACCATATCAAGTGATATTGACGACCACTACTGCTGTGAAGTGTGCCGGGGTTCCCAACTGGATACATGCCAGCCATACAAAAAAGGTAACGTGTCCTGTTGAAGAGGAACTTGAAAATTCCGGTACAGCAACTTCAAGAGGAGAAGTCTCAGAGTCAGAGATCAGTCAAGAAAGATCTGAGACCACAGGAGAGCCCGCTGAGAACAGCTGCGTCCCTCACACTATCAGAGAGTTCGAGAGAGGTGACGGAGTGCCAATCTCAGTGGAGGCAGCAGGAGAACAAGGGCAAGAAGAGGTTCTCCCAGAAGCAGACGAATACAATTCAGAGCCTGAATACAGTGTCGAACAGGAAGAAGAGAGAGACGGAGAAGTGGTAAACCTAGATCAGAACGAATCAGAATCTTCTGATCAAGTTCCAAGCTTATCAGGAGAAAACACCATATCACAAGAGGAGGGTGCTGTCCAGCGTCCTGAAAGAAAATGCCGAAATAGGACACACAGAGGTGATACATGGCCGGAAAAGTCACCTTTTAGAATAAGAGAAATAACAAACGAGACAATAATAGAAGAAAGCGATACCTCACAGAGGGATGATCTGCGCGAAGGAGAACAGCAGGGTGAACGAAGGTTAAAAAGAAAGAGAATAGCAAACCGAAGATATACAGGTCCTGAATGGGCATACGCTACAACCTCTGAATGGCAACAAGAATTATTGCCATTTTGTTTTGATCGAGAAGTGCCAGGCCAATACTACGGTACCTGAAGGAAACCAACAACAGAAAATCTTGGAAAATATATTAAAAGGAAAGAGACTTTATAAACCTACCGGAAAGAGACAATTAAACCTGAATTTGACTTATAGAAACCTGATTGCGACAAGCTGCTAACCTGAACTGACAAAAAGGGTCCTAGAGTGAGAGAAGACGCTGTAAATACACAGAAAGAGTTTGCCATCTTAAGTTGATTGTTGATCTACTATTCTGATTCTATACAAACATGGCTTATAGTAACAAAGGAAGTAAGGTGTGTGGTTGGTTAGGACTTATGATAGGTGTTGTATGCGCAATAATGATTGTGGGAGTGATTGTGGGAATGCCATGGAGAGAGAGTGAAACTATTAATGCAACTTTAAAACCTGAGACTACCACTACAACTAATAAACTATCACCATGGGAGAAATTTGAACAGGATGCTAGACATCTTCATGAGGGAACTGATACAAAAGGGGAACTTTCTACAAATGTTTTCTATCGCTTATTGAATGAGTATGTGGAAACTATGGATACGAAAGATTGTTATGTGTGTACTAAAATTCCTTCATCTGTGCAGGAGGGGGTTACTTATCATAGCCTCCCTCTTACTTATGGGATTAGCTGCAGCCTGCTACTAACAAGATTTTATAATCAAGAGCATGTACAATACTTTTACTCAAATTTGGATGTTGTGTTTTCTTTTGTGCCTGTAATTGAATTCGTAAATAAGCTAGCTAAAGAGCATGATATAAAATTAGTTCGAGGATTCTTTGAGCGAACACTAACATTTGGAACTGCTTATGCACACCGCAACAATCTAACATGCTTATTGTCTCCTGTGGAAAAAAGCTTTTTAGATCATACAGATGATAGACGCAAAGCATTAAAGGAAAAGTTAGAAAAAGGTTTAGAAAAACGCACTTATGCAAATGATTATGCTTATACTGCAATTAAAACACAAGGCAAATTAGCTATATATGCATTACACATAGGTAGACTATGTATATACAGACCAAAATCTGATCAAGACAGTTTGTTTGTGGGTACGAGTGAATGTAGACATGTGTTTTTGTTTCAGAGTAAATGGACCTTCATGTTAAATGGACAAGACCCAGCCATTCCTGGAATCTATTACATCTGTGGGTTAAATGCATATTACCGTCTCCCAAAGGGATGGTATGGGACATGTTATTTGGGAATAGTTTTCCCAAAAATATACCAGATTGATGACTTAAAACAAATACCTAAATCTTCTGAAATACAACATTCTAGACAGAAACGAGAATCAGTGGCTGCTGTCATTGGTGACATATTTGGAGCAATAATCCCATCAGTTGGGGTTATCTTAAATTCTATGAAAATTCAAAAGTTGTCTACTATTGTGGATAACATGCTGACAAATTTTACAGGAGCAATATTATTGATGGATACTGAACTTGCTGCAGAAAGAGCTATGACTCGTCAAAATCGGCTTGCTATAGACATTCTTTTAGCAAAGAATGGAGGTGTGTGCAAAATGCTTAATGAACGGCACTGCTGTTCTTATATACCTGATAACAGTAAGAAAATTAGAAGCATGCTTACTAACCTGACTAGAGATAGTACAGATTTGAAGGATCTAAAAGAACCTGGAGTTTGGGAAAAATTTGGAAAAGGAATTGCCCGGGTAGGAAAGTGGTTTACCAACATTTGGAATGGAGTTCTTGCGAAAATCATGTTAGGCCTACTAATTGTTTTGATTTGCCTATTAGGATTATGGGGAGCATGCAAAATTAATGATAACATTAAAAGAAACCTGTCCAAAAGAGCCAGACAGAATGAAGAAAGTGAAAGAGAGAAAATGTTCAATGAAATATGGGAAAGTTCACATAAAGGGCAAGATGTTGAAATGCGCATTATGCGCAAGGTGAAAAATTGAAGATCAAGAATTGTGTGATGACGTTCGTCATCAGAGGAGGGACTGAGAGAGCGTAGTTTAAATATCATATATTATAGACGTGAAACGCTTACATTTGACTAAAACACTGTTAATAATTAAAATGTATTAAACGCAAATATTTGCTCATTTATGGACACTAATGCTGAATCAATAATAATTTTTCAGTTATATGTATTATTACGATCAAAAATAGTATTCCTTAGAACTCGTATGTCTTAAGTTAGCATGAGTCGCGAACTAGCTGTGTGTCTCTCACTTAAAACCATATTTTTCTGTTTCTCCAGTGTACGGACTTACAAGTAACCATGACCCAGCTATTGTCCTTTCTGTACTAGTTTGTAACATGAAGGAATTTTCTCATCCGCATGCTAGCAGCTTTTAGTATAAGATTATGTGCTTCGAAACATTAAAGACACTTGCAAGGACAACGAGACGAGGGAAAGAGAACTTTTAACCTGAGACGTGTGCCAAGATGGTGAAGTAACCCCGGACGTACCACCTACGAAAATGCTGATTATGAAGACCAATTGGGAGGCAATTCAATATCAAGAAATGACTAATGCATTACTTAATGTATAATTTGATTGGTTACCAATTGTGGGGTATAGTTACTACCCAATAGAATTTTGGGGGAATGTATCACGGAAAAGGGGATAAAAACTCATGACACGAGAGACGAGACACATTAGGTAGGGAATGATATCGATTGCATCCAGAAACTCTGTCACTCCTTTTGGTGATCTGAGACTTAGAAAATTATCCTATCCCCTAGATTGCCCTTTACACTTTCCTCCTAAGAGGGGAGTGTTCCTTGCTTCTAATTTAGATAGATTGACGGTGAGCTAACTGATGTCCTGAAGACGAAGACTGATCTTGTATGCTGACCTATCTCGAGGAGGGTAATTATTGATGCTAACGGAATCTATTTGCCTTTTCTTTCTAGGTACCAACTGCTGTGTATGTTTAATTAGGTATTTTAGCTAGATGTTTTTCCAAATTGATGTTCTAAATTGTTTTGCATGATGCCCAACATGCTAATGCTGATTTGAGGTTAGATGAGGTATTCATTTGACGGACGGAACTGACGTGACTGACATGTAGCTATGCTGAACTGATATTCTATGGTATATCATGCACTATGATCTATTCTCTGCTAACGTATCTATTCTATGATCCTGATCATCGCATTGTTGAAAGTTTAACGTAGTTGCCACTTTGTGATTATGCTCTTATGCTTCTTGGTATTGAGATTCATACGTTTATTATTAGATTGTAATCAATAGGGAATAAATTCCCAAAATCTTCCTTCAAGGTGTGGTTATTTGAGTCTGAGAACTAATGCATGCGCCGAAGGTTCATTTATGGTTTTTGTGAAGTATATTTGATGTTTGGTAATCTCGTCTTACGGAGACTCACCACTGGGTCAAAAGGTTCATCGACCTAAAACGAGTCCTGATGTGTATAAATTGACATAGACGGACGCGTTAGCAGTTCTGGTAGCAGAGCGACGGTTTGGCCCTTGGGGGCCCTAGGACAGAGTTTTCATTTTAATTTAGTTTTCTGTGATAATGAAATTTGTCAAAACGATGAGTGGCTAGGTTCGCCATGGGCTTTCCCGGGATCTCGGAGCCTGTCTAGATGAGTTGGGAATGTTCTTGGCGCCATAGTATGTGTGATTAGGGCCTTGCGCTTGCTTAAAAGCTTATGCATCTTGCAGGAGATTGTGAAGATTGTGTGTATTTAGGCCAAAATTAAGTGTTGTTTAGCAGGAGTGGGCGTACTCCACAGTATGAGAGTAGGGAAGTCGGCGTACTTCATGTGAATGCAGCGCTTATTGTTCAAAATGATCCACGTAGTTGGTCAAGGTATACGGATCTATTGAGGTCTAAGACTCCGGAGTATGATGTTAAATTGGTGTATGTCGTAATCTGTGCGGTTTAATAGGTCAATCGGACGTGGTTGACAAGTCAAGTTTGAGTCACAACGTACGTATGAAACCTTCGATGGAGATTTGACAAGCTCTAAAGTGCACTAGAGGGAGGCATTGACAAGTCGAGAATAGGATTTGTGGGTCGAATTCTGCTTGCACATGTGGGATCTGAGAAAGAGAGAGTAGCGGCCGAGGCTTCAAGTGAAATCTCTGTAAAGTTCTGAAGCGAATGTGTTACCCTTCCTGTAGTAAACCAGCAGATTTGTATTGTCAATTTAAAGCGTCTGCAATAAATCGCATTAGTTTGTATGAGTTGTAAGAATTTAGCAAGGTGTGGACAAGCCGCAAGACTTTGTCAGCTGCAGTGTGTGTGGGTGTGACGTCAGTGGTGCCGCGCTGGGATAGGCCAGATGTCGAGAGGGGTCGCGCACGGATTGGCTGCCGTCCGTGAGAGGCAATAGGGTGAGCAAAGGGCAGGTGAAGAGTGTCCTGGGAACTAAGCCGTTTTCTGATTAAATATAAAATAAAATGAATTTTGTTAAGGCATTCAAAAGCGCTTTGAGGGGAGATGTGTACATTGTCGCAACCGACGGGGAACCTACACCACCCGAGGGTACTCCAGCCTATACAGTTATGGAGGAAAAGGGTGTTGCACCTTGTTTATGGATAAAACAATGGCGCAAATTGACAGAAAAAGAAGGGTGTCTAGCGTTTCCGTAACATGGGACATTTAATCAAAAAGTATTAGAGAACTTGAGGTGGATGTTAAGTACGCAGAAACCACCTCCGAGACCAGCACAGTACGAGGCTCTAGCGATCTGGGACCTGATGGCTCTTAAACATAGGCAGGAAAGGTTTCACCGGAGGTTGACAAGGGCAGAAAAATCATATGCAGAAGCAAGATGGGACAACGAGAATAAGATGTGGAGACGGGGAATAGTAGATGGGTTAAAGCTGTTTCCAGTGATAACACAGGGAGAAGAGACACAGGGAAAGAAAGCTTCTTGCAAAACTAACAAAGACTCAGGCAAAGATAAAGAACAAAAAAGGTCTTGGGAAGAAGAGGATGATTCAGAGGATGAGGAGTTTATGGATAGATTGCTGCATGATCGACCACCACCTTATGCGGTGAGTGACGATGTTCGAGCACTAGCTTGGATCCTGGGAACCAGACGCAGGAAAAGGGAGCTACTGATACGGTACAGACTAGCAATACAGCTTTGATACAGAATGCTGACAGTTTACCTACTGCACCAGATGTACCGATACAGTTACAACCTCCACCACAGATAAAAAGAATTTACCCCGATGTTCCAGTACTTGAGACTACTACGAACTTGGTGGTGCCGCCAGACCCGACATATACAAAGCCAAGGCTGATACAGATTGAGTCAACCCCACAGTTAGTGTCACAACCACCACGACCGATACCGGGGTATAACCCAGTAGCGGGTCCTTTGAAAGAACCTGCACCAGGTTTATTAGAGCAGACTTACGGTGTTGCAGCTCCTAGAAGCCTGGGATCAGGTCAGACACCTGCCGCTATATCATTACCTATCACTGTTGGTCCCCCAGTACCATTATATGCGCAGGAGAAAACAGGGACATGCGAACAGGGAGTTATGGCTAATGAAATGATAAGAGGAGGGCCTAGTAGAACTCCACAAATAATGGCCCAGGCAGGACAAGTCTGCGAACAATCAAGACCCTTAATGGACCTCAGTCCAATAGGGGCGCCTCTTGAGGCAATGCGACAAGCAGGGTTGGGAGTCCTGACTCCCCAAACTATGAGTACTAATACCTCATATACTCCAATGATTTCACTGCAAGGGTTTACAGTACAACAGTTAAATGAGTGGTTAGAGAAAACTTGCACATCACAAAAGACTACAGCGACTACAGTAACCGAAGTCAATCCTGAAAAGGAAAAACAAGATGAATATCTTAATCTTGTAAGGCTAGGAGCAGAAGCTGCTGAATTGGTGGAAGGAACAATGGGGGTGAATAGGTTGGAATCCTACACTGAGGCAGAACTGAGATACTTATGCCCTAAGATTACCAAAGAAGTAGGGAAAATACACCAAAAATTTGCAAATTTGGCAGACAAATACAATATCGAGATTAGGAACACAAAACATTTGAAACGAAGTTACAGATTAGATTTTGACACGAAAGATTTTGAACACATGAGATCCGCAGGTATGAAGACACACCTGAAAGAATTGCTGCAGAGTGCGCAAATCTGGGGAGCATTAGAAAAATGGGAAAACCGATGGGCAAAGAAAAGAGACAAAGGGAAGAGGGATAGCCCAGGATCTACTGAAGCAACAACCACACCCAATCTGGATTCAGTAAAAATCCTGCCCATGAGAGAAACAGCTGGTGGTGTTTTAGTCCATGTGCCTTGGTCCAGGGGAGATATTTTGTCCTTTACGAATGATTACCCAAGGTTGAGAGAAAAACCGATCGAGTGGTATCAACAGACAGATAGATTTGTGAAGCTTGCAAAATGTCTTTGGGAGGACTTAAATACTTTGTTTGAGATTATTGTTCCACCGGATTTGTGGCTTGAGTGCAAGAGAGGGGTAGATTGGCCCACAAAGGAACCGGCAAGGGATAAGGTGACTGGAGCACCTTCTGAAGGGGTGATGAAATATTATCATAAAGTCATTGAATTTTTGAAACAAAAGGTGTCACCGAAGGTGACCGATTGGCAGAAAATCGACCGGACTTCGCAAGAGGTTAAGGAATCAATACATGCCTATTATGAGAGATTGTTAAAAGCATTCAAACATTACAGTGGTACTGAGACGATCGAGCTTAAAGACATGAATCATCTTGTGTTCAGATTTGTTGAAGGATTGAGACCAGAGGTTGGTCAGATGATTAAGAATCATTTGATTTGTTGGCAAGCTAACCCAATTGATGAGGTGTTGCAGTATGTGAAATACTGTAGTGATGAAATTGAGTTAAAGCAGAAAAAGCTGAAAGAGAAAGTGATGGTGATGCAGATAAGAGCTGCACAAGCTGGAATCCAGGGAAATGGTGTTCAGCAGATGATGCATCAGCAACCGCAGATGAACGGCGGGTTTCAGGTACAGCCGAGAGGTAGAGGTCGAGGTTTTGTGAATCGTGGTTTGGACATGAATAATGTTGTCGTTCAAAATGACGGGCAAGTAGTGAAGAGGATGTCACCATGTCATGCATGCTGGGGCATGGGACATTGGAAGCGGGATTGTCCAAATATGGTGCATGATGGTACAGTTCAGCAGGGCACGAGTGTCAGTGCACAGCAGAATCCGCGAGGTCCAAGAATGAGACAACAGAATCAGAACTATCAGAATAATTTGGTGCAAATGTCAGGGGTGCAACCCATGCAGCAAATGCAAATGCCATGTTTCCAAACTGTGTCAGTACAACCAATGCAACAGCAGATTCCTATGGTGCCTAGACAGCAAATGCAGTTACCCCTAGCCCCGATGGGTCAGCAACAGGCGATGCTTCCTCAGCAGGTCACAGGTCAGGTAACGAGTCAAAACAATACTGTGCAACAATTCCCATTACGAGGTGAAAATGAAATAAATGAAGAATGGTCCGATGACAGTTCAGACAGTGAAGAGTGCAGGCTTGCAGCCTCATTAGAAGTAGATCAGAGAGGCCCATATGTAGAGGGAAAAGTAATGGGCTATAAAGTTTCATTTTTGGTTGACACTGGAGCTACACGCTCTACAGTCCGCAGTGTGGAAGTACCGAGATTACCCTTATCGGGACGCACTATACGAGTGGTTGGGGTGGCTAATCAGTATTTGACAAATCCAATTACTGACCCAGTACAGGTTGAAATTGGAAATTTCCAAGGCCTGCATAGGTTTGTCGTATGCGATTCAAGTCCAGTATCCCTACTGGGAAGGGACTTATTATGTAAAACTAAATGTTCAATTACCTGTTCCAACGATGGAATAGAAGTTCAGACAAACAGTGATGATGAAGGAGATGAGGGCCAGCTCATAGAGGGAGGAGAAATGAGCGAAGACTACCCTCTAATTACTTTATTCCCAGTGTTCACTCTAATTGACTTACCTGCTGACCTACAAGGGTCCGTAACAGAGAGAGTGTGGGACTTGACAGGAAAAGAGGTTGGATTAATTAAAGGAGTCAAACCAGTCAAGGTGCAGATAAGACCAAATGCAGTATTCCCACAAGTACCACAATATCACATGACTCAAGACGTACTCATTGAAGTGACACAGATAATTGCAGATTTTCTCAGGCAAGGAGTTTTGAAAGAAGTTTTGAGCAGTCTGTGTAACTCACCTATTATGGGTTTGAGAAAGCCTTGTGGGAAAGTTCGAATTGTGCAGGATTTGAGAAAAATAAATGAAATCGTAATAAAATGCTGCCCTGTGGTTCCTAACCCAGCGGTAATAATGTTCCAAGTTCCTTGTGATGCTGAATGGTTTACCGTAGTAGACCTATCACAAGCATTTTTCTCAATACCGCTGCATGATGACAGCCAATGTTTGTTCAGTTTCAAATTCCTGGATAAGGTGTACAGTTGATGGAAAATCCCTCAAGGGTTTTCTGAGTCACCATCCATCTTTAATCAGATATTAAAGAAGGATTTGGAACCCCTTGTGCTGCCTTTCAATTCAACTCTTGTCCAGTACATTGATGACCTGTTGATTGCATCCAAGACCAGAGACAGTTGTAAATATGACACTATTGCTTTGTTAAACCATTTGGGAAGAAACTGGCATAAGGTGTCACCTAAGAAATTGCAATACTGCCAGAAAGAAGTAAAATATTAGGGGCATCTAATTGAGAAAGGATCCCGAAGGATATCAAAGGAGAGAATAACAGCTGTCATACAAATGAATCCCCCAACAACAAAAAGAGATGTCAGGATGTTTTTGGGAATGGTGGGTTATTGCCGTCAATGGATACCCAATTTCTCAATCATTGCAAAGCCCCTAATAAAATTGACAGGGAAAGATGTCAAAGATGAACCATACACAATCACTTTGACAAAAGAAGAACTTGAGTCATTCTTAGAGCTGAAGGAATGCATATGCAGGGCCCCAGCATTAGGAATGCCTGATTACGAGAAACCCTTTCTGTTGTTTTGTCATGAACGTGATGCTTGTTCTTTGTCTGTTTTAACACAGGTCCACGGAGATGCAAATCGCCCTGTAGCATATTTTTCAGCTACCTTGGACCCTGTCGCAGCAGCCCTACCGGGTTGTTTGCGAGCAGTTGCAGCAGTTGGTCAAAGCCTTTCCCAATGTGAGGGCATAGTCATGGGATCCCCTTTGACAGTTTTGGTTCCACAGTCTGTTGAAATCCTGTTGACAAGAACGAAAACACAACACATGACAAATGCACGACTTACTAAATATGAGACGATTATTTTGGGGTCACCAAATGTTACACTGAAAAGATGCACAGTACTGAACCCGGCAAAGAACTTGAGCATGATTGTCTTGAGGTGACTGACCTCTGTACCAATCCTCGTCCAGACATACAGGACACCCAATTGAAAGAAAATGATTGTATTATGTTTGTGGATGGGTCCTGTTTAAGAGATTCAACAGGGACATTGAGAGCCGGCTATGCGGTATGTACAATATCTGGCATAGATGAGGCCTCTTGGCTTGAAAAGGTATTCTCTGCACAAGTGGCAGAATTAATAGCTCTTACAAAGGCCTGCCATGCTGCTGTGAATTTGAAAGTTACCATCTATACTGACAGCAGGTACGGATTTGGAATTGTACATGATTTTGGTCTAGATCTGGTCACAAAGGGGTTTTATGACTTCCTCCGGATCACCAGTGAAAAATGGAGAACAAATAAGAGATTTGTTACATGCAATTCAGTTACCTCTTGAAATTGCCGTGGTAAAGTGCAGTGCTCACACCAGATCACAAGACTTTGGGGGTTATTCCAACTTTGGAGAAGTGTTAATCCGTCCCAAAAGTGACGGTAAAGTGACGGATATACCACCAGCCGTATTACGAGTTCCATAGGATATAATGGACTCGTAATACGGCTGGTGGTAAATCCGTCACTTTTCCGTCACTTTTGGGACGGATTAACACCTCCTCCAAAGTTGGAATAACCCCCTTTGTGTCAATGGGGAATGGTTATGCAGATCAGGTTGCAAGATTTTGTGCATTGAATTGTATATCATTTAAAGAGTAGTGGGAATTGCTACCTCAACCTGAAAATGATACAACTTTGAATCTAGCATTACAAGTGGTTGATACCTTAGATGAGTTAAAGACACTACAAAACCGTGCTAACAAAGAAGAAAAACGTTCCTGGCAGAAAATGCAATGTGTACAAAGAGCAGATGATATATGGGTCTCAGGTGATGGGAAGTTGGTCTTACCTAATAGTCTTCTGTCACAATTTGCCCGATTATATCATGGGCAAGCACATTTAGGAAGAGACGCCATGATCAGATCTTTTAAAATTGATTGGTTTAATCCAAAATTCAGACATGCCGCAGAAATCACCTGCCACAGGTGCATCATCTGTCAACAGATGAATGCTGGAAAAGGAACAGTGGTAAATTTGAGCCACATTGGAAGAGCTGGAGGTCCATTTAATAGAATACAAATGGATTTAATTGAAATGCCTGTTTGTGGAGGATTGAAGTACGGTGATTGTGTGTGTTTTCAGTCATTGGATTGAGGCATACCCTACACGTAGAAATGACAGTCTCACAGTTGCAAAACTATTACTGAGGGAACTAATACCACGATTCGGGTTCCCATTTCTATAGAATCAGATAGGGGAAGACACTTCGACAATGAGGTGATCAAGCTTCTGTGTGCAGCACTCAACATCGAGCAGAAGTTACACTGTAGCTATCGCCCTGAAGCATCAGGACTAGTTGAACAGATGAATGGTACCTTAAAATCAAGAATAGCGAAAATGTGTGCAGCAACAAACATGAAGTGGCCAGATGCATTACCGTTAGTATTGATGTCCATGAGAAACACACCAGATAAGAAAACAGGACTGTCCCCCCATGAAATCCTCATGGGTAGAGCAATGAGGTTGCCAGTGGTACCTGCAAATGCCCTAGTGAATATTACAGATGATATGGTGTTGGATTACTGCAAAAGTTTAGCTGACGTGATACGCTCTTTCTCTCACCAGGTGGAAGCTAAAACGTTACCACCAATTGGCGAACCAGGACACTCTCTGCAAGCTGGAGATTGGGTGGTTGTCAAGAAGCACGTAAGAAAATCGTGTCTTGAGCCGCGTTGGAAAGGACCATATCAAGTGATATTGACGACCACTACTGCTGTGAAGTGTGCCGGGGTTCCCAACTGGATACATGCTAGCCATACAAAAAAGGTAACGTGTCCTGTTGAAGAGGAACTTGAAAATTCCGGTACAGCAACTTCAAGAGGAGAAGTCTCAGAGTCAGAGATCAGTCAAGAAAGATCTGAGACCACAGGAGAGCCCGCTGAGAACAGCTGCGTCCCTCACACTATCAGAGAGTTCGAGAGAGGTGACGGAGTGCCAATCTCAGTGGAGGCAGCAGGAGAACAAGGGCAAGAAGAGGTTCTCCCAGAAGCAGACGAATACAATTCAGAGCCTGAATACAGTATCGAACAGGAAGAAGAGAGAGACGGAGAAGTGGTAAACCTAGATCAGAACGAATCAGAATCTTCTGATCAAGTTCCAAGCTTATCAGGAGAAAACACCATATCACAAGAGGAGGGTGCTGTCCAGCGTCCTGAAAGAAAATGACGAAATAGGACACATAGAGGTGATACATGGCCGGAAAAGTCACCTTTTAGAATAAGAGAAATAACAAACGAGACAATAATAGAAGAAAGCGATACCTCACAGAGGGATGATCTGCGCGAAGGAGAACAGCAGGGTGAACGAAGGTTAAAAAGAAAGAGAATAGCAAACCGAAGATATACAGGTCCTGAATGGGCATACGCTACAACCTCTGAATGGCAACAAGAATTCTTGCCATTTTGTTTTGATCGAGAAGTGCCAGGCCAATACTACGGTACCTGAAGGAAACCAACAACAGAAAATCTTGGAAAATATATTAAAAGGAAAGAGACTTTATAAACCTACCGGAAAGAGACAATTAAACCTGAATTTGACTTATAGAAACCTGATTGCGACAAGCTGCTAACCTGAACTGACAAAAAGGGTCCTAGAGTGAGAGAAGACGCTGTAAATACACAGAAAGAGTTTGCCATCTTAAGTTGATTGTTGATCTACTATTCTGATTCTATACAAACATGGCTTATAGTAACAAAGGAAGTAAGGTGTGTGGTTGGTTAGGACTTATGATAGGTGTTGTATGCGCAATAATGATTGTGGGAGGGATTGTGGGAATGCCATGGAGAGAGAGTGAAACTATTAATGCAACTTTAAAACCTGAGACTACCACTACAACTAATAAACTATCACCATGGGAGAAATTTGAACAGGATGCTAGACATCTTCATGAGGGAACTGATACAAAAGGGGAACTTTCTACAAATGTTTTCTATCGCTTATTGAATGAGTATGTGTAAACTATGGATACGAAAGATTGTTATGTGCGTACTAAAATTCCTTCATCTGTGCAGGAGGGGGTTACTTATCATAGCCTCCCTCTTACTTATGGGATTAGCTGCAGCCTGCTACTAACAAGATTTTATAATCAAGAGCATGTACAATACTTTTACTCAAATTTGGATGTTGTGTTTTCTTTTGTGCCTGTAATTGAATTCTTAAATAAGCTAGCTAAAGAGCATGATATAAAATTAGTTAGAGGATTCTTTGAGCGAACACTAACATTTGGAACTGCTTATGCACACCGCAACAATCTAACATGCTTATTGTCTCCTGTGGAAAAAAGCTTTTTAGATCATACAGATGATAGACGCAAAGCATTAAAGGAAAAGTTAGAAAAAGGTTTAGAAAAACGCACTTATGCAAATGATTATGCTTATACTGCAATTAAAACACAAGGCAAATTAGCTATAGATGCATTACACATAGGTAGACTATGTATATACAGACCAAAATCTGATCAAGACAGTTTGTTTGTGGGTACGAGTGAATGTAGACATGTGTTTTTGTTTCAGAGTAAATGGACCTTCATGTTAAATGGACTATTACATCTGTGGGTTAAATGCATATTACCGTCTCCCAAAGGGATGGTATGGGACATGTTATTTGGGAATAGTTTTCCCAAAAATATACCAGATTGATGATTTAAAACAAATACTTAAATCTTCTGAAATACAACATTCTAGACAGAAACGAGAATCAGTGGCTGCTGTCATTGGTGACATATTTGGAGCAATAATCCCATCAGTTGGGGTTATCTTAAATTCTATGAAAATTCAAAAGTTGTCTACTATTGTGGATAACATGCTGACAAATTTTAGAGGAGCAATATTATTGATGGATACTAAACTTGCTGCAGAAAGAGCTATGACTCGTCAAAATCGGCTTGCTATAGACATTCTTTTAGCAAAGAATTGAGGTGTGTGCAAAATGCTTAATGAACGGCACTGCTGTTCTTATATACCTGATAACAGTAAGAAAATTAGAAGCATGCTTACTAACCTGACTAGAGATAGTACAGATTTGAAGGATCTAAAAGAACCTGGAGTTTGGGAAAAATTTGGAAAAGGAATTGCCCGGGTAGGAAAGTGGTTTACCAACATTTGGAATGGAGTTCTTGCGAAAATCATGTTAGGCCTACTAATTGTTTTGATTTGCCTATTATGATTATGGGGAGCATGCAAAATTAATGATAAAATTAAAAGAAACCTGTCCAAAAGAGCCAGACAGAATGAAGAAAGTGAAAGAGAGAAAATGTTCAATGAAATATGGGAAAGTTCACATAAAGGGCAAGATGTTGAAATGCGCATTATGCGCAAGGTGAAAAATTGAAGATCAAGAATTGTGTGATGACGTTCGTCATCAGAGGAGGGACTGAGAGAGCGTAGTTTAAATATCATATATTATAGACGTGAAACGCTTACATTTGACTAAAACACTGTTAATAATTAAAATGTATTAAACGCAACTATTTGCTCATTTATGGACACTAATGCTGAATCAATAATAATTTTTCAGTTATATGTATTATTACGATCAAAAATAGTATTCCTTAGAACTCGTATGTCTTAAGTTAGCATGAGTCGCGAACTAGCTGTGTGTCTCTCACTTAAAACCATATTTTTCTGTTTCTCCAGTGTACGGACTTACAAGTAACCATGACCCAGCTATTGTCCTTTCTGTACTAGTTTGTAACATGAAGGAATTTTCTCATCCGCATGCTAGCAGCTTTTAGTATAAGATTATGTGCTTCGAAACATTAATGGACACTTGCAAGGACAACGAGACGAGGGAAAGAGAACTTTTAACCTGAGACGTGTGCCAAGATGGTGAAGTAACCCCGGACGTACCACCTACGAAAATGCTGATTATGAAGACCAATTGGGAGGCAATTCAATATCAAGAAATGACTAATGCATTACTTAATGTATAATTTGATTGGTTACCAATTGTGGGGTATAGTTACTACCCAATAGAATTTTGGGGGAATGTATCACGGAAAAGGGGATAAAAACTCATGACACGAGAGACGAGACACATTAGGTAGGGAATGATATCGATTGCATCCAGAAACTCTGTCACTCCTTTTGGTGATCTGAGACTTAGAAAATTATCCTATCCCCTAGATTGCCCTTTACACTTTCCTCCTAAGAGGGGAGTGTTCCTTGCTTCTAATTTAGATAGATTGACGGTGAGCTAACTGATGTCCTGAAGACGAAGACTGATCTTGTATGCTGACCTATCTCGAGGAGGGTAATTATTGATGCTAACGGAATCTATTTGCCTTTTCTTTCTAGGTACCAACTGCTGTGTATGTTTAATTAGGTATTTTAGCTAGATGTTTTTCCAAATTGATGTTCTAAATTGTTTTGCATGATGCCCAACATGCTAATGCTGATTTGAGGTTAGATGAGGTATTCATTTGACGGACGGAACTGACGTGACTGACATGTAGCTATGCTGAACTGATATTCTATGGTATATCATGCACTATGATCTATTCTCTGCTAACGTATCTATTCTATGATCCTGATCATCGCATTGTTGAAAGTTTAACGTAGTTGCCACTTTGTGATTATGCTCTTATGCTTCTTGGTATTGAGATTCATACGTTTATTATTAGATTGTAATCAATAGGGAATAAATTCACAAAATCTTCCTTCAAGGTGTGGTTATTTGAGTCTGAGAACTAATGCATGCGCCGAAGGTTCATTTATGGTTTTTGTGAAGTATATTTGATGTTTGGTAATCTCGTCTTACGGAGACTCACCACTGGGTCAAAAGGTTCATCGACCTAAAACGAGTCCTGATGTGTATAAATTGACATAGACGGACGCGTTAGCAATGGTTTGTGGTTTATGGTTTGGATGGAAATGGGATGGTGCTGGGAGGGATACTCTGCAATCCAGACTCAACTAGAGGTGAAACCATGATGCACAGTTTCAGCGGTGGACGTGGGAGGTCCAAACAAGGTCAACAGGCAATACATACTTCATGTGGCTTTGAGACAAGAACCGGACGGAAATTATAGAATATGAGAAGATGTAAATCATAAGAGGAAAATTAGGATGCACCATCATTTTCCCAGAGAAGTACAAAGATTTCCTTTTAAGGTAATAATATGCCAGGAACAATATTGACAGTTCAAGTGTTCATCATCCTATTTGTTTTCTTCCAACAAGTCAAAGGATGGTTATAGAGCTGTGTAAGATCTAGAATTTTACTGCTTGTACTATGTACACTTGCTCCATTCTAATTCTAGGTGGAATGTTGTGGTATGTGATCGAGTGGAGACATTTAAACTCAATTGAAGTGAATTTAAAGGGTTTCATTAACAAATTTAGTCAGGATAAAGTCATTTATAATACGATATTTCAATTTCAAGCACTTTTGTTATAAATCTGAGTTGTCCAAAAAAGCCTATACTTTAATATGAGATATAACATGACAGGAACCAAACTTACATAAACACATTTACCATATCCAGAATGTGTGTTCCAAAAAGGAAACCCCTAAACTATTTTAAATAAAAACAAATTAAGGTTTCTGATTAAAGAATAGAAATACTTAGGCATGTAGCATTTGCATTCTGGCAGTGGAGATCAGTAGTGGTAAGAAACGTCTTCTCAACTTGAAGTCAGCAAGCATTTCTGATGCTCACTCTCAAGAGCCAAGCATCTCCTTTCTGGATTTTGGGAGCAAGTGAACTCCCCTTATTATCATGTTATTACAATGGTCCATGCATGGTTATGTCCTGGAATTGTTACAGTGGGCAGACAATCAGGTACAAACTGCTCTTCCTACAATTGGCACTCCCATCCTGGCATCTTCTCCTTCTGGTGAGAACCTCGCTATCAGTTGTCTAATACATAACAAACAACTATTCCCTAGCTAGTAGAAGGAATCTGGGAAAATACAGCATCTGCAGTGGATAGAAAACATATCATGCAAAACAACCTAAAAAGGAAATATGCAGACTGCTTAGCCTAAAATGTGTAAATGCGACATTTGAAAGTGCATTCAAATTAAGCTAACTTAATTCATTACAACATGATAACTTGGATGCTGCTCATAATAGCTAAGTGTAGTCACCTACTATAAATGATATGTTTAACGGGCACGTTATTTAATAATGTAGATCACATTTTGTTAAATGCATTAAATATACAAATACGAAATTACGCTCGTCCGTTTGCATTGTGGAGCAGTTAGACTTGTGCTGCACTGAGAGGAGGGACTGTTGCTGGGTGCAATGAAGTTAGTCTTCTTACCATAAATGCTTACTTGCCTCATTACATTCTAGTATTCAGTCTTGCCCCAAGTAATTTTAGCATCTATGATTGCTTTATCCCTTGGGCCTTTGAGCGGTTTCAGTCTGAAGTACGCTGATAATAGTCAGCAGGACGAAGAAACAGAAAGGTGGGTGAGAAGAGCCATTCCTTATTAATACTTTGATTATCTCTGGGCCTGTAAATGTATAAATGTTAACTGTCAATATATAGCTTTTGTTACCGGAGTCTTTGACAATCACCTACCCACTGCCCAGATGTCATATTATTCATCCCAAAGTCTGGACATGTTTTATCATATAAATTCCTGAATCTCCAAATGTCCTTGGCCATAAAGTCGTGCTACAGACACATGAAGCTGAGCAGCAGAACGAGGTATTTTTCTAGATTACATTGATGGCCATTGTTGTAATGGACTTCAGTAATGCCCCTTAACCAATCATGCAGTCATGTTGGGCAACAGTGGCACTTCTTGAACTAATTTCTCTCATTGCTTTAGGTTTATGTAATTCTTTGTTTTCAATATGAATACCATTTCAAAATGTAATATTCTTATCACAGTGATATATTGCATAGCATGAACCAGAAAAAACGGCTTAGCCCACGTTGGAAATGTGGACAGAAAACACTCAATCCCCATGTATTATCCAACTGACCTAGTGCTGAACCAAAAGCAACGAGATGCAGTTTGTTGCGGTGGGACTTAATTGTGACTGATTGTTAATTGCTAACTTCTATGATTTTTGCTTTATTTTTTTCTTACTGATGGTTGAAAAATCCAATAATGAGATTTCACAAAAGATATAGGCCCTCATTATGACATTGGCAGTAAATCCCACTTACCGCCATGCCGACTGGCGCCAACATACTGCCGCCACGGCAGATATCCGCTAATCATATTATGACACACACACTCTAATCCGCAACTATTCAGAGACACACACAAATACACCAGCCCGAAGGTCAGTGATAAAGTGGTGGTAGCAAAACCCTCACCTTTACCCCAACAGAACAACGTCCCCAACATTATGACCCACGAATCACCACAGCAGACATTCAATGGTGGTAAATCATTGGTGGTACATACCGCCGTGCTCAAAATACACACACATTAATAAAACAGCACCACATTGGACAATTCAAACTACACACACCTGACACACATACACACACCACACCCACCCACACACACCACTATAAAACACACACTGACAGTACCCACAAACCTTCACGACTACAAACCATTGCCAACAAACTGACATCACAACTACTGACAAGACCAGACCCACACATCACCATCACCTATACACCACCCACGCACCTTCCAACTCACACCCCAACACATCACCCTCACACACACCACTCACACTACACTCATGGCACCACAACGACACCCCAGGTTCTCTGAGGAGGAGCTAAGGGTTATGGTGGAGGAAATCATCGGGGTAGAGCCACAGCTATTTGGATCACAGATGCAGCCGATATCCATTGCTAGGAAGATGGAGCTATGGCGGAGAATCGTGGACATGGTCAATGCCGTGAGACAGCACCCCAGAACAAGGGATGATATCAGAAAGAGGTGGAACGACCTACGGGGGAAGGTACGTTCCATTGCAGCAAGACACCAACTCGCTGTACAGAGGACTGGCGGTGGACCCCCACCTCCTCCCCCACAACTAACAACATGGGATGAGCAAGTCTTCGCAATCATGCATCCTGAGGGCCTGGCAGGAGTAGCAGGAGGACTGGACTTTGGTAAGTCAACTCTCCATTTCTATCAACCCCCTTCCTGCATGCCATCACATACCCCACCCTCACTCCCATCACTCCACCACTTCCCACACACACCATCACATCTCACTCATCCCAATGCCAAGCCCTGCATGCTCTACCAATGCATGGACACCCCTCACAGCCTTGAATGGACACCCATCACTAAAGCACACACACTAGAGACAATCAGCTAGCCCACCAAATAACAACTCACACAAGGTAAAGCTGTCAGGGCAATAACAACCATAGAGGGCAACCCACCCATGCACAAGATGTTACACACAGAAACAATAACACTGTATTTACATCCCCACAGATATCCCAGCCAATGTCACTGGAGAAGAGGTGCCAGAAACATCCAGTCCCCCCACAGAAGAGGCCCACAGTAATGACAGCAGCTTTGCTCGCCTGAATCTGGATAACCAACCTGGCCCATCAGGGACCTCCGAACAGTTGGTTACCCAGCCACAGTCTCACACCAGCACAGAGCCTCCCCCTCAGGAAACACCACCACAGCACCCACCCAGCAGGCCCATACTTCTGTCCCCAGGACACGTCAACCAGCAGTGTGTCCACCTCTACAGGGACCTCAGGGCACCCCACAAACCCAGGACAATCAGGGACCTGGGGTCAGTGGCAGTGGGCACACGGTTCAGGGGACAGAGGCACAGGACAACAGGGAAGCTTGGAGGGCTGCTGTGCGACAGGGGGAGGACAGGCCCAGGGAACCAACCCTCCAGGAGGCACTCAACACGATCCTGGGAGCCTACCAACATTCCCAGGATACACTGGGCCAGATTCTGGACAAGATGCAGGAGAACATGCGGCTGCAGGAGGGACAGTACCTGGGGATCAGGGGGGACTTGAAGCCCATTAACACCACCTTGGTCTCCATTGCAGAGGTGCTGGCAGACATGGCCAACAGTATGAGGGAGGCAGAGGCACACCTCCGGGCCCCTGACACTAGCCAGACTATTGAACAGCCCTCCACCTCTACTGCCGCTAGTGGACAGGAGGCCCCACTACAGGACCAACAGGCCACCAGCACCCCTCCCCCTGCAGAAGGAAAACCACCCCACAAACTGCCAATGCTCCCCTTCCTATGCCCCCTTGGACACTGCACCTGTGATACAAATAGACTGGACTCTACCCTGGACTTTCCTCCATTATCAACCCAGCCCATTGCACTACCCCCTCTTCTTCAGAGCACTGCACTAAACACACTTTGAAAAAGTATGCAGAGGTTGCAATCTATGTGACAAAAGAGTGAGTAGCTGGTCTTTATCTGTACATAGCAACCACTACATTTCTATGCATATTGTGAATGTTACATTATTTAGGTGTGATAGGTCCAAAATAATTTGTGTAATGTGACACAGTTAGGATCCATGGCC
This sequence comes from Pleurodeles waltl, assembly GCF_031143425.1. Taxonomy (NCBI): domain Eukaryota; kingdom Metazoa; phylum Chordata; class Amphibia; order Caudata; family Salamandridae; genus Pleurodeles; species Pleurodeles waltl. The sequence goes on along the minus strand of NC_090442.1, from coordinate 855,367,990 downwards.
TGCACCTCACCTGAAATGGTGTCCGCCTGTCCAGCATGGAGGGACAGGTGGAAGTGAGGTAATTCCGCTGATGTTGTGCGCCGTTGCAGGAGGCGGTCGAGAAATGCCGTGCAACTCCTCATTGGTTGTCATTTGGCCCTATAGGGTATAGTGGCCAATGGTGATGTACGCCAGAGGTGACGGTACACACCGCCGCGGACGTGACCGCCATTTTCTATCTGTTCACTCACTTACTACCTGACCTTCAACAGGAGAGGACCTACACTGCATGTGATGCTGTGACCTGTGTCTGGAACCGACCATGGCTCTTGTGACTAGGGAAAGGGCCCCTGCCTTCACCTCGGCGGAGTTGGAGAGACTGGTGGATGGGGTCCTACCCCAGTACCGATTGCTGTATGGACCTCCAGACCAACAGGTGAGTACACCGTGAGTGCGATGCATGGGCCATGAATGCATGGAGTACTGTGTGTGAAGGCCTCGTGTGGGCGGGTTGGTAGATGAGCCCTGTGTAGCGTGCAGCATGTATGGTGGGCCATGTCTGTGCTAATGGGGATGGGAAGGGGCATGGTGGGCCATAAGTGTAGCAGGCAGGACGGTCGGACTAATACCTTTCCCTGTGTCTATTTCCCTGCAGGTCAGCTCCCATCAAAAGAAGGGTACATAGTGTGCCATCGCCAAGGACGTGCAGACCCTGGGAGTCTATGGCAGGCGGAGCAAGCACTGTTGGAAACTGTGGGAGGACCTGAAACGCTGGGCATGGAAGACGGCGGAGGTCCAGCTGGGGATGGCCTCCTAACGAGGAAGGGGTGCCCATCGAACCCTGACCCCCCTGATGGCCTGCATACTGGCAGTTGCCTATTCGGAGCTGGATGGGCACTTGGGGGCATCAAAGCAGCAATAAGGGGGTGAGTACAGTGCCCTTCATTACAAATTACGCCTGTTGGGGTGGTATCCTGGTGGGGGGGTGGACCATGTGGGTGCCCCTAGGCCAGGCTGACATTGCAGAGTAAGTCCCATGTTGGGCAGGATTCTGATTTGAAAGTCCTCCAACCAAGCTAGTAGGCATCCACTACTGGGCAGGGGTCTGTGGATCTCAGGTATGCTGCAATAGTGTCCCTATCCATGGGCTGGTGACTAGCATTGTGACTGGTAGTGCATGGCCCAGTGCATAGGGCTGTTCCCTGTGTGTTGTGTACGCCAATGGTGTTGTTGATGCCGCCATTTACCAAGTGTATCCTTTATCTCTCCCTCCCCCCTTTTTGTTTTGTCACCCTGTTCTTCTGTGCATTAGCATAATTTGGCGGAGGAGCAGAGGCACCGGCGACAGAGGGCGTAGCATCCCACAGGACCCAGGAGGCTGAATCCACCAACGGTGAGGGCACCAGTGGGACGGAGGGCGATGGGAGCACCACCGTGGAGACTGGAGGGGACAGTTTGGGCACGGATAGCTCCTCCGATGGAAGCTCCCTGGTGGTGGCGGACACCTCTGTGCCTACCCCAGCTACAGGTACAGCCGCCACCCCCGTACTAGCACCACACTCCCAGCAGCCCCTCAGCAAGTTGCCCGTGCCCACTCACCCAGGAGTGTCTCCTTCGCCCCAGGAACCTCAGACCCTGCCCCAGTGAGCCCTGCTGCCTTGACTGAGGAGGCTATTGACCTCCTCCGATCCATCTCTGTTGGGCAGTCAACAATTGTGAATGCCACCCAGGGGCTGGCAGCCAAATGCAACAGATCAATGCATTTCTGGAGGGCATTCACACTGGCTTGGCGGCCCAGCAGAGATCAATCCAGGCTCTGGCCTCCTCACTGATGGCAGCCATTGTCCCTGTTTCCACCCTCCCCCTCCAACTTCCTCCACCCAATTCCATTCCCCTGAACCCCAACCTATCCCAAGCACACAGGCAGACGAGCATGCACACAGGACAACACACAAGAGTGTACATGGCAAACTCAAGCACTGCATTTCATCCCACAGGCACTCACACAAACACCATCCAGATGCAGACATACCAACATCCACTGCCTCCACTGTGGCCCCCTCCTCCTCCTCGTCCACCTCCCTCCCAGTAGCGTCTCCACTCACACCTTTATGCACTACATCCTCATCCATTACCACCATCACCAGCACACCTATCAGTACACACCCCTCACTGGCAGTCACCACCCCCACATCCATGCACACATCCCCTGTGTCCTCTCCCCACTGTGTCTTTGCTCCCTCCTCCCAAAGTACACAAACGCAAGCACTCAGACACCCAACAGCCATCCACCTCACAACAGCAGCCAGCCCATGCACCTGCACCCAAACACAGCAGGCTGACACCTCCCACAACCACTCCCTCTTCCTCCATTCCCAAACATTCTCCCTGTTGCCACCCCAATGTCCCTAAGAAGCTTTTCTTCTCCCACATTGACCTCTTCCATACCCCTCCCCCTGCCGTCCCTCATGTCAGGCCAGGGTGGTCAGAACCCAGGCAAGCTCCTCAGCTACCCAGTCCACTGGCACAGTAGTGTCCCTAGCAACTCCAGGTGGGAAAGGGTCCCGGCCACCAGCCAGCAAGACGGAAAGGGTGCCTGCCCCAAGTGCTTCAAGGAAGGGCAAGGAGGTAGCCCCAGCTGCAGGAAGGAAGAGCAAGGAGCCAGCCCCAGCTGCAGGAAGGAATGGCAAGGAGCCAGCCCCAGCTGCTGCCAAAAGGGGCAAGGAGCCATCCCCAGCTGCTGCCAGGAAGGGCAAGGGGCCTGCACCAGCAGGAAGTAAGGACATGGGGCCTGGTGCTGGGACTCAGTCGGAGCCCTCTCCAACAACCATGGTGGTGCAGCTGTCTGAGGCTGCAGGGGATGGGCTGGAGTCTCTCCCCACCACCACCAGCAGCACCGTCACCACCACCAGCAGCAGCAGCCCCAGTGGGCAGCCCTCCGAGGCTGCAGGGGATGGGCTGGAGCCTCCCCCTACCACCACCACTAGCACCGCCACGACCACCACCAGCAGCAGCCCCAGGGGGCAGCTGTCTGAGGCTGCAGGGGTTGGGCTGGAGCCTCCCCCCCACCACTACCAGCAGCAGTAGCAGCACCACCACTGAACAGCCATCTCCGTTGGCAGACAGTGTCTAGTCCTGCATCCATGGGCTATTGTACAGCCTGGCTACTGCAAATCCTGTGGGTATGACACCCATCTAAGACACTGTGACCTTGCACTCCCCAAGATCTGCATAACTGAGCATGATGCCCCCTCCAAAACCAGTGGAGAAGCCATCCACTCTCCCCATCCTCCCCAGGATGAAACTCACTGCGCATGATGCCCCCTCCATAACCAGTAGAGAAGCCATCCACTCGAGAGACTGTGGCCTTGCACTCCCCAGGACAGAGCACATGGCATGTTGCCCCCTCCAGAGCCAGTGGAGAAGTAATCCACTCAAGAGACTGTGGCCTTGACCTCCCCAGGACAGAGCAATGGGCATGTTGCCCCCTCCAGGATCAGTGGTGTTGTACCGTCCCCCTGAGGTGCCTGCCTATTTTCGACCTGATGCCCCTGCAGTGTTCTCTCCGTGTTATTGCAGGAGTGAGATGTGGACTTGGACTTTGTGATGTGGCCCTGTGGCCCACGAACATTGAGGACTGGGCAGTGTCCCTTGATTTGTACATATGTATATACTTTTTTATTTGGATGCACATATTCCTACAATATTTATCTTATTACACTCGCTTTAATCTATTGGAGTTGTCCTTGCATTATTCCTGAGGGATACGTGGTCAATATGTTATGTTACTGCATCAGCTTGTGTGTATGGTGTTGGGGGTGAGGGTGTTGCATGTCGCGTGTGTTTGTCACTCTCTTTTTTCTCCCCCCGTCCCTGTGTGCTAGGGGGCTGTACTCATCGTGGTTGTCTTCGCCATCATTGATGTTCGTAGTGGAGCAGGACGTAGAAGAGCATGGGGAAGACATGCAACTCGGGCTCCATGGCGGTGTGGTTTTTCCCAGAGTCTCCACAGGTGAGCCGTTTCCCTTCTGTGCAGTGTTTCTGCCAGCTTTTGATGTCTTTGGTACCGCCCTGGAAAAGGTGGCTGATTGGCATGTCTTAATACAGTTGGTGGAACATTGTCTTCCGCCTGGCTGTAGGCGGTTACCACTGTGGTGCCTGTTGTTTCCGCCCTGGCGATCAGTGTGTTAAAGTGGCTGTCTGTCTGAGCTGTTTCCGCTGTGGTCATAATTTGGCGCTAATTACCGCCGGCCTGTTGGCGGTATTAATACCACTTTATCACCGACCACCAGGGTTTTAAAGAGGGACATAGGCCCTCATTCTGACCTTGGCGGGCGGCGGAGGCCGCCCGCCAAAGTCCCGCCGTCAGGTTACCGTTCCGCGGTCGAAAGACCGCGGCAGTAATTCTGACTTTCCCGCTGGGCTGGCGGGCGGTCGCCTTCAGACCGCCAGCCAGCCCAGCGGGAAAGAGGCTTCCACGATGAAGCCGGCTCGGAATCGAGCCGGCGGCGTGGAAGCTGTGCGACGGGTGCAGTTGCACCCGTCGCGTATTTCACTGTCTGCGCAGCAGACAGTGAAATACATGTAGGGGCCCTCTTACGGGGGCCCCTGCAATGCCCATGCCAGTGGCATGGGCACTGCAGGGGCCCCCAGGGGCCCCGCGACCCCCCCTACCGCCATCCGGATCTCGGCGGTCCGACCGCCGGGATCTGGATGGCGGTAGGGGGGGTCGGAATCCCCGCGGCGGTGCAGCAAGCTGCGCCGCCGCGGAGGATTCAATGGGGCCGCGGTACACTGGCGGGACCCCGCCAGTGGTGCCGGTCCGACCGCGGCTTTACCGCCGCGGTCGGAATCCCCATTGGAGCACCGCCGGCCTGTCGGCGGTGCTCCCGCGGTCCTCCGCCCTGGCGGTCAAAGACCGCCAGGGTCAGAATGACCACCATAATCTTCTTTCAAGCAAACTCCTGACACAGCTTTGCACTAAACTCATCAGAGGCGACCGAATGAATGCATTTGAACTATATCACGGGCGAAAACCAACATTTGTTGTCTGCCAGGGAGTATTAGCATGAAGCAGTGGGTAAATCAATTAAAGAAGGGCTGCTGCTGTCCAGTCATACTGAAGAGACCCCCATGTGAAATGTTACATGATGGGTGATGTTAAGTTTTACCACCTGGTGATCCATTAGTTAATAAATAATAAAGAGTCATGATTGCTTATGTTGTGTCATTTCAGAGATTAGGAGGGATCAGAAACTCATTGCTCAGAAGACCAATTAATCAGTGTCTAGTGTAGGTTAAGAGAAAATAGGAAATATATTGTAGCCACTGTGGTACTCTTTTTAAACCAGATGAATAGGATGATTGAATTACTATTAATATGAAATAAATGTTTAATGACTAGAAGGTTAATCAAAGACAGAGGATTAGGTCGACCATTAATAGTACAACAGAGAGAATATTTTGTGAAGGTAATTGTTATCTGAGAACTGATGAGGGTAAGACCACCTCAAAATCCACTGTGTAAAAATGTCGAAGTGACTGTTCAAAAAATGTCTGTTAATAAAGAGTACTTCATTAAACAGTCCTCAAACATGCCAACAGTACTCCGTGTTAAAGAAGCATGGATTGAAGGTTAGCATTGGATTTGATGTACCTATGTTAGATGTAATTCTAGGAGCTCTTTGGCTTATGTTGAGTGATCCCTATTTCACAGGGAAGATTGTGAGCTCCATGTCAAATCAAAGCAGCAAATGCATGGTTGGCTTTCAGAAAGAAATAATTGGGTAAATCGAGCAACCAAGCAAGTTGAAATGACAGAAATGATCAGGGATTATCTAGTATATGGTGGCATAATTAGTCCTTCAAAGACAGACAGATGGCCTCCACATCGCCGTCATTATTACCAAACTGAATTTTTATCTGCAAAAACAATGGCTCGTTGTTATGCTGGTGTATTACCTGTGATGGACCAAGGCTTATTAGAGCAGTATGCAGAAGAAAGTGTAAGGAGGTTTACTCAAACATCACTTTACCAAATGCAGCACAACTCTCCTGTGCAGAAGAAAATAAGTGATTGATGTATTTATATCAATTATAAAGATAAATTGAAGTCACTATTAAAGAACAACGTTAATTGAGGTGACTGTAGAGCACATGTAGCAGGCGAAGGGAAAACGTTGTTTAAGACTACAATTTGGGGGAAAAATTACACTCACGCCCTGGTTTTTTTTTTAGAATTAAATTACTCTGCCGACCGCTTAACCCTTGCACATTATCGCTGAAGTGGCGGGCTTCATGTTTCCATGAGAGGATAATATCTTTGCGCAGTACAGATAGAAAACCGCATCTTTTTTCAAAGATGCGCAGTTTTCTACCGGTTAAGGCAGCCGAATCTCGAGGCTCTCAGTTAGGAGAATAGTTCCGGTGCTGGCGATGAAAGGCTGGGGCATGTAGTTTGTGCATCCTTTTGCACGTCAGGAGGAAGAGCACCTTCACTTTCTAGCTTCCTTTGATGAATGGCATGCACACTACCTTATTGTGCAAAGGGAAGCATTTATGAAACATCGTTCAACCTTTTACAATACCACCAGCACTGAAAAAATAGGTAGGCAGCCTTGTCAGTTCATTTGTTTATTAAAGCTTTAGAACGGGCATGACCTGAGGCATTGCATTTGCACATCTTTCAGTGTCGATTCATCATTCACAAAAAAATAAAATGATGCTTATGTTGAAGATTGCCTGAAGAGACGCCGCCATTGTCTCCTCTTACTCAGAGGCTGGGCAACGAACTCTGTGCTCCATTTGGCAGTCTGTGCTGGGAACATATTAGACAGGGAAGAAGGAGGCGAGGACGTCACGAGGAGCGCCTATTTTAATGTTTTCTAGTTTTAAAATAACTGCCTGCATGAACACAATGGAACAAGAAGAACTAGGTCATTTGTGAGATGTTTTACATTTCCCTTTCAAAATAGTATTTTCCTTATGGTAGCAATAGCTCAAAACTGCTGTTTTGAAGTTCCCCCAACTGGTTCTGGCGCTTAATGTGCCTCCTCTGAACTAATGGATCACCAGGTGGTAAAACTTAACATCACCCATCATGTAACATTTCACATGGGGTTCTCTTCAGTGTGCCTGGACAGCAGGCCAGGGGTTTGAAAGACAGTGCCAGGGGTAGCAAAGTGCAAGCCAGAGGTCGCAGCTGTGACCCCTAAATGACATCCATGATTTGTCCACTAGACATCTGCCTCCATAAAAGAAAACCCACTGCACTTTTCCCACCATCGCAGATAGGGTTATAATCTGAAGGAAAAAGTGAACCATAACTGCATTTTTTTTCTCCCATTTTCCTCATAGTTACTACTATTTCAACAATTATAAACAAGGGTGCCTGTCTCCAGCCAACACTTCAGCCAAATAGGAAAAATCATTTACACCCCAATTAATGACATCTTTACTTATCCCTCGCAGTTCTTGCAGTCTGGCAATAGTCATGATGCACAAGTCCTGAAATCGGAGGATGCACTTTTCCTAAAAAGATAGCCCCATCTTGCCATCCGGGGTCCATGTGATTTGTTCACACTTTTTATTCATAAGGATCATGCTGCCAAGGTCCCTTTCTGATTTCCCCAGAAACAAATGTATCCCATTGTTGATCTGTTCTCTTCAAAGGCCTCCTGAAGAAGAAATGCCTTTACAGTCAATGCCAAGTCAGTCTAGTCCTGGTCCCTTGATATACTGCCATAGAAAAAACTGTTGTCCAGAGATTTTCATTTTTGATTTGTGTTTTTTATCATTAGAAAAATAATTAGGCTTGGGTAGACATTGCTAATCCGGGCCAATTTTTCCTGGATGACAATTTAAAAAATGGCAGATGTTGCAGTGATGGTGTAATATTTCAGGAACCATGAGACCTGTATACTTAATTTTGGTGTCAAAACATAGGTTTTGGGGGTCAAGTATTCTTATAGAGACAGAAAATAACACCTCAGAGCAACGCTTTTACAATTTTCCAAAATGATGTGTTTTAGCCATCATATTGGTAATTTATTTTAATATTGTTTTTTTTCTTCAGGTTTTTAGTTGATTCAAATTCGTAAACATGAGTGAAGTAGGTGCAAGCAGAAGAGCGTTGCCTCCTGACAGAGTGTTGCTAAATACAAAATCTGAGGACTCTTTCAACAAAGAAAAATGTATCATATGGCAAACTAATCCAGAAGGAAAGCTTACATCAACTGTGGCTGGACAGTAGAGAGTTCAAGATGCTGCAGAAATACGGCAACATGAAGTTCACAAAAGATTGAAACTGATGGGTGAAGAGGATAAAATATTTTATCATTGTAACAAGTGCTACAAGTCGTATACAATGGGAAAACGTCTGGAAAAAATTGTCAAAAAATAGTAGAAACCAGTGCATCACAAGAAGAATCTGAGTGTCCTGAGAAAGCGACGACAACCAAACCCAATGCCCATCCACTTAGAAGATCGATGGCTACCCCTCATCCACCTCCAACAGCTGATCAGAAAGCAGAGGATCTTCAATGCGCTATCTGTGGTTTAGACAGATCAAGGTTCAAAGAGATTGATGAAAGAAAAAAGTACAGAGTATGTGAATCTCAAAGGGCAAACGTACTTTTATCTGTAGCTAGTTTCTTCCACGATGACATTTTCAGCAGAGTAGCTGATCTAAACAGCGAGGTGAATGTATTTGCAGCGGATTTGTATGCTCACCCGAACTGCATGTGTGTGTGCATTCGCAAATATGAATGTACAATGAGCTCCCAGCAGCAACATAACCACCAGCTTTCAGTTAAGTTTGCACTGTTTGAAAAAGCAAATGAAGTTTTAAAGCCACTCTTGAGTGCTGGCTGCGGGTTCACACTCAGTGAGATCAGAGAAATAATGGTCAACACTGATTAAACTAAATTGATCGATAATGATGAATTTAAGATTTTTCTGGTGAGTATGTACAATGACAGAATTCATTTTTGTCAGTATAACAAGAAGAATAAGCCACATATTGTGTTCCCAGCTGATTTGACTCTTGAAGTTCTTGCAGCCACAATAAGATCACAGGATCTTGTAAAATCAACAGGAACCATTTCATGAAACATCCTGAAAGATTCAGATGTTGGATTTAATGACAAATTTTGTGATGCCCCAGAGCTCCGCAAATCACAGGAGTGAATGAGAATGCCGGATGTTGTCTTACATTTTTTATAGCATTGTTTAATATCAGCAAAGCAAAACTGTTAGAAACTAAAGTTCTTGTGTTCGGAACAGAAGCCAACAACATCGATGATGGCTTTGAAGATTTAAGAGAAGATGTGGATGACATTCCCATTAACTGACAGGCTAATGTTCTGCAAATGTACTGTCTTCACATGATGACTTCCCACGCAATCTATGACAAGTGCAAAGGTAGAGAGCTAATCACTTCAATGAATAGGACTAGTGTATCAACAAGTTATAATGACAAAGTACGGAGCAGGGATTTGTAAGCAGCTCATGCTGTAAAATCTTGTGAATCCGACAGCACACCACTTTCAAGTCACTTTACCAGGAAAGGATTTACAATTGCTGCTCTTCATAAGTTTGATTTTGAAGACAGTTCTTCTTTGTCTGGAACATCCAGCACATATGATACTACCGTGGTGCTTTTTCAAGACTGTACCAATGAAGTAGCTGCTGGAAAACAAGCTGTGTCAGCTGTAGGCATAAACAAGCAAAGCTGGAAACTTATAATCCAACTGCCTTGCGAACTTGTGCAAAATCACTACAGGCCATCAACATGTCCCAGTGTACCTGAAAGTTTCAAAGTGGCTGTGGACATGGATCTTCTACCAGATGCTGCAGTACGCTAAGCTGATTTCACTAAATTGATCATATTGCTTTTTCGGTGCAGACTGAAGGATGAAGAAAAGCCAGTTCCTCCCTGGGCTGGAATTCATGCTCTGGCCTTCCAGAATACCCTTCCACTAAAGAGGGTTGTTTTTTTATCAGTATTACCATTTCCAGTCACAAACTACGCAACAGTATACACAGCTCTAAAAGATTTTCAAGATGAGTGTGCCCTTCTTGAAGGTCGGCCTCTCCTGCCAATTGTCTGCAACTAAAGTGTTTTCCGTATTGTAGCTGACTTTTTTATGACCAATCTAGTAGAATTTGATAATCTTTATCCAATGATGGGTGTTTTCCACATGACAAAAATTGTGCTGTGGTGTGCAGGAAGTTGTCTCAGTGTATGAGGCATGGATGATGCACTTATTGAGGCTGAAATCTTTGGAAGCAAAACTGTCCAGTAAGTATTGAGCATAAAACATTATGGCCCTCATTACGACCCTGGCGGTCGGTGCTAAAGTGTCGGTAATAGTGCCAACAGGCTAGCGGTCACTACTGTCAAATTATGACCATGGCGATGTTATCTCCGATAGACTGCCAATGTACCACACCTACCTCCAGGGCAGAAATAACAGTCACCACAGCGGTAGCCGCCCAGTCAGGAGGAAGACAAAGTACCACCCACCATATTAAGACCCTTCATTCCGCCACCTTTTCTGGGGCGGTACCAACACCATCAAAAGGCTGGCAGAAGCAGAACACAAAAGTCAAAGGATTCACCATTGGAGACACAGGGAAGAACCACGCCGCCATGGAACCTGAACTGCATTTTTCCCGATGATCTTCTACGTCATGCTCCACCTGCCCTGTGCTTGGACCTGGGGAGTGCAAGGCCACAGTCTTTTGAATGGATGAATACCACACTGATTCTGGAGGGGGCAACATGCCCTGTGCATGGTCCTGGAGAGTGCAAGGCCACCGTCTCTCGAGTGAGTAACTTGCCCACTGGTTCTGGAGGGGGCAACATGCCCTGTGCTTGGCCCTGGGGAGTGCAAGGCCACAGTCTCTCGAGTGGGTGACTTGCCCACTGGTTCTGGAGGGGGCAACATGCCCTGTGCTTGGCCCTGGGGAGTGCAAGGCCACAGTCTCTCGAGTGGGTGAATACCCCACTGGTTCTGGAGGGGGCAACATGCCCTGTACATGGGCCCGGAGAGTGCAAGGTCACAGTCTCTTGAGTGGGATACTTGCCCACTGGTTCTGGAGGGGGCAACATGCCCTGTGCTTGGCCCTGGGGAGTGCAAAGCCACAGTCTCTCAAGTGGGTGACTTGCCCACTGGTTCTGGAGGGGGCAACATGCCCTGTGCTTGGTCCTGGGGAGTGCAAGGCCACATTCTCTTGAGTGGGTGAATACCCCACTGGTTCTGGTGGGGGCATGCCGCACAGCAGCCCATGAAGGCTGTACTATATGGCGTCCACTGGTGGTGATTGCTGCACTGTGGTGGTGGTTGTGGGAGGCTCCTGCTCAGCCCCTGCAACCTCCGATGGCGGCACTGTGGTGGTGGTTGTGGGAGGCTCCTGCTCAGCCCTTGCACCCTCCGATGGCTGCACTATGGTGGTGGTTGTGGGAGGCTCCTGCTCAGCCCCTGCACCCTCCGGTGGCTGCACTGTGGTGGTGGTTGTGGGAGGCTCCTACACAGCACCTGCACTCTCTGATGGCTGCACAACCATGACTGGCGGTGGGGGCTCTGTGACAGCTGGTGGTGTAGGGTCCTTCCCCTTCTTTGTGGTTGGTACAGGCTCCTTCCCCTTCAGTATTTGTGGCCTGGAATCCTTTCCACCACGAGTAGGTGCTGCTACCACTGGCCCCGTGGACTGTTTGGCTGAGGTGCTTGGCTGGGTCCTTGCTACCCTGGCCATACATGCTGGACGGGGGGTGGAGGGGTAGGGAAGAGGTCAATTTGAGAAAGTAAAAGCTTTTTAGGTACATTGGGGCGGGAAGAGGGAGGAGTAATGGGAGTGGAGGATGAGGGAGTGGTTGTTGGAGGTGTTTGTCTGCTGGATTTGGGTGCAGGTGCATGGGCTGTATGCTGTTGTGAGATGGATGGCTATTGGCTGTCTAAGTGCTTACGTTTGTGTACTTTAGGAGGGGGGACAGACACTGTGGGAAAGGACACAGGGGATGTGTGCATGGATGTTGTGGAGGTGTCTGCCAGTGAGGTGTGGTGATGATGCTGGTAGTGGATGATGATGTAGTGAATGCAGGTGTGAGTGTGGACGTAACTGGGTGGGAGGTGGAGGAGGAGGCGAAGACAGTGGAAACAGTGGATGTTGTTGTGTTGGCATATTAATGGTGTTTGTGTGAGTGCCTGTGGGATGAAGTGTGGTGCGTGTATTTGCCTGTGACACTCTTGGGTATTGTCTTGTGTGCATGCTTGTCTGGCTGTGTGCTTGGGATGGGTTGGGGTTGAGGAGAATGGGACTGGAAAGTGGAAGTTGAAGGGGGGACGGTTGAAACAGGGACAATGGCTGCCATCAGAGAGGAGGTCAGAGCCCGAATAGATCTCTGTTGGGCCACCAATCCTCTGTGAATGCCCTCCAGGAATGCATTAGATTGCTGCATTTTGGCTGCCAGCCCCTGGATGGCATTCACTATGGTTGACTGCCCTACAGAGATGGATCTCAGGAGGTCAATAGCCTCCTCACTCAGGGGAGCAGGGCTCACTGGGGCAGGGCCTGAGGTGCCTGGGGTGAAGGAGATGCCCACCGTCCTGGGTGAGTGGGTACAGGCAACTCGCTGAGGGGCTACTGGGAGGGTGGTGCTGGTACGGGTGGCGGCTATACCTGCAGCTGGGGTGGTCACAGAGGTGTCCGCACCACCAGGGAGCTCCCATCGGAGGAGGTATCAGAGTCTGTATAGTCCCCTCCAGTCTCTGCTGTGGTGCTCCCCTCTCCCTCCATCCCACTGGTGCCCTCTGCGTCGATGGACTCTGCCTCTAGGGTCCTGTGGGATGCAGCTCCCTCTGTCGCTGGTGCCTCTGCTCCTCCGCCAGATGATGCTAATGCGCATAAGGACAGGATGACAAAACAAGAAGGGGGGAATGAGACAAAGGATACACAGGGTCAATGACTGCACCAACACCACAGTTGGCGTACAAAGCACCCTCACACACAGGGAACAGGCCTACGCACTATTCATTGCACTACTTGAGAAATGGCTACTCAACAAGGAATGAGGAGGGGGACACACCGCCAACTGCAGCACACCTGGGACCCACGCAGCCCTGACCAGTAGTGAATGCTAACAAGCTAGGTAAGCAGTATTTCCCCTTCAGTCCCTTAGCCACCAGAGGTCCCACGCTGCTATGTCTGGCCTGGCCTAGGGGCTCCCACTGACACACAACCACCACCCGGATACCACCCAGCCAAAATATGTAATGATACCCACTGTACTCACCCCCATGTGGTTGTTGTGATGCCCTCAAATGCCCATCCAGCTCAGGATAGGCCACTGCCAGTATGCAGGCCATCAGGAGGGTCAGGTCCAATGGGCACCCCTTCCTCGGGGGAAGGTGCATTCTGTGGTTGCAAGACACCAGCTAGCTGTACAGAGGACTGGCGGTGGACCCCATCCTCCTCCCCCACAACTAACAACATGGGAGGAGCAAGTCTTGGCAATACTGCATCCTGAGGGCCTGGCAGGAGTAGCAGGAGGACTGGATTCTGGTAAGTCAAATTTCTGTTACTATCACCCCCTACCTACATGCCAACACATAACCCCACCCCTACCCTCACCCCCCTTACCCAACCCCCCACCACGTCACATACACCCCGCCATCACAACCCACCCACTCAAGTACCCAGCACTGCATGCATCACCAATGCATGGACATTACTCACAGCCCTGCATGGACATCCATCACCACAGCATGCACACTAGAGAGAGCCACCTAGCCCACAAAATAACTACTCACACAAGGCAAAGCTGACAGGGCACTCACAGCCATACAGGGCAACACACCCATGCACAAGATGTCACATGCAGAAACATTAACACTGCATGTACCTCCCCACAGGTCCCACACCCAACGTCACCGGAGAGGAGGTGCCAGCAACAACCAGTCCCCCCCCAGAAGAGGTCCACGGTGATGACAGCAGCTCTGTTCGTCTGGATGAGGATAACCAACCTGGCCCATCAGGGAAATCTGGACAGTCGGTTACCCAGCCACAGTCCCATACCACAACAGAGCCTCCCCACTCAGGAAACACCACCACAGCACCCACCCAGGCAGAGAACATTGCCAAGACTGGAATTGAGCCATCACATATGGGATGCTGCTATTCCTCAGGATAAAAGCATCATGCACTGACCCAGGATACTTTGCATTCACATGGGACATGCACTGGTCCGCCAGGCACACTATCTGACCATTCATCGAGTGAAAGCTCTTTCAATTTCTGAACACCTGTTCAGTTCTCCGAGGGGGGGGACAAAACCAATATGTGTACCATAAATGGCCCAATAATGTTGGGGCTATGTCCCATTGCATAGAAGTCAGCTTTCACTGTGGCCAAATACTCCACCTGGGTGAATACAATGTAGCTGCGCATGTGTTTCATCAGGGCAGACAACACTCTGGTCAGCATGTTTGAGAACATGGGCTGTGACATTCCTACTGCCAAGGCCACTGTCACTTGGAAGGAGCCACTTGCCAAGAAATGGAGCACAGATAGGACTTGCACAAGAGGGGTAATCCCAGTGGCCTGACAGATAGCTGAGATCAGGTCTGGCTCCAATTGGGCACACAACTCTTGGATTGTGACCCTATCAAGTCTGTAGATGAGGATGATGTGCCTGTCCTCTATTGTTGCCAAGTCCACCAGGGGCCTGTACACGGGGGATGTCTCCATCTCCTAATCATTCTCAGCGGTTGTAATCTAGGGGGCAAAACAATGAGCATTTGGTCAGTTTTCATCATTTCCTCAATGTGCAATGCATTGTGTGTTGTGACAGAAACAATATGTTAATGTTTTGTCTCAAAATGTGCTTATGTCTGCTGTGACGCAGTTAGGTGCCATGGCCTGCCCCCCCTGAAATGGCGAACTCCTGTCCTGTGTGGAGGGAAAGGTGGAAATGAGGTAATGCCGCTGACGTTTTGCACCGTTGAGGGAGGCGGTCGAGTACCGCTGTGCAACTCCTCATTGGTTATCATTGGGCCCTATAGGTTACAGTAGCCAATGGTGATATACGCCGGCGGTGACGGTACGCACCGCAGCGGACGTGACTGCCATTTTCTATCTGTTCACTCACTTGCTACCTGACCTTCAACAGGAGAGGACCTACACTGCAAGTGATGCTGTGACTTGTGTCTGGAACTGACCATGGCTCGAGTCACTGGGGAAAGGGCCCCTGCCTTCACCTCTGTGGAGTTGGAGAGACTGGTGGATGGGGTCCTACCCCAGTACTGATTGCTTTATGGGCCTCCAGACCAACAGGTGAGTACACTGAGTACATGATGCATGGGGCATGAATCTATGGAGTGCAGTGTGGGAAGGCCTCATGTAAGAGGGGGTTGAGGGGTCCTGGGCAGCGTGCTGCATGTATGGTGGGCAATGTATGTGCGTAAGCGGATGGGCCATGAGTGTAACAGGCCGGACGGTATGACTGATACCATTTTCTATTTTTATTTTTCTGCAGGTCAGCGCCCATCAGAAAAAGGGTATATGGCGTGCCATCGCCAAGGACGTGTGGACCCTGGGGGTCTACGGCAGGCAGAGCACCCACTGTTGCAAACGGTGGGAGGACCTGAGACGCTGGGCAAGGAAGACTGCGGAGGCCCAGCTGGGGGTGGCCTCCCATCGAGGAAGGGGTGCCCGTCGAACCCTGACCTCCCCTGATGTTCCGCATACTGGCGGTGGCCTATCCAGAGCTGGATGGGCACTTGAGGCCATCACAGCAGCCACAAGGGAGTGAGTACAGTTCCCAATATACTACTTGAACGTGGAGGGGTGGTCTGTGAGTGGGGGATGTGCGTCTGTGGGTGCCCCTAGGCCAGGCCGGACATTGCAGGGTAGGTTCCATGTTGGGCAGGGGGTGATGCACTCCACCCCCAAACATGCTAGTGGGCATCCACTACTGGGCAGGGATCTGTGGGTCTCAGGTATGCTGCAACTGGCATTATGTATTACTGTCCATGACCTGGTGACTAGCATTGTGACTGGTAGTGCATCGCCTAGTGCGTAGGGCTGTCCCCTGTGTGTTGTGTACGCCAACTGTGGTGTTGTTGCTGGTATTGACCAAGTGCATCCTCTTGTCTCTTCCCCCCCTTTTTGTTCTGTCACCCTGTCCTTCCGTGCATTAGCATCATCTGGTGGAGGAGCAGAGGCACCAGTGACGAAGAGAGCTGCATCCCACGGGGCCCATGAGGCCGAATTTACCGACGGTGAGGGCACCAGTGGGACGGAGGGCATGGGAGCCCAACGACGGAGACTGGAGGGGACAGTTCTGAAAGTGATACTTCCTCCGATGGAAGCTCTCTGGTGGTGGTGGACACCTCTGTGGCCACCCCAACTACAGGTACAGCCACCACCCCGTACCAGCACCACCTTCTGAGCAGCCCCTCAGCGAGTTTCCTGTGCCCGTTCACCCAAGAGGGTGGGCATCTCCTTCATCCCAGGCACCTCAGGCTCTGCCCCAGTTAGCCCAGCTGCCCTGAATGAGGAGGCTATTGACCTCCTGCGATCCATCTCTGTTGAGCAGTCAACCATTGTGAATGCCATCCAGGGGCTGGCAGGGCATTTGCAACATTCAAATGCATTCCTGGAGGGATTTCACTCTGGTGTGGCTGCTCAACATAGATCATTCCAGGCCTCCTGCCTGATGGCAGCCATTGTCCCTGTCTCTAGCCTCCCCCTCCAACTTCTTCTACCCAGTCCCATTCCCCTGAACCCCAACCTATCCCAAACACACAGGCAGACCAGCATGCACACAAGACTATGCCCAAAACTCCTCAGAAAAAGAAATTGTTACCTACTCCAGAGAGGAACTATTCATCTTATACACTAAATCCCACAAACTGTGTGTTAAGAGCATAGACCCTTATAGTGGTAAGTTTAGATTCCCTTTTTGTGCCTGGTATTTCCAAATTCACACGGACTCGCAAAAGGGTAAGGGCTCTGACAAACTACCCATTTTACTACTTAACTGTCGCTCGTTAGGAGCTCATATAATGGATATTCACCTTTTGGTGGAACAAAGAGAACCTCTGGCCCTGTTTCAGAAACATGGCTGGATGAGAGCTCTGCTCCAGATATTGTAATGGCACTCCCTACTGGCTATAAGATCAGCAGAATTGATAGGCCTAATAGAGGAGGTGGTGTAGCAGTTATTTATAGAGACACATGTAAGATTACTACAGCACTCAATTTAATTAAAGATTGCGAAAGTATGTCTTTCTCCATTAATGTGAACCCTCATTACACTCTATCTGGCGTTTTGATTTACCGTCCACCAGGTCCTATGGGAGATTTTATGATCTCACTGGCAGAAAATATCTTGCAATCAATATATACTAAACCAAACTTCTTAGTGCTGGGAGATTTTAATCTGCATGCGGAAAAGTTGGATAATGCCTCTACTAAGATGTTGATAGCAGACATGAATGCATGTGACCTAGTGCAGTTAATTCAGGGACCTACTCTTAATAGAGGGCATACACTCAACCTGGTATTTTCTAATGTACCAGGTCTAGAATTTTTATCTTCACTTCCGCTAGCATGGTCGGACCATTACCTTTTAGAGTTAGAACTATCCATTGCGCACTATAAGAACATGAACACTGTTGCCCCTCCACGCAGAAGAAAGTGGCACAAATTAAAGGCCACAGAGTTTATTAACGCACTGGAAAAAAAGAGACCAGGAAATATAAATATAAACAATATAACAGATTTCACGCAATCCGTGAATAAATGGATAGAGGATAGTCTGGACAAAATCATACCCCTCTCCTATACCAAAAATATACCCCAAAAGAAATCGGCTCCCTGGTTTAATGCTAGCCTTCTTGAGAAGAAAAGAGATGCAGGAAGCTAGAAAGGAAATGGAGATATACTCAAGATGACTCTGTGAAAAGGGATTACAAGAATATGATTCGAGATTACCACTTAGAAATTAAAAAAACACAGGCGGCATACTATTCTGAAAAAATTGAAGCAGCAGCTAACTCTCCCAAAGAGATATTCAATGCTTTAAAAGACCTTATTCACCCCACTGAGGAGTCAGAAAGTAGGGACTTCCCACAGCAACATGTAGAGGATCTGGCAAGCTTCTTTTTAAGTAAAATTCAGAATATCTATGAAGCTTTTCCCATTTCCCGAATTAAAGATCAGGGGACGAGGTACCAGGAGGTTAAGGAGGAAATCCTCCTAACAAACTTTACTCCCATTAGTCTGGATGGAGTTATAAAATTATTGAATTCAACTAAATCAGGCTCCCCGTTGGATCCTGCTCCCCCCCAGATTTTAGCTATGGGATTACCAGTCTTAGGCCCAATAATTACTAAATTTATTAACACCTCATTAGTTTCTGGTATGGTACCAGAATCCTGGAAACAGGCTATTGTTAAGCCTCTCCTAAAAAAAAACAATCTGGATTCCAGGTTACTGAGTAATTATAGACCTATTTCACTGCTGCCTCTAATGGCTAAACTTGCGGAGAAGCAGGTACACCTTCAGTTGTCTACGCTTCTGGAAGAAAGAAAGCTTCTACATCCCACCCAGATGGGTTTTAGGCCTAAGCATGGGACAGAAACCGCATTGATTGCCATTACAGAGGAAGCAAAAAAGAGGATGGACAAAGAAATTGAAACCGCAATCATCCTCTTGGACTTGAGTGCGGCATTCGATACAGTTGATCTAAATATCCTCATAGACAGATTGCGGGGATGTGGAATCGCCGGACTTGCACTAGAATGGATTCTTTCATTTATACATGGAAGATCCTTTCAGGTGCTGGATAGATCATATACTTCTAGGCGTACCTTCAGTACTTGTGGTGTCCCTCAGGGGTCGGCCTTGAGTCCGCTACTTTTTAACGTCTACATGCGGCCTCTAGCAGGGATCGTGGAGCCATTTGGACTGAACCTGGTTTCTTATGCAGACGATACACAATTGGTTGTCTCCTTCTCTAAGGCTCACCCAGATATGGGTACGGCACTAGGGCCCTGCCTGAAAGCAGTTACTACCTGGATGTCGGGAAGCAAACTGAAGCTCAACGACGAAAAAACTGAGGTGCTGTTCTTTGGGAGAAATATGCCCTTAGTTAATTCTAGCCTATTAGGATGAGCTCCCACCCTTCCTCCCCCTAAATGTCTTATTAAAAGCCTGGGCGTTTGGCTGGACCCCCTACTGTCAATGGCCCAACATGCCAACAGAATAGCAGGAACTTCATTTGCCCTGCTTAGGACTTTGAGGAAGGTCTTAACTATATTACCGTTTCTGGCTAGAAGGCTGGTTATTCAGGCACTGATAGGCTCTCGGATTGATTATGGCAATGCCCTGTTTATAGGATCACCTAGATATGTGATTCAAAGATTACAAAGGGTACAAAATGCTGCTGCACGTCTGCTTTTAAATATTCCCAAGCAACACTCTATACGAGCAGGAATCGTGTCCCTACATTGGCTCCCGGTAGAGGAGAGGATTCAGTTCAAGGCCCTATGCCATATTCATAGAGCCATATTTGAGAAGGGTCCTGAAATGCTTAAAACATTGGCACAGGTCTATATTCCAGCTAGGCCACTGAGATCCTCATCAGCTAACTTGATCATAGTACCTTCGGTGACGAAAGCAAGATGGGGAGGAAGATCATTGGCATATCAAGGTGCTTTGCTCTGGAATAACCTGCCTATCAATATAAGATCAAATTCACAAGAGACTTCTTTTAGGAAAGACCCGAAGACTTGGCTATTTAAAACCTAAACTCTTTCCCGAACATAAATAGTACATTTCCGCTAAGGTAGCATAAGCGTTACGAGGCCTTCGGGCAGTTAGGCGCTATATAAACAATTATAACATAATTATAACATAACAACACACAGGAGTGGTTCAGGAATACACAAGCACCACACATCATCCCACAGGCACTCACACAAACACCATCCAGAAGCAGACATATCAACATCCACTGCCTCCACTGTGTCCCCCTTCTCCTCATCTGTCACCTCCCTCCCAGTAGCGTCTACACTCACACCTGCATGCACTACATCCTCATCCACTACCACCATCACGCCTATCAGTACACGCCCCTCACTGGCAGTCACCACCCCCACATCCACGCACATGTCACCTGTGTCCTCTTCCACTGTGTCTGTGCCCCCTCCTCCCAAAGTACAGAAACGCAAGCACTCAGACATCCAACAGCCATCCACCTCACAACAGCATCCTGCCCATGCACCTGCACCCAAACACCTCAGACAGACACCTCCTACAACCACTCCCTCTCCCTCCACTCCCAAACCTTCACCCTCTTCCTACCCCAGTGTCCCTTAGAAGTTTTTCCTCTCCATCCTTGACCTCTTCCCTACCCCTGCCCCCCGTCCTTCACTTCGGGCCAGGGTGGGCAGAACCCAGGCCAGCACCTCAGCCACCCAGTCCACGGCCACTGTAGTTTCGGCAGCTACTGCAGGTGTGAGAGACTCCAAGGAGACATCCATCAGCACTGTCAGTGTGCCTGCACCAGATGCCAATGGGAAGGGCAAAGAGGCACCACCAGCTGCCAAGGGCAAGGAGGCCCCACCAGCTACCTAGGGTAAAGAGGCACCACCAGCTGGCAATGGCAAGAAGGCACCACCAGCTGCCAGGGCAAAGGGCCTTCCCCTGCAGGCAGGAGGGACAGGAGGCCTGGTGCTGTGACAGGATCTGAGCCCCCACCACCAACCATGGTGCTTCAGCCGTCCGAGGCTGCAGGAGTAGGGCTGGAGCCTCCCCCGACCACTGGCAGCACCGCCACCAGCACTGTCACCAGCACCGCCACCTGCACCACTGGCAGCGGCAACAGCCCCAGTGGGCAGCCGTCCGAGGCTGTAGGGGAAGGGCTGGAGCCTCCCCCCACCACTGGCAGCACCGCCACCAGCACCTCCACCTGCACTGCCACCAGCACCGCCACTAGCACCACTGGCAGCAGCAGCAGCCCCAGTGGGCAGCCATCCTAAGCTGCAAGGGATGGGCTGGAGCTTCTCACAACCACTGGCAGCACCGTCACCAGCACCGCCACCTGCATCGCCACATGCATGGCAAAAGCACCACTGGCAGCAGCAGCAGCACCAATGGACAGCCGTCCGAGGCTGCAGGGGAAGGGATGGAGCCTTCCACTACCACTGGCAGCACCAGCACTGCCACCACTGTGCAGCCGTCACTGCCGGCAGATAGACTGTAGTTCTGCCTCCATGGAGGTCATGCATCCTGCCCACTGCAAATCTTGTGGGTATGACACACAGATGAGAGACTGTGACCTTGCACTCCCCAAGTGCTGATTCACAGGGCACAAGGCCCCCTCCGGAACCAGTGGAAGAAGACATCCACTCACCCCCTCCTTGCCAGGATGAAGCACACTGGGCACAAGGCCCCCTCCAGAGCCAGTGGAAGAAGCCATCCACTCACCTCATCCTTCCCAGGATGAAGCACACTGGGAACAAGGCCCCTCCAGAACCAGTGGAAGAAGGCATTCACTCACCACCTCCTTGCTAGGATGAAGCACACTGGGCACAAGGGCCCCTCCAGAACCAGTGGAAGAGGGCATCTACTAAAGACTGTGGCCTTGCACTCCCCAGGACCAATCAGTGGGCAAACCACTCACTTGAGAGACTGTGGCCTTCCACTCCTCAGGACCAAGCAGTGGGAAAACCACCCACTTGAGAGACTGTGGCCTTGCACTCGCCAGGACCAAGCAGGGGGCAAACCACCCACTTGAGAGACTGTGGCTTTGCACTCCCCAGGACATCGCAGAGGGCATGTAGCCTCCTCCAGGAGCAGTGGCGTTGTACCATCTTCCGGCTAAGGTACCCCCCCATTCCCCTTCTTCCTGATGTGCCGGTGTATTTTTGACCTGATGCCCCAGCCATGTTATCTCCTTGTTGAGGCAGGAGTCAAGTGGGGCCTTGGCCTACGTGATATAGCCCTGTGGCCCACGGACATTATGGACTGGACTGTTTCCCTCCATTTGTATATATGTAAATACTGTTTTGATTTTTGAGGAAGTATTTCTAGTATTTTATCTCATTACACTCACTTTACTTTATTCCTTTTGCCCTTGCATTATTCCTGAGGGGTACGGGGTGATATGTAATTTTATTGCATCTGTTTGTGTCTATGGTGTTGGGGGTGGGAGTGTTGTGTGTTGCGTGTTTGTGTCACTTTCTTTTTCCTTCCCCCCTGTGTGCTAGGCGGCAGTACTCTCCGTGGTCGTTGTCGCCGGCATTGGTATTACTGGTGTAGGAGGACATAGACCAGCATGGGGAAGATCTGCAGTTCAGGCTCCATGGCCTTGTGGTTCTCCCTTGAGTCTCCAGAGGTGAGTCCTTTGCCTTCTGTGTACTGTTTCCGCCGTGGTCATAATTCCATTTTGTTTACTGCCGGCTTGTTGGTGGTATTACTGCTGCTTTCTCACCTACCGCCAGGGTTGTAATGAGGGCCATAATGCAAATACAATCAATGTTTAAAACACTCAGTTCAAAATCAGAAAACCTTACAACCAAGTTCGTAGAGTTTGTTAAAGAATGCGAAGAAAAATCATAACTTTGCAAGTACTGGGGAAATGTTTTACACATGATATCTCTAGTGAAAAACTTGGTACATGCTGATCAGGAAGATGATTGAGACCTGCAAGAGAAGGCTGTGGAGTCACTGATTACTGTGTGTCGCAAATTTGATTGCATAAACTACTTGAGGTATGGGTTGTGGTATTTGTAAAGAGAGAGGAAGCTAGAGGTGGGAAAAAACACACCTCTACAGAAAATTCACTGAAAGACATTTTGTGGTGAAAGACAGAGAGGAAGGTTCAATGCTGTGGCTCCAGGTATGAAACTGGAACAGAAGATCCAGAGATCACAGAAAAACCCCAAGGGAATTGTTGATCAGACACGTAAAAGTGAATATGTTGCTTATTGGCAGCTAGTTTACCATGATGTCCTTTCTATTTACAATGTTTTCAAAGAGATGACAAATTCAGAATTTATGGACCATTGTGAAGCTGTTCCTCACCACGAACTCGTGGGAAAGAGAGGGGTATGTTTTAATAAACATATTGACAGCCTTCTTTATTTCATGTAGCAGCAAGGAAACCCCTTTGAAATGACTGCACCTGCGCGACAGCATACCTTTGTGTCCAAACAATATGTGGATAACGATATGAAGACATGTCTACTAGATGTCCTGGAACATGGATCAAAACTATATGCAGAACTGAAGCAGGAGAGATTTGGATTGAAAAGGAAAAAAGCTGTTTGACATATTCACTAAAGCTAAACTTCCACGCTGTAACCATCATAGTAATAGTTTCATTCAACCAGCCACTACAAAACAGGTTACAAAAAATCAACTTTTTCAGGCACAAAGAGATGGATTTAGCAAAAGAAAGGGGTGAATTTATTAAGGACATTCTGTCTCATGATCTTCCAACAAGCGCATTATTTGATGGAGATGCTGCAACCAAACCAGTGAAGCACAAACTTGTACAAGACCTTGGAAGAAAACTTTCACCTGAAGATAGGAGTGATAAACATTATTTGTTTTCAAATTCAGATCATAAACTTTGTTTGGTGTATACATAAAAGGATTAAAAAACATTATTATTGGTTTCATTTCTATATATGTCACTTCTTCTTCTATTATAGCTGCCATTTTTTAAAATGGCAGAAGGGTTGCTCTGAGACGTTCTTTTCTGTCTCTATAGGACTACTTGACCCCCTAAACCTATGTTTTGACACCAAAATGAAGTATATGGGTCTTATTGGCTCCTGAAATATTACATCATCACTGCAACACATCCACCAATTTCAAACATGTCATCCAGAAAAATACGGCCTGGATCAGCAATGTCTACCCAAGCTTAATTACTTCTCTAATGATCCAAAAACACAATCCAAATTGAAAATCTCTGGACAACAATTTTGTTTTACAGCGATATATCAGGGGGCCAGGATTAGTCCCTTTGTTCATTGGGCCTTGATATCCAAAGGGTTTGAAATCACAGTGTCTAAACTGATTTTCTAATTTCTAGAGTTGATACTTAAGGTGTAAAATGGACATCAACAAACACACCTGGACAGTGGAGGATCTTGACACATGCTTCTTCAGTTGTAGCCCTTTTTTATCAAGTTTCTCTAATCTTTCAACAGTTTTGCCGACTTGTATCTCCTCCTCCAGCATGTGGAGTTCCATCTTGATTGTACACTTCTCAGGCCATGATTACCATTTACCAATTTAATTGCATTCATTGAACCACATATTTTATTGCTCTTCATGCCTCTTTTAAAATCTCAATTCAACAAAATGTTTATTCTTAAGTTTAACCTATATTGAAATGTGATTAATAGCTGTAATATTCCCCTGTTTCCACTAGGGCTAGGTTTGTTGCAAGCTGCATTTCTGGATGTCTAGCTGCCTTGGTAATGTCATATATTCTAGTTCATGTTTTTGCATACTGATATGTGAAGCTTCAGAACATCCCTGAAGTAAACCTTTTAAATGAGAGCAAAATAGTTCCCATCAGTCAGACGATTCACATTTAATTGAACAAACTGCAACATGTGGCCCTTCAAGTAATCAATACACTAACTATATTATTTAATGTGTTTTGCTTATATTTCATGGAGGTTTCTGTTGGCAGTGGCCTTTCTGTAGGGCCACCCCCAAAATGTGTCTTCCTCCTGCCCTTTTTTGCTGAGTTCCTTTTTGTTGTCTTGAGAACTCTGGGTACTTTACCACTGCTAACCAGTGCTAAAATGCATGTGCTTTCTGCTTAAAACGTGGTAACATTGGCTTATCCACAAATGGAATATTTAATTTACTTATAAGTCCCTAGTAAAGTGCACTACCTGGGCCCAGGGTTTGTAAATTAAATGCTACTAGTGGGCCTTCACCACTGATTGTGCCACCCACTTCAGGTGCCCTTTAAAAATGACTCATGTCTGCCATTGCAGAGCCTGTATGTGCAGTTTCAAACTACCACATCGACCTGGCAAGTTAACCCTCTTCCCAGGCTAAAATCTTCCTTTTAAATACATATGTCACTCCCACGGAAAGTCCTGGACAGCCCAAGGGCAGGGTGCAGTGTATTTTAAAAGTAGGACATGTATTTGTAAGTTTTACATGTCCTAATAGAGAAAACCTCTTAAGTTTGTTTTTCACTACTGTAAGGCCTATCTTGCCCACAGGCTAACATTGGGATTGCCTTATTACAATTTAGAAGGGTAATTTCCAATTGGAAACCGATGGGACCCCCCAAGTTTGGTGTCTCTGGAATCACAATTTAAAATCACAACTTATAATGAAGTGGGATTTTAAATTGTAATTCTGAAAATGCCACTTTTATAAAGTTGGTATTTTCTTACTTTAACCATCCATGCCTTTTTGCCTGTCTCTGAATACATGTCTGGGTGGGTGACAACTGGGCACTTGTGCATTCCCAACAGATAGGCACACAAAAAGGGAGCTTAGGTGTGACTGATGGGCCATCAACATCCTGATGGCCTATCCTAGGCAGGATGGGAGCTGGCACTTATACCTGAATGGACTGTGTCCTGCTCCCACACAAGGGGCTGCATAACCCCCTACAGTGAGTCTGGATCCAGGGCAGCAAGGGCAGGAAGGGCAGGGGCCTCTTTTACTCATTCAAATAAGCTCTATCTTTCTAACCAGGTGTGTTTTTTGTGTTGTGTTTTCACTGTTTTACTGTTTGAGGTGTTACACTAATACTTTAGAAAGAAGCAAAAGCAGAGTGATGAACGAAAACACGAGATGAGGATCACATGGATACATTTGTAGTGCCCTCACACATCCCTAAAGATGTCATGCTTCATCTTAGGGCATGCCCCTCAAGGGGCAGGCACTGCAATGCCCCACGGGTCTCCCGAAGGGTCACTTTAGCTGAGATTTTTTGGTTTACTGCTGTATGATGAGAGGTGTGTGTATAAGGGTGACCTAAGAATGTGGAGTGTAGTGAGTGTGTATGTACCAGTGAAAGGAGACTAAAACCATCTAAGAGATACCAAAAATCTATTTTAATGTAAAGGTTCTCTGGGTAGGATTAAAAACCTATAAAACGGATCAGGGCTAATAAAGGGGTGTATAAGGTGCCCAGGTAGCCACAAGTCTCTAAGTGTAGTTTGCTTAGGCTTAATCAGGTTGACATGTTTCGCGTCATACAGGCCCAGAAAGGATACCTGGAGCTTCTCAGGACCCAAAACGTAAAGATAGGGATAAGTGATAACATATCCCACACCTAAAATATAGTCTGTGGGTCAAAGTGTAGTTTTAGGTGTTCCCCTAGAGGAGATACCTGATATAATTATCAAAAACTGATTGCTCACACTAAAAAAAAAACCACAAACACATGGGAAAAGAAAAAAGTTGAAGCACAACGTTTATAGAGGCATCATCAAGATCACTCTGTATAGTTCACAAAATTCAAGTATCTCCAACGAAAGACATGCATGTGCTATAGGGGACGCTATACAGTCACCAGGCCATCACATAACAAACACCAAAATACACACGCAGACAGACACCATATGATGGTAGGAATATGTGTAAAAGTACACACTGTGCATGTGGGCCCACAGTGAGAGGCGCAAGAACTCACAGATTTTAGGTGTGGTCCATAGAGCTTACCCTATTAATCAATCAAGTCAAGCTCCATGGGTCGAAGGCAGGGGTTAACGCACAGCTGCAAACCGTAAAAAACACATAATTAATGTACGGTAAGCCTATGAGGCCCAGGTCAGTAAAATTTGGAGCACCATTGAAAAATCAGCAGCATTCATACTCATGTGGCTACAGCGCAAAGAGTGCCAGGAACCTACATTCCTCTGCCAGCCCGGATCGGGACTGAGCAGAGGAGGCAGTTTACTTTTAAAGTGTTGTGGGAAAGCAGGTACTGCGTCCATCTGGATCTAGAAAATGGGGCAATAACCAATGAGAGCGGGGGAGCATTCAACCAACCAATCAGAGGCTCTGCCATCACAACATAGCTCCAAGGCCATACCGTGGTGGCCATCTTGTAGTGTTGGGAGGTAATATGCTGAGCACAAATATCCCCCATGTGAGAGGAGGAATACATAGAAACACTTTACAGTGGCAAAGGCCTGCAAACATGACCCCTGTTAGGCGATAGTGCATAGGTCATGGTGTGCTAGTATGCCACCAAGATCAATGTAGTCATACAGAGATTGGAGAGTGATCCTGGTGTTATAACACTTGAATATGTATTCTCGCAATGTCTCCTGAGTATATTATAAAGCCAAAACAGCACACAAGAAACTATAGCGTGGAGCCACACAGATGTAGACAAGGTCACGTGATCATAAAAATTGGCTGTTTCACAACAGCCATATTGTAGTAGTAACAAGACTCATTGCATATTCATGTGTCGGTGTTCAAATGGCATGTGGAATGAACTTTGGTAAAGGCTCCTCATCTATAATCTAGGTGAGAGGGCATTCAGTCACATTTTCAGTCCACAAATTGTTCTGAAGGAAAGTACTTCAGGGAACAGAACTTGGGTAGGTGCATATTTATTTTCACAAAATGCCCTAAAAAATGATAGACAGTTACCATGCTAATCAGGCTGCCATTATCTAAGGCTGGATCGCACACATAAAACATGGGTTCCTTGGTGGCCATCTTAAGCTGTCACAAAGTGGCTATTACTTTATAGTGCTTCCACTGGTATTGTATTAGAATAAGGAGTGGGTTTGGAAAAAAACCTTTGTTAATCAAGCCACAGATACGAGGCAATGCGATGTATTAAGTGTACATGCACATTGGGACACTATAAAGTAGCAGGAATACCTCCCTCACTGATGAAAACAAGCAAGGCTATATTCTCAAATGACTAGTGGATCACTGGTAGGAGGGGTTACTAACAGGACTCGCAAGTGCCCAACATTAGTTTTGGGGTGCAGTAGTGTCACACATAAATATTGGCACCCCAGTAAACTGTAGGTAGGCTATATGCTTACACTAGACAGAAAATCAGGTTCTATGTCTAAAAAAACCTAGCCAAGTCAAGTCAGTAGGGTCTAGTGTAGGGGGTGTGAAGCACTTTTGTGTTGCCCAGTGTTTTCCGTAGAGCGCATAGTCTGAGAGTTCATATCTCACACCATGGAATCTCATCATTCTGGCCCTTACTATTGGTGGAGAGCCAGAAAATCCACTGTTACTTCTTCTTAAACAGGTTGGCTTTACTCCACCCAATATTCGCTCCCACAACAGTCCATTGTAGATCATCATGGGAGTGCTGTGAATCACAGAAATGTCTGCACATTTAGTAGCACTTGGGCCACAGCGGATGGTACTCTGGTATTCCATAATCCTAATCTTCACGGCCCTAGTGGCCATACCTACATAGTGGAGATTGCACGGGCAGGTAATCAGGTAAATACAATTTCTTGTATTACAGTTTATCTGATTCTTCTGGAATCATGTGACGTCGGTGCTCAATGTTATCTCTTTCGGTGGTTAGGTTAAAGTGAATACCCTGCAGGATCAACAGGGGTAGGGTCCTGTCACTGGTGGTAAGGCCCACACAGTGTTCTGTGAATGAGAATGTTGTATGCATGTTCTAGTATGAATGTGAAGGTCTCTCAGATTCTGCGTCCGTCTGAAGGCAAACTGTGGTCATGGGATCACCAAGGACCCTGTGTTCAAAATGTCCCAATGTTTCATAATGATCCATTTGATCTTTTTGAAATTCGGGGTGAAGGTAGTGATGCAGATGATGGTGTCATCAACAGATCTCATATTGGTTTCAAGGAGGGCCTCCTGATGATTATTATGTGCCCTTTTCTCAGCTTGTCTTATGATTTTCATAGAGTAGTTCCTAGATAAGTTCTTACTGAGTGCCTCCGCTTGTGATTTATAGTCCTCCACAGAGCTGCAGTTTCCTTGAAGCCTTAGGAATGGACCAAATGGTAAATTTTCCCAGAGGGTCCTGGGATGATGACTATCAAAAAGCAGAAGGCTGTTGCACTCAGTGGTCTTCTTCTTAGCCTTAGTGTGTAGTTTGCTATCGTCAATCGAGATGAGCAGATCCAAAAAAGTATCTCCTTTTGTGAGAATGACTGTGTGATCCTCAAATAGGGGCCCAGAGGGTTGATCCAGCATCAGAATTCTTGGCATGCGGCCTCATTACCCTTCCAGTACACCAGGATGTCATCTATATGGGAAGTAGGATGTTACTTTTGAACAGATTTGTGTCCGTATAGATATGGCATTGTTCAAATTGAGCCATGTACAGGCAAGTCAGGCTCAGAACAAACGTGCCGCCCATTGAGGTTTCTTGTATTTGGTTGTAAATCTATTTCTTAAACATGAAGATGTTGTTCTTCAGTGTCAATGTTGTGCACTCAATGATACAGTCAAAGGGCGTGGCAGCTGTCCAGGTCTGTGCAGTGAGACAAGCCTCAATGACCTCTAATGTGGCGTCCTGAGGGATATTAATATATTACGCCTCTACATCCAAAGTTATGAAAACATTGATCTCTTGTTGGCTGTCAATGTTGGCAATCAGGTTTAGTACATCCCTCATATCCTATAGGAAGGAGGGAGTCTTCTGGACCAAAGGTTGGCAATAGTGGTCACAGAACTTACTCAAAGGTCCAAAAAAGGACCCAATGCCAGACACAATAGGTCCTCCTCAGGGAGGGTTGATTCC
Source organism: Pleurodeles waltl (assembly GCF_031143425.1). NCBI lineage: Eukaryota > Metazoa > Chordata > Amphibia > Caudata > Salamandridae > Pleurodeles > Pleurodeles waltl. The sequence continues at coordinate 855,338,244 of NC_090442.1, read as the reverse complement.
CTTGTGTATCTTAGGTAATATGTAGAAGTACACGGGCTTCAGTGAGGTATTCATTAAGAACTCCACTTCATGTTTTGTAATCCAGTCTTGTGCCTTCACCGCCATGACCAGAGACTGGTTGCGATTCATCGAGGTACTAGTAGGATCAGTCTTCATAGGGTGATAGTACCTATAATCTGCCAGTTGTCGAAGGCACTCATGGTTATAGTCACTAGTGTTCATCACAACTATAGCTCCACCCTTGTCTGACGGTTTGATTATTATTGATGGATCCATGGTAATAGTGATGACGTTGTCTAGATGGTAGCTTATCATAGGGTCTTGTACTTGCACTCTCTTTCAGTATCACTTTTTCAAAAGTGAGTACCTCACTATGGGGGTCATTCTGACCCTGGCGGTCAGTGTTAAAGCGGCGGCCAACCCGCCAACAGGCTGGCGGTCAAAAAAATGGAATTCTGACCCTGGCGGGAACCGCCAACCCAGGCCGCCGCATTAACACTCCGACCGCCACGGCGGCACAAACAAACAGCGCGGCGGTCACCGCCAACAGGCAGGCGGCAGACAATGTACCGCCCACCCTATCACGACTCACCAATCCGCCACCTTTTCCGGGGCGGGAGCCCCGCTGATAAAAACACGGCGGAAACAGACATTTCCAATGGAAAACGCTCACCTCGACACACTCCACGCGGAATCGGGACAGCATGGAACCGGAACTCCACATCCTCCCAGCCATTGCCTTCCTGCTCTTCTTCCAGGATCACGAACGTCGCCGCAGACGACAACGGTGAGTACTGCACCTACGACACAGGGGAGGGGGGAGGAGGAAAGGTTACGGGCACACACATACGCGACACACCCACCCCCACCCTCACCCCCACCGAAATACCTACACACCAATGCAGATTAAAAAGTCAGAGTGACACCCCCAAGCCCCCAAAACAAAAATGCAAAGACAAAAGGCAATGATTGTAAAAATAGAACTATATTATAGCAATAATTAAGTATAGCGAACTTAGCAATATATAAAGAATTATTACACATCTAGAACTATATATATACAAGTAGCAAAAGTCCGGCACAGTTTTGCAAAGTTCAAATGTCCGTGGGCCAATGTGCAGCAACACATGGGCAAAGCCCACACACAAGATCGAGTCCATTGGAGAGAACACTGCTGGGGCATCACAAAAATAAAATACTAGCACCTCAGGGGGAAGGGAAGGGGGGGCACCTCAGCCACATGAGTCCACGACGCCAGATCCACGAAGGGCCTTCATGCCCACTGTGCCATCCTGGGGAGTGCAAAGCCACAGTCTCTCAAGTCTCTACAGTGGGTGGATTGCCCACTGTGCCATCCTGGGGGGTGCAAAGCCACAGTCCATGAGGTGGATTACAGAGTCCACTGGTCATGGAGGAGGCATGGTGGACAGAGTGCCTCGTGAAGCCCTGCCCGACACAGAACCGGGCCTGCCAATGGGCCAGCGGTGCTTGACAGGAGGGCCCAGCAGAGCGGTGCTTGAGATGAGGGCCCAGCGGAGCGGTGCTTGAGATGAGGGCGGAGCGGTGCTTGAGATGAGGGCCCAGCGGAGCGGTGCTTGAGATGAGGGCCCAGCGGAGCGGTGCTTGAGATGAGGGCCCAGCAGAGCGGTGCTTGAGATGAGGGCCCAGCGGAGCGGTGCTTGACAGGAGGGCCCAGCAGAGTGGTGCTTGAGATGAGGGCCCAGCGGAGCAGTGCTTGAGATGAGGGCTCAGCGGAGCGGTGCTTGACAGGAGGGCCCAGCAGAGCGGTGCTTGAGATGAGGGCCCAGCGGAGCGGTGCTTGAGATGAGGGCCCAGCGGAGCGGTGCTTCACAGGAGGGCCCAGCGGAGCGGTGCTTGAGATGAGGGCCCAGCGGAGCGGTGCTTGACAGGAGGGCCCAGCGGAGTGGTGCTTGAGATGAGGGCCCAGCAGAGCAGTGCTTGACAGGAGGGCCCAGCGGAGCGGTGCTTGAGATGAGGGCCCAGCGGAGCGGTGCTTTTCTTTGCGGGGCCCTGTTCAGCGGTGCTCCTCACAGCGGCCCCTGTTCAGCGGTGCTTCTCACGGCGGGCCCTGTTCAGCGGTGCTTCTCACGGCGGGGCCCTGTTCAGCGGTGCTTCTCACGGCGGGCCCTGTTCAGCGGTGCTACTCACGGCGGGGTCCTGTTCAGCGGTGCTTCTCACGGCGGGGCCCTGTTCAGCGGTGCTTCTCACGGCAGCCCCTGTTCAGCGGTGCTCCTCACGGCGGGGCCCTGTTCAGCGGTGCTTCTCACGGCGGGCCCCTGTTCAGCGGTGCTTCTCACGGCAGGGCCCTGTTCAGCGGTGCTCCTCACGGCAGGGTCCTGTTCAGCGGTGCTTCTCACGGCGGGCCCTGTTCAGCGGTGCTCCTCACGGCGGGGCCCTGTTCAGCGGTGCTTCTCACGGCGGGGCCCTGTTCAGCGGTGCTTCTCACGGCGGGCATTGTTCAGCGGTGCTCCTCACGGCGGCCCCTGTTCAGCAGTGCTCCTCACGGCGGGGCCCTGTTCAGCGGTGCTTCTCACGGCGGGCATTGTTCAGCGGTGCTCCTCACGGTGGGCCCTGTTCAGCGGTGCTCATCACGGCAGGGCCCTGTTCAGCGGTGCTCCTCACGGCGTGGCCCTGTTCAGCGGTGCTCCTCACGGCGGGGCCCTGTTCAGCGGTGCTTCTCACGGCGGGGCCCTGTTCAGCGGTGCTTCTCACGGCGGGCATTGTTCAGCGGTGCTCCTCACGGCGGCCCCTGTTCAGCGGTGCTTCTCACGGCGGGCCCCTGTTCAGCGGTGCCTGTCTTGTGTTTCGAGTGAACCACAACTGGCCAATACTTCCCGCTCAGTCAGCATCGGATCTTTCCGTTGCGGGGCCCTCCTGTGATGGAGTCCTGGGGCCCTGGGTCTCCTCCAATACCCCCGGAATGGGGCTGGTGGGGCCCTCATGGCCAGGTCGGCTGCTCCCTGCCTTTTGCACTTTGCTGCCCTTGCCCTCCTTGGCAGACTCTCCGTGGCCCTTGGCTCCCTTACCCGAGGTGGCAGGTGACGGTGCAAGGCTACCCTCCTTGGGGGCAGGCGTATCAGGCCTGTCGCGCCTGCCCTTCAGTTTTTTGCTCCTCTTCCCAGGGGGGGGGCTGGCTGTGCCTTTGCTGCTGGCCGATGTCCCTGCCCAAGGAAAGGGTGGACTCCAAAAACCAGGCACGACGTTCTTGAGAGTTGCTGGGCTGGTGGTGGCTGAGGTGTTTGTGGAACTCATACGAGATGGAGGGGGTGGATCAGGTGAGGAAAAGAGGTCCAGTTTAGAGAGGAATAGTTTTTTAGGAGCAATGGGAAGGGTAGCTGGAGTGGGTATGGGAGTGGAGGAAGAGGATGTGGTTGTAGGAGAGTCAAGTCTGGTGTCTTTGGGTGCAGGTGCTTGGGCTGGAGGCTGACGTGAGGTGGATGGCTGTTGGGTGGGTGCCTGCCTGCGTTTGTGTGGTTTGGAAGCGGTGGTGACAGACACACTGGGAGAGGACACAGGGGACGTGTACATGGCAGTGGGGGTGGTGACTGCACGTGTGCAGACTGGTCTGGAGGGTGTGCTGGTGATGGGTTTACTGGCTGATGGTGGTGTGCATGCAGGTGTGAGTGTAGACATCACAGGGAGGGAGGAGGGAGACGAGGAGGTGGGGGACACAGAGGAGGTAGTGGCTGTTGGCATGTCTGCATCTGTATGTTGCTTGGGTGAATGCTTGTGTGTTCTGTGGTGCTTATGTCTGGATGAGCTTCCCTTGGGTGTTGAGGTGTGTGCAGGCTGGTCTGTAGGTGTGGATGGGATAGGCAGAGGAACAGGGGAGTGGGACTGGGTGGAGGGAGTTAGAAGAGGGAGGCTGGAGACAGGGACAATCGCTGCCGTCAGTGCTGAGGCCAGAGCGTTGAACGATCGCTGCTGGGCAGCCTGACCCGAATGAAGGCCCTCCAGGTATGCATTGCTTTGATGCACCTCCCTCTCCACACCCTGAATGGCATTCAAAAGGGTAGACTGCCCAACAATGAGGGTCCTCAAGAGGTCAATGACCTCCTCACTGAGGGCAGCAGGGGTGACTGGGGCAGGGCCTGAGGTGCCTGGGGCGAAGGAGATGGCCGCCTTCCTGGCCGTGCGGGCACGGGCCAAAGGCCGAGGGGCTGCTGGGAGGGCGGAGCTGGTGCGGTGGGTGGCGGCTGTACCTGTAGTATCGGTGGGCACGGTTGTTGCCGCCACCGCAAGGGAGCTCCCATCCGAGGACGTGTCGGTGTCAATGACGTCTACACGGGTCCCCATGGTGGAGCCCCCCTCGCCCTCCGTCTCACTGGTCATGTCGGAGTCCGTTGCATGGCCCTCCGGGGCCATGTGAGATGCAGCTCCCTCTTGCGCCGATGCCACTTCTCCTCCGCCTGATGATGCTAATGCACACATTCACAGAAAAACAAAGAAAATGGGGGTGGGGGTGGAAAAATAAAGACAAGTTGAGTGCATGCATTGGGGACACCGTTGGCGGAGAGGACAGACACAGAAGCCCCCTGCACTACGCTGCGCACTTGGGGTACACTACTCATTCACTGGGACATGCCCTACAAGCCTATGGGCAACAACTACCCACACAGAATACACAGGTCCATGAATAGCGTTACTAGGCACCCTACAGAGGTGGGAGGAGGGGCACAGGACCATACCTCACGGATGGGCCTAGCCTACAGAAATCGCCCTGGCCTAGGGATACCCACAGCCCTCCTCCCCCACCCAGGCACCTCCACTGCGCGCAAATATAGCTGAATGTGCTGGTACTCACCCCCTTGTGTCTGCTGTGATGTCCTCAAGCGCCCATCTAAATCGGGGTAGGCCACCGCCAGGATCCGGGACATCAGGGGGATCAAGGTACGACTGGCACCCCTCCTAGGTTGGGAGGCCATCCCCAGCAGAGCCTCGGCGGTCTTCCTGCTCCCGCGGCGGATGTCCTCCCACCTCTTGCGGCAGTGGGTGCCCCGTCTGTTGTGGACCCCCAGGGCCCGGACGTCCTTGGCGATGGCACGCCAAATCTCGATCTTCTGGTGGGCGCTGACCTATGTGACATGTACAGGGGGGGCAAAGAAACATCATCACTTTTCAGCATGCTCGATGTGAGTGGCCCCCCCTCCCCAAACTTGCCATGTGGCACATGCTCTCATCTGTTGTGCCATGCATTCGTCATTCGCTCCCCTCCCCTCCATCGTACATCCACCCCACTCATCACAGGCATTGCCCACTATGCATTGCCCCCCGTGTACTCACCTGTTGGTCTGGAGGACCGTAGAGTAGCGCATACTGGGGGAGGACCCCGTCCACGAGCTTCTCCAACTCTTCGGAACTGAAGGCGGGGGCCCTTTCCCCAGTCGCAGCAGCCATTGTCACTTCCAGACCGAGGTCACAGCAGCACTTGCAGTATAGGTCCTCTCCTGTGGATGCTCAGGTCTCGTGTGATTAAGCAGAGAGAAAATGGCGGTTACGGCCGCGGCGGTGCGTACTGCGGCGGTGCGTACCGCGACCGCCGGCGCACATCGCCATTGGCTCCTGAAACCCATAGGGTTCAATGTTGTCCAATGCGGCTTTGCGCCGCGGACTTCGACCGCCTACCGCCACGGTGTGCCACACCAGCGCAATGACCTCACTTCACATTGTCACACTTCACAGGTCAGGCAGCCGCCATTTCAAGGGCCCACATGGGTTAATTCCTACTGCGTCACACATGGCTAGGCCTTGCATCGACAATCATACAAGCCATTCAATCCAGAGAGATTCGTGTACTGTGCAAGCTGTGGGAACTTACCTGTGGGTTGATTGTGCTCCATGTTGTCCTTCCTAGGCACCCTCCGCTGGACTTGCGAGGAGACTGCGGAATGTTCCCGTGTACAGACCGCTGGTGGACCTGTCGACAATGGAAGAACGACATGTCATACTCACCTACAGACTCAACCATGCCACTATACAGGAACTGTGTGCCCAGCTGGAGCCAGACCTGATGTCACCCATCCGCCAACCCACAGGGATTCCGCCTCTAGTGCAGGTGCTGTCAGTACTCCATTTTTTGGCTAGTGGATCATTTCAAACTACAGTGGCCATTTCATCTGGGATGTCTCAGCCTATGTTTTCAAAGGTATTGTCCAGAGTGTTGTCTGCCCTGATGAAATACATGCGGAGCTACATCATATTCCCTGAGGTGGGTGACTTGCCTACAGTGAAGGGTGATTTCTATGCCCTTGGACACATTCCCAATATCATTGGTGCCATTGATGGTACCCATGTGGCTTTGGTCCCCACAAAAGACAATGAACAGGTGTACAGGAACCAAAAAAGTTATCATTCGATGAATGCCCAGGTGGTCTGTTTGGCTGACCAGTACATTGCCCATTTAAATGCCAAGTTCCCAGGGTCAGTGCATGACGCGTACGTCATGCGAAATAGCAGCATACCTTATGTGATGGAACAGCTACAGAGACAGCGTGTGTGGCTAATTGGTGACTCTGGTTACCCCAACCTGCCTTGGTCAGGCCAGTGAGGAATCCCAGGACAAGGGCAGAGGAACGGTACAATGAGGCCCATGGGCGTACTAGGAGGGTGATCGAGCGGACCTTCGGCCTCCTGAAGGCCAGGTTTAGGTGCTTGCATATGACAGGTGGATCCCTAATGTACTCACCAAAGAAGGTGTGTCATATCATCGTGGCCTGCTGCATGCTTCACAACCTGGCTTTGCGACGCCAGGTGCCTTTCCTGCAGGAGGATGTTCCAGATGGTGGTGTTGTGGCCGCTGTGGAGCCTGCGGAGAGTGAAGAGGAGGAAGACGAAGAGGACGACACAGACAACAGGGACAGAGTGATACTGCAGTATTTCCAGTAACACACAGGTAAGAATCTACTCCTGCATTTGATTATATCTGTAACAGTACTGGCTCTCTACTGTCTGACCTTTCACCCCAATGTATGGTAACTTAGTTGTGTATTTCACTTCCTATTTCAGTGATCTGGTCCCCACGGAGTGCCCTCTGGTTTATTTCCCCATGGACTACCGCTGTGTGACACTGGTATGTTGTCATCACAATGTAATTGGACATTTTTGGTTGGTTATATCGAATACATTTGGTTTAAAAAAAATAAATAGCAGACTCCAGATGGTTTTTGTGCAATAATTGTGTTTATTGAAGTGGAAAAATTGGTGTATAGTTCAAAAAGGGTGATGGGTGATGGTGGAGGCATGTCCATGGCAGAGTCCAGACTCTCGTTCGCACAGGTGCATTGTCCATATGCCTGTGGAAGGTGGAGCAGGGGCAGTTCAAGGTTGGACAGGCTGAACAAGTGGGACAGTGGGATGACATCCGGGGGGATCCGTGCATGGCGGGGGTCTTGACATCCTACTCTGTCTTCTTCCTAGATCTCAGGCCTTTCTTGCGGGGTGGTTCTTGTTCTGCAGGGGGTGGGGTCCGGGTGGACCGTTGCTGTTGTGTCGGGCCTCCTGACCACTAGCGCCGGCGGAGTTGGTGGGCTGTTCTTCCTCCATGCTAGTGGCAGGGGCCCTTTGGGGGGGCCACATGGTCCCGCAATGTGGTGACAATCTGGTTGAGTGCTACCAAGATTGGACCCATTGCGGAACTGATGCTGCGCAGTTCTTCCCGGAACCCCATGTACTCTTCCTCCTGCATGGCCTGGATCTCCTGGAACCTGGCCAGGACCGTCGCCATCGTCTCTTGGGACTGGTGGTACGCTCCCATGATAGTGGTGAGGGCCTCTTGGACAGTGGGTTCCCTAGGCCTGTCCTCCCTCTGTCGCACACCAGCCCTCCCAGTTCCCCTTTGTTCCTGGGCCTCTGTCCCCTGGACGGTGTGCCCACTACCACTGCCCCCAGGTCCCTGTTGTTGTTGGGGTGGTGGGTTACCCTGGGTGCCCTGTAGTGGTAGACACACCGCTGCTTGACCTGTCCTGGAGACAGAGGCATGGGCCCGCTGGGTGGGTGCTGTACTGGTGTTTCCAGAGGGGGGTAGGTCTGCTGTGGCCTGTGGCTGCCTGAGGGGAACCGACTGTCCAGAGGTCCCCGATGGTCCGGGCTGGTCATCAGGTTCTAGGTCGACAGAGCTGCTGTCATCACTGGGGGCCTGTTCTGGGGGTGGGATGGACATTTCTGGACCCTCCTGGCCGGTGTGTTGGCTTTCGGGCCCTGCAGGGGTAAAAGAGTATGGTTATTGCTTCTGTGTGTGCCATGGCGTGCGATTTGTGGGTGCCCTTGTCCCCCAGTGCTGGCATTCCCTTGTGGGAGGAGTTGTGAGGGTGGTTTGTGGGGGGGGATGGGTATGTGCAGTGGTCATGCTTAGGTGATGGGTGTCCATGGTTTGTGTTGGCATTCAGGGGTTGGTGTTGGGTTGGGTGGGTTGTGCTGGTGAGACATTAGCAGGGAGGATGTGTGCTGGGGGTTGGGGGTGAGGGTGGGGGTGTGGGTTGGCATGCTGGTGGTTAGGGGGGATGAAGTAGTTGAGATTAGACTTACCAGAGTCCATTCCTCCGCCTACTCCAGTGAGGCCCTCAGGATGCAGGATGTTCAAGACCTCTTGCTCCCATGCTGTGAATTCGGGTGGAGTGGGTGGGGGTCCGCCACCAGTCTTCTGCACAGCGATGTTGTGTCTTGACACCATCATCCGCACCTTCCCCCGTAGGTCGCTCCAGCGCTTTCGGATGTCTTCCCGATTTCTGGGATGCTGTCCCACAGCGTTGACCCTGTCGACGATCCTTTGCCATAGCTCCGCCTTCCTGGCTATTGTGGTGTGCTGCACCTGTGTGCCGAAGAGCTGGGGCTCTACCCTAATTATTTCCTCCACCATGACCCTGAGTTCTTGGTCCGAGAACCTGGGGTGTCTTTGGGGTGCCATGGGGTGGTGTGGATGAGGTGTGGGGTGGTGTTTGTGGTGATGAGTGTGGTGGTGTGTGGTGTTTTGTGCGTAGATGTAGTGTGGGTGATGATGTTGGGTTCCTGTGTGTGTTGTGGTTTGCGTTCCCTGTGCTCTCTCTCTGTGTATTGCGCCTTGTCTCTGAATTTCGATTTGTGGGGGTTTGTGGGTGATGTGGGTGTGTGTTTTATATCGTATTGATTGTGTGGGAGTGGTGTTTGTATGTGTATCAGGTGTGTGTATTTGTAATTGTCCAATGTGGCAGTGTTTTGGAGATGTGTGTGTATTTTGAGTGCAGCGGTGTGTACCGCCAATGGAATACCGCGGTTGAAAGACCGCCGCGTGGATTCGTGGGTCGGAATGGCATGGGCGTATTTCTGTTGGCGTGACGGTGGAGGTTTGGTCATCTCCAGTTTATCGCTGACCGCTGATGTGGCGGCCTTCAGTGGAGGTCGGGTTTTTGGCGGTTTGGCAGTTGTGGGTCAGAATGACCGTGGCGGTTTACCACGGCCGCGGCGGTGTTATGGCGGCCTTCTGGCCGGCGGTAAGCGACTTTTACCGCCGAGGTCAGAATGACCCCCTATGTGTCATAGCTGCGGTGGGTATGAATCTCAATGGTGTCCTCAGACCAGAGTTCAAATAACAATGAGGGCACCCCAACTGTGAAGTGGGACTGGGGAAAATACATCAAAAATACAAATATGTCCCTAGTACAGAGATGGTTTCTACAAATGGAATCCCAGTCATCAAAGAAGATGTCTCAAACCTAGAGAAGTCCAATTACATTAAAATATATCCAATGAAAATAATCAAAATTAAATGTATTTAATAATGTATATATTCATAAATAATTTTATATTTATGAATATACACATTATTAAATAATTTTATATTTATGAATGTATGGGAGGCCACTGGCTTTAGGCCAGTTCGGCTTGTACCACTCAGAGGGGGTCTACCTCCTGCACATATCTTCTCCCTCTGGCAACTTCTTCATTTGTTTATGAAAGTACTTAAACTCTCCAGAAAGTCTTGTTGTGGCCTTTTCTTGGTGCCTCTTTTCTATTATTTCTATTTTTCCTTCACAGATGTACATGTGCTCCTACTCAAATACCATTGACAGAGACCTCAGCCTGCAGCTAAATAACTAGGAAGCTTGAAGGCGTGGGTCTCAAACAAAGGGGCTTGTGAGATTATAATGACTTTGAAGAAATTGCACTCTTGCTGGGTAGTTTCTTCCTCCCAAACCCAAAAGGAAAAAATAAGAAAATCTACCTGTAGTGTAAGATGTTCCCCAGAACAATTTCTTAAATCCCATCCTGTTATTTCTGCTTTCTTTAAGCAAAAGTCTTCTGTTGCTTTTGAGGCTTCTGAGGCAGTGGCTATAGCAGACTTCACTAGTAATCATTCGTCTGTCCCTCCCCCTTGTGAGATGTTCCATTTGCCAACAAAAGAATGTCCTGTAGAGACAAGTATTGTCTGGGGCAGTCTGTGCTGACTGGAGGTGCCCAGGAGAGCCAAGTGTTGACTGGCAGTGTCCAGTAGAGCCAAGTTCATCCATTTTTCACTAGTTTGTTAGGCTTCTGAGGAGTTGCTTCAGGTGCCTCCAGCACTGTTCCCCAACCCTTCTAATAGTACTCTGAAAGAACACAGTTCCTAAAGTCTTCAGTTGGAAGGTGGTAATCATGGGCAGCAAGGTGTAGCCCAAGAAGTAATCTTTGAAGTATCCTTGAGAAGGAAATCTGGGGATGTAGCTGCTATGGTTACCAGTAAAAAAGAGGGGATCGGGGAAAACTTTACCCTTCTAGACATTGTCACTAACTTGAATAGGCAGGCTGGGGGAGATGGTTCTCTGGTTGGTAGTTCCCCTGGGAAAATGTCAGATGAGGGGGGAATGTCAAACCTAATTCCCCCTATGGGGTTTTTGCGACACTCCTTACCTTCATTATACCACAGTTCTTCTCCTTTTGAGGTTTTCCTTTCAGAATTTGACCATGATGTTTTCCTCTCAAGTACGTGATTGAATTTTTACAATATTAGGAAGGGTGCCTCTTCAGATAAACTGTTTTGCATTAAAAAGATCTTATGTTCTATCTTGCCTGCACTGGAAAAAAATATATTAAGTTCTGACCATGTACTAGAAATTATGTCCACAATTTTGGTTAAGGTGCAAAATGTAAATAAGTTTGGTTTTGCCAGGTCACAGCCAGTAGTCCATTCAGTTAAGGGTAACATTATGAAACAAAAGCCTAAAATACTTGTGCACCTAAAGAGTTAGAGGACATTTCTGTGCAAGTGGGTGTACCTCTGCGTCATATGCTGGTCCAAAAAAGGATGGCAATCGTGAAAATGAAGATCTATGTTTGAATGTGCTGTTTGGATACTTGGATAAGAGTTCTCCCCGGGGTAAATGGAAGATAGAGATCTTTACACTTTTTATAAAGGGGTCAAAAAAGGTCTCTAAAGAATTGGTGAAAGTAAATGGATCAGCATCACAGTTGGGTGCGGGGTTGGAAGGGATGCAGGCTGGTGTTAATTTGTCAACTGTATTGCCAATCACTGTGCTCGAGGCCAGTGGTATGTCCAGAAGTGCCCTGATGCAGGGTAAGGTGGAGGCACCTACAAGGGGTCCGAAGAATAGGATTAAGAATAGAAGAAATAAATCTGAAGATTTCCAAAACAGAAAACAAAAACAAAAAGAGAATTGAAGCACCATTGGCTTCTTCCTCCCCCTCCGTCGACTGCCAAACTGGGGGTCTTGCTTCCCATCCTGATAGTTATGCTTGCACCTCCGGGAATGGGAGGGGGAATGGGGATTGAGACATTCTCATCTTTAACCGAGTTGGGAGAAAGGAAAGATGGTAGTTTGGTCAGATGGCTTCAAGGGCAAATGTCTCAGATAGGAGGAATGACCAAAGGAGAAAAGCTGTGTATTCTGTCTAGAATCAGAAATGCTGACAATGACTCATCAATTCCACCAAATTTACACTCTTGTAATTTGCTTAAACACGAGGCGAAATCCTTTTGCCCGAGGGTGAGGAAACCCTTGTGGATCCCCTTTATAGCCCCTCTACATGGGATGCAGGTGGAGCAAAGTGTTGTGTCATCTGTGTTGGATTTTATTTTGCTACTTGGTACCTAGGCTTCCCCTGTAAACAGAAGTTATATCTTAAACTCTTTTAGGGAGATTGAGACCTTAAAGTTGGTTAATAGTGGTGATATCACTAATGTGCCTTTTTACTTATCCAGTCTGCCCCCTGCTCTAGAGTTACTTTTGGCTCCTTAGTTGTTGCAAATGTGGTTGTCCAGAAATGTGAATATTTTTTGAAGCAGGGGATTGATGTTGTATCTGTGGCAGATCATAGGGATCCCCTGATTCAACAATTGTATGGCCCAAAGATTTTTAGGTCAACAGTGATTGGTGCAGTTGTGCTTGATTAGGATTTTATAGCTGGGAACCCCAAAGACATACTTGTCTCACTAGGGCAGGGGGGTCGAGTCATCAATGTAGTGGATGGTCTGATAACTTGTCCCTGGATTTCAGATCTGAAAGATGATCTTGCTCACTGGAGCTAGGTAGCAGGTGCTTTGAATAACTCTTTCACCCTCTCCAGGTCTAATGAGCTATGAAGGTAGCCTGTGTGGCCTATTATTGTCCTGGAATATGTCTGAGTTGGAATATGATGGGAGAAAATTCATTTTTGTGAAATCTTTTAACCCTCTAATCTTTTGTCTTCAAGAAACCTGATTACATGCAGAGTTTGACTGCAGTGGTTACTTCATCTTTACTTGTAATACAAGGTGCTGAATAAGGGGTCTTGCTAGCAGGAGGTGGCTATTTTGCTTAACAACACAGTTAATTGGAACCACGTTATGTACAGACACCCCTTGAATCTGTGTTTATGCTTAAAGTTGGCTCAACTGGGTGACAATGGTGGTACAACTTCTTTTTTATTAGTGAACATGTACATTCCTCCTGGGAAACCATTTGAGTGTCTAGTAATTTCTTTCTTCTCCTATGTCCACGATATTTGTGTCATGGAAGATTACCCCTGGGTGATAATCGTGGGAGATCTAAACGCTAAGGTGTCCAATTCTGCTTCGGCAATCTTTACCAATGCTTATAAAGAAGATGACTGGTCCATTCCAGAGATTCTCCTCCTAGACAAAATCAGAGAGGATAAGCGTGGGTTTTTATTACTCAAAAATCTTAGAAAATCCAATTTGAATATTGTAAATGGGTAATCCACTGGGGGTGAAGTGCCTCATTCACTTTTTATACTTCTACTCGGAGTCTTGTAGGTTACGTGGTGCTCTCTTTCCAAATGTTTGGGGTTTTGTGAGAAACTTACGGTCTTCCCTACTTATATGAGTGACCACAGTTTAGTTGGCACATCTGTGGTCCTTAGTTTCCAAGAATTAGATTCAGGAAATCCACGATTGAGTACTACGGGTTTTAATAGGTCTAATGGTCACTCCTTTTAGACCACTCAGAATGTGGCTGTGTTAACTACAAGGATCAAGTAAGTTTGTGAATATTCGGTGAAACTTGTCTATGTGATCCCATTCATTGATTTGAGTCACAGGTGGTAGAATTGAATAAATTAAGCTCTATTCCTGTTGGTTCTTGGGTGCCAAGAAAGCAAAAGCCCCCATTAAAGGTATTAAACCTGGAAATAAACTCATGGATTAGAAAGCAGTATTTGAAGTTCTCTTTGGGTTGACAGCATGAAACAACTATCTTAAATGACTAAGAACTCATCGCAAACTTCTTGATACTAGAAGGGAATTTGATTAGCAAGAGCTAAAGACTCTAGGAAGTATTGGGGTCTGATCGTTGACTTATGTGACTCTAGGGTGAAGGCACAGGCATTACAGATTTCTGAAAACACTTGGGTTGCCTATATTTGCCAGTTGTATGCAAGTAAGATTGAGGGTGATTCCCCTGTGATCCTCAGTGTGAACAAGATTGATTTTCTCTTTGTGGCCCCCCTTCAGCGGAGGAGATAGTGGGTTTCATAAAGAATGCCAGATCCTATGGCACCCTGGGACCTGATGAGATGCATATGGCGGCCATAAAAAAGGAAGCAGTAGCTTGAGGTCCTTTTTTGGCCCCGCTATTTAGTTATTGCTATTATTACATGAAAATCCCCCAATCATGGAAGAGTAGCATCATTGTTCCGCTATATAAGAAGGGCCCTAAATCGCCCCCAGCAAGTTACAGACAGATAGCATTGCTGGATGCCTCTGGCAAATTATATGCTTAGAGCGTAATGTGCCATCCACGACAGTTGGGGCAGGATCACAATATTATTTCCCCAGAACAAGCAGGTTTCAGTAGAAATCACAGTACTGTGGAAAATATTGCAGTCCTCCAGACAATAGTAGAAAACTACGCCTTTTGCCGTGGCATGCCAGTATATACTGCGTTTATTGATTTTACCACAGCATTTGATAGAGTTGATCACCAAATGCTGAAGTGAACATTTCTCCTGTTGGGGGTTCTGCACCATCTTTTAGGTCTTATGATGGATCTTCATTCAAACACTTGGTGCCAAATTCTGGCCACCAGCCCTGTGAGTGTAAGCCATTCCCAATGGGTCACAAATTGCAACCCACCCCTTAAATATTGATGAGTCAGGTCCCTTGGACCCATTTGGGAATCACAAACAGTGTCTGAGACACTGTTTGTTGTACATCACATTTTGTGGGTTGTTATTTAAGTTCTAGCTATACTCTTGACAGAGACAACTTCTATGTAAGAAACAGGTAATTATTTGTGGATTTGTACCACTATAACTATGGAAGGAAATCAGGGCCACATGTACTATCGCTACACTTTGCAATTAGGAACCCGCAAAATGTAGCAATAGTACTTCCCGAATCTTCAAATAATTACCTGTTTCCTACTTAGCAGTTGTCCCTTTCAAGAGTATAGCTAGAACTTAAATTACAAACTTAACATGACCCACAGCATGCAATATGATTAACAGTCATGACCTATGCCCCAACGTAACATTATTAGGTTTAGATGCAGACATGATATATGAAAAATAAGTAGATATATTACAGAGACCAAACCATGTAAAAATGTTCTGAAATTAAAAGCAGCCATTCCCAGAGCAAATTAAATGAGAAAACGTTCACAATGTTGTATGCTCAGTATACTACAGCCCTCAATCACACTGACTGCTTAAATAGGCACTTTCAACATAGCTGAATGAGTATGACCTGCAAACTCAAATTTGAATGAGCAAAGAAGTTTAAGATTCTCTGTGTTGTAAGCTCAATATGCCACTAATTTAGACAGAAAAAACTAAATCTGTTGTGTAGGTTATTCGAAATGTGGACAAAGTTCTATCAACCTCACTGGCAAAACAACAGTAGTATCTGCATTCCCGCAAATAGCAAGAAGGCACTTACTAGACAAATGGAGAAGAAACTCAAAACATTTGTGTAGACCCCTGGCATTGCTTTCCTGTCATAGGAGCCTTTTGGCTTGGAAAAACATCAGAAGCATCTCTCATCGACAGATATTAGAGTGTTAGGTTATGTTGCATGTATTTTTATAGCACACTATCACCTGAAAGGGTGTCCTGGTGCTTAGCAGGAGAGTGAGGCTAGCCATGTGAGGACTTACTTGAAGAGCACAGCTTTCAGCTTCTTGCCGACTTTAAGAAGAGAAGACAAGGCTCTGATATAGTGTGAGACGTCCGTCCATGCTTTAAAAGCAATGTACAAGAAGGCTCGACCTTCTGCTGTGTCTTTGTGTATGTGCGGGACGTGTGCCGGTAAGAGCATGTCAGAGCAGAGGTGCCTGGGGGGTTAGTGGAAGTGCATGCAGCTGTTCAGGTAGGCTGGGGCTGTGTTGTGCAGTGTTTTGTATGTGTGGGTGAGGAGCTTGAACTGTTCATGCTTGTATATGGGGAGCCAGCCGAGTTCCCTCAGGTCACGTGTGATATGGGACCAGTGTGGGAGGTTGTGGACAAGTCTGGTCTCTGTGATCTGGGCAGACTGTAGCCTTTTCCCGACTTGCTTGGTGATTGTAGAGCAACGAGTTCTCGTAGTCTAGTCCACTTGTCATGAGGGTTTGGATGACTCCAAAGAAAATAGTGTCTTAATAAAAGTGAAGTTAGACATTTTCTTTCTTGTCTGTTGAGCCCCTCACCACTGCATCATGTATGCATTTCCCAGTTTTGAGGAGCAGCATTACCTTTTCTACAAAGTCTGGGAACGAATCTTGCCCACAAATCTCCTAATTCCCATGTCTAATCTCCCACCCATAAGCATTTCTGCTCCAAATTACGTTCGATCCACTTTGTCCGTCACAAATAAACAGAGCTGTGGTGTCACTTCTAGTCAGTGGGCTTTTCCTTTTGCGGCCATTTTCACGTGCTTTTTACAACGTACTTGAGGGATTCGGCACATTTGTGTAACTTATTGTAGTATTTATGAGTGTGCAGGTAATTTGCAATTGTTTTCTGGGAAATATTGTTGATTGCAAAGGGTGCAATAAATTCATGTGGAGAACGGTTATGAAAACAATATGTCTGCCAGAAGTGATCACTGACTTTATGCGTAAAGAGAAATGTGGCATGTAGCCTGGCATTTGAAAAAGGTATATACAGTTGGTGTCATTCCCATTAATACATTTTTATATTTTTCCTGCAATCAAAAGTACTTTCCTTGGTACAGGTTTAATGGTAATATTTCTTCTCGGATAGGCATTACACTCATGTCAGATACTCCACACCAGTTGGCTCTTGTGGAAGAAAGAGATTATGGTGTGAGCAGAGCTGTATCCATTGAGGAATACCACCGGCCCGATCCCGAGTTTCAGATCCTGGGAACGCTGGGCCCAGTGTTATTTGGTACAAATAAGCCCTCTGCAATAACCCCTGGTCTCCAGGGTAAATATGGAGAGGAGGGTCTGAGCTCGCCCGCCCCTCATCTGCTCCTCCCACCATGCCAGATGAGCAAACAATGCTTTCCCCGCAATAATCAGGCCTGCCCTGCCCCTGAAACCATCCCCATTACACTCCGACTCCGCACAGCAATACGCTATGGCCCCGCACTTCACGTACCATCTGCTTAGAGAATAGGAGATCACCATGAAGAGTAGGGCTTGATATCCAGAGTGTGCATGGTTATTAGTCATTCTGAGGACTGCATATCGTAATTGAACGGTGCAGTGTAGTATTTACTGGTCACAACAAGTTATTTCGGCGAACCTGCTTTGTGGAACTTGTAATTGGTCCTTATGCGTCATTTTTTTCTGTCAAACGAGCACAACCACCTTTGGTGCCATTTTTTTCTTTTGACTGACAACACACTTCAGGGGCTCTTTGTTTGGGCCTGACTGCACATGAAACTCTGCTAACTGTGTTCCACTTTTGTCCTTTTACCCACAGTGCGCCTTTTGGACCTTGTTCCCAAAACTACTGAAACATCATAGGGATGATAGATGAACTTCCATATTTAATCCCCAAGAACTGCCCATAATTGACATATTTCCTGGCATTTATGGTGAAATATATAGTTCCTCTAATGTAAAACCATATTGTGGAAGTACTGGCAATTGACAAGAACACCAGCTGGAGGTGCATAACACAGTTGTGGCACAACGTGCCCAGTGCAACAGATGCTGTGAACCTGTTCTGTACAGGACCCGGAGAGTTAGATCCCATAGAAGAACCTGGGAGCATAATAGGGTTACTACATAATCGACTTTAAAAATAATTTAGTGCATGACCGTTCGAATACAACTTCCTAAAAAAACAATGTGTTTAAGCGTTTACACAAGCTACATCCTGCTGAAAAGCACATATTTAAAATAATCTTTTATTTTTAGCCAACTTTTTCTGTTCCTTCGAGCAGGGTAATCAGCAAGAAATGCCAGCAGAGAGGAGAACCTCAATTTAAAGTATCGCATTAATTCTGGTTTTAATTAATATCTTAAAATACCTTCAAATGGATGCTGTCGGATGTTGTGTTTGATGACATTTTGATGACTAGTCCTTTGTTTCAAAGGGCATGTGATCAACAAACAGAACGTATTATGAGACGTCCAAATGAATATTCCGAAAGTTGTAATGGAACTTACGAAAAAAATACCCATACTGAGCAAAACTTTAAAGAGAATTCCTCAAAGTTGGTGGCTTGTCACTTTGCTGGGATCCATATGTCCTTTCCTAGTAATGTTCCAGTGATGGTATTGTCTTCTCTGTGTTAGTACGTCAGACCTTAATAAGTAAACTTAGAAGGGGACAAGTATAGGTCGATGAACCTTTTGACTCGTTTAAGATGTTCTTGCCACAGCTCCAGAACACCATCAATAATCAATACACGATAATCAATAATCATTACTCAAATCAATAAGCAATGGAGTCAGCAATTGTCACGCACCATGACTTCTTAGCCATGAATAACCACACCTTTAGTAAGATGTAGTACTTTTATTTCCTTTATATTAACAATGCTAAAATCATGTAGAATAATCTCAAAATCAAATGAAACACAAATAAGAACAATACTGGTTGACCAAAGCGACGAAAGAAACGCAATCTAATCAAAGCTTGAACTACAATACATTCTAAGGCAACGGTACAGATCAATAGCAAAGTCAGCTGCGATAAGGTTATATAATACATAGGATTCAACAAGATAGCTTGTCAAAACATTAGTCCCTGTGATTTGTCTGATGTCATGTGAATACCCTCATCTAACCCAGATTAGCATCAGCATGTTCGACTTCATGCAAAACAATTTTAGAACACTAATTTTGGAAAACATCTAGCTAAGGAAAAGTATCAAAACAGCGCAGTTGGTACCTAGAAATAAAAGGCATAAAAATGCACTTCAGTCATATTGTCTTATCTACCTATCCACGGTATGGGTCAGCAAACAAAATCAGTTTTCGTCCTCAGGTCATCAATCGATCAGCAACACATCAGGCTCTCAGTCAGAGAGTATGAGCCCAATGACAGAATCCCGAATCTCTTCTAAGTCATGACAGTGGTCTGCCTAAAAGCTGCATAAATCTAATCTGAATCTTTCTCCTGTCACGTTGTTATATCAGTCACTCAAACTATCCCCTAATTCCGTATTGGTCAGTTAATCACACATTATTACTCTACCCAATCATTTTTCTATACTAAATCTATGAATTCTAATATTTCTTTCTTCACACAAAATTGATTGGTCCGCTTTACGATGTCCTCATCATCCGGCTTGTCAGGTTTAAAATTTGTTGCATCTTCGTCTCCAGTCAGTGTCTTCATTGTTCGCGTCCTGGGAAAGTACTTCTCGCACACATTACATACAGCTCAATACATTTTAAGGATACTGTCTCCTGTTAGTTGGTTCTCATGGAAAGCTTCTGCCAAGCATTTTATTAAAATTAACATTTCACAGTTAGTTCACTCTATCAGCATTTTCTTTAAATGCTAAGAAATACAGCTTCTGCATGAGGCCTGGCAAAACTAGGCCAAGACACTCTTTAAGTTAAGGCCTACAATTTATAACTAAAGCATACTTCATAGCCCTAAATATGACATATTACTATGTTATTCTACTACATTTCTAGTATTTCCTAAGTATTAATCATTAATTAGTACATTTCATGAACACTGGTGGCCATTCTCCGAGATCACATTTTCAAACGCATGCATTATTTTTGAACGTTATTCATTTTCTATAAAATTCATTATTCAAAACACATAAACACTCATTAATAATTTCTAATTAAGACACCTGCTTCAGCAATCCCTCCTCTGATTACTAAATGTGTCATCAACTAATTTATCACGCACAATTTTACAACTATTTCTTCAAAATGTAGGCCCATATTTATACTTTTTGACGCTAAACTGCGCTAACGCAGTTTAGCGTAAAAAAATTTAGCGCCGTCTAACGCCATTCTGAAGCGCCATGCGGGCGCCATATTTATGGAATGGCGTTAGCCGGCGCTAGCAGACCGGCGCTGCCTGGTGTGCGTGGAAAAAAACCACGTAGACCAGGCAGCGCCGGCGTAGGGGGAAAATGGCGTTAGGGCGTCTTAAAATGGGGCAAGTCAGGTTGAGGCAAAAAAAGCGCCTCAACCCGATTTGCACCATTTTTTTCGACGCCCAGACGCCATTTAAATGACTCCTGTCTTAGTAAAGACAGGAGTCATGCCCCCTTGCCCAATGGCCATGCCCAGGGGACTTATGTCCCCTGGGCATGGTCATTGGGCATAGTGGCATGTAGGGGGGCACAAATAAGGCCCCCCTATGCCACCAAAAAAATTTAAAAAATATAAAAAATTATACTTACCTGAACTTACCTGAATGTCCCTGGGGTGGGTCCCTCCATCCTTGGGTGTCCTCCTGGGGTGGGCCGGGGTGACAGGGGGGGTCCCTGGGGGCAGGGGAGGGCACCTGTGGGCTCATTTTGAGCCCCCAGGCCCCTTAACGCCTACCCTGACCCAGGCGTTAAATAGTGGCGCAAATGCGGGGTTTTTTGACCCGCCAACTCCCGGGCGTGATTTTTGCCCGGGAGTATAAATACGACGCATTTGCGTCGCCGTCATTTTTTTAGACGGGAACGCCTTCCTTGCATCTCATTAACGCAAGGAAGGCGTTCACGCAAAAAAATGACGCTATTTGCCCATACTTTGGCGCTAGACGCGTCTAACGGCAAAGTATAAATATGGCATTAGTTTTGCATCGAATTTGCGTCGAAAAATACGACGCTAATTCGGCGCAAACGGAGTATAAATACGGGCCGTAGTCTCTTCCTTGAATTTTCCCTATAGATTCTTTCCCTTTTCTGTTCTTCCCTCCTCTGATGCTTCTTAGACCTCTTCAATTTAATTCTTTTGCACACTTTACATAATCCCCATTTTCCCAATAGACCACCCACAAAAATTAGTATTCCCTGTATAATTTTCAATAGTACCCCATTCCAAATACTACAAAGCCAATTTCCCACTGAAGCAAACCCTTTTCTAACCTTTTCCCAAACACCTGGTTCTTTCAAATCCTTCAAATCACTACTTGCGTTACTCAGATTAGTAAGTAAGTCTCTTATCTCTTTACTATTGTTAAGGATATATGAGCAACAATGCCTAGAGTTAATCATTTTACAGACTCCGCCATCCTGCGCTAAAAGGATGTCTAAAGCAAGACGATTTTGAAGAGTCATAGCTTTATCCACAGCCAATTCAGTATCTGTAAGAAGTATTGCCCCTGAAAAATTTGTCAGCATGTTATCCACAATAGTAGACAACTTTTGAATTTTGATCGAATTCAGGATGACTCCCACTGAAGGAATCACTGCAACAAATACATCTCCACTATGGCAGAAGAGGACTCCCTCCTCTGTCTCTTATGATGTAATTCTGTAATTTTCTGAAACTTTTTAAAATCCTCCATCTGGTAAATCTTTGGGAATACTATCCCCAAATAACATGTCCCATACAATATTCTTGGAAGACGGAAATAAGCATTAAGTCCACAAATGTACTAAATCCCCGGAATCGCAGGGTCCTGCCCATTCAATATAAAGGTCCATTTACTCTGAAACAAAAACACATGCCTACATTCACTTGTACCCACAAATAAAGTGTAATTGCGTGACTTTTGCCTATATATACAAAGCTTCACTACGTGTAATGCATCTAAAGCTAATTTCCTTTGTGTTTTAATTGCACTATAAGCATACTCATTCTTATTAATCCTTTTCTCTAAGCCTTTTTCTAATTTCTCTTTCAGCGCTTTGCTTCTGTCATCGGTATGATCTAAGAGGCTTTTCTCTAAAGGTGTAAGCAAGCATGTCAAGTTGTTTTTATGCGCATATGCTGTCCCAAATGTTAATGTATGTTCAAAGAATCCTCTAACTAATACTATGTCATTTTCCTTAGCTACTGTACTTAAATACCTAATAATAGGAACAAATGAAAACACAACATTGTGGTTAGAATACAAATACTGAATATACTTCTGGTTATAGAACCTTGTTAGTAACAGACTACAACTTATCCCGTATGTTAATGGAAGACTATGATAGGTGACTCCTTCCTCAACTGATGAAGGAATCGACATACACACAAGACAATAATTTGCATCCATCGTCTCAAAATACTCACTCAACAAGCGATAGAAAACATTAGAAGAAAGTTCTCCTTGTGCATAAGTATAGTCATGCAAATATTTCTCATCTAACTTAAACCTCTCTAAAGCCGTTAGTATAGTAGTTTAAAAAGTATGGTTGGCTCCTCTCACATCAAGAACTGATATTCCCACAGTCAATACGATAAACAAAAAACCACACATAATTGCCAAACCAATGCTCATATATCTACAGCGCTTAGCATCCCTAACCTACTTATCAAAATCAGCCATTATCCGTAAAGAAGCAGAAAGCAGAAGTAACTTCAAAAACTTGCATCAAAAATCAAAAATAGACAACTCTTCATTCAGCAGTTCAAATTCACTTCCAGGAACCCTTCTTCCTTGTCAAAATCAGTTAACATCTTGTCAAAATCAGGTTTCAAAAGTCAAATCAAGATATCAATATCTTTTCTGGTTACTTTCAGCAGTCTCTTTCTCAAAATATTTCTCAGATTGTTTCAACAGTTCAGCTCCTTGATCTTCTCTCAGGGCACCTCAAAATAGTGACTTGGAACTTCCCTATCAAAACAAAAAGACATAAACTCTTGTTGCCATTCGTTTGTAGTTGCATACACCCATTCAGGACCTGCGTATCTTCGACTTGCTATTATCCTTCTTTTCAACCTTCGATCACCATTCAGCTCTCCTTCACTTAGTTCTTCTTTTTTCGTAGTATCTACTTCTTCCTCTATTGTTGGTTCGACAATCACCTCTTTCCTTTTCTCCACTTACTAATTTGGCCATTTATCTCCTTTTCGCGAACCTTCTGTCAATATTCTCTTCAGGACTGAACTTGAATCCTTTTCTTTTTCTGTGGTGTTTTCTCTTGATGGACTTGCAACAGGCTCAGGAGGAGACTGACCACCTTGACTTTGATCCAGCTCAACTCCTTCCCCTTCTGGGTCTGGTAATTGCTCCGTTTGCCTCTCTGAATCATCTGCTTCTGGGAGAACACCCTCAGTACTAGGCTGTCCTGCTGGTTCAGTTGAGATAGGTTCTCTAGCACCCTCCTGGAGATCTCCACTTTCATCTCTCACTGTGGTGATGGAACTGTCTTCAACAAGCTTCATTTTAGTTTCAGTTCCTCCCTGCTCTTTTTTCGGTGGTGTAATTTGTTGCACAGTTGTTGGTACTCTCAACAACGCTTCTTCACAATCCAGTGGACATGCCACTTTCTTCGTGTGACTTGTGTGAATCCAGTTCGGGATCCCAGCACACTTCACAGCTGTAGTAGTTGTTAGAACCACTTTGTACGGTCCCTTCCAACGAGGCTCTAAACACGTCTTTCTCACATGCTTCCGGACAACAATCTAGTCACCGGCTCTCAGGTTGTGCCCTAGATCATGGATTGGTGGCAGTGGGGTGGCCTCCACCTGCTGAGAGAAAGAGCAGACTACATCAGCCAGACCCTTGCAGTAATCCAACACCATAGCATCTGTAATGCTCACAAGTGGATTGGCTGGAACTGCTGGCAACCTCATTGCTCTGCCCATGAGGAACTCATGGGGCGACAATCCTGTCCTCCTGTCAGGTGTGTTTCTCATTGACATCAACAAAGACAATGCATCAGGCCATTTCAGATTCGTAGCTGCACACATTTTTGCAATTCTTGACTTCAAAGTACCATTCATTTGCTCCACTAGTCCTGATGCTTCAGGGCGGTAACTGCAATGCAACCTCTTCTCAATGTTCAATGCTGCACACAATAGTTTAATCACCTCATTATTGAAGTGAGTCCCCCTATCTGATTCTAAAGAGATCACGAATCTGAAGCACGGTATCGGTTCCCTAAGCAGAAATTTTGCTACAGTGAGGCTATCATTTCTTCGAGTAGGGTACGCTTCAATCCAATGACTAAAGATGCTCAAAATCACCAACACATATCTCAAACCTCTATACACATATATCAATGAAATCCAATTGCATTCTGCTGAATGGAACTCCTGCTCTTCCAATGTAGCTCAAATTAACCACTGTCCCTTTCCCCACATTTAATTGCTGACAAATGACACAGTGATGGCAAACTGCTTCAGCTGATTGTCTAAACTTGGGGTTAAACCAATCAATTTTAAACAGACTAACCATGGCATCCCTCCCAATGTGTGCCTGACCATGATAGTACCTCGCCATTTGAGAGAACAGACTATTTGGCAAAACCAATTGACCCTCCTCAGATACCCACAATTCATCTTGTCTTTGGACACATTTCATTTTACTCCATGAACGTTTCTCCTCTTTGTCAACATTGCTCTGTAAAGATTTTAACTCTTCTAAAGTGTCAATCACCTTTAATGCTAAACTTGTACATGTAGTGTCTTCTACAGGTAACAATTCCCACTTGTCTTTGAACGATATACAGTTCAATGCGCAAACTCTTGCGACTTGATCCGCATATCCATTTCCCAGTGACACATAGTCCTGCAACTTTAGATGTGCACTGCATTTCACCACAGCAATTTCTTCAGGCAGTTGAATCGCATATAACAACTCCTTTATTCTCTCCCCATTCCTCACTGGTGATCCAGTAGAGGTCAGAAAACCCCCCTGCGACCACAATAGACCAAAATCATGAACTATTCCGAATCCATATTGACTATCTGTATAGATAGTGACTCTTAATCTAGAAGAAACATGGCACGCTCTAGTAAGAGTGCCCAATTCCACTACTTGAGCAGAATACACCCCTCGAAGCCAGGAAGCTTCTAAGGTACCCGTAAATGTGCACACAGCAGATCCTACTCTCAATGTCCTGTGTTGTCTCTCCGACAAGAACCATAAACAAAAACAATTTGGTCATTTTCTTCCAATCGAGTATCTCTAATGTCAGGTCTCGGTTTTGTGCACAACTCAGTTACTTTGGGACAATCATGTTCCACATCTTCCTCCTTTTCAATTTCAGTAGTATCACTTGGAAGTAAAGTTGCCGGGTTCAGCACTGTACATCTTTTCAATGTCACATTTGGTGCACCCAAAATACTTGTCTCATACCTATTCAACCTAGCACCAGTCAAGTATTGGTTTTTCGTCCTTGTCAGTAAAATATCGATTGCGTGAGGGACCATTACAATCAGGGGATATCCCATCACTACTCCTTCACACTGTGAAAGACTCTGACCAACTGCGGCAACTGCACGCAAACAACTTGGTAAGGCTGCTGCAACTGGGACCAAGGTAGCTGAAAAAAATGCTACTGGGTGATGAGCACCTCCATGGACCTGAGTCAAGACAGACAATGAACATGCATCACGCTCGTGACAAAACAATTTGAAGGGTTTTGTGTAGTCAGGCGTACCCAAAGCTGGAGCTCTGCACAAACTCTCTCTTAACTCAGTGAACGCTTTCATCTCATCCTGGTCTAGCACTATGGGATCGGTGACATCCTTATGAGTCAGCTTCTGCAATGGTTTTGAAATCTCTGAAAATTTCAGAATCCAATGGTGACAATAGCCCACCATTCCCAGGAACATCCTGACATGTCTCTGTGAAGTCGTTGCCTTATTTGCAATATCATTGTGAGTCTCTCTCTGGATATTTTCATTGACCCTTTCTCAATCTGATGACCCAAATACTTCAATACCTTCTGGCAGTACTGCAGTTTCAGTGGTGACACTTTATGACCATGTTTTCCCAAATGGTTCAACAGGGCAATCGAGTCATACTTACACCTCACCCTTGTCTTGGAAGCAATCAATAAGTCATAAATGTACTGTACCAAAGTCGATTGAAAAGGTAACTCTAATGACTCCAAATTATTTTTCAAGATCTGGTTAAACAAGTAAGGTGACTTCGTGTACCCTTGAGGAAGTCTACACCAGCACTAGGCTCGATATAAGAATTTAAAACTAAAGAGAAATTGACTAGCCTCATGAAGAGGCACAGAAAAGAATGCTTGTGACAAATCAACCACTGTGAACCATTCTGCATCACATAGAATCTGGTACATTATTACAGCTGGGTTGGGCACTATGGGACAACACTTGACCACAACATAATTTATTTTTCTCAAATCCTGAACAATTCGGACCTTCCCACATGGCTTCTTCAAAACCATTATTGGTGAATTACATGGACTGCTCAACATCTCTTTTAGAACTCCCTGCTTCACGAAATCTGCAATTATCTGAGCCACTTTCATCAGGACATCTTGTGGCATGTTGTACTGTAGAAGCTGCAGGAAAACTGCATTCGGCTTCAAAGTGATCTTAATCGGCTCCACTCCCTTAATCAAACCCACTTCTTTCCCTGTCAAATCCCACACGTTCTCTTGCACTGTTCCCTGCAAATCAGAATGAAGCTCTCTCACTGTGAACATTTGGAAAAACTCAATCAAGGGATACTCCTCATTTGTAGCGTCACACTCAGTTTCTTGGGCTGGGTCTTCTTCACTTTGTCTTACACAACAAGTCCCTTCCCAGTAGGGATACTGACTCGAATCACAAACTACAAACTTATGTAGTCCCTGAAAATTGATAATCTCTACTTGCACTGGATTTGTAATCGGGTTTGTAAAAAACTGATTTGCTACCCCCACAACCTGAACCGTTCTTCCTGAAAGGGGCAGATCCAGGACCTCTGCACTTCTTACGGTAGAGCATATAGCTCCTTTGTCCACCAAAAATGAGACTCTGTGACCCATTACCTTTCCCCTCACATAGGGTCCCCACTGATCTACCTCCAAGGAAGTTACAAACACACATGGTTCCTCATCTGAACCGTCACTCGTCCATTCACCATTTATTTAATTCTCACTGTGTAACGGGAATTGGTGCACTGGGTAACTATTTCTGTCTTGTCTCTGATCTGTGACCTGTTGAGAAAGTATCATCTGTTGCTGCTCCATCGGGTCTTAGGGTATCTATATTTGCTATCTAGGTACCATGGGAACCTGCTGCTTCATCGGCTGCAACTGTGACACTTGTGCACGGGCATTTACACCTGCTGCATGGGCTGGAAAGTTTGCATTGGATTTGCATTATTCTGAAAATCTGGATTTGGACCCCTTAATTTCGGGCCTCTCACATTCTGAAATGTGTTGACATTGTTACCTTGCTGAACAATATCCTCTTGCACCATCATCAGACACTCCTGCTTCCAATGTCCCACGGCTCCGCAAATGTGACAGGGTGACAGCTTCTTCATCCCCTGCACATCATTCTGAACCACTACAGTATTTAAATTCGGACCATGATTCATATTGACTCCACGACCCCTACCTCTCATCTGAGGCTGAAAAATGAAATTTCCCTGCTGTTGTGGTATCTGCTGCACAAAATGTCCTTGCACTCCTGTTTGAGCTGCCTTAATATGCATCACCATTGCCTTCTCTTTCAACTTTTTCTGCTTCAACTCAGTCTCATCACCACAGTATTTCGCATACTGCAACACCTCATTAATCGGCTTTGCTTGCCAGCAAATCAAATGACTCTTAATCATCTGACCTATCTTAGGTCTCAGTCCTTCCACAAATCTGAACACAAAATGCAGCATGTCTTTTGGCTCAATTGCTTCTTTGCCACTGTACTCCTTGAATGCCTTCAACAATCTCTCATAGTACGTATGTATCAACTCTTTTACTTCTTGCACTGTCCTATAAATCCTCTACCAATCAATGTTTTTGGGCGAAATCCTCGTCTTCGGAAACTCAATTACCTTATAATAATATTTAATTAACTCAGGAGATGGTGCACATGTACTCTTATCTCTCTCTGGTTCACTTGTTGGCCAATCTACGGCTCTCTTACACTCAACCCACAAGTCACTTTTAACCACTATTTCCAGTAAGGTGTTCCCACAGACATTTCGCAAGCTTCAAAAACCTGTCTGTCTGCTGATACCACTCTACTGGCTTCTCCATCAATTTTGGATAATCGTTTGTAAATGATAGAATATCACTCCTACTCCTAGGGACATGAAAAAAATTTCCCCCTGGGATTTCTCTCATTGGTAGAATCTTTACCGGATCCTTGTCCTGTTGTACGATTTTGGTCACTTCTAGAGAATCTCTTTTCCTTTTGTCTCTTTTCTTCACCCATCTGCTTTCCCAATTCTCTAATGCTCCCCAAACCTGGGCACTCTGCAATAATTCTTTAAGGTGCACCTTCATTTTGGCTGACCTCATGTGTTAAAAATCCTTTGCCTCAAAATCTAATTTGTAACTTCTCTTCAAGTGCTTTGTTTTCTCGATTTCTATGCCATGTTTCTCTGCCAAGTCTGCCAATCTCTGGTGTACCTTGTCCACCTCTCTTGTGATTCTCAGGCATAAGTATCTCAACTCTGCCTCTGTGTAGGACTCTTAATCTATTCACCCCCATTGTTCCCTCAACTAGTTCACCTGCTTCCATGCTCATCTGACACAATTGATCTGCTCCTCACCCTTAGAAGCATGCTGTGGGGTATGCAGCTTATCTAACCATTCAGTCAATTACTGAGCTGTCAGTCCCTATAATGAAATGCTACTCGCGTGCACCGGTTGCACCTGTTTTACCACTGCATTTGGTGTCCTTGGTATCAACAGCTTCAAGCTCTGACCTGCACTAGATCTATTCACAGCATCTGGAAGTGCAACAAGTGGACTGAGATCTAACAAGGATCTGGTTCCATCAAAAGTATGACCCACAGAAGAGACTACCTGAAATTGTTATTTTGGTCCCCTCCTCATTAGACTCTGAGACATCGCTCCCTGTTCACTCATAATTGGTTTCTTCTGTGCAAATAATGTTACAGCTGGACCAACAGTAATCGGCAGCGATATTGCATCTGGGGCTGCACCCATACACTGTGGGAGAGTAAATCCCATTCTCTGATTCCTTACCAGAGTCAAGTCTGGCTGTGTCGCTGTCATTGGCATAAATCTCGGCATCCCCTGTGGCTGTACCTGGGGCAACAAAATTGGAGGCGGCTCAGTCTGAACCAACAGTGGTCTTGGAACCACTTGCTCTGTAGGCACCACTAAGTTTGAAGTTGTCTCTAGAATAGGCACATCAGGATAAGTTCTCTGTATGGGTGGCGGATGCATCTGTTCCTGAACTACTGGAGTAGTCAGTACATTAGGACTACCTTGCACCACACCCTGTATCTGGCTAGCATTAACCTGTACTGGACTCACTGTCCCCATCGCCTGTGCCGGGGCTGTTGTATCAGCACTAGTACTCAGACCACCCTCATGCACCGCATACGGTGGTGGTCGATCTTTCAATATCTGCGTAACAAGATACTCAGCATCCGATTCTTCCTCCACTCTGGAAGACCTTTTAGCTCCCTTACTCTCGGACGGACTCTTATTAGTTTTTCTAGTCGCTTTCTTTCCTTCCGTCTTATCCTCCTGTGTAATGGCAGGGAACAATTGAACTCCCTGCAAAGTCTCTGATCTCCATCTTTTCTGCTCCCAATCCCATTTATCCTCTGTTAAAGTCTTTTCTACCTTTCTTATTCTCCTTGCGAATTTCATTTGCTGTTGCTGCCTAGCTTCCAGCTCCCAAACTGCTAATGCTTCAAACTGTGCTGGCCTCAGAACGGGCTTCAATTCATATAGCGCCATCCGCAATTCCTCCAACATTCTCAAATTGAACGTCCCATTCTCAGAAAACGGTAAGCTCCCATTTTTCTCTGATAAGTTGCACCATTGCTTTAACCAAAGTCATGGCGCAACACCTCGCTCCTCCATTACATTGTAAGCTGGTGTATTTTCTGGTGGGGTAGACTCTTCTACATTCGCTCTAATGTATGTATCTCCCCTTAGGGCACTCTTCAATGCCTTGAAATACTTCATCTTTTCTACTTTTTGTTTATTCAAATCAAATCAGGAAATTACTTTTACTCCCAAGATTCCTTTCACCCACGTTCTCAACCAATTGCCTCTCACGGACGGCTGCCAATCCGTGCGCGACCCTTCTCACTAACCGACCTATCCCAGCGTGGCTCCAATGACGTCACACTCACGCGTACTGCAGCTGACAAAGTCTTGAGGCTTGTCCTCCTAAACTTCGATTCCCACAAAACTAATGCAAAATATTGCGAGCACTAATCAAAGAACAAAAAACAAAAACAAATCTGCTGGTTTACTACAGGAAAGGTAACACAATCGCTTCAGAAACCTTACGGATTTTCACTGATGGCCCTTTCGCTCATGCAGCTATTCCACTTTCTCGGTCTCCCAGATTCATAAGCAAAATTCGACCCGCAAATTTTACTCTCAACTGATCAATGGGTCTGTCCTGGTGCACATAGGACTCGTCAAATCTCAGTCCAAATTTTTCTCTCGCCCACTTTAACTCACACACTGACTTTTTGACCACACCCGATCAACCTACTAAACCAGACAGATTACAACATATAACCATGTGCCTCATACACCTTTCAATATACTCCGGAGTCTTAGACCACGCAGGGTCTGTACCTCAGCAACCACGTGGACAATTTTCTAACACAAAGCGCCACATACATGTGAAGTTCAATGACTTCCCTACTCTCACACTGTGGAGTATGCACACTCCTACTAATACTTCATTTGGAGTATGCAAACTCCCTAAATTCTCCCATATGCCACAATTCCTCTGCGATTTGCATAAGCTGTGCAAGCGCAACCTATCTCTCTCACTCTATCACTAGAACGCGGGGAACATACCCAACATCACTAGCAGGATCCAGGATCTGCGAAAGTTATTTCTAGGTTTAGGGGAACATCATTTTCTCTACAATTATCATTTTGAAAAACAAAATCAAAATCTCAAAATGCTGAATTCTCAATAACTGTCGACACCTGTCATTTAAAGAGCTGAACCATCAGTAGTACATAGGATTCACCAAGATAGCTCGTCAAATCATTAGTCCCTGTGATTAGTCCGATGTCATGTGAATACCCTCATCTAACCCAGATTAGCATCAGCATGTTGGACTTCGTGTAAAACAATTTTAGGACACAAATTTTGGAAAACATCAAGCTATGAAAACTATCAAAACAGTGCAGTTGGTACCTAGAAGTAAAAGGCATAAAAATGCATTTCAGTCATATTGTCATATCTACCTATCCACGGTATGGGTCAGCAAACAGAATCAGTTTTCGTCCTCAGGTTATTAATCGATCAGCAACACATCAAGCTCTCAGTCAAAGAGTATGAGCCCAGTGACAGAATCTCGAATCTCTTCTGTGTCTCAACAGTGGTCTGCTTAAAATCTGCATAAGTCTAATCTGAATCTTTCTCCTCTGTCACGGTGTTACATCAAAGTCACCCACACTATCCCCTAATTCCCTATTGGTCAGTTAATCACATGTTATTACTCTACCCAATAATTTTTCCATACCAAATCTATGAATTCTAATATTTCTTT
The DNA here is from genome assembly GCF_031143425.1 of Pleurodeles waltl. Classification (NCBI taxonomy): domain Eukaryota; kingdom Metazoa; phylum Chordata; class Amphibia; order Caudata; family Salamandridae; genus Pleurodeles; species Pleurodeles waltl. The sequence goes on along the minus strand of NC_090442.1, from coordinate 855,306,825 downwards.
CTTTACACAACATTGATTGTTACGCTTTACGATGTCCTCATCATCCGGCTCGTCAGGTATCAAATTTGTTGCATCTTCGCCTCCAGTCAGTGTCTTTATTGTTCGCGTCCTGGGAAAGTATTTCTCGCACACATTACATACAGCTCAATAGATTTTAAGGACACTGTCTTCTGTTAGTTGGTTTTCATGGAAAGCTTCTGCTAAGCATTTTATTAAAACAATGAACATTTCACAGTGAGTTCACTCTGTCAGCATTTTCTTTAAACGTTAAGAAATACAGCTTCTGCATGAGGCCTGGCAAAACTAGGCCAAGACACTCGCTAAGTTAAGGCCTACAATTTATAACTAAAGCATACTTCATAACCCTAAATATGACATATTACTATGTTATTCTACATTTCAATATTTCAGAAGTATTCATCATTAATTAGTAGATTTCGTGAACACTGGTGGCCATTCTCCGAGGTCACATTTTCAAACGTGTGCATTATTTTTCTACGTTATTCATTTTCTACAAAATTCATTATACAAAACATATAAACACTCATTAATAATTTCTAATTAAGACATCTGCTTCAGCATCTGCTTCATGTAGAATATATCTGAGACACACAATGTTTTGTTCATTTTGAAAGCAAGGAATGCGGTGGCATCAGTTTTAAAGAGAACTGTGTTTTCATTGAAACCTTCCTCTAAAATGTTGTACTAGCGTCACTGATTTTATATAATCTACGTGTCATCATTTATCAGACTACAGAGAACACTTACTTAGCAGAAACTGCAAATTGCCAGATCAGGGAAAGTCGGAAATGCGATAAGTAATGAAAACTGGAATAAACAGAGTTGCTGAAAAGAGAGTGATTTAGAACTGAATGGGAATAAAACTAATTCATGTTTATAAGGATTAATTGGATGCTTAAGAGGTCATATTTTTATTTCGCCTGGTCTAGTGGCAATTATTCAGGAGGCCATAATTGTACGACTATTTGCCACCACCTTGGGGTTGCTACATTCCTCCACAGGTTGTCTGATCGGGTATCCATCGAGACCGCGAGGTCATAAATACGTCGAAATGCGAGCCGATTGGCCGGAAAGACTGCTGAATGTAGGCAGAGGAGACAGGTTTTCAGAACATTTCATGCATCTAAATAAATGTGACAGGTGGTCCCATCCTGCTCAGGGTTTACTGGCATGACAGGGTTTGACAAACCATCACTCTCGGCTGAACAAATCTGAAGAGGTACCATGGGGGACTAAACGTCCACTCAGGGGGTCATTTTTGATACTACAACATCTTAAACTCAAAAGATCATATTTTAGACCACAACACTTTAATAAATCCATCGCTCACTTTATTCTAAGAAATAAAAAGAAAGGGCACTCATTTACCTATGAACTGGTTATTAACTTCTGCAGAATTGGCCTAAAAGGGAAAATGAGTGAAATCTTTTTGGTATAAAATCATTCTGAGTGTGCCCTCATTTACATTTCCGCACGATCTAGAGCTGATTGCAATCTTTTTGCTACTCTCCCCCATTCTACTGCTCTTTTCTTTCACAAGAGAAACTTCTCTTTTAAAAAGCATTTCTGCTAACCCTTTTTACATGGCACATTTCCCCTCAAACACCGTTAATTCAGTTTCCTTTGCTACCTTTCCACGTGCACATTACCTGCTCCCTCTTTTTATTGCACCATGGTGGGGCAAAAGCCATGTGGACAGATGGGTTCGTGCTGATCTTTCATGTAGGCATCGGTAAAACGGGTTGTATGACAGAACATAGAAAACAACAAGATTGTGGCACCAGAATATCAAGGAAAATATATATTCTACAAAAATATTGAGTTTGAGATGCATTTCTGGACCTCCAGCTTGCATTGGTAATGTGGCACATTCTGGTTTATGTTTTTTCATACTGACTTGTCATTCTTCAGATCATTTTGATGATTCGCATTTAAGTGAGCAAACTCCAAAATCTTCCCCTTCAAGTACTAAGTACACTAACTAAATTATTTAATGTGTGTTGCTTATATTTCATGGGTGTCTCTTACTAATCTATTTCCATTATACATTAATTCATCAAATAGAGTAACACACTGTAGTTTACATGTCCTTACAAGAGGAATATTCTTTTTATAAAGACAGCAGGAGAAAGATAGAAAGAAAAAGAAAAAAGGGCTCTTGTAGAGAGTGATCTTGGTATGGCAGGGAAGATCAAAGGGCTAATATGTAGTTATTAGCACGGTCACTTAGATCAGGGTACTCTGGTTAAAACGGGTGCCCAACTGGTTAATGAGTTCAAATTGTTCTGTTTTTTTCCTACTCAAATATCACTAAATAATAGTAAATAGTATTTCTTCACTACCGTGTAAAGTTTCATTAACTACTTCATGTTTAGATTAATCAACTGCTTACTTTGCGGATATCATAACATAGTGATTTTATTATTTACATTTTTGGAGATTGTACTAGGGACTGAATCTTCCCCCTCTGTGGTTCAGTAACCAACGCAGGCACAGTGCACTGAAATAGCAAGTACTATCTTGCAATCATTGGTTGGAACTTTTATTATTAAAAAAAAAAAATACAGTGTAAAACATCAAAGAGAAAAATGAACAAGCCAACAACAAGTGACAGCTAAAGAAAGAAAGGGAGTGCACGTTCCCGCCTCTCAGGTTATGTAGGCTAGATAAGCAGACCCAGTACAAGCTGTAGAGTTGGTAGGGGAGCCACCAGCAGAGTATCCCTGCCCAGTTAACCGTTTCATAGGAGGCATCCTTCCGATGTCAGGACTCTGATACAACATGGGAAGCTGAACCATGGTACGATGAGGTGACTGTCAATGAAGTCTGTCATGTTATAACAACAAACTAGAACTAAATTCCCAAGTAAAAGGAGAGGTTGAGGAGATGGGGGAGGAGAGCTGACAAGTAAAAGGATATGGGGTAGTCGAAGCTCACTACCTCCAAGGATGGAGTACACTATGGAACAAAAGAATCGGGGTTGGTAAGATACCCTAGTAATAAGCCAATGTCCTGGTACAATGAGACCACTAGCAGTGGAAGGGGTGCCAGCACGTTTGGACACTACTCATGCAATGTGGTGGGAGAAGAGACAATACCTGCGCACTGTTTTGGTGGTGGGTTCTAGGGGACAGGCTGTTCTCTCAATCTGGGGGGGAAAAGGGGGGGTGATGGGACTAGGGGGAATAAGATGGGGGTGCTCCACGGTTTTGATACTAAGCTGTCTTGTCAGCTGCCTCTATGGAGACACCCCATACTGTTTCAAAAACATCCAAATTGTTGTTGAGCTTTTATGTGAATTGCTCATTAAGAGCCATTCTGCAGAGTTCTTTGACCCATTCCATCAGGATAATGCATGTGTGTTGATGTCAATGGCAGAGAATACATATTTTGGCCACTGCTAAGGTGGCAGCCACCCACCAATGGAAGTGAGTGTCCATTTCAGGAGAATCACTGTCCTAAGACACCCGTTGTTAGAATGAGACGACTAGATTAGGGGGTGGAAGCACCACCGTTTGTGGGTGACTGAGTCAATCCCACACCATCTTGACAGCTGTCGGTCCAACTCTTTTCGCTAACTAGCAGCACCTTGTCCAAACCTGAAAGAAAATGTGATTTGTGGCAGCCTGAAACATAACACTCTGTTGTTTCTCTGGGGAAGTCGTGGTTGACAAGTCTTACCCCTTTCTCTGGTTAGCAAAAGGTCTCATACATGCACAGGTCAAAGAAGAAGATGCAGGATGGTTCTGAATACATTTGTTTAAAAGACTGCAATAAATGCTAAAATATATGAGCTGCAATTATTGGGCAAAGAGGCATAACAGTATTAGAATGGTAGTGACAAGCGAGAAGAAAATAAACAGTCCCAGCATTTTGGAATAACATACTTAGATGAATTCTACCTAATCCGCAACTCCTAAGTGAGAGCATAGATTTACCAAATAACTTAAATTCCTCCAAAGAAAGTACCGCCAACAAGAGCGACACTGGAAATTTAATCGCTCTCCAGGGGAGAAAGACACATTGAAGTTCACTCTTAAAACTTACAAGATGGCATGTTTTAAATCTAACTCTGCATTTCAAACTCTTAAAATTAATGAGGCCTCTAATGTCCCCAGAGAGCTTTTTAAAGTAATTAAGGCGTTGTATTCCCCTTCTATGCCAACTGAGCTGGAAAATTCTCAAAATTTTGCAACAAAGTAGCAAGGCACTTTGAAAATAAAATCCTACAAATTCATGCCAATTTCCCTCCCGATGAGGACACTGCGGACCATTCTACCATGACTTATACAGATTCCAATAATTGCCACCTGACCGATCTAGAAGTGGGTTGAGGTTGAGGGCTAAGTTTCAGTCGCTGCTTAGCAGTACAGGGGGGTGACGAAAGGCTATGAGTCTACGAGAGAGGTCAGCTAGAAAGCGGTTCGAAGCTGCGTTGAATGCATACATGGAGCCCAGAATCAGCATCTGGTCAATATGACACAATTTAGCAAAAAACAATCGTCCTTCATCCTCGATCCAGGACGTGAGCACCTTACAGGGGATGTTCGGTCCACTAAGTATGGCCACCCCACATTTCTTGAAAAAGGTGCGGGGAAGGGTGTCTGCCACTTGGGTAGAACTATTAATAATGACATTGCCCACCAAGTTACATTTGAGCTTTAGGGATTCATTGAGGTTCAGGTGTGTTTCTTGAAGGAGGGCAATGCCTACTCATTTCAGGTGGAGATAGTGAAGGACTATCTTTTGTTTAATAAAGTGCAAGATGACATTGGCGTTCAGTGAGGTGATAATGAGAGGTGACGGCATCTGCTCATAGGAATATTGATGGGACTCAGAGATAGAGTAGGATAGAGAAAGGAGCCTCTAAGACAGTGGTTCCCAACCTTTTGACTTCTGTGGAACCCCATTTTATCAATACTGGAGCCCGGGGACCCCCACTGAATCATTATTGGAACACGGGGACCCCCACTGAGTCATTACTGATAGCTGGAACCTAATATTATTAAATGTTTTAAGCAGTCGCGGACCCCCTGACGAGGCTTCACGGACCCCCAGAGGTCCCCGGCCCACAGGGTGGGAACCACTGCTCTAAGGCCTGTATGACTGCAAACTTAAGGAGGTGGTTGGGGTGATGGTGGGGGGGTGAAGAGTGGGCATGTGAGGGGAAGGAAAAACTTTAGTTTGTGTTTGGAGCCTAAACCTGCACACTGGGGCTGCGCTTCCTGGGACTGTGCTAGCTGTAACAGGAGCTGGAGAGGGGAAGGGGGTGCCCCACATGATATACCATGGGGCTCAGCAGGTGAATGAGGGATGAAACAGCAGGTAGTACAAATCCAGCAGGGATGATAGGGCAGAGGTGTGGGATAGGCTCTAGGGAATACAGCAGGAGGGGAACATGTGGATCGGGTGGGGGTTTTGAGAGCCCTGGGGCATAAAATGGGCCAACATTCTGGGGGTTATTTGCAATTCACATACCACAGGTGGTGGAGCTAAAGAAATAAGTGGCAACTCAGAAGGCACTACACTGGGTAGAGGAACACCAGGGAGAAGGCTGGGGGGACTGCCCGCCTTTTTGGGCAAGGGGGTGTTCCAGCATTTCTAGTGGGCCCGTATTTGGGGCTGGAGAGAGCGTGATCATTCAAGTGGTTGATGGGTCATCTCTGGCCTGTGCTGTCACTTGCTTCAGAGTGGTGCATGACTCATGTCATTCCTGGCCTCTGTTGAGGGCCGCAAACACCAAATTGAGGCCTTGGTGGTTCGACCCCCGGCAGCCTTGAGGTTTGGGGATGGTGGTGTCTCTGACGGGGAACAAGACCTGCTTCCTTCAGATTGTGGCCTGGTAGTTGCAGTATCCTGGGGTGCTCTCAAGTCCATGAAGGGGTCATCAAAGTTGTCTAGGAAAGCCTCCAGGGTTGAGAAATGTTCACATTTTCCTGTCGAAGGGGATTTTCATTTGTACCAGTTCTAAAACACCATATTTGTGGTCCCAGTGGGGAAGCCGGGTCGCAGCACAAAACATTTCTTGTGTTTGATGTTGGAGACCTGTGAGTAATATGTAGCAAAGGTAATGCTGTGGCCTTCATAGAACAATGGCGTTGGCACATGCTTCGCCACTCAAAGGATGGCTTGTGCATGTTGGTGATGTAGGAGGCAAGCAATTATCAGGAATGGGGGTTATCCTGTGCTTTAGTATGAGAAACAACCCTGTATGCCTTTGAAACTCAGGTTCAGAGAAGCATACATCAAGCATCTTGACTATGAAGTCGTTGAGAAGGTTATGTTATGTTATGTTACACAATTTATAGAGCGCATGGCTACCCTCGGGTTTCCCAGCGCTACTAAACCCTAACCACAAAGGGGATGAGAATGATACACAACAAGAAAGGAATAAGAAAAACGGACCTAGAATAACCAAGTTTTCAAGGCCTTTCGAAATTCCAGTTCTTGTTCCATCAGCCGAAGATTAAGGGGAAGCGAGTTCCACAATTTAGCTCCTAAAAACGTCAGAGAGGACCCTCCCCATCTTGCTTTCTTTATTTTCAGTTCGATTACCAAAGCTAGAGTAGTAGATCTCAAATCTCTATTCGGCCTATTAAAGATGGCCAGATTCCTAATGAGCATAGGTCCTCTATCATGCAAAGACCTGTGGATTTAACATAGAGCCTTAAATTTGATCCGCTGTCCAACAGGCAACCAGTGCAAAGAGGCCAATCCAGCCTTCACAGAAGACCTTCTCGGGATGTTCAGTAATAAACGAGCTGCAGCATTTTGAACTCTTTGTAATTTATTTTTAACATATACTGGGGAACCTAGGAAAAGGCAATTCCCTAGTCTAGCCTGGAAAGAATAATAGCTTGCACAATAAGGCCCTCATTCTGACCCTGGCGGTCGGTGATAAAGCGGCGGCCAAGCCGCCAACAGGCCGGCGGTCTAAAATATGCAATTCTGACCCTGGCGGGAACCGCCAACACAGCCCGCCAACTTAACACTCCGACCGCCACAGCGGTACAAACAAACAGCGCGGCAGTTCCCGCCAACAGCCAGGCGGCAGACAATGTACCGCCCACCCTATTACGACCCACCAATCTGCCACCTTTTCCGGGGCGGGAGCACCGCCGATAAGAACACGGCGGAAACAGACTACGAACGGGAAAACGCTCACCTCTACGCACTCCACGCGAGATTCCGGCAGTATGGAACCAGAGTTGCAGGTCATCCCCGCACTCCTATTCCTGCTCATATACCAGGAGCACGCCCGGCGGCGCGGAAGACATCGGTGAGTACTGCACCTACGACACAGGGGAGGGAAAAGATTACCGGCACACACCCACCCACCCACACCCACTACAGCACACACATCAATGCATTCCCACAGATCACTGTCACAACCCACAAACCACCCCCCTCCGAAATAATGCAAAGACCAAAAGAAGAGATCATAAACGGCCAGATATATTGAAATATGTACACCAGTAATCCCAATAAATAAATAAACTATGTACAAAATATATACAGCTACTAAATGTAGTCCAACCACTGTCCGTGGATCACAGGGGTCCTGTGCAAAGGGGCAAGGCCCAGTCCCACGACAAGAACTCCACGGAGAGAACACTGCAGGGGCATCAGAAAGAAAATAGGACAGGCACCTCAGGGGGAAGGGAAGGGGGGGCACCTCAGCCACTTGAGTACACGACGCCAGATCCACGAGGGGACTCCATGACCACTGGCCCATCCTGGGGAGAGCAAAGCCACAGTCCAAACAGTCCATACAGTGGGTGGCCTGCCCACTGGGCCATCCTGGGGAGAGCAAAGCCACAGTCCAAACAGTCCATACAGTGGGTGGCCTGCCCACTGGGCCATCCTGGGGAGAGCAAAGCCACAGTCCATACAGTCCATACAGTGGGTGGCCTGCCCACTGGGCCATCCTGGGGAGAGCAAAGCCACAGTCCATACAGTCCATACAGTGGGTGGCCTGCCCACTGGCCCATCCTGGGGAGAGCAAAGCCACAGTCCAAACAGTCCATACAGTGGGTGGCCTGCCCACTGGGCCATCCTGGGGAGAGCAAAGCCACAGTCCAAACAGTCCATACAGTGGGTGGCCTGCCCACTGGGCCATCCTGGGGAGAGCAAAGCCACAGTCCATACAGTCCATACAGTGGGTGGCCTGCCCACTGGGCCATCCTGGGGAGAGCAAAGCCACAGTCCATACAGTCCATACAGTGGGTGGCCTGCCCACTGGGCCATCCTGGGGAGAGCAAAGCCACAGTCCAAACAGTCCATACAGTGGGTGGCCTGCCCACGGGGCCATCCTGGGGAGAGCAAAGCCACAGTCCATACAGTCCATACAGTGGGTGGCCTGCCCACTGGGCCATCCTGGGGAGAGCAAAGCCACAGTCCAAACAGTCCATAACAGACCCCACTGCCACTGGAGGAGGCAAGTTGGCCAGAGGACATCCTGCAGCCCTGCCCGAGATAGATCCTGCCCTGCCACGTCTGCCAAAGGGCCAGCGGTTCTTGCCTTGAAGGGCCCAGTTCAGCGGTTCCTGAGACGGCGGGGCCCAGTTCAGCGGTTCTTGCCTTGAAGGGCCCAGTTCAGCGGTGCTTGAGACGGCGGGGCCCAGTTCAGCGGTTCTTGAGACGGCGGGGCCCAGTTCAGCGCTCCTTGCCTTGAAGGGCCCAGTTCAGCGGTGCTTGAGACGGCGGGGCCCAGCGGAGCGGTGCTTGAGACGGCGGGGCCCAGTTCAGCGGTTCTTGAGACGGCGGGGCCCAGTTCAGCGGTCCTTGCCCTGAAGGGCCCAGTTCAGCGGTGCTTGAGACGGCGGGGCCCAGTTCAGCGGTTCTTGAGACGGCGGGGCCCAGTTCAGCGGTTCTTGAGACGGCGGGGCCCAGTTCAGCGGTCCTTGCCCTTAAGGGCCCAGTTCAGCGGTTCTTGAGACGGCGGGGCCCAGTTCAGCGGTTCTTGCCTTGAAGGGCCCAGTTCAGCGGTGCTTGAGACGGCGGGGCCCAGTTCAGCGGTTCTTGAGACGGCGGGGCCCAGTTCAGCGCTCCTTGCCTTGAAGGGCCCAGTTCAGCGGTGCTTGAGACGGCGGGGCCCAGCGGAGCGGTGCTTGAGACGGCGGGGCCCAGTTCAGCGGTTCTTGAGACGGCGGGGCCCAGTTCAGCGGTCCTTGCCCTGAAGGGCCCAGTTCAGCGGTGCTTGAGACGGCGGGGCCCAGTTCAGCGGTTCTTGAGACGGCGGGGCCCAGTTCAGCGGTTCTTGAGACGGCGGGGCCCAGTTCAGCGGTCCTTGCCCTGAAGGGCCCAGTTCAGCGGTTCTTGAGACGGCGTGGCCCAGCGGAGCGGTGCTTGAGACGGCGGGGCCCAGTTCAGCGGTTCTTGAGACGGCGGGGCCCAGTTCAGCGGTCCTTGCCCTGAAGGGCCCAGTTCAGCGGTTCTTGAGACGGCGGACGGTCTATGGCCAACTGCTAATTGCCTGGTGGTGCCCTCCTGGGCAGCGGGGATGGTGCTCCTTCACTGCCCACCTGGGCTGTGGGTGGTGGGGCCCTCCTGGCCAGCTGGGCTGGGTCCTCCCTGGGCAGCGGCTATGGGGGTGGTGGGCTCTCCCGGGGCAGCTGTGCCGGTTCCTCCCGGGGCAGCGGCTATGGGGGTTGTGGGCTCCTCCTGGGCAGCAGGCCTGCTGCCTGACCTCTCCGACTTGCTGCCCTTGCCCTCCTTAGTCGTGGGCCTGTGGCCCTTGCCTCCCTTTGGAGCTGTGGCTGGTGACTGTCTCTGGGTGGTGTCCGGGGGGGATGTAGAAGGCGGGCTCCTGCGGCGCCCCTTCCGCCTTCTGCTCCTCTTCCCAGGGGGTGGGCTGGCTGTCCCCTTGCTGCTGGGCGAAGATCCAGACATGCGGGCTGGCGGGCTCCAATACCCCTGCACCCTTGTCAAGGGGGCTGCAGGGCTGGTGGTGGCTGAGGTGCTCTTCTTACCCCGACGAGAAGGAGGGGGGGGCTCAGGGTCAGGAAAGAAGTTAGTAGTGGCGAGGAAGAGCTTCTTGGGACAATGGAGAGTGGTAGGTACAGTGGGAATGGGAGTGGAGGGAGAGGATGTGGTTGTAGGTGAGTCACGTTTGCTGTCTTTGGGTGCAGGTGCAGGAGGGATAGGCTGTCGTGAGGTGGATGGCTGTTGGGTGGGTGGGTGGCTGCGTTTGTGTGGTGTGGAAGAGGGGGTGACAGACACAGTGGGAGAGGACACAGGGGACGTGTAAATGGCAGTGGGGGTGGTGACTGCACGTGTGCGGACTGGAGTGGAGGGTGTGCTGGTGATGGAAACACTGGCTGATGGTGAGGTGAATGGAGGTGTGAGTGTAGACGTCACAGGGAGGGAGGAGGGAGACGAGGAGGTGGGGGTCACAGAGGTGGTAGTGACTGTTGGCATGTCTGCATCGGAATGTTGCGTGTGTGAATGTCTGCGTGATCTGTGGTGCTTATGTTTGGATGAGCTTCTCTTGGGTGTTGAGGTGTGTGCAGGCTGGTCTGATGGTGTGGGTGGGACAGGCAGAGGAACAGGAGACTGGGAGGAGGGAGTTAGTAGAGGCAGGCAGGAGACAGGGACAATGGCTGCCGTCAGTGCTGAGGCCAGAGCCTGGAACGATCGCTGATGGGCAGCCTGACCCGAATGAATGCCCTCCAGGTACGCATTGCTGCGATGAACCTCCCTCTCCACCCCCTGGATGGCATTCAAAAGGGTAGTCTGCCCAACAATGAGCGTTCGGAGGAGGTCAATGACCTCCTCACTGAGGGCAGCGGGGGTAACAGGGGCAGGGCCTGAGGTGCCTGGGGCGAAGGAGATGCCCGGCTTCCTGGCAGAGCGGGCACGGGCGAACGCTGAGGGGCTGCTGGGAGGGCGGTGATGGTGCGCTGGGTGGCGGCTGTACCTGTAATGGCGGGGGGCACGGATGGTGCCACCCCCGCAAGGGAGCCCCCTTCCGAGGACGTGTCCGTGTTGCTGCAGGGTCCAGTCGTCCCCGTCGTGGAGCTCCCCTCGCCCTCCGTCTCACTGGTCCAGTCTGACTCTGTGGCATGGCCCTCCTGGGCCATGTGAGATGCAGCTCCCTCCTGCCCCGATGCCACTTCTCCTCCGCCTGATGATGCTGATGCACACAAGCACAGAAAGACAAACAAAAAGGGGGGGGGAGAGAGAAATAAAGGGATATTGATTACATGGATCTCCGGTACAGTTAGCGGACATGACAGACACAGATGCCCCCTGCACTAAGTTGCGCACTTGGGGTCCGCTACGCATTCCGTGGAACATGCCCTACATGCCTAGAGTTGACAACTGCACCCATGGATGACACGGCCCAGGGATGGCTGTACTGACAAACTACTGAGGGTGGTGGCTGGGGACACAGGGGCTTACGGGGGTGCCCAGCCTACAGATATCGCCCTGGCCTAGGGGGACCCACAGCCCTCCTCCCCCAACCAGACACCTCCACTGCGCGACAACAGAGTAGATAATGCTTGTACTCACCCCCTTGTGTCTGCTGTGCTGCCCTCACGCGCCCATCCAAATCAGGGTAGGCCACCGCCAGGATCCGGAACATCAGGGGGCTCAGTTGACGGCAGGCACCCCGCCTACGTTGGGAGGCCATCCCCAGCAGAGACTCGGCGGTCTTCTTGGTCCTGCGGCGGATGTCCTCCCACCTCTTGCGGCAGTGGGTGCCCCATCGATGGTGGACCCCCAGGGTCCGGACTTCCTTGGCGATGGCACGCCAAATCCCGATCTTCTCATGGGCGCGGACCTATGTGACACGTACAGGGAGGGAGAAATACCACGTTCAAGTTTGTCAGCATTTTCCTTGCCAGTGGCCCAACATGCCCCCCATCCCCGCCAGGCCCCCCGCCAGGCCAACATGCCCCCCATCCCCGCCAGGCCCCCCGCCAGGCCCAACATGCCCCCCATCCCCGCCAGGCCCCCCGCCATGCCCCCCGCCAGGCCCAACATGCCCCCCATCCCCGCCAGGCCCCCCGCCATGCCCCCCGCCAGGCCCAACATGCCCCCCATCCCCGCCAGGCCCCCCACCATGCCCCCCGCCAGGCCCAACATGCCCCCCATCCCCGCCAGGCCCCCCGCCATGCCCCCAAGCCAGCCAGTGGCCCCAAATCCAGATAGAATTAAACTCACTTGTTGGTCTGGAGGACCGTAGAGTAGCGCATACTGGGGGAGGACCCCATCCACAAGTTTCTCCAACTCCTCTCCAGTGAAGGCAGGGGCCCTTTCCCCAGGTGCAGCAGCCATTGTCCCTTCCAGACCGAGGTCACAGCAACACTTGCAGTATAGGTCCTCTCCTGTGAAAGTTCAAGTCGCAAGTGGATAAGTAGATAGAAAATGGCGGTCACGTCCGCGGCGGTGCGTACCGCGGCGGTGCGTCCCGCCACCGCCGGCGCCCTTCGCCATTGGCTCCTGAAACCCATAGGCTTCAATGTTAACCAATGCGGCTTGGCGCCGCGGTCTTGGCCCGCCGCCCGCCGCGGTGTGCCACGCCAGCGCATTGACCTCACATCCCATTGTCACACTTCACAGGTCAGGCAGCCGCCATTTCCAGGGCCCACATGGCTCAATTTCAACTGCGTCACACAGGCCTAGGCCTTGCATAGCCACTCAGACACGCCATTCACTGCATAGAGAATCGTTTACTGTGCTAGCTGTGAGTACATACCTGTGGGTTGCTTGACTGTGTGCTCCATGTTGTCCTTCCTAGGGACCGTCCGCTGGGTTGGGCGAGGAGACGGATGAATCCTCCCGTGTACCGACCGCTGGTGGACCTGTCGACAATGGAAGAACGCCACATTATCCTGACCTACCGTCTTAACCGTGCCACTATCCATGAACTGTGTGCCCAGCTGGAGCCCGACCTGATGTCCCCCATCCGCCAACCCACAGGGATTCCCCCTCTGGTGCAGGTCATGTCAGTACTCCATTTCTTGGCAAGTGGGTCATTTCAGACAACCGTGGGAATTGCTTCTGGGATGTCTCAGCCCATGTTTTCGAAGGTGTTATCCAGAGTGTTGTCTGCCCTGATGAAATCCGTGAGGAGCTACATCATTTTCCCTGAGGTGGGCGAATTGGCTACAGTGAAGGGTGATTTCTACGCCCTTGGACATATTCCCAACGTAATTGGTGCCATTGATGGGACCCATGTGGCTTTGGTTCCCCCAAGAGACAGGGAGCAGGTGTACAGGAACAGAAAAAATTACCATTCAATGAACATCCAGGTGGTGTGTTTGGCTGACCAGTACATCTCGCATGTAAATGCCAAATTCCCAGGGTCAGTGCATGACGCCTACATCCTCAGGAATAGCAGCATCCCTTACGTGATGGAACAGCTACAGAGACACCGTGTATGGCTAGTGGGGGACTCTGGGTACCCCAACCTGTCGTGGCTACTGACCCCAGTAAGGAATCCCCGGACCAGGGCAGAGGAACGGTACAATGAGGCCCATGGGCGTACTAGGAGGGTGATCGAACGCACCTTTGGCCTCCTAAAGGCCAGGTTTAGGTGCCTGCATATGACAGGTGGATCCCTAATGTACTCACCTAAGAAGGTGTGTCACATCATCGTGGCCTGCTGCATGCTTCACAACCTGGCTTTGCGTCGCCAGGTGCCTTTCCTGCAGGAGGATGGTCGAGACGGTGGTGTTGTGGCAGCGGTGGAACCTGAGGAGAGTGACGAGGAGGCAGACGACGGGGCTGAAACAGACAACAGGGACAGAATCATTGAACAGTACTTCCAATAGGACACAGGTAACATTTCAAAGATAATTTAGTAAATGTTAACTACTCTCCTGCATCTCTGCTGCCTGTCTATTTGCCCCAGTGTATGATGACTGAGTTTTGGCTTTTCCCTCCCTATTTCAGATCTGGGGTCCCCACTACGAGTCCTGTGCTTCGTTTCCCCATGGACTACAGCTTTGTGGCAGCTGTTTGTTGACTTCACCATGTACAAGGACATATTTGCACTGTCATGTCAATTACAATCTATTGAAATCACAGCCAGACTCCAGATTTTTTGGTGCAAAATAGGTGTTTATTTAAGTGCTCAAAATGGGATGGGTGGTTTCAAGTGGGTGGGGGCTATGGTGAAGGAATGTCCATGGCAGAGTCCAGAGTAACAGTCACACAGGTGCATTGTCCAGAGGCCTGTGGAGAGATGGAGCATGGGCAGTTCAAGGATGGACAGGGTGACAATGTGGGACAGTGGGATGACATCAGGTGGTATCCATTGCTGGCGGGGGTCTTGACATCCTACTCTGTCTTCTTGCGAGATCTCAGGGCCCTCTTGCGGGGTGGTTCTTCTCCTGCAGGAGGTGGGGGTCTGGTGGGCTGCTGCTTTGCGGGGGCCTCCTGTCCACTAGCGCCGGCGGAGGTGGTTGGCTGTTTATGGTCCAGGCTAGTGGCAGGGGCCCTTGGGTGTTGTTCAGTGTCCGCCCTGGTGTTGACGAGGTCCTGCAGCAGCCCTACCATGGTAACCAGGGTGGTGTTGATGGCTCGGATGTCCTCCCTGTACCCCCGATAGTGTTCCTCCTGCAGTGCCTGGATCTCCTGGAACCGGGCCAGTACCGTCGCCATCGTCTCCTGGGAGCGGTTGTATGCTCCCATGATGGTGGTGAGGACCTCGTGGAGAGTGGGTTCCCTGGGCCTCTCCTCCCCCCCCTGTCGCACAGCTGCCCTCCGAGTTCCCCTGTTTCCCTGGGCCTCTGCCCCCTGGCCGGTGTGCCCACTTCCACTGCCCCCAGGTCCCTGTTGTTGTTGGGGTGGTGGGTTATCCTGGGTGCCCTGTAGTGGTAGACACACCGCAGATTGACGCGCCCTGGAGACAGAGGCATGGGCCCGCTGGGTGGGAGCTGTGCTGGTGTTCCCAGAGGGGTTAGGGTCTGTAGTGGCCTGGGCCTGTGTGAGGGGAACCGACTGTCCAGAGGTCCCCGATGGTCCGGGCTGGTCATCGGTGTCCAGGTCGACAGAGCTGCTGTCATCGCTGACGGCCTCTTGGGTGGGGGGTGTGGAGAATTCTGGCCCCTCCGCCGCGGTGTGTTGACGGTCGGGTCCTGCAGGGGTATAGAGGTATGATTATAGTTTCAATGTGTGGCATATGGGTGTATCTGTGGGTTCTCGTGTCCCCAAGTGCTGGCATTCGTGTGTGGGGGCTTGGGTGAGGGTGGCTTGTGGGGGGGATGTGTATATGCATTGGGCATGCTTTGGTGATGGGTGTCCATGCTTAGTGGACGCATGCAGGCCTAGGTTTTGGGATGTGTGGGTTGTGATGGTGAGACATTGGCGGGGAATAGGTGTGCTGGGGGTGGGGGTGAGGATGGTGGTGGGGGTGAGGATGGTGGTGGTGGTGAGGATGGTGGTGGGGGTGAGGGTGGGGGTGAGGATGGGGGTGGGGGTGAGGGTGGGGTTCGAGGATGGGGGTGAGGGTTGGGGTCTGATTTGGCATGCAGGTGGGGGGGAAGCAGTATTGAAGCTTCAACTTACCAGTATCCATTCCTCCGCCGACTCCTGCGAGGCCGTCAGGATGCAGGATGTTCAAGACTTCCTCCTCCCATGATGTGAATTGTGGGGGTTGAGGTGGGGGTCCTCCGCCAGTCTTCTGCACGGCGATGTTGAGCCTGGATACCATGGAACGCACCTTCCCCCGTAGGTCGTTCCATCGCTTCCTGATGTCTTCCCGATTTCTGGGGTGCTGTCCCACTGCGTTCACCCTGTCGACAATCCTCTGCCATAGCTCCGTCCTCCGGGCAATGCTGGTGTATTGTATCTGTGTGCCGAACAGCTGGGGCTCTACCCGAACGATTTCCTCCACCATGACCCTGAGTTCTTCGTCTGTGAAGCGGGGTTGTCTTTGGGGTGCCATGGGGTGGTGTGTATGATGTGTGGGGTGGAGTATGTGTATTTAAGTGAGTTGAGTGTGGTGGTGTGTGTTGTTTTGTGTGTGGATAGTGTGTGGGTGATGGTGTTGAGTGGCTGTGGCTGTTATTTTTTGGATGCTGGTGTCTCGCTCTTGCCTTCTTGACGAATTTTTTAGCGTAGGGGTTTGTGGGTGATGTAGGTGTGTGTTTTATATTGTATTGTGTGTGTGGGAGTGGTGTGTGTATGTGTATCAGGTGTGTGGGATTCAAATCGTCCAATGTGGCTGAGTTTTGTTCGTTTGTGTGTATTCTGACCGCGGCGGTGTGTCCCGCCAATGGAATACCGCGTTTGAATGACCGCCGCGTGGATTCGTGGGTCGTAATGGCATGGGCGTATTTCTGTTGCCGTGACGGTGGAGGTTTTGTGACCTCCACCTTTCCGCCGACCGCTGGTCTGGCGGTCTGTTGTGGCGGTCGGATTTTCGGAGGTTTGCCTTCTGCGGGTCAGAATGACCGTGGCAGGTTTCCGCGACCGCGGCGGGATTATGGAGGATTTCTGACCTGCGGTAGGCGCCTTTTACCGCCGAGGTCAGAATGACCCCCTAAGTCTTCTAGCCAGTGCTGGAAGAATAACAAAAATCTTCCTATGAAGTCTCAATAAGGCAAAGCAAGTAGTAGATATGTTCGTAGCCTGCAGGTCTAGCCTCAGAAGGGGATCCAAACTGATCCCAGGCTCTTAACATGCTTTTTAGGAGGAGGGAACTCACTAAGTGCCGAAGGACAAGTGCGAGAAATTCCAGGCCTTGGTTCAGGGCCCAGTATCATGACTTCCGTCTTCTCCTCATTTAGTTGCAATTTACTCTGAGTCATCCAGCTTGAAACCGCTTGCATACAAGTACAGGAAAGCGGCACCTTCTGAGGTCTCATTAGCAGAAAGGGAAACCACCAGTTGGGTGTCATTGGCATAGGACACTAAAGCTAACCGAAATGACTCCACCAAAGAGGCCAAGGGAGCCATATAGATGTTAAACAGTGTCGGACTGAGGGCAGAGCCCTGAGGTACACCACACCTGCACTGTAGTTTGTTTGATAGGAATGATCGATCTAGGACCTGAAAGGACCTGCCCTGTGAGAAGGAAGTAAACCAGGCAAGTGCCTGTTCCTTAATTCCGAGCTCTCTCATTCTCTGGATCAATACCTGGTGGTCTACAGTGTCAAAAGCTGTGCTCAAGTCCAGCATGATAATCATTGTGGTAAGACCCTTGTCTACCCTCTTTCTGGCCTCTTCCGTCACCGCAATTAATGCAGTTTCCGTGCTGTGACCAGTTCTAAAGCCCATCTGAGTGGGATGGAGCAACCCATTCTCTTCTAAAAAAGTAGAAAGTTGCCAATTGATATATTTATCCAGAATTTTAGCATGGTTGGGCAAAAGGGAAATGGGTCTAAAATTCTTCAACACTGTCGGGTCAAGAGAAGATTTTTTTAATAGCGGTTTCACTATAGCATGCTTCCAAGAGCTATGTACTACTCCTTTGGGTAGATAATCATTAAGTAAATGTGTCAACATCGGGACTATAACTTCCGCTCCCTGCACAAGTATGTGAGGAGGGGCAGGGTCCAGGGGGGATCCTGATTTCAGGACACTCAAGAAATTTAACACTTGAGTTTGAGAAAGAGGGTTAAAGTGAGAAAGACAGTCTGTATTAACACCATTAACAAACTCCTCCTCCTTCATTGAGGGACTTTTCTCCCCAAAAGTGGCATGGATGTCAAAAAAGTTTTGGTGGAAAAATTCAGCTAGTAAATTGCTGTGTTCTAAGGAAGCCTCTAAAAGATTGTCTTTCACCGGCGCATGTAGAATATCTTTTAATATTTGGAAAACTACTTTGGGGGAACCTGCCACACCCTCAATTTTCTGCTGGTAGAAAACCCTCTGTGCCTCCTTAACTTCAGCATGATACCTTCTAATAGCCCCCTTGTAAGCTTCCCTATCTGCTGAAACAAACAGCTTTCTCCAAGTTCTTTCTAACTTTTTACATTCCTTTTTTAGGAGAAGTAATGAGGGGGTAAACCAAGGGGCACTAGTTGTTCTCCGCGGACCAGACTTTTTTCTCAGGGGGAGAACTATGTCCAGACTTTCAGTGATCCAGTCACTGAAAGCCTCAACTTCAGATCCCCTCTTGCTCATGACACTGGACTTAAGTGATTCCAGCGTGACTAGAAAATTCTCTTTATCCATTTTATTCCACAATCTCCCAACCTGAACAACCGGCTTACTCCCACTCACCAATGTACCAGTGGCTAATTCAATAGGAATAAAAAAATGATCAGACCACGCTAGTGGGGTCGGGGACCTACAAGTCAGGGCAGGAGTGTTACTAAACACTAAATCAATAGTGTGACCCATTTCGTGGGAAGGGCCTTTAACAAGTTGGGTCAGGCCCATTGCTTCCATACCACCAAGTAGACGCCTTGAATCTGTTCATTCAGGGATCTCCCCATAAATATTAAAATCTCCTAAGATTGTAAGATTGGGTCTGGCACATATAAAATCTGCTGTGCAGTCTAAGAGAGAGTCTAAAACCTTTTCTGAGGGGGCTGGGGGGTGATAAATTAGGATCCCTGAGAAAGTGTAACAAGGGTTAAGAGCTCGAGAAAAGAACATACCTTCCCCCTGCACTAGCTGAAGAGGCTGAAAGGTAAAGTTCAAACCGTCCCTATAAATGACTGCAATACCCCCTCCTCTTGCCGTCCCTCTGTCTAATCTGCCGATTCGATACCCAATAGGTAATAGGTAATGCCAGGCTAATATCTGGATCAGAAGCATCATTCAGCCATGTTTCGGTTAGAAACAATGATGTGGGCGAGACCTCAGTTAGCAGTAAATTAATATCAGGTTTGAGGGCGACCAATGAGTGGCAGTTAGTGTAGAGCAAGGAGGTAAGAGGGTTACCCCCTACCTCCAACTCAACCCCCTTGGGATTGAAAGTCCAGTGACTTGTATCTCTAATGCACTCTCTGCATATAATACATTCCTTGTTCCCTAAGATTCTCAGGTCACGCAGCTCCTTAGAAGAATAACAGTAGATAGAGGAGGCATCGCTAACCCCTGAGGGGGAATCAAGGAGCAGGCCCGTCCTGGCGCGGACGGGCGCAGACGGGCTTGCCTTTGGTGCGCCTTTGGCGTGCCAGCGGCGCGCCCGCTGGGCATGCCCGCTGTGCACTCGCCGCATCATGCTTAAAATAGCCCTGGAAGGGGCAATTAGTAGTCCAAAAAACAACTGGACCGCTAACCCCTCCAAGATGGCTGCCGCAAATGGCACCAGGCAGCAAGGAAAAAATGGTGGTCATCAAAAAGAACGAGCCCCAAAGCAAATAGCCCAAAAATGAAATCGGGGCAACAGGGACCCTAAACACGGGTCACAAGCAGCAGTCCCCTTCAGGATGAAGAATAAAACCAGATTCACAAGTTTAAAAAAATATATATTCACCATAAAAAGTATTACAAATAGTAAAGCTAATTCAATACTGATATTGCACAGATCAAAACGTTCCAATTTTAACTTAGCAGATTTCTGGGCTAATCAGCCCGCTGTGCACTCGCCGCATCATGCTTAAAATAGCCCTGGAAGGGGCAATTAGTAGTCCAAAAAACAACTGGACCGCTAACCCCTCCAAGATGGCTGCCGCAAATGGCACCAGGCAGCAAGGAAAAAATGGTGGTCATCAAAAAGAACGAGCCCCAAAGCAAATAGCCCAAAAATGAAATCGGGGCAACAGGGACCCTAAACACGGGTCACAAGCAGCAGTCCCCTTCAGGATGAAGAATAAAACCAGATTCACAAGTTTAAAAAAATATATATTCACCATAAAAAGTATTACAAATAGTAAAGCTAATTCAATACTGATATTGCACAGATCAAAACGTTCCAATTTTAACTTAGCAGATTTCTGGGCTAATCAGCCCTCTCACCCCTCATATGGACAAGGTACAAAGCGCGCTCGCCGCATCGCGCTTAAAATAGCCTTGGAAGGGGCAATTAGTGGTCCAAAAAACAACTGGACCGCTAACTCCTCCTAGATGGCTGCCGCAAATGGCACCAGGCAGCAAGGAAAAAATGGCGGCCGTCAAAAAGAACGAGCCCCAAAACAAATAGCCCAAAAATGAAATTGGGGCTACAGGGACCCTAAACACGGGTCACAAGCAGCAGTCCCCTTCAGGATGAAGAATAAAACCAGATTTACAAGTTTAAAAAAAATATATATTCACCATAAAAAGTATTAAAAATAGTAAAGCCAATCCAATACTGATATTGCAGAGATCAAAACGTTCCAATTTTAACTTAGCAGCATGTGGCCCCCTCCTGCTCCCTCTTGGACCCTAATGATGCACATATTGTCACTATGGGACCTCTATTTCAGGTCTGTGAACTTGTTGAGGAGGAAATCAATGGCATTGCTCCAATATGCTAGGGCACTGACCTGTGCATCTAATTGGTCCATCTGTTCATCTAAGATGCCCAGATGGGTATGAAAAGCAGTTACCTCAGTTTGAAGGGATTTTACCTCTGTGGTAAGGTCCATCATTTTGTTGTTCAATGTGGAGAGGGTGGATCAAGTGGCTGAGATCTCCTTTGTCAAGGCATCCATGTTTTTCTAGGAGAATGGCTGCCGCTCCCATGTCGATACACATGTGGCCTGGGACTTAGAATACGCTACTGCCTCTGAGAAAAGCAGTTGGTGAGCCGCTGGTTTAGGTTGCTGCATGAAGGGGTGGTGGAGGTGCCTAAGTGACCTCCCCATTGGCCAGTTGGGTGAACGAACATTAGGCTGGTGGCAGATGCCAGGTGACCCTGCAGTAAAGCGCAGTGTTGGGAACCCACAAACCAGGGAAGCAGACAGGTGTCTGGCATCTACTTTGTGGACCCCTGTGCAATATTATCTGGTACACCCCTTCATGTTATAAGAATAAAAATTCCCCTTTGGAAAACCAATCAAGCATACATCAATTTTCAAACTTGTACACAACACTCAACAATTTTTGGGAGACATCTACAAGTACCACGTCCACATTACGTTTGCATAGAGCTTTAATCATATAAAAACCATTATACATTACAATCTGTTATTACAAAGATCCTTAAATCTGTTGTCCAAAAAGATTTTCCACATATTAAAACCCTGCACCGTTGAAACAGAGAGGTTTCATGAACCCCAATATCAATTAATGCATGAACCTGCCACCTCCCCACAATACACAGCAAATAATAAAAAAAAAACTGATTTCAAACTTTAAAGCAGTTTACAAAAAGGGAGAACACACAAGACAATACATAAAATGATCTTCTTGTTTTGCTGATCCATTGTCACCATACCTAATAATATGTTGTGTTTACATAGTATAACCATCAAACATATTGCAGTGTAAATCGGATTCTGCAAAAACACAATACGTTGACACATTTTGGTGGTTCTCGTGATGAGTTACCACCTTCTTCAGGACAAAAACCTTTTTTAACACAGTCTCCCACAGATTTGCTCAATACAAACAGATTTTGGGCCTCATTATGGTCATGAGACCACCAAACTTGCGGAGGCGGTCAGAGTGACCGCCAAATTATGACTTTTTCGGGTGGTCCCACCAGAAGGCCACCGTCCTCACCAGGATCGTAGATCCTGAAGGGGTAAACTCAGCACAGGCTGGCTGATGACAACCCCACTTTCAGCCAGCCTTTTCATGCGGGCGAAAAGGCTGGCTAAAAGCTAGTGCCAGGGGACATAGGGGTGGGCCCTGACTTGCCCAGGGCATGGACAGTGCAGGGCCCCCCTGCCCATCAATATCAGAACGCGCACTGCTTTGCAGACAGTGTGCATTCCGTGGTGGGTCAAACTCATAATGAGGCCCTTAATAATTAAAACCAAAAGTGAGATGCTGAACTTTTGAATTCTATAATATTTTTCACAAGTAGTCCTCGATTTTTCATAACCACCAAAATGTATTTCGTTTCTCATTTAGCTAGGTGCGAGTTAGGAACTTCCCATAGTTCTCTTGGGGGTGTTTTAATTTATTTCAGCATCCACCCCAGTTCGAAAAAATCAAAGGGATGGTCCTACACCCTTTCTCCAGGCCTTAAGTTATCCTTTGTCCCAACAATCAAAACCTCTTTAATTTTTCAATGGTCCCTTAATTCATTTGTGAGGTCGGCCAGGGCTTCTAGTCTCTCATTCCTGAATGCTTGAGAGTGGATGTGAGTGGATGCATACCCTGGCCACTTAGAACGAACATAGCAACACTGGATGATGGACGGAGTGCTGAACCTTTTCGGACAGCCGCCCCCAGTGATACCCCAAAACCAGTCCCATGATGCTTGTTTCCGTTCCAGGAAGGACCTAGCCTGGCAGTTTGGGCTGGACTGTTCCTATAGGGAACAGGTTCAACCCTCATTTGTATAGGGCTGGGTCCAAACTGGGGTGGCAGGGTGAGCAAAAGAACAATCAATTTAACCCAGATCTGTGACTGGGGGTGAGTGTTTCAAAGGTTTCAGCACTCCTTTCATCATCCTTTTGCGTCACTTTAGAAACACAAACAGACTTCACAGGGTATTTTCAAGTGTCCAATTGAAAAATAGAGCAACTTAGACAACTCACTCCTAATGGGATAGTGAATCTTATTTCCCTCCCTAGTTAAAGTGGTACAAATCTTCTAGTAATTACCTCTTCCTTATATAGAGGTTGTCCCTTTCAAAAGACTACCTAAACCATAAAGAACAAACTTAACATGGCACAAAGCATACAGTTTAAATAACAGGCACAACCTAGGCACCAACACAACAACATTAGGTATAAATATAGACATGACATGAAAAAGAAGTGAATTTACTATAGAGACCAAAACTTGCAAGAAATTATCTGAAAATAAATGCAGCCAGTCAAAAAGCACATTAAAATAAATAATTCTCACAGTGTTGTAAGCTCAGTATGCTACAGCCCTCAGTCACACTGACTTATCTCAAATAGACACTAACAACATAGCTAAATGATGATCTGCAAACCCAAATTTGAATGAGCACATTAATTCAAGGTCCTTAACAATGTAATTATAATTTATCACTAAATTAGACAGAAAAAAATAACTCTATAGGGTAGGTTATTCAAAAACTGGACAACGTTGTATCAACCTCACTGTCAAAACAACAGTAGCATCTGCACTGACTCAAATAGCGAGAAGGCTCTTACTAGCCAAATGAAAGAGCAATTCTTAAAATTAGCACGGACAGCAATCACTGACATCCTCTCATAAGAGCCTCTTGGCTTGGAAAACATCAAAAGCATCTCAATCATTGACTGATATTAGACGTGTTTGTTATGTTATGTTGTGTTCCGTGTATTTTTATAGCACACTATCACCTGTGAGAGTATCCTGGGACTTTGCCGGTGGCTGAGGCTAGCCATGTTGGGACCTGATCGCCTGATCTGGTTTTGTATATGGGTGGGACATGTGTCAGTAAGAGTCCAGCAGAGTGGAGTTTCCATGAGGGTTGGTGAAAGTAAATGCAGCTGTTCAGGTATGCTGGTGCTGAGTAGTGCAGTGCTTTGTATGTGTGGGTGAAGAGCTTGAACTTTGTACACGTGTACAGAGAGCCAGTCAAGTTCCCTCCAGTAACGTGTGATATGGGACTAGTGTGGGAGGTTGAGGATGAGTCTGGGTTCTGTGTTCTAGATGGTCTGTAGTCTTTTCATGAGTTTGCTTGATGATTCATGCATAGAGCAAGTTCCCATAGTCTAAGCCACTCATGATGATGGCTTGGATAGCTTCAAAGAAAAAAGCGTTTTAATAAAAGTGAAGTTAGACATTTTCTTTTCTATCAGTAGAGCCCTTTACAGGTTTGGACTGGGAACTCAAAGCAGTCATGGCACATTTTGTCTGACCAGCCCCCATAGGCTGCATAGCAAGTGAGCATGGTCACTACAATGGGACTAGGGGGGGTTACCCCCACCCAAAAAACGAATTTGGGAGAAAATGGCAAAACTGTGCATTCTACAACACATGTTGTATTATATATTCAATTGTATTAGTTTTCAAAGCATAGTAAATGATGAACATACAGTTCACCCAGATACAACAATCTTTATTGGGATCCTTCGATGATAACCTCACCATCGCCCTCTGACAGGGCCTCTCATCTATCGATAGCTCATCTCTCACATGCATTTCACTTGTTTTATAGTGCCTCTCCTACCAGTGTAGGGTGCTGGAGCACTTTACATCACCCACGTACAGAGACAATGAATCCTACAAGTGTAAACCATTGTATAGAAAATGTTGACAAAGGGGACCATAAAGTGTAGGATTCACATGTCATCTATACTGATAGGGATTTTCTGAGTGCTTGGCCTGAGGAAGCTTAAACTCAGGATTCAGAGCGTAACACAGTGATTGGGCTTGACTTTACTAATAACAATTAATTTCTACTCAAACAAACCCTTTTGATCAAAATTAGAATAATCGAAGACTGGGATAAAACACACAATTTTCTAACCTGTAGCATGCAGTTTGCATGCAGTGCTTTGATGGCAGTTCATAGCTCTCTGTGCTAGATTATGATTGTAACTTAAGAACTACATAGTAATAAAAGGAGCTCTGTGACAAAGGCCCCAGTTGTGAGTTTGGCAGATTGGGAACACTCGCCCACCAAACTTCCAACAGGGTGATGGCCACCATGTTGGCTACCTTTCTGCCTTCCCTATTAAAACTTTCCTGCTTGGCTGACCGGCGGAAGCCAAGGTTTCTGCTGATCAGCCCAGCAGGAAAGTGAAGGCTGCATTGTTGCCGGCTCGTAATGGATCTGGTGGCAATGCTGCTGCCTGCAGGGGGCACCAGCACCCTCGTAATGTGCACTGGCTACATAGCAGACAGTGCGCATTACGAAGGTCCTGGGCAGGGGGACGTCTGCACTGCCCAAGCCATGGGCAGTGCACGGGCACCCCTGTGCCCCCTGCACCTGTTCTCTACCAGCCTTTTCATGGCGGTGAAACCACCATGAAAAGGCTGGCATTAAAGCAGGTTGTAATCAGCAGGGAAGCACTGAGTTCAGCGCCGCCCTGGCTGATTCCAACCTGCAGCGCCTTCAGCCCATCGGGATCTCTGATCCTGGCAAAGACTGAGATAGGTTTGCAGGGTTGCCTGCCAACCTCGTGACGTGGCCGTCGGACCGCCACAACCACGGCGGTCCGATAGCCTCCGCAAGTGTGGTGGTCCAAGGACTGCCACACGTGTAATTAGGCCCAAAAGCCATATCCCACTGAGCTATGCTCATCAAATGCTGTTGTGTGACATACACAGTACACAACCTTTGCAGCAGGCATATTAACCCTTTGCACTATCTGAAATGAGTCTCAACTGCCTCTAGGCAAAACTCTGATCTCTCTCCAGAAGATACTTTAATCACCAGAGATATCTTGGCACTTTTATTGTTGCCTGAAAACTGTTGGACATACAAGGAACTCTGCAGTGCATTTAAAAGTGCTGCACTGCTACAAAACCGGTGAAAAAAGCGCCTCCCCTACCCTTCCAGCCTTTCGGTGAAAAGCCCGATGCGGCCAGGCTGACCCCGGCCTCTTAGGACTGCATCTTGTCTGCATTTCCCAGTGTTGAAGAGAAGCATTACCTTTCCCAAAGAGAAAGTCTAGGAAAGAATCTTGGCCATAAATCTCCTGTATCCCATGTCTATGCTACTACAGACATGAGCATTATTGCTCTAAATTTTATTGGATCCATTGTGTCCATGATAAATTAATAGAGCTGCCCTGTTAACTTAGCTGTATAATCGGGTTACTAGAAAACCGACATTAAAATAAATTTAGAGTCTGCCTAATAGAGCATGCCTAATCAAAAACGACTTCCACTAAAAGCCTTATTTAACTTTTATACACCATACATCCTGCTTAAAAACACAATTTTCAAATACACCCTTTAATTTTATCCTGCTGTTTCTGTTCTACCGAGCAGGGTAATCAGTAAGAAAGGCAAGTGGGAAGGAGACCCTCGATTCAAAGTCTCGCATATATTCTTGTTATAATAAACATTTTAAAACATCTTAAAATTGAATATTGTCAAATGATTTGTTTACTGACATTTTGTTGACAATGCTTTTTGAACGTGCATGTGGTTAAAATACGGAACGTACTGTGGGAATCCGAAATGAATATTCTTAAGGTTGCATTGGATTTTGCAAATAAAAACACTCAGCAAAACTTTATACAGAATTCCTCGAAGTTGATGGCGTGTCACTTTGCTGGGATCCATATGGCCTTTCTCAGTAATGTGTCAGTGTTCGTATTGTAGTGTTTGCTTCAGTTAGAATAGCTCTGAGACACAATCTATTGTTCATTTTGAAAGCAAGAAATGGGATGGATTCACGCTTTAAAGCAAACTGTGCTTTCGTTCATAACTTTATCTAAAATATCGTAATAAGGGAATGGTTTCATAGAACCCACGTCATGAATTCTGTGACCTGCGATCACTCCTAATTAGCATAAGCTGCATATTGCCAGATCAGGGAAAGTTGTAAATCCAACAAGTAATGATAATGGAATAAACATAGTTGCTGAACTGGAGGGATATAGGACTGAGTGGTAATGCAACTCATTCTTGTTTATGAGGATTAATTGGCTGCTTAAGAGGTCATAATATTTTTTTTTCTCCTCTGTAAGCAGAGGTCTTGTCTAGTGGCAATTATTCAGTAGGCCATCAGAGTACGACTGCTTGCCACCACCTTATGGTTGCTACATTCCTCCATGGGTTGCCTGATAGGATATCATTGAGACCGTAAGAGTGATGTCATAAATGTCAGAGTGAAATGCGAGCCGATTGGCTGGACAGACCGTTGTATGTAGGCAGAGGAAACAGGTTTCCAGAAACATTTCATGTATCTAAATAAATGTGACAGGTGGTCCCATCCTGCTCCATGTTTACTGGGATGACAGGGTTTGACAAACCATCACTCTCGGGGAATCAGATCTGAATAAGTAACAATGTATCTATGATCTATCGGTCTACAGAATTTGCCTTCCTGGAGAAAAAGAGTGAAGCAATTTTGACAGAAAATCATGCTGAGGCGATCTCCAATTTACTCTTCACTTTCGCATGAATTACCTTTTACCTGTCTGCTGAATTTGCCTTTTTTGAAAAAGTGAGTGAAATCATTTTGGCAGAACATCTTCGCACAGTCTACAACGCATTGCGATCTTCTTCATACTCCCCGTATTCTATTGTCCACCTCTCTCACAAGAGAAACTTCTCTGCACACAAGCTATCTGTTAGCCCTTCTTCCATGGCCCATTCTACCCTCAACAACCATTATTACACTTTTCTCTCTTATTTTTCTCATGCGTGATACCTGCTTCCTCTTTTTATCGCACCATATAGGTGCAAGACATGTGGACCGATGGGTTCATGCTGATCTTTCATGTAGACATAGCAGTGAAATGGATTGTATGACAGAAGATAGAGAACAACAATATTGTGACACTAGAATATCATGCAAAAATAGCATCTCCAAAAATAGTGAGTTTACATATTTTGAATGTAAACCGCCATAATATTGAGTCAATATTGTAGAACAGAATATTGACAAATATATATATATATATATATATATATATATATATATATATATATATATATATATAAAATAGTTATAGTTAGGTCCATTTTTTCCATGGACAGAGTGTTTTTTTATTTTGCCAATAACTTTGGCGTCTGTTGAATTGTCACAAAATTTCAAAACGTATACTTTGGTCAGTTCAGCTTCTGTCTTGAAAGTTTTGGGTTGATCCGTCAAGTGGGGCTGAGAAAAAGGGGGGTCCCAAAACTCTTTTCCCCCAATTTACGTCAATGGGATTTTTCATATTTTTCACAAGACTACAGCCAGGACCGCTGAACGTAACTACACCAAATTTGGCAGAAAGCTAGCTCTTGGTCCAGAAAGTGTGCTTTTTGTGATTCGGTGCAATTTCCTTCAGTAGTTCTGGAGGTATTAAAAAAACATAGATATCTAGGGACGCAGATCCTCTGTGGATCCAACGCTCCCTGCCCAGCTGATTGGCTCCCAACACTTCAACAAGGAAGTGTTGGCAGCCATCTTGGGACGTGACTTCAGCAGAGTTCTACAAAAAAAGTGAAAAAAGGGGCCAGGGAAGGGTCACCTGGAGCTGCTAGCCTTGGTCTAGGGGTGCCTCGCAGACCCCTCCAAGGCTAAAAAGCATTTTTTTGCGAAAAATGACGTGAAAATCCACGTATTCGGATCTGCAGATTTTACCAACATTTTTTTAAAAAGGCGATCTCCTGCTGTTATCTTTTATTTTGCCCCCAAGTGGGCCTGATCCCGGGGGCATTGGGGACTTTAAAAGGAGAGGGGCACATGGGGGCTCCCTCCTAGGGCTTGTATTAGTCCGGGGGACCGCCACCGCCCCAGGTTGCTGATGTGTGCTGGACTCTGTTTTTGCTGTTTTTCTTACTCTGGGCACTTTACCACTGCTAACCAGTGCTAAAGTACAAGTGCTTCAATACAAAATGTGTATGCAATTGGTTCATCCATGATTGGCATATTTGATTTACTAGTAAGTCCCTAATACAGTGCACTAGAGGTGCCCAGGGCCTGTAAATCAAATGCTGCTAGTGGGCCTGCAGCACTGGTTGTGCCACCCACATTAGTAGCTCTGTAAACATGGCTCAGACCTGCCACTGCAGTGTCTGTGTGTGCAGTTTTAAACTGTAAATTCGACTTGGCAAGTGTACCCACTTGCCAGGCCTAAACCTACCCCTTTCTTACATGTAAGGCACCCCTAAGGTAGGCCCTAGGTAGCCCCAAGGGAAGGGTGCAGTGTATGGTTAAGGTAGGACATATAGTAATGTGTTTTATATGTCCTGACAGTAAAATACTGCTAAATTTGTTTTTCCATGTTGCAAGGCCTGTCCCTCTCATCGGTTAACATGGGGGCTACCTTTAAATATGATTAAAGTGTAGCTTCCCTTTATGAGCAGATAGACATTTGGAGTTTGGGGTCTCTGAGCTCACAATTTAAAAATACATCTTTTAGTTAAGTTGATTTTGAGATTGTGTGTTTGAAAATACCACCTTTAGAAAGTGAGCATTTTCTTGCTGAAACCATTTCTGTGACTCTGCCTGTTTGTGGATTCCCTGTCTGGGTCAGTTTGACAGTTGGGCTGTTTGCATCTCTCATCTAGATAGTGACACAAAGGGAGCTGGGGTGTAGTCTGCATTGCCTGATGAGCCATCTGTTCTAGGAGGGGGAGGGAGTGGTCACTCACACCTGAAAGGGCTGTGCCTTCCCTCACGCAATGCAGTCTCCAACCCCCTGGTGTGTGTCTGGGGCCTAGCCTGGGCAAGGCAGGATTTCACAAACAAGAGAGACTTTTCTTTGAAGTAAGCCTACTTCAAAGGACAAAATGGGTTTAAGAAGGGCACCCAAAACCACAGACTTTAGAACACTTCTTGAAACCAAGATGAACCTCTGCCTGGAGAAGAGCTGAAGAGCTGAGGAAGAAGAGCTGCCCTACCTTGTGAGTGTGCTTTGTGGAGCTATCCTGCAGTTGCTGCTTCTGCCTGTGCTAGAGGACAAAGACTGGACTTTGTGTGCCTTCCTTCTTGTGAAGAACTCTCCAAGGGCTTGATTTAGTTCTTGCCTTCTGTTGTTTAAAGTCTCAGGGACAGCAAAGACTTCTCTCTGCCAGCACCTGGAGCCTCTGCTGGGACTCCTACTCTGCAAAGTGGTGCCCATCCAGTTCCTGGGACCCTGAAAGGAGAAGCCGGCAGCCCAAAAGTGAGACATCCAATCACCGACCGCCGTGAAGGGAAAAGATTGACTCAACTCCAATCCGCGGCTGAAAAATCGACATGCCACCTGCTTCGTAGCTGAAAATCGACGCTCGGCTGCAGCGCGGCTGGTAGATCGATGCACGCAGCTGGAGAAACGACGTGCAACATTGCTGATGGAGGTTGGTGAAATCGCAACCCGTGCTGCTTGGTTTTCGGATCATCGCGCAGCAGGATTTCTGATGCAAACATCGCTGGGAATGTAAAAACGACGCAAGGCCTGCCCGGATCCGAGAGTGCTGTTCGAATCGATGCATCGCTTTCCTGCGGAGAAAAGAAACGATGCACGCTGACTCGACTGGAGGAGAAACAACGCACGGTCTCGCTCATGAAGGATATCGATGCATCGCAAGCCCCTTTTGATGCACACTTGCCCGTGATGCGTTCTTTTTGACACGCCCAGGTACATTTCCACGCTAACAGCGTTGGCGTTGTGTTTGAAATTACATGAAGACTCTTTTTGTTTTTTAATTGGTAACTTGAATTGTGTATGTTGGATTTTTGTTGTTTTGTTTTTGTTTTGTTTAGATAAATATTTCTATTTTTCTAAACCTGTGTTGTGCCATTTTGTAGTGTTTTCATTAAGTTACTGTGTGTGTTGGTACAAATACTTTACACCTAGCACTTTGAAGTTAAGCCTGCCTGCTGGTGCCAAGCTACCAAGGGGGTGAGCGGGGGTTAGCTGAGGGTGATTCCCTTTTACCCTGACTAGAGTGAGGGTCCTTGCTTGGACAGGAGGTAACCTGACTGCAAACCAAAGACCCCATTTCTAACACAGGGGATCTGCACAGCCCCGGGGACTGTTACCTCCCCGGGGCAAACATTGAATTAAATGTAGCGGGGCCACATGCTATTTAAAGCAGGTCCCTGCTTGCAAGAGCAATGGCGGCTCCACAGGGTGCAGAGAGCTGGCTAGGACCACAGTGTCTTCAGTCTCCTCCTGCAGTCCTCCTTTGGCAGCAAGTATCTTGCTTGTATGCCACTTTGAAGTTATTCTATGGAGAGACTATTGCAATATCAGTAGTCTCTCCATAGAATGACTTCAAAACGGTACACAAGTAAAATGTTTGCTTGCAAATGTTATATTTATATTTTGAGGTTCAGCAGAAGAGACCCTCTTCTGGCCTACTGGTAAGACTCTTGGACTGTTACTCAATATGTTGAAGGTTCAAGTCCTGGTATGTCATGCAGTGAGTCTGTTTATTTACTTGTGTTTTGAATGTTAAACATTTTCAGTGATGTAATATTTAAGGCTTTTTCACCAAGATAATCTTTGGCTTCAATGTCAAAGTTATGTCTGGAGGATATACACAGAGGAGTCATCTATGGACTAGTGGCTAAGGTCTTTGACTCTCACACAGAAGGTTGAGCGTTCCAGTCTTAGGTTGTGTGTGACACAGAGTTTGGTGGTTATAGGGGCTTGGTAACTATAACTCATGCTCTCACCATGCTCTGGTAATTACCCTACAAATTACAACATTCATGACATCTTTGAAAACATCACTAATAATGTCACTGTAACATCTGCAGTACAATGACTGATCAGATAACGGTGCATGGTGGGGGCCGTGAGTTATAGTTACCTTAGGGTGTGAGTTATATTTACTTGAAATAACTCTAGTTGATTTTCTCTGGCTTTGTGCATGTAAATCCAGACCCTAACTATAACGTCCCTGTAGCCTTGGTTTTTAATATATAATATATATATATATATATATATATATATACTATCATACGTAAGTTATTTACAAATTTTAAACATTAGAATATAAAATAAAAAGTATTGAAAATAACTAGTTTCAATCAGTAATGTTAATAATCTATCTGTCTATCTATCTATCTATCTTTTCAATACAAGTATAGACTCAAAAATATAAAATAATAATTACACTTTTAAACCATTAACTGATAAATATCATCCATAGTTAAAAAGTAAAAGTTAACAAACATATATAAGAACAACGTATATCAAACTTAATTTTAACATTTTCATTTATTGCCAATAAAATATTTTATTAACATACACAATGAATTCAATATAAAAAACAATAAATCAATAAATCATAATTTAAATAATGTCCCACCTTATTCTGCAACAAACTGAAGAACCTTCTACTAACTTGTAAATTACTAATTCAATGTAAAAAACTGTACTAAAAAATATAAAACAATTATTACAATAAAACCCATACCTAAAATACCTCATACATAAAATAACACAAAATACTAAATTATATTGAATACAACTATATTATTGTAAGTGATATTATATACAACTATGCTTTAAAAACAATATTCTATACATTAAAAAGGACATTCTTACCTTCTCTGTTCTGTCCATTTATATTTTGACTTGACAATATTTTTAGACACAATATTGTTGCACCATAATATTTGTGAACAAATATTTTGGTCATTTATCATAGAATGAGGTTGCTGCTATGGTGAAAACAGCCAATACACGGTATTTACAAAAGACACTGATCAAAAATACTTTAAAATATATTTATCTCTTTTTCATAAAATAGTATTTCAGTCTTTTTAGATGGAAACACTGGTAATTATAGTAATCTTCTTTAATAATTTCTTTTTTAAAATTTGTTTGAGCACTTGCTGGACTTGGACCTCCAATCCTATGATTTAATTTTATTGTAATCTGCTGGAGGCTATCATAAATTTGCTGGTGTTCATCTATCGCAAATCAAATCTAGGACTCATTTGATTACCAGGGCAGTCTTTATGGAAATGGCAATCAGTTGGCTGTAAAATAGGGGTCTGTATCAAAACCCTGGCACGTCTTCTTGCCATTATAGTACACTGAGGAAAGAGGGAATTCTCCATCAACAATCAATAGGTAAAACAATACTGCCAGGGTATTGCTATGCTGCTCTTAGTGTGGGGTCTGTTTCCTAGCTCAACATGCCTATAGATATCCCATTTGCCACATGTGTATTACTTACAATATTTATGAATAAGTGGTTCCATATACTCATGGACCTACTGGATCATCCGTCCATCTACTACAGTTATGATGAAGAGTTGGACCCAGAAGGTGGCCACAAACAAAGGGTCAGACTGATTTCTCAGATCCTTGTTCGTGTAAAAAGCAATTAAGGACTTGTTGAAAAAGCTGACCTTTCTTGTTAAAATAAACAAATAACACCTCCACCATTCATTACATTCATCTGGAGTGCACTGTTATAAATAGACTGCTGTGTCTTTGCTGGATTACTAAAAACAAACCAACGTTTTATTTTGTTGTTATATTCATGAAAAGGATACTGCCAAATATACCAGAGTCACAGCTGCCAGAGAAAACACTCTCTTGTGTCCTAAGGGATCTTTGAATCTTCGATCACCCTTCGCTATAGAACCAGTTAACCTCTTGAATACTTGATATTCCTTTATTTTATGGTCCAGTGAGTGGTCCTGAACAATATTCTATAGCTATCTGCTATGTGGTTAAACAACATTTCCTCCTGCACACAATATATTGACAAGAATTTATCTCCAACATTAATTCTATGGGAATTACGTCCCCCACACAGTTTCCTGGTGTGAATGTATGCATTACACACTTTTCAAGATCATTTTCCTTAATGCTTAGTAGATTAAGGTTATTTCACTCTGGCACATCACATTATGGGATCTGTACTACTGAAGGTCTATCACTGAGAGGTAGGATAGAACTGTCAATTAAAAGCCAGTAATGTAATGGGCTGAGGAAGGTGCTTAAACTCTTCTAGGACTGACCCTTCTGCCTAGTTGTGAGAAACATAGGGCCTGATTACGACATTTGTGGTCCTAGGACTGCCAATGCCACAGCGGTGGACGAACTGTTGCATTTCAGGTGGTCTGACCCCCACATTACGACCCTGGCGGCCAGACCGCCAGGAGACCACTGTCCCCGCTTGGAACATGGTTCCTGACAGCTGATGGTGGTCAGAGTCCTGGTCAGCCACGGCAGCTCTGAGTTCAGCACCGCTGTGCTGATCACAAGTCCAGTTTGTGACAGCCTTTTCATGTTGGACACCCTGCCATGAAAAGGCTGGCGAAACACAGTGCAGGGGGCCACAGGGGGGCCCCTGCACTGCTTACTACCATGTCGTGGGCAGTGCAGGGGCCCCCCTGGCCAGCATTCTGAGGGTACTGTAGTGCTACGGTATTGGTCTTGGCTTCTGGAATGCCGTAATACTATGTTCCTGCGGTCAGCCCGGTTCATTTATCTCCAAAGCCCTATGTGAAACTTATTGAGATGTGATAGGTCCAGTGGATTATGTGAGTCAAAACAGCATCTTCTTTTCATTGCACAAAGGGCACGCTATAAAACAATTATTTGAGCTGACCTTTGTGGCTATACAATTAATAATTATTGCTGATATGTGGTGCAGTACTGGGGTGGGATACAGCCCAGAGTAATTACAATTAGCTGATACTAATTCAAGCATGCTACCCTTGCCGCATTTGTTCCTCTCATACTGATGCTGTAAGTTTGATGGCTGTGCCCAGACATGGGTTGCAGAGCTCAATGTATGATGGGACTCAAACCACGTCACTGATGAGGCTCAACAAGGTAGAACCGGTTTTAGGACGGTGCAAGCGATGCGGCTGCACCAGGTGTTGACCGGGTTTAGGGGTCTCTGTGTTTAGCAATGACTTACAAAACTTGTGGTTTAAAAGCACCTGCTGAAAAGTTACTTGTGGGTCCAGCCTTCAGGAAACAATTAATATGTCAAGATAACTCTTGTGATTAATTTTCCTGCTAGGGAAAGAGATGGGAGTTTTGTCTAATGGCAGCTTTCACTCCACATAAAGTGGCGTAGATGGTGAATGAACCTGCTGCAAAGAACAGAAACATATTTTATGTGGATAGCTGAGTGGAATAGTAAAGGCAGACTTTAACAGCACTTTAAAACAAATGAATGTATGTGAAAGGGGGGCTATGGAGAGATCAGGGGCACATTTGCAAGGTGGTAGAGAGTGAATCCAAGGAGGTGGTCATGGGTTGAAGGGGCGCCAAAAAAGTCTGTTGCACAGGGCGCCACCAGCACTAAAGCCGGCCCTGCCTACAGGGGTTTGTGTGTTCTGTTCTGAGGTGACACAGCCTCCAGTTTGGGATGCACTATATTAAATGGAGCCTGGCCAAGGCTTGTTTGGATGTGGTTGTTCCCTGCCAGGAAAGGCACAGTGAGACACGAATGATGGCCTGGGATACTGCCCTGTGTAATTACCATTTGCTGTGATTTTATTGATTTCACTTAAATGCACCTGTGGAATTATGGATGCAGAATTAACAACTTCTCCAAGAACAATTATAAATACTTTTGAGCCTAATGACGGATACAGAAAGTCTTCAGGATAAGGCTTAATGTATAAGGCATTTTACATACTCTTAAAATATGCTAAGACGTCTCTACTGAAAGGATCAACAACCAGGCCAGCCTTGTGGTGGCAAATTTGCATGCTCCTTTGGTTAGCCTTGAAGTTCTCTCAGCTTTGAAAAATATGTGATAAATGGCGTTCATTGTTGGATTCAAGGCAGTGCATAGTTGTCAGACACATGGTTAAATCTGGAACCTTTCAGAACCAGAGGAATGAAATAAATATACTGATACATTGGTATTATTCATAGACATTGATGGGAAGAACCCATTTCTACACCTGTTGGATTCTTTTTTTAATACTGTGAATAATATTTTAATTTCTTTAGAAATATGGGAACACAATTTTTCGACATACAGGCACGGGTTCCTGTCACGATTCCTAAATATGGCCCAGTTTATGAAAACGTACAGCTTTTGAGATTGCCATAGTTTCTAACCCTCTTTGCACCATGACGAAGACGCTTGCATAAACCTAACTTATATGAACTGGACATCAAAACATAATTACATTTAAACATGTTATTTTAATTGCACCTGTTTTGGAGGCTGTACAAAATATTAACTGAAAAACATAAAACTTTTGTTGGAATCGATTAGACAAACGTGCACAGACCTTGCAGCATTTCA
Organism: Pleurodeles waltl; assembly: GCF_031143425.1. NCBI lineage: Eukaryota > Metazoa > Chordata > Amphibia > Caudata > Salamandridae > Pleurodeles > Pleurodeles waltl. The sequence goes on along the minus strand of NC_090442.1, from coordinate 855,271,002 downwards.
TTGATTTTTTTTGTTGGAAAAAAATCATAGTTTCCTGACGATGGATCAACACACCCTCTAATTGTCAAGTCACACTACAGCTACAATATTATAATTAGGAGCTATGAAAAATGTGTATGAGTTTCTTTCATAAAATACTGATGGCTTTACTACAAACATTGAAAAGCATTAAACAATGTCTGTATCGGGGAAACGCGACTAGCTTGTGTTGCCTTCTAGTTTAGAGTTTGTGCTTTGTGTGAGTTGTTATAATCAGATAGAGAAGTCACGCTTGTTGTGGAAGTAATTCCACCCGAATGGAGCAATTGTTCTTAAATATTGAACTCCGGTATCGCAAAATATGCCATAGTTTCATTCTGAAATACTGACAATGCAGCACTTGCACACTCAAATGATTTGAGTTAAATCATGTCCCATTGAAACAAAGTATCTCTGGCAGCCCAGCGCATGTTCAAAATCTGCAGGATTTATGGAGCTTCATATGATGGTGTAGAATGGACTATACTCTTTGTGCTGTCTAGGCTGTAGAGAGGAGAACTGGGAACTTAAAAAAGAGATATGGCAGGCAAAGGGCAAATATTTTGCACTTGCTACAGAATAAAAACCACCTTTATAATGTGTAGCACTTTTTGTATTTATTGCAGAGAATATTTATTAATGTTTTACCTCCCAAGGTTTTTCCAAGAAATGCATTTTCTTATTGCTAGATACATTTCTGGATTCACTGTCACAAATTGGGTTATTAATGTAGTAATAAGTACCCTACCTACGGCCTCATTCATAATTTGGTGGACAGCCACCTTCTGCCAGGGTGACACAATAAATTACTCTGTTTCCCTGATAGAGATGCCGCCTGCAAAACTCTTCAACGTCTGATGGCGCAATGGACATTTCAAGCATTGACAGGAACTGTCATCACAGCGGGTCCAGCCAATGCACTGTAACTTTGCCGGATAAGCATGACAGAGCCATATTTCAAAGTTACATTTATTTTTTATTTTCAAAAAGAAAATCCCAAACCCGATTTTTTAACAACAATACAGTTTCAGCATGACAGTTTCCTCCCAAGGCCAGAGGGCATTGAACACTTTTCCTTGCCCCGTACATCGGGGTAGTTCCTGCCTGTGTCAGGCATTGAAAAATGTCTATAAAGTGGCACATTTAGGGGCTCATTTATTAACCCCTTGTGCTACTGTAGCATCATTTTGTTTGTTATGCTATGGCGGTGCTGAACAGTCCCCCACCCCGCACGGCATTCACAAACTGGCGCAATGGCACAATTGCGCTAGTTTGTAAACCCTTGCCCCACAATAATCCCCCAACAGGTATAATGTATGCAAGGGAGGCGTTCCCCCGCAAAAAGCCCCACAGGAATGGTGCAATGAAATCTACAAAATGTCACTACACCTTCACAGCGTCATTTTCTTAATGCCTGCTCAGGGCAGGCGTTAAAATTATGCTGTGCTGTTTTCAATGGGGCCCCTTTAGCATTGCTGGACTAGCGTTAGTGGTCTAGCGCCACAACTGTGTCATCATTTCTGACGCAGTTGTGGACACTGTGTGCCGGGAGCACTGTACTATAAATACAGCGCTTCCATTGTATTGTTGGGAGGGGCACAGGGAGGAGCAAGAAAACTGGGGCATCGATCACAATGCACCAGTTTCTACTAAAGGAGGTCCTTAATTCTAATTGATTTTAGGCAACACAAAGATGCCTAATATGGACTTTCACCACTGAAAATGATGTAAGATTAAAAATAGAAAATAACTTTCAAGCAAGAGTCTACCCTTTCCCAGATTAAATTGTACTAAATCAACTTTTATCCGCAATTAGTCCTGGCCAGGGAAATGGCAAGTTGACACACACAATGGCAAAAAACTTTTTAGCACTTTTCACTTTGAGTGCATATGTTGTTTTAATATTTAGTAAGTCCTACTTTTGTATATTGAACACCCAGTCCTGGTTATGGACAGGGCATACTTTGAGGGTAATTTACCTAATGTAAAACAGTAGATTTCCTACATAACAGAGCACTTGTCTCTGCCACGTGTCACTGCAGAGGTTTTAAAACTGGCACCAGCTATGACACAAGAGTGTTCTCTGGAGCCATACACTTTAGTCATGTATGTGGCTGCTATAAATACAGACAGCAACCCATCTATGGCACTTAACTTCCATGTCAGTGAAACATTTCCCTGCTAACATACAATGGCCTTATTGGAAAGTTAAAGAAGATAGATGGTTGCAACCAATTGTACTGTATATGAAGAGAGGGAAAAGCACATGTGTTGTGACACTAAATGACAGTGGCATAGAGCCCTAATACTAGTAAAATCAACATGGAAAAATGGTGCTCCATTACCAAATTATATCCTTCCTCACAGAAATGCAGCTAAAGGTTGCAGAACTCATACTTCATACTCTCAATAACCTATTTATCAATTGTGTTCCACCACTGTGTCTTAGGTGAACCATATGAGAGTCTTGAATGGGTATGGTCCTGGCTCCCAGGATCCTGTTATCCCACTCTGGGGGTCGGTAGGGCAGCCCTGGTGTAATTTTCCCAGCATCAAAAAATAAGTCACTTTTGTGAATTCTGCTGCTCTGGAATAATGCATCAAAGCTACTAAAGATGGTGCAAGGTACATAGTTATAGATTTCTGCTTTGTCCCACTCTGAACTTTTTCACCTGGCATTTGAGGCTTCCGCAGATCTGCCGCAAGCCGCAATAGTGTATCTAGCCACATGGAGCTCAAATTGCTGTCTTGGCACACTGAGGTAAAACTAGAACCAATAAACCGACCAAATACAAACTTATGATTTGGGACAAAGGGGAGGAAAATAACCCATCCCAGTGGTGATTAGAACTTGGTGGTCATGAAATCTGATCTTGTTCCACTCAGAGCTTTTGATGGCACCGCTGAAGGCTTGAGTTGGGGCTCAATGGCGATGTATCTGACATTGACAGATTCTTGTTGGATTCCGCATCTGGTCTTGCCCCCTGAAGAATTTTGAGAGCCAGACAATGCTTAATTTATAAAAAAGATTGAACGTCAGTGCCCAAATCTCTGCTAAAATCTGTCCACGGCCAATGCTATTCAGTATTGGAACAGCAAATGCGTAGTCTTGAATCTCTTTAATCCACTACCAGACACACCCTGACACTTAATTTCGCTCTTGCAGGGTCCTGCTTTCTACCTTTGTGAGTTTTCTGTTCTGTCTGTCTCTTCATCTTTCTTTCCCCTCTTGGCTAATGTGTGATGAGGAAAAATAAGTGCTGTTACTCAAACATTTGTGCTGGTCGGCCCCACTGGCAATCGTAGCTTGAAATTAAGCACTGGAACCAGAAAAGTAACAAAGCCCCAAAGTATAAACTTGACAGGCATGACTCACTAGGTTTACCTAAACCCAACTCCTTTACCTGTTAACTGGTAATTTTGTCTAGGTCTCAGTCTTCCACCTTCATTTGCGTTTTTACAGTGTCTTGGTGTATTTTTTTTTACTTATAATTTAAAATATATATCATCAGTTCTCCTAATCCATTTTAGCTTTTTATACAACTTTACTTATTAGGTGATACTTGTTTTCCTCAGTTAATTTAGGAATTTGTGTTTTAACCTCAATGTTGTTTGGTATAGCGTGACAAACCTTGACAAATCTCTAAAATTGCGACTCACTGTTTCTGGTTACTTAAAAGCTTGAAGAAAATTCTTGAGCTCCTTCCTTTTTATGCTCAGAAAACGGTGGTTAAGGCCTTGATAGTATTCAGGTTGGATTATGGCAATGTGTTGTATCTAGCTGCTCAGAAAACGATATTAAGGAGACCTCAGATTGTTCAAAATTCTGCGGCACAACTGCTCTATCACGTCCTTCGGTATACCTCAGTCACCTCCCAGCTTCGTTCTCTTCACTGGCTTACTGAAGAGAAGCATATCCATTTTAATGCTTTATGCTTTATGCACAGTGCTTTTAAGGGGGTGGCCCTTTTTATATCGGAACATTGGTGCATCCCTATTCTCCTAATCTGTCCCTTCCCTCTGGTAATCAGCTATACCTCGTCATAAACCTGAAAAACAGGGAGGAATATCCTTTGCTGTTCTTGGTCCTACTCCATGGAATGCCCTCCCTGTCACAGTTCGCGCCTGCACCTCTCTTAGGATTTCCACAGATTGATAAAATCCAGGCTCTTTTGTGGTTTTGTTATCCTGACCTTCACTGCAGTGCTGGAAAGGCTTGTTGAGTAGCCATGATCTTTAGAAATGTATTGATTGATATCTTAACCCACATTACTCTTGAAAATTATCATCTTAAAGTGCAACAGATACCTGAGGCTAAGTAGAGCTTCTCATTTAACTGTATCTGTGTTCTGATCTAATAAGATTCTTTAATTAGGTTGGTTGTGGTACCCGCTCCTACGCTAATAATCTAAGGCCCATATTTATCCTTTTTTTGCCCGCATTTGCGTTACTTTTTGACGCAAAAGCGTCGCAAACGTACAAAATACAATTATGGCCCATATTTATACTTTTTGACGCAAACCAGCGCCAGTGCTGGTTTGCGTAAAAAAAGTACCGCCGGCTAACGCCATTTCAACGCACCAGGCAGGCGCCTTATTTATGGATTGACGTTAGCCGGCACTGCAGCCTGGTTAGAGTAAAAAAAAATGACTCTAACCGGGCAACGCAGGCGTAGGGAAGAATGGGGATTGTGCATCAAAAAATGGTGCAAGTCAGCTTACAGTCAAAAATCATGGCTCTAACCGGACTTGCGCCATTTTTTTACGCACAACCCCCATTGAAATGACTCCTGTCTTAGGAAAGACGGGTCTCATGCCCCACTGCCCAATGGCCATACCCAGGGGACTTCTGTCCCCTTGGCATGGTCATTGGGCACAGTGGCATGTAGGGGGCCCAAGTTAGGCCCCCCTATGGCACTTAAAAAAAACAAATTCTTACCTCTACTTACGGAGTGTCCCTGGGGGCAGGGAAGGGGAGCTGTGGACTGCTTCCATGGTCAGAGACCATGGAAATGAGCCAATAGGTCCCTTAACGCCTGCCCTCACCCAGGTGTTAAAAAACGGAGCAAATCAGGCTGGGTGCCATTTTTTAAGGCCTGCACCCTCCTGTGCGTCAAAATGAAGCAGGAGTATAAATAAGGTGCACATGCCTTAAAGTAATTTTTGGGATGGGAATGCCTACCTTGCATGTCATTAACGCAAGGCAATTTCACACATCCAGAAAATGACGTACACTACTGAATTTTGACATTCGCGGGTCGGGCGTCAAAGTATAAATATGGTGTTAAGTTTGCGCCGAATTTGCATTAAAAATTTTGATGCAAATTTGGCACAAACAGAGTATAAGAATGGGCCTAAGTTCTAGCATACACCAAACAAATGATGCTCCTCCTAGAGCAGGAAAGAGATCAAAACTGCAATTGTTCAAGTTTTGTTTCATAATCCAAACTTTCTGATTTAAGAAAAAAGAAAATCAAGATTTTTTATGTTCTACAGTACTGATAAGTCAAGCACTTGAGTAGCATTTTCAAAATAACAGTGTTAAACTACATAAAACAGACTTGTAGAGCATGCCAGTCTATTCTTGCTGGAAATAAATGAGGTGTGAAATATTGAGCAACATTTTCGCTGATTGGACGGTAACTCTATTTTGCCTTGTAATACATTTATGAACTTGGCAATCAGGGAGCACTTATTCTGGTAAATAGATGAAGTATTCTAGTCTAGGTTTTATACACACAAGTGTCAGGAAACTTGCAAGTCCAAATAGGAAGGATGCCAGGGTGGTTGTTGTACAAAATGAAATAAAGGCCCATTAATATGGTGGATACTGCCTAGAATAGGTTATGTTGCATTGCTGAAACTGAGTGGTAATACATCTTACTTTTTGCGCCCCTTAAATGTGTAGGCCTCTCATATGAAGTGCTCCAAGCCTTATTTGGCATGTTTTCTTTCTGAAAGCTTGGTCCCAAATGAATAGAACAGGCTACCAGTAAGATGATTAAGGCATGTGTTTGGGGTCACATTGGCAGCGGCTTCTGATGCTAGGAAGTATCCAAGACTTTTGGTTATACTTGCGCAAGCCATTCACTGGAGGCAGTGTGGAGCTAGTTCTCATAGAAAATTGAAAAAATAATTGAGTAGAAATAAGTCTACACTGATTTTCGATTTTCCTGTGATTCGCACGACATTTTGGGGATTTTAAGGCCGAGGTCGTGGAAACATATAGTTCCAGAAACAGTGCTGTTAAGATGCTAGAGCTAATGAGGTAAAATGTAAGCTGCTTTTTTCAGCTCACAGCAGTTTCAAGAGTGGGACATGGAAAGTGAGGTGTCCACTCACAGTCAAGCATACAGATAACTACCGGGCATTCCAAAATACCTGCAGCTGATAAATAACTACTCTAAGATGACACAGAGCATTCTCAATATATAATCACTTAGCAAGATGTAAGGTAAAGGATTACAGCACATCATCCCTCAGCCCTCGGATAGAAGAGAGAACCAATAATAGTAAGCACTCCTTCAAGTACAATTTACAATAAACAGTCCGCAGATAGGGAGCAGCCCAACCAGCACACAACCTTCTACGTCCAGGTGGGTTATGGCGGGCTGATTATCTCTAGCCTAGTTAGCGTGTAGGTATGTCAGTTCACACACAAACCTCCTGGCCCTCACTAATACAAATACGATAACACTGCTGGTTCAGACAGCTGGTTGTAGTTCACACAGTCTGAATGATGGGGGGAGGGGAGATACATTCTCCTGATTTTTTTTCCAAAATCTCCAACTTTCCTGTTGTAAAATATTGGCATAAATACGAACTGCTGATATATTCTGAAAATTGTTTACACTTCATTTATAGATATTTACATTTTATTGTGTGTTCTGAGGAAAATGGCATCCTGTAGCCTTTCCTTTCACATTCCCCGTATGATTGCCACATAGTTCACTTTACAATATGGTCTTACATTGCAGCCAGAGAACAAAAGTCTCCACGGAAAAAAAGAATAAACAGCAATTTTGCCAGATGATATTGCTTGACTTTTGACCTCTCTCTCCCTTCCAAGCACAGCAAATGTTACTAGACAAAACTTTTTGTGAATTCCAGCGTGGTTATTTTGGAGTGTGCTGCCACAAATCTCAAGGACAAGGGGGCAGGGGATGGGTGGGGGGGCGGCGTACAGAATGGGGGAGTGTGAAAATAAAAAATAAAAAAAATAAATTTACCTTAACGAGCGCCGCTAACTCCTGCCGCCTCGCGCTCCTCTTCCCTCGATGTGGTGTCACAGCATTCACTGGGAAACCAGCATAGGCTCCCCAGCATCCTGGTGCTGCTTTCATGCTAGAGCTAGCATGAAAGCAGCATCAGGATTGGTTTGAACAGCTTGGCCTGCCGGCCAGACACAAAACTGGAGCTTGTGCAGCTTCTCCAGCCCGGATGATAAACACATCCGGGCTAGAGAAACCTAAGTGCTCATGTGTGTTTGGCCCGCCTGAGATGGCCGGCCAAACACGTGTGCACTTAGGTGCACTCTCTTCTCCTCTCCCACCTCCCGTGACCCAGCCCGGCCCTGCCTTTACATGCTGCTGGATGAGCCAGCAGCATAAAAATAAAACACTAGTGAACTATTGTTTTATTTTTCGGCTCCTGGCTCAGCCAGGGTGGCGATGCTCCTTTCTGGGGTAGTTTGAACCTCCAGGCCCTCAGTTTCAGGAAAGTGCACATCCAGTCTGGTACTCACTGTCTCTCATTAAGGCTGGCTAATATCTTCTGGGTAGGATGAGAGATATGAAGCGGCGTCATTTCTCTTTTTATCTGTTTTCCTCTCCCTTTGACACAGGCAGTGGGTAGGTCACAGGGAATGTTTTATTCAGTTTTATAAGCCCATGGGTTTGTTATTCAAAATATTTAAACACAGTTCTAAAAGAGTTAAGAACAATGTTTTTATAATGTATTTTTTCATGATGTGAATGAGTTTGTTCCAAGAGAAAATTTGCATTTCAGTGTACTCTTTGCATTAATTTTGCCAACCCCATTTCTGAAGGTGACAGAACAAGCAGGTGATACTGGGCGCAACTGTGGGGGTTGAGACCTTTTACTCCTGATGTCCCTAGGCCTGACCTACTATAAGCTTTGAGCAACTGCGCCAAGTAACCCTTCAGCACTTGGCTCTCAGGGGTAGCACTGGTTGAGCACTCCAGGACTTCTTGAGGGGGAGAGAGGTGCAAGGTTTCATGGGCACAAGGCTCAAGACACGCTCAGCAAATGATTGTCCATTCAGATACTTGTTTTATGAAAAAAGTAGTATTTATATGCAAGCACAAAGTGAAATACTGCTCACCACAAATAATATACACAGTATTTGTAAAGCTGGCACATTACAGTTGTCGGGGTAAGATCCTGAGTCACACTCTCCTGTCTATGATCTTTGGTTATTCCCCGTTTATTCGAGGCAACATTCAGGTTAGGCCCTGCTAGTAAGTGGAAGTCTTAGAAAGTCAAATGTATTTCAGTGCTGCATCGCTTCAGTCAAAGCAAGTTCCCCAGATGCTGACAGCCCGGTATTCAGTCTTACCTACTCTTGCTGGAGTGATGGTACAGAAGGTACAGGTGTGCCTCGGTGGCCTGGCAGAGAGAAGAAGTCTGGATGCTTTGGGTGGGATAGCAGGTATTCACAGAACTCCTCCAGTCCAGCAGAAAGTCCTCCTGAATCCCACAGCAAGTATCAGGTGCTCTGGGCTCAGGTGATTGAATCGATGCTCGGCTTCCATGTGCCGCAACACGCTACTCTTCATTGTTGCACGCTGTTACAGTGTGACACCTCTCTCTCTTGTCACAGCGATGCAAACAGCCAGACAGCACTTATCTTTACCGCGGCTCCCACCTGGCATTCGAGAGTTGCAAGCAGCGCATTTAAGGCAACGGCCACTTTGGGTCAGAACAATGCACAGGACAATGGCACTCTTCTCCACTTTACCCCACACTTGCCATACGGAGGTCACAAATAATGGCACACATGTGGACGGCCCGATCGCTGTGGTGGTCCAGATGTGGACATGAATCTCATACTCTGCTTCAAGGATCCATTTGACAAGATTGCCACTGGATTTCTCTCTATCCAGCCAGGGACTCTCTTCTTCCTCACAGGTATCTCTTGTCACAGCAGGCAGGCAGGCAGATAATGGTTCCCCAGGCTGCAGGTCAGGTAGTCTAGATTGTCTTGGGTGATGTTCCCTCACCCAGCAGGGAAACCAGAAAACGTTTAGTGCTCAGTCCTGGTCACAAAAGGCAGAAGTTATGCTGAGCTTCTCTGTGCTGATATACAGTTTCAGTTTGATAGTTTTGAGAGGCTTAAGCTTCACTTTTTATCATCTGTTTCCAGATACTAATGTGATATAGGGCCTCATTTTGACAATGGCGGTAAGTGCCGCCTACCGCCGCTGCGACAGCCAGCAAAAGACCGTCCCTGCGGCTAACAGCCGTCTGCCAGATTATGACCACAGCCAGATTTCTCCACAAGAAGGGAGCAAATCCGGCTGTGGCCATGCTGGCGGACGGTACTAAGGTGGCGCTGCTACCATCCGCAGCGCCACGCCAGTAGACCACCGCCAGCCGTATTATGAAAAACAATACGGCCTGGCGGTGTTCTGCTGGCTGTCCCCTGCCGGAAGCCCCCTGGATTCAGGTAAGTCATGATTCCGACAGGGCAAGGGGGTGGGGAGTGTTGTGCGTGTGTGTGAATGAATGTGTGAGTGTGTGCGTGTATGTGAATGTATGTGTAGTGTTGTTTGCATGTGTGAGAATGCGTGTATGAATGAATATGTGAATGCGTGTCTGCGTGCCAGTGTGAATGTGGTACGGATGTGTGCGTGACTAAATGGATGCATGTGTGTATGAATGCGTGTGTGACTGTGTGAGTGAGTGTGTGTATGCGTGGTGTGTGTCTGTGTGTGTGTGAATGGGGGTGGTGGACTGAAGGGGGAGCGTGGATGGAGGGGGATTGGAGGTGCCTGGGGAGTGTTGGGGGGGTGGGCCTCCTATCAGTGACAGGGAAGGAATCCCCTGACACTGGTAGGACCTACCGCCATGGTTTTCGTTGCAGTAGGCAGGGCCAAAATGCCTGAGGTGGTATAATAGCGGCCGCCGGGCTGAAGATTGTTATCTCCAGCCTGGCAGCTGCTACTGCCATGGCGGTCAGTGTGGTACATTGGCAGGTTGGCTTCAGCCAACCTGTCAAAGTCATAATTTGGCGGTATGTACTGCCAGCCTGTTGGCGGTACTACCGCCACATTAGCACCGACCGCCGAGGTCATAATGACCTTCATAGTGTCTAAGTCTTTGAAGTTTGCTTTGTGGGCGGAGCCCACTTTGAACTGCCCACTCCTCTATCCTCTGTCCAGAAAGCAGTCCGTAACCGTAGGAGCAACTCTTTAAATAGCCCCTCCTCACAGGCCCTGGGTGTGACTAGAGGATCACAATTGGATGCCAGCCTCAATGATATATGCCTATGAAAAGGTTACAAAGGCCCCTAGCCTTACCCTTTATGATTCCCTTATCAGCCCCATCCCCTTCCTGAGATGTGCCCAGGCCCCACTGACCAGTTGCATTCCAGAATCAAGGCACTCTTTTGAAATAAGCATGAGAGCCTGACTCTTACTTCCTTGAATGTGTGTCCCATCCAGCTTTCAAGAACGTAGCAATCCACAAATCTCTCTAGGGGCCTTCTCCACCTCCTCATGACTTCTTAAGAATCCTGGGCTGCCAATAGGGAATCCACAGACCTCCATGTATTGCATCACTTAGAGAAAAACATATATCACAGTGCATGCACACACAAACACACACACACACACTCACACATACAAACCCAAGCATGCACACACGCACGCACACACACAGCTGTTAGAACTGTTGGCTTTAGGGCTGCCTTTCCCAAAAAACATTTGCCTTACGCTTTCTCTTTTTGCTGTTTTGTTGGCTTTATGACTCTGCACTTTATCATTGCTATCCAGAGCTAAAGTGCTTGTGCTCTCTAACATAGTAAAATTGAGTTACACACTATTAGCACATTTAATTTACTTGTAAGTCTCTAGTTAAATGGTAATACATGTACCCAGGGCCTGTAAATTAAATGGTACTAGTGGGCTTTCAACACTCATTGTGCTGCCCACTTAAGTAGCCTTTTAAACATGCCTCAAACCTGCCATTGAAGCCTATGTGAGTAGTTTTAACCTGCCATTACGACCTGGCAAAATAAACCTTTTAACAAGCTTAAACCCTCCTTTTTAATACCTATAAGTCACCTCTAGGGTATTCCCTGAACAACCCATATGGAAGGGTGCTGTGGAAATGAAAACGCTGAATATGGACTTTTAGGTTTTACATGTCGTAGTTGTGAAAAACCCTTAAACTTGTTTTTTACTATTGCATGGCCTACCTCTACAAGAAGATAACATTGGGTTACCATATTGCATTTAATAAGTGATAACATTCAATGTGCAGCAAGAAGTAAAAGTCGAGTTTGGTGTCTAATGAATTGTAATTGAAAACCCTCTTTAAGGGCAAAGTCAGACTATAAGTCACAATTCTTAGAATGCCACTTTTAGAAAGTTGGCATTCTCTTGTCCTAACCATTGGGTGCCTGCATCCTGTATCCTAGCTCACATAACTAGGTGTAGCTGGCAGTTGGTCTTTGTGTATTACTCCCAGACAGTTAGCCAAAGGTGGAATATGTGTTGGCAGAATAGGTCATCTCTAACTTGATAGAAGGGCAGAGCTGTCACCTACCACACTTGCACATCACAAAGACTCTGCCTCAGCACTCTCACTAAGGATTTAACACTAGTCTTTTGTACCCTCAGACAAACTGGGGCCATGGCAGGGAGGCAGGAACCTCCAGAAACTTTTGTAGAGGGAGGACTCTAGAAACATCTCCTGCTTGGAAGTGTTCACCAGGTATTAATATTGGACCCCCAGATCAAACTCTTCAGAACACATCTAGATCTGTGGAAGACTTAGAAGAAGGACTGCTGTGCTGCTCTGCAGCAGTAAGGACTGCTACTGTGCTGCCTGACAGAGAAGGACGAGAGCTGTATCTTGAACACAGCACTGCCATTGTAACTCCAAGGGCTAGTTGGCTGGCCTCCTGATCAGAGCCTCAGGGACAGAAAAGGATCCAACCATCTTGAACTCAGCACCTGGACTCTGTCTGCTGTGAATCCTACCGATACATCATGCCACTTCAGGCCTGGACCCTTGGAAGTGGGCTTGAAGGTGCTCTGCCAGCCCAACCTGTGGTCTAAGCAAAACTTGCAGAGCATAATGCATCATCTCATAGTCTCACATTGGACTGCTGCTGTGTGCTGCAACCTCAATGCACGACTGTAGGAAGCTGGGTATCTATGTAGTGTACCAAACTTAATGGGACACAATGCAGAAAGTCCAGGTGATCCTTATTGGTTTACAGGGGTGGAAATATGAATCCCAAATGCACTTTATGTGGTAGCGCGGGCCAGCAGTTTAGGCTTATCAGAGGGTACTGCTAAGCATTTGATGAACACAGAGTCAATAAATGTGACACACACTCAAGAAGAAACTCAAGACTAGTTTTAGAAAAATACAGTTACTTTTATAGAATGTTTCAACACCAGAAAAAGTCACAAGAAGCTAAGTACTGTTGCAGTGTGTCAGTTTTTGTAAGTAAGTAATAATTCTCTTGAATCCACTTTTCCTCAGTAAAGGGACTTTCTTTGAATAAAGTACTTTTACTGCATAGGGGTCCTTGCAGTCGATTCTCAGGGGTCCCCTTTACATCTCATGGTGCTAGCGGGACAAGGTCACCAGAAACACCAACAGTTCAGTTTTGCCCTGGGTTATCCAAGTGCAGATGTGCTGGATAAATGAGATGCCTTGTGCTCTGCACGGTTGGCTTCGAGGGGGGTCATGTAGAAACAGGCTCTAGAGGGGGACTTGGAGACAAGTGTTGGAGCTCCCAACAGGGGCTCGGTTGTTGGGGGTCCAAGGCGCAAGGGAACACCAGTGGTTGTCATGGACCCAGGCCGTAGAGCTCAGTTGCAGCTGGTTTTGGTCATTGGATGTTCCTGCACCAAGGTGCCCATAATTCCTGGGCGGACCTGGAAGGAGGAGACAAAAACAGAGCAGCTAGTCCACTCTTGTTTATGGCCTCTGTGTTGCTGATGTCCGTTGATGTCTCTGGTTGCGGCATTGGAGTCCAGTCTGGTCTTAAGCAAACTTTGGTTGCTGCAAGGCGTTGGAACCCTGGGTATTGATGCAGTTCGTCTTCTCACGTGGTGGATAAAAATGTTGGTGCAGCTACAGCCTGGTGACCTCCTACTGGGTGGTTGCTGTGTCAGTGGATACAGTGGTCAGCATAACAGTGAACCCAAGGTTGGTGCCTGAAGGGTGCAGGGAAGTGGCTCCTCTACTTCAAGGGAGATGCTGACATCTTGATGAAGGGCTGGGGGTCTTTAAGGCTTTTGGAGGATACACAGCTGCAGGACGAGTTGAGTTGTCATGATTGTCCAGCTCGAAGCAGGTAAGCAGGCAGGGTTTTGCACCAAAGTCCCCCAGCATGCCACAATTCTCACTTCTACGGCTCTTCTTTGTCCTCAATCATATGAATCTGCTCATCTGGTGTCAGGGGGCCACGTAAGTACTCAATTTAGGGGTGTTTAGAGGAGTACAGGATAGAAGCCAATGGGCTACTTCCTCTGGGGAGACTACACCCCTATATCACCAGCTCCTCTGGGGAATGGGCATAACACTGTCCTAGAATTCCTAGTTCCACCAAAACATGATGGTGGAACCCTTCATTCATAGACCAAATCGGCACAAATTAGAAAATTATGTTTTTCCCAGTCTTTCATTTTCCTTATGCTGCTAAAAAAGGTTTTCTTGCGTAGTAATACACTCTTATTAACAAAGTCAACACTAACCACTGTGTTATGTTCTGAATACTGAGTTTTTGCATCTCCAGAAAAGGCACTCTTAGAAAATGCCTACCATTGTGGATGACATGTGGATCCTACACCTTGTAGTTCCCTGAAAAGTGCTGTGACACCCTACTCTGGTATGAGAGTTGCTATAAAACAAATGAATTACATGTGAGAGACAGGCTATGGAGTGATGTGAGACCTTTATGCTTTTACTTCCTTTCCCCACCACATATTTATGTGAAAAAGCGTATTCAGGTCTTTTGTACCTAAAAAATAAAAACAGAAATCACGTGGGGAATATAGAACCTGACCTGAGAATTCAGCTTTCCTAAATAAAACCAAACATTGAAAAGTTAGTCGCTGAGATGCAGAGCCAACCTTCTCATTAAATGTTTTCAATTTTACATATTTTTGCAATATAAATGAATTGTATATTTAGTAATTCAAGGACTTGTTTGGTGTTTACTTATTTGTGTATTTTTTGCAAATTACTGTTTTAATGTCTGAAATATAAATTGTAGAATTTGCTTGGGGGTCCCCGGCTTCCAGTAATGATTCAGTGGGGGTCCTCAGGAATCAAAAGGTTGGGAACCACTACAGCAGAGGACTAGTAGGTTTTAGGGGACACCTCTAAGGTGACATCTGGGTGCATTTCATGATAAATCCAAGACTAGCATCAGTCTGGATTTATTAAAATGAGGTGTTTGATACCAAAAACCATAGGTTTCAGTGAAACCATCTTGTAGCTTGGTAACACTTGTTGACCAGTTTCCAGCAAATACCTTAAGATGGCTTCCCTCTTCACTTGAAATTTCTATGCAATTGAACTAGACATCATAGGAGCATATCTGCTCATGCAGACATGCCCTCACATCAAATATAAGGCACCCTGCCTTAGGCTCTAAGGCCTGCTGTAAGGCTGACTTACATATATTTAAATGCAGTGACTGGGGCATGGCACACAATGTGTGTACCATGTTGTGCTTTCACTCATGTCTTGCACCATGACACACAGTCTGCGATGACATGCTGTATGCAGTTTGTAGGTGAGTCCCATAGAGTGGTACAATACGTGCAGCAGCCTTTAGGGACCCTCTCTTGTACCTAGGCCTTGATACCTGGGGTATCATTTACTAGGGACTTACAGAGGTACTAGAGTATGTGCCAATAATGTACAATTAACTTTTAACTTTGTTTTACTGAAAGAGCACTGGCACTGGGGACCTGTTTAGCAGAAACCCAGTGCACCTCAGTCAAAAAACCTCAGTAGCAGAGAGCAAAAAGAGGGGGTGACCAAGTGCTAAAGGGGCACTTTCCTACAAGGACCTCACATCGCAGCCAGCAGCTCCTTGGAATCACCACTGCGTGGTGCATCCTTGAAGCACCTGTAATGCGGGACCTCACAATGCTCTGCGACCCAAATTTAAGGTACAAGGGGGAAGGGAGCACACTGCCTCTCATCCCAGCAAAGGTCACCCCATTGCATCCTGGTAAATGCAGTGCGCTTGCTTCAAAGTTACTGTAGTTTTTCACCAAAGTTGGTGCAGGTAGTGCTGTTCTCTCTAAATACTTTTTTTCTGGGTTTAGCCCTTCATCAGTAGAGAGCAGAAGTAGTGGTGAGCCGAAAAAACGTAATTGGGATTGCTGAAATGCTACCCAAGTCTTCACAGGTCACAGTACCTCTCCACAGGCACATAGGTGCCTCCCAGGTGAGCTCATCAGCTCATTGGCTCAAATGAGACTTTTAAACACATGGGGGAAGGGGCACACTGACTTTCATCCCAGCACAGTTCACCCATTGCATTCTGGTAAATGCAGTACGCTTTCTTCAAAGTAGCTGTACTTTTTTACCAAAGTTGGTGCAGGTACTGCTGTTATCTCTTGACATGTGTTTCAGGCTTTTGCCCTTCATCAGTAGAGATCGGAAGTGGTAGAGAGCAGGGAAATGTCATTTGGAGTTCCTGAAATGCTGCCCAAGTCTTCACATGTCACAGTACTACTCCACCAGCACACAGATGCATTCCAGGTGAGCATGTGAGCTCACTGGCTCAAGGGAGCTTTTTAAACACAAGGGGGAGGGAGCACAATGCCTCTCACCCAAGCAAGCTGACGAGGTTAGGAGATGAAACTGTGCCTATGAGTGGTACTGTGAACTGTGAAGATTTAGGAAGCATTTCCAGCAATCCCAGATAAAGTTTATTTGCTCTCTGTTGATGAAGGCTGAAATCCAGAAACATATGCATATGTCTAGAAATATATAGCACTATCTGCACCAACCTTGGTTAAAACCTACAGTCAAATGTATAGTAAGCGCTAATTGAAGTAAGAGCTAATTTTTGTACTGCATTTACCATAATGCAAGGGTGTGAACTGTGCTAGAATGTAAGGCAGTGTGCTCCCAACCCCCCCTTCTGTTTAATTGGCTCCCTTGAGCCAGCAAGCTGGCAAGCTTTGGAGATGCACCTGTCCGCACTTCATCACAGTCGGCCTGAACTTCTGACTTTGTCCGAGTCTGGTGTGACCTGATAACCATAGCTGGTGATTTGTGCATTTAAGCACTATTTTGGGGTAAATCTTCAAAATTGCATATCTCGGGTTCAACTAATTGGATTTCTGTCATTTTGGTCTCAAATAATTTATTAAAATGTACTCTATTCTGCTAAATTGGTGTGGGATTTTTCTTGTGTTGTGATTTCATTTTATTACTGTTTAAAGTACTGCATGAATGTTTTACACATTGCTTCTAAGTTATTCATGACTGCTTTTGTGCCAAACTACAAGAGGGGTAAGCACAAGTCAATTTAGGGGGCTGCTTGTGTTTCACTCTGTCAAGAATTGTGGTTGCTGCTTGAGTAGGGTTTTACCCTCCATCAACATTAACCCAATTTCCTAAATTGGTGTTCAGCGGTGAGATCTAGGACTTGTGTTTATACTGTGATTTTCTGTAACACTCAGGGCCTCATTACGACCCTGGTGGCCGGCGGTAAGCTGGCGGTAACACCGCCTATAGGCTGGCGGTGTTACTCCAGCTATTATGACCGTGGTGCAATAGCCACGGCCATACAGCCGGTCCCTCCACTATACCGCCAGTCTTTCGCCTGGCGGTCATAATCCCCAGGGCAGCAGTGCAAGCACCGCTGTCCTGAGGATTATGAGTCCCCGACTGCCAGCGCAGTGCAGGGGCCCCCAGGCAAAGCCCCGTCGCGCATTTCACTGCCCAAATTTCAGGCAGTAAAATGCGCAATGGATGCTACTGCACCTGCTGCACATCAGCATTGCCGGCAGCTCTATTATGAGCCGGCAGCAATGTTGATGTGACTTTTCCGCTGGGCCAGCGGACGGTAACACTGCTACCGTCCGCTGGCCCAGCGGAAAAGTCATAATAGGGAGCAAGAAATACCGTCGGCACTGCCGGTATTCTGTCTCCTGCAGTCTCTGTGGTCTTTTTGAAAGAGCACCGAAGTTGCAATGAGGGCCCAAAATCCCAGATAAATGTTTTGATACCATTTCAAGTTTTCTTTTAAATTCTGCTTGATTGGCTCTTTTGTGTTTTCCAGATTCACCCTCATTCTACTTGTTTATGTCTGTAGCTACACCTGCAATAACAGAGTTTGATCTTGCCAACCTGGATAATTACATTGTGGTTGAGCTCAAAGAGTTCTGCGAGAAGACAGACATCAGGTCAAGAGGTACACCTGGAAGCTCGAGCTCCAGAAGTTTCAGAGGGTCTGGGCAGAAGTTCATCAATCACAGACAGCAGCAGAGGATTGCCAGGAAGGGGAGGATGATGTTGAGGATCAAGCGGAGGACCAGGGCATAGGCCTGAAAGTATAGCACAGAGAGGAGGGGGATAGCTCCTGAATTGTGAATCTCTCCCAAAACAGGAAGCAGTGTGCTCTCAGAAGGCCTGTCCCCAGAAGAGCTGGCAGATAGGTAGTATAAAATGGAGTTTAGGCTGCAGATGACCAACCTCAAGATAGAGGAAAAAGAGCTAAGACGAAGATAGCCTTGGCTGAAAAGAAATTGGCCATGGAGGAAAGGAGAATGGCCCATGAGTTAAGTCTCAGGGAGGATATCAGAGCCAGACAGACAGATTCCATCAGTAATGGTGGCAGCATACCTACAGTATCCGAGGGAGCCAGGAAGGTGTGCATTCCTAGTGATCTGGTGCCCAGCTATATGGTAGGGGATGATATTGACAAGTAGTTTTCTGCATAAGAAGTGGCCCTCAAGATATACAGGATGTCACAAGAATCTTAGGGGGTATCACTCTGGAAACATATGGCTACTACAGTGAGGAGAGAAACTTTGTTTACACTGGAGGTAGGGGACCAGATGAAGTATACTCCCTTTGAAACTATTCTTGTTGCCAAGTTTGGGCTCACCTTAGATAAGTATTGCATTAGGTTCAGGGATAGCAAAAAGTTGCAGAACCATTCTTGGGTGGAATTCCTTGATAATGCCAGCATGACACTGAAAGGTTGGATTTGGAGCAGCAAAGTTGTTGATTTTACTGGTTTGTGTAATCTGATACTGAGAGAGCACATGTTAAATATCTGCTTTTCAGAGCCGGGCCAGCACCTGATTGATAGTAAGCTTGATGATCACAGAGAGCTTGCAACTGAGGCAGACCTCTGGGTCAGCACCAGAGTGTCCAAAAGGTTACTTGGGGGGTTCACCAGGAGGGTGGTCAGTGGTACCACCAGAGGAAAAAGGGGGAAGAAAAAATAAACATATGGAGTTCTGTAAAGGCCCCTCCTAAGGAAACAGTAATCATCCCAGTCTGACCCAAAGTAATAAAGGTTCTATGATAAGCTGAATGTACTGAGGGCTACAAGTATTAGCACTCCAAGGGAGACACCAAATGTCCCTCATAGTCACAGCCCCCACCAGGTGACAGCCACCTGGATGGTGAGTGTAGTGCTTGAGGAGGAAGTGGTCTCAGTCAGCTTTGGGGAGAGGACAGAGGTTACTCTAGTGTCCCTAGGGGATAGGGAAATAGTGACAAAAGCCCATATACCCATATATCTAAAAATATTTCCAAGTTCGGGCACTGGGTCACCATCAATGGGCAGAGAGTGAAGGCTCTGAGTGACGCAGCAGACAGTATGATACTATGAGGTGCCATCTGGTATGCTTAGACCAGGTCATCTCTAATACATTTCACCAGGTGATAGTTGCAGACAACAGTGAGAGCCACTACTCCGTGGCTCTGGTTCTCTTTGAGTGGTGGGAGGGTCTCAGGTTCTCTAAAAGTAGCTGTGCGCCCTGCCATGCCTGTAGATTGTCTGTTAGGCAACAACCGTGAGCACATTGTCTGGAAGAAAGTGGAGCTCAAGTCACACCTGGAGATGTTAAGTTGACCAAGAGGAGAGTCAAGGCAGTCTGGAGCCTGGCATGGATGTCAATTCACCCAAATGCCAAGGGTAGCGGAAGAGACATCACACCCCCTTTGACTCTGACTTTTACTCACACACATACATACTTACACATACACACAATTTCACACATATACACTGTCTCCTACATAAACACACTCTCATCTGCAAGCAGGCACACAACATACATTTAAAAGCATTTTTTTACTTACTTCAGCTGTCATGGAAGGGCATATTTCAGGTGACTGTACTCCATTTTTATCACACTAATAGTGAATATTATACATTATTATTCACTATTAGTGTGTTACAAAATTGACAGAAACGAAAGACAGTAGAGCCCCAGCTGCCACTGTGATCCTGGCACTCAATTAGCCACCTTTGAGGTGAGGAGTCGCAAAGGCAGTGCCAGGGGAAGCAATGAGGAAGCTAGGGGATCGGAACTGCGACTCCTGGCATCCCCTAAATGACGTCCATAGAGCCTGGAAGAAATGCTCAGGCAGCTGCTGAGAAGGGGGAAGGGCAGGGGGTGTGTGAATCCAGCCCCTGAAACTCTCACAGAAATGCATAATGGTGCACCCGAGGAGGTCACTGGGGATGAGATTGATGCCCTGGGAGACCTGACTGAGCTTGGGTCACTGTCATAATATTGGAACAAACAAGATTGTGACTAAAAATATTGTCTCGAAAATATTGATTACAAAAAAATATGTTTTTCCAAATATATATATACAGCGCTCTTTGACATGCTGGGTGCTTTGCTGGTGCGGCAGAACCACTCCACTTCATGTTTTTCATAGAGTTGTTCCTTACAATGAAAGAATGAGTCACCCAGTTTTCCGGCTTTGTTCTCTGCAAATTGTATTCCATAAAAACATGCAAGTGCAGAAACCGATGCCATTCCATCCTTCATGGATCTTGATCATGGATAATTACACAAGTCCTGTTTTTATGTTTTAAAAAAACCCTCAGTTACTATATCATTAAGTGTTTCTGTTTCCCCTTCCTGGGATTTGTAGTTTACTTCAAAGTGTCATTATGTACTGTAAAGGAAAAGTGTTTTTGCCTCAATTCTGCTTACAAATGATGTGCATATGTGTTTAAACCCAGAAAGGGAAGAAGGGGGTTGTGGAGCGAAGCACTGATTTCAGTATATTCAATATAACTTCTATCAAGAAAACATATGCCCGAATTTTAAAATTCAAACCAGTGCATTATAGTTATTGTGGCTTTTTGCATGATTTTTCTTACATCTCTTTCAATAATTTTCCCAAAATGTGACAGGTTTCAAATTTAGTGAAACTTGCACCACCCACTGTTGTATAACCTCAAGTCATGATTAGTTCATTTCTCACTTTTATCGGGAGGGCGACCACCAACCCACTGTCCTGCTATGTTCCTTGTGTTACTGCATTTTATTACCCAGGGTGGTTCATTCATTCATTCAATACTTTCACCAGGATGGCACCAGTCACATCACTGTTCTTGGCTGTATATAATACTTAATTTTATTGTCCTGGGATGGTGCAATGTTTTGTCACCTTTGAAACTTATTTCCACCACATCTGTGTGAAGTTCGTATGAATTTCTAGAACCATGTATATTACAAACCCTTTGGTGGGATTACTTAGATCAGTGGTTCCCAACGTTTTGACTTCCGTGGATCCCCACTTTATCATTATTGGAACCAAGGGACCCCTACTGAATCATTATTTGAATCAGGGGACCCCCACTGAGTCATTACTAAAAGCTGGGGACCTAACATGTTAATATGATTTAATTTTCTAAGCAGTCGTGGACCCACTGAGGAGGCTTCGTGGACCCCAAGGGGTTCCCGGACCACAGATTGGGAACCACTGCCTTAGATGACTGTTTGAATTCTGTGCATACTGTGTTTACTGGTTCATAGGTGGATCTGCAATTCCTCATCTTGGTTCAGGCCTTTTGGGGTGGGTGTCTGGAGTAACAGTATGTAACATGACTCTTTTTGTCTTAATTTTCGTTCCCTATCAGCACCTCGTTAGGACTTCTCTAGTCGATCAATAACATAAAACCTTAGCTGCTCCCAGTCACTTTGATGGTACACTTCCATATGTTTGGTGACAACATTAATCCTGTTCCTGTTAGTTGTAGCTCTGACATGTTCCAAAATCTGTTTTCTCAATTCACAAGTAGTGCTACCAATGTATTCAACCCACAGGGACACTCTATTACATACACCACAAGCTTACTTCTGCATGTAATGTTTTGCCTGACCTCCATTTTTTAGGGTGAAGTTCACAAACGCTCTGGCCCTTGTTGTAATCTCTCTGTGGGCTTTTAACCACACCCATGTCACACCCATCAGCTTGGTTGGTTCGTGGGCTTGTCTTTTAAAATTTGCTTGATTTCATTAGTGAAAGGCATGCATACGTCATGCCTTTTCTGGTGTTTAGCCCTCCTCGACAGCACTGTTAAACTACTAAAGACATAGGCTCTGTGTTTTCTGCATAGCTTCTGGACTACTTTTTCTTTTTCTTTCCTACGCTGTGCGATCTCGCGGGGCAGTAGTTGAGGACTTTGCATGACATCAACCCTGTTACATAAATAATTGCATAACTGCTGATACGCTTCTGTTTACTTTTGTGTGCTCGTTTGAGATATTACTGTCCATGCGGAGGCACATTTAGCTGTTCAGGATTTTAAAATAATGATAAACCTCATACCTTGAATCCCTCTGCGGTTGTGAGAAGACTGAGAATCAGCAGAGGGTCCGACAGCAGGTTATTATTGACAAACCCTTTGCTGATTCAGTGAACATATGCTTTAAATTGATAGCCTTGTGCCCTTGTTTAATCTATGCCTGGAGAATTCTTTTGTGCGTTCTCACATGGAAACAAGGGGCTTCACGAGTTTCCAGTAATGTGACACTCTATGTTAAAAGTGCAATTTAACAATGAAAACCAGAAAAGGTGAATAGCTTGCTGTACAAACTGAATCGTTTCTAGGCACTTACTAGTAATGGTATTATCATTCAGATCAGTAATACTCACTTTATCCATTTCAGATATATCAGAAACTGAGTGCATCTCTCAGGATTCGTACCTGTAACCTTCAAAAATGCAGAGAGAGAAAAATATATGTATCTGTAAGTAACGGGACTGATCAGACAGGCCCGATCTTCAGAGAGATTCACGTGTAAATCAGACATATATAATCACAAAAAGCTTTGTTTATTAGTGTAAATCAAAATTTAAAATTTTGAACTGTCGATTTCGCACTAATAAATGGATTTAACCATATGAAAATTTTCATGCGAGTTCATCTAAGAGCAGGTGTTGTATGAGTGAGTTTTGAACATTCACAAACATATAAGTGAGTGTTCACAAACTCCTTTGCAACCCCTTCTATCGAGCAGCTGATGAGAAAGGTGCCCCTGTCTAATGTTGGAGTAAATACTTTCCGAAGAAGGAAGGGGAATGGAACATCCACAAAAATTGGTGGGGGAATAGAGAAATGGATCATGTAGGAAAAAACAAATAGGTCAAAAAGCGCACTCACATTTTTTCTCTTATTTAAAAATATGTGTATACCTTTATATATGATACAAACGTTTTCCAGAAGTAGATCTGGAAACGTGGCTGTCCCATGCTCTCAGGCTTAACTTGGAAAACGTAAGATTCCAAAAGATTAGAAACCTGCATCCATACAAGGTCCAAAACATGTTGGTGCATTTAGCAAATTCATTTTTTTTGGCATGGCTACCCCAAATTTTTGCCTTTTTCTGGGCCCAATTTTTTCTGGCTTCTACACTTTATAACTGCTAAGCAGTTGTACTACAGTGCTTGTACCTCCAGTGCATTTCATGTGTTGCACACAGGAACTTCCTATTTGATCTATGTAAAGTCCATTGTGAAGGGTGCCTTCAGTGTGCCTACTGGTGTCAAAAGTTAAATGTCATGTGGGATGCAGTGTGTATCTACAGCACCGACATACATGACAAAAATATATTTCTGCCAGGAGTGCCACTACACTTTGGCTAGGCTGCATTTTAAATGTGCTCAAAGGATACATGGCAGGGAAATCCACCACTGCCAACTAGAAAAAGCGTATTTTTATATATTCATAAGTCACCCCTAAAGTGTTCCTTAGAAGCCTGCAGGGAGCTAATATTTAAAAATAGGGCACACTACATATTGGGGTTAGCATGCCCTTACAGCGAAATAAAACCTAAAAGCTAAGTCACTATATAAACTAGGGCAGGCTTTTTAGGACTAGGAGATGATTAAGGAAAGGCTCAGAAAAATGTTTCAAATTTACTTCTTTCTTGGGTTTTAAAATCTTACCTAATGGGGAAGTCATGTTTTTGATAACTTACGGAAATAACTTTGTAAAAATGTACTGTAAGCTGCCTTAGCCAGAAGTGGCTTAAAACCAGTTCTGCCACTCATCACACCTCCTGAGTTAATATACACATCTTTAGCTGGGAGATTTCACTGTTAACTGCTGACCATGGAGCAGATATTCGCTATCTGGGTGTGTCAAGAACAGCTGGCAGAACAAAAAGCAGATTTACTATACATTTTTATGTCAAGAGCGCAGGTGCTTTGACCTGTTGTAAGTATTGTGGATTTTAACCACACCCACCGCACGCCCATCACTTTCACTCCTTCATGGTCTTGGCTTTCAAAAATCCTTTGTTATCATTGGTCAATGCTTTACATTTGTCCCTCCTTGGCGCAGTTTTGTTTCCTCCTTGCAGACTGCCCCTGTTGCATGGATAACTACACGATTGCTGATATATTTGACTGCGAGCGAACTTCTTTTTCTTTTTGTCTCTCCTTCGTGCTCATGCTTATGGCGGCCATGGTGCTTTGAATCGGTTCACTCATGTCAAGTGTTTTACTTTTCATTTTCAATTTAAGGGGCAAGAAAAGTCCAGTTAGGAATGTACAACTTTAATAGCTCTAACAAGAGCAAATGCGAGTTTGTTGCAATCATAAATTCTTGCTTGTTTTGTGTGATATTACATGCCTTACATTGCTTACACTTCTAAAACTCTGGACAGGTCATCCATGCTTCCTTCTTTTTCACATAGGGGCTGTGAACTAGTCTGTCTTTTAAGTTTCTAGATCTCCGGAATGTTATTCCGGGACGATTCCCCACAATCTCACATAATGTTGCATCCAATTTCAATAAGCCCCACTGTTTTCTTAGGATGTGCCTCCAGTTCTTAGGTTCCACTGAGAAGATAGTAATTAATCTGGTGGTATTATGTTCTGTTGCCTTTTCTTTTTCTTTTAAAATGTGCGTCCTGTCTATTCTTTTTACTTTATCCAGACCCTTCTCAATTAGTCTGGGGAACCCTGTGTTCTGAAACCAGTGGGCTGCCATTCTACTATGTTTTCCTGCACTTTTTCTTGCGAACAATTTCTCTTGCTTTGGAGGAATTCCCCACAGAAGATGCTCCACTTCAAGCATGGTTGATGAAAGCTTTCCGGATTTAGGACCGCATTGGTGGACATGGCCTTTGTCGGTGTCATTCCTCAACTGATTTACATTTCTGTGTCTAGGAACGTAACTCTGAATTCACTCAACTCAAATGTAAATTTCGGATTTGCAGTATTATTGTTCAGGATGTTGAAATATGTTTGAAATTCTGCTGCACTTCCGTCCCAAATTACATCTCTGTTGGAATAAACACTGCATTTTATACCCCGTGAGTGCTCCATGCAGCTTTTTTAAATAGTTAATGTGAGTTCCACTCTCACCATTATTGACAAAGCACTCGTCATGAGTTCAGCATTTTTGGGTGGAACCGGGATGGCAGCAGTCCTCTTTTGCTAACCACATGGAATCCTCCAATGGCAAGAGTAGATATGCCTTTTAATACACAGTGTCAACTTCATTTTATTTCCGTAGGCATTGATGAAGGAACTTCGCTGAAACGCGTCTGCTGTTGGAAGAAGCACTGCATTTTATATCCCGTGAGTGCTCATATATATATATATATATACATATAGAGATAGAGAGCTTGATAGATAGATAGATAGATAGATAGATAGATAGATAGATAGATAGATAGATAGATAGAAAGAGAGATAGATAGATATGTGTGTGCTGGTACCATGTTCTCAGTGAACAGGGCTCATGTGGTGGGGGGGGGGGAGGGGATAGCCATTCAAACAAGCGGAGGAAGCAATCCTTAGAGCCAGTACAAAAATAGAGTGCTACATTGTGCATATTTGGAGGAGGCTGGCTGGCCTAGCTTGTAGTGGGTACCAGAGGTACTTACACTTTGTGCCAGGTCCAGTTATCCCTTATTAGTGTAGAAGAGGTGTTTCTAGCAGCTTAGGCTGATAGGAGGTAGCTATGGCAAAGCAGCTAAGGCTGAACTAGGAGACATGAAAAGCTCCTACTATATCACTGGTGTCTTTTGCACAATATCATAAGAAAACACAATACACAGAAGTACTAAAAATAAAGGTACTTTGTTTTTATGACAATATGCCAAAAGTATCTCAGTGAGTACCCTCAGTATGAGGATAAGAAATATACACAAGATATATGTACACAAACCAAAATTATGCAGGTAATAGCAAGAAAAGTAATGCAAGCAGTGTAAAGTTTCAATAGATTGCAATAGGAGCACATCGGTATAGGGGCAACACAAACCATATACTCCAAAAGTGGAATGCGAACCACGAATGGACCCTAAACCTATGAGAACTTATAGAGGGTCGCTGGGACTGTAAGAAAACAGTGAGGGTTAGAAAAATAGCCCACCCCAAGACCCTGAAAGGTAGATGTAAAGTGCACCTACTACCCCAGAGAATACAGAAGTCGTGATAGGGGGATTCTGCAGGAAGAACAAATACCAGCAATGCAACAACAGTGGATTTCCAGCCATGAGAACCTGTAAGACAAGGGGACCAAGTCCAATAGTTGCGACAGTGTAAAGAGTGGGCAGGAGCCCAGGAAATGCCAGCTGAGGGTGGAAGGAAGCTGCCACCTGTTGGAAGAAGCTTGGAGTTCTGCAAGAAAGAAGGGGACTAGGAACTTCTCCTTTGGAAGATAGATGTCCCACGTCACGATGAAGCTTGTAGAGGTGTTCCCACGCATAAAGACCACAAACAAGCTTTGCTAGCTGCAAGGGTTGTGGTAGAGGTTTTTGGGTGCTGCTGTGGCCCAGGAGAGACCAGGATGTCGCCACTTGGAGGAGGAGACAGAGGGCGCACCCAGCAACTCATGGAGCCCTCACAAAAGCAGGCAGCACCCGCAGAAGTACCTGAACAGGCACTTGGAAGAAGAGTGAACTGGAGTCCACGCAAAGTCACAAAAGGGAGTCCCACGACGCCGGAGGACAACTCAGAAGGTTGTGCACTGCTGGTTAGAGTGCTGGGGACCCAGGCTTGGCTGTACACAAAGGAAATCCTGGAAGAGTGCACAGGATCCGGAGCAGCTGCAAATCATGCAGTACCCAGCAATGCAGTCTAGCGTGGGGAGGTAAGGACTTACCTCCACCAAACGTGGACTGAAGAGTCACTGGACTGTGGGAGTCACTTGGGCAGAGTTGCTGGGTTCCAGGGACCATGCTCGTCGTGCTGAGAGGGGCCCCAGAGGACCAGTGATGCAGTCTTTTGGTGCCTGCGGTTGCAGGGGGAAGATTCGGTCGACCCACAGGAGATTTCTTCAGAGATCCTGGTGCAGAGAGGAGGCAGGCTACCCCCAGAGCATCACCATCTGGAAACAGTCGAGAAAGCCGGCAGGATGAAGCGATACAAGGTTGCTAGTAGTCGTCTTGCTACTTTTTTGCGGTTTTGCAGGCGTCCTGAGCAGTCAGCAGTCGATCCTTTGGTAGAAGGTGAAGAGGGAGATACAAAGGAACTCTGGTGAGCTCTTGCAATCGTTATCTGGTGAGATCCCCAAAGCAGAGACCCTAAATAGCCAGAAAAGGAGGTTTGGCTACCTAGGAAGGAGGATTGGCTACCAAGAGAGGTAAGAGCCTATCAGAAGGAGCCTCTGACATCACCTGCTGGCACTGGCCACTCAGAGCAGTCCAGTGTGCCACAGACACCTCTGTTTCCAAGATGGCAGAGGCCTGGGACACACTGGAGGAGCTCTGGGCACCTCCCCTGGGAGGTGCAGGTCAGGGGAGTGGTCACTCCCCTTTACTTTGTCCAGTTTCGTGCCAGAGCAGGGCTGGGGGATCCCTGAACCGGTGTAGACTGGCTTATGCAGAGATGGGCACCATCTGTGCCCATCATACATTTCCAGAGGCTGGGGGAGGCAACTCCTCCCCAGCCTTCACACCTATTTCCAAAGGGAGAGGGTGTTATACCCTCTCTATGAGGAAGTCCTTTGTTCTGCCTTCCTGGGCCAAGGCTGCCTGGACCCCAGGAGGGCAGAAACCTGTCTGAGGGGTTGGCAGCAGCTGCAGTGGAGACCCTGGAAAGGCAGTTTGGCAGTACCCGGGTTCTGTGCTAGAGACCCGGGGGATCATGGAATTGTCCCCCCAATTCCAGAATGGCATTGGGGTGACAATTCCATGATTTTAGACATGTTACATGGCCATGTTCGGAGTTACCATTGTGACGCTGTACATAGGTAGTGACCTATGTACAGTGCACGCGTGTAATGGTGTCCCAGCACTCACAAAGTCCGGGGAATTTGCCCTGAACGATGTGGGGGCACCTTGGTTAGTGCCAGGGTGCCCACACACTAAGTAACTTTGCACCCAACCTTCACCAGGTGAAGGTTAGACATATAGGTGACTTATAAGTTACTTAAGTGCAGTGGTAAATGGCTGTGAAATAACATGGATGTTATTTCACTCAGGCTGCACTGGCAGGCCTGTGTAAGAATTGTCTGAGCTCCCTATGGGTGGCAAAAGAAATGCTGCAGCCCATAGGGATCTCCTGGATCCCCAATACCCTGGGTACCACAGTACCATATACTAGGGAATTATATGGGTGTACCAGTATGCCAATGTGAATTGGTAAATTTAGTCACTAGCCTGTTAGTGAGAAATTTGGAAAGCAGAGAGAGCATAACCACTGAGGTTCTGGTTAGCAGAGCCTCAGTGAGACAGTTAGGCATCACACAGGGAACACATACAGGGCACATACTTATGAGCACTGGGGCCCTGCCTGGCAGGGTCCCAGTGACACATAGACTAAAACAACATATACACAGTGAAATATGGGGGTAACATGCCGGGCAAGATGATACTTTCCTACAATATTAAACATACTGGTCAAATCAGATACAATCACAACAAAAAGGTTTGTGCTAACTACATGGAATTCTCTAATGGAAAGAGATGATATGGCTTTTAAAACACAGTGTCAACTTCATTTTATTTCTGTATGGCTGTTCGCCGAAACACGTCTGCTGTTGGAATAAACACTGCATTTTATATCCTGTGAGTGCTCATATATATATATATATATTTATATATATATATATATATATATATATAGAGAGAGAGAGAGAGAGAGAGAGAGAGATAGATAGATATATATATACATGTGCTGGTACCATGTTCTCAGTGATCAGGGCTCATGTGTGGTGGGGGGCTAGCATTGCAAACAAGCGGAGGAAGCAATCCTTAGAGACAGTACAAAAAATAGAGTGCTAAATTGTGCAAACCAGATACAATCACAACAAACAGGTTTAACAGGTTTGACAATGTTTGCAGACTGCTGACAGCGATCCATAAAAAGGGGAATTGGTGGTTTGACACTAAGAAGCAGCTTCCAAAGATTTCAATACAAAGCAGTTTAGAACCATCATAAACCTATTTCAACCTGGCCCCTTTTGCCAACTCTCTGAAAATCCCATCTGTGGGAAAAGACAAGGAGTTCATAAAATAATTTTAATTTCATCTTCCTTTCTGACTGTTGGCCAAAGGTACATCTCACTCTGCTCATGGGGACATTGCAATATATGTATGTTTGAGGCTGCATACGTGTACATGTCTCAAAACATTGAGCTTAGTGGGCTAACGCAGCAGAATTTTGGATAAGTAACTGGCAAGTCTCAGGGTTGATTCCTAGTGCATTTTCCATATCTGCTAAGACTGAATAAGTGAGTCTCAATCCGTTGACGGCTTTACCACCTGTCAATTACTCTACCAGTAATCTGCACCATTTTTTATCAAAATAAGGTAGTTGTTGTTAGCACCCCTCTTTGAGCAGTTCTCTTATAAGATTTCTGAGTGACATCCTTGCAAGAAACCACCTCCATAAAAACTGGTGAAAAATGTAATTGCCTTATAATTATTTTACATTAAATGGTGTCCTAGCATACAACAGATACAAGGATTTGGCAAGGAGAACAGATATCAAGTCTGGCTGATGGGTAATGTCCTTTAAAGGGGTCACTCCCATGGAAAAAGAAAAAGCACATGCTGTCATACCAGCATCCATGCTTTCAATCTGGTTGTGAAGCCCTAAACCCATAAAGTGTTAAATCCATAAAAACATCAATGTTTCTAAATCCTGATAGGGCAATGTACATTATAAAATGCAACATTTGTTACAAATGTATCCAAAAAGCCTTTGAGAAGAACGAATATGTTATTATCTACAATGGTCCATACTGTATATAGGAATTAGCCCGGCCTAGGTAGAGTGTAGGAAAACTGAATGTGACACAAGAGGGACACCAGGCAGATAACATAATTACCAGTTTGTGTACTTGCTCCACTGCTACCATGACTAAGTTAAGCTTTCATTGTGCAATTCTTTTGCATTGGTAACCTATTATAAACGATATTAAAGTAATGCTGAATTTGATAGACCCCGGCTAAGTTTGGCAGCAGAATAAGATTTCACAAGCATTTTGCTGCCATATTATACAGGTGTGAAGATGAAGGACACAGCAATGCAATGCTAGCACAGGAATAGTGCTGGTGTACTTACTCTGCATAGACACCATCCTGGAGAAAAAAACATACATTGTATAGATTAAAGCAAGTTCTACATGTCTTACAATGCACGCTGAGAAACTGGAGGCATTTGCCTCTGGTTAGACATATACTTTATCTTAAGGCTTCACATAGCTGAGTTATCTCACAGTCTGCCCATAATGTACCCATCAGACACCTGAGTTATTCCTCAGGTGACTATGCTCCAATACCAAAGGACAAGAGCTACAATCCATTATTTCTCCCTAATTTCTTTTAAAATGTTACTAGCCCTGCATTTAGTGCTTACTTGAGGCCACTCATTACATTTAT
This sequence comes from Pleurodeles waltl, assembly GCF_031143425.1. NCBI lineage: Eukaryota > Metazoa > Chordata > Amphibia > Caudata > Salamandridae > Pleurodeles > Pleurodeles waltl. The sequence goes on along the minus strand of NC_090442.1, from coordinate 855,240,428 downwards.
TGAAAACCTATACCTCTAAAGTCATGAGTTTAGTTGAATTGGTACTTACAACTTGTAACAGATGCCCTAAGGCATCTTGGAACAGACCTATTTAACATCAGAGACGATATGAAGATAATCAATAAAATAGATGAAGTTTAAGAGCATTCAAAAAGACAGAAAAGTCTTCTATTTCATGCACCAAGACTGACTGCATTTCAAATTGAGGAGGCAACAAAACAGAAGGAACATACCCATCTACTCCCACACAGAGCCTTTCCAAATTGGAAGAACGATAGCAGAAGGGAAGATCCAAAATGTAGGATCTCTTAGACTTGGAAGGAAACACATAAGCAGCGTGTGGCCTGTTTCATAATAAGCTCAGTGGGCAAATGTGAGCGCTGCACAATGCCAACCAATGCAGCTTACAGCAAGCCTCAAAGAATCTCTCAAATTTCTTGAAATTTACAAGTCAAACTGCTATACACTGAATACCTTGAATTTTGGAAATAGCTGCCTCAGGAATGCTAAGGTAGCTAGCATTGGCATAGTTGAATCTATAAATGATGGTAGCATTAACAACACAAGCATTCAAGTGACACAAAATAAAAGAAGGTTCTTCTTTAAGATCCTCATTTGGGGGTTACAGGATGACACACCTGCAACAGCAGGGTGAGGCAGGTGAAAATGCTATCAATGTAATCACATGACACCATTCAATACAGCCACCCGAGGAAGTCCAAATGCCCAACCCTTTCCTTATATTCCTCAGACTAGCTGTCAGTAACTGGTGCTGCTCAAGATATTTGGAAAGCTAGTGAGACAGAACTGATTTTAGTGACTGTTTACAAAATGCCAAGTTTACAGTCCAAGTTTACCTTCTCTAAAAGAAGTGTGACAACTCCTTTTTTTTATCCATGAGTGACAGTACCAGATGAAAACAGGTGCTAAGGATGAAAGTAAAACCTAGTCTAGCAACCACAGATAAACATTTTATAATTGTGACTGGACATACGTCATCTGGGGAACTTGACTTTAAGGAGGTAAGCAAGGAAGACATCTCTTCATATTCCTTAGTCTTTAGTAGAACTGACCTCCTCATCTCAGAATGAAGCCCAACACATGGAATCTTGGTTTACCATAATTATTACTGCATGTTTTGCATTTATGTCTTAGCATCTTCTCCTGAAATTTTCCTCAGGCTTTTTATGGTGAAATCTGTCAGGAGTAAGTTACGGAGTGTGGTAATTGGTGCATAACTCAGAATTACGATCTGTGTGCAAGCGTCCATTTGTGCATGGAACTGATATTTAAGACATAGCTTTGAATCAAAGTGTAAGTACAGTATGTTGGTTTATAGAAGGCAAGGATGTGTAATGTCAATAGAGGTTTCCCTAGCTCTAAATTGACAGTATAATGGCCTCACAATGCTTTAGCATTTAAGTATATTGTATTGTACTGCAGTTGTATTTAAACAGTGCTTCATTCATACGATTTGTGGGGCTGTAGCATGCAACTAATTGGAGTATCATTGATGGAATGGTGCTTGTTTGTGTTGGAGTGTGTCTTTTAAAACAATATTAACATGAAAAGCTTGCGTTAACATAGAAAATAATGCACACGTTTGAAATGTGCCCACGGGGAGTGGCTACCAATATATACGAAGACAAATGAAAAGCTTGTTAGTTCTGAATTATTTTGCAATAATGTTTTGAATTTGTATTAGTATATCGTAATTAGAGTTATGTGTTAGGAGTTTGCTTTATTAAATTAAAGGGCCTTGGCTTAGCTGGGCCTGGGCCTAGCTGCCTGGCCTCATATTAAACTGCATTTTCTAACGTGTAATGTGCTTCTTTATCCGAAGGACACGAAGCTGTACTTTTCCAGAAGTTATGTGTGTGTAGCCGTAGACTTGCTCAAGGTGACGTTCTTGCTGAATAAAACAGTGTAATTCGTAACAGGTGCAAGGTTAACGGTAGTAGGAGAAAACAATGGAGACACTGACTGGAGTGCGAAGTGTAACTTTTCCTACCTGACATTCCAACCGATGAAGACATTAAGGGCGATATTTATACTTTTCGATGCACAACTGCGCCAACGCAGTTGTGCGTCAAAAAATTTAACGCCGGCTAATGCCATTCTGAAGCGCCATGCGGGCGCCGTATTTATTCAACGACGTTAGCCGGCGTTAGCCGGCGCTGCGGAGTGGTGTGTGTCAAAAAAAATGACACACACCAGGCAGCGCCGGCGTAGGGGTAAATGGAGTTTGGGCGTCAAAAAATGGGGCAAGTCAGGCTGAGGCAAAATTATCGCCTCAACCCGATTTGCACCATTTTTTTTTGACGCCCAGACGCCATTACCATGACTCCTGTCTTAGCAAAGACAGGAGTCATGCCCCCTTGCCCAATGGCCATGCCCAGGGGACATATGTCCCCTGGGCATGGTCATTGGGCATAGTGGCATGTAGGGGGGCACAAATTAGGCCCCCCTATGCCACAAAAAAAAAAAAAAAATACTTACCAGCACTTACCTTAAGTTTCCAGGGGTGGGTCCCTCCATCTTTGGGCGTCCTCCTGGGGTGGGCAAGGGTGGCAGGGGGTGTCCCTGGGGGCATGGGAGGGCACCTGTGGGCTCCTTCCGAGCCCACAGGTCCCTTAACGCCTGCCCTGAGCAGGTGTTAAAAAATGACGCTAACGCGGCTAGTCGTCATTTTTTAAGGCCCGCCCACTCCCGTGTGCCATTTTTGCACGGGAGTGTAAATACGGCGCACAGGCCTGGGAGTAATTTTTTAGACGGGAACGCCTACCTTACATATAATTAACGCAAGGTAGGTGTCCACGCTAAAAAATGACGCAAACTCCATGAACTTTGGTGCTAGACGCGTCTAACGCCAAAGTATAAATATGGAGTTAGATTTGCGTCGAATTTGCATAAAAAAAAATGACGCAAATCCGGCGCAAACGGAGTATAAATATGCCCCTAATAATATGGACCACTCCACAACATGAGAACTGTGGTTTGTGGAAAATTTTGACAAGATGCTTGAATATTATTGGACAGAGATAGCGATGCACCAATTATTACCCAATGAGGAGTTAAGGGCTAATTAGATAGTTTTGATTTAACTGTGTGACTTAAGAAGAAGGGGGTTCACTTCACTCCAATTCACTACATTTTGCCATCTCCATTTGCCATTTCTAGTGCTCTAGCATTTTCCTGGGTTTATTTGAGTACTTTAAAACCATCCTCTACCCCATTCTTTGCTGGATACTTACTTCTCCTCCATATGAGGGAAGGGTGTTATTCCTTAGCTGTGCTTTGCCCTGTCCTATCTTTGCTGATGGTGAATCAACTGATGTCCTGAGGATGAAGACTGACGCTGTTTGCTAATCTGTTAGATTGGTAACTATCTGATAAAAATTGTAATTGTCTGTTTGCCTTTCTTTCTAGGTATCAACTGCTATTTTGATAGAGGCCTTAGTTTAGATGTTTTCCAAATTCGTGTTTCGAAACGTTTTGCATGAAGCCCAACATGCTAATGCTAATTTGTGGTTAGTTAAGGCGTTCACAGAATAATTTGCGCAAATAGACAAAATGACTGAGTTCTTGCTTTGTTGAATCATGTATTACTGAGACTTTACTAAGTTGCTTCATATTAATGATGTGCCTAAATACTGAATTAATTTTCTCTACGCATTGATTAATTGCGTTCGCATTGTTAATTAGAAGAGTTCCAAATGAGATTTATTGCTAATGAGATTAACGGAGGTGACATTAGATTATAACCAATAGGGAAATAAATATCCTAACACTTAACAAATTGGTGTGGTTATTCATGACTGAAAGGTCATGGTGTGTTCAACTTGTTGATTCTTATTAAATGTTATTGCTTAGTTGTTGATTAGCTACTGTAATTATTGGTTGGGTTTATTGATCTATTGGTTGGTGATGCCAAGAAGACATATCGTACTGTGAAGTCCCCGAAGGTGGTCCAAAGGTTTATCGACCTAAACACGTCTCCTTGTAAGTTTACTTATTAAGGTTCTGATGCGCTAACAGTTTTTGGTAGCAGTGCGGATGGTTTGGCCCTTTGGGCCCCAGTACGAGGGACTACGGTTTGATAGAGTGGATGGTCCAAAAGTTACAGTTTGGTAGAAAAGGTGTCGGTTGCTGGTAGAGATTGATGAGCGTGGTTTGGAAGTAGGTAAGGTGTACTAAATAAATTGGGTTTGTGTTTTTTTTGTTTTCCTTTCAATGATGCAAATTGGAGAGATGATGTGCCCCAAGTACCAAATGACTTTCCCGGAATCTCAGAGCTTCCTGACTGAGCTTCAATGTGTTAACATAGAAAATAATGCACACGTTTGAAATGTGCCCACGGGGAGTGGCTACCAATGTCTAAGAAGACCAATGAAAAGCTTGTTAATTCTGAATTATTTTGCAATAATGTTTTGAATTTGTATTAGTATATCCTAATTAGAGTTATGAGTTAGGAGTTTGCTTTATTAAATTAAAGGGCCTTAGCTTAGCGAAGGTCTGGGCCTAACTGCCTGGCCTCATATTAAACTGCATTTTCTTACGTGTAATGTGCTGTTTTTCTGAAAGACACAAAGTTGTACTTTTCCAGAAGTTATGTGTGTGTAGCCGTAGTAAATTCTTTCTCATGATAACCGACTTGCTCAAGGCGACGTTCTTGCAGAATGAAACAGTGTAATTCGTAACAGGTGCAAGGTTAACGGTAGTAGGAGAAAACAATGGAGACACTGATTGGAGCGCAAAGTGTAACTTTTCCTACATGACATTCCAATCGTTGAAGACGTAAATAATATGGACCAATCCACGACATGAGAACAGTGGTTTGTGGAAAATTCTGACAAGATGCTTGAAAATTATTGGACAGAGATAGCGATGCACCAATTATTACCCAATGAGGAGTTAAGGGCTAATTAGATAGTTTTGATTTAACGGTGTGACTCAAGAAGAAAGGGGTTCACTTCAATCCAATTCACTCCATTTCGCCATCTCCATTGGCATTTCTATTGCTCTAGCGTTTTCCTGGGTTTATTCTGAGTACTTTAAAACCATCCTCTGCCCTATTCTTTGCTGGATACTTACTTCTCCTCCATATGAGGGAAGGGTCTTATTCCTTAGCTATGCTTTGCCCTGTCCTATCTTTGCTGATGGTGAATTGACTGATGTCCTGAGGACGAAGACTAATGCTGTTTGCTGATCTGTTGGATTGGTAACTATCTGATGCACATTGTAATTGTCTGTTTGCCTTTCTTTCTAGGTACCAACTGCTATTTTGATAGAGGCCTTAGTTTAGATGTTTTCCAAATTCATGTTTCTAAATGTTTTGCATGAAGCCCAACATGCTAATGCTAATTCATGGTTAGTTAAGGCGTTCACAGATTAATTTGCGCAAATAGCCAAAATGACTGAGTTCTTGCTTTGTTGAATCATGTATTACTGAGACTTTACTAAGTTGCTTCATATTAATAATGTGTCTAAATACTGAAGGAAATTTCTCTATGCATTGATTAATTGCGTTCAAATTGTTAATTAGAAGAGTTCCAAATTAGATTGATTGCTAATGAGATTAACGGATGTGACACTAGATTGTAACCAATAGGGAAATAAATATCCTAACACTTAACAAATTGGTGTGGTTATTCATGACTGAAAGTTCATGGTGTGTTCATCTTGTTGATTCTTATTAAATGTTATCGATTGGTTGTTGATTAGCTGCTGTAATTATTGATTGGGTTTATTGATCTATTGGTTGGTGATGCCAAGAAGACATCTCGTACTGTGAAGTCCCCGAACGTGGTCCAAAGGTTTATCGACCTAAACGCGTCTCCTTGTAAGTTTACTTATTAAGGTTCTGACGCGCTAACATTTGTCATGCAGTCTATATGGGGAGCTTTTTGATGTCATACATCTGGACCAGTTGTGCTCTTAATACGTTGGGTTGCTATGGCTGTGCATGAATTGAAGACACAAATGAATGCTTAAGCATTCAATTCTAATTGATGAACAGAAGTGTGAGTGCAGTCTGGCCTGTGTTTGAAGTGTTTGGGTCTGTTGCTGAAACGGCTGAAACTGTGTCATAAACATGGGCATAGCTTTGTCTACTCCTGAGTGTTGGGGAGAAGTATAGGGGTAAGAACAGTCTCACAAGCAATTTCTGTAAGGTTTGAGTGCTTGTATATATCTTTGGAGGTGCAAACTAAGGAATGCAGGCAGTTATGATGCCCGACGTTTCATCCAATCAACCTTCAAAAACTTCTATGGAAGGAAAAAGCCTTATAAACTTCATAGTACAACAGGACCTACACCACCCACAAGGCACTTTTCTTAATGTAAAAACAACAGGTTTTGTAGGGCTAAGGCATTAATTAGGATCATTGCTAAAACCCATAACAAAATATATCATCTATACTTTCATTTTCTAATTCATTTTCAGTTCCTGATGTTGTGAAGGGGTTCAAAGCATTAGCAAAACAAAACAAAACAACATTATGTGCCCTTTTGCCTTGCAAGGATTAGGAAAGTTCTATACAAATGACAATACAATGTCCCTGCCTCTCTCTATTACATTCTCATGGAATCCTGCATTCTCTGTGTTTTGTTGAAGCTAATGTGTTGGAAGTATCCCTCCTGCGTATTTGTAGATTTGGTGGGATATGATGACTAGCCTTTCATCCCTTTTGTCCCATTCAGAGGCACTTTAAGCAGCACACAGAGACAAAGATTACAACTTACCAACTACTGGGTGGGGTACAATATGTGCACCAGTAATTAGCAGTAAATGCGGTAAGAACCTACCAGTACTATGCAAATACGAGTTACACCCTGCTTAGTATGTAGTTACTCAGCGGACCTAGATTTACCTGACAGTATTCCAAATAGCATTCTCTTTTGCATGTGGATTAACAGACGCATTTGAAAGGTAAGGTGGTAGTGGAGTGTGGGCTTGAGGAGGGGAAGGAAGGAGTGGAGAATGTTGGCTAGCATGGGGGAACAAGTAAAATTCACCTCTGTCTTATCTGAAGGTTGAGCAGGGTTTGTGGAAGGGACCTGGACTACAAAGCAGACTTTCTCCACAGTGATTTTATCTGCTGGATTTTACGGCTAGTAAATCCAGTTCATTGTTTCTGCACAAAGTAATACTATGTGGTGGAACCTGGTCCTCTTATTACTGTGTGGAATGGAATTCCACATGGGAATTCTATTCCGGGTCACTGATGGAAATATCAGACATAGAAATATCGTGTGGACAGAATGTTGTGTCAAAAATATCAACGACCAAAATATCGAGCAAGTAAGTGCAAATAGGTGAGTATAGATTTATTGTTCCTAACTTCACATCTACGTACCTTCAAGGTACACATGGATGGAGTTATATATAGTAAAGCTTTGCCTACCTATAGAAACTTGCCTTCACAATATTTTTGTCCTCAATATTCTTGACACAATATTTTGTCCGTAAGATATTGTTTCTCCAATATTTTCTCTAAATACTTTCCATTCCAAACAGTTCCTACCATGAGCCCATGTCTTTTAAAGTCAGCCACTAGGCAGACAGAACACCATCAGGCATGAGAAGCAATGAAAAAACCCACAAATCCTCCTCTACATATAAATATCTTTGGATAACCTCATCGGTTGAACTATGTGGAATCTATTGGGAACAATGTTTACATTCATTTTCTTTTTCAGAGTGACAGTTCCCATACTTTTTGCTAAAACACAACCATCCAGAACAAATAATGCTGACCTTGAAGTGCATCTGGCTGAAAGGGAAGGGAGGAGGTCTCCTGTTACAGGAAGCCTATATAGAAACTGATAGCAAAAGAAGATACAAACTTTCTCACCAGAATGCCAGCTACTGGAAATAAATATGTGTGCAATTGGTTAATCAGCAAATCTATAGGCTGTCCGTGTAGGGCTTTAGTTGGTGTAGTCATTTGAGGCTTCATGTTTACAAAGTTGATTCTTTCTGAGAGTTGATGTTATGTTATGTTATGTTTGGGGGCGTTTCTAAAACTTACCAAATACCCAGTGGTGTCTTGGTGCTAAAAATGAGAAGAAAGAGAAAGAACAGAAGTCTAGGCAGATCTAAAGAGCCATGTCCTTAATTGTTTACTAAACTCTAACAAATTGGGAGCATTCTTGTTTGCCAGTGGCAGAGCATTCCAGGGCATAGAGGCACCTACAGCAAAGCTCCTGTCGCCCCAGGTAGCACTCTTAAACCTGGGGACTGAAGTCAGTTTGACATTGGTAGACGTAGCGTTTTGCCTATGGAATACCATGTGATTTTGTTCCATAGAAATTCCGGACCAGTGCCATGCAAGGCTTTATAGGTGATGCAGAGCTATTTGAATGTAATTCTTTGTCGGATCGACAGCCAGTGGAGCTCTTTATTTCAATCTGACACTGGGTGATATTGAGGGGGCTTTAAAAGTAGCCTAGTGGCAGCGTCTGAGGTGTTTGCAGTTTGTTTAGGATGTATTGATGGGCGTTGAGATAAAGACTATTACAATAGTCCAATTTGCCCAGCAACAGTGCAGTGACCAAGGTATTCCGCAGGTGAAGAGAAATATACAGAAGTATCTTTTTCAGCAATTTCAGCATAAAGAAGGCCGAATACGTCGTTGCATTTACTTGCTCCCAAGAGCTGAGTTTATTATCTAGGAAAAGACCTAGATTACGTATTTCCTTACTGGAGTGGATAAGGGTCCCATGTCATGCTGTCAGCAAGATGGAGACCAGAGGGAGGGCTGAGAGCCGCCAAACAAGATGACCTCAGTGTAGGAGGCTGGCTCAGTTTATGGTGTACACCTATGGTGTGGCACCCTATATTGAGTTCAGGCAACTTTTGGTGATAATAAATAGGTGTCCAGATAGCAAAAGCTCTGTAGGGATAGCTGAGGCCAGCATCTGATTATCCAGGAGGAATGTAAAGCACTTGCAATACCACAGTAGTCAGACAGTAACTCACTCACAAGAAAGAACCACACAAGTGTTGCAAAAATAAAGGATTCTTTCTGACAGCACTAACTACTAGACTAGCATTGGTATATTTTCCTTTGGAGATAGCTACACACAATATGTAAACAGAATAACAAGCAGAAGTAGCATAAAATATACAGGGTCCTATGGGGGGGAACCATATACTATGTAGGTGGAATGTGAAATAGTGAACCTATCCAAAGTAAGTGTGGTACTTAGCTAGGGATGGGGTAGACGAAAACACCAGAGGTAAGTACGGTAAGTGTCCCCAATGACCAAGTGCAGAGTGGCTGCCTACCCATTTGTCCCTTTGACTAACATAGGGAAGTGGTGGTTGGAGTTTGTGTGTTTTAGGACCCTTCCCAGTGGACCCCGAGGAAACCAACAGACAAGAGGAAGGTTGGAGAGTGTCCCCATCCAAGGATACCCAGGAGTCAGGAGTACCTACACTAAGGGACCTGGATGCAGAGGGGAGGCTGGTGGAACCCAAGGGTGGATTCCAGACATGGGGGACCTGAAAGGAATGGGTTAGAGTCCAGCACACTGAAAGGTGCCCAGGTGGTACAGGTGGCTATGCAGACCCTCCTAAAGCTGAAGTTCCTGCAAGTCGGTGGAGGAAGAAGTCCAGCTGCAGGGTCCAAGAGGCGCAGAAGATCCTGGGAGTCACCTACGATTTGTCCCTTGACAGTCACCAGATTGCAAGTGGGTCATTGACCAGCCAGGTCACCAAAAAGCACCTGCAATTGCAAGCAGGAGTGGAAAATGTATTTGCAGAGTTTGTTTTGGGGACCAAAAAAGTCCAGGAGACCATACCCTGGAGGGGGGGTCATGTCTGGTCCTCAGCATACAAAAAGGCCAGTACAAGTCATTGGAGTCCCCACGAGTGACCCAAAGGCGGTGGACACAGGGAGTGACAAGGAGGCCTCAGCAGCACAACAAAACAGAAGTCCCACATTGCAGGAGTTGCAGTTCAGGGGGCTGATCTTCAAGTTGCAGAGTGCTGAGGGCTGGGGCTTCTTGGTGCCTGAAGATCTTCTGGAGGAAGAGTCAACAAGCTTTGGCATGAGCAACAGTCATTATGCACAGGAGTTCGGGTCCAGTGGCAGGAGTAGGGACCCACAGTCTCCCAAGTTGGTCAGGTGACAAGCAGGACCCAGAGGAGGCCATAGACCTACCACCTGTGATGCAGAGCCTTTTGATGTCTGTGGGACAGCAGACCCCACCAACCGGTCAATGTTGTTTTGAGGTGCCTTTGGATGCAGGGGAGTGTCTTCTTCACTCCAAGGGAGATACCTTTGTGCTTCAAGGTGCAGACAGAGGCCTTTTGACCCTGGAGGATGCACAGCTTTGAATGTAGCAGAAATCTTGCAGGATCCGGAGAAATAATGTTGCAATGAGAGCCTTCCCACCAGAAGCAGACATGTTTAGGTTCCAAAGCAGACCAGCAGTGGTTCCAGAGGCCAGGACTAGATGATGTCTTGCAGAGAGTTCTTTGTAGAGTCTTGCTCAACAAATCTGAGAACCCTCCCTTGAGAAGCCCTAAAGCAACCCTAAAAGGGGGTTGGTCACTCTCTGAAGTGAACCACCTGACAGAAATGGTCAGGGACATCATTTACCTGGCCTAACCAGTCACATGCTCCCAGGAGCCCCTGCTCATCTTGTTTTCAAGATGGCAGAATCACATGGCCAGCTGGCAGAGCTCTGTGCACCTCCCTAGGGGAGAATCTGGACAGTGGGGTGGTCACTCCCCTGTCCTTTGTGCAGATTTGCGCCAGAGTGGTAACCAGGGTCCCTATACTGGTGCAAACTGGATTATGAAAGGAGGGCACCAAATGTGCCTTTCAAAGCATGTCAAAATTACAGCTCCGAAGCCAACCAACCCCAGCCCTTAACCACCTAATACACAGGGGAGGTGGTCACACCTCTCCATTGCAGTAAATCATTTGTTCTGCTCCTCGACGATTCTTCGCCATAGCTCCATCTTCCTAGCTATAGAGGTGTGCTGCACCTGTGATCCAAATAGCTGTGGCTCTACCTGTACGATTTCCTCCACCATAACCCTGAGCTCCTCCTCCTAAAACCCGGGGTGTCTTTGGCGTGCCATGGGGTGGTGTAGGTGATGTGTGGGGTGGTGTATGTGGTGATGAGTGTGGTGATGTGTAGTGGTGTGTGGTGTTTTGAGCTGTTTTTTGAATTGTGAGTTTGAAAATGGCACTTTTAGAAATTGTGCATTTTCTAACTTAAACATTCAGTGCCTCAGCCTGTCTGCTTGTCTGGGTCAGGAAGACAGTTGAGTTGTTTGTGTATTCACTCTAAATAGTCACACAAAGAGAGCTGAGGTGTGCCCTGCATAACCTGATGGCCCTCACCAAGCTGGTCTTCCTGAGCTAGAGTGGTGGGAGGAGCTGATACTCGCACCTAAATAGGACTGTACCTATCCTCACATATCCGCCCACTGCACATACCCATAACAACCCCTAACCACAATCACACAAGCCCCCACACAGGAAAGCTAGCACTGGGGTACACGCTCACCCACCCATTGCACACCATGACACACACACATGCAATAATCATGATTTAATACCCCGGCAGGACCACTACCTAACGTCACCAGACATCTCTACCCCACCCACAGAAGAGGCACACAGTGATGACAGCAGCTCTGGCCAACTGGATCAAGATGACCAGCCCGGACCCTCGTGGGCCTCGGGACAGTCGGTTCCCCTCGCACAGGCACAGCCCAACACTGACCTTCCACCCTCTGGTAACACCAGCACAGCACCCACCCAGCGGGCCGATACCTCCGTTCCCAGGACACGTCAATCAGCTGTGTGTCCATCACTACAGGGAACCCAGGATAACCCACCACCCCAACAACAACAGGGACCTGGGGGCAGTGGCAGTGGGCACACGGTCCAGGGGACGGAGGCACAGGAACACAGGGGAACTGGGAGGGCTGCTGTGCCACAGGGGGCGGACAGGCCCAGGGAACCCACTCTCTACGAGGCCCTCTCCTCCATCATGGGAGCATACCACCACTCCCATGAGACGATGGCGACGGTCCTGGCCAAGTTTCAGGAGACCCAGCACATGCAGGACGAACTGTATTTGGGGTTCAGGGAGGAGCTCAGAACCATCAGCTCCGCCCTGGGCACCATAGTAGGGGTGCTGAAGGATATACAGAAGACCATGAGGGACACTGTGGCACTCCAAGGGGCCCCTGACACTAGCCTGGACGATGAACTGCCCAACACCTCCGCCGACCCTAGTGGACAGGACGCCCCACCACAGGACCACCACACCAGCACCCCACCCCCTGCAGACGGAGAACCACCCCGCAAGCGGTCCCTGAGATCCAGGAACAGGACAGAGCAAGATGGCAAGACCCCGCCAGGAAATGAGACCACCCTGATTGTCATCCCAGTGTTCCACTTTGTGACCCTGTCCAGATTGGAACTGTTCCAGCTCCACTTCCTATGCCCATATGGGCAGTGCACCTGTGAGACTAATAGACTGGACTCTGCCATGGACATTCCTCCACCATCACCCATAACCATTTTGCCACCACCTCCAATAATTAGCATTTCAATAAACACCCTTGAACCACAAAACCATCTGGAGTCAGTCTGTGATTTATAAAATGTGTATTAGCTATGACAATGACAAAATCAGTTCGAAAATGTAATGTCAACATACCTATGTCACACATAACAAGCCCATATAGGATGCAAGCAGATGACACACGTTGGTAACCACACCTGTGAAACCGTAATGGAAATGTACCACTCAGTTAGCATATACTGCTTCAAATTTGACAGACAGGATAGAGGTAGAAGTGTGAAAGTAAATGTAATAGTAAAAAAATGTGCTCTCACCTGTGTGTCACTGGAAATATTGCTGTATGACAGAGTCCCTGTTATCAATAGCTTCTTCCTCTGCTTCCTCCTCATCACTGTCCACAGGCTCCACAGCTGCCACAACACCGTCATCTGGACCATCCTCCTGCAGAAAAGACACCTGGCGTCGCAAAGCAAGATTGTGAAGCATAGAGCAGACAATGATGATCTGGCACACCTTCTTTGGTGAGTAGAATAGGGAACCACCTGTCATATGGAGGCACCTGAACCTGGCCTTCAGGAGGCCGAAGGTGCGTTCGATCACCCTCCTAGTCCGCCCATGGGCCTCATTGTGGCGTTCCTCTGCCCTGGTCCTGGGATTCCTCACTGGGGTCAATAGCCATGACAGGTTGGGGTAACCAGAGTCCCCTAATAGCCACACACGGTGCCTCTGGAGTTGACCCATCACATACGGGATGCTGCTATTCCGCAGGATGTAGGCGTCATGCACTGATCCAGGGAACATAGCATTTACCTGCGAGATGTACTGGTCTGCCAAACATACCATCTGTACATTCATCGAATGATAACTCTTCCGGTTCCTGTACACCTGTTCACTCCTGTGGGAGGGGACCAAAGCCACATGGGTCCCATCAATGGCACCTATGATGTTAGGGATATGTCCCAGGGCATAGAAGTCACCTTTAACTGTAGCCAAATCCTCCACCTGAGGGAAAACGATGTAGCTCCTTACGTGTTTCAGCAGGGCAGACAACACTCTGGACAACATGTTGGAAAACATAGGCTGGGACATCCCTGATGCCATGGCCACTGTTGTTTGAAATGACCCACTTGCAAGGAAATGGAGTACTGACAGCACCTGCACTTGAGGGGGGATTCCTGTGGGATGGCAGATTGGTGATATCAGATCTGTCTCCAACTGGGTACACAGTTCCTAGATTGTGGCACGGTCAAACCTGTAGGTGATGATTAAATGACGCTCCTCCATTGTCAACAGGTCCACCAGTGGTCGGTACACCGGAGGATTCCGCCATCTCCTCACATGTCCCAGCTGACGGTGCCTAGGAATGACAACAGCGACCACAGAGTCAAGCAACTCAGAGGTATGTACCCACAGCTACACAGTACACAAAACAGAATCCAAAAAGTTGTCTGTAAGTGTGTTGAGTCCAGACCTAGGTATGTGTGACGGAGTTGTAAATGAAGCCATGTGGGTCCCTGAAATGGCGGCTGCCTGACCTCTAAACTGGGACAATTGGATGTGAGGTAACTGCTCTGGCGTTGTACACAGTCGCGGTAGGCGGTCAAAGACCGCAGCGCAATGCTGCATTGGTTAACATTGGACCCTATGGGTCCCAGGAGCCAATGACGAAGTGCGCCGGCGGTGATGATACGCACTGCCGCGGACGTCACCGCCACCGACGTGACCGCCATTTTCTATCTGTTCAATCACTCGATACCTGATCTTCGACAGGAGAGGACCTACACTGCAAGTGCTGCTGTGACCTCGGTCTGGAAGAGACAATGGCATGTGCGTCTGGGGAAAGGGCCCCTGCCTTCACTGCACAGGAGTTGGAGAAGCTCGTGGACGGGGTCCTCCCCCAGTACACGCTACTCTACGGTCCTCCAGACCAACAGGTGAGTACATAGGGTGCAAGTTGTATGGCCTATGGCTGGGTGGAGAGGGCTGGATGTAAGTAAGAAGGGGGCAGAGTTATGCAAGCATGAAGGAGTGTGAATGCATGCGCCACATGGCAAGGGCAGGGATGTGGGCCACTCACGTCGACGGTGCTGTTGCTAATGACTTCTCTTTTTCCCCTTTACATATCATGTAGGTCAGCGCCCACCAGAAGAAGGATATTTGGCGTGCCATCGCCAAGGAAGTCCGGACCCTGGGGGTCCACCAGAGACGGAGCACCCACTGCCGTAAAAGATGGGAGGACATTCACCGCTGGAGCAAGAAGACGGCGGAAGCTCAGCTGGGGATGGCCTCCCAACGTGGGAGGGGTGCCCGTCGCACCATGACCCCCCTGATGTTCAGGATCCCGGCGGTGGCCTACCCTGAGTTGGATGGGCGTTTGAGGGCATCACAGCAGACACAAGGGGGTGAGTACACTCACATTCTCATGACTTTGCGCGCAGTGGAGGGGTCTGGGTGGGGGAGAAGGGCTGTGGGTTTCCCTAGGTCAGGGCGAGTTCCGTAGGCTAGGCCCCTCCAGAATGCAGGCCATGTGCCACTCCACCCCACCTCTGTAGAGTGCCAAGTACAGGTATACATGCCCCTGTGTCATCTATGTGGAAAGATGACACTCATAGCCATGTAGGCCATATCCCAGGAACTGCATCTGTAGAGGCCAAGAGCACGGCGTAGTGCAAGGGGATGCTGTGTCTGTATTCTCCGCCAATGGTAGCGGCAAGCCATGCACTCAACCTGTCTTTCTTCTGTTTCCCCACCCCTTTTTGTGCTCTCCCTGTTCTTTTGTGCATTCGCATCATCAGGCGGAGGTACAGTGGCACCGGAGCACGAGGGAGCTGCATCCCACATGGCCATGGAGGGCCATACCACAGACTCCGAATACACCAGTGGGACGGAGGGCGAGGGGAGCTTTACGTCGGTCACCGGATCAGCAGACAGCAACACAGACTCGTCCTCCGATGGGAGCCCCACTTCTACAGGTACAGCGGCCACCACCCCTACCAGCACCGCCCTCCCAGCAGCCCCTCAGCCTTCGCTCCGTGCCCGCTCACCCAGGAGGGTGGGCATCCCCTTCGCCCCAGGCACCTCAGCCCCTGCCCCTGTCACCCCTGCTGCCCTCAGTGAGGAGGCCATTGACCTCCTCAGGTCACTCACTGTTGGGCAGTCTACCATTGTGAATGCCATCCAGGGTGTAGAAAGGGAGTTGCAACACAGTAATGCATTCCTGGAGGGCATTCATTCTGGTCAGGCTGCCCTTCATCGAACCCTGCAATCTCTGGCCTCAGCAATGATGGCAGCCATTCTCCCTGTGTCTAGCCTCCCCCCTCCAACTTCCTCCACCCAGACCCAATCCCCTGTACCCCAGCCTATCCCAACCACACCATCAGACCAGCATGCACACACCTCAAAACACAAAAGTGGCGCTGGCAGACATAGGCACCACACATCCCACAGGCACTCACACAAGCATCACCCACATATAGACACAGCAACATCCACTGCCTCCACTGTGTCTCCCTCCTCATTGTCTCCCTCCTCCCTCCCAGTGTCGTCTACACTCTCACCTGCATGCACTACATCTACAGCCACTAGGACTCGCACCAGAACACCCAGCACCACACCCCGCTCACCTGCACTCACCACCCCCACTACCATTTACACGTCCCCTGTGTCCTCTCCCAGTGTGTCTGTGACACCCCCTCCCAAAGTACACAAATGCGGGCACCCACACACCCAACATCCATCCACCTCACGACAGCCTCCTGAACATGCACCTGCACCCAAATCATCTAAAGTTACACCTCCTACAACCACCTCCTCTTCCTCCACTCCCAGACCCCCTCCAGCTACCCATCCCAGTGTTCGTCAGAAACTTTTCCTGAGCAACGTTGACCTCTTTCCCACCACCCCCCCCCCAATTCATAGGTCCCGTACTAGCACCTCAGCCAAAAAAAGTCTGGTTCCAGTGGTGCGTGTTAGAGATATATGTAGTGCACCGGGCACCAGGGTAGCCAGCGTGACATGGAGCCAAAGCACTGCCAGTCCACCCCCTGTAAAGCACCAGAAGTTGGACAGTGCCCGACGGGAGAGGGTGAAGACTCCTGCCGGCAAAGGCGCTCACAAGGGTCCCTGGGGGAGTGCCGAGTCAGCTGTGACTCCTCACAAGGTGGTGAAGGGGCAGAAGAAGTCTCCAAAGTCTGGGAAGAGCAGCACAGCGGAGAAGGCCACCATCCTCCCCTCTGGCCAGGACGCCACCGCCAGCACTATTGTCACTGGTCCGGAGACCACCGCCAGAGTCAGTGCCCAGGAGGGCAGCACAATCGTGACTGGTCAGGAGACCATGCCAGAGTCAGTGCCCAGGAGGGCAGCACAATCGTCACTGGTCCGGAGACCACCGCCAGAGTCAGTGCCCAGGAGGGCAGCACAATCTTCACTGGTCAGGAGACCACCGCCAGAGTCAGTGCCCAGGAGGGCAGCACAATTGTCACTGGTCCAGAGACCACCGCCAGAGTCAGTGCCCAGGAGGGGAGCACAATCAGTGCCCAGGAGGGCAGCACAATCGTCACTGGTCCGTAGACCACCGCCAGAGTCAGTGCCCAGGAGGGCAGCACAATCGTCACTGGTCAGGAGACCACCGCCAGAGTCAGTGCCCAGGAGGGCAGCACAATCGTCACTGGTCCGGAGACCACCGCCAGAGTCAGTGCCCAGGAGGGCAGCACAATCGTCACTGGTCTGGAGACCACCGCCAGCGTCAGTGCCCTAGAGGGCCCCGGCAGCCACAGCCCCGCTGGGCACTGAGGGATCGTCATGCCACACACCGCTGCACAGGTCAGAGACAGCAAAGTCAAGCACCGCTGAACAGGGCAAAGACCGCCATGGCAAGCACCGCTGAACAGGTCAGAGACAGCAAAGTCAAGCACCGCTGAACAGGGCAAAGACCGCCATGGCAAGCACCGCTGAACAGGTCAGAAACTGCAAAGTCAAGCACCGCTGAACAGGGCAAAGACCGCCATGGCAAAGCACCGCTGAACAGGGCAAAGACCGCCATGGCAAGCACCGCTGAACAGGGCAAGCACCGCTGAACAGGGCAAAGACCGCCATGGCAAGCACCGCTGAACAGGTCAGAAACTGCAAAGTCAAGCACTGCTGAACAGGGCAAAGACCGCCATGGCAAAGCACCGCTGAACAGGGCAAAGACCGCCAACTCAAGCATCGTTAGCCCATGTGCAGCTGGGACAGTGACAGAACTGGGACCGTCACGGGGAGCGTGATGCACTCTGGGCACCTGTCCCCCTCCAGAACCAGTGGAGAACAGCATCCACTACATGAATCCTTCACAGGATGAAGCACTCTGGGCACCAGTCCCCCTCCAGAACCAGTGGAGAACTGCATCCACTACCTGAATCCTTCACAGGATGAAGCACTCTGGGCACCAGTCCCCCTCCAGAACCAGTGGAGACATGCATCGACTTGAGAGACTGTGGCTTTGCACTCCCCAGGATGGTACAGTGGGCAAACCAACCACTGTAGAGACTTGAGAGACTGTGGCTTTGCACTCCCCAGGATAAAGCAATGTGCAAACCACCCACTGTAGAGACTTGAGAGACTGTGGCTTTGCACTCCCCAGGATGGTACAGTGGGCAACCCACCCACTGTAGAGACTTGAGAGAGTGTGGCTTTGCACTCCCCAGGATAACCACCCACTGTAGAGACTTGAGAGACTGTGGCTTTGCACTCCCCAGGATGGTACAGTGGGCAAACCACCCACTTGAGAGACTTGAGAGACTGTGGCTTTGCACTCCCCAGGATGGTACAGTGGGCAAACCACCCACTGTAGAGACTTGAGAGACTGTGGCTTTGCACTCCCCAGGATGGTACAGTGGGCAAACCAACCACTGTAGAGACTTGAGAGACTGTGGCTTTGTACTCCCCAGGATGGTACAGTGGGCAAACCACCCACTTGAGAGACTTGAGAGACTGTGGCTTTGCACTCCCCAGGATAAAGCAGTGGGCAACCCACCCACTGTAGAGACCTGAGAGACTGTGGCTTTGCACTCCCCAGGATACATTAATGGGCATGGAGCCCCGTCGTGGATCTGGCATGGTGCACTCAGCCGGCTGAGGTGCCCCCCTTCGCTTCCCCCTGAGGTGCCTGTTGTATTTCTATCTGATGCCCCTGCAGTGTTCTCTCCGTTTGTGGACAGGTATCTAGTGTGGGCCTCGCCAATGCATTGTGGGCCCAGTGGTCCACGGACATTGAAATGTGCATACCTGCACTACTAATCGTGATGTATATATTGGTTCAAGTAATTTGGTTTTGTCTTTGCATTCTTCCGGGGGGGTTGTGGGTTGTTCCTGTGATGTTTGGAAATGCATTGGTGTGTGTGTTGTAGTGTGCGAGGGTCGGGTTGAGGGTGGGGGTGTTGCGTGTGTATGTCCCTGACATTTGCCTCCCCCCTCCCCTATGTCATAGGTGCAGTACTCACTGTTGTCTTCGGCGCCGCCGTTGCTGGTGTTCGTAGAGGAGCAGGAAGACAAGCGCAGGGAGTATTTGGAGTTCGGGCTCCATGGTGGCCTCCTTCCTGGTGGAGTGTGTTCAGGTGAGCGTTTTCCCATTGCAAAAGCTGTTTCCGCCATGTTTTTATCCACGGTGAATCCGCCCCGGAAAAGGTGGCGGATTGGTGTGTTGTAATACTGTGGGCGGTACTTTGTCTTCCGCCTGTCTGTTGGCGGTGACCGCTGCGCTGCTTGTCTGTACCACCGTGGCGGTCGGTGTGTTAAGTGGCAACGGTTTCCGCCATGGTCATAATTCCCTTTTTTTTCTGCCTGCCTGTTTGCGGTATTACCGCAGCTTTAACACCGTCCGCCAGGGTTATAATGACCCCCAAATAGGTATAAGTACTGGACCTCTGACACCACATAGTTAGAATCCTTCTGGACTGAGAAAAGTCTGCCAGGAAGAGGAGCTGGATGCTGTAGGAGGGACTGCCACTCTCCCTGTTGCTTTGTTGTGCTGGCCTGCTGCTGGATGCTTCTGTCCTGGGAGTTAAAGAACTGGACTTGCTGTTCTACATCCTGCTTTCAAAGGTTCTCCAAGGGCTTGGACTGAGCTTGCCTCCTGTGAAAAATTCTCAGGGACATCAAAGACTTCCTTTGCCAGCACCTTGTCTCTCCTGCTAAGAGGCTTGACTTGACAAGTGGTGCCAAATCCAGCTTCTGGGCTCTAGATTTCTGGGCTTTTGGGAGTGAGTTCTGGTTCAACAAGGAAAAAACTAGTGCATCGATTTCCAGAATGACTTTGGAACGGACACTGGTGTCTGACTCGGTGCCGCTGCCTGCATCATAGCCGTGGTCCCCACTGAATGCAACAACGACGACCTACAATGCAGGCCCAATGCGCTGCAGCACCTCCAAAGTCCCACCAAAGCTTGAGGCCAGAGTGCCGTGTCACTGATGTCTGTGAAACCTGGCTCTGTACCTGTGGCCCCGTGGTGTGATAGCAAGACTGTGAAGTCAATGCCTCACGTCTTGACCTGCTGGATTACTCGACCCTGCCTTGTCATAAGGGTCCGCCGCCTCGCCGCCAATGCCGCCAATACCGCCAATGCCGCCAATGCTGTCTCACCTCCTCTCCAACTGTGAGGAACAAGCGCTTCTCCTTCCTTGCTTAGCAGTAAAGAACCAACACCTTACCTCCCTGGTGGCAGTAAGGAACCAACGCAGCACCGGCTACAGTGATACCTTACCTCCCTGACTCTGTGCAACGTCTTTGTTTCCTCATTGTTTTCCTAGGGACTGTAACTGGGGTCTACACAACTCTGTCGGTGGCCCGTGATCCCTCACAGGTGGCAGTGGACTGCTGGAACGCCATTTGAATAGCCCCAGTTGGAGCTATTGTGTTTATAAGCGCTATACCACATTACATCTGTATTGTTAGTTGTGCATGATGGGTTTTTGTTATTTTGGTATTGCCTATTTTTTTCTAAACTAGTGTGGAGTACTTTTGTAGTGTTTTCACTGTGTTACTTTGTGTCATTACAAATAATTTACACATTCCCTCTGAGATAAGCTTAGCTGCTTGAGCCTAGATACCAAGGGGATGAGTAGGGTTTGTCTTGTGTGCCCCTTACCCTGCTTAGAGTGAGGGTTCCTACTTGGGCAGGCTGCAATCCACTGCTAGCTAGAGACCCCATTTCTAACCCTCCTTCTGTTCAATTTGCTTTTGTTGGCTTTAGAACTCTGAGCACTTTACCACTGCTAACCAGTGTTAAAGTGCATGAGCTCACTTCTAAAACCATGGTAACATTGGCTCATCCCATTTAACATATTTAATTTACTTATAATTCCCTAGTAAAGTGGTACTACATGTACCCAGAGTCTGTAAATTAAATACTACTTTTAGGCCTGCAGCACTGATGGTGCCTCCTACATGAGTAACCCTTTAAACATGTCTCAGGTGTTGCAGCATGCGTGTGCAGTTTTAAAACTTCCTTTTTTAACAGATAAATGTCACACCTAAGGTTGGCCCTAGATAGTCCAAAGTGCAGGTTGCAATGTATTTAAGAAGTAGGACATGTACTTTTAAGTTTTACTTGTCCTGATAGTGAAAAACTCTTAAATGTGTTTTTCACTACTGCAAAGCCTACCTCTCCCTTAGGATAACACTAGGGGTTACCTTATTACAGTTAATAAGCTGTAACTTCCAAATGGGAGCAGGTAATCAGTTCATGTTTGGAATTGTAATGAAAAATCCTAATTTATGGTGAAGTTGGATTTTATATTACAATTCTGAGAATGCCACTTTTAGAAAGTTGGCATGTCTTTTCTATAACCATTTAGTGCCTGTGGCCTGTCTCCAGGTGACATGATTGGGTGTAGGTGACAGTTGTGCTTTGTCTATTCCTCCTAGACAGCCTCCTAGTCATGCTAACCTTTTAAAGTGCCCTCCTTTCAGATTAAAGTCCCATGGGGGAAAGTCCTTTTTGGTTCTTGTTACCGAAGCATGGAATCAACTCCTGAATCTCCTTTGCTTTATAGACAGCAAAGTATTATTTAAAAGAAGTCTGAAGATTTGGCTGTTTCTTGCGCCTGACTCTCTGTGTTATTCCTCAATCGATTTCCACCCATATTTCTTTGGTTGTGGTTTTAGTCCCACGCTTAGCGCCAGAATGCTCAATTGCAAGTAGCAGTAGCGCTTTACACGCCTACATTGATTGATTCATTCATTCAGTAACATGCCACCACTGAGCTTGTGACGCTCAAATCTCGAGTAAGGTGAGTTGCCCTTAACCTCTTATAAGGATAGCATGTGGGGTGCCCCTACCAGTCCAAGACTGCACTCTGTGAGACAGACCTAGGCAATGGTGCACATACATGACCCGTATTTGGCCATGACTAAAAATCAGCAGCAGGGATCCAGACATGGCTAGAGCTGGGGAATTCAGGGCAGGGGTGCATTTCTATCACCATTTGAGGGACCTTTCCCTCTCAACAAAGAGTTTATTGTGAGGTAATTTTATACAATACGGAAAATACAAGCGAAAATACAGTGGATGACTTGTTTGATTTAGAACTTGCAAAACGTTATAGACTATTCAGTTTCCTTCTCTGTAAGGATGTAAGACCAGTGCTGAGGAACAGATTATCAGTCAGACCTTTCCTGCTTTTAGTAGCAGAACTGCTTCTGAATGCTCAGGTTTTGTTCTTTTAAGCATACCATTACAGACTTTTCCTGTGCTGGATGATCTTCTGCTTCCAATATTAATCTCATTCAGACATCCCAATTTACCTGTTTCTTCTTCCGCTCTTTCTAGATGGATTACACAGGTCATGGGCCCAGCAGGTTAGGAATTTCATTTTTTGGGCTCTACTCCTGTTGTGGAGTCATGGTGTCCAAGATATTCTTTGTTGTGGCCTGATTGGAAGACATAGTAAAAGCTGCCGACTGATGTTCAGCATCTCTTAAGACTCTTTACCATAAATCTGTTACTCATGCTTCAGAAAGCCACTATTAACAGGCTTTGAACATGCTTAATATTAACCCCTGAACTTGTCATAAAATGCCTATTTTCCAATTTTATTGCACATAAGTAATGACAGAGTTGAGTATTGCGCCACAATCTACTATTTAGTTGTTGGCTATAGTTAAATGTATTACGTCTCTTTGTTGTGGTTGTGTTCATGCAGGGTCTGAGTCCATGACATTTTACTGATAAAAAAGCTTTTCTTGCAGTTCCGGCATCCACGATCCTGCAGTCATCATTAAGGGTTTTGAATTCAAGAACTGCTTTTCTGTTTTGCAAATGTTGCTGTTTTCCTTACGAGCATTTTAACAGAATCATTTAATCTTTTGTCCTTTTATCCAGAAAAAGAAGACTGAAAATTGTGCGTGGTTCTTATATACTAAGACGTTCCAGCATTATCAGGTGGGTCTATCCTTCTTTCAGTAGTCATAACACTTGGCATATTAAAACATTTAGGGGGTCATTACGACCCTGGCGGAAGGCGGAGAACCGGCGGTAAGACTGCCAACAGGCTGGCTGTCTTACCTTGTGGGATTATGACCATGGCGGTTTCCGCCATGGTCATCCGGTGGTTCTCCGTTCCGCCCGCCGGGCTGGAGACCTGGGTCTCCAGCCCGGCGGCCGTCACTATACCGCCGGCGGTATTTGGACCCGGCTTACCGCCTTGGATTTCCAGCGGTTTGAATCGCCATGAAATCCATGGCGGTAAGCAGTATCAGTGCCAGGGAATTCCTTCCCTGGCACTGATAGGGGTCTCCCCCACCCCCACCCCGACTCCCACACCTACACCCCCCACCACCCCTGCCACCCCCCAAAGGTGGCTGGGCCCCCCTCCCCACCCGACCCCCAACATCACATAACTCACACACACCCGACAAGCATGCAGGCACCACCAACACACACACGCACACACCCCGACATACATGCCAACATCCACACACACAGTCAGACACGCACACCCACATTCACACATACACGCACACATCCATACAGACATACCCACAGACATACACGCACTCATTCCCATACACACAACACCCCCACTAGCATACACGCACTCACACACCCCCTCTACATACTCAGACGCACACCCCCATGCACGCACACAACACACAACACCCCCCACCCCCCTCACCTAACAGACAATCGACTTACCTTGTCCGTCGATCCTCCGAGTGGGGACGGGAGCCATGGGGGCAGCTCTGCCGACACCACACCGCCAACAGAACACCGCCACGGCGAATCACAGGACGTGATTCGCTGGGCGGTGTTCTGTTGGCGTGGCGTTGGAGGTGGAGCAACCTCCACTTCCCCGCCTCCCGCCAGTATGGCTGTTGGCGGCTCTCCGTCCGTAAAGGGGCGGTGAGCTGCCAACGGTCATAATAGGCCGAGCGGCAAACCGCCTGCACTGGCGGTCTTCCGCATGGCGGTCCCTCTGCGGTCTTTAAAAAAGACCGCCGAGGTCAAAATGACCCCCTTAGTTTTTTTTAATTCTGTTCCTTGGTTTTTATTTGTTATCTGACTTCAGCTAAAATTAAAACGGAAACGAGAAGCTTGAAACTCGCCTTCCGGTCTAAAACAAACCATCGTTTGCAGATATCTGAATTGGCATGGTTGCAGCCAAACACTGATTCGGCCAAACCAACAACTGCGCGACACCAGATGCATACATTTATGCAGGTTAAAGATGCTCCATGATTAGAAGTAAAAGGCACAGCTCTCCTCATTTAAGTCATTTAAGTAAAACATACAGTTTAACTCTAGGATGTTCCCACTATGAGAAGCCGTTCATATCAAAATTACAGCTCCCCAAAATGGACACCTCCTCAAATGCATAGCTACTGCAAAATGAAAATGACACTCACCAGAATGAATGTACTATGTGTCAAAATCATTATGATACCTGGCAGAGTGAATCTGAATTGAACCAAAACAAATATGAAGTCTGACAGAGTGAATATGCTACTTAGTGATTATTATGAATAACACACACACCAAATTGAATAAGAAATACACTGAAATATAGATAAACCATACTGAAATTAATATGGTCCTCACTGTGAACAATAAAGCAATCACTGAAACAAATACAATATTCACCAAAAAGAATGGGACATTTCTTGAAAAGATTGACTTAAGCCAAGAGACAAATGACATACATTGAAATGAATATGACAGATTGAAAATAATATAAAGTACTGAAATGAATATATTATATTCTGAAAAGAAAGAAAATGCACATTGACACTTATACAGTGTACACTGAAATGAACATTAAACATGTTGCAATTAATTTGAATTGTGTTGAAATGAATATTACTGAGATGGCAATGAATATGAGACACACATAAATGAATAGGAGATGATTTAAAATTAATATGGCTGTGTTGAAATTAATGTAATCCCATTGAATTGAAGTTGACATGCCTTCAAATGAGTATGACCAAAGCTAGAAATTCACATGACATTTGTTAAAATGAATATGGCACGCCTTGAAATTAATATGACACATATTCAAATTAATATGATATATGTTAAAATTGATAAGTTGCATCTTAAAATGAATATGACGTGTTAAAATGAATATGACATCCATGGGAATACATTTAACATTGATTGAAAGGAATATCACACATGTTAAAATGAACATGACATGAGTTGAAAAGAATATGACCTTCAGTGAAATTAATTTGACATGTTTTAAAATGAATTCGAGTAATGTTAAAATGATCATGACATTTACCACAACGTATATGGCTTGCATTAAAAGTGATATGATATACATTGACATGATTATTATATATTTTTGGAATAGATATGATTTATGTTAAAATTAAGAAGTGTTAATATAAATGAAGCATCCATTGAAAGGAATATGACACATGCTAAGATGAATATGACATGCATTGAAACAAATATGAGCTCCACCAAAATGAATTCAACATGTCTTAAAACTGAATATGACCAATGCTGAAATTAAAATGCAACTTGTCAAAATGAATATGTTATGCTTTGAAATTGATATGATACACAGCAAAATAAATACTGCATATATTGAAATTAATATGACCTATGTTGAAATGGATATGACCCATGTTAAGATTATTATGACAGGTGTTAAGGTGAATATGACATCCATTGAAATGAATGACATTCATAAAAAGGAATATGACACATGTTAAGATGAATATAAGCCACTTTGAAATGAATATGACACCTGGCGAAATTAATATTGCCCAAATCAAAAGTAATATGACATTCTGTAACATGAACATGACACTTTTTTAAATGAATAAATGAATATGGAACAGTGAGGTAAATGTAGCATGCTTTGAAATGAATTAAGCACATATTGAAATTAACACAAGCTATGTTTAAATGAATATGACTGCTGTTTAAATGAATATGGCTTGCTCTGAACTTATGTTGATTTGCTTTAAAATTAATATTATATATTGAAATTAATGTTACATATTCTCAAAGGGTATCATATGGACTAAAATGAATTAGCTAAAATGAGTATACCACACATATCACTGAATATAAAACAAGGAACCAGCCTTTACCATGCATCCATTACATGCATCCATTTACAACACAGGTAAGTATTTCTACATTTATCACACAGTACCTAATCAAACAGGTAAGTATTTTTATAAATTGCATCATTTTTTATGTGTGCGTACAGGTAAAGGGAAGTGTTAGAAATGGGGTCTCTAGTTGGCAGTAGTTTGCACCCTGTCCAAGTATGGACCCGCACTCTAGTCAGGGTAAGGGAGTCACACAGGTAAGATAACCCCTGCTCACAGCCTTGGTAGCTTGGCACGAACAGTCAGGTTTATCTCAGAGACAATGTGTAAAGTATTTTTACATTCAACACAGTAAAACAGTGAAAACACCACAAAAGTACTCAACAGCAGTTTAGAAAAAAAGTAAATATTTATCTGAACAAAACAAGACCAAAACGAGAAAAAATCCAACACACACAAGCAAAGACACAAATGTTCAGAGATTAAAGGCCTCATTACTAGTTTGGCCATTTTTTGCACCACCAAGGCGACAAGCAGATGGCGGTCGGACCACAGTATTACGATGCTGGCAGTCCCATAGGGAAAGACTGCTGCAGTCCCATCAGCTCCACCAGGCAGCACAGACCACCACGGTGGCGAGGCAGGCAAGCAGGCAGACGGAGCCAGTGTATCCAATGGAAACATAATGATGTTGTCTACCGCCATCGTGACCATGGCAGTCCAACCACCACATCCCAGCATGTGGAAACAGAAAGCAGAAAGGAAGCAACTCACCTGCAGGCAGGTTTACATGACCTGTGCCACCATGGAGCCACTCTCACACACACGTCCTGCCGCAGGTGCCGCTCATCGATGGACCCGCACATCACCCCCATTGCAACACAATGGAAGGTCAATGGGATGCACAATAGGCTGTGAAACAAATATCCAAAGCTCACAATGCAAACAATACCTGCACAATAGGGTTGGCGGCATCAGGAACATTCATGGACACATTTCACTTTGCACATGTCTCTAAAACAGCATTTGCATAGGAACTGGCCATTCATGTATTTCAGGGACAAACAATATTTGAGCCAAGTGATATAGGTGATATACCTAGCTGCCAAATGTTTAAGAGCAAGTCAAGAAACCACATACAACAGCAACAGTATGGTCCAGACATTTAGATGATGTAGCTATAAGGTACACACATCAAAATGGACACATGGTCAGTCAAATGAAAAGAAGCCTACCACAATTGAACACAATTGGACAAACAAAACTCTAGCTCTCACACATGACACGAAGGTACAATCCACATCAGGGGACAAATCTACACTATAGATGCTGACATTGGCCAACACAAGATGAAATACTTACCCTAGCAAGCATAACACAATGCAATGACACACCAATTGGATCAACACCCACATATCCAAACAGTAAACATTTACCCTTGTCTTGGGTGACCAACACTTCCCACAAAGTCAGATATTGGAAACAACAGTGAATGGATCAGAAATCAGGGTGAAACACACACATCTGTAGGCATACAACTCAAGTTACTGAGGAACAACATAAAGGAAGAAGAGTGATGATAGGACAAGTGTGTACCCATCAAAACAACAGTGTTGGTTTACTCAATTAAAATGCTGAAGAGCAAAGGCCAATGGGTAGCCCATATGCGTCCTTGCAAATTACTGTGCCCAAGCTTGACTTCAATCACTGCCAGAGAACCTCCACAGGAAGGGGCATCAAGTGTGCAGGAAGACACCTCAGAGCTCATCCTTATGTGTGGTGTCGTCAGATCTGGGATGGGGGTGTTTGAGTTTGTGAGGGAGGCTTTATCTTCAGAAGGGTGGTCTTCTTCTTATGAGGGGACGGGTGTGGATGCTTGCACGGGGCAGGTGTGACAGGGGAGAGCTTGGATGTGGAAGGGTGGGTTGGGTGGGCCTCATGGGTTTGGGGAGGGGGTTTTGAGGTTACAGGGCAAAGGGCAAGGTCAAAAAGGAAACTCTCCTTGGGAAAACAGGTAGGGCCATCAGAAGGGATTTGGACGTTGAGGGAGTGGTGGGCTTGTCTGTGGGTGTGTGCGTGTGTGAGGTATGCCTGTGATTGGGTGGTGTTTTTTGTGTGTGTAAAAGGTGGGCATTTGTGTATCTTGGGGGGCTGGGCGGTTGAGGTGCTGGGTGATGTGGGAGAGATGAATGTGTATGTGTCTGTTGGGGTGGTGTCTGTGGGTATGATGGATGTTGTGGATGTGTCTGTGGGTATAGGGTGGTGTCTGTGGATATGGTTGATGTGTGTGGGTGTTGAGGTGGTGTATGTTGGTATAGTGGATGTGGTGGATGTGTCTGTGGGTCTTGTGGTGGTCTCTGGGGGTATGGTGTCTGCGATGTGTGGAGTTGTTGGTTGTGAGCTGTTGTCTGGGTGAATGGTGGATTTGATGGATGTGTCACTGGATATTGTGGTGGTGTCTGTAGGTATGGTGGATGTGAAGTGTGGTTCGGTGGGGTTGTCTGTTGAAATGATGGCTGATGTGGTGTCTGTGGGTGAATGTTGAGTGCCTACTTGCCGGTGTGTCTGGAAGAGTTTATGTTGCTGTGTGCTGCTTTTGTGTGTTGAGGTTGGTGCATGCGGATGTGTCTGTGTGCTTAGGACAAGTAGGGGAATAGGGAATTTGGCTAGGGAAGAAGGAGGTGGTGGGAGGAAGGATTGGGGATGGATTGCTGTCATCAATAAGAGGCCAGAGCCTGAATCTCTGTAGGTCAGATGTCACTATGAATATCTTCCAGGAAAGCATTTGTCTGAAGTTGGCTCACCAACTCCTGGATGGCATTTACAATGGCAGTCTGCCCCACAGAAGGCTATTGACGTCCTGATACTCCTCAAGAGGTAATTAGTCTCAGGGCAGCAGGAGTAACAGGGGCTGGTACTCAGGTACCTAGGGCAAAGGAGGCGCGTACCCTCTTAGGTGTGTGGGCATGGCCAACTGGGAGGGGAGCAACAGGAAGGCTGGTGCTAGTACTGGGGGTGGCGGGCAAGGATTGTACAGGAACAGGTCCCAATAGGGAGTGGCCACTGGAGATAGAATCTAAAGATGATGAGGTTGATCCTGCGTCCTCTGTGGCACTCCCCTCACCTTCCGGGCCACTAGGTCCCTCCGTGTCGGTGGTGTCACAACTGGAGGTACCGTGGCCAGATGCTTCCCCACTTGGTTTCGCCCTGTTTCCTTCACTTGCCTGGGATGATGCTGCAAATACAAATGGGAAAAGGGTCTCCACATGTTCCTGATGACACTTGAACAAAAGCTGTTGTTAGCTGTTAGAAATGGGGTCTTTGGTTGGCAGTCAGGTTATCCCCCTGTCCAAGCAAGGACCCTCACTCTAGTCAGGGTAAGTCACACACAATCCAAATTATTCTGTGCCCACCCTCTGGTAGCATGGCACTGAGCAGTCAGGCTCAACTTAGAAGGCAATGTGTAAAAAATTTGAACTATAAATCATACAGTAACACAATATAGCACCACAAAAATACACCACACAGTGTTTAGAAAAATATATAATATTTATCTGGATAAATGCAGGTCAAAACGATCAAAGATGCAATAAGTAAATGTAGAAATATCACTGAAAAGTGATATAAAGTGTCTTAAATCTTTTTAAAGCAAAGTCTCTTTCAAGCGCAAAGTACCTGGTTCTCCTGAAAAATCTCCACAAAGAACCATAGAGGAGGAGAAGTGTGGAAACAAAGGGGTGTGTGTCGATTTCTTAGGCCGCACACGGCGATGCATCATTTAGTTTTCACGCAGGGACAGCTGTGTGTAGATTTCCGGTGCTCGGTCATAGATCCTCTTCGGGTTGTGGGGTTTTCAGATGCCTCGGAGATGGTGCGTGGATTTCCTGCGCTGTCAGGATGAAGTCACAGGAGCTGCGTCAAATTTTCTATTGCACAGCAGGCGCTGTGTTGATTTCTCTCTGGAAGTTGGGCTGCGTCGTTCTGGCTCGGCTGTGCTTCGATCCAGTGGGCCGTGCGTCGAATTTCCAGGCGGTGTGCTGGCGCTGCATCGATCTTCTCGTTGCGAAGTGGGGCTGCATCGTTCCCGTTCAGCGTGCAGTGAAATTTTCACTGCGGTGCAGGCTGTGCGTCGTTTCTGGCAGGCTGTGTGACAAATTTCGCCGCACAAGGAGTCCTTCTTGAAGAGATAAAGGGGGTCATTACAACATTGGCGGTAAAAGCCGCTTACCGCCGTGCAGAAGACCACCAACACACCGCTGTAGCCGCGGAATTCCGCCACGGTCATTATGACCCAAAGTCCGGAATCCGCCAAAATCTAGACACCCACACAAGTCCGCCACACCAAAGGTCAGTGATAAACTGGCGATAACAAAACCTCCACCATCACGCCAACAGGAATACTCCCAAATTATCACGACCCACGAATCCACGTGGCGGTCTTTCAACTGCGGTATTCCATTGGCGGTACACACCGCCACGCTCAAAATACACACACATTTACAAAACACATCCACATTTGACAATTCAAAATACACACACCTGATACACATATACACACCACTCCCACGCATCCAATACAATATAAAACACACACCCACATCATCCACTAACCCCTATGACCACAATTGCGACTGAAGGCCAGAGAGAGACACCACCATCTACAAATGAGCATCCACAGGCACTCAACACCATCACTCACATAACATCCACGCACCTCACACAACACACCTCTAAATATCACCCCACACATCACAATCCACACCACCCAACACATCACCCACACTACCCCATGGCACAGCAAAGACACCCCAGGTTCTCTGAGGAGGAGCTCAGGGTCATGGTGGAGGAAGTCATCCAGGTAGAGCCACAGCTATTCGGATCACAGGTGCAGCACACCTCCATAGCTAGGAAGATGGAGCTATGAAGAATCGTGGACAGGGTCAATGCACTGGGACAGCACTCAAGAAATAGGGATGACATCAGGAAGAGGTGGAACGACCTATGGGGGAAGGTGCGTTCCGTGGTCTCAAGACACCACATTGCGGTTCAGAGGACTGGCGGCGGACCCCTCCTCCTCCCCCACAACTAACAATATGGGAGGAGCAGGTCTTGGCTATCCTGTATCCTGAGCGCCTCGCACGAGTAGCTGGAGGAATGGAATCTGGTAAGTCAAATCTTTAGTACTTCATCCCCCATCCAACCTGCATGCCCTCACATACCCCCACCCTCGCCCTCACCCCATCACTCCAACTCCACACACATGTCCCAATATCACAAACCACACATCCCAAACCCAAGCCCTGCATGCAACACCAAAGCATGACACCCATCACCAAAGCATGGCCACTGCACATACCCATTCACCCCCCTAACCCATCATCACACAAGGTCCTACACAGGAATGCAAGCACTGCGGTACACGGTCACCCACCCATTGCACACCATGGCACACACAGATGCAATAATCATGCTTTTACACCCCTGCAGGACCCCTACCCAACTTTACCGGACAGGAGGTGTAGGAAAGTACCATCTTGCCTGGCATGTTACCCCCATTTTTCACTGTATATATGTTGTTTTAGTTGTATGTGTCACTGGGACCCTGGTAACCCAGGGCCCCAGTGCTCATAAGTGTGCCTGAATGTGTTACCTGTGTAGTGACTAACTGTCTCACTGAGGCTCTGCTAATCAGAACCTCAGTGGTTATGCTCTCTCATTTCTTTCTAAATTGTCACTAACAGGCTAGTGACCATTTTTACCAATTTACATTGGCTTACTGGAACACCCTTATAATTCCCTAGTATATGGTACTGAGGTACCCAGGGTATTGGGGTTCCAGGAGATCCCTATGGGCTGCAGCATTTCTTTTGCCACCCATAGGGAGCTCTGACAATTCTTACACAGGCCTGCCACTGCAGCCTGAGTGAAATAACGTCCACGTTATTTCACAGCCATTTTACACTGCACTTAAGTAACTTATAAGTCACCTATATGTCTAACCTTTACCTGGTAAAGGTTAGGTGCAAAGTTACTTAGTGTGAGGGCACCCTGGCACTAGCCAAGGTGCCCCCACATTGTTCAGAGCCAATTCACTGAACTTTGTGAGTGCGGGGACACCATTACACGCGTGCACTACATATAGGTCACTACCTATATGTAGCTTCACCATGCTAACTCCGAATATGGCCATGTAACATGTCTATGATCATGGAATTGCCCCCTCTATGCCATCCTGGCATTGTTGGTACAATTCCATGATCCCAGTGGTCTGTAGCACAGACCCTGGTACTGCCAGACTGCCCTTCCTGGGGTTTCTCTGCAGCTGCTGCTGCTGCCAACCCCTCAGACAGGCAGCTGCCCTCCTGGGGTCCAGCCAGGCCTGGCCCAGGATGGCAGAACAAAGAACTTCCTCTGAGAGAGGGTGTGACACCCTCTCCCTTTGGAAAATGGTGTGAAGGCAGGGGAGGAGTAGCCTCCCCCAGCCTCTGGAAATGCTTTGTTGGGCACAGATGTGCCCAATTCTGCATAAGCCAGTCTACACCGGTTCAGGGACCCCTTAGCCCCTGCTCTGGCGCGAAACTGGACAAAGGAAAGGGGAGTGACCACTCCCCTGACCTGCACCTCCCCTGGGAGGTGTCCAGAGCTCCTCCAGTGTGCTCCAGACCTCTGCCATCTTGGAAACAGAGGTGCTGCTGGCACACTGGACTGCTCTGAGTGGCCAGTGCCACCAGGTGACGTCAGAGACTCCTTGTGATAGGCTCCTTCAGGTGTTAGTAGCCTTTCCTCTCTCCTAGGTAGCCAAACCCTCTTTTCTGGCTATTTAGGGTCTCTGTCTCTGGGGAAACTTTAGATAACGAATGCATGAGCTCAGCCGAGTTCCTCTGCATCTCCCTCTTCACCTTCTGATGAGGAATCGACCGCTGACCGTGCTGGAAGCCTGCAAACCTGCAACATAGTAGCAAAGACGACTACTGCAACTCTGTAACGCTGATCCTGCCGCCTTCTCGACTGTTTTCCTGCTTGTGCATGCTGTGGGGGTAGTCTGCCTCCTCTCTGCACCAGAAGCTCCGAAGAAATCTCCCGTGGGTCGACGGAATCTTCCCCCTGCAACCGCAGGCACCAAAAAGCTGCATTACCGGTCCCTTGGGTCTCCTCTCAGCACGACGAGCGAGGTCCCTCGAATCCAGCGACACCGTCCAAGTGACCCCCACAGTCCAGTGACTCTTCAGCCCAAGTTTGGTGGAGGTAAGTCCTTGCCTCACCTCGCTGGGCTGCATTGCTGGGAACCGCGACTTTGCAAGCTACTCCGGCCCCTGTGTACTTCCGGCGGAAATCCTTCGTGCACAGCCAAGCCTGGGTCCACGGCACTCTAACCTGCATTGCACGACTTTCTAAGTTGGTCTCCGGCGACGTGGGACTCCTTTGTGCAACTTCGGCGAGCACCGTTTCACGCATCCTTGTAGTGCCTGTTTCTGGCACTTCTCCGGGTGCTACCTGCTTCAGTGAGGGCTCTTTGTCTTGCTCGACGTCCCCTCTCTCTGCAGGTCCAATTTACGACCTCCTGGTCCCTCCTGGGCCCCAGCAGCGTCCAAAAACGCCAAACGCACGATTTGCGTGTAGCAAGGCTTGTTGGCGTCCATCCGGCGGGAAAACACTTCTGCACGACTCTCCAAGGTGTGGGGGATCCATCCTCCAAAGGGGAAGTCTCTAGCCCTTGTCGTTCCTGCAGTATTCACAGTTCTTCAGCCTAGTAAGAGCTTCTTTGCACCAACCGCTGGCATTTCTTGGGCATCTGCCCATCTCCGAGTTGCTTGTGACTTTTGGACTTGGTCCCCTTGTTCCACAGGTACCCTCAGTCAGGAATCCATCGTTGTTGCATTGCTGATTTGTGTTTTCCTTGCATTTTCCCTCTAACACGACTATTTTGTCCTTAGGGGAACTTTGGTGCACTTTGCACTCACTTTTCAGGGTCTTGGGGAGGGTTATTTTTCTAACTCTCACTATTTACTAATAGTCCCAGCGACCCTCTACAAGGTCACATAGGTTTGGGGTCCATTCGTGGTTCGCATTCCACTTCTGGAGTATATGGTTTGTGTTGCCCCTATCCCTATGTTTCCCCATTGCATCCTATTGTAACTATACATTGTTTGCACTGTTTTCTAAGACTATGCTGCATATTTTTGCTATTGTGTATATATATCTTGTGTATATTTCCTATCCTCTCACTGAGGGTACACTCTAAGATACTTTGGCATATTGTCATAAAAATAAAGTACCTTTATTTTTAGTATAACTGTGTATTGTGTTTTCTTATGATATTGTGCATATGACACTAAGTGGTACTGTAGTAGCTTCACACGTCTCCTAGTTCAGCCTAAGCTGCTCTGCTAAGCTACCATTATCTATCAGCCTAAGCTGCTAGACACCCTATACACTAATAAGGGATAACTGGGCCTGGTGCAAGGTGCAAGTACCCCTTGGTACTCACTACAAGCCAGTCCAGCCTCCTACATTGGTTGTGCAGCGGTGGGATAAGTGCTTTGAGACTACTTACCACTCTTGTCATTGTACTTTTCATAAGAGAAAAATATACAAAACAAGGTCAGGGTATATACACATAGCCAAAAAGTTTTGCATTTCCTCTTTTCACTCTTTTCTAAGTGCTGAAAAGTACTTCTAAACTTTCACAAAGTTCTTAAAAGTTTAAAAAGTTTTTTCTGTCTTTCCAAAAAGTTCTGAAAACTTTTTTCTCTTTGTCTATCACTTTAACTCTCTCTAAAAATGTCTGGCACAGGCCAAAAAGTTGAACTGTCCAAACTTGCATATGATCACCTTAGCTGGAAAGGAGCAAGGAGTCTCTGCATAGAGAGAGGTTTGAGTGTAGGGAAGAATCCTTCCTTAGAACTGTTAATTAATATGCTTAGAGTACAGGATAAGGCCATAAGTGCCCAATCTGTAGAAAAAGTAGCTAATGGTTCTCAATCTGATCCAGGGACTCCCCCAGGAAAAGGTTCAGGAAAGAAACTTCTCAGCCTGCCCATTACTAGACAGTCTAGCATAGTTGGTACAGAGGTTGAATCACATCATACTGATGATGTGCTCTCACATTATGCTGGTAGCCAAGCTGTTAGGGTGCCCCTTGTAAGGGACAGGTCTCCTTCTGTTCATTCCCATCATACCTCTGTATCTAGAAATGTCCCTCCCACCCACCCTGATGACAGATTGTTAGAAAGGGAGCTCAATAGATTGAGAGTGGAACAAACCAGACTGAAGCTCAAGAAGCAACAGCTGGATTTGGATAGACAGTCTTTAGAAATAGAGAGGGAAAGACAGAAAATGGGTTTAGATACCCATGGTGGCAGCAGCAGTATTCCCCATAGTCATCCTGCAAAAGAGCATGATTCCAGGAATCTGCATAAGATAGTTCCCCCTTACAAGGAGGGGGATGACATTAACAAGTGGTTTGCTGCACTTGAGAGGGCCTGTGCTGTACAGGATGTCCCTCAAAAGCAGTGGGCTGCTATCCTATGGCTATCATTTACTGGAAAAGGTAGGGATAGGCTCCTTACTGTAAAAGAAAATGATGCTAACAATTTCCAAGTTCTTAAGAATGCACTCCTGGATGGTTATGGCTTAACCACTGAACAGTACAGGATAAAGTTCAGAGATACCAAAAAGGAGTCTTCACAAGACTGGGTTGATTTCATTGACCAGGCAGTGAAGGCCTTGGAGGGGTGGTTACATGGCAGTAAAGTTACTGATTATGACAGCCTGTATAACTTGATCCTGAGAGAGCATATTCTTAATAATTGTGTGTCTGATTTGTTGCACCAGTACTTGGTGGACTCTGATCTGACCTCTCCCCAAGAATTGGGAAAGAAGGCAGACAAATGGGTCAGAACAAGAGTGAACAGAAAAGTTCATACAGGGGGTGACAAAGATGGCAACAAACAGAAGGATGGTAAGTCTTCTGACAAGGGTGGGGACAAATCTAAAAATGAGTCTTCATCAGGCCCACAAAAACACTCTGGTGGGGGTGGTGGGTCCAAATCCTCCTTTAATCAGAACAAGGAAAAGAAACCATGGTGCTATTTATGTAAAATAAAAGGCCATTGGACAACAGATCCCAGTTGTCCAAAGAAAGGCACCACAGCTCCTACCACTACAACCCCTACTGCTACACCTAGTGTCCCTACTAATAGCAGTGGTGGTGGGAGCAAACCTACTAATAGCCAATCCAAGGGAGTAGCTGGGCTCACTTTTGGTAATTTAGTTGGGGTTGGTCTAATTAGGGAGACCACAGAGGCTACTTTAGTCTCTGAAGGGGCTATTGACTTAGCCACTTTGGTTGCTTGCCCCCATAACTTGGAGAAGTACAAGCAACTAACCCTAATAAATGGTGTTGAGGTCCAGGCCTACAGGGACACAGGTGCCAGTGTCACAATGGTGATTGAGAAACTGGTGCACCCTGAACAACACATACTTGGACACCAGTACCAAGTAACCGATGCTCACAACATAACACAAAGCCACCCCATGGCTGTTGTAAATCTCAACTGGGGGGGGGGGTATCTGGTCCAAAGAAAGTTGTGGTAGCTTCAGATTTACCTGTAGACTGTCTATTAGGGAATGATTTGGAGACATCAGCTTGGTCAGATGTGGAGTTGGAGGCCCATGCAGCAATGCTGGGCATCCCAGGGCATATTTTTGCTTTGACAAGGGCTCAGGCCAAAAAGCAAAAAGGACAGGGAAGCTTGGATCCTGGAACAATGGACCAAGTGCTCCCTAAAGCTAGGGCTAGTAGAAGCAAACCACTTCCTACTATCCCTCCCTCTACAGTGGATTCTACTTCTGAGGAAGAAGAATTCCCTCCCTGTGCAGAACCTACACCAGAGGAGCTGGAAGCAGACACTGCTGAGCTTTTGGGTGAAGGGGGGCCTGCCAGAGAGGAGCTGAGTGTGGCACAGCAAACCTGTCCCACATTAGAGGGTCTCAGACAGCAAGCTGTCAAACAGGCTAATGGGGATGTCAGTGACTCACACAGAGTTTACTGGGAGGACAACCTCTTGTACACTGAGCATAGGGATCCTAAACCTGGAGCTGCCAGGAGATTAGTGATTCCTCAGGAGTACAGAAAGTTCCTCCTAACACTGGCACATGACATTCCCTTAGCTGGGCACCTGGGTCAAATGAAAACTTGGGACAGATTGGTACCATTGTTTCATTGGCCTAGGATGTCTGAGGACACAAAAGAATTTTGTAAGTCCTGTGAAACCTGTCAAGCCAGTGGCAAGACAGGTGGCACTCCAAAGGCACCCCTTATCCCACTGCCCGTGGTTGGGGTTCCCTTTGAAAGGGTAGGGGTTGACATAGTTGGCCCCCTTGACCCTCCTACTGCTTCAGGCAATAGGTTTATCTTGGTGGTAGTGGACCATGCCACAAGATATCCTGAAGCTATTCCTTTAAGGACCACTACAGCTCCTGCAGTGGCAAAGGCCCTCCTGGGAATATTTTCCAGGGTGGGCTTCCCAAAGGAAGTAGTATCAGACAGAGGAAGCAATTTCATGTCTGCATACTTAAAGGCCATGTGGAAGGAGTGTGGTGTAACTTACAAGTTCACAACACCCTATCATCCACAAACAAATGGACTGGTCGAGAGATTTAATAAAACTCTCAAAGGCATGATTATGGGACTCCCTGAAAAACTCCGCAGGAGATGGGATATCCTTCTACCATGCCTCCTTTTTGCCTACAGGGAGGTACCCCAGAAAGGAGTGGGCTTCAGCCCCTTTGAACTTCTTTTTGGACACCCTGTTAGGGGTCCACTCACACTTGTAAAGGAGGGTTGGGAACAACCTTTAAAAGCTCCTAAGCAGGATATTGTGGATTATGTACTTGGCCTCAGATCAAGGATGGCTGAATACATGAAAAAGGCCAGTAAAAACCTTCAGGCCAGCCAAGAGCTCCAGAAGCAATGGCATGATCAGAAGGCTGTTTTGGTTCAGTACCAACCAGGGCAGAAAGTGTGGGTTTTGGAGCCTGTGGCCCCAAGAGCACTCCAAGATAAATGGAGTGGACCCCACACAATTGTTGAAAAGAAGGGTGAAGTCACCTACTTGGTTGACTTAGGCACTGCCAGGAGTCCCCTTAGGGTGCTCCATGTCAACCGCCTGAAACCCTACTATGACAGGGCTGATCTCACCCTGCTCATGGCAACAGATGAGGGACAGGAAGAAGACAGTGATCCTCTACCTGATCTCTTCTCTTCCACAGAACAAGATGCTCTTGTGGAAGGTGTAGTTTTGGCTGCTTGTCTTACTGCTGAGCAGAAAGATAATTGCATAAATCTCCTAGGACAATTTTCAGAACTCTTCTCCATTGTGCCAGGCACCACTTCTTGGTGTGAGCACACTATAGATACTGGAGACAGTTTACCTGTCAAAAGTAAGATCTATAGGCAGCCTGACCATGTCAGGGACTGCATAAAGCAAGAAGTTCAGAAGATGTTGGAACTAGGAGTGGTTGAGCACTCTGACAGTCCATGGGCTTCTCCTGTGGTACTGGTACCAAAACCCAATTCTAAAGATGGAAAGAAGGAAATGAGGTTTTGTGTCGACTATAGAGGTCTCAACTTGGTAACCAAAACTGATGCTCACCCTATACCCAGGGCAGATGAGCTCATAGATACACTGGCATCTGCCAAGTATCTAAGCACTTTTGATTTGACTGCAGGGTATTGGCAGATCAAATTGTCAGAAGATGCTAAATCTAAGACTGCATTTTCTACCATTGGAGGACATTACCAGTTTACTGTAATGCCTTTTGGTCTGAAAAATGCACCTGCCACTTTTCAGAGGTTGGTGAACACAGTCCTGCAAGGGCTGGAAGCTTTCAGTGCAGCATATTTGGATGATATAGCTGTCTTTAGCTCCA
Organism: Pleurodeles waltl; assembly: GCF_031143425.1. NCBI lineage: Eukaryota > Metazoa > Chordata > Amphibia > Caudata > Salamandridae > Pleurodeles > Pleurodeles waltl. The sequence goes on along the minus strand of NC_090442.1, from coordinate 855,201,391 downwards.
GCTGGGATGATCACCTGGTCCACCTTTGGAAAGTTTTGGAGGCCCTGCAAAAGGCAGGCCTCACTATCAAGGCTTCAAAGTGCCAGATAGGGCAGGGTAAGGTGGTTTATCTGGGACACCTTGTTGGTGGGGAACAGATTGCACCACTTCAGGGGAAAATCCAAACTATTATTGATTGGGTTCCCCCTACCACTCAGACTCAGGTGAGAGCCTTCCTAGGCCTCACTGGGTATTACAGGAGGTTCATTAAGAACTATGGCTCCATTGCAGCCCCTCTTAATGACCTCACATCCAAGAAAATGCCTAAAAAGGTATTATGGACAGCAAACTGTCAGAAAGCTTTTGATGAGCTGAAGCAGGCCATGTGCTCTGCACCTGTCCTGAAAAGCCCTTGTTACTCTAAAAAATTCTATGTCCAAACTGATGCATCTGAATTAGGAGTAGGGGCAGTCCTATCACAACTTAATTCTGAGGGCCAGGATCAACCTGTTGCTTTTATTAGTAGAAGGTTGACCCCTAGAGAAAAGCGTTGGTCTGCCATTGAGAGGGAGGCCTTTGCTGTGGTCTGGGCTCTGAAGAAGTTGAGGCCATACCTGTTTGGCACTCACTTCATTGTTCAGACAGACCACAAACCTCTACTTTGGCTAAAACAAATGAAAGGTGAAAATCCTAAATTGTTGAGGTGGTCCATATCCCTACAGGGAATGGACTATACAGTGGAACATAGACCTGGGAGTAGCCACTCCAATGCAGATGGACTCTCCAGATATTTCCACTTAGACAATGAAGACTCATCAGGTAATGGCTAGTCTTATTGTCCTTCGTTTGGGGGGGGGTTGTGTAGGAAAGTACCATCTTGCCTGGCATGTTACCCCCATTTTTCACTGTATATATGTTGTTTTAGTTGTATGTGTCACTGGGACCCTGGTAACCCAGGGCCCCAGTGCTCATAAGTGTGCCTGAATGTGTTACCTGTGTAGTGACTAACTGTCTCACTGAGGCTCTGCTAATCAGAACCTCAGTGGTTATGCTCTCTCATTTCTTTCTAAATTGTCACTAACAGGCTAGTGACCATTTTTACCAATTTACATTGGCTTACTGGAACACCCTTATAATTCCCTAGTATATGGTACTGTGGTACCCAGGGTATTGGGGTTCCAGGAGATCCCTATGGGCTGCAGCATTTCTTTTGCCACCCATAGGGAGCTCTGACAATTCTTACACAGGCCTGCCACTGCAGCCTGAGTGAAATAACGTCCACGTTATTTCACAGCCATTTTACACTGCACTTAAGTAACTTATAAGTCACCTATATGTCTAACCTTTACCTGGTAAAGGTTAGGTGCAAAGTTACTTAGTGTGAGGGCACCCTGGCACTAGCCAAGGTGCCCCCACATTGTTCAGAGCCAATTCACTGAACTTTGTGAGTGCGGGGACACCATTACACGCGTGCACTACATATAGGTCACTACCTATATGTAGCTTCACCATGGTAACTCCGAATATGGCCATGTAACATGTCTATGATCATGGAATTGCCCCCTCTATGCCATCCTGGCATTGTTGGTACAATTCCATGATCCCAGTGGTCTGTAGCACAGACCCTGGTACTGCCAGACTGCCCTTCCTGGGGTTTCTCTGCAGCTGCTGCTGCTGCCAACCCCTCAGACAGGCAGCTGCCCTCCTGGGGTCCAGCCAGGCCTGGCCCAGGATGGCAGAACAAAGAACTTCCTCTGAGAGAGGGTGTGACACCCTCTCCCTTTGGAAAATGGTGTGAAGGCAGGGGAGGAGTAGCCTCCCCCAGCCTCTGGAAATGCTTTGTTGGGCACAGATGTGCCCAATTCTGCATAAGCCAGTCTACACCGGTTCAGGGACCCCTTAGCCCCTGCTCTGGCGCGAAACTGGACAAAGGAAAGGGGAGTGACCACTCCCCTGACCTGCACCTCCCCTGGGAGGTGTCCAGAGCTCCTCCAGTGTGCTCCAGACCTCTGCCATCTTGGAAACAGAGGTGCTGCTGGCACACTGGACTGCTCTGAGTGGCCAGTGCCACCAGGTGACGTCAGAGACTCCTTGTGATAGGCTCCTTCAGGTGTTAGTAGCCTTTCCTCTCTCCTAGGTAGCCAAACCCTCTTTTCTGGCTATTTAGGGTCTCTGTCTCTGGGGAAACTTTAGATAACGAATGCATGAGCTCAGCCGAGTTCCTCTGCATCTCCCTCTTCACCTTCTGATAAGGAATCGACCGCTGACCGCGCTGGAAGCCTGCAAACCTGCAACATAGTAGCAAAGACGACTACTGCAACTCTGTAACGCTGATCCTGCCGCCTTCTCGACTGTTTTCCTGCTTGTGCATGCTGTGGGGGTAGTCTGCCTCCTCTCTGCACCAGAAGCTCCGAAGAAATCTCCCGTGGGTCGACGGAATCTTCCCCCTGCAACCGCAGGCACCAAAAAGCTGCATTACCGGTCCCTTGGGTCTCCTCTCAGCACGACGAGTGAGGTCCCTCGAATCCAGCGACACCGTCCAAGTGACCCCCACAGTCCAGTGACTCTTCAGCCCAAGTTTGGTGGAGGTAAGTCCTTGCCTCACCTCGCTGGGCTGCATTGCTGGGAACCGCGACTTTGCAAGCTACTCCGGCCCCTGTGCACTTCCGGCGGAAATCCTTCGTGCACAGCCAAGCCTGGGTCCACGGCACTCTAACCTGCATTGCACGACTTTCTAAGTTGGTCTCCGGCAACGTGGGACTCCTTTGTGCAACTTCGGCGAGCACCGTTTCACGCATCCTTGTAGTGCCTGTTTCTGGCACTTCTCCGGGTGCTACCTGCTTCAGTGAGGGCTCTTTGTCTTGCTCGACGTCCCCTCTCTCTGCAGGTCTAATTTGCGACCTCCTGGTCCCTCCTGGGCCCCAGCAGCGTCCAAAAACGCCAAACGCACGATTTGCGTGTAGCAAGGCTTGTTGGCGTCCATCCGGCGGGAAAACACTTCTGCACGACTCTCCAAGGCGTGGGGGATCCATCCTCCAAAGGGGAAGTCTCTAGCCCTTGTCGTTCCTGCAGTATTCACAGTTCTTCAGCCTAGTAAGAGCTTCTTTGCACCAACCGCTGGCATTTCTTGGGCATCTGCCCATCTCCGAGTTGCTTGTGACTTTTGGACTTGGTCCCCTTGTTCCACAGGTACCCTCAGTCAGGAATCCATCGTTGTTGCATTGCTGATTTGTGTTTTCCTTGCATTTTCCCTCTAACACGACTATTTTGTCCTTAGGGGAACTTTGGTGCACTTTGCACTCACTTTTCAGGGTCTTGGGGAGGGTTATTTTTCTAACTCTCACTATTTTCTAATAGTCCCAGCGACCCTCTACAAGGTCACATAGGTTTGGGGTCCATTCGTGGTTCGCATTCCACTTCTGGAGTATATGGTTTGTGTTGCCCCTATCCCTATGTTTCCCCATTGCATCCTATTGTAACTATACATTGTTTGCACTGTTTTCTAAGACTATGCTGCATATTTTTGCTATTGTGTATATATACCTTGTGTATATTTCCTATCCTCTCACTGAGGGTACACTCTAAGATACTTTGGCATATTGTCATAAAAATAAAGTACCTTTATTTTTAGTATAACTGTGTATTGTGTTTTCTTATGATATTGTGCATATGACACTAAGTGGTACTGTAGTAGCTTCACACGTCTCCTAGTTCAGCCTAAGCTGCTCTGCTAAGCTACCATTATCTATCAGCCTAAGCTGCTAGACACCCTATACACTAATAAGGGATAACTGGGCCTGGTGCAAGGTGCAAGTACCCCTTGGTACTCACTACAAGCCAGTCCAGCCTCCTACAGGAGGGTCCAGATATGTCCACTCCACCCACAGAAGAGGCCCTCAGTGATGACAGCAGCTCTGTCCAACTGGATCTAGATGACCAGCCCAGCCCATCTGGGACCTCAGGACAGTCGGTTCCCCTCACACTGGCACAAGCCACTACAGAGCTTCCCCCTCTGAAAACACCAGCAAAGCACCCACCCAGCGGGCCCATACCTCTGTCCCCAGGACACGTCAAGCAGCAGTGTGTCCACCACTACAGGGAACCCAGGCCAACCCACCACCCCAACAACACCAGGGACCTGGGGCAGTGGGCACACGGTTCAGGGGACAGAGGCCCAGGAACACAGAGGAACTGGGAGGGCTGCTGTGCAACAGGGGGACGACAGGCCTAGGGAACCCACTCTCCACGAGGCCCTCTCCAACATCATGGGGCCCTACCACCATTCCCAGGAGACAATGGCAACAATACTGGCCAAGTTTCAAGAGACCCAGCGGCTACAGGAGGAACAGTATTTGGGCTTTAGGGAGGAACTCAAATCCATCAATTCCACCCTGGGCTCCATTGTAGGGGTGCTGAAGGAACTCGTCAACACCAGGAGGGACACTGTGGAACAACAAGGAGCCCCTGACACTAGCCTGGAGGATGAACTACCCACCACATCTGCCGGCGCTAGTGGAGAGGAGGCACCGCCACAGGACCACCACACCAGCACCCCACCCCCTGCAGAGGGAGAACCACCCCGCAAACGGTCCCTGAGATCCAGGCCAAAGAGAGAGAACGATGCTAAGACCCCCACCAAGAAATGAGACCACCCTGATTGTCATCCTTCTGTCCCACTTTGTCACCCTGTCCATACTTAAACAGCCCCAGCTCCACTTCCTATTCCCCTTTGGACAATGCACCTGTGAGACTAATAGACTGGACTCTGCCATGGACATTCCTCCACCATCACCCCTCACCATTTTACAACCCCCTCCAATATTGAGCACTTAAATAAACACCCTTAAATCACAAAATAATCAGGAGTCTGTCTGTGATTTCGAAATTGTGTATTAGCAATTACAGTGGCAAAATGCTATATCTAATGTAATGTCAACATACCTATGTCACACAGCTCTAGTCCAGGTGGAAACAAAGCAGATGTCACACAATGGGACCCACGTCTGTGAAATCGTAAGGGAAAGTGACAACTCAGTGACCATACACTGGGTGAAAATGACAGACAGTAGAGAGGTAATAGATTTAAATCAGATGTAGCAGGCAGTGTTGTCTTCTTACCTGTGTCTCACTGGAAGTATTGCAGGATCACCGTGTTCCTGTTGTCGATGTCCTCTTCTTCTGCTTCCTCGTCTTCACTGTCCACAGGGTCCACAGCTGCCACAAGACCTCCATCTGGACCATCCTCCTGCAGAAAAGGCACCTGTTGTCGCAAAACCAAGTTGTGAAGCATATAGCAGGCCACGATGATCTGGCATACCTTCTTTGGTGAGTAGAATAGGGAACCACCTGTCATATGGAGGCACCGGAACCTGGCCTTCAGGAGGCCGAAGGTCCGCTCTATAATCCTCCAAGTTCTCCCATGTGCCTCATTGTAGCGTTCCTCTGCCCTTGTCCTGGGATTCCTCACTGGGGTCAGTAGCCATGACAGGTTGGGGTAACCAGAGTCACCTGCAAATGGCGAAGGACAACTGTTAGTCACACACTAACTCATAGGGACATCAACAGACCCAGACAACTATTCCCACTGTATTGGGTCCATGTCCTCACCTAATAGCCACACCCGGCGCCTCTGGAGTTGCCCCATCACATAAGGGATGCTGCTATTCCGCAGGATGTAAGAGTCATGCACTGAGCCAGGGAATTTGGCATTAACATGGGAGATGTACTGGTCTGCCAAACACACCATCTGCACATTCATGGAATGGTAACTCTTCCAGTTTCTGTACACCTGTTCACTCCTGTGGGGTGGTACCAAGCCCACATGTGTACCATCAATGGCACCTATGATGTTGGGGATATGTCCCAGGGCATAAAAATCACCTTTCACTGTAGGCAAATCCTCCACCTGAGGGAAAACGATGTAGCTCTGCATGTGTTTCAGCAGGGCAGACAACACTCTGGACAACACGTTGGAAAACATAGGCTGGGACATCCCTGATGCTATGGCCACTGTTGTTTGAAAAAACCCACTTGCTAGGATATGGAGTACTAACAGCACCTGCACTTGAGAGGGGATTCCTGTGGGATGGCGGATAGCTGACATCAGGTCTGGTTCCAACTGGGCACACAGTTCCTGGATTGTGGCACGATCAAGCCTGTAGGTGATGATCACATGTCGCTCCTCCATGGTCGACAGGTCCACCAGCGGTCTGTACACCAGTGGATGCCGCCATCTCCTCACATGCCCCAGCGGACGGTGCCTATGGAGGAGAACAGCGAGCAGAGAGTCAACCAACTCTGAGGTACGTAAACACAGCTTACTCTGAAAATATTAGCAAATCGAAATATGCCTGTATGAGTGTTTAGGCAAGGCCTAGATATGTGTGACACAGTCCAAAATAATGCCATGTGGGCCCCTGAAATGGCGGCTGCCTGACCTGTAAAGTGGGACAGGGGGATATGAGGTAAATGCGCTGGCGTTGTACAACGTCACAGTAGGCAGTCGAAGACTGCGGCGCAATCCTGCATTGGTTAACATTGGACCCTAGGGGTCCCGGGAGCCAATGACGATGTACGCCGGCGGTGACGGTACGCACTGCCGTGGACGTGACCGCCATTTTCTATCTGTTCAATCACTTGATACCTGATCTTCGACAGGAGAGGACCTACACTGCAAGTGCTGCTGTAACCTCAGTCTGGAAGAGACAATGGCTTGTGTGTCTGGGGAAAGGGCCCCTGCCTTCAGCACGGAGGAGTTGGAGAAACTTGTGGATGAGGTCCTCCCCCAGTCCACACTACTCTACGGTCCTCCAGACAAACAGGTAAGTATGTATGGGCAATGCCTGTGTGGAGTGGGGTGGATGAAAGATAGGGGGGGTGAGAATGAGGCGTGCATAAAACGACGGTGAGTGCATGTGCGTCATGGCAAGGGTAGGGATGCGGGCCAAAGACTGTGACGATGCAGATTGTAATTACTTCTCTTTTTCCCTTGTACAATTCCTGTAGGTCAGCGCCCGCCAGAAGAAGGACATTTGGCATGCCATCGCCAAGGAAGTCCGGAGCACCCACTGCCGGAAAAGATGGGAGGACATTCGCTGCTGGAGCAAGAAGACGGCGGAGGCCTAGCTGGGGATGGCCTCCCAACGTAGGAGGGGTGCCCATCGCACCATGACCCCCCTGATGTTCAGGATCCTGGCGGTGGCGTACCCGGAGTTGGATGGGCACTTGAGGGCATCACAGCAGACACAAGGGTTGAGTACACTATCATTCTGCTGACTCAGCCTGCATTGTAGGTGTCTGGGTGGGGGAGGTGGGCTGTGGGTTCCCCTAGGCCAGGGCGAGTTTAGTAGTCCCAGACCCATCTTGAGGCAGGCCCTGTGGCACCCCACCCCACCCCAACTGTGTACAGTGCCAATTACACCTAGTCAGGCTCCTGTGACATCCATGTGTGCAGAAATTGGGCATAGCCCTGTAACCCATGTCCCTGGGATTGAATAGTGGACTCCAAGTGCGCGGCATAGTGCAGGGGGCTTCTGTGTCTGTCGTGTCCGCCAACGGTAGCGGTTTTGCAAGCACTCTACATGTCTTTTTTCTGTCTCCCTCCCCCTTTTTGTGGTCTCCCTGTTCTTGTGTGCATTAGCATCATCAGGCGGAGGAGCAGCGGCACCGGAGCAGGAGGGAGCTGCATCCCACATGGCCTTGGAGGGTGACACTACGGAGTCTGAATTACCCAGTGGGACGGAGGGCGAGGGGAGCTCCACGGCGGAGACAGGAGCTGACACCAACGATACAGACTCCTCCTCTGATGGGAGCTCCCTTGCGGTGGCGGGCCCATCTGTGCCCCCCGCATCTACAGGTACAGCTGCCACCTCCCCTACCAGCACTGCCCTCCCAGCAGCCCCTCAGCGTTTGCCCATTGCCCACACACTCAGGAGAGTGGGCATCACCTTCGCCCCAGGCACCTCAGCCCCTGCCCCAGTCACCCATGCTGCCCTCAGTGAGGAGGCCATTGACCTCCTCAGGTCGCTCTCTGTTGGGCAGTCTACCATTTTGAATGCCATCCAGGGTGTAGAGGGGCAGTTGCAACAAACCAAAGCATACCTGGAGAGCATTCACTCTGGTCAGGCAGCCCTTCAGCGAGCTTTTCAGACTCTGGCCTCAGCACTGATGGAAGCCATTGTCCCTGTCTCTAGCCTCCACCCTCCAACTTCCTCCACCCAGACCCAAACCCCTGTTCCTCAGCCTATCCCAAGCACACCATCAGACCAGCATGCACACACCTCACCACACAAGGGAAGCTCTGGCAAACATAAGCACCACACATCCCACAGGCACTCACGCAAGCATCACACACATGCAGACACACCAACATCCAGTGCCTCCACTGTTTCACCCTCCTCCTCATCTACCTCCTCCCTCCCTGTCGCGTCTCCACTCACACCTGCATGCACTACATCCTCAGCCACTACGTCCATCACCAGCACACCCACCACCACACCCCGCTCACGTGCAGTCACCACCCCCACTACCATTCACACGTCCACTGTGTCCTCTCCCAGTGTGTCTGTGAGGCCACCTCCCAAGGTACTCAAACGCAGCCACACACCCACCCAACAGCCATCCACCTCACAACACCCTCCAGCCCATACACCTTCACCCAAAGTCACCAAACGTACACCTCCTACAACCACAACCTCTTCCTCCACTCCAAAACCCCCTTCATCTACCCGCCCCAGTGTTCCCAAGAAACGTTTCCTGGCCAACCTTGAACTCTTTCCCTCACCTCCCCCACCCCTTCAGTCTCCTAGGGCCCGACTCTCCAGGTCCCAACCTAGCACCTCAGCTACAACATCGGCGGGACCAGTGGTGCCAGTAGTCACCAGCTTCTGGAGTGCACCAGGCAGCAGGGCAGCCAGCGTGGCAAGGAGCCAGAGCACGGACAGTCCCCCACCTGTCAAGCATAAAAAGTTGGCCAGTGCCCGGCGGGAGAGGGGAAAGAAATTAGTCACCAAAGCCGCTCCCAGGGGTACAGTTGAGAGTGTGGAGACAGCAGCAACACCATCCAACGTGTGGAAGGGGCACAGTGAAACCGGCAAGTCTGGGACGATCAGCATGGCGGACAAGACCGCCAGCAGCCCCGCTGCCCAGGACAAGACCGCCACCAGCAGCCCCGTGTCCAGGACAAGACCGCCAGCAGGAGCCCCGCTGCCCAGGACAAGACCGCCAGCAGCCCCGCTGCCCAGGACAAGACCGCCAACAGCAGCCCCGCTGCCCAGGACAAGACCACCAGCAGCCCCGCTGCCCAGGACAAGACTGCCACCAGCAGCCCCGCTGCCCAGGACCCCACCGCCAGCAGCACCGATGCCCAGGACAAGACCGCCAGCACCAACGCAGGACAGTGAGCGCCAATGATTACAACGCTACTGAGGCTGCCACGGGCAGGATGAAGCACTCTGGGCACCAAGCCCCCTCCAGAACCAGTGGAGAGTTACATCCACTACCTCTGTCCTTGGCAGGATGAAGCACTCTGGGCACAAAGCCCCCTCCAGAACCAGTGGAGAAAGGCATCCACTACCTCTGTCCTTGGCAGGATGAAGCACTCTGGGCACCAAGCCCCCTCCAGAACTAGTGGAGAAAGGCATCCACTACCTCCGTCCTTGGTAGGATGAAGCACTCTGGGCACCAAGCCCCCTCCAGAACCAGTGAGAGTTACATCCTCTACCTCTGTCCTTGGCAGGATGAAGCACTCTGGGCACCAAGCCCCCTCCAGAACCAGTGGGGAAATGCATCCACTACCTCTAAAGGCATTCACTACCTCTGTCCTTGGCGGGATGAAGCACTCTGGGCACCAAGCCCCCTCCAGAACCAGTGGAGAGTTACATCCACTACCTCTGTCCTTGGCAGGATGAAGCACTCTGGGCACCAAGCCCCCTCCAGATCCAGTGGAGAAAGGCAACCACTACCTCTGTCCTTGGCAGGATGGGGCACTCTGGGCACCAAGCCCCCTCCAGAACCAGTGGAGAGTTACATCCACTACCTCTGTCCTTGGCAGGATGAAGCACTCTGGGCACTAAGTCCCCTCCAGAACCAGTGGAGAAAGGCATCCACTACCTCTGTTCTAGGCAGGATGAAGCACTCTGGGCACCAAGCCCCCTCCAGAACCAGTGGAGAAAGGCATCCACTACCTCTGTTCTTGGCAGGATGAAGCACTCTGGGCACCAAGCCCCCTCCAGAACCAGTGGAGACTGTTATCCACTTGAGAGACTGTAGCTTTGCACTCCCCAGGATTGAACAGTGGGCAAACCACCCACTGTAGAGACTTGAGAGACTGTGGCTTTGCACTCCCCAGAATTGAACAGTGGGCAAACCACCCACTGTAGAGACTTGAGAGACTGTGGCTTTGCACTCCCCAGGATTGAACAGTGGGCATGGAGCCCCATCGTGGATCTGGCGTCGTGCACTCATCCGGCTGAGGTGCCCCCCCCTTCCCTTACCCCTGAGGTGCCTGTTTTATTTCTATCTGATGCCCCTGCAGTGTTCTCTCCGTCTTGTTCGGGATTGAGTGTGGGCCTCGCCCATGCTTTTGGGCCCAGTGGTCCATGGACTATGATGGTGGAATCCCTTGGACTTGTGTTCTTGGTGTATATAATTGTTTATAGTGTAAATGTATATATATGTAAATATTTTTTATTTATGTAATTGAATATATACCAATTATTCGACTCATTTCCTTTTGTCCTTGCGTTCTTCCAGGGGGGCTTGGGGGTGCAACTGTAATGTATCATGCTGTATTAGTGTGTGTGTTGTCGTGGGTGAGGGTGGGGGTTGGGGTTTTACGAGTTGCGTGTGTGTGTCACTGTTTTTTCCCTCCCCCCTCCCCTGTGTCGTAGGTGCAGTACTCACCGTGGTCTTCGCCGCGGGGTTCGTGCTCCTGGTAGAGGAGCAGGAAGATAAAGGCAGGGAGCATCTGAAGTTCTGGTTCCATGGTGTTCTGATTCCTCGTGGGGTGTGTAGAGGTTAGCGTTTTCCCTTCGAAGTCCTGTTTCTGCTGTATTTTTGTTTGCGGCAAATCCACCCCGGAAAAGGTGGCGGATTGGACTGTTGTAATTCTGTGGGCGGTACATTGTCCCCCGCCTGTCTGTTGGCGGTTACCGCCATGGTGTTTGTTTGTACCGCCGTGACGGTCGGAGTGTTAAAGTGGCTGTCTATGTTGGTGGTTTTCGCCACCGTCGTAGTTCCATTTTTTTTACCGCCGGCCTGTTGGCTGTTTTACCGCCGCTTTAACACCGACTGCCAAGGTCGTAATGACCCCCAAAATCTTTTTGATCTTGAGACTTCAGGGAACAGGAGGCAAGGTCTATCCAAGCCCTTGGAGAGCACTTCTTCGCCTCTGCCAGAGAGCAGCAAGGCTGCAGGGCAACAGCAAGGCAGCGGTCCTTCACAGAAAGGAGTCAGGTGAGTCCTTTGGGCAGCCAGACAGTTCTACTTGGCAGGATGCAGGTTCTGTTTACACATTTCTTCTCCAGGAAGTGTCTGAGTTGGTAGGGGCAGAGGCCCTCTTTATATACCCAAATGTGCCTTTGAAGTGGGGGATACTTCAAAGAGTGGCTTAGAAGTGCACCAGGTCCCCTTTCAGTTCACTCCTGTCTGCCAGGGCCCTAGTAGGGGGTGTGGCAGTCCTTTGTGTGAGAGCAGGCCCTCCACCCTCTCAGCCCAGGAAGACCCATTCAAAATTCAGATGTACGCAAGTGAGGCTTAGTATCCTGTGTTTGGGGTGTGTCTGAGTGAATGCACAAGGAGCTGTCAACTAAACCCAGCCCGACGTGGAGTGTAAGGCACAGAAAAATGTAAGTGCAGAGAAATGCTCACTTTCTAAAAGTAGCATTTCTAAATTAGTAATATTAAATTAAACTTCACCAGTCAGCAGGAATTTGTATCACCATTCTGGCCATACTAAACATGACCTTCCTACTCCTCTCAGATCAGCAGCCACCACTCAAACAATGAATGAGGGCAGCCCCAATGTCAGCCTATGAAGGAAGCAGGCCTTGCAGTAGTGGAAAAATTAATTTAGGAGTTTTACACTACCAGGACATGTAAACTACATAGGTGCTTTTTGTCTACACAGCACCCTGCCCCATGGGTTACCTAGGGCATTCCTTAGGGGTGTCTTATATGTGGAAAAAGGAGAGTTTTAGGCTTGGCAAGTACTTTTAAATGCCAAGTCGAATTGGCAGTGCAACTGCACACACAGGCCTTGCAATGGCAGGCCTGAGACAAGGTTAAGGGGCTACTAAAGTGGACTCTACTAGGGACTTATAAGTAAATTAAATAGTCCAATTGGGTAAGATCCAATGTTACCATGTTTAAAGGGAGAGAGCATATGCACTTTAGCACTGGTTAGCAGTGGTAAAGTGCACAGAGTCTAAAACCCAGCAAATATAGTATCCAAAAAGTGGAGGGAGGCAGGCAAAAAGTTAGGGGTGACCACCCTAAGGCTGTCAGGTCTAACACATGATGTCTAGTAGGCCCCAGCAACAAACTACTTCAAGGTGGCTCCTACATGAACCATGCCATATACATGCATGCCACATGAACTGTCAGCAGTTGCCCATAGGAAAATCAGTTCTCAGAACTCCAATTGCATGGGTAAAGTTGTGAAATCACAATAGCCATTGAACATGTAGGAGACCATATCACCTTCAATGCTTCGCCTCATGGAGCATACCTGTTGTCATACAATAGTAGGCCACCGACAAGTTCATTCCAACAGATCCCACGCAAGGTCATGCAGACATCTATTTGTCACATACGCAATAACACAACAATAAGAAATGATGCTCCAAATCCTGCCATGTTGCTGACTGCAGTACAGTATGCTGAAGAAGGTGACATGGAAATACTCACGTCACACTGGAAACATGTCACCAATGCACACTTCACCATGTGTAAATCATCCTAATTGAGTCATGGAGGTAGTACTAATGTTGCTCAGATATACTACATATTTGTCACGGAAATGTACACTGTAGTCAAAATGTGCAAATTGACAGGGAGATATGTCGCTAAATTACATAACACAATGAAACAACTAGCCCCAGGAAAATCACCAGTACTATATGGTACCTCTTACAATGACATACTCTGATTGCATCAGTAGAAGCCATTAGTCCTTTGTATGTTGGAGAGGCCTAGGGATTTGCAAGCACTTGTAGAAGGCCCTGAACATGTTGCCTAATGGGAAGCTACATCACTGTCACCTTTTTGGTCCTGCAAACCCAGATGTCCGTGGATGAATGGTTCTAACCAACCACATGTGATTCCAACATAACTGCAAGTCACTCCATGATGTGTGCCAACTGTCAGGAAGCAAATATTTCCCATTTCACACGTGCAGTGCACTTTGCCACTTGACGCTACATCAATGGCATGGAAATGGACATTGTGTGTAAAAACTCTTGTCCTAGCTGTCATGTCTCTCATTGCTACTGCAGCTGTACATGCCAAATTACATGCAATGATGGGTGAGGGTATGTGTGAGCCAACAATCAATGGTGACACACTCCTGTCTGTGGCACCACATAAAATTTAGCCCTATTGCATATGTCTAGTTCCAAAGACAGGTTGGCATGCAAATATATGTGAGGGAATACAGAAATCTTCCCGTGAACGCAGGTGGGCGAAGCATGAAACAGCAGTGTTCACATTTTGTCCAAAGAGAAGGGGACACATGCTAACATGTTGGCACAAGGACTTTTGGCAACAGTGATGGGCCATAAATCACATCAATGGACATCCTCCCCTTACCAAGGGAAAGTTTTGATCTGTAGCTGCACCCAAAGAACATTGTATGCTCTGTCACATGTGTGATGCCACCTTCACATATCAGACAGTAGTGAGGCACCAGTGCTCATCACACACTGAAAACAAGTGGCCTCTCGGGAGCAGATGCCAATTTACTCACTTGACCAGACACATGGCTGAGGACAGTGATCCATCACTTCTTTTTCTTTGGACTGTAACACTGAGGAGTAGTGGTCTGTTGCGTAGAATTTAGACCCACTACAACAACAAACCTTCCTTGATTGATCACTGTACAAAGCAATGTGTTGTCCCTGGAGAGGAATTGTTTTGTGGATTGTACTCAGTTGTGTCCTAGGTCCCTGGGCTACATTGCAAAGCACATAAATATGCACAAATTACATATCTACACAAACAGTCACTCATCTTGTGTGTCACACATAGTCCAGCCCCAGTCATCAGGAGGAGATGTCAGAACCTAACACATCAACTTGGGTGTGTGACAGGAAGTAATATGTCCTATACTCACCCCCTTGAGGCTGCAGTGCTCCCTGCTAACGCCCATCAAGGTCTGGGTATTCTACAGCCAGAATTGGGCCACTGGGGGGGGTCATGCTTCGAGGTGTGCCTGTCTACGTTGGGAGGACAGCCCCAGCTGAATCTCTGCGGTCTTTTGGTCCAGCACCTCAGGTCCTCCTACCTTCTGCAACAGTGGGCACGTTGCTGGCTATGACCCCCTCCTGGGCGATGGCTCTCCAAATCTCCTTCTTTTGATGGTTGTTTACCTATATGGATGCAAGAGACAAATCAAGCGATTACAAACACAAGTTGTTGCTCAAATGGTTGTGTCACACATGTCAGAAACACCAAGCATAAAATAGGCAATTTGTCAACACACCACAAGTGTGAAGCACATGCCAATAAGTACAGGGACATGACTACACACTTTTGGATTCATCTGCAGACTAACCCACTACCATGCTCAAGGCCTACAGTGACTAAGCAAGCCTAATGACATCAGGTATTTGATGCTCCAGCAACATGTACTGTGATGTGAGGCACAGTGAAACACCACACACCAATGTGGTTTCTGAAGGGTAAACTCCTTAGGCTTCACTGGACAAACACATTTACACTCTGCAACATTGACTAAATGCATACAGTCCCTACAGGCAACTATCATAGTACAGACTTCACCCTTACACTCAAGTGACAATGAAAGGGCTGGCATGGTGGGTATGGAAAGTGTCTTGCCTGTGCATGTGTGGACATGTGGCCTACCAAATGCCGACTCATGTCACTTCAGAGTAGGTTTTGGTGGTACCACAAAACACTTCTTTAAACATATGTTTCTAACCTACGGAGATGGCATCCAAAATATAAAGGTATGCATTGTACAAGTTCTTCTATGTAACCAAGCTATTGAGTCACATGTCATGGCCTCCCAGGAACCTACACACTATCTGCACTTAGTGCCTGCCATTTGTACAATAAGCCTGTACAGGACAAATATGACTTCCATGAAGGTGATAACAGAGCTGTGGTAGTAAGGGACCTGTCATGAGTCAAAGACACACATTGACAATGATGCAAAATGCACATATGGACTAGTCCAGGGATTTACCTCAGTACCCATTCCTAGTCTAGTCAACGGACTGATGCATTCAGGGCAAGTTTTGGTACTATAGCCTCATATTGGCTACCTGACAGGATCTGCATGTCTACAGCAAGTGGGCACAGTGCCACAGTTGCATGGCCACAGTGACTCTCCCAAAGCCTGGAGTATCTCTCATATTGGGAGATACCTTTCACAGGCCCTGATCCCTGCAGGCTGAGCATACAGAACCTACATGGCACTCATATTTCCATCACTTCCATGCATGATCGTACATCATGTGGCCATCAGCAATCTGGCATGTGGGGCAACCTGAAGGGCACAGTGAGTCAGGATATGCCTTCCATGCACTGGTTTGGCAAGGCCAGATGTGGGGTAAAAGATCTGTGGAACAATACACATTGCTTGCAATACCCTCAATGACTCAGACATGATGCACACATGGTTCATGATGTCATGCACATACATATTGTCTAGCATTTATAGCCATCATAAACTAAAAAAAAGGTCACTGGATGGCAGTAAAGTCTGCTTGCCTAGCTATGTGCATCTAACACACGGAGGATCTAGGGCCCTAAAAAAACCCACAACACAATGAAAATGAACACAACATATAGTACTGGTCTCCAATACCGGCACCATTTACATCCCATTGGTGCCACACAGACTGCCACAACAGGCAGAAGTCTAACTGACACACAGGGGCACTTTGTACCCTGTGAGGAGGGAAAGGAAGGTGTTGAACAGAGTCAATTATGAGGTACTTACCTGCTCCTCTGGTGAGCAGTATAGCAGACAATACAGGGGAACAACATTGCTCATAAGCCTCTCCAGCTCCTCTGGAGAGAAAGCAGTGGTCCTGTCACCTGATGGACGTGCCATGATTGGTCCCGCAGGCCGCACACAGCAGCTGAAGTGGTGGAGGTGTTGCTGGCAGCAGTGTCAGGAGTCAAGTGGTTGATTTTGCACAACGTGGCAAACACTTATGCCACATATGCGGTCATCACCATTGTCAGAAATATCCATTGAGTAGTTACCACCACAGGCAACAATGTTAGCCTATGGTTGTGTCTGCCACTGCATGAAACCACCTACCATGCAAGTGACTTCCGCCGCAGGATGTGGGCGGCTCCTGATGTCCAGTGGAGTACGTCAGGCATCCACCATTTTGGCAGCTTGAAAGACTGTACATGGCCCTGTTATATGCATCACAAAAACAATATAAGTTTAATATCATAACAAACATCCTGAATCTGTCTTGTTATGTAGGTCCCACAACACAATCAGTAGTAGGTTGTACAGCACAGATGGTATATGATGGCAGTGCACAGGCCACCACCGTTGACAGTATTTTGGGGGGTCAGAAAATAGAATCACATTTCAAGGGGAAACTGAGTAGCAGATAGTTGGGTGTCACCTGATTCCCATGGGGGTCACACTTCACCACTGTGTAGTTGCCAGCTGTCATATTTTCTGGGTGTCATGTGTATCAATCCAGAAATGCTTTGTCACATGATGTTGTTGCCATGCATCATGTTGCTGTGGACACAGTGACTAATGTTCCAAATCATTTCTTTTCACATATAGGTACCCGGGGGGAGGGGGCGGTAGAATGTAACAAACTCCTGTCCACCGTCCATTGTCAGACCTTCAGACCATGGAGGAATGCCACGTCATCCAGCTCTACCGCCTGAATAGGCAAACAATAGTGGATTTATGCCATCAGTTGGAGCCAGAACTGATGCCAGCTAACACTAATCCATACTGCATACCACCCATTGTACAAGTCATGTCAGTATTGCACTTCTTGGAAATAGGGGCCTTCCAACATACAGTGGCCCTATCTGGTGGTATGTCCCAACCTAAGTACAGTCTGGTGTTGAAAGATTTCCTATCAGCAGTGTTGAAACATATAGACAGCTATGTAATTTTCCCTTGACGTGAGGATTTAGGCAATGTGAAGGCTGACTTCTAAGGTTTTGCCCGCATCCCATAGGTGGTGGGGGCCATTGGTGGCACACATGTTGGCCTGGTGCCACCATAGGCCATGGTACAAGTCTATTGCAACAAAGAAAACATCCATTCCATCAACGTGCAAGTTGTCTGTTTGGCGGATCTCTACATCTAAAATATGTGTGCCTGTTTTCCTGTATTAGCCCATGATTCATTGGTAATGCAGAACAGCGCCATACCCCAGCTGATGTCACAACTGCAACCAGAGAAAGCCTGGCTGGTTGGTAAGTCATATCTGTACTGATTGTGTGTGAGCAATGTCAGGTTCTACAATCATGAAGTGAGTGAGCCATTGTTGCACTTTTGTCCCCTTCCTTAACAGGAAACTTAGCATATCCAAACCATCCTTGGTTGTATTCCGCTATCTGAACAGGACTAGTGGAACCCTCCTCTACTCACCCGGGAAAGTGTGTCAGATCACTGTGGCATGCTGAGTGCTCCACAACATCACCCTGCAGAGAAATATCCCGTACATCCCAGAAGAGGGGGAGTCTGCAGTGCCACCAGGTGAGAATCCTGAAATGCCAAATGAAGATGACAGTAGTAAAGAGGAAGGAGCTGACTTGCGAGAAGATCTCATTCACAGCTATTCTTGTGAGTGTAAGTATGTCATGTGATGTATTGACTGTGACTGTAAAATGAACTGTAGTTGTGGGAATGTGTGGAGTTTACAGTGAGGGAACTGATACTCCGCAAAAATCAGCCAAAGGATGATTGATAAGATAGCTTTTGACACATCCCCACCTTGAAGATGTTACTTTGTTTTTGTCAGTTTCTTTGCAATGTAACTTGTTTTCCAGATGCTTGCTATGTGACTTGTGTCATGTGTATGGGTTTAAGCCTATACTCCTTGTTTTGTTCTTTGTACAGGTACCTTCATCATGACATCTTCATGTGGACATTTCAGAGTTGTGACATTGGCAGGTATGTGATGCTGTTCTGACATACAAAGTGGGCATAGATTATTCCAGGTAATGTAGGTCGCAGAATTTGGGTGTATGAGACCTGTACCAAAACAGTTTGCACAGTGTTTGGGTGGAGGTTCAAAAGTGACCATTGTACTTGTTTTGTGTCCTGTGGTGGGCATGATGCATCTTGCATGTCATCATGTGGTCATCAAATTTGTAGTCCTAGCATACGACCAAGTCATTATTTCCTCACATTGACTAAACACTTTTTGTATGACCTGTATGTAGCTGTAGATGTGTTTCATCATAGTAGGCCACAGTGCCTGTGACAAAACACTGACATATATTTGTGTCATATCACCAGATGCATGAGCGTTGGATTATAAAGGCCCTATGATCTGGAACTGTTGTACTGCCATCTGTCTGAATCTTGGATTATGTGGTGTTGGATTACTTTGGTGTGGTTGGGGATAAGGCTCAAGCTGGTGACATCAACTACTTCATGTTTGCCTATTCTACAGGATAATGTCTTGCAAATTCCTTCCTATCGTGGTCTGGAGGTCAGTACCTGTTAATATGTTCATTTGCTTAGTATGAGAAAGTCATTTATGATTTACAAGAGTTCAGACATATTGACAGCCTATGTGCTGAACACTGTAATATATTTTTTAGTTTGACCAGACACTTGCATGTAAGTGTTTGTGAGGGATGATTGTAATCCTGAGCTGGAAATTGCGTACATGCAACATAGCCCATATGGAACAAGTACCTTGGATCATCATTGTATGGTTCACATGATCTGACATAGCTACATGGCTAAATATGAAAGCAAAATCAGCAGGGGATCAGCTACTACAGAAACAGGGGTGTCTGTGACTTCGCAGGACTCTCTGCCAGTCTGCGCCTGGATCGCGCCCAGCACCAGACCCCCTGGCCCCAGCAATCCTCTCACCGCCCGAAGCTGCTACAGTGCCAACGCCCTCAACGCCCTCAACACCGACCAATCTGCAACCTGCTTCCAAGCCATCCCAAAGAACACCCACGGACCCTTCTCCTGCCGGAACTGCAGCAACACCAGCCCCAAGCCGCCGCCCCTTTCGCCAGAATCGAACCCAACCACCTCAGAGGCATCCTCCTCAACACCCGATCCGTCCACAAGCACGCCATCGAACTTTGGGACCTACTCACCTCATCTTCCCCGGACTTCGCCTTCATAACTGAAATCTGGATGAGCCCCTCCTCGGAACATGACATCGCCATAGCCATCCCGGATGGATTTAAGATCACCCGCAGAGACTGCATTAATAGACCGGGAGGAGGGATCACCATAGTTCACAGGAACACCATCAGAATCTCGACCAACACCGAAGACGCCCTCGATGATGCGAACACTTACACTTCCAGATTCACTACAATGCCAACACCACCCTCAGAGGAACACTTGTCTACAGACCCCCCGGCTCCCGGCCGCAGTTAAGTGACTCCTTCGCCGACACAATCAGCGCTCACGCCCTTGCTTCCACGGACTACATCCTCCTTGGCGAACTGAACTTTCACCTCGAGAACGCCAACGACAGCAACTCCACTGCCCTGCTCTCCAACCTCGGTCTCAAACAACTCGTCACGACACCCACCCACTCTGCCAGCCACATTCTGAATCCCGTGGTCTCAGACAGCAGCCACGTCACCTTCAGCCACACCACCGAATACCACTAGACCGACCACCGCTGCGTCCACTTCACATTCAAGAAACCCACCACCACCCTCAACAGATCCCCAGCCACAGCTGGAACAAGGTCAGTGAAGACTAACTGATCTCCATCCTCACCCGAGCCCCGCCTCCCATCACCGCCGACCTCAACACTGGCACCCACAACCTCAGAAAATGGATAGACTGCGGCAATCACCCCCCCAAAAAAAAACCTCTCCAACAACCGCACCTGCACTACGGCTAACTGGTTCACCGCCGACCTTCTGGCATCCAAATGGGAGTGCCGAAAACTCGAGAAGAAGTGGCGCCACAAACAAACAGAGATCAACCACACTGCCCTCAAGAATGCCATTCGCAAGTACCACCAGCTCATCCGGACCACCAAGAGATCCTCCTACAAGAAACACAACAACGCAAACAACAGCACAGAGCTCTTCAACATCGCCAAACCCCAGGTCCTGCTCCAACGACACCCCACCTTTGCAGGACCTCTGCGACTCCCTCTTCACCTTCTTTCACCGCAAGATCACAGACATCCACAACAGCTTCAACACCTCGCCCCCAAGACAGCCGCTGTCACCACAACCCCCGACTCACCAGACCCCAGCCACACCAACCTCCTGCTCTCCTGGACCCATATCAATGACGATGATGCCATCAAAACCATTGACACCATTCACTCCGGTTCACCCTCCAACTCCTGCCCTCACCACGTCTTCAACAAAGCAAGCTCCATCATCGCCCCCCAACTCCAGACGATCCTCAACAGCTCCTTGGAGGCCACCACCTTCCCAGAAAGCTGGAAGCACGCCGAAGTCAACGCCCTGCTAAAGAAACCCAAAGCAGACCCAAGTAACCTCAAGAACTACTGGCCCATCTCCCTCCTCCCCTTCCCGGTGAAGGTCATCAAGAGGATCATCAACGGACAACTAACCTGCTTCCTTGAAGACAACAACACCCTGGACACATCGCAATACGGTTTCCGTAGCAACCACAGCACCGAGACCACCCTTATCACCGCCACCGATGACATCAGGACCATGCTAGACAGAGGCGAAACTGCGGCCCTCATCCTCCTAGACCTCTTGGCTGCCTTTGACACCATCTGCCACCACACTCTACGTACACGCCTCCACGACGCAGGGATCCACCACAAGGCCCTGGGCTGGATTACTTCCTTCCTCTCCGGCAGAACCCAGAGAGTCCGCCTTCCTCCCTTTCTATCTGAAGCCACAAGACCATCTGCAGTGTTTCCCAAGGATCCTCCCTCAGCCCAACCCTTTTCAACGTCTACAAGGGACTGCTTGCCAACATCGTCCCGTCACAAAACCTCAACATCGTCTCCTACGCCGATGACACCGAGCTGATCCTTTCACTCACCAAGGACCCCGCCACCGTCAAAACCAACCTCCACAACGGAATGAAGGGCATCGCCAATTGGATAGAGAGCAGCCGTCTGAAACTGAACTCAGACAAAACGGAGATCCTCATCCTCAGCTCCAACCCCTCAGCCTGGGATGACTTCTGGTGGCCTGCCACACTAGGAACCGCACCGACGCACACCATTCACGCACGCAACCTAGGATTCATCCTGGACTCATCGCTCACCATGACCCAGCAAGGCAACGCCATCCCATCTTCCTGCTTCAACACCCTCTGCATGCTGTGCAAGATCTTCAGAAGGATCCCCACCAAAACCAGAAGGACAGTCACCCAGGCCCTCGTCAGCAGCAGACTGGACTACGGCAATTTTCTCTATGCTGGAACCAAGGCTAAGCTCCAGAAAAGACTGCAACGTATACAGAACGCCTCTGCACGCCTCATCCTCGACATCCCATTGCCGCAACTACATTTCAGCCCACCGGAGAGATCTACACTGGCTCCCAGTCAACAAGAGGATCACCTTCAAGCACTTCACCAACGCCCACAAAGCACTTCACAATGCCAGTCCGCTTACCTCAATGAACGACTCACCTTCTACACTCCCAACCATCAACTCTGCTCCGCCAACTTCGCCCTCGCCACCGGCCCTCGCATCCACCAAACTACAGCCGGCAGTAGATCATTCTCCAACCTCGCCACCAAGACCTGGAACACCCTCCCCGTCCACTTACGACAGACCCAGGACATGCTAACCTTCTGAAAGTGCCTCAAGACCTGGCTGTTCGAGCAGTAGCACCTACCCCGCCCCCCAGCACCTTGAGACCCTCACAGGTGAGTAGCGCGCTCTACAAATGATTGATTGATTGGTTATTCCTCTGGCAGGGCCTCCCTTCCTGTGGCTGTCACCGATGTTGATGAGCCTGTTGTTGATAAGCCAAAGGCAGGAGAAGATTAGTTTTGAAAAGCACCACTTGGGGTTGTGTGCATGTCCCTCAACAGCCCTGTTAGGGAGGCCATTTTGGAATTCTGGCATCCATCTGTTCACACATGTCCCTATGCATGTCCCTCTGTAGCTGCTTGATCTCCTGGAGGTCGGTCAGCACCTTGCCCATCACTCCTTGGGACTACTGATAAACCCCTAAGACAAGGCTGAAGTTTTCCTGGCCAAGAACAGCCATATTGGCCTCACCCCACTGGCCCACAGCATCCCTCCCACGTACCCTACCCCCAAGGGCATGTGCCCTTGCCCCAGGGTCACCTCTCCAACTTGTTAATGGACCCTCACAGTCCAAAGTGTTGTGCGTCAATTCAGGATCCAGGATTGGGGGGGGCACAAGATGCTGAAAAGTGCGCTAGTTACACAGGTTGGTGGGGGGCAAATGGTTTCCTGTGATGTTGAAGGAACAGGGCTGGGAGGTGATGTTGTGGGCACAGTGAGGCTCACTCTTGCCATCTGACCAGGTTGCCCAGATGGACCAGAACCATTCTCCACGTCCACAAGTCCAGGAGTGTTGGCATCACTCAGGGCTTCATCTAGGGGAGATAGATAGTTCTGTGGCCTCAGTATGCCTACTGGAAGATCCACCTGTTGATGAAAACCATACATTGTTACTTGTTGAATTTTGACATTTACCTCCAAAGGTTTTGTGTTACAGTAAGCAGAGACCTTGGACAAAGTTAAGTTGTAGGTAATCCAATTGGGCCAAGTAATCATGGTATTGGGTGATTTGACATGACATGTATGAAGCATGGCAATGCAATTTGACTCAATCACCTGATGAGATGTGCAGATCACTTGCACTTTGGGAGATGGTCTGAAAATGACATTTTAACACCAGTGCAGCCAATACAGTGAAGAGGCAAGGTATGGCTTTGACCATTGTGAGGCCTAGTTGAGTGAGATGCAAGCAAACTCAAGACTTTGTTGTATATGTGACTGGAGTCATTGTGTACACAGTGCTATGTCAATGTGTCTGCTGCCAATACCAATCTGGTGATGCATCTTGAGGCCTTAGGAACACTGGGTAAAGTGTAATTCTTGTCCTCAATAGTTTCAGCTTGGGTTAGCAAGTCAAGATGGAGCAAGGTTGACACACACTTCTTTGATTTCAGCATGATCTGTATCTTAGGTGAGTACACTTCAATTGAGAGTTCACAAATGACCACTGGACTGGGGTTTGGAGTTACTGGAACAGGGCATATTGTGCTTTGAAGTCAGATCACTCTTGTTACTGAAACAGTGCCTCCTGGGAGTTGCAGTCAGGTCACTCCCTCTACTACACACACTTGACAAACGATATCTTCCCAGGTGAGTACACTTCAATTGAGAGTTCACAAACAGAGGTAATTGGACAAGTACCTACTGGGCTGGAGTTTGGAGTTACTGAAACAGTGCCTCCTGGGAGTTGCAGTCCGGTCACTCCCCATACTATACACACTTAACAGATGTTATACTCACAGGTGAGTACACATTTTAATTGAGAGTTTACAGACTAGACTACTTGGACAAGTGACCACTGGGCTGGTGTTTGGAGTTAGGAGAACAGGACCTCCTGGAAGTTGTAGTCTGGTCACTCCCTCTACTTCACACACTTGACAAATGGTATCCTTCCTGGTGAGTACACTACAACTGAGAGTTCACAAACCTGGGTATTTGGACAAGTGACCACTGGACTGGTGTTTAGAGTTACTGGAAGAGTGCCTCCTGGGAATTGTAGTCAGGTCACTCTCTCTACTCCCCAAAACTTGACAAATGTTTGGTACTACATATCTGTATGTAGGCTGCATTTAGGTTTGAGCATACATTTACATTTTGGGACATACAATGAATCCTGGAATGTGTTTTTGGGATATTTTCAGACATCATTCTGACATTTGGCATGTGATGGGCCTTGGTAGCTGTGATGTTGGATCCAATTATACAGCTCAGATACGGTGGGCATTGAATTTTGTTGAGGCACATGAACAAGACAGTGGCAACAGCTAAGCTGTGAGCATGCTTGGCATTACAGTTTTGTGACATTATTTGTGTGTGACTTACCAGACTCCATTCCCCCAGTTATTCCTGTCAAGTCCTGAGGATGCAGGATGGCCAAGATCTTCTCCTCCCAGGGAAAGAGTCTTAACAGGGCAATGGGAGGTCCACTAGCAGTCTTCTTGGCCTCCACCTGCTGCCTAGAGACCATGGAACTGACCTTGCCCCTAAGGTCATTCCACCTCTTCCTAATCTCCTTTGTGCGCAGGGTGGTGTCTACAGCATTCACTCTGTGAACTATCCTGTCCCGTATTTTAATTTCCTTACTGAGAGGAGTGTGCTGGACTTGGGCTCCTAACATTTGTGGCCCTTCAATAATGATTTCATCCACCATGACTCTCAACTCTTCCTCTGAAAATCATTGGTTTTTGGCCCATGACATGCCTGGAAATTAAAGAGGGTGACAGTCACTAACTGAACAAGACAAGAGAATATGGAGGGGAAAAAGACGATGTGTGTGTAAGGTGTAAAATGGGGTGAAGGGGAAAAATGGACTGCCTTATGACAAAAAATGGACAAAAGGATGTGTGGTCTGTCTTGCTATGCTGCAGAAGAAATGCAAAGGATTGTGGTCTGTGAAGAGGTGTGTTTCATAGCGTACTTTGCAGGTGTGTACACTTAGCCACTGTGTGTCAGCTGTGTTGTTTTTGAATTCATTCAGAGTGCACTTGTCTGTTACTTTGCTGAAGGAAGACCGTGGTGGTCGACCGCCACTGGCTGACTGCTGCAGCAAGTGTGTGTTTGTAATAGGATTGGTGTTTTGTTTCTGCACTGATTGCACTGGAGGTCAGACCACCTATATCCAAGCCGTCCCGCTGCTGGCAGTCTGCCTTTCTTGCTTGGCAGATGGCGGTCCTGCCTGTATGAGTCATAATACAGTGGTCTGGAAACCGCAGTCACAGCGAACTCTTTGGGACCGCCAACATGGCGGTCTGGCGGCCCGACCGCCAAATTCGTAATCAGGCCCTAAATCTTAGTATAGCACCTAGAAACACAATAGCTCCAACTGGGGATATCACGACATCTTGACGGGGTAATTCGCAACAGGCCACCGCCACTTGCATGGGAGTGTAGCTGGTCACGGAGTCGCACAGACCCCAGGTACAGTTCCTTGGAAAATGAGGAAACAAAGACTTTACGTACAGTCACGGATGTGAGGCGTCACTGGAGTCAGTGCGGTGTTGGTTCCTTACTGCTACTGTGGAAGGGAGGTGTTGGTTCCTTACTGCTAGGTAGGGGAGGTGAGGCATCGGTTCCGTACGGTTGCAGGGGAAGTGATGTGGCATCGGTGGCGAGGCATCGGTTCCTTTCGACAAGGTGGGGTCGATGAATCCAGCAGGCCAAGACACAAGGCGACTTCATGGTGTCGCAATCACACCATGGGGCCAAGGGTACTGCAGTGGAATGGGAGTTGGGTGTCACAGGCACCAGTGACACTGCACTCGGGACTCAAGCTGTGGAGGGACATCGCAGTTGCTGCGGTGGCATCAGGCCTGCAGCATCGGTCTCCATCGTTACCCTCAGTGGGGACCACAGCTCGGGTCTAGGCATCTGAGTGGATTCAGACAGTGGCACCTGTTCCGGAGTCACTCTGGAGTCAACGTACATGGTTTCATCTTGATTGCACCAGAACTCACTCCCAAGGGTCCAGGAACTGGATTTGGCACCACATAGCATGTCAGGACTTTCAGCAAGAGAGCCCAGGTGCTGGCAGATGAAGTCTTTGATATCCCTGAGACTTCCTAACAGGAGGAAAGCTCAGGCCAAGCCCTTAGAGAACGTTTGGAAGCAGGATATAGAAAGCACAGTTCAGTTCTTTCAATCCCAGGACAGAAGTATAAAGCAGTGGGCCAGCACAGCAAAACAACAGGTAGAATGTCCTCAGTCCCGAAGGATTCTAAATTTGTGGGGTCAGAGGTCCAGTCCTCTTACCCATTTCTGCCTTTCAAGTAGGAAAACTTCAAAGAGAAGTGTGTGTAGTGCACAAGACCCTGCCTTTCCTGTCCTGGTTCTAGACACACGTCAGGGGGTTGGAGACTGCTTTGTGTAAGGAAAGGCACAGCCACATTTAGGTGAAAGTGTCAACTCCTCTCGCCACTCTAGCTCAAGAAGACCCATCAGTATATGCGTGGGACACCTCTGATCCCTTCATGTGGCTGTTTAGAGTGAATTCACTAACAGCCCAACTGTCATCCTGGTCCAGACATGTATTCCACAGGCAGGCAGAGACAAAGAATGGTTAAGCAATAAAATGCTCACTTTCTAAAAGCCAGGTTGAAATGGCAGTTTAAAACTGCCCACACAGACACTGCAGTAGCAGGTCTGAAACATGTTTACAGGGCTACTCATGTGGGTGGCACAATCAGTGCTGCAGGCCCAGTAGGAGCATTTGTTTTACAGGTCCTGGGCACACATGTTGCAATATACTAGGAACGTACTGGTAAAACAAATATGGCAATCATGGATAAACCAATCACCAGTACAATTAAGCCAGAGAGCACTTGCACTTTAGCAATGGTCAGCAGGTGCTCAGAGTCCGAAAGCCGGCAAAAACTAAATGTAGCACATAGTCGAAAACATATATTTATTTTAGTTAATTAATTTTTGTTCATATCATATCCTTTCAGAATATGTAATATTAAATTCAATATGTATTGTTAATTTTAAAGCAAATCAACATCGATTCAAGGAAAGCCATATTTATTTAAACAGTGGTCATATTAATTTACACATGGCTTTTGTTAATTTCGATATGTGTTTTATTAATTTCAAAGCATGCTATATTTATCTCACCTAGTTTCATATCCATTTCAAAAAGTGTCATATTAATTGTAATGAATGTTATATTAATTTTGATATGGGTCATATCAACTTCAATAGATGCCATATTCATTTGAAAGTGGTTCATATTAATCTTAACATGTGTCATATTGCTTTAAACGAATGGCATATTGATTTCATTGGATGCTCGATTCATAATAATTTTAACATGGGTCATTTCCATTTCAACATAGGTCAAATTAATTTCAATATATGCAATATTCATGTCAATGTGTATCATATTGATTTCAAAGCATAACATTCATTTTGACAAGTTTCATTTTAATGTCAGCTTTGGTCATATTCAGTTTAAGACATGTTGAATTAATTTGAAAGAGGCTCATACTCATTTCAATGCATATTATACTCATTTTAGCATGTGTCATATTCCTTTGGATAGATGTCTCATTCATATTAACCCATGATATTGATTTTGACATGACTCATACCAATTGCAACACATATCATAATCATGCCAATGGGTATCATATTACTTTCAAGGTAAACCATACTCATTTTTTATAGATGTAATGTTCAGTGCACATTATATTCCTTTCAGAATATTGCGTTTTCATTTCAGTGCCTTATATTCATTTCAATCTGTCATATTCATTCCAATCTGTGTAATATTCCTTTTGGGATCTGGCAGTCATTTAAAAAAATGTCTCATTCTTTTTGATGAATATTGTATGTGTTTCAGTTATTGCTTTATTATTTACAGCGAGGGCCATATTTATTTCAGTATGATTGATATATATTTCAGTATATCTCTTATTCAATTCTGGGTGTGTGTTATTCATAATAATCACTAAGTAGCATATTCACTTTGCCTGGTTTCATATTTGTTTTGGTTCAAGTCAGATTCACTCTGCCAGGTATCCTATTTATTTTGACACATAGTACATTTATTCTGGTGTGTGTCATATTCATTTTGCAACACGCTATGCAATTCAGGAGGTGTCCTGTATAGGGAACTATAATTTTGACATGAACGGCTTCCCATAAAACTCTCTTGTAATAGGTAACTTTAAGGAAATAGCATAAACAAACATACTTACGGGTTTCTCATAATCTCGCTGAACAATTATAATTTGCTTGATTTTTCATCTGCAAAAAACCCGTTGCAGCTCTTTTGTCCAGAATTTAAATTAATTGCCAATTGACCTACTTTCTTACCTAAGTTTACAAGTTTTGTTGAATTAAAGTAATGCAACTTTGCACATTGCTCATGCAAAATAGTACAAAAAGTCGATGTTTTCCTAATGTTTTCTTCATCTGACCAAACCTGAGTTCATTGTTCCTATTGGTGCTTCCATTAAGTCACATTTCATTAAAGATTTTCAATGGCTTTATTAAGCCGGATGCTGAATTTCAATTGTCCACTGGAAATTTTTCATAGCTATTACCATGAATATATTACTTCACTGGTGGTTTTAAAGTATGCTTTCTTCTTGCTAAAACATTTATGGCATGGCAAATTTGTATTTTTTTCCAAGCCACATGGGGGCCACCGACCACGGGAGCACCGCCAACAGGCTGGCGGTGCTCCCACGAGCATTCTGACCGCAGCGCTTCAGCCGCGGTCAGAAGCGGAAAGTCGGCGGTCTCCCGCTGACTTCCCGCTGCTCGGGGGAATCCACCATGGCGGCGGAGCGCGCTCCGCCGCCATGGGGATTCTGATACCCCCTACCGCCAGGAACAGGATGGCGGTAGGGGGTGCCGCGGGGCCCCTGGGGGCCCCTGCAGTGCCCATGCACTGCAGGGGCCCCCGTAAGAGGGCCCCACTGTGTATTTCAGTGTCTGCAATGCAGACACTGAAATACGCGACGGGTGCAAACTGCACCTGTCGCACCCCTGCAACTACGCCGGCTCAATTCTGAGCCGGCGTCCTCGTTGCAGGGGCATTTCCTCTGGGCCGGCGGGCGCTCTTTTGGAGAGCGCCCGCCGGCCCAGAGGAAATGTCTGAATGGCCGCCGCGGTCTTTTGACCGCGGTGCGGTCATTTGGCGGCGGTACCTTGGCGGTCGGCCTCTGCCGTCCGCCAAGGTCAGAATCACCCCCATAGTCTGTAGCTATTTAGCTTAGCTATAAACATTATCTGTTAAACTAAGACAATATTTTGTGCTGTGTATATTTATCCTACTCTGCTGCAGCTTTTATTAAATCCACGCGATTTTCTTGTAGTCGGGCACAAAACATGTGTAACAAAACCTTACATGCCTTTGGTTGTACAAATTAATCATAATTTACAATGGTACAACTAGCTATTTGTCTCGTATTTGTCATTGTTTTAACAAAACCACTATGATACAGATAATTAACATGCTCAGAACGCAGTACGCATTCAAATAAAGGTGACAGATTACGTACAGTATACTCTTTGAGAGCAAGCCTGAGAGGTAGGTCAGCCATCCACCCCTGATCCCCAGGTTCCACCAGATCAGAACCACTCCACAATCAGCCACCTCATCCCATCTCTCAGCTCAGGTCTGCGCCTGCCTCATCCTCCCCCTCAAAGCTCAAGGTAGGCACTGTCTAACATTTGTCGCCAGCTTCTCAAGTCCAACTCGATTTTGTCCACAGGTCTTTCCCCAGGATTTAGCTACAGGCCCTTTTTCTCACACCATGTGTATATATGCAATCCACGTTTTCACCAGGAGAATCAGCACCAAAAAATCTATATTGAATGCCCAATTTCTTTAGTTATTCATGCAAACTTTTAATACTATGTTTCAGTATATTTTCCACAGGTTTGCAACATATTTCTCTCCTCCGGGCAGCACCTCACCATATGTAGGTATCCAGCAACATCTCTGATTACTGGGCAGTCACTCAACAATATCATATATATTTGTGCTGTCTTGCTGATAAAACGTGCCCACACATTTCCAGGAAATGAAGCAGAATCTGACATTGCTAAAGAGTTATTGCATATTGTAAGATAAAAGCCCTCATTATGACCCTGGTGGTAAATGCCGCTTATCGCCATGCTGACGGCCGCCAACTTACCGCCGTGGCGGCGGATATCCATTCACCATATTATGACACACACACACCAATCTGACAGAATTCAACCACAGACACAAATCCGCCAGACCCAATGTCAGTGATAAAGTGGTTGTCTAAAAATCCACACTGTTACGCCAACAGAACAACACCCACCACATTATGACCCACTAATCACCACGGCTGACTTTCAACGGTGGTAATCCAATGGTGGTACATACCGCCATGCTCACAATGGATACCCACAGACAAAACAACACCACATTGGACAATTCAAACAACACACACCTGACAACCATACACACACCACACCCACACCGCTATCAAACACACACCTACATTACCCACAACACTTTACAAATAACAATAAGCGCCACCAGACTGACATCAAGACCACTGACACAACTACATACACACACCACATACATCCATACATCCCTCATGCACCCTAATTCACACACTCCAACACCCAATACACCCTCATCAACACACATCTCATAACACCCATGGCACCACAAAGGCACCCCCGTTTCAAGGAGGAGTAGTTAAGGGTCATGGTGGAGGAAATTGTCAGGGTAGAGCCACAGCCATTTGGAGCACAGGTGCAGCAGATCTCAATAGCCAGGAAGATGGAGAATCGTGGACAGGGTCAACACCGTGGGACAGCACCCCAGAACAAGGGACAACATCAGGAACAGGTGGAACGACCTACGGGGAAGGTACGTTCCAAAACAGCAAGACTCCAGCTTGCTATACAGAGGACTGGCGGTGGACCCCCTACCTCCTCCCCCACAACTCACAGCATGGGAGGAGCAGGTCTTGGCAATACTGCATCCTGAGGGCCTGGCCAGAGTTGGAGGAAGACTGTACTCTGGTAAGTCAACTCTCTACTATTATCAAACCCTACCTGCATGCCATCATATACCCTCACCCTCACTCCCATCACTCCACTACATCCCACACACTCCACCACCACATCTCTTCAATCCCAACGCCAAGCCCTGCATACAGGACCAATGCATGGACACCCTTCACAGCCCTGCATGGACGCTCATCACTAAAGCATGCACAGCATAGAGAACTAACAATCCCACCATACACCAAAATACACAAGTAAAAGCTGGCAGGGCAAAACCAACCATAGAGGGGAAGCCAGAGATGTACAATATGTCATACACCTTAACCACAACACATCATTTACATCCCCACAGGTACCCCAGCCAATGTCACTGGAGAGGAGGTGCCAGCACAATCCAGTCCCCCAACTGAAGAGACCCACAGTGATGACAGTAACTGGTCTTTAGGATCTGGACGATCTACCTGGCCCATCAGGGACCACTGGACAGCCCGTTACCCAAGCCCAGTCACAGACCACCACAGAGTCTGCTCCATCAGGAACCAACAACACATAACCCACTCAGCGTACCCAAACCTCAGTCTCCAGGACATGCCAATCAGCAGTGTGCCCACCTCTACAGGGACCCCTGGCCACACCTCACCCCCAAGACAACCAGGGACCTGTGGTCAGTGGCAGTGGGCCCACGGTTCAGGGGACAGAGGCACAGGCCAACAGGGACACTGGGAGCACTGCTGTGGCCCAGGGCGAAGACAGGAGCAGGGAACCGACTTTCCAGGAGGCACTCTCTGAGATCCTGGGAGCCTATCAACATTCCCAGGACACAATGGGCCAGATCGTAGACAACGTGCAGGAGAACAGGTGCCTTGTAGGAGTGACACTACCAGGGGATCAGGGAGGACTTGCAGGCCATCAACAACACCCTCATCTCCATAGACAGGGTGCTGGCAGACATGGGCAACATAATGAGGGAGGCAGTCTCACACCAGCGGGCCCCGCCCACTAACCAGTCATCTGAACAGCCTTCCACTTCTGCTGCTGCCGGTGACCAGGAGGCCCAGCCACAGGCCTCAGAGGCCACCAGCACCCCTCCTCCTGCAGAAGGTGAAACATCCCATAAACGTTCTCTGTGAGCCAGATATACGCCAGAGACACTTGCCAAGACCACCGCCGGGAAATGAGACTCTCCTGATTCTCCCCCTTGTGTCCCACTCAGTCACCCTGTTCACCTTGAACTGCCATTGCTCCCCTTCCTATGTCCCCATAGACAGTACACCTGTGCTACAAACAGACTGGAACAATACCCTGGAATACCCTCCATAATCACCCCCTCCCATTGCACTTTCCCCTCTATATATTAGCACTATAATAAACACCCTTGAATAAAAATTGATTTTGAATATGTCATGTATTTCAAATATGTATTGATTGAAACAGGTACAACCATTGCAAATGAACGGTACATAGAATGAGCATAGAATCAATTACCTGTAGCTGGCTGTTGTGATCACACCAGGAGCATTTGTCAAATCACAAACTTCTGCAAAATGAATAGCCAGAGGGAACAGTAAGTGGGCATAGAAGTGGGAAATACCAGCATTCCAATGCCACACAGAATACAACCAAAGTCATTGAAATGTAAAGTTGCACTGTCTCACATGTATGTCATTGGAAGAACTGATGGATTATAGATATTCTGTTGTCCACATCCTCATCCTCTGCCTCCTCATCCTCACTGTCCACAGGGTCCACTGCTGCCACAGGGGCATCTCCAGTCTCCACTCCTCCTGCAGAAAAGGGACATGGTGTCTGAAGCCAGGTTGTGCAACATGCAGCATGCTACCACTATCTGGCAGACTTTCTTGGATGAGTAGCACAGGGATCCACTTGTTAGATGGAGGCACCGGAACCTGGCCTTCAGGAGGCCAAAGGTCCATTCAGTTATCCTTCTGGTTCACCCATGTGCCTCGTTATAATGTTCTTCTGCCCTTGTCCTGGCATTCCTCACAGGGGTCAGCAGCCGTGATAGGTTTGGGTAACCAGAGTCACCTGCAAATATTGAGGGACAACATTTAGCCACACACTGTCTCATATGGCCAACACCATAGCCATACACCAACATATATTGGGTGGGAACCATGGCTCACCTATTAACCACACCCCGTGCCTCTGTAGGTGGGCCATCACATTTGGGGTGCTGCTATTCCTTAAGACAAAGGCATCATGCACCGACCCAGGATATTTTGCATTGACGTGGGAGATATACTGGTCCGCCAAGCACACCATCTGCACATTCATAGAGTGGAAACTCTTACGATTCCTGAACACCTGTTCATCCTCCCGGGGGGGGGGCAACAAATGCAATATGTGTTCCGTCAATCGCCCCAATTACATTGGGGATATGACCCATTGCATAAAACTCAGCCTTCACAGTGGGCAAAACCTCAGCCTGGGGGAATGCAATGTAGCTGCATGTGTGTTTTATCAGGGCAGACAACACTCTTGTCAACACTAGTGAGAACATTGGCTGTGACATTCCTGCTATCAAATCCACTGTCACTTGAAAAGAACCAGTTGCCAGGAAATGGAGAACTGATAGTACTTGCACAAGAGAGGGGATCCCAGTAGGATGACTGATAGCAGATATCAGGTCAGGCTCCAATTGGGCACACAGCTCTGTGATTGTGGCCCTGTCCAGTCTATAGGTGAGTATTATGTGCCTGTCCTCCAGTGTAGCCAAGTCCACCAGGGGTCTGTACACGGAGGTATGTCTTCATCTCCTATTCATCCGCAGCGGTAGGAATCTAAGGGACAAAAGAGTGAGGAGGCTGTTTCAAACAGTGGAGCCACAACAGTAATCTGCAATCTGTGTGAATTGACAAGTATGTGCCTATTTATCCTGCGATGCAGCATTATTCCATAGGCCTGTCCCCCCCTGAAATGGCGTCTGCCTGTCCTGTGTGTAGGGCAGGTAGAAGTGAGGTAATGGCGCTGACGTTGTGCACCGTGGCGGGAGGAGGTCGTGAACCGCCGTGCAATTCCTTATTGGTTTATATTGGGCCCTATGGGGTACAGTGGCCAATGGTGATCTACACCGGCGGTGACGGTATGCACCGCCGCGGACGTGACTGACATTTTCTATCTGATTCCTCACACATTTCCAACCTTCCACAGGAGAAGACCTACACTGCATGTGCTGCGGTGACCTGTGTCTGGAACCTACCATGGCCCGTGTGACTGGGGAAAGGGCCCCATCCTTCACTTCAGAGGAAGTGGAGAGACTGGTGGATGGGGTTCTACCCAGTACAGACTGCTGTATGGGCCTCCAGACCAACAGGTGAGTACACTGTGGGCACAATGCATGTATCATGAATGTATGGAGGTGTAGGAAGGCATTGTGTAAGGGGGGAGGGATGTCCTCTTGGCTGGGGACATGTTGAGGGCTGGGCTATGTGTTTGCCAATAGTGATGGAAACGGGTATGGTGGATCATACGTGCTACAGGCTGGACTGTTTGGCTAATGGTGTTCTCCTGTCTGTATTGCCTCTGCAGGTCAGCAGCCATCAAAAGAAGGGTATATGGCATGCCATCGCCAAGGAGGTGCGGACCCGGGGGTCTATGGCAGGCAGAGCACCCACTGTCACAAACTGTGGGAGGAGCTGAGATGCTGGGTATGGAAGACCACGGAGGCCCAGCTGGGAATGGCCTACCAACGAGGAAGGGGTTCCCATCGAACCCTCACCCCCCTGATGGTCCACATACTGGCGGTGGCCTATCCAGAGCTGGATGGGCACTTGAGGGCATCACAGCAGCCACAAGGGGGTGACTACAGTAGCCATCATTGAAGGCAATGTCTGGAGGGGTGGGATCCGGGTGGTGGGTGTGTGTCAGTGGGTGCCCCTAGGCCAGGCCAGACATAGCAGCGTAGGTCCTCTGGTGGCTAATGATCTAAAGGGGAAATACTGCCTACCTAACTTGTTAGCATCCACTACGGGTCAGGGCTGCGTGGGTCCCAGGTGTGCTGCAGTTGGCGGTGTGTGCTCCTCCTCATGCCTTGGTGGCTAGCAATATCACTGGTAGTGCAATGCATAGCACCTAGGTCTATTCCTTGTGTGTGAGGGTGCTGTGTATGCCAACGGTGGTATTGGTGCAGTCGTTGACCCAGTGTATTCTTTGTCTCTCTCCCCCCTTTCTTGTTTTGTCATCCTATCCTTATGTGCATTAGCATCATCTGCCAGAGGAGCAGAGACACCGGCGACGGAGGGAACTGGCTCCCACAGGACCCTAGAGGCAGAGTCCACCGATGCTGAGGGCACCAGTGGGAAGGAGGCGGAGGGGAGCACCACAGAGGAGACTGGAGGGGACAATATAGACTCAGATACCTCCTCCGATGAGAGCTCCCTGGTGGTGGCGGACACCAGCTACAGGTACAGCCGCCACCCCCGTACCAGCATCGCCCTCCCAGCAGCTCCTCAGCAAGTTGCCTGTGCCCACTCACCCAGGAGGGTGGGCATCTACTTTGCCCCAGGCACCTTAGGCCTTGCCCCAGTGAGCCCTGCTGCCCTTAGTGAGGTGGCTATTGACCACCTGAGATCCATCTCTGTAGGGAAAACAACCATTGTGAATGCCATCCAGGGGCTGGCAGCCCAGTTGCAGCAATCTAATGCATTTCTGGAGGGCTTTCACAGTGGATTGGCGACCCAACAGAGATCGATCCAGGCTCTGGCCTCCTCTCTGATGGCAACCATTGTCCCTGTTTCTACTGTCCCCCTTCAAACTTCCACTTCCCAGACCCATCCCAAGCACACAAACAGACAAGCATGCACACAAGACAATATCCAAGAGTGTGACAGGCAAACACAAACACCATGCTTCATCCCACAGGCACTCACACAAACACCATTCAGTTGCAGACACAACAACATCCACTATTTACACTGTCTCCCCCTCCTCTTCCTCCACCTCCCACCCAGTTACGTCCACATTCACCCCTGCATGCACTACATCATCATCCACTGCCTGCATCATCACCACACCAAGCAGAACACACACCTCACTGGCAGGCACCTCCACAACATCCATTCACATGTCCCCTGTGTCCTCTCCCACCTTGTATGTCCCCCCCTCCTAAAGTACACAAATGCAAGCACTCAGGCACCTAACCGCCATCCACCTCACAACAGCATACAACCCATGCACCTGCACCCAAATCCAACAACCACTCCCTCATCCTCCACTCTCATTACTTCCCCCTTTTCCCACCCCAATGTCCCTAAAAAGCTGTTCCTTTCCACCAGTGACCTCTTCCCTACCCCTCCCCCTGCCGTCCTGCACGTATGGCCAGGTATCAAGAACCCAGCCAAGCACCTCAGCCAAACAGTCCACAGGCCCAGTTTCATCAGCACCTACTTGTGGTGAAGAGGATTCTAGGACACAATTACTGAAGGGGAAGGAGCCTTCACCAGCCAGAAAGAAGGGGAAGGAGCCTGCACCAGCCCGGAAAAAAGGGAAGGAGCCTGCACCAGCCAGCAAGATGGGGAAGGAGCCTGCACCAGCCAGCAAAAAAGGGAAGGAGCCTGCACCAGCCAGCAAAAAGGGAAAGAAGCCCACACCAGCAAGCAAGACGGGGAAGGAGCCTGCACCAGAAGCTGTCACAGAGCCCCCACTGCCAGCTGTGGTTGTGCAGCCATCAGTGAGTGCAGGGGCTGAGCATGAGCCTCCCACAACCACCACCAAAGTGCAGCTATCGGAGGGTGCAGGGGCTGAGCAGGAGCCTCCCACTACCACCACCACAGTGCAGCCATCGGAGGGTCCAGGGGCTGAGCAGGAGCCTCCCACTACCATCACCACAGTGCAGATACCTGAGGGTGCAGGGGCAGAGCAGGAGCCTCCCACTACACCACCACAGTGCAGCCATCACCGTCTGCGGGCACCATATGATCCAACCTCCATGGGCTGCTGTGAGGCCTACCCCACCAGAACCAGTGGGCAAGTCACCCACTGGAGAGACTGTGGCCTTGCACTCTCAAGGGCCAAGCATAGGGCAGGTTGCCTCCTCCAGAACCAGTGGGCAAGTCACCCACCTGAGAGACTGTGGCCTTGCACTCACCAGGACCAAGCACAGGGCAGGTTGCCCCCTCCAGAACCAGTGGGCAAGTCACCCACCTGAGAGACTGTGGCCTTGCACTCCCCAGGACCAATCACAGGGCAGGTTGCCCCCTCCAGAACCAGTGGGCAAGTCACCCATTCGAGAGACTGTGGCCTTGCACTCCCCAGGACCAAGCACAGGGCATGTTGCCCCCTCCAGAACCAGTGGGCAAGTCACCCACCTGAGAGACTGTGGCCTTGCACTCCCCACGACCAAGCACAGGGCAGGTTGCCCCCTCCAGAACCAGTGGGCAAGTCACTACCTGAGAGACTGTGGCATTGCACTCCCCAGGACCAAGCACAGGGCAGGTTGCCCCCTCCAGAACCAGTGGGCAAGTCACCCACTCCAGTGACTGTGGCCTTGCACTCCCCATGACCAAGCACAGGGCATGTTGCCCCCTCCAGAACCAGTGGGCAGTCACCCACCTGAGAGACTATGGCTTTGCACTCGCCTTTCTCTTCTGAGCTCTGTTTCCGCCAGGCTTTTGATGGCGTTGGTACCACCCCGGAAAAGGTGGCGGTTTGGTATGTCATAATATGGTGGGCGAAACTTTGTCTTCCACCTGGCTGTAGGCGGCTACCGCTGTGATGCCTGTTGTTTCTGCCCTAGCAGTCAGTGTGGGCTGTCTTTCGGGGATATCACCGCCATGGTCATAATTTGGCGGTGGTTACCGCCAGCCTGTTGGCGGTATTACCGCCACTTTATCACCAACCGGCAGGGTCGTAATGAGGCCCAGAGTCTTTTTTTAAATTGAGTCCTTGAGCTGTTCCACACAATTCTGCTTCCACGTACAGTGTACTCACACCATCTCTGGAGGGTGTGAGTTGCAGGGTGTTCGAACCAAAAATACCAGTATCCAATGGCCGGGCCAGTAGTGCACCCCAGGTTCTGTGTGCTGCCCCCAACATTCTACCATAAAAAAGGAATTGCCCGGGTTGCACATGATATTGCAGTTTGGTGTTCATGAAGGTCGCATGCTTCTCAGTGTCATAATAATGGCCTATCAAAAATGATCCATCTCCAGGCAGACCTCACTGCTAATTGGTGCAGTGTGCAAAATTGGTTCATCCCCAAACCAGTACCTCTGCAACAATCGGGGATCCTTTCATATTTTTTTGGTCACCCTGCCTCACACCGTAAACTTCAACACCACCAGGATGGACACCCTCAGATCTAGTATCAAATGTGATATTGGATACTGGAAGGCACAGTGTCAGTTTCAATGGCTGTAGTTTGACCCTGTTCTTGTTAGAAGCCTGACGAGATCTTCAAAATGTGTCTCACCAGCAGAGACAAAAAACCCTAGAAGGAATAGTTGCCTTTAGGAAGAAGGGACGGCAAGAAGGATCACAACTGGCGTTTCTTCTGGGAGGGGGCTATAGTTGAAACATCCAAGTGTTCAATCATGCTCCTCTACTCTTACTTGTGCATAACCCCTCTTATCCCATCAAGTTGGTTTTGACAGTCAGTCTTATGTCTCAAGAGCTGGATGCAAGGAGGATCGCCTGAACTAGGTGGTATGAGATCTGAAGCTGGGACGATACCCTGCGGAAGCCAACCTTTCAGCCAGTGCAAGGAACATGGAGCTGGAATGTGTCCTCTAAGGAACCTGCCAGGTGGAAAAAGCGACAAGACAGAAAAAACCTCCTGAGTTTACCAGTACAACAACAGCAGGCTGAGAATGAAGACGTTAAGCAAAACAGGAAACCAGGACTTCAGGTGCATTGGAAAGCACTGGACAATTCCTCAAAAGGCCTTTAAATAAGAAGAAAAGACCTGGAAGAAATCAAATGCCAAGAGGAAGTAAAACCCCTTCATCTTAAATTGGGAATGTTCCACAGGAAAATAGCAGCCATAATGGATTGGAGAAAACATAAGGAAGCTCCGCCCCATCATGGCAATACCAGTAAATGCCTATCAGGAAGTATGGTAAACTGACCCCTGGAATTTGAACCCGGAGGGATCCCCCCCCAACTGAGCCAGAATCCCTAGGTAAATATGGGGGTGGGCTCCTGACACACCCAAGCTCAGCCACAGGATGCTGTTGCCAGGCGCGTCCTGCTGCAAAACAACAGCAAGGTCCATGGGTGCACTTGGGGTCACTTCAGTTCTCCACCACAAGCAGGACTGGACTCTCACCTCCTGGGGTTGAACTAGGGTCCCGCTGAGGTCCACCAGTGCCTACTGTCAGAGAGCTTCTGCATGCCTTGGGCATCAGGCTGACCCCCAACAATTGCACTAATTCCATTCAGCTATCTTCTGGCAGGTCGTTCAGCATGACCCAAACTTTGGGAGTTGTGCACCGGGGCTGATTCTAGATCTTCTATGCCAGGTGCTGCACACACCTCTCCATGGCTCTTTGCCATGATGAATTCTCCTCTGGACCACCTCTAATCCTGGGCACCATTTTTATTAAATGCAGGCCATCCAAGCATTCAGTTTAGGCAGCTTCTGTCACAGTTCTATAGAGCTTCCGAGGGGCTCACTGACGTCAATTTGAAACCCAGAATAATGTACTCAGCTGAAGGAAATTTTCTGAGTCTCTGATGATGATGCAGCAACAGGATATTGCAGGATTATTAGAAGGGCACTGGAGCTTACTGATTCAGCTGGTAGTGGCCGTCTTACTGACCACACCCGAATGATACATCTAGTTGAATATGGATGTGCTAGTTGTAGGTATGAACAATCTACAAGCTTTTGTGACTATCCACCACCTTAGTCAAGCTACTTAAACCAAATGGTCTGTATATATTGAGCTGTGTCCTGGCTATGTTGCAGGAACAACCAGGACAATGACTGCAATGATGTATGAGGGTGGTGATGGGAGCAGTGACTAACTGTAGGAACACCAATGGAGTCACCACAGATTGTACATCAGATAGTAATTTGTCTTGTTTGCTTGAGATATTGGGTTCCTTCCTTTCCTTCTTATTGCCTCTCTTCTTCCCTCTTCTCTCTTTATTGCCCTCCCTCTAACCCTTCTACAAGTCCTTACTTACTTTCTTTCTATGCACTCTGCCTCCCTCATTAACCCTCCCGCTCACCCATGTTCCCCCTCTATAGCCCACTCTTTCTTCCTACAGCCACATATTTTTCTCTTTTCCTCCTCATTCCTTCCTTCCCACACCTAAGTCTGTATTACTGGATAATGGCACTGCTTTCTCATGTTGTGCCTAATTGAAGGAGCTTCTTGCAGACTTGCCTTACTGGACCTTCTGAGAGATTCCAATGGATTCAAGGAGTGAGTATTCACTCCTCTTGAGGGCTCTTCAAAAGCCTTTTGCAAAACTTCCAGTCTCTACTAGAGCTTTTTGCTCTTTTCCATTTTGCAAATTTTGAATTTCGTCTGCTTTGTCTTGCTCCATCTTCTTTGCCTGGGCTGGATCTTCCTTTGCAACAGTCGGTTTTTTTCCTGCTGACCTGCTAACACCAATGGATTTCCAACCTGTGACAGAATGGATCCCAGCTGCATTTGATTAGATTTGGGAATAAAAGGCATGAATAGCTTGAAGCTGAAGATTTTAAATATGTAAATAGAGGTCTTTGGAATGCTCGATATGTATGTGTGTCAGCCAGGGGCAGTTAGAACATCACTTTTGGTGTCAATGACATTGGGTACCATTGAGCAGTTTTGGTATGAAAGTGCCCTGTAGAGCCAGACCATTTTGCCTGGCAGTTGTGGCAAGCCTTGTGGGTTAGGCTGTGGTTCCGATGAGAATACCACTCCTCCTAAACCCTCTCTGATGATCTAAACAGCTGTACTTAGATTAGACAGGGTATCAAAAGGAAGAAGTAGAAAGGAATCGAGACAGAGAGACAAAGTGGTTATCGGGGTGGGAGCAGCACAGGTAAATGACATAGCAGGAACTGAATCCGACCAAACATGTGAATACCACAGAACAATGAGTACAGCAAGGTAACACAATCAGTACACAACACAGAGGGGTCTTACTGAATTCCGCGGAGAGTTTTGATGAGCTTAACAGTGGATGGGATATAGATGTCATCATCGTCGTCAAATAACTTTATTTCGATTACGTTATTTAACCATAAAAGTACATTTAAAATGCAAATAAAAATAAAAACAATTCCATAAATGTAAAGCTATAAATGCTTAGTAAA
Source organism: Pleurodeles waltl (assembly GCF_031143425.1). Taxonomy (NCBI): domain Eukaryota; kingdom Metazoa; phylum Chordata; class Amphibia; order Caudata; family Salamandridae; genus Pleurodeles; species Pleurodeles waltl. The sequence goes on along the minus strand of NC_090442.1, from coordinate 855,159,994 downwards.
ATGACTAGTGCTATAGTCATGTAATAAATCATCCAGACAGATCACCTATGTAAACATAAAAAACACGTTTCCTACTCTCAAGATCTAGAGCAGGAGAGGGATTTAATGTTGAAAATGCCTGACTTGAATTAAGACAGACAGCTATTCGCATTGTATTTTTGGGCCCCAAAGATACAGGATCATAATCTTAATCATCAGATATGTTTCAGTCAAAAATGACTGTAAAAATGCCAATACTGGACAATGCAATCGCCTCTACAACATGTCTCAAAAAGTTCAAGTCAATCATAACAGAAATTCATAAATAAAACCAATGCATTGGCATTTTCTTTTCAAGCAGTGACATAATAAAAGTGCCTTCCATTACATCTGGATTAAAAATTATTTCCTCTTCATAATGTTTGATATAAATATCAGCCTGCTCAAGATCACTTTTATTTCAATCCCTAATTATAAGCAGGTTTAAAAGATCGGAGGCTACTGTGCTATCTATCTCTGATGCCCAGAGTTGTTCTTATAAAATGTATTACTGCAAAACACACCTCTGGCAACTCCAATTGTTGCAGAAAGATGAGAGCTCTTATTCACTTCTTTCAAAACCGGTAATAAAAACCTCTTTCTTGGACTGGCATATAATGGGCAGAAGAGGGTAAAAGGTGTAGGTTTTGGGAAGTGCGGTTATCACAAGGACATTTGGGCAATGATTTCGACCAAGTTCTCTGGCTAGGGAAAGCAGCTAAAAAATGGATAGTGCTCAGCCTGAACCTTGTCAGGTAAAATCTATATTGTGAATTTCTAACAAATGCAAAGTACGGTTCCACATCGCCAGCCAGGGCTAACTTTAGATAGTCCCTTACTCTTTGCCTATTCATTTCTTTTGAAAACCTTTGTGTTTGCGCATAATCTAAGAAAAGTGATTTGACCCTCTTTTTAGTATGAGGTGTATGTGTTGTGGGGTTAACAAACAGATCACCCAGACCTAGTTTCTCAGAAGAGTGTTAAATATACATCAGCCAGGGAATCCTTTCTATCCCATCCAATGTGAGGCAGCCTGACATAATCATTCCTGAGAAGGCTGCCTCTGGCCTGGACCAAATCTTGATCCACAAAACTAAAACTGCGAGCTGTACCATGTCTGTCAGATATCCTAAACCCAGTTCCTGATGGCCAAAAAATTAGGCTAAGGAAGATGGGGTTGTGAAGCATACGACTTATGAACCTATTTTCAATATTCTGTAGAGTGTTAACATTTACATATCCCTAAACCCGTACTTGAGTAGGTGCAACCAGTCTAAAAACAGCCTCAAAGGGTATGCTAAGTTTATTAAAATTCAAAACTCTATTAATGATAGCCCCTTCAATCAAATGCGACCTAGATTTGGTTGTTTTAGGACCCACAACCATCTTAAAAGAATTTGCAAAATGTACCTTTAGGTTCAAATTACTCATAAACTCAGTAAAGGATTCCAAGAGCCAACGTAACCCATTTGCTGTCTGTGCTATAAGTACTGCGTCATCTGCATAAAGCAGGCATGGGATCTGGCGCCTACCCACCACAGGTAAATCTTTCCCGTCCCTATTCAAATGTGTATCCAGCCCAGTAACATAGAACAATGAGAGGAACTGAGCTAAGATGCAGCCTTGCCTGACCCCTCTGGTTGATTTAATTGGGTCAGTGCATTCTCCATCTGTACCAAAAAGTATTCTAATGGTGGTATTTGGGTACATTTCAGTAGGTCTAATAGAGCTGAGTGTACCCCCATGGAGTCCAACATGGTCCACAATTTTGCGTGGTTGACATTATCAAAAGCACAGGAGAGGTCCATAATGGCTAAATGTAAGGCTTCTCCCCTGACATTGACACACTTCCCCGCCAGGAGTGCCAAATTCAGACACTGCTCTTCTCTGCCTACTCCTGGATGGAAGCCAAATTGCACAGGTGAAAGGATGTTATTTAATTCTTCCCATGTCTTTGAACGTGTTAGAAGGACCTTGCAGAAGATCTTAGAGGTGATGTCCAACAAGGAGATCGGTCTATAACAAGTTGGATCAGCCTTGTCGCCCTTTTTAAAAATAGGGACGATAACCGACTTCTTCCAAGAGGGGGGCAGATGACCACTCATAGCATCACGAAAACGTTTGTTATCATAGGAACCTATAGATCTATTTTGGCCCTTAAAAGGTCCATGGGTACTCCATCTGGGCCTGGTGCTTTGTGGGAAAGACATTTTTATAGCAAGTGCTACCTCCTTGTGATCAATAGAGATACTCAAAGCAACCCAGCAGCTTTGCTCCAAAATATTCCCCCCAGGCTCATCTATGCCACTCTTCTCCGGTCTGTTTCTGTGACCAAACAATTATGCATAATGTGCATCCCAAGTCTCCGCTTGGATCATATATTCAACCATATATTCATTGTTTGATGAACTCTGAGATTAAAACAAAGGACAATTGACTATTCCCCAAAAGGACCACTGGTCCCTCAATTTTAGTGCTGATTCTAGATCATCCCAAACTGATTTCTGAATATCACGTTTTGTTGAAGCTAGGGTTTCTTTATATAGTTTCCTTGCCGGTTAACCTGCACCTTATACCTCGGGTTGGACTTAAGTGCTTTTTGAAAATTTTGATGCACTGCCCTACATGCCTTATCAAACCAGCTACAGCCTTTGTTACCCCTTACCCTTTTTTAGCAACTAATAACGTGGATACCTTGACACACATTAAGATAAACCTGGGCATAATTTGTTCTGGCTCAGCTTCCAAGGACAAACAGGTGGAAATTGCCCGCTTCTCACCCTGTAATGTCAAGTAGGAGCTTTTGGCCATTTACCTTCTCCCATTTGCTTCTCACTCTGAAGTTGGGTGAAAAGGTTCATTCACCCTCCACCCTTCCTAAGGCTTTTCTAAAATCCACTCCCCATTCTCACTTCAATTGAACTATGGTCGCTTTTACAATTTGTCACAATCGCGAAATCCCTAATTTGCGGGGCTAAGTCATCCGTGACTATAATACAATCAATGGAGCTAGGCTCGTCATGGCCGTGAAAAGTTATTGGCACTGAGCAGGATTTTTAAAAGAGTCCTGAAACAAAAGACAAATGCGATTTTATAAGGATCTTAAATATGTATTTGACTCCCCATTTGAGACAATGTGTCCACATGCCAAACTGTGACCAAGTTTACACAGTTTTACATTAAAATTCCCTGCTCACAGAAGTCACTCTGCTATCAAAAATATTGTAGTAATAATTCATTATCACCAAATTCCTAATCCCCCTAGTTGACAGCTGTAAAACCTGAAGCAACAATGATTTATCTCTGTTACATTTACGGAAGGAAACTTGACCAAGACAAAAAACACCAGCCCCCTTCTTCCATGACCCATTACTGATGGGGCCGCTTGACTGCAATAAGTGTCAAAACTACCAATAAGAAAAAAAAAATGATCCAGGTTTCCTGTAGGAGGATCAAATCGTATTGACTAATATAGGCAGGCCAATCAGGACAGTTCAGTTTACCCCGCACACCCCCTGTGTTCCAAGATAGAGTACTAACAGAGCCACCTGAAGCCTTCAGTTTCCCAAGACTGGCATTTTCGCCCACCCAGTGAATTGCCATTCATTTCCCCTTGCCCATCTAATTTGCACCGCCAGGTCTTCCCCATATCAGGGGTAAGAAGTACTTGTCTCCCAATTTGTCAATCTATGTTCTCCAAGTCTGTGAGGTGCTCAAAATTATTTTGAGTGGAAATAGTAGTAGCCCCTAACAATCCTTCTGACCTAACCTGAACCTGATTTAGGGACCTGCTAACTAGACCTGGGGGTTTATAGAAAAATCCTAGTGGTAAGGTCTGGATGCCCTTACAAAAAGCATACATGTAAGTGAGGCAATTTAATAATGTCACCACTACTTTTGAGGTCTGGAAATTGATCACAGCACAGTCTAAATGGGAGCTGCAGGGGGCATGTTCCACTTTCCTAACCCTTGTTGCGAGAATAGTCTCAGCATAGAAATTCTCCTCCCACACAGAGTTTTTCTTTATCCAATGAACCACTTTGTATTTCAAATCAAAAACATGTTGGTACTTCCCGGGGGTAGAGGTGGAACATTCCTTAGAATAACAACATATGGGGTTTCAGGCCCAGAGCAAATGTAGATGTTTTACCAAATTAGCACCAGTTGCTGCAATTTCAGGATCTCCATTAAGTATCGTAGATGCCCCTTCTAATCACTTATGCCCGTTTTATTGGCAGAAGACAATTTATCTGACCTGCGTTTAATATTCTCTGGGTGGTTTTGTCCACTACTTCCATGGGGGTGGGTCTTTCTACAATGTCACATATGGGATTTAGGCCATTATTTATACTTTTTTTAGCGCTGCATTTGCGTCATTTTTTGACGAAAAAGCGTCTCAAACTTATAAAATACAATTGTATTTTGTAAGTGCGGCACTAAGAAAGTATAAATATGGGCCTTAGTTTACTTTTTTCCCCCTAGACTGGTTGGGGGCAGACTCTCTGGATGACAGTTTATCTTCAATCGCTTTCAAACGGCCACATATGTCAGCGCAAAATGTTTTAAGTTTTAAATCTAAATTATTAAGGAAGTCAGTGCACAGTTTTTGAAAGTTAGCCCCAGACAGAGTTCCTCCCGTATCATCTGCGCTTCTATGCCTTCAACAGCATTATTTATTTATCTTAGGCTTATGACAGGTCTTTTTTGTGGTCAGCTCCTGAGCCATAGAGGACTCCTTCCTATTCACGATGGAACTTTCCTGTACCTCATTTCTCTTTTTTTTTAGGTGGGGGTGAATTAACAGTCGCTGTACCTACATCAATAACTTCTAGCCACTGGTCCATGCTGACACGGGAATTTTGTGCAATTGCAACATTACGACATAACTCCGCTGAAGCCCTGAAAGTCTTAGGGGTTCTAGCCCCTGGGATGTGCACACATCTCCTTTGTTTATTACTCATGCAGGTGAAGAAGCCAGTAATTTACCTTGTACGTTATCTATGCATTCCGTCACCAAACCCAATTCTGCATTAATTGCCCCCATTACTAATGTAAGATATGACGTGATAGATGATACCACCTGAAGGGCCTTGGGACACTCTTCTTTCTCAATTCTTGTTTTACATTTCCCCATTACTGCTTGTTTGGGCCACTAGTGGTCCATAAGTGTGGCAATAAAGAAAGACGCTAACCAGGGTCAAGAGGGGTGGCCCAGCCTCCTCTGGGCTCTGATGGGCGCAGACGGCCTGCTCTTGGCCAAGTCTGCACCCGGGTGCGTTCTGGGTGCATTTCGTGCTGCAGGAGTCCTGTGCAGGTTTTGTCCCTGCGCCTACTCGCGTGGTCACGGCAGTGGGTGGGTGTCCCTTAGGGCAGCCTGGATCCTGAAGTCCTGTGGTGTCAGCACAGCAACCAAACCACACAGCGATCACAGATGTCAAGCCTTAGGATGCTAAGGACTCTGTAAATACTATACCAGAGTGAAGGAAAAAGGAAATTTTAATATGAGTTAGGAGAATGTAGTGGGAGTATGGTTATTGTTTTTAATAGGAGAGAACTTTGTGACAGGTCTTTCCTTTTTATATTCAGCCTGAATCTTCTAAAGCTGCTACTTGAGGTCCCATCTCATGGAAACCTGTTTTGAGACAGCAGGGGTGTAACATTCACTGGAGACCAGAGAGAGTTGGCATGAGGCACATTGGTAAATACGTGTTGTCTCACACAACCAGAAAGAATTCAAAGGCCCAACTACCATCTGGTCACATAATCAGCACAGCTATGACATGGAGTGTCATTGTATGTTATACCTGTAATTGTATTTATTTATTTAACACATTTATGTACTAATCAAGTCATAATGAAAGCATAAGGGCACTTTATATTTGAACAACAGTTAAAAAGAGTAGGTAACGTTAACCGAGAGCTAAAAGATGAGAAAATAAAGAATACCGTGGATATACAAATGGCTTTCTATTTCAGTCATAGCCAAAAGAGGTGAGCTTGTATGCGTCATCTGAATGACAGTCACAAAGGTATTGTCTGATTGCAGATACTTCCAGAAAGAAGTTGCCACTCCAGAAAGAGATTAATGTTGGACTTGGCCTGTTTTGAATCAAATTACTTAATTGTCCGCCTGAGATAATAAGCGGGTGAAGGGCTCTGTAGACTACCCACCACAGTGTAAATGTGCTTCTTGCTTCCGCTAGCAACAACTGTAAGTTAGAAAGAATAGGGGTGATTCAATCAAACCGTCTCTGAGGCTAAATGCCTGGCTACAGAGTGGATATTGGCATTCTGAAGGTTGAGTGAGATTAGACATCCCAGCAAAATGGCATTGCTCATGTCCAAGCACAAGATAACTAATGAAGGGGCAGTAGATGTTATGTGGGTGGTGTTGGACCTGGCCCTTTTTGCAGGTTCATCCCCAGACTTTCTGCCTTCGTCCTCCTATTTTTTCTGACCTCCTGCTGTTGGCTCTAGGACTCTGAGCACTTTACCACTGCCAATCAGTGCTAAAGTGCAGGTGCTCACCCTTCTAAAGTTGGCATGATTGGCTTACACCTAATTGGCACATTTAATTTACCTGTAAGTCCCTTGTACAGTGCTATCCCTATATCCAAGGCCTGTAAATTAAATTCCACTTGTGGGCCTGCAGTGCTGCTTGCACCACCCACTGAAGTAGCCTTTCAAACTTGTCTCAGGCCTGCTAGCGCAGGGCCTGTGTGCGCAGTTCTCTGCCACAGGGACCTGGCATCTAATTTACTTGCCAGGCCTAGAACTCCCCTTTTACTACATGTTAGTCACCCCTAAGGAAGGCCCTAGCTAGCCGTATGGGCAGGGTGCTATGCATATAGAAGGCAGGACATGTGCCTGGTTGCGTGGCCTGTCCTGGTAGTGACAAACAGCCTATTTGGTTTCTCACTGCTGTGAGTGCTGCTTTCTCATAGGATTGCATTGGAACTTCCCTGCTTATGTGCAGGGGGTATTGTCTGATTTGCAAGGGGTGGCATAGACATGTTTGGTATGGTTGTAATGGTAGTGAGAAATGCTGCTTACTGGTGTAGGTGTATGTTTTATTATCATTACAGAAATGCCACTCCTAGAAAGTGAGCATTTGTCTGTGCTTATGACTCTGATGTTTTGCAGCTTGACTCCAATCCATGTCTGGGCCGAGTGACAGTTGGGCTTTGTGCATACTTTTCAGATAGCCTATACACAGGGAGGGTGGAGGTATCACAGAGATACATTTGCATTTTTAATGGTCTTCCTGGGCTGAGAGAAGGGAGAGGCGGAGCACACATGCATCTGTAATGGCTGTGCTCTGGCCTCACATAAGGGGCTCATTTACCCCCAACTGATGTTTGGAGCCTGTGCTGGAGGAGAGAGGGGACACTCCCAGAACCAGTTGCAACTGGTTGGAACCTTCACTCCCCCTCTTTGTTAAACCTTTGCAAAACTGAGTATAAGTACAGGGGATTTTTCCCCACAATTAGAGACACTCTAAACACTGTAACATGATTGTAACTGGACACAGAATGCTGCTGAAAGGACTCTCCAGGAACCGCCTTGGACTGCTGCTGCTGTGCTGATCTGTGACCTGCTTGGTCACTAGGAGGAACTGCCACTATCTGCATTCCCTTTGTGCTGGCCTGTTGCTGGGCTCTGCCACCCTGTGCTCCACCTTGGTTTCCCGACAGGTTGGGTGCTGTGGCCCTTGGCCTCTGCAGCTCTGAAATTCCCAGAGCTAGGACAGCGCTGTGTGGGAAGCCTCATTTTTTGGCTGTAAGCACTTGGAGAGTGCTTTTCTTCATGTCCTAGTGCCTTAAGAGTGCTTTATTTATTGGCTTCTAGCCCCTTGAGAGTGCTCCACTGCGAAGAATTTACCACCGTGACCCGGGCGTCTGTGGTTGCTGAGCTCGTCGAAAGCACACTGTGTAGCATGCTCCTGGGGCACGGGAAAGTGAAGGCAGAAGCGACTGTGCTCCTCATGGTGCCCCCGGGGCAGAACACGCTACAAGGAGCTGTTAGGGTTTGTGCACAGCAAAGAGCATGTCCGCTCTCACTGCACTAGTGGGTTCTGTAATAGCTCCCTTTTAAACTTACTATTGAAAGCCTTTCTTGTTATCTCACCTTCCCCCCCCCCCCAGGCTTCTGTGTATGTTGTTTAATGTGCTGTTTTGTTTACACATTGGGCCTTGCTTTTACCAAGGCTTCTTTAAAACACTCCTCTCTAGGCCATGTGTTAATTTAACTCATTTGCATAATAACTGAAACTCTGCACACCTTTCAAGAACATGTGCAGCATGTGAGGACCACACCCAGCTCTTCAAACCACACTCAGCTCTGCACACCTTTCAAGAACATGTGCAGCATGTGAGGACCACACCCAGCCCTGTCTATAAAAGGCAGCCCCGAGCCTCACCCAGTGCTTGTGCTCGTCTACCTCCCGCTTACCTGAGGACAGATCCCTCGGCGCTGGCACTCCTGCTCTCTACAGACTTTCATTGGCTTCAATGGGCGCAGCTGCTGGCTCTTCCTTCTTCCAGTTTCCGGTTCCTCCTTGCCTTAGCCTCTCTCCTACAAGCAACCTGCAAAAGAGAAAGAAGACAAGGTTAGACTGATCAGTATCTCTTGCCAGCAACAAGTAAGTGCAAAACTTTTATTACCTGAAAGAACTTTGACAACAATTTCTGGATTCGTGTATAGACAATTTGAAACAAGATACCTTCCACGAACATTGTGATTCAAACTCTTTGTTACAAGAATACTTTGCGGAACTTTGTGAAGCAAACATTTTTTTTTTTTTATGGAACTTTTAAGAATCGAACCGTGGAAACCATTAACAGCAAGGCAAACAGTAAATCAAGGACTTGCACAAATTACATGCTGTATTTTGACGTAAAAGTACAGTATTTGTTTTATAAAAGATTCTGGAAATATGGGAAAAGTGAGTCTGCTATTGGGAATTTAGGCTTTAGTTATATTAAGATGAATGTTTGATATTGGTAATTCTGATAACGGTATTTGTTTAATGTTTTAGAAGCTTTAGAGTAATAGAAAGCACATCCCAGAGCAGTAACACATTCCAAACCTGGAAACTAGAGACCAGGATCCAAGAGGTACTTTTAGAAGAAAATTTCTAATAAATAAAGGGATAGTCAGGAACCCAGTTAGGAATAGGTTGTACTTATCTGTTCTTTGTTTATGTTTCATTAGGCACCAGTTTCTACAAAAGTCAGAGAGGGCCGCAGATTTGTGCAGCACTTCAACAGTGGAAACCCAAGAACGGTGTTGCCTCTTTATTTTATTTTATCCACTTCCCCCCTTCCCTTGAGCTTCTGTTCTTAGTGCACTGTTTTAAAAACTAGTGTGCTGAAACAAGCAGTTTCAGGGTGGGGTCGGATTGTCTTCAACCTCCATCAGAACTGAACAAGGACTCAGGTGAGCTGGGCTTTGACAGAAGCACAAGCCTTAAAAAAAAAAAAAAAAAAAAATCAGTTCTGGTGTACGATGAATATCGGGGAAGAAATAGAGGGCATTGACGTCATGGATATGGCGCAGGCCCTAAATGAGGACTTGGCTCATAATGAATCAGTGTCTGGCATCTTGCAACATATGCAAGAGGAAATAGAGAGATTAAAGATGGAGAATACCTCTTTAAAACAGGATTTAAGCAGGTATAAATTTAGGGTATCTCAGTGGAACACAGCTTTTACGCCTTTGTTTAAAACCTCCTCAGAGACAGGGGCGCCATCAAAACATACAACTTTGCCTCCCCCAGTTGAGGTCACTGTTAATGTTCCTAATGCTGTGCCCTTAGCAGCACCTGAACGTTTTCATGGAGATAGTAACAAATTCCATGTTTTTATCAATCAATGTCAATTACACTTCGTTTGTAAGCCACAACAGTTCCCTACTGATGCTACGAAAGTGGCATTCGTCTTGTCTTATTTGGGTGGCACAGCAGCCAATTGGTCAATTCCTTTCGTGGAGAGAGATGATCCCATCCTCCATAATTCGAATCAATTTAAACGTACCATGACCAGCCTTTTTGCAAAACACACTTTCATGCAGGCAAGTGATAATGAGCTTTTAAATCTTAAACAAGGTAACAAGGATTTATTGACCTATCTCACTAGTTTTAATCGTTTACTCACCGAGACACAGTGGCCAGAAGAAAAGCGTGTCTCCCTTTTCTATAAAGGTTTGAGAGACGAGTTAAAAGACGCGCTGGCTCATATCGTTGATTTGCCAGAAGACTATTCGGACTTTGTAGATTTAGTTGTGAAATTAGAACATAGACTAGGAGAAAGAAAGGGAGATAAATACAAACTGGAATCACAGTTAACTTTTATTAGACACGAGAAGAAAGACCCAGATAATAAACTCCCTGAACCTGAGCCTATGCAAATAGGGACACTCAGAGGTCCACTCACATCAGAGGAAAAAGAAAGAAGGAGAAAACTTCAATTATGTTTATATTGTGGAAGGGCAGGTCACTTTGCCAGAGAATGTCCAGTAAAGCCTAAAAATCTCCGAAAGGGTGCTGTTTCCTCCATCTCCTCAACTGAATCGGGAAACGATTAAGCTCGACAAGGGGAGAGGTTCCTTGTTCGAGAAAACATCTTAATCAAACCTCTAATGATGCAGCCTTCATGGTACCGCACATACCTAGACATTTCATAATTCAGGTCGTTTTAATTGTTACTACCCAAGTGAGGCATTCTCTCCCTGTCCTACTGGACTCATGCGCGACAGGAAATTTTGTGGATAATAAGTTAGCTGAAAACTTAGGACTTCCTATGTGCCTAAAGCCTTGTCCAGAAGCAGTATGTGCAGTGGATGGGTCAGAATTGACCTCTGGATTAATCACAAAACAAACAAGTCCACTTGTTATGGTCTGTCAGAACGGGCACACAGAGGTGATTAGCTTTGATCTGATAGATACTCCTAATTTTGGTTTGATTCTCGGGGTACCCTGGTTAACAACTCATAACCCAAAAATTGATTGGGTGAATAGAACTGTTACTTTGGATTCCTCTTTCTGTAGAACCAATTGCTATCAAGAAGCAGGTACAGAACAGAGCACAGTATTACACTGTGCTAGTGTTACACAAGATGAACCAAGTCTCCCTCCTGAATATTCTGACTTTAAAGACGTCTTTGATCCAGTAAAGGCTAGTTTGCTGCCCCCACATAGGTCTTATGACTGTCGTATAGATCTTATCCCAGGGGCCCCTTTACCTAATAACAGAGTATATGCTTTGACTGACGAAGAAACCAAATACTTAAGAACCTACCTAGATGACCTACTACAGTCTGGGTTCATCCGTCATTCCACATCTCCGGTGTCATCTCCACTCTTTTTTATCCCGAAGCCGGATAAATCCCTGCGCGCGTGTATCGATTATAGAGGACTAAATAAGGCTACAATAAAGAATAAATATCCTCTTCCTCTAATACCTGTGTTGTTGGATCAATTAAGACATTCTACTGTATACACTAAACTAGATCTGCGGGGAGCTTACCACCTGGTCCGAGTAAAAGAGGGGGATGAGTGGAAGACAGCTTTCAAGACAAAGTTTGGTTTATTTGAGTACACAGTAATGCCCTTTGGGTTATGTAATGCCCCTGCGGCCTTTCAGTTCTTTATAAATGAGGTCCTACACGAATTCCTGGACGTTTGTGTCATAGTATACATAGACGACATCCTCATTTACTCTAAGAACTCAGAAGAACATACCCAACATGTTCGTGCAGTATTATCAAAGTTAAAAGAAAATCATCTTTTTGCTAAGTTAGAAAAGTGTACTTTTAATGTCAGCAAGGTGGACTTTTTAGGATACTGCCTGTCACCTCAAGGAATAACTATGGATGTAAAGAAAATCAGTGCTATTGCTGATTGGCCAGAACCATCCTCTGTAAAAGATATTCAGAAATTTCTGGGTTTCGCCAATTTTTATAGGAGGTTTATTGCACATTTTGCAGACATTGCGGCCCCAATAACTACCTTGTTGCGGAAAGGGCAATGATTTCTTTGGACTGATGAGGCGGCACACGCCTTTCAACTCCTAAAACAAAAGTTCACTTCAGCCCCAATTCTGAAACATCCTGATCCTGACTTGCCTTTTTTTGTTGAAGCGGATGCTTCACAAGTAGCTTTAGGAGGAGTTCTCTCTCAACGAGATGCAGTAGATGGCCAGTTACATCCTATAGCCTTCTATTCCAAAAAGTTATTACCAGCTGAACAAAATTACACTGTGGCTGAAAGGGAACTACTAGCTATCAAAGTAGCCTTTTCAGAATGGAGGCACCATTTAATGGGAGCCAAGTACCCAGTTACAATCTTTTCTGACCATAGGAACCTACAGTTTTTTGGATCACTTAAAGCACTAACACCACGTCAGATGCGCTGGTTATTTTTTTTTAGCACATTTGACTTTGTAATAACCTATAGACCAGGTGCACAACAAATTCAATCTGATGTGTTATCTAGATACGGACATACTTCAGACATGAAACAAGATAAAATAGGAGGACCCATTATTCCTCCCCAAAAGTTTTTGGCACCAGTACAACAGAAGGATTTCATCACAGATCTATATAATGCACACATGCAAATAGCACCTCAGGATTGGTTAAAGGATTCCCATAACACAATACAACGAGGTTTATTGTATCACGACAACATGCTGTTAGTGCCCACCTCTGAATTACAAACACCGGTGATAATTTGGCATCACGCCTCACCGTTGGCAGGTCATCCTGGTTGGGTAAAAACCCTGGAAAATGTGCAAAAACACTTTTGGTGGGACACTATAAGAAAGGACATTAAGCAATTTGTCACTACCTGTCCAATTTGTGCAAGACATAAATCTTCTCATAAGGCCCCTGACGGCTTGTTAATACTAATGCCAACACCCAAACAACCTTGGCACACTGTGAGCGTAGACTTTATTGTAGGTTTACCACCTGTAAAATCTTTCACAACAGTGTTGGTTATAGTGGATTTTTTATCTAAAATGGCACATTTTGTACCATTACGGAAATTACCCACGGCGGCAGAATTTGCCGATATTTTTATAAGGGAAATTGTGCGTTTACATGGTTTGCCAAGCAAAGTGGTGTCAGACCGAGGGAGCCAGTTCAACTCTAAATTTTGGAAAAAATGATGTAAAAAACTGAAAATAGATGTGGCATTATCCACTGCTTTCCACCCAGAGACAGATGGACAGACTGAACGACTGAACCAAACCTTACTTCAAACGCTACGTTGTTTATTGGCTGATTATTCTAGTGAATGGTTGGAAGCTCTCCCTGTAGCGGAGTTTGTTTATAATAATACTGAGCATTCAGCTCTACTTTGCTCACCATTCTATTTCTTGCAGGGGTATCATCCAAGAGCTATACCCATTTTGTTAGAAGATTCTCTGTTACCTACAGTAACGGATAGACTAACGAGGTTAGGTGACATACAAGACAAAGCCAGGAAACATTTATTAAAGTACAAGGAAAGCATGAAAAGACAAGCAGACAAACACAGATCTGAGGCCACAATGTATAAAATCGGTGACAAAGTATGGCTCTCCACAAAGAACCTAAACATAGAGGGATCCCGAAAGCTGCAACCACGTTTCATTGGACCCTTTAGTATAACTGCCATAGTAAACCCGGTAACAGTAAAATTAGATTTACCAAAAGAATATCCAGTACATACTACATTCCATGTGTCCTTGCTTAAGCCGTACAATCCAAAAACCCGACCTGAACCACCACCTCCACCCATACCAATTAAGGGAAATCTAGAATATGAAGTGAAAAGCATAAAAGACGCAAAAAGAATTAGTGGACGTCTGTTTTATTTAGTAGAATGGAAAGGATATGATGAATCTGAGAATTCATGGGAACCAGCATCATATGTACATGCCCCACAGCTGATTAGACGGTTTTATTTAAAAAATCCAGGAAAACCCCGTCCTGTAGGAGGGCCTTTGAGGGGGGCAACTGTTAGGGTTTGTGCACAGCAAAGAGCATGTCCCCTCTCACTGCACTAGTGGGTTCTGTAATAGCTCCCTTTTAAACTTACTATTGAAAGCCTTTCTTGTTATCTCACCTTCCCCCCCCCCTAGGCTTCTGTGTATGTTGTTTAATGTGCTGTTTTGTTTACACATTGGGCCTTGCTTTTACCAAGGCTTCTTTAAAACACTCCTCTCTAGGCCATGTGTTAATTTAACTCATTTGCATAATAACTGAAACTCTGCACACCTTTCAAGAACATGTGCAGCATGTGAGGACCACACCCAGCTCTTCAAACCACACCCAGCTCTGCACACCTTTCAAGAACATGTGCAGCATGTGAGGACCACACCCAGCCCTGTCTATAAAAGGCAGCCCCCGAGCCTCACCCAGTGCTTGTGCTCGTCTACCTCCCGCTTACCTGAGGACAGATCCCTCGGCGCTGGCACTCCTGCTCTCTACAGACTTTCATTGGCTTCAATGGGCGCAGCTGCTGGCTCTTCCTTCTTCCGGTTTCCGGTTCCTCCTTGCCTTAGCCTCTCTCCTACAAGCAACCTGCAAAAGAGAAAGAAGACAAGGTTAGACTGATCAGTATCTCTTGCCAGCAACAAGTAAGTGCAAAACTTTTATTACCTGAAAGAACTTTGACAACAATTTCTGGATTCGTGTATAGACAATTTGAAACAAGATACCTTCCACGAACATTGTGATTCAAACTCTTTGTTACAAGAATACTTTGCGGAACTTTGTGAAGCAAACATTTTTTTATTTTTATGGAACTTTTAAGAATCGAACCGTGGAAACCATTAACAGCAAGGCAAACAGTAAATCAAGGACTTGCACAAATTACATGCTGTATTTTGACGTAAAAGTACAGTATTTGTTTTATAAAAGATTCTGGAAATATGGGAAAAGTGAGTCTGCTATTGGGAATTTAGGCTTTAGTTATATTAAGATGAATGTTTGATATTGGTAATTCTGATAACGGTATTTGTTTAATGTTTTAGAAGCTTTAGAGTAATAGAAAGCACATCCCAGAGCAGTAACACATTCCAAACCTGGAAACTAGAGCCCAGGATCCAAGAGGTACTTTTAGAAGAAAATTTCTAATAAATAAAGGGATAGTCAGGAACCCAGTTAGGAATAGGTTGTACTTATCTGTTCTTTGTTTATGTTTCATTAGGCACCAGTTTCTACAAAAGTCAGAGAGGGCCGCAGATTTGTGCAGCACTTCAACAGTGGAAACGCAAGAACGGTGTTGTCTCTTTATTTTATTTTATCCACTTCCCCCCTTCCCTTGAGCTTCTGTTCTTAGTGCACTGTTTTAAAAACTAGTGTGCTGGAACAAGCAGTTTCAGGGTGGGGTCGGATTGTCTTCAACCTCCATCAGAACTGAACAAGGACTCAGGTGAGCTGGGCTTTGACAGGAGCACCCTCAGGGCACAAGCAGGAACTGCTTTTAGGGAAAAAGACACCGCCGCGACCCAGGGCTGGAAGTGCTGCTCTGGGGCTGAGGAGCCGGAGAGTCCGGGTGAGCTCGGGGAGTGCTCCCAGGAAGGGAGTTCCCTGTGACCTGGAGCATCCCATGTTCCCCGAGGGAGAGATCAGGAGAGGCTCCCTGCCCCACCGGGTCCTTTTTTTGTTACCAGAGGACGGGCGGGGAGAGAGCCTCATCGGAGGCCCCCTGTGCCGATTGACCCGTCTTGCTGTTTGGCTCTGCCCCCCCCAGGAGGGCCGGTCATGTGCCGGGACAGAGATTGTAGTTGCCTGGTTTTGGCGTGGGCCCCAGAAGTGGCCCCTGTATAAAAACAGAGGGGATGCGTGCCGCCCCCTCACCCAACCAAAAAATGGCCCCCGTTTTGGTGCCAAGTAGTCCTGGGGCGCGCTGTTTTCCTTGTGCACACGAGGTGCCTTCACCATAAAGAGTCAGGTACCATTTTAATGGCCCTGTGTTTGTTTTGGGGGCTTTCTTCATGTGGTGTTCCTGAGACTTGCCATATACTTTTCTGATGTTCCTTTTAAGTTCATGCTGGAAATCTTATGCTAACCTGTTTCTTTTTATGACATGCCATATGTTTGCTAATGTTCCTGATATGGGCATTTATGCTAATCTGTCTTTTTCTGACTTGCCATGTATTTCCTAATGTTCCTGGTATGGGCATTTATGAGAATCTCATGACATGTGCATTATAATAGTAATGTTTTTCATCACTATTGCTTATGTTGCAGAATAATAAGTAACCTGTGTGTTATATGTGACTACTGCTGGTATTTGCAGAGTATTGATGCTGTGTAATGTTCTGACAACTGCGTAGGTAGCAAGGTATTACTGACATTGTGTTTGGTCTAATAATGTTGTGTACAATACAGTTTATTTTTATATAACTTGGTGTTGTGTTTCCTTTGTGGTGCGGATAGTGTGTCACATGTGTTGTGTGTGTTGTGAAAATGTTTTACACATTGCCTCTGGGATACGCCTGACTGCTCGTGCCAAGCTACCAAGGGGGTGAGCAGGGGTTATCTTGGGTATGTAACTCCCTTACTCTCACTAGAGTGGGTGGGTTCTGCCTGGCTTAGGTGCATACTCTAGCCAACCAGAAGACCCATTTCTAACATTGGTGGCAGCGGTGGGATACGACTTGCGCTTGCACAATACAATTGTGACTCATTGTTGCACCACAAACTGTATTTTAGACCATCACATGTTTTGTTTCTCCTGTCTTTCTCTCATTGGTAATGTTTCCTGTTTTCAGTTCTTACGCTTGGGTATTTGGGTTGTCACACTTGTGTTTACTGTACCTTTTCAAAATGGTGCCAACCTTTAACCTAGAGGACCTGCCATTTTACACACAGGAGGAATTAAAGGAGGGTGAGAATGACCGGGCGGGGACGCCAGTTGACAGGGAAGGTCCCAGTGACAGGGAGTCCCTTGCTGGGTCCAGTGTAAGGTCAGTGTCACCTCTCATTCCTTGTCGCCTGAGGAGCTAAGAGAGAGGTGGGAAAAGAGGGATTTGAAGTTGCAGCTAGCACTTCTGGCTGTGGAGGAGAGAAGGGCTAAGTCGGAAAAGACCTTAGTGCAAGAGAGGATGGCAGAGGCAGAGAGGGCCTTTGCCAGGGAGAGAATCACAGTTGAGCACAGTCTGAAGGGTCTGGGCTCACCAGTGCTGCAGGTGGAGTCCAGTGGTGGCAGCAATGTAAAGTGCAGCAGCAAAGATGATCCTCATATACCCACAGATCTGGTACATAGGTTCCAAGAGGGGGATGACATACGTCAGTGGTTGAATTAATATGAGAGTGCTCTGGTATAGTGCAGGATCCCTGAGGAGGATTGAAGGAGGATTGAGGGACTGGCCGAGGGAGCTATATTCCCTTCTGGCTACTGGAAGGAAGTAACAGGAAGGGGTACTCCACCATGAAGGACGCACTGATTGAGAAGTATGGTTTTGCCCCTGAGGAATACAGAGAGAAGTTCAGGGGCTGTAAGAAACTGTCCAACCAGTCTTAGGAGGAGTTCGTGGAGGATTGCTGCATGGCACTAGATGAATGGGTGAAGGGTAGCACAGTAGACAATTTTGAAGGACTGTTTAATCAGATTGTCAGAGAGCACCTGCTTCATTGTTGTTTTTCAGGGCTACGCCAGAAATTGTCAATATGTGAGCTCTCTGACACTAGGGAGCTTGCAAAGGAGGCAGAGCTCTGGCTGAGTGCCAGAGGGTTTGGTGTGGCATTTCAGGGTGTTCATAAAAGGAGTGATCTAGGTGTTTCCTAACCAGGTGTGGTGGGAGAGGCTTGTGTCTCAGGTAGGTCCCAGTGTAGTGGGATTGGATCAGGTTCCCATGTCCTGTCTCAGAGGAGAGGGAGTGTGGGTGGGCTGTGTCCCAGGATGTCTGAGACCCGGTCTCAGAGCCTGGTAGGTTCCATGAGTGAACGCCAGGAGGGGAGCCTAGCCTGCACCATAGGGCCAGCTGCTGAAAGGGCTCCCACTTTGCCAGGAGGATTTGGGTGGGTGGCTGGTGATAGTGTTCAACCGGTCCTGGTGTCTGGTAGTCTCACTCCAGAGTGGAGGAGGCAGAAATCCAGGTGAAGGGTTGAGAGAGGGTTGAGGGCCCCAGTGGAGAACCAGGAGGGTCAGGGTTCAGCTCTGAAGTCGGAGCCCCCCAGGAATGACCTTGGTGATACAATTTCTGGGATGGGGGATCCAGGCTCTGCCAGGTGGGCAGAGGTCAGGAAACCTGCACCAGCCAGACTCTAGCATAGCCCTTGGGGAAGGTGCTTTCCTTGTGGGGGGTAGGTGTGCCCCCCAGGAAATTGTGGTTTGCCAGGCAGTGGTCCAGCCTCAGGGTGGTGACTCTGGGTTGGATGATCAGAGGGTAAACTCTGACCTGTTGGGGAGTTGGTGGGCTCCCAAGGAAGTCCTGGTTTGCCAGGCAGTGGTCCAGCCTCAGGGTGGTGACTCTGTGTTGGATGATCAGGTTCAGGGGGTAAACTCTGACCTGATGGGGAATAGGTGTGCTCCCAAGGAAGTCCTGGTTTGCCAGGCAGTGGTTCAGCCTCAGGGTGGGGACGCTGGGTCGGATGGTCAGGTTCAGGGGGTAAGCTCTGACCTGATGGGGGTAGGTGTGCTCCCCAGGAAGTCCTGGTTTGCTGGGCAATGGTCTGGTCTGATGGTGGTGACTCTGGGCTGGGTAGTAAGGTCCAGGGGGTAAACTCTGACCTGGTTTGAGGGTGTTGGTGTGCTCACCCCCTTGTGTGTAACTTCTACAGGTACTTCCTATGGTGGGGGGTGCAGAACTCAGCAAGTGGTGTTCGGGAAGGGAGAGAGTTACCAGAACCCTGGTGCAATTCAAGGGTAGTGACCCTGGGTTGGGAGGCCAGTTGCTGGGTAGTGATCCTGGGCTGGCGGGAGAATTGTGCCAGACGGATGTACCCAGTGCCCTGACAGTTCTGGATTCTGATGGTACCACTCCTAGGAGAAGGTGGTGGGATCCTAGAAGAAGGGGTAGAGGGAGGAGAGCTTCGCCTATAGCCCCTGTGGAATCTAAAGGTGTGGACCCTAGGTTGGTGGATCAATGGCAGAGCAGACTCCCTGAACTGGTTGGAAGTGGAGTGGAGACAGGTTTCTATGCACCTGAGGCTACCGCCTCCCACTCAGTGTGGTTTCAGAGACCAGAGGCCCTAGATGGCCTGGGGCTTGGTTCTGGCCATGGACAGCTAGTGAGCCCCCATGGGTTAGTCTAGGTTGCCTGGGAAGCATTGACAGAGGGACTCAACTGGGATCAGAGTGGCGCAGAACTGGAGAGTGCCCCTGCAGTTGCAGGCCAGGGTCCATATTCTATCACCCTGTAGTGTGGTTAGTTTTACGTCTATTTTACGCATTAGCTTCAGGCTTTAGGCCCTTTGTGCACTTTGCCCTAAATGTATTTTATTCATTTGCTAACAGCTTAGAGCCTCTGTGCACTTTACTCTAAATGCGTTTTATTAGGCTTCGTACTGTTATTTTACAAAATAGCCAGTTCTACTTGTGGGACGTATATTTAATGCATCCAGCACTGCTGGTATTGCTCATTTTTTCAAAGCCGTTGGTGTTGGTTTCGCTCACACCTTTTCTTCCATATTCGGTTTGATACCTTCGGCTATACACTCTATTTTCGGAAGCATTTTTGGGGGTTTCCCAATTACTTTGACTTTATTGGCTGGAGTCTTGCTATTGTTGCTATTTTTTCGCAATGGCTGTCCCGCCACGACGAGATCCTATATTGCTGCTCCCGTCAGCGCAGCTGTGTCGTGAACTCATGATGCAGCGTTTTGGAGCTACACTCCTGGGTCATTTGGAGTGTGACTAGTCTCTGTCATTCAGACCGGTTTTGGATTGTGTGCAACCCGTGTTTCGGTGCCTTTGGTGCTCGTTTGAACATGCAATGGCTTTCTGTCTCTCGCTGCAACGCTCTCCAGTGGTCGATCCTGATCTGTTGATGTTCCCGATTAGGGCTCATTCCCAGACTTGTGCACTACGGTTGCGTTTGCTTCGTGAGGCGGATTATGAGATTCCCTTCCTGGAGGAAGATGGTATTGTCTCTTTCCTTGGCACTGCACGGGGTGCTGCCCTGAATGATTTTGGGGCTTTGGAACACACCTGCTCCATGGTACTTTGTGGCATGGATCTTCCGATATTGACATATCTCGAAGTGGAGGAGCTCCTACGTTCTGTTGCTTCTGTATGACAATTGGATTTTTTTTTTCCTCGACTAAATTGACACTATATTGAATTTCGCTCTATCGTCACATGTTTCCTAAATTTATGACTTTGTTGTCTTCTCATCTTGTCAAAATGTAGTGTTTACATTTAGGGCATGTTTTTATATTTTTGGAACCACTTGCTACCGACAAGGGGAGGGTGTAGTGTGGTTAGTTTTACGTCTATTTTACGCATTAGCTTCAGGCTTTAGGCCCTTGTGCACTTTGCCCTAAATGCATTTTATTCATTTGCTAACAGCTTAGAGCCTCTGTGCACTTTACTCTAAATGCTTTTTATTAGGCTTCGTACTGTTATTTTACAAAATAGCCAGTTCTACGGTGTTGTTTTTTATTCATATCACACTGTTTTGCCTACTTCAGCACTGGAGTTCATAACATATTCACTCTGTGCTCCAGTCAAGGATACAGTCTGGTACATTGCCGATAGACGTGGTAGGAGTTTAGATTTGGCATTCCTGCGTAGGGACATTTTGTGATCACGATGACATGTTAGTTATAAAATCACTTCCTTGTCCCAATACATGCAAGAGCGAGATTCCGACCAGGGAACCACAACTAGACGCTGACTGCCTCGTTGCAGATGCTGAACCAGATCACAGGCCTTTGCTCAGGTATGAGGGCGTCTGTCTCCCTAGTGATTCAGAAAGGCAAGCTAGAAGCTTAACATGCTGTGCTCTAAATAGAACAAGCAGAGGGAGAGTAGAAACGGTTAGGAATTCTGATAGCTTTATTCTTATGTTTTACTCTCCTGGTGACTATATCAATCCTACTATGTTGTATTGTTCTGGTTATTGCGGCTCATGCCTTATTATCTAAAATACAGTCGTTTTATTAAAACATTCTATAAAACTTATACTGTCTTTGTCATTTGTATATGAGACCATATTGTGAATGAGAGAGTTGGTTTGGATCTGAGTGACCACGACTTCCCTGAGAAGTTCCAAAGATGTCATGCGCTCGGCTGCCCAATCATCTCTTCCCCGTGGGAGAAATGAGGCACTGCTAGTTAGCCAGAGCAACAACCGGATTTAGGGTGACAGAGTTCCTTACACGTGGGTCAGACTCAGTCCCCCACACCATTATCGATCCTGCTGCCTAGAAATCCAGTAGTCTCATTTAGGATAATGAGAGCCCACGCGACATGGCGCCGCCAACGATTGGTCTGGCTCTAATGTTTAGGTCCGACTGACTCTCTCGGTCTCATATATATTTTGACTCCTCGGTTCCGTACTCGGAGACGTCCGTGGGGCTGAGGGTTTCCGCCACCACGGGTTAGGTACATCCTATTGCTTAGTGGTTGGTTGTTCAAGCTTGAACTTTGAAAGGAAAAACCCCGATATTGGTGTGCCTTCTCTGACCTAGAGCTATTTCTTTTTGTAAATGGCGAATCCTAATGTAGTGAATATAGCACTTAATATGCGACATCCGCTCACAGGTCATCTGATAGCAAATGGACTGACGGTCCAGGGGGGTCCAGTCACTTTTGTGGTGGATGCCCATGCAGCCTATAGAACAGAACTTTTTTATTCTTGGGTCGTATTTCCAGCAGCTGATGGGGGCACAAATACCTTTCACGAATATACTGTTGCGAATGTCCCTGGACAATACAGGGCTTATGCATACTTAGAAATACCTTTATCTTATCAAGAACACCATAAATTGGCTTGATGGCACCCTCCCACACTCAGTAACACAAGTACGGTTAGGTCCGTTGAGTAATGATGGTCCGACCTGGCCTTTATTGACTACATATACACCATATCCTGGAGTGGCAAATTTGGCAGTGGCTGAAGTGCGTCGTTTATATATGGAATTAACTGCAACGTACAGACGACTAGTTCAGTTTGTGATGCAGACATTAAATACTAATGCAGCGCGTGCTGCTCCGGCGCACCCACAAACGGTGGTACCGGGAATCACTCCGGCCACTGTACACTCAGTTATGGGCAAGGTACTGGCTAAACGTGAGGAGACTCCATTTTGGCTGGCGCAAAAGATTAAAACGCTGGAAGCAGTATTTCCCCATACGGGACCTCAGGATAAGCATAGAATTTTGATGATGTGTTTGCCGTATGGGATGGTTCCTACGGTGGACCTTTGTAATACTTGGGGCACGGTGTTTGCCGCGCTTTACACTACAGCACACGGTACACCGACTTTGGCTAATTTGCCGGAAGTCCTTAAACAAATTCAAGATGAATATGGGACTGCCCCTGCCTTAGATTTGGGCATGCAATTGATGGGCAATTTTGATGCGGTTTCTTCTATTATTTTGAGTAATCTCAAGGGGGAGGCTGTAGCACTAGCTGTGCAAATGCGTCTTCGGGACGTTCCGCAGATTAATCAGGAGCGGGAACTTCCGAGAATAATAGCAGAAACATATTCTAGTATTGGTCGTGATAGCCTAGGGGCTAGACCGCAGAAATCACAATTGCAGGGTAAAAATAATAAGGATAATGCTAAGCAACAGCAACCTGAGGGTACAAAAAAGCGCTGGGAAAAGAAACAGCAAACACCTAAAAAAGAATGGGGACAGTCTCCGCAACCGGAGACCCCGCAGAATAGGTATAATCTCAGAAAGAGGGATAATTTAAAGACGCCTGATCGATATCAATATACTGATACACGCCAATCTCGTTCCTTTCAGGACTCCTCTGAGAAGAGAAGTGAGAGAGGTGGGCGGTCAGAGCGGAGGACGGAGTACGTGAAACTGAGACAGGATTCGCAATGCTCAGCAGAGGTTTCTGTTAAACAAGAAGAGAAACCGCTGCAACAAAAACAACAATTTAAAAAGAAAAAAGTGGCAGCAGTCTCAGTTAGACATGCCGCTCAAGAGGAGAGTTCTCTTGACGAACAAGACATGGGCGTTAGCACTGGTAGACAGTGCGGCAGAGGTCACAATAGTTCGCTGGAGTCTTCTAGAGCATCTGGAGGTGAAAGCAACTGATGACTTCATACAAGTCGAGACGGCGGATATGCGAGTCTCTGATCCTGATCAAGTATATCTAGTAACTCTACGATTAGAAGGGGATATTGACCGCATTGTACATGCCATCTTTTGGGACCATGTGGTAAAATCATATGATGTTCTATTGGCCGAACAAGATTGGCCACCTGACTTTGTTCGCGACTGTCCGGTTGGGGAGGAGGTTATTACGCCTTCCTTTTCATCACTTGTTCCGAGAGAACTAGCGGAGTCCTACAGTAAATCATGGGCTCTAGCACAAGCCCCCGCCCTCTATAGAAATAATGTGGGGTGGGATAAACAATCACCTTATCATGTAATTCCAAAAAAGGGCGAACTTCAGCCACAGCCGCAGTATCCTATAAAAAAAGAGGCAAGGGCATCGGTTAGAAAAATTCTTACACAATTGGAGTACCAGGGTGTAATTGAGCCCTGTGTCTCGCCGATGAATAATCCCTTATTTCCGGTTGCTAAACCGGACCATTCCTACAGGATAGTGGTGGATTACAGACATTTGAATAGTCATACACGCACATATGCAATACAGAATTCACATAGCGCTGCGCTCATGAATAATATAGTGCGTAAAAAATACAAAACAACATTGGATATCTCGAATGGATTTTTCTGCCAGAATATAGCGCCCGAAAGTCGGGACTATACCAGTTTCAGTGCGTTAAGCTCTGTTTGTTGTTTACCTCAGGGGTATAAGAATAGCACAGGACTGTTTTCGGCTCGTGTGACTGAACTGCTACACGAGTTGGACCCTGAAGCGTTATCA
The DNA here is from genome assembly GCF_031143425.1 of Pleurodeles waltl. Classification (NCBI taxonomy): domain Eukaryota; kingdom Metazoa; phylum Chordata; class Amphibia; order Caudata; family Salamandridae; genus Pleurodeles; species Pleurodeles waltl. The sequence goes on along the minus strand of NC_090442.1, from coordinate 855,135,962 downwards.
TATGTTGATGACATATATTTGACAGACGATGAGATTCTACGACATCTGAGGCGCGTATCGCGCATTGTTGTGGGATTTGCTAATATTGGCTATAAGTTTAATTTTAAGACTCTGGGTTGGATGATCAGGGGGTAACCTCTGACCTGGTGGGGAGTAGGTGGGCTCCCAAGGAAGTCCTGGTTTGCCAGGCAGTGGTCCAGCCTCAGGGTGGTGACTCTGTGTTGGATGATCAGGTTCAGGGGGTAAACTCTGACCTGATGGGGAATAGGTGTGCTCCCAAGGAAGTCCTGGTTTGCCAGGCAGTGGTTCAGCCTCAGGGTGGGGACGCTGGGTCGGATGGTCAGGTTCAGGGGGTAAGCTCTGACCTGATGGGGGTAGGTGTGCTCCCCAGGAAGTCCTGGTTTGCTGGGCAATGGTCTTGTCTGATGGTGGTGACTCTGGGCTGGGTAGTAAGGTTCAGGGGGTAAACTCTGACCTGGTTTGAGGGTGTTGGTGTGCTCACCCCCTTGTGTGTAACTTCTACAGGTACTTCCTATGGTGGGGGTGCAGAACTCAGCAAGTGGGGTTCGGGAAGGGAGAGAGTTACCAGAACCCTGGTGCAATTCAAGGATAGTGACCCTGGGTTGGGAGGCCAGTTGCTGGGTAGTGATCCTGGGCTGGCGGGAGAATTGTGCCAGACGGATGTACCCAGTGCCCTGACAGTTCTGGATTCTGGTGGTACCACTCCTAGGAGAAGGTGGTGGGATCCTAGAGGAAGGGGTAGAGGGAGGAGAGCTTCGCCTATAGCCCCTGTGGAATCTAAAGGTGAGGACCCTAGGTTGGTGGATCAATGGCAGAGCAGACTACCTGAACTGGTTGGAAGTGGAGTGGAGACAGGTTGCTATGCACCTGAGGCTACCGCCTCCCACTCAGTGTGGTTTCAGAGACCAGAGGCCCTAGATGGCCTGGGGCTTGGTTCTGGCCATGGACAGCTAGTGAGCCCCCATGGGTTAGCCTAGGTTGCCTGGGAAGCATTGACAGAGGGACTCAACTGGGATCAGAGTGGCGCAGAACTGGAGAGTGTCCCTGCAGTTGCAGGCCAGGGTCCATGTTCTATCACCCCAACTAGGGAAGCCCATCAAGGTATTGATTGGTCTCCCTGGCTTTAGGCTGGTGGGGGTTGTGTTGGACCTGGCCCTTTTTGCTGGTTCATCCCCAGACTTTCTGCCTTAGTCCTCCTATTTTTTCTGACCTCCTGCTGTTGGCTCAAGGACTTTGAGCACTTTACAACTGCTGATCAGTGCTAAAGTGCAGGTGCTCTCCCTTCTGAAGTTGGTATGATTGTCTTACACCTAATTGGCACATTTAATTTACCTGTAAGTCCCTTGTACAGTGCTATCCCTATACCCAGGGCCTGTAAATGAAATGCTACTAGTGGGCCTGCAGCGCTGCTTGCGCCACCCACTGAAGTAGCCTTTCAATCCTTTCTCAGGCCTCCAAGCGCAGGGCCTGCGTGCGCAGTTCTCTGCCACAGGGACCTGGCATCTAAATTTACTTGCCAGGCCCAGAACTCCTCTTTTACTACATGTAAGCCACCCTAAGGTAGGCCCCAGCTAGGGTGCTATGTATGTAGAAGGCAGGACATGTGCCTGGTTGCGTGGCCTGTCCTGGTAGTGATAAACAGCCTATTTGGTTTCTCACTGCTGTGAGATCTGCCTTTTCATAGAATTTCATTGGACATTCCCTGCCTTATGTGTAAGGGGTATTGTCTATTTTATGAAGTGTAGCATCGGCATGTTTGGTATGGTTGTAATGGTAGTGAGAAATGCTGCTTACTGGTGTAGGTGTATTTTTTATTATCATTACAGAAAAGCCCCTTCTAGAAAGTGAACATTTCACTGTGCTCATTGTGACAGTTGGGCTTTGTGCATACTTTTCGGACAGCCTGTACAGGGAGGGTGGAGGTGTCACAGAGGTGCATCTGCATTTTTAATGGTCTTCCTGGGCTGAGAGTAAGGGAGGTGGAGCACACATGCATCTGTAAAGGCTGTGCCCTGGCCTCACACAAAGGGCTAGTTTAGCCCCGACTGATGTTTGGAGCCTGTGCTGGAGGAGAGAGGGGACACTGCCAGAACCAGTTGTAACTGGTTGGAACCTCCCTCCCCCCTTTGTTAAACCTTTGCAATACTGAGTATAAGTACAGGGGAATTTTTCCCACAATTGGAGACACTCTAGACACTCTAACATACTTGTAACTGGACACAGAATGCTGCTGGAAAAACTCACCAGGAACCGCCTCGCTGCTGCTGTGCTGACCTGTGACCTGCTGGGTCACGAGCAGGAACTGCCACTGTCTGCATTCCCTTTTATACTGGCCTGTTGCTGGGCTCTGCTGCCCTGTGCTCTACCTTGGTGTCCCCAGAGGCTGGGCGCTGTGGCCCCTGCCCTCTGCAGCTCTGAACTTCCCAGGGTGAGCACAACGCTGTAAGGGAAGTCTCATGTTTGGGCTGTAAGTGATTGGAGAGCTTTTCTTCATGTCCTAGTGCCTTGAGGGAGCTTTATTTGTTGGCCCCTACCACCTTGAGAGCGCTCCACCATGAAGAATTCACCACCGCAACCCGGGTGCTGTGGTTGCCAAGCGCGTCTAAAGCGTGCTGTGTGGCGTGGCCCTGGGGCACGAGAAAGTGACAGCAGAAGCAACTGTGCTCCTAACGGTGCCCCTGGGGTGGAGTGCGCTACAAGGAACGCCCCGGGGCACAAGCAGGAACTGCTTTTAGGGAAAAAGTCACCACTGCGACCCGGGGCTGGAAGTGTTGCTGTGGGGCTGAGAAGCCTGAGATCACCGCCGCCGCCCTGCCCACTGGAGCAGCCGTCCACCGTGAGGAGGAACCGCCACTCTGCTGCAGGGAGGACAGCGGCCCGAAGTCACCACGGAGGTGTCCAGGAGCCCTGGTGAGCTCGGGTGCACTCCCAGGAAGGAAGACCCCCACCACCTGGTGCATCCCTTGTTCTCTGTGAGGGAGATCAGGAGAGGCTCCCCATCTCACTGAGTCCTTTTTTGTTCCCCCGAGGATGAGCAGGGAGGAGGCTTAATTGGAGGCTCCCCGCCCCACCGGGCCCTCAGGTTTTTTCAGTGGTTAGGGGCGGGGAGAGAGCCTCATCAGAGGCCCCCCCCACCGCTTGACCCCTCTTGCTGTTTGGCTCTGCCCCTCCCGGGATGGCCGGTCGTGGCCCCGGGGGGCCACAGTGATTGTAGGCGCCCACTTTGGGTGCCGGCCCCAAGAAGGACCCTTGTGTAAAAATGGAGGGGGTGCATGCCACCCCTCTTCCCCCAACCATAAAAAGGGCCCCATTTTGGTGCAGCGGAGCATTGGGGCCCCGTTTTCCTCATGGCGCACAAGGTGCCCTCACCATAAAAAGACAGATACCATTTTAATGGCCCCAGGTTCGTTTTGTCGTCTTTCTTCATGTGGTGTTCTTGAAACTTGCCATGTACTTTTCTGATGTTCCTTTAAAGGGCATGCTGGAAATCGTATGCTTATCTGTTTCTATTTATGACATATCATATGTTTACTAATGTTTCTGTAATGGGCATTTCTGTTAATTTGTGTTGTTGTGACTTGCCATGTATTACCTAATGTTCCTAGTATGTGTATTTATGAGAGTCTTATGATATGTGCATTATTATAGTATTGTTTTTTCTGACTACTTTGTATGTTGCAGAATAATAGGAAACCTGTGTGTAATATGTGACTACTGCTGATTTTTGTACTGATGCTGTGTAATGTTCTCAGAACTGCTTAGGTAGTTGGGTATTACTGACATGTTGTGTTTGGTCTAATGATGATGTTTACAATACAGTTTATTTTGATGTAACTTGGTGTTGTGTTTCCTTTGTGGTTGGGTTGGTGCATCATGTGTGTTGTGTGCGTTGTACAAACGCTTTACACATTGCCTCTGAGATAGGCCTGACTGCAGGTGCCAAGCTATCAAGGGGGTGAGCAGGGGTTATCTTAGGTGTGTAACTCCCTTGCCCTGAATAGAGTGAGTGGGTTCTGCCTGGCTTAGGTGCATATTCTATCCAACCAGAAACCCCATTTCTGGACAGTATGGAGGTGAATACTGGCAGCTTTGGCAACTTGTTTATGTAGGTAACAATTGAAAGAGAGGGGCCCAAAGTGAAGCGAAAGAATTAAACTGTAGCAAATAGGGAAGGAGATAAGTCTAAAACTTTAGGCTCATTGAGATGTAGGGGATCCAATGTGTTCTTACATTTTTGGGTCAGAACAACAAACTTAGGGCCTGATTACAACTTTGGAGGAGGTGTTAATCCGTCCTAAAAGTGACGGTAAAGTGACGGATATACCACCAGCACTATTACGAGTCCATTATATCCTATGGAACTCGTAATACGGCTGGTGGTATATCCGTCACATTTGGGACGGATTAACACCTCCTCCAAAGTCGTAATCAGGCCCTTAGTTTGCTGGGCATTGGCAGTGAGTTGCAATTAGTTGTTTAAGTCAAGAGTTTGGAGAGTATGATTTGTGATGTAAGGATATCATTTAAGGAGGACTTGTTAAGGTTGTTTGGGGTTTCACCAGCACATTGTTGAGTGCAGACTCTCAATCCTTTGAGCAGTGAATTAAAAAACTCTAGATACAAGTTAAACAATTTGGTGACTAAGATGGAGACTGTGCTAAGTTGCATTACAAACTAAAGAATGGCATCTACATTTCACTATGGAGACTGATTGTTTTGAAAGGAGAAAACACAACTGAGTACAAGAGATATGCAAAAGTGCAATTTTTCAGTGAATAGTATGCATAATATTCATGAAAATTATGTGTATTATGTAAAACACAAGTAGGTGGTGATCTCTGTTAAAACTGTACACAGGGTATGCCTTTGCATGCAAATGTCATAACAGACACTTGTTTAATGTAATTTTCCATAATTTCCTAAATAATGAGGTAAATGTTGCTAGTACAGTACATCTGTCCGAGGCACTCAAGGTTCCTTCAAGACATTTTCTGCTTGAGTTAGTCTCCTGTGAGTGATATTTTCACAAAAATAGTAATGTAAGAAACAAAAATGCAAAATGCACAAACCTCAATATTCAGGTTATACATAATAGTATTATTTTTTAATCCACTCGCTGCCAGACCTTTCCCCCCTCCTATGCCAAGCCTCTTTTTGGCTATTTGGGGTAGTTCACGCTTAGACCCCCATACCTTTTACTCCACATTAGACATCCATGCCAAATTTGTGCCCTTTTTTACAACATCCTGGAGATTCTAAAAGTATCCAGGGTTTGTGGATTTCCCGGGTGGGGTCCGAGAAATTAGAAAAATTCAGCTAAAAGTTTGTTTTTTGTGAAAAAAAGGGAAAAAAGTGCTGCAGAAGAAAGCATCTGTTTTTTTCCATGCAAATGGCATTAACAAAGGATTTGCTGTGGTAAAATTATCATCTTCCCAGCTTTCAGGATCAAGCAGACTAGAATCAGAAAACCACATTTTCACTACAGTTTTGGCATTTTACTGTGACATACCCCATTTTTCCTATTTTTTGTACTTTCAATCTCCTGCCAGTTACAGACAGAAATGGATGTGAAACCAATGGTGGATCCTGCAAAGTAGACAGAATTTTGAATTCAGCAAGGGGTCATTTGTATAGCTTTTCAGGATTTTCACATGGAAAAGAATAGTTGAAATAAACAAAATATTGAAATTGAGTTGAAAAACAAACAGCCATTTCTGTCTACATTTTCATCTGTAACTTTTTCCACCTATGGCAGATTATTAAAAGCAATATATTGTTACATCTGCTGGACCCTTCTGGTTGTGGTGATATATAGGGCTCGTAGGTTCACCAAGAACCCAAAGTACCCAGAGCCAATAAATGATCTGCACCTTGCAATTGGTTTTCATTGTGAACCAGGTATACAGAAATTAATTTGGTAAAATATAAAGAGTGAAAAATAGGTATCAAGGAAATATATGTATTTCCAAAATGGACACAAGACATGGAGTTTAGAAACAGTGGTTATACACACACATATCTGAATTTGGCGGTACTCATGCTAGCATGGTAATTAGAGGGCTTTTCTCAAAATGACTTCTGTCTTACACACTCTCTTACATTTGCAAGGCGCAAATGTAGATAAAGGCAATTTGCAATAACACTTGTTCTGCTATTCTGTGTTCCCCCAGGTCACCTGATAAAAATGTACCTCACTTGTGTGGGCAGGCCTAGTGCCCGTGACAGAAAATAACTCAAAATGCAACTTGGACACATCCTGGGTGCCAGCTCTAGCTCAGCCAACACCCAGGGAAACCTAGAAAACCTGTACATTTTTTTAAACTAGACACCTAGGGGAACCCAGGATGGGGTGACTTGTGAGGCCGTCACTAGGTTTTGTCACTCCAGAATCCTTTGCAATTCTCAAATTTTGTCTAAAAAACACAATTTCTTCACAGTTTGGTGCTGCAAAGATCTGCAGTCTGAGGGGAGCTACAAATGTACTTCCACCCAGCATTCCCCAAGTCTCCCAATAAAAATGGTACCTCACTTCTGTGGGTAGGCCTAGTGCCTGCTACATGATACTCCCCAAAACGCAAAATGGACACATCACATTTTCCCACTGAAAACTGATGCATTTTTTGCAAAGTGCCTAGCTGTTGATTTTGGGCTCTAGATCCGCCGGCACCTAGGGAAACCTAGCAAAACCTGTACATTTTTTTAAACTAGACACCTTTGGAAAACCAGTATGGGGTGATGTGGGGTTTTCACCAGGTTCTGCCACCCAGAACCCTGTGCAAACCCCACATTTTGTCTAAAATAGACACATTTTTCTCATATTTTGGTACTTGAAAGTTCTGCAGTCTGAGGGGAGCCACAGTCCTTCCCCCCAGCGTTCCCCCATGTCTCCCCATAAAAATGCTACCTCACTTGCATGGGTGGGCCAAGTGCCCACGTAAGGGAAAGGCCCAAAACACAATGTAAACATATCAAAATTATTTATCACATAACAACCTGTTGTTGCACCGGGGGTATCTGCATTTTTGATCCTGGGCTTGGCGGTCATCTAGGGAATCCTACAAAACCCAAACATTTTTTTAAACTAGACACCTTGGGGAGTCCAGGGATTTGTGGCATGTGTAGACCCCCAAACTTTGCTTACCCATAATCCCCTGCAAACCTCAAAGTTAGCAAAAAAATCTAATTTTCCTCACATATCTGTGTGGGATCAGCATGCTGGCACACATATTCTACCACCCACCATTTCCCTCGGGCTCCCGATAAAAACAATACTTCACTTGTGTGGGTGGCCCAAGTGCTTGCGACAGGGGAGAGCCAAAAATGTGTGAAGATTGAGGGGGTATGACAGCATGTTGATAAGCGCAGCTTTGTTTTATACGCTTTTCGGCTCACTCTGCTTTGGGAGGGTGTCTCGTTTAAAAAAATGTCTGGGTTTGGTAAGTCTCCCTACATGACTGCCGAGCCCAGTACCATCATAGCAAAACATCTGAATCCTCTTGCAGTTCATATTTGTTCAAGACTTAGACTGGCACTGCCCCCTTTAACATAGTCAAGACTACGGCACACCATGCATTTTAAACAAATAAGAGTGACCAGATTGGCCAAAGGATGCAGTCTTTTCGTGGTCTACCTGTCTACTTGACCAGAAATAGGGCATGGGTCCTAATAGCTGTGAAATTATAGCACTGTATCGTTGGCACTAGACTTTCATATTTGTTGCTATTCATACAAAATATTGCAAATTCAGATACTTTGATATTGCTCAATTAGTGCTTTTCTGCTTTTGCATCTTAAACGTTTTAGACCAGTATATAGAAATGGGTTTCTAAGTTGTGAAATTATAGCACTGAATTTGTAATCATCACCATCTCACATCCTGTTTCTGTTTAATCAAACAATGATTTTTTTACTTAGATATTTATTCTCTGTACAACTGGTCCTTTGTTTTCTAGTATGTTTTTAAAGTTTAATGAATGTATGTGTTTAACAATTTTAGTCGAAAGGTTTTAATTAACTAAGCACTTAAATTAAAAAAAAATATATATATATTGTCGGTCTGCACTAAGACAAACCAAAAAGATGAAAATTGGCTTGATAATGTTTGCGAACAAAAGGTCATGGTAGTTGTGAGAAGGTTAAGGATCAGGGTAAGCTTCTCTGTGCATATAACGGTTTAAGAGGCCCAGGTGTTGGCAGTTTTGGAAGGGGTGATCCACCTGTGGTCCAGGTGAGAAAGAGATTGTTTCTGATTGAGAGCATGTTGTTGATGAAGTAGGAGGGGAGTTCCTTACATTTTTTTGCGGAAAGACAAGGCCATAATTTGCCAAAAGGACAGATTTTAGAGTCAATGACGTGAAATAGACCTTGAGCTTGATTAGAGGATGAGTGACTTTGATCTTGAAGAAATTGGCATTAGAAGTGATGAGGGTATATTTATAATAATTGTGTGTAAATAATTGGGGGTTAAGTGCTCTCCAAGCATTTTCTATGCATCAGATCTCCATTCTGTTCTCATCGAGTGCCACATACAAAGAACCAGGACTACCTCGGAGATTTGAAATACGGCTATCGTATTAACGACTGAAGCAATGTTATCCTATCTTAATACTTATAGACTGCTGTGCACACACGAGGATCAAACATAACCACAGAGCAGAGAAAGTATAAAGGGAAACATACGGTTTTCAATAAATTGATACTTATTAAAAAGCAGATTCCTCAGATGTCTGTGAAAAGCATAATTGGAGTAAAGGAACAGGATTGTAAGGGCGAGATTGTGCCAACGATCTTCCAATAATTGCATTCTAGTTCTTAAGCTTGTGATTAACATCTTCTGCTTTTTAACTTCGAATCATGCAAAGGAAGGTGGTCCTGTGTCAAGACTGTAGCCAAGACAGCTTCCATTGTTAACCACAACTGGCTCCCTGGTATCCTGTTTGTGATGGAGACTTTGGGGTACCACATTTTTGTAGCTCAAGTATGTAGTTGAGGCACTTAGGCCCTGATTTAACAAAGGCCTAGTGCCACTTTAGTGCAGCCTTAGCATAATTTTTTTGATGCTAAGGTGGTGCTATGGTGACCGTTTCCCCGCCCCATATTTACAAAGTGGCGCAATGCATGCATTGCGCCACTTTGTAACCCTTTGAGCCACATTATGCCTGCACCAGGCACAATGTGTGCACAGGGGGCATTCCCCCATTAGGTAGCACTTTTAAGGCCTGCTCAGAGCAGACGTTAAAAGGAGTCACACCAATATACATAATGGGCCTCAATGGGCTTTGCAGGATTAGCGTCAAAATCTGTGATGCTAATCGTGCAAAGTTCCAAACTAGCGTCTAAAGGTTTGATGCTAGTTCGCTAACTTCCGCCATGGTGTGGGGTATCTCAGATACAGCACACATCTGGTGGCATTAGAAGGGCACTAAGGGGCACAGGAAAAGTGGAGCTGCACTGGTTGCAGCGCTACTTGTTTTAAATCTGGCTCTTAGAGTCCTTACTGCTATAGTGAAACAGGGGTATTATGTATGTAAGGGTATTTATATAATGAAAGCCTAGCTGGGAAGCAAAGAAGAGCTGACCAACGGGTAATAGCTTATGGGTTCCTTTTGCATGGTGGGGGGGTTGTAGATCTTGAAGGAATAAGGTTTTAACTTTTTTTCTGAATTGCAGGAGCCTAGGAGCAGTTCTGATGTTGGTGCGGATGGTGTTCCATATTCTGACTATGAAGACTGGCAACGCTTGTCTTCTGTTTTTTTGAGTCTTGCATATTTTCATTTCCAGTCCGGTGATCTACAGTCTCTTAGTATAGCTTTATATGTTTGAAGGGGCTAGTTGTTCAGTTAGGTCTTTAAGACAGCAAATTTTGATGACCTTGAAAATAATGCAGGTCTGAGGGGCAGAGGTGCTGAGTACAGACTGCACTGTGGGCTCGAGCTCACATTCTGCCTCCATAAGCACACTCAGCATTGCCTTCCACTTGCTGTATCCTTCCTCCTAGAGCCTTTGGACCTCAATGCACTTTTGTTGCAACGTTCAGCCATCTATACTGCCAATCTGTAACTTCTATTGCACGGAGCACAGCGCACCATAGTGAACCCTCACACGGCTTCATCACTCACTTTGGATGCCTGGCTACTTGGCTGCCTCATGGCACATCAGCAAAGCTCTTCCACAGCAGCTATTCACAGACCCTCCTCACGTTAGTGCTGAATGCTTCATGTTACATTTGCTCCTAATGTGACCACAGACCGATGATTCTGTTCCTCCTAGATCCATGTTGTACCAAGACTTATACTCATTCGCAACTCATCTGCCACTTCAAGGCTCTGATGACCGCATGTCTTTTATCAGGTTGATTGGTCTTTGATTAGGTAATTAGTCTTTCCTGTTTACACAAAGCAGTGTGAAGACCCCCAAATTGTGATGTAGTTAGCATCTTCTAAAGGAAGTAATGGTTAAAATGTTATGGCTCTTACCAGCACCTAATTTGTAAAAGAATAAGTACTGGGACCCTAAGGTTTCTTCAGAAGCCCATGGCTGGCCCTATCTTATGGCGGGCTGAAAAATACCAAGGCTTGGTAGTCTTGATTGCACCTCATGCTGTTTCATCCACCACCAGATATCTCTCCCCTTCTCTCACTGCTCCAGGCTATTTTTCATCCCTGCTTCCTTGGTTGTCACAATTTTTCAGTCCTTTTCAAGCATTCATCCCATGTGTTTTTCTCTCTCTTGGCCTAGGTCAAGGTTTGATGAAGAAAGATAAGTGCTGGTCCTAACAAAATGAGTCCTGGTGGGCCCCACCGGTATCCACCAGCTCAAATTAAGTACTGGCTCTTATGCCTGGATCAATATCAAAATATTCCTAACATCTGCCTAGAAGTAAAGAAAAGTTGTATATGTCCACCTACATAAAAAAACCTACGTCATGCATGCATTTTCTGGGATCTGTTTTTGGTTTAAGAACCAACAACATGCAAAAATTAATATTGGTAACACATTTTCATTGAGAAATGCTCAAGCATAGCTTCCTTCGCAGGGGTGGACCCTCCGCTATGGTGGAGGAGTGTCACCCTCCCCCCCCCACTGAAAGGAAGCAAAGAAGCAGAAAAATAAAATGATAATACAAGCATTTAATTGTAATTTTATTTTTCTGCTGAGGTACGGCTGGACGTGGCCAGCATCCTCCGCGACAGCCAGGGGACTGAGGGGAGTGCTAGTGTGAAGTCAGGTGATGGCCAAGGGCAGGCTCCCACTCCCTCCCTGAGCGGCATTTCAGCCCACTGTGTAACAGCATCAGAGAAGTGTCTGGGTTGGGTAGGGAGGGAAGCGAGTGGCGGAGGCGAGGAGCCGCAGTAGATAAGTGTTATATATGTATATATTTTTTTATTATTGACCCCCCCACCCCTGCTCCACATGCTGCCCCACCAGTCCTTCCTGCCAGCAGCCGCCCCTGTTTCTTGGTCCCAAGCGTTAGCTTAATTGCAAGTATACATCGATGTAAGGTGGAAGATGTTCACCACACATATTTAACATTGCATGCTATACATACTTAACATTACATGTTAATCTTTTTCAGATTGGGAATGGAATGTTGAGTATAATAGATCACACTGATGCACAACAGTGTAGGATGGAATGATTTTCACAAAGAAGCAGAATGCAGGTAATGTTTTTTTCCGGTAATATTTGCGTACTAAATTGAATTATTTGTGTGGACACAAACATATGTTCCCTGTAGGTTAGTTTTCATGAGGATGGCATTTACAGATTGTGATTTCGCGGGGGAAGATATCAAAGGCGATCTCCATGTACACAGAAAAGAAACAAAACAAGCCATACATGAAATGTGGTGAACATTCAGTGTATCTTGCAGCGGTGAGAACCTCGATTGTATTCTTATTAAACATACCGCATATTTGGTATGATTCGGTATTTTAAAACCAGTCTCAAGACATTGTTTGTTTTTCTTCTTGGTTGTTTAATTATTTTTAGTCTCCCCAAACAGTTCACATTGTATGTTAAGCACCGAAATAAAATTAGGAGCATGATTGTTCCATGTCCTTTTGTATTTAGCGAACATAAGTACTTAAAACATGCGCACATTTTCAGTCACTGCTGGTTTGACTTCAAAAGCTGTCAAACCGATCGCCGTGCTGATATTTTCTGAGTGCCAAACACCAAACCACACACATTACTTTAATTCAACAAGGAAGCTGAAATACTAGATTATACAATACCCTGCGATGTTTGGAGTGGCAGTTAAACTAATCACAGGTAAAGATATTGGGTAACCATAGTTTATTTGCTTTCCCAGGGCAAGTGGCTTTGTGAAGGCAAATAATTCGCCACGTTCTGTAAATGAAGTAACTTCAGCGAGTCTGCATTTCTAAACTGCAGATGGCAGATATCCGGAAAAATAAGTAGAAAATGCTTTTATGAATTTACAAATGTCACTATTTCTTTTAAGACCGTTTTTCGTAAGGTAAATCCCAGAGCAGAACTGAGCAGAGGCCTTGTGGTAATTAAGTCAAGTAACCCCCAATTCTGGAGTCATTTGAAAGTCAAGAAAAAACAAGCATTTGCAATGCAACGGGTCTCGCGTTTGCTCATGTTAGAGCTGATAGCATTGTAAACTCCTAACCCGACTTTTCACCTATCGGCAAAAGTGCATTTATGTACATAACCCGAAAAAGTGCAATTAACTGTGTAAAGCGCTCGGCTTCTGCCAAGCGAAATTGCGCAAGGAAAATAGAGAAAAAATAGTCCACAAGCCACTTGGTCGATGCGCTCGAGGAGGGCTAGCCACTGGAAAAGGCATGACGTATGCATGCCTTCGACTAATGAAAGCAAGCCGATTTTAATAGGCAAGCCCACGAACCAATAAAAAACACTGACGTGACGTCGACAGGGCTCCGAGCCCTTTTCTAATACCTAATGTGCCTCGCTGCGATACGCCGAGCGCATGCGACGCAGGCTCGACCCTAAAAATTAAGCGGCCCAAGAACAACAGTTGTGTTCAAAATCTAAAAAGTGGTGTAATAAGCAAAATAACCTGCAGGCATTGTAGATCTCTAATTGCAGATGCCGTAACCAGGAGACATGACCAAGTCACTATACAGTAATGATGAAGGAAAATTTACAGATATCTGAGGTATTAGGGTGGGGGAAGGGGAAGTCACTGTTTCCAGGTTTCAGCATAATTTTATAAGGAATGGAGAAAGCTAATTGAAATGCCGTTTGGCATGACATTAAAGGAGCATCTGTAACTGCTGATTCATGTATTCTATTCAGTGCTTAATTTGAACCGGTGGTTTCTGGTGCGGGGCATCGCACTTACTTTTGAGGACCAACACTTATTTTTCTGCCTCAAGCATTTACTGCGAGCAAAAGACACAAATGGGAAAGATGGAGGAAGAGAAAAAACGAAAAAAGTGTCACAAAGTGGGGGGAAAGCAGAAAGATGCAAAAGTGAGCTAAAGGGACAGGGAGTGGCTGTAAATGGATTAAAGAGACCAAGATGGCTTCAGTATTACGCTGCCTCAGTATTCTGTGCTCGCACATTTAATTGCAGCAGCCGCGTGTTTCAGAGGAGAGCTCTGGGCACTGGCACATTTTTATTTAAAAATGAAGGACTGATTATATTATTATAACTGTATGTTCTATTTATTTTTTTCACATTTCTAAATACACACATATTCAATATCATACTTTTAACAACAGCTGCCTTACAATCGAACTAGCTCCATTTCAAGTCTCTTTATGGCGGCTGTACATTACAGACTTCATCCATCCTGCTTGTTCTGTTCTTGTCCTCTTCTGTCTCCTGCTCCTCATTGTGGCTAGTTTCTCCCACCCCAACAGGCTTTTCATCCCTCCTATTCCAGTTCCAGTTCTCCTTATTTACTTTGTGATCTTTCGACTGGATCCATGACGAATTCCCCCTCCCTGGCAACAGTACTGCCTTTTTATTACAGCTCCTTTATGGTGGCTACTTTCTACAGTCTCTACCCTTCCTCCCATTTCTGCTGCTGTTGTACACTCAAGAAATCTTCTGATCCCTAAAGTTAAAAATGCTCTTATTTTCCTAAGAGATTCTCGGGCCCACGTATGACAGCGGGAACTGCACATGCCTATCTCACTATGTAAAGGCTAGTTGACCTCTCTTACCTCCAACACATCTCTCCCTTGCCAGCCACACAGATATTGGCAGTGTGGTAACATGACCCTGAGGCCAGTAAGCCTGGTGTAACTGGTAGAGCTTTACATGCTCAGCCATTATAAAGCTCCCTCTATAAATGGCTCTGGAAAAAATCCAGAGATAGCATGTATAGGTAGGTCTAGTTGTTTATGTCATTGAGGTCATCACACCATTAGTACAACTAATTAGTGAATAAATATTACAATACTATTGTATTGTAATACTATTTATATAGGGCTTACTACCCCTGATGAGGAGTCAAAGCGCTTTTCGGCAAGTAGCACGCTACTCCGGAAACCAAGAGCAATTAGTGGTGGATTAGTATAGTGAAATATGAGTACAGTTTTAATATTACTATGACTTAATTTGAGCAGAGAATATGTGAGCTTGTTAGTTAGATTGACTAGAGTAATGGAGGGATAGAGGAGGGAAGAATCCAGAAGTGTTATTTGCGAGTTTATAGTAATAGAATGAGCATTGGGTTGAGTAAAGGAAAGATGGAGGAGGGGAGAGTCTGTGGAAAGGGTTAGGGAGATCATAGTAACAGGAGGGGTTTGGTGAGTCAAAGGTGAGATAAATGAGGGAGAATTTAGTAGGGTTGTTTGGGAGATCATGGTAGTAAAGTGAGGTTTGGGTGAGCTAGATGTGGAAAGGGGGAAGCGCTTAGGCAGGGTTATTGTGGAGATAAAAGTAGTAGAATGGGTTTGGGATGAGTCAGAGTAGGGATGGAGGATAGATTGATAGAGACATGACATGGTGATGGGTAGACAAAGTAAAGCTTACAAGAGAGTAAATGTATACTATTTATATTTATTTATAATTCTATTTATATACATCCTTTTTTAATCACAATTTTTATGTTTGTTTAATGTATTTATTCATAATTATTATTTTCTTTTTTACTTTAATTTACTTATTTATAATTTGAATGTTATTTATAGATTTTATTTCATTTATTTTTATTTACTTTTTCTCTAGTACAGTAGGACTAGAGTAATAAATACAAGAAAAAAAATTAGTATTGTATAAACACAGACTTTCAAGATTTGTAATATTTGAAGTTAATTAATAAGTGTACTTTTCTAACATTTATTTCTTTCCTCAATTTTTGAATAGTGAAATGCTTATGATAATAAAACATTTGATCAGTGTGATATAAAAACGAGAGCAGGGATTCATAAGTATCTAATATAACAACTTATCTAGGAGCTGCGCAATGACCTATGAACATGTTAAGCATAGAACAACATACACTTATTTATGTATACAAACACACACACACACATGCATACACACACATATATATATATATATATATATATATATATATATATATATACAAACAATCCTCCTTATGGCGTGCCGTTTCATGCTGGTGCAGATTTGAGGAATGGACCTTTCCTCCACAAATTCAAAACAAACAAACATCCATGGTTATGGATGGTGACTTTTTTTGACTGCAATAAAGAAAAGAGAAAATTCTACCTTCTGGAGTGCAGTGTTGCAGTTGTTATCAACTGTATGTTTTGAATAAATATATATATATATATATATATATATATATATATATATATATATATATATATACATATATACACATTCATATACATATCTAATCGTGAGTAAATATGCATATGTCTGCATATGCTTAATTTGACACACATAACTGGTAGGGTTGAACACTTTCTCTATGAACATTGGCCACATTAGAGGTAACTAATGAAAATAATCTTAAATGGAGAGCAATAAATAGGCTAGGATCACTTCTTCTTTAAAAGAAATGTACAGAATTTCCCTGTAGGAACTATTTGCATTTTTAATGGTTCTTTTTTTCTCTGCCCAGTTCCTGAGGTGCATATTTTCAGTAACTACTTTCTTTACTAACTCATTGAATCGAATGGGGTTCGGCAGAAAATGGGAATGCAGTTCTGTTTTGTCCCTACTCCTTGTTGGAGTTTACATTGTTCATCTGGTTTGCTTTGTACTTACGGGCGGTCCAATAGCAAACAGATTTGATGAGGCACATTGCACACATGCGGGGGAGTTGAGTCATGCTATCTGATTAGCTCTGGTGAGGCTCACAACAACATCTACCTCTAACTTGTCAATATAGTATCCTATTGATACTGGAACAAATCCATTTAAAAATCTCAACCCTCTTAAGAATACATTAGGTGTACCCCCTTCATTCTCATGTACACACCACGTTACCAAAGCCAACTAGTTTGTGAAGCACTGTGGCATCAACAGCACACACCACCACCTACATCAGACCAACATGGTCCCAGTTATTGAGAAACTCCAGAATCATGCAGAGAGGGCACCCACTCTCAAAACATTCTATAGGATTTACAACAGGTAGAAGTGTGCTCTAACAGATGTTGGCAACATATAACGTTTACAATAGTAATAATAAACCAAACATTTTTTTCTGTAGAGTACCTCCTCATGGATGGTACAGGCTTTTTAATGTAATGTATTTAATCTCAGTACTGATCAATTCATCACTATACAGGATCACTTCCATCAACCCTGTTCCCTAGTTCAGGATATGGCAGTGAATGCATGAGGGATTGTCAATGGGAGCATACTATTGCTCTCCTATGGAACATGCACAGTACAATTACAGTAAACATTGACAGATGAGGCCAATGAAATGCACAAGTAGTGCCAAACAGCAGCATACTGGTGCAACTTAAAAGGAATTCCTGTTGTTGTAAATAGCTGAGTTCCTGATGCGAGCTGGCAAGTGTTAACAAGCATTGGCAAAGCCAATAGGTCTCGGCTACACAAGAGCTATTGGTTTTGTTTTGCCATGTTGGAAACCAGTGTGGCTCCTGTTCTGCATGGCTAAAGGTTAGTGTTGTGAAGTGTCAGGGTGTAGTGGAGGAGGAGGGTGTCATAAAGTGGATTTGTCTGAATGTTGTAGAGTGGAGTAGGAGGATTAAAGTGTCATAAAGTTGAGTAGGGGGGAGTAGGGTTCAGTGGCAGAGAGTTTCATGGAGTGGGGTGGAATAGGGTGGAGTGGATTGGATATGATTGAGGTAGTAGGGTGGATCGGATTGGAGTAGAATAGGGTGTATTGGATTGTGGTGGGTTGAGTGGAGTGGGATGGACTGGTGTTGGGTGGATTGGATTGGAGTGGGATGGATTAGATTGAATTGGGTGGGTGGTTTGGATTGGAGTGATAGGGTGGGATGGATTGGAATTGAGTGGGGTGGATTGGAATTGAGTTGGGTGGATTGGGGTGAGGTGAGGTGTGTTGGATCGTATTGCCCGGGATTGGGTTGAGGTAGATTGGAGTGGATTGGAGTTGGGTGGGTTGCATGGAGGTGGGTGGATTGGGGTGCATTCTGGTGGAGAGATTGGATTGGAGTGGGGTGGACTGAACTGGAATAAGGTGGGTGGATTGGATTGGGTTGAGGTGGAATGTAGTGGGGTGGATTGGATTGGAGGGGACTGTGTTGGAAAGGGTTGGCTGAATTAGGGTAGGCTGGATGGATTGGATTGGAGAGCGGTTGACTGAACTAGGATGGGGTGGGATGGATTGGAGTAGAGTGTTATGGATTGGAGCAGAGTGAGATGATAGGAATGGGGTGGATTGGAGTGACATGGATTGGAGTGGACTGACATGGGATTGGGTGGATTGGGGTGGGGTGGACTGGAGGAGGTGGATAAGAGGAGGTGGATTGGATTGAGGTGCGGTGGTGTGTAATGGACTGGGGTGGATTCCACTGAGGTGAGGTAGATTGGATTAGCATGGGGTGAATTTGACTGCAGAGGGGTGGACTGGAGTGGGGTGGACTGAAGGGGTGGACTGGAGCGGGGTGTATCGTACTGGGGTGGAGTGGAGTGAAGTAAGGTGGATTGGACTGAAGGTTGGATTAGGGTGGGATGGGGTGGATTGAATATGGTGGATTGGATTGGGGTGGATTGGACAGGGGTGGGTGGGGTGGACTGGATTGGGGTGAGGTGGATTGGATTGTGTTGGGGTGGATTGGAGTGGAGTAGATTGAGGTGAACTGGACTGGAGTGGGGTGGATTGGAGTGGATTGGATTGGTGTGGGGTGGATTAGATTGGTGTGGGATTGATTGATTGGAGAGTGGTGAATTGGATTGAAGTGGGGTAGATTAAGGTAGTTTGGAGAGGGGTGGGTTCGACTGGAGTAGGGTGGATTGGTTTGGACTAAGTAAAATGGATTAAAGTAGATTGTATTGGAGCGGGGTGAATTGTATTGGCGTGAGGTGGATTGGGTAGCGATGGACTCGATTGAAGTGGGGTTGATTGAATTGGAGTGGGTGGGTTGGATTGGAGTAGGGTGGGTTGGATTGGACTGAGGTGGATGATTGGAGTGGGCTGGGGTGGGGTGGAATAGGGTGTGTTGGTTTGGAATAGGGTGGGTCGGACAACAATGGGGTGGATTGGACTGGGGTGAGGTGTATAGGACTGGAGTGGAGTAGATTGGACTGAGATGGATTGGGGTGGATTTGACTGGTGTGGGGTGGATTGGATTGGTGTGGGGTAGACTGGGTTGTAGTGGGGTGAATTCTGGTGGATTGGAGTGGGGTGAATTGGGGTGGAGTGGGTTTGATTAGGGTGAAGTGCACTGGATTGGAGTGGGGCAGATTTTTGGACATTGCAGTGGGGCAGGTTGGAGTGAAGCAGGTTGTTTTGGATTAAAGTGGGACAGATTGGAGAGGGGCAGATTGAAATAGATTGGAGTGGGGGAGGTTGTTTTGGATTGAAGTGGGGCAGACTGAAGTGGAGCAGATTGTTTTGGATCGGAGTGGGGCAGATTGTTTTGGATTGGAGTGTGATCAGAGTGGAATGGGGCAGATTGTTTTGGATTGGAGTTGGGCAGATTGTTTTGGATTGGAATGGGGCAGATTGGAGTGGGGCAGATAGTTTTGGATTGGAGTGGCCAGGTTGTTTTGGATTGGAGTGGGGCAGATTGTATTAGGGTGGATTGGAGTGGAGTGAATTGGGTTGGTGTGGGGTTGATTGTATGGAGTGAGGTAGATTGAAGTGAATTGGGATGGAGTGTGGTGTATTGAAGTGGGGTGAGGTGGATTGGAGTAGGGCATATTGCTTTGGATTGGAGTGGGGCAGACTAGAATGTGGTGCATTGGAGTGGGGCTGATTGTTTTGGATTGGGGTGGGGCAGATTGGAGTGGAGCAGATTGTTTTGGATTGCAGTGCAGAAGATTGCAGTGGGCAGATTGTTTTGTATTGGAGCAGATTGAGTGGGGCATATTGTTTGGGATTAGAGTGGGAGGGATTGGAGTGAGGTAGATAATTTTGATTGAGTGGGGCAGATTGCTTTGGAGTGGTGCAGATTGTTTTTGATTAGAGAGGGGAATTGGATTGGAGCAGATTACATTGGGGTGGGTTATGAGGACTGAAGTGAGGTGAGTTGGAGTGGACTGGATTGAAGTGGTGTGGATAGGTGTGGGGAAAAGTGGGTTGAATTGGGGTGGATAGTAGTGGGGCAGATTAAGTGAGGTGGATTGGGATGTAGTGCATGATTATAAGTTAAAGCATCATTTCAGAGATTACACATGATAAAGAAACACTGTCGCTTTGCAATATTTCGACAAGTTAATTGTCATATTTTAAAAGCAGTGCCCATGAGAAAAACAAAAGAAAACATGAGTGGAAACTGAGAAAAGACAACTTGGCAAAATAAAAGAAAGTTAGATTTCAAAATTTAACTTTTTAATTTTGTTTGTCCTGCTGGGCACATTTTTGCTAATCACTAGCCTTCGGTTTGGGGGAACTAGAAGTTAAAAAGAACAAATAGTACCTCGATTACGTTAGGAGCAGGGGAGGGGCACTAATTAAGTTGAATCAATTAGTGCTTGATCCCTACTCCTCACAGAGGAACAGAAATGCTGCCAGGCATGCCTTGCCGAATTACAAGGCTGTAAAGAAGAGTGCCACGCAAACCAACAAATGGTGAGCAACAGGTGGGCTCCAAGCCCTTTACTGAACACAACAGTGGCTCGCAAGTGAGACGTATGCACTAACGCATGCACTCTCAGGCGTGACCCTAAAAAGGAACTGGGTTATTTTATTATGCAAGCTCCTCATCATATATGCAGTGGTAATGACATCCAAAGTGTAAGGTAGCATGCATACCGAAAAAGTATTTAGTGTGAACAGTTTATATGTTGCCTCAGTTTATATGTTGAATAAAGAAAGTAAGCAAGCAACAGCTAATGTAGGACTTGCAATTTTCCATGTTGCTCAGAAACCCCAAGTGTACGCTTTACATGGAAAATGATAAGGAGCGATGCCAGAAATCTTCTGAAATGAACAGAGATGTAAGTCTATGTAAAGTGCGGGTGCACTTCATTTTGTCCACCGTAAAGCTTGAGTGGGACAAAGGTGGAGATACATACACCTGCATTCAGAGACTATACATAGTCTACATGGACTGCAATTCTGCAAAGACAAGGTAAGAATGCTGTAACCAAGGCAGAGGTGAAAACGTGACCCAAGATGGCTGTTTCACAGCCTTTCTAATAGTACTGTAAAATATGCCATCCCTACGAAAGAGAGTTGCACCAGTACGTTTGAGAAGTTCAGTGACTGCTCTGAATATTCCTCACATAGTAGTGAAACTATTGCAGGTATCATATACGACTACTCCATTCCAGTTCTTGTAAACTGCCTGTCCATGGCTAAATCATCTACGTAGGTATACCCATTCATTATTGAATGTATATCAGTATTTTTCAAAATATGTGTTGCATCTGTGGCTTCTCAGTCACCTGGTCACCAAGGTACTTTGGCCTCATTTAGAACAAACTGGCGCATTGATCACAATGTGCCAATTTGCTTGCGCCACACTGCGCCCCCCCCAATGACACCATGGCAGTGCTGTATTTACAATACAGCACATCACGGCGCTTATTAGCACAGCTGCGTCAGAATTTCTGACGCAGTTGTGGCGCTTTGCTGGATTAGCGTCAACACTTTTAGAGCTAGATTTGCAGCAAAATCCTGCATGTCCTTGACACTGGCCTAACAAGGATAACTATTTTCTCTTCGTTTTTTCCTCTTTTCATATACACTAGATTCTAAAGTGCACATACATAGAGGAAACAGCCTTAACAATCCTCACCAAACTTTAGACACCTTTGCACTGTAGGGTGAAGCTTGTCTGTAGTATTGGCTTAGCCACAAAATGTGGCTCAGGTGTCTGAAAGGGCTGGCCTCTCCATAAAGATATGTGTAGACAGTGAAGGTTGTGCCTAGTAGGGTCTTGACCATCTAATGGGGCTTGGGTGTTTGGTGGGAGTGAGAGATTCACTAAAAGCTCTGAACTGAGTAAAGGCTGTGCATAGTAGGATTTTGGCCACCTAATATGGCTTGAATGTGTAGATTGAGGGGATTGTCCGGGGAAGACGTCCATTCAAGGTGAAGGGTGTGCATACTAGGGGTTTGGCCACATAATGGGGATTGGCTGTCTGCAGGGAGTGGGCTCTTCATGAAGACATCTGTACAAGGCAAAGGGTGTGCATAGTGGGGGCTTGGCCACCTAGTGGGGCTTAGCTCTCTCAAGGGAGTGGGGTTTCTGTCAAGAATTTTTATACAAAGCTAAGTGTATGCCTAATAGAAGTCTGGTCTTCTAATGAAGCTTGGGCATCCAGAAGGAGCAGACTCTCCACAGAGACATGACACAAGACATAGGGTGTGAATAGTAGTGGGCTTGTCTCTCTAATAGGGTTTGGGTGTCATGGAGGGAGTTGGGTCTTTGTGAAGAATTCTGTACAAGTCTAATGGTGTGCGTACTAGGGCTTTTGCCACCTCATGGGGCTTGGGAGTCTGGAGAGTATGGACTCTCTGAGAAGACGTCTGTACAAGGTAAACTGTGTGTGTAGTAAGGGCTGGGTCAACTAATGGGGCTCAGGTGGTGTCCGGAGGGAGTAGGGTCTCCATTAAGACTTCTATATGAGGCAAAGGGTGTACATATTAGAGTCTTGGCCTCCGAATGGGTCTTTGCTGTCTAGATTGAGTGGCTTCTCTGTAAGGACATCTGGACTCTGCCACTTAAAGGGACTTGGCTGTCTGTAGGAAGGGGGGCTCTCCATGGAGACTTCAGCACAAGGCTAAGGGTGTACATAGTAGTGGTTACTATGCTAAAGGGGGCTTGGGTATCTGGGGGGAATGGGCTCTCAGTGAAAACATCTGTACAATATGAAGAGTTTGTGTACGAGGTCTTGGCCACTTAAGGTGGCCTGAGTGTTTGTAGGGAGTGGGTTCTCCATGGATCCTCATCCAGTGGGATAAAGCTCCCTCCGTCGCCGGTGCCTCTGCTCTTCCGCCAGATGATGCACATAAGACAGGATGACAAAACTAGAAAGTGGGGGAGAGACAAATGATACACTGGGTCAATGGCTGCACCAACACCACGGTTGGCGTTCACAGCACCCTCACACACAGAGAACAGGCCTACGCAATATACAGTGCAATACCAGAGAAACAGCATGCCTCCAAGGCATGGGGAGAGGCACACACCGCCAAATGCAGCACACCTGGGACCCACGCAGCCCTGACCAGTAGTGGATGCCTACAAGCTAGGTAGCTAAATTTGCCCTTCTGCACCCTAGCCACCAGGGGACCTATGCTGCAATGTCAGACCCGGCCTAGGGGCACCCACTGACACACATCCCCCGTCGCATACCACCCTACCAAGCGTAAGTTGTAATGATGGGTACTGTACTCAAATGCAAAAAGAACAAGTGATGGACGGAATGCTGAACAATGTCAAACATTCACCCCCCAGTACAGAGATCTGGGCCACTGGATTCAAGCTAGCCTGGCTGATGAAGGGGGAAACCCTGAAACTGGTCCCAGGATGCTTGTTTCCGGTCCAGTGAGGACCTGGCTTGGCAGTTCGGGCTGGACTGTTCCCATGAGGAACTGGGGCAAGACTGATTTGCACATGGCTGGGTCCAAACTGAGGTGGCATGCTGAGCAAAAGAACAATGGATTAAACCCAGATCTGTGACTTGGGGTGAGTGTTTGCATTGTTTAGCACTCCGTTCATCATCCTTTTGTGTTGCTAAAGTTGCCCTAAGTGGGAAGGGTATGCCCAGACGTGGGTCCCTTGCTCACTGTGCCACTGGATTCAAGCTAGCCTGGCTGATTAAGCGTGAAACCCTGAGACCGGTCCCAGGATGCTTGTTTCCGGTCCAGTGAGGACCTGGCTTGGCAGTTCGGGCTGCACTGTTCCCATGAGGAACAGGGTCAAGACTGATTTGCATCTGGCTGGGTCCAAACTGGGGTGGCATGGTGGGCAAAAGAACAATGGATTAAACCCAAATCTGTGACTGAGGGTGAGTGTTTGCATTGTTCAGCACTCCGTCCATCATCCTTTTGTGTTGCTAAAGTTGCCCTAAGTGGGAAGGGTATGCCCAGACGTGGGTCCCTTGCTCACTGTGCCACTGGATTCAAGCTAGCCTGGCTGATGAAGGGTGAAACCCTGAAACCGGTCCCAGGATGCTTGTTTCCAGTCCAGTGAGGACCTGGCTTGGCAGTTCGGGCTGGACTGTTCCCATAAGGAACTGAGTCAAGACTGATTTGCATATGGCTGGGTCCAAACTGGGGTGGCATGGTGAGCAAAAGAACAATGGATTAAACCCAGATCTGTGACTTGCATTGTTCAGCACTCCGTTCATCATCCTTTTGGGGTACTGTACTCAACCTCTTGTGGCTGCTGTGTTGCTCTTAAGCACCCATCCAGCTCTGGATAGGCCACCGCCAGTATGTGGGCCATCAGGGGGGTCAGGGTTCAATGGGCACCCCTTCCTTGTTGGGAGGCCATCCCCAGCTGGGAAGCCATCCCCAGCTGGGCCTCCGCCATCTTCTGTGCCCAGCATCTCAGGTCCTCCCACCGTTTGCAACAGTGGGTGCTCTGCCTGCCATAGAACCCAGGGTCCGCACTGCCTTGGTGATGGCACACCATATACCCTTCTTTTGATGGGCGCTGACCTGCAGCAGCAATACACACAGGAAAATAGAATTAGATAAACAGTCCTGCCTGTTACACATATGGCCCACCATATCCCTTCACATCACCATTTACACACACATGGCCCAGCACACAACCTGTATGCCGCCAAGAGGACATCCACCCACCCCCCTTACACGAGGCCATCACACACACAACTCCATCTATTCATGCCACATGCATCATGCTCACAGTGTACTCACCTGTTGGTCTGGAGGCCCATACAGCAGTCAGTACTGGGGTAGGACCCCATCCACCACTGTCTCCAACTCCTCCGAAGTGAACGCTAGGGCCATTTCCCTGGTCACACGGGCTATGGTAGGTTCCAGACACAGGTCACAGCAGCACATGCAGTGTAGGTCCTCTCCAATCGAAGGTCACGTAACAAGTGAGGAATCAGAGAGAAAACAGCAGTCATGTCTGTGGCGGTGCATACCGTCACGCCGGTGTAGATCACCATTGGCCACTGTAACCCATAGGGCCCAATGTTAGCCAATGAGGAGTTGCACAGCGGTTACCGACTGCCTCCGGTAATGGCACACAACAGTAACAGAATTACCTCACTTCCACCTGTCCCTCCACAAAGGACAGACAGACGCCATTTCAGGTCGGGGGGGTCAGGCCCTAGAGTAATGCTGCTTCACAGGAGATATTAGCACATACTGGACAAATCACAATGACCCATTTCATGTTTACAGGATGCAAAGTTCTGTTCTGGTTCCATTGTTCTGTTTGTGACCGGCTTCTCACTCTTGTGTCCCATAGATACATACCGCTGTGGATGAATAGGAGGTGGAGACATACCCCCGTGTACAGGCCCCTGGTGTACTTGGCTACACTGGAGGGCAGGCACATAATACTCACCTATAGACTGGACAGAGCCACAATCACTGAGCTGTGTGCCCAATTGGAGCCTGACCTGATATCTGCTATCCGTCACCCCACTGGGATCCCCCCTCTTGTGCAAGTGCTATCTGTACTCCATTTCCTAGCAACTGGCTCTTACCAAGTTACAGTGGGCTGGCAGCAGGAATGTCACAGCCAATGTCAACAGTGCTGACAAGAGTGTTGTCTGCCCTGATAAAACACATGTGCAGTTACATTGTTTTCCCCCAGGTTGAGGATAGGGGCACTGTGAAGGTCGAGTTTTATGCAATGGGACATATCCCCAACATAATTGAGGTGACTGAAGGAACACATATTGCTTTGTCCCCCCCCCCTTCCGGCAGAATGAGCAGGTGTTCAGGAAGGGTAAGAGTTTCCACTCTGTGAATGTTCAGATGGTGTGCTTGGCGGACCAGTACATCTCCCACATCAATGCTAGGTATCCTGGGTCAGTGCATGATGCCTTTGTCCTGAGGAATAGCAGCATCCCAAATGTGATGGGCCAACCCTAGAGGCACAGGGTGTGGCTAATAGGTGAGCCCTGGTTCCCACGCAGTATATGTTGGTGTATGGGTATGGTGTGGGCCACATAGGATAGTGTGTGTGCTAAATGTTGTCCTTCAATATTTGCAGGTGACTCTGGTTACCCAAACCTATCATGGCTGCTGACTCCTATGAAGAATGCCTGGGCAAGGGCAGAAGAACATTATAATGAGGCACATGGGCGAACCAGAAGGATAATTGAAAGGACCCTTGACATCCTGAAGGCCAGGTTCCTGTGCCTCCATCTAACAGGTGGATCCCTGTGCTACTCACCAAAGAAGGTCTGGCAGATAGGGGTGGCATGCTGCCTGTTGCATAACCTGGCCCTCAGACGCCATGTCCCATTCCTGCAGGAGGATGAGGCCGGAGATGCCCGTGTGGCAGCAGTAGACCCTGTGGATAGTGAGGATGAGGAGGCAAAAGATGAGGATGAGGACAACAGAACAAATGTTTTCCGACAATACTTCCAAAGACACACAGGTAGGACAGTGTTACTTCACATTTCAATTAATTTTGCTTTAGTTTGTGTGCCAATAGCATGCTGATATTTGCAACTTCTATGCCCACTTACTGTTCCCTATGGCAATTCATTTTGCAGATGTTGGTGATCTGATAAATACTCCTGGTATGATCACTACAGCCAGCTACAGGTCATTAATCTATGCTCATTCTCTGTACAGTTGATTTACAATGTTTGTACCTGTTACAATGAATACATATTTGATATACATGACATACTCGAAAATGTTTTTTTTCCAAAGGGTGTTTATTGAAGTGCTAATATATGGAGGGGCAATTGCAATGGGATGGGGTGATGATGGAGGAAAGTCCAGGGTCTTGTTCCAGTCTATTCGTAGCACAGGTGCATTGTCCATGGGGACATAGGAAGGGGAGCAATGGCAGTTCAAGGTGGACATGGTGACAGAGTGGGACACAAGGGTGACAATCAGGAGAGTCTCATTTCCTCGCGGGGTTTTTAGCAAGTGTTTCTGGCTTCTGTCTGGATTACAGGGAACATTTGCAGGGTGGTTCACCTTCTGTAGGGAGAGGGGTGCTGGTGGCCAGTTCGTCCTGTGGCGGGGCCTCCTAGCCACTAGCGGCAGCAGAGGTGGAAGGCTGTTCAGATGTCTGGCTAGTGGCAGGGGCCCGCTGGTGTGAGACTGCCTCCCTCATAATGTTGGCCATGTCTGCCAGCACCCCAGCAATGGAGATCAGGGTGTTGTTGATGGCCTGCAAGTCCTTCCTGATCCCCTGGTACTGTCCCTCCTGCAGCTGCCTGTTCTCCTGCACATTTCCCAGGATCTGGCCCATCGTGTCCTGGGAATGTTGATAGGCTCCCAGGATCTCTGCGAGAGCCTCCTGGAGAGTCGGCTCCCTGGGCCTGTCCTCCCCCTGGGGCACAGCAGTCCTCCCAGTTTCCCTGTTGGCCTGTGCCTCTGTCCCCTGAACCGTGTGCCCACTGCCACTGACCCCAGGTCCTTGATTGTCTTCAGGGCAAGATGTGCCCTGGGGTCCCAGTAGAGGTGGACACACTGCTGATTGATGTGTCCTGGGGACAGAGGCATGGGTACGCTGGGTAGGTGCTGTGGTGGTGTCATTAATATGGACCTCTTCAGTTGGGGGACTGGATAGTGCTGGCACCTCCTCTCCGCTGACATTGGCTGGGGTACCTGTGGGGATGTAAATGATGTGTTATGGTTTCTGTGTCTGACATATTGTACATCCGTGGCTTTCCCTCTTTGTTTCGATCTGCCCCAGCACCTTTTACTTGTGTATGATAGTGTATGGTGGGATTGTTAGTTCTCTATGGTGTGCATACTTTACTGATGAGTGTCCATGCAGGGCTGTGAGGGGTGATCATGCATTGGTATGGCATGCAGGGCTTGGCATTGGGAGGAGTGAGATGTGATGATGGGGTATGTGGGAAGTAGTGGAGTGATGGGAGTGAGGGTATGTGATGGCATGCAGGTAGAGGGGGTGATAGTAGTAGAGGGTTGACTTACAAGAGTCCAGTCCTTCTCCACCTCCGGCCAGGCCCTCAGGATGCAGTATTGCCAAGACTTGCTCCTCCCATGTTGTGATTTGTGGGGGAGGAGGTGGGGGTCCACTGCCAGTACTCTGTATAGTGAGCTGGTGTCTTACTGCAATGGAACGTACCTTCCTCCGTCGGTCATTCCACCTCTTCCTGATGTCATTCCTAGGTCTTGGGTGCTGTCCCACGATGTTGACCCTGTCCACGATTCTCCATCATAGCCCCATCTTCCTAGCTATTGATATCTTTTGCACCTGTGGCTCTACCCTGACAATTTCCTCCACCATGACCCTTAGCTCCTCCTCTGTGAAACGAGGGTGTCTTTGTTGTGCCATGGATATTCTGAGAGGTGTGTTGGTGAGGGTGTGTTGGGTGATGTGCCAGGATGTGTAGTGCATGAGTGGTGTATAGGTGTGAATAGTGCGTGGCTCTAGTTGTGTCAGCGGTCTTGGTGTCAATCTCCTGCCAGTAATTGTTGTTTGTAAAAGGTTGTGGGTAATGTGGGTGTGTGTTTTATAGTGGTGATTCGTGGGTCATAATGTGGTGGGCGTAGTTCTGTTGGTGTAGCGGTATGGGTTTTGATACTGCAAGTTTATCACTGACCTTTGGTGTGGCATATTTGTGTATGTGGCTGAATACTGATGGATTGATGTGTGTTTGTCATAATATGTTGAATGGATATCTGCCACGGTGGCGGTAACTTGGCGGCCGTCAGCATGGCGGTAAGTGGGATTTACGGCCAAAGTCATAATGAGGGCCCATGTCTGTGAGCTACAGCAGCAGCTTCCACTTCCCTTCAGCAAGCTGAGACTTTGATATTAAGAAATATGTTGTGCATATGTAGCATACTCTATAGATCAGATTCTGAATAAAACTAGGATACAACACCTGCAAGATTGTCACATTACAAATTATGCCTATATGCACCCAATGTAATTTTGCACAGATGTAGTACTCAGAACCCCTCCACACTACTACCCCTGCCAACAACAGACTGTAAAGTGCCCGACGACCGTGTATGAATAACAGACGAACAAATAAGGGGGAGGGTCGATTTAACTAATACCCTGTTACAACAAAGAGATGGAGACCTGTGGGTAGATGACTCTTGCTTCAAACTCTCAGATGGCAGAACAACAGCAGCATATGCCATTACCACCCTTGATGCTGTGGTGGAAACATGTTAAATATAACGATGTTCTGCACATGCTGCTGAGATTATGGCATTTACTGGAGCATATGAATTAGGTAAGGGACTAATGATGAACATTTTTTACTGATAGACAGTGTGCCTTTGGCGTGGCTTATAATTTTTGAAAACTGTGGAAGGTAAAAGGACAGATAATACAACATGGAACCTTAAGTGTAAAATGGCTGAATGTCTTACCCAAGCAAGTAGCCATTATGAAACGCAGTACTCATAAGAACTTTGTAAATGATGTGGAGAAGGGGGATGCTTTTGCTGATGTAGTAGTAAAGGAAACAGCTCAAAGGGACTGTTCCCTTACCTCTGTGTCTTATGTATTATGGCAAGCTGAAACAGATGAACTAACTTTAAAGACAGTGATGGGGACCTGCAAACACGAGCAACACACAGGAGGAATTGACTACATGGGTAGAAACTGGGAACAGGTAAATGGAATGTGGAAGGACAAGGAGGGTCGCATAAGATTGCCAAACTCTATGGTCTATCAAATGGCATGATCCATACATAGCCCAGTGCATTTAGGGAGGGATGCAATGTATGTATAGTTTAGGAAATGGTGGAATAACACCAAGTTTAAAAAGACTGCAGAGCAACTACGTAAAAGCTGAATGCTTTGTGCACAACATAATGCTGGAAAAGGAACTGAGACTCCATCCAGACATTTTGCACCACTTGAGGCACATTTTGAACACCTTCAAATGGAGTTCATTCACATACCTCCAATGAATAAGTATTGGTATGCACTGGTGGTAGTCTGTATGCTCCCAGGCTGGATAGAGGCCTATGCAACAAAGAAAAATGATGCTCCAACTGTAGGTAAATATTTATTGAAGTAACTGTTTCCCTGATTTAGTTTGTCCTGTTTGCTTTCTTCAGACAATGGAACACATTTCCTGAATAAGGTGATGGAACTTATGGTTCAAATCTTTTTTATTATTAGCAAATTTATGTAAAGATGTAGACTTGCATAGCAAACCTCCAGCACAACCATGGAGGCAACCAGCATCTCAGGTCTACGCATTAGAAAGAACAGACAACAGTAATAAACCCCCCTCCCTCCCCCTCCGTCCCTAGGAGCACACCAAACCAGCAATCAGAAGGTGATGCAAGTAGTCACCTATATAGAACCCCTAGAGTGTCCCTCATGGTCTATATATGAGCTGGTGTTTCTGTGAGCCACAGGAGCAGTAGGTATTTAGGGCAGATCAGCTCCTGGAACTCCTTGGAGAGGAGAGCCAAGAATGGATGCCAGAGTTCATGAAAGGAATTGCCCTGAGCCTGAAGTGCCAGGGTAAGCTTCTCCATGCCCAACACATGCCACAATAGATGGAGCCACTCCAGGTGAATAGGAAGAGTGTCAGTGCCCCAATGCGTAAGGATGTGTTAAGTAGCTGCTGCCAATGCCAATGTGATTTGTCCCCCTTTTGAGATTTGTGAGTAGGTAAGCATTGAGAAGTCTCAAGAGGATGTAGGTAGGGACTCGTGGGAGCTACTTGTCTAGGTGCATGTCTATATCATACAGGACTCTCTCCCACTACTGTAAAAGCTTCGGGTATTCCCAGAGTAAGTGCACCAATGTCCCAGGAGATCCGCGTTGCCTCCAGCACTCTTAGCTGCAAGTAGGATTACCCTTGTGTATTTGTACCGGTGTAAAATACCAATATGTAGCGATTTTGGTTGCCGTCTCTACATGAGCCATGTTCCATGTAGTATGGCAGGCCCTATAATGTACCTCTTCCCACTCCTTGGCTGTGAGGAGCCTTGCAGGTATGGTTTGCAGGATGCCATACAGGTACGTGTTAAGACATTTGTCTGTAGTTTTCATCAAGAGCCACTTTTCAAAGCCTGTGAGTGTGTGTGTGTGCCCCCTCCTGCTTTGTCGGCTGCATCACCCAGTGGCGGATTTGCAAATTAGCATTCTCTCTGTCTCAAGGAGCGCACACCCAGCCTTTAGTTCCTTGAAGGTTAGTGGGCTCACTTCGTCAAAGAGGTATCTGATTGAGTGACACTGCAGTCAGTCAGTAACAAAATGCAGTAGGATCCATGCTCAGTGCAAAGAACGCATTGCCAACTATCAGAGTCAGTGGTGAAGGGAATTTAAAAATGTTTTTTCCCTTCACAACCAGGTCCCAGCGTTTGCAGTGCCATACTCATGACAGGTGAGTAATACAGTCCCCACAGTCTTTGTGGGCAGGCCAGAAATGGAACCATCCATAGGGAGGTGCCAGCGATCTCTCGGTCCATAAACATCAAACGCTTTTGGGACCCCTCCCTGTGCCACTCCACTACATAGCGGAGCTGGGGGGCTTAAAAATATTGTAGAAGATTTGGGATCCCCAGCACCCTTTGTGCTGTGGGCCGAAAGCTCAGGGCTCGGTTCAACTGAGGCTATTTCCCTGCCCACACAAAGTGCTGAAATTTACTCTGAAATGACGTATGACGGCAGGGGGATTGATCAGCAAGCCCCAGAAGAAGAATAGTAACATCTGTAACACCGTCATTTTTAGTGCAGTAACACACCATAACCAAAGCCTCAGGCTGAGTATAGCTGCAGAGGATCTAAGATTGGAAATGGGAGCCAAAGCCGAAGTGTACCAGGGTCGCTTCCAGATACGGCCAACGCATCCAGTCAAACGCATTCTCCACGTCTATGGCCAGGAGCATAATTTCCTGATTGGAGTGCTTGGCTTTGTCAAGCAGGTGGAGGATACATTATGTATTGTCATTGCATTGCCTATGCAGGACGGAGCCCCCTGGGTCTGGGTCAGTAAACCCTGCACATTAGTAGATTCAGCCAGGAGGCCTAAATACTGGTGGGGATTTTGATATCAATGTTTAGCAATTATATTGGTCTATGGGACCCACACTGCTGAGGATCCTTCCAAGGCTTGGGATGTATGATTATCGATGCCTCCATCATGGATCGCGGGATCCAGTTTGGGACAGTGATTGTGTTGAAGAGGTGAGTCAGTATGGGCACCAGGAGTGGGCAGAATATTTGGTGAATGTTGAAGAGAACCCATCAGGGCCCGGGGATTTATGAGGTTTCAGTCATGCAATAGCTGATATAACCTCTTCTGTTCTCATCAGGCAGTCAAAGGCTTCTGCCTGTTCTGTCCCTAATCACACAGTTTGGGATGCCTCTGGATCTTCCCCTGTTTGAGCGCTTTGTGAATAACGTTTTTTGTAGAATTGGTGAAAGGTGGAAGCTATGGGGGCATCCTGTACGATTGCAGTGCCGTCAGGTATTCTGAGGGATTCTACTCATGCTGCCTGTCTCTGAGCCCAAAGTTGGTTGGATAGTAAGCGACTGCACCTATTCCCACATAAAAGGAATGACAGAGTCAAAGTAGAGCATATTCCGCTCGGTCCTGGTCCAGCCCCGCAAGTTGTGTTCGAGCCGTATCCAGCTGCTGCCCTGCACTTGGCGCACCAGTGCGTATTAGGATCTGTTCCAATCCTAATTCCTAATAACTGCTGATGAAGCAATTCTCTTTTCTTCCTTTTGAGCTCATTATCTGCCACTGAGATCACTATTACCTCTCCCCTGAGTACAGCTTTTAGGGCCTCCCATAGGAGGGAGATGGAAATGTAAGGGGTGTCATTTAGTTCCAGGTAGCGTGTGATGGCCTGGATGATGTGATGGAATTGATGACAAAGGCATTGGCTATAAAGAGCAAATTTCATTGTGTCTACAACTCAAAAGTGGTAGGGGCAGTGGAAAAGAGTAATGTCATTCTGAAAGCCAAAATGCCCAAAATATGTGCTGAAAGTAAATTGACTTAGTTAGATGTTTTGTAAACTCACCCTTATAAGTAAGCGCAGCTCCCCAAACTCCGATGCCTTTTTGGGGGGGTGCAGTAGTACACTGCGACATTGCATCTATATGATGGCTTATTAGAGACAGTTCTGAGGACTTTTTGGATGTTAGTTGGTTTCTCCTGTTTTTAGCTTCATTTTTATTATTTTATGCGTCTTAGCAGTAAAGCTTTCATCAATGACATTTTACACACTTTCCTAGCATGATATCCTTCTTGGAAAATGTAGTATGAGTTGCTTGTTTAGTTAGCCTTTGCATGACATGTAATCAGTACTTTCTGTTGAAGGTTAGGACCACTATACACAATATCCTAGTTCTTGTGTTGCCCGTTCAGGAGACAGCTTTGAGCACCTAGATACAGCATTACATCAGGGCTGTGCTTCCAACACAGTATGGATTTATTATATAAATCATGCGCTGACCTGGAAGGGACAGAGAACACTCCAGCCAGGACCGTCCTGGGACGAATGCTGTGTTTGACATGCAGCTCTGCTGGTGCTAATCTACCAGCCTCCGAGAGGATTGTCATCTATACTGCAGGCTGACCCCATACACTGTCTTCAGGTATGGGACTTGGGCTAATCCCTTAGATCGGGCCACGCAGAAGGATACACCTGCTATGCTCTCAGCATGGTTTAGGGTTAGGAAGGAACCCATAGAATCTCTAGCACTTCTAGAACACACGTATGATGGCTGGATTATTGATTATCTTCAACATGTTTATCATGCTGGTTACATTGCTCTGTTTCATCTGCCTAATTATCGCAGCTCAATTGCTTTCTACACGATTATGTTTGTTTCAATAAATGTGTAGAAAACTCAGTTTGTATATCTTTTGTGCTTTTCCCTGGGCATGCATGAGTAATACAATGAAAGGGCATGATCTATTTCCACCACGTCCCTGGGAGTCAGAGTGTCATGTTCAGGTTGCCATAATCACCTTCCACCCCAATAGGCAAAGGGGTTCAGGTGAGGCACGATGAGCTAGCTAGGAAGTGGACCCACATTTTCTGATTGTGTGGATGAGCTTAGGGCCAGATTTCCAAAAAAGTGGCGCAGTGCTGTGCCAAAATTTGCAGCGTCAGGCTGCGTCACTTTAGAGATGCACCCCTGTGTTTCCTGCTGCGCTAGCATTAAATATAGCTGCCAGCTTCAACTCAAGCATCCTTGCACTATAGTACAACGGTGTCTGGTTTGAGGGGATTGATTGTTTATGTGCAGGAAGGTGCCCCTTCCTGCACATAAACAATCTATAATGGCGATTCGGCACTTCCATGTGTGCTGCATGAAGCAGCACACATAAAAGTACCAAATCGTCAATTTTGAATGATGGTTTATGTGCAGGAAGAGACACCTTACTGCACATAAACATTCATTCATGGCCTTTTGCTGTTTCTATGTTGGCTGCAGAATGCAGCACACATGGAAAAAAACAAAAACAAGGAGGAATAAAAATATTCCTCCTCGTTGCACCATGCACCCCTGGGGTGGCATTAGTTTTTGGAGCTGCCACAGATTTATGCCTTCTTGTAAATCTGGGGTAGCATCAAAAGCAATGGGTTTTCCGGTGCAATGCCCAGAGCAACACCCATTGCACACCCCTCTGATGCAGAAAACTGCATCTGAGGGGCACAAATTTACAAGGTGGTGTTAAGTCACAAAAAGTGGCGTAGCGCCACCTAGTAAATGTGGTGCACTGCACAGCGCCACCAGAGGGTTACTAAAAGTAACCCTCTGGTGGCACTAGGGCCTTGTAAATCTGGCCCTTAGTCTCTCACATTCTGAAGTTCTGCCTTCTTAAATATGCAGTCCTCTTATCTTAGCAGGAACCATATAACCAGACTATTACATACAGCAGACTAAAACCAAACAAACATTACACCAATATGTGAAGAATGAGCTGCCCACACCTCTGACTGAAACCAGGGACAACAATGCTGTGGGCAAGTGGTTGATGGTCAAGAACTTTCAGTGAAACAACTGCCTACAGCAAAGCTAGATGGGCCCACTACAAGTTATGTTGGTGACCAACTCTGGAGTCAAATGCACTGCCTATAACAGCTGAATACATCCTTCGCATGTAAAGAGGGCACATCCTGCGACAAGTCAAGAACAGCCTGGTGAGCATATATATGAGCAGCAAGCAGTACATAATGATAAACCTTGAAACAATTTGCAACCAAAAATGTCATCCAAATTCGACCATCGGTAGTAAATACTGAATTTGAAGTGCCACAAATGCTAATAATCTCTGGGGGCCTAGTGACACAGAAGATGACTATCAAAGATTCTGAGCCACCTATCAAAGAGTCTGGATCACAGGTAGTAGATTCATAGAAGAAAGACTGTTTTCTGGACAATTATTTGAACTAATAGTTATGACGCTAATTACTATATTAGTGTTTTGAATAGTGATAATATATGAAGCATATGCTACAGGAACTCCAGGAATACCGTCTGTCTAATGGATAAAGGAAAGGTATAATGAATGTGATCAGTATTTAATATAAGCAACACCTACTCATTAGGCTATCCAATATATCTGTGGAGGCAAGTATATTTTATATGTGGGGAAAGAGCATACACCTGGTTAACAAAGGATTAGGGAGGTTGTTGGATGGGTATTTCTTACTATGCTACACTGACCAAAAGACCATTCACAAAAACATACATTGACAGAATACAGTTTCACAGTTAGGGGAAAAAGAAAGGTAGACCAGGCAGAGACATCAGCCCAAGAAGGCAGTGACATCGGAAAGGGGATAATGCTGATTCTGTGGGTAACCCTTAATTCTAGCTGGTTAAATTATTGGAGGCAACTATAATTGAAACATCATCAGCTTTGGAAAACTTAACAGAAGGAATGGTTGCCATGAGGCAGTGACTTTGCATATCAGGATGGTTTTAGACACAATAGTAGCTGAGAGAGGCGGGGTCTGTAGGTGATTAAACCTGACTTGTGCATTTAAATCCCAGACAATGCTCCAAGTGTGTACAAGCAGTGGAAAACCTGCATGGTATTGGATATCAAGTACATGAGATAACTGAAAGAACATTATTTTGATGATATAGGGTCCCTAATCGTAAACTGATGTGGCTGCTGCTAAAAATAACCTTGATTATAGTAGCTGCCCTGCTGTACAAACACGTGTGTAGTAAGGACAATGTCTGAGGAAAAGCTATAATGCTATCACAAAAGAAAAAGAAAAGCGAAGTAGAAAATATGATGGTGACAAAATTAGAATAAAATTGAACACATTTTTAAACATTAGTTCAAAAGGATGGATTGAGAAAGAGTACTGAATTCGCAGATACATAAATTGAAATATGCATACACTGAAATTAATTTTGTATAAAAGCCTCCAACTTAGGAGCTTTCAAATTGTGGCATGCTAACGTACACCCACTTGCTTGCCCTTGCGTTTCTCTAAAAACTTTATCTCTCGTTCTTCTCTTATTTATGTGCAACTCATGTGTACTTTCAAGCAGGCGTTTTAACTGACGTCCCTGGCTGAGCATGTTTCTGCATGTTTGTGCCGATAA
Source organism: Pleurodeles waltl (assembly GCF_031143425.1). Lineage (NCBI taxonomy): Eukaryota > Metazoa > Chordata > Amphibia > Caudata > Salamandridae > Pleurodeles > Pleurodeles waltl. The sequence goes on along the minus strand of NC_090442.1, from coordinate 855,099,695 downwards.
GACTGAACCTTGAACCTTGCACATACTGGGTTTGGTGATGGGTCAGCTTATGCAATATTAACCTATGTAATCAAGAATGTCTAAATAACCTGTTATTGTCTATGAAAGGGGGAGTTAATTGGGAACCCGTCATTCTGTGACTCTCCAATAAATATCCACAATTTACCTTGAACTTGTGCACATTTTCTTTATTTAAGGATTATTCTTTTACAAAGGCAAAAGTGTGCACAGTAGGGGTTTGGTCACCTAATGGGGCGTGGGTGACTAGAGGGAGTGGGCTCTCCATGATGCCTTCTGTGCAAACTTAAGGGTGTTTGTAGTAGGTGCTTGGTCATCTAATGGGACTTGGTTGTCTAGAAGGAGTAAGATGTCCATGAAAAATTCTGAACAAGTGAAAGGCTGTGCTTAGCAATGTAATGAGGCTTAGGTGTCTGGGTGAGTGTGCTCTATGTGAACCCTTCTGTACAAAGCAAAGGTTGCATGCAGTAGGGGCTTGGATACATAACAGGCTTGGGTGTCTGGAGGGAATGGGCTCCATGAAGATTTATGTACAAGTCAAAGGGTGTGCGTAGTAGGAACTTGAACACATCATGTGGCTTGGGTATTGGGAAAGAGTGGGCTTGCCATCAATAATTCTATGTAAGGCAGACAGTATGCTTAGGAGAATCCTGAACCTCTAATGGGGCTTGGGTGTCTGGAGGGACTGACCTCTCATCGAGACATCTGCACAAGATGAAGGGTGTGCATTTTAGGGTCTTGGTCAAATAAGGGGGCTTGGTGTCTATAAGGAGTGGGCACTTTGTGAAGACTTCTGTACAAGGTGAAAGGTGTGTGTACTATGGGCTTGGCCACCTGATGTGCCTTCAATGTCTGGAGGGAGTGGGCTCTCCCTAAAGATTTCTGTACAAGGCAAAGTGTGGGTGTATTAGGGACTGAGCCACCTAATGGGGCCTGGGTGTCTGGAGAGATTCGGCTTTCCATCAAGACTTTTATAAGGCAAAGAATGTGTGTAGTAGGGGTTTCAGCTCCTAATGGGGTTTGGGTGTCTTAAGGGACTGGCCTCTCTGTAAAGTCTTCTGCATTAGACGAAACAATGAAGAGTATACATAGTAAGGGCTTGGTCACATAATGGGGCATGGGTGTCTGTAGGGAGTGGGCACTGTGGATTCCTCTGCACATGGCACAGGGTGTGAGTAGTGGGGCCTTGGCCTCCTAAAGAGGCCTTGGGCGTCTTAATGGAGTGGGGTCTCTTTGAAGACATCTGTACAATGTGAAAGGTGTGCAGCTTGTGTGTCTAGAGGAAGTGGGTTCTCTGAAACTGTAAAGTTCCTGGGACACTGAATTCATGACCACGGGAGAGCTTACCATATATTTTTAAAGCACTCCAATCTGGAGCTGTATGCTCTTCAGCTGGCATGCAGGCCCCTTATGGTTGGCTCAATAGCTGCACTCCGTGGTCTGAAAAATGTTATAAAACCTCAAAGATGTATATTTTCTTAAAATGTGTTACTGAAAACATTTTGTGACAATCACTACTATTAAACTTTGCAATGTGTGAACTTATAAGATATACATTTTGTTGTAGTTATTGGTGACTTTTTGGCAAACCTAACAGATCAGGTTTATATATGTTAATGTGCAGACCCTTTGATAAAAACAACAGGCCTGTAGCTTTCTACATTTTGGGGCACTGACACTTTGACCAAAGCAGTATGGCTGCCTTTCTTAAAATTACACCCTTTACATTGTTACATGATATAATAAGCAGTGAGCGGTTGTGGGTTAAGGTGCATGCACAGAGATGGGCATCTTACTTTTCATCACCAAAACATAGAAATTCACTGAAAAAACAATGGTTAGAGTGATATTATAGTTAGGAATCGTAATAACATCTTATTTTACTTTTAAAACCCTACAAATTCACTGACAAAAACAAAGGCTACCGCAACATTGTAGATAGGTAAAAATGCCAGTTAAGCTAACAAACTCACTAAAATTCACCAGTTATAGATATCTCAAATAATTATAACTTGTGCCCTAAATAACTATAGCTCACACCCCACTATGCACTAATTACGTCACATATGATGTAGTCTATGACATCATTGATAACATCACTGCAACATCTCAAATTATATAATTAATACCAGCAATATGCATGGCGGTGGTGCGAGTTATAGTTACTTTTGGGCACAAGTCACCACTACTTGAAATAACTATAACTGACGATTTTCAGTGTGTTGTGCAATGAAAACTGTATGTTTTAACTGACATTTTCACCTACCTATAACATCCCTTTGTCCTTTGAATTTTTCAGTGAAAACATATCTATCTATCTATCTATCTATCTATCTATCTATCTATCTATCTATCTATCTATCTATCTATCTATGTAGCACTGAAAAAACCAGAGGTTACAGGGACGTTATGTATGTATGTATGTATGTTAGATTTATAAAGCGCATTCCGGCTCACAAAGAGCATCGAAGCGCCAGCATAAAGGTGAGGAAAACGCCAGAACCATCAGGAGAAGCACCGGATGAAGAAAAAAGAACAGGGGGATACCCATAGAGAGGCTAACGAGGAAAGAGCCATGTTTTAATCAGTTTCTTAAAATTTAAATAACTGGGTTCTTTCCTAATATTCAGAGGAAGCGAGTTCCAACATTTTGCTGCAGCCACAGTAAAAGCTTTGTTGGTACGAGGAACCTGAATTCTATAGGCCTTAGATGACCTCAGATGTCTCTTGGGTTCATACCAACAGAGCCTAGTGGTCAAGTATTGAGGACCAATACCGTAAGCTGCTTTATAGGTCAGGCAGAGCGATTTAAAGATAATCCACTGAGCCACCAGGAGCCAGTGTAGCTGTCTATGGCTGCCTTTGACTGAAACCCAGTGAGAAATATTAATACCAGCTCTAGCAGCCGAGTTCTGGACCAGTTGTAGCTTATACAACAAGGCTTTGTCTAAATTAAGAAAGAGAGCGTTGCAGTAATCTACTATGGACATAACCAGAGCTAGAGTAGCAGAGACTCTCCATTCATGTTGGAGATGAGGAAAAACTTTCCTTAGCATTTGAATCAGCCATAAGCATGTCTTTACAGTATGATTCACCTGACATTTGAAAGATAGATGATAATGCCCAAATTCTTACTGACCGTGGTAGGGATTGGGAGGGAACCACAATCTGTTGGCTACCAGTGTAAATTCCATTGTTTAGTGCTCGACCCAAAACAAAGAATTTCAATTTTGGCAACATTCAGTTTGAGGCAGTTAGTCCTCATCCAATTACTGACTTCTTGCTTACAATTTTTGAAACGGTCCGCCACCTCCTCCCAGTTCTTACTAACTGGGATAATTAACTGTGTGTCATCCGCATAGGAGGTGGGGATAAATCCAAAGGATTGAATCAAATTAGCCAGCGGGGAAACATACATATTAAACAGGGTGGGGCTTAGTGAAGATCCTTGTGGAGTCCCGCAGGGTAATAAGTAAGGTGTAGAGTTAAAATTCCCACAACTCACAGTGGTCCATCTGTTAGTCAAAAAAGATTCCAAGAATTTCAGAGCCCGCTCTCTAATGCCTGCTTGATAAAGGCGGGTCAGCAAAAGCTGTGGAGAGATGGTATCAAATGCCGCCGATAAATCCAGTAAAACAAAAAAAAAACTTGCCCTTCATCTGCCAATCTTCGAATGGAGTCAGAAGATGAAATAAGAGCGGTCTCCGTGCTACGCGCCTTTCTGAAACCATGCTGAGAGGGATCTAAGCCTCCCACTTCCACTAGAAAATCTACTAGTTCCTTATTCATGATTTTCTCCAAAATCTTTGCCAGAAAAGGGAGAAGAGCAATTAGCCGTAGATTATCTAGGTCCTGGCTATCACCATCTGGCTTCTTTGTCAGGGGGACAACTATAGTCTCCTTCCATATAGCAGGGTAAAGCCCGGAAATTAGGACCTCCTGAAAAATCTGAACTAGAGCCCGAGCCATGAGGTCTGGGGCCATTTGAAAGATGGAAGGGGGGCAGGGATCCAGAGGGGAACCAGACTTAATGTCCAGAATCAATTTTCTAATGCTGTCCTGAGTCGGGATTTTGAAATCAGACAAAGTTTTACCGCTAGCTTTAGGATCAGGGGAAACCGAAGAAGATTGTATACTGAGAGCCTCATGAGGAGTGAAATTGGCATGAATTTGAAGAATTTTATTCTCAAAATGCTGAGCTACCTTATCACAAAACTCCTGGGAGTTTTCCAATTCAGGTGGCCTAGAAGGAGTAGATAATGCCTTAATCACTTTAAAAAGCTCTCTAGGGGCATTCAATGCCTCCTTAACTTTAGCAGTGTAAAAGTTAGATTTAACCTTAAAACGCGCCGCTTTGTAGATTTTAAAGGTGGACTTCAGTATGTCCCTTTCCTCTGGGACAGGATTCAGTTTCCACCATCGCTCCTGTTGCCAATATTTTCTCTGGAGAGATTTGAGTTCACTAGTGAACCAAGGTTGACTCGGCTTATTCCGGCTACAGGGCCTAAGGATCTTGAGGGGAGCAAGTTGAGCCATAGCAGTTTCAACACCCTGATAAAAACTGTCTAACAAGGGCAGAGACAGCTTATTGGCCCTATCTCATTCCTCTTCTAGGGCCGGTGCCAGCTCTTCCAATTTGATCTGTTTCCAAGGTCTAATTACTTTACTCTCCGTTTTGTACGAAGGGAGGGGATGATTAATCACATTTTTAAGAATCAAGAGATGATGATCAGTCCAACTTAACTGAGTATTAGTTAGCTCCAACTGTACTTCAGTACGAGCAAAGACCCCATCTAATATGTGACCGGCTATGTGGGTGGCGGAAGATACTCTGAGGGTCCAATCCAGGGCTCCCATGAGATCTAGAAATTCCATAACCACTAGATTGCAGGTCTCATCAAAGTGGATATTAAAATCTCCTAATATGATTGCTTTAGAAGACATGACCATGGGTTCCAGCAAATTCACCCAAATTTGATAAACATTTGCAAGGGGTCCAGGTGGCCGGTAAATCAATAGACCCTCAAGAAACATATGATTATTCTGTGAAATCTTAAAAGCCATCACTTCACATGTTTCAGAAGGAATGCCAGTCCAAGTGCATGTGAGAGCGGTTCAGCAAATGATTGCCAGGCCTCCTCTCCGACTCAGGGGTCTATCTAATCTATAATAAGTATACCCTGTAGGAGTTGCTTCAATAAAATCAGGGTTGGATTCCAATTTACCCCAGGTTTCTGTTCTAAATAAACAGTCAATATGCCAAAAGTCAATCAGCTCACTAATTTCTAATTTGTGTTTAGGGAGTGAGTGAGCATTAATCAACGCATGACAAAGCGGCTTATCATAGGCTGCCTTATTCCCGTGGGCTATGTTACCTGACTTCAAGGTCCTGACGTGCTGACCTCTAACCTGCTTCAGGGTTAGGGGAGCATGTATTTTCCAATGGCAAGCCTTACAAATCCAGTCTGACCTACAATCTACTGGCACCTTATGCTTGCAAGGTTTAGCAAACGCCTTGCAAAAAGATGCATGAGAAGAAGCAATATAAAAAAAAAGGGCAGAATCTCTTGCCCCTAAGCCCGTATGGGCGTGGATGGGCGCAGGCGGGGTTGCCTTAGGCACGCCTTCGGCACGCCAGCGGCATGGCCGCTCTGCTACTGTCATTTTATGACGCTTGGTCAGAAGACCCCCGTCAACTAGACTGCTGACTCTGCAGTCAGTGTCTATAAGAGAACCGGAAGAAGGGCTCTTACAGACCCTTACTTCCAAATGAAAATTGCCAATAAAAATTCACAGTGCCTAACTCCTAAAAAGGGTTAGAAAGTTAAAAACAGTGTCACCATACAGTTCTCCTAAAACCCCAAAGAGCGATTCCCCAAAGATTATAAAAAATTACAAAAACAGCGATCCTCTGAGTAGCGCGCACTCACCTTCCTTATAGTTAGGTTCTGAATTTATTCATACAAATCCATAGAAATTCAGCAGTTATAGATAGAGTTCTTTCAAGTAACCATAACTCACGCCCTTGCGAAATAATCAAGAAATATTAATGGCCATAAATATACAAATAACAAAAAGAACAATCTGTGTACCGGCAGCTAGCTTTCTGCCAAATTTGCTGTAATTCCATGCAGTCGTTCAGGCTGTAGATGTGTTGATAGGTCCTAAGGGAATTAACATGGAAAACACAAAATTTTTTTAGCCCCCTTTTTCTCGGCCCCAGCTTGACAGATCACCCTGAAACTTATCGTACAGAACAGGAATCACTGGGCCACTTTCTTTGGGAATATTTTGAGAAGATTACTCAAACGGTGCCAAAGATACAGGCAAGTCAAAAATGCTTTTTCTATGGATACATGGTCCTAACTATAACTCAACAGGTAGTATATATATATATATATATATATATATATATATATATATATATATATATATATATATATATATATATATACATATATATATGTATATATATATATATATATATATATATTTATTCACTGATAAAAGTTAAAGATTTGTTATAGTTAGGAAAAACTGATTTATTATTTCTATACAAAGCAAACTACACAAACATAAATTCTGAAGTTAATTATATAACTTAAAGTTATATGTTACACCCTCGCCAAAAACAATTATAACTTGCAGACCTCTGTACAGTGCTGTGAACTTGCTAGGCAGACTGCATTAACTATATCTTCTCTACTTGATACAACATTTTCATATTGTGAGTTTTAATGATAATGGCCATGCTTTGTATTCTGACCTTGACTCTTCATGAACCATGGTTACTTTGAGTCTACAATACTGTCATTTCCTTTAGCATTCAACAGGTCTTCCTTCATGCAAGGATTTCACTCTCTATGGTGGTCTGGCTCAGAGATTAAGCTCGGTCTGCACTCAGGACAGACAAGCCATAAGAATTCAAATACACAATTCATTTAGGCAGTTCTTCCCTTTATTGCATTTCCTACCCTAGGTAATGAATAGCTAAATTGGGAATCTGGGCCTGCTAATGAAAAAGACTGTTTGAGCATGGTAACTGAACTGCCATCTTCCTACCATGACAGATGTGACATCACATGCTGCACATGGACTTGGTGAATGTTGTGTTTGTCTATCTCTCACTATTCACTAAGTCCCCCTACCCACCCAATAATTAAACCCCTTGCCTTCTTCCCCAGGTTGTGCGATCTGTTGTGCTATTAATTTTCATGATCAATTATACTTGGTGAGGCAGATGTGATTAAAGCTACATCAATTGTAAGGGGTGGAGGAGGTTACCAAAATTTAAAATTTGCCCACACTACTCCTCCTATGTCCTACGCAGGCAAGAAGGAAAGTCATAGCTGTTGGGCCTGCAAACCTGGATATGCAACAGTAAAAAAACTTCTGAGTTGATTTGCAGGGACCAATGCTTGTTAAGAGAGACCAATGCTTGTTTGCAGAGACTAATGCCTTTTTGAACTAATGCTTGTTGAAGACCAATGCTTGTTTGGGAACATGTGTTGCACAAGCCTCCAGCACTCCTATGACAGACTGGGTGTGGCTCTGTATGACTCAGATTGGGTGTGGCTGGATGCAGCAGGTATTTAAACCACATCCGGCCTGAGTGAATTGCTTGCTGTAAAGGTCATCAGTTGCAGAGAAGGAAACTCTGCTCCCCTGCTTTTGATCTTCAGGTTCTGTTCTGTCCAGCATCTTGGATGCTGCGTCTGGAAGAAGAGACTGAGGGAATTAACCCATAAAAAGGCGGTAATGTGCTGCACGTGATTTAAGAACATTTATTGCTAAAACTTGATACTTGCTGACTTGAAACTTGATAAGCGAATGTTCCAGGATGGGATGCACCTAAAAGGGCACATCTTTGGGTTTGAAGGTCATTGGGATGTTCGTCGCTTGTATTTGCTTGCATTATAGCACAGAAAGAAGTTTCTATTGAACAATTATTATGAAAATTATATACTGTGAATACATTTATTATCGCTGAGTTTAATGTGGCATTACTGTTGTTGATAGCGATATGATGTATTGTGAATACAATTATTATCACTGAGTTCAAAGTGGCATTTGTATTATTTCAAATTGTTGCTGGTGATGCGGAACATTCTGTGTTTGGTGCTTAAACAAAGTTCAAGCTTATCTTTGCCATGCTCAAAATTATGCTGTGATGTAACAGTGTTAAGCCGATGGTTCAAGAAGTTGGATGCTATTGATTAACCCTATGTATTCATAGTAATACAACGCATGCCAAAGGCAAGCCCGTCTGCGCCCGTCCGCCCCGTGACCGCGCCCAGCGCCAGAACCCCCGGCTCCCGTCCCCCCCACTGCCGCCACGCACGTCTTCACTATGACGCCACCACCCTCTGCCGGCAGGCCGGCTGGGCCGGGTGGAGAAGGGGTGCTTTGGCCGGCCCCTTTGAGTTCCCCTCGTGATCTGAGGGGGCTCCAGCTATTGGCTGAGGCCCCGGTCGGGACATACAGCGTGGGACGGCTGGCTGGCTGTGAGAGAAGGTGAGGAGCCTCCGGTGCAGATTTTCCCCTCTGGTTGGAGGCCTGCTGTGTGCGCTTCAGTGCAGAGGTGCAGTGGGGGACGCACTCGCTGCGGGGTCCCTTCGCTGGTTAGTTCGGACCGGGGTACATCCGTGGAGCTCCTGAGGCAGTGGGGGTCGGCTGTGGCCCCGAACTTGCCTTGTGTTCCAGTGGCCCGGGGGTGGGCCTTGCGGCCCGTCTGTGTGGAGGACGTGGCAAAGGTGACTCATCACCTGTTGGACGCTGGTCGCTCCTCAGAGGAAACCGTGAGGGGAGTGTTGCTGTGGGTCTTCCTGTGGCTGCCTGCGTGCTGGGCCTGGTTCGGCTCGGAAGGAGCTGGCGTGGTGATTTTGGCTGGGCAGAGGTGCTGTGACTAACTTGGTGGGCCGTGCCTTGTGGCTCTCCCGGTTGCTGGACGCTGCTCCTATTGTGGGGCCTATGGGGCCGGCCGCCTTGTTGGCTTGTCAGTGAGAAGATCCTTTAGGTGGCACCCTTGCAATTGTGAGAATGGGCAAGGCAGAGTAGAGGCAGGCGAAGTTATCCTTTGATGGAGGAAAGAAGAAGAGTGGCCTTTCGGCCTCTCAGCCGGGGGACATGCCAGTGGAGGAAGGTGGCCCGGACACATAGATAGCCTTCCTGGAATAGATTCTAAGCTGGATCACCTGACTGAGCAGCTAGATTGCATTAAGGCCAGGGTGGATGATCACGATTCCTGGCTTGATCGGTTAGAGACGCGCTCATCGGAGATGGAGGATCAGCAGGTGGGTGAACGGAAGCAATTGTTACGCATGGAGCGCATGCTGGAGGTCATACGCAACAAAAATGAGGATTTGGAGGCGCAGTCCATGCACAATAACATTAGAATCATTGGGCTACCGGAGTCCACGGACATGAGCAGGATGGAGGATTTTGTAGAGCACATGCTTTCTGAGCTCTTTCCCGGTGAGCTATCCTGGTTGCTGGTAGTGGAGAGAGCACACAGGTCTTTGGGGCCTCTGCCCCCTCCTGCTACCCCGCCGCACCCCATCGTTGCCCGACTGTTAAATTATCATGACAGAGATAGCGTCCTCCGGCTGGCCAGGGACCGGAACCCGGTGGTCTACAAAAACACTGAATTGCATATTTTTCCAGAATACACCCCCAGTATACAGGCTTTTCTGCTGATTAAATGGGCGCTCAGTCAGATGGATGCTCGATTCTCTCTCATCTACCCTGCGAAATTGAGAGTACAGCATGGCGGCGAGCTGCATTTCTTCACAGACCCGAAGCTGGCTGTTAAATTCGTTAAGGGGATTCCCAAGAGGCTTGCTGCTGCTGACTGGCATGCCTCTGGAGCTGAGCGGGCAGATTTAAGTGACACTGATTGACTTGGTCGGGGAGCTGATGGTTTGGGATGCTCTTACATGGCTGTTGGGGTGCACCATTACTGTGATGTATATTTTATTGGCCGCTCTACAGTTTAGTCGACATGAGGCCCTTTGCCCTCCCCTCCCCTGACCCGCATGGGATGGTGGGATGTTTGGCTTGGCACTCGCCCCTTGAATGTGTCCTAATCTTATGCTGTATGTTAGAGTGTGGGTTTTTGCAGTTGGGGGGGTTCTTTGCTTTGACCTGTTTGGGGGGTCTGTGTGGGTGGGGAGTGGGTTTGTTCATGTATTGGCCCCTTCTTCTTTTCTTGTTTCTCTTATTTCCTTCTCTCTGCTTGAATGTGCACGCTGGGCTTGGTAGGATGGTGAGGTTGAGCGGTGCTATGGCATGGATAACTCGATGGTGCTGGGGACCATGACATTAGTCTGCTGTCTTACTCGGAACGTGTGTGGCCTGAATGACGGGCGAAAGGTGCGGCTTATGTCTGCTTATGCTGAGCGCCAGGAAATTGATGTATGCATGTTGCAGGAGACACATTTGGTAACAGCTACGCTGCATCGGTTGAGAGCCGGCTGGATTGGTGAATCTTACGGGCGGTGTTCTCTAGCTATGCAAGGGGAGTGGCGATTCTGCTGCGTAAGGGATTGCATTGGCGTACCCAGAAAACTATTATAGATCCGAATTACAGATATGTCTCGTTGAGTGGCACGCTGCTAGATAGACCTTGTAGACTCATCTCAGTTTATGGTCCAAACACTGACGAACCTGAATTCTTTGAATGGCATTTGTTTGAGTTGCTAGGCAGTGGCGCTGTGATCTGGGGGGGATTTTAATGTGATTCTGGATCCGAAGTCTGGCCAGGGTACAGCATGTTGCTGCTGCCAAGGCTTTATCGACTGTGATGGCTGACGGTGCCCTAGTAGATCTATGGAAGGGGAAGCATGGGGATGCAAGAGAGGGCACCTGTGTTAATTATGCACACAATAGTTGGTCCTGCATTGACCGTTGGTTGGGTAGAAGGGATGTCGAGCTTTGGACCCAGTCTGTGGAGCATATGGCCCGTACTTTGTCTGACCACTCACCGGTTAAGCTGGTGCTGGCAGTGCCTGGTGGGCTTGGACGCGGCACGGGGCGCTTCAAAATGGGGCATTTCGCAAGGAGGTTCGTGAGGCCATCTTTCATTATTTTGCTGAAAATAGTGGGTCAGTGAGTTCGGCTGGAACGGTGTGGGAGGTGTTCAAGGTCGTCATTCGCGGGGTATGCCTCTCAAAACAACATGGTGTCTTACGGATGCTGCGGCGAGAGCTGGCTGGTCTAGAGGCACAGATCACGGATCTGGAGAGATGACTGGTGTCTGATTGGTCTGGCGCTTCGTTAGCGGCTCTTCGTAGTGCTGTGTCTAAATACGGAGAGGCCTCCCAGCTAGAGATTTGTTTCCTGGGGAAGTTTGCCAGGGCAAGGCCCTATGGGGATGGTGAGAGGGCCGGGCGCACACTGGCGAACCTGTTACGTGCGCCTTGGGCCAGTAATTATATTACTGAAATTGATAGCCTGGAGGGTGAGCGAGTGGTGGGGACGGATGGTGTCATGCAGGTTTATACTAAATTTTTAGCGGGTCTGTACGCTGAGCCTTCTGGGCTGGATGAAGAGGCGGCACATGCGTACTTTTCTGACATCAGCTTACTCTGGTTTGAGGAGGCTCATTGCTCTTATTTTGATGCTCCCTTCTCGGAGGAGGAGGTGAAGTCGGCGATCCGCAGCCTACCTGGAGACAAGTCCCCCGGCTTGGACGGGCTTACTCCTGTGTTTTACAAGGAATATTCTAATATTCTTGCTCCTCAGCTTTTGGAGGTGTATGCGGAGGCCATGGAGACTGGAGCTCTCCCCCCCTCCCTTCGTGAGGCCTTGATTGTCACAATTCTCAAGCCAGGTAGGGCTCCACACTGCTGTGACTCGTACTGCCCGCTCTCAATGATTAATATAGACAATAAAATATTGGCAAAGATGATAGCTGCACGACTGCAGCCAATGTTGCCGAAGCTGGTGCTCCCGGATCAGTCTGGGTTTGTTCCGGGCTGGTCTACGTCGCATAATTTGCGTCTATACTTCACAGTGGCAAGCTCGATTGAGGTTGAGGATGATGCGGTTGCAGTGTTTCTTGATGCCACTAAGGCTTTTGACTTGCTAGCATGAAAGTACATGTTTGCAGTGCTTGCTAAGGTGGGCCTGATCGTGCGATTTGTACAATTGATCCGCTTGCTGTATACGGAGCCCACTGCTAGATTGCGACTAAATGGTAGCATCTCTGACCCCTTTAGGGTGGCTCGTGGGACGCACCAGGGATGCCCTTTATCTTCGCTGCTTTTTGCAATTGCGATGGAGCCGTTGGTGACATGTCTGAGACAACATCATAATCCAAGAGGGCTGCCGTTTCGGCAGAGGCCTATACTGATTTCCATGTATGCTGATGACATTGCGTTGTATTTACGCGAACCACGCAAAAACCTTGATGTTCTGCTTGACGAGATTGTGCGCTTTGGTGCTTTCTTGGGCATCGTGATCAATTGGTCCAAGTCGGTAGTGATGCCCCTCTCTGAGGGTTCAGCGAGATTTCCCTCCCGGTATCCAATTGGGTGGGCGAATGGTCCCGTTCGCTATTTGGGGTTGTGGCTGAGCCGTGATGTAGACACACTCTGGTCGGCCAATTATGGCAGGGCTATTTCGTGGCTGGAAGACAAGGTCAAGGTGTGGAGCTCGCTGCCATTGTCCCTTATTGGTCGCATTGCTATTGTTAAGATGGTTGTGCTGCCTAAATTGCTGTACTTGTTTGTGAATATTCCTCTCGTCCTCACTGCAAGCTTTCTGCGGTGCCTACGTTCTACTCTGATACGGTTAGTTTGGGCAGACGGACAGCCTAAAATTGCCTGGGAGAAATGTACGTTACCCTTTGAGCTGGGTGGCATTGCTGCGTCCGACCTGGAACTCTACTATTATTGTGCGCAGGCCCACTTTGTGTATTACTGGTTGCGCCCGGTTAGTTACCTACCGCATTTGTCACCTGAAAGTGATGCAATGTGGCTGGACGCCCTGTCACGGGTTCTCCGGAGACCCTCTCGGCCCAGGCCACGAGGTGTAAACACTTTGGCTTGCACTGCTAGAGCTTGGTCTGTCCTTTTGCATTGTGACGACACGCGTGAGCCCTTCGCTCCCTCGATGCTGGTGCTGGCGGTCGCGGATGAGAGGATGCATCGCGATGCTCAGCTGCACGATTTCTTGTGGGACTCTACTCTGACTGAACTGGGTGACTGGTTTGTGGCAGGACGGTTGATCTCCCTGGAGGCGGCGCATGGGGAGGGGCGCGACGATTTGCTGCACAAGTTGTATGTATTGCGTGTCTGTGCGATGCTACGTGCGCGCTTCTCTGATTTGCCTGCGACTCCCTTGGTTTGTCAGATTCTGGAGGTGATCTGCAGGGTGCAGACTCCTCGTGGTCTCATTATCAAGCTTTATAACTGTTTGAAGGGTCATCAGGGTGGTGTTGCTGAGTCAGCTAAAGCTAAATGGAAGGCTGATATCGTGAAGTCATATCTGATGATGCGTGGAGGTAATGCTGCGCACACATGAGAGCTCTGTCTCCTAACTACAGGTTGAGGATTATTCACTTCAAATTTCTGCATCGGCTGTATCACACCCCTCGAGGGCTGCACGCTATGGGTCTGCGCGCGGACTCGCATTGCGAGAGGTGTCGAGCCCCCAATGCTGACTTTTTACATCTTGCGTGGCACTGTGGGGAAGTTCATACCTTTTGGGTGTAGGTAATACATATGTTTGAGGAGATGATCAGACTGGATCTGCCCTTTTCCCCCAGGCTGGCGCTCCCTGGACTGGGTGATGTCGTTCCACCGGCAAATAGGAGGCTTGTGGGCCTGATGTTGCTGCTGGCTAAGCGCAGGGTGGCAATGTGTTGGGGGCAGGTTAGGTCTCTTTGTGGGTCTGATTGGCTGTGCGATGCCTCTTTCTGCCAGAGGCAATTAACGATTTTCTGTGAATTGGTCCCAGAGGGTTCCCGGCCCCAGGACATTTGGGCTCCACTGCGCTCCTTTCTGGAGTCCTCTCTGTGAGGCTGATGCTGCGACTCATCTTAGCTGCATGCTTGGTTGTTCTGCTTTCTGTCCCCTTTCCCATGCGACATGTCTGCTATGTGTTACTGGATGACTGCTTCGTTCCCGCCTATCTCCTCTGCCCATCGTGCTTTCTTGCTCTGTTGGTTGCAACTATGACTTTCAGCCCTCAGACTGTGTGCTCATCTCGAGCTGGTCTTTAGTCTTATGCTCGTTAATGATTTATGCTCCTAGTGCTGACGTTATATTTTGACAAACTTTATGTGCAATGGGACATTTCCCCCTGTGACTCTGAAGGGTTGTCACATCAGCACTGGGATTTGTGTACTGCACGGGACTAGCCTTATATTACTTTGTAATGTTACTACTGGGCTTTATTTGTTGCATATGGTCCTTTTCACCGAATAAAAAAAAAAAAAAAGGAGCTCTTTAATGTCATGAAGGAACTCTCCAACCCCAGCTCCAACGTCAACGACATCCTGCCATCCCAAGACCTCTTCGACTCCCTAGCCTCCTACTTCCACCGCAAGATTGTAGACATCCACAACAGCTTCAGCACCCAGACCCCCCTGGCAACCACCAACACCACAGATTCACCTCCAACCAACCTCCTGCTCTCCTGGACCCCCATCAATGACAACAACACCATCGAAATCATGAACACCATCCACTCTGGCTCTCCATCTGAGCCCTGCCCTCACCACATCCTCAACAAAGCAAGCTCCGTTATTGCACCCCAGCTACGGAAGATCATCAACAGTTCCTACGAGTCCGCCACTTTCCTGGTAAGCTGGAAACAGCCTGAGATCAACGCCCTCCTCAAAAAACCCAAGGCAGACCCAAAGGACTGCAAGAACTTCCGGCCTATCTCCCTGCTCCCCTTCCCGGCAAAAGTCATCGAGAAGGCCGTCAATATCCAACTAACCTGCTTCCTAGAGGGGAACTGCACCCTGGACCCTTCCCACTCCAGGTTCCGCAGCAACCACAGCACCAAAACCGCCCTCATCGCCGCCACCGATGACATCAGAACCATACTGGACAGCGGCGAAACTGAGGCCCTCATCCTCCTGGACCTCTCAGCCGCGTTTGACACCGTCTGCCACCACACCCTATGTTCACACCTCAGCAATGCTGGAATCCACGAAAGAGCCCTGGACTGGGTCACCTCCTTTCTCACCGGCAGAACCCAGAGAGTCCGCCTCCCCCATTCTGCTCAGAGGCCACCAAAATCATCTGCAGCGTACCCCAGGGTTTGTCCCTCAGCCTGACCCTCTTCAACATCTACATGGCCTCGCTCGCTAACATCGCCCGATCCCACAACCTCAACATGATCTCATACGCCGACGACACTCACCTGATCCTCTCCCTCACCAAGGACTCCGCCAAGACCTACCTCCACGAAGGAATGAAGGCCATCGCCGAATGGATGAAGAGCAGCTGCCCAAACTCAATTCGGACAAGACGGAACTCCTTATCTTTGGCTCCACCCCCTCCGCATGGGATGACTCCTGGTGGCCTGCCACTCTCTGGACCTCTCCGACTCCCACCGACCAGGCACGCAACCTAGGATTCATCTTAGACCCCTCGATATCCATGACCCAGCAAGTCAATGCCATCTCCTTCTCCTGCTTCAACACCCTCCGCATGCTCTGAAAGATCTACAAATGGATACCCACTGAAACCAGAACAGCCACCCAAGCCCTTGTAAGCAGCAAACTGGACTACGGCAATGCCCTCTAATGAGGAACCACAGCCAAACTCAAGAAGAGGCTGCAACGCATCCAGAACGCCTCCACACGCCTCATCCTGGACATCCCCACCACTGACACATCACGGACCACCTGAAAAACCTGCACTGGTGCCCAGTCAACAAGAGAATCACCTTCAAACTCCTCACCCACGCTCACAAAGCACTGTGCAACAACGGACCAGAATACCTCAACAAACGACTCTCCTTCTACGCCCTGACCCGGCATCTCTGCTCCGCTGACCTCGCCCTCACATCCGTCCCATGCGTCCACAGAACTACAACCGGCGGTACATCATTTTCATACCTCTCCGCCAAAATGTGGAACACTCTTCCCACTCACCTGCGCCAGACCAAAGACCTCCTTACCTTTAGGAAACTTCTCAAGACCTGGCTGTTCGAGCAGTAGCAGCACCTCCCCCCCACCTTCTCCCCCTCCCCTCCTCAGTGCCTTGAGACCCTCATGGGTGAGTAGTGCACTTTACAAATCCCTGATTGACTGATTGATTGATTGAACCGTAATCCTTGATATTAACCTTATGTTTTCTGTGTGATGTAAACATTGAATTGCGTTCCTCACAATACTAGCACAGTACCATGATTAACCCATGAATATCCGGAGAATCTAATTCCCTGAGAGTTTGTTCTTATTTTTGTTGCCTATGTAAATGTCTATGAGTCGAGTGAGTCAGCATCTTGGGAAATCTCATCAAGGTGAAACACGCACGATATCCACAGAATGTCGAGGAACATGTAGGTAGGCTTAATTGAGGTGACAAGGGACTATTCTGGGTTCACAGTGGGAGTAGTTATGGATAATATAGGAGGTTCAAGGCTCTTATTAATTACAGGTAATCCACATAATTTCTGAATATTCCTAGAGAGAGTGAGAGCCATCAAATGCGGGAAAGGGGACCCTCAACAGGTACATCTATCATGCACAGTATAGTTTAACAGTAGAGTATACATGGGTTATGAGATATTAGTTATTTGACTGATGTGTAATTTATCATAGGAAAGACCTCCTCTTCAAGAACCATCACTAGGCGTTCAAATCCAGCCCTGCGACTCCAGTGTTTCTCTCCTTCTCTCATCCATCCTCTTTCCCCGGGATGTAGCGGTGCCGATCATGTGTATTTTAAATGGGAGGCATGCAACTTTTAGGTGGAATTGGGAACAAGCAGCTTGAACAACATTGTGTCTCCTTGAGACGAACAGGCTAGTGCTTGACAATAGGACACAGAAAACATTATAACAATGATTGTGCAAAGCTAGGTAGTGTGTACTTTTTACCACAATCTATGCCCCTTGGATTCTATTGAACTAGCCTTCTTCTGCATCCCGAGACCTGAGGGTTTCATCACTTTTACTTTAGTAAATAAGGCTATACCATATTGCTAGTAGTTGCTTTATCATGATAGTTTCTGTCTTGGATTGTCCACTCTCTGTGTATTTTGTTTATTTAAGGCTTGCTATCTGTGATGCTGAATGAGAATCCTTTGGCTGGTGCACAAGCACCATTTTGAATAAGAAGAAACTTGTTTTCATTGGATGTCTTTCTTGTTAGCAGCTGGCTATACACCACCAGCATTAAAAAGGCTCTTTGTAAAACCAATCTTAAAATATAGTTCCATCTGGGGGAGGTAACAGACATCACCTTTCCTACCCAGGTAAGAAAATAAGTTCTAAGGAAGGGAAGAAGGGATTTTTTTATCTCTGTGTTGTCAGACACCATTAGTTGTCAAATGTTACTGAGGATAAGGCAGTAAGTATACAATTATTACTGTTGGGAGGACAGGTGCTGCTCAGTCAGATCAACTATGGTCACAGCCAGTTTTCCATCACTGATTGGAGGTGGTGAAGTGGAAGAGGTACAGTAAGTAAACACCCATAATGTGGTGTGGGAGCTCTGGTAGGGAGTAAAGAGAGGACTAATGATATGGACTTTTTTGGAGAATTGCAATGTGATGGGCCACGTGGGTCATCACTATGTTGGGAGTACTTCCTATTTGATTAATGGTGATGCTACAGTAACGAGTAATACCTACTAGCCAATAAAAAAAAGTAAAATAATAAATATTGAATGACAAAAAACCTCTTAAATAACAAAACATTGTAAAGTCCCACCATCACCTTTCACAATGGCCCATCCGTTCTCCCTAAACCCTAAAAACACCCACCCCCAACTGTCCATCTCACCCTCTCCTCCAAAACTAGTCCGTTCCCTCCCTAAAACAAATGAACCTCAATGGTCTCCAACCTTCTTAAAATGTCCCACTGGTTTTCTTGAAGTTGGCACTGTCTCTCCCTCACTTTCTTCAGGCCTTCCATGACTTCCTGGAAGAGGGCATTTGTGGCTATAGGGGATGGTGACCTGGGACCTTGGCTGACTGCAGTGGCAGCTATGGTGTTCCTGGGGTCCCTCTGGCTGAGGCCTAGATGCAGCAATGGTAGGCTCCTCCTTTTCTTCCCCTAGGATCATGAACCAGCAGTACTCCATTTTTTTCAAGGCATAGCTGGGTGTCTATCTTCTGCCGGGACTTTGGGTCATGGCCTCTGGCAGGAGCAGCTGCATGAGCAAAGGAAAGAAGAAAAGAGCACACACTGAAATACTTAAAACATACATCTGTTTATATAGACAGACAGTAACATTATTGGTCCCCTAGGGTCACTGACATTTTTTTATGTGATTCTTTATCACAGGGCTTCATTCCCGTACATAAAATGCAGTATGTGATATGAATTAATCCATGAATACCAGTGTTAAAAATAATATTATTTTCTGAAAAGGATGAAAAGTTGAAATGAATTCATTGCAAAACTGTCACTTTCATGACTCACTTAGGGGGTTATTCCAACTTTGGAGGAGGTGGTAATCCGTCCCAAATGTGACGGATTTACCACCAGCCGTATTACGAGTTCCATAGGATATAATGGACTCGTAATACGGCTGGTGGTATATCCGTCACTTTACCGTCACTTTTGGGACGGATTACCACTTCCTCCAAAGTTGGAATAACCCCCTTAATGTGTTAGTAAAAAATGACTGCGCTGCAAAATATAAATTAACATTGCCTTTGAAAATATGGCACTTAATTCACTAAAAAAACAAAAGTTAACGTCATGTTAGAGTTAAGTTAGAATGTCTGTTTTAAATATAAAAAAAACACATACATTTATCAGTTATAGATATATATAGTTATAGATAACTAAATTAACTATGGCTTGCACACTTGTTATGCACAGTGATGCACAGTGATGTCATTAATGATGTAATTTCAGAAGTCATCATTAATATCAAGGATAAATTAGAACATGCCATGAGTAATGCAATATGCAAAGTCAGAAATAGTGCATGGCAAGTGCGAAAGTTACAGTTACTTCAGTTAATTATAACTGGTGAATTTAAGCTGTTTAAAATAATTTTTTTAACAGACATTTTTACTACAACATCACTTAAACCTTTGTCCTTTTCAGTGAATTAATAGGGTGTTTTTAGTTTGTTAAGGACCTGTGCCCACCCCCCTGTAGGGGACCAGTCCCAATTATTGCCCAGCAACCTAGAGTCGTGCAACACCAATAGACACCAACCCAACTTTTGTTGTTTTTGTTTTTTTTGGTTCCACTGTAACCTTACAGTAATTTTGCTGTACTCTAGTCAACTTTTTGCAGGGGGCGATGGGCACCCCAAGAGTACCACCAGTCTGTAGCAAAGTAACAAAGCCTGTTTTGCACTTTGAACCGAGGAACAGGGCGGCGCCCTCTAGCACCCCTCAGAAAAGGGCCAGGCAGTCATGGTACTCTTCCCTGCAGCCTCATATCTTTGTTTTATTTACATTTTCCAGACACAGAGACTGATTGTTAAAATGGCAGCTACAACAGTTCTCTTTGTGTTGTGGCCTGCCAATCACAATGCTCGGTGTTGCAGGTCTGGCCCCAGTCCCATGGGACCAGCCAAACCTAAGGCTTCATTTGTTGTTTTTTCCCCTCAGGAAAAGATCTAGGGCCAGATGTAGCAAGGCATTAGCGCCTCGCAAACGGTGAAAAACGCCGTTTGCGAGGCGCTAATGCCTTCGCGCGATGCAGAAACACATTTTGCGAGTCGGAACCGACTCGCAAAATTTGTTTCCGACTCGCAAATAGGAAGGGGTGGTCCCTTCCTATTTGTGACTCGCACTGCGATGTAAGTTGATTTGCGACCGCAAAAGCGGTCGCAAACCAACTCGCAGTTACCATCCACTTGAAGTGGATGGTAACTCATTCGCAAAGGGGAAGGGGTCCCCATGGGACCCCTTCCCCTTTGTGAATGATCACAA
The DNA here is from genome assembly GCF_031143425.1 of Pleurodeles waltl. NCBI lineage: Eukaryota > Metazoa > Chordata > Amphibia > Caudata > Salamandridae > Pleurodeles > Pleurodeles waltl. The sequence goes on along the minus strand of NC_090442.1, from coordinate 855,079,593 downwards.
AAGTATTTTTTCAGAGCAGGCAGTGGTCATATGGACCACTGCCAACTCTGAAAAAAACGAAACAAAAGGTTTCGGTATTTTTTTCTAAGTGCAGCTCGTTTTCCTTTAAGGAAAACGGGCTGCAGATAGAAAAAAAAAAACCTGCTTTATTTAAAAGCAGTCACGGACATGGTGGTCTGCTGTCTCCAGCAGGCCACCATCCCGTGAGTGCCCAGACTCGCTATGGGGTTGCAAACTGCGAGCCACCTCATTAATATTAATGAGGTGGGTCTTTGCGACCCCATAGCGAGTCACAGAAGGTGTCTGAGACACCTTTCTGCATAGCAAATTGCGAGTTGCAATTTGCGAGTCGGAAGGACTCGCAAATTGCAAGTCGCAATTTGTTTTCTACTTACATCTGGCCCCTAGTTTCTGCTAAATTTGTTGTAAATCCATTCAGCAGTTTTGTTGCAGCACTGTTCAATTTTGCTATGGGAAGCTGCATGGGGAAAACGTGTTTTAGGAACCCCCATTTTAATTTGCACTCGTTTGATGGGCCAACCCTCAACCCGCAAGAGCTCAGTTGGCGTGACCTTTTTTGTTTAAAGTTTAGTGAAGATATGTCAAACGGCGCCAAAGTTAATACCAAACTTACTATATATATCTGGTGCCGTTTGACGAATCTTCACAATATTTTCCCCAAAAAATATGCCAGTGATTCTTGTTGCACACAGAAAGGTTCAGGGTGATCAGTTAAGCGGGAGCCAATAAAAAGGGGCGAGGGTCCAAAAACTTGTAGTTTCCCATGTTAATTCCCATAGGAGCTTTGAACACGACTACAGCAAAACCGCTTTCTAGCGGTTTTATTTCAAATAACTATAACTCGCGGTCTAAAGTAACACATGCACAGATTTTTCTTCAGTAATTTGACTGCTAATGTTTCATTTACATTTCTAATTACATTATAGAAGTTGTCATGAGTGCTGTAATCTCTGGGATAAGCAGCAGTGCATGGTGAGGGTGTGGGTTACAGTTACCTTAGGGTGCGAGTTATAGTTACTTTTAATAACTCTAACTATAACTGCAGAATTTCTGTGGTTTTGTGCGAGTAATTTGAGAACCTAGCTATGACGCCCCTGTAACCTTTGGTTTTTAAATTAAATACTATGATTTTTAAATTTCTATTTCCTAACTATACGTCCCTGTAATCTTTGTTTTTTTCAGTAAATTTCTATGATATTTTTAACGGAAAGTAATTTTAATTACTATACGTTAATCCAACCACTGCCAGTCCGGTCAATCCCCTATAACTACCCAACCCCAAAACACTCACAGTCTTTGGCCGTGTACAGTGAGGGTTGGCCGCAGGGCCTGGCCTGTGGCTAGGCCCTGCTGCTAAGCCCCTATAACCACCCAAACCAGCCTTTGGTGTGCGCGGTGGGGATTGTATGCAGAGCCTGACCTGTGGCCAGGCCTTCCAGTCAAGCCCCTATTATCACCCAACCTCACATCACGCACGTCCTTTGGCAGTGCACAGTGAGGTTGGCCACAGGTGGCCAGGTCTCACAGCCAACCCCCTATAATCACCCAGAGATTTGTTTCTAGACTTTGATGAATGATATACTTAGAATGAGATATTTTAGGACAAATTGAAAAGAAAAATGTATTAGTCAAGTAGAAAGAGTGTGATTACATTTCGGTATGTATCTCAAATATTTGAATTTGAAAATGAATTAAAGCAGTAATGTGACTACTGACAAATTTAGACTGTAACCCTCATCATTCAGGGTAAGGGCTTGAGACCTTATCCTCTAGGCCACAGGTGACTCTTTGCTATTCAAATAAATGGCTCCATGAGGCGGCCCCCCTCCATCATAGTACTTAGCCCTAGGGAGGTGGTTGTCCCCAGGTGGGGGGGTCCGTTAATTTATTTCAGCCATGGGGAGGTGGGCCCCCCATGTAATAAAGTCCTTGCCCCGGGGAGGTGGCAGTCCCTGGGCCTGCTTAGTGGGGCCGTACTGGCCACAGGGAGGTGACAGTCCCCGAGGCTGTTGGGGGCGGCATACAGCCTCCTTCCCCACATTAATAGAACCTGGGGACGTAGTGGTGCCCGGGGCTGCTGGGGGCCAAGTGGGCCCACACATTAATGGAACATGGTTTGCCCTGGGGAAGTGGTGGTTCCCGGGGCTGTGGGGAGCATGCAGTATCCCCCACATTAAGATTTGCCCTGGGAAGGTGGCGTTCTCTTGGATAATAAATTATGGGGGTCATTCTGACCCCGGCGGTCTAAGACCGCCGGGGCCAGAGTCGGCGGGAGCACCGCCGACAGGCCGGCGGTGCCCCGCAGGGCATTCTGACCGCGGCGGTTCGGCCGCGGTCAGAAGAGGCAAACCGGCGGTCTCCCGCCGGTTTACCGCTGCCCTTAGAATCCCCCATGGAGGATTCTGACACCCCCTACCGCCATCCTGTTCCTGGCGGTTCGCCCGCCAGGAACAGGATGGCGGTAGGGGGTGCCGCGGGGCCCCTGGGGTCCCCTGCCGTGCCCATGCCAATGGCATGGGCACGGCAGGGGCCCCCATAAGAGGGCCCCGAAAAGTATTTCAGTGTCTGCTAAGCAGACACTGAAATACGCGACGGGTGCAACTGCACCCGTCGCACCCCTGCAACTACGCCGGCTCAATTCTGAGCCGGCGTCCTCGTTGCAGGGGCATTTCCTCTGGGCCGGCGGGCGCTCTTTTGGAGAGCGCCCGCCGGCCCAGAGGAAATGTCTGAATGGCCGCCGCGGTCTTTTGACCGCGGTGCGGTCATTAAGCGGCGGTACCCTGGCGGACGGCCTCCGCCGTCCGCCAGGGTCAGAATGAGGCCCTATATCTTGTTGATAGTTAGGTCAGATTTATTAGAAGTATGCTTTTTTGTTTTGCTAATAACATTTGAGTTGCTTGACAAATCTTAGCGGAACTTGCGGAAAAAAAAAATCCACCTCAGTTCCTTCCTGGAACTTTTTGGGATGACCCAGCAAGTGGATGCTGTGAAAAAGAAACATGTTTTCTCCTTGTAGGTTTCCATAGGAATTGAAATAAGTGATACAGAAAAAACAAGTGAACAGAATTACACCAGATTTGGCAGGAAGCTAGATCTTTACGCAGAAAGCGTGCTATTTGTGATTTGGTGTAAATCCATTCAGCCGTTTTTTAGAAATCAAAGGCAAGTGGGGGCGTGCCCCAAAGGGAGCTACCCTTTGATTTCCTAAAAACATGCAAGAAGGCCAGCACGGGCAAAGTCTGCACAATGGACCGTGGCAAGTAGGATAGAGAGACAGGGGACATGTGCATGGAGAACAGAGGGCAAAGGAAGGGGGCAGGAACAGCAAGCTGATCATGAAGGGCAGGCAGGAGGGGCCAAGTGAACACAGGCAGGGAACAAAGGGGAGGCATAAGGGGGAGGGGCAGTATGCTGACCATGAAGGGTAGGTTACAGCTGTATGATTATCAGTAAGGGGTGGGCCTGCACCAACCATCTGTTGCAAACAGCCAAAGGCTGTGGGCAGCGGAGGTATTGGCTGAGTATGCCCAAAAACCCTAGAAATTATAAATAACAGTTAAATAAACTTTATGTTAATGTATGGTGATATTGTCTCCTTTAGCATTAAACATTCCAGAATTCCACTGGGAAAAACAAAGGTTAAAATGACATAGTTATCTATAGTAATAATAAGATCTTACCTTAAGTTTACAAAAACCTTGGAAATTCACTGAATAAAAACAAAAATTAAAGTAATGTCATAGGGGGTCATTCTGACTCCCGCCGGGCGCGGTCACCGCGCGCCCGGCGGGAGCCGTCAAAATACCGTACTGCGGTCGGAAGACCGCGGCGGGTATTTTGAGTTTTCCCCTGGGCTGGCGGGCGGCCTTCAAAAGGCCGCCCGCCAGCCCAGGGGAAAACGACCTTCCCACCATGAAGCCGGCTCGTAATCGAGCCGGCGGAGTGGGAAGGTGCGACGGGTGCTACTGCACCCGTCGCGTATTTCACTGTCTGCTATGCAGACAGTGAAATACAAGCGGGGCCCTCTTACGGGGGCCCCTGCAGTGCCCATGCCATTGGTCCCTCTTACGGGGGCCCCGCGACACCCCCTACCGCTATCCTGTTCCTGGCGGGCGAACCGCCAGGAACAGGATGGCGGTAGGGGGTGTCAGAATCCCCAAGGCGGCGCAGCATGCTGCGCCGCCTTGGAGGATTCTGACGGGCAGCGGAAAACCGGCGGGAGACCGCCGGTTTTCCTGCACTGACCGCGGCCAAAGCGCCGCAGTCAGAATGCCCTGCGGGGCACCGCCGGTCTGTCGGCGGTGCTCCCGCCGACCCTGGCCCCGGCGGTCTGAGACCGCCGGGGTCAGAATGACCCCCATAGTTTGGTGTCAAAGTGAGTTGACTTAGAAACCAAAAATTACTGAAATTTGCCAGTTATAGTTCAGTAATCTAACTATAAGCGTCTCTAAAATCATGCACTGTTTATTTCCTCACATATTACATCACTCATGATATGTTAAATGACATCATTGATGACAGCACTGATGACATCTAAAATGACGTAATTGATAACATCACTGATGACTTAATTCAAGCAACTGCTACTCAAATTAGACTTTAAATCTCTCAATCAGTTTTTAAAAGAAAGTTAGTAGTAAAAGGCCCACAAACATTTGCAGCATACATTGACTATATGTACATGTGTACATCTATAAAATGCATATATTGTAGCTAGGGAGGTAAGTCTGATTCAGTATTCTAAAATTTATATGGAGCACAGTTTAACTACTAGCTAAATTTTAAACGCAAACAGTACTTCTTTCAATTAAGGTAGAGTCTGAGTGCAACTAGTGTAAATTGCAAACGTATGTTACAAACAAGCTCTGGATTTAATCAATGTACTGTTGCCAAAATGTGAGAAAAACCAAAGCTTATGCTTACAACACATTATTCACCTGTCTGTGCACATACTGACCTCTTCGGTGCTCATGACGGAATAGTCATGCGCACCAGTAGTAGTGTGCCGAGGACGGAATCATTCCGTTCTTGCACACGGCCATGGTGGAAGCACTGGCACTCCCCCCGTGGGCAGACTACTTTCAACCCCCACAGGGGATGGCAGTGGAACTGCTTCTGCTGCCACCCCAACACCCTGGCGATCTGGTGATGTTGGTGCAACATCATCACATTCAGCCATGGGCATGCTGGAAGCTATTTGTTTCCAGCGTGCCCAGGGACAGAACACATTGGAAAGTCCTTCTGCGGGGGGTTGGTTTACAGACGGAGGGGTAAAGGACTTTCCCCGACATCTGTAAAGAGGGGATCCCTGCTCCATGATCACAGTTGGTGACGCGATCGTGGAGCAGGAATCCACCACCAGAGATTTATTCTGTGATTGTTGGGAGAGTGACCCGTTAGGCAAGGGTCTCTCCCCGGGGGCCATAAAATATCCATGTTTCAGCACCCTGGGGGCTTATTCTGCAGTTTTTAGGCTGATCAGCGCCCCCAGGGGGGCTGAAACCCACTTGTAGCTGGGGAATAGTAATTAATGATTATTGAGGAGTCGCTCCCCTTGCGGGGCATTTTGTTATGTATTCTGACCCCCAGAGGGCAGGTCGGATGTTTTTAGGCCAAACTGCCATCTGAGGGGGTATGACTAAGGCCACTAGACACCAGGGATTTCATTCTTGTATGTAGAGGAGTGGCCCCTTGGGCAAGAGTAGCTCCCTTTTATTGGGGAAATGTTTTGGCCATTTTCTGTCCCCCCCCACCTGGGGGCAGATTGCCCATATTTGAGGCTCGAAGCCAGTAGACACCAGGGATTTTATATATTTATATGTTGGGGAGTGGCTCCTTTGGCAAGGGTTGCTTCCCTTGTTTGGGGCATGTATTTCAACCTTTACTGCCCCCTTTGGGTGCAGATGGGTCATTTGTTAAGGGGGCAGAAAACCACTAGACCAGGGAAAATTTCTGCGTGTGTGTGTGTGAACTGGAGTTTGGCTGATGGTCTGTGTGTGTGTGGACTAGTGCTTGGTTGGTGGTGTGCATGGACTGGCTCTGAGCGTTGACTGACGTTTTGCTGATGATGTGTGTGGCTGGCGTTTGAATGGCGATTGGTAGACTTCATATTGTTTTATATAGTTTAACTGTTGTATTTCTTGTCATCATTTGTGATTGTAATGTTTTATTTCTCCTTTTTTTCTAGTGCAAAGGTTTTGTTTTCCTTTGCTGCAACTTCTGCTTGCAGTTTCCGCACTGGTTAATCTGAAGTTCCATGTGTTTGGTAAGAAAAAGGTTTTCATACTGTTTACTCCAAATGAGTATCATTGTCCTGCATGAATGCGTTTTTTTGTAACTGCTTTAATAAAAGCAGCATATTTAGCTTCTGTTTGATTGTGTATGGAATTATCTTTGGGTTTGTGCTCAATTGTATTGTGTTGTCCTTTGTGTAATTTTCTTTCGTTTTTCCTTTCTGGTAAGATATCGTTGGTGCTTGCTGTGTCCATGCAGAGTAGGTGCTGGTGAGTCTAGCTGTTGTTGGCAAGTGAGTGGTAATGTTTTTGAGTATATAGGTCTTTGTGATAAAGCCACTCCTATTTATTACTCATAGTACACAGTTATGATTGACTTATTTGTTAAGTACTTTTACTAATAAAGATTATGGCTAGCTACAAGATGCCTGCTCAGCAGGTTGTTGGTATGCTTTTTGAATCTTCCTCTGAACATGATTATGAGACTGACTTCACATCTGAGGCAAAGGAGGAAGTGCAAGATTCTGGCAGTAAACTTTCTGTATGAGAGGAATCATCTAATGATGAAGCCACTCTCAGTGTGGACAAAATACCTCTTTTAGTGGAGGACACTGATGTGCTGATAGTGAAGCCAGAGGCACCTAGACTGCAGCCTGGGCTTGCAAGGCTTCCCACTGGAAGAGCTTAGCTCTGGATTGCCCCAGCATGCCTGCCTTTACTGGTGTAGCGGGGTGTAAAGAGAATGATGAAAAGTTTTTGCCTATAAATCTATTTCAGTTGTTTATGGACAATGAATTTTTGGAAGAGATTGTTGAGCAAACTAATTTGTATTCTGAACAGTATTCAAGGGACAAGAGTGCCAGACTTAAGCCCTACTCTAGAGCAAACTGATGGACTCTCACAAATCTGGATGAGTTGAAGAAATTCTTGGGTTTAGTTTTTTTGATGAGCTGGATAAGGAAGTCATTGCTGTCTTTATATTGGTCTACTAGGCCCTTGATGGCAACAGCTATATTTCCTGCAACCATAAGTCATGATCAGTGTTTGCTTCTACTTCGGATGCTGCATTTTGTTGATAGTGCTTTAACTTTGCCACAAGATCACCATGATTGTGACCATCTTTCTAAGATTCAGCCTGTCCTTGGTCACTTTTACATCATTTTTCAGAGATCTATGTTTCAGGGAAAGAAATAGCTATGCACAAGTCTTTGGCCCTATTCAAGGAAAGTTTGTTTTTTAGGCAGTACATTCCTAGCAAGAGCGCACATTATGGAATTAAGATGTATATGCTGTCTGAGAGTAGGACTAGATATTTCTATAATTTCAGGATGTACACTGGGAGGGATTCTAGTATTGACCCCACTCGTTGTCCGTCCACTTTCGGAGTTAGTGAGAAAATTGTGTGAAAACATGGTAGAGGACTTTTTAACAAAGGTCACCATTTATATGTAGATAACTGTTACACTGCAATTGTTCAGGTAATTGGTCAAAGTGGACACTGTTGCTTGTGGCACCATCCGCTCTAACTGTAAAGGCTACTAAAGAGAGCTTGTTTGTTAAAAAAAAAATTGAGAGGGGACAGTGCAGTGCTTTGCGTAGTGATGAACTTATAGCTATGAAATCTGCAAACAGGAGAGATGTCTACATGCTGACTACCATCCATGATGAAAGTACTTCACCTGTGACTGTTTGGGGTCAGGTTGCTGAAGTGCGCAAACCTGTGGGCATTTTAGAAGATAATAGGGACATGGGTGGTATGGAAAGGGTAGATTGGAAGTTGGACTCTTACGCTTCTGTTAGTAAGGCTTAAATTTGGTATACAAAGTTGGCTATCCATATTTTCCACTTAACAACCTTTATTGTTTTGTTGTATTTAAGAATTGCTGTCCAGCTTTGAAGATGACATTTAAGTTTCAGGAGTCAGTGATAGGCAGCCTAGGTGTAGTGGAACAGGCAAGCGTTCCTAGAGTTGGAGTGGTGGAGGATGATGCTAGATTGAAAGATCACCACTTTGCTGATCACAATCCTCCCACACCCAAAAACAACTTTCCTAGTAGGAGATGTAGAGTCTGTATGCAAAGAGGTACTCGGTAGGACAGTCATATGTACTGCCCAGACTCCTTCTAAACTTGGGCTGTGTGTGCCCGCTTGCTTTAGAATATACCACACACAGAATATTTTTTGGGAGCTACTGTGAGCGTAAAAGAACTGTCTGTTCTATATTGTTTTATATTTTTTGTTCAGTTTCATGGTTGGCACTAATGTTATGAATTTAGTCAGATCTTTTTTGTTTGTAGTTTTGTATTTACTTACAGTTAGTTGGTGTTTTTTTGGTTAAACAAATGTGATGGAGTTGTGCGTTGATGTGTACTTGGCTGGTGGTGTATGCGAACCAGCACTTGGCTGGCAGTGTGGGTTGACTGGCGCTTGACTACTCGTGTTCATGGACTGGCACTTGGCTGACAGTGTGCGTGGACTGGTGCTTGGCTGGTGGTGTACGTTGGTTAATGCTTGGCTGGCGGTGTGAGTAGGCTGGCGCTTGGCTGCCAGAGCGTGTGAACTGGTGCTTGGCTGGCGGTGTGTGAGAGCTGGATCTTGGCTGCCAGTGTGTGAGTAATGACTTGCTACTGGTCACTACACACACTGTTAGCCAAACACCAGCCCACACACTCTGTCAGCCGGTGTGATTGCTGTGTCAGACATGTGGGCATATGAAAGTGATGGGCCCATGAATGGCTCTGTCTGTTGATGTGAGTGTTGGAATGTGCTGGGCCCGTGGCTGGGGGCATGAATGGTCTTGTGTGTGTTACATATGAAAGTGGACTGTAAAGCGGTTGGTGCCTTGACACGGCTTTACAGCTGACGTACTGTGAGTCATTGGTTCAGTTTTTGACCTTTTAATTATCAACAGTGTGTTTCATTTCTGTGAAATCTCTTGTTAAATTTTTTTATATATTGAACCATCACTCACTCTTGTGCCAAATTCAACCAGTATGTATGTTTACAAAGAATGGTGGGTGGCCACAAGACCTTTTTATTGCACTTCTCCTCTCAGTTGGGAATTCAACTCACAAAAAACCCACTCTGCTATAATCAAGCTTCAAAGCACACCCCTGACACACTAGGTTTCCTTGGGTCGGACCTGAATGATGAAGCACGCCACCAACTAGGCTGGTGGGTGTGGGGTCTTTTCAACAAAACCTAAGGGTGTTTTTTTCACAATTTGAGTGTTTGGAACGTCACAGAAGAAATAGACTTAGTAGCATGCTTGCTTCTTTTCTAGGGAAAATCTACCAACTCTAAATATGTTTGAAAACTGGACACCAAGGAGAGTACAGAGTGGTGTGCCTCTCTTTGATCCCAAAAGGTTTTCTTACCCACAATGCCTTGCAAACCTCAAAATGTGACTAGTTTCACACATTTTCCTTGCATTATTGTCATATGCTTCCATAAACAGAATTAAACCACACATTTCCTACCACCCAGCACACCCCTCAGTTTTCTGATAAAAATGATACCTCACTTGTGTGGGTGCTCAAAGCAGAGTCAGTCTAAAACATATCTAAAAAATCATGCTTATGAACATGCTTTGGTGCCCCCTCAATCTCTATACGCCGAAACTTGGCCCACCCACACGAGTGAGGTATCATTTTTGTCAGCAGACCAAGGGAAACGCTGAGTGGTAAGAAATTTGTGGCTCCCCTCAGATTTCAGGACATTCCATCCCAGAAATTTGAGGAAAATGTTTTTTCAACAAATTTTGAGTTTTGCAAGGGAGTCTGGTTGGACAAATGTGGTAAGAGCCATACAAGTCACCCCATCTTGGATTACTGTAAGTGTCTAGCTTTTTTAAAAAATATAGAGGTTTGCTAAGTTTCCCTAGGTGCCGGCTGAGCTAGAACTCAAAATCCACAGCTAGACAGATTGCAAAACACCTGGTAGTGTAGAGTGGATAAATGTGACATGTCCATGTTGCGTACTGGGCCATAGAAAACTGGGTCTAAGTGTAGCTTTCTGAACATCTTCCAGCATGAAAAGCACATAACAAACTGTCATATTCACTGGATGATGTCATCAGTGATTTAATTAATGACATCATTGAACATGTCATGAGTTACACAATATGTGAGGTCATAAGCTGTGTCTGGCAGGGGTGCAAATAATAGTGACCTCATTGAACTGTTCCTAGAAACTTTCAGTGATGTTTGGTTTCCAAGCATTACTTCTTAACACATTTCAATTTCTACAACACTATTTTGACCTTTGTTTTTTTCTGTGAATATTTATCTATCTATCCATCCATCAAGAACAATCCACATATTCCCGACCCATCCACCCAACCACCCATCTCTCCATCCATCCATCCATCCATCCATCTATCCATCTATCCGTCTCTCTGTCCGTCTGTCTGTCCGTCCATCCGCCCCTTGCCCCCTGCCTCATGTCTGTCTATCTATCTATCTATCTATCTATCTATCTATCTATCTATCTATCTATCTATCTATCTATCTATCTATCTATCTATCCTCTTGCACCACATCGCCCACTGGGGGACTCACAGGAGGGGGATGGTGCTGCCTGCCTCCACCATCACTGGGATTGGCACTAGAGAAAACCAAAGAAGGGAGCAAAATCCAAAAATAAACATAAAGGGACAGTCACAAACTAACAAAAAGTGAAAATAAAGTGGAAAAAGGGGAGAAGTGGACCATAATGAGGTGGATAGTATTGGATGAGGCAAGAAACAGGAGGAATAGCAAGGCAGAAACAAGCTGGAGTTAAACAAAATGACCATGCACTGGTTCAACACAAACTGCTGTTCATGCTATTTTTGAAGTGCATTACTAATGTCAATTTTTTTTACATGAGGCGGCAAGGAGGTGCATTTTGCGTAGTTGCACATAATTTTGCCTAATTTTTGCATATATCTGCATAATTAAGTGAAGGAAAATCACATTTCGTGCATCCCTAGTTTTGAGCGAGACACCAGAAGTCAACATCCTCTACCAAGCCCAATCTACAAAGCTCCTCCGCCAAGTTCACATCACCAGACTAATAGATTGAGTAATAGGATGGAGCTCGTGGAAACCAGGAAAAAACCTTGGGACATATTTATGAAGAGTTTGCGCCCCTGCCGCATAATTTCTTTTGGCGCAACGGTGTCGCTAACACAGCACCATATTTACAAAGAGGCGCTAGACAACTCTAGCTCCCCTTTTCCAAGGCTTGCATAATTTTTTAGGTGCGCAGCCTTAGTTTGCGTCATTTACCAACAATGATGTGCAGGTTGGGAGTTTGCTCCTAAAAAAATATGCTAACCCGCTAGCATCATATTCACAAGCTTGTCGAAAAAAGACCCGCTAAGGAAAAATAACGCTAGATCTCATTTGTGTCAAAATTGTAATGCCTTGTCAGACCATGCGGACACACAGGCACAGGTATATAAGGAGAACACACACAAAACCCTCTGGCAACCCATAGGACACCATGGACCTGCTACTGCTCCTACTAAGCACCCGCAGACGATGCTAATGATGATGCCAAGCACCAGCAGCACTACCAGCAACACCGTATCACACACGCTCACCTCCACAGCAACCACAAAGGCAGCGCAGGAGGAGAGAGCGCATCTATCGACCAAAGAAAACTAATTATTGGCGTCAGAGAATATAACATCATATAATATTATTGTTTGAAGTGGTAGTCCATCATCCAACTGCTCCAGCAAATGGCACCCGCTAACACGTCAAGAGCAGACAGGCAAACCAACATACCATCCCTGACAATGCTTCTAGCTGTTCTGCACATGCTGGCCTTTGGGTCCTTCCAAACAACTGCAGCACAAGTCGGTGGAATATCCCAGCCCTCCTTCCCAGCATTGCATGTGCAACTCTTCCTTCCTTCTGCAACTGACCACCTGTGCCGCAACAGGAAGCACCCACAATCAATCAATGTACAAGCCATTGTGGACCATCGGGAGCTCTTCATAAATGTCCTTGCTGAGTATCCTGGCAGCGTTCTTGATGCCTTCATCTTCAGGCACTCAATCATTGATTAATGTTTCCAGGATGGACAATGTGGAAATGGCCTACTCGTAGGTAAGCTAGCAGACACTACATAACACAAACAACAAATAAGACATGTGGGCCAAACAATGAAAACACCACACTCTGCTCACATTGATAGTGACTTTTGGATGAAAGCTCATCAACACATATGCAACATGCATCACCCCACACATCCAATGCACATCACCCTCACATAGGGCCCTATGTACAAGACCCTTGCACCACTAGAGCATCACTTTTTCTGATAGACTGGTGGAGCAATGCCCACTCTGCATTTGCAAGGTAATTTCAAGCCACTTTTTGTGTCTTAAAGCTGCCTTGTAAATGCTGCACCTTCACATATATCAGTTAGGGGCAAATCTACATGCCCCTTGTGCTGTCTTAGCGCCACCTTAGTGTCATTTCTATGGTGTTATGGTGCGTTAAGGTGGCCATTCACCCGTGTCATGTAACAAAGTGCTGATATGCATGCATTGTGCCACTTGACAAACTCTTGTGCCATATCATGGCTGCGTCAGGCATAGTGAAAGCAAGGGGGCGTTCTCACTTAGGGAGGCCAGAACAAATGGCATAGTGAATGTTACAGGATTTCACTTGCAACAATTTTTCTGTCATTCCTAATGCCTGCTCATGGCATGCATAAAAGTGATGCCCTGTAGGAAGCTGACCTGGTGTGTGGTGGGTACCTAAGGTACTTACACCTTATACCAGGTCCAGGTATCCCCTATTAGTGTAGAGTAGGCAGTGTCTAGAAGCCAGGCTCTCTAGAGGTAGCTGTGGATGAGCCACCAAGGCTTATCTAGGAGACATTTACAGCTCATGCAATACCACTGTAGTCACACAACACTCACACACAAGAAACACTCAGTGTAACAAAAATAAAGGTACCTTATTACAGTGACACTATACCAAAAAGTACTAGAGAGGCACCCTCTAATAGGAGGTAAGTAGCACACTATATATATGCAGTAGTCACCAGAAATAGGCATTGAAAGTGATAGAAAACAGTGCAAATGCAGTTAGACAACAGTGAGCCTAAGGGGAGTCCAAACCATATACTAAAAAACTGGAATGCGAACACAGGACTCCCACCTAGGTAAGTGGAAGGTGTAGAGGGAAGCCGGGGTTCTAGAAAACAACAAAGGTAAGTACCACAGTGTCACCTATCAACCAGGAGAAAAAGAATAAGTTAGTGGCTTTTCCCCAAACCACCAAAAAGGAAGGAAAAGAAGAAAATGCAACACCCAGACAAGAGTGCAAGAAACCAGCGGTGGATTCCTGAAGAGGAAGACCTGTGGAAGAAGGGGACCAAGTCCAGAAGTAACAGAAGAGTCCAGGAGGAGTAGGAGCTAATACCAACCCATCTGTGGATGCAGGAGTTGGTCAACGTGATGTGAAGAAGGTCAGCATTGCAACGCTGGAGTTGGTGAAGAGTTCCTGAGGGACGCCGATGATGTGCTATGCTGGAAGAGGAATTGTATTCGGGTGTTGGTGCAGAAATTCCACTAACAGGCCTTGGCAAGGGCAAATGTCACGGTTGGAGAAAAGTGTAGCTGCCGGTGACCAGCAGGGTCCAAAGGGACTCAACACAGGAAGGGGAGCCTGAGGGAACCCACAGTGACACAAAGAACCTACAGGAGTAGAGGCAGCACTCACAGGAGTCCCTTAGGAAGGGGACACAGGAGTTGCAGAAGAGCCCACACAGCACAACTGAAGAACGGTCCCTCGCTGCAGGAGAATGACACAGACAGCTGTGTGCCACTGGAAGGAGTGTTGGGGGCTGGAGCTACACGTAGCCTAAAGAGCCCTTGAAGGAGATGCAAACAAGCCTTGGCAGCTGCAAGGGACACACTGCATGGGGGTACTGTCCTGCGTGGGAAGGTGAGGGCTTACCTCCACCAAGTTGGACAGCTGGCAGAGAGGACCAAGAGGACTCCAAGTGATGCAGGTTCCATGCAGCTCAGGATGAAAGGAGACCCACGCAGCCGGTCGTCGCTGCAGTAGGTGCACAGGTGCCTGTGGATGCAAGGGAGTAACTCCTTCACCCCAAGGGAGGTTCCTTCTTCCTTCTTTTGCAGACTGAAGACTTGCTTCCCTCAGAGGATGCACAGCTTGGGAAATGCTACAGAAGCTGGAGGGTGCTGTGGAAACAATATTGCAAGAAGAGTCTTTTTCGTGGATGCAGATTGTCAGTTCCTGGAGGGTCCAGTCATGGTTCCAGTGGCTAGTTATTGAAGTGGAGGTTGCAGAGGAGGCCTGCTGGAATCTTGGACCCACCCAAGAGAGAGACCCCAAATAGCCCGCGAGATGGGGATTGGTCACCTAGCCAGGAGACCACCTACCAGGAGGGGGCTCTGACATCACATGCCTGGCCTGGCCACTCAGATGCTCCCAACCTTGGATTCAAGATGGCAGACCCCAGGGACCCTCTGGAGGAGCTCTGGGCACCACTGATGGAGTGGTGATGAACAGGAGAGTGGTCAAACCCCTTTCCATTGTCCAGTTTTGTGCCACTGGTAGTCCCTGAACTGGTGTAGACTGGTTTATGCACCGAGGGCACCAAATGTACCCTTCAAAGCATACGAGTGGCTTGGGGAGGCTACCGCTCCCAAGCCATGTAACTTGGCCAGGTAACACCTATTTTCAAAGGGGGAGGGTATTACACCCCTTTCCCTAGAGAAATCCTTTGTTCTGCCTTCCTGGGTTTGAGCTGTTCAAGCAGCAGGAGGGCATGAAATCTGTCTGAGGGGTGGCAGCAGCTGGGGCTACCTGGAAAACCCTGGAAGACTGGTAGGAGGATTTCTGGCGGTCCTCTATGGAACCCCCAGGGTGCATGGAATCATACTTCCAATACTGGCAACAGCACTGGGATATGATTCTGACATGTTTGATACCAAAAATGCCTAGGTTTGGGGTTACCATTATGTAGCTGGACATAGGTAGTGACCTATGTCCAGTACGCGCATAAAATGGCAACCCCGCACTCACGAAGTCCATAAAAATGGCACTAGAGTTCGTGGGGGCACCTCTGCGAGTGAAGGGGTACCCTCACACACAGGTACTTGCACCCTGCCCTCTGGGATAAGAGAGACTGCCATGGGGTGACTTATAGTGACCTGGTGCAGTGACCTAAATTGAAAAAGGGTGAATGTGCCCTTTCACGCAGGCTGCAAAGTCAGGCCTGCAGAGCACTTTGCATGGGCTTCCCATGGGTGGCACACTACATGATGCAGTCCATGGGGATCGCCTGGAACTCCAATCCCCTGGGTACCTATGTACCATGTACTAAGGACTTACATGGGGGTACCAGTATGCCAAATGTGCGGTGAAAGTGGTACATGCTACCAAGTTAGAAGGGAGAGAGCATAATCACTGGGGTTCTGGTTAGTAGGATCCGGGTGAACACAGTCAAACACACTGACAACAAGCAGAAAATGGGGGTAACCATGCCAAGAAAGAGGGTACTTTCCTACAAGCCCCTAAGATAATCTACGGGTCTCCCTGACCTTTGCTCCACTAGCATCAACATTTGTTTACACTAGTCCAGCAAAGCTCCATAACAGCATCAAAAATTATGACTCTGTTGTGGTAATGACAGCCATGGTGCACCAGATAGTAAATACCACACAACCATGGTGTTGTGTGGGGCTGCAAGGGGAATGCAAGACGACTAACGCATCGGGACCAATGCACCACTTTCTTATATTATGTCCCTTAGTGTGGAAGATGTGTGCAATGGGTGTTGCTGTGGGTGTGCCACCACAAAACCCATTGCATTTTGGCACAGCCCCACATGTATGGAAAAATGGTAACGTAATGCAGCACCTACAAATTTAACGCCAACCCCTGCCCTACTATCTACTAGGGACGTACAATTTGTTAATGTCAGCCTTGCCCTATTATCTACTAGGGACTTACAGGGGATTTCAGTCAGCCTTGCCCTATTATCTCCTAGGGACTTACAGATTGTTGATGTCAGCCTTGCCCTATTATCTACTAGGGACTTACAGGGGATTTCTGTCAGCCTTGCCCCATTATCTACTAGGGACCTACAAGAGATTTCTGTCAGCCTTGCCCTATTATCTACTAGGGACCTACAGGGGATTTCTGTCATAAGGCATATGAGGCTTTATTGCATGGGTACTCCATTGGTAGATAGTGGGACACTGACATGTCTGTAGACCAAGGGTACAGATACTGTTAGTTGACACATGCATCACTCATACTTATTTGTGCTGGGCAAGCACAAAGGTGGACTTGCTAACAGTGTGACTGGGATGTTAAGTAGCCTACACAATGTGTGTGGTCTTACATTTGTAAAATGTTATATTGTAGAATAATATATTGAGATTGTGTAGACATTCTCACTTGTAGAAGACAGATAGTGTACTATAAGCCTCAATTGCCACCTTGCTGGCACTGTTTGGACAATTGGTACTTGCTTCTCATCTTCATCATCCTCACTGTACAGTCCTTCATGTATGTCACTGTATTATTTCCATGTGATAATTGCCAATGAACCTTGAGTTTGCTGCAGGGCAAGCAGTATTTACCATAGAATATCCATGTATGCAAGATGAGTGACTGACATCCACACATCTCTGGACTCCAGCTGCAGCACTTGTGCAGTCTGTAAGTCACCTCCACAAAGTGGTTGTGCCAGTTCAGTACAGGAGAGTCTCAGCTGTCCTTCAATATATGTGTGTTTAAAGTGGGCACTCACATACATCCTGCGTGTCACACACTATTTGTCATGTATGTGGGTCTTAAGCGTATGGTGTGTGTGTGTAATGTGATGTCAGGTGCAAAGATTCCTGTGTTGAAAGGCTGAGTGTTGTTGTGCATGAAGGGACACCTTCCCATACATTCCCATACCTGTAAGGGTATTGCATCTTACTATGGGTGGTTCAGGATACAGCACACTTGATAAGAGGTGACAAGGAGAATGCTTTGGGACAGTTATCCCCTTGCATATCTCTTACTACACATGTTGGCAGAGGGAAGCTGACACACTGCCAAACATGTCAATATGGGAAGGCATCAGTTTGCTACACTGCCTCAGGGGTGGCACTGTAGTAGCGCTACATATGACTGACATTGTTGTGGGCCTCTTTTTTGCATCTTTCAATGTGTGTTGTAATTAGCAACAGGTATTGGAAGTGGAAGACAGCTTTCCTGATTGTTGATGTTGCAGGATGTGTCCTTTCTTGCACATGTGCAATCAGACCTGAAACATAGGTACCCCTGCACCATGCTCAATGTGTCATATGTTACTCTATGTGCTGCATTGTGCATCCCTCATAGTAAGATGGAAACACCACTTGGGCCTGATGTTGTGCAGGAAGGTGTCCCTACATGCACAACAGCAATCATACCCAATACACAGGTACCCTTGCAGCATGGTACAGGTGTGCCTGCGTAAGCACATGGCAGCAAATTATGCACCAGCGTATTTTGTGTGCAGGTTGCATGAGTGCCCTTTCCCAGTGGTGCAGGAAGGCGTGTCCCTGCCCTTGCTGCCCACCCTGTGCAACAGGTCTGGTACATGATGGCTAATGAGAGTTAAGCATGGCCAAATGTTCAATTGATATAGTGAAGGGAGTGGTGCGATGGTTGTGAAGTGGTCTGTGCATATGGTGGTGGTGTCGGTGCACATTACATGTGTTTGGTGTTTAGCCATTAGTGTGCCCCCATGCAACTCTTTTGCATGCATAGAGTGCCTCCTATCTGCCTCCCCCTTGTGTAATTAGCTATTTACAACATTCCCCCATGCTGGAACTTGTTGTTGCTTATCATATCCCGCAGTGTCCTGTCTCTGGAACTCCGGTCACCAACTCCTCCGGAGTGACTGCTGTCACTATCTCCTCCAGCTCATCCAGCTCCTCCTGGGGTGCCGTACTTCCACCTCTGGTCTGCAGTGCTGCCTTTCGGTTGCGGAACCATTTCTCTTTTGTTCTATGCTTGTAATCGTACCAGCGCTTCTTACAATCCGTCACAGTCCTCTTCACCTCTGCCACACTGTTGACTTCATCAACTATGGATAGCCAAACGGCCTCCTTCCTACTTATTGGCAATTTAAAGATGACAAAGAGCTGGTGTTTGTGCCCCGTCACCTCTGTGATCAAGATGTGATTCTCCTACTCACTGAGTTTACTTTTTCCCTTCTCCTGGGAGTCTGTCTGGACATCCTGGCTTGTACTGGGCTGATTGGGGTCTCCCTGGGGGTCTCTCCTGACACCTCAATTTTTTCACCTCATACCTTCTGTTTGGCATTTTCTTATTTTTTTTTATGCTTTTAAGTCCAAAAGTGACACTGCATGATTAGCGTCAAAAACGTGCAGCAAATCATGCTAGCACCACTTTTAAGGCACTAGTGTCATTTTTTGCGATATGTCACAAAGGTTTGCATCATTTATTTACACAAGCCTTTACTTACCATCGTGCTGGGATATCTAGGGATAGTTACTAATTGACAACTTGAGATTGATATGTGTTCTCTAGCTTTAAAGGAATTCACCAAAAAATTGAATATAGTTGTTGGAACTAATAAGGGGGTATTTTTTTGGGGGGGAAGAAAGATGAAATGCATTGCTGAAGTGCTTATGGTAAACATTAATAAGAGAAAGAACTGAGAGACTGCGTATGATTTCCACAAGACCCAAGAGCATCATCAAATGCAAATAAAAAAGTACAAAAAGATCCCGCAAAATAAAAGGTGAGATGCCAAAACCAAGCATGGGAAGATAGCTAGGGGACCTAAGAACATTCATATTAAGTAGTTTTGAGTAATCGTTAGGCAAGGGAGAGTTCACAGACTCAGGTTCAACTTATATCTCAATCAGAGTGAAGAGTATTTGGGAAGTTTATATGATCATTTCCATTCACCTGGTGATTCTACAAACGTTGCCAGACAATCAGATGTAGAATGCTTTAGTTTCAAATAAACTCATATGGATATCATCATCAATTTATATCTCACTAAGGGGCAAATTTATACTTAATTTGTGCCTACTTTGCGTCATTTTTTTACGCAAATTCAGCGCAAAACTAATTATATATTTATATTTTGACGTTAGACACGTCTAACGTCAAAATATTGGAGTTTGCACCATTTGTTAGATGCGTGAACCTACCTTGCGTCAGTGAGATGCAAGGTAGGTGTTCCCATCTAAAAAATGGTACTAACCCCATAGCCCCATATTTATCCCCCCATGCTAAAATGAAGCACGGGTGGGAGTAGGAGCTAAATAATGGTACAAAGCTTGCCTTGCATCATTATTTAACGCATGGGTCAGACCAGGCATTAGGGGATCTGTGGACCCATTTCCACGGTTAAACACCATGGAATGGGTCCACAGGTGCCCTCCTCAAGCCCCAGGAACACCCCCACCCACACCAGAGGGACACTGGAGGATGGGGAACAATTAAAGCGCCATCGGGGCCCAACTTGGGGCACCCTGCATGCACAGGGTGCAGTGGCCATGCCAGGGGACACTGGTCCCCTGTGCTGGCCACTGGGGTGGTGGGCATGACTCCTGTCTTTTCTGAGAAAGGAGTCATGCAGTATGGATTGTATTGCATCAGAAAATAACTCTTGGCTGGTTAGAGGCATTATTTTTTGCCTCTAACCAGCCTAACGTCAATTTTTAGTGCAAAACCCCATTCTCCCATACCACCACCCCCACCTGGCTAACGTCATTTTTTTTTTACTCTAGCCCACCCTTTGCACTGGCTTGTGCCATTCCATAAACATGGCGCCCGGTGCTCATGAATGGCGCAAGCTGGTGCTAAACTTTTTGATGCAAAATGCGTTAGTGCAGTTTTGCATCAAAAAAGTATAAATATGCCCCTAAATCTGCAGGACATGATATGTTTAGCAGTGAGGTATTTAAAAAGAAACCAAATGGGCGGGTGAAGATTTTGCAAGCGCAAAGTATTTGTAATAAGTAACATTTAGATTTCTGATTGAAGCACTCTGGCTCCACAGAGGCAATTGATAATTATCAGACACTTAACTTCAAGCAATCCAGCACACATTAACGTGACTTTCAAATGTTTTTATTTTAGATAATAACTTAAAGGCAATATTTAATGCACGCAAAGTGCTGTTAGGCTTTACCCTTTGTTAAAAACAGAGTAAATGAAAGGGGGATGGGTATGTGGTCATTCTAAAGATTCATTTTAAAGGAAGAGGATTGTGTAAATAAAACACCATAGTACTTCTGTGCTATTGGTGAAAGCTGGCATGAATTAAAAATGATGGCTTGCTACACTGCAGCGTATGCGTATCTTTAATAGCCATAAAACCAGTGCTTAATTTGTGCTTGTTGTTTCCGGTGTGGAGCACCAGCACTTATTTTTAAGGGCAGGTACTTATTTTTCTGCCTCAAGCAATTACTGCGAGCAAACGACACATGTGGGAAAGACAGAAGAAGAGAAAAAGGAAAAAGTGTCACAAAGGGAGAAAGCTGCAGGAGTGGGCTGAAGGGACGGTAATGGCTTTAAATGGATTGAAGAGGCCCGAGATGGCTTCAGTATTACGCTGCCTCAGTATTCCGTTCTCGCACTTTAATTGCAGCAGCCGCGTGTTTAAGAGGAGGGCTTCGTGCACCGACACGTTTTTATTGACAAATTAAGTACTGCATAAAACACTTTCAAACATTCACTTCCCAGTTTAACATTCGTCTACTCCTTGGTGAAAATGTGTAATATTTGATCTCGCTGGCAAGCACTTACTTTCTTCTAAAGGTTTCTGCTAAACCTTGCAAGCCGAAGACCCACTCGCTCGCCAAACCGCCCACCCGCTCTCCAAGTCTTCTTGGAAAACAGTTGTGTTTTTGCGAAGTAATTTCAGCTGAGGATGGTTCCCATAAGGTCGTGAATTCATATGCCTATCCTACTGGGATTCATTATAATGGCCCTTTTAATAGTACGCAAGCTTTCTAAGAGCCTTCACAAACATAGGAAGACCGTTGTTGGTATTGTATCTGTTCACATTTCAATTGCAGAAGTAATAGAAATCTTTCATTTTGAAGCACACTCACAACCGGAAATTAGCAGAGGATCAAACGTGATGTTCTAGCAGATCTACTTTAACCAACAAAGAAAAGCAGATGTAGCAATTAATCCCACAAATTAAGCCCTGTCATGTTCTTCAAGTGTTAACTTGGCAGATATATTTTTAAACCCCTGTAAAGACTTTAAAATTATCTTGATAGAAGAGCGTTTTTTAAAGTTACCTCAATTATTGTTTCTACCGAACCAGCTAAAGCAGCAAGTTTTGTACCTAGGATTAAATAAAATCCCGAAGGGGTTTGTTCAAAATGCTGTAATTAGTTTTTTTATACATAACTGCGCGACGGCAAAATAACAAACCTGTTAGAGCAGGTTGGCAGATTAAGATAATTCAACCAAATTGAGGGACACATCTGTAGCTATGCTGTGATGCTAATACTGAAACATTAATAATTAACTAAACCTGTTAAACGTAGAACATATTAGAAATACTTTCATTAGTGAATGCTGTATGACCATTAATGGACGTTTTCTAATAGGGCTTTCCTTTATTTACAGGAAATATAAAAACATATCAGGTGAGAAGTGCCTGCCCCTGCATTACATTTGATGCAAAACAAGTTCCTTTGTTCTTGCTGCAGAGTATCAGTCATTTATGATGCATCCTGCTGGACAGAGCAGACACACACACTTCGAGGAAGGACATCTACTTTTGGCTAATCAGATAAATCCCTGGTGTTTGCGGGTAAATGTCTCGTTGTGTTACCCAAAGTGTCAGGGCAGGTCGAGGTAGTAGCCAACTAGCTATGCAAAAGTGCACATTACTGTTGTAGCAGGTTTTCACTAATGCACAGGTCACTTTTTGCAAAGCTCAGGCAGATGTCAGGACATCAGGTGTAATTTTTGACCTGCACTGAAATCAGCACTTTCAGTACTTTAGCAATAATGGTTACGAATTACTTGAAAAGAGAACAAATAGGGGAGAGGCCTCAATCAGTAGGATGTGGTCACTTTAGAAACTGAGGGCCAGATTTTAGAAAAGTGACGCTATAATACATGTAGCGCCACTTTTCTTGCCGCCCCTTGTGCCCCGCTACCGCCACCATGTGTGCACCGCATTTAAAATGCGGCGCACTATGACGCATGGTAGGGGGCAATAGCATCAGAATTTCTGACACTATTGATGTACTGTTCAGGATCAGCATCAAAATTTTGGGGGCTAACCCTGAACAGTACATAGGGGCCCTTTGAAAACAATGGCATACCCCCTTTTAACGTCTGCTCAGATCAAGCATTAAAAATGTAGAAAAAATGACACTAGAAATATTTTAGATTTCTTTGCGCCATTTCTTCGGCCTCCCTAACGTGGGAGCACCCCCTTTCATATATTATGCCCAGTGCATACATAATGTGGCGCAAAGTGTTACACAGGGGCACAATGCATGCATTTCACCACTTTGTAAATCTGGCTCAGGGAGTTTGGCCTCCTTGGACCACATTAGCGTAAAAAAAAATGTGGGTCAAGGAGGTGCTAGGCCCTCTCAAATCTGTGCCTGAGGCATCATCAGGACAACACAATAGTTACACCCTCCCACACTGGGGGAGGTGACAATGAAGGGTCAAATGATCTGTCAAGGAGTGCATGGCCAAAGGCTGCCTGGTGGTTTAAAGCAGATAGGGCCTATGTTTTGTAAAATCGAATGGCTCCTCGATAAATCAAATTTAGTTGGCTATCTGGGTATAGAAACTGCTCAATTGGCGTGGTCTCTGTCAATAAAAAATGAGAGGCTGCCTTTCTTATTTTGAAATGTTAACCATGTTAACACAAAATTCAATCAGTGCCTGCATGCTATAATTTGTTACTCAGCAAGAACAATGCAAAAGCTAAATTTGTCTGTACAAAAATTTAATTATTGGCTGCCATTCATCAACTGTTCACCATTTTGCACTCTTCACCACAATTGGACTGCATTACATACATTCCTTCTGCGAAACAGCACTTGGATTTTACATTGTACATTTGACTAAGGATGCAACATACATTCCACTCTTTGTGGTCCATTACTGTTACATGTGCACATATTTTCTTTCATTAATCATTTATGTAGAGGACCACCGTTTGGCCTCTCCCTAATGTCCACTCTTTTAAAGGCATTTCTGATAGACTCACTTTGTGTTTATAACTGTATTTAGCACCCAGATTCTGAGGAACATGGGGATAACCCAGAATAATAATTATTTTTGAATTACTTGAGCAGACTAGTTGTTGTGGATTAGATATTCCTAAACTGAGGCAGTGTGCTTTGTGTGCACCATCCATAACACCCTGCAGTTCCCTCTCATAATTGTAAAATTGAGCAAATGTGCATTCCACTTCCATATTTATCTTCTTGCCAGATGGCCTTGAAAGGAATTCCAAAAAGAAAACGAAAATCATTGGAGTGGTAGATAACAAAGAAGGTATGTGATGTACCACTTTTGAGGGTTTTGCAGACCTCTAACCCTATTACATCAACACATTTTTAGCTATCGTTGCCCAATCATGACCTATTTTCTAAGGGCACAGTGTAGCTGCATTCATAGTAGGAGTATTTAGTCTTCAAACATCTGATGAAATGGCTTACTTAGGCTCTTGTATTGGGCCCAATGAGGTAGATCAATCATTAATTGTTGAAGTTGATACTTCAAATATAACACTCAGAGTGATATTGTCTAAGGGCAATATGGAAACTGGCCATTTTCAACAAGCTTCCTACTGCTTATCAGTCAGGAATTCGTTCAGAGAGTGAATACATTGCCAGCTGGGGGAAAAACAATGGCAACTGGCATTTTCTGTGATTAACTTGTATTTTAAGAGTCTGGCAGTTATGAGGGACTTTTGTGGCATATGATTGTATCTTTCAGCAGCCAGGGGAGGAGAAGAAACCAATCCGTGTATCACAAGTGTCATCCCTGATCATCCCGCAATATTGGACCCACAGGTTCTAATTCTTTTCCGGCAAGATTTGAAATATAATGGTTTTGGAGACAATCACCTAACAGAGTGCCAAACATCCTTGTTCTGCTTGGCAGGCTTGAACTTTTCATGGTTCTGAGCTATTATTTCCAACAGTTTCTGTGCAAAAGAGAGCATTTACATGGTATATTAAAAACCCCAATGGCACGACATGTTGCGACATGGGAAAAGAAGAAACGATGTATGTTCATACATGTGAGTGATGTTTTGGGTATAAAAAGATCCCTCAGTCTAGAAAAATCTGCTTGAGCTCTCTCCTTCCTTGCTTTCTATATACATATAATTTCCTTCAATTGTGCTTTAGACTTGTACAGAGACTGGAGCCTCACAATCACTATTTCACTCAGTTAGTCTCCCCAAGATGTCTCATTTTATCCTTCTTGACAAATTTGCAAGCGCCAAGCAACTGGGCTCTACCCTTCAACATTCTGTGGTGAAGTTACGCGGCTTTCCCCTTGAAGAATGATCTGAGCAAGGGATATAAGCTTAAATCCCACTACTGGAATTAATTTTACATCCCTCTTAGAAAGTCAGGTTGGGTATCTAAAGACAATCAGAAGTTACAGGGCCTCAACTGTATCGATTCGGGCCAATTATCTTTGGTATCTTTGGCCCTCCATGCCACATACCCTCCAACTGGGGTTCAATCACCCCTTTTAGCACTTGATCACTGAGGATAGCGCAGCAGAACAGTTAATGGATGGGCTATGAACTCAGAACTCAGCAACACATGCTAACTCTCAATAAATCAATGTCCTGCCAGTATATTTTTTAAATGAAGAAAACGTACATTATTATTTACAAAGGTAAATAGGTAAAAGGCATGCACAAATCAAAGCTATGTACAAATTTATGATGGTTAAAACAGTTCACAATCCCTCCTCACAAGAGAAGGGTCTCTCAAGAACTAGCAGATGCAAATCAGCTACCTCATGGAAACTTTACATATTTTGGTTATCTGTGAGGTCCCTGCCTCAATGACTTAAGACTGTGTAAAGATGAAGCACCAATAAATGCTGCTTGCCTTTAACATGTGCTTTCATTAACGAAAATTATAGACCTATAGGATTGAACATAACTTTTCAAATAGTAACACACAGCCATCAACTTTAACAAACACTGTTCATGATGAAACAGAAAAGACATATCGCCTTTGTATAAAAATGAGGTCTCTCACAAGAAAGATTATTCAGCCATTGTGCAGACCTAGAAAGTTAACACAAAGGGGGTCATTCCGACCCCGGCGGGCGGCGGAAGCCGCCCGCCTGGCGGGAACCGCCAGAAGACCGTACCGCGGTCAAATGACCGCGGCGGTCATTCTGACTTTCCCGCTGGGCCGGCGGGTGACCGCCAGAAGGCCACCCGCCTGCCCAGCGGGAAAGCCCCTTCAACAATGAAGCCGGCTCCGAATGGAGCCGGCGGAGTTGAAGGGGTGTGACGGGTGCAATGGCACCCGTCGCGATTTTCAGTGTCTGCAAAGAAGACACTGAAAATCTTTATGGGGCCCTGTTAGGGGGCCCCTGCACTGCCCATCCCCAGGGGCCCCACGACACCCATTCCCGCCATCCTGTTCCTGGCGGTAAGAACCGCCAGGAACAGGATGGCGGGAAGGGCGTCGGAATCCCCATGGCGGCGCTGATTGCAGCGTCACCATGGAGGATTCCTATGGCCAGGGGAAAACCGGCGGGAAACCGCCGGTTTCCCTTTTCTGACCGCGGCTTTACCGCCGCGGTCAGAATTGGCCAGGAAGCACCGCCAGCCTGTTGGCGGTGCTTCCGCGGTCGTTGGCCCTGGCGGTCGATGACCGCCAGGGTCAGAATGACCCCCAAAGTCTCTCCCTAGAGACACTACCAATGCTTTTGGCCTGCAATATTTGGAGAGTTTGCATGCTCTGATTGGTGGTCCTGGGTGTTTATGTTAATTACATAGCAACCATCAATTACTTATTTTACACTTTATCTGTATTTTTATACTTAACCCAATAGCAACAACTGCCCCAGTGTTTAAGACAGACACTCTTAACTTCTCCCACCCCATTTGTTCTCCCTCAGCCTACAGCCTTCTCTGGCTATGGGTTAGACTCTCTGGGCAGTTTCATGTTCTTTTCTCAGCAACCTCCTAGGAGTCGGGAACAGAGAGGAAGAGTGAGCAGCATTCCCAGTGCCGATGAGGGACCCATGACAGAGGGTTGACATGGTGAGACCATGGAGTTCCATTGAGTTTTTCACAATCACTGCTCGCCATGGTAGTCTCAGGGCTACTGCCTAATAGAGGAAATACAAAAAATACAGTCGAGCGTGAGAGTTTTCCTTTTGCGCACATGAAATGGATTCAATCCACAAGTGTGTGAGTATTGCTTGGGATTATTTTCAAAGGCAATGGGTGTCCATAGCCTAAAGGAACCAGGGGGAAGCATTGAAGAACCAGAACCTTATGGGCCTGGCGGCGCAGGGTACGCCTGAAATCTCCTTGGATTCACCTGCCTCAACTAACAGAGACACGGGACACTCTGTCAGGCGTAAAAGATCAGATTTATTAGCTGCAGCTAGTACAGTTGTCCAAGAAGTACACAAGGTATGTTCTCAGGAGACTGCCACTTTACTTTGTGGCGCACAATCTTATATACCGTATAAAAACATTTATTAACTACATACACTCCCAGAACACATAGAAAGGAGCCAGTAAGAATGATGTAAAGATAGAACAGAGTCAATAGAAATGTCGGAAAACAAGACAGAACAAAGTATCAAGTGACTTAAGGTTGCCTCCCCTCCAGCTGTGTTTGTCACCCCTCCCTTGAACTTAATTCATTAACCGATCCACAACGAAGTTTGCGTGTGGTGCGATAAGTTTGTGTGCGTTTGGAAGACAGTTGTGAAATGAGAGAATACTAGCAAAGGACAGCGAAGGCCAGACGATAAGATAAGATCGGCGGAGAATAGTGTGAGCCTACAGATAGTTGAAACAAGGATTAGAAAACCAGACAGGGATTAGTGTACTCGGTCAGACCTTAATACCAGCCTTGTAAAGATAGAGGCAGAAAGCTGTTTTGAACACCATGTTGCAGAATAAGCAGAAAAGGCAGAATGGACTTCGTTCGCTGTGCTGCCTGAGTGAAGGCAACATAAAATGGCGGCGGGCCACAAAATGGCGGGTCGATACGATCGTATTAAAAAATCGAATTTCCTCAGACCCTCCTTTTGCCAGAACTCAGGCAAGATACACAAACTCATGTTAATCTGAGTCGATGTCTATGGCCATGAGGTCATCAAGCTGTTGCTGTACCATCATTTTGATATTCTCTGCTCTTTGTGACTTGGGTTTGGGAATACATGCAGTAGCACATAGGTTGCAGACGGCAGGACCGCAGTGCATACAAAGACAACAAGAGAATATAAAAGCTAAAATTACTCCAAAGAATGTCAATACCTTCCAACCCCATTTGGACAGTAATCCCCAAAACCACTCTGAAAAGGACCAATCTCCTTCGTCCTGATGAATCGACTCGGAGATTATGTGTAACTTAGAGATAGCTTGGTATACTGTCGGAGCGTCATTAGGTATGAAAATACAGCAACTTGATCCGATCAATTTGCATACTCCACCACGGTCCGCAAGAACAAAGTCTAAGGCAACACGGTTCTGCAAGGTCATAAGACGATCAGCCTGTAGTTCAGCTGTAATGTTACTTAAAGCTCCTACAGTGATGTCTATGGTGGTTTCTACGACACAAACCAATTGCCTTATATTTCTGCTGTTGGCCATTGGACCCCAGAAGGGAAGAAATCCTTTGAGGAAATCTCCTCCCTCTTGTCCTGCTGTGTCTTTCGAATCCACAATCCCTCTGCCATATCTATTTTTATGATGGTTCGCAGGAGCGGTGTATGTAGGGGGAAGAAGAAAGGCTATATAACAAGTACCAGAAAAATCAGCTGGCAACCATGTATAAGCCCTATCGTGGCAAACGAAGTATGTACCTTGAGATGGTACTAACGGCGGTGAATTCAGGGCTGAATAAACATATGTATGGGAACATAAACTTTCTCTTTGTCCGGTGTTTGGAGTTCTACCATTTATTTGCAGACAGAAATTTCCTTGTTGGGGTATGACCCGTATCGGAGGAGATTTTCCTTGCTCAATCTTATCATTGAGGCTGGAAATGTAATTAGTTATGTTCCAATTGGTATATGCTTTTCTTTCATCTATGGAAGCTTCACTTTTTTCCATGATTTTAGCCATAGCTACCATTCCCTTTATCAATAAACTTTGACTGAAATCTGAACCAACACTATGTGAACTGACAGGTTGTTTAATTTTACTTTGATATGCATTATTGAAAATGACAAAATAAGCCCAAGCGGAACCTTCATAGGAGAATGGAAGAACTAAATATGGCATTCCATTTTCTACTGTATGTGGTATGAGTCCACACACCCAACAGTCAGTTGTATTGATCACTAACTGATGTTGATGTAACAACTGGACGAAGGAATTGTTAAAGTATTCAGTTCTTCTGATGAGTTCATGCTGGGGAAGAGTGTGAAATAGGTGCGGAGAGATAGTAGAAGAAGATGTAGAGGTAGGAGAAGAGACAACTTTTTGCTGCAGAGTAATAATGATCCAGTTTACAGATGCCAAAAGAATACACGACAATATAATGACGCATAGAGCAATACTACAACGACTACATATTTCTTTACAATTATTCTTTACATTTTTACTTTCTCTTTTATTTAATGTAGCCTCCATCTTTCTAAGTGGATGCTCACGGCAATCTTCCTCAATCACTGTAGTCACGATTATCTACCGTCCTATGACACTGTGAGGTCCTGCAGGCCTATTGCCACTTACTCAGGTCGTGACTAAGACTCCTACCGTGACCCTGCAACCGGGATAGAGTACTACATAGGAGAGAAAGTTACAAGTTCTTTGGTCTTGGTCTCAAATTATAGCGTTCCTGTCCAGAGGCAGTCTGGTTTTGAAACAATGTTCCTGGATTTGTCGTGTTCAAGCGTCGATGCGATGGTATTACTTCTTGAAGGATGTCGTCGTCCTCTTTCTCAGAAAGTGTTCCAATTAGACGCGCATCACTGAATGGTACAAATTGCGGAACTTTCTCACTTTCAGAGTCACTGATGCCTCTACGGACCCACTGATCGAAAGGCAAGGGCAAAGGCACTTTCTTGCAGTGCACGGCATGCACCCAGTTTTTCTTTCCTTCGACTTTAACTGCTGTTCTTGTGGTCAAAAGAACCAGGCGTGGCTCTCTCCATCTGGGCTCCAAATTTCTCTGTCGTTGGAAATTTTTCGTGCAGACCCAGTCACCTGGTCGGATGGAATGACCTGGGTCTGTGGAAGCCTCTGGTAGAGCACTCTGAACCTGTTGATGAAGAACACGCAATTTAGTTGTAAGGTCATGCAAGTAGTCAATCAACATCGGGTATGGTAAGTCTGAGTATTTTTTAGGGCGAGGAACTCCCCATACATTAGCTGGGCGACCAAATATCACTTCGTAAGGGCTAAGCCCCAAACGAGAGTGTACTGCTGTTCTGATGGACAGAAGAGCCAATGGTAAAGCATCAGGCCAATTAAGTCCTGTGCTAGCTTGCACCTTAGCAATTTTAAGCTTCAAGGTTCCATTGTAGCATTCTACTAAACCAGCCGACTGTGGGTGATTCGCCGCGTGGAACTTCTGTTTTATGCCAAGACCTGCACAAACTTTTTGCATGACTTGACCCACAAATTCGCTCCCATTGTCACTCCAGACAATGCGCGGCAAACCAAACCTAGGGAAGAATTCTTTCAAAAGTATTTTGGCAGTTGATAAAGCAGTATTGTCCTTCAGAGGGTAGGCTTCTACCCATCTAGAAAAAGCACATACTACCACCAGAACATATTTGAGGTTGTTGCATCGTTCCATGTGAATATAATCGATCTGCAACACCTCGAATGGATATGTCGGAGGAGCAAAATGACCTGCTGGAGTTGGGGTTCCCTTTCCCGGATTGTACATCAAGCAAACAATACAATGTTTTACTACATTATTTGCACACTTTGGGATCCCCTCATTTTGCCACACTGGAGCCAGAAGTTTACATATTCCTTTTTCACTTAGGTGAGCTGGACCATGTGCCATAGTAACTACAGGTAGTACATAAGCATCTGGTAACAGCCAACGTTGATGTTCTGATAATTCAACCCAACATCCCATCTCATCTAACATTCCTGTACTTTCCTTCCACTTTCTCAACTCATTCTCCGTAGCCTCTCCTTGAATTGATTTCACACTCTCTACTGTATCTTCACACATTCCCTTTTCTCTTACGCAGTTTGCGGGACCTGCAACATACATTCGACTTGTGTTGTCTCTGGCTGTCTTTTTCGCTACCTCATCTGCAAATGCATTTCCTCGACCAACATCGTCCACAATCTTTTTGTGTGCACTACACTTCACAATCGCTATCTGAGTAAGCATTGTAAGTGACTCAAGAAGTTCAGTCACTAATTGACCATGTTGTATCTTAGTACCATGGGAAGTAAAGAATCCTCTTTCCTTCCATAAGCGCCCAAAGTTAAACGCTACACCAAAAGCGTATTGGCTATCAGTGTACACGTTTACTCTTTTTCCCTCGGATAACACACACGCTCTAGTTAAGGCTATCAATTCAGCTGCCTGAGCTGAATTATGTCTAATGCGTGCTGTCTCCACAATCGTATGCAAAGTAGTAATAGCGTAGGCTGAAACTGTATCTCCATTCGGGAGCTTGAAACAAGAACCATCTACCCATAGTGTTCCATCTGGATTCACTAATGGCGTGTCTTTTAGGTCAATTCTACCCTTAGTCTCTTCTTCAGTACGGAGAAAACAATCATGCTGTTCAGAGACATCTCTCTCTTCTGGAAGAGGCAACAAAGTAGCTGGATTCAGGGTATTACATCGTTTGATGTGTATGTGACTAGCCAAAAGCGTCAGCTCATATCCGGACAACCGAGCACTCGTAAGATGCTGCGTTTTTGTCCTATTTAGTAAAATATCCACTGCATGTGGCACCATAACAATGAGAGTATTATCTAGCACTACTCCAGCAGACTGTCGGATAGAAATTGCTGCAGCCGCTGTCGCCTTAAGACAACTAGGCAATGCTTTAGCTACTGGATCTAACGTAGCTGAGAAATATGCGCATGGTCGCTGTTGATCTCCAAAACGCTGCGTTAAGACTGACAATGCACAACCCTCTCTTTCGTGGACATAGAGCGTAAAGGGCTTACTGTAATCAGGAGTACCCAATACAGGAGCAGAACACAAAGCAATACGCAAATCAGTAAAACTCTTCTGACACTCGTCAGTCCACAGAAGAGGTTGAGGCGTATCTTTTAAAGTTAGCGCCAACAGCGGTTTAGCCAATAAAGAGAAACTCGGAATCCACTGTCTACAATAAGAAGTAATGCCCAAAAAGGCACGTACCTCTCTTTGTGTGGATGGCACTGACATTTGTGCAATTGCCTGAATTCGTTCGGGGGTCAATCGTCGTCCCTCCTTTGACAAGAGATGACCCAAATAAGTCACCTCGCGACAGACATATTGTAATTTAGAAGGAGAAACCTTGTGATTTAGATCAAACAAATGACGCAACAGTGCAACGGTCACGTTTTTGCAAATCTCCTCTGAATCAGCTGCAACTAATAAGTCATCCATGTACTGAATGAGAGCGGCACCGGACGGTAAGGAAAAGGCATCAAGATGACATTTTAGAGCTTGACTGTAAACAGAGGGACTTTCACAATAACCTTGAGGTGCGCGTTTAAACCGGAAGCTTCGGCCTCCGAGGGAAAAACCAAAAATATCTCTACTCTCTTCGGCGATGGGAATACTAAAGAAAGCATTCTTTAAATCAATAACTGAAAACCAAGTCGCTGTAGAAGGTATCATCGTCAACAGAGCAGTGATATCTGGGACTACAGGAAACTGCGGTACGACAATCTTGTTTACCTCCCGAAGATCAATTACAAAACGATAAACAGGAGGCTGAGAAGGATCAGTGCGTTTAAGAACCGGAAGAACAGGACTGTTACATGTATTTCCTCTCGTTTCCTCAACCACACCCTTCTGAATCAAATCATGGACAATTTCCAAAAGTGCTTTCTCACCTTCAGTAGAGATTCTGTATTGCGGAATACGTGGCATTTCAGCATTGGGTTTAAGAGTAACAACATAAGGTGGGATCTCAAGACAACCAACGTCATTCGGACCCGTAGCCCAAAGCGTTTCGGGAAGAGAAAGCAATTCAGGTGGGAATTGATCTTTTGATAAGTACATTGGACTAGTCATTTTCTGTCCTAGAGTGAGGTATACACCAGAAGGTGAACAATATATCGTAGCATGCATTCTTTTTAATAGATCTAAACCCAACAGATTTTCACCACAACCATTCGTCAGAAGAAGCGGAGCTTCTAAATCATAAGGGCCTATTGAAACAGGCAAAGGGCAAGAAACTGGATTGCGAACAGGGGCGCCAGAAAATCCTACAGATACATTCGTTAAGCCAGACAAAGGTGCGCCAGGGAGTTTAGAATGAATGATAGAGCTTCTCATGGCACCAGTATCTAAAAGAAATGGCTCTGAAACACCCATTGTAGTGACATTAACATAAGGTCCATTCTGATCCACTGGAATTGACGTAACCCCCTTACTTTGTCCATGGCTGTCCTATTCAAAATGAAGACTTTCATTCCCTCCTTCAATATACTGATCCTCACTGTAATACTGTGTAGACCTAACATTTTGCTGGTCAAAGTAATTTCCGGAATTTGGAGGAACAAAAGAACGCTGCCCTTGGGTTAACACACCTCGACCTCTACCTCTATTTGCTGACTGAAGACCACCACGACCTCGTGAAGCAGATGTTGCTCCATTACGCTGCAACAATGCCGGACAACTGTTCTTAAAATGACCTTCCTCCCTACAATAAGCACATTGATTGGGACCTAGCAAAGGTCTTGGAATGAATGGTTCAGGCTTTTGATACAACCTCTGAAACTGCGGAGGCTGTTGAAACTGAGGCTGAACATAACGAGGAGGATAAGCCTGTTGCAAGAGAACTTTAGTTTTTAATTCTTTCGTCTTTTTCTCTTGTTTTTCCCTTTCTTCTTTGTCTCTATTTTCATAATATTGTGCTGTAGCCAATATCTGGGCAGAAGAAAAACTGCCCATGAACTCTCGGAGTCTTTTAGCTTGTGTGATAGTTCAGGAAGCAAGTTATATACGAACTTATCCACAAATAATCGCTGTCCCCCTTCTGTAGCCATATCTTGACCACTGTGATCAATGAATGTCTCCTCAAATCGGGTAAAGAAATCGGAAACACTTTCATCTTTCTTTTGTTTACATGCTGCTAGCTTATCCCAATTAACTCTCAAAGCAGGCATCATTGTTTTCATTAATGTAATAATCCTACCAGGGAGTTCTGAGATCAAAGCGTCGGGTTTTGCACCACCTACTTGACCTCTATCTGCGGCAATAATAGCGTTCCAATCGCCGCCTAATTCTTGAGCGTGATCCTCTCTACGAATTTTAGCCCATATTGTCTGTGGAACTACATTTCCCATCAACATGTCAATATCTGCTAAATTCATAGTACATGCAACAACTGTTTGCGACAACTCTTTATAGTAACCAGCAGGATTTTTGCGTGAATCTGGTAGTGATTGTTTAAGTGCTAAAACTTCAGACCTTTTCCAGGGGACATGTATCCATATGCGCTGAAAATGCGCAGGAATAGCTGGATTAGCACCTGCTGCTGCAACTTCTTCCTTCCATATTGGAGAAACCTCTCTCATGGGATAGTTTTTCAGTGCTGTCCTATCTGAAGGATCAGAATCAGGAAAAGTCTGTGAGAACAATAGGGATCTGAAAGAAATAAGTGTTCTGACAGCGTTTTCAACCTTAGGACCCACAATAAGTCCTTTGTCAAAGTCAGCCTGAACATCTAACAAATCCTGTGGGACCGAACCCAAATTCATATCCTCCCATTCTTTAGCGAGAGTATCGCACATAACTTTAAAAACATATCTCTGCGTAGGTGCATTCCATTGCAGAAAGGTGGACATAATATCAGACGTACTATATTGGGGACCCTTCTTGATCCATCTACAAGCAAGTGAGTCCAATTTTTCTCGCTCTTCGGAGTCTGGGAATTGACTACGAGACTGTCTTCGAGAAAAAGCTGGAGACACATTTAAAGCTTCAAAGAAAGGTGATAAGAGACCAGAGACAGTATCTGCAAATCGCTTACGCGTAGATGGAGAATTTGACATAAGGATAGGGGACAAGGTATTAAGTGAATTAACTAAAGGAGCATTAGGAATTGCCAAAGGAGCAGAAGGCAAAGGAGTTAAAGGCAAAGCTGGCATAGGCAATACTTGAGGAGGCAATTGTGGAAAAGCTGGAGCAGGCGGAAGCACAACTGGCGGCTGAACAGGCTGTAACATCGGGGGTGCATTAGCACCTTGTACATAGGGCGGAGGCAATTTCAATAAGTGGGACATTAAGGAATCTTCCTCAAAATCTTTTCTTTTATCAAGGGAAGAGATAGGCAACGTCGGATAGCATTTATCTATTGCCATTCGATGCTGTCTGTCTGAAATTTCCATTGCATTATCTATTTCATCATCTTTGAATTGCTGAGCAGCCTGTATAATCGTCATTCCCTGTGTTTTCCTATCTCGTTTCGCTTGTTTAATTTCTCTCTGTTTGGCTTCCTTACGCCAAAGGCGAAAAGAGTCAAACATTGCCGGCCGGGCTTTTCTTTTAAATAACGTTGCTTCTAAATTATCTAGCACATCAGTTTCGAAACTACCATTTTCTGGCCATTTTAAAACACCATCTTTCTTTGTATATCGGGTCCATGTCTTATTAAAGGCAATAGGACCAACACCATGTTTAGAATAGAGCTCATATGTGGGAGTTCCAACCGAAGGAATCGGACAGGAGTCCTCAAGCTGGGAGTCCCTATTACAACCAAAGCAACAAAGTTTTCCAAACTTAGTCAGACCAGACATCTCACGATTTTTACTGGCTGTTCACAAACATCAAGGGGGTAAAACTTTCAGTTTACACAGCACAAATGCACTTACCCCTCGGCTTTGGCCACTGCAATGGCCAAATCTAAGGACCTAAGGACAAAACAAAGACCAAAATTTGTGGGCGCGACCCACCAAATACTTAACTAAGGATGTCTTCTTACACCAACAGAGGCCCGTCTATCGTGTCGCTTTACCATACATCATCAAAGAAAGGGCCAAGGCAGGGCGGCAGTCAGGGCAGCAGTCGTCAGTAGCCGTCAGGAAGGAGTAACCGCGCTGAAAAAAACCTTCGGACCACTTCGACATACAGGGGTCGCTTGACGTGGCTCGCGATTCCTCCAGAATTTTCTTGCGGGGTTCCTCACGACCTTCAGGCAGAACCGGTACCGCTGAAGCCGCCCCACGTTGGGCGCCAGTTGAAGAACCAGAACCTTATGGGCCTGGCGGCGCAGGGTACGCCTGAAATCTCCTTGGATTCACCTGCCTCAACTAACAGAGACACGGGACACTCTGTCAGGCGTAAAAGATCAGATTTATTAGCTGCAGCTAGTACAGTTGTCCAAGAAGTACACAAGGTATGTTCTCAGGAGACTGCCACTTTACTTTGTGGCGCACAATCTTATATACCGTATAAAAACATTTATTAACTACATACACTCCCAGAACACATAGAAAGGAGCCAGTAAGAATGATGTAAAGATAGAACAGAGTCAATAGAAATGTCGGAAAACAAGACAGAACAAAGTATCAAGTGACTTAAGGTTGCCTCCCCTCCAGCTGTGTTTGTCACCCCTCCCTTGAACTTAATTCATTAACCGATCCACAACGAAGTTTGCATGTGGTGCGATAAGTTTGTGTGCGTTTGGAAGACAGTTGTGAAATGAGAGAATACTAGCAAAGGACAGCGAAGGCCAGACGATAAGATAAGATCGGCGGAGAATAGTGTGAGCCTACAGATAGTTGAAACAAGGATTAGAAAACCAGACAGGGATTAGTGTACTCGGTCAGACCTTAATACCAGCCTTGTAAAGATAGAGTCAGAAAGCTGTTTTGAACACCATGTTGCAGAATAAGCAGAAAAGGCAGAATGGACTTCGTTCGCTGTGCTGCCTGAGTGAAGGCAACATAAAATGGCGGCGGGCCACAAAATGGCGGGTCGATACGATCGTATTAAAAAATCGAATTTCCTCAGCATGTGAAAGCCATACATGAACCCAAGGTTTTTTAGTGATATCTAAGTCTTGCTGCATCAGTGTATAGTTGGTTTTCAGCATTTTCCTCCAGATGACCTCTAGTAGCCTCAAGGGAGAATAGGTAGGTGCCCCCTGTACAGGAACAAAAGAGGCTTATCATCACTAGATCAAGCACTGCTCCTTCCCCTTAAGTGCAATCCTTTAGAGAATGTCATTAGCTTTCACAGCCTCTACACCACTGCTCCCTTCTCCAAGGAACACCAGCTTCTCTTTGAGGGACCTGCACCTCCCCTCAAGCCTGACCCTGGTGGTCTCTTAACTGGGAGCAACTTCTTCTCCACAGCAGGGCCCCACAGATCTGCACAGCAGACCAAACTCAGGAGGTCATTCCGACTTTGGCAGTCAACTTATACAGGATGTTAAAGAAGGAGGTTGAGAATTCTGCTATTGGGGGAACGCATGCGGTCTATTGTTGCTGCAGCATCTCTGCACCTCTAATTATATTAACTGGAGCTATCGGACTGGGAGTCCCATCCCTGAACAGTGCACTGAGAACGATTCCAGAAGCCAAATCTTTTTAAATAAAGTCACATAATTTCTGCTATGCCCATGCAGCCCTTCCTCTTTCCTCTCAAACATTAATGGAGCCTCCCAATGAATAGTGATAACAAACATCTTCCTTCACTTTATTGTTCAGCCTCCAGGCTTCCTCTGACCTATTTGACAATGAGTTTCTGTTAAATATTTCTGAACTTCACAATCACACCCCCTTGAACTAGCAGAAACAGCTAATCTCCACTGAAATGGGCCTCTTATTCTACGACGTCTTTACATTTTCGCCTGATGAACACAGCCATTATCTCCACTCAGCCCAGCCGCTCATTAGTGAATTTCATTAGCCGAAGACAGAAAAACATTTACCATACACAAGGGTATTAATAAAATTCATCTAGTATAAAACTGACCTTGCATTCACATTCTAGACAATGGGTGTTTTATAAAAGGAACCAACTCTGGACTTTGTACTATGTTCTAATCAAAGTTTATTAAAAAAAAAACAGCACCTATTGACACTTTACCAAAAAGAAAGGCAAATCAAACATTCTTCCTCACTCAGCTGACACATGCATATACTTGTTTACATGTGCGACCAACTCAGAGCCCTCTATCACAACTGTCACCTTTCACCCAATGTTTTTTTATAAGGTGGGCACAGCAGATTGTAGACCAATACCAATTTACCCAAGCTTCGAAGTGAGTGAGACTCAATTTGTGAGTCTCATACAACAGCAGAAGTCAGTAACCAGAGGCCCAAAAGTAAAAGAAGCAGATGGTTTTCATGGGTAAAACAAAAATCTCTAATATTTACATACCTTGCAGTCAGCATTCCCACCAGTTAAGGTCACCAAATGGATGCAAAGACTGTAAATTAGCCAAACTATAACCCAATATGTATATTTGATTGTGGAACATAGTGGAAAATCATCAATGGCTCTGCTTTGAAACACAGATATTGCAAGTTTAATGCTTCGCGCCCTAAATGGGTTCTTTTAATTTCTGTGAAACATGTAAAGCTATACTCCTCAAATCTTTAACTATTTTTTCTAGGTACCAAAATAATCAGAGCAATAGCCTCCTTTATATACATTGCTGTTAGAGTATATTTTGCTGCTGAAACACATTATTCTACTAACTGTGTGTCATACTGGCAAATGTAATCAATTACCAAAACTTAGTGCAGATAAAATATTTGGTAAATGATATCATTATCAGTATATTTGATTTGATGCTACCAGGTCTGCTCCGCGGGTGGAACATCTGTAATAAGGTCAGGGAGTTACTCAACATCAGAGCAAATGAATCTGGCAAATAGTATGTGATGCAACTGGGTAAGATCAGTGTTATAAATTGGGTTTCTGGTTGACAGCGGTATGCACCCTGCCCTAGCAGGAACCACAATCCTAGCCAGGGTAAGTCAGATACACACCATAAAGTAACCTATGCTCACCCTCTGGTAGCTTGACACAGAGCAGGCAGGCTTAACTTAAGAGGCGATGTGTAAGGTATTGGTGCAACACTTCAAACAGTAACACAGTGAAAACACCACAATAAGAGTCCACACCAAGTTAGAAAAATAGATTGTCATTTTATAAATTAAGCAACACCATAATGACAAAAATCCAATAAGTAGATGTCGAGATATGAACTTTGAAAGAATAAATGTGAAAATAGCACTTAGAAGCAATAAGTGCCTAATGGGGTATCTGGTCGTGCCGGACCGGGACAAAGTCAAGAGTTCAAGCTGCCCGTGATGGAGCTCAGGCCGGCTACAGGACCCACTCGATAGAGCTCCATGGTTGCACCTTAATTCTTGTCGCACCATGAGATGCGTTGATGATCCCCAGGCAGCTGGGGTGATGCAGCAGATTTCTCCACGCAACTGTGGCGCTGCATCGGGTCTGTTGAGCAAAGCACCAGTTCTGAGTGCAGCAGTTCTGAATACATTGCACCAGATTAATCCATGCTGGAGGGGGCCATGCAGTGGCAGTGATGGGTTGGTTCCGAAGCGGTGGTTCCAAAGGCGATGAGGCAGTTCCAAGTGTGATGTGCTGTTCCGGTCCCTGCAACAGTGAGATGGTCAATCCAGATTTCGCAGTTCTGATTGGTATAACACCACTTTTTACCCACTTCCAAGGAACCAGGACTGGATTGGGATCACTTGGCAAGGC
Organism: Pleurodeles waltl; assembly: GCF_031143425.1. NCBI lineage: Eukaryota > Metazoa > Chordata > Amphibia > Caudata > Salamandridae > Pleurodeles > Pleurodeles waltl. The sequence continues at coordinate 855,040,236 of NC_090442.1, read as the reverse complement.
AAGGCTTGCAGAAAGCAAAGTCCAGGTGCTGTTTGGAGATTGAAGAGAAGTCTATGATGTGCCTGAGACTTCAGAACAGGAGGCAAGCCAGCAAGCACTCTCAACTTCTGTTTTAATTAAGGTGTTACTTCAATAATATAAAGGTATGAGTTAGGGACATTCATTGTCAGCTTTTTGTATATGCAATAATTATTCAAATGTTAGAGTTGAAACCTGGCTATTGGAAAGATTACATTATACCTCTCTATGTAGATGATGTTTTGTACATTTCTAATGGGAGATCAACAATCACTTTTTTATTGATTCTGCTTCAAGAAAATATCCTTATCCCAGCATTCGAGATGCATCTCAGTAAGCCAGAACTAAGGCCTTCAGGTCTTTCAATTTTTCTGCTAAGACCGGTTACTGCCTTTTAAGGTACCAATAGCAATACATGAAATATCTGTTTGTTAAGGTACCCAATGAATGGGCAACACTATAACGTTAACTATGAACAGCTTATTAGTGACACTAGAGAAAGTGTCCTTACATGTAATCGTCTCTCTGTTACACTATACATTCAATCAATATCTGTAGCATCAATTTCATGCCAAAGTGACTATTTCAAATCACCCCGACTAAGATTACCCAGTGTCCAGGAACATTAAGGGACATGTTTGTGGCCTGTGAACCTATTCTGTCTGTTACATACCAAAAATGCATGTAGTTCACTTTACTGGGGACTTGTAAGTAAATTAAATATGCCAATTGTGGTTTGTACCATTCAAACCATGTTTTCGGGAGAGAGCACAAGCACATTAGCACTGATTTAGCAGTGGTAAAGTGCAAAGTCCTAAGGCCAACAAAATCCTAAATACATGGCAACTCATTCCATACTTAGTCGCTTGATTAGGTCTTGCCATAATTTTATTCAGAAGCAAGGAAATAAGGTTTCCTAAAATAGCCTCTGAGCTTACTGTGGTGAAATGTTCATACATACTGAGGGAGACAATGCTACTTTCCCAGAAACACAATGCTATGAAACTTCCCAGTAATTGCTGGCTTAAATATTGACGTTGTATCCTTTCTAAAAAACAAACCTCCTAGGATACGTTATGTCAATAACTGGGAAGAACATGTGTGGATACCAAATGGCATATTCCCTAAGACTGATCCTGTCTATACCATGCCTATTATTGACAATCAATAACACAAAAACACCTTGCCCAATGTATAGTCAGAAATTTTGGCTATTGACATTGCAAAGGGTGAATTGTGGACTGGTATGCCAGGCAGTGGGCCCCCTTTTTGTGATTGGATCCTCATGGAGTTATTGGGCTGAGAAGCCCATTGGGTTGCACCTGTGTTCTTGGAATGGGAAGGAAATCTGAGATGATTTTGAGCAGTATTAACAACACACCCAAGTTTCAAGATGTTGCTATCTACTTGGAAATGACAAATATCCTGAAATATGTGTCTAGAGATGGCAAATACTAAAGGCTTTCAACTAAAGTGAGTGTTGTCATGCATTGCATTTACCACAATGCATCTGAGTGAACTGTGTGCTGGCATGCCAGGCAGTGTGCTCCCTCCCGCTTTTTCAGCCTTTATATAGTGTTTGGTGGATGTGGAACATCAATAAAACAGCATTCTAAAAAGAGTGCATAGAAGCGCTATAAGCTTTAAGTAGAGAGAACTGGATATCTGCAACTTTTTGGCAGATGTCCGACTTCCACCAAAATTTAAATACAGCCCTAAATCTGTATGGCGTAAAAACACTCAAGGCAAAGGATTTTTTCAATTGTTAAAATGTAAGGATACGTTGCCACGGTTGTTTCTGCTATGTATATAACCATTTTTAGATAATTCCCAAAAGATAGAATGCTGCTTTCCGTTCTGCATTTTTTTCTAAAAGTTAACATAGCGGATTCCCTTTCATTTTGGCTGCATGAAAAACTAAAAGTTTTCTTGAATGTTGGTACAACAGAGCTTCAGTCAGTGCTCAGTCTTAGATTTCTTGGGGAACATAAAGCTGATCTCAGTCAGTCGACAGGGTGCCATAAAAGTTCCTGGGGCATATTTAAGACATGTGGCACGGCATCCAATGCAGCGCCACTTTTCTAGCGCCTCTTAGCACCCTCCTACTGCCACCATTTGTGCGCCATATTTAAAAAAACGGCACACAATGGCGCATGGTAGGGGCAATAGCATCAACATTTTTAATGCTATTGATGTACTTTGCAGGACTAGCACCTAAAATTTGAGCACTGGTCCTGCAAAGTACATAGAGTCCCATTTTAATAAATGGTTTCCCTCTTTTTAACGCCTGCTCAGAGCAGGAGTTAATGAATACTGCTAAAAATGGCACAAAGAAATCTTTTAGATTTCATTGCGCCATTTTTTGGGCCACCCTAACAGGGGAACACCCCCTTGCATACATTATGCCTGGCACAGGCATAATGTGGTGCAAGGGGTTAAAAAGTGGCGCAATGGATGCATTGCACCACTTTGCAAATATGGCACTGTTATTTTTTGGAGCCTAACGCCACAATAGCTTTAAAAAAAATTGCTAATGTGGCGCTAGAGCTTCTTAAATCTCGGCCCACGTGTGCAATGCACATGGATTCAGCCAGGATGCTTTTTCTCACAGGCAACCACTGTAAAACTTTCAGCAAAGAAGAAAAGCGATCTCTATTCCAAAAGCTAAAAAATAGACGTGCTGTCCTTTAAAGGCTGCGCACAGATCCCTGCAGACCTAATAAAATGTAAATGCGCCCTTGAGATCAATGTTGAACAGGTTGGGTTCACCTTCCAGATATCAGCAACGCTGAAAAGAGGCTCATACATTTTGTTCTCCGAGAAAAGGCTGTTGCTATGCCTTGCAATTTAACTCACAAGGGTCAATATACGCAGTTCGAAAAAACTATTGTTTTAACTTTTCTTTTCAAAATGGAGGACTTCTGAAAAGCGACCACCTGTCAATTTCAGAGCGTCTATGCAAATGTTATGATACTGAACATAACCATGTGGTTCTTAAGACTTCCTATTACTCCAGAGCATAAAATGAAGGGGAAGATTGTGTGGGAACTTGCGCAACAGAGCTATGCATGGACGCAGTAGATTAGAAACTGTACCCCAAGTTTCTGGCAGCAAGAGCAAAATATAATTGCTTCAATATCATATAAGGTATTATTGTGAATAGTACCTTTGGGAAGCAATGCAATATGTTACTGATGTCTACTGTCAATACAGGTGTTGTTTGGAAAAGTGTGGGTGAGAGAGTGAAGTATTGTCAATCCTAAAAGTTAGGGGGGATGAACGGCCTTGTAATACATTATACTAAGTACTATGAGTTCAATATGCTATATTATATGTATTTGGAAAGCGCACTATCCCCAGGGGACATTCGCACTCTAACATTCAGGAGGTTTCATGATTCTATAATACAATTTGATATGTCTTATTGTTAGAAATGAGGTATTTGGTTGGCAGTCAGGTTCGATTAGATGATATAACGCAAATGGCGCTAGTCATGGAGTCACACAGACCCCCAGGTACAGTACCTTGTGAGAATGAGCAAACAAGCTGGTGCACCGAGTCAGGGATTGTGGCGTCGCTGGATCTGAGGCAGCATCAGTTCTGGTGCTGTGGAGCGAAGGAGCACAGGCGTCACAAAGAGGCATTGGGTTCTTGCTGCGGATGGGTTGGAAGTGAGGCGGTGCGAAACGTTGGATCCGCGCACTTCCAGGGGAGTCGCTGTTCAGCAGTCACAGCGTCGTGTGGAGACTTCTATGGAGCCACGGACTTCGGCAGATCTGCAGCGGTGTCGGGCTGTGGGGTCATCACAGTCCAGCGAGGACCATGCTTTGGTTGCAGGTGGGTTCACGGGATTCGACAGCGTTGTCAGTCCGGAGTAGCTCGAAGTAGGTTTTCTTGGATTGTCTTGGTTTTCTACCAGCTTCTCCTTTCAAGGGCACAGGGACTGGATTAGGCACCATTTGGCAGGGCAGGAGTCTCAGCAGAGAGCCTAGGTGCTGGCAGAGGAAGTCCTTGATGGCCCTGAGATTTCAGAACAAGGGGCAAGCTCTGTCACAGTTTGCAGGCTTCTTACCAATGTCGTCAGCCAGTTTTGAGGCACCACCTGGTTTCTTGCATTTTCTGGATTGACCAAGGTAAGGGCGACCCTTTCCAATAGCCACAGTGCTGCTGACAATATAACGCCTAGCAGGCTGTAACCTCCAGAAGGAGCCCCAGAGGAAAAACCCCAAATTGGGAAAAAGCCTCAGATCACGGGAACTCCTGAAAAGAAGCAAAAAGAAAAGCTGACAAGAATTAAGAATCAGCAACAACACAACTGCAGGCAAAAAACAGGTCAGATCCAAAAACACCGGAAGCGGGAGCGAGGACCACCACCAGGATGGAAGTGTTTGCAATGCAAGGAAAAAAAGACCTTCTGTGCCTTTATACTGACAAACAGGAAGTGACATGCAGAAAGAACTAAAGATACCATCTTGGATTGGGAAAGCCACATGCAGGTGAATGGAAAAATTGCCATTGTAGAAAAGATAGTAAGCAACGCATGCAGGGAAGGAAACACAGACACCTGGGAAAAAGAAAATATAGCCACAAGAAGAAAAAGGAAAAAGAAGAAAAGAAAAAGAAGTCGAGCAAGCAGGCAAAAAAAATTACAGGGACTGCAAGCGATCACGGCGTGATCCAGGGCCCAAGAGAGGACTCCCGAGCCACGTCGCGGTCGAGAAAACAAGTCATGGCCCAAAAAGTGGCCTACGGCAGGACCGGCCCCCAGAAATGCAGACCGCCAATCCGACCGCAGCCCGCGAGGGGGATGTGGTGGGTCCCCGTGGCGTCACAAGCTCAGTCCAATCCCTTGGAGATTTGTCTCAAGCAGGAATATACCACAAAGTCCAGTCTTTGTCCCCTTTCACAGGCAGAAGCAGCAACTGCAGGAAAGCCCAACAAAGCAAAGTCACAGGCAGGGGCAGCACTTTTCCTCAGCTCTTCCGTTCTTCTCCTTGGCAGAGGTTCCTCTTGAATCCAGAAGTGATCTAAAGTCTGGGGTTTTCTGGTCCACTACTTATACCCCTTTCTGCCTTTGATGTAGGCAAACTTCAAAAGAAAGTCTCTGTTGTTCACAAGATCCTGCCTTGCCCAGGCCAGGCCCCAGACACACACCTGGGGGTTGGAGACTGCATTGTGTGAGGGCAGGCACAGCCCATTCAGGTGTAAGTAACCACTACTCCCTCCATTCTAGCACAGATGGCTCATCAAGATATGCAGGGTACACCCCAGCTCCCTCTGTCTCACTGTCTAGAGGGGATTCACAAATAGCCCAATTGTCAAACTGACCCAGACAGGGAATTCACAAACAGGCAGAGTCACAGAATGGTTTAAGCAGGAAAATGCCTACTTTCTAAAAGTGGCATTTTCAAACTAACAACCTGAAAACCAACTTCCCTAAAAGATGTATTTTTAAATTGTGAGTTTGGAGACCCCAAACTCTGTATTTCTATCTGCTCTCAAAGGGAATCTACACTGTAAAGTTATTTAAAGGCAGCCTACATGTTAACCTATGAGAGAGATAGACCTTGCAACAGTGAAGACTGAATTTAGCAGTATTTCACTGTTAGGACATGTAACACACATCAGTACATGTCCCATCTTTTACATACACTGCACATTGCCCCTGGAGCTACCTGTGGCCTACCTTAGGGGTGCCTTACATGTATAAAAAGGGAAGGTTTAGGCCTGGCAAGTGGGTTCACTTGCAGTGGCAGGTGTGAGCCATGTTTACAGGGCTACTCATGTTGGTGGCACAACCAGTGCTGCAGGCACACTAGTAGCATTTGATTTACAGGCCCTGGGCACCTCTAGTGCACTTTACTAGGGGCTTACTAGTATATCAAATAAGCCAATCATGGTTAAGCCAATTACACATACATTTTACATAGGAGCACTTACACTTTAGCACTAGTTAGAAGTGGTAAAGTGCCCAGAGTATCAAAAACAGCAAAAACAGCAAAAACAGAGTCCAGCACACATCAACAACCTGGGAAGGAGAGGCAAAATGTTAGGGGAGACCACGCCAAGGATGCCAAGTCTAACACTTATCATTCGAGAATTTAACACCAAGTAAGTAAATAAACGAATAAATAAATGCATGAAAATTAAATGACAAATTAAATAAATAACTCACTCAATAAAGAACTAACACATGGCCCCTAAATACCTCTAAATAGGATTCCAGGAACATTCTTAGAGTGAGAGTACAGACCTTTAACTCCATCACCCCAACTGTGAACCCACTTTCTACTTCTAATAGACAATGCCCATTCACTAATGTGCTTCTTGCCCACCACTCAAACTCACTGGTATAGTTTTACCCACCTTGGAGCCCATGCCAACACTTTCCACTAACCCTGCATAATCTATCACACATGGAAAGAGGAAAACAATTGGATAAATACAAATATTTCTCCATGATACGCCTCCCCTGGATAGGCTTAAGGTTTTGGTCCTTTCCTTGGTTTATGTGATTAAGGAAAATCTGGGAAGCATCAAAACCCATGGGTGGTGCATGGGAAAACCCACCAGAATGCCCATGGAACAAAGAGTAAGGCAACGCAGCGACTTGCGCTGCTTTGTCTTATTCCACATCTATAGGGCTATTCAAAGCCACGCAGAGATATGATTGAGAGGTTTTCTCCGTCAGAGCATCAGAAAAAGTGACACTGCTGCGGTGCAAGCCTCTCGTAAATAAGTCCCCATGTATTTACCATCTGTAACCTGGTACTTTAGCACCCTGTTGATTTGCTGATGCCAAACTGTGCCAATTAACAGCCATGATGCTGCCTGATGTGTAAAAAGTATTTAAGCTAGTTCAATAATTTAAATGTATTCTGTTCTATTTGCCATTTGCAATCTGTCATCATGCTGCAGTATGAAAGCCTACGGGCAATTCTATTGCAGTGTGCGCTTCACAAAGCAAGATGAACATAAGCAGTATTTGTTCTGCTGTAGATAAACAAGACATCTTGTTATTTCTGGAGAACCCGAAGTGTTATTCTGTTTCTTAGTTTCCTTTCAGAACTTCCTGTATAGTACTCCTATAACTTCTTATCAAATATAGTTGTTAGATTGAGTTGCAAATTGTATTGTTCTCTTATATTTTATCAACATGTTCCTGGTGAGAGAAATACCGTGCCTTGCTGGAGGAAGTGGGGATCAATAATTACCATTGTTCGCCCAATGCAAAGTGGGCCGTCCTGCAACAGTTCTGCCAAGCCTTCTTGTACTTCCGAATAAAGTTCTACTCTGGTTCCCTTTTTGGCCCTGGATAGATGCAACTTTTTTCTTCTGCATCCCTCATGATACTAATTCTTCAAAAATATAATAGGAAGAACAGAGAGAACCCCCTTCAGTCATCAGCTTTCAAGTGCTTTTGGATTGCCATTGCTTGGCTGGCCTGCGACTCAAGGCCATGGTGCTTCTTGTATGGCTACAGTGTCCCATTTTTTCCAATATTTTTGCACATATGCTGCATGGTGTGTGTAATTGAGACCTAGCGTATGGTCTTTGCTGTACTTACTTTGCTGATACAACCACATTTTAACTGTCTTTTTATGGCTCAGTTGCATAGGAATTGTTTGTTCACTGGATGCCTTCCCGTTATAAAGACAGTGGTTTCACTGATTGCCGTTATACATAGATTTTAAATATTTTCCAGTCACAATAATATGTTGTTGGATTTATTGCTTTTTTGTTTACACAGTAAAAACGAGCATGAACATAGGCTTTGTTAAAAATGTGATGAAAAGTGGTCCTACAGACGCAAAGTCTCTAAGACGCATTATTTTGCTGTGTGTAGATTTTCAGATCACCACTTATAAAACAAACCTATTCTACTGACTCTTCAGTGCACTCTTGGGGTTCTGTTTAATTCTGCTAATGCAGACTGTATAGCAACAGGGTCATGCCCGCAGGTCCCGTTCTGTAGTTGCTGCATTATGGGATTTTCTTGTCTTCGATAGCCTGTGGCAATAGACACAAAGTCATCCCACTATCACCAAACACTTTTCGTAATCAAAAGCCAGGCATATTAGCTTTGCCAGTGCTTGCTCAGTATGCAGCACTGTGCTCCTCCAGAGGTAGCAGGGTCCTGTAAGAGCCTCTGAAAGATGCGCGGCAAACGCAAGCAGTATAGACCATTAACGTGGGTAAGGGACAGGACAATATTTGTTGGAAAGGCAGGCCTTCTTTCGCAAATGAATAAATTAATGTGTATGTTTATTGAGTGATTTCTTCAAATCATTACAATAAGATAAAAAATAAAATAAAATAAAACTGTAGATAAAATCTTGTGCATGATCATGCATATTAGTTTTGCAATTTCATTTTAAATGCATCCTCAGAGGCCACAAACGTTACATGTGCAAATTAGCAAGTTTGAAAGAATGAGAAGAAAAAGTTAGATTTTTAAAACTTGTATGTGTTATCAATGAACAGATCGTTAATGTGCAATATTTACTAGTCATGTGTTCGAAGCCTTGAAAGCATCTTTATAGGACATCGGGTTGATTACGAGTATGGCAGTCCATAGACCACCGTACCCGCAGTGGCGGTTGGACCGCTGCTACCTTGGCAGTCCGACTGCAACATTATGATGCTGGCAGTCAGGCAGTCAGACCACCAGCACACCGCCTCCACCGCTAGGATCAGCGATCCCGATGGGTTGGCGGCAGTGAAAGTCATGGGCAGCAATGATGGTGCTAAGTTCGGCACCTCCGCGCTGATCACAACTTTCTTTTCCACCAGCCTTTTCATGATGAAAAGTCTGGCGGGAAGGCAGAGTTGAGGCCACAAGAGGGTCCCTGCACTGCCCACGACCATGTCATGGGTAGTGCAGGTGCTGCCCTGTCAGCACCCTCGGAATGCACAATGTCTGCAGACAGTGAGAATTCTGAGGGTGCTGGGGGAACGGTCTGTGTGACAGCATTGACCTCGACTCCCTGAAAGAGCTGAGGCCAATGCTGCTGCAGTTTCCACTGGCCAGCCGGGCAGAAACATCGTAATACGGCAGTGGGGAGGCTGCCGGCTTGGCGTTTGGAGGCTGGTGAAAATTCCCATATGACCAAGAATGTACATGTACTAGGCATCGAATCTTCCGAACAATCCCTTTTTATACTTGTATATGAAATTTTAAGCCATGCAGGGAAAGTAAATGAGCTGGAAGAAGTTGCCTTTAGAATTTCACCAGATAGTGGATGAAGGCTTGTTCAGGAAAACGCTTAAAACTGGGCTGTTTGTTCAGTAGCTCTGCCTCTGCTCTCTCTCACTGTTTCGCAAAGCGCTGGTACACTCTTTGAGTAGCTGCGCCCTCTACAAATCCCTATAAATCAACATCATCAACATCAATATATAAACCCTGAAGAAGGTCCAAGAGAACTAAATATGTCAGCTGTTTAATTCTGGCAACAATCGATTCAATTTTATTTAAAGAATTGAATGTGCACTATACTTCGGACCACTGGTTCCCTTATTCCATACGGATCTGTTCACCACATAGAGACTATTGATGGACTAAATTAATATACACCCACAGGGTGCTGAGTAACAATTTTGTACTTTTTAAATGAATGCCTGCTAATCACTGTTACACTAAACAAACTGATCATTTCAAACAAAGCGATTCACTGATATTATAGAATTACACATTGGATGAACTAGGTTTTTTTGCAAAGGGAATGCACATTTTCTGTGTCTTCTTAAATATGTGTCAGCCTATGCTAAGAGTTGGCATTTGCTAATGAATGTGATTGTAAAAGAATACCAGTTGAAGCCCACACATAACTTGATCTCTTATCCCACATTTAACTGCAATAGCTAGCGTCAGGCACGCTTTTGCTCTTCTGAGATTTTATATTCACTGTATTATGCATTTGTGATTGTAGAAACAGTCTGAAATCTAAAGCTGGGCACCAATGAATGTAGGACCAATGAAGATGGAAGGAAAGCAGCCATGCACCACCTTAAAGCAAGAGTAGGAAGGAGGACAGGTGTGGTGCTTACTGGTGGCAGAGAGCATCTCAGCAAGTCCTGTCACCAGGTTATCAACTCAGCGGAAGTCTCTGCTGGTCTTCTACTTGAGAAATGTGAACACATCTTGGGAAGGAATCGATGTGAGCTAATGTGCTTACAGCCATCCCAGAATGCTGCAGGAGGCTGATTTCAATGATGAAGAGCTACAAAAGGGAGGATGCAGAGAGTTTCTACATATGGTTGAAGCAAAAGGGAAGAAGGAGGGTTTAGGGACACACTAACCAGTACAAAAATGCTATGCTAAAGGGGTTGTGCTGTAAATCAGGGATGACCTGTATAAAAAGGCATGGAAATGGAAAGGAGCACAATATAGTCCAGAAAAAAACACGGAGACTAATGCTCCTTTCTTCTTTACACTCCGTGCAGGTTAAAGGAAGCAGGAGATAAATCTGCACAGGAGAGACCCAGAGAGCTTGACGTTATCTTCTTTTCTGTCCAGGGTACTGCAGTGGTCTTTATGTCGTAGAAGATTTTGCATAATCAGAGCTCCCTTAATGCAGGCTAAAGAGTTACGAAAAATAATGATTTTTTTAGGTGACGGTCGGGTGCACGAGGAAATACTTGATGCTGGGTAAGAAGTGATGATCCGTGCGTCTTCTATTGGCCGTATACAATGTTAGCCTACAGTAATGCATACCTGAGTCACTGGGTTTCTGAAGAGACCATAGACCATGTAAGCCTATGCATCCTTGAAAAGCGCAAAGCGAACAAGGTTGTGAGTTTGGGTAATCCTTGTTTACACAAACCAAGAGCTGCTCCCCCTGACGTTGTGGCCCAACAATGTTGCTGCGGGACCCACGCATCCGTAGATATGCTGCCAATCTCCACCCTACTGAGAGGGCACGTTACTCAGTACAACATCATAAACAGATGGGGAGAGAGCACAGAAGTGGTGAGGAGTGAAAGGTGTGATGTGAAGGAAGCTATGGTCCATGCCCCCAACGTGTTCCTCTGGTGCAGGGCTTCTGTACCACCACACAGACTGTCCGTTTCTAGAGGAGTCCCTGCTTTAAAGCAACCCAAAAAGTGTTACAATCTTGGCCGGCACTCACCCACAGTAGATGCATTGAGTCCACATATGGCAAATTGATGGACTGTAGAGCTCAAGTCTAGCTATAAGGACTGAAACGGTGTACAATTGCACAATATTAGGCATCATGTGACACTGTTATCAACAAACCATGAGCGGTTACTGTTTGTGGGTCTGCCAGTAGCATGAGGTGCCAATATGGCAAATATTTATACCCTGCTGATTTGATAGACAGCACTACAACATACAAAGAGTGTTTCAATTTCAGATGTATTTGCGGCTACGAGGGCAATTCCGATGCCTAGTAACGTGTTTATCGGCTGTTGCAGTTTCTACTGTGTCACAACATAATTATTCGTTGGGGAACTATGGCCCTCCATGGACTATTGGTCCCTCAAAACCTGGCCTGCTTTGTTACGATATGAGGAAGAGAGCGCACATGCTTTAAAATAAGTAGAAAAAGCATGCAATGCATTTCCATTCATGCCATTTTGATAACTTGTGTATTCCAGAACCACAGTGGGTCTTGTTTTCAAAGAAAGAGAAACAAACATAATCCAAGTACATCGATGCATTACACCAGTGCGTGGGGTGTTGCTAGGCCTTCATGAGATAACACATTTCTCCACAGACACAGAATGAATACAACCCTTTGATACACCAGGTTCTTAATTACAACAACAAACATCCAATATGCCAATATGCTTTAGCTTCCTGCTATTTACTGCAACAAATTGTGCTCTAATATGGCATTATCAAAACCAGGACTGGAGTGTACCAAATCCGAATAGCGTTACCAGACCACTTCAATTGCAAAATGACAAAATGCATGTCATATCATTTTCACTGCCATAACGTGACAAAGCATAAAATAACATATAACATATCATATATATACATCAAATCTGACAGAAAAGCAGTGTTTGGTCCAACTTGACACACCTATTTGATTCAGTACGGATATGTAAAATAGCTTTGTAAATTATAAGTGAAGAAAACCTTTACATATTTTAAAATTTTGGTTAGTGTGACAAACTAATTAAAGGAACATATAGGAATAAAAATCAAATCTAGTTTGTTAAGACACAAAAATCCTTTGGTATAGAGGGAGCGCGTTTCTAGAATGTCAGCACTAGATCGCTCTTTACATTCTGGCATTTTGCAGTGCGCAGGGTTATATTCAGCAGGCAAAGAAGAGTTGGTAGTCAAGATTGGCACAGCCATTAGCCAACATCACATTGCTGAGTTCTTGCCTGTCTTCAGCAGACAGTAGCTTGTACATTCAAGTGTGCTTGTAATGCTGACTGTTGCCTTATTAGGCAAAATACTACCCCAGCGCATGCACTGCATCTCATAGACTGTTCAGACGAATACCTCCTAGAGAAGCCGAACAGTTGCAGAGGATTGGACACACTGCCAGGATGTCTGCATCAGTTTTCCCATTGCATTCTTTCATTTTCAGCCATAGTGGCATCAGTTACTCACATCAAGTGTTGGCCATCAGTAATGATACAGCGAGTACTTGTATATCTGGATACGTTTCTAAGTTCTGTATGTTTTGAAGTGGTACTGAAGTGGTACTAGAGTTGTACTTTTACCTGATATTTCAAGCACCCCAAATCTCATGGCTACTTTCTAATGTAGAAGGGCAAAAATCAAGACGTATGTGCTAACGTACAAGCATTGGCAGTGTCAACACCGATGGCCAACCCTTCTTTAATTCTGAGTGGTCACAAGGATACCGTAGCCCTCTTAGACAGCCCACAATATGTTGTCAGCGAAGAGAAGTCCATGGACAATTTGAAAGGTTTGATTATTTTATTAACGTTTGAGAGCATGGTTCCTGCAAGTGTACAAATGTAGGAACATCCACAGCCACAGCCAACACGCGTTTCATCACCTGCATTGCTTTTTGAAGGCTGTAAAGTAAGCAAAACACAGACAATTACATAATGATATCTCCTTTATGGATCAAGACAGGAAAGCAACAATCCTACAGGCCATGACATATTAGTGACTAATACATTAAACTCCTGAATTGCCGGAAAGAGTTTCCAAGTTGATATGCCCAGAAAAGAAACCATGAATCGAACCCAAAGATGAAACATGATCAATCAATCAGTATAAAGAGTGAAAAAATACAACTAAAAATCGACAGGGATGCCGACAGCAGAAAGATCACTTGCCAGTGAATAAAAGATAAGAACCGGAGACTATGTCGAGTTATTACTGATCCAATGCGTAACACATTTAACTCCAATCACAGGCTAGTGGAAAAGCTCCCCCGTAGTATTACAATGTTCCTGCCAGGCTGACTGATAAGAATATTGAATTATGATGTTCCCGCCAGGCTGACTGGTGGGAACAGTACTACAGTATTGGTCACGGCTCTCCTAAGGGAGCTTAGGCCAACTCCATAGCACACCAGTGTCGCGTAGGCTCTCATTATCCTAATGAGACTACTGGATTTTGAGCGGCAAGATCGTTCACAGTGTGGGGGACTAAGTCTGACCCACGGTGAAAGACCCTTGTCACTCTAAATCCGGGTTTTGCTCCGGCTAACTAGCAGTGCCTCATCTCTCCCCAAGGGAAGAGACAATTGGGCAGCCGAGCGCATGACATCTTAGCACTTCCCAGGGAAGTCGTGGTCACTCATGTCACAACTGGTTCTCTCATACAGATTACGGTCTCATATAGAAATGACAAAGGCAGTTTAAGTTTTAAAGATTGGTTTCATAAAAGGACTGCATTTTAGATAGCAAAGCGTGAGCTGCAATAACCAGAACTACACAACACAATAGGATTGAAATAGTAACGATGAGAGTGAAGCACAAGAATAAGGCTATCATAGTGCCACTAGATTATATTCTCTCTAAGTTATATTCTGAGCACAGCATGTGAAGCTCTAAGCCTGCCTTTCAGGTTCCCCCGGGTGGACATCAACCCTCATGCCTGAGAAAAGGCCTGTAATCTGCATCAGCGTCTGCAAAGGGGCAGTCAGCATCTAGTTGTAGGTTCCTGGCCGGAATCCACCTCTGACGTGTACTAGGACTAGGAAGAGTTTTTATAACTAACACGCAGATGTTCTAAGAAAATGTCCCTACGTAAGAATGTGTATTTTCTACGAATACTGAAGACTAAACTTCTACCACGTTTACCAGCAATGTACCAGACTGTAGCCTTGACTGAAGCACAGGGCGATCAAGAATGCATTATTTGAGAACACAGTGCTGAACTAAGATAAACAGTGTGATAGAAAGAAAGTAAAACAAGACTGTAAGCTGGGTATTGTAAAATAACAGTGCGAGGCTGAATAAAATGTATCTAGGGCAAAGTGCATAGCATCCTAGTATGTTAAACTAACATGCATGAAGCTATATTAAAAATGGCTACACTACATCCTCCCCTTGTCGGTAGAAAGTGGTTTAAGCCGAAGCTAAAATGCCCTAAGCTAAAATATATTTAAAACCCTATTCAATTTTAACAAGTTTAGAGGACACACAAGCATACTAATTTGCAAATTAAAAAATGAGCATGCGGCCAAATGCCGAATTCAAAGGAAAATGTCAATTTAGAATAGTTCCAAATCAAACAACAGTCATGAAAAGCAGGAAATTCTCCACCTCAGCAGATGACAAAACTAGTAAATCCATATAAAAAAATATCAAGGAGCAAATGTGTTCCATAGCCCCAGTGTCAACCAAGGCGGCATCCCGTGCAGTGCCTATGAACGAGTTAATATGAACTTGCTCCAGGAAGGGTAGCTCGTAATCAGCTTCTTGAAGCAAACACAGCTGCAGCACGCATGTCTGATAATGAACCCTCATCGAGAACATCAACAGATCAGCATCAATCACTGGGGGGCGTTGCTGTGAGAGACAAACGTCCAGTGCATGTTCAAAAGAGCACCAACAGCACCAAAACACGGGCTGTACACAATCCAAAACCGGTCTGAATGACAGAGACCAGTCACACTCCAAATGTTCCACGAGTATTGCTCCAAAGTGCTGCATCATGCGTTCACGACACAGCTGCGCTGATGGGAGCGCCCACATTCGTCCTTGTTGCAGCGGGACAGCCATTGAGGAAAAACAACAGCAAAAGCAAAATGCCGGCTAATAAAGCCAAAGTTATCAGAAATCCCCCAAAAATGCTTCCGAAAATTGAATGAATAACCAAAGGTATTAAACCAAATATAGAGGAAAAGGTGTGAACGAAACCAATACCAACAGCTTTGAAAAAATGTGCTAATCCAGCCATGCTGGACGCATTAAATATACATCCCACGAGTTCACCAAAGTGTCTCGGAAAGTTTGTATTTAACAGGGACTGTATTTCCGCCGATGACCTTGCCACTTGAAGTGCGTAGGTCTCGTGTGCAGATGTAAGGGCCACATGCTTCTGAAACAATAAAGCTTTCAGTCTACTTAACTTGTCAAAATTCACCTTGGAAGTAGCAATGTGAGGCCAAATATCCACTACCTCCCTAATTTTAGTGGGGGGAAACAACACGTTTCCACAGCAACTAACGACCTTAGGGACCGAAACAATGTAAACTATTCCGGCCCGCATGCCACAACTGTTTTACTATTGAGGAGGACGTAGCTGCTGTTTGAAAGCACCTGGAACGTGCGTTTAATCAAGGGGACTGGAACTCCCTTCAGATAGCAAGCCAAGTTTGCAACCGAGGCATTGCACGCCCCATGCAAGGACAGCTGCTTACAAATCATCGAATGGCTGACTGAAGTCTCACATTCACTGCCGCTAAGAAAGACCTCCTTCATGCCATTGAGGCATTTGTACGAGAAGGGAAACTCCCACACCTCATGGATGTAACTATCTCCCAACTTTTCATATCTGCCTACCGGAACATGATTCAAACAAGAAGTGAATTGTAATGTAGAAATAGGCAGATTAATAACCCTGTGTATCAACCACTCTGCTGAGGGAATCTTGGCTACGGTAAAAGGCAATCTTTCTAACTTTTCAATGTCGAGCATGACATAAGTCGCCTCCTTTTTAGCCATTAGTTGTTGTTGTCGCGTTAAATTAAAGGAAAACATTTTTCCCTAGCACTGATGTGCTGCCACGGAACGCGACCTGCCTTCAATGTCTGAAGTGTCCAACCCAACTGCGTAATGGACCTGGTCTGACTCTGTTCATGACATAAAGAAGACATATTAGATTGTGTAATGTCTATAGTAGAAGAAACAATGTTGTTAATTGTGTATATCTGGTCGGACAAGGTGTGAATTCCATTATCCACAACAGCTAATGCTTTTTTCAGATTTTCCTGATCTATCTGCCTTCACCGGGCCGCAGCCTCTTGTTGGGAAAGTTTCCATATTTCATTGTATACCTCATACAAGAAACGCTTCCTACGTGGTATCTTTGGTCCTGACAAAAAATCTTGTAAGGGGGGCGTGGTCTGGCCACGACTAGCGATGGCCGCCTAGGAGACGGGCTCTGCAGGACGGCGGGCCGCGCGGCGAGGGTGGCAGAGCCGATGGGGTGCTCTGAGGGCCCCCTAACCACTGCTAATCCAGGTACGAGGGATCGGCGGCATGGGCGAGCCGCAAGACCCAATGGGGGACACGCGCTCTCCCTAACAGCATCGAGGAGAGCCGAGGACATAGATGAGGCCTGCGGCGTGGAAGCAAGCCGGGGCCTCGAGTACGAAAGGATCCGCCCTGGGAGACGCGCCCCACCCTGCGACTGACGGACGACGGAGGTACATCCAGCGTTCTCGTACCCTCCCACCCACCCCCGATTGATGCCGAGGTGCGCTGCGGATCGCGACAACACGTGCCGTGGGGCCGAAAGGAAGACGCGCGCTCTGCCTGGTACGACCGGGCAGAGCGGAGGATAAGGCCGAGGCCTGCGATGGGCCGGAATGCCACGGCCTCGAGTGCGGGGGGCCCGGCCTGACCCGGGGGATGCGCCTCCACCCCCCCTACTCTACGGACCTTGAGCGTGCACCTGGGGGATCCCCCCCGCTCACCCTTGCGGCCTGTGGGACAAGCCGCAGCAGGACAGGCCACGGACCTGGCCAAAAGACACGAGCCCCCCCCCCGGGGAGACGGAGGTGAGTGGGGGAGCGCCAGAGGCCTGCGGCGAGCCGATAGGCTGCGGCCTCGATTTGTTGGCTGGCCGGGGGATTCGGCCCTAAAGGCGGGCCCTCCCCCTTGCACAAATCCTCGGAAGGCGGAAGCCACGGAATACTCCTGAGTTAGACCAGCCAGACCTTCAGGACTCCTTCGCCCGCGGGGGGCGGCTGGTGGATCCCCCCCTCGCTGGGGACCCCGGCTGGGCACGTGCTCTTGCAGCGGATCGGAGGGGAACGAGGTGGAGGCCGGTGCCTCTATCCTCACTGCACCCACGCTTTTTTCTTCTTCTCTCAAGATAAAAGACAGCAGAGAGGAACTGACTGGGATAGAGAGGAGTGGAGGGAGAGGCAGAACTGACGGGGGAAGGGAGAGGAGAGGTGAAGGAGGAGGAGGTAGCAAGAAAGAAGGGAAACGAAAAAACATAATAAAGAAACAACAGAAGGAAAAGGAGGAAGGAAGAAGAGAGATCAATAAAGGAAACGGAGGCAGAGGGGTGCAACGCCAACAACCGGGCCTTCAAGTGCCCAGGAGTCTTGACCTAGAGAGCGCACCTCACCAGCACCCCTACTCCCCCCCTTCTCCCTTGTGGACCCTCCCACTGTGACAAGGGACTTTGTGTGACAAGTGGCCCCCTCATCACCGCCCGCCCGAACGTACCCACACACGGCCCTTCTCTCTCTCTCAAAAACGGGAGAGCCTATCAAAGACTGTCCGAGCCTGCACCTAAAAATCGGTCCCATACTCTAACGCACGAAGGGTAATTCTCTGAGGCCGTCTTGGGAAACAAACAAAGAAGCATCTACATGAGCTTACTCACCATCCGGGGCCCTCCCCCCGCCTCCACTCCCCCAAAATCTGTCACGCTGCCGTGCCAAGGACAAATACCCTCCAGTCCCCCGTCACTGCGGGGGAACCTGCCATGCCCAGAGGCAAAGTGACGGGCAAATCATCGGGTAAACCAGCCTGCCAACTACTCTTCTCCGAAGCCCTGCGCCAGCAGAAGCACCCCCCGGCGCAGGACCCTCCGCCCCCCCCATCACCACCACCGACAACATGGCAGAGGGCTCGCAAGGAGCGTCCATGGACCGCATACTGCAGGAGATATCGGTGGTGGGACACAAACTGGAGGGTATGGACAGCGCCATGGTGGCGCTGACAGCAAAGACAAGATCTATGCGCCTGGAGATAGCGGGTTTCCAGTCACAAATATCGGGACTGGACCAACGGGTGACAACAGTAGAAACCCAGGTAGCTTCCTGGACCGACAGTGGCCAAGAACTCATGTACCTTCGCAGCAAACTGACGGACTTGGAGGATAGAAGCCGCAGGAACAATATCTGCCTGTTAGGACTCCCGGAGGGCATAGAGGGCATGGACCTGATCGCCTACCTTCGGGACATACTCCCCAAGCTGACAGGCATAACAATCGACCCTCCTCTGGAGTTCGAAAGGGTGCACAGACTTGGCCCAAAGAGGCAGGACGGGAAGGGACGCCCTCGCTCAATCATAGCCTGCCTATTACGCCATGGCCAGGCTCGCCAACTGCTGCAGACAGCCCGGGCACAAGGCCCACTACGGCTGGGCACCCTGGAAATCTGACTCTCAGCTGATTTTTCCAAAGAGACTGTAGACCGTAGGAGGGCTTTCCTTTCCCTCCGCCCTTGCCTTCGTCATCTGGATGTGAAATTTGGCCTGTTCGAACCGGCCAGGATGTGGATCACCAAGAACTGCGAATCACGGACTTTCTTCGACCCAGAGGACTACAGAACATTCCTAGATAGACTCCAGGAACAGGCGCAACCTATGGAAATGACAACTCTGACACTCCAGGACATACGAGGTGTATCCTCCGGAACCAGCCACCCAGAAACCGCCTCTAACCCGGAGGGAGGAGCAACCATGGATCCCCACTCCAGGGGAAGAGACTTAGAGAGACTCGACGACGACGACAGGGGTCAAGTACTTCAGGCGGTGGCGATGTACACCCAGCTGTCGGACAGGGACAAATCCCGTTCCCCCCTGAAGCCCACGGTGGCCCCCACCTGAGGCCGACCGGGCACCAGCACCCCCCCCCTCGGAGCTCTTGGAGATCCTGTCATAATGAACCCTGGACTATCATGACCGAGCTAAAGAGATCCTGAGGCGGAGGAGAACAAACGGAGAGATGAGTACCTGATCTAGTGAACTCATGAGTCATCCTAATTCCGCGGGCCTTTGTCTCAGTCTGACTCTGCTCGGCGCTGATGCGTCGCTGTTGTTTACGACTGCCTCTTTTCCTCTTTCTCTCTCCTCTCTCTCTCTCCCTCTTCCAGACGGCCCGATTGGCTGGATTGGGATTGCGCTTGCTCCATACCACCAATTCTTTAAGCACTCTCCTCTCCCCAGGAGACCTATTGCCTATCCTCCCCCCCTCCCTCTTCTCTTTCTTTCTTCTCCCTCAGCGATATACCCCTCCGACTAGGTTTATTTAGCAACTGAAAGTGTACATCCCCTTCCCTTTCTCGTGGTGTGACTGGAACTGTTCCAAGGTCCCCTCCTCCCGCCAACCTGTCTCGAAGGGGGTTTGTTTGTTTGTTTGTTAGTTTGTTTGCTTGTTGGTTTTTCCTTGTCCCACAGGGAGTGCAGTGAAAGACCCACTGAGGGCAGTAGAGTAGTAGCGGAGGCTGTACAGCGACTCAATGCAGTGCTCTAGATAAGATAAACCTCGCAGAACCGGCCCATGCAGGTATCCTGTCACCCACAAACC
The DNA here is from genome assembly GCF_031143425.1 of Pleurodeles waltl. Lineage (NCBI taxonomy): Eukaryota > Metazoa > Chordata > Amphibia > Caudata > Salamandridae > Pleurodeles > Pleurodeles waltl. Next base: position 855,020,258 of record NC_090442.1, on the reverse strand, counting down.
TCATGGATCCATACCTCCCACCCCCATCCCCACCTTTCCCCCCCTCTTTCTTTATTGTTTCTTACCCCTCCCCTTCTTTCTCTCAAAGGCGCAATAGCACAGCGATCCTGGAATTAAGCCACTATGGGAGCCGCACATATGTCCCTTATGCGAATTCCAAGCAACCCCTCCCCCCCCCCGGCAGCCGGGCCTGTCCCTCATATCCTTCTCGAGTCGCCCAGACCAACGCGCAGACGGAAAACTGAGCGCAACGGGTGCCGGGGCACCGAACGCGCGCTGCCTCCAGGGGTGTGCGGCCCGCCTGACGGGCAGTGGAGCTCGACTGACCTGGGTTTTAGTCCCGCAGGTTACAGTTCGAGAACAACCGGGACCCGTGTCCCGTTCTTTTCTTTTTCTCTCCCCCTCCCTTCTTCCCTTATTACTTTCAACACCTAGAGTTTCTCCCGTCCCCATCTCACCCTCTTCTTCCCCGCTTCTAGAGGCTAGCTCCTACTCTCCTCTCCCCCTGCACCCCTCCCCATCTCTTCTTGCCCTACCCTTGGCGCCCACCCCCCTGCCCCGGGCAAGCTCCCTCATAGGGCCGGGATGCCTGACTCGAACAAGACACTGGTAGTACCTCTACAGATCATGTCATGGAACGTAAACGGCCTCACCCATTTCATAAAACGGAAAACAGTTCTGACTTATCTCAAAGACAAATGGGCTGATATTGCCCTCTTACAAGAGACACACCTGGACATACTAGAATCTGATAAACTACGACGTGACTGGGTTGGCACTGTCCTATTTAGCTGCAGCCCATCCTCGCACATCACGGAGAATACCCCACGAAAATGTGGGGTGGCATTACTGCTACGTAAGACCCTCCCCTATAGGACCACCAAATCATGTACCGACCCTGAGGGCCACTACGTATTTGCCAAACTAAAGATTGGTGATTCCTCATTATGTGGGGGCTCCGTTTACGCACCAACGGGTCCCAAACGCCTCTTCGTCCTACAAATAAATCAGCTCCTGACAGAGATAGGAGCATCTCGCTATGTAATAGGAGGGGACTGGAACATAGCTAGAGATGCAGTTCTGGATAGAACGGGACCCTTGGATGTAAGCAATAACGCATACAGAGCCTTACAAACTGATGTCCTTTCAGACAATGGTCTTGTGGATCATTGGAGGCTGACCCACCCGACGGAACGAGAATTTACCTTCATTTCGCCGGTACACGGCATCCAATCCCGACTCGACTACTTCCTCCTATCCGACAGCCTTGTGGCTCACGCTCATGATAACAGCATACTGGAGGGTGGCCTCTCCGACCATTCCCCAATCAGTGTAGCCATCCAACTAGGTCTCGTGTCCCCGGGCCGCAAGCCCTGGAGGCTTGCAGTTCACCCCTACCGATCCCCACAAGGTAAGTTACAGTTACAGTTTAACACAATGTGAGGCCCCCTTGGTACAAGTTATGCTTTTGTCAGTACAATAAAACACAAACTTTTCTTCAAAAAATTCAAAAATCAAGTAAATGATGTCGTGACACAAGTAGGTCAAATTCAAGTGAGTTAAATTCAAAGGAATGCAGTCAAAGGTTTCACATAAATCATTTCATTGTCCATTCTATTCCAGAGATTTATTGGAAATGTCTTCTATTTTACAGCATCATCCATGGAAACAAATTTCGAGCCAACACGTTTTTCGTCAAGGGGAAGTTATCTAGTTCCCAACGACTTCTTCAGGGCTCTGTATTATGAATAAAGATTAGTATTAGAAACCAAAATGCTCAAACTATTTGTTACAAATAGTAATTTATTATAGACCCTTGTGTGAAAGAAAGGAAAAGCCCAATAATGATAGTAGAGAGGCGATTCAATTTGTTGTGATAGCTCCGACACAACAGGAAATAAAAAAAAAACAATCTAGTTAGCCATTGGTCCACTCAAGCACCACGTGAAGAAATAGTTTTCCATATTTATAAGATATAATAGGTATGACCAAACAACCAACACCAGGTAAAATTATAACTCCACACATATTTAAATGAAAGACTCACTTAGTTTGTTAGCTAATGGAAAAAGTCCGATAACAGAGTCCACGACCGACGACTCTTAACTGTGTAACAGATCAAATCAAGAGTTTTAATACAGATAACAGAAACACCCATAGAGTCAAAGGTGCAGTGTGCTAACACGTGATCCTACCTTATATGAATTTCCAATTGTAAATGGTCGTGTCTGGCTTCAAGAGGCAGTTTATATAACTCAATACAAACCTGAATAGGCAGAGAAAGCCGTCACCCACTATCAGTAATTTGCGAATAATATATAATTCTCATATGTACCATTGTATTGCAAAATTAAATCTTATGTTCAGTTATTCAAATGTCCGGAGTCCAATATTTGAAAACACCGATTCATTCACTGCTATGAAACAAATAGAACCATTGGGTAGCGATTAGTATAAAAACTGCTTATTAACATTATGAAGTTCAAAACCACTAAACTAAGTCCGCTATATCCTTACCTCCTATTTGTTGTCAAGCGCTCAAAGTACGACGAGTGCATGTTGACAGAACGCCTTGTTGCGAGTACGCACAGGCGCGTCCTGCAGAACCGGAAATAAATACATTTCCGGGATACTGCGAACGTCGAGTTAACATAAAAATAGAAGACGGACTGGAGTCATTCGTTACAAATCGATCCAGACGCGAGGCGTCATGTACCTCGTAAGTTAAACGCTCACCAATCAACAAATTCGCAAGCATTAAATGTAAATAAACGAAATACCGCAAATCTATATCTTAAAGTGGACCAAAACAACCCTCGGTTGAAAATAGCAAAATCAACTGCTGGTAAAAATACCCGAAACCACCGATGTTTCAGAAAAAGAGAAAAGGGGACATCTATTAATAATATGCTAAAAATACTGAAGTCATATATATGCAAGTAAATATGCCTATTGTTGAAAGATGGTAAATATAAATGTAAAGCAAAAATTCACCGTCAAATTTCTATTCTGATAACCGCTATTGTAGATTAATATACCCACACAATGCCCCTGTCAACTCAAGAAATCAACAGCTATGTTACATCCAACTATAAACAGGGCACTCCCGTTAAACCCTGGTTTATGCAATCTGTATATTGAAGGAAGAATAAAGTAAAAAAGTGGTAGAAAGTCCAATATGCAGAGAGCACTAATACAAACCATGAATAAACCACTTGTTAAAGTCGAGGTGGAGTGTGAGAATTTTGGTTATGAATAAAGGAAACATCTGTACATATATATATTGCCATAATAAAACAGTCGTATTTGTACCTTATTAGTTACAACTTATCATATTTGTGTTATTTTAATCCCCCAGGAAAAACTCCAGTTCTCTATCAGAGTTTAGACCTGATTCCACAGCCTTTAGCCTCATTATCCACATTGCCTCCTTCCTGCGTAACATTAGTTCTCTATTCCCTCCTCTTGGATTGCGGGGAACATGCTCTAGTCCAAAAAATTCAAAGCTCTTATGGCTTGATTGTGAGTTGCAAGATATTATGTGAGCAACTATTGGATATCTCACATCACCATTTTTAAGAGATCGCATATGTTCCGCAATCCTGGCCTTGAGCGGGCGTATAGTGCTTCCTACATAAATACGTAAACATTTGCATCGTATTATATAGATAACATGTGTGGTATTACAATTGATCATTGTACAAATTTTGTAAATTTTCCCATTCAAAGTAAATTCACTAATCCTATGACATGCCCAACGACATGTTCCACAATTACCACATTTGAAAAAACCCATTGTTTGTACAGGCAACCAAGTCTTATTGGGAGACACAGTAGTAAAACTGGGGCTTAACAAGTTTCTCAAGGTTCTACCTTTACGATAAGTTGTGGGAATTCTTTCAGGTATGCAATTCTTGATTGACTCATCCTGTGTTAATAGATGCCAATGTCTGGCCATGACTTTGACCAGAAATAAAGAAGCTTCATTGTAATCCGTTATAAAACGTGCCTTATTAGATTCCTCTAATATGTTCTTGCGAGTTTTAATTGTCAAGGTATCAATTCTATTGATCTTTCTACTTTTAGATTGTGCTCTCTTAATCACTTTCTTAGAGTAGCCACGTGCTCTAAATCTTTTACCTATATCATTAACATGATACAAGAATTCATCATCCAAACTACAATTTCTTCGTGCTCTCGTCATCTCACCAAAGGGAATAGAGGCTATTTGATGTTGTGGATGTGCACTTGCAGCATGCAAAATGGAGTTACAGGCTGTGGCTTTCCGGAAAAGTCTACTTTGGATTTTATTGTCTGCAATGAAGACCTCCACATCTAAGAACACAATTTTTTCCGCACTAAAATGATATGTAAATTCAACATTCATATTGTTGGAGTTCAGAAAGGTACAAAATTCTATTAGCTTTTGTTCTCCACCAGTCCAAATCAGGAAACAATCATCAATAAATCTACCCCAGTACAAAATGTCTGTTTGCCAGTGAGTAGATTCAGAGCCCCAAACCCATGTGTGTTCAAACCAGCCCATGAATAGATTTGCATAGGATGGAGAGAATTTGGAGCCCATTGCAACACCCCGTTTCTGTCTGTACCAATCATTGTTAAACATAAAGAAGTTATTGGTGAGAATTAGGTGAATCATTTCCATTATCATTACAGTGTGTTGCCATAGACTTGCTGATCTATTTGTTAGAAAAAACCGGATCGCCTCCAGTCCTAGCTCGTGTTGAATACAGGTGTATAAAGACACAACATCAAGTGTAACTAGTAACATATTTTTATCCCATTCCACATCGTTTAAAATACCCAAAATATGAGTAGTGTCTTTAATAAACGATGGGAGATTACATACTAATGGTTGTAGGAAGCAGTCCACATATTCAGAGAGTTTTTCAGTTGGACCCTGAATACCCGAGACAATCGGTCTCCCCGGTGGAAAGGGAAGTTCTTTATGAATCTTGGGCAGTGTGTACAGACATGGATATCTTGGATGAGTAACTTTTAAGTATGCAAATTCATCCCTATTTAGTAACCCGTCTTGTTGCCATGTACAGAGTTTTCTATTAATTAAGTCAATCAAATTATGGATAGGATTGCCAGTGACCCTTTCATAGCATACCATATCATTAAGTTGTGACAAAATCTCATTGTCATAATCTGCCTTGTTCATAAGAACAACATTCCCACCCTTGTCTGCTTGTCTGATGACAATGTTGCTGTGTTGTTTGAGTCTTTCTAATGCATCTAGCTCATCAGAATTTAAATTTTTAGAAAATTGTCTGTATTTATTTTTCATCAAGCATTTGTCATAGTCTTGACAGACCAGGTCAAAGAATCTATGAAAAGTGTTGAATCCCACACTTTTTGGAGTCCAGCATGATTTCTTCTTTAAGCCACTGGTGACACTTTTATTAAAATCAACCTCTAAATCGTGTAATATCCTGGAACATATATCCGGGTCCTCGACTCGGTCAGCTAGAGAAAGTACAAGTGCTGTATCTTGTATTTCCTTGATAGATAAGGCACTTAGTGAAGAAACCGTCTCGTCGGGATCCCTATTGTCAAGTTGATTCATCTGGAAGTATTTTTTCAATTTGAGTTTTCAAATAAACTTAAAAAGGTCAATTTTGGATCTACAGGGATCCCCAAAGGTTTTAGGGCAGAAATGTAATCCTTTGGCTAGGAGGCTGTTCATCCCTGATGTTAGTTCAATTTTAGACAGGTTGATCACACTTATGGTGGAAGATTCGTCCATATCTAGTTTTTCTTGTCCCGTGATCTTGTTATGACACCCTCTTGGTCCTTTGCCTTGACCACCTGAACCTCTACTGCCCCTTCTCGTCCTTTTGTGTGAGGTGTTCCTTTGTTTTGGATAAATTTGCCTCGTTTCATTCTCATTATCTCCTGTAAAAAAATACTCCCCTCCGAGACCTCATTAACTTGAGCGGAAGTACTCGGACCACCTTCTGTTTCACTGTCACTGGCAACCGAAGTACTCATAGAAGTAGAGTCAAATATGTTGGATAAGCTGGGTGTTTTATAGGTCAAATTAGTGTGTACCAGATGATCATACTTGCTAGAGAAAGTGAAGATTCTCCCTGACAGATAATCCTTTTCATCTCGTTTTAATTTACGGGCTTTTCTTTGTGTGACTTCCTCTTGATACTTGAATATTACTTCCTCAAGAATCTTATAGTTTTTAACGGTGGCTTCTGGAAGATTCAAATTGATAATTTCCTTCTCTAAAAGCTCAATTTCCCCTTGTAATTGGGTCACTTTCCTTTCTGAATTAATAATTAAAATGTCCATAAGTCTCATTGAGCTAGTGGTCAGTTCATTATCCCACATGGTTAATAAGTCCATGTCCAAGTCATCATAGGTAGGTAAGATCTGAGATCTTAAGCCTCGCGGGATACGGTTTAACTTTTTATACTGTTTCAATGTTGCCCCGTCCCACCATTTAGATAATTCCTTCTTTTTGAGTCTTTCTAGTCTGATGAATTTGCTCCTTAGGCCTTCATTTTGAAATTTAAAGCTACTATGTGGTATGTGTTGTACTGTACCCCCTTTGGCTAGGTTTTCAAAAAGTTCCTCTGCTATTTTGTTTCTATCCATATTTTCCAAAATTTCTGAATTAAGGCCGCAACCAAGCTGCCCCACTAAAATTGTCAAGTTACAGTTACAGGACCACGCAACCACCTTTGCCCAAGATAATAAAGGCACTGTTGAATCTAGCCGCATAATGTGGGCCGCAGCCAAGGCCACGATACGTGGACAACTTATGCGGGATGCTGCGCTGGCAAACAGAGACAGGAAATAACAACAGGCGACACTAGAACTTGATATCCGTCGTCTCACAAGACAATATACCACACATCCCTCTCTATCAGGATGTCGGACTTTAGAGCGCGCCCAAATGGCCCTTAACGAGCTATACACCACATAGGCCGAATAAGCCCTACAGAGAATACAAGGGAGGCACTACTAACAAGGTGAAAAAGCGGGACGCCTGCTTGCAGCCCAGCTTCGCCAAAGAACGGCAGCTCTTGCCATACCAGCCATCCGCGCTTCCTCTGGAGAAATACTAACACACCCACAAGCCATTGCAAACAAATTTGCGTTGTTTTATATACACCTATACACCCCAGAAATAACATTCAACCCGGCGCAAGCCACAACTTTCCTAGAAGGCCTTGATTTACCCAACCCGTCAGACGAGGGTCGCAGTCTCCTAGAAGGGGAAATAAACAGACAGGAATTAGAAAGTGTTATCTCCAACCTTCCCTATCACAAATCGCCCGGGGAGGATGGGTTCCCAGCGGAGTTCTATAAATGGACAGGGAAAGAGGCGATAGATATTCTTCACAAGGCCCTAAACGAAGCCTGTTCCACACAGTCGTTAGGCATCATATCTAATAATGCAACAATAGCTGTCATACCGAAACCCGGGAGGGACCCCTTGCTGTGTGGCAGCTATCGGCCCATATCTCTTTTAAATGGCGATATAAATTTTTTAGCAAGCATCCTTGCAAACAGACTGCGCAAAGTCATACCGTCTCTAATCCACCATACGCAAGTGGGGTTTGTTCCCCGGCCGCACCTCTAGGAATCATTTGCGTACCTTATGCCACACCCTATGGGCCTCAAGGGACCTGCCGAAGACAACATTAGCCCTGTCCTTAGATGCCGAAAAGGCGTTTGATCGCATTGAATGGCCCTACCTGTTCACGGCCTTAGAGAGATTTGGTCTGGGAGATAAATTCATTTCAATGGTGCGACTACTCTACGACCAGCCAGGGGCAAGAGTCAACTGTGGGGGCTTCCTCTCAGACCCCTTCCCTATTCGTAGAGGTACACAACAGGGCTGCCCTCTTTCCCCTCTCCTGTTCTTACTTGCCATGGAGCCTCTGGCCGCAGCCATCCGATCCTCCCCCCTTATAACTGGCCTCGCACTCCCTGACGACCTATCCAAAATCTACTTATATGCCGATGACATCCTGTTAACCCTTACGGACTTCGAAAGCTCCATACCAGCCCTATTGGATGTTATTGATGGATTTGCAACACTATCCGGTTACCGCATCAACTGGGACAAGAGTGAGGCACTTCCCCTCTCGCGGGTGACTACAAAAGCAGCACTCCTAGGTTTCCCGTTTCGGTGGACGCCGAAGCACCTTAAATACCTGGGCGTGCTAATCAACCCGGGCATGGCACACATGGTGGCAGACAATATCGGCCCCCCTCATTGCACGGATGAAACTTCTCCCCTTACAAGTGCCCCTCCATACAGTACGAAGCATAGATTCCCTCATTAGATCATTTGTATGGGGTCCTATGCGATCACGACTGTCACCCGCCAAGCTCATAGCACGCCGCTCCCACAGGGGCATGGGACTCTCATCTGTGGAACACTATTCGCTAGCAGTACAGCTATCACAACTGTCCCACACCTTACTCATGGCGTCTGACCCACCACAGTGGATCGCGGTGGAAAGGCGACTACTATCCGCGAATAAGGGATGTGGTGAGCTCCACCTTGGCTGAATCATTGTTACTCCCATCACCATTCCACCCTTCCTTAATACTTTTACAAGATTCGACCTCTCTCCCAGACCTCTCTAGACCGCAAAAAAGACTGCTGCATACGGCACTGGCCACTGCAAAGATCTGCATACTCCGCCACTGGCGGTCAGAAATCTCCCCAACCCCAGAAGAATGGATCATAGCCATGACCCGCACAGCCACATATGAAAGAATCATCTACAACTTGCAAGATCAAGCCCAAATCTTCACCAAGGTGTGGGCACCTTTCCTGGCCGGGGGAAGCTCGTAGCTCGTAGATCGTAAACTACTCCGCCATTTTCCCTCTCTCTAGCCCCCTCCTTCCCTCCCCCCCTTTTCTCCCAATAATCTTCCCCTCCTCTCCCCTCCCTTTCCTCTCCTTCTTTCTCCATATTGTTTTCCACCCCTTTCTTCCCATTCCCAGTCCCTCTTGCAGTCCCCTCCAACGCGCCGCCGATAGGACACTCGTACTAAGTAGAAGCTGGTTGAGCACAGACAATGTGTTATAAGCCCCATCCTCCCATCGTACCGATCCCCCCCTCTGCCAACGACACCACCCCAGGGTAGGCTATCGCCTGCCGCCATGGGCACAGATCCAGGGATCCAGGTACCCAGGTACCCAGGTACCTGGCGACCTGCTCCCAATCCAGGTGGCGACACAGCACAGAGCTTACCCTCTTACTTCCAGAGGGCCAGACGATCCGGCCCTCATGCCACATGCCCATGCCATCCGGACAGCTTGCCCATCTGTTTAAATTGTTTGTCCTCACAAGCCCGTATCCCCATTCCGGAGGTCCTACAACCTTACAACCTTACAACCTTACAACCTTATAACCTTATAACCTTACAATTTTATAACCTAACAATTTTATAACCATTATAATGTGCTATGACTAGGCACCGTGTCCCCGCCCTGTTTCATACCTATTACCCCTACCTACATCTTTTTCTCTCATCACCTCTTCTCTTTTCCCATGTGATTTGATTAGTATAACATATTTTTCTTAAGTTACGCTCGACAATACCTCACTGTCCCTTCCGTTCCCCCCATTTAGTGGATTCACTGTATATAACTGCTGACAAATGTTGGGGCTTCGACCCTATTTGGGTTTTGTACGACTTTGCAATGTTCACAATAAAACCTTAATAAAAAAATAAAAAATAAAAAAATCTTGTAAGTCAGTGTTATTAGACAGGAGAGTGAGATGTGTCTTAACTGCATCTAGCGAGGATGATTTTAGCCATTGCTGGCACAATTTTCCCACACTATGGGGGTCATTCCGACCCTGGCGGTCATAGACCGCCAGAGCCGGGGACCGCGGATGCACCGCCAACAGGCTGGCGGTGCATCCAGGCCAATTCTGACCTCGGCGGTAAAGCCGCAGTCAGAAAAGGGAAACCGGCGGTTTCCCGCCGGTTTTCCCCTGGCCTGAAGAATCCTCCATGGCGGCGCTGCAGGCAGCGCCGCCATGGGGATTCCGACCCCCTTTCCGCCAGCCTGGTTCTGGCGGGAACGGGTGTCGTGGGGCCCCCTAACAGGGCCCGACAACTGCACCCGTCGCACCCTTTCCATTCGGAGCCGGCATCCCCGTGGAAGGGGGTTTCCCGCTGGGCGGGCGGGCGGCCTTCTGGCGGTCGCCTGCCAGCCCAGCGGGAAACTCAGAATGACCGCCGTGGTCTTTTGACCGCGGTACGGTCTTCTGGCGGTTCCCGCTTGGCGGGCGGCTCCCGCCGCCCGCCAAGATTAGAATGACCCCCTATATGTTGTAATTATTTCAGCATGTTCTGGTGATATATAGCGAGGGTCTGACCTACTCATTTGGAAAAGAGGTGACAAAACGTTGATGACACCCGTTGGTATCTACTGGCCACAATAACCACCCGCCTGGACGTGTCAGTGAAGTGTTAAATGTACCATTCTGGACCCATTCATTAAGCTCACTAAAAGTTGCATTTGTGTACTTTTGCCAGTTATTAAATTTTGCAGGGGCAGGTATGCTGGGCATGTTTAATTCTCTGATTGTAGCTAAGCCTAAACAACTGGTCTGTTTCATTTAAAAAAAATTATTTGAACGGAATGAGAAATACCCTAAACATTGTTTCTCTACCCTTGGTTTGCCAATTTTTTATTCCCCAAACACTTTTCAAATCAACATTTTTTGACCAATATTCATAACCTTCAATTGATAACCGTGAAACAAAGGAGTCCGAATGTATAAATTTCATGTTGGTCAACAACATTTGTATATCCCTAGTCGGAGTTATCTTAAAATAATATGACTCAGCATTTTTTTGATGATGCCCAGAAAAATACCTACATTTTTCAAAATAAGTTTTTGAACTCTCTTGCGGGGGAGTTGGGCAATGTTCTCATTGCGAATAATCAAATATCGTTTTTGGACTGCTCGCTTTATGTACGAAATGGTGCCCATAAAAATTATAGCAAAACATGTCACCATAATTGTCTTTAAACTGGTAAACATCCTAATTTTCATAGACAGTATAATATTGCAATTCTGTCATCACTGAGTCAACTGTTTTCACATCCCAATCACTAGATACAATGCCTGGTATGACTATATTATTCATGGATAACTTTAGCACATACGGTATTTGAATTATTTCAGTGGGACCCTATATATCAAACATTACTTTATCCCACACAATCCCATCTGGAATTGGCACTGCAGAAATGTTCACAAAGGACAAGTTTCTTTGAACCTTATGTGATGAAAAATGTGGTTTCAATACCTCCTCCACCTGTTCAACCGCTGATCTCTCGGGAAGAAAGTGACCATGTATTAACAGAAAAAAGGTAACGACAAACCCAATCCAAAGAAAAAATGCTAGGACAGTCAATAAAAGCCACAGATAGTTCCATGGAAAAATGAAATATGTATCTTTAAGCCAATGTATCAGCTTATGTGGACCCGACAGGTCAGCAGTCGAAGAAGCAAACGAGTCCGATAGACCATCGTTGTTGTCGGCAAAGTAACCAGAGGCAGTTTGTGCAAAAGGCATTGCCGTACTCAATGGAGGAGTTGGTGTTTCCCGTCGTGGTACACTGTAGACAGCACCCTCCGTCACGTTTGTAGTCATGGTGACTTGATCAAATGTTTCTAAGTTGCTTGTTGTTAGTGGAACTAATGCAAGATCATCCTCCACCCTCCCCAAGCTTGGAGAGGTAACAGTGTTGGTATAGACCACTTGAAGCGGAACTTCTTCTCCAGTAGTGAGAGGGATTCGGGAACTACTGGACGTTCCTCTTGGTCGGCTGTGTAGAATCAGCCACATGTTGTAACTTGACATTGTCAATAGAAACAAAGCGATTTTCTTTGGCACCTGGCAACAGGGGTAGAATAACAGTTATTGTTCCGTGTATCCCCAACATAGGGACTGGTGCACGATAAGAAGGGCCAAATTATTTTTTCACTGCAACCTTTTCACACACAAGATCCCCAACCCTGGGAATCCAGCCGGTAGGTGTTACTGGCACAGCCTTAACTCCTGTGGAGGCAGCACTGTTTGAAGAGTTATCTTCACGGAACTGCTGTAATTCCTGTAAAACCGTGACACGATCATTTATGTCAAAAGGTGTTTCTGCCGCCTCCACACCAGGACCATCAAGATCCGGAACAAACATTGGTGTTCCGAACAGGCACTCAGATGAAGTACGAACCCCCAGTGACCTTCTAAGCAGGTTATTTAGTGCTCTCTGAACTCCTTACAGGTGGGTTAGCCAACTACGACCCGTACCTAAGACTCTGGCTGTTAGGGATTGCTTTAAATCGTGGTTTAATCGCTCCACCACAGAATTTCCCTCTGGATGAAATGGAGACGAGTACTGGAGCTGGACCCCCAACTAAGCCATGGTGTCCCTGAATGCCCTTGAGGCAAATGCAGGGCCCTGGGCCGAATGGAATGGCGCAACTGCATATGTACCGACAAAGACTCCCAAATCTTTAATAACAGTCCGAGCGTCAGCAGGGCGTTGTGGCCATACCCACACAAATCTGGAGCAAGAATCAACAGCGACTAGAATATATTTGTATGCATTATTCAATGTTAATGGACCGCAGTGATTCAGGTACACACATTGTAATAGTCTGTTTGAGATTAAGAGGGGTGTCTGCGGCGGCCGCTTAGCTGTGGAAACTTTACTTTGTTGACAGATGTCACAACAAAGGACATACTGCTTAGTCTCTTTATAGAGACCAGGCCACCAATAACGTGCCTGCAAGAGTGAAATTGTAACAGCCACACCAGCATGTGCAGATGCCACCCCTCATGCGCTGCTTTAATCAATTGTGATCTTACATCTTTATTGGGGATGTCGCGTACGCCTACATCTGGAATTTAAACTTCAGGGTTCAGCATACTTCCCATCAAGTATTGGTATTTATTAGGAAATCCTTTAGGAGAAGGCGTACCATCAATCGTAGCTTTTATGGCAGCCATAATGTCTGTGTCTGGTTTGGAACTCAAACGAGTCACTGCAGCTACAGTGGCAACTGCCACTGCCGACTTTGCGGCTTCATCAGCCAAAGTGTTTCAAGCAACGTGTATTCCAACGCGCTTGTGTCCAAGTGCATGCACAACATGGACTTTGGGTAGCGTCTCTTTCAGGTCTGCCACCTTCCCCCACAGTGGTCTGTGTTTTATGGTGTTGCCTTTCGAATCTCTGAACCCATTCAAGCGCCAGTAGTTCAGGTATTCATTAAAAGACTGGACGCAATAATAAGAATCCCAAACAATCAGTGTGGACTGTGTCGGATCTGTAAGTTCTAGTGCCATTAGTAGAGCTTTTAGCTCAGCCAATTGTGCTGTACAATCCCCTAAGGTCAGTGTATAGGTATGTTGGGGACAGAATTTCTCCCCCCTCCATATAGCCGCTCACAACTGCACATGCAGCAGAATATTGATGTTTTGTTCCAATCGCTGGTTGCGCAGAGCCATCGGTGTACATGACTACTTGATACTGATCAATAGGCAATGTGTCAGCGGGAACTGGATATTCAACTTCATATTGTAGAAATTCCTGAGTTTGTAACTTTGGGTCAAAAATGTAGTCTACATCAGTGGCTGTTAAAGACGTAGCCCATTGTATCCATCGTGGGTGAAGTGCTTTTGCGTTCGGGACGCTAGCTTTTGTAACAGCCTCAAGGGCCGGAATAGGAGAAACGACAATGATGCGTTTTCTTTGGGCAAGAGGTCTTTCTTTAATAACAGCCATCTGTACAGCAGTGAGAATTTTCCCTGTGGGTGCAAAGCGCTGTTCAGCAGCGGAATACAAGTGTGACTTGTATGCAATCAGGACTGTCTCACCTTCATTAAACGTGACATAAGTAAATCCAATGGTCCCAGCTATCACCCTGATGACCAAATGCGTCTTATTGTCCCGTGTGTGTAAATGTTTTGCTGCTAGCATATCTGCCTGTAACTCTTGTAGAGTATGTGTATGTTCAATTGTCCAGAATTTGTTTGAAAAATCCAGACGTATTAATTCATATAAGGGTTTTATGCACGTAGCATAATCAGGAATGTATGTTCTGCCAAAATTTAGAAAGCCCAACAATGATTGTAATTTCTTAATCATATTTGGTGGTTGCAATTGTGCACACTTTTCTAAAAATTGTGGCGCTAGGCTCTTCCCTTAATTCGACAGCTCATATCCCAGGAACAGGATGCTGAGGAAGGCAATTTCTGATTTTTTGAAGTTAAATTTGTAGCCAAGTTCGGCAAACCCCACAACTGTGCGGGCTACCCGTCTTAAATGTTGTAGCAACTCATCATCCGTGAGATATATATCCACATATCACAACGCTTTAGGGTCCATCTTGTGTAAGATAGCAGTCACACGAGCTGCAAACAGTCCTGGGCTGTTTTTATACCCTTGAGGCAAACAACAGAATTTTTCTGGAAGCCTAGTGCGCTAAAGCTTGTTAAATCTGTACTTTCAGGTGCTATATTCTGGCAGAAGAATCCATTTGAGATATCCAAAGTCATTTTATATTTTTTCCGCACAATGTTGCTCATTAGTGCAGTATAGCATATGTACGTGTATGTCCGTTTAAATGTCTGTAGTCTAAGACTATTCTATATGAATGGTCCAGTTTAGCTACAGGGAATAAGGGATTATTCATCAGTGGGACACAGGGTTCAGTCACTCCCTGATATTCTAATTGCGTACGTATTTCTCTCACCGGTGCCCTTGCTTCATGTTTTATGGGATACTGCGGTTGTGGCTGCGGTTCACCTTTAATGGGAATTACATGGTATGGAGAGTCCCTGTCCCACCCTTCGTGATATCTATATAACGCAGGTGCTTGTGCGAGAGCCCATTCTATAGAATAGGACTCAGCGAGTTCCTCAGGAACAAGGGTTGAAAAGAAAGGTTTAATAACCTCCTCCCCAGCAGGGCAGGTGCAGACAAAATCAGGCAGCCAATCTTGTTCGGCCAGCAAAATGACATATATTTTAACTACACGATCCCAGAAGATTGCGTGTATGGAGAGTTCAATGTCTCCTTCCAATTGTAGAGTTACTCTATACACCCTATCGGGTTCGGAGACACGCATATCTGCTGTGTCTACTTGTATGAAGTCATCAGTTGCTTTCACCTCCAGATGCTCTAGAAGATTCTGGCGAACTATTGTGACCTCTGACGGGCTGTCTAGCAGTGCTAAAGTCCAGTTCTGGTTCTTCAAGAGAACCCTCTTCCTGAGTGGCATGTCTAACTGAGACTGCTGCCACTTTTTTCTTTTTAAACTGTTGTTTTTGTTGAACTGGTTTCTCTTCCTTCTTAACAGAAACCTCTGAAGAGCGTTGTGATTCCTGTCTCGGTTTCATGTACTCTTTTCTCCGCTCTGATCGCCCACCTCTCTCATTTCTCTTTTCCGATGAGTCCTGAAAGGAACGAGATTGGCGTGTATCAGTATATTGATATCTATCAGGCGTTTTTATATTCTCTCTATTTCTGAGATTATACTTAGTCTGTGGGGTCTCCGTGCGTGGAGATTCTCCCCTTTCTTTTTTAGGTGTTTGTTGTTTTTTCTCCCAGCGCTTCTTATTACCCTCAGGTTGTTGTTTAGTATTCTCTTTATTCATTTTACCCTGAAATTGAGGTTTTTGTGGTCTGGCACCAAGGCTATCTCGACCGATACTGGAATATGTTTCCGCTATTATTTTAGGCAGTTCCCGCTCCTGATCTTGTTGCGGAACGTCACGAAGACGCTTGCGCTCTGCAAGTGCAACTGCTTCCCCTTTAAGATTACTTAGGATAATTGAAGAAACCGTGGCAAAGTTGCCCATCAGTTGCATTCCTAAATCTAAGGCCGGGGCAGCTCCGTATTCGTCTTGAATTTGTTCAAGCACTTCCGGTAGGTTCGCTAGTGTCGGTGTACCGTGTGACGTTGTATAGAGCGCGGCAAATACCGTGCCCCATGTATTACAATATTTAACTGTGGGAACCATCCCAAAGGGCAAGCACATAGTTAATATTCTATGTTTATCCTGAGATCCCGTATGGGGAAATACCGCCTCCAGGGTATTAATTTTTTGTACCAGCCAAAACGGAGTCTCCTCTAGTTTTGCTGGGACTTTACCCATAATAGAGTGTACAGTCACCAGATTTATACCTGGTGTTACTGCATGTGGTTGTGCTGGAGCAGCACGCGCTGGGCTTGTATTTAGTGTCTGCATCACAAATTGTACTAATCGTCTATATATTGCTGTTAATTCAGTATATAAGCATCAAACCTCACCCACCGCCATGTTTGCAACCGCAGGATGAGGGGTATATGTGGCCAATAAAGGCCAGGTAGGACCTTCATTACTTAGTGGACCTAACCTTACTGGTAATATTGTATGGGGTAATGCGCCATCAAGCCAATTATTATGTTCTTGATAAGGTAGAGGTATCTCTAAGTATGTGTACGCCCTGTACTGCCCAGACGCGTTCACAACTGTGTATGTATGGAATGTATTTGTGTTCCCATCAACTGCTGGAAATGTGACCCAAGAATAGAACAGTTCTCTTCTATAAGCTGCGTGAGCGTCCACCACAAATGTGACTGGACCCCCCTGTGCTGTAAGTCCATGTGCTAATAAATGTGTCGTAAGTGGTTGTCTCATATTGAGAGCTATTTGTACAGCCTGGGGATTAGCCATCATAAAAGCACTAAAGGTTCAGAGAAGGCACACCAAGACAGGGTCTTTTTTCCTTTTAAGGTTCAAGCTTGAACAACCACCTGCTGTAAAATAGGGTTACCTATACGGCGGTGGTGGAAATCCTCATTACCACGGACGTCTCCGTATAAGGAACTAAGGGGTCATTATATTATATGAGACCGAGATATACCGGTGGACCCGAAAATTAGAGCCTGACCAAACGTTGGCGGCACCATGTCGCGTAGGCTCTCATTATCCTAATGAGACTACTGGATTTTGAGCGGCAAGATCGTTCACAGTGTGGGGGACTAAGTCTGACCCACGGTGAAGGACCCTTGTCACTCTAAATCCGGGTTTTGCTCCAGCTAACTAGCAGTGCCTCATCTCTCCCCAAGGGAAGAGACAATTGGGCAGCCGAGCGCATGTCATCTTAGCCCTTCCCAGGGAATTCGTGGTCACTCAGGTCACAACCGGTTCTCGCATACACATTACGGTCTCATATAGAAATGACAAAGGCAGTTTAAGTTTCAAAGATTGGTTTAATAAAACAACTGCATTTTGGATAGCAAAGCGTGAGCTGCAATAACCAGAACTACACAACACAATAGGATTGAAATAGTAACGATGAGAGTGAAGCACAAGAATAAGGCTATCATAGTGCCACTAGATTATGTTCTCTCTAAGTTATATTCTGAGCACAGCATGGGAAGCTCTGCCTTTCGGGTTCCCCCGGGAGGACATCAACCCTCATACCTGAGAAAAGGCCTGTAATCTGCAACAGCATCTGCAACGGGGCAGTCAGCATCTAGTTGTAGATTCCTGGCCGGAATCTCCCTCTGACGTGTGCTAGGACTAGGAAGTGTTTTAATAACTAACACGCAGATGTTCTAAGAAAATGTCCCTACGTAAGAATGTGTATTTTCTATGAATACTGGAGACTAAACTTCTACCATGTTTACCGGCAATGTACCAGACTGTAGCCTTGACTGAAGCACAGGGTGATCAAGAATGCATTATTTGAGAATACAGTGCTGAACTAAGCTAAACAGTGTGATAGAAAGAAATTAACACAAGACCGTAAAACTGGTTATTGTAAAATAACAGTGTGAGGCTGAATAAAATGTATCTAGGGCAAAGTGCACAGAGGCCTAGTATGTTAAACTAATGTGCATGAAGCTATATTAAAAATGGCTACACTACACCAGCACCCTCACTTTGCAAACAATGCGCATTCTGGGGGTGCTGCGCAGTAGGATTTCCGGCACTGGCTTTCTGTCGGCTTTTCCATGGCGGTGAGACCACCATGGAAATGCTGGTGGAAAGTAGAGTTGTGATCAGCACTGAGTTCAGCACCACCATGGCTGACTACGAATCTGAGGTGGTCATTATGAACACGGCGGTAAACACCACCCCACCGGTGGTGGCTCTAACTACCGCCAACAGGCTGACGGTCTTGGCCACCAAATAAGCACATGAGAGACAAGTAGCAGTCCATCCACACACTGCCATCTTTGTAGTGCCGAGGAAGGAGGAGGCCACCCACAGGCCGGCGTAAAGGAGCTACCTGCCCATCAAATAATGAAACACAAGACCGCCTGCAGTTTCGGGCAGGAACTACCACCAGGCAAAGCGTGGCAGAAGCAAACAATATAAAAGGAAACACTCACTGGAGGCACACACAACACGCCGACGCGGATATGGAGAGAAAGTTGGAAATAATGCCAGTGCTGCTCCTTGCCATATACCTCCCCAACCTTGACTGCTGACGAAGACGACGATGCTAAGTACTGCAACCTAGTACACATGGGAAGAAAGGGCATAGTTACACGCCCACCCCACCCACACCACAACACACTCCCAACCCGTCTCACCATCCCAAGCCATACATACCATAACAAGATGTACTTACTAGATACAAGGAAACAAAGGCCTGCACCAAAGTACACACATGTGCACACCATACCGCCACAGTGAAACGCTGAGCAACGCCACTATATTGTGCCAACAGCACTACTGGGCCCTCAAAGTTTATTTGAACAAAAAAATAGTCTTGTCCAAATAAGGCCATTAGCAAGTCCATTTTAAAATCCTTGAAGGGCCAATATAGGCCGAACTTGACTCTAACATGTGCAAAGGGTACTCCACTTGGAAGGGGCATCAATGGGGCAGCCAGGCACCTCAGGGAACAGGGGCAGGGGGTAGCCGGGGTGGGGACTTGCATCTGGAAGGGGGGGCTTGGGCTTAGGTTTGGGAGGTGGCGCGGGTTTGGACTGGCCCTTGGAAGGAGGGGGAGTGGTCGTAGACCGGGGGGGGCAGAGGGACCTGGGGCAACTCAGGGCTTCTTCCTCCCTGGGGAAGGGCCACGAGAATGGGAAGGGCGGACTGGGGCTGATTTGGACGTGGAAGGAGTGGACTGGGCAAAGAGATGGACACGTTTAGGGAACAGACGAGGTGGGCCAGTAGGTTCGATCAAGTCAATACTAGAGATGAAAAGCTTCTTAAGGGTGTGGAGGTTGAGGAAGTGCTTGTACCAGGTGTAGATGTGCCAGACGTGGATGCTGGTGCCTGTAAAGTATGCTGATGTGTGGTGGATGTGTGTGTTGTGGATGTCTGCAAATGTTTGAGATTTTTGGGAGTGGGTGGCCACAGTGGGACAAGACAGGAAGCCAGTGTACATGGATGTTGTCTGGGTGTCTGCAGGTCTGGTGAGTGTGCTGCAGGTGTCTGTCAATGTAGTTGTGGTGAGTGCAGGTGTGGTGTTTGGGGTGCATGTCTGAATGTCAGATGTTGTGGTGACTGCATGAAAGGGGGCAGCAGCTGTGACTGAGGGTGCAGTGCATATGGGTGTGCATGGTGAGTTGACAGACAGGGTGGCAGGGAAGGATGACACACTGGGAGAAGTGGATGTTGTTTTGTTTGCTTTTGTATGTTGGGTGTGTGCATGCCTGTGGTGGGAAGTGTGGTGCTTGTGTTTGTCTGTGTGCTTCTTGTGTGTTGATCTGTGTGCATGGCTGTCTGTATGTGTTCTTGGGATGAGTGAGGGAAGTCAGGTGCTGGAAGGGGTAGAGGTGGTGGGAGGGGGGACGGAAAGACCAGGGACACTGGCTGCAATCAAAGAGTAGGCCAGAGCCTGAAAAGATCTCTGTAGGTCAGACATGGTACCGTGAATGCCCTCCAGGTATGCATTGCATTGCTGCATCTGGGATGCTAGCCCCTGGATGGCATTCATGATGGTTGTCTGCCCTACAGAGATGGTTCTCAGGAGGTCAATAGCCTCCTCTGTGAGGGCAGCAGGGCTGACTGGGGCAGGTGATGAGGTGCCTGGGGCAAAGGATACGCCCGCCCTCCTGGGTGAGCAGGCACATGAAACTGGGTGGGGAGCAACTGGGAGGGTGGTGATGGCATCGGGGTGGCAGAAGATGGCATAGAATGGGTGTGCCCAGTAGGGTCTGCCACCACCAGGGAGCTCCCATCGGAAGAGGTATCAGGGTCACTACCTCCAATGGTAGTTGCCTCCCCTATGGTACTCCCCTCGCCCTCCAACCCACTGGCCCCCTTGTCGTCCGCCGACTCTGCCTCCTTGGGATCATTGGCTGCTGCATCTCCACTCGCCGGTACCACTGCTCCCTCATCCAGATGATGCTGATGTACACAAACGACACAAGAGCACAGGGGTGGAGAGACAAAACGTGGGAGAATTTTGTAAAAACCTGAATATATGTACATCTCTGGCTCACACACACTCCTATCCAGGACACACATCTACATGCAGCACCTACAACATACATTATGACTGTGCCCCTGACTAGTGGCCACTACCCCTGAATACACAACATTACGCACAGGAAAAACTGTGTGGAGTACACCCATGGGAGACCATGCCCTGCCAATGCACTTACTAGTCAATGAGGCCACAAAGCATACCAGATGACAGAAAGGGGACCCCCCAAGGGCCTATCGGGACCGCTCAAACTTGCCCTCACACCATCCCAGGGACTTTGAGGGTGCAGGACTGCAGGAACACACCTGTCCAAGTGCCTGGCACTAGAAAGCATACATACCAAAGCACCAACACACATCCATCAAAGCAGTAGACCAACAGTCTCACCCCCTTGTGGCTGCTGTGCTGCCTTCAAGCACCCATCCAAATCCAGAGAGGCCACTGCCAGAATGCAGGCCATTAGGGGGTCAGGGTCCGACGGGCACCCCTTCCTCGTTGAGAGGCCTTCCCCAGCTGCTTCCTGCAGTGGGTGCTCCGCCGGTTGTAGACCCCCAGGGTCCGCACCTCCTTGGGGATGGCTTGCCACAGGCTATTCTTTTGATGGGCGCTGACCTGCACAGGACACACAGAGCAAAAAAAAAAAAGCCAATATGTGTGCACGGAATACAGATGACATGTTGTTCCCTGTGGAACGGCCATTATTGAAAGCCATGTTATCAGCTCACATACAGTACATGCCAGACAGTCTACGGCTGGGCAGTCACAAATTGAACCCACATGCATACAGGCACCCGCCACAATCACAGACATCTAAGGGTGACAGACTCCAACTCACCTGCTCCTCTGGTCGCCCATACAATTTGGCATACAGGGGTAGGACCCTGTCTACTAGCTTCTCCAGCCCCTCCGCGGTGAATGCCGGGGCCTGTTCCTCTGTGACCCACACCATCTCTGAGACAAGAGTCAGGACACAGTAGCTCACAAAGTGGAGTACTACCCTGCACAGGAACCAGGAGTCAAGTGTCAAGGGTCTGACGACATGGTGTAGGTACTGCAGCGGTGTGCTCCGTCACTGCCCGTGACAATCATGATTGGCCCAGGTTCCCCATTGACAACCATGTCATCCAATGATGGGGTGCACGGCGGTGAACACCACCTTCCACCATGATAAATAACGACAGCAGAATGAAGTCACTTCCACTCCCTCATACCTGGAGGGAAGAGGCTGCCATTTTGCTACCACCACGTCACCATAACCTGGTCAGAGGCCTCATCCAGGCCCTCAAAATCTTCAACTTTAGTTGCTTGCCGGCATGAGTTTAGGATCCTCACATGCACCCATCTTTGGAATTGTGTCCACACTGGGATGCCATTGTAACAGAGTTGACTCAGCACACATATGCCTGACGGTGTACTTCACACTTTGCGTCTGTGTGTGTTACCTATGTGTCACACTTACATTGATACAGTGACATCATGTGGTGCAGGTGTGTGTTTATGCTCAATATGTGTTCTTTCCTCCACCATAGGTACAGACAAATGTGGCGAAGGAGGACCCCATCTGTTTACAGACCTCTGATTGATTTGGAAACTATGGAGGAACGTCACATCATTGTCACCTACAGACTCAATAGTGCTACTGTCAATGACCTCTGTACTTTAATGGATCCTGTACTGAAACCGGCTTATCGGAATCAGCATGCCATCCCAACAACTGTGCAAGTGCTATCTGTACTTCATTTTTTGGCTACAGGCTCATTTCAGGTGACAGTGGGCATGGGTGCAGGGGTTTCATAGCCAATGTTCAGCCTCATCCTGTCAAAATTCCTGGATGCATTCGTCCAACACCTGCAAACATGCCCAGCTTCCCCAAAGGACAGAACTGCCTGCAATCAAATCTGGATTTTATGTCTTTGCCAACATCCCACATGTGATGGTTCCAGTGATGGAACCTACATAGCTCTCATACCCCCAAGAGTGAAGAAACAGGTGTACAGGAATTGAAAGAACTATCACTCCATGAATATTTGATTGGTGTGTACTGCTTACCAGAACATTTCACATGTCAATGCCAGGTTCCCAGGCTCAGTAAATGATTCCTTTGTCCTGAGAAACAGCAGTGTACCACACTTGATGGGACAACTGCAAGGGGACAGAGGATGGCTCATAGGTGAGTCTGTATGACACTGGATCTGTACATAGCTGACAGCCAGCCAATATGCATGTGAAGTCATTTTCTTAAGGTCTCGTTTCACCCACTTTTGCAGGTGATTATGGCTGCTCCAACTTGCAATGGCTCCTGACACCTGTGAGGAATCCCAGGACAGATGCAGAGAGGAATTATAATGAGGTCCATGGATGTACTAGGAGGGTGATTGAGGACACTATGTGTCTCCTGAAGGCTAAATCTCGTTGCCTCCATCTCTCTGGGGGATCCCTGTGCTATGTCCCTGACGAGGTGTGTAAGATAGTGGTGGCCTGCTGCATGCTGCACAACCTGGCTGTGAGGAAAGTTATCCCCCTTCTGGAACAGGAGGGTATTGTCCAACCAGCCCTGAAACCTCAGAGAGGGGATGAGAGTGATGGTGAAGAAGAAGAGGGGGAGGATTTCAACTCCAGGAACCAGCTGATCCACCTATACATTCAGTGACTATGAGGTACTGTTCACTGATGCTGATGTCTTCACTGCATAGTTTCAGTCTGGCTCATGTAATTGGTAATGTGACGTCTATAGTCATTTACACTGTTAACTGATGACTGAAGTGGCATGTTCCAGGGAACCCAATAGTAGGCACTGTGACATACTTCAGGCACTACAGTGTGTTGGATCCCCTCCTGCAATAAAGGTATGATTATGAAATTGACTGGCTAATGCATACACACTCAGAATTGACATCTCATATTGACAAGAGACATATGATTTGAGTGCATAGGTGTTTTTATTCAGTGACAAAATATACATATTTCATGGAACAGTGATAGGGAGTGGGCACATGGTGCATATCCACACTCAGTTACATATGCTCAGCTGTTGGTAGCACTGGGTTTTGTTCCATGTGGCGAATGGTAGATGATGTGATGGCAGTGGCAAGTCAACAAGGGAGTACAGTGGCACACAAGGGAGACAGTTCAGGGGAGAGTCACTTCCTAGCGGTGGGCTTGGTCTTGGCTGGTGTTTCAGTGGCATGCTTGGGTCTGAGGGCACGTTTGCATGACTGGAGCTGGGCTGCAGGGGTAGGGGTGCTGGGTTTCTGGGTGTTCTGTGGCAGTGCCACCAGTCCAGTAGCTGCTGCAAATGTAGATGGCAGGGCAGTGTCATGGCTAGTATTAAGGGCTTGCAGGTGGGTGGAGGTCTCAGACTGGCTGTGGTACTGGTGCTGCAGCACCCCTGCAATGGTGGCCATGATAGCATTGAGCTGTTTCCATTGCTCGATGGCCTCCTGGTGGTGTGGTATCTGCAGCCTCTGATTGTGTTTCAAGGTGGCCAGTATCTGGACCATCCTGTCCTGGGTATGGTGATATGCTCCCAGGACCTCAGATATCACCTCCTGGGCTGCTGCATCCATCCTTTGGCTACCTCCTGGGCCACTGATATCCTCCCACTGGCCCTCGCTCCCTGTGCCTGTGTCCCCTGCACAGGTCTGGCAGTCCCCTTTGCACAGGACCCTTCATCATCCTGCCTGTTGGTGGGTGGAGACTGTGGCCTCTGTGAATGTGGGCCACCAGTCTGTGGGCAGGAGACACTGGTGTGGGGTCATTTGGCCACAGCTGATGATGGTGGATGGGTGGTAGGGCTGTCAGTGGTATCATGGGTGGGGCTGCTGGAGGGTGACAGTCCAGGACTGTGTGATGGGCCAGGGTATTCCTCAATTTCTATACATCTCTCTCCACTCTCCTGAGTGGGGCCTCTGTCTCCGTGTGGGGCGCTGGCACTTCTTGGCGTTACTGTCCGGGGTGCATGGGTGGTGGTGCCTGTGGGGGGGAATGGACATGTGGGTGTCAGGTACTTTTTCAGCAATTGATGCACAGCTCTGCACTATTTTGTTCTTCTATTCCCCTGTCGTGGCATGCAAGGTTCCTTCGTGTACATATCTTTACATTTTAGTTGGGGGGTGGAGGTGCATTGTGGGTGCTGTAGTGCCACTTGGAATCTATGCAGGGGTAGGTGACTGTGCACAGGGGGCAGGATGAAGGTCTGTTTGTGGGATAGGATTGTGGGCATGCAGGGTAGTTGGATGTGGGCTTTGGGGACTAGCTGGGGATGGGGTCCTGGTGGTAGTGAGAGGGGTGGGGCGATGCATGCATTATAGGTGTGGTAACTGTTAAGGTATTGTAGTTGACTTACCCGAGTCCAGTCCTCTAGTGAGTCCAGTGAGGCCCTCCGGGTGCAGGATAGCCAGGACCTTCTCCTCCCAGTCGGTGTAATCGGGGGTGTAGGTGGAGGACCTTCACCAGTCTTTTGTACAGCGATGTTGTGCCTGGATGCCATTGACTGAACCTTCCCGCACAGGTTGTTCCATTTCTCCCAGATGTCCTCCCTTGTGTGTGGATGGTTTCCCACTGTGTTGACCTTGTTGACAATCGTCTCCTATAGCTCCATCTTCCGGGTCACGGGTGTCTGCTGCACCTGTGCCCCGAATATTTGTGGCTCGACCCTGAGTATTTTGTCCACTGTGGTCCTTAGCTCCCTCTCTGTGAAGCGGGGGGCCTTGGTGTGTGTTGTGGGTGGTGTGTTGTGGGTGTATTGGTGAGGGTGCTGTGGTGTGGTTATGTGTGTGGCTTATAAAGGTGTTTGGGGTTTGTATGTGTTTTGGTGGTGTATTTGTGCGTGTGACTTGTGTTATGTTGTGTTCAGTGTATGCGTGTTGTGTGGTCAATCTCAGTTGTGCTATTGGTGATGCAAAGGATTGTGGGGTGTGTATGTGTGTGTTTTATAGTGTTGTGGATGTGTGTCAGGTGTGTGGGTTTCAAAGTTGCCAATGTGTGCATTTGTTGTTGGTGGGTCCTATTGCCGGCCACGGCGGTCCGTACCGCAGATGGTCATTCGACATCCACTGTCCGCCACTTTGATTTGTGCATCATTATTTGGTGGGCAGAGGATTTGTCTGCTTAAT
The DNA here is from genome assembly GCF_031143425.1 of Pleurodeles waltl. NCBI lineage: Eukaryota > Metazoa > Chordata > Amphibia > Caudata > Salamandridae > Pleurodeles > Pleurodeles waltl. The sequence goes on along the minus strand of NC_090442.1, from coordinate 854,994,674 downwards.
GGTGGCGGGGTGGGGTGTACTGCCTTTCTGCCATCCTAGGCCCTGGTGGTGGATAGAGGTTGCAGGATTTTTTGAGGTTTGACCTTTTGGCATCATAATTCAGCTGTGTCCACTCTTCCGCCACTGGTGGTCTTCTGTTCCCCGTTGCCACTGCAGTCGGCGGTGATTGCCGCCAAGTTCATAATGAGACCCTGAGTGCCTTTAGCCCATTTGGAACAATGTTTTCCTGGTAGAGATGGTAGGCTTGAGGTGGTCAGACCACCAGAGTTATAATGTGGCAGTCGGAGCACCTGGAGTGTGGCAGTCCAACCACCACCGCAAGGCTGGCAGTCTGAAGACTGCCAGCCTAATAATGAGGCCCAGTCCAAGTATCAGTATGCAATAGAAGAACTGATGATGTTATTCCTACAGTATGTTCGCTCCCCTCCAGCTAAAAATCGACATCTTGGCCATTGTGAGGTTTTAAAGTCGAAGAAGCAGTTTCGCTAGACTGTCGCATCTGATGTCTCAAAAGGGATGCCAATGTGATGGGAAACTGATTTATGATTCAGTTGTGATCACAAAGGTGTAGAACTATGGGTCCAGGTTCCCAAATTTTGGGGGCAAATGGGATAAAGATGAGCCCACTCCATCCCAATGAAGGGGAGAACACGCTTCACCATATTGTGGGGTAAAATAGTCTCACTCACTAAATAAAATACATGCAAATAAATGTGAGGTTGACAAACCTGTACTCCTCATTCACAAACTTTGCAAAATCAAGATGCAAGTTTCCTGACATTCATTATTTGAGGAAAATGTGCAGAGGCTGACTTGCAATTGAAAAAAAAAAAACAATAGGGGTCCTGTACTGGAGAAGAGCCAAAGCCCCACAAACCCCTTCTCCCCATGGGCAATTCCCTTCTGACTCTAGTGGTGCGTAAGGTTGTTCTAGTTAAAAAGGGCAACATATTATTAGGCTTTGTGCAGTGTTTTTTAGCTATTGTAGTCTTATGCTTGTGGATTACTATTACCATAAATAAAAAGGTACCCAATAATCCACAGAACAAGGGTAATACATTCAAAATAACAATGTGTTCTGCCAGTGAGACTAATCAAGTGAAAATACTCTAGAATGGTTTTGGAAAATGAAATAACTCAACTCTTTGTTTGGGCTTGACCCCTTTTTGTGTACATATTTCGATATATTTATGTTTTTCATTTTATTTTGGCACACTGTATTTAACTCTGCACTGGGCCATCACCTGGAGCACCGTTTCATGAGACAAATCAGAATCTGTTCATTTATAATATTGTTTCGTTCAAATGTAGCTCATTTCAGCATTTATAACAAGGTCCTGTGGAAAATTCATAATGTCGTTATTTTGAATGATGTGTTATTTAATTTCCCATAACCATTCTAGAATATTTTCACTTGGTCAGTCTTCCTGGCAGAGCACAGTGCTATTCTGACTGCAGCATAGTATTAGCAGTTACGAATGTTTGTGTAATTGTACCTATATGTCGCATAAACACATTATCAAAGCCCAGCACTTTCTTTTTAAAGTAAAACCAAGTTAAATGCCCCTTTCTGCAAGTCTATTTTTATATTCATTCTCACTATTCTTCATATGAGTCACTGACATAATATAGATCCAACAAACATCACAACACACAAATATAGAAAATTAAATATTGAGAACAAAAACTCCAACTCCGTACACATGACTATAAAAATCACAAATATCGAGCACACAAATATTCTTGTCGAAATCACAGATTTTTACATATATCGAGAACAAAAATATGAGAAGCACAAATATCGTCATCTATAAATAAACATTTAACAATTCAAAAATATTGATTACCACAATATTGACTACAAAATTATTTTCACAATAAGTAATAGATGCATAAACAATAGACCTAGAAACAATTTTAACATAAAAATATTTTACTTCAAATGAACCCTAAACTTATAATGAACCTCTATAATTAAATCAAAATAAATTACTTCACCCAAATATCAAACATTTACGTCCCAAAAAATTGTGCACCTAAAAAATATACAATAATAACATTAAGTTTTAATATATACATCTAATAATTAGCAAAATATAAATTAATATATAAAACAAATAAATTCATTTGTAAATAAAACACAGTATATATTATACTACAAAAAAAAAGTTTGCATTTTCCAAACTAGGACTCAACTGATAAACAAATTCGAACTATACTAAGCTAAACAATAAAATAATACTGTGAACAATTTTAACCAAAAAAGTCACAACACAATTAACCTCGTAGCTGCTGGGCCTCTTCCCCCCCTCTCCCCCCCAAAGTGCTGAGCCCTTTTTTAGGCTATTTGGGGTAGTTCGCACTTAGGCCTTCATAACTTTTTGTGCACATAAGCTATGCATGCCAAATGTGCATCCTTTTTTTCTCAACATCCTAGGGATTCTAAAGGTACCCAGAGTTTCTGGGTTCCCCTGGAGAAGACTAAGAAATTAGCCAAAATACACCTAAAATTTAGTTTTTTTCAAATAAATGGGAAAAAAGGGCTGCCAAATAAGGCTTGTGGTTTTTACCCTGAAAATGGCATCAACAAACAGTTTGCGGTGCTAAAATCACCATCTTCCCAGCTTTCAGGAACAGGCAGAGTTGAATCAGAAAACCACATTTTTCAACACAATTTTGGCATTTTACTGGGACCTACTTCATTTTTACTATTTTTGGTGCTTTCATCCTCCTTCCAGTTAGTGACGGGAATGGGTGTGAAACCAACAATGGATCCTGGAAAGCTAAGTGTTTCTGAAAAGTAGACAAAATTCTGAATTCAGCAAGGGGTCATTTGTGTAGAACCTATAAGGTTTTCCTACAGAGAATAACAGCTGAAAAAAACAATATTGAAATTGAGCTGAAAAAAACAGCCATTTTTCTCAGCGTTTTACTCTGTAACTTTTTCCTGCAATGTCAGATTTTTTAAAGCAATATACTGTTATGTGTGCTGGACTCTTCTAGTGGCAGGGATATATAGGGCTTGTAGGTTCATCAAGATCCCTAGGTACCCAGAGCCAATAAATGACCTGCACATTGCAATGGGTTTTCATTCTATACCGGGTATACACCAATTAATTTGATGAAATATAAAGAGTGAAAAATAGGTATCAAGAAAACATTTGTATTTCCAAAATGGGCATAAGATAAGGTATTGAGCAGCAGTGGTTATTTGCCCATCTCTGAATTTCGGGGTGCCCATACTAGCATGTGAATTACAGGCCATTTCTCAAATAGACGTCTTTTTTACACACTGTCTTACATTTGGAAGGAAAAAATGTAGAGAAAGACAAGGGGCAATAACACTTGTTGTGCTATTCTGTGTTCCCCCAAGTCTCCCGATAAAAATAATACCTCACTTGCGTGGATAGGCCTAATGCTCGCGACAGGAAAGGCAATATGGATACATCACATTTTTACAATGAAATCTGATGTGTTTTTTGCAAAGTGTCTAGCTGTGGATTTTGGCCTCTAGCTCAGCCGGCACCTACGCAAACCTACCAAACCTGCACATTTATGAAAACTAGATACCTAGGGGAAACTAGATACCTGTGGGGCTCTGATCAGGTCTGTTACCCAGAATCCTTTGCAAACCTCAAAATGTGGCGAAAAAAACACTTTTTCCTCACATTTCGGTGACAGAAAGTTCTGGAATCTGAGAGGACCTACAAATTTCCTTTTTACCCAGCGTTCCCCCAAGCCTCCCGATAAAAATGATACCTCACTTGTGTGGATAGGCCTAGTGCCCATGACAGGAAATGCCCCAAAACACAACATGGACATATCACATTTTCACAAAGAAAACAGGGCTGTTTTATGCAAAGTGCCTAGCTGTGGATTGTGGACTCTATCTCAGCCGGCACCTAGGGAAACCTACCAAACCTGCACATTTTTGAAAACTAGACACCTAGGGGAATCCAGGATGGGCTGACTTGTGGGGCTCTGATCAGGTTCTGTTACCCAGAATCCTTTGCAAACCTCAAAATGTGGCCAATAAAACACTTTTACCTCACATTTCGGTGACAGAAAGTTCGGGAATTCAGCTTTGCAGGATATTCTGGGTAAGAAAACTTTGGGGAATCCACCCAAGTCACACCTCTGTGGACTCCTCTCGATGTCTAGTTTCCAGAAATGTTTGGGTTTACTATGTTTCCCTATATAACCACCGAACCCAGGACCAAAAACACAGGTGCCTGCCTTACAAAACCAGTTTGTTTTGTGATAGATAATTTTGATGTCTCCACAATACAATTTGGGCAGTGGAATTCAGGGCTGAACTAAATTGGGGAGCTCCCAGGAGAGCACCCTCTCTGTGCTGCCCCCACATTCACCTGCTCTATGGGTTGGGTTAACCCACTATTGCCCTGTTGCACAGACTGTGCTTGCGAAGGGACTGCCCTCATCACCTCCCTCACAATTTACTGGAAGTAGTTATCCAATGGGACTCCTCCAACTGAAAAATCACTCCAAGAGTCTGCGCCATTGTCCTATCCCTCAGATGCTGTATCAGTATCTGCTGTCTCAGTCTTTGATCCTATGTCAGAGCTGTCCTCTATAACCAGAGTGACGTCAGCAGCAGTCATCCATCAAGATGCCATCTCTGCTATTGGCTAAACTGTTGCTCTACAACACTAGCCTACATAGACAGTCAAAAATTTGGTGTGTGTGTCTGTGTGATATATGCAACAGTAGAGGTCACCTTACCTGCTCTTCTCCCTCAATCAGCACGTTCTTTCAAGACACTCAAACACCTTGTCACATACCAGTCGTCACAGTCTTTAGCACCTCCTGCTCCCAGTCCAACAATCATTATTGGTGCTCGCACTCCCATGTCCTCCTCCTCCGATTCCCTCATTACCACCCAGCAAAAGTGCTCTTCATCTTTCCATAGCCACCCCCCACCCCGCACATACATTTAATTTGTATTATAGCACAGGTTTTGGCTGACTTTACTAATGTACTCAGCTATTTACATAAAATACAGATTTGCTCTTTGCAGTAGTCATATAAACCTTCTGCGCTTCTTTATGGCACTAAAACTGCCACTAGACAAAAGTCTGATCCTTTTGTAGCAGAAACATAATCACAAGACTTACTTGACTTCTTTATTGCTGCCTAAAAGCTACAGTTGAAAAGTGTCAGTTGAAGTATGTGCACTGCTTTGAAGACGCAAGCTGCAACTGCAAGACAACTTTTGGCAAATATATATATATATATATATATATATATATATATATATATATGATATATATATATATAGATCACTTTTATATGTGGGTCTGGTTTTCCTGGGGGCCGATTGCAGCCCCCAGGGAAACCACATATGCACTGACAAAAGTGATATATATATTTATATATATCTATATCTATATATATCTATATATATATATATAGATATATACAGATATAGATATATATGTATATAGATCTATCTATAGATGTATCCATGTAGATAGACGTATCTATCTACATGGATTGATATATCTATATATATATACATACATATATATATATATATATATATAGATCTGTATTATTTTTTTGGGTAGTTGTAGGGTTTCCTTGGGGGGCAAAATGGCCCCCAGGGAAACCCTACAACTACTAAAAAAAAGATTGCCCCTACAGGGGGTCGCCCTGCCTACAGACGACCCCCTGTCAATTTCGTTATTTAAAAAGAAAAAAATGTTGCCCCTGGGGGTGGCGCGATCGCGCCCCCCCAGGGGGCCCCAACATTGAAATAAAAAAATATGGCCCCACAGGGGGTCACCCTGCCTATTTCGTTATTTATTTATTTATTTAAATTAGCCCCTGGGGGTGGCGCGATCGCATGCAATCGCGCCCCCCCAGGGGGCCCCAACATTGGATTTAAAAAATATGGCCCCCGGGGGGGCTGGCCCATTTTCCTAGGGGGGCCGACCCCTCCAAGTGAAATCCCTGGCGTCTAGTGGCATTTCCTGGCCCTCGATCGCAGAGTCTCCCCTTTCATACGAGGCCTTCCCGATCGTGGGGAAGGCCGTTTGGGGCCGTTTTCCCCATTGCGCTTATGTCACAAAGGGGTGGGTGGGGGGCGGGGGGAGACACGGAAGCTCTTCTGTGTCTCCCAGGGCTAAAAAAAAAAAGAAAATCCTCGGGTGTGACGCACCCGAGGATTTTCAAACCCCCTCCCCGGTGTTGGCCACTGGTCGTGACTCGCACCAGGGAGATGGTGCGGGCGTCGGCCAGTGGCCGACGCCCGCACTAAAGGGGTTAAACAAACTATGAAAAGCACACTAACTAAAACAAATAAACAAATAACTACTTCTAAAAATGACATAAATGATTTTAACAAAAAATATGCATCTCTATAACTAGATAATCAAGTAAGTAATACTTATAGTAGAACTAAAAAGTAACTGTTCCTAAACTAAAAAATATAAATTAACAAATAAATAGTAACACACTCTATAACTTGTATTTTTTTTTTTTTCAAAGACTACCTAAGGGGAAAAACAACTTCTAAACCAACAAACTGCCAGAAAACATCAACTATAACATAGCATCAAGAAAATATAAGAAATTAAATATAAATATTAAGTGGGGAAAATCAGCTAAACAGCGACCAAAAATAAACCTCACTCCCTAAACCTTGACAGATCACCAACAAAATAAAATTTTAATCTATCTAACTTTTTACCTCTTTCAACAGAAAAACAGACCTTGTCTTCACATTAAAATGAGCTCAACTGAAAAGCTCCAAAACATCTGAACAGAACATAGAAGTAAATAAACAAAATAAAAGTGATGTATTTTTAAACATTTTATAACAAACATGCTACAGTTAAACTATGTTATATGTTTATGATATTAAATTACTTACAGCAAAAATGATAGAAGCTGCTTTTTAACAGAAAGGGAAGCACTTGTTAAATTACATGGGCTATATTTACAGCTAAGAAAGTGCATCAACAGAAAATATAAATTGGAAAAGTACTAAATATTATTCTAATGCATGCTAGGGAGGGACGCATACAAAAGATAATGTTGTAATTAATGTAAAAGAGTGCAACTAACTCCCAAATGTGACAGAAAGAAAGGTTAGAGAAATCTTACAAGATATAAGAGGCAAGCAGTAGTTGCCAGGAACCTATAAGCAAAATCCTTAAAGACATACTACCCATAGTCCCCAATTACATAACAGGCCAACCACACCTATCCCCACTTTAAAAAGTCTAAATGACATTTGACACTTGACACTGTCTAAATGCACTAAAACAGCCAGCGATACCCCACCTCCCCTAGACCATACCAAGACATATTCATACCTGACCATTTAACAATTACACATAATCAGGAGCAATTCCTTTTATATGGCAATCTAAATAACGAAAAACTATTCCTAATCTTCTCTGCTGTAAACAATTTAATGAAACTTGCAATTGTCAAAGTTAGATGATGAGCGAAACCTTCAAAATGTGTCTCAAACCATCCACTCAGATAAACACCATACATGGTGAATATCAACACACCAATTTCCCTTTCAAATATGCTTTACTTCCAAATGAACAAAGCAGCACCTACTATGAATTTCTAAACTATAGAAAACAACAAACACATTACTACCCCAAAAAATTATCATACACATTGAACAAGCCATTATTCAAGCAATTCTATAATATACCTCCCACACAGTCATACAAGGCTGTTTACTATCATTTTAAGTATATAGTAACACTTCCTAAATCTGACACGAAGGGCTTAAATATGACATTGGCAGTCCCACCATGGGACCTCTACGGCCATGGGGAGGGCGCCACCTCCATGCCGGTGGCGACCCTCTTGTCGTATCACATTGTTCCCGCATGGCTGACTGGCGGTAACATTGTATTATGACTTTCCCACCGGGCTGTCCAGCAGGAACAGTGCAACGGTATTGGTCTTGGCTCCTTTAAAGGAGCCGAGGCCAATAATGTAGCACAACAGCACCACTGGAATGCTCACTGCCTAAAAAGCCGACAGTGCACACTCCAATGGTGCTGGATAGGGGAGCTGCTGCACTGCCCATGCCATTGGCATGGGTAGTGCAGGGCCCCCCCCATGGCTCGGACACTGGCTCTCCTTCAACTTTTCCATGGCGGGTTGACCGCCATGGAAAGGCTGGCAGAAAGCTGAGTTCTAATCAGCACAGTGATGTTGAGTTCAGGGCTGCCAAGGCTGAGCACAACTCAGACTGCAGTCAGCCCATTGGGAACAATGTTCCAGACGGTGACAGAGATCTCTAGGCAGTACCGCTCGCCAGGGTCTGAAGACAGACACACTTGTAATGAGGTATTAAGTGTAGAATATTCCACTAACATCCCATTCACCTTCGGAATTAAAAAATGATAGCACTGGCATACATCCCTTTCAGAGAGGAAGCCAACCACTATAACTTACTAAAAGGAAGCCTTTTTCACCAACAAAATGAAGACAAATGTAGGTCCCCTAATGGACTATTTCGAAGATACTTGGGTTGGCAGACCGCATTTGTCAGGACACAGGCTTCAAGCCAAATTCCAGACACCACAGTGGAATGTTTATGACAGCAACCTGGCACAGGAAGTCAAAACAAACAATGCAGTGGAAGGTTCACACAATGCATTCCAATTCACACTAGGCAAAACACATCATACATTATGTACATTTATTGAAGCATTACAAAAAGAGCAAAGCTACCAAGAACTTGGGGCCCAATTCTAAACAGATAGTGGGCACTGCTCCGCTGTTGTGTTTTTGGTGGTCAGACCGTCGCCTCTCCTGTGGCCTGACTGCCCAATCATGATTTGGGCAGTGACACCACTTCAGGACCGCTGCCACCGTCGACATCGCTGCTACAAAGGTGGAGGCAGTCAAAGAAGGTGGGCCCGCAGCATCAACTGCTGGGCTGATCAGGACCTGCCTTTCTTTCGACCTTCACTTTGCGCGGTCCTTGCTGGTTGAAGATTGGCAAAAAGGCAGGGAAAGGACCACAACAATGGCGTTATGGTGATTCTGCCCTTGTGTAATGTGAGTAATCACTCACTTCCAGCCCCTCAATGCCTGCTGGTCGATTGCGCACACTATGTCAGTTGCTAAGGATACCTCAAGGACACAGTGCTCCCGACTGGTTGTCAGGCACGCAGCATGGCTGGCATTGGCTTCAGGCTCTTACCAGAGCCAAAGCTTGCCGCTGCCATGACTATGGGCCAACACACCGCCAGCCCCATGGGAACTCAGAATTCGGCAGTTGGGATGCCGCCAGCTTGGCATCCTATTCTCGACCGCAGCCACCATGGACTGGCAGTGTGCAAGCAAAGTTCGGAAATCAGGCCCCTACACTAGAACACTCTGTTCTAGACCTAGCAAACAAACTAACAGAAAATAAACAACATGCTACAATTTAAAGTTGAATTCTTCTTAGATAACAAAGGGATAGACTCCTTAGAAATGATAGCCAAATCCATCCCCTGCAATACATATTAACCCGCCAGGAACCCTAACAACTACAACAAACTCTACACCAACAAACCAATTTACAGAAAAATTATAATATGAATATTTTATTACATCCGTGAAACAATTAAATAAATTCACCAAGTTAACAAAAACTACTATAATAAAAATGCACATATTAATTATTTACCATGGGTGGTTCCTAATGTCCAGTGAAGTACGTCAGGCATCCACCATTGTGGCGGTTGGAAATACAGTATTGGGCCCTGATAAATGCATCACAACACCAATATATGTGTCTGATCATCACAAACATTCTAAATCAGCCTTGTTGTGTATGTTCTACTACACAATCACCACTGTAGTGTCTTTACTGGGCACAGATGGCATGTTATGGACGTGTTTTTGGCAGTCGGAACAGAATGTTACATGTCAAGGGGCATTTGAGGAGCAGATAGATGGGAGCTGCCCAAATCCATGTTGTTGGCACTTGTGTTGACAACCATGGGGGTCACATTTGACCCTTGGGTAGTTGACAGCTGTGATGTGTACTAGGTGTAACTTATTTCCAGTCAGAAATGCGTTGTCCCATGATTTTGTTGCTATGCATCAGGTATGTTCTGGACACAGTGACTAATGCTCCAACCAATGTATTTTCACAAATAGGTGCACAGTGGGAGAGGGGGAGGTGACAACCTCCAGTGTACCATCCATTGCCAGACCTTCAAACATTGGAAGAATGTCACATCATCAAACAGTACCATCTGAATAGGCAAGCAATTGTGGATTTATGTTGTCAGTTGGAGCCAGATTTGATGTCTGAAAACACTAATCCAACATGCGTACCACCCATTGTTCAATGCATGGCAGTATTACACTTTCTGGCCACAGGATCCTTCTAATATACAGTGGCAATATCTGGTGGGCTGTCCCAGCCTATGTTCAGTGTTGTGTTATGAGATGTGCTATCAGCAATGATGAAACACACTGACAGCTATATCAGGTTCCCCAGACGTGAGTATTTAGCCAATGTGAAGGCTGACTTCTATGGTTTTGCTCCCCTCCCACATATGGTGGGAGCCATTGATGGCACACATTTTGCCTTGGTGCCACCGCAAGCAAGTGAACACATCTATCGCAACAGGAAACACTTTCATGCTGTCAACGTGCAAGCTGCCTGCTTGTTGGATCTCTATATCTCAAAAGGCTGTGCCCAGTTCCCAGGTTCGAGCCCATGATTCCTTTGTAAGGCGGAACAGCACCATACCCCAGCTAATATCACAACTGCACTGAGAGGGCCTGGCTGGTGGGTAAGTCAAATCTGTCATGATTTTATGAATGAAATGGCAGGTGCTACAATCATAACGTGGGTTACTCATTGTTGCACCTATTTTTTATTCCTAAACAGGAGACTCAGTATATCCAAATTTTCCTTGGTTATTGATACCACTGAGGAATACAACTATGCCAGGGGAAGTCCACTTCAATGAGACCCATGGAAGAACACGGTGGGTAGTGGAGTGGGCTTTTGGTCTTCTGAAGGCCAGATTTCACTGTCTTGGCTGGACAGGGGGAGCCCTTCTCTACTTAGCAGAGAAAGTGTGTCAGATCACTGTGGCATGCTGCATGCTCCATAATGTTGCCCTGAAGAGGACTATCCCTTACATCCAAGAGGGGTGGGAGCCTGCGGTGTCACCAGATGAAAATCCCGAAAAGCCAATTGAAGATGATTGTGGTGAAGAGGAAGGAGATGGCTTGCAACAAAATCTCATTGACAGCTTCTTCTCATGAGTGTAAGTATGTCATTAGATGTCATGACTTTAATGGAACAATGAACTGTGGTTGTGATAATGTGTGGAGGTAATTCTTAGAAATAGGGAGCTGATGCTTTGGCAAAATCAGCCAAAAGGTGTTTGATGAGGCAGCTTTTGACACATCCACATCTTGATGATCATGCTTTGTTTGCGTCAGATGTATTGTAATGTACATTGTTCCCAAGATGGTTGATATGTGACATGTGTCACATGTATGGTTCCATAACTATACTCCTTGTTTTGTTCCTTGTTCAGGTACCTTCACCATAACATCTTCATTTGAGCATTTCAAAGTTGTGACATTGGCAGATATGTGACACAGACTTTGGGTATACTGTAGAAGACCTGCGCCAAGACAGCTTGCACAGTGATAGAATGGAAGTGCAGAAGACTCCATTGGAGTTGTTCCTTGTTGTGTGGAGGCTTTGATGCGTGTTATCATGTGGTCAGAAAATATGTAGCCCTAGGCCGAATTCATGTTAGTTTCCCTTCACATTGGCTAAACGCTCTTTTTATGTGAATTGTATGTAGCTGTTGATGTGTTTCATCTTTGCAGGTAAAAGTTCCTATGGCATATCACAACATATTTTTGTGTCATACCACTAGATACAGATGCACTGGATTTTAATGACCCTGTGATCAGAAACTGTTGTATTGCAATTTGTCTGAGCCTTGCATTATATAATGTTGGATTACTTTTGTGTGACAGACGATTTGGCCCCAGCTGATGACATCAATGATTTTAATGTTTGCCAACTCTACAGGCCAATGTCTGATAAATCCCTCCCTTCCATGGTGTTCAGGTCTGTATCTGTAAATTTGATCATTGACCTAGCATGATTCAATCATGTATGATTATCTATGTTTCAGACAAATTGATAGCCTATGCTCTTAACAATGTGATAAAATGTCTTCTTTGAAAGACACTTGTATGTATGTGTTTGTGTGGAATGGTTGCGATCTTGAGCTGGACACTGTGTACATGCAACATATCCCTTCTTGCACAAGCACCTTGTATCATCATCATATGGTTCAAATGGTCTGGCATATCTACATGGCTATATGTTAAATTTAAGACACCAGACAATGAGTTTGTGACAGGTGAATTTATTGCAATTCTACTACATACAGAAAATATTTGTGACAGAAAGAAACAAAAATGTAAACCGAAGGGGTCAACCATGGTGAATGAAATCATTGGAGTAGATGCCAAACCACTGGAAGTCCAAAGTCTAGAGTATTCCTCCCATTAGAAATGGAATGCAGTTCAGGATTAGTCCACAGAGTGTATGTGTGACATACAATGGAGGACTTTAACAAATAGATTTATTGCTGGCAATGGTGGGTGTCTTGCCGTCCGCACCTCCTGAATTCTTTGTTGGACGTCCCCACTTGCGAGGGGGGGTCAGCTGCTGCAGACACAGGAGTGTCTGTGGGTGGTTGTGCCTCTGGCAGGGCCTTCCTTCCTGTGGCTGTCACAGATATACTTGGGTGTGTTGCAGTTTCCACACAGGAAGGGGTCGATGGTGGGGTGAAAGTCCTGGTGTTGATTCCCCTTAGAATCCCTGTTAGGTTGCCCATTTTGCCATTATGGGGATCCATTTTTTCTATCATGACCTTCTGAAGGTGCTTCATTTCCCGGCGTTCAGTCGACACCTGGCCCATCATGCCTTGGGACTCCTGATAGACCCCCAAGACATGGCTGATGGTGTCCTGGCCAACAGCAGCCCCCATGGCCTCACTTTGCTGGCCCACAGCATTCCTCACACGCACCCTACCCCATGAGCTTGTGCCCTTGGCACAGGGTGCCCTCTCCAACTGGGTCCTGGACCCTCAGTGTCAGGAGTGTTGTGTTGCACCTCAGGATCCAGAACTGGGGGGCACAACATGGTGGAAACTATGCTAGGTACACAAGTTCGAGGGCACATTGTTGCCTTGGATGTTGATGCAACAAGGCTGGGAGGTGACGTTATGGACACAGTGGGATTCACTTTTGTTGTCTGACCAGGTTGCCTGGATGGCCCAGGACCATCCTCCATTCAACAAGTCCAGGAGTGTCATCATCACTGAAGGCTTTAACCAGGGCGAGGTAGCAGATGTCTTTTCGGTGGCCTCCGTGTGCCCAGTGGCAGCTCGACCTGTTGATGAAAGCAGCACATTGTTACTGGTTGAAGTGTGACAGCTACCTCCAAAGGTTTTCTGTTACAGTAAACAAAGATATTGGACATTCTTAAGTTGTGGGTTAGCCTATTGTGCCATGTTATCATGGTATATGAGTATTCAACATGATGTGTGAAGCTTGCGTAAACTATTTGACTCAAGCAGCTCATGAGATGTGAAGATCAGTTGCACTTTGGATGATGGAATGAAAATGACATCTTACCAACAGTCAAGCCAACACCGGGGAGAGGCAACATATGCCTTTGGCCACTTGGAGGTGTAGCCGAGTGAAATACAGGCAAACACAGAACTTTGTTGTATATGTAACTGCAGTTATTGTGTATGCACTGCTGGGTCAATGTGTTTGCTGCCGCTACCAATTTGGCGATGCAGCTTAAGGCCATAGGAATAGTTGATGTACACACTTGGTAAGGTGTCATTCCTGTCCTTAATGGTGTAATCTTGGGATAGCAGGTCAAAATGGAGCTAGGTAGACCGACACATATCTGAGTTGAGCATGATCTGTATATTGCTCCCTCACAGGTGAGTAAACTTCAATTGAAAGTTAACAAACAGGTGGATTTGGGCAAGTGACCACTGGGTTGATAGTTGGAATTACAGACACAGGGCCTCATCGGAGTTGCAATCAGCTCACTGCCTCTACTTCCCACACTTGACAAACGGTATCCTCCTAGGTGAGTACACTTCAATTGACAGTTAACAAATAGGGGTATATGGGCAAGTGAACTCTGGGCTGGTGGTTGGAATTACAGACACAGAGCCTCCTTGGAGTTGTAGTGAGGTCACTTCCTCTACTTCCCACTCTTGACAAATGGTATCCTCCCAGGTGAGTACACTGCAATTGAGAATTAACAAACAGGGGTATATGGGCAAGTAAACACTGGGATGGTGGTTGAATTGCAGACACAGGGCCTGATGGGAGTTGCAGTCAGGTCAGCCCCACACTTGACTAATGGTATCCTTCCAGGTGAGTACACGTCAACTGAGAGTTACCAAAAAGGTGTTTAAAGGGAAAGTGAACCCTGGGCTGGTGGTTGGAGTTACTGAAACAGGATCTCCTGGGATTTGCAGTCAGGTCACTCCCTCTACTTCACACACTAGATAAATATTGGGTATTACAGATCTGTAGGCAGAATTCATTTATGTTTGAGCATGCATTTACATGTTGAGACATACCATACGTCCTGGGATGAAATTTTGATATTGAAAGACTTACAGGCACTAATTCGACTTATACCATCATATGGGCCTTGGTAGCTGTGATGTTGGGTCCAACAATAAACATTGACAGTGTTACTCCTCAGATACTCTAGGTAATGAATGTAGGTGAAGTGCATGAAAAACACAGTGGCAAAACCTGAGCTGTGAGCATGTAGGACATTACAGTTTTGCATGTTAATTTATCAGACTCCACTCCCCCAGGTATTCCTATCAAGCTCCTAGGATGCAGGATGGACAAGGCCTTTTCCTCTTAGGAAAAGAGTAGTAATGGTGCACTGGGAGGGCCATTTGCCAGTCTTGCTGGCCTCCATTTGTTGCCTGGAGGCCACAGAATGAACCTTACCCCTCAGGTCATTCTTCCTCTTTCTAATGTCCTCCTTTGTGCACATCGTGGTGCCTACTGCATTCAATCTGTAGATGATACTTTGCACCAGTTTGATTTTTCTATTGAGAGGAGTATGCTGGACTTGAGCTCCAAACAATTGTGGCTCTACTCCTATAATTTCATCCACCATGATTCTCAACTCATCTTCAGAAAAACAGGGAGTTTTGGGACGTGACATGGTGGCAAGGACTTAATTAACAGAGGAAGTGCAATAGGGAATGAATGGACAAAAGTGTGTGGAAGGTGTTAAATGGGATGGTGAAAAAAGGGGTGCCTATTCTATGGAAAATTCAAACAATGGAGGTTGGTGTTCTTTGTCTTCCAGTGGAGATGCAAAGGATAGTGATCTGGGAAGGGGTGTGTTTTACAGTGTGATTTGCACGTGTGTCAGCTGGACCAGTGTGTGTCAGCTGGTTTATTTTTTAATTAATCCAATGTGCACTTGTCTGTTACTTTGCTGACGCAGACCACAGTGGTCAACCACCATTGGCTAACCGCCACAAGGGTACTGCCATGGTGACTGTGTGTTTGCAATAGGTTTGGTGGTTGGCTGCGGTGCTGACGATACAGGAGGTTGGACAGCCTAGATAGCAGACCACCCTACCACGGGCAGTCTGCCTTGTTGCTTGGCGGGCAGTGGTTCTGTTGGTTTACAACATAAGATGGCAGGCTAGGAACTGCTTGTGCAGTGGTATTTGTAGGACCGCCAACATAGCGGTATGCTGGTCCAACTGCCAAATTCATAACCAGGCCCTCACTTGTTCCAATGAACAGCATTACCTAACCGCGACTTGATTCCTGGAGACCCAAAATAACACCAACAGACTACAAGGTAGAAGATAGCAGTAAAAAAATGTCCGACAAATGAAATAAAAATAAAAAAGACTATCTCCCCATTGCCCAACGAGAACACTGTAATACGCTTAGGGGGGACCGCCAAACTCATGATGAGCCCCAGAATCATGAAAAATCAGTGGTTGTATCCTTATTACACACAGTACCTTTTGTGGGTCAAAAACGAAGATGATGCGGGCCACAAGGGAGGTGATGTGTCAGAAAAGCAAGCAATATGTCGATTATTTTCCCACTGGAAGGGCGATGCATGGATTCTTTTTCCACCAGGTTTGCGATGCATTAATTCTTTTCCTGCTAGATAGAAGATGTGTAGATTATTTTCCCGCCGAGCTGGTGATGAATCGATTCCTTACTGCGGTGCAGCTTTGATGAAGAAAATGACGCCCAGGGATGATGCGAGGAAAATGCAGATGCATGGCAACAATGGATCTGCACTGAGGCAGGCGATACATTGATTTTTCAGTCGCAGTCTACATGCTGCATCAATTTTTCTGCCGCAACGGCCTCGGTGCGTGGATTTTACTTCAGGTCATCAGCTTTCACTTCCATTGTCCCAGGGACTGGATTTGACACCACTTGGCAAGTCAGGACTCTCAGCAGAGGAACTCAGGCACTGGTAAATGAAGTGTTTGATGTCCTTGAGACTTCACAACAAGAGGCAAGCTCAGTTCAAGCCCTTGGAGAATCTTGGAAAGCAGGATGTAGAAAGCCAAGTCCAGTCTTTTCACTCCCATGATAGAAGCAGCAAGCAGTAGGCCAGCACAGCAAAGCAACAGACAGAGTGGCAGTGCCTCCTATAGCACCTACCTCTTCTTCCTGGCAGAATGTCCTCAGTCCAGAACTGTTCTGAAGTTGTGGAATCAGTAGTCCAATACTTATACTTATTTCTACCTTTGAAGTAGGCAAACCTCAAAGGAAAGCCTTTGTATTGCACAAGTCCCTGCCTCTCCCTGTCCTGGACCCCAACATACTCTAAGGGGTTGGAGACTGCTTTGTGTTAGGGCAGGCATAGCCTTATTCAGGTGCAAGTGTCAGCTCCTCCCTCCACTCTCGCCCAGGAAGACCCATCAGGATATGCAGGACACACCTCTGCTCCGTTTGTGTGACTGTCTAGAGTAAATTCACAAAAAGGTCAACTGTCAGTCTGACCCAGAGGTGTATTCAGCAACCATGCGGAGGCATAGAATAGTTAAGCAAGAAAATGCCCACTTTCTAAAAGTGCCATTTTCAAACTTGAAATCTAAAAAACAACTTTGCCAAAATATGTATTTTTAAATTGTGAGTTCAGAGACCCCAAACTCCACATCTCTATCTACTCCCAATGGGAAACTACACTAAAAGATATTTCAAGGCAATCCCCAATGTTAATCTATGAGAGAGATAGGCTTTGAAATAGTGAAAAACGATTTTAGCAGTGTTTCACTATGAGGACATATAAAACACAGCAGAGCATGACCTACCTTTGACATACACAGCACCTTCCCAATGAAGCAGCCGTGGGCCTACCTTAAGGGTAGATTACATGTTGAAAAAGGAAAGGTTTGGGCCTGGCAAGTGACTACACTTGCTAGGTCGAACTGTCAGTTCAAAACTGCACACACACACTGCAGTAGTAGGTCTCAGAAGACATGTTTATTGGGCTACTTGTGTGGGTGACACAATCAGTGCTGGAGACCCACTAGTAGCATTTGATTTAGAGGCCCTGGGCACACAAAGTGAACTTTACTTGGGGCTGACTAGTAAATCAAATATGCCAATAATGGAAAGACCAATCACCAATCCAATTTAGACAGAGAGCATTTGCACTTTAGAACTAGTCAACAGTGCTGAAGTGCCCAGAGTCCTAAAGCCAGGGATAATAAAATTCAGCATAGGATTAAAAACAGGAGGTCAGAAGCTAAAAAGACAGGGGAAACCATGCCAAGACCTCACAGGTCTCACAGAATGTTATATTAAAACACAGTAATTTCAAATACTATCTTTTATATAAAAAGTTTAAGTTTAAAAAATATGTTTTACCAATTCAAGAAATTTTAAAAATGCAATTACATTCAAGTAAAAAGCAAATTCCAACTATGTGTTTTAAAATATTTATTATATTTTTACATTGTAAAGGGTTTTAAAATGTGTTTTTTGTTTTTCAAAATATGTTTTAGAATTTAGTATACAATTAAAATAATTTAATTTGAAAAATTAATATTTTAAATTTTTATACATATAAAATAAACCAAAATGTACTACTTTATAAAAAGTTTAAAAACATAATTGAAATATTTAAAAAAATTCAATTTGCATTTCTTTATAAAAGCATTAAAATATATTTTATTCAACATTAAATTTAATATTAAAATAAAAATGTAAGATGATAAAATACATTTTAAAATTAAAAACAATTAATTTGCACATATTTAAAATGATTAACCTAAAATTAAAAAGTTTTTACAAATCTCCCCACCCTTATCCCCTAATAATTCAGCATTCTGCGACTAAAAAATACAATTGCTAAAAAAATGAATACAATTTAAAATACAAATCTGAACAGTTTGATAAATTAAATACATTTCCAAAATAAAATCTAAATAAAAAAGTTATAAACACATAGGATCTGAAAAATACAATACATCACATTTTCATGAATATAAAAAAAAAAATATCTACAATTATTTTAATTACCTCAAAATTTTTCATAACAATATTAAAAACAACACTAAAAATTGCATTTTTTATGTTGGTATTCCAGTCCATGATATATTTGAAGTCCTGATATTCTTGAGACAATATTCCTGCAGCATGATATTTTTTCCAGATATTTTGTTTAAACACACTTCATATCATATGTTATGAACACTAGTGTATCTTTTCATGCATCTCAGTGTAAAATGAACCAATAAGGGCATCATGCTACAAGCCTTCTTTGAAATGGTTTCTTCTTATAATAATAATAATAAGTCATGAATCATCTTTACATGTCGTCTGCTCCCCATGATAGGTATACCTTTGTGATTTGGGGTCCAAGAGGAAGCTACCAAATGTGACCAAAATAGAGCATGCAACACTGTGGCCTGATTAGGGCTAAGAGTGGACAATTAATAATACTACTTGCTCTTTTCTCAAGGGTAGGGAGGGCAATCCTCTGTGAGGGTGATGTCCCCTCTCCTCCTACATGCTCCTCAGGTTTGCCCAATGGCCAGGAAGTCACATTTGAACTCAGGATCACTTAAAGAGTACATGAGCCCTGAACCCATACCTTTGAAAATTCCCCAGCCTTGATTAAGTGCAACACATTATTGGGTAAATGTCATTCATAAACATTGCATCTAAATATAAGTTACGAAATCACTACGCATGAATGACCTTATCATATTACCATGAGTGACTAAAGAAAAAATTAAAATTTCAGTGAATTTTTGTGCATTGTTTGCTCAACACAGCCAAGGTCAGTTATGTATGGTCTCATGGGCAGGGAGGCTGGGTGCTGGCAGTGACCCTTTGCAGCAGTAAAGGGATGACACTGCTCTAGCACAAAGATGAAAGGTATATTAAACCACTTGTCCAGTTTTACAACTGGTTTTGAATAAGCATAGTCTATGAATGCTGTAAGGCCCAATATCATTCAAAATAATTTGGTAATACTCATGACACTTTATCAAGGACTTGTGTCTTATGAACTTTACCTGCCTTTGGCTAGGCATGCATATTTTGGCTGATGGGCAATTACATCATGATAATGCCTCTTAGAATGTTCTTAATGCTAAAGTGTTCAATGTGATATTTTAGTAAGGGGTTTACTACCTCCAGAATGATAGCAATGGACACATATGTGAATCTTGTATCTGCCCAGTGAAATATGAATTTATTATTAAGAATTATAGGTGCATCAGGCAGAGTGATCATTCACATGGGCATGCATCCAGTTTACAATTGACAACTGCAAAGAAGGAAAAAAACACTCAAGTATGTTAAGAAAAAGCAGTAATGAGAAGATGTCATAAAGAGCAGTAGCATGCCAAAAAGTGTTCTTAAATGTCAATCAAATCATGGAGATGAAACAAAATCCGAACAATTAATATTTATTGCATTTATATAAACATGCTATTTAAATTCATTGAAACGAAAAAATGTAGCAGATGTATTTTTGTCTTTAGGCTTGAACAGTGCAGAGTGTTGCTAATTCTTATGCACTTGCAATGCTGTCTGAAAGTGTTTGTTAAGCCAAATGGATCACATTTATGAGACCTAGCAGGGCTTGTACTGAGGGTAGTGTTTTAGAACTTTCGTGAACTGTTATTTCTTCTTCAGTATTTCTTTTAGCGGTAAGTGTATATGTACATGATACCTTTGGCATGCACCATGTAGTTGAGAAATAATAACTGCCATAACTGATCTCCAAGTACTTGCTAAGATTACAGCCCAGAGAATGTTATATTAGACAGACACATTAACACTTGTTTAATCAATTTAGCGTTCTTTACTGAATAACCAGAATT
Organism: Pleurodeles waltl; assembly: GCF_031143425.1. Taxonomy (NCBI): domain Eukaryota; kingdom Metazoa; phylum Chordata; class Amphibia; order Caudata; family Salamandridae; genus Pleurodeles; species Pleurodeles waltl. Next base: position 854,974,245 of record NC_090442.1, on the reverse strand, counting down.
TCAAAATCAATGGAGACAAGGAACCATAGGAAATAATTTTCAAATAAGTAATTGTCTTTTGACTTTCTAAAAATATGTACAAATTTAATTTAATTGCAATTTTTTTTTACATATATAGAAAAAAGTGAACTTCATTACATAATATTTTAAAATACTTTTACATACATAAATAAATACACATCAATCTTTTAAATTAAGTTAATTTAAATTGATTTATACAGACCTTTCACTATTTTTCAGACATAATACATAAATATAACCATTTTACTTCAGGTGGAACTTTAAAAATAAATCTCTTACAAAATAATTTTAATTTCATGTATTCAAATTAATGAAATATTTTTTCAAAATTAAGGGCCTGATTTTGATCTTGGTGATAACGGTCCTGCCGTCGACTTTTCAACTGAATACCTGTCCGCCGTCACAAAGGTCCGCCAGCCTTATTTAGACTTTGATGGTTCCATAGATGAAAGCCCGCATTTGTACCGCCCTCTCTGTCAAGAACCACCATCGCGTTGGCTGCGGGAAAGGGATAGTGGCTGATGGCAAAACCACAGACACCCTTTCGGCCGTGCAGATTTGGATATGTCTTGCCTTCAACAAAAAAGTGGTGGTCCGACCTCCATGTTTGAGTTGGCGCATGGGGGAAAGGAGTGAAATTGCACGTGTTTCCCCATTCCAACCCCATCTTCGACTGGACATGGCTGGACAGCACCTGCCATGATTGCAGCCACTGACCCATGGAGGAAATATGACACCCCCATTGCTGGACCCAAAGATAGGGATGCCACATTGCTAGGGAATGTTGGGTGGGGAATGCATGGGAGATCGGAACCACTACAGGCATAGACATGTGACAGTATTTTTTTTTAATTACTGTGAGATGCATGTGTGGGTACACAATGGTGTCACACATGAATGGGGACACACTGACACAACACGCATATCTCACACATAAACAACTGCCATTGTGGTGCCATTATACATTGCAAAATGAATGCTGGCACCACAATGATGTTACACTCACACTGGACAACGGTGTCCATGTGTGCGCATTGCAAGGCGACCTGTATGGGTAGGTTTGTGCTATCTGTTTTGCATGCGTGTCGGTATGAATGTTTGTGTATGGATTGGCTGTTTGAGTTGGAGGGAGCTGGAGTGGGTGGTGTAGTTGTTTCTGTATGTGTGTCACTTGCAAGTGAGACCGATTTTGTGTATGTTGTGTTGCAGTGTGACACATTCAGGTGAGTGTTGTTGTTGTGTGGCAGACATTGTTGTGCTGTGTGTAGTTGTGCTTATGTGTGAGTGTGTTTGTTTAGATGAATGTGCAGTCTGGTATGTTGTTGTGTTTGTGTCATGTGTGGGTGCAGTGACAATGGTGTGTGGATGTTGGGTCATGGAGGTATGTCAATGTGTGTATTCGGCATGTACATGTTGTGTTGGTTTGTAATGGGTCATTGTGTGTATGTGGTGAGTTATGTTGTGTCTAGTGCAGGGGTACATGTATGACTAACGGACAATGTGTGTGTGTCACTTACCTCTCTTCCATAATCTCTGCCTTCATACGAAGTACATTGAGCCCCCTCTGTCCCCTTTTATCAACAATCCATCGTCAGCCAATCCGCCTCCAGAACTGTAACATCTAAATATGGTGGGTGGAACATAGCTGCCTTGAAGGTCTTTTTAGGTTTGCCATTGATGCAGGTTGCTGGTAATACCGCCAAGATCTAAATCAGGTCTTAAGTTGATGGTGTGGTAGCTTTTTTTAATCTATTTTGTATTTACAGTAAGTGTATTGAATTCATTAGCATTAATGTTTGACATTATATTATTTAAATATTTTTAAAGGTTAATAAACTGTTGTAATGTTCCTTATCCTTTACAATATGGAGATCTCTGCCCCAACTGTAGAAATCTCTGTCTAAGTATAATTTTATTAATAACTTTATCCCCACAATTTTGGTTGCATTGCCTGAATTCAGGGTCTGGGGACATGTAAGTCTACACTTTGTAGTTCAAAATTTCTTTATTTAATTAATCATAATAAAACATAAAAGCACATGCCATATATGAGCCATTAAAAATAGCAGAACGCATTATGATTGTTCATTGGGAGAAATTAGAAACTTCTGCTAAAAACCATGATACATAAAAAACACACTGTTTAATTATCTAAAAATGGTAAAGTAAGACCAGCCTCACTTGAGTAAAACCCAGAGGCAGTAATAAAGGGTGAATGTACTGATGCCATAGATTTGTAAATTTAGGACTAATAAAAACGATGTGTAAAGTGTAAACTGCAGCAGCATTATCACAGGTTCAAATTGCAGGATCCGTTGGTCTATGCTAACCAACAGCTGGGGGAACTAAGGGCCAGATGTAGCAAAAATCCAAATTGCGACTTGCAATTTGCGAGTCCCTGCGACTCGGGAATTGCAAGTCGCAATTTGGTATACAGAAAGATGTCTCAGACACCTTCTGCAACTCGCAATGGGGTCGCAAAGACCCACCTCATTAATATTAATGAGGTGGGTCGCAGTTTGCGACCCCATTGAGAGTATGGGCACTCACGGGGATGGTGGCCTGCTGGAGACAGCAGACCACCATGTCCGTGACTGCTTTTTAATAAAGCAGTTTTTTTTTTCTAAGTGCAGCCCGTTTTCCTTAAAGGAAAACGAGCTGCACTTTGAAAAAAAAACCGAAACCTTTAGTTTCTGATTTTTTCAGGGCAGGTAGTGGTCCATTGGACCACTGCCTGCTCTGAAAAAATATTTTTTTGTCCAGTCACAAAGGGGAAGGTGTCCCATGGGGACCCCTTCCCGTTTGCGACTGGGTTACCATCACTTCAAGTGGATGGTAACTGCGATTCCATTTGCGAATTGAATTGCATTGTGAGTCACAAATAGGAAGGGAACACCCCTTCCTATTTGCGAGTCGGAAATGCATTTTGCGAGTCGGATCCGACTCGCAAAATGCCTTTCTGCATACCGGTGAGGCTTTTGCGCCTCCGTTTGCGACTCGCAAACGCCTTCTTACATCTGGCCCTAAATTTGAATAGAAATGTGACAAAAGACACCTACGAAAGACTGGCAAATCTAATGTTAACTACCATTGACATTCACTTGAGGATTTAACCATCTCATAGTGCTTACATGCATTTTTAGACAAAGACCTTGCAATGCTTTTTTCCTGTATGCAAACCTGATATGCCTCTTTGACCGAATGCACATCAGATTTCAATATTGTCTTTGGATCAGAAAACAACTCTGGCCTACCTGGGACTTCCAACAAATCTTTGATGTACTGTTCCTATTGAATTTGGTGCCATGTTCCAAACCTGAACAGTCTTTCACAATTGTTCTGTTAAAATCCACTTTATAGTTAATTTACAGTAAAAGATGTTGAACAGACAAAAATAGTACATTTACTACGAAGTGTAGGAGTAAATTTACACATGTCTGTGAATACGCCCTGAAAACTTTGCCTGCATCTCTTTTAAAGTTGCATAGCTCCAAATGCATTTCTCATTTCATACCAGGCTCTCTGTTGCCTATGTGGCTAGAAGTGTGCTTCACTAATACATAATTTATTTACTATTTAACATAACATGACATAATAAATAAATAAATACACCCATGCGTTCAATCCAATTAATTAAAGTACCCATTCTGCCATCCTTTTATCCATCCACCTGAAACTATGCATTCAACTATCCTTCTGGGTACGCTTCTACCTGATGAGGTCATGAGTTCATCTTTTCACTCACATCATCCATTCATGTATTTATGCACTCCCATTTACTTTAGTTTCACTCGTTTGTTATTGTAGTTTAAAAGGTTATACTGTTTTGATAATATACATCAACAATTCACAATGTATCATCATAAGAAGAAGAAAGGAAAACTAATCCAACATCAACCTCACAACTCGCAAGCACACCCTCTGTTCTTCCTCACAGTCATTTATCCATTCACATTTCCACGTGCACTTCTGCATAAACCTATATGTGACTGTATTTGTGCTGCCTGTATTTGTAGTTCTACTTACATTTGTATTATATGTGCTTGAATGGTGGCCTATGTGTGTTGCCTTTGCCTCCATGGGCATGATTGTCTGTGTGCACATATGGTTTTTTATGTTGTTTATGTTTGCATAAGTTTGTACCCCCATGGGTTCGTGTACCTATGCGACTTCTGTTGTTCACTCTCTATAGATGCCTGTAAGTGTGATAGTGTGCGCTCAGAAATTATGCTAGACGTGCTTCTTTGTCCCAGCATTTATGCATGTGTAGGAAACTGGGTTTTTGTTTGAGGCGAGTGTGCGCCCTTCTGAAGCAACAACCACATTCTCTGTCAGGGTGAACCACAAAAGTCACTAAATAAACCTATGCTTAACCCTCTGGTAGTTTGGCACGACAGCAGTGAGCCTTAACTTAGAGGCAATGTGTACAGTATTTATGCTGCACATAAACAGTAATAAAGTGAAAACATAAAACAAGAAAAGTTCCACACCACTTTAGAAAAATAGAGCAAAATTTAATACATAATTTGAGACCACAACAACAGAAATTCAATCAGTAGACTGAGATATGAAATGTAAACAAAGTTGGATAAGTATAGCATCTAAAAGTACAAACCACCACTCTTGGTTATCTGGACTTGGTAGACCGGGGGAAAATTACGAGTTCAGGCCAGCCATGATAAATCATGGACCAGGTTAATCTGACTGAAAAAGTTACCTTCTCAAAGTCCAGCACAAAGAGTCCAATTTGCAGTGGGCATGGAGGCCTCGAGGAACAAGAGGAGCAACGTGGATGGTCATCGCGGTAGCTTGAAGAGCAGGCACGTAGATCCTGTCAGACTTCATGGACAGCTGTTGCTGGAGCTTCACATTGATGGTCACTGTAGGGTGTTTTAATTGTAGTGTGAAATGTAGATTTTGTGTTGCCAGTCATCGCTGGAGGTCACTGTGGCATAAAAAGTCAGGTTCACAGCAAGACCTCATTGAGAATGGTCTGTTGAAGAGCCCAAAACTGCAGAATTTCTCCTTTTCTTCACGGAAGGAGCTCAATTAATTCCAGCCAAGGGTTCAGAACTTGGGGAGGCTCCTCTTGGGGATCAGGAACTCCCTTCAGTAGAGGTCAGGCAGCAGTAGGGCAGTCCTCAAGCAGCAGGATGGTCCTTCTTCTGTAGTATTCACCCGTCCAGGGATGTACTACAGAGTTGGTTTGAGGTTCCAATGTTCATACATACAGGCTGCGTGGCCACTAGTAGCATTTAATTAACAGGACCTGGGCTGGGTACATGTTGTACCAATTTCTTAGGGACTTACAAGTCAATTAAATGGGCTAATCAAGTGCAGCGCAATTTTACTATGGTTTAAATAGTGAGCACAAGCACTTCAGCACTTGGTAGCAGAGGTATAGTGCACAGAGTCCTAAAGACAGTGAAACTGAATTTCAGCAAACAGGAGTAGATGAGGCAAAAAAGACTGGGACAAGACCACCCTAGGGGCTGTCAGGTCTAACAGCATGCTTATGTGTTGTGTGTGTTCACAGGTCTCTATGATGCATGTGAGTGCACTACATAAATCCCAATTTCAGGGTTGGCTAATGCTTGGTCCACATTGCATGCATTGACACAGATCAACTTTAGTAACCCAGCAAATAAAGTGTAAGGCGCCAGAAAGAAGATTACAAATCAGGCTTACCTTCTCGAACATATGGAAGTACTCAAAATGTATTCCAAGTTAACATTTTGTTTTAATAAAGAGTTCAGCAGATAGTTATTGTAGAGTACAGGGAACAAAACCCAATAGAATACAATATGTTCTACTAAGGGAAGAGCAAGGGAAAGAGAATTGCCAAAACCAAATCAATCTCTAGGCCAGGGAGGCAGGATCGACAGACTGTGGCTAGTTAGATAACAATTTCTTTACCCAAATTTAGAAGACTATAGTACAGCATTCTGGCACTATGGAGAACTACTGAGCTTTCTTGACATCATGCATACATAATAGATTCATACTACTCCAAAGTGACAAGTAATTTCGATAATCATAGGTTCATGCTGTGAACGTTCAACATATTTGTATGAAATTGGGTTATTAGATGTGTGGCCCACAAAAGGAATAGGTCAAACAATCCCTTTAGTGGGAACCAAGCACCCCATTGTAGCACTTGATTCTCTTAGGGTAGCGACGTAGAGCAGTCCAAGGCCTACCTAGGGGAGGTGGTGTGGGCTAGTAATCATGATTCACTGGCTCACAATAATAACACTAAATCAGTGGTTCTCAAACTGGGAGCTGCGGCTCCCTGGTGCGCCATCAAAACTAGCCAGTGGCCCACACACAGTTTGGGAACCACTTAGTTATTTCCAGATCGGACACAATAAAACTACACCCAGCGGTTGCCAAACTGTGTGAGGTGCCCCTGGCTAGTTTTGATGGCGCACCAGGGAGCCGCAGCTCCGAGTTTGGGAACCACTGCACTAAATTAATGATTGTCCAGTCAGTACACTTTCTTTAGAAAAAGGAGAAGTACATGTATTATACACACACTACTAAATACTGCTCAATAGTTTACAAATATATACATTGGCAGATGGAAAATGGGAAATATCCTATACCCCGCTGTCCGAACAATGACCTGCCTTTACAACACAGTCACTATCATGACTGCGACATTACCATGCATTACTTTACCCTGCAATTTGTGACAACAACTTGCCCTGGGGGGCATTGTTGCACTGGTGTTGTATTTTCAAGTCCAACACCTTACCTACTGATGCATAGACTGGAGTTGGAATAGTGATTTATACTATTCCAAAGTCCAGCCCCCCCTAACGCAAGTTATTGTAATGAATTGTGTGGTAAAGTAATGAGTGGTAACGTCACAGTCGTGGTAGTGAGTGCGTTGTAAAGGCATGCGGGTAAATGCATGCGGGGTTCTTACATACAACCAAAAATACCATATATGAAATTGTATAATCACCTTTCTCCCCCTAAAGGGGTCACATAAACATATCAAGTGAGTCTATTGGTTATGTCAAGGTTCAAGAGCAATAAACCACATGTTAAAATCATCATTTTGTACTTAAATGCAATTATCAAAAATAATGCTTCCATGAATGCACTTATTTATACTGATGAAACATGTATACTGTGAGCAGTAATCATTGACATCATTATGATGAACCAATAAAGCATTTAGAATGAGTAAAACCTGTGTCTGTGTACTTTTTATACATTTTTCACCATCAAACTGCACTTATGAAAGCAGCCACTATAGGGCATCTTATTGTAATGAACATACACTTGGACCCTAGAAAACACTTATAAACATATACCTTCTTTAACCACCTTTAGGCCTTACAGTCCATAATGAATGCAACCATTCACATAGCCTCTAGAGAACACAGCACTCACAGCTGTAGAGCAAACGCTCCAGCCTTGTGAGTGCTTAAAAATACAAGGGAAATACTATGCAGTGAATGTCTTTGAGCCCGTCACAATATAGAATGGGGACTCCTAAAGATCATTATGGGAAAGTTTGTACATTCATTATGCAGCTGGTGGTGACCCCATCGTCCTGGGGCCACCAGAAGGGGAGAAATGTCTGAAATTATGCAAAAAAGTCACCAGGCCCCTTTATGGGGCCCTCCTCCGGGAGCAGTCACTATTGTAGTATTGGCTCCTCAGCTGAGCCGAGAGAGCCACAATTGTGGTTTCCTTTGTTTTTTTGTGTGTTCAGGGGTGCCCTGTCCCACCCAAACAGCCCCACAGTTGGTTCACATTCCAGAGTGGCTGAGGAAGCTCACCCCTGGCCGTCCCCTCAGGCTCCTTCCCCATGCAGCACTCTCCCGTACTGTAGTGGGAGCCTGGCAAGGTCTGTCCGCCTGTCCACTCCGTGGGCAGGTGCTGGAGTCTGTGGCAGCCTCCCCCTCTCCCCAGACATGGGCATGGCAAGCAGGTCAGGCTGTACACAGCTGGTGGGAAAGAGACAGCAAGTTCCCCCATTGTATCAGCATGCAGGGGATGGCCCCCCTATATGAAGTATGCCAGGGGGATAGGGTCCCAAGGTGCTTAAAAGAATAAAGGGAGAGGGCCCCAGTCACACCTCCTCCCTTGAGGATAAACATAGATTATCTTTGCACCCACCCCTGGGCCTTGCTGCACCCTGGGGGCAAATGAAGCAAGCATTTGCAATGAAATATGTCTCTCATTTGTGAGAGTTAGATTTATTGGTGTTGTAAATGACAATGGGGGTCATTTGGACCTCGGCGGTCTTTTTTGAAGACCGCCGAGGGACCGCCATGCGGAAGACCGCCAGTGGTGGCGGTTTGCCACTCGGCCTATTATGACCGTTGGCAGCTCTTTGTCCTTTTACGGACAGAGAGCCGCCAACAGCCATACTGGCGGGAGGTGGGGAAGTGGAGGTTGCTCCACCTCCACCGCCACACCAACAGAACACCGCCCAGCGAATCACATCCTGTGATTCGCCGTGGCGGTGTTCTGTTAGCGGTGTGGTGTCTGCGGAGCTGCCCCCATGGCTCCCGTCCCCTCCCGGAGGATTGTCAGACCAGGTAAGTCAATCGTCCGTGAGGGTAGGGGGTGGGGAGGTGTTGTGTATTGTGTGGGTGCATGGGGGTGTGCGTCTGTGTATGTAGAGGGGGTGTGTGAGTGCGTGTATGCTTGCAGGGGTGTTGTGTGTATGGGAATGAGTGCGTGTATGTCTGTATGGATGTGTGCGTGTATGTCTGAATGAGGGTGTGCGTGTCTGACTGTGTGTGTGGATGTAGGCATGTATGTCTGCATGTGTGCGTGTAAGTGTGTAGGTGGTGCCTGCATGCATGTTGTGTGGGTATGGGTGATGTGATGTTGGGGGTCGGGTGGGGAGGGGGACCCTGCCACCTTTGGGGGGTGGCAGGGGTGGTGGGGGGGTGTAGGGGAGGGAGTCAGGGTGGGGGAGACCCCTATCAGTGCCAGGGAAAGAATTCCCTGGCACTGATAGTGCTTACCGCCATGGATTTCATGGTAGTTCAAACCGCTGGAAATCCACGGCGGTAAGCTGGGTCCAAATACCGCCGGCGGTATAGTGACGGCCGCCGGGCTGGAGACCCAGGTCTCCAGCCCAGCGGATGTCTCTGCCCTGGCGGGCGGAACAGAGAACCGGTGAATGACCATGGCGGTAACCGCCATGGTCATAATTCCACAATGTAAGACCGCCAGCCTGTTGGCGGTCTTACCGCCGGTTCTCCGCCTTCCGCCAGGGTCATAATGACCCCCATTGTCTTTTACCTATGTGTTTTGGTGTGGAGTGTAATTGATGAATTCCAGGTGCTACAGCAAAGTTCCCAGGCCTATCGCTGCAGGAGAGAGGGCACAACAAGGCTGCCATCTTGGGAGTGTTTTTGCTTCTTTCCTACAGAGAGGCTGTGATACCCTAGAGATGCAACCCTTTCTAGCGTGTTTACCTAAACCTTTATCAAAGCAAACAAGCCACAAAGAGACACCTTTGTGGCATTTAACTCGGAGAATGAGCGGGTCAAAAGAGTTAGTAGCAAAGAAAAGGAGGCAGTCATATATTTCTCTGTGTTAAACTTTAAAAGGAATTATTCCCCTACATTGACAATACCAACCTAATTTTTAAAAACATTGACCGTATACAAAGAAAATAGCAGTAGAGGCAGCTTACATTAACAGGAGGGTTCAAATGTGTGCAGATTGGCGAAACAGAGCTTCAGTGGTAGATGGGCCAACAGGATAGGTTCCAAAGGTGTGACATCTGTGACCTTAGGTCAGTGTTTTAAATGGAAATAGAGAAGGGATGGTACTCAGTATTAATTTAAAGCACTGCCTTGGGTTAATAGTCTTGTGTTTGCCCTCTGCTCAGGACTGGAGGCTGCAGAATAGATATGTGTCCCTGAATCTCCTGGGCCTTGACAATGCCTTTTCAGTGAATACATTTGTGCACTGGCTGATTGTTTTGAAGTCAGAATTATCTCTGTTGGGGTGGCTACTCAAAATTTGAAGTCTCAGCCTTGCCATCTGGACCACTCAGAGAAGAGTGAAAAGCCTGGGTTTGCACAATAGAGTGTTTTTTCATCTAGACCAGTGGTGCCCAGGGAGGCTCCTAAAGGGCGGGTTCATTGGCCTCTTTCAGGCTATGGAAAGGATTTAAATGTATGTTTTTGGGGGGAATGCAAGGTAGGTCCAGAACCGCGACAGAGTTTCTTGATACCCACATAATAAAAATGTGTTAAAAATAATTTATATGGAACTTATTTACACAGTGGTTACCCTGCAAGTCTGGCATGGATCCTACTCATTTGCTGTCTTATACAAAAAAGACTTCAGTCACAATGACACATTTGAGTGACATAAGTTCAAGCAGTGGCTGGTCCTGGTGGCTGCAGTATGTAAAGCAACAATTTTCCTGTTTAAAGCATCTCCTGCCCATGGAGTTTCTACTGTTACTGTCCAGGATTGCCTTATGAGATGTAGTTCTTGATGGGTGTATGCATATAAACAAACACAAGTATATTGCTATAGACACAGGGAGGCATGGGGAAGCACTGATAGGAACACCAGTAGAAGCAGGAGTGAGAAAAGGGCCACTTGATAGGGCCAGAAAGATATTTTTCGACATTGATTGTCCATGTACTTGGTAACCATGACAATCAGAGATAATGCATAGAGTTTACATTAAATGATGCATTGGAACATAGTGGAGTGGTTACATGGAGCCTGGGGTTGGAAGAGAGGAGAGCAGGTTAAACATTACTGGACTGTGACAGGCGATGCGGGGATCATTATACACACAAGTCCAGAGGGTGATGGGGAACCGCTCTGCACCTGTGACAATGACTGTGGGGGGTATTCGAGGTGGGGCCTCTTCAAACAGGAAGCAGTGCAATTTGAGCGCTGCTTTAGACAATGCTTCCGGAAGTGGCATCTGCAAGGTAGCATCATTTGTAGCTGTGAAGGGACTGTCAAAGCCATGACACCAGTGAATTTTGAGAGGAGGAAGTGATGGATTTTGCCATACTTTTGTGTCCTATGATACGCTGCTCCTCTAACTGTGGCACACTTGTGTTAAGGTCTTTGCGCTACAGGGTTAGGAAACGGCTGTCTCTACTTACTGAACTCTATTTGAAGAGGCCCAATTTACATCCAAAGGCTAAATGTTTTTTGCTATCAAGCTTGAGGCCATGAAGTACTTGGGTCTAGAGTCATGACTTCTTTCCCACCATTTTGGAGACAACATCTTTCACCATCTACTTGCTTAGAACTAACCTATGTGCTTGGTTGGTGAACCTCTGGAGGTTATTAAGAGCACGTGCTATCGCCTAGTGTTGAGCTCTACTCAAGTCAGTTGGTTAATGCACCCATTGCAGAGGTCTTGACAGAACAAGAATGTCACAGATTACAATCCTGCAAGAGCTTTTTCACCTCTTTATCTCTGCAAGGTCGATGCAAATGAATTATAGTGACTTTGTTAACAATGACACCTGCTTTGCAGCACTATGAAATGGTAGAACTTGTATTACAAAGTGCTTTATAAAAAATAAAAGAGTTATTCTCAGACTGCCCTGACACGCACTAAAGACCCTAGGGGAGAGGATGTGGTGTAAGGGCCATAGCTCCTGACTTTGGAGCTGGGGAACACACTTTGAGTTTCCGCGCTGGCTCAGCATCCTGGGATTTTGGGCAAATCATTTACTCTTCCCTTGCTACCAAAAAAGAATGTGTTCTTCTGCAATGTAACCAGTGCATATAATTTTGCCCCACCCCTTTCTCCCTTAGGAGCTGGTAGAAGATTTGTTAATTTCTCCTTTTGTGTGGGGTAGCATTTGTTCCTGCTGCTGGAGAGAAATGTAGTTAACTGGGAACAGTGGCAAAAGGCCTCGGCTCTGATCCAGAGCTGAGCCATGGAAATTTGAAAACACTGGATGATCCCTAATGTGTACAGATCTCATTTTGACAGTTACATAATTGATTTCCCTGCATAGATTACACTCTAGTCCAAGACAACATTGGTCTCTGTAGGCCAAAGGGGAGTGAAACTGCATTCTAAGACAATTCTCTCCCTATGGGTATAATAGTGTGTCACCATAGACAAAACAGTAAGTCGCACTGCCTTTCCATATTAGCAAATACTGACCTTATAAGGCCTATCCCCAGTGAATATGTAACCCTGCAGAGTCCCCATTGCACCAGGCTACCTACGTGCAGTTAGCGAGCTGCGCACAGCAGTAGTCTCCCATGTGGATGATCATGAGGGCATCCAGTGATGAGAAAAACCTAAGCTGGCTGCCCACCTTAATAACCAACAAACATCAGGGGTGCTTTATGACATTTCAGCTGATGCAGCAGACAACCAGCTTACGAAGAGTGACCACACATCTGAAAACCAACATCCAGAAAAACGTAGCCCCAACTGAGCTGAAATGATCACAGACCAGCCCCAACTGTTCAGGCCCGCAACCATCCTTTAATTACATAGGTGTCGTTGCTTTCAAATTGGTCCCAAGCCAACTGCTTCTAGTTATCATGATCATGCTCCCCTCTCGTGGGCACTGTTTCTTGGTTGAGTTTTTAGTATTAGTGTATTAATGTGTAACAATTACAAGCTGTAGGGTTCCCCATTGCCTGTTGCCTGTGACCTACTATTGTGGTTGCAGCACTTCATGTTTCACTGCAACTATCAAAAAAGAGACGTTTCACTGTCACATATATCAACCACACAAAAAACCTGCACTGGTTTCCAATACACAAATGCACTCTCTTAAAACTACTCACTCGTGTACACAAGGCATTACACTATCTTGGTCGCACCTCCCTGAACAGCTGCATCACTTTCCGCAGAAACATTCTGCCAGCAGCCTTCTGCTACCTCAAATCTCCCACATCCTCAGAGCTAGAAACAGCCGTCAATTTTCTCATACTTAGCTCCTAAAGCCTAGAAAGACCTCTCCCTGCATATCAGAGCCACTAGCTCTGAAACCGAGTTTCACAAGAAAATCAAAAGCTAGCTTTTCAACTAGACCCTTGCTAGGCTCTGGCATGTCTAGTTCTTCAGGCACTACGATACCCTCCCGGGTGATTTGCGCTATACAATTACACACAAAATAACATAACGTAGCATTGTAGAAACAGGTGCTGTATGGCCCTGGCAGATCCCTTCAGATGAACCTTTGCAACCATGTCCTGTGCATCTGGAGACAGTGGCAGGATCTCTGGTAAGGAAATTTAGAGCAGTGCTCTCCCCACCAAATGAGACATGAGCAGCCACATAATCTGCAATAGCTATGTCTGTCTTCATCATCGCAGTTCATACTACCGTAAGGACAAATCAAAAATTACATTCTACGTATGTCGGCTCCATTCTCTTGCAGCATTAAGATCTCTTCTACTGATGTATACCTAACCTAGGTGAGAAAGAGATTATGCATCCCTACTGAAGGATGGGAGATAGGGAACGCAGACTGTAGTGAAGAGGAGGCCTCGTTGGACTGCACATAAGTTATCACCTTTACAACTTTGTTTCTCTTCCGCGACACAATGAGTACTTTGATGAAGAAATAAAAAATAAATACCTTTAAATAGCACATAGTCATGATGGGGAATCCTTTATCGTGCATTGTCAGTGGCTGAAAGTGAGAGGATAGTCCATTCTGGCAACAACACAAAGGTTCATAGAGCTAGTGGTGAAGAAAAGATGATTAGCAGGAGGAACTGTGTTAGAATTACTTGAATGAAACTTAAAGAATCATCACAAAGACAAGGTTGTTTAGGTTAATGTACATTCTAACTGGTCAACAATGCTCATTAATCAATCTCAATGTATTCTTCAACAATGAAAATTGAAAGTGATGCCAGTGTAGAAAGAAATTTGAGACCTATATGATCCATAAACATCTTAGAAAACATACCATCCTACAGTGTATGTAGAAAGCTGTCTCTAATTTTTTTCATCACTGTATAGTTGTGCTATCAGCCCTAACTTATTACAGAACAGTAGCTACATCCTATAAAATGGTGTAGCTACTCTCCTCTAATACGTTACTACAGTTGATTTGTCACACCAAAATAGCTGGTGCCAGAGCCAGCCAAAAGTGTGCAAGATAGGTCTCAGACCACACTTAACAACTGCGGTCTAATCAGCAAAAGGGACAACTAGATGTTCAACCCCTCGAAACCGTTTGTCACTGAATATGAACAATTAATTGAGAGGAAACACATTCATAAATGTAAAGCAGGAATTCGCATTTTAGAACACCTGAACTACAACTCTTTTTGAAAGTGGTTTACGTTGAACTGCTAACAGTTTGATGTTGCTATTAATTTCAAGATGCACAATGGTGTGTGTATTTTCACACTACAGGTTAGCATTTATTCACGATATCTGCATACACTGAGTATGAGATTTGCCTTTTCAGCATGGTCACCCGGTTTTTGTTCACCCTTTTCTTGACCCTTTTTGCTGCTATTAGGACTCTGTGGACTGTGACACTGTTATTCAGTGCTACAGTTTGTGTGCTCGCGCCCTAAAATGATACTGTAAAATTATGTTCACCCAATTGTTCTATTCCCCTTTTCTGTAAGGCCATAGTAGGAGATGCAGAGATGGCACAAGTGGCGTGAAAATGAAATGCCACTTTGGGCTGCAGTGTATATTCACTTGAAACACATATTCAACAAAAATAAATGGCTGACAGATGCACCACTGTGCTCTTGATAGGCTGCACTTTAAAACCACTTCAGTGACACATGGAAAGGTGTTTTTTATATACAAAAATTGCACACTCCATTTTTTAAATAGCTCAGAGTACATAAATGTCCAAAATATGTTATCACGGTAACAAAATGTCCAAAAGATGTTTTCACTGCATAGGTTCAGCTAGAGTCCTCATGAACAGGTATATGTAAAATTAAAACAGGCAGTTGCAACAGTTAGCAGACCAAAGGACAGGTTTCACATTATTTCAAACAAGATCTGCTGTCATTCATCTCAGGGCCCTCCTAGACTCTCTGACTCCAGTCCCAGTGTGCCGCATACCCTAAGAGAATGTTGGTGTGGGCTGTCACAATTGGAGAACTATGGCATTATGTCCTAATGACAATGTATCGTGGGGTCCTGGTCAAAACGCTCCAACATTGAATAAATCTGTTCTAAACGGGCGGGAGATGTCAAATCGGGGGCATGCTATTAATAACATAATTACTGACAACCAATATAAGAAGTCCTGGGGCTGGCCACAGGCACTGGACCTTGCACTGTGATGGTCCTTTAGTTAGACATATGTAATGTATGCACTGCTTTGCCGTATAAGGTCATTATCAACTTTGGCTCTTAGTGGAAAATGCGTGTATGAAGCATATCACGTTTCTTCATACAGGGTAGCTGCAGGATGTGCTCAGTGGAGCCATAGCAATCCAACTGGTGGGAACAGTCAATTTTTGTGTCAGCATTCCAAGAGTTTATGTGTTTTACCTTCCCATAGCACAATATTGGGTAACTTTGTGCATCGGTCTCTGTATCACAATGCTCTCTGTAGAAATGTATTTGGAGTTCATGAGGAATTTATAGTATTGTGATATAGATATGAGCAGCTAAATTTACTTTTTAGCACAGTTATCAAATGGAGACAGCTACATTATACAATGGTGTCACATTTCAAACATAAGCAGGCTGGTGGGAGCTGTCATTTTGGAGCAATCACCTACCTGCAGAGGTTAACTTTGGACAAGTTTTGTTACGCAGGGGTGCATGAGCCTACTTATCTTTCAGATTCCACTAAAGCAGGGTAGGCCTTCCCCTTTCTGGGGGATGAATGTTTGCTGAGAAAAAAAAGCACCAGGGAACACCTGGATAACCCTCTCTCTATGTTGATTATGTCCATGTTTATCAGATTGCCTTACTGGAGGAACGGCTAGCATTCCAGTGATCCCCAAGTGGCCTATATTCCTGAATCAAGAAACGCAACAGTAAGTTGGTGGGGCAAGCTTTACGGTGTTCTATGCATATTTACATTTACACGATACACCACAAGTTGTGCACAAGTATGGCCTGCATTGTTCATGTACACCTGCTGTTAGGGTGAAAAGTGTGCTCAGAAGCATGTGATTAATTATTTATTATTTTATCATGTTCTTTTTCTTAATCAGATCTCTGCATTTTGGAGCACAAATCCTGTTGTAATGGTCTAGATATTAAAAACCTAGTTGGCAACGATTATTCTTATTCTCTTAGTGAGGATTAGAAATTTCATAGGCCCTGAAGAATCGCCACTAGATCCCTGAGACTATTTAGGCGAGAAACATGTTGACTATTGGTTTTGTAGTGTAAGAAGTACCAGCATACAGTTTTTCCACATATACATGAATGATAGAGGTGTTAGGTACACACTTTGGCATTTCATAGGGAACTGTTTAATTATACTCTGCTGTCTTCCTTTTCTTTGTTTTTAGTCTCTCATTGGTGTCAGGCAGAATAAAGATTGTCCTCTTTGACATCCATAGTCAATTTATAATGTTTTTGTTCCAGTCCCTTAGACACTCATTAAAGTTCCTCAAAAAGATCTCTGGCAAAGAGCTCTCTAGAAGGGTCCATCAGGCATTGAAGTGCCAGCCTGACGAGGATCATGGCCCGATGATGAAGCATGTCACCTATTGGTGAGTGAGGACTAATGTTGCTAATAAGCTAATGTTTGCAGGGACCAAAAGACCTCTACCCTAATATGTAGATTGGAGTCTTAGATCTCAGAACAGTGCATCTTGGTTTATGGATTATCATCAGGGTGAAAGACAGATCTTGGCCCTAACCGAGGGAGGAGGTTAGCCATTTTGGACTTGGGGCTTCTGGGAACGTTTACAGTAGAGCAAAGAGGAGGGTAGCATGAAAAAGTAGACGTGATTCGGTAGGAAAATTTCTCAAATCACAGAGTAATGCACAGGATACAGTTCTGTCACGAAGCTGGGAGGAAGACTCCTCCTAAACCTAGGGGCATATTTATGAGTGGCTTGCACTGGCCTTGCATCACTGAGTGTGACACAAGACATGTGCAAGCAGGTAGTCATATTTAAAACATGAAGCAAATGCAAAAATGTGTCTTTTTTAAGGTTTGCATGATGGAAAAGCAGCAAACAGGAATTAATTATGTAATCTAGGCCCTCTCACAAAATCCAGCGCAACCATATTGCAGTGGTATGTATGAGTTTAGCACTGGTTCACGTATTGTGGAGTAGTACAATATAAAGCTAGAATTGTGCCAGAATAGCTGTACATTGTCAAACCAGGCGTAGAAAATGATGCAGTGACTGCTGTACAAATACCTTATTGTTCATCAATGTTCTGGCAAAATATCAAGGAAGTGCATGTGTTATGTGCATAATCCTCCACAGTACCATCAATCAGCGGTTTCAGAATGGCAGATATAGGAAGGCCTACTTGATGGTTAAGGAAAGCAGAAATATACATTATACTAAGAAGTTGTAATGGATAACATAATGGCCATATCTGGGTTAGTGTATGGATCTTGTGTCAAGTGCATATAGTGGGATTAGCTTACTCCAATATGTAGTCAATGATGTCCCATTGTGTCATTCCCTCACTAATCCTGCAATGAAAGTAGTAAAAATCCCACAATGTCAAGTATTGTTTCATCTCAAACTGTGTTAATTGCCATAACCACATTTTCTGCAGTCGAGAACAAATCAACACACAAATCATGTGGTCCACAGTTAAATTCAATATGAGTAGAAAGGATACATATTAGCTAAGTTTGAGATGTGTGTATATGTAATGGTGCTTCAAGTCAAGATTATTTTTAGGTAAAGTTTCATTATAATAATGGGTGTTGAACAAAACGTGTTCCTAAGTATATGTGTCCCACATGGCATCAAATAAGTAGACTGACCAACATATCAGGAACACCATTATAATGTGTAAACGTAGCATCAAATCATGTGTAAATCTCAACCCTAGATACACATGTGAGACCGAAAATACAAAGTTCACCTATTTTTCAGGCATTCTAACATTCTAGGTCCACACGTACATATAGCTAATAAGCCACATTAACATACTTCATCAATGTGATAGATAAACAATGTAATGACTCAAATTGCCTTTATTTCCTTCATATCAGGCCATTAATGTAAAACTGACACAGCCTATGAATTTGCTGTGAAATATGTCATACACTAGGAAATAACGTAGGAGAAAATTCAACCAAGGTAAGGTATCACAGTGTACTCATGATCTAAATTTGAACCCTCTCATGCTAAATCAATGTCAGAATCAAGGCATATAAGTTCAGAATCACCTACAAGGCAAAATCGCATACAAACATGTGAAAAAAGAAAGTGTTGTGTACAGGCTTGTAGTATAAAGTAAAAGGCCTACATTGCCATACCTAGGCGTCAATCTAAGTTCAGCACAACAACTTGACATACAAAAAGCATTAGCGGATGTGTGAAAAATTCCAATTTAAATATTCATGTCACATTTTGAAAATTGGTTACATTTACTAAGCAAATAGGCATGCTAAATCAATTAAAAAAAAGCAAAGGCTGTTCTAATGTCATTTAGGCAAGCAAGAACATCATAGGTGACAAAAGGACAAATGTATGTGTGAGTGTCAAACATGTTGACACTATCACAACCTATATAGGTATAAATGTATACAAGATAATCTCCATAAGTTTGATACTTTGCAACCATATTTAGTACAAATCACATATAGCTGTCAAAACATTCTAAAGTACTTATAGTAATCTACTTTCTAAACATGAAAATCAACATGTAGATGTGTTCTATGTTTCACACCATGATCAATTTGTGCAATGGCACATAGATGTAGAACATGCTTGTGTAAAGCAATGATCAACAGTACCTAAAAGTCAAAGAAATTTGTATGAGTTTGCCTGCAGACATAACACAGATAGGGACAGATTTTTAAATATACTTAGCATTTGTAAAGGGTCCAATTCACAGAATAGGGCCATTTGTAATGGTAAAAAGCCTTTTTTAAAGTAGTTACCCTATTTTGCAAGTCGGTAAACTATTACTGAATCCCAAAATAGGGTTTGTGATTT
This sequence comes from Pleurodeles waltl, assembly GCF_031143425.1. Lineage (NCBI taxonomy): Eukaryota > Metazoa > Chordata > Amphibia > Caudata > Salamandridae > Pleurodeles > Pleurodeles waltl. Next base: position 854,955,144 of record NC_090442.1, on the reverse strand, counting down.
GGTTTTAGGAAGGGGCGTGTTAAGGGCTTCCTAATAGCGACTAGCACTGTCATGTACAAATGTTTTGCGACTGAAATGCAGTTACAAAACATTTGCAGTTTACCACCAAGGACCCTTCCCTTTTGTGAATGTGGGTACAAACGTTTTTTAAGAGCAGGCAGTGGTCCTATGGACCACTGCCTACTTAAAAAAAATGAAAAGAAAACGTTTCACTTTTATTTTTGAAATGCATCCCATTTTCCTTTAAAGAAAATGAACTCAATCAAAAAACGTGTTTTATTGGGTGTGCTGCATATCAGTATGCTGGTGGTAGCATGATACATGGATCATACATGGATTACAGTGCTGGTCACTGAATGTGCTGTGACTGGACACTGAGTGCATTTGTGCCTGCACGACCTCATAACATGGAGGACCTTGGGTTTCTTTGTGGGTAAGGTCATGGATGTCTGGGGAAAAAAATCAAGATTAGAGGAATTCCACCAGATGGAGGTTGATAGTTCAGCAAAGCTGCAAGCTGGGTGGGACATACACTGGGGTATGGGAGAGACAGCCTGTCTTTGTGCTTCCCTAAGTGTGTGTTGAATCAGTGATACATCAGAAGGAGGCGGCCTGGACACATCTCAGGAAAAAGATATTGGGCTGAATAGGGACCCTAAAAGAGTGGGGCAGAGGGCACATGATCAACCTTTTAATGCACATCCAGGTGTGTAACGTGGTAACTCATATAAAAAAATTGATGTGCGAGCAACCAGCTCTGGAATCCTGCCTTTCTGTGCTGTGTTGCTGTCTGCTCTTCCCCTGGCTGGGTGATAAAGACTGCATATGCAGCCTTTGAACCCAGAGTGACTCCAAGGGCAATCTGCCTGGCCTCCTGTTATGAAGTCCCGTGGACACTAAACACTTCCAACCATCCCTTTGTCAGCACCTTGAATCTGCCATCTGTCATTCTGCCCTGCCAAGTGGTGCCACCCCAGTCCTGGACTCATGGAAGTGGGCCTAAGGTGATTTCTGCAGCAGAAGCCTTGCTTCTTCTGTAGATCTGGCACATCACATCTGTTGCATGAGTTGGAGCAGGTGCACCTCCCCTGTTGCTCGGGTTGGAACCAGAGAATCACCCTGTTGCTCAGGTCGGAACTGGCCCATCACCCATGTTGCACAGTTAAAAATTAGTGAGTCACTGCCATTGAATGTCCCTTAGCGGAGCTGCATAAGTGCAACTGAGCAGTGCATCACGCAATATACATTTGCACAGTACTGTGCAGAAAAATCAACACAAATGTCGAAAACGTGCTGGTTACACCCAGACACAGATACAATGGGTTTAACAGGATGCATACTAGGAAGTGTGAAAGTTACTTTCACTTTCTTTTAGTGTCTGTTGTTTGGAGATGGCCGTTGTTGGGGTGAAGTGAGAGCTTTGAAGAGATTTTTGCTGTTTGTGGTGTAGTTTGTTTCTGGTTTGTCCCTGCTACCTGTATTCTGTACTTTTTGTGCCTTAGTATTACATTTTGTAATTGCAGTTGGGTTTTTATTGTTGGGTTTTTATCCTTTCTTTGGTTATTTGTAAGTCTGGCATAGTTTGGAGTTTAAGGGGTATTATTTATTTGTCTATGGTTTCAAGGAGGATTAGGGGCATGCCTAGGAAGAGCACAGGCAAGAACTCTTCTGAGGGAGAGGTTGGTGCATTGATCTGGATTGTCATGCACTACCAGCCACACACGGTGGCTTGAATGGGTATGGTAAGCAAAGGCTACCCACCAACGGATCGTAAGGACCAATGCGAGAGGGTGTGGTGGCACATGGCATATGTTTTAAAAAAAGACCGGACTATCTCCCAGCTCAAAAACTGTTGGTTGGCTGTGATAGCCTGTGAGGTGGATATGGTGCACCTGCAAGATTTGGTGGTTGGATGCCCCGTAGGTATGTATTTATGGCTCATCAGCATGTAGTAATGTTGCTATATTAGTCATATATTAGTCATACTAAAATTTAACCACAAAATGTAGCTGCAATGTGTGGATGCCTTGTGATACACAAGGCAAGAGAGAGTGAAACTAAGTGGCAGAAGTATTCGAGGGTCACACAAAGCAGTACACCTGGCATAAAATCTGTGTTGCGTTATATGGAGCAAGCTTTCATGGGGCCACGTAATGCCATGCAGCCCTTTCCCCAATTTAGCAACAATATATACCAATAATCTGCATTGATGGCAAATCAGTGTAATGGTTCACTTCCTGTTTTGGCTCACTCAGCTGACACTGACCCTGCACAGTATGTAAGACAAACTGCCCCGTGGCTAGATATACATTAAATATCACCATCCACACTACACAAGGTATAAGATATGCCTGTGTGACAAGTCTAGTATGTATGTATCAAGTATCACAATTTTTATTTTTACGCACACACAGCAAGTCACCTTGTTGAGTAGCGCCAAAGTGAAAGGGTAGGACTGCATCATCTTTAATCTTTATGGTGCATTCCTGTCTTTTCCTATTGCAGAAACAGTTTTGACTGCCTAGTGCCAATGGTTGTACCCTTGTGTCATGGTGCGAGAGGGTCTGTGTCATGGTATTGGCCAGCAGTACTTAAAACATCACATGCCTGAAGCATGATTCTGAGATATCTCTAGCTTTTTACCTCTAGCCAGGTCAGCCCTGCAAGGTGACTAGCTACATTCCATGTTCTGACGATGTGTATATATATATATGTGAAACAGTGTTGGAATGTGCCATTACACTGGGATGTCACTGTACTTAGTTTTGAATTTGAACTGTGTGTAGTTGCACTATTTACAAAGCAACTTCTAAAATAATGCCTTACAGGTAGACATGTGCCTTTCACCCGGGGAGAAGTGGACAGTTTCTAGGATCCTGATGCAACAATTTAGTGTAATGAATACATGGTGGTCGCTCTGTGTGTGATTCTGGCAAGAAATGACATTCAGTGTGCCAGCATAACAGCACATGTCCACAGATTCATTTTGAATTGAAGAGGAGGCATGGTAATGTGAATGTAGTGTCAAAATAGGTGTGGATAAATATTCCTGCAGGTCAACACTTGATATATGGGGCACTCATACTTATTCCTTTACCCGGGTGTCAAACCTAAATGAAATTTGAATAGACATTGAGGACAGTGTCACCAGGGTAGGCATCACATTGCAATCATTGCGCTACTGATAGGTGCTGAGAATATTGCAATTACATGCCAAAGATTTTTCTGGATTGTGAAGCCAACCCATTGAAAGGTACAACTGACATCTCAACATGTGTTTCTGAAGGTGTGAGTAATTTGTATGAACCTGGATATTTTGTCAGCATGAACACTAACATGAGGTACGGCTGTTGTGATCCTGCCTCAGGGATGACTGAGAGGTGCCCATGTCATATCTATGGGAATGGAGTGACAAGACCATTTACACTCATGTGCTGGAAGCTGCTGGGATGTATGGGTTGCTACTCTATTGATCCATGGTGTTCTAAGAATCATTCCCTCTCAGTGTGTCTGATGCACATTGTGAGGGTAGATATCCACATGGCAATGTTCTTGTTCTGTGGCTTAACAACAGTAAAGTGGATATCAGCCTGCATATCTCTGTCAAAGGTATATCTGTAGAGTACAGTGTGTCAATTTCATTAGTGTAAAACCTATGCAGCTCCAGTAGGCCTCACTGCATGGGTACATTGGCATTAGTGTGGCCACCAGGACAAGTGCACTAGAATGCCTGTGGATTGGCATATTAGTGCCAGTCTCATGGCCAATATACTCCTAAGTGGCATTTCTGTGAGGCATTCATACATCGCAAGGTGGGAAACCAACTTGCTGCACTATATAAAAGTTCAAATGCAGTAATGAACAGTGATACCAGGATACAATCCATTACTGTGCTTGCCTACTGGTGGGGTACTTTTGCCTGCCTAGCACCAACGCAGATACCCTTTTACCGTGGTGCAAGAGGCCCTGCATTGTAAGCAACTTAGTTCTTGGCCAGATGAGTGCACTTGCCTGCATACACACACTCCTGAGAGGAACTTTTCTTTATGCACTGATGAATGCGGCACAGGGAGAATTAATGTGCAGAAAAGTTGAAATCTAAAGTTTTTCCTGGTTTTGGTATACCAGTGTACATGATGCATTATGTCACATTTCCAGGTTTATAAGTGATGCTAAATTGGTGACGTGTTCAAAATTAAAGTCTTGCGGCAGCAAGACACCCACTCTCCATCTATGGACTGGCTTCCTGCTGCAGAGTAAGGCAAGTCACCAACGAGTGCTTTCTTGCATAACTCCAGATTACTAATGAAATGCAGAATTACACATGCTGGACTAGTTTACATTAACACATTTCACATAGATTTTGGAAAAACAGTGCCCCTGTATGCATGATGCAAGAGTAACACCAAAAGTGAACATATCTGGACCATGTCTAGAATTTCCCAATGACACACATCTGAATGAGTGTAAATCACTGTTATTAGTGATATACATGGTATTATATTGTGACTAAATAGATAAATTGTACACCTACACTGACCTTCTTTGAGTCAGTTTGACATATTGTACTAGAAACTGCTATTGTACTGAAGGCATATTGTACGTATATCTATCCCTATATTCAGTGCGGGTGTGGACTGGGACAGTGTCAGACAAAATTTGGTAAGCGTTCTGTACTGTACATTTGTAAATTGAGCTAATATGTGTTCACATTTTCTCCCTAGCTAATATGACGCAGACATGGCCAAGAGCTGCGAGCTACAATGGGCATGCTATGGCCACATTCGTAGGATTGCCCATGGCTATAGAAAAATGGGCCAAGTCTATGAGAAGGCAAAGGCTAGTGGCATTTGGGGATCAGGAACGAGGTCTGGGCACAGAAGACGCTTGTGGCAATATAATCTCAGGGTAGGAAGCAGTGGCAGGACAGCCCGAGCCCACTCGTGGCCTTCAGGTGGACACAAACTCGCAGGCACAAGGAAAAAGGGGCCAGATGTGCTGCGCCCTCCATCTTCAACTTTTTACTTGCCCAACAGATGTAGCGAATGAACAGGAGGATGGATCGCACAGAGAAAGACCAGGCCAGCAGTAGAGAAATTTTATTGACAGGCCAGAAGGCACTGGAGCAGATTGGCACCCAGATCAGAATCTCTCTTTCAGAACATTACCTTCCCTGTTTTTAGTTTGCATTTTTTTAGTGAGTTCTTATTTGGTAGATTTGTAAGTGGGTGGAGGTAATGTTTTGTGGGTAAGATTTTTTTTTTTAAAGTACCAAAACATGTCTATTTGTTTAGGATTTTTATATCGTTAGTATCTGTTTAGGGTGTAGTTGATGTTTGTATTGTACTGAACTATGTGTATTAACAGGGATGGGGGTTGTTGTTTAACTTGTCATGTGTCAATAGTGGTTAAGATAGATTGAATTTTAGATAAGTTAGTATAGGCTAGTGATAAAGATAGTTAATGTAGGATAGGTAGGGCTAGTTAGTTTTTGTAGATAATCCTTTTTCAGAATTAATAGAGTTATCATTTTTCTCTAGTTGAAAAATATATATTTGTCATGAGTTGTGTAGGGTGAGTACATGATGTACAAACTGCCCTCAGTTCACTGTAGGTATATGTAGCATTGTCAGAGGCCTCTGGGCAATTGCAAGTATTCTTCACATTTGGGTTATGTATGGAGCCATTTCCATACTCCAGACACTGTAAGTGGGGCTGAGAAAGTAATATTACACACAGCGCAACACAGGCAGTCTCTTAGTGTAGTACCCTGCATGAAAGGGACTGGGTAGGTGCGTGTTTAATTTGACTTTTTATTACAGAATGCTGCTCTAAGCCTGCATTGTGACCTGAATTGCTGTGTAGCACTAAAACTAACACCCTTGCACCATTGTATAAGGAGGTCTGCATTGTTGTGTGGATTTTAATTGTGCAGGTAGTAACACCTGCCTGGACAAAGTCCATCATAATTTGAATTTACTTCTTGCTTAGTGTGCCACACTATGCGTCTCACTTACAAAAAGCTGACAACAATTATTTTTTACCATAAATCTCCCATTTACCCCTTCCATGGGAGGTGTAGCACTAAAACAGGTTCACCTATGCAAAACTTGTATGTGCAAATGATTTGATGTGTTGATGCACTCACACTCAACATGTGAGACCTCTCTGGGGCAGAGTAACATAAGTTATCTATTTTGGCCTGTGTTGAATTACCCAACAGTATCAGTATACATGGGGAAGGCAAGGTGCACTTCCATGTTTTGGTAACTGTCATGTACAGTATTTGGTTGCCCTCATGCACCCTTCGGTGGCACAAGTGCAATACCGGTCCATGAGGACTATGAGCACAGCTATCTGGCTAGTAGTGGTACAACCATCAAGAGGTTTGTATTGTTGATTATGTTTTTTGACAGCAGTGATGTTTTCACAGTTGGAAATAATGTTGTAATCCTTACATACTAACATTGATGTTGACATTTGTTACAGTGTTTTAACTTCACATGCCTCACACATCCCATTTATAGGTACTCTGTCAGAACATTCTCACTGTGTGTCTATTAAGAAAATGCATCTTATTGATACACTGTGACATGACATTAATAAAGTGCACATTGCTCATCATAACTTTCCAATGGGTGTATCTGATGTATGTGCACATACAAAGGCAGCATGTGCATGGGCGTCATTTAGGGGTCACCAGGGGTGGCACCTGTGACCCCTAGCTTGCCCTGAGTGACCCCTGGCAGTGACTTTGTGACCCCTGGCCCCAGAGGTGGCAAACTTAGTGCCAGGAGCACAGTGGCAGCTAGTTCTTATCATATTAGTTGGGGCTCAATTCTGGTTTCGGTCAATATTTTATTACACTAATAGTGAATAATAGCATATTATTCACTATCATTGTAATGAAAATGGAGTACAATTATCTAGTCTATGCCCTTTTACGGCAGCTGACATAGTAAAAAATGCTTTTAAGCGTATGTTGTGTGTGTGCCTGTGGGTGAGATCATGTTTATATGAGAGTGTACGTAAGTGTAACATTGTATGTATGTGTCAGTATGCCTGTGTGAGTGAAAGTGGAGGTCAAAGGGCATGTGATGTCACTTCCGCTACCCCCGGCATTTCGGTGAATTGACGTCCCTGAGCATGTCAGGTTAAGCTGAGATTTCTCTGTTTCAACATAACAAAAGTGACATTGGGTGTTATAGTTACAAAATTTTTGTAGACCTTTCAGAAACAACCATACAATTCTCAATATGATTAACAAACATATTTCTTTTCTTCCAGAGGCTCCTATTCTCACATTAAAACACATGAGTGGGTTTATTTTGAGAATGTTTCCCAAACACATATGTCAAATCAAATAGGTATTGTGTGTAAAAATACCTTAGTACACACATGTTGCAACACATTCACTTGTGTGTAGTGAGATCATTGAGGAGGAAAACATTGCCATTGCCAGGTGTTGCATAGGATTTAGGAACAAAAGTGGACAAATAAACTAAAGCACAAACAAAAAGTACTGTCATGAGTTACAAAGAGGGTGTCATAATGTCCTACACAGGACAGATGTGAAACCTGGCCAGGGGGCATTCACAAACGTTTTTGGGACATACCCCATCAGGAGCTGGGGGACTCTACATCTTCCTCCTCTGCTGCGTGTTATACCTACCCTAGAAGTTGTGGTGTTTGAATGGGAGCAGCTGACAGATGAAAGATGTGACTCCCATGTTCTCTACGATATTTGTGAGTGCCAATGAGGCAGCATGGTAGTCCCTGGCATGGGTTTGCTGGTTGGCTAACAAAGCAATGATGTTGCTATTGAGGGCACTCATAGTTGCTATGAAGGAGTCTGTCTTGGCCTCCAGGAACTGGATGGAAGTAATAATGGCCCCCAGCTGCCTGACAACTTCATTGGTGTCAGATGTAGAAGGATGGTGTTGTTGTCCCTTCTGCAGCATGACACCAGTGACGTCTGCTCATTTTTTGAGGTGATGTGTGATATGCATACTGCAAGGTAGGCTGAGTAATAGTCTGGCAGAGATGTGTTGGATAGTTAGGATTTTGTGTAGCAGGTGTGCAGAGATGCAGCCAAGTGTAGGTGTCTGTGATAACCTCTTTCAACCCCTTATTATAGACTCCTTATTAGGGCTTATTAGGGCTAAAGCACCACTGACTCCTTCAAGAATGCTCACTATAGTCTCCATCCCTGAATGAACCTCGTCAGCCATCTGCTGCCACTAGCTGTTGAAAAACAACTTTGGGGTTCTCAGATCCCTCAGCTGTGATGTCATATGTTGATGGTTGAAGTCCGGTGTGTGTACGTTCATCGGGAGACCCATCAGTGTTGTCTACCATTGTCAGTGCCATTGCCAGTGCTAGAGGAGAATTGCCAAAAGTATCCAGTAGCTGTTGGAAGATTTCTTCATCCAATGGGGGTGGGGGGGGGGAGAGGATGATGTCCTCAACAGGTTGGGCATCATGGACAGGCTAATCTCCTGGAGGCGTTGTTGGCCCTTCTGGAAAGAACAAGGAATATGTTAAAAGGATTCCATGATTGATTATGACATAAGTGATTTTTGTAACATTTGGGCAGTGTTTTTCTTCATTTTCAAACACACAGAGAAATGTGGACCACATGTTTCTACAAGTGTATATGGCCATGTTGTACTATTGTTGCTTTTCACATGGCAATACATGTACATTGTTCACACAACCTCAGTATACAACACAACATAGCTTGGCAACTTTCTGCTCTGCCTGAAAGAGTGAGTGCAAGAATGGGCCAATATTTTACATGTCTCTGCTGTCTGCCTGTACTGTTGCAAATTTTGCTTCCTAGCACCAATGCAGAGCCCTTTACTTAATGTGGAGAAGGTGCCTGCATTTGCTCTAGCCATCTGTTTACGGCCCAGCACTAGCCAAGGCATGTCAAATATTACTATACCTCACACTATCCTGCACTCTGTCTTTCACACAGCACTACACACCAAGTTGCCGTGCTGTACTGTCTTGCATGCAATTTGTGCATTTTTCGGGCCCTAGGGTTCATCTTTCACAAACATCCACATAACACTACACTAGTAACCCACCTTGTGGCATTGCATGTAAGGGAAGGGCCTGTACATGCCATAATCCAAGTGTTTACTGAGAATCCTGTAGTTTTCTAGTACATACACAGTTCTCAGAACCCAAAGAGCTCATCTCCAGAGTCCAGAAAATTGCTTTGACCTGCCACACTCTCTTGGACATGTACATGACTCCTCTAGCAATCATCATTCAGACCCAGGGACTGTACATCATTGCTTACACTGATGACTCTCAGGAGACACCAACACCACCAACAGTAGTTGTATTATGCCATTGACCAACATGGCTACCTATATGTGAGATCAGCTGCTCATACTCAACCTGACAAGATAGAAGTGATGACATTCTGCAACATGTACTCACCCTAGTTGCCCTCATGACTAGTTCTGAAACCCTCACCCTCCAACCACCACAGATACCCATCCATCATCCTGGACACCAATCTCACTATGATGCTTCACATTGCCAAGATCACCCACACCTGCTTCCACTTTGTTTGCAGGGCCAGACATGTCTTCATATGGCTCCCTCCTGACACCTGTACGGTAATCACCCAGGCCATCATCACTTGTTGACAGGTACACCAATGACCTCTACTACAGCATCTCTGCATACCTGCTAAATAAAATGCAAACTATCCAACACACCACTGCCAGACTACTACTCAGCTTACCTTGCAGTAGACCTATCACACATCACCTCAGACAATGTATATTGCATCACCATTCAGACACACTGGCAGTTAAAGATGGTCAGTCATATCTACAAAGCACTACACTACCAGGGACCCACCTAGCTCACAAACCATCTATACTTCCACCAACTAATCATGAACCTCTGCTCTGCAGCACTTGCACTCACCCACACCCCCAATATCCATTTGTTCATGGCAGCAGGTAGGATGTTCTTATACATCACATCCTACACCTGGGACAATCTCTCCCAGCGCATCAGGTCAGCTGTGTCAGTATGGATTTGTACCAGATACTGAAAAGCAGGCTCTTTCAATGATACTACTTGCAATGTATGTACCTTCTCAGCACATTGAGACTCTCTTCGGTGACACATTGACCCTGTACAAAAATACATTGACTAATTTTACATTACAGTACACTTGTACCTACCTGCCCAAACACAAGCACAATTGCTTGATAGTGCAAGGGTGCCTGCATTGGCACTGGCTTATCTGCTAAGTTTGCCAAGTTCATGCATAATGTGCTGCTCCAGTCCAAGTTTTTCACTTTGCATTCTGCAACTTATAGCCCTGTGTTGTGAATGGATAAATGACACTACAAGTTCCAGTATTGAAAGGCAACACATCACTCATGGAACTGGGAAACTTGCCAGGGATGGACTTTGCTTGTAAAATTGGTACTGTCTAAGGAAAGGACAACTCATGTAAAAGATGAGTTGACATGTGGGGCATCCCTGACCTTTCCCTTTCATGCAGCAAAGCACAATGCAACAAAGTGTGTTGCTGCATTGCCCTGCATGACAGTTTGCTAATATGTGGTCCCTTGTTTTGACTCACCCTGTAGTTCTTCCTGGTCCTCCACTTCAGCACTGTCCTGCCTCAACTCCGGCTACCAACTCTGTTAGAACGAGAGATGTCACCTGCTCCTCCAGTGGATCCGTCTCCTAATGGACATCAGGTCCTCGTCCAGTCCTCTTGGCTGCTTTAAGGTTCCTGGACAGTTGTTCTTTGGTCCTACACTTGTAATCATGCAATCTCTTCTTGCACTCCAGGATGGTCCTCTTTGTTTGTGCTATGGAGTGGTTTTGCCCACTATGGATTGCTAAATGACCTCCTTCCTCCCTAATGGCAATTTTGAGGTGACAAATAGAAGATGTTCATTTTTTGTCACCTCACTTATTAAAATCTGGTTCACCTCCTTATTGAGGTTCTACTTCCACTTCCTCTTCCCCTGGGATGATTATAAGTCTTCTGTGTTGGGGTTGTGACCTTCCTGACTCTTCGGCGCCTTCCATTCTTCTCAGTATTGGAGTATTGCTACATTGATTGCATTGTTTTTTCAAATGCTCCTATGATGCAAAGTACTCCTGTGCGACACAATATTGATTTGTAGCATGGAGATGTGCTTTACGATACGCAAATCAGATTTGCATGATGTAGGGAGTACTTGTGTTGCGGCACCTTGCACCATTCCCAACACCATTGCTTTAGAACCCGTGGGCAAGGAAATGCTGCATCACAACGCAGCTGTTTCTGATGCAACACTGCCACAGTGCAGCATTGCATCAGAAGTAAAAAATATATCCCTTAGTGTGGTTAGTGTGTGTCGAAGCAGTACTTCAAAACTGCTGGTGCTGGGTGCCTTTCAGAGAAAGAAGGGCCAGTGGACTGCTGCTGCCATCTGGATTCAGGCTGCATGGGCACAGGGGGCGTGCTGTGAACCAACATGCTCACAATTAAATATGATTCTCAACAGACCACAAACTCTTGCATTTTCTAGAGTAACAACAGCCATCTTGGATTCACATGTATAATTTCCTAGTCTGCTAGGCAATCATGTTACAATGGTGCTACTGCCGGGGCCTTGCTACTTGGATCTCGGATTTCCCTTGCCAAGGCCAATTGTTTTCTAAAGTTTGGTTTAACATCAATTTGAATTACAGTGGAAATGAAAATGAGCTTTGATCTCTTTCCTTCAGTATTTATCTGAACTCTTGGAGATTGAGGTTGTGTATTCTAGTAGGGTTTCCTGAGAAGAAACAGGAAAGACATTTAAAATGGACTATATTGAATATTAATGTCATGTACAAGGTATGAGAGTTCTCGTATGCACATATAATTGCTAAGTGTAAACAATGGTATTTATTATTTTACAGTTGTAGAGAAGTCATGTAGCTATTATAATTCATTTTTCATAAGAGAGAGTATAGAGATGAAACTTGAGGTAGTTAATAAAAACACAAGGAGAAGTGCTAGTGCATCTGTGTTTTGGGGATACTTATTTGCCATATGTTTAGTTTTCAGAAATTCCCCATTTCATATCAATATACAGACTGAGAGCTCTTCAGGGGAATTTTTATTCAGAATTACAGCTGTACTTCGCTTTCTAAACAATGCATTACCTAAAATAGATACCTCTTTGTCTTGTTGAGATCCACTACACCACATGTGCAGACAAGGCAGAGTTGTTGAGTCCTGTGTTTGTGTTTACCCTCCTAGCTCGGTCCCCTTTCTCTGCTTCTACCACTAGACGTTATGGGGGCCATTACAACATTGGCAGTAAAAGCTGCTTACCGCCGTGCAGAAGACCGCCAACACACCGCCACGGAATCCGCCAAAAGTTAGACACCAACACAAGTCCGCCACATCGAAGGTCAGTGATAAACTGTCAAAAACAAAACCTCCACCAACAGGAATACGCCCACACTATCGCGACCCACGAACCCACGCGGCGGTCTTTCAACTGCAGTATTCCATTGGCCGTACACACCGCTGCGCTCAAAATACACACACATTTCCAAAACACTACCACATTGGACAATTCGAAATACACACACCTGATACACATACACACACCACTCCCACACACCCAATACAATATAAAACACACACCCACAAACCCCTACTACCAAAAATTCAGAAAGAAGGCCAGAGAGAGACACCACAATCTACAAACAAGCAATCACAGGCACTCAACACCATCACCCACATAACATCAACGCACCTCACACAACACACCACTAAATATCACCCCACACATCACAACACACACCAACCCACACATCACCCACACCACCCCATGGCACGGCAAAGAAACCCCAGGTTTTCTGAGGAGGAGCTCAGGGTCATGGTGGAGGAAATCATCCGGGTAGAGCCACAGCTATTCGGAGCACAGGTGTAGCACACCTCCATAGCTAGGAAGATGGAGCTATGGCGAAGAATAGTGGACAGGGTCAACGCAGTGGGACAGCACCCAAGAAATAGGGATGACATCAGGAAGAGGTGGAACGACCTAAGGGGGAAGGTGTGTTCCGTGGTCTCAAGACACCACCTTGCGGTTCAGAGGACTGGCGGCGG